>NC_140591.1:1230057438-1232557438 GCF_964204655.1 Triturus cristatus
GGCCTGAGCATTTATTCTCTGATAAAGGTTCATCTTTGGGAGGACCTTCTGTCATAGCAACAGAGAAGAGTCTTGCATTTGAGTATCCACAACTTACACCTCATGTGTGGCAATTAAGTGGTGGAAGCGTAATGCATGTGACTTGGCTACTGAGGTGTTTGATGTCATATTTGGGGCTAGACACTAGTCCTTGAAGTCCGGGTGCTGTGACAAGTTTGCTGGTAGTGCCCGAAACACAGACCTCTTGCAAGCTAAACTTTCTCATGTTCTTTATTACTTCTTTGGTTAGCCCAGCAAGGAATTACAGTGAGAACAGTGAAAGGTTAATTGTCAGCCCTTTCAGCCCTTTATGTTTACATGACCAACTATTGTTTCAGTCACCAGTAGTGATGTGTTTTATAAAAGGTTTGATGCACATTTGTCGCCCAAAACTATTTCTCATGCCCCAGAGGGACCTGAACCTGATATTGATTTTTCTAATATGCACGGCCTTTGTCCTGATGCATAGTTGCTCCTTGAGGCTCTTGACTCTGAAAACTATATTCATTATTGCTATTACCACAAAATCTCGCATGAGTGGACTGCAGATGCTGTCCATACAGCCTCGCTATACCACCTTTTTCCCAGGCAAATTGGTGTTGAGAGCACAAGCAGCATTCCTTTCAAAAGTCTTGACATCCGTATCTCTTGCTCTTTGTATTTCTTTTAAGTAGCTTTCCAGTGCAAATAAAGTCATACCTTGAAAAGTAAATAGTTTATCAAGACTTAGTGATAGTTTGCATCACTTTTCGCGACTTTGCATTGGGGCAAGGCCTTGATAAATCTGTTCCAAAATGAGTTGAACTTTAAAGCAACATAACTGCTCTGCCCCGGCCATTTATTTAAATATTTGTGTATTTTTGTATGGAAATGTATTATTGTGCTGGGCAATTAGTACGTTTATTGGTTTTTTAAATTGAATTATATTTATGGTCATAACTGTAGAATTATGACCACAAAGACTTTGTGAACCGGGCTCTGTTTGTTCTTTTGGTTTTGTGTTCAATAGCTGTGCAAGAGTCTAGGAACCAGACAACTTTTTATAGACATCCCACCAAAAATTGGCACTGATTTTTTCTGCACTGAATCTTTTGATATTGAGTAAATGTAGTAAAGGGAACTAACCAGAGTTGAGCCTACACCTTTTATTTTTAACAGTTATGTTAGACCCGGGATCCCTGTTTGGCTGAGGTAGGTACCTTTGGCCAAATAGGGACCCACGGTTCCACATCAGGGAAAGGAAGGTCACCTTCTGAGATAGCCCCGCTCACCCCCTCGGTAGCTTGGCACGAGCAGCCAGGCTTCAAGGCAAATGTGTAAAGTATTTGCAACCACGCTCACAGCAACCCAATGATGATACCACAAATAGACTCCACACGAGTTTTATAAAAAACAAATATAAACTTTATGAAAAAAGATATACGATAAGACTACACGATATAAATCCAACATATGAGTTTGTGTACTATTTCTCCTGGCCGGTTGTTAGGCCAGCCAGCCCTTGTAAGGTCTGGCGTTATTAATGAGCACTTCTAAACATTCTCCTATAATCCTAATATCATGTGATACAGTTCGTAATGCTAGAATCAGGCACTTTTACAATGTAAAAATACTGTAAGGCGTAATGCAGCAGCCAGACACTCTGCAATGTAAAAATAATGCATTGCCTAACGTAACAATCAGACACTTTGCAAGGTAAAAATAATGCAATGCGTAATACAACCACCAGGTACGTCGTTATGCAGAAATAAGGCAATGCGTAATACACTAATCACGTAATACACGATCACTGGGCACTTCACATGAAGGTCTCAGGCTGCACAATGAACATGCACGCAGCGTCACTGAGACTCACTTTAACTCTGGGTGCATGATAACAAGGCAATCCTCACAAAGGTCTCCCACTGAACAAAGCACACGCACACAGTGTTGTGGAGACACTCTTGGATTCCGGGTGCACGATACAAGGCAATCCTCACGAAGGTCTTTCTGCACAAAGCACACGCACACAGCGTTGTGAGACTCACTTGGATTCCGGTGCACACAATAACTGGACAATCCTCACTAAAGGTTCAGGCTGCAAAAAGCGCACGCACACAGAGTTGATGATCCTCGCTTGGACTCCAGGTGCCCACGATCACAGGGCACTGCTTACGAAGGTCTCAGGCTGCAACAAGCATGCACACACAGTGCTGCTGAGACTCTCCTGGAAACTTTTTTGTTCCTGGGTTTCCGCAACAGGGAGCCAGCTCACCTCCGGCCCTTGGGGATAAGTTACTTCAGGACACAGCACAGCAAAGTCCTTTCAAGCAGGGGGACACAGCACACAGCAAAGTCCCTTCATCTTTTCCTTGGTTAAAACAGCAAACTGAAGGCCAGCCACAGAACACACAGCCATGGTCAGTCCTTTCCTTCAGTCTATTCAGTTGTTTCTTCCTTGGCAAATGTTCCTCTTGACCACAAAGTAGCTCCAGTCTTGTTCAATCTTGATCAAGTAATTCTCCAAAGTTCAGGGGCTTCAGCTCTCATAGTTATACCCCTCAATGGCTTTGAGGTCTTTGTGTTCAGGGGGCACTGGCCCCTGTTCAAACCAGTTCTGGGTGCCTCCCTGCCAGTGACACCTTCTTCCTTTGATTAGTGGGGGTCTGGATTCTCAATCACTCAGCAGCAGATGGGACAATTGTTATATAACAGCAATCCAGGCCTCTTAACCTCTAGTGGCTACTCCTCCCCCTACACTCCAGATGCAGGTCAGCCTGTTGCTGTCTCACCTCCTCCCCTGGGTCAAGACATTTCCCAGATCCGATCGCTTTCAAATCCAGACAATCAATCCAAAACCAGGCAGAGACACAAAGAAATGTTAGAGCACAAAAACCCAGTCACTTCTAAAAGAGTAGCTTATAAACACACAATGCAAAAAACACCTTCATAAAAAGATGTGTTGTGACATTGTGAGTTCAGGTGTACTAACCTTCACATTTCCATCTTAAGCCTTTAGGAAGATAGGGTGGGAAACATATTACACAGCCTTCCCATTCTATCCTATGGGCAAGATGGCCTTTCCATAGTGAAAAACAAAATGGAGATTATTTCACTGTCAGGACATGGCACACACCTTAGTACATGTCCTACCTTTCACATGCACTGCACCCTGCCTAGAGGGTACCCTAGACCTACCAGAGGGGTGCCTGATGTGCATAGAAAGGGAAGGGTGAGGTCTGGCAAGTGAGTGCACTTGTCAGAACAACATGGCAGTATAACAAACTGCTCGCAGGCACTGCAATGGCAGGCCTGAGTTCCCTTTTTAAGGCTACTTGTGTGGTTGGCACAATTAGTACTGCAGGCCCACTAGTAGCATTTGAAATATAAACCCTGGCACACATAGTGCACTTTACTAGGGACTTTACTAGCAAGGCAAACATACCAATCATGGGCAACCAATTACCATTACACTTTATACAGGGAACAATTGAACTATGACACTGTTTAGCAGTGGCAAAGTATCCAAAGCATCTAAGTTGGCAAAACAAAATCTATCACAGCACCAAAAATAAAGGAGGTAGAGGCAAAAGGTCTGGGGTAATAACGCCAAGAAATGCCAGGTCTAACAAGTTAAATAGTCGTAATAGAGTTTTTAAATCAAGTTATGGCACATTCCTTGTTGCTGTTAAATCACACCTGTTTTCAGATTTTCTCTTTATACTCTAGTTATATATTTGTCTGGAGTTCCTACTCAGCTCGGAGGCAGTGGAATAATATGTAAAGACCTAGTAAAAGCTGGTTTCAGACTACTGTGTTGTACGATTAAAGAGACTTTATTACTGCAATGTTCACTGTCTGTGAAGCTACCCATATGGTGCATCCCTGTCTGAGAAATTTTTATAGGGGCTAAGCAAAGAATTTTAATTACTCAGTGTGAAAACATTATCATATAGTATGCATCTCTCTATGTGCACTGTTATACTTTATGAATAAATATGGATGCAATTTGTTATCGATCTGAAGTAAATTTTAGCCTCAATTATGGTTGCCAAGTTTTGTGATTCCAGTAGGCCCAGAAAGCATTTTTGCAGGATAGTACATTTGCACATTTCTGCAAAATGTAACATCTCTTTCAGTTTTGGCACTTAGAAACAGGATTTTAGGAGAATGATGGACTCAGTATTGTATTAATGAATGATATCACCTCAAAGACGTCTCACGCCTCCCACAGGAGAGCCTGCCACCTGCTTATTGCCTACGTTTTTTGCTGTGAGGCTCCAGAGACATGTATTTGAGACAAAAACATATATTTACTGTATAAAATTTCCAACTGACTTAGTTCTTGACAGGAATCCAGTCAGTTGAAATGGCAATTTCTTTGCACTATTTTCTGTGCTGCTCACTATTTTTCATGTTAGACTGAAGGGCTTCCCAACATATTGTGGTTTACATTTAACAGATGGTGCATTGGCAGTGGAAAATCCCCTTCTCAAGCAATAGACAGGAGAGCCCTGCATTGAACTCCACAAGACAATACCAGGCTCCAAAGGTAAGGGAGAAGTTTCCCAAATGAGCCAAAATGTTTAACGATGCTTACCATACATTTGTTCACTTGCTTGTTTTATATGGTGAATATTCTTTTATGGCTGTATATGTGTTGTTAAAACAATGCTCACAAGTGTTGTCCGGGTAAGAAGCAACAGGGAATAAAGGTTGGTTGGGCAGGTATGGTTGGAAGAAGTCCAGTCAACAGGAAATTAATATGATTGTGAATCCATCTTTAGAACCAAATGTTGCGATGTAATGGCATGTCATTGTCATTGACATTGCGTAGTAACTCCCGCTTTGTAATGGCACGCATGGTATTAGTATGCGATGTAATGAGACTTATTCTCTTTTTTTATTGAGATCCATCAACAATTTACAAAGTCATCCATTTAACGCAATAAAAATATCCAGTAATACAGCATTTTATAATAGCCAAATACAGCATGAAAAAAAGCTGAAGAAAAGTTACAGAGTCAGAATAAAATCCAGAATGACCTTGGACTAGAAAAAACATATACAGACCAGATACAGTATTATTTTGTCATTGAAAAGATAATAACTAAAGTGCCCATAGTTCATTAAAAATGTAAGTCTGGGTAAAGCTTGAAAGTGTAGCCAAATATAGGGTGTAATAACATAAAATACGACGTTGCCTGCCTGTTTTGAAAAGAGCTAAGGTGTCTATAGTGCATTAGGTACATTAGACTATGCAAAAAAATCAACATATGTGCCATAAGTAATGTTTCATCATGTTAAAACGACTTTGACTATTTATAAAAAAAAAAGCTAAGGTGTCTATAGCACAATAAAGTACAGGAAAATATACAAAAATGTCAACACATGATTTCAGCATATTAGAAGTACCTTTAAAATTTCAGCTCTTATTTAAAATTTAATCGAAATGGGCCGCCCAGACTTTTTCAAACTTTTTAATCTACCCAATTCGCAATGCATACAAGCACTCACTATTTCTAACCTACTTCATTTTCCGAACCCACTCGCATTTTGTTGGTACCAGGTCTGATCACCATCTCTGAAGCAAAAGTGACCTGGCAACCGTCATTGCAGTACATAATAGTTTAATCAACTTATCGAAGACGTGTAGAGTAGGGTCATGGCCAAGGATTTTCAACCAATTGTTGGAGTCTATTGTGATTAAACATTCAGCCTCCAGATGATGAAAAATATAGTCACAGAACCCCTGAATTGAAAGGCACTGTGATTTAATAGGCGTCCAATTAGCTATAGGATGATTTAAGTAACAAAAACAATGACCGGATTGGCTGAGGTAGACCTTAGATAAAAAATGTGGGGTTCTATATAGAAGCCATTTATTACATAATAGCATCCAGCACCAGTTAGCCCCCCTTAATGGACTAAGATTAAGTTTATTTATACCACATACTCACTGTAACCGCCAACCCTTCATGTTTTTCCCATTTTGTTATTGATTTCTCAGCGAGATCCAGACCCTTCATAGGGGCTAAAAGTTTTTTCCACTCCCCGGGTATCCTAACTGTGATTTTTTCATATAGTGCATATGACAGATTTTTACGTTCAATAATCTGTATCAGATCCAGATTACTAAGGAATTTGATAATAATATTATATGACCCGAGAAGAAGGAAATCATTCAGAATTAAATCATACATTTTGGAAATGTTTATCCACTTATCGATCATTATAAAATCTGAGATTTTCCAAAAGCCGGTTTTAGCCCATTTTTGAATAATTTCAGTTGATTCTCTAATCCCAAATACTGAAGTGAGTTCGGATAACGGGGTTGAGGAATTGATTACTGGGATTGTATATTTTCTATAAAATTCCTGACGTTTATGAAAGAACCACTGCATACACTTATAGCGCACTAATTTAGGTGATTTCAACATTTTTATTTTTTAATAGACAGCATATCTGGTGCTCTTAGCAAATTAAATTCATAAAATAATTTACGAATACTCCTGTATCGGATTGCAACTGAAACCTAGACATATATTGTGCAAAGTATGCAGAATAATAATCCCTAAAATTAGGGAAACCTAACCCACCATTCTCCAACTCCTCATATAAAGTGCTTAGTGCAATTCGGGGTTTTATCTTTCCCCAAAGAAAGGATGTAAACATGGACTCTAATTTGGCAAATAAAGGTGCTGTTAAAATACACAGAATTGCTGAAAATAAAAATTAAATAGCGGGAGAACAGACATCTTGATCAGTGAGACCCTCTACGGGAGCGAGTTCCACCAATGCAGTAATTCCTGTACTTTCAGCAAAAGTGGTGCAAAATTTAAATCATTCAAGTCAGAGATTCGTGACGAGAAATAAACCCCCAGATAACTTTTTGGTTTAGAATTTAAACAGGACAAACTATCTGGGTGTAACACATCGGGTTTGCATCAACACTGGATTATTTCTGTTTTCTTTTTGTTAATTTTTTACCCACTGAGAAATTCAAACTGCTCAAAAACTTTTGCTTGGACCCCCTTATCGCCTTTGATTAAGAGCATGATATCATCCGCATATAATTTTAGTTTCCCCATAGTAGGTAAAGGGGGACAAATATCTGCATTATCTCGGATAGCAATAGCCAAAAGTTCAATAAAAAAAGCAAATAAAAAGGGAGACAGTGGACAGCCTTGTCTGGTCCCCCGTTTGACACTGATTTGTCCTACCTCAAAGGCGTTAACAATAATATTGTCTTCTGTGTTATGGTACATTCTCGGAATCAACCCCGTGACCTTGTGGGGGTATACCAAAACTAGAGAGGATATGGAATAAAGTCTCCCAGACCATGAGGTCGAACGCCTTCTCGGCATCTAACAGAAGGACCAAGGCTGGTATTTTCTTGTTCTCAAAAGATAGATTATGCATGTTGGTCCTAAGCTATCTCCCTGCAATAAAATAATTTTGATCGAAAAGATCGAGTTCATGGCTATTGCATTGAATCTGTTGGCTAAAAGTTTAGTGATGATCTTATAGTCCGAGTTTAAAAGTGAGATCGGGCAATATGAATTGGGGTCTTTGCAGCTATTTCCCTTTTTAAAAAAAAGCTAACTACATTCCCTCTAAGATTGAATTAGCGATCAGCAAAAAATATTCTAGAACGGCCCCTGAAAATGTTTTTAAAAACTCAGCTGGGAGACCGTCCAGTCCACAGGCTTTACCATTCGGGAGGTTTTTTATAATATCCCCCAGTTCTTCTTTAGAGAAAGGGTGCATCATTCTAATTTTATCTGCCTCGGAAAGTACCAGAATTTCCTGTTCCCAAAGGGACTTGTCCAGGGATGCCTTATCGATGTATTGTTGTTGACCATAAATACGCCTGTAGTGTTGGAACATTATGTCCCCTATAACAGCTGGGTCTTTACTTCGGGTACCAGTTACAGGACACCTCAATGTACTAATCCAGTCACTTGCGGCCTGCTCCTGTGCCTGCCATTGCAAGGAACCTCAGGTATAATTACTCTCTTCATATACCTTTTGCCTATGGTTACTATTAAAAGTTTCACATTCTACATAATAGGCCTCGCTAAGATCCCGTCTGGCCTGGTCAAGTTTTCATTGGTTGGGGGCCGAGGGGCTACTAAGAAAGTTATCATAGCACCTTTCCACCTTCTGCTTTAGGTTTTACTTTTTTTCCTTCTCTTTTCTAGAACTTTCAGCATCTTTCCCTATAGGTAGACCTTGAATATATGCCTTAAGAGAGTCCCAGACAATATGGGTAGAATCCGTCCCGTGGTTTCTCACAAGAAACTCCTTTATCTCTGTTTTACACAGTAGCACCCAGCTTTCTTCCGATAGATATTGCCCATTTAAAGTCCATCTCTTAGACCTAACTCAAGCTCTAAGATGATCATAGCATGATCCGAAAACCTGTTTGGAAGGATTTTCTGTTGACTAAAAATCAGGGTCTTAGATATAAGAAAAAAATCGATACGCGGGGAGGTGCGAAATTTGCTCGAGAAACAGGTATATGCAATCTTAGTCAGGAATACTGCCCTTCATGGGTCGATTATATCCAAAGTCTTCCTATAATTTTGAATAATTGTTAAAGTTTTAGGTTTTAATTGCTTTTTAGAAATGACTGAGGAATCAATTTTTGGGTTCACTAGAACATTTAAATCTCCCCCTATAATCACTTTACCGGGAATTCGTATTAGGGATTGAAAAAACTCTTTGTATGGTACAGGGTTATCCTTTACTGGGGCATAAATACTAGCAAAGGTTAGGTATCTGTTCCCCAGGTTACAGGTCACCCAACACCACCTTCCTTTCTGATCACTTAGGAAGTTAACCACTTTGGCTTGACATTTTTTGCCCGGGAAGATCGCCATGCCACGATGTGATGCGGAGGAGGAGCAGAAGCCTCGGTATGCTGCCCAGGACCTAAACATAGAAAATCTGCTAGCTTCCCCTCCGATATATGGGTCTCTTGAATTAAAATGACGGACGGGTTTTCTGTCTGTATCCATGATTCATTGGCCCGCAATTTCTTTTTATTGTTGAGACCATTGACATTAAAAGAGACCACCTTTAAGATTTCCTTTTTATCCATTAGCACACTGCATAATATAATCCTAGATGGGTCATAAAGTAGGCTAAGGTTTGCTGGAGGGACGCAGGATCTATCATTAATCCCACACTTGCCCTGACAGGGTATAGATTTGTAGGTAGAATTTGAATGAATCTAGATTTTAAAAATGGATCTCTTTTTTCCCTCTTGCTTTCCATTCCACCCACGTGCACCCCCCTCCCCAAAAAGCCACTTTGAGCAGTCCACCGTCCCTGCTCACACCTGACAGGCTTACCCAACTCCCCAAAACTGGCACCTTGACCTTGTGCTAGGTGCTACCGGCCTACATACCCCTCCCCCCCCAGGACATGAGAAAAATTAAAGAGAACGACTCAGAAAAAGGACAAAAGAAGAAAAGATATGTCCCAAAAAACTAAATGAGAGAAAGGAAAACCAAACTCAAAAAGAAAGAGGCACCGACAAAAAAATATATATAAAGCTAGTTACATGTGCTACTTTAAGGGCCCTGAACTAAGAAATTAGGACTTGTTAGAAGAAATTTGTTGCAGTAGTTCCTGTGCTTCAGGGACATTACAGAATATGTGAACTCTACCTTTTAAAAGCACTTTTAGTTTGCTTTGTTGTGCAATCATTGCCTGTGCTCCCTGTCCTTTAAATAAATGCAACATTTTAACAAACTCCTTCCGCCATTTGGCTGCGGAGGCAGACATGTCAGGGAAAATACGACATAGTGGGACATCCACAGAGGTGAACTGTTGCTGCTTTATGGCCTTAGATAGAATTTGTTCCTTGACCCTGAAATCCCCAAAATTAAAAAGGATTGTCCGTGGGAATTTGGCATTAGGAGGAAGATGCGGAGGCACCCAATGGGCACTCATAAGAGTCAGATCCCCATTATATTCCGGGAGGACATTTTTTTTAATGAAAGAGTCGACCCATTGTAGTGTCTGCTACCCCTTGAGGCCTTCCGGAATACAGAGGATACGAAGATTAGAGCATCTAGAGTGATTCTCCAATTCCTCCAGTTCGTACTCCATTGCAGATTTTTGGCTCTGATAAGCGGCGACTTTATCATTCCTAATAGAAACTTGATCCTCCAACTGCGAGATCCTAGTCTCAACCTCCTGAAGTTGTGCCGGGACCAGGGCCGTGTTGTCTTCGATTTTAGTGAGGCGGGCGTGGATGGCAGCAATTTCCATAGATTGAAAGACTTTGAGCTCCCTAATCTCCTCCAGGATTAAGTTGAGCAGGCTCTTAGTATCCCATTGCACTTTGAAGGATCTATCGTCCTGAGAGGACTTTTCCTGAGTTGATTCAGGACCAGATTTAGATTGCACTGCAGATGCTACAAAAGTTACAGTGTTATCAGGTACTGCCTGCCCAATATCTTCAGGAGTGGGTAATCCAGATTGGCTCCGTCCGGGAGATGGCAAGGGTTGCACTAGAGGTTGTAAAAGGACACTACCGTCACCACAGAAAGACATACCCTTAATGGAGTCAGAAGTCTGTTCAGCTGTTGGTGGAACATTCTCGCCCCCTCTGCAACAGATGTTAATCCAGATTTACCTTCGAATAATAGAGGGGATTTTTTAAATTCATTGGATTTCCCAGCCTCAGTGTCGCCCCCAGACTTAATTGCTTCTGGTTCATCCAATATTTGTCGAGTTGAGGGCACGGCCCCAGGAGAAAAAAGGGACGGGCTAGTACTCGTGTCCAGATCAGCATAGGCTCTCCCCCAGATAGTCTTTCTGTGAGAGCGATGTGGTGGCCATCTCATAATTTTCTGTGTGCAGTCCCAGGTCTTTCCTCAAGGCTGCGGCGTGATTTTCCGTGGCTGCTGCTTGTCCTATGGGTTTTTTAACCCTCTGAACCAGAACTGGGGAATCGAGATGGGTTGAGGCAGTATTTCTAGAAAAATTTCACATGTTGAAAGTTCCAAAAAGTTTCTATTGCTGCCCTTGCCATGGATTACCGGAGGTTACAATGAGAAAAAAAAGAAAAAAAAGCCTCTGCACATAGAACTCCCCCAGCGACCCTCTACCAAGTAGTACAAAAACCCATGCAGCAACAGGCAGCAGAGCACATGCATTTACTCCCTTGGCAAGAAACCTGGTGGTCCACGATGACACGGCAAAAGCAATTCTCAAAAGTGGCAAACATACTCGAATTCTGTGTGGTAGTGCTGCCCGACCCAAAATTTCTTAATACGTCCTTGATGTCCTCAGCATTTCTTCCGGAGCAGACCAGCTGGGGACAAAGAGCCAGGAACTTGATAAGTGTCAAGGCTCCCACCAGCTGTCCTGTGACTGCAGGTGCGAATCTAATGTGTATGGAGAGACTTGCAGTGTCAGTCTAACTCAGCAAGTAGCCCGCAACAACCCTCCAGTCAGGAAAGTTGTAATGGCGCTAAAGGCTTGTCCAGTCTTGTCCAGGCTTGTCAAGGCTTGTCCAGTCTTTCAGCTGAATCTATATGGGGCTAAGACTTCCAACCGGCTGTCCTGCAGCTCCTTCCCATCAAACACCCGAAGTCCTGCTGTCCTGCAGCCTGCCAACCAGGAAGGAGTGAGAGAGAATTCCCCCACAATGTTGCTCCAAGTTGTAGCGAGCGCCAGAGCCTCACCGTCTCCCGCTTGCAAAATCAGCCGCAGTCATTCCGGCTGTGCATGTAAGGTTTCTGCGGCATCTCTGCTGGCGTCCAGGAAGTGGAGGGGGGTGTGGCTTATGGCACGTTCAGCCGGTAGCGTGCATCACTGTCCTACTCTTACCCTTGATAGTCTGAGATAGACCACAGTATGATTGCCTAAGAGGCATTTATTTTCTCCTCATTCCAGTGACGCTGATGATGAGGACCCTGCTTCCTCTACCTTTTTTGCCTTGAGAGACTACCCAAAGGCAGAGGCATAATTATAGTCCAGATCCCTTGGATTCCCTCTGATTTAATGAGCATAAAGAAACGGTTCTCTAACATCTAGGAAAGTCCCAAACCCTACTCAAAGGAACTACAGAGCGTTTTTTAAGTGTACAGACCCAGTTGGGGGGATGTGACGCAATTATTGTGATTAGTGGTGCCAAGTGTGGTGCAAGAAAGAGTGGTGGAAAAAGTGCCATGGCTAAGAGTAGCCCCAAGAACGGACAGCAAATCACAGTAAAGTACGTATTGTTGAATGTAATTATGGGTTGGTAACCAGTGAAAACTGATCGGACTAACATCTCAAATTGTAAACAAAATAAGGATGAAGCACCAGCTGATTATTAAGGCAGTTGTATGGATGTGTTTTTTAGAGATATTCGAATATAACCTATCCTACGGATATGGCTCAGAAAGCTGTAGGTGCTGAATTTGTACAGTGATTGTTACCCAATGTTAGGAGTCCATTGACAATCTGCATCAGGTGAGAGACTAGGCAGTAAACAAATTGGTGATGGTCACAAACCATTGCATAGTGTCATGAGAGGGAAAGTAAGAGAAGGTAGAATTGAACCATATTTCATTGAAGATGCAGAATATGCAGAAAGACATTAAAATTGTAGGGGGCAGCCCCACAAAGTGATGAATAAAGGGGGTAGGAAAAGAATGAAGGTTTAGTAGGTAGAAGCAACGAAGGAGGCCAGAGAGTGACCCCAGGAGTGGGTCTTGCTTTGCTTGCTGACAGTGGGGCCTTGGAAAACGGAACTGTCCCAATATTTTGTCTAATGCACCAGCCCAACCTGATCAGTCTGTGTTTCATGAGATTATTCAAAATTCATAGCCTGAATTTTAGGACAAGCCAAAAGATTCTGACTGTGCATGTATACCATAATTTTGAATGGCCCCTTTGTCAATTGTATCATTAATGGTAATCATGCTACCACTCTCATTGACACAGGCACTAGTGGCCCAGCTCTAAAAACCTCCAGAATCCCTATTTTACCTTTCTCAGGCATGTCCATTGATGTAGTAGATATTTCTAACCAACAGGTTCCTCATTATATTACTGTATCAATTCCCCTAGGCCACATCAAGGATGTAACTATAAACATTCCTCTTTGTTCATCCCAACTTCCTCAACTAATCTGTAAGTGGGACACTCTCTGCAAGTTGAACTGTACTATAATATTCTGCACCCTGGATGGTGTGTTCTTAAATATAGCCAGACCTCAAGAAAACACAGTACTCACACTATTGTATGAAAACACAGATTTTTTAAGTAATGCAAATGAAACTGACATCTCTCCTGATTTAACCAAGTTACTTTCACTTGGTTTATTCATTTATTTATTGGGTGCACAAATCGTCCCTGAAGGGATCTCTAGGCTTTTTATATACTCGGTGATCAATAGGGGCCAAAGATGTGGGGTTCATATCATCAATTGAACCAGTGAAGTTGAGGATTGATCCTCAGAAAAATCTATACAGAATATCCCAGTACCCTTTAAAACCTGAGGCAGAGGAAGGGATCTACTGTATAATAGCAGATTTGATTAAGCAAAGGGTTTTAGAAGCTATTGTTAGTAGATGTTATACCCTAATTCTACCGATACTCATGGTGGGGAAAGTCAACATGTACAGTTTCATTCAGGCCCTTAGGGACAGTAATAATGTGATTCTCTCAAGTTTTCTGTAGTCCCGAAGCCTGCCGCCAAACTTTCTTGCATCCCTGAAAATGCTCATTGGTTTACTGTGGTTGTTCTCTGTTCTGCTTTTTTCTTCATCCCCCCAAATGAAGAGAATCAATATGTCTTTTAATTCCCATTCAGAGGATCCCAACTTTCATGGACTCAACTTCTTTAAGTATTACAGAGCCCATTAATATTTCCCAGGCCCTGAAGAAGGATCTAATTATGTTGTATTTTTCTTGGGGTTCTACTCTAATGCAGTATGTTGATGATTTGCTTTTGGCATCTGTTCCTCTAGATCATGAGTTCTCACAAACATTTTCCGAGGGGGCACTAAATTTGATCTGTGAGGTGAATGAGGGTTGCGCCGATACCAGCAGGGTAGTGGTCAGGGCTTGGTAAGGGGAAGTGGTAAGGTGGGTTTAAGCAAAGCAAGGCATATACATATGGTGTGTGAATTGCATAACGTGAAACCAAAAACGTGGCATTAATTTCGGCTTCTCTACTGACCACATTTTGTGATCCTACGCAATTGTTTCATTTCATTTTCCCTCCTTTTTCTTCATTGTCACTTATGAGGAGCTTGAAATACAATACTTCAGGATGTGTGCTATAAAAAAAACTTCTCCTGTGTTTGATTTAATAAACTAGGGGCAGATCTATATTGGAGATGCGCCACTTTTACGCCGCCGTTGCGTCACTTTTGTGACGCAGCGGCGGTGTAAACCCTGCGCCACGTTGCGCCATATTTACATCGTGACGCATCTATGGAGATGCGTCACGGTGTAAAGCCCTGCGCCACGTAAAACGTGCGTCAGGTTTCACGTGGGCGTGTCGACAGAGGGGGGGGCGTTCCGTCGCAGGAACGCCCCTGAAAAGTGACTCAGTCAAATCTATAAGATTTGACTGAGTCACTTTCCCAACGCTGATGCGCCAAAACACTGCGCCTGCTTGAAGCAGGCGTAAGGCTTGACGCACCATGTTAGGGATAGGGTAGGTTGGAACAGTGCTGGAGTTGCCTCACACTTGCGACGCAACTGAAGCACTGCGCCAACCTTACGCCATCGGTTGCGTCACGCATCTGTTTATTCCTGCGCCATGATGCGCCGCATTGTAAATGCGGCGCATCATGTGTGGCGCAAGGGTAAGCTTGCGTGACGCATCATTCCTGGCGCATCCTTGCTGATTTGCAGGGATGCACCAGGAAACATAAATCTGCCCCTAGATGTTGTTCATGTACAATAACTCCAGCACCCAAAGAGTGCACATAAACGCTCTTAGGAACACTATTGGCATTATTGTCACGGTGGGGGGAAGAAGGAATGTTTCTCAATTTATGTTTGAAAACTATCACTTTAAAAAAAATACTTCCCAATGCACTGATAATCTGCTGTACTAAGACAAAACAGTTCTGCATATTAATGAAATACACTATTTGAATTATTAACAGACTTTATCATACTTTTACACTTTTTATGCAAGATGTCTTTAAAAATGAAGGTGCTCCTAAAATTAAGTGTTGCAGGACACCTAAGTTAACTTCCTTTCTTTAATTTCAGTTAACCTTTTAAGTAAATACTTTCCTGTTAATTTAACTTCTTTTTAATGTTAGTGCTGAATCGAGTAGACAGCAGCCCAGTGCTGCTCTTGACCAGAGGGCTGCATGGAAAGGTTAGAAGGGCTGCATGGAAAGGTCAGAAGGGCCATGCGGCTCCCAGGCCGTACTTTGAGTATCACTGCTCTAGATCATTGCAAGGAGGACTCCATCTTTCTCCTCAACAAACATCAAATAAAGGTCAAAAGTCTTCAAGGAGAAATTGCAGTTCAGCCACTCCCTAGTATGATACCTTGGTCATGAAATCACTGCTGTTAAGCACCACCTGTCCTGTGAATGAAAGGAAGTCAATTGCAAGTTGCCCCGCTATGTCACTACCTTCCCGGTATCTTCCTTTCTGGCCACGGCTAGGAGTTTCGGATAGTGAATCGTTGTCTATGCTACACATGCAAACTCTTTCCAGGATTATGTCAGAAAAGACACCCCTAAATCCTTGCAGAATTAAAGCGAACCCAGAAAATGCTTTTTGAAATTAAGCATCTCCCTTAATGGATTTGCACTTGCAGCGTTGGTACAGACATCAGAAAAAGCCCATAGCTTAATACTTTTCAATTCTGCATCCAGTCTCCTTTAACTGTTCCCTCATTCAGTGATTTCACTCTTCCTTTCTATTAAAACGGAGCACCTCAACCCATTCTTCAAAAAAAATGTATACTCTGATCTTTGCAAGACTGGGGGAATGATGCCCGCGGGAGTAGGTCACTGAGAGTTCTGGTTTTTGCTGCAGTCTGTGGCCTGGAGCCCTGAGGCATGAATGTGCTGTGGGAGACATGCGCCACTGAAGCCTGAAGAGGGGAATTCTAGCAGCGCCACGGCATTAGAGAGAGGACACTGGTCAGTGGAAATGCTTTGGAGATAGCGAACATTGAGGACTCTCTTTACTAACCTTTTCCTGCATCCCCAGGGAGTGCATGAGTCACAATGCTGACGCGTTGATCTTTGTTTTACACATCTAGGAACTTCTGTTGTTACGGGCTCTCCAATGTTACTTTACGGCGGTAGAAATACCAACTGTAAAAGCATAAACAGTGGAGTCTGTATTCAGAAGAAAAGAGGAAAGGAAATACTGTTGATCATGTGGAGGTGTCAATTTCCAAAGGAGTAGGTCAAACCGAAGTGTTGGTATAGATGCAGTACACTTTTGTCCCTGCTTTGTTATGTGCAGGGGGGCACCATAGTGGTAATCTCATTCCAGACCACTTGTAGTACCGGGCAGTCCCACACCAATTGGGTCCCTGGCTCACTTTGCCACTGGATTCAAGCTAGCCTGGGTGATGAAGGGTAATACCCACAAACCGGTCCCAGGATGCTTGTTTCTGGTCCAGGGAGGACCTTGCTTGGCAGTTCGGGCTAAACTGTTCCCATGAGGCACAGGATCAAGACTGATTTGCATATAGCTGGGTCCAAACTGGGGTGATGTAGTGATCGGAAGAACGATGGATTTAACCCAGATCTGCTGACTGGGGGTGAATGTATGATTTATTCAGCATTCCATCCATCATTTGTTTGCATATCACATAGTACACTTCTAGGTAGAACTCTTGAGGGTACCTTTCGGGTATATAAACACTACATCTTCACTGGGCAATCTAGAGGAGAAAGACTACCATGCTGACGCAAAACGCTGACATCCCTGCACGCAGACACTCCAGCATGCAGTGGTCTGACATCCCTTGAGGGGTGTCCAGCTCGAGACCAAGACAGGGTCCTTCGCTCTCCCACTTCAGGTAATGGGGTTGACTCTATCCTAAGGGGATTCTTGGCTACACACCTACATACATGCTAGGTACATTTAGGTACATCTAGTTAGAGTTTGCATCGTAGGAGTATGCATTATTATTGTTATGTATCTATGTGCCTGCATATATTCATTGTTTTAGCACTATGGTAGAATTCCACCTTTTCTTTACTGTACTGGTGCTCATAATCGTACATATCTGTTTCTGTCTCATGGTTGTTGCAGCACACGTATTTTATACTAGAATGATGCTGGTTCAATAAATACTTATTGAAAACGTCCCCACCATTTATTCTGCCTATATCTCTGAGACAAAGTAAGCACGGGTGACTGAGCGAAAAGTACTGTACTGTTTCCACAATCCCCGAGGGGTCAGGGTTGGGGTCAGGGTTGTCATGTTCGATAGTTGCTAGAAACTATTTGCTCCTTGGTAAGAGCAGCTCATAGTGGCACTGTGAGTTAGCTGGTCTACAGACTAACATATCCGTTGGGGGGTGTCTGGAATCAGTCTGGACACCAATCCCTTAGTTTATGTTGTCTAAACGCACAGATACTATATAGATTTGTAGGAACTACACGATAATGTTAGGGCTAATCCCTGTTAATTTTCAGGAGGAACCAAAAGGGCAAAGAGAGCTTGTGCCCTCCCTTATTGTTGGGGCAAGCATGCAAGACAAGAATGAGATGTCACCTGACTGGTTACCTGCTGCTCCTGGCAATAAATCATCTGTTTTACCGACATTTAGCTCAGATGATTACTTGCGAATTAGCCCGAGGCAGGCTCTATTGCTGCTTCGGCCCACCCCTCCAGGGCTTAATAATAAAGACCTCCTAGATGTTTCCTGCATTCCAGTAAAAAGTTCCTACTAAGACATTGTGTTTCAAGGAGCTGCTTCTCCAGGTCAGCCAATGTCAACTGAGGCCTCAACAAAGGTTGAGCCATTACCAAAAACTCTAACAGAGGCCACCTTTGGATGAGAACAACAGGCACTATCACTGACAGTGGCACATGCTAAAATAAGAACCTGTGAGACCCCTTCTAACACAAAGTCAGAGACTCTCAGTCCCCCAATGCCGCTGCTGAAAGAGATCTTGCCAGAAATTAAATCTATGAAGCAACAATAGGCCAGGATGGCAAGTGAAATCAAAGATTGTCTTTCTAAGATGGAAATGTGATAACATAATTCGATATAAATAATGGAAATAGGCTTAGAATATCACAAGCAATGAGGGCTGGGAATGGAGTTTAATGGTGAAATGCTTTTGAGACCTCAGGATAGCTAGGTACTCTTTGAGTCACTGAGATGTAAAGCAGAGGGAAGCTGTGAGAATGTTAAAGATAGAAAATGATAGAAAATGGTCCCAGGGGCAGGGCAAATAGTGTATTCTTCACAGGGATTAGAGCCATAGGAACTTGTTGTGGTTCCAGTAGCTGATGGGTTCTGGATTGGGGCCAAGGCAGGGTGCTTGGGCAGGGCACCTGCTATATTACCCCAGGGAGGGCGGGTGGTCACTTGAGGTTTCATGAAAGGACTCTTCAAATGCAAGAGTTTGACTTCTTTGATTATAGATGACGAAAAAATTGAAGATCCTGTCCTTTAATGTTAATGGATTAAATAATATTTCAAAAAGCCACAGTAATTGAAGATTGGATCTTGACTCATAATCCCTCAGTGATTATTTATCAAGATATCTATATTCCATCTATAAAGCTAACAAAGTGTAAAATGTTTAAATCTTCGGCAGGTTTTACATGTTTTTCTTCTTCAGAGGTGCCCCACAGAGCTTTCACTATTTTCATTGCTAAATATTTATCACCCCAAATACACAACTGGCAAAATGACAAAGCAAGTTGTTGGTGCTGGGTCAACTGTACCATTGCTTCCACCCTTGAAACACTGGTTAGCTACAGTGCCCCAATAGATGATAACCCCCAGCCATTATTTTCACTCTCTCAATCCCTAATGGAAACATCATGTGAGGTAATTATGAGTGGGAGTATCCATCTATTAAAAAAAATCTGCAATAGATACAACCAGCCCGCACAAAAAAGCTAAATAAACCAAAGACACAAACAGCCTTATTACGAATATGGCAGTCCATTGACCGCCATAAACACGGTGGCGAACCGACCACTGCCACACTTCAGACCGGCCCGCAGTATTAAAAGTTGGGCAGTTGGACTGCCACAGGACCGCTGCCGTCAGGGAGCTGCAATATGCTGGCTGTACCGCGGACGCACCGCCAAGCATATTACGAGTTACCTTTCTGCCGCTCCTTTCATGGTGGTGAACCCGCAATGAAAAGGGTCGTTGAGAGGCAACAAATTGGGCCCTAACAGGTCCCCTGTGCCGCTCCTGGGCCTGGGGGGTGCATGCATGGGGGGACATGTTATGCTCCCCTGGAATTGTACCCCTGTTCCTGCACGGTGTGGCTTGAACGCCACACCGTGCAGGAACGGTCTGCTGGCGCTGTCATGGTGGTGGGCTGCATGTTAGGCTCTCCTTCGAGCCTAATAGCCCACTGCTGTGAGACCGCTGCAGCACCACCCAACCAGGATTAAACTCCTAACCCGGCGGTGAGGCGCACCGTGGCTTTGGCAGTCCTCCAGCGGACGGCGCAGTGGTGGTGTCACTGGAGGACCACCAAAGTCATAATAAGTCCCTAAATACCCTGGACCAATGCAAGGAACAATTTAATGCTTGCAGAGTATAATTTCCATACATGCTACTCAGATAGGTTCAGGTCAGCTACCTGTATAAATGTTTTCTTGATGACCAAAGCAATTTAATTCGATTCTAAGATGTGTCTGCCTAGATAGTGGTTTTTCGGCCCACACAACTTTTGAATTGCTAATACATGGGATTAATAGGACTTAGATACCCAGGAGATGAACATTTAATAAGCTATAATTAGAATCCTTAGACTGGGTAGATGAGACAAAGGAGGAAATTCTGCATTTTTTTTTTTAAAGCAATCGGAATTCCACCTCTTGCATCATGAACTGAGTTACTTTTAAGTCTACACTCCGAATATCTTTATTCGAGTAAAAGTTATAGAAGGGAAAAGTTTGAAAATAAAAACAGATCAGCTTATGCTTTTACATGATACTAAGGTAAATAGAGCAATCATTAGGAGTACTTTAAGAATTTTTGTTATTCATGACACTAAGCAAGGAATTCATCATACTTACAGGAGAGCGTAAGTATGCAGGTAGATTCATGGCTTGACAGATATTAATAATAATATGTTCTAGCTCAGACGTATGTTTTTCTTCTCCCCATAAAATAAATCATTTCTTGTTAGAGCATTTTAAGCCTATTTATAGTCACTCTCAAGAGGTAGTTCGAATGATTTGCATAGATTCTTTGAACCACTACCCATTTGAAATCTTTCCCATTAAAATAAACCTCTGATTTCAAAATCTTTCACTAATGGATGTCCACACTAGCCTAGTCAATTGGAAAGCCTGGTTACCTTGCTGAACTTCATAACATTTTAGCCAAAGAACTGATCTCTTATAGTTTATTATTATTGAATTGTATTCTTGTTGTGGGAGAAATCCCACCCTTTTTTTAATGAGGGTGTATTTGTGGCATTTTCTAAAGAAGCATACAAATCCAATGGAGATTAATTCATATCACCCTATCACTCTTTTTAATTCTGATTATAAGATCTTCATAAAGTTGATGGCAACCAGGTTTAACAGAGTTATTTCCAAACTCATGCACACAGATCCAAAATGGGTTCATCTCAGGTCATCAATTACACATCAATACGAATTACATAATAGAAGCACTAGATGTGTTTAACTCAAAAACGATTCTGGTGCTGGTATTTCTACTCAACACTGAAAAAACCTTTGATTTGCTGGCCTGGGAAAGTCTCTTCTCCATTATAGGTATATTTGGGCTTCCTCCGCAAACCATAAAAAGCCTTTGTAGTCTCTTTGTGGGAGCAACTGCTAAGCTGAATATTACTTCATCAGTTGCAGGTAGAGTTAAAGTATGTACAGGGACCAGATGTGCGTCCCCTTTCCCTGGTTTTATTTGCCTTAGTGAAAGAGTCCTTAGCTATCGAGATTCGGGTAGACACCAGAATCCATACTGAGTTACCTCAAAATACTAATTAAGCTATATGCAGATGATATTATGTTGTTTTTAAAGCCAGATATAGTATTCCAGGCCAGTGCATTTGAAATGTTTGTATTGTTTCAGGAATATAACATTAATAAATCAGAAAGTAAGATGCTACGGTGAAATAACACTCCAGAGTATCTCCTGCCAGACCTTCAAAGCTGTATTAATCAACATTCTAAACAATAACTAGGCATATCATTTACAAATAACACTGAAGATCTGTTTGACTTAAATTCTAAACCATTATTAAATCAGCTCAAGACTATTCTAATCAAATTAAAACTGCTCCCATTCACGATATTCGGGAGAGGGCCCCTGATAAAAATGATAATCTTGCCAATGCTTTATTTCTATTTTCTGATACCCTTGCATCTTATACACAACTTACTTTAAAAAATGTGAATCAATAATTTCTTCCTTTTTATGGAAAAATGTAAGCCTGAGATTAGCTCTTAGCACCTTATTCGCTGAGTGCTAAAAATATTAAAGATATTATAGGTGCTAAATTAGTTCTCAGTCAGACACGTGCAATCCTTTTTAAAGCCTTATGCATTAGTCATCATAGCTTGCAGGGCAAATGTCCGAGTTATCTTCATGATTTACTCGCCCTATAATTCTACACGCCATCTTAAATCGACCAGGACTTATCTTGTTCCTAAGGTACAAAAAGTAAGAATAGGTGCGCGCACGTTCAGTTTTTTGGTGGCCAAAAATTAGAATGCACTTCCTCTCTCTGTCTGTGCTGAATCATCAGAAACTCCCTTCCGAAAAAAATTAAAAACCTGGCTTTTCCAGCTATAGGTCCTTTGACTCATTCTCCTTTTCCGAAGAGTTTGTTGTAGCGCGGGGACACACCAGCTTGTGTAACCAGGTGCTCCTATTATTAGTATCATTATTATTATTTTTTTACTTTGAGATACCACAATTTAATATCTCAATCAGTCTTGAGGACTTGGTTTTACAACTAGACCTTGCAGTACTACCCAGATGTAAAATAAATGAGTATTGTAAAATGTCATATTTTTTGTCCAACAATGTATAGAAAACATGTGATTACACAGCTGGGTCAAGTAAGATTGCTAAAAAGTGGATGAAATGGTCGTGCAATGGGATTTTTCTGTTTCTTATGAAGAGACATCCTGCACTGATATATAAGCAGGAGGAACTGGTTGATAATTGTTTTTAGAAAATACTACTTTTAGAAGAGAAGGGAGCTAGAAATGGTTGCCAATGAGTGTAAAACCATCCAACACATGTTCTACAATTTCTAATAGATGTTTAAAGGAAGAAAATAAAAATATCTCAACAGCTATCTGGAAAAGAGTTAATGAGTTTAATTTCACCACACTCAAAGGCACAAACATTTGCAAAATGCAATTTTATTCTCCATGGGTAATACATTACACCCCCTTCTGTCTGAATAAGATTTATTGACCTACTAAGTAACCTGCTTCAAATGTAATAGCTTGCAACAAATAACTGGTTTCCTGTTATTTTGTCCTATGATATACTGAAGAGCTTTTGAAATTCAATTGATGAACATCTCGGGAATGTATTTTCTATACAAATTTAACGTAATCCGTGCTTTGCTTTGATTGGTTATTTTCCAATGAAGGGACTGCACGAAGATTCCAAAGGCTGATATATACTGCTATGCTGGTAGTTCGTTCAAAGATTTTACAATGCTGGAGAACCCCTATGATTCCTGTATGCACTGAATGGCTTGATAAAAGGATTATAGGGTGACAGCACAAACAACTGTATTCACAACAAGTCAGATCAATGTTAAAAATTCTCAAAAATGTCGGATTCAATGTTTATTCCATTGCTATTCATTGCACATCACACTCAGGCAATTTATGCACTACCTACGCACTTGATGTGCACACTTTATTTGCGGCAGATCTGTCATAGCCTTTTGCATTATTATATGAAATGAAATGAAAATGAAATGAAAAGAAGATTTGTAAAGCGCGACTGCTGCCCGAGGGCGTCCAAGTGCTGGGTAGACAGCAAGGTACTCTGAGGCGGGGGGGGGGGGGGGGGGGGTTAGTTTCTGAAAAGAAAGGTTTTTAGTTTTTTTCGAAATGAGGAGAGAGTCTGGATAGATCTTAAAGAGAGGGGAAGGGAGTTCCATAGCCTAGAAGCATTGAACGCAAAGGACCTGCCTCCGGCCCTGGATCTTTTTATTCGGGGAACTATGGCAAGGCAGGCGTTAGAGGATCGGAGCTGTTTTCCGGGGAGGTATGGAGTGAGAAGAGGGTGGTTGATCTGGGGACCAGCTCTGTAAAAGGCTTGATGGGAGATACAGAGGGCCTTGAATTTTACTCTGTCTCTGACAGGGAGCCAGTGGAGAGATCGAATCCCCGCCTTGGCTGATTCTCTGCGGGGTATCTGTAGTAGTGTCCTGGCTGCACAGTTCTGGGTCCGTTGGAGTTTTTCTAGTACATATTCTGGTGCTCCCAAGTAGAGGGCATTATTAAAATCGAGCCGAGATTGAATGAGGCCCTGAATGACGATTTGTTTGGCTTCGAGTGGTAGGACTGGGAAGATTTTTTTCAGCATCCGGATTAATCCGAAGCAAGTTGCTGAGGTCTTAGTTGCCTGGGTATTGAGAGTCAGGGATTTATCAATCCAGATTCCTAGGCTCTTAATGTCCTCTTTTGGAGATGGAGGTGGGCCCAGGCTAGGGGGCCATAGCTGTGAGATGGTGGTTGGGGAGGGGGGGCCGAGGAACAGGATCTCAGTTTTGTCCTCATTTAGTTTTAAAGAGGATGCCGTCATCCAGCTTTTTATCTCTTCCATACAAGATGCAAAGTTGACTTGAGGAAGCCTGCTGTTTTTCTGTGCCAGGGAGACCACGAGCTGGGTATCGTCCGCATACGATATGATCTTGATATCGTATTTACGAACGATCCCAGCCAGTGGTCTCATATAGACATTAAACAGCGTGGGGCTCAGGGAGGAGCCCTGTGGTACCCCGCAGCTCAAAGGTTTGCTAGTGGAACAGAAATCGCCATCGAAGACCTGGAAGGTCCTTCCACTCAGGAAGGATCTTAGCCATGCGAGAGCATTTCCAGAGACTCCAAGATCGGACAGTCGATGTAATAGAGTTTTGTGGCATACTGTGTCGAATGCGGCGCTGAGGTCGAGGAGGACCACTGCCACTGATCCTTCTCGGTCCAGGATCTTTCTTGATTCTTCTACTACGGCTAGGAGAGCTGTCTCCGTGCCATGTTTTGGGCGAAATCCTGTTTGGGAGACATCCAATAGGAGATTTTCTTCAAGGTGTTTAGTTAGGTGGTGATTAAAGTACTTTTCCAGTATTTTACTTGCCCAGGGTAGCAGAGAAATAGGACGATAGTTATTGGAGTTGTTTGGGTTGAGGTTGGGCTTTTTTAAAAGTGCTTTCACCATGGCCTTTTTCCATATAGGGGGTACTATTCCCTTTTCTAAAGAGCAGTTCAGTAGCTCTAAAAGGGTGGGGAAGATTGTTTGGGTGGCCCTGGTCATTGTGAGGGGGGGTGCTGGGTCAGAAGGTGAGCCAGATTGTATTTGATGAGCAAGGGTTTGAAGCGATTCCAGGTCTAGTGGAGGGATGTCACTCATGGTTGTTAGACACAAAGGGGTAGTATTTGTTGACAGCTGGGGTTTATTGATGATTGGGTCGGATGTGGAGGTGGTGAAGGAGGAGTATATTTTATTGATTTTTTGGTGGAAGAAATCGGCTAGATCATTGCATCGGATGATAGGGTTATCGGCTAACACTGAAGGGGGAGAGATTTTGGAGAGGGTTTTGACAATTTGGTAGATTTCTTTGGGTTTGGATCTGGCGGAAATAATTTTTTCATTGTAGTAGGTGGATTTGGCTTTAGTAATCCCAAGTTTGTATGCATTTATGGTTTCCTTGTATCTGACTTTGTCAGTGGTGGTATATTGAAGGCGCCATTTCCTTTCCATCTTTCTACACTGACGTTTGAGTGTCCTTAGTTCCTCTGAGTACCATGGAGCAGTTTCCTGGACTCTTTTAAAAACTGTTTTCCTGATGGGAAGGACGGTGTCAAGGGAATCCTTGATCCACTCATTAAAGATCCCGCTGTCCAGTAGGGGATCCTGAGAAAAAGAGGGTTTCTTGGCCATAAGTTCGTTGCCCCATTGCTCTAGAGGGAGTTTTGACCAGTTTCTCTTTGTGTGTGAGGCGGGGTTTTTGGGGGTATGTTTATGGGTGGACCAGGTGAGTGAGATGAGAAAGTGGTCTGTCCATGGGAGCTGAGTGATGGACCCTACTGAGAGATTGGGGCAGTTACTAAAGATGGGGTCTAGCAGGTGACCTCTGCTGTGGGTGGGGTTTTTAATTAGTTGTTCCAGTTGGATGGCAGCAAGACTTGAGACTAGCTCATTAGTAGTGTTGTTAGACCGGTCGTCAAAGTGCAGATTGAGGTCACCAAGTATAGTGAAATTGGAAGAGGACATGGCGGAAATTGCTGCTTGCGAAGGAAGTGCTATGTGAAAGTTGTTTAAAGGTCCTGGGGGGCGGTATATGAGTATACCTGTTAGGCTATCATTAGGAGTGAATTTCAGGCAGAAGGACATACTTTCACAGTCCGGGATTGGGTTTGGTGTGTGGTAACATTGAATTGCATATTTATGTATAACAGCAATCCCTCCTCCTAGTCGCTGAGTGCGGTCTCTGCGGGCGATCTGATAGCCTGTAGGGAGTGCTTGAATTACATCTGGGTCGCAGTCAGGAGTTAACCAAGTCTCGGTCAGTAGGACAGCGTCGGGTTTTTTCTCGTCGATTAGTAGAAAGATTTCTGCACTATGTTTTGGCAGTGATCTGCAGTTTAGGAGTAGTATGGTGAAGCTTTGTTGCTCAGGGACGTGTCGGTGTGAATGGAGACTAGAATCACAGCGAGGGCAGGAGGTAGGAAGACATAGAGGGTGGTGGAGGTGGTGACAGCCGGCTTTCTTGGGAGGTTTCAGTTTGTGAAGGTTACTGAAGCTGTATTGGGTTCTGGTGGGGGAACCAGGGGGGGTGGCCCTTGGTCCCTGTCAGTCACGGACGGGCGCAGACGGGCTTGCCTTTATCGCGCCTTCTGCGCGCTGGCGGTGTGCCCGCTGCGCGCGTCCGCTGCGCGTCCTGGGGAGGCACATTTAAATGCGGTGTAGGGGGCGTGGCCTCACGTTTGTGGGCGTGGCCTGCGGGCTTTCGACGCGTTAGCGGTCTCCACCCCGTGACAGCGTTCAGCTGTGCTGCTCGGGACTGCGGAGATCAGTGACAGGGGTGGGAAGTGCTCGGGAGACGAGGTAAGCTTGAGAGTGAAACACACCAAGATAAAAGCAAAGTTTTAAAATCAGCGCGCTTTTTAAGTAAACTCCCGGCTTCCGCCTCAGGAGTGCTATGTCTCTGGTGAAAGTCTGTCGCCGGCGCACCTAAGTAGCGATGCAGGGGGCGTGGCCTCACGTTTGTGGGCGTTGCCTGCGGGCTTTCGGCGCGTTAGCGGTCTCCACCCCGTGACAGCGTTCAGCTGTGCTGCTCGGGACTGCGGAGATCAGTGACAGGGGTGGGAAGTGCTCGGGAGACGAGGTAAGCTTGAGAGTGAAACACACCAAGATAAAAGCAAAGTTTTAAAATCAGCGCGCTTTTTAAGTAAACTCCCGGTTTCCGCCTCAGGAGTGCTATGTCTCTGGTGAAAGTCTGTCGCCGGCGCACCTAAGTAGCGATGCAGGGGGCGTGGCCTCACGTTTGTGGGCGTGGCCTGCGGGCTTTCGGCGCGTTAGCGGTCTCCACCCCGTGACAGCGTTCAGCTGTGCTGCTCGGGACTGCGGAGATCAGTGACAGGGGTGGGAAGTGCTCGGGAGACGAGGTAAGCTTGAGAGTGAAACACACCAAGATAAAAGCAAAGTTTTAAAATCAGCGCGCTTTTTAAGTAAACTCCCGGCTTCCGCCTCAGGAGTGCTATGTCTCTGGTGAAAGTCTGTCGCCGGCGCACCTAAGTAGCGATGCAGGGGGCGTGGCCTCACGTTTGTGGGCGTGGCTATATGAATCATGCCTTCTTTTTAATCATTTAGTTCAGTGAACTATATGATGTAGTCTATGACTTGACTTTTATCTAAGTGTTCTGTACGTCCGTCTTCAAAAATAAACAAGAAAAGAAAAACTGAGCCCCTCTCTATTGGCCGACTGTTCCAGTATAAAATTATATTGTTGTCCACTTCTCACATCCTCGCATCAAGGCCTGAACTTTGCCACTTTCATGCCCACCAGTGAGGACAGGGAACCCCATGAATGTATCCTTGTTCCTGCACATGTAATAATAATAATATTAGGAGAATTTATAAAGGTCATAGCTACATCAAACTGACGTGTCCCAGCACTAAGGGTTCAGTCCTACAATGCATAGCAGAAATATAAATTCATGTGGAATCAACTGATGGGCCTATTCTTGACTGTGAGCTAACATATTTTGTGGATGGATCATGTCTCAGGACCAGTGATGGTGTGATGGTTGGTAGCTGTGCTATATGTACTGTGTATCAAATTGTGGAGAGTTGTCACTTATGAACTGTGAAATCAGCTGAAGTTGCAGACCTTATTGCTCTTACCCTAGTCCATAAGCTAGCTAAAGAACATATTACACTGAAGGCATGGGCTCAAAGTAATTGTTTAGAGTGATACAGGATTTTGGACTTTTATGGATGCAAAGGGATATCTTAGCATCAGCTGGAATTCCTATAAACATGAATAGTATTTTCAAAATCCTTTGAATGCCTAACAATTCCCAGAGAAAGTGGCAGTAGTAAAGTGTGATGCACACCAGCATCCACATGATGATGTTTTTAGGGGTAAAAGCTGATTCAGCCGCTAAAAATGTTGCTTTTTCTAAAACTGCAGAGGTTTCTATGTATGTTATAATAACTGACTTATTTCCTCTGCCAACCTAAAGGATGTTTCTCAATTACAGGAGCAAGCCTCTGAAAGTGAAAAACAGTTCAGATTGAGAATAAATGTAAATGAGATAATTGAGGCTGTATGGAGAGACAGCAATGGGCATGAGGTTCCATCAATATTACTACTCTTTAACCTTATTGGGTTGTATCACAGAGAAGGCCATGTTAGCAGGACTAGCATGAGTCTTGCTGCAGCAACCCATGGGTATAATCCCTTCTTTAAAATTTAGCCCAGATGTTTTGCCCAGAACTTCCCTTTTGAAGTACTTTCTTTCGAGTACCCTCTTCCTCATGAACTGTTGTTTCATAAGCCCCACTAGCGAGCAGGTCATGCCTATTTTATTTGCTGGTCACAAGCTTACTCTTGGCTGCCCTTGAATTCCGTTGAGACTTGTTATCAAGGATACCTTGTTCTTGCTATGACACATTTGATGAATATCCTTTAGAATGAAGGATGGTAGGCAGGCTGTTTCAACTATTAGTAGATTTTTTTCTGACTTAATTCCCATGTATGGGATTCCTATTGCTTTAAATGACATAGGAAGAAATTTAAATAGCATAGAAGATATTGCTAACTCCCTCAAAATAGCTTTAGGATTAGTGAAAAAGCCACTAGATACCCACACCAAGATGCTAATTCAAAATCAAATGGCATTAGATGACCTTTTAGCTTCCAAGTGAGGAGGGGGGTGCACTAATGTAAGCAATGAATATTGCACTAATTTTCCCAACAGCTATCTTAGCATATATGAGCAGATAGATACCATAAGGAGAGTGACAGGAAACTATATCAGATGCAGAGTGGGCCAGATATAAGGCCCAACAGCATCTGAACATGGCAAGGGGAAGTCTTTGGACAGTGGGGAATAAAAATGTTTAAATCAATTATTGCAATTGTTTTTACTGTGGTTGTTTTATTAATCTTAATAAAATTAATAATGTGCATCATCCTACGCTTATACAAAAATTAAGGCACTGACAATGGGTTTATGCTTGCTATTTCTGAGAATGATGAGGAAAATGAAAATTAAGATATAAAGACGGAAGTGATGAGGCTTTTTTCTTTTGAATAGTTCTGGAGGTGTTTTACTCCAAGCAAAAAAGGGGGGGTTGTGAAATCTTGATAATTTAGTATGTACTTCAGCTTTATTAATTGTGTGTGCCGATATATTTCATAATCAAACAAATTGTTTCTTATTGATCTGCAGTGTATGTTAGACAAAAGTATACTTGCTAGTTTTCAAGACTCTATTAGGCACAAAAGCCATTTTTATTCAGAAAGGTCATTTTTTTCAAATTTTTGCAAAACATAACCTTAATTTCAGTGGTGGCAGTTAGAAGTGGGATTTTAGGAGAATAATGAAGTGAGTATTGAATTAATAAATTATATCTTTTCGCAACCGATGTCACGCTTCCCAAAGGAAAAAATCATACCACCAGCTCAATAGATAGGTTTGTGCTAAAGTAACACGTTTCTCCAATTGATTAGGTTCCATAGATTTGTATTGAGAAAACTCATGCTCAGTACTCTTTATTTATGCACTCGCCATAAAAGAACAAGTAAATAAATTCATTAAAAACATAAAGTCAATACAAATAGTAAATGGTTGTAATCATTCATAATAATTGATGTGTGAAAGGATAAAAAGACACGGGCAGCCTCCGTATAAATAAGGTAACAATACATGTAAAAATTAATAAAACTCTATACTACATAACCTCAGAATAAGTCAGGTAGATTGTCAAATGGCTCTGCTGAACCCAGAAAACAATTAGAATCATATCAAATCAGGATGGTGTTGAGAAAAGGCAACAGTACGATGAGTGCCTAGTTCATTGTCTAAGTAATATACGGAGAGTCATTTGTGCTGAGTAGTTTTAACATTGAAACATCTCAGCCTCTACATCCCTTCCAATGCCTGATAGCAAAGGTTTTTTTCCTAATTCACTACATTGCAAATTGGTACCTTAATACAGAAAATACAATGCATTTGTTGGTATCTTATTGTAAGGTTATGTAGACATCCAAGTTTTGTGTGGTTCCAAGGTTCCTGCAATTTGGGATTAACCATTTAGCCCAGCCTTGCTAAACTCTGGGCAGAAAAAGAGGGCATATACCACAGTTTCAGCGGTGAGTCCACAAGATGGGCAATCCTGCTCTGATGGTCTATTAGAGCATGCCCATTTGCAAGTATACGTACACAGTGGTAAAGACCCATATCTAAATTTCACTTAAAGCTTTCTAGCCAGGTTGGGTTCAATTTTAACAAGGAATTGTTCAGCTTTGTAGTAAGTATTTTACCTGTGGAAAGAGTTTGCCAATGTACTCAGAGCTGGACTTGCTATAAGGGTACCTAATTTAAAATTTGTGTAGCCTTTTTTAAGCTCCAGTTTGATAATTAGTATGCCATTCCCTCGGGGGTCTTCACAGAGCCTTTCTTTCACTTTGCTTATCAGGGTATCTCTTACATATTTAATCTAGGGGAGATTGCCTGCCCCTGGGAGACCAAGTATCTCTTCCAGCCCACAGTGATAAGAAAGCAACTCAGGTGTTGCCCAGACCCTTCTCCAATGCAATAATGGTCGAATGGCAATCCCTTAAGAGATTGGTCAGAGTCCCACATCCAGCCTTAGTGGGATCAATGGGGTACTGGCCAGGAGACTCAACAACTGCCTCAAGAATCGATTCTCAGCCACATCTAAGGTATTGGTTGCCTTATGTCTCCAGAGCTCCTCACCATAGAGAGTGGAGCCTAATGCTTGGTAAGTGTAAATCTGTGTTACTGGGGAGTCTGGTTTATAGAAGGTCGCTGATAGACCTTCAGCAACCCACCAATATGCAGTTCCAATTTCAGCCTTCGCTTGGATATATGTGCTGCCCAATCCAGCTGTTCATTGAGTGTGATCACAAGGTACTAAAAATGTGTACCTACTCCAACTGCACCACATACCGGATGTGATAGGGTTGCGTTGTGTGACACGCATTGTATACCATGTATTTAGTTTTTCCCATGTTTATTTCTAGGCCCCTCTGTTCGCAGAAACTACTAAATTCATCCAGAATCTTCTGCATGCCCACGGGCGTCTTAGATAAAAGGAGTGTGTCGTCCGTGAACATTAGCACAGGTACCTTCAAATTAGCTAACCTAGAGCATCATTATCTCACATGTTCAAGCGGGCGACCAGATCATTGAAATACAGCATGAAGAGTGTTGGAGCGAGGACATAGCCCTGCCTTATGCCTCTATTGACTGGAAATGGTTCAGTCACTTCTCCTAGCCGACCACATTGAATCTGTGCATAATTCTGGCAGCGGAGCATTTCAATGGCTATACATAGGTAAGTTGAACACTCTTCTCAGCCAGCATTTACCACAAAACCTTTCTGGGGACCAAATTTAATGCAGATCTCTGGTCAAACACCATGTAAAGTCTACCATCTTCAAAAGCAATGATTTTCCAATCTAATGACTGAAACCTAAACACTTGGTCTACCGTAGACATGCAGTTGCGTGATCCTGCTTGCCAGGGACTTAAGATATCATTAGCTTCTATCCACTCTTGTAATCTTTCTAGAATGACTCGACTACATACATTTTGCATGGTATCAATAAGTCTACAGTGAGTTGGTAGCAATGGGTAACCCTTCTATGTATAGGGATTATTTTCCCAAGATGGAGGAATTGGTAACCCACCTATAAAGGCATTAAATAATAACACAAAATATGGGGCCCAGACCTCAGTCTTAGCCAAAAACAAAGCACCAGTAATCTTATCTATACCTGTTGCTTTGTGAGGGACAATCTTCTTGAGGCTGAAATCACTTCTTTACTAGTGATGATGGAGTATGCATCACTAGTAAAGGCTCCTTCTGAACCTACCATGGGGAGGCTCTTTGCCATTACTAGTGGTACACTAGCTCCCGGTGTCGGGGAGTAAAGGTTTGAAAAATGGGCATTCCAAACATCTGTAGCAATAATATTTTTGATGATTCCGACACCCTCAATATTCCTCGTGCCCACTATATTCCAGAATGTAGTTTGGTCATTATCTTTGGTGGCAACGAGTAGGGTTTCCCATCTCCCTTGGTCCCATTCCCTCTTTGCATAGCTAACAACCTTTTTATAAGATGCTGTCTTAGCTTGTATCAAGCTTCTATCCTGGGATTTAATTGAGTTGATTAGTGCAAGTTTGTCAGCTCTGCAGTGGCTGTTATACCACGAGGGTGGGTTTCTCCTAGCCCCCAAGTGAATGACTTCCACATAAAAAACTTTTGTTGAGACCTTCAAATAAGTGGTCATGAACTTCCACAATCCTTGCTATGGATTCTTCCTGGACCATAAAGGGGGGAATGTTGCACAAGTCTCCTAGACTCTTCTCCACCAACTTATAAATAGACTTGACTAAATCCTGTCAGCGCGCTATTACAATCCATTTAATTCTCTGCTTGCTTGTTGATAGTTGGAGCCTGCCATCAAGAGGACTGTTGCCTTAGTAACTGGAAGAGTCATATCACAAGCAAGAGCGTTGTGGTCACTGTCATGCCTTGTTGTAATTATCATATCAGTGACATACGGCCAAAGTCTGACATCAACAAGTGTATAATCTATTAGACTAGTACATTGGGTTTGATTGTAAGTATGCCTCCCCTCTCTGTCTTATGGGGTTTGCCCATTGCAATCAAGCACACTGTGATTTAGGGTCAGGGCATTCATTTGGACCAGTAGAGACCATTTCTTTATAGGGTGTGTTGTCAAGTCCAGAAGAGACCAGACTCTATCCTCCTCCTGTGTAAGAACATTAATGCTCATATCTAGAGGTTCAAATTGGCAATTAAAATCTTCTCTCACTATTTTATCAACTCCTTCTGACAATGCTGCCAGGTGTGTAGCGAGCAAATCAACTATTGGAGATTCCTGTCTATTGCTCATGGGTCTTGAGTAGATGTTGTAGAGATGGACAACTAGCTCGGATGGGAATAATAGGTTGACACACAGATTTTGCCTCAGCCTCTTCCACCGTGCACCCAAGATGGGTTCTGACCCAAGTTATCAAGCCACCAGAAGGTCTGCCCTTGCCCTTGCTAATGCCTCTTTACTATAGGTAGAAAAACGTGCCCATTGAACTTTTGTGGTTAGCCAGGTTTCTTGTAAGAGCCAGACGTTGAACTGGTCAATAAAAAGACTCAATTCATACAAAGTCAAAGTCAAAGTCAAAGTTTGCTTTATTCGGTTAAAATATTAAAACCATCAAAGCACAGGACAGAAATTCATGATACAGATAAATGCAATTACAAAAAATATAATTTAACACAAGAATTAAATACAATACTGTTTGGCGCATTATATAATAAAAGTATGTTTTACAATTGATTCCTTCATTCAAAAATATACATTCTAAAAAAATCATGTCTACTGAAATGCTCTGTCCCTAACAACACATTTAAAAACAATGTTCGTTAGAGGATAACTATATAAGCAGAGCCCTGTTTCTAGCTCTTAAAGCACCCACAATGAAACAAGCGACCCCGAAGCAAGTCAGAGGAGAGTCCAACCTTTGTAAATAAATCAATGCAGGCCTCGCTTGCTTAAATTGACATTTCTTCAAGATTGGCAAAATGAATTTTTTGCGCTGAGAAGAGTAAAATTTACAAAAGAATAACATATGCAACTCAATTCATACAATCTAATTGGGGGTCTATACCAGCGACGTTCCATGAGCGGACCTTCAATGAGAGATGGGATTGTGTAGCTTTTAGCAACTTCTTGGCAGCTCAACTTGTCACCTCCCTTATTGCCTGTCTTGAAAATTCTAGATATGGGGCCATTGTTTTTGACTCTCCAATACTACTATAAATAATAGATCTGTCAATTCTAGGGTCATCAAAAGGTGGGGGTGGGTCGACTGTAATACCCTCTCTACTATCCATAGGGCCAATTTTATAGAACATGGCGACTACATGAGGGTAAGGTGGGCAGTCTGTTTGAATTTCCGTAGTAGTGCCGGTGAGGGGGTTAACATGAGGCACAAAGTGTTGGTGGGTTTTTGCCCTATCATTGGCAATCTACATGTTAGCATTTGCCTTGTTCCCATCCCCCTTTAGGAGGGTCACATCCTTGGGGCACCCTTCAGTTACCTCCATAAGGAAGGTAATGGGCTGTGGACCCTCCTTATCAATAAGTCAAAAGACTTGCTCCAATACCTCAAAAATATTGGTAACGGGGATGCTCTAGTACCCATTGTGCCATTGTGGACCATTCAGGGGTGCTATTAGGTGGAGGAGGTACTGCAATGATGGTAAAGGGGGGCCCTGTCTTGTGTATGTACAAGGTTTATAAAAAATAGCCCAATGGTAACAGGGCAAGTTTCGACTCCCCATCCTGCTTATGCACTTTGTCAAAAAGCAACTTTTAGACCAAGTTGGGATCTTTGAAGTTGATGATGACACAGTCCCTTGGTCGGTCTACCCAGCCCTGCTCAATCTACCCTACTGTGCGTGTAAGAAGAATGTTGTGTGCCAAGTAGGAAAGTTCTTATTCCTCACAAGCCAGTTCAAACATTTCTTAGTAAGTTCTCTTGTGTTTCTCTCTGGTCCTTGCACAGTTCTGGGGCTCCTGACAGAATTGGCACATAGGGGCAGAACGCTGGAGGTAGATTAATAACAGGGATTTTTTCTGCATTTGTGCTGTTACTGTAGACCCAAATCGCTCATTGCTACTCTCCTGCTGGCAGGTTTGTTCCCTTTGAGTACCCCCTTTGATAGAATGCCCTGCTGGTAAGGAATTGACTCCATGCTTTGTTGAAAGTACAATAGGAGAGGGGTTTCTGTTGTCACAGCCCGGAGCCATTAACCTGGCTGACGTAGCAAAATTGGTTACCTCTGACCCTCCTCCTTCCATGGCTTGGTGGGGTTGTAACTGTGGTTTTGGCATGTTTTTTTGCATGTGCTCAATCGCTGTAAGGCGCCCCAAAATTGATTCAAGTTCCTAGCACAAAATGCCCTTGATGCTATCAACCAGCTCTCCCTCTAGTTAAGCCAAACAGCTTGATTTTACGTTGAGACCCCATTCGGCAATTGCACGAGGGAGCTGAACAGCCACAAGAGTATTAGGTGGAGAGTCTACATGGGCTCCTGTCTCATGTTGATTTTTCTGGACAGTCCACCTCGTTCTTTTAGTGGGTTGTGTGGGCTCCTTGTAACATTCCTCGGTATCAAGGGATCCATTTGTTGCAGTACACATTAGGACAGAGGCCCCATTTTCCATGCTAGTCTCAGCCTCAGCAGTACCAGTAATGGGATCTGCCTTGGATAGACCAATAGATGTTTGTGTGGACACCCTAGAGCCCAAGGATATTATTCTCTCTGTCAACTCTATTTCAATTGATACAACCCCTATCGCCCTCTGCAGCATCCGGACTATTGGTGTGGTTTTAGGGGGTGGGAAAGCAGCCAAGGGCCCTCCAGTGCACTTGTGTTTGCCCATGGAACCCTTTCTGAGATATGCCCCACTCATGACTGAGGACGGTCTATGTGGGCACTCTATAGCGCTGTGCTGCAAGAGGCCATAACCAGCTCCTGATGGCTCCTGATGTTATAAAGGTGTGTGACCCTGTGCGGTGCATTGGCAGCCCCCCCATCGGGTTAGAATGCTCCCTGGGGGTGGTGTAATCACTGAGACATCTCCAAACATTTGCCTAACTGAAAGAGACTATTGGCCACTTACCTCCCGCCCAGTAGTTGTTAATGGACGCCACCTCCACCCACAGGCTCAAAGAGCAGGAACAGGATCGCTCAGATGTGCTTCAAGTGTGTTTTTAGCGACCTACACTGTTTTTTCACTGCCCTTTACCGACCATGAGAGACAGCTTGCTGCCTGCCAAACAAAGGAGGCCCTGTCCAGATTTTCCAGCCAGGATCCAAAAACAGGAGGGGTCAGTCCCTCTCTCAATCCCCCACAACCAACTGCCCCCCACGCCACTCGCACCAACACAGACCACCAGCCGCCCTGCCGTATGCCAAACCTCACTCGGCTCCCCGGGTGGATTAAGCACAGTGGCAGCGGCAGCGCAATGTTAGCACAGTAGAAGCGCTGGAGTGAAAAGGGCTAAGCATTTGCGCAGAGTTTTGGGCAGTGAGGTCTACAACACCCAGGAGGTGTATCTCGAAAAAAATGAGGGAAATAATCACCCCAAGCACCTTGACTCCAACTATGCGGCTCTAGTAAATCTCCGACTCGGCATAGTGCTGGATTGGCAATAGGCTGTCCTAGCCTTTTGGAGGGCACTAGCGAGAGAAAACATATTTACTGTGCTGAATTTCATGTATTTTAGTGTTAGGCTGCTACCGACCCTTTTCTAGTAGGTCAGTTGAAATTAGTTATTTAAATTATGTGCTGAGTTGCTTGCTATTTTTGTATAAAATTAATGTTAGACTGAAAGGAAGGGTTCCCGACATGTTGTGCTTTATTTTTAACATTCAGCCTTACAGCCCTTTCTTGAGCTGTAAATTGTCGCCTTATGTAAAGAGAATGTATATGCTAGTCAGAGTGGGCATGCTCCCTTTATTGAGGTTAGTGGGGAGTGGCAGAGGATCAATAAAACAATAAGCTATATAGTTTGTGCGAGATGAAGGTGGAATCCTTGCAGTGTATAATGTTGTGCTGATATAAGTTACAACAGAGTTGAAAGCAGTTTTTCCTGCTAATCTATCTCCTGGGATTTCGGGTGGCTGCAGGTGGCTTGTTTGTGTTGCTGTTCTCTCCTATTTGGGAAATAGAAATGGCTATGTACAAGTGACCTTAAACTTAAATCAAGCCATATTTTCTATTGGGAAAAAAATCTGGAATGGCCATACAGTCTAGAGCACTTCAGGTATGGGGGAAAAACACTTTAAAATACTTTGTTATGGTCTTCTCTCAAGGATATGCTTTAAAACCTATATCAATCAGTAGTGTGGTTTATGTGTAAAAGTTATATCATTTACATGGTATTAGCCAGCTCCTGGTGAGCAACCACAGTGAGAAAGATTCTACTTACCCCTCCGACATCCAGGTTCCAGTTGATCAGCATTCTACAATCTTTTGCAGCCCCTGGGAGGAGATGATGTGTCCATAACTGCAAGGCACCAGAGCCAGATCTATTGGTGGTGCGGCATACTCCCAACTGGAGGTGAGGAGTAGGGGGCCGAGACATTGGATTACAACTGTTGTTCTTGAGCCCTGCTGGGGGGTGCCTACTCTCAGGGCTTTAAGTGGGCCGGGTCTGTACGGGTCTGAGCACCAGCAGTTATTTTCAGGGGGCCTCGAAACGGGTCTCTATCGGGCTCTATTTTCGTGCCTCGCAGAGGTAGTCCGTTTTCTTTTTTTTTTCTTGCACCAAACTTATTTTGCTCTAGTTGGAATTGCCAGGCTAGATCCTGAGACCGCTGACCTTTGTGCACGCTGTAGATCAGGCGCGCAATGCCCATTGGACTGAAAGGGTTTCAGTCACCCCCCCCACCCTTCCACCTCTCCCCTCTTGTGTGTGGCAGCCTGGGCTGAGACAGCTTCCCGGGCACACACACAGCCGCGCCCGAGTACTTCACAGGCCTTTAAAAGACCATATATATGTTAACGAGGCTTTGTTGTTTTCTGCCCCTCCTTGTACAGAGTTTGAATTCTCATGTGCACTTACTTTCTCATGATTTTTACTGCTGTCTCAAATAGACGGAAGTCTCTTGGGTGAAGGAGGAGTAAAGAATCAAATCTTTGCCTTCACCTGAAGTTGTAAACAGTGTGCTCTGCAGTATAACCACTTCTCTGGCGTATTTCATTATTTTTCTCCCTCTTTTCATTCTTTTACTAAGCAAGGTTTGCGCTCCTTTTCACCTTTTTGATTCTTTTATTTTACTTTCTTTTCTCCTTTGATTTATTTCCTCTTCTTCGATGAATTTTCTGTCCAGTTCTTTCGATCACCTTTGAACGACTTTCTCTCCAGTTTTTGTTTGTTCTTTCTATTCTTTTTTTTTTACTTTTCTCTTATTTTAATATTCCGTCGTTGTCACCTTTGCTTCTCGATCTTTCCACGCCTGTTTTGTTCCCTTCAGTTCTTTCACTGTCCCTTGATTTTTTATCGCACTTATTAACACCCTCAATTGATATTTCTGTGGGGTTTATGTTTCTGTAAACACTTCTATTGTGTTTTAGAAAAACGGAGTAGCATGCTATCCCTTTGTGTTACCAGCCAACACTTTACCTTTTTTTTTATACCAGACAGCCAGCTCTAGGGAACATCTGAAGTGTTGAAGATGGGAAAGAAGAATAAAATGGCAAAGCAAAAGCCACACTTTGCTCTTTGCAGACAACACTTTCAAAAACAGAGCAGGCGCAAGGAAATAACATAAAGAAAGCCCATTGATTTTCAAGAACAATACTCTGCGATCAGGCACCTAAACACAACAGATTCATCATTCGTACAACTGGCACAGCATCCAGTCAGGTTAGCTCCTTAGCAGGATAACAATGAATGCTGCTTAGATATAGGAGTTGTTACCATGACTTACTGTGATATCAATGGCAGAAAAAGTGGGCCATGAGATCAGAAAAAAATCCCCTTGCATGCCACGGTCGCTACTGCATGACGGTGGAAGATTATAGTTCCGAACATATTTTAGTAATTACCAGCCCTCTCTTTCCAAACGTAAGAACACCTCGGAAATGCCCCACACTCTGCACTGCTCAACAGGCAGGTCAGTCAGTCTAATAGACGTGCAGATGTTGTACTCGCCAGTTTCTTCAACCTGGGGGATTTCACTGTTTGACTTAAAACATAATAATTTTGAGGAGTTATGCTGGTTGGTATAAATGAAATCGATACCCATTTCTGGTGTGTGCTTTCTTTCTGTGACATACTTCCACCAACCATCTGCAGGACACTTAAAGTGAAGACATGGTTAAAGTCAGGGATGTGGCTAGAGTAAAATGTGCTAGTCATTTATGTAAAATGAATGCATCAAGTTCTTTTTAGCGAAACGTTAGAGGGCACACAGATCAGTAAGAACAGGGCTTTAAGTGGGCCGTGTCTGTCCAGGTCTGAGCACCGGCCATACATATCTTTATTTAGACCACGCCCCTACTTGGATAGGTCACACCCCTTTAAGAGGTTTTCCCTGCCCCTTTTAGAGCACCTCCAGTTTTTTTCCCACTTAAAGCCCTGCCTGCCCTTCTTCTGTCCCCTTTTTCACCAGAGTACAGCTGGAGGAACAGACACTGGGGCCTCTGGTACAGCCGATATAGCCCAAATCGTACTAGGGATGCCAGAAGTAGCCCAGTACCTGACTTGGATCTCTCCCTGCCTGCCTTTGGCATTTTGTAGCTAAAACGGTGCATTATCCTTCCTTGGGTGGCCAGGAGGAGCTTCTACTCCCTACTTGCACTTTTGCCCCCCTTTTCACCTGAATTACCGCTAGAGGAACAGACGCTGGAGCCTCTGTTACCGCCGATATAGCCCTAATCCTACTAGGGATTAACTTCCTTAAAAAATATGTGCATGACTCCTAAACCTCTATGCTTCCCCAGCGCCTGCAGTCACCATCTGACTCTACTCTAAGCTCCAGTTAATGCATCTCTAAATATGAGGTTATGGGCTTCCCATTAATGTCCACCAAAGCTACAGCCACTCCCACCTGCACCCCCCCTCCTAAAGTTCAGACTGACCCGACTCTACCCATGGTGTTCCCCACGCAAGACGACACTCTGGGCAGCATCTCCCCTATATCTACTAGTGGCCCTCCCTCCACTCCCCCCAACCTCCATCATCTCTCGATAAGACAACGCCGCTGACTAACACACTAGTAACTCACAGCGCAGCGCACACCCGCCCCAATAGGTCTATGTCCACCCTGCTGAGCGTGCCTAGCCCTTCGCACACCACTTCTCTCAGAAACCTATATGCAGGGTGGTCGAGCTCCACTACCAGGCTACCCAACCATGCCAGCAGAACAAGTCCTGACCCACTGGTCGCCTTCCCGCAAGTTCAACCTTCACTTATGGCCCTTGAAACTCTGAACCTCAGAGCAACCTACATAGGTCAGAGCAACCATAACTCCGTTCTTGAAATGAAAAGCATCCTTAACCTCACAGAACAATCTATCTCGAATATCAACCTCTCCCAGAACTCAGTTCTTCCCTCACTCACCAAGCCCTTCCTTCAACCCTTGCCGCTACCCTTTGGAAACCTTCACCCTCACAAGCATCCCAACTACCCATCAGAGGTAGTCAGCCCTCCTCTTATCCTATAAGTCCTCTCCTGATGCCCCCAGTCCTCCAGACAAGAAAGATGAATGCTTAATTCACATGGTTGCAATCAACTCTAATAGAACATCAACTCTCCGTAACAGAGGAGTAAACTGCAACAACTTAGTGCAAGTACCCTTATCCTCTCTTTCTCACAAGACATGCACCGACCCCCCTAGCTCCGGCCTCCTAATTAACTACCAATCAGCAGCAAAGCATGCCTCCGTCATGGCCGCTTTCACCCTGAGTCAAAAATCTAACGTAGCAATCCTCACCCAATAATAGCTCAATGAATCATTGTCACTTTACCTAGATGTATTGGTCCCTCCAAATTATAGCATCGTAAGGCTTGGCAGGCAATTAAAAGAAGGGGGAGGCATTGCTTGCATTTACCGCTCAGACCTCCTCGTCACTGAACTTCACGGTGACCCCGTGGACTCTCTCCATATGTAATGATGCTACCCAGTTGTGCAAACTGCACATCTTCTACCACCGCCCAGGCAAGAATGACACCTTCATCGACCACCTCATGGAAATCATTACAGATAAGGTTTTCTCCCACTCCAATGACATTTTCCTCTGAGACTTTAATCTGCACTGGAATTACCTCAATGACCCTCAGGTTAACACCCTCAAAGACTTACTTACTGACCAATCACTTACTCAAGCCTGCACATTACCAACTCACACGAAAGGCGCCACATTGTATTGGATCATTGCTAAGGCAACGGCGGTCAGGCTTAACTCAATAGATCCATGCGACTGGTCTGACCACCACGCTATTACCTTCCTAGGACCTGGCACCCACAAGACAAGGCCAGCGCAACCTGTGAAACCAAAACTCTGACACAGGGACACAAAGAGCCTGGATCTTGAGAAGCTGGCTGCATGTTGCGAGAAGACTTCCTCCCACCTCAAATCTCTCAAAGGTCAATGACCTTACAGAACACTACAACTCGACTATGTCTGACATAATTGATGATCTCGCCCCGCTAAAGCTAAAAAGATCCAGAGTTAAAGACAAAAAACCCTGGTTCAACTGATCCCTCACCAATGAAAGGAGAACTCTCCGGCTAACAGAAAGAACCTGGAGACAGCACCCCTCAGCCTCCCATCTAAAACTTCTCCGACAGACCTGAAATGCTTACAACAGGAACATCCTCAAATCAAAAAAAGAGCTCTTTAGATCGGAACTGGAAAATGCTAAGAACAGAACTCGTAAGCTTTTTGAAATGGTCATGCACCAATCTAACAAACTGGCTAAACCTTCCAAAGCACCCCTCAGCCTCCCATCTAAAACTTCTCCGACAGACCTGAAATGCTTACAACAGGAACATCCTCAAATCAAAAAAAAGAGCTCTTTAGACCGGAACTGGAAAATGCTAAGAACAGAACTCGTAAGCTTTTTGAAATGGTCATGCACCAATCTAACAAACTGGCTAAACCTTCCAAAGGAACCTCAAAATCCCTAATAACCTGTGAGGAGTTCTCCTCCTTCTTCACAGCCAAAATTACCTCCCTAGGAAAATAACTTAATTCCGCCACCAACATACAACCTCTTCCTGCCGGGTCCCATCTCTCCTCCCTTCCCCCCAGACAACACCCAAGAACCAAGCGCACTCGTCCAACTTCAAGTTACATGATGACCATTCCATCTCGAAAATTCTATCCTCCTTAAATACGAATAACCACTTTAATGACCCACTCCCCTCCAGCTGCATGACCGCAACCTCCCAATTTATCATTCCCATTTGGACTACAATAATCAACGCTTCCCTACTACAAGGGTCCATACCTGACTCTCATAAAGCCGGTCAAGTCGTCCCCATCTTAAAAAACCCCCCTTGAATCCTGCTACTCCAGACAATTTCAGACCAATATCCCACTTCTAGCGAAAGCTTTGGAGAAATGTGTGCAACTTCAACTGAGCTAACATATCACCAACTTTAATCTGCTAGACAAATTCAAGTCCGGGTTCAGGCCTGGGCACAGCACGGAAACTACTATTCTCCATATTGTGGATGAAGCTCTCCAAGCCCTTGACCAAGGCAAAATCTTTTTCCTAATTCTACTAGATTTATCCTCGGCATTTGACACAGTCAACCACGAGAAACTACTTAAATGCCTCAAATTCAGGATGGGAATAAGGGGAACCATTCTCGAATGGTTTAGATCCTTCCTCCAGAACAACACCCAAAGATTCTTAGTCAACAGTAATCTATCTGTTCCTTCCTCGATAACGATTAGAGTCCCCCAAGGATCAACTCTTTCCCCAACCTTCTTCAATCTCTACCTTGAACTGTTAGCTGAATTACTATGTACCGCAAACATCTCCTTCCACATTTATGCCGAAGATACCCATATCTACATCAAAATCTCATCTCTAGAGGAGATCTACTCTTTGAATGAGGCCCTAAAGCTGACTGTTCAATGGCTCACCTACAACCAGCTCAAACTAAATGTACCAAAAACGGAGTTCCTTCTAATCTCCCCCCCTAAAAGTAATACTGACATCCAGGAATGTACCAAGTCGATCACAGCACTAAACTGCACAACGACCATAGTGGAATCTGCCAAATCTCTTGGCATAACCCTGGACAGCAACCTGAATATGCAAGACCACATCAACTCGATGGCTAAAACTGCTAGGTTTCACCTGAGCTACCTGAGGAAACTAAACCCTTTCCTTGATGCCTCGGACCTAAAAATGGCAGTCCAGGCATTAGTTATCTCCAGAATCGAATATGGATGGTCAGCCCTTTCAGGCCTGCCCAAGATCTCCATGTACCCCCTAAAAGCTTGCCTCAACACCACCGCCAGACTCTTAACAGGCTCAAAAAAATTCAACCACATCTCACCGCATCTGAAGGCGTTGAACTGGCTTCCTCTTGAAGCCAGAATCCAACTCAAACTGGCATGTATCACCCACAAAGCACTACATACAAAATCCCCAGCATATCTCACCCAGAAAATCATGGTTTCTGGAGGAGCCCGAAACTCAAGGTCCGCCAGTGACTTTGTGCTCCAGCCACCCCGCTTCCGAAAGGAAAAAACGTACAATCGTGCTTTCCCTGGTGCCGCACCAAGAATCTGGAACTCGCTGTCATCAGAAAAATTCCCTCTCTGTCAATATTTAAAAAGGAAGCCAAAACCTTGCTAATGGGCAAGTTTCTCTCATAAATCATGCATTGCACACACCACTCAGTGGCTTTGCTTATTTTTGTTGCCGCTTGAGTTTGGACTGACTGGCTACTATCCATCTTGTACTGACCATGTACTCCCACAAATGTATTTGTTGGATTTCTCTACATTATGATCTGAACATTGTATACACACTGTTATTTCCAAATGTTTCACCTCCTTCTACTTGTACTTATGGGGCGTATTATCAAGAACGGCGTTAAAATTATCGCCGCTTTAGCGGCAGGAAACTTCCACTAAAGCGGCAATAATGGGCTTGATAATATGCCCTTGAGAATTCCAATAGAAGCACAGGTTCACACCAGAAGATGGGCTTCTATTGGAATTCTCAAGGGCATATTATCAAGCCCATTATCGCCGCTTTAGCGTCAGTTTCCTGCTGCTAAAGCGGCGATAATTTTAACGCCGTTCTTGATAAAACGCCCCTATGGTTTTTTTTCTTTGACTATTTCATACTTGCATACAATGTGATATCCCCGTAAAGCGCTCTGATACCCCAACGGGTCTTTACGCGCTATAAAACACTAAACAAAATTAAATAAAATATAAAATGGTTTAAATGATTGTGTATGAGGTCATTGCCTTTACCAAAGGTAAAATATTACATTATCGGCTTAATCTCTCTATTAAAATATATCGAGCAGAATATATTTTGGGAGCGCTAAGACACAACTATCTAATTGTGGACAATAATTAATCTCAAATTGAGGCGGTTGCACTGATTGAAATAAATATTTTTAAATCCAGAGATTTAGTAATATATTTAGTGCCAAAAAGTTGACTTTTGATCTAAGTTTACCTTTGTGAATACTGAAAAGCAATAAACTTACACAAGAGTGTAAGTTTACCTTTGTGAATCAGGCCCATTATGCTTTAGAACAGCTTAGTCTAGCAGGAATAGAGTTAATTGCAACAGGATCTTGCAGTAGTGTTTACGATGGGGTTCTTTCAGTCACGGCCGGCCTTAATTGCGGGTGGGTAGCAGGGATCGCGAGGGGAGGGTGACGCTGGAAGGGGGGGGGTAAATTTAATAATAAAAAAACGTATCTGTCAGCCAGCCGGGTCCTGCGTTTTCTCGGCGCATGCTCCTGCTCTTCTGCCTTCGGCAGGAACAGGAAGCAGGCAGCCTCCCTCCCCTCCCCTAAGTCAATCACAACGCTGCAATGGCAGCGTTGTGATTGGTGGGGACTCAACCCAGCCAGGGGCTTATGAGAGTCCATTTCTGCATTGCAGCCTGCATGGAGAAAGGGCAGAGTGTACTCTCAGGAGTGGGCACACAACTCCTCCCCTGCTCCCAGATCAGCCCTGCCCGCCCGCCACCAAACCCTTCTGCTTTCTCACAGTGCGAGAAGCAGAAACTTAAAATGGTAGTATTCACCATTTTATGTTTCTGCTTCTTGCACTGCGAGAAAGCAGTGGGGTGACGCTTCTCCGCCCTAGTGGAGTAGTCGCCCCTGGGTTATGTTTAAAGCTCCACCACCTGTCTAAAAGTTTCTTTAGCACGAGTTGTTGTGAGAGGTGGAATACGCTTTTAATGTGTTTTCATTTCATCTTCATGTGATAAATTAATTTTGCACAATGCATGTTAATTGGAGCTTGAGCCTACTTAGTCTCTCACCCAAGGAGCGTGTTCTGAATGCTGAAATTAATGGTGTGTAGGCGGATAAGCATATATTAATCATATTATGCATCTTTGTAGTTTTTCGCAAAACCCATTGCAGAATTTTAATGTTTCAAATGAAAGAGCTCACCAGCTTCAGAGATTTATTTATTCTTCTTGTGATGTGAACACAGATTGCCTTAACATTTTGGTGATTGTAATTTCTGTATTCTCACATTTCTGAGCGATACATTTTAGACACATTTTATTTTTCAAATGAAAATATTAACACAGAGATCATTTTGCACCATTTAGCAGCATTTCAACAGCATTTCGAGAGCCTGAGCTCCCTGTTCAGTACAGGAACCCTGTGCCTGGCATCAACAGCCACACCAAAAATATTCTGTCCTTATATTTTATTTATTCATTTTACGGAGTTTTATATAGCGCAAACTTGACCCGAAGGTATCAGGTATCAGAGCGCTTTACATACCACCAGTTGCGTTACATGAGGACACATTCATTTTTGTTAGGCACGGGGAGATTAAGTGATTTGCCCAAAATCACAGGATGTTCAGCGTCATTGCCGAGATTCGTACCCAGTTCCCCAGATTTGAGGTCAACCGCCCTAGCCGTTAGGCCAACTCCTCTCCCCATTATACTCTCCATTTAATTGAGCAAGAGATACTCGACTAACACCTGATAACACAGTCTGCATTCACACACCTGCTGAGGAGCCATATTGGATCAGCATGAAGCCTGAAACCGTTCCCTATCCAACCTAACATATCATCTGGCCCGGACTCTCCACTGTAGGCTAGTCCTCTCACAATAATGGCACCAGTAATCGTCCACTCAGCTCACACACAATTCACTTGTACATACAGTTTCACTTGTAGGAATGAATACTTCATAATCATCCCAATGGAAAGTTGGTACAGAGGAAGCTTGCTCAATTTTGGAAAAGATGCTTCCATGAGGCAACATTGTTCATACAAAAAGCAACCCAGGGACAATTAATAAAAGTAAAGTACCTAGAAATTACCTTATAAGCAATACCTAGTTTGCTAGAATACATTTTAGAGTGGCTGGTCAGTCTATACATTATCTTAAACCTGAAAAAACACATCATCGCAGCTGAAGTCTTCTATTCAAGAGTGATCCCCCTGTTACATAGATGAATTAATTGAACTGGCCATACAATTGCAGCCCATAGCCAAGGCAGTTCTGACAATGGGATTTGGTAGAATGGGTACTCCACCGTGTTTGTGACAGAGTATCCTACCCTTTCAACTTTAAATTGGGCCTGCTTTCGCTCAGATGTAAGCCAGAACACCCCAGCTGTGGATGGCAAAGACTCCACCAGGCATGACAGACTGAATCAGGCTCTTATTGCCACCCTCATTTTTGGCATCAAATGCGCTGAGCATGTAAAATCTGTAACTGCTGAGGTTTTGTCATCAGGGTTACTTGGCAACCTTTTTTCACTGACAAAATACACATTCACTTGAGTTTTCTTTATTCTGGAGCTCAAATCCCTCCAGTGTGTCAAAGCAGGGCTCAGAGACTGAGGAGAGCTCAATGAGGCTAGCTATGTGGAATCTGAGTTTGTATTGAAGCCTTACATTTTACTGCTAAAAACTGTGTGCAGGAAAAAACATCAGTTGCCAGTTCTAAGAATCGAGGGAATCACGCTTGTGAGGGCCTGTATAAGATGGAATATCTCAGTAGCAGAATAATTCTGATAACAGTGAATGGAGAAAATAGAGGATAGGAATAATGACGGTTGAGCTGGTAGGCATTAAGGTCCAGCTTGAGAGAGGCTGAGAATGGCATGGTAACATGGTTGCATTAGAGAGACATGGAAGATATTCTACGGTGAATACCAAAACTCTTGTACAGACATTGTGTCCATCGGACTTTAGAGAGGTTGGCGAGGGACTTTGACCTTGCACCTACAATTTTGTTCACATAGCTAACTGTGGACAAAATATCCACTTAAAGGAGTACATAGCAGTGAGCCTTACACGTGTCTGAGCCTTTGACAGTGAAAGTACAAGCTGGAGATCCATAGCATTGATGTGGAGCCAACACACTACTGAGGACCACAAGCCGCATGCTATTGAGGTTGGTTTCTTAGTCTGCCCTCCTGGCGTCTAACTCAATGATAATACCAAGGGTTGAGCTAAAATAAACCTGCATTCCAAAGCTCAATGTTCAAGAACCACAATAGACATTCAGTATGAAGATCGTGGCCTAGGACATTGTGGCCCAGGTTTGAGAGACCTTTGCAGAGATGGTTGTTCTTTCACCGCTGAAATGTGTTCAAATGCAGAAAAGTAGAAAATATGCTTTAGATGGAGGCTAACATGAGGCAGATCAGATCAGATAGGCTGACCTCTTGGAGGAAAGGAGGGGTGGAGTGGACTGTGCACAGCTGCTGCTTGATCTAGGAAACCATTTCTGGTGAAGTCTGAGGACAGAGAAGGTGGTATCCATGTTGAGGTCTTAGAAAGAGTTCAAGGTGACTAAGAAATCGACCAAAAAACCAAGATAGTTGAGACGGGAGTAACCAGTTGAGATGATTAACTAAGGTAGTTGGTACTGATGCCTCAGAAGGATATAATTTAGAAAGTGAATGAGGTGAATTCCCTGGATCAACCATGGGCTACAACCACTTGTAAGACCCTGGTGAAAGACCAGGGGGCTGAACAAAGGCCAATTGTAAGTCATCAACACTATGGTATCTGATCCTTTGATTGAGAATTTAGGAAGGCCCATGCTCTTACCAGGAAGTAGTGTGTCTCGCAGTAGGAGAATATGACTTGGGTGAAGGGAGTCACTTCTCTGGAGTTTGGATAACAAAGGTCCAACAGGATAACACCGAGTTCACCTTAATGGTCCAGGATAGAGACATAGAGGTAACTGAAGAGGGAAGAGAGATTGAAGCACTGGAGAGGAGCTGTGAGGGAGTCATACAATTGTAAGGAAGGGCATCAACATCAGTATCACCTGAGGCCTCCTCCTAATCAGTGAAGTCATCCACCTTGAAATAGGCCTCACAGAGGTGGCCTGTGGAATCCAAAGGATATTGCACTGGGCTTTTCAACTAACTGCCATAAAGGCCATTACCCCTTTGGTCCATATTTGAGAACTGAATGTTATGTCATAGAGTTGTGGCTTTACATGAAAGTGAGATATATGAATTGACATTAGCCAAGTCGATACTTCGCGTATGGGTTAGAGTTCATGCACTGGAAGGAATTTAACTGCCTCCCAGCATCTAGGGTTAGAATATGTTAGCATTTGTATGTCTATAAATACAAATTATGTAGGGGTATTATTTGAAAAGGCTAAGTTCTCTTACAATACCCCTGTCAGAAGACTTAACAACATTTAAGAAGATAAGTTTGATAACTTCTATAAAGAAGTCTCAATGGACTAAAAAGATCTCAGACCTATTCACTAATCTCTTCTGGGTAGATAATCCTTCATAATCTACTCTGTCTGAGAGAGGAAACTAATATCTCGATATACATCTACCAGTAAACAGTACAGTAAGCACTTTACTGACATAAAAAGAATGACTCTTAGCCTTTAACGATGTTGTCAGCGTACTTTGTCTTGAGCTGGTAGGACATGCTGCTGAAGAGCTAGGATAAGCTTTCTCAAAGGTATATAGAGATAAAAGACCTAACAAGGGAAGAATATTAACAAAGTACTGGCGTACACAAAGTAATTCTTCAGCATATTTAATTAATGATCACCCTAGAAGCCCTACAATGCCCTAACCTCATTCTGGCAACAATGTAAGGAAACAAACAGTATTGTCACTGTACACCATACTTACACTGTGTTCTAAGCATCAGCCACTATCCCAAAACAATGAAAGAGGAAGAGTAGTAAGGATAGCAAAGACAATTAAATGATTTAACTTTCTGTTTGAGTGATACAAAGCACCATTTGCAAAAATTAAGCCCAAAACCTGCAGCTAGCATCAGAACATGGTACAAGCATCTGTCACCTACCCCTTGCTCATTGCAGCTCTCATGCATAAATCAACAGTATATCAACAGTTCCTTGTTGCTTTCATATCCCTACCACTTTCTTGGTAGGCAAAGTAAATAGACAGCTGAAAGTGTAAACAAACTCACATAATTTCTCCATGGCCAGACGCTAAATGTTAGTCCTTTCTGAAGTTTAGTAGATACTTTCTTATCACACTTAATGAAGATCATCACCCCATGCTGGTTTTTCTCAAACTTGTTGTAGTTTACAACACTGTGGTCATCATTTATTGTTGAATAGACTAAACGAATAGATAAAGTTGTCAGGATCTTTTTTAGAGTAGATCCATGTGTTTCTCCTTAATAGAAATCAATGAGTAGATATTAGATGAATAGCATAGCCCAGACGGAAAATGCTATTAGGTGTGCCACTGGGGTCCGCTCTCTACCCCCAACCTGATGGTAAACATCAGTATGCATACATTAGAATAGATTAAGAAACGTACCAAGGACACTTTCAAATATTTGGCAATCACAATCAAATTTTTATTCAGTTGGAGAATGGCCTGGGAAGACAGAAAAATATTAGCTAGTGTCTTCTAGATGACGTGTACCATATAATGGAAGATAACTTTATTTGCTTAAGTGGTGCTAAAACTAGGACTGTAATAAGGTGTAACTTCGCTTTCGCCCTTGTGACTGGGCCGCAAATCTGGTAAAAACCTCATTTTAGTAGACAAAGCAAAAAAAAAATTATATTTTATATACATCTCAATGTTACATCCAATTGCTTCTGTGTTCAATGTACTTGAATCTACATTTGACACACCTTTGTAAAAACTCTGACTCACGTAAAACTACTATCAGGTGGAATTGAAGAGAGTCCCGGTGACAGCAAACTTGCACTAATTTAACACAATCTCCACCGCAATCCTCCAGATGTTCACTTCCAGACAGGAACGATTACATGAGCATGCTGCCAAAATATACTTGAATCTTCAATTTCATTAAATGAAGCAAGTCTAACAGTTTCATAAAGAACTCGAAACTGATGGGTGAAATGCCCTGAATCAGCGAAAAAACAGAAACCCCCAGGCAGAAATCTTCCCTTGTCCCACAGACATCTGATACACCAATGAACATGCAAGCTCCAGAAGTAACAGACCTGACTCTTAATGTAAAATCATGTCAAGCTTGCTTTCAACTAAGGACACTTTTGCACTGCCCAACAAAAACCACGTAGGAAATCCCATCTTTATTCTGTTATAATGGAACAAGCTAGAGCTTTGAAATCCTCAGAAGGCAGCATATGCCAGCATAGAACCAAATCCTAATAGATTATTTCTCTGGCTGTAAAATTAGAGACTTATGTAGCGTTAACTATCCGTCAGTATTTCGGATACAGGGAGTGTAAAAGGAAAAAGTAGGATTTCATTTTTATCTAAAACACATGTCTGTTTAAATACCTGTAAAGGAATCTTATATAAATATACCAACAGTTAGGAAAAGACAAACTAAGCATTTTTGTTTTAAATTCTGAAGTGCGATGGAAACAAAAATCTTGATAGGATCAAAACAAATCAAGACATAGTGATGTGCAAATGATAAATATTTGCTGAAACCAGATTTCCACGTATTATCATTTGTGTGCAGTATAGTTGTATCAGTAAAATTGCAGGTCATTTTCAATTTTGTGGCCATGTCAATAGAAAATGTGCTTTCTGTAAATGTCAGTGTGCTACCACACCATGCTTTGGTAATATATTTGCAACCATGTGCTCCAAAATACAACACTGGTTCCATACCACACCCATACCATTCTCCTGCTAAATAGTTGTGACTCATTTGCTACACTTGTTCTTCATGTGACACTTGGATTTTTCAGAATTCCTATAAGCAGTGAAGTCATCACTCCACTCTGAACATAGTTCCAGCACCACTGCACTCATTTCCAAATGTAAAACACTTCATAGGACCGATATTTAAGGATGTCTGTTTCAATCAATGAAGACACATCCAGGAAGGCTCAATCTAAGTCACACCTCTACTTTTTGGATCTTCAAACTCATTGTTTAGAGTTTTTACCTTAAACGTTGCAATCTGTTTCACAGAATGTCTTTGGGATTTATTTTTCTATTGCTTTCTGAATGAGCCCTAATTATATTTGTTCTGGCAGAAAGTGAAAATCATATCTATAACAGATAAAAAGGCGGCACAATAAAGTGCACACATGTTGAGTGGCTTCTAAGTGGGTGGAAAGTATAAGAAGCTGCGAGGAGAATTCGAAAAGTTACAGTAGAGCCTAATAATGCATATTGTTGCCTTGGCAATGCTATTATTCGATTCTGTGTGTAAGAAGAAAAACATTTCTGTCTAATGTTCTGCACTTAATTCTGATTGAAAGATAATTGTAGATCTTTAGTGTAGAATGCCTGTTGAATCACCCGATCCGAATAATTGTTTGCCTGTAGCTAAAGAACCATTCTGTAAGCAGCTTCCTTGTAAAATTGGGGCAGGGCTGAGGTTTGGCTGATAAGTCCATGATGTTCCAAACCCTGACATGGTATTCTGGATTGTGCTTCAGCACATAAGCTGTGAACATCAATTTTGGAGGTTCAGTGGTGCCATTGGCCTCCTGAGATGACCTGTTTACGAAAAAGATATTTCAGGATTTCTGATGTAATGATTCAAGCTTTCACAAGACCATTGTCAGCATGACAGCTGCATGAAGGCCTGCTTCGACTACAGCTAGTTGCTGTTTCAGAACCCATATGAGCAATGAGTTTGCATTGTCCAACTTCTAAAGGTTTTGGGAGCTTTTATGCTAATGCACTTGTCCAGGGTGATCAGAGATGTAACACAACCCATAATAGTAGGCTACACTATAACACTTTGAGACAATTTAAAAATGTTATTGAGAAAATGAGGGAGTTTGAGGATTGCTTAAAAATGTTATAACCACTGGCAGTTGCTCCGTATATCGTCCCAACCCATAATTATTTCGCCCACCTCAGATTAGACCTATCCAAAAGCAGATCAGCCCTTACCTGCTCCAATATGTATAGTCCATTTTGAGCTGCAAAACCAGGCCTTCCCTGAACCGGGACACAAGCAACCCAAGACTGGTATCAGCCTATTTGGACCTCTTCAGTCATGTGGTTGGTTCCAGTAGTACAGTGAACATGCAACCAGGCCTGGGCATATTCGATACCACTCATGGTAGTACTTCAAACAACAAAATGTGATGAGAGGAGGAATGCTTGCAAATAGTCAAACCACTGGAAATTGCTGGATGCAACCCATCGTTTTTTGACCACTACGCCTCCTCCCATTGGACCCAGTCATATGCAGATCAGCTTTGGTCTTGATCTAATAGGAACAGTTCAGCTCAAACTGCCAAGCCAATTCCTGTCATCACATTGTTGTTTTTTTGCAGTAGATGCCTTAGGTGCGACAAGTATAGCCAGATGTGGGTCCCTAGCTCACTTTTCCATAGGACTGAAGCTAAACCTCACTGATGAGACCTAATCATGTTGAAACTGCTCTGGGGTTGATTGTGTTCCCATGTGGATGGTAACTGGCCTGGCACTTCAGTCTGAACTGTTCCTAATGGAACTGGACCAAGACTGATGTGCATCCCTGAACAATTGCCAGTGGCTGAGATTCAGTCAAGCATTCCCCCATCACCTTGTTTTTTGCTATTGATGTATATCCACAGGATGCCCTTATGATTCATATGTACATCAGTGGGGCAAAATCCCCCCCCCCAACCCACAGAGACTATTTGGGAGCATCATCCTTCATTGCAAGAAGTTTGAGGGTGTCTGATCATTTCTGGACACCAGCTAACTCCTTAATGAGATGGCTGGGTGCTCCCTCCCGGCCTGCATTATTAATGTGACATCACCCACATGTAAGGTGTACCTGGGAAGACTCCCCTAGCCCCAGGGCACAAGTCGGAGGTACACGCAAATGGGTGGCAGTCACCCATCATTTTCGCAGGGTGGACGTTGTCCACCCTGCCAAGAAGTTGGGCCCCACTGTAAAAAATGCTGAACTCATCCCAGTGTAAATAGCAAACACCAGGGCACATTCAGCAGCTCCTGCTCATTGTCTGCCTTTGTTCTGAGCAGCATCATACAGTAGGGGAGGGGGTTTTGTTATTTCAGACTCCAGCTGGGCCATAACGAAGGCCAAACTTTAGATGCCATTTGGCCTCCTTTTGTTGGAGTATCCAGGCTGGGAGCTGCCTGTAGCCTCACACCTAGATGTAAATGCAGTGGAAGGGAAACACAAGCACACAGCTCGTTAGCACTTCACAGGTACTTAAGAAAGGCATGATTGTAACTTTGTTCAGACCTGGTATATAATAGATATGCATGCACTGTGAGAATGTCAGATGTGTTGCTCTGTCACAGTATTTACACAAAATAATGTAAATACCAGTATTTTTTTATTTCTTTGATAGCACTGTTCATCACACTGCAGGGTGTCAGAGAGCTTTACATAACACATACCCATTATATTGACAATAGATCATACACATTTGTAAATCAGTGCATAGGATATGTTACAAAAGACAGTGAGGGTTACAATGTGTAGGAGTCATATATCAATAATATTTCACTGTACTATATTGAAGGATTATAATGCAACTGCAAATAACTTTTCATCGCTTTGTGTTGGTTATGTATGTTGAGCTGTACAGCGCAGCGCAGCTTGGTGGGGGTTTGCATTAGTTCCTATGAGGCTGGCAGCTATGCAGCGAGATTCTACTGGGGTTCATTTTGCATTAGTTTTGATGGGGAACACAGCTAGGCTTGGTAAAGCACCTTCAGCCCACCTCCAAGGGTTCTGGACTGGGGTGGCACCAATTGGGAGGGCAGGACTCACAGATGGCATCGTCCACGTGCAGGGTTCTATGTTGTTGGATGCCTGTTGTTACCCTGAGGATTCTGATCAGGAGGCCAGACAATTAGCCATTGGAGTCACTCTAGGGTTGTGGGTTCAGAGATGCAGGTCCAGCCCTTCTCACCCAGGCAAGAGGGAAGTAGGCAGCAGGTCATTACAGCATAGCAGCAGTGCTTCAGAGCAGTAGTCCAGCAGAGTGGCAGTCCTTTCAGCAGCACAGTAGTCCATCTTCCTGGCAGAGTATCCACAGGTCACGATGTTTACTGAAGAGTTGATGTCTAAGGTCCAATATTTATATCCACTTGTAACTCGAAAGTGTGGAGAAGCTTCTAGAGGCATGCATTTGAAGTGCACATGTGCCCTGTCTTCCTGGCACTGGGTCCAGGTGAACTACAGGGGGTATGCAGCCCTTTGTGTGGAGGCAGGACATAGCCTATTCAAGTGTAAGTGGGGCTGGGTGATGGCCCATCCAGGCACACCTAAACTTCCAATTGTATTGCCTAGGAGGAATACACAAAGCCCAACTGTCAACTACACCCAGTCATGCTACCCAGAGACAGGCTGCAGGCACCAGATGGCTAAGGAAGGAAAATTCCAACTTTCTAAAAGTGACATTTTCAAAATTGTAATTTAAAATCTGACTTTACTGTAAGTTAGGATTTTTCATTACAATTCCAAAGACTCCAAACATGAACTGGTTATGTGCTCCCATTTGGAAATTACAGCCTATTAAATGTAATAAGGTGAATCCAATTTTATCCTATAGAAGATGTAGACCTTGCAGTAGTAAAAAACGAATTTAATTCACTACTAACATATACGAAACTTAAAAGTACATGCCCAACTTTTTTAATACATTGCACCCTGCCTTCTGGAGTGACCAGGCCCTACCCTAGGGGTGACGTTTATGTATTGTAAAGGAATGGTTAGGCCTTGCAAAAGGTTTGTTTTACCAGATGTAAATGGCAGTTTAAAAACTGCACTGTACACATAGGCTGCAGTGTCAGGCCTGAGACATGTTTAAAAGGGCTACTTAAGTGGGTGGTACAATCAGTGCTGCAGGCCCACTACTAGCACTTAATCTATAGGCCCTGGGCACAGGTAGTATCACCTTACTAGGGACTTACAAGTACATTTACTATGCCAATTGGGTGCAATCCTATCTTACCATGTTTTAAGGAGACAGCACAAGCACTTTAGCACTGTTTAGAAGTGGTAAAGTGCACAAAGTCCTATTTTCAACAAAAAAGAAGATAGCAAAAAGACGAAAAGTGAAGGCAAAAGTTTGAGGATGACGCTGCAGAAAGTGCCAAGTCTAACACAGCCTTACCATATTTGGAGTTTGCCGCCTACCTAACTGCTATTTTATTGAGAAATGTGTATCAGCTGGTTCAGCTGAGGCACTTTGGACAGACCTGAATACTGAGTGAGAACCATGGGACCGATTCACAAAAGTAAGACAAAATCCTAACTTTACGACTTTCGGTATTCACAAAGGGCATTTAGGAGTTGTAAAGTTAGGAATCCTAACATTACTACTCCTAAATGCCCTTTGTGAATACCAAAAGTCGTAAAGTTAGGATTTTGTCTCTGATTACTCTTGTGAATCGGGCCCTATATTTTTTTTTGCAGGCTGAGAATTTTTTGTTTTTCAAAATCAACCCCCCCCCCCCCCCCCCCATAAGGAATTTGTTTGTGAAAAACAAACAAATCAATGACCGTGATGTGCTGGGTGTTGTCTTTCTGCACATGGAGGGCCACTGAATCTTTTCCCTGTCCAGGACCACCATGAATTGGAGCATAAGAAGAACCAGCCTAAACAAGGCAACCACCTGATGCAAGAAAGTCATTACTGTGGCGAACAGGTTGTTGTCTTTGAAGGACCACAAGGCTGTTGCTCCACCAGCAGTCAATAATCAAGCACCCAGCTCTAATTGGATGGGGGTGAGGCAAACATAAGGTGGGGCCACCAATACATGGCAGTACTCCCACCAAACTCTAAATTTCACCTTTTATCTTGTATCACGGATTTGTCTCTTCAGAATGTGCCTCCTCTGTTTGTTCTAAATCTCTGTTATGTTCACTCTCTCCTTTTGTCACAAAATCCATGTATTTTACGATATATGGATCTACGGAATGGATGGAATTTAGCTTTCACGTATCCTGGTGCACATTTTCACTTTCAGGTTTGAGACTAGGGCAACCGAAAGTCATCAATAAACAATGGGTAAAACAATGGCAGGCAGTGCTAAGAGGAAGGGAAAAAGAATCATCCCTTGATTTTACCTCCAACCATTTGGTAATGACCATTGGTGCGCCAAGGTCTCCAGTAAAGTGGACCTTGACCCTGCAGACCTCTTCAGAGATCACATATGCTCTTTCCCACCACTAATTCCATATATTGATCCACTTTCACAACTGGATCCTCTTTATTGGTATATAGAGTTTAAAGGGCAATAAGAATAGTCAAAGTTAAAAATATGGTACATAGATTAAACAGGAAAAATAAAGCAGAAATCAGTTATACCCCACAGATATGTCTCAAATTATTTCTAAATTGTGCAGTGGAAAGTGAAACATATAATCACACCTTTGGAATTTTAGTAACAATTACTAAAATATGCATGCAGAATTATTAAGTTATCATCCTGTTCTCTCTAGAGAGATAAAGCAACAAGTTTGCTTAAAATTGAGTATCATTTCTTAAATGTTGTTGGACGCTTTCTGTGTTTAGAGTCTCAGAAACAGCCATCGCATCTTCATGGTCATAACCTGCAGCTAAGCACGACTGCTATAGTGCAAGTCAGATTTAATTCGGCTCCTTCCAAAGGACTGAACATTGAAACTGGAACTAAATGAATAATGCTTAAATACATGGGGTCAGGACACAGAACTTGAACAATGTCACTAATAATCTTCAATAGGCCTTTGGTGTCTTATTTCACACGTCCAGAGCACTGCAGTAAAACAGCTCTGCAGGGAGCGCACAAAACACATATCTTGTCCAGCTGTGTTGCAATCTATTGCTTTCCCTGTTTTAGCCAAAGAATTCTGTTTCAACCTCCCAGCCTAATAACATCGGATATAAAAACCAACACCCACGGATGCCTGTGGCTATCATGGATTCCAGCTGTTTTATGCTCATTCGTTTTGACGCGGGCCATCAGACCAATGCAGCACAGCATTTTAATGTGAAAGGTTCTTGCCTGAGGGAAAATTAACTCAAGTGGAAGCTAATGATTTAACACCAGGCCTTTTAATAGCTTCAGATTTTAGAAGTTTTGTAAATGTATGCCTTTCATTAAAACAATGTCTTGCCTTTTCTCTCCTGCTTGCCTATATCCAGTAATGTACGTGCTGGATAAAGAATGCTGGCAGAATGTTTGCCCTTAAGAGCACAGCAGGCACATTTTTTCTCCATTTAATAAAAGATCTAAATACAATCAGCCATTATCGAAAGCAGAAACATGGAAGGACTATATAATAAAGTTTTTGTTATTCCCAATTTCCCATTTCTTTAAACGAGCATATCTTAATCGTGGACAAAAACGAGTTAGCACTAAGCGTCGAGAACCTAATCACTAGTTAGGAAATGCTTTGTGAACCAGGCCCTGCTAATTCAGGTGTAACTGACACCCCGACAGGTGTAAGACACGACTAGTCACAGAAAAGTGGAAAAGAGGAGCTCAAAGCTTGTTGATTTGCTGGCATTGATTTTTAGGTTTGGCCTACAACCTGGAGTTAACTGATTTGCCAGCATCATAAAATCACAAAAAAATCATAAATAAAAATACTTACAAGGAGGGACTTTGGTTAAGTTCTCGTCATCCCTTGGTCTGTTCAATAGTCATTCAGATTGTGTCTCCTCTCAACACAGTATACAGCACAGGGCAGTGGGTTAGCCCACTTCAGCGCTCTTTCGCAGTGTAAATTGCAGTGTTTTTATGTGGCCACATATGCACATCCGCTTCAAAAGTCGTGCATTTCAGTGCGAGGGTTTGTGGGCTAATAATTTACGTTGCAATTACTTTTTGTTTCCAATCTGTATCATGCTTTATGTTTTAATCATCCTTGAGTATTTAAACTATGTCGTCAGGTTCTAGTACTTCAAGCTAAACCTTTTATTTGCGCCAATAAGAATAATTTTCTTGTAATGTGCATTAAAACTGAAAAGTTCTTCTATACCTGTTTTAAGTACACCTGCCTTATAGGAATCATCCATACTGTTTTATTAAAATTCTATTCAATGGTTGCATTATTCACATTATTTTTACATTTAAAATTTATATTGACAGCATAGAGCAGCACGGTTAGGAGGCAGCATATTTTTAGGGCATTTGCTTGAAATAAAAAGTAAATAACCATCTCACCAGCTTGCCAAAAAAAGACCCATTGGCTTTGCCAAAGCTCGCTATTGTTTGATTTGCACTTTAATTTCTGTGTGAGTGGTGTACTCAAGGTTTTGCTTCGTCACACATACCTGTGCTCTGATTGGTTCTTGAAGGAGGCTGAGCCAATATTTCAGCGTTAGACACTGGAGGAAGCTGTAATGGGAGCAATATGTTTACAAGTGGAGTGGCTGATGCTGTTCGCTGCAGACAGACACAACATACCACACACTTTGGTGATAGCTCTGGAGATGAACCACATCCGGTTCCTCCACTTTTATTAATCCCCATGAGCCACGCCTAGCCCACGGATGAGGTGCTACACCAGTACCTGCGGGGTGATCCGGCGGTGGTGGATTCCTTGCAGAGTGAGAAACTTAGTGGACTCCTCTCCATGAAATGGGGGCAGATTGTCGCTCCTGATCTTGTCTGGGAAGCAGAATGTTGCAAATATTTTCTACTGAAAGGGTGCCACGTGTACGAACGCTGTTGACTTAATCACCTCCACAATCGGGTACTTGGAGTAGGCATCTACCAGGACGAGTCTGGATTTTTCCCCCTGGGAAGCTCCCAAAGTCCATACTCTGCTTCGACCATGGGTCGGTGCAGGGTTATTCAGTCAATACTGGAGCCGGGTGCTCCGGCAGGCTGGTTAGCAACAGGCCGGGCACATGCGCACCAGCTCTTCTACCACTGTATCCAGTTCCAGGAACCACACTTTCTCCCACATCCGGGACTTCATCTTGGTGGTGCCTTGATGTCCGCCATGTGCGAGCTGGGTGGCCTGTTACCGAAGTGTCTGGGGAATCACCAGGCGGTAACCCCTCAGGAGGATACCTTCTTCCGTGGCACTGAGTTCCTTCCTTACTCTCCACATCTTGGTTAGTTCATCCTTATTCTCCGAGAGCCAATCGTTTCACTGTTGGAGAAACTCGCTCCATGACCCACATTGTACAGCTTGTAGTGTCCTGGTATCCACGGGGTCGAGCTCAGCTGCCTTCTGGATGTCATCTAGGGTCATGGCTTGAGGGCACGCTGCTCTTGAAACCAGTCTGATGTGGTGCTCCGATTCATCGGAAGGCCCCCCTTCCTTCCCTTTTGTGGGTTGACGAGATAGAAAATCTGTGGGTTTTTTAGCTCCTAGGCGGTACACCACTTCCATGTGGTAGTGTTGCAGCTAGACTGCCCATCTCTCGATCCGTGGCAGTGGCTGCGGAGCTGACCCTTTAAACAGCGGAACCAGTGGCTGGTGGTTGGTCACTATTGTGAAGGGTTGGCCGCTCAGGTACAGGTGGAAATGATTGCATGCCCACTTAATGGCGAGTGCTTCGCGCTCAATTTGTGTGTATCTGGATTTAGTTGGAGTCAACAACTTGCTGGCGAACGCTAGTGTGACCCATCGGCCCGGCTCCTGTTCCTTCTACTAGCAGCTCTGATCTGTGGGCTGGATTGAAGTACGCTAGGGTGGCCTCGCTGAGGAGGACATCTTTGATGCTTTGCTATGCCTTGTCTTCCCGAGTACCCCAGGTTCAATTGGCTTCCGTTTTGGTGACGGCTCGCAGTGGTTCGGCCAGAGCCGCGAGGTCCGGGATCAGCTGCACGCAGTATGTGGCAATGAAGCTCCTTACTTCCGATGGGGTACTGGGGGCCGGCGCATCCCGGATGGCTTGTGATTTGCAGGGGTCCACTTGAATACCCTCTTGGTGAACACATAGCCGAAGAACTCCAGTGAGGGCTGGAAGAATGAACACTTCTCCCAGTGTAGTGTCACACCATGATCACTGTGGCGTCGTAGGGTGTCTTTCAGGTGCCTATGGTGCTCTACCGCTGAATGAATCAGTATATCATCACTGAAGTTTAGCACCCCGGATAGCCCTGACTGCATCTTTTGGATGGTGTTCTAAAAGACTTCGCCTGACGATTATATTCCGAAGTTCAATTGATTGTAGCGCCGCAGCCCTAGGTGAGTGCTAAACATCGTTATATACCTGCTCTCTTCTGCTAGGGGTAATTGGTGGTACCCCGCGTTGAGGTCCCACTTGGAGAACCATCGGGATTCGTTTACATCCGCGATTATGTCATCCATCGTTGGGGTGATGTGCTGTTCTCGTTTGATTGCCCGGTTGGGGAGTCTCATGTCAATGCATAGCCTTATTGTGCCCGGCTGCTTGGGGTTTTCTGTGATTACCATCAGTGACACCCACGGCATTTGGCCTGACACCCTCTCGATCACACCTTGCTTCTCTAGCTTCTCCTGCTCCTTCTCCACCAACGGCCATAGGAGGAAGGGGACCTGTTGTGTCTTAGTGCCACTGGGCTTACTGTCCTGTTGATGTGCAGCTTGATGGGCAGGCACTTGAGGCGACCAAGCCCTTGGAACAGCTCTGGGAACTCGTCTAGGATGTCTTCAACCTGGTGTGAACACTCCTCATGAAGGACACCAGCCCTAGATCCTCAGCGTTGTGGCTGCCGATCAGTGTGTCCACCTCACTGTCTCTGACGTGGATCGTCGTCATTACCTCTTGGTCTTCGCTTTGACTGGTACTGACATCTTCCCTCTGAGGGGTAACGTCGCTTCGCTTTCGTAGGCGAATATCCTTGTTTTGGACGGTGTGAGTATAGGTTTGGGCCTCAGCCCATCATGTTCACCGAGGCGTCGGTGTCGATGATTGCCTTGACTTCGGAACGTGCGATCTTGACCATGCACGTGGGTTGGGGCCTCCAGCAGTGCTTGAGTTCTTGCACAAATGATATGAGGTATGTTTCTACGTCATCCTCGTCTGATCAGTCCTCTTGTCCTTGGCTTTCCCAACTGGCCCCTTTTGGCTCTTCCCGTTTCGATATGTTCGTAATTGTTAACTGCCGTACTGCTCTGGATGGTGGCCTCTGTCCTCTGTTGTCTCTTCCTCTGGCTTTCCTATGGCACACCACTGCAAAGTGGTTTGGGATGCCACAGTTTGCGCAGGTCCGGCCTTGGGCGTGGCATTCGCTCACCGCGTGATCTTCTCGCCCGCAGTAGCTGCACTTCCCTTTTGTTCCCAGTGGTTTTTGTTTCCGGTATGTGTCGTGTTTTGTCTCCACGAGGAGGTTGCCGCTGATAGGTCATGCATCCATGCTAATATTAGTATGCTTTCTAGGCTTATTTCTGGTTGGCACAGTATGAGTCCTCTGAGCACTTTGTCTCGATACCCTTGGATGATCTGCACTCTGATCTCATTCGGCTGGTCGTACGCCATGCAGGTGCTGGCCAGCTCACACAGGCGGGCATAGAATGCGTCGATCGACTCACCCTCCCGTTGGCGTGCCTGGCGCAGCTTGAACCTCTCAATGTCTGGGTTGCCCTGTGGGTCAAAGTGTGCGTTCAGTGCCCCAAAAGCTGCGTCATAGTCCGTAGCAATGCCAGTGTTCGGCAGGTGCTTGAAAAGCTTGAAGATTTAATCTCCGGCATAATGGAGTAGTAGGGACCTTTTAACTGCTCCATCCGCCTCCCTTGTCACCAAAAAGTAGTTGTTTAGTCTCTCTATCCATATCTTCCATCACGGGGATGCTGTTGGTGGGTCTTCTACCTCACTAAATGGTGGTAGTACCCCTGTGAGGGCGTACTGTACGAGACTGCCCTGTTGAGGCGGTACTGGGACATCATCTGCCATCTGGCCTGGTGTATGGCTGCTCTCCCTTGCGCTGCTTGTGGTGTTCTTACTCTTTCCCCCTCTTGCCAATGATTTTTTTATCTTTTGCTTTGTCTTCTGTGTCTCTTTTTTTCCCTCTATTGACCTTCACAGGATCTGATGGAGTGGCTTTGCAGGAGAATGAAGGTGCTCCCTGTGGTTGACCAGAGTCCTTTATGAAACAGTGTCAATGGGCTTTCTCCTTGTATGAACAAGTGCTCCCTTGAATTAGCCTGTGCTTGTGTTTTTTTTTTTACTCTCTAGCAGCTTGAGACAGCTATCAATCACTATCGCTCTGTGACTCGGGGCACTCCAGCCTTGAAGGTGGTGCTGCAGAGCGCTCTAGCATTCGAGCTGCGTCACGCTCCTTTCACTAGGCTCGGCGGGCGAGGCAGGTCACAGTGCGCATGGGATGCTCTCCTGCAGTACAGCGGACTCGCACAGCTTCAGCCACAAAGCACGGCAGCCCGTACTCACTGCGCCTCCTCCCCTGCAGATTAGTCTTTGTTCCCGCTGGGTGGGCACCGGATGCCGCCTCCCGCTGTGCGAGCAACGTGGACACCGCGTCGACACTGGAACGGTGCGCCGCACTTGGGCGTCTCAGGACGCCGTCAGGGGATATCGGGCAGGTTACTGGGGCGCAGGTTGCAACCTCCTCATCACCAGTGTAATGGGGTGCAATATGTTCACCAGCGGGGTGGCTGATGCAATTCGCTGCGCACATACACAACACACCATACACTTTGGTGATAGCTCAGGAGATGAACCACGTGCGGTTCCTCCCCTTTTATTAACCCCCATGAGCCACACCTGGTCCACGGTTAAGGTACTACACCAATATCCGGTTACGTCACCGGACAACAGGACTGCTGACCTGTGACAGAAGTGACCCAGCCACCTCGTTCTCATTGACCATTTCCTGTTTATATTGCACATCATTGGTAAAGCAGTCTTCCAATTGCAGTGAGCCGCAATCTTCAACCTACATGATACTTAATAATGGGGTAGGGTGGATTGTAATGGGGTAGGTTGGATTGCAACCCACCCTGAATTAGAATTTTCGGAATTGCACAATTCGTGCATAGGTTGGTTCAGAAAATAATGTACAGGTTGCAAAATGCGACCATTATTTTGTGTGCAGTAAATAGTACATCTGGAGCCGTATTATGCAATGTGATTGTTTGCGCCCGGCGCACTTTTTAAAAGGTGCGCCAGGCACAAACAATCACAATGCACTCTATTATGATTTATGCTCTGCCCTTAGGGCAGCCATGAACTCGCGCTGCCCTTAGGGCAGTGCATTCATGTGAAAACATGTGAAGCTGCTCCGTGTTTTCACAGTGCAGGCGGCAGTCGCCTGAACTTTCAAAGGGGTTTAGAGATCCCCTTGAAGGTGGGTATTATAGATGGGGACGCACAATCATCTGCGCCCCCTTCCGTAATACCAAAGCACACAAAGCGGGCGTCAATGCCTGTTGCGTCCTCGGGGAACTTATTGTAATACGGCCTCTGGCCTTTAATGGTTTAACCTGATTTTTTTTATTGGAGTTGAGCAATTTAACTTAATTTGTCTTCACAAAAGAGAGGTGGTGGACGCACCTTCCTTAATAATTTATTAGCCATTTTGTATCCCTGCCACTAGGACTGCATCTAGTGAACACCTGTGTGGGAATCTGATAACCTGTAAATTGAATTACTGTGGATAAAAGCCTTCCAATCAGACATATTAACACCGAATTATCAAATGTTTATGTTAAACAATTACCCGCTGAGGTCATTAGATTATTAGTTTCCATTAACGTGTATTTACCTCAGAAGAGCGTTTGTGCTGCATGTTGGTTTAACCATTCTAATGTATTCTCTGAGATGGCCATTTAGTGAGGCTTCCTGTATGGAAAGAGAAAACGCACCATGAATTTTATATTGGCTGCTATGAAACAATAAGACGTCAGTTGGTATACTTCGATATAGAGTACGCCAACTCGATGAAAAGACAATCTGATGTCTTGTCTTTTTCTCTTTTGAAGTTGTAACCAATGACTCTTAAGTGTCCATTTAGTTTTGAATCCCTAATTTGCTTTACACATTCATTTTATGCTTGTGGTGGTGTGTTGGATTAAACTTTTATTAGTTTAGATTTATATTCATTTAGTTTATGACATTGCTACTATTCCAAAACTAGAAAGTGACTGCTGGTAGATACCACAAAGGCAGGGAACCTATATCTGTGCAACAAGCATAAGGCAAACATAAGGCAATGTATCATTGGTGATAATAGGTGTGTTGTTACATTGGAAATGCCAGGATGATGTCATTGATACACAAATGTATTAAGGTGCAAGGGGACACTATTGTATGTTTCATTGTCAAAAAATCATAACGAACATGGTACAGTATTGTCATAATTTCTAGGGGAAGAAAGTTGGTAGACCACTTGGTTTAGGTATAATGCACTGCTTATGACTGTACATATTACATCACAGCTTGATGTCTAAAATGTATGGCGGTGTAAGTTATACTCATGTCAGTTATGTGTAAATGGTGAATTTCAATGTTGTTTTGGTTTTAAAACTGGAGTTTTTTATTATTTAAAGGCATATGTATAACTCCACTTTAGCCTTTAATTTTATCCGTGAATTTCTAAGGTTGTTTTCAACATAAGTTAAAATCATACAACCTTAGTTATGTATAACCCCACTATAACTTTTATTATTTTTCAGTGCGTGTGTGTTTGTATGTGTATATCTATATATATATATATATATATCCGGCTCAACTTTCCGTCACGCCCCTTCACTCGCGGTCGGGTGCTTTCTCTGCGGCGACGGACACCGCACTCAGTCAACGCTCCGGGTACACAAGCACCAGCACTCACGGGAACAGTTATCCAATTATTCTTTATTGAATATATTCACTGAAAAAAACATAGGTTTCAGGCACGTTATAGTTAGAAATTAGCATTTAAAAAACCTTAGATATTCACTGAAAAGAAACTTAGGTTTTAGGGAAAGTTATAGTTAGTTGGACATTTCACTCATACAAAACCAGAGAAATTCCCCCGTTATAGTTAGTTCAGCTAACTATAACTCACGCTCCCGCAATGCACTGCTGATGATGTCACATATTACATGACTCATGACATGGTCAGTGACATCACTGATGACATCACTGATGCCAACTCAAATGACATCACTGATGACATCACCCAGTGACAGTGTGCTTCAGTAAAGTTTAAATATGTTTAATATATATAGGGAAAGAAGTATTGAAGAATGAGTGGATGTATAAGTGTCTGAATGGATGATTTAGTAGGTGCGTGACTGACTCTATAAGTGAGTGATTAAACATATATTACTGAATGCATGGGTTAGTGACTAAACTGTGTGAATGTCTGTATCCGTCTGTCTGTTGGTGTGTAAGCAACTGCATGGGTTTGCGAATAGCTGCATGTGTGTTTATATAGGTTATTGATTGGTTGTCTGAGTATCTGTATGGGTGCCTGAGTGTTTGTGTGGGTGGGGTGTGTGTGACTCTGTTCATAGATGTGTGAGTGGGTGATTCACTGTGTGCATGGTTTCAAGAGTGCATCTGTTATGGACTGTATGGGTGGGTGAGTGTGTATGGGTGTGTTAGTGAGTGAATGTATATCTCAGTGGTACATGTGTGAGTAACTACATATGTGAAAAGCAGTATATATGTGTATTGGAGTACATAAATGGCTATAAGTGAGAGTGTCTGATTGTGAGAGTGGCTGTATGGATGAGTGTGTGCTTGTATCAGTGATTGTATAAGAGCGTAAGAATGTGCTAGTATTTGTATGAGTAATTGAGCTGGTGTGTGTATAACTGTATAGGTGAGTAAATGGAAGTGTGATTAATTATTTGCATGACTGACTAGGTGTGTGAGTACCTCTATGGATGAGTGGCGGTGTGTGAGTTTCTATATAGGTTTATGAGTGCATATGATAGTCCTGTACTGAGTGACCATAAGTATGAGTGACTGTACGGGTGAGTAAGTGGATGTGTGTGTAAACCTAAGAATCAGTGACTGGGTATGTAGTTATTGGTGTTGGTGTGTCTATGGTTTTGAGAATGGCAGTCTGTAATTTAGAGTGGGTGTATCAAAGGTTATATTAGGGTGTGAGAAGATGCATCAATTTATCACATGGATGATGTCATCAGTGATGTCATCAGTGATGTCATTTGAGATGTCATCAGTGATGTCATCAGTGATGTCACTGACCATGTCATGAGTGATGTAATATGTGACGTCATCAGCAGTGCATTGCGGGAGCGTGAGTTATAGTTAGCTGAACTAACTATAACGGGGGAATTTCTCTGGTTTTGTACGAGTGAAATGTCCAACTAACTATAACTTTCCCTAAAACCTATGGTTTTTTCAGTGAATTTCTAAGGTTTTTAAAAGCTAATTTCTAACTATAACGTGCCTGAAACCTATGTTTTTTTAAGTGAATTTCAAAGGTTTTTAAAAGCTAATTTCTAACTATACCGTGCCTGAAACCTATGTTTTTTTCAGTGAATTTCAAAGGTTTTTAAAAGTAATTTCTAACTATAACGTGCCAGAAACCTTTGGTTTTTTAAGTGAATTTCAAAGGTTTTTTAAATGCTAGTTTCTAACTATGCCTAAAGAGGTAGGACATGTGAAGAAAGAAGTAAAAACGCACAGAAAGAAGCAAAAGAAATGCAGAAAGAACCAACAGAAGTCCACAAAGACGAAGAAAAGTGCAGAAAGAAGCAAGACATGTGCAGAAAGAACCAACAGAGGAGCAGAAAGAGGCCTTGTTGCAAAATCATCCTGTGCCCACAACTTTTTCAGACGGGAACTGGTGGTAACTGACTCAGTCTAACTAGGCCTAGAGCCAGTGCAATGCTAAAAGACACTTAGAATACAGTCAAAACACCTACATACACTAGGGAACACTATGCGTTGGGATACCCCTGTGATTAGCATTACCTCCTCTGTAAGGCCCTAGTACATAATAGGGCAGGGGGATTAAAACTACCTCTAAATCAGAGGTGCAGAAAAATGCTACTTTAACTAGTAGTTACGTTTGCAGAGTCGTGGATAAAGGGTGCTGGACGTCCAACCAACGCTCAGGAATTTCGCTGCGTAGGACTTACAGGAGGTACCAGCAGGGTTTCTTGGCCCCCAAACACCCTCAGGACTAAATTGGACTTCATCCCCCATCCCGTAGTCTGCTACGAGGCACATTTGCAGAGTGGTAGAGAAAGGGGGCCATGGCCTCCGAAGATGTCTTAGCAATCCCACTGTGTGGGACTCACTGGAGGTAACAAGAGGGGTAGTTGGCCCCCAAGGACATCCTTGGGGGCCAACTTCCCAAACTATTACCTCCAGTCAGTCCCACACAGCAGCATTGGTAAGTACTCGCACCAGGCCACGCCCACTTTGCCCACCCACCACTCTACAAACGCGCTCCCTCGCATGCTCTTGGATAGGGAATGAAGTCCCCTTCACTGCTGGGGGTCCTTTAGGGGCCAACTAGCCTTCCTTTTACCTCCAGTAAGCCCCACGCAGTGGGATTGGTGAGAGGTAGACAAAGGCCATGCCCCCTTTCTCCACCACTCTGCAAACACGCCCCCTGGCACGTTGTATGTTGGGGGATTAAGTCCCCTTGAGTCCTGAGGGTCCCTGGAGTCCGACTAGCCCACCAGATACCTCCAGTAAGCACCACAGAGCTGCATTGCAGAGAGGTGTAAAAAGGGGCGTGGCCTGGACCACCTCGCTGCAACGTAGGACTGTGGCACTTACAGAAGGAATCGGGTCACCTAGTTGGCCCCCAGGGGCCCTCCGGATTGAAGGGGAATTAATTTCCTAACTTAAAACGCGCCACAGGGCGTGCTTGCACATATGTCACCTTAGACCCCGCCCCCTCCCTTCACCACTGGACAAACGCACCCCGTGGCACTTTTTAAGTTGGGGGATTAAGTTCCCTTGAATCCTGAGGGTCCCTGGGGTCCAACTAGCCCACCTAGGTACCTCCAGTAAGCACCACAGAACTGCGTTGCTGAGAGGTGTAAAAAGGGGCATGGCCTGGATCACATCTCTGCAGCCCTGTGGTGCTTACTGGAAGTACCTGGTGGGCTAGTTGGCCCCCAGGGGCTCTCAAAATTGAAGGGGAATTAATTCCCTAACTTAAAACGCGCCACAGGGCGTGTTTGCACATATGTCACCTCAGGCTCCACCCCCTCCCTTCACCACTGTGCAAACGTGCCCCGTGGCGTGTTTTAAGTTAGGGGATTAAGTCCCCTTGAATCCTGAGGGTCCCTGGGGTCCAACTAGCCCACCAGGTACCTCCAGTAATCGCCACAGGGCTGCGTTGCAGAGAGGTGGTCCAGGCCACGCCCCTTTTTAACACCTCTCTGCAATGTAGCTCTGTGGCGCTTACTGGAGGTACCTGGTGGGCTAGTTGGACCCCAGGGACCCTCAGAATTCAAGGGGACTTAATCCCCCAACTTAAAACGCGCCACAGGGCGTGTCTGAACACATGTCACCTCAGGCTCCACCCCCTCCCTTTACCACTGTGCAAACGCACCCCGTGCCACGTTTTAAGTTAGGGGATTAAGTCCCCTTGAATCCTGAGGGTCCCCGGGGTCCAACTAGCCCATCAGGTAACTCCAGGAAGCGTTGGCCCCCAGGGAACCCCAGTATCGAAGGGGAATTAATTCCCCATTGTAAAACGCGCCACAGGGCGTGTCTGCAGAGTGTTGCTAGGAGGGGGCGGGACCTACGGCACGATCTCTGTGTTTTTTAATATTTTATTTTTTTAGAAGGGGAGCTGTGTGGCCCCCCTTCTTTTTACTTTTTTTGGGCCCTGGGGACCCCACCCCCCAGGGACTTACCCCCATTTAAAAAAAAAAAAATTGAACAGGAAGGGGGCCGCGTGGGCCTCCTCCCGTGGCCAATCCCCCGGGGCATGGCCACATAAATATTAGTTTTATGGAGGGGGGCTGCGTGGCCCCCCTCCTGAGGCCTCTATTGGCCCCGGGGACCCCATCCCCCAGGGCCTTTATTTATTTATTTTTAATTTTTGGGGGGAGGGAGGCCGTGTGGTCCCCCATACCGGGCCACTTCTAGCCCTGGGGACCCCATCCCCGGGGCTGGCCCTCTCTGTTGGGTACCGTGGGGGGAGCCCCAATGCCCCCATGGTCCCGCCGGCTCCCCGCGTCCTGCGGGAGCCGGCATTGCTTTTCCACATGGGGAGCTGCTAACATGCAGCCCCCCGTGTGTAAAAGCAATTTGCTTTGCTTCATTGAAGCGAGAGCAGGTTTCCCTGCTCTCGCTTCAATGAAGCAAAGCAGTTTGCAATGACAGGGCGGGAGCCTGTCATTGCAAACAGCAGTGTCCCGGGGGTGGGCACCCCGGGACACTGCAGGAGTGGAGGGGGTGGCAGTCCCCAGGGCCATCAAGGGCTCCTGGAGGTGGGCCGTGGGGGGCTGTGTGCCCCCCGCAAATAATAAATGAAAGCACCGGGGGTGGTGGTCCCCAGGGCTTGGGGGTGCCTTAGAGGCCCCCACGCATTTACAATTAGCCCCGGGGGGTGGCGGAACCTGGCCCACCCAGGGGCTTCAATCCAACGAAGCGCAGGAGCCCGTGCTTCATTTTTTTTTTTTTCTCAGCCGGATTCGCACACCGAGTCCGATTTTATTTGAAAAAAAATGCTTTTTGGGGCCCTGGGGGTCCTTGTGGGACCCCCTGAGCAGGCATAGGGGGTCAGGGTGTTTCTACCCTGCCCCCTTTTCTTGTTTTTCGCATTTCTTTTTATCTTTTATTGTGCCTCGGTTACCGAGGCACAAGATGGCAGCCAACACTTCCTGGTTTGGAGTGTTGACAGCCAATTAGAATAAAGCTCATGGTCGGGAGGGTCCGCGGATCCTCCATGCCTCTAAATATCGAAACTTTTATTTGTTGATTTTCTCAGCAACTACTGAACGGATTTACACCATTTAAAAAAAAGATCTCTTTCTGAGACAAGGGCTATCTTTGTGCCAAATTTGGTGTAATTCCGTTCAGCAGTTTCGGCTGTAACCGTGTCTAAAGTTTCCTATGGGAAATTGATTTTCCGACCTCTATTTTTTGAATTTCTCAGGAACTACTGAATGGATTTACACCTTTTAAAAAAAAAGATCTCTTTCTGATCCAAGGGCTACCTTTTTACCAAATTTGCTGTAATTCCGTTCAGCAGTTCGGGCTGTAGCCGTGTCTAAAGTTTCCTATGGGAATTAACATGGAGAAAACACGTTTTGGGACCCCCCTTTTTTCTCAGCCTCCACTTGCCGAATCACTCTGAAACTTTTAAGATAGGAGCTGACCGGTGCACCCCACGAGTTTTGAAAAGTTTGTGATGATTCGTCCACCAGCGCCAAAGTTATTAGTAAAAGAAAAAACGCTTTTTGAATATAAACAAGGTCCTAACTTTAACTACCTACTGGCGACGGCCAGTAGGTAATATATATATATATATTTATGCCTCGTATAAAGATATAGCTTTAGATAATGTGTATATCCCTGCATGCATGTATTTATGTACATGCGTGTTCATATATGTATATTTTTAGATCTATGTATGTCTGTATAAATGTATACATTAATGTTTTATTTAAAAAATAAAAACAAAAAAAATAACATCTCTATGTTTCCCACCACTCAACCTTTTGCAATCATGCTTTCTAAACGCTTCTCTCTTTCTGCCTAGTTCATTCAACTAGCCGACGCACATGCCCATCACTCCCATAGATATTTCACATTTTCCCTTTACTAATCCATTTCAATGAATTGATCCCTTAATTTTACAAGGAAATAGAAGCACATTTAACTAATCTACAACCTAATTTCCTCTAACCTTGTGTTAAGGAGTAGTGTGAGGATTCTTGACTTGAAGTGCTTCACTGCCTCGTCAGGGGTACTAAGCGCTATGTTAATACAGTTTACAGTTACAATTATTCTGAAGTGGGAGCATTGTGGCACACTTACCTTCGGATAGGTTGGCAATTGGTGCTGCTAGATTTGATTTTGCTTGTGCTACTGAGGCTGTTCTTACTGCTAAATAATCAGTGCCCTGGGTTCGAATGGAGTCTCCCAAAAATGTGCACTTCAGCTGTTTGGTTCCTATATAGCAGATTTGAATTTAATGTTTATGAATAATTAATTATGGTCCCTAAAGCTGGATTGTCAACAATTACAATCTTTACTGTACTTTGGAGATATTGTAGTATTAGACAGCATCCCAGTTGATTTACACAGATTATTGGATACCATACATATATATATATGAAGTTGAATGACCACCAGATGAACCTTACCTAAAGAAAGATAATCTCTTTTGGCAGCAGAAAGCACAAGTTGAACTCACCCCTTAGAGCTCAAACAATTGAGCAAGTTGCTGGTTATATTTACTTTGGTGGGTGGGTAGAGCAGTAGTAAGAAATCAAAATTTAAGGCACTTTGCTTTGCCATGAATATAATATATTCTTCTTTCGCTGTAGAAAAACAAAAAGTTAACAATAATAAAAGCAACATTTTTACCTTCTGTTTCCTACGATGCCATAATGTGTTCCATATGGCAAACATGTGGTGAGGGATTCACCTGGACTTTGGTCATAGACCTACATGATTCAAACTGCAATCCAATCATATTAAGTACATATTTAGAGATAGGGATTTATATGAGAATTTACTGAAATATCCGATATGGAAGGGACTTCATTTACACCATTCCAGGCCAAATCACAGTTATACTTACCTATTGCACCCTTAGGAGCTTAGTACAATGTCTGTCGGAGTTGCCTCCGACCAACACTGTCTCGGTCACTGGACCGACTGTTTACGAAGCGACTGAACATGTTTCGGTCAAATACTCACTTTTCTCTATGGGAGTTTGTGTTACGGCCATCAACTGGCCAAAATACAGGCTCCTATGGAGAAATGGGTGTGTGTGTAAAACCCTGCACCCTGTGGCAGGCACCCCATGGTGCCTGCCACACGGTGCAGTGGATTACAGGGGGTGTACCTTAGGTACCGCCTTGACCTCAAACCATAAGCCACGGAGGCAAGGGGGCCCTGCTAGGGGCCCCCAAAGTCACTTTCCGACAGCCTTTCCGTGTCGGAAAAGCCGGCACAGAAAGGCTATGGGAAACTGACATTTTTAGCCCACCGGAAAAAAACACCTTCCATAAGGGATTACAGTGGGGTTCCGACCTACCGGAAGACTTGAAGAATGACCGGCGGGTTTACGTTCTGACCGCTGACATCATAATCAGGCGGTTGCACCGCAAACCGACTGTGTCGTTTGGAAGCCTCCTACAGCGGTCGAAATGCTTCCCACTAGTGGTCGGAGGCTTTTCGACCGACATCGTAATCAGCCCTAGTGTGACTTCACATTAACAATTGTATGGGGATGAAATAGCTCTTACTCAGTTTTTAAACAGCTGTTAAATACTAATCTGAAACCTGAGAGTGAATTCTAAAATAGTTCCTCAAGTTACATTTCTAAATTGCTACATTTAAATTGTTAATGCAGATGTATAATCAAGGTTAAAATAGAATTATTTTGATACCTGAAAACAAGGGACTAATTTATATGCTCCTAGTTTGTGAATCTTCAAATCTGCTTTAGAGTTTGTTTCTTTTCAGTTGTAGCCTATCTGCATTGTCTGATCTAGACCACCCCTTGTCCTTTCCAAATTGTTAGTATTTCTTATGTAGGTTATACATAAGTAGCTATGAAGTTTGCTTGTAAAGGCTGATTTACAAAAAGTGTATGTCCAATGACAAGTAGATGTGTTCCTACGACTTGCATAATTCTTTTGTATTTTGCTAAAGTGTCTAGTGTAGTTCAGTGAAAACTATGACTGTCAGACCTAACACTGCCAGAGGGGATAATCCACAGAGTGTGAAATTCACACATTAAGGATTTTGGTAATGTGTGATTGCACATTTTTCTCTTTGCACATGGAAAATACCTTCTCCTTAAAACCCATGATTAATGTGCATTTGTGTGGCACTCACTACAGCAACTTTTGTTACCTGAAGTGGAATAAGTATAAGAAAATGAAAGACATTTTTTTCTAAATACCTATAAATTGTTGACTCTGTGATTGTTTATCACATTTGCAATGTCTTTTCTTGAGTCACTCAGCCAGGAACAGAGTCTTCATTTTCCCAGCATGTTACTATTTTGAAAAGCTGGCTACCTGCTTTTTTTCCGCAGTCAGACATACCTTCCGTGAAGGCCAGAAAGATTCAGGGATAAATTTACTACGGTTTCTCCCAGTGAAGGGCAGCAAGAAAAGTTGCTGCATGTGTTGCGTGAAAGTGAGACAGCAGAAATGTGCCATATCAACTAAGACATGATGCATTTCTGCTGTCTTCTAGTGCTAGAGCACAGTATGCTGCCTAGTGCCAATGCAGAAACCCTAATACTATAGTGCAAGGCAGGATTTTTTGTGTGCAGGAAGGCATACGTTTCTGCACTCAGAACAACCCAAAGCGGCATATTCCTATTTCTGTGCTTGGAACGGAGTGCAGCAGAGGTAGAAAGGGGAAATAATGAGGAGAAATCAAAATAAAAATATTACTCCATGTTATGTCTGCTTCAGGGAGGCATAGCTTTTTTGGCGTAGTCCCATGTTTACAAGTCTCTGTAAATCTGGGAAAGTACCAAAATCAATGGGTGGATGCATTGGCTCCACCCATGGAACACATCCCTGACGCTTGTACTGCCTTACATTACTTTGTATTTACTAAACCACACAAAGACACACACGGTGGCTATGTGGGACTTAGTAAATGCCCAAAATGATTTTGTATTGGGGCTCCGACATACAAGTGAGACAACCATGATGCAAAACCTTAGTAAATGTGTCCCTCAGGCTCTGTAATTTGCTGACGAAAAACAACACTTATTACCCACGCGCTTGAGTATGACTTGAGTGTAGTCAAGTTAGGTATTTAAGGTTTTATTTTGTTTCATTAATCTAAGGCAAATATACTTGCACATATATGACTCATCAATGGCTTTTGTAAAGAATTTTTTTTTGGAGCTTTTGTGAGTTGACTGTACCTTTTTTATCAAATAATTTACATTTCTAATACCCAGAAGTATCTCAGGAGAGTCTTCACAATTTGTTTTGCTCATTGTGCTAAACTCAGGCTTGCACAGTCTCAAAAATGGTTTGTTGCTTCTGTAATGCTTATTTATGCTTCTTAAGCTTTTTTCAGCTTTTTTTTTCAAGTTGCAGAAATCTTACGTTAATTTCTGGGAGGTGGCAGATAGAATATTCAAGTCAAATTTGCGTTTTCATCTACAAGACTGACTCCGTAAAAGTTTACTTTGTTCATGAATGCAGCAGCCTTTTTTCATGTGGTTAACTGTAGGACATCACTTTCTTCTTTATCTAGTGATTGCATTGTTAGCTTGAGAGAAGGAAAGTATGTGAAACACGTTAACTGCTAGTTTGTCTCTCTGATCCAAATCTTATGCTTTGGTACAATACTGCTGCATGACTTGTCAGTGTTTTATTCAAAATGAAGCTATTGTTTCAACCAAAACATGATAGGGCCAGCTGGAGCTGGCCTCCTAGAGTTGTTGCCAATGTTTTTAGTCTAGAAATGTGTACAATGAATGTTCAAGTGATTCGTGTTGCAACCGAAAGAGAATGTGTCAGTAGGCATGGTTTGTGGAGGAGGTGAGATGGTAATAATTTTGCAACAACGTTTATTGGAAAGTGTGCTGTTTGAGACGGTTAAGAGAACATCAATATTTTCAAATCCAGTATTCACACAGGTGACTCAACACATATGTCTGCTTGAGAAACCTCAAAAAGAACTCCCAAATCACAGCTGTGTTACTAAAACAACACCCAGTAGGACTCATGATAATCAGCCAAGGGTGCAGGCCAACTTAGTCCTGCAAAGCTGTCAAAAAGTAGTATGTGTGTGCAGATCAACTCCTCTTAAATAATCAAAGAAAATATACAATACCAGGGAACGACTGCAGTGAATGGACAAGGAATCAATATTTACTTGTGCGCAATGTACTGAAGTTAGTGGAGATATTCTACACTTGATGTAGGGCGTGTAGAGTGATGGAACGTGGTTTTCGATATCTTAATTTTAGGTGTAACCATTAAATAACCCCTGCCATCGGTCTTATGGACTTTGTTCGTGGACAAGGAGAACTTAAAAGGAACAAATCGTCTACATTAAAACCATGTCAATTATAACATCATTAAAGACTTCAGTACAGTCAATAAAGATAATTTATGTGAGTTAAAGGGTTTTATTGATCAGTTCTTTAAAAAAAAAATCTTTTTATTGAAAAAACATGGGCTTCGTACATCACATGGTGAAGAGAGGATTTGCAGTTGTTACACATACACCTTACAATAATACCTTGTATGACTAGTCAGTATTTTCCAACCTTGCAAAAGTGGCACTTTTAAGGACCAATATAACTACAACATGTACCCATCATCCCTACAGCCCCCTTCTCCCTGGTGTCTCTCCCCCTTATTAATCAATTCTTAAGTTCATTATTTATTCAATAAGCATTAGTCTTTTAAGCATCATCATTAGAAAATATTATGGTACAGTAATCAATATTTAAATGTAAGGAAAAATACAATATTAGTGAGTATGATAGTTACAATTGAAATACTACATCAAATGTTTTCCATAAAGGAATTTCCCTAATCTACATTTTTAGAATGGAATAGAATTAGATGTCAGTTCAGAAAACCCAATAAAGAGATCTAATGACAGAATAAATGCATAAGCATAAAGCCTTTGTACATCAAATAAAGAAAACATCAAGCTGTAAAGTATATTCAGCTATAAATAAGGAGCTATCTAATAAAGCAAGGAATAAATTCAAAAATAATCTCTCATGAGAGAAATTTAGTCTTAAGAAACCCCAAGATGAATCTCTAGTAAATGTGAGTTTGAGAAGCCTCCTCCACTCTAGGAACGCGCACTAAGATAAACTCAAGAAAATTGTAAATTGAAACAAGATTTACATTCTCCCTACACAGCATCCAATAATATTTCAGTAAACTCCTGGGAATGAGGAAACTCCCCAGCTTTTCACGTCTTCACAATGAGCTACAGGCACAAGTCCCTGAAAAGATACTTCATGCACATTTTGTGCTTCAGACAGCTGTTCCCATGAATCATCCTTCCTGTTGTCTCCTCTCTTCCCGGTGAGAACCTCATTGTCAGTTGTCTATGGGCCTTATTATGAGTTTGGCGGTCCGATGGACTGCCAAAACCAGGAGACCGTGCATCTACCACCACACCGGTGGTCCAATCACCCTATTACCAGTAGGGTGTCAGACCGCCATTGGACTGCTGCTGCCGCCAGGGATCCGCAATCCTTGGCAGTCTTGCAGCAGTCTGAGGCCCCTAATATGCTGGCAGTGCTGCTGCTGCACTGCCAAGCATATTAGGAGTTTCCTCATTATCATAGTTTTCATGGTGGTGAGGCTGCCATGAAAAGTGTGGAGGTAAGGCAACAAAGGGGGCCCTACAGGGCCCCCTGTTGCCTCTGTGCCAGGTGATGCATGCAGGGGGGCACATGTTGTGCCTCTGGTATGCATGCACCCCTGGTTTCTGCAGAGCATGGATGTCTATGCTCTGCAGGGACATGCAATGGCATTCCCGTTGCAGTGCCTTGCTAAGGGTCACATATGAGCCTTAGCACAGCATCGCCGAGGGCCAGCCGCGGCAGGACCACCCAACCTGGATTCCAGTCGGAATGAGGTGGGAGGTCTCAATATGGCTTTGGCGGTGTGGAAGCGGGGTGCTGGCATGGTGGCCCGCTGCCACACTGCCAAAGTCATAATAAGGCCCTAATACATAACTAATGCCTATTCACAAACTAAAAGAAGGATTCTGGAAATGTACAGATTCTACAGTGAATAGAAAAACATCTCATGCAAAACAGGACCTCAATGTGAAATACAGACTAAGTATTTAGATTTACAGCCACTTACTGGAAGACTGTTTTAATCGGTAAGGGGTCCTTGTACGTGGCCTTTATTGACCTTAAAACCGCTTTTGATCTTGTCCCCCGAGTCAAACTGTGGCAGGTATTGTACGATATGGGCCTTCCACGATACCTTCTGGAACTTATTAAAAGATTGCATGATGGCACGTATGCGAGAATCAGATGGGGGAATGAAGGCCAGCTGACTGAAAGAATACCTGTGCAGAGGGGGGTCCGCCAGGGATGTGTGATGGCTCCGACTTTATTCTCCCTCTTTATAAATGGGGTGGCAGACCATTTGAGGGAGGACCCAGCGGATGCCCCCGCCCTGGCAGGGGAAAAAATACCTACCCTCCTCTTCGCAGATGACACCCTCCTTATGTCTAAAACCCCCTCTGGCCTCCAGAAACTTCTACACAGGTTCAGTGCCTTCTGTAACAATCGTGGTCTTATTGTCAACACTACGAAAACCAAATTGATGGTTTTGTCCAGAAACAAAAAACCTAAGAAAATTAACACTGTACTAAATGGCACCTTATTGGAGGAAGTTGATGCATTTGATTACCTAGGGGTCAGGTTAAATTGTAAAATGAAGTGGGATTCTCACATCGCTAAGATGTTGTTAAATTTTAAGAGAGTGACAGGAGCAATCGCCAGAGACCATCGCTTGACCTCTAGTAAACCTATCAGCCCTGTCTTACTAGTTTATGAGGGTAAGGCATTATCCGCAGCAACTTATGGCTCCGAACTGTGGGGATCTGAAAGAGCCACTGACTTAGTTACAGCGGAACACAAATTTATGAGAGAGTTAGTGGGTCTTCCAGTCTCTATCCCCATTAAACCATTACTTTATGACCTGGGACGCCGCTCAATTAAAGATATTGTTGGACTCCGGCCTCTACTGTTTTGGGTTCATCTTAGAAGGACGCCGGAACCCAGCAACTATACCGCAGTCCTCGATGAACTCATTGATTTGAATGGTTTTGGGGTGATCCCTTGGCTGAAAAATTTAAGGGACCTGGTAATCAATCTGGGGTTAAAAGAAGAATGGCTATCACAGCAGCCCCCGCCAAAAGATACCATTAAAAAGCTATATTGGGCGAGGATAGAAGCAAGGGTCTTGGGAAACCCCAAGTGGGGCGCTCTAACCGACCAATGTTTTTCCTGTAAGCCAGTACCGAAGCTGGAATCGTTCCTTGATTTTATCTCTACACCAAGAGATAGATCCTTGTTCCTCAAAATGAGATTTGGTACGCTACCCCTGAATGTTTTTACGAGTAGCTGGAAAAATTTTAAGCTCCACCAAGCAGCTCATCCGGGGTGCTCTAATCCAACCAAATCACTGGGCCACTTCCTGTTTGCCTGTAGGGCATACAGGGGGCCCAGGAAAAGATGGTTAAGCCCAGTGTGTAGAAAATTGGGAACTAGGCAGTGTTCAGTGGCCCTTCGCATCCTATCAACGGATACTACATCTTTGATGGTAATTTGTGGGGTTGCTAAATATTTGGGGAAAGCGTGGCAAATACGACCTAAGCTTGCTGAATTGAGTATTGGGTAGACCATTAAAACGTGTAATCGTGCCGTTTTATGAATTAGCACCTTATTAATTGACATCTTTGGCCCTGCTACATTTCCCCGGGCTTGTTGTTCTTTTTACTCTTAATCATGAATTTTAAGAAAACTTACTTTTAAATGCTTCTTTTTAGTGTGTATTTGTATACTGATTTTACCAAGTTATATCAATTTATGATGAAATTGTTTTTATTCAATCTAATTCGATCTATGTTGTACTGTACTTACTTTTATGATACCTTGCTATCGAATAAAGTATTATACATATGAAATACAGACTATTATTTAAACTGCAGTTAATAATGCATCAATGTTTAGGCTAATTTAAGTCAGTACATTATAATTTCTTTTGTATAATTATAATAAAAACATGATAGCTTACTGAAAAGTTTATAATACAAAATACTATTATTTAGCATAGACTCTTTTACTTTTCAGATTATTGCGATTTTGTTTGTAATATGAAGAAATGTGATGCCTCTAGATTATTACAAACAGTCTGGCATAAAATAGACTGATATTTCATCAACAATTGCACTAGTCAAAATATTACAAACAAAGTATAGATACACAAGATTGTTCATTGGACTAAGCTTGGTGGTTGCTAAAAGGAAGCTAGCACAGCAGTGGGAGAAACAAACCCACCAAGTATCGCCAAGTGGGAGGCCATCCTTTAATGATGCACAATACTAGAAAACAGGTCTACATCAAAGGTGATTGCCTCCAAAAATAGAAATAGATTTGGAAAAACAGGCAGGACCACTAAAATGGCAGTAACAAGGACATGCCACTGGCAACAAATACTTGATGGTATATGTACTATGTCAACAATTCTAAGTATGCAACATGCTTAAGTGCCTAATGCACAAATTAGCAATTCGTATAACTGTTCTGTGTTTCATTTGTGATTACTATAAAAAGTTAAATAAATATATTACATTTTCAGAACTATATAAAACTCTCTACTTCCACAAAGATGAGTCACATCTGGAAGCATCAATGTCCTGACTCTTCTTGTCATTCTTTTGTTTTCACTTTTCTTAACACCCCCAGCTTTCTTGTCAGTAACACTCCTGCAGTAATTTCTCACCCCTTAATCTCCTGCCATTTACATTAATGACTGCACTGCAAACTTCTCATTGCTACTATTGGCTGCCTCTATTACCTCTTATGTAAATTAGTCCAGATCCTAAATTACGAATGCTTCTGAGACACCTTTAAAATGTTTACACTGAATTCTGGATATAGTATAGATTAACACATGGGATGTGTTTGGCAAATGTACTCAAATGTGGTTTGGGTAGCATGTAGTTTCTCACAGCACAAGCACTGTTCTGATATGCATTGGGCTATATTAAGAACTTTTCTCTTCAAGATGTAAGACCACATTTGAACATTGGAATGTTCAGGGTGCCCCTGAAGACAATAGAATTGCTCAAGGCACCCAATAGCTAGTAAAGATTGTTATACTCAATATTGTAATGATTATCTTTCTCTTTCTGCCTGTTTGTGGGAGTCTAGCATATGGCATCTTCTTTTAGAAATAAAACCACATTTTAAAAATGCCTAATTCTTTCAGTTTGTAACATTTGAAATTTTCCAAACTTTTGGTCAGCTCCGCTCCGCTCCTACCCTGAAAGTTTCGCGGGGATCCGTCAAGCGGGAGCCGAGAAAAAGGGGGGTCCCAAAACGCGTTTCCCCCATGCAATTTCCCATAGGATCTGTTGTCGCAGCTACAGCCTGAACCGCTGAACGGAATGACACCAAATTTGGCAAAGAGGTAGTCCTCAGTTCAGACTCGTGCCTTTTGCATAAATGGTGTGAATCTGTTCAGTAGTTCCTGAGAAATTTAGGGTAAAAAAGTTAGTGATATCTATGGCCGGGGAATTCCGCACACCCTACCCGCACCGTAAGCGCACCCTCCCCGAACCGAGCATGCACCCTCCTGATCGCACGCTGAATGCTAATTGGCTGTCGGATGTCTGTCTACATTCGAAACCAGGAACTGTTGGCGGCCATTTTCTGCCTCGGTAGAAGCGAGGCTGAAGAAGCAAGGGAAATAAGTGTGTAAAACTTATAAAGGGGGCAGAGTGGAAATACTCTGACCCTCTAGAGCTGCTTAGGGGGTCCCAGAAGGACCCACTGGGGCCCCCTTGTTTAAAAAAAAAATGGCGAAATGCGGGCAGGGTGCGCGCATCCTAACGCGTTGGGTGCACAGATTGTCTCGCGTTGGGTGCACGGATCCAAGGAAAAAAAAATTACATTTTTGGGAAATAAAGATCAAGCTTAAGTGTTTTGTTCTTGAGTGGCTCTAAAAAGAGCCGTTGTGTTCATTGAGAGTTTTTGGTACTTATAAGTAAGTACCTATACAGAGTCTAAAGTTGTTGAGGAAGACTCTGTTTCCTTCATCAGTAAAGTGTACTCCATCTCTCCTATACATCTCTTGCATATGAAAGCGCAGTGTTATTGTAAATGGACCCCATTCTATAGTCTCGGTGAAAAGCAGAAACAGATTTATTCACATGTTTCCTAGCTTTCTCAATTTGTGGACAAAAATGATCGGACCAGTTCCATTTCTGCCTTTGGCATATGTTAGAATACACAAAGGCAGTTTTGGGGAAAAGTGAAATCAGTTCTGCAAAGGTGTCTTTCATAAGGATTTCCAGACCTACCTCAGTCAAAGTGCCTAGGTCATTGCCACCACAGTGCACTATTATGAGGTTAGGGTGTTGGATATGCATGAAGGATTTCACCAATAGCATCAATTGGTGCCACTTTAACCCTCTCTGTCCAATCCATTTAATGTCTACATTTGGCAAACCTAGGTCTCTGTGAAAGCCTTTGTTTTCTGCATACCTTTGGCTCCAGAAACTATAGCTGTGTCCCACAATCCACACTCTAAGCATCATGAAAGGAAAGGAGGTCTGGATGCACTCAGATGGTCTCTGTAAATGAAATGGCAGTTTGGAAAGTAAGATGTTTCTAAAATGGTGGCTAAGATGCAGTTTTGAAAAAAGACAAGAAATCATTGGTTGTTTGACAACCTTCTACACTGAAAGGTAGGGTGTATATTTCTGTTTTTTAAACGCATGATTCTTATTGGTTAACAAAAACTGATTGTAAGGAACATTATATATGATAAGCTGATATGTTGAAAAGTCAAGCACACTTGCTGTCTTGATTAGCAACATTGTGTGCTGGACTTGTGACCTGTGTGCTCAGTACAGTGTTCCATGACCTGTTTCTATGGTAACGGGCAGAAGGCAGATTGGGGGAAGGGTTCAAATTTATGTAATTTGGAAAGGGTTGAAATGTTTAACCAATAGAAATGTGTGTTTGCTTTGGAATTTATGTGGGAAGGAATGTGATTTGATGTTTACATGTATAGGTGTGGGAAATGAGAGGGAAACTTTGCCATTCTTTGGTTCTGCTGACAGGTGCACAGTGCAGAGATACTGTATAAGAAAATCTGGTGTGTGACTGATATCTGGTGTGTGACTGATATACTTCTTAATCTACAAAACAACTTGAAAGGTGAGTTATTTAATTGTGAGTGGATGTATGTAGACTATTTTGATTTTAATCAGACTAATGTATTTCTCCTGCTAAAGTGTAGGGAGTACTTTTTTTCTCTACAATCTTGTTGACAGTGTGTGTGCATGTAGAAACCATTCTGTGATAAGCATTTGTGTTTTTCATGTGTTTGCAGACAGATAACTGTGCTGTTTTTATATTTTGGTAGAATTAGAAACCAGTCATTGTTTATGAATTTGTGAAATGAATTATGTTTCTACACTAAAATGTAGTACTCCTTCTAGATGAAGAAATGTGTTTTGGTATAGTGCAAGGGATAGTGTTGTCAAGAATCACACAGTGAGTCTGTGTGCATTTGGGAACCACTATGAGAGAAGCATTTGGTACCATCGTGTATTTGCTGACAGATAACTGACAGATAACTGTTTTAAAACTTGTCTGGTTGTCAAGTTTTACTAGCATTAGAAGGCAGTTTTTGCTTATGCTTTGATTAAATGAGTCAGGCTTTGACACAAAAGTGCAGTACTGAAATATGTAGATTGTGTGCAGTTCTCTTACCACTTACACTGTAGTGAATGCGTTTTGGTAAACTCCTAGGGATAGTGGTGCTTGTCTAGAATCACACTGTGAGTATGTGTGCATTTGGGAACCACTGTGAGAGAAGCATTTGGTTACATCGTTTATTTTCTAGATGTAGATTGTGTGCAGTTCTCTTACCACTTCCACAGTAGTGGATGAGTTTTGGTGAACTCCTAGGGATAGTGGTTGTTGTCTAGAATCACACTGTGAGTCTGTGTGCATTTGGGAACCACTGTGAGAGAAGCATTTGGTAACATTGTGTATTTGCTGACAGATAATTGTTTTAAAACCTGTCATGTTGTCAAGTTTTAGTAGCATTAGAAGCCAGTCTTTGCTTATGCATTGATAAAATGTGTCATGCTTTGACACTAATGTGCTGTACTTTAATATGTAGATTGTGTGTAGTCTCCTTACCCCTTGCACAGTAGTGAATGAGTTTTGGTAAGCTTCTAGGGATAGTGTTGCTTGTCTAGAATCACACTGTGAGTCTGTGTGCATTTGGGAACCACTGTGAGAGAAGCATTTGGTAACATCGTGTATTTGCTGACAGATAACTGTTTTAAAACCTGTCTTGTTGTCAAGTTTTAGTAGCATTAGAAGCCAGTCTTTGCTTATGCATTGATTAAATGAGTAAGGCTTTGACACAAAAGTGCAGTCCTGAAATATGTAGATTGTGTGCAGTTCTCTTACCACTTCCACAGTAGTGAATGAGTTTTGGTAAACTCCTAGGGATAGTGGTTGTTGTCTAGAATCACACTGTGAGTCTGTGTGCATTTGGGAACCACTGTGAGAGAAGCATTTGGTAACATTGTGTATTTGCTGACAGATAACTGTTTTAAAACCTGTCATGTTGTCAAGTTTTAGTAGCATTAGAAGCCAGTCTTTGCTTATGCACTGATAAAATGAGTCATGCTTTGACACTAATGTGCTGTACTTTAATATGTAGATTGTGTGTAGTCTCCTTACCCCTTGCACAGTAGTGAATGAGTTTTGGTAAGCTGCTAGGGATAGTGTTGCTTGTCTAGAATCACACTGTGAGTCTATGTGCATTTGGGAACCACTGTGAGAGAAGCATTTGGTAACATCGTGTATTTGCTGACAGATAACTGTTGTAAAACCTGTCTTGTTGTCAAGTTTTAGTAGCATTAGAAGCCAGTCTTTGCTTATGCGTTGATTAAATGAGTTAGGATTTGACACAAAAGTGCAGTCCTGAAATATGTAGATTGTGTGCAGTTCTCTTACCACTTCCACAGTAGTGAATGAGTTTTGGTAAACTCTTAGGGATAGTGGTTGTTGTCTAGAATCACACTGTGAGTCTGTGTGCATTTTGGAACCACTGTGAGAGAAGCATTTGGTAACATTGTGTATTTGCTGACAGATAACTGTTTTAAAACCTGTCATGTTGTTAAGTTTTAGTAGCATTAGAAGCCAGTCTTTGCTTATGCATTGATAAAATGAGTCAGGCTTTGACACTAAAGTGCAGTACATAAATATGTAGATTGTGTGCAGTACCCTTACCCCTTCTAGACAAGTGAATGAGTTTTGGTAAACTCCTAGGATAGTGTTGCTAGTCTAAAATCACACTGTGAGTCCGTATGCATTTGGGTAAGGATTGTGAGAGAAGCATTTGGTAATATCGTGTATTTGCTGACAGATAACTGTTTTAAAACCGGTTATGTTGTCAAGTTTTAGTAGCATTAGAAGCAAGTCTTTGCTTATGCATTGATAAAATGAGTCAGGGTTTGACACTAAAGTGCAGTACCATGTACTATTCTCTTCACTGCGCCAGAACTGAAAATTTAAAAGTCTTACCCACGCACTGTCCTAGCAGTAGTCTGATGATTTAGTCAGTTTCCAAGTACTCATGTTGTGAACCATACATTACCACATAGACTGCTTCAAATGTCTATGCAGCATGCATGCAGTCTTCTAACATACTATACAGTTGTCTTTCACACCTTCAATTCCCTAGTCAGTATCCATACAGTCCAGCAAACATCCTGTCACTCCCTTTGCACTCCTCTAGTGACCCATTCAGTACCAAGTACTAATCCATTCACTGTGCCAAAAGCCAACCACTTATAAATTGACCCAGGCACTCTCCTTGCTGTACTCTAATCATTCAGTCAGTACCCAAGTACTCATGCAGTGAGCCAGGCCTTAGCACATGGACTGCTTCAAACTCCTATCCACTATGTATGCAGTCCTCTTAACCACCTACACAGGTGTCTTTCACACCTTCAGTTCCCCAGTCAGTATTCATACACTTCTAGCAAACACCCTGTTACTCACCTGCTTCAAAGTAGTATGCACTATGCATGTAGTGTTTTAACCATCTTCACAATTGTGGTTCAGGGCTATAGTTTCTTAGTCAGTTTTTATATAAAATGTGTTTGTACATTAATGGAATAGTGTAAATTTGAAAGTTATTAATATACATTTATTTGTGATTCTTTTTACAGATACTGTTTTTCAACGTTAAAATAGAGAAATCATGCCAGAAAAAAAAAGAAAAAGAAAAGAAACTCAGAAAGGCGCAGGAGCATGAGTGTTTCTCATCCGTTTGCACTCTTCTCGTGCAAGATTGTTCGGATAAAAGGTCCATAGGTGCTTCATCATACTTGCCGTGCCGCACAAGTTTTTCTTGTTAGGATCTCCTCGCGAGAGCACTCTTTTGCAAATTTTGCACGTCACCAAGGTGGCATTGGTCTTTGTTTGCCCCTCAGGAAAAGTACAACATTTCTGGCGTGGTGCCTCCTCCAAAAAATCATCCTTAGATTCGGTGAATATTTTAAAGCGGCAACATTCACAGTTTTTGCAAGTTAAACGTATAACATTTTGTTACCCAGAAGCATTTTATATATGTATGATTTGTATCTTGTGGTATTTTACTGAGAATAGCATGTTGGTTTTTTAAAAAAATCTTTCTGATTGTTTTTTTTTTGCCCGCTGTTAAGTGATGAGCACGATTGAAATCACTATTTCTAGTGAAATTCAATATATACTGAGAACAGCAAAAAAGGCAAACAAATTACTTTGTGGAAATTATGCTGTGTTGTAAAAAATGTATTATTACATGTTATAATTTTTTTTTTCTTTTCTTTCACTGATCCAAATTTTAAAATAAGCAATTTATATGAATTTAGATTGCAATGAAAATCTGAAAAAAATGTATACAATTTGTTATTCCTGTTATTGTGAAGGTGTGTTTAACTAAGTCTCAATATGCAGAATGAGGAGGTCTGCAAGAAGCTACAAAGTTGAAACACGTTTCTAAAAACACTCTGTTTATACCTATGTAGTTCTGAAATCTGACCATAATCAGATATCATGTGACCTGCAAAAAAAGAGATTTGAGGGGTTCATAATATTTCCCATTGTACCTAGTGAAGGACCGCAATCATTTTAATCATTCTTCTTTTGAACTTCTTTGCAGACAAAACTCTGTGCTTGCCTTCTATCATTCGCAAGGAATTTTAAAATCGGAAATATGTCACTTTTTGTAACATAGTTATTGCGCAAGACACCCTTTCAAATTTACAAAAAGAGGAAAAGGCACTCTGTGCACTTTTTATACTCCATGTAAATACAACCTCATTATGCACACCACTTTGCGTTGAAAGGGTGTTCTATAAGTGTTGTTGTGCATGATTGCACTGAATACTCATAGAACAAGACACATGTCTAGATTTATCAGAAATCATAAATCTCGATATGTGTGTGAATGCTGCACCATTCTAAAATTGGTGTAGGAAAGCACAACAAGGAGAATTGTTTTCATTTCTCCACATTTTTATATCTTCAATGCATGCTGAAATGTTCAGCATACATTGAAGGAGAAAAATGCATTTCTCATTGTTTTTGTGCAGGAAGGTGTGCCTTCCTGCAGAAAAACAAACAGCATATGACACAGATATCCTTGCACTATGGTGCAAGGGTGCCTGTGTCACCACATGGCTGCAGTTTAAGCAGCCGTGCAGAGAGAAGCATAGATTTGCAACATATTCATACATACATTCATCTAAACTTTCACACACTAACAAAGAAATTTAGCTCTTTTTTTAAACCAGGAAAGTTAGTTCTTAGAAGAACGTTTTTTTTCTTCTTTCTTCTTTTATATTTTTTTTTGGTTTTTCTAACAATTTTGTGATTTTTTTGGTTTTTCTGGAAAAAAAAACAGGAGGAACCAAACAATGAACTTCAGGGAACAAAAAAAAGCCTAGCAATTGTGACTTTCTTGCCGGCGGCAGATCAGATCAATCGACTGCTCACCGTAGTACAAAGTTGCTTTGCACTTAGTGCAGAGCACTTTTAAAAATTGAAATTGAGGACGGATGTCCAAGTTTTGGGCTGATGGATGCACTCTTGAAGTGCTCGGCTACGATCAAGTGGAAGGCGCAGGAGCAGGAGTGTTTCTCATCCGTTTGCACTCTTCTCATGCAAGATTGTTAGGATGAAGGGTCCTCAGGTGCTTCATCATACTTGCCGTGCCGCACGAGTATTTCTTGTTAGGTGGCATTGGTCTTCGTTTGCCCCTCGGGAAAAGTAAAACATTTCCACACCACTGAAGAAAAACATTGTGGGTGTGGTGCCTCCTCCAAAAATTCATCCTCAGATGAATGAGGAGATGCAGGTGATGCCTGCTGCCGTGAAACTATTTTTAGTTGAAAAAAGTTAGAGCTAAGTGTAAACTTAGTCTAAAAAATCTTCTTCTCTGCAAAGAGATGCTCCTCCAAAGAAGGTGAAAGAAGAATGATTGAATTGGGTGGGGTCTTTCAATAGTTAGAACAGGAAGTGTAATGAACCAATCAAATCTCTTTTTTGCAGGTCACATGGGATCCGCGCACCCTACGCTTACGCATCACGCACCCAGCGCGCATCCGCGAAATTGAATTAAAAAAAAATATAGGATTACATGTAAAAATATATTACTTTTAAGACTAGTTTAGAGTTTGTCTTCAATTAATATTCACATGAAATACATATATATGTTTTTTTAAATGTTAAATATTTCGCAGGATCCGCGCACCTACCGCGTCATAGACGCAGATGACGCATTGCGGAAGCGCGTAAATGTCACGTTACGTCGCATCGAATGTGTCGCGTATAGGCTGGGAGTCGCGTACCGGTCGCATTGCGATCGCGCACTAAACACGTACCCAACGCATACCATGCACGGATGCTAATGCGTAGGGATCGAGAACGGTGCGCATAGGGTGCGCGGATCCAAAAACTTGGAAAAAAATATATAAAATAAAGTTTTGAACATATAGTTAAAAAAATATTTTTAAAAATATAAAAAAATATGTTTGAAAAACCCAATAAAAACAAATAATATTTTTTAATTTTTAAAAGAATTAATTGAAAAAATAAGTTTAAAAAATGGTGATAAAAAAGAATTTCAAAAAAACATAATTAATGAAATTGACACACTGAATTTGAAAAATATAGAAATCCAATGAAAATCATTAAACATGATATCTTTAGAGATAAGTTATAGATAGGAATTAGCATTTAAAAAACCTTTGAAATTCACTGAAAAAACCATAGGTTTCATGCACGTTATAGTTAGGAATTGGCATTTAAAAAACCTTTGAATTTCACTGAAAAAAACAAAGGTTTCAGGGGCGTTATAGTTAGGAATTGGCATTTAAAATGCCAATTCCTAACTATAACGCCCCTGAAACCTTTGGTTTTTTCAGTGAATATATATATATATATATATACATCCATCCAACACAGGTAATGGCGAAGGATCTGTGCCGCTTGCAACGGCGGGCCGTGGCAGGGTCGCCAACCCTAATAAATCCAAATGAAGAGGTCGTCTTACAACATCACAAAGACAACACGCCTTAGCCCATACTTGCTTCAAACGTGACTTTTAATATCAGGGAAAGAGATCACCCAACGCCTTTCAAAGCGTCCGCTTCTTGTTCACGGGTAGTGGGCAAGTGAAAAACAATAAAGTTATATACAAAGTCATGTGACACTCAAAATAATAGAAAGTGAAAACAGATTGCGTAATCAATGTCTCAGAAATCATTCGTAAATAAGGCTAATATTTGTCTCTTAGCATTACATCATCATAGTTCATACTGGACAGAATAACCATTTAAAATGCGGTATTTTTGGAAAGTGAGTTAACAAACAAAATTATCGCCGCTATACGCGGTAAACTTCAATCACATATATAGACAGATATGTATAGCAAATATGTATTTTACCATATGTTTTGATATTTTAAATGTATTACTATATTATTATAAAAAATATATATTTTCATAGTATTAAATGTAAAATATTTTTTCACAATTATATAATGTAAAATAAATAAGATATATATATATATATATATATATATATATATATATAACAATACAAACACATATACCTTTGTGTGCATGTGTTTATATGTGAATATATATGTATAGTATGAAATATTAGTGGAATTCTTTTACTTTACATTATATTAAATGTCTATATTAAAATATTTAAGATTTACTACTTTAAACTCTATATTAAAAACTATTTATTTTTTTATATATTTTTAGATAATATTAGTGACAACAGCATTTTCAATACTTTTGTACTTACCATTATTAGTATAGGAGCACAATATTGTGGTGAATTATATTGTTGACCCAGTATTTTTGTCAATTATATGGCTTACCACTATATTTGTACAGTTGTGTATGGTGGGGGTAATTCTTTAGAAATGCACACTTTGGAGATATGTCATTAAGATATGCAGTGCTGTACTAACCTTAATTACTTACATGTTCAGTTCTGTGTTTTGCAGTGCTTAATTTGAGTCAGTGGTTTTTTGTGCTTGGTGCTGGCACTTTTCAAATCAAATCAAAAATAAGTTTATTTTGACCAATTGGTCTTTAAACTACATATACCAACATGACACAGATAATAAATACAATTGTTAAAATTTTTAAAAGAACCTAAAATCAATTTCATTATTTTCTGGGAAAAGCTTATTTTTGTATTGTCATACTATAAACCAAGGGCGTTTATCTAAAAAATTAAATACATGATATAATTACAAACATTCGATTGGCCTCTGTTTATCCCCCTTGGACCACCCTTTTCATTTCCTTATTCCATGAGAAAACTTTTAGCTACTTGTACAAACTTTGCCAAAGCAATTGCAATATAAAAAAATTGCATGTCAATAAGGAGCTTAATTGCTTGTAACCTTGAGCTTATTCCATATTTTAAAAAGATTGGCCTTAAAATCATCCGCCGTACAGATAGCAATTTTTGACAATCCATTATAAAATGAACACAGGTACATTTAAAATCTAGCCCGCATGTACATTTACCACAGTCATCCATTGTTTTTTATTTTCTCATTTGAACGGGCGGGATTAATACCTATTCTCACTTTTAATATTTCCAATCTCAACCCGTGATTTGGTACAGTATCTAGATACGGATACCAATTATCATTACTCCAGGTATTTAACATAAAATGCACAGACTTTTTTTGATTCAAGTAATCCATGTTGATCTGTCTGGATTTTTCATTTCCCAAAATTTTTAAAGCACTCTTCCGTTCTTCAATACATAATGATTCTGGGTCAATTTTCACTTTTAGTGATTCACAAATGGAGAGCAGTTTATTTCTGGCAGCTTTTGCCCACTTTAATTCACTCTGTTGTATCTCCTTCCTACACCAACATGACACTTTCTCCTCCTCTCCTGATCCCAACCGTTTCCAAAATCTACACAGATTTACCTGGACTTGTATGTTCCATGCTGGCCAATCTAGTTCTTGCCTAATGGCCTGTACCATTGAGGAGCTAGGCAAGGAAAGAAGAGTTTTTAAACATTTACCTACCTCCTTATCCCATGAACATTTCCCCCCACACACAATATTTCTGCCCCATACTGCATCTGTGGGGGGATCATAGCCTTAGATGCTTTCATCACTGGTCTGTGTGACATTTCTCCATAAATACTGTTACATTTTTTCAACCCACAAATTCCTGCTAGACCCTTTATTTTCTGGGCCTGTTGATGGATACCCCAATTTAAAGCTCTGTCAAACCATACTCCCAAATATTTATATTCATTGACGACTTCCAATTTTGTCTGACCCAGGCACCAGCTATATTCTTGTTTTTTCTTTCCAAAGCACAATATTTTAGTTTTTTCCATGTTTATTGTTAGATGTTTGGCTAGACAATATGTCAGCTTTCTTTGCAACCCTAATTCCGTTTGGTCTAAGATAACTAGGTCATCAGCATATAGTAGGCAAGACAGATGCTTTCCATTTACCTTTGGGCCTTCTCCTCTTTCAGTTATTAACAGTTTCGGTAAGTCGGCAAGGAAAATAGAGAATAGAAGAGGAGCCAAGACACATCCCTGTCTTAAACCATTATTGATTTTTATTTCTCAGGTTAAACCTCCTGCTGTATCTTTAATAACATGTGCCCAATTTTCGCTGTGCAGTCCTTGGATGACTTCTAATAGGTCCTCGGGGATATTATATCTATGTAACGTCTCCCATAAGCATTCTCTATCTACTAGATCAAATGCCGCCCGGAAGTCGACAAAGCAGCAGTATAATCTACCCTGCTGTTCTACTGTCTTCCTAGCTACGGCCCACAATGCAAAACAATGATCAAGTGTTGAGTGCCCCTCTTTAAAACCTCCTTGTTCTACCGGGACAATTGCATTTAATTCAACCCACTCCTTCCTTTTTCCCAGGATTATTTTAGAGAACACTTTCACACCGATATCTAATAGATTAATCAATCTGTAATTCTTGGGGTCCTTTCTATCCCCTTTTTTATGCAGTGGCCTAATTACGGCTCCCCTCCAAGATTTTGGAATTGTACCTGTGGTTAATACTGCTATGAACATTTTTTAGAAAAATTTTGCTCTGTTTTAATTATTACTGCAGGTAAATTATCAGGCCCTGCTGCACGGGTTAGATTTAAAATCTTAATAGTATTCTTTACGTTTTCAGGTGAATATAAAGGAATTAAATGTTTTACTACTTGTTGCCTCCAGCTTTTCTCTCCACCAATTTCTGGCCCATTTCTAGACTTATATAATTGATTTAGATGCTCCTCCCAGGATGCCTCGTCAACTTCACAACTCATGGTTCCTGGGGATCGACCTGATGCATCTTGGATCAACCTCCAGAACCCTTTAGTATTTTTACTTTCTATACTTTCTAGCAGCGAAACCCAGCATTTTTCTTTAACACTTCTTTTCTTAATTCTCACTAACATTTTATATTCCTTCCTCAACATTAATAGATTATTGTAGGTCACCTGATTGTATATTAACTTTGACTTTCTTTCTTCTCTTCTTAGTAGCCTATTTTTCTCTATATATGCGGAGTCAAACCAAACCATTTGCTGAATGCCACCCCCTTGCTGAGCTTTGCCCCCTTTGTTTGTCTTCTTTAAATTGACAGACAAACATAGTGCGGCCTGCTTGATTTTTCCTTCAAACCATGCCACACAAGGGCTCCACACTATTTCAGAGTCTACATTTTGTTGAAAATTTGACAATTTTATAATATATTCCTCCGTCAATTTGGTGGTTAGTCTTTTTGGATAATCCATAGATTGTGGTAAAGCGTTTTTACAAACTCTTGGGCAAGCTCTCGCTATTTCGCAATACAATGGATAATGGTCACTTTCTTTACGTTTAATTACCTTAAATTTTTTTACTGAAATAAAATTCCAGGCATGTACGAAGAGATAAACTATAGGGCACAATTGGTTGCCCCTTCTGAATGTTTGTTCTGCAGGTCTATCGAGTTCCGATCTACCATTTAGACTAACTAGCCCATGCGACCCTAGGAGTCTCCCTAACTCTTCATCTCGTTTGTTCATTTTACCAATGGGGAATAGGGCTGGCACTCTCTCATATGCATCTAAAATTTCCTTCATCCAAGGGTCCATCTTTTCAGGATCTAACTTATGATTAAAATCTCCAGTGATAATTAGAAAATCCTTCTCGTATTTATCATTTAGGGACATCAAATCTGCTGCCACTTAATTCTGAACACCAGCACTTATGACGCACGCAGGTAATTTGTATAGCTTTTGGGGACTGGAAAGTCAGAAATGCCACACTTGTATTAACATAATGGTTAATAGTTGTGTTGGTACTCTCACTGGCAGCGCTGGTATGGGCAATGGTGGTGTAAGCTGTAGTAGTCTCCTCACGAGTGCCCTGGCACAAATTTCTTGACAAATTAAGGACTGGTGTTCTGGAGTTGGAATTGCCCGGCTTGAAGATCCTGTCTACTGTGCTGTATGTCTGCTGCTGATCTCCAAGCTAGATGGTCCTCTCTGGTCATGGCTTTCTTTTTTCTGGCAAATAACTTAATTTAAATACTCTCTTGGCTCCTCCAAGCATCAGCAACACCATTACAAGTGAAATGTTAATATTTGTACTTTTTTGTTTGTGAAGTAAATAAAATATTCCACCATTTGTGTATTTGTTTGCTTTATAGCTGTTTCTCTATTTTATGTATTGTTTTGTGGTTCAAATTGTAGGAACTGCTTAGGATGGAGTCATCTGCTTCCTGTAGTGATGTATAGCAGGTCCACAGAAGTCAAAAGAGCGGCTGATTAAGAACATTCTACCCTCCGCAAGTGGAATGTTCTAATAGCACTATAGCTCTTCTGCTCTAGCTATGGTGGTTGATATAGGCCTTCTCCTTCATCATTAGTCAGATTCAGGGCCTTTCACACTTGCTATAGTGCCCAAAAGTAGGCTATAATGGATATCTCTCTTGGGTGTCCAAAGACCTTTAGGAGGTGGAAGAATGACAGATTTTGAACTACTGCTTTCCCAAATTCTGTGCATCCTTTGGGTCTCCAGAGTGGATTCTATGGTACTGCCACTGAATATCGTCCATGCTGTGGGAGGTCAGTGCAGACCCATGGTCAACAGCAGTCTCAATTCCATCTTAGCAGGGGTTATCTGTCACTGAGGCCAAGCCAAATACTTTACCTGTGTGTTCCTGCTCTCTGTAAGGGACACCAGGCCTTATTCACAAAGCCATTTGGGCATACGCATTAAAATGATCTAATATAAAAGTATAACATTATGTTTTCTTTTGGCCAAACATGAATTTAAACATGTGTATTTGTTTTCTCACATGTAATGTAATTCCAGTGTGATGAGATATATTTAGGGGTAAATCTACTCCCATTGGCACAGAGTGGGAGTTCCATAGCAGGAGTACCCCACAGAATATGTGTACACCAACAAATCTGTGAGTTAGTGGTTCTTCACAATCTTTTTCCCCCACCCACCCACTCCCTCTGCAGAAAGGGTCAGAGATATTCTCCTGTAAAGGGCAGGGTGGCAGTGGGAAGGAAGTACCCATACCATAAATGTGTTTAGGATGCAGAGGAATCCTGTCAAGGATAGGATTAAACGTGCTCACATAATGGAAATTGGAACGAAGTACCCTCTACAGTGGTTAGGGTACACGATAAAGGGTTTCTTTATAAGGAAAAATAATTTACGTGTGAAGGAAAAAATGCAATTGTGCTAATCACAAAAAGATTTCACAGAGTACTTGCACATAAACTGTTATGTTCACCAAATAGCAGGTACTATCACACGGTGATCTGCACACCTTTATTTATAGTGTAAATTCATATTTTTTATGTTTTGTGCACAATATGTTTACGTTGAGCTGCACAACGCGGTTTGATGAAGCAACATTCTACTTCACTTGTCAGCTTATTTATCTACTTGACTTGGGAGGATCAATTTGTTTTGCATAATTCATTTGGTTTTAGTACAATTTCAAATAAGCTACTTGGTAGGACGCTAGCAGTTTGGAGGATAGATATAGAATAGAACTAATTTGAATTACTTTCTATTGTATTTTCTTTCATATCCTTTCACAAACATGGCAGGAAGTCAAATGGCTATGTCACCTCCGGCATTTTTATCAGAAAGTGAATCTCCTGAAGAATGAGAGGAGCGGATTGCAATCTTTGAGAACTACGTTGACACAATTGATGGCTTAAGATTTCCAGCTTCTAGAAAAAAGGCATCATTATTAAATTCACTAGGTAGGTCAGCATGTTTTTCAATTTTTACCAGAAGTATTGGGAGCTGATGGTCATGGGAGAGTCCAGTCATTTGGGGTTAGGTCCAGCAACATGATTTGAATGTGGTTCATGACCCCACATCAAAAGAACAAGTTTTGGTGGTGCAAAATAACGTTGATCTAGAAACAAATCTAGCCAAATATGAGGAAGTATGCAGTAATAAGTTGGGTAAACTTAAGGGGCATGTTCATGAAATTAAACCGAAAGAGGAAGCAAAATCCATTAGACATGGAGTAAGGAAGATACCCATTGCGATTCTCAATGAAGTGAAGGAGATGTTAAAAGATAAGCAAAAAGAAGGGGTTACTGAGCCTTTGGAGGTGTCTGAATGGCTCTCTCCGGTTGTGATTACTAAAGAAAAAGATGGCAAATTCATGTTTTGTGTCGACGTCAGATCATTGCGCCAGAGTATAGTTGTGGACAGTTTCCAATTGCCCAATATTTCAAAGATGGTGTTATTAATTAATAAAGTGAAGGTTTTCACTAGGCCTGATCTAAAATCGTCATATTATCAGATTGCTTCATCAAGAAATTGTACCGCTTGTGCTACTATGTAAGGTGTTTTCCCATTTAAAAGACTTTCTTTTGGTCTGGCATCTGCTGCCAGTGTTTTTCAATGCATGATGCATAATTTATTCATTGATGTGGAAAACGTAAACTTTTTCCATGATGATATTTTGATTTTTGAGGAAGAGTGAAGCTGATCATAATGGTACATTAACCAAGATTCTCAAATTGTTAAGTGATACAAGTGAAGACAAGTGCAGATTTTTGTTGAAAGAAATTGATTATCTGGGTTATACTATCTTAGAATGGGGAGTTGAACTCAAAGAAGACTTGCGGAAATCTATTAAGTTATCTGCTACCACTACAGGAAAGGATCAGTTGAAGTCATTTATGGGATTTGTAGAGTATTATGCCAAGTTTGTAAGTGATTTTACTGACAAAACTTAGCCTCTTAGAGAGATATTGAGGATGGGTAAACAATTTTAGTGGGGAGCTATACAGGACAGAGCTTTTACAAGAATTAAGGACAAGGTAGTAAACGTGAGTATTTTAACTCCATCGGAGCCATAGAAGAAAGCTTTTCTCATGGTGGATCCTAGCGCCTGCGGATTTGGTGCTGTTTTGTCCCAGGTGAAAGGGGGGGAAGGAAAAACCTGTAGCGTTCACGCACACTCAAAAAGTCGGAACGCAATATGCAGTGATTTAGAGGGAGCCATTGGCTGCAGCATAGGGACCTAAATGCTTTTACACATACCTGTGGGGGGCTCATTTCACATTGAAGAGGGATCACAAACCGTTGATTAAGATCCTGAGTCGGGGGGCACACAAAGGTTCCTCATGTTTGATGTGTTTTGCTGCACAGTTACAGGATTAGAAGTATGAAATTGAGTATTTTGCAGGGTGGAGAAATGTGCAGGCTGACTGCTAATCTAGACTGCCACTTCTGGGTGGAGATGAAGATTTGCAAGTAGAGCATGTGGTGTGTGTAGTGGCAAGCATTGAAGATGCATTGGGAGAGGGATTTAAGTCTATCACCAAGGAAAAGTGGCAGAGAGCAGAAGCAGAAGATGACGTCTTTAAAGAGTTGGTGAGCTGTATTAGAGTCAGCTGGAGGTGACAGGGTGATGTAGGACCAGTTTTGAGAAGTTATGTAAAGTTACAAGAAGAACTTAGTATTGGAGCTACTGACAGCTTAGTTCCAAGAGGTGAGAGATATGTGCCTCCGGAAGGTGTGAGGAAGAAGTTGTTTTTGTTGGCACATGAAGGTCACTTAAGGCAGACACTTAACAAGAAACATTTTAAAGATAAGTATTGGTGGCCTGGTATGGATGGGGATGTGAATGTCTGGGTGGACAATTGCTCACTGTGTAGAGAAAGCGAGAAAAGATTAAAGGTTGGAACACAAAGTATGGGTTTGGTGAGCAGGAATGATAGTGGTGGTTCTTGGGAAAATGTTTGCTTGGATTTTATTGGTCCCATGGATTTTTTTTATCTGAGAATAAAAGGTTTGCTATGGTGTTAGAGGATATTCCTTCAAGGTGATTTTCAAAACTGAAAATGTAATTAAGAATTTGAGACTTATTTTTATGAGAGAAGGTTGTCCGGGAGTATTAATAACTGATAATGGTACACAATTGACATCTCAAACTGTGCAAAGTTATTTGAAGGGGAATGGTATAAGACATGTATGCACCTCTCCTTACAATCCCCAAGGAAACAGAATGGTTGAGCGCATGAATCAGGTACTACAGGGTACAATACAGATGACGGTACAAGGTAAACAAGATGTTAAGAAGTGTGGGAAGGATGTAATGTGGGTGTATAATACAGCTGTGAATGGAGTTAGAGGTGAGACACCTTTCAAAAGGATGTGAGGGAGAGAAGCAAAAACTAAATTGACACCTTAATGTTTAATAGAAAGTAAAATGAATAAGAAAAAAAAAATAAGAATGTCATAAGGATAGAAGAAGGAGATTTAGTTAAAATCAAATTTGGTAGAAAAGAAGATGGGGTTAATACATTTTTCAATCCCATGGAAGTGAAAGTGGTGCATGTGTGGCATGTGGTGTTGTAAAATTGACAGAAACGTAACAGAAGAAGGGTAGCATTGTACTGTAAAAAGAAAAAGAAAAAATAAATAATTGTGTGAAAATATTGATACAGAGGTGCATGATGATGAGTACATGTTAATTTAAGATGTGGTGACTGGTGGTAGTAGAGGAGGAACATGATGAGATTTCGATAAGATGAGGAAGTCTAGTGGTCAACAGGGAGGGAATAGATAATCTGAACATTTGGTAAGATCTTCAGGTAGACATCAGTAATTACATTGCATGCCAGTCACATTTTCTGATGACATAATAAAAAAGTATTTATGTTACACCGCTCGTTTTAATGTGAATACTTATTATAATTTTGCATGTTACCAGCTATGCATTGTTTGGGTCAATTTTATTCGTACTCATACTTTAATGGTGTGTCAAATGTTTATCTTACTTCCTTTACTATATTGTATGTTTTTTTGTATTCTTTTTTGGTTGTTTTTGTAAAGAAAGGAGATATGTTCTGACTGATGTATTTTAATGTTGCTACACTGTTTTTCGTGACTGTCTCGCGGCTCTGATGCCATGTGAAACATTGAATGCTCGGCATTCAATGTGAGCTGAGTGACGATCGCACTTGCGGACAGTTGATGGATCAAGCAGGTGAGGAAACCTTATTACTGTGATGGGAAAATAAACTTCAAAGTAACCAGGTTTTTGGAGTGCGCATGTTGTTTACTCCATTAACATTTTACTATTTTGAAGTATTCAGTACATTTTCAGATTTAGCACATAATTATTACACATTTGAATTATTGTATTCAATATTTGAGCACATACTATATATTGTACATTTGTAGTATTGTGTCATACCTATTAGAGAGACTAATAGCTTTCAACTCTTTGAGCATGCCTATTTTTGTAATGCCATACTCAGCACCCAATTACGGCCACACATGTGTGATGTTTTTGGACATTTGAGGTTTTGTAATCAACAGATTTAGCATGCTCCCATTTTTAAGCCCATCCTCACAGTGGTAAAATCGAAAGGTCAAGTCCCATTTGCAAAGTGCTGTTGGGTTAGAAATTCAAAGACTGGTTGAAAGTGGCATTCATAATATGGTTACTCTAGGCAACTGTATACACAAGAAGCTGCACTGAAAAATGTAGATATGAATTCAGTAGTGCCCCAGACAGCAACACATAGGTACGAACCTGTCAGGCTTACCTGGCATTCAAATTTCAGTCCAACTTGAGCATCTCTTTAAATACACTAGAATGAATGATTAAACGATCTCTGCTCCTCGAGAATTGAACCTTTCTCCAATCCACTGGTTCCAATTAAGATAAATTTAGCCCAGTGGTCTATGGAAAACTGGTAATTTCTGAAACAACACCATTAGAGTTGATTCCTGCAAATGAGGGTCACTTGAAAGCTAAGTGATGTCCTAACTTATGTTTTTCTGAAATTATCCCCTAACTTTGATGTAAAGAAATGTCTACCCTAGCCCTCCACTCGCATCATGTGCCTAAAATGCTCCATATGAATTACATTCTCCCAAATTAACCCAGGGAAGAACCTCCCTCTCCTGCCATAAAGTGATCATGTAATGTTTGCCCAGCCATACTGCTTTAGGATACTGTAAATGGCATTATTAGCCACAATGTTTGCTAAAATTACTATTTTAGGTATAACAGCGAAAAGCCACAAGCATGTGCACAATTTAACATTATACTATCTTCGTTCTATGGCAGGTTTGTTGTTTTGTAATTCATGTAAATAACAGTTGTTACTCTCACCCAATTTTGATGTACTTACCATGGAACGTGAAAGTCTGAGTTGGCCCTACCTAGATGCAAATCTATTTACATCAGGTTACTCGCAGATATCAGCAGCGAGTGCTGATAAATAAATAAATTCTGAGATTTGTAGAGCATGTCTAATCACCTGCGAGGGTATCTTTCAGAGCCATTTTGTATGCTTTAAAAATCTTATTCATTCTGCCAAAAATGAGTTGACAGAATTCCTGCAGCCAGACTGTTCTACATGTAGATTTACCCCATTTCAACAGGTCACCGTCAGGCTTCAATGGGTTTACCTTGAACAGAAGTAATGTCCTTCTAGGTTGTGTTATTGAACCCCCTGTGAGAGGATGACTACAGCCTTAGCAAAGTGCTGTCATAAAGCCTCTCAAGGTCTGCCTTATTCATTATCCCACCGGAGGACTATTTGTCTCCCTGTCACACAGTCTGGGCAGGGCTAAATTGTTTATAAGCCCTCATTTCATCCCTTGATGCAGCTGGAGTCAGATATAATGTATCCACCTTCTGTACAACACTCAACACAATAAGATGTGTTTATGGATAAATGCCAGGTCTAGATTTGCTATCGCAGTTTTGTTAAATGTGAAGCTTTTCAGAAATTGCATGAAGTTTGCTTTCGACAGAAAACACAATAGCCAGATATTATTTCTGAATCAAAGCATCTTCAAAGAGCCATGATACCCAGAATAACACTTTTCAAAAAGAGAAAAGTGAATCACCATTTAACTTTACTGACTTTTTCTGAAATTCTGGAGAAAAATTGCCTACCAGCACAACAATATCCAAAAGAACTACACAGGTTTGCTGGGTGTTTCCTCCTAGATGCAGTTTTTTTATCAACCAGGTACACCCAAAATTATAAAAACTTGTGACCTCACAGGAGGAGACATGTAAATGATGGTGAAGAAGGAACAATAAGATGATGTTTTTTTATCTCTTTACTTTCTTCTCAGTGCTCAATACTGAAGTCCTCTGATGGACCTTTCTTTTCACACTGAGGAGGGCTGGGGGCTGTTAGGGTGTCACACTTCATTAACTTGCAACCAATTGGCTACACAATGAGGTCCAGGAATCAATAGCCAAATTCAAAACATTTTTACAGATTAGTTATCAAATTCAAATAGATCACTCTCTAGACCATGCTATAGAAATACAGTATTGCAACAGGGAGACCAAGTCTTCTAAAGAAATTTAGGCTGATCTATATAAAGCAGACCAAACGTTCGGTAAGTGCAGTACACCCTAGCACCATCAATATCCGGCGATCCGAACACAAGTTTAAATTCTGTTTTCTATACATTAGCAATCTAAATTTCCCAAGAACAGTGAAAGAGACCCATTCAGTTAGTTCTGGGTGTCTCAGAAATCAAATAGTTCCATGTCAGAATCAGGGACAAGGCAAAGTGGACTGAGAAAAACTAGTCTTATCATATACAGAAGCTTAGTCTTGAGTATTCAGGGGAAACAGAATAAGTGTCAGCCTAAGCCACACTTAAGGCAAAGGGCTCATTGAATTCTAAACCTCAATAAATTCCATTTAAAGGGCAATGAGGAATCATGGAAGGTGTTGGCAAGGGGTAAAAAGGGAATTCTGCATAGAGCTGCAGATTGGCTCAACCAGAAATCCACAAAGAGTTGGCAGAGGAAGATTCAGCATAGTTCCATGAAGCATCTGAAAGGGCCTCAAAACGAAGAGTGTTCAAGAAATATCTACAGAGTTCTCTCAATCATACCTGCTGTCAGTAGGTTATAATGCATTAAATCCACAGGTAACGCCCACTTAGTTGCATTGTTATAGGCAGTTCATTGTCCATAGTATCCATACTTTGCAGATAGCAACAGTAGAGAAAAATCCCACACTGGACATGGGAACGACACATCTTTCACACGCTCATGTAAAAGTTGAATAGTCATTTGTTAACAATTCACTTCCGGTCTGCTTGTCATCAAAATTCCTTTCTTAGGATCTGTATCTATTGCTGTTTCAAGAAATGTATCTATTCTAAACTAGCAATGCACGAGAACACCTGCAAGAATGTCAAGTCAGCAGAAACAGAATACAATGATATTATGAAATGCAGCAAGTAGAAATACAGACCTTTAAAGAAAATGCTAACTTAAGACATTAAATCAATGGTGCACATTTAATATGTGTGTGCACATTTGAATATTATTTCTTTAGTAGTTTAGTTTCTATTGCAGTAACATATAGTGAATAATCAAAATTCACAATAATAAGTATGACTTAAAACTGCATTTGGAAGTACATATGTGTAACATACAAGCATACATTGGATGAGTCACTTTGTTTCTATTGCATTCATATCTTACTCATGTGAGGATGGTTAAAAGGAAATAACCTGGTCTCTAAATGTTATGCAAAAACATAGCACACGTTTAGGAATCATGAATATGGTTTCAATAGTAAAGTAAAGAGGATGGTTCAAAGTGAATTACATATTACTAATGTTCATCCTTGCAATATAGCACACATTAAAACGCTTAAATCTTTTAGTTGCAATGAAGAATGTACATTTAGTTATTACATATCGATCACTTAATTAATCAACATCAAACAATTATTTCTAGATCATTTATTTTAAATGCATCTCTTATTTAGTGAAGATGGTCCCTGAGTAAAAAATATGAACTATTTCTTTCAACAGTAGTAAATACTCTATGTGTGAAACTGTGAATCCTACAGTTAAGACTCTCTGAAATAACATTGTCAGATGTAACGTGTGAATAAATCATGGTGGCACATAAGAATCATGTGCAAGGTGCATGTTCCTTTTGTGTGTCATATATCATTTGCGTTGGACTTTTGTGACCTGAAAATAGTGGGAAACCTTATGCTGCACCTATCCTCTCCTCTGATGGTAAATCAAGCCATCACATCAACATCTTATTGTTTTTTCAGATTACAAGCTCATTGTCTTCATCATTTTCCTTCCGGAATCCTCCAGAAATATCATGTCATCATAGAGTTTACTCTGTCCATCCTCTAATTCCATATCAGCTTTCTTCCTCTTCACTTCCTTCTTTACTTGTGCACATCTGTAGTCCTTAATAATCACAAATAGTAACAATCCACAGAGAGAAATAATCACTAAAGGTCTCAAGATGTGTTTAACAATTCAGCTCTCTAAGTTTCCAAACCATCTGCATATAGCAGAAAATCCATTCCCTATTGCTTCCCAAACACCTGTTGCTGTTAACCCTTTCAAATCATTTTTTCATGTCAGTAATGTTGCTAATGTATTTCTTCAGGTCCTCACTTCTGTCTGGAATGTAAGTACAACATTGTTGAACTTTTAACATCCAGCAGAGTCCGCACTCCTTCGCAAGAAGGACATCTAAAGAAAGTCGATTTTGCAAAACCATTGATCTGAGGGCAAAACATTCTGTATCTATAATGAAGAATCCTCTCGCTGTACTAGTAGACAACTTATCAACTACAGTAGAAAGCTTGCTGTTCTTATGAGAGCTGAGTATCACTCCTACCGATGGGAATCAAAGCACCAATGATGTCACCTACACTGGCACTGGCTCCCTTCTTTGTCCCCACATGTTTTTCTCTTGTCAACCCATCTATTTGATTCACATGGTACATTTTGGGGGAAACTACTACACCCATGTAGAAAGTGCCATACCATCTTTTGGGTAACCTATAAAATGCATGTTTCCCACAAATGTAGTAAGCTTCAAGAAAAACAGGATCTCCTTCATCTAAATATAAACCCCAGTTCCCTCTAACTTCAAATGTTCAAATTCACTCGTTCCTAAAAACTTTGTGTCAATAGTGGATTTTCTAATAGAAATGCATAATCTCCCTTTCTGTTGCAATCTAAAGCTGATGCAGCCATGATTTCCACTAATCTATGTTCACCGTCCTCCTTTGCCCAGGGTGAAACATTCTAATGATTTGCAGCTTTAACTAAGATATCACACCTTCTATCTTCTACTGAATCAGTTAATTTCTTTTCTACACTTGTCAAGAAACAGTTTAAATTGTGTGAATGTGCATAGGCAGTGTCCAGCGTCATAATGGGTCTAAAGAAATGTCTCATATTTTCAGCATTTTTAGCATCAGGCTGTCTATTCAAGTGCTTCAGTACAGGAGCTTCTGAAAGAAGTTAACCTTGATTTGAATAATAACATTGGAAATTACCTTTTCCATAGAATAGGCTCAGCAATAAACTATAAGTACCTCCATAGGCCATGGGAAGGTGGTGATAGGTAATCCCCTAAGCAATCGATGCAGCTAATTGAATGCATATTTAACAAACCCTTGTATCCTTAGTGTTGACATATTTGTATAGCAGCTTGGTCTATACATTTAATGGATACTCTCCTCAAGAAGCATCTATGTGTAAGTCTTTCTCATCTAGCGCAGGCAAACTACTACTAGTAGGGTTGGGCTTTGGGGGTGTGTGGGTAGACTTATGCTCTTCAGCATGTAAGTGGTGCGGCAAATTCAAAATTAGAAGCAAAACAACTAGCACTACTGTTGCAATGGCACATATTCCTGCACATAAGCGTTTGAGTCTTGAGGTATTTTTTTAGGCTCCATGAGTTCACTAGTGTCAGACCATTTAGCTTAGAATATTGCAGCACAGTTATTTACAGCTAGTTTTCACTTGCACAGGCAGCAACACACAGCTTAAATATCTCTTTTTAGGTTTAAAGTGCAGCTTTAATAAATGTGCAGTTCAAATTCACTGATAATCACTTTCAGAACAAGATGAGTCAGTCTGTCTAGTGGCAATGCAATTTCAAATCTCAGTTCAGCCTCAAAGTTCATTTGAAGGAGGGTAGGTGGATGTGATGCTCTCTCACCAATCATTAGCCGCCAAGTGAGTCCATTCAGGTGAGTGGCAGGGTACTCTTGCTCTCTTTGACCTCCTCACTGTTGGTCCTTTTTCTACACTGTCATTCAGACCAGATTTGTCAGCACCCTCTGGGATAGTGTGAGGCAAATGTACTTCCGTGAGACAATGTCTTCCTCTCCCCTGTCTTCTAGTCTCGTACAAAGTGTGTTACTATAGCACTAGGCCCTTTGCCAGGGTCTGAACTTCACGTAGACAACTCTCCAGGATAGGACCCTTCTCTGCCGGCAGAAGTTGACTCTCTCGGACCCCCCTCAGGTCAAACTAATGCTGTCCCAACAGCTTGCTGATCCCCAATAGCGTGAGTAACCTGCTCCCATTTTCTCACTGTAACCACCGATACATCAGGTACAGATGCTGTTATATCATTAAGGGGACATGGAACTCTGTGACTCTGAGCAGCATGTACCCAGTTAGGGAGATCTTCACACTTTCCTGCAGTTGTGGTTACCAGAATCACCTGGTATGGCCCATGCCACTGAGGTTACAAGTATGACTTGCAAACGTGCTTCTTCACCATAACCCAATCGCCGACACTGAGGTCATGGCTCTGCTCCTGATAAGTCGAGGCAGTATCCTCTTCAATCTGGTGAGACACAGAACACAGCATGTCAGCCAGTCCTTTACAGTAATCAAGAATCATGGCAGCTGTAATGTTCACAAGCTCATTCGCAGGCACAGCTTGCTGTCTCATAGCCCTTCCCATGATTATTTTATACGGCAACAATCCTGCCCTCATGGCCTCCTAGACAGCCACATACAATAGAGAGTTTAGATGCCCCTGTATGAGTCATCACCGGCAGGGTGGGAGGGCAGAGCTGGGCACAGCCCTTCCTTCACTTGAAAAGGTTGTGTCCTACCTCTACACAAAGGGCTGCATCCCCCCTTTAGTTAGTCTAGAGCCAGGACAGGGCAGTCAGGATGGCTGTAGACTTCAAAGGGAAACCTTTAGATGCTTCTCCCACTTCAAAGGAAGACTTAGGTATGAATATTGGACTACACGCACCAACTTTTCAGTACACTTCTTGATCTGTGGATACTCTGCCAGGAAGGACTGCTGTGCAGCTAAAAGGACTGCCACTCTGCTGGACTGGTGCTCTGAAGGACTGCTGTCCTGCTGTACTGACCTTCTGCCTGCTGCCCTCTTGACTGACTCTGAGGGCTAGTTGGCCAGCCTCTTGACTAAAGCCTCAGGGACAGAAGGCTCCAACACTCTTTACTCAGCACCTGGACTCTACCATTTGAAAGTCCTAACCTGCCAAGTGGTGCCACCCCAATCCTGGTCTCTTGAAAGTGAACCGAAAGTTGCTCTGCCAGCCCATCTGTGGACCCTGCAGAACTAAGGCATCTCCTCCCTAGCGCTGTACATCGCCATTGCTGTTTTACGAATCACCTTTGCTGTTCAACGCATTGCCCTTGCTGTTTGATGCATAGCCTTCCAAACTGGAGTATTGCCCTTGCTGTTTGACGTATTGTATTCGTAACCGATACATTGCCTCTGCTGCGAAGGTTATACCAAAGCAAGGACTCTGCATTGACCCCATAGCCTGCATCAGAACTGCTGCTGGTGCGAAGCTTTTCAGACTCAGGCGCTCGCATTGCAAATCCCTCATCAAAGGCAGCCTCGATGACAATGCAGGGTTTTGCATTGCAGCCTTACAGCTCTTCGAAACCAGCACATTGTCTTAACTGTGCAACACATCCTTGACGCCGGACTACACATCACAAGCCCTCATCGACGGGATCCTCGGCAACAATGCAGGACCTCACATTGCATCTGAACTGATCCTCAGAACCAACACATCACCTCGGCTGTGCGACACATCATCAGCATGGGACCTTGAAATGCTCCGCAAACAGAATTTAAGGTACTCTTGTTCAGTGGGCCTAACTGGGTCCCTGATGTTGGCCCACACTCCATCGTGGTCAGTCTGAACTTGTGATGTAGTCGTGGCCTGCATGACCAGATATCCACAATTGGCACTTTGTGCACTGCAATTGGCACTGTTTTCACTGAAATCAATAAAACTGCCTATTCCTGGTTCTAGTAGTTGGAATTTTGTCATTATGGTCTTGCTTTATTAATTAAAAAGTAGTCAATTTTTCTAAATTAGTGTGGGATTTTTCTTGTGTTGTGTTTATTACTGTTTGAATTGCTGCATACATGAGTTATGCATTGTCTCTAAGTTAATCCTGACTGCTCTGTGCCAAGCTGCCAGAGTGTTGAGCAAATGTTAATTTGGGTTTTCTTGTGCCTCACACTGACAAGGATTGTTTTTCCTGCTTGAGTATGGTTTCAACCCCCTCAACCAGTAACCCAGTTTCTTGCACCTTGCCTGTGAGAATACATGTAATAAAATGCCTTTCTGCTGCCTGTAACACAAAGTGATGACATAAACCTGTTAAAGGCTTACTGGCTTTAACAAATAGTTTTCACAATAAATAAGCTAGACTGGCAGCTTACTATATCTTTTTCAACAATAAAACCCTTGCCTGCCTTGATAATCTGTGAGTTTCCATGTAACAAAATACCTATCTGTACGCTTTAATACCAAATAATATCAATCCACACATATGTGCCTAGTATTGACTGTAACATATGCTTTTAACAATAAATATCTCAGGCCAAGTGCCTTTATCATAGCATTTCATAATACAGAGTTCAGGCAGATGTGACCATTGGCTTGAACAACCAAACCAACTCAGTGCTGCTGAATTGAGTATATGCTTTGACGCAAGCAAAAAAAAGTAATGCAAGCAATCTTTTTATTGAAAGCACACAAGTTTTGCCCAATCAAATCATGTACTTAGGGGCACATATGCTCCTCTCTCTGTAGTACTCTGAAAACTCTATTTTCTTGATCACACAAGATCAGGCAACAGCTTCACTGTCAAGCTAGGCCTAAACCCCATGTAGATTAATGTGACCATCAGCATCCCATACTGCTCTCAAACACAAAACTGCACTCTGAAGTCTAAATTCAATAATGGAAGGGAAAGATGCTGGGACTGCATTGCATTCCACATGAGCCCTCTTCTCATCGGTGCTGCTACCAAACAACAGCCTTCTCACATTATCTGGTTATGTAGCTCACTTTAACATCATTACACCGCCATGTGTGGGCCTTTGAGAGTTCAGGCTTAGGCACCCATACTGCTGCTGGCTCCGATAGATGGATAAATAAACAAAACAACCAGTTGCATAAAGGGGGTGCACTTTTTTTCGGTGGAAGCATCCAACTTCAGTCCAATCAAAACATGTTCTCCTGAGTAACAACATGTGAGCTGATCCAAAAACCCTCTATATAGTACTCCTGAAAAATCTTTTTTAGGTTTCTGACATGTCTGGCAACAGCTGCACTGTAAAGCCAGACATAAAAATTAACAGTAGTTTAAACAAAATAAGGGCAGGAAGCTGAACAGGAAGTTTAAGAGAAAAGAATTACATTAAATGGCTAACTCTTTGGATTGTATAAAGCTAGAATAGACAGCGCATGACAAAAAAGGAAATTCAAAATGTGTGTGTTGTGTCCGCTCCCCAAAAACTGGAAAAAGGGAAGAAGGGAAGGTGAGACAAAATCAAAGAATTATTTATAATAACAACATAAAGGAAAATCTGCTCAGTGCACGCATGAAGAACAATGGCTCAAAATTTAAATCTGACAATATATCTTTGCTAGACATCGTCCAATGAAATGTTATTTACAAGCATGACGAATAACTAGATAAATCTGTTTCTCATAAAGATAGTTTTGTCTTTGTACTTAATGTACCTTTAGTCTCTCCAAACACTAATACCATTTTATTGACCTGTCTGGCATTTCCAGTCCGTGATTTCTACTTAGGAACAAATAGGCCGTTTCAGTGTACAGACAGTTTGCACTGTTGACACAAACTATTGTACTTGGTAAACACTTTGCAAACACAGCAGCACAATGCACTCTTTATTTATCATGTGTGGTGTTTGTGTATATTTACACTGTGTCAATTTATGTTAGTAACTGTATTCTATTTTATAAGTTGTATGTAAACATATATTGTGGCTAAAGCATGGTGTACAACAGAATCATCGCCTCTAATCTTATCTAAACCCACACCACCCTTAAGTTTCTTTTTCACAGCAGCTCACGGTGTGTGATTTTACCTGTTTCCCGGTTTATTTTTTTGCTTTTGATACCCCTGAAATAATTTATCATGTTTCTGGGATGAATGTTAAATTCCTTAAGTTATGAATTATTAAAGCATGCAGTTCAAGAAATATTGGAACAAATTATCAAATTGCGGCTTTACAAAACATCCAGAATGCCACCGCAAGACTGGTTCTCAACCTACCACGACACTGCCGCATCTCCCAACACCTGCGCACACGCCACAGGCTAGAATCACCTTCAAGAGCCTCACCCATCCACACAAAGCCCTTTACAACACCAGACCAGCATACCTCAACAGCCGAATAAACTTCCACGCACCCCAAAGAACCCTACGATCAGCCCACCTCTCTTATGCCGTGGTCCCCCGTGCCAGAAAGACCGGATCAGGAGGCCACTTCTTCTCCTTCCTCGCGGCCAGAGCATGGAACGCCCTCCCGCTCCACCTCAGGCAGACAACATCACTCCCCATCTTCACAAGAAACCTCAAAACCTGACTCTTCGACCGACCCCCTCCTTGATGGACTGGAACCTGCACCTCCCCTCCTCCCCAGCGCCGTGAGACCCTTATGGGTGAGTAGTCACGCTTTAACAAACCAGTGATAGATTGATTGATTGATAATTGTATGTTTAATTGCAAATTCGACTGCACCAGGTGTTCGGCTCCTGTTGGGTTGCAATCTGTTTTGCTAAGGCCTGCTTGACACTGAACCTGTCTACGACACCTATTGTTAGCAATGCTACAATATACGGAGAGTGGGTTTTGGCTTCACAAAAAGGAGTGTTTCTCTATCCATCTATTGTTCACTTGCACTGCAGTGGAAAAGGGACTATTTTAAATCCCCGCAGTACACTGAACACATTAAATTATTGATCACATACGTGCTCGGTATACAGAAAGTCATAGTTTTTAGTTTTTATTCTTGACAAAAAGCAATCCAGACATATTTTCTTTGCCAATGTTTTTTTTTCCAACAATAGTCAGGGATACATTGCTGTTTATTTGGTTTTCAATCTGCTGTTTAGTTTACCCGAGTAAACTGGCACACAATCCTTATGACAACATTTCCATGACCTGCCTTTACTAACTTACCCATTCTCTCATTTTCTTTTATACACACTATTCTCATCTTCTGTATTTTAGAGGAAAATCTGATTTTCACATCTGTAAATGAGAGGGAATATGCAAGGTGCGGAACTCAATAATGTGAAAAGACTGCAATTACCTTGCCAGGCACTAGCTCTCTGTGCCCCATTTGTTTGGCATTCGCGGTGTCAGTCACCTCCCTCTCTTCTTGATGCTTTATGCTACCATGAAATAGATATTAATGTCCATCGGTCTGATGCCTTATTACTCTGTTGCTGCGCAAAATTTTCTTTTTGAATATCAGTGCGCTCTCTCAGTTGCCAGAGGAGATTAAAAACTCTGCATATTTTCTATATTCAAGTACTGTTTTGGCTGTTAGCAGCATTTGTGACCCTACTATGGGTGAACACTATGATATTCCAACATTTTCTGCATGACATTAGTTCTCATGAAGCTATAGGTTCCCCATAGCTCGCATTGTGGTAATCAAATACAAGCTACACCTACAAAATCTGTAAAAACTTCAAAAGTGACTAGAAGCTGGGGGTAAACAACGTTTATAGCGAACATTTTTGTACGCAGGGAATCACAACGCGGTCGTTACAACGACCGCGTTGTGATTCCGCATACCATTACTCCGCAAGTCGGAACAACGACTTGCGGAGGGGGGGGGGAAGGTGTTGGATTTAAAATCCAAAAAACCTTCCCTACTGTCCGCACAGACTGGAATTGGAAAAGTAAATTATACTATTCCAACATCCAGCGCCCCCCTCCGCAAGTCGTTGTTCCGACTTGTGGAGTAATGGTATGCGGAATCACAACGTGGTTGTTGTAACGACCGCATTGTGATTCCCAGCGGACAAAAAGACTGCGGGATAAGGAGGCATATTCGAAGCCGGGCCAATATACTACAGTAAACTGGAGGCTAAAATCAAGTTGGTGTCCTAAGCTTGATTTGTGGGACCAGCACAATTAGAATAAACAGAATCAAGTTTGGCCAAATTCTGGCCTCAGTTGTACCACTGGTATACAGAGATAAAAGAACATGTACCAGGAGCTAAAAAAAGACACTGTGATATGCTAGAGTTACACATTTGGAAAAGCAGTCACTCTCCTTTAAAATTAAAATTCATATATTTGTATCTTTTCGTTTGTGAATTTAATAACGTGTATCATAATTTGTGTACCTTTACTTGTTGTTGTATGATTGTGAACTATTTGGAGGTTCAAATCATACAAATTGCTTAGCTTGGGACCCCGGCTTCCATTAGTGATAAATGAGGGCCTTCAAAAGTCAAAAAGTTAAGAACCACTGCTATAGTATTTTGTTTATTGTAAAGTTCTTTATCGTCATGTTGCTTTTATTGATAGTATTCTTAATCCCAAATTATGTTTTTTAGAAAACGGTGCTTGGATAACCTGTGTTAGAATATCCCATCTATGCTGCAGAACCACAAACTCAAATCTGTGTCCTTGCCAGAGCACTCGTCGATTCCCATTCATATGAATGGTCACTATCTTCGCTTATCGAATCATGGAAGTCATTTCACCAAAATGATCGGGGTTGAGATCAGCCCATGAGTGAATTATTTAATGATTGCAGATTTTAGGAGGTGCCCCCCCCACCTACAATATTTTTGTGTCCACTGTCAGTTTAAAAATTTTAAAGCTTACTTGGCCACATTTATTGATTAAACTACTCCAGTACTAGAAGGTTATCTGATGGAGAGCTCATAAAATAATTCCATGAATTGGGGACATGGCAGAAACGCTGGGGGCCCGGTAGAAATAGGACATTGACATCAAAGAAATAGAAGTGCATGTGAAACAATGTGCCTCACACATACAATGGCCTTCCTATACCAATTAGCTTGAGAAATAAAGCCATTTTGTTTCATACTGTGCATCGAAACGTAGTGTTGCAGTTCCTATGATAGTGCATGCCAGATCAGTAAAATAGCTTCAGCTAGCATCACATGCCAGGGGCAGATGCCATATGCCAGAGTGTTGCACAGATTTTCATTTGTGCTTTAAATGCACACATGGATGGATCACTGGTGCTCAAAATTCCATAGTATTTCCAATGTCATCAGAATATTTATTGGTTAAAAAGAGTAAAAGCGAAAGACCAAAGCAAAAAGAGAGATTATTTATCAGTCAGAGTGTCAGATTAAAAGTTTCAATTTCAATTTACTAGAGCAAAAGACAAATCTACAAATAAAAAAGATAGGAATTTACATTATTGATCCAGTGTGGTCGTTATAGTCCTCAAATCACCCCTGCAAATTTGGATGGACAAGTGGGTGTTTCAGGTGTTTCTTGAATGTCTAAAAAGAGGAACTAATTTGGCACGTGAGAAGAATAGAGGTCTATACATGCTCAATATGGGGTGGTGAAAGCAGTGAGAAAAATGTTATAGCAAATAAGGCAAGGCATACACTAACACAGCCAGTGGCATAATGCTAAGTGATGGTGGCTGCAGAATGTGATGGGGCAGGGGCGGTTTCTCCATTACGGCTCCGGGGTTGTGCCCCTCTGAAATTCCTACACATTTAGCTCACAAAATACTAAATAGATGGATTTATTTAGAGAGTCAATCATATCTCTAAACCAAGCAATATTGTTCATTCTGGGCTGTCTGTCACAGGCTGCCTGCCCCGCCTCACTCTGTAGCAGGAGACGGAAGCCAGGCAGTAAATCAACTATCTGCACTGTGACACATGACACAGGGCTTAACTTTCTAATTCCCTTTGCCGTTGTAGTCTATCTGGTATCCAGTGTAGGCCAGTGATGCTGTTAGCATCACAGTTTTGGGTGTCGGAGTCTCCATCTCTGCGTGAAGCAAGCAGTCCATCATTCACAGGCATAGATCCCACCAATTCCTATTCATAACACGGTAGGACTGGACGCAAGCATGTGTGATTTGGTGCCTTGTCCTCGGTAATGCCAGACTTATAATGCAATTTTTTTATATATATATTGTGCTGAGACCCCGATCACACTAACCTCCCCGACTTTGACACCCTAGGCCCTGGCTGCAGTTCTCTGGCCCCATTAGACGTGGCGCTGTTGTATTTGTTCCCCCGTGAAATTCATTTAAAAGATGAACAGGGTTTTTGTTCCCTTGCACAGTTGATCCACATATCTGAGTCAAGCACAAAGGAAGAAAGATGTGCTTATTGTAAAGACAGTTATTTGCTGTTTGGTGTTATGGCCCTATCTTCAAGCTCTTAACATTAATGCCAAAAACATGGATTGATTTACGAACAATAAATGTTAAAAACGTTAAGGCAATGCTGTTAGCAATTTAGTTCCTCTCTTATTTCACATGTTTTATTTTATCTTGCATTCCTCAAGGGTGTTAGCTATTTTACCATGTTATGTTTCTGTATGTTTGTGTGCATCTTAATACTTTTGTGTAGGGCATACATTAAATCATGCCAGGTGTTTATTAGGGGCTTTCATTGAGAGCTCTGAGGCTGAAGGAAAAGCAAAGTGCCCCTCAGTGGCCTCTCTGCAGAGCCCACAGAACAATGGTCATGTATTCCAGTTGCAATTGAAATTCAATGCAACTGTGTGTGAAGGGGGTACATATATGTTAAAATATTTACAAGGCAAAAATAAAATAAAATGCTTAAATGTGAGTGAGTGCAGTGTATATTTGGGCATTCGGAAGTGAGGGAGATGAGAGGAAGTGCATACGGGGAGAGTGAAAAGAGGGTGCTAAAAAGGAAAAGACAGGCAACTGAAGATGTGCAGATGGACGAGATATGCAGAGAAAAAGGGCATACATATCTAACATATAGAGCACATAACTGAAGGCAAATACTCCTTCCACAGGCCTTAACAATATTTAAATAACAGTCTCACAATTTCAGAATTGAAACAGTTCCAATGTTAATTATTTATAACAAAACGTTGTTGTTACTCATTTATCTTAAACGGCGAACAATCATTGACAATGCCAATCGTACTGACAGTTTTTACATGTATGTCAGTTGTTGTGTTATATATCTAGATGCAATAACATATCTCTATAGGACTCACAGAAATGTATTTTATGTGAGCCCCTATGTTTTTCATCCCACTTTAAGACCTGCATGCGCATTTTCTATATGACTGATTGCAGCCAGCAACTGAGGGAGCCTCCTGAAGCCTGGTTAAAGCATTTTCTTCCAAAGTTGATGCTGCATTCAATGCAAGACCCTGGGCAAGAACACTCTTTAAAGGGCTGAAGTTGTCACGCTGTACAATTTGCACATTACACTAACTGTTGAACATATTAATGCAGTAAGAGATAGGACAGTTTTTATTTGTTTAATATTTGAAGACTACGCGTTCCCACTGCTTTATAGACCATGCTTTTTCACTAAATTCATTTAATTTAAAATGCACCATTTGCCAATCTTTTTTCAATTTTTTCTCAGGAGGAGGACCCTCCGTGAATGACACATAAGTCCATATTAAGCGTGCTCGCTTCGCTTGCTACATAAAAGTAATACCCAACTTTCACGCTCAGCACTTTAAAATGTCACCAGCTGCTATTGGATGAGGGGCTACAGAGTCTCCCATATCTCACAGATATACATTGGCCTTGTGCTTAATGGAGCCCTCCTGGAGTGTTGGGGCCCACCAGCACAGCAGGAGCCGCAGTGGCCTGCATTACGCCCCTGAACAGAACTTACTTGAAATTATAGTAACATGAGTCTAAATATGCCAGGGTGCGGCTTTTTGCATCAGAATGTAGCCATTCCCCGTTGTTTAATAGGTGACAGTGTGCTTAGTACACAAGACATGATGTTCAGTATGCACAGGAGCATAAATCTATCTTACAGGGGCTCTAGTTGATATGCCAGTGCTCAGTGTGACAAGGTGTGCCGCAGGTGTTCAGATACTAGGGTGTGGTGTACTCAGAAACAGGTTGTCTTTGCCAACCCTATTATTTTATTTGTGAACCTGAAGGATCTCATATGTTAGTGTTTTAAAGGGCAATACTAGCATGCAATTAAGTGTTGTGTTATCATTTTTGTAGAACCATTTGTTGAAGTATTTGATTAACCATTTTTTGTAAATTCCTGTCAGAAACACTCTCTCAGTTTAATTGTTTTTTTGAGGGTGGTGGGTTTTGGATACAATTTGGAAGTAAATATTGATATCAGCGGATCTAGCCAAATGGGTGACCTGCTATGTTGGTGGGGAGGCCCTAGGATTTGGGCAGTCATACAATTATGCTGACTAGATGCCTTCGGTAATCCTTCATATAATCCTCTAATAATCAAGTAGCAAATTCTTCAACATTTAGGACTTTCTAGACATAATGGCCAGAGCTCTGAAAGCCCAACCCTCCCATTCTCATCTCAGGCTTAGAGATTACTTCTGGTCGTACAGAGGCTTGAATTGCAATCAGTTGATCATTGTCTATGGAGTATTGATGCTTTAATGATCTGAAGCTCGAACACACATTGGCTAGTATTGTTTTGCGCAACAGCTACTTTCTTAGGTACACATGCATCAAAATAGCCGATAGCGAATCCATAATTGCGATTTTTAAGGAATCACAATTAAAGATTCGCTATTGGCTATGCATGTAGGAATCGCAAATAAAATAGCGATTCTACAAATTCCTTAATTGCAACCCGAAAATTGTGAGCCGCAATTAAGGAATTGCTTCCCATTTATAGGAATGAATGGGAATTGCATGCGCAATTAGCGGGTACCCATTAGGTACTCGCAAATTGCGCATGCAATTTCAAGGGTGCAAGGGTGTCAAAAGGACACCCTGTTGCACCCCTGAAATTACAATTCATCCACATGTTACACACACATATGCCCTTTATTTTTATGCATTGCATTTAAGGAATCGCAATTTCAGATTCCTTAAATGCAATCGCAATTTAAGTAATTGCAAATTTTGAGATTCCTTAATTTGCGATTTTTGCATTTGGGATGATGCATCCCAAATGCAAAAATATTAGTCGCAAAGGGGTGGATTCTGCGAATCTGCCCCTTTGCAACCGGTATTTGGTTTGATGCATGTGTACCTTATTCTTTGTGGTACTTTGTATTAACTTGTCATAAGTTGCTGTAGCTTGTGGTACCCTTCCTTAGAAACATTTTGGAGCAGAGTGAGTAAAACACAAAAACATCTAATAAACAAAGAAATTGTATCAAAGGTCAACAATATATTGAGGGGAGGTTAAAAACTGATAATGGGTGTACAGGGTATTTGAGTTATACAAAATAATTAATACAGAATCCAGCAACATATACCTGTCAGCCTCACACACCTTCACCCATACACACCAGTTAGCCTCATCAGGCGGTCAGGTACACCCTCATATTGGTATGCTTTCAGCCTTTTATGCCAAAGTATTGCCACCATATTACAGGGAGAGCCTCATGTGCTTAGACAATCTGATAATATACAATGTTCCACCCATCAAATTGCATTTGTAATCTTACACTCCTGGTTATTGTTCTCATAGGCCATGCCTTATAGTTCCCATTTGGAGCCCCATCCCCCTAAACCAGGTACTGAGTCATATACCCAGCAGCCATCATTATTTTGATGCCCAGGTGCGTCTTAATGCAGATGCTTCAGCTAGGGTGTTATGTATGAAATTCTATCTGAAGAATGTAGCCCCCTGTTGTATGTAAAGCCTTGTTCCTAATGCAGAATGACTGGAAGGAGGGTCTTTTGCAGCTGGGAGCCAGTATATGGCTTGTAGGGCAAGGCTGATGTGGTCTTATGGTTGCAGACACAACCATAGTTTGGCATACTTTAAGCTCACAGGTGTGATTGGCTTAAGAAATGAACTCTGCAAATGAACACTTTATAGCAGTTAAAAACTTTTAAAGATGATATTATATGTACAATGTGTGATGCAAACATAAAGTAAAAAGATGTATTGGGTCAATATTGCGCCAAGTTCTCCTGGCTCCAGAACTGCTTGTTTAGTGTGACCTAGTGATCCACAGGTAAACATTTCTGCCGTTCTAGTTTTTAGTTCAGGTGGTTTCTGGATACCCATTCAAAGATGGCAGAGGGGGGAATGTAACTACACAATAATTGGTATTTCAATGAAGATACAATTTCCACTGCAACTTAGTATCATCTACTTATTTTAGCTCATTAGACAGAGGATGCAAGGAGATAGAGCAGTGGCCCAAGGTAAATGTTGAACAAGGCTGGGCAATCGCTATTCACTACACGAACCTTGGTGTGACTGGTGAGGTGCGTGATGTATCCAGGATTGTGGACCAATGCAGGAAGTATCTGCCAATTGTTACCAATGATTAGTAATAGGTCAACACTGGCGATAGGTTTTAGTAGTCAAAGATTCATTCGAACAGGATTATTTAGCTTCTTACTTTAAGTGTATGGTCTTCTCACACTTTGATACAGGTTGGCAGAGCTCTGTATCTAGCACACCATGTTTCTGTTCCCAAATATGTTTTTGAAGTCTGGCTGCACCTTAGTGTCATGTTTAGTTGTTATGGTAAACACCATCAATTGATGCAGATTAGTCCCTCATTACAAATTATTTTATGCATGAATCTGATCAGTTTTGATTTAGTGTGAGGTTACTGGTGACTAGGAGAGTCACAGGAGTTCTCATGGATATGGTTGTAAGACTTCAGGTAAAAAAGTAGCCTTCTGGACAGTCTAGAAGTTTTTTAACTGTCCCTTTTGTGAGCCTGAAGAACAGGGTTGTTTAGGTTTAACAAGGTAATAGCCTTAATGAGTGATTCTCTATACTTCAGGGAAAAACATTAATGATATTTAGTCATGTGAAGATAGGGAGTGTGAGCATTAATAGCTGGGCTGACTTATAACTTGTCTGATTGGATGACTTGAATTTTCTGCCCCATTTTACTCAGGAAGGCCTGGCTAAGAGAAATTGATTTGCACACAGAGGATAGAGTCTACCACTGCTACCTAGGCAGTCTTGTCCAATTCTAGTTAAGGCAAATTTGCTTTAACCAGGCATGTATAGCTTGCAGAAAGCAGTTAATGGTATGGTCTGAAATCTGCTCCAGCTGAGCACCTTCTTGCATAAATCCGTAAATTGATGTGGAAGTCTCAGATGATGGATTATAGTGGAATCATGTAGATGTTAAAGAGGAGAGGAGAATGGGTAAATCCTTATCAATTCTTGGGGGGCATCTTACGGAGGTCTGAATTAGTGGGCCAACATGATTGTACATTTACTTGCTGTAACTGCCTTTTCAAGAAAAATGGCCACTTATTGGGGTATTTTCTAAAAACAACTGCAAAAGCTTGCAAGTGGAAACATTTGGGGTCAATGGTACTGAACCCTGCAGAAATGGGCAATAACATGAGGACTGCATATTAGCCTTTATGTAAAATCTCAAGGTGGACCTCCCTCTATGATAACAGTGCTGCTTCATCTCAATGCCTTGGAAGGAAACAAGACTGATTTAGGCTGATAGAGTTATACAATTAAACATGGTTGTGGTTTTGATTGATAAATGGCCCTTTTTTGAGACTTTTTGTTAATTGAAAGCTTCGAAAGTGAGTGTTCAATGCATTAGGTTTTATTATTTTTTTAGGAGAGGATAACTCTCTTCATTTTTCAAAGTTCATTGTGCTGAGATTTGAAGACATCCTGTGCAAATAGTGATTTGATCAGTGGCTGAGCAACTGGTGTGGATAGGGCTCAATGAGAGGCTTGATCCGTGGACTGGATGTCCAATGTTTTCCTGGTGAAGAATTGTCCATTAGCTTCTGTGAACTACAGGCAGTTATGCTATCTGATCTTCATGAATAGTTTGAAGACCTCTACGGTGCAACGAGCACCCATTCTGGAAAACGAGGATTTTGACCAGTCATTCACCTTTGGCAGAGCATGAAAATTTTAGACAAGAAATGGTTTTAAAACTATACAATGGCAGCCTTTTACAGCTACCTATAAACCATTCACAGTTGATGTGTGCTCCTTTCTTGTCAGTGATAATGGGAATCTGAAAGGAGATGAAATGGTGCTCTGACCAGGATACAAGTTGTTTTTGCTTAGGTGGGTATATATAGTCACTGTGACCTAGTGAAGAGTGTTTTCCAAATCATGTTTTTGGTATGTTGATATGCTGAGTGAATCTGAAGCTCTCAGTCAGTTTTCATCTCTGAGGTGTTGTTATAGTCTTGAACATCCCACCTGATCGTATAATATAAGTGCCAAAGAATAGAATTTCCTTTTATGTGAAAGGGTTGTCGAGTGCTGTAATCATTATTGAAGAATGTGTTTCCGATTTCATTAAATTTTCAGGTGCTTAAATAAAGGGTGATCCTGCTCATTCCATTCTAAGCTCTACACAGCCACACCGGTACAATGCCAGTCTACCTTTTACTGAATACTTAGACACAATAGAGCTGCTATGTTTGGAAATGGCCAACAGGGCGTATCTTGACTCGTCTATTACCACTGAAGAAATTGTACAGGTTATTAAATCCTTACCAGGTGACAAGACGCCCAGACTAGATGTTCTGACTACTACTTTTTACCAAGAATAAGCATCTCTGTTGGCGCCCCATCTCCTGACCATGTTTGAGGACACTTTAGAGGCTGGCTGCCTGCCCCTTTCACTCAGAGAGGCTGCTATCATCGCTTTGCTTAAACCAGACAAACCAGCCACCCAGTGTGACTCTTACAGACCGCTTTCACTCATAAATGTAAACAACAAGATTCTTGAAAAAAATCCTAGCAAATTGTTTTCTACCTTTGCTACCTGACATTGTGCAACCTGATCAATCTGGGTTTATTCCCGGTCGTTCCACTTCTCATAAACTCCAAACCATATTTGCGGCTATGCACCACCTTGATACCTGTGTTTCTGCGGTTGCATCCCTGTTAGATGCTACTAAGATGTTTGACACCTTAGCAATTAGCGGGTACCCATTAGGTACTCGCAAATTGCGCATGCAATTTCAAGGGTGCAAGGGTGTCAAAAGGACACCCTGTTGCACCCCTGAAATTACAATTCATCCACATGTTACACACACACATGCCCTTTATTTTTATGCATTGCATTTAAGGAATCGCAATTTCTGATTCCTTAAATGCAATCGCAATTTAAGTAATTGCAAATTTTGAGATTCCTTAATTTGTGATTTTTGCATTTGGGATGATGCATCCCAAATGCAAAAATACTAGTCGCAAAGGGGTGGATTTTGCGAATCTGCCCCTTTGCAACCGGTATTTGGTTTGATGCATGTGTACCTTATTCTTTGTGGTACTTTGTATTAACTTGTCATAAGTTGCTGTAGCTTGTGGTACCCTTCCTTAGAAACATTTTGGAGCAGTGTGAGTAAAACACAAAAACATCTAATAAACAAAGAAATTGTATCAAAGGTCAACAATATATTGAGGGGAGGTTAAAAACTGATAATGGGTGTACAGGGTATTTGAGTTATACAAAATAATTAATACAGAATCCAGCAACATATACCTGTCAGCCTCACACACCTTCACCCATACACACCAGTTAGCCTCATCAGGCGGTCAGGTACACCCTCATATTGGTATGCTTTCAGCCTTTTATGCCAAAGTATTGCCACCATATTACAGGGAGAGCCTCATGTGCTTAGACAATCTGATAATATACAATGTTCCACCCATCAAATTGCATTTGTAATCTTACACTCCTGGTTATTGTTCTCATAGGCCATGCCTTATAGTTCCCATTTGGAGCCCCATCCCCCTAAACCAGGTACTGAGTCATATACCCAGCAGCCATCATTATTTTGATGCCCAGGTGCGTCTTAATGCAGATGCTTCAGCTAGGGTGTTATGTATGAAATTCTATCTGAAGAATGTAGCCCCCTGTTGTATGTAAAGCCTTGTTCCTAATGCAGAATGACTGGAAGGAGGGTCTTTTGCAGCTGGGAGCCAGTATGTGGCTTGTAGGGCAAGGCTGATGTGGTCTTATGGTTGCAGACACAACCATAGTTTAGCATAATTTAAGCTCACAGGTGTGATTGGCTTAAGAAATGAACTCTCCAAATGAACACTTTATAGCAGTTAAAAACATTTAAAGATGATATTATATGTACAATGTGTGATGCAAACATAAAGTAAAAAGATGTATTGGGTCAATATTGCGCCAAGTTCTCCTGGCTCCAGAACTGCTTGTTTAGTGTGACCTAGTGATCCACAGGTAAACATTTCTGCCGTTCTAGTTTTTAGTTCAGGTAGTTTCTGGATACCCATTCAAAGATGGCAGAGGGGGGAATGTAACTACACAATAATTGGTATTTCAATGAAGATACAATTTCCACTGCAACTTAGTATCATCTACTTATTTTAGCTCATTAGACAGAGGATGCAAGGAGATAGAGCAGTGGCCCAAGGTAAATGTTGAACAAGGCTGGGCAATCGCTATTCACTACACGAACCTTGGTGTGACTGGTGAGGTGCGTGATGTATCCAGGATTGTGGACCAATGCAGGAAGTATCTGCCAATTGTTACCAATGATTAGTAATAGGTCAACACTGGCGATAGGTTTTAGTAGTCAAAGATTCATTCGAACAGGATTATTTAGCTTCTTACTTTAAGTGTATGGTCTTCTCACACTTTGATACAGGTTGGCAGAGCTCTGTATCTAGCACACCATGTTTCTGTTCCCAAATATGTTTTTGAAGTCTGGCTGCACCTTAGTGTCATGTTTAGTTGTTATGGTAAACACCATCAATTGATGCAGATTAGTCCCTCATTACAAATTATTTTATGCATGAATCTGATCAGTTTTGATTTAGTGTGAGGTTACTGGTGACTAGGAGAGTCACAGGAGTTCTCATGGATATGGTTGTAAGAATTCAGGTAAAAAAGTAGCCTTCTGGACAGTCTAGAAGTTTTTTAACTGTCCCTTTTGTGAGCCTGAAGAACAGGGTTGTTTAGGTTTAACAAGGTAATAGCCTTAATGAGTGATTCTCTATACTTCAGGGAAAAACATTAATGATATTTAGTCATGTGAAGATAGGGAGTGTGAGCATTAATAGCTGGGCTGACTTATAACTTGTCTGATTGGATGACTTGAATTTTCTGCCCCATTTTACTCAGGAAGGCCTGGCTAAGAGAAATTGATTTGCACACAGAGGATAGAGTCTACCACTGCTACCTAGGCAGTCTTGTCCAATTCTAGTTAAGGCAAATTTGCTTTAACCAGGCATGTATAGCTTGCAGAAAGCAGTTAATGGTATGGTCTGAAATCTGCTCCAGCTGAGCACCTTCTTGCATAAATCCGTAAATTGATGTGGAAGTCTCAGATGATGGATTATAGTGGAATCATGTAGATGTTAAAGAGGAGAGGAGAATGGGTAAATCCTTATCAATTCTTGGGGGGCATCTTACGGAGGTCTGAATTAGTGGGCCAACATGATTGTACATTTACTTGCTGTAACTGCCTTTTCAAGAAAAATGGCCACTTATTGGGGTATTTTCTAAAAACAACTGCAAAAGCTTGCAAGTGGAAACATTTGGGGTCAATGGTACTGAACCCTGCAGAAATGGGCAATAACATGAGGACTGCATATTAGCCTTTATGTAAAATCTCAAGGTGGACCTCCCTCTATGATAACAGTGCTGCTTCATCTCAATGCCTTGGAAGGAAACAAGACTGATTTAGGCTGATAGAGTTATACAATTAAACATGGTTGTGGTTTTGATTGATAAATGGCCCTTTTTTGAGACTTTTTGTTAATTGAAAGCTTCGAAAGTGAGTGTTCAATGCATTAGGTTTTATTATTTTTTTAGGAGAGGATAACTCTCTTCATTTTTCAAAGTTCATTGTGCTGAGATTTGAAGACATTCTGTGCAAATAGTGATTTGATCAGTGGCTGAGCAACTGGTGTGGATAGGGCTCAATGAGAGGCTTGATCCGTGGACTGGATGTCCAATGTTTTCCTGGTGAAGAATTGTCCATTAGCTTCTGTGAACTACAGGCAGTTATGCTATCTGATCTTCATGAATAGTTTGAAGACCTCTACGGTGCAACGAGCACCCATTCTGGAAAACGAGGATTTTGACCAGTCATTCACCTTTGGCAGAGCATGAAAATTTTAGACAAGAAATGGTTTTAAAACTATACAATGGCAGCCTTTTACAGCTACCTATAAACCATTCACAGTTGATGTGTGCTCCTTTCTTGTCAGTGATAATGGGAATCTGAAAGGAGATGAAATGGTGCTCTGACCAGGATACAAGTTGTTTTTGCTTAGGTGGGTATATATAGTCACTGTGACCTAGTGAAGAGTGTTTTCCAAATCATGTTTTTGGTATGTTGATATGCTGAGTGAATCTGAAGCTCTCAGTCAGTTTTCATCTCTGAGGTGTTGTTATAGTCTTGAACATCCCACCTGATCGTATAATATAAGTGCCAAAGAATAGAATTTCCTTTTATGTGAAAGGGTTGTCGAGTGCTGTAATCATTATTGAAGAATGTGTTTCCGATTTCATTAAATTTTCAGGTGCTTAAATAAAGGGTGATCCTGCTCATTCCATTCTAAGCTCTACACAGCCACACCGGTACAATGCCAGTCTACCTTTTACTGAATACTTAGACACAATAGAGCTGCTATGTTTGGAAATGGCCAACAGGGCGTATCTTGACTCGTCTATTACCACTGAAGAAATTGTACAGGTTATTAAATCCTTACCAGGTGACAAGACGCCCAGACTAGATGTTCTGACTACTACTTTTTACCAAGAATAAGCATCTCTGTTGGCGCCCCATCTCCTGACCATGTTTGAGGACACTTTAGAGGCTGGCTGCCTGCCCCTTTCACTCAGAGAGGCTGCTATCATCGCTTTGCTTAAACCAGACAAACCAGCCACCCAGTGTGACTCTTACAGACCGCTTTCACTCATAAATGTAAACAACAAGATTCTTGAAAAAAATCCTAGCAAATTGTTTTCTACCTTTGCTATCTGACATTGTGCAACCTGATCAATCTGGGTTTATTCCCGGTCGTTCCACTTCTCATAAACTCCAAACCATATTTGCGGCTATGCACCACCTTGATACCTGTGTTTCTGCGGTTGCATCCCTGTTAGATGCTACTAAGATGTTTGACACCTTAGAATTATTGTATCTTTTTCCGCTGCTTCAACGCTTGAGTCTCAGCCCAAAAATGATTTGCTACATTCAGCTCCTATATACCCTCGCACCAGCACGGGTGCGCCATAATAAGATTACCTCTGAGGCATTTCCCGTCACATATGGAACACGGCAGGGTTGTCCTTTGTCACCACTTTTATCTGCCTTTGCAATGGAGTCTCTAGCTGACAGACTCCACCAACACCATTTAAATCGGAGAATTGATTTCACAACCAGGGGATTGATAGTCTCCATGCATGCATACAATATCACGCTCTATGTATGCAACCCTTGTGAAAACTTAGCAGCCATAATATGAGAAGTTATCTGCTTCAGTGGATTCTCCAGAATACAAATAAACTGGTCTAAATCCACACTTTCGCCCCTTAGAGATGGCACTCAGCCCTTCCATACTGACTACCCACTGTAATGGGCGTCCGGCCCGGTTCGCTATTTAAGCATAACGCTTGGTCTGGATAAAGATGAGAGTTGGAAAGCAAACTACGGTTGTGCTGTCACAGGGTTGGAAGATAGGATACCAATCTGGTCTAAGTTGCCGTTGTCACTCCCTAGAAGGATAGCAATAGAATTTTTTTTCTTAATTTGTCTATTCCCCTCAATGCTCAATTTCTGCATTGTCTAAGATCTGACTTGATCGCATTATTCAGCTTCGCATCTCTTGGGACACCCTCACTCTGCTACTATCTCAAGGCGGGTTGGGGGTGCCAGATATGACAATATATGCTTTATGCACCCAAGTTCCTTACTTACATTACAGGATACACTCAACGACTTACCAACCTCACATTGCGATTGAGATAGACTGCACAGCCCCGTGGCCCTTGACCACTGCTCTATATGCCTCACAAAGCACAGCGAGTGGAAATAGATACAGTAGCATGGGTGTGCTGGGCATGGGACGGCGTCAGTCGGAGAGCGGGGTTAGCATATCTCTATGCCCCTTCGATTCCTCTTGGGAAAAATCCATTGGTGCCACCATTAAAAGGTCATCATCCGCAAATGCGGGCACAAATTTGTAAGATTGTCATTTTCTTAGATTTATATCCGGAGGCAAATGTTCCCACAGCCCTTTGAGGCCACTGCTACCTCTACCATTACTATGCTAGATATTTTTTCATATTATCAACTTAGAGCTACCTGTCGTGCCCTACACAATACATTTCTGGCACAATCACCAATGCTCCCTGCTCTGGAGCATATGCTTATTACACCCTCACCATGCAAACTAGTAACCCGCCTCTATAATGCAATGCAGTCCTCTTCACCGAGCATGACCATAAGATCCCGCACACTCTGGGAAGCTTACATAGGTTCTACGGTAAAAGACTAACAGTGGTCCTTCTGTTGTGGGCGGTTGGAGGTACTCTCACTGAATTACAGACTACGTTTAATACATTGAAAATGTTTACACCACCTCTACCTTACCCCCATGCAACTGTTCAAAATGGGCCTTGTAGCTGATTCCAGAAGTATACGGTGCACTTCACCTCAAGCCACCTTTTTTCACTTGCCATGGTTGTGCCCTAAGGTGGAAAAGTTCTGGGAGGAGGTTTTCTCAACAATATGCACAATAACTGGCCAATAGACACCATGCACCCCCGTAAGTGGTTTACTGGTTCTGTAAAAGACGTACTTGCTGAGAACCGCAGGCTCGCGGTTGTGCTCCTTCTTCTGGCTAACCAAAGGGTGGCCATGAACTGGGGCAGAAGACCAGCTCCCACGGAAGACGCATGGTTGCGAGATGCAGCATACTGTCAGGAGGAATTGCCCCTTCGATCCAGTTCAAAAGATATAGGGAACCATTGACATCTTATTTATACAACAAACAGCTGCCCTCCTCATCATCACCTAAAATACTCGCTGACACTCCAGTACCTCATGATGCTTAACACCAGTCTACTTTACTGCCTGTAATGAGCTTCTATAATGTCAAACCCAGCAGCTCTTAGTTGCACTGGGTAGCTGCCAGCAATAATACGATGCTTTGGTGACATAGGAAGGGTGCGCACTGGTAATTTAGTTTATCAGCAGTCATGGAAGTGCAGACTGTGTGTTGTGCAACAAGCTTTTGTAGTCATGTAAGGATTGTACCTCCCCATTTTCTCTTCCCTGCCTTCCCCAATTGATTGTTTACACCCCATGTCTTCCTTTCTCACCTCTTTTTACCGTTTTTCCACCTTCAATTTTTGAAGTGTTGTACTTTTATGTAATTGCCTTAAATGTCAATAAAAACTATTTTAAAAAATTCAAATAAAGGGTGGTGATGGGTAGTGGGTTTAGAATCATGTGTTCAGGGACGTTGAGAGCGACAGAGCTGCATTTGACCATGGTATATTTAAAAGAAAGGGTATCCTGAGTAGTCAAACCAGAGGCCTCGATGTGTTCAGAAAGGATGATCACTCGAGCAGCCTCATGTGCAATGTGCTCTCCTTCCGTGCACCAGAATATCTGCTTTACAGATTGCCCATTAAAAACACTGCAACAAGACTCCTCCTCCCTACACAACCACAGGGTATATTAACAAGGGCTGGCGATAAACTTATCGCCGCATTAGCTTCCTTTTTCGGGCGCGTGTTTTGCATAATTAGCGCCCGTTCCCAGCACGCTTAACTTTGCATCGCTAATGAGATGCAAAGTAGGCGTGCCTCAAAAAAGCTCCATGGATAAATATCGCGAAGGCAGCTTCGTGATGATATTTATAACAATTGCCCGGCCGGCGTAGCAATGTACAAAATCACGCAAGCTGGACATTGTCACTGGATTTGAATGTCTGGTAAAATCTAGACTTATGTATCCATAACGTTGGGGGTGGATTATCGTGATACGACCACATGGTCGTATCACCAAGGTTATCGCCGTTTTGAGTGCAACATCGCTGGTTTTCCGGCGATGTTGGCCTATTTCCCTCGATATCGCTGGAATGTTATCACCCTGGAGTAACGCGCTGTTAATAACGCGCTAACCGGGCGATAAATTCCAGCGATAGACGGGCAATAAATATAAACGCGCTAAGCGTGCTTTGCAATATTTATCACCGTCTGTTGCTGATACGCCCCCACATTACCAGATCAGCCTACACCTACTTGCCCTACGCTGGATCCCAACTGCAACTTAGGAGAGTGATAAAACGAAGAATGATGCGCAGGCAAGTCTTGTAGAAAAGGTAGTTGATTCATTCTTAAAATTACTTCATAGGTTACAAGTTACAGGAAGATGTTGTAATAAAAGCCGCAGTCACAAAAGTCCAGATGAGGTTTTATTCAATGCAACCACCGACAGGTTAAAAGGTTTCAACAGCAGCGCATCCAAAGCCAGAATGACTCATGACAATCCATGAGATAATCACATTCTAACATTCTACAACTAGCTCGAGCAGGTTAATTACAACACATCCCCCTTACAAAATTATAAAGAAGAACAAAATGAAAATGTCACCGTACAATGACCTATAACATATGGAAGAAAATAGGGAACAGAAAACTAAATGGAGAAAGTTTTTAAGCATAGGCAAATATAAGAACAACAGGAGAAAGTGAAACATTAGCAAAAAGTTAAGAACCACTCTAATACAAAACATAATCCTTAAATTTCGCAGGCATGTGCCTGTGTCTGGTTGAATAATCAGTGTTTTTGTCTCCTTCCACAGAAACAAAACCACGGGTAACAGCTGTGTGGTGAGATGGCTCAGTGAACCTAACCAGTCTGGACATACTCCAGGTACAGCCATTGTCTAGGGTTACAACATTCTTTTTAATGGTGGTGATGACAAAAGGGCCTAGGAAATTAGACAAACCTTTGTGACCATGCTTAGCCTTTTTCACAAGAAGATGGTCTCCCAGATTCCACTTCTTTTCCCTGACTGACATCTTGTTGTCATACCGCAGTTTATACTTCTGCTGGTATTCAGCAAGTTTGGTTTTCCTTAGTTCGTCAGTCACAGCACTGTTCTTCCAAATGGGGAGCCATACTGGATTAAGTTTGGAGTTGGCTACCCTGCCTCTCAAAGCTTCAAAAGGAGATTTTTGATCAATGGCGTTGGGAACAGTGCGGTGTGCCAACCAAGTTTCCCTCAACACATTGCTGAGAGAAATTCTGGAATCTAGTGCCCATTGGGCACAACTCTTGACAACCCTGTTCATCCTTTAGGTGAGGCCATTGGCCTGTGGAGAATATAGGGCTGCCTTCTGATGAACAATTCTAAGATCCCCAAGAAAAGTATACATCTCAGGGGAGGTGAACTGCACCCCATTGTCAGTGACTAAATTTTTAGGAATCCCTTCCGACACAAACACATCTCTCAAAAAATCAATCACTGACCTTGAATTAGCAGCACTCATGCATTTATAAACCACACATTTGGAGGTGTAGTCCACTAGAAGAACGACAAACCTCTCATGGGAAGGCAGTAACTCAAAGGGTCTGATTAGATTCAACCCCAACTTGGTCTAAACAGCATCAGGACCTTCCACAGGGGAAAGGGGAGTATGACTGGTAGCATGAGATTTATCTTTAATGGCACACAAGTAGCAGTCTTTGACAACGTTCTCCATCATCCGATCCATCCCAGGCCACCAATATATTTCTCTGACACGTGCCTTGGTAAGACTCCTACCCAACTTGATGGTAGTGCATACCATCAAGTTGTCCCCAATGAAGAATCCAAGGACTTAACTGCTTTTATAACACATCCTTCCCCCTGAAAATGATCATAGACAACAAAGAATGCAAGATAAAGAGATACATTCTTAAAAACAGTGAATGCTATCCACCATAACTCACACTACAAAATGTGGGTACAATACCACCACACCACACGGGGTACCCATTGCGCCACAACTTAAGGCACAGGACTGCAGCAGAACAGGGATATACATCCCTCAACTGCACATACTAATGGCAGGACAGGTCTACCTCTAAGAAGAGGAATAAGACTCCACCCATACCAAGGCAGGGTAATTATAATCCCAAAACACTCTAAAAACTAATATGGGTGTCTTTAAACCCAAAGTAAATCCAGGGTAACTTTTAAACCCAAAACAAATCCAGGGTTTCTTTTAAACCCAAAGCAAATCCAGGGTTTCTTTTAAACCCAAAGCAAATCCAGGGTTTCTTAAGGGTATCCCTAAACCCAAACAAGTCCATAAACCCAAACAAGTCCATAATCCCAAACAAGTTCAGGTTATACTTAAACCGAAAACATTCCCACTAACGCAGGGGACTTGACAAAAGAGCACATCCCCTCACAAAAGATAGAAACATCTGAGTAAAATTACACCCCTTCAGTTAAACCAAGAAAATGTTAAAACAACAGCAAATGGTATGAGAGTCTTATAAAACCTTATGAACTTCCCTTCAGATAACAGCAAATGGTATGAGAGTCTTATAAGACATTATGAACTTCCCTTCAGTGAGTGATTTCTCACTCGATCCTTCGTTCCTCTGGTACATGCTTGAAAAAGGATGGATAGCAGTGTACTCTTCTTTTAGCTCCCTGGCAAACAATCCAAAGTACTTCCACCAGCGAGGAGACTCCAAGCTCCAAACAGCACCATGTGATTGTGAAATCGGCAGGCTCGCACAGTCATAACACCAGGATGCAACACTTTTGGCATTAGCCAACCACAAGATGGCGGCACGCAGTTGACACCGTGCCGGGTTGCTCCCAGCTTCACCACGCTCCAAAACGTCCAGAATAGCCGTGAGCTTTGAGAGGAACACATGTCATAGAATACAGCAGAAAGGCATCACAAGTTATGTAAGGCTGTGCGCATTAAGAGTATGCGCGCGGTGGGGCCCGTGAGTTGTTTGAATGGCAGCGGTCAACTGCCATGGTGCAGCGGCAAGCACCCAGCGCATCCAAAACAGCAAAACAAAGTGTACTCACCCACCAGACAACAAGCAGCCACAGTCTCTGTTTTGCCAAACTTGTGCAAATGCCCACAAAAGATGCCAGTCCAGACACAAGTCGTTGCGCCAGTTTCTCTGGAGAAATACTTAGGGTCACACGTGGTACCGCTTTTCTCAGAGCTAGTCGCACCTTCACCTTAATGTGGATTGCGAAAATTCAGGATCCACAGTATTCTCTACTCAACACATTAATATGGGGAAAATTCCACCTTCACACGGGACACAGGTTCAGAGGAAACACCAGCCTCTGCATCTTCAAAACAGCGTAACAGCTCACCAGGGTTGTCGGTTCTCACTACTCACTCACGGCTCTTCTCCATTAAGACAACAGCAGGGGCATTGGTAGAATAAACACATAAGCAAGTTGGAACTCGATACAGCTCTGGTCAATTTCCTTTACAGGGGCACCTGCCCCATGCAGCAAAACAGGACACAGACATCCCATCCTCGTCGCCAGTGTTAAAACGAAGAATGATGCGCAGGCAAGTCTTATAGAAAAGGTAGTTGATTTATTCTTAAGATTAATTCATAGGTTACAAGTTACAGGAAGATGTTCTGATCCATAAAAGTGCCCCACCAGGAGCAGCCTCCTCGCTGCTCAGCCCTTCCACACCAGCTGATTCTCCCTTCAATACAAACACACTGAACATTCTATATGACCTCATCATAGGCTGAGCAGCAAGGCAGAGAACCTCTGTAGGGAGAGTGCATTGGGTAATTAGTACATTACAACAGAGAGTTTTCTTCAAGGCTCTCTACATTGACCATTATGCAGTACGCAGAATATAACCACCGTTCATCCACATGCAATTGTGCACACATTACCCATGATGAAGCTGACACTCAAAGATGAACCTCAGATCGAATTACAACATACAGAAAATCAAAAAATGGGAGATTAACTTCCTTGCTCAAGACTGCAATATTTTCCCAGGTTTCCTGCTCAGATAAGAACCCCCCATAACTGCGTAGCCTTTCAGAGAGCGCTGCAAAAGCGGACATTTACACCCATCTGAGCAATACAATTAAATATGTTTGTGTGTTCCATACAGAGTAGTAGAAAAAGTTGAAGCAACATTTTGCTCATTCAGTATGTGACAAAGGACAAGTTAATGAATACTTTTAGCTAATGGTGTGCATAGTATGCAATAAACAATGATTGATTTAGCTGCACCTACGGATCACTGTGTGTACTTGTATGTACAGAAATGTAGTAATATTCAAGGTGTAGCTTTAGATACCCAGATACACCCAACATATGCCCATATTCGGTCATTCTCTACTCCAAAACACTAATCACCTATAGGGCTTTTATTCTGTTGTCTTGTAGAGTGGTCCCAACAGCCTTGCATGTCCCAGTTGGAGACACTGGTTTGGGAAGAGAATTCTGAGTGGCACCACATCTCCAGTTTACCCAGTTTGCCTAGTTAAAGTAGATGAGGGGTTAGATCAGCATTTTAAGGAGGCTTCTTGTTGGACTTGGCCCTGCTTGAAGGGTCATCCCGGAACTTTTTGCCTTCCCCCTAGTTTTTTCATAACATGGAATTGGTGGTTTGAAATGAAACACAATAAATATGTATGTTTGGTGTGGTTGAACTGGAAATAATACATGCTGCGCAATGGTGTACGCAGGTTTATTTACACTGTGTTAGAAGTGTCACTTTCCACAGTCGCCATTTTGATGTACTTTGTGCCTTCCTGCTTGAGGTGGGTTGGCGGTCTAGTGCTCGAAGTGACAGGGTGCCCTACACCTCCCCCACAGTGACAGTTGGGGCTGGAACTGCCAGGACCCTTCCAGAAGCTTCTGGCCCTTTCAAGTAGGTGAGGTGAGGGGAGTATATATAGGGGGGCTGTGCCTCCATGTGGCAGACTGTGCGTGGACATTGATTGAAAGAGGACTCTCTGCCAGGAGGTACCGCCGCAAGGGCAAGTGTGCTGGCCCCTCTGCCCATCTATCCTCCTCTGTTGTCCACAGGGCCAGTGAGAGTCCACTGCTGGAGTGAAGACTGCTATGCCAGGAGGAGTGCCACCTTATGGGGGTTGACCGTTCCTAGGAACTGCTGTCCTGTATTGATGAGTGCCCACTGTCTGCTGATCTTGCTCAGCGTTGCCTGCCTGCTCTCCGGCCCTAGCACCTCGTGAGCGCTATCACTGGTCTGCCTGCACTCCAAGGAGGTGAGGAGCCTGGGCGCTACTCCCTTGTGTGGAACCCTAAATCTGTGGCAGCTATCTAGTGCCTCGTGAGCGCTATATTCAACTCGCTAGAGAAGAGGGGCTGAAGCCTGTGGCGCTGTGCTGTCTAGCACTTCGTGAGCGCTGCAGCCCTATTCTGTGGGACCCTGACTGCATTCCTGGGACCTAGCGCCTAGTGATCGCTACAACGGTGCTCCCAGGAGGTGAGGAGGGTGATTGCCTTGTGAGCGCTTTGTCTTTATAGCTAGGAGAGAGGAGCGCTTCCACTTCCAATCTGCAGCGCTGGGCTATGATGTGGGGATTCCCCCATGTTGCCTGCAAGCGGGAGCCCACCCCGCGTGTGTGCCGCATTTATGCTAATTTTTCTTATCACGGGTGCCCACCCCGTGTTTTTGCGGGGCTTTTCATGATGATTGAATCAGCGGGAGCCTACCCCGCTTTATGCCCATTTTATTAGCAGGAGCCCACCCCGCATTGCACCGCCAACATCTCCTGAAAAATCACCGCTGCGACCCAAGGTGCCGTTGAGGGCCGCCGCGCTGCCTGCGGCAACCCGGAAGGAAGCCTTCGCGGGTGCCCACCCCGCGAGATATCACTTTTACACCGAAGGCGGGAGCCTACCCCGCACTTCGGTAGCGAGAGAGAGGAACGCCCGAGAGAAGTGGCCGGAAGACAGCCACCTTTGCCTCCCTGTGGGCAGGGCCTGCTGAGCCGGAGGCTCGCAGGCTCCCCGTCAAAGTCCCAGGTTCCAGGAGGGGGCCCGGGTGAAGCCAGGTAGTGTGCCGAGAGGAAAGCGGGGCTCCCAGGATCCGGAGAGAGAGCCCCGCAGCGCCAACCCAGCCGGAGCGAGAGCAGCCCGGGGGAGTCTGCCGGAGAGGCCCCGGGCTGCCGGTGAGTGGGGAAGTCGCTGGTGCCTTCCCCCCTGCCCAGAGGAATCGGCTGCCCCACAGGAGAGGCCCCGGACTGCCGGTGAATGGGGAGCCGGGAGGAGAGTGGTATTGGGGCCGGAAGCAGCACCAGGAGTGCCCGTGGTCATCTCTGTGCCCAGCGGTGCCGCAGTTGTGGGCCGCTGCAACGATTGGGCATTGTTGTCTTTAAAGCCTCGGAGTGGGACCCTCCCGGGCCGAGGTGGTGAAGGGCCACCGTTCTGACTTTGGGCATCTGCTTGCTTTAGAGTTCCCGAGTGGGGCTCACACCTACGGACAGTGGTGCCAGTACTCTTTTAGGGGGCATTGTCCATTTTTAGAGTTCCGGAAGGGGGGGCGCCATCGTACCCAGGACGGACTTTATTGCACTCAACTGCCCCGCTGGACAGTGGGCAGTTGCAACGTTTGGGGCATTGGTAATTTGAGGGCCCCAGGAGAGGGGCTCCCTAGGCGCAGTGACAACAGAGACTATTCTGCAGTGTAGTGGGTAATGATGTTTGGTGTTGCAATGGATGCACCACTGTGCTAATGTTCTGCCCTAATGTTCGCAGTGTAGTGATGCCCCATGTACGGGTGTTGGTAGGAGGCCTAATGTGCTTATATGCCTAAGATGTTTCTCATGCTTTTAGACTAGTGAAGATGCTCTATGTTCACCTGTTTTATGCCTAACGCATTTATGCTAATGAGGTTATGCCCACAGGTTGATGCCTACTACAGAGGTGATTCATGCTCATGACTTAGGTCCCATGCCTAAGTTCATGTTATGAGGAGCTAAGGTTATGCCTGCACCAACATGTTCAGGTCATAGTGGGATTTATGCGAATGTGAGGTGCTAGGCTCATGCCAGATTATGTTTATGCATACTCTGATTTCTGCAAATGTTATTAATGCCCCCGAGGTGCGGACTGAATGCATACTATGTTGTACACTTCATCCTCATGTGCCTATTGAAAGGCCTCAGGGGTTATGTTCATGCTGATAATGCTTTTCTTTCCCTAAGTCCTGCACTGAGGGTCTTATGCATACTGGGCCTAGGATTCATGCACCATGCATTTATGACCAATGCTAACATGTTTAGGAATAATGCTTTCCCATGAGGGGTGCATTGTTGATTTCATACCTGATGTACTTATGCTGATGTTATGCTCACATGGTAGGCCTAATGCTCTTATGCTACCGGGATGTTACTAAGTTCAGGATTTTGCCAGGACGACAGGCCGTCATACCTTTATTGCTGATGGACTTTACCTTTATTTCTTGTATATTGCGATGGTTCTGTCAGTGGCCCGATTGGCCCTGCCCTGTACATAATCCCCTGTATATTGCTGCCTGGTGCCAGTTGGCACAGTGTTATACGTGACTGTGATTACGAGTCTAAGGTGTTTTCTTAATACAAAAAGCTACTTTTACACAACCTGGTGTGGAGTCTCTTTTGCAGTGTGCCTAGTGTGTCGCCTGTGAGTGTGTGCTGCGCAGATGCTTTACACAATTCTACGGAGTTTAGCCTACCCGCTCTGAACCACGCTACCCCGTTTCTAACACTTCTCTTTCTACATCTCTTACTTGCCCAGTTCTTAATTTGAGCCAGTGGTTGCAAGTGATGCCAACCAGGGCTTATTTTTGACTTATTTTGACTGTGACCCAGAAGAAGAGAGGGAAAGGCAGCGATAGAAGAAAGAGCAAAATAAAGGGAGAGGGAGTGTGTGGTGGTATATGAAAGATTCATGATATGTAATCAGGACTAGACAGTCTTGGTATTCAACACTTGTGACATTCGGTAGAGCAAGCGGTGGACTTCTGAGAAAAACTTTGCGATCCTGCATGTAATCTTCTTCCAACTAAGCACTGGCCTTACCCATAGTGGCAGCCACTGATAATTCAGGGTTTGTACATCTAGGAAAAGTACTCTTCCCATGCAGACCACGCCCTTCTACCAGCGATAGGCGGCCACCATGGATCAGGGGTAGGGGGGCGGTCGCAGTAGAGGGAGGGGGAGGATGCGTAGAAAGCGGGTGTTAAAAAGTAAAATAAAAAACGTACCTTCTCACCCCTTCCCTGCCGCATACATCCTTTGAAATCCTCCTGAAAAGGAAACACACCCAGGCCCACAGTCAGCCAATCACAACACTGCCTTAGCCTTAGCAGCGTTGTGATTGGTCTGAGCACGGTGTTTCGGCACTCAGACGCTGACTGGAAGCCTGGGCATGTCCTCCACACACAGAAAACATCAGATTTTGGTACCTCAGACCCAAATTTAAGCATTAGAAATGCACTGTGAAGTGTGAGTAGATTATCCGTCCCCACATAGCTAGGCTCTCCTACATGCTCAGGCATATTAACAAAAATATTCTCAACATTTAATGAATCTCTGCCACCCTTCATGTGGCAACTTGTCTTGGAGTTAGCTTTGTTTGATGCAGTGGTGGCCGCAACTAACAAAGGGTGGTGGGCGGGTTGGTGAAGCACTGCGGAGACCAAGCGTAGGGGAAGGCAGATACCTGATAAGAAGAATAATAAAAAGAAAATCTTACCTGATGACGCCGGCCGCCCCGCGTCGCGTCACTCCTGTTGGCATCTTCCTGTCCCAGCAGCCCCTGGGACAGGCTCTCTTCCAATCCCTATGCTGCAGAGCAGCGCGAGGATGGGCCCGAGAGAGCAGAAAAGACACTCCACTCAGGTCATGAATTCTATGGAGTTTCTCCAGCCTGGCTGCTGAATGCAGCCGAGCTGGAGAAACCTAAGTGCGCATGTGTGCTTTGGTCGGCCTTAGACAGCCAGCCAAACACATATGCGTACTTAGGGAGTGCACAAGCACTCCTCCTCTTCCCTCCCATGCCCCGCCCCTATGCACAAGCTGGCTCAGAGCCGGCAAACTGAAAATAAAACAATGCTAAAGGATAATTTTATTTTTCATTTGCTGGCTCTGTGCCAGGCAGTGGGGCGACGCTCCTCCGCCATTGCGGAGGAGCTGCCTCTGTTTTGATGTGGTGATGGATCAGCCACTCTAGAACAGACAGTTGAACCATCACCATTTCTGGTGAAGTCTACATGAACATTGGTGGGGAGATTACAGAACTGAAGGAAATGTTTCTAGTAGTAAGCCGCCATCTACTTCAAGCTATGTATACTGAATCTACCTCCAGAGAGATAAGCCTTAAATCTGAGATTCTAAAACGGGGTTTTCATTACTGCTCTTCTCTAAATCAGTCTGAAGGTCCTTAAACTCGACCCTCAAAGAACTGGGTTCTATTCAGCAAGACCAAGATTTACACATTTCTGTGCAATGCAATGTATGTCCAACACATTAAGCTGGAGTCCGGCTTGTATTTTAAGCTTCCGGCGCAGATCACAATTCAAATCATTCAGTATGAATTAAAATAGAAAGTGCTGCAAATGACAGATTGCAGACTGCTATTTTGTACACAATACTCTCAACAGATACTATGCCATCTGTGAATAATTGCTGCCACCGCAATTTATTAGAAAATAAAAGTTGGCAAAGGCAATCCAGAGAGCCATATGCTGTGAGGCATCAACCATGAGCTGCAATAGAACAGTTTATTTCGAAATTATAGTTTAAATGGATTTCAATGCTGGTTTTCATGCTCTTAAACAACGAACCACACAAACTAGATACGTGGGATTCTTTAATAAGCGGTATCTTCCAAAAATATGGGCACTCAACGACTTCCCTTGAGGACTCTTAAGAAACAAGATATATACTTTTGTCGTTGCCTGTGCGTTCTGTGACATAAAGCACCATGGCAGATATGCTGTTTAAAATCTGTTATCTGATGTATGTGGAGGTAGTAAAGTTTTATTAATTCCAGGATTAAAACATGATTCATTGTTGTATTGATTTCCAATACTAAAACGTGTCCACTTCGATTACCTAGTTTCCTTTTTAATCATTGTGTGATTCGAGCTGTATTTTCTATTTTACATCCTTTATGTGCATACCTGTGAAGATTCAGCCAATATCCACCTATAACTGTTTCTAACTAAAAATAGTACTATCTACTCCAACACTAATAGGCTGTAGTTTATCCTAAAGACCAGCAATGAACAAGCAATGGCAAAGCCAATAGGTTTTGCCAATGCAAAATATATCGGTATTGTCAATGTTTTTATACATGTTGCACATCAGTTGAGCTGCTGTGCAACACAGCTTGAAGTAAAAAAAGCACTATAAATGCTTTGATCCGTCACATCCCTTTTTTACCTTTAAGCCTTGTTGCACAGCAGCCGTGCTGCTGTGCAACATGTAAAAAAAAAACAGCACTGGAGTGTTTTGTAAGGGATCAATGGAGGCCAAGGGGTGGGGGAAAGTTGCTTTTGGAGCGGGAGGAGGACAGGGATGAAGGAGAGGGACAACACAGCATGCACTCTCTGAATGCATGGAGGTACGTAAAAAAAACACAAAAAAGAGTACCTGCTGGCCAGTGAAAGGATACTGGCCACAGGAGCAGTAGTTGGTCCATGCTCCACAGCATGGACAAGGACTCTGAAGACCCCAAACCCAGAAGGAAGCTGGACGCCAGGGAAGAGCAGCTGACTGATGGGAAGCAAGGAAGCAAGAGTGACATTGGAGCCAACCAATGAACGAAGACTCCAAAGTCCAGGAGAAAGTCAGTCACCAGAAGCAGCAGCTGACCAATGGGAAGCAAGGAAACTAGAATGATGTGGGAGCCAGCCAATGGTAAGTAAAGATAATTAATGGGTGGGCTCTAAGCCCCCTTTACATTTTTCTTTTTTAGGACAGTAGCTTTTGCTGACAGCGCATGCGTGCTGTAGGCGAAACCTAAATAGCATGAACGATTTAAGCATTCTAGCACTGTATGAGAAGATATCCCTTGTCCTTGTGATGGAACCCTTTTTGGTCAAGCGCAGTATTAAGTCTGGCCTACAGACAGGCTCATGTTTTACAAACAAAAATAAAAAATGAATGGAAGAATCTATACATACATATATATTCATACAGATAACTTTTAGCCAGCTCTCGTTAGCCATTGGTCTGTTTAGGTGCCATTTATATTTTGCTCCCAACCACCACTGCATACAGCTTGGGGAAATGGACCAACCCACTTAAGCCATTGGCGCTCTTCACTGTGAGTTAGGGCATTTTGCTTCAGCACATGTGAGTGTATGCCTAAAACGTAATCCACATCAGTGCCGGGGATGGTGGGCAAATCTCTGCTTTCCTTTCATGTTTGCCTTCCTTTATTTTGTTTCAGAGATATGCACACTACTTTTGGACTATGCAATTTTTGTGTCTACTCAGATGTTTGCTATCCTAAAAATCCTAATTCTCCCCAATCTTTATTATACAAAGTTTGTGACTGTTCATCAGTTTAAGTTACCATATCAACCACAAATCCAGCATTTTGCCATCATCCTTCTACGAAGAGCACACTGTTTTTTAAATCAAATCCATAAATACGTTAATTTTACTTCATTGTAAGTCTATTTGATATGTATTTCTATTTGAACTAATTCATAAATATTGTAGCATGAATTTATATTACAGTAGTCTTGAAGAATCAATTCACAGGCTGCATTTATCTCAAAACAATCAATTCAGATATTATGGCGCAATCCATTCACGTTCAGAAACGCTCTTCCAGGGGGATCTGAAACACGCCTGCCCTCTGTCTCTTCTTTGTATAAGTTCCATTGGCATCACTGCACTCATTCATAAACTGAGCATAGCATTTCTGTGGTACGAGGAGACCTGACCACCTGTAGCACCACCAATGCATGCCAGGCCTGTGGCATGTAGATGGAAATTGAATTCCACAGGAGAAGTTAACTGATGCACAACTCACGTCAAGCACTGCTCCCTTTTTCTTTGCTCGAACCCAAGTAAAAATGCTGTGCAAGGAGGTGGATATACACTTTGTTGCAAGTGACAGTGAGCCCATCAGTAGCACCGGCATCATGCAGTGGCGGCCACCCCTTTAGGGCACAGGATTGTCGCCCCCCTGCTGCCAGTGCAGCAAAGTGAAAAATGAAACAGTATTAAAATGAATTACCGTCTTATTTTTCACTGCTTCCAGCCAAGGCAGTGTTTGGAGGCAGGGCTGCTGCTGACTGGCAGCAGGGGAGTGGTGCTCACTCCACCAGTTTACACTGCACAAGTCACTTTGGCCGGCTCTCTTGTGACGGCCAGCCTGACTTGCGCAGTGTAAACCTCTCCATCTAGCTGTCTCAGCTGGGTGGAGGCCCAGGGCCTGCTGGAGCATCAAGGCAGACTGCTCCAGACAATCCTGGTGCTAGTCTCATGCTACTCATCTGACGCATGAGAGCACTGTTGGGATTTGCAGGAGGTGGTTGCCTAAGGCTCTAGGAGGTGCCATGGCACTGACGGCATCCCAGAAGAAAGAAGGAAAAGAAGGAGGAGAGCAAACACAGGGAAGTACATTTTTATGTTTTTTAAATCTTTTTGCCCCCACTGGTTTCGGCTCCCCTCCAGTGTTGAGGGTCACTGCCCACCACTGGTATCATGCATCACTTCCGGTGCTGTGCATGCATGGACTTCATTTAGGGATCACCAGTGATCTCTGCTGAAGCACCTGGCTGCAGTTTGTGTTCCCTGGCAGGTTCCTTGCGACCTCTTCTTCCGTGTTGCTGGAACCATTATGTGACTGTGATGCTGGCCCGGGGCTTATACTCACATAGGGGCATATTTACAAGGGCCGTATCTCCGCTTTTTTGGCTTTTAAAGCCAAAAAAGCAGAGATAAAAATATCGCCCTATTTACAAGAGGGTGATAACATGCATTAGCGCATGTTAGCACCCTTTTACCCGACGCCTCCCTTTGCATCTCTAATGAAATGCAGAGTGGGCGTCACTGGAAACTACAGCCTTGTAAATATCGCTGATGTACACATTGCGATATTTACAAGGCTGCCCACGCATTTTAGCAGACGTTAGTTTTTGGAGAAAACAGCTGTTTTCTCCAAAAACTAACGTCTGCTAAAATGCAGACTTAGCTATACTTACCATTGGGGGTGGATGATGCTGATATGACCACAGGGTCGTATCAGCAAGGTTATCACCTTTTTCCATGGAACATCGCTGGAAAACCAGCGATGTTCCATGGAAAACATCGCTATCGCTGGGAAATTATCGCCATTGCGCTATGCGTTGTTAATACAACGCTAGCATGGCGCTAATTTTCTGCGATAGCCAGCGATAACATTTTTTTCGCTAAGAGCGGCCAGCGATAATTATTGCTGCCGCTTGTTAATATGCCCCTAAAATTATAGGGGTTCCAAACAATCCAGGTCTTACTGAACATAGCGGTGCAGGAAATGGACAAAATAAATCTTGTGGAGTGACTGAATCTGGGAGGGAAGAATGTGAATGAGATGGTTGTCAGAGTCATTTTTTGCAAAAATGTCGTTCAATGGTGCATTATAATGCAATATTGTTAAACAAATGGATAAATTGTGTACGTTTTATTATCTAAAAGAATGTTACTAAATCAAACTGGATTGATCCATATTCTTGCGCAAATAGGTACAAATAATGTAAATTGATTTGTTTTCTTGTCCTCTTTATATACTTACCTCCCCCACTTTTCTCAGTTAAAAAGCCCAAAGAAGCTTCATTTAAAAAAACAAAAACAAATTGTAAACTTTAAATTGGAGTTACTTGTTTACATCGGTGCCTGTAACACTAATGATTGCTCTTCATCTATAAAACCTGATTAATTCAGTGACAAACATTTTGTTAGTAAATACAGTCCCTTTGTATTCGCATAAATTGTACATGGGAAAAGTTGTGCAGTGGTTCATTAAAAAGTATTTTTCAGCCTGTCCCTAATTATCACTGACCTTTCGCTGCATTTGAACAAACAGTGAATGCTGTATGACAATAATACTGATTGAAAGGCCTCATTGTTTTCCATTATCTTTCTAACCTGCCCCCAGGTCTCGGCGCTGCAGCACCGGCCGCACCCCTAGTACACGCGCTCCTGCTCTATTTATGAATAAGGCTGCACTTACACACTGGATAGCTCTCTGGGGCATATTATCAAGAACGGAGTTAAAATTATCGCCACTTTAGTGTCAGGAAACTGCCCAGGTTCTGGTGTGAACATGGGCTTTTATTGGAATTCTCAAGGGCATATTATCAAGCCCATTATCGCCACTTTAACAGCAGTTTCGTGCCGCTAAAGCAGCGATAATTTTAATGACGTTCTTGATAATATGCCCCTCTGTGTTTTACGGTATTGCTCGTTGTGAATCAAAGGATGTAGCCTAACGGCTAGGGCGGTGTATCTCAAATCTGGGAACCTAGGTTCGAGTCTCAGCAACAACAGCTCAACATCCTGTGATTCTGGGCACATCACTTAAACACCCCCTACCTAACAAAAAAAATGAATGTGTCCGTCTGTAATGAAACTGTTGCTCATGTAAAGCATATCAGAATACCTTCGGGTCAAGTTCGTCCTATATAAGACTCCCCCAAAAAACACAGAGGGCTATTTTATGTCCTTAAAGATATTATGAAAAGTTAAAAATGTCTTCTCGAAAGAAATCTCGAAACATTTTTTAAAGTAAACTTTCCTTTGTGATTGTGCCAATCGCGGTCAGAGCAAACGAATTGGTACTTTGTTTAACAAGCTAATCAAGGTATATTTGTTTTTTGTGGTTGAAGCGTGTTTCCAAACAGTAACGACGCGTTAGTACAATGACCTTTATAACTGTTCTTCTTATTGCTGGCATACACTTGTGTGGAGTATAGTCTACTGTTACTATAGCCTTGCAGAACCTTTACGTAGCACGAGGTCTGATTTTCCAACATTTATATTGCAGAGAGGAACTACTTCAGTTTTGTGGAGGTGAAGAGTAAGTATGAAAACATCAGTGGCATTCTGGGACTGGAAAAAAATAATGCTGGGTGGTCAGATACTGAACAGTTCTACAGATACATATTTACAATGGCACCATAAGGATTTTGGGAGCCCCGGGGAAAATACATTTTGTGGGTGCCCATGTACTGAACAACTTTGCATTTTATTACCCATTTCCTGCTAATTCAAGCATGCATGATGCCAAACAGTACTGAATGATATGTTATTCTTTAGCAGGGTTACACAAAACAGCTGATACACCTCTGCCCCGATACCTCCAAAAATACTTATGATGACACTGTGTAAATAGACGCTATGTCAATAACAAGATCCCTTTGGGTTTCTTTTAAGCATCCACATCCACGCACAACTATCATACCTACACGGCCTGATCACCAACTAAAATAGAACCCAAAAAGTCAAAATAAAATGTTTTTATTAGCAGGATCCTTGTGAGATTCAAAAGATATAAAAACAAATTTAAAAACATATGTATCATCAATTCATATCAAAAGTTCATACAAGTTAAAAACAGTTTGTTCAAAGAACCTGGGAGAACATATCAAGCAATAATAACATCAGAACCTGATGAATCAAAAAAGTGTAGGAACATAAGGGAAAGTATTAATTTTAGGATTCTGGTGCTCTGTGAATTACATAAAACTTGCAAATTTAGACTAGGTCCAATGAAAAAATGTACCTCCCTGGCAGACTTCATGGGGAGTTTGCGCCCAAATACACAGAGGTCAAAAATCATCACCTGTCAGCACTTTGGTCGAGATTATTTGAGCATCAGAACTATTTTATATCTAAACACGATTCAATGGTAATACAATCATGGACGTCACCTAGGGGTGTTCAGGTGTCGCAGCTGCGACCCCAGGCTTGCCTCTTGTGACCCCTAGCACTGCTTTTGCGACCCCTGCCCTCCGAGGTGGCAAAAGCAGTAACAAGCACAGAAGGTAAACAGTTATCTGATGAATACTGTTTACCTTCTGCAGATCTACTGTGAGATTATTTTTAAGGTTTAGAAAATTTTAATTCAAAAGTGGAAGGTGCGCTATTGATATTACAAACAAAAAAATAAACACATTGAAAAAACTCCCAGTTTTTAAAGTTGTTGCCAATATCATTTATTGTGGAAATTTGAAAAAAATGTTATTGAACAGAACTGCAGACTCGGTGTTCCGCATAAATTCATATACAATATATAATCCCTACGAATTTGTAAAAGTGGACCTGACCACTGTATCTCCCTGAGAATTAGCAATACTTTTCCCCTTAGAAGTATACACTAGGCTTCAGTGACTTCAATTATTATTATGATGTCAATGGGATTAAGAGCTTGCAGCATTATTTCCTAGGATTCTGGATCAAAGGTCATATGATGTCACTTCCTGTGAACTAATTCAACTGTGAGGTCATTTCCCCTACCCCAGGCATTTTAGTGAATCGACGTTCAAGAATACAATGTTATAATTTGAATAAGAGTTCATACCTTACTAGCTCCAGTGGCCTCATTGCAAGTTTTGCCAGAATTCAAGAGGGGATGATAACAGTGCCAAAAGCCACATCTGGAAATACAATGTTCGCAGAAACACGCGGGTCTGGCAAGATTTTGCTCTAAATTTTGGCTGCTGAAAGCAGGTGAGATATGCAGGGGAAACTGGAGGGAAGAATAAAGGGCCATCAACTGAAATTAGCCCCTAATTACTGATTCCCAAATAGTAGTCATCAGTTAAGCTATTCTACTTGCTCAACCTGCAATCCTGCACCTTCAGGGGTATTGTGACTGCTGGGAAAGTGAACTCTGTGGGTGCGACATTAACACCCCCACATTTGTAGCCTCATATTGAGGCCACACATCTTCTCAAAGCATGTTTATAATGAGTATTTTGTATATTTTGTATTTGCCCATATGTTAGGATCCATGATGAGGTGAATTAGCCTTCAATCCTTCTAAAGTCAAAGAAATGTGTTTTTTATGGTAGCACCCATTAATACAGGTATGAAGAGGGAATTCACTTTAAGGTTTATGTTATGTGTATATGTAGCTGGCATAATTAGTGCATAGCTTAGCTTTCCGACATAGGTCAAAGAAGCCTGGATCCATGCCAGAGTTTTTTGACATGAACATAAAAATACATTTACATGCAAACAACCTAAATGGAATATCTATTTAGTAACAATACTGGAAGTCTGTCCTAGATCCAGCCATCCATCTACTTTGAATATCTGTGGTGTAAATAAATCCAGACACCTCGTCGGTGCATACTTGAAATATCAGTGATTAAACCTGCTCCTCACAAAATAAACCCACAGATTTCCACTTGCATGCATTCACCTTTGATAGAAGCAGGACAAAGACATTTAAATTATGTGTGGGGTGAGCGTCTACATTTTTGGTGAACATATTTGTGCCTGAGGCACGGGCTACGTAGCCTGTGTGAAGATGGGTTTAGAGAAAGAAAGTCTGTACGCATACTTTGCACAGAATCAACCTCTATTTAATGATTATGTTCTAAATCGCTAGCACCGGAAGTATGTCTTGGCGTATACATTTGCGTTTTTGAGGCTATGTGTAGGCCTTTTATGGTTGGTCCATGAGAAATGATGGTTGTGGTTAGCACGTTATTGGGGTACCTGGACACCTGAGTCTGTGCATGAGAATGAAGCTCTCTTTAATTGGAGATGTGATGGCTGTAGCTGGCCTATGATTCTGTAATCCTCGTCTATAACGACTGCACTTCTGGCTTTTCACTGTTGTAGACCAAAACATCACAACATAGTTGATATTTAGTTGGTAACCGAAGTCCACTTTTATCTACGTTACCTTTTCTTTTCTTTTTACAAATAATACTTATTCTATGTGATTTCACTTAGTGAAGTCTGTAATGCCAGCAGTGTCAAGGGTCAAGTGACATCACATCCTACGGTGACATCAGAATCAAATGTGATACGACCTCACTTCCTGTGATGTCACTGGGGTTAAAGGGCAAGGATTGTCCCTTCTGCTCCACCTGGTATTAGTAGAACTTTGTTACTGTGGGATTAGTAGTAATGTTGGACGAGGCAACCATGTGGTTGCTCCCCCTTGTCTCCCTTCCTGTGTTTCCTACCCTACATTTCATGTAGTAAAAACTCACCATTTCCTAAGGTGTCAGGGGCTGTGCCTATGCGGCGACTTATTCATTTCCTAATGTAATACCAAGAAAATATAAATGTCTGCTACTCTCAATAGGCAAAAAGATATACAAACGAGTGTGATTCAATGGTTATTAAAATGATGGGACTTACCTTAAAATAACATTTATCCTTCCATATTTAACCATATCCGTTTTTTACTTCGTTTAAAAGCAATAAACTTTACATTGAGAAACAGGCCTACCTCTTAGTTTAGCATTTTTACGGTATAGGAAGCACGTTGCTGGCACCTCCCGTTTAACAACATTAAAGAAGTAAAAATCACAGGCGCTTAATAATGGCAATGATTTCCAGTCAATGGAATATGAATTTAGACGGATTATACTGTTAAGAAAGAAATGAAAACCATGGTGAAATGTCATGTTCCGCGTGTTGCTTGTGATCAATGGGCCCGCGTGGACGATTCTTCAGTCTCTTTGAATTAAGGGTCACCAGGGAGGAGCTGGAGGAAAGAAAACCGGGTCGATAGGAGGAAGGGATCTAATCATGCTTCAGACAGCTTCTGTGACTGATCATCACCAATTACTTACTCACATTTATTACTCATATACTTTAGAACTGGTTTTCCTCAGCATTAGGTAGGGGTATGAGCACAAAACACCTATTTATGTATTATCAATTTAGAATAAATGTTTACATTATATAAATTGTATACATTTATCAAGTATGTAAAATATGTATTACATTTATATAAATGTCTAATAAAACAACATAAATGAAGGACAACACACTTTTGTAGTTAGATGTGTATTAACTATATGATGCAGATCTACGCATATTTAAAGCATAGATTAGAGCAGAAGAAAGTGCTCAGTGCAAACATGTTTTAACTTTATTACACTACTGTTACCTACAGAACTTCCATTTATTACAACTTCCTTTGACTTATTTCAGGCTTCTTTAACTCGATCTTCCTGCATTCTGTTCCAGCACATACATATTCTGAAAACCACCTCATGCTATATTTTCTCCCTTTTAGGAAGCTTTCTATGATGTGGGCCAAACCTCAGACACAGCAGGCTGTGTTCTTGCCCCCTCCCCCCACACTCATCCCAAAGGTCTGGAACTCCTTCCCACTCCACATCACCAGACTCAATCCCTCCTCACGTCAAAAAGCTTAACGCCGTTATTACCTTGGAATATTGCATCTTAGTGTATCATCCAACCAACCTCCTGCAAGCTTGAAGACGGTCCTCTTCTCCGTTGTTCCGTCCACAAAGCTCCAAAGTCTGTTGACTAGCAGCCTTGCACATTTTCTCTGAAAAGCTTGCAAAGTTTTAAAAAGAAAAAAAGTTCTACTTTAGTAGTGGGACACTATTGTTGCTGCAGTAAAGGTTCACGGGTGGACCTGAACGGCTTGGAAACCTTGCACTACTCTCAGCCCGCCAGGCAATGTCTGGACTGACTCTTGATCTTCCTCTGTCCCATACACTATACACTATCCCATTCCGTGCACTTCCGAACCCCATTGTCCCACTCCCTTGCACACCTCACTATGGTGAGCCCCCAACCCTCCCATGCCATCCCATGCAAGCCGCTACCAACTGTACCATACCCAAACTCCTGTAATATTCTCAACCCTCCCTCATGGCAACTCTTACTTGCAGTGCAGGGCCTGGACAGTTGCCAGCTCGTGGGCAATGGGATTCCATCTCCAGGATGTCCTGCCCTGTGGACACTGTGCTTCAGAAATGTGCCCCTACTGCTAGGGCAGGGGCCTGAAGCTTTACATTGTGCAAAGTCAGAGTCAGAAAGCATTTACCGACTTTATCAAGTTCAACATATTCGACTTTACCAGCAAAGTAAATATTTCTCATGGACAGCTTGTAACCAGACTGTACTCCTTCTTAAGTCCATGGGTGACAACCCACTGCAGTCTCTTCAGCTCACCATTGTCATCTGAAACACCTTCTAAAGTGGTTAATATACTCATCATAGTTTCCTGTTAGGAGTTTAGTACATTTATGACTTTTATATGAGTCACTAACATCCCTAACCACACCCTAAACGATTGGTTTTTCGACTTGTGGAAAATGTGCCTGTTTATGCTTATTAGTAAGGTGCAAATACACACTTACCACCACTCTCCTTTGGTTTTAGGACGTTAAATGGGGTAAAAACATTAATTTTGAAATAAAAACGTATGAATATATAACATTAGTGGCATTTACCACAAGTCCACTGTTCATCGCCTCTTCTTCCATTCCTCTTCCCTGAAACATAAATGTTCTCAACTATTACTATAAACGTAGGATAGCAGACAGACTGCAATGCTTGTGGATTTGTCCCTATCGTGAGTACAACTTCAGCCCGATTCTCAAAGCCATAGCCGGAAAAGGCCAGTATTTGCTCAAACATGGTCTAATTTATATATTTGTAAAAATATTTTTGACTTTTAAAAGATTCACAGACAGTCCCATCGCCAGACGTTCTGGAGTATTCTAATGTATATAATTTGTGTGGTGGAGGCTCCTCTGCTGTGGCGGAGGAGTGTCACCCCACTGCTATTAAGCAGTGCGTAGTAGAAGCATAAAATGATAATAACTTTGCGTTACTATCATTTTATACTTCGTGCTGCTTTGCGGGCAGGCGGGTGGTCTGCGCTGCTCTGCTCTTGGAACAGGGCAGGGAAGGAGTGGTTTGCCCACTCATAAGTGCACAACAACTGTTTGCTAACTGCATTACAGCCTGGTGGAGAACATGCCCAGGCCCCCATTCCCTGGTTAAGCGTCAAACCAGCATGCTCAAAACCAATCGCAATGCTGCATTTCAGCGTTGTGATTGGTCAGGGGAGCCTGGGTGCTTACCAATCACAATGCTGCAGTGTTGTGATTGGTCAGTAGGGGGCTGCTGTGCTTCCTGTTCCTCGAGATCCATGCGGAGAGCAGGAGCAGAGACACGGGACCTGGCAGCAAGGTAAGTTAATTTTTTTAATGTTGTTTTAAATATATTCGTTCCCCCCACGCAACCCCTCCTCCCGCGGTCCCCTGCGCCCGCCCTGCCACCACGTGTGAGCCATGCTGACCGCCACTGAATTTGTGCATGAAGAATTACCAGCATGAAGAAAATGTTGCAAGTGTACATGTGACACAAGTGTTTTTTAAACAGTTCAACTTACTTATTTCTTCAATAGCAAATATTTTCCCATTGAGAAAAGCCTGTGTACTCCCATTAATAACAGGGTTAATCTCTCTATGTCCCCACTCTCTAATCACACTTACTCCTGCCTCTGTCAAGAACATATTTCTGTGCAATTCAGGACGAAAATTACCTATAAGAGGTGTGTAGATACCCACAAACATTTGAGTTTGTAGCTTTTCACCTTCTGTTTTTTTATTGGGGCACACTTAGACAAGTAACCCCACCCCAACCCTAAACTTGGGAATGTAGTCATTAATTTTCACATTCAACTAGCACACTTTTGAGAAAATAAAATTCCATCAACCATATTTCTGTGAATCAGAATAAGGAATGCGTTTATTTTGGCTGTCTATGTTTAAAGTGGGTACACACAATGCTTTTTAAACAACCCCCCAACAATTCCATCGACAATTTGTATTGAAACAGTATATGAGGCCCTCAGTATACAGTGAAAGTATTACTCACTGCAAACAGTTCTTAGTACCACTGGTGTCTGTATTCATTCATGTGCTGTGTTCATAATCCTCCACTGTACAACATTATTCCCTGCGGCACTGCAAAAAGGCACCTTGCTGCGCTGCCCAACGCCAAAGTCAAAGGGCAATACGGTGCATTCCTTTCCTTTCTTCTTGCGCTGGTGCCATTTTGGCAGTCTATTGCCAACATAGACACCCGTGTACCATGGTGAAAGGTTGCCTCCGTTGCTTACAGGTTTGTTTTTGTGCAGGAAGGGACACTTTCCAGCACAAAAACAATCCCACGAGGCATATTCCTCTTTCTACGTGTCCTGCAGAATGCAGCACACATGGAAACAGGAAAGAACGAGGCGAAATAAAGATATTTCCCCTCGTTACGCCTCACCTCAGGAGGCATACAGATTTGGAGCTTCCCCAGGTTTAGATCACTTTGTAAATCTGGGGCAGCATCAAATTCAATGGGTTTTGCTTGGGAAAACCCACTGCAACACCCATGGAATGCCTCCCCGATGCAGAGTAAGGTGACGTGTCGATTTGCGCTGCGTCGCCTTACTCATGATTTACGAGGCCACTCAAAACCACGCAGGGTGGCTTTGCGCAGCTTCATCAATCTTTATGAGAGCCCTGTGTAACGCATGTACCACATTATGTGGTGCAAAAGTGACGCAGGACTCTCATAAATAAACCCCTGAGTGTCATTTAACCATCCCTCCTTCTGTATGCATGTATGCCCTCTCTGTCCATTAGGGCCCCTCTGTATCCACCAAAATCTCTCCGCTGCTCCCATTTTAATGAATAAAAAGTCATTTTATGGTTGCAAAGGCTGTTGTTTTGCAAAACACAGGGCTTACGAAGAAAAATGGCTTAATACATCGTGCCCCAAATTACTCTATTTGAATAAGCTCTACGCACAGTCAATGCATAGAGCTCAGACGCTGAGGAGCTATTCAAGCCCCAGCTAAGGATGCATATAGGTCTGATTTTCAGCTGTGCATAGAGATGAAACTTATGCAAATGTCTGAGATGCCCGCTTCTTATTGAATTTGTCTTCGCACACCTTTGTTTGAGATGCCTTTCAAGCCCCCTGCCGCCATCCTATTACAAAATACATCATTGGGGACGGTTTAAGCAATATACTCCATGGTGAAGAGCACTGAACAATTGTTGCCTTGACAATTTCAGTGGATGGATTGAGAACACCTCACATATCAGATGTGCAGCTGTGCCTGGGGATTTGTGATTAGAGAAGAGGACCGTTCTGCTTCACGTATTTTCTGACTACTTTGGTTTGCCAGAAGACACTTATATTTTGTGTTTACATTGGGATTCTATTTCACAGTATATTAGACACGCAGATGAAAGAAGGTGACTGATGTATCGCACAACACAGGCCATAGAATATCTAATAGAGTGTTATTTTCTTTCAATAGTTATTGATTTTTAATTGTAGGTTGATCTCTACACATTAATATGGTCGCCATTGTCTCCAACATGAGTACGAACGAAGCGGGAAGATGTGTGGTTCTTCAAGCAAAGTAACATTTAGCCACCAAAGTGCTCCCCGCTCACTAAAACAAACTTCAGGGGCGGCTCCTCCATTTGAGCGGAGGAGCGTTGCCCCACTGAAATGCCCCCAAAGACAAAAAAATAAAGTGGTAATGAAGTTAATTCATTACCATTTTATTTTTAGTCACCCCATCCCAAACAGAGCGTCAGGATGGAGGCGGAGACTGGAAGGGGCAGAGCGAGCAGGGCACTTTCAGTTTACAATGCGCATGTCTTTGTGGCCAGCCGCACATGCCCACTTTAAACCTCTCTAAACCAGCTGTCTTGGGACAGCTGGGCTAGCAAAGCAAAAGCCTACAGTGCTCTTCTGAGTGTGGCTAGAGGCCACTCCCACCAATCCTGGCACTGCTCTCATGCTGGTGAGAGCAGTGGCAGGATTGGCTTTTGAGTGTGGACCCTGCCTGCCTCGAGGAGAGAAGACCATCGAGGAGAACAACACACTCGTAGGTAAGTGCTTTTAATTTAATTATATATATATTTTTTTTTTTATGTCCCACCAACCCACCACCCTTGTGACATGCCAGCCGCTACTGGTTTCCATTCATTTTTTGTTATTTGATGCCATATATATGTGTAGCTATATGACTGCTGCTTTATCGCCTTATATGTGACACCCAACCTACATTTAGGGCAGGTCATGTATGTCAGCTGTGTTCCCGAAAGGACTGGAGTGCAGGAGAGGAGATATACTGCAGGACCAACATGCATGAAGGCCATGTCACTGACATCCTAGATATCACAGTTCCAGGATATTACAAGATAATACACCTACCTTAAACTTATGTGGCACGTTTTCACTGAGTGATGTGAGGTGCTAGGCTATCTGGCCATTCCTTGATGACGTTTTGTTCACACATCATTTCATATGTTGGGGCATATTCTCAAGGACGTATCGCTGAGTTATCGGCACTTTATGGCAGGCAAATTGGTGATAAATGTATTGCCCCATTCACAAGCTGGTGCTAACAGCCCATATCACCAGTTTACCTGCGATAGCAGCCGCTAAAACATCGCCACAGATGAAACCGGCAACTAACGCTAAGATGCAGAGTAGGCGTTCCCGTGCAAAAAGCAGCAAACACACCACTTCGCAACATTCTCAATGACCAGCCAGATCGGCGATAAGATCACAAAACAGGCGATAAGGCACGTTAGCAGCAGGAATTTAACATCTGCTCTGACATGGTGCAAAGTCGGACGACAAGTGGCAATAGGGAAGGGAGCCCAGCTCAGAGCCACACCTGAAGAACTATAGATGCCATGGAGCTACTCATCATGCAGCTCGGGGCCCCAACAGGGCCACAACACCCACCGCCATGACCCTCAGGCCCGCCACCGCCCATCGGACCGCCCCTTCGCCCCCCGGACCACCACAGAGGCAGCGCGGACAAAGACAGCAGACCTTCAGGAAACGCACCAGCCTCACAGACTTAACACCAGAGAATGTCATTGCCCACTAGACTCAAAAGGACAACCATCCTCTGCATCCTGAACATCATTGCCCACAGGCTGACGGTACCAATACAGCGGATAACCAACATCCCACCTCAGACAAAGCTGCTGGCTGTGCTGCACCTGTTGGCCTCTGGGACATTCTAACCAACAACCACCAGAGTCGGAGGAGTCTCACAGCCAGCCCTATCCCAAGTTCCTCACACCTGTCCTGGATGCCATCATCAGCTTGGTACCCCAGTACCTATACTTCCCCCACACTGCACAGGAACAGCTGGAGACCAAGCAAGGCTTCTACGCCATAGCTGGATTTCGGCACGTGTTGGGGCAATTTACTGCACACATGTCCTACTTGTGCCCCCTGCTGACACTGCACAGAATTACAGCAACAGAAAGCACACGCATCAATGTGCAGGCAATAGTGGACCACCGGGGACTCTTCACCAGTGTCGTCACCAACTACCCAGGCAGTGTGCATGACTCATACATCTTCCGACAGTCCATCATCAACCGGCGCTTCCAGGATGGCACCTATGGAAATGCAGTGCTCGTTGGTAAGTTCCAAATGAACGCACAACACACCTCAACTCCACAATCATGAAACTCACAACTCTGGGAATGCACACGTTACGAACTCACATACAACATGCCAAACAACATGCACACCCACCATACATGACACCACAACATACTGCGATAACCTGGGCTAGCCATGTACATGAGCCATCAATGACATGGCACCTCAGCCACACAATACCAGAGTGTGGGGAGAGGTGGGAACCAGTCATGTGCAAAGGAGGTAAGTGACCCATGAATTAGAATGCATACAATGTCAAGTGTGGTGTGGATGTGCTGGACAGACTGCAGTATGCAAACCACAGACATATCCATGTCGACATATACTGCTGGTGGTGGTAGTGTCGTGAACAGTGGATGCAACCATGTCACCCCAGCCAGTGGGGAAGTTCTCAGAGATGTAGCCCTTTACATCCCCCCTGTAAGCGTGTGCGGAGTGGGCTGGCCCGGCGTCCGCCAGGCTACCGTAGGGGTGTGAATAAAAAGCACGTAGCCCTGGGCGTGGTTCTCTTCCAGAATGGCCACTGTGTCTGCCAGGCCGGCGCCTCTCACCCCGCCACAAGGCCGACGCCGTGAGCGGTGTTGCCTGCAATTCTGTGCGCCTGCTGAACCCCAGACCACTGGTCCCCAGACCTCTTCTTGCCCGCTCCTGCTCATCCAGGCCTCACTGCTCACCTTCCAACACCTGCGTGTCTCCAAGAGGGCCCACCATGTTCCGGTGCAAGCTCCAAGCCCGAGGCCCGCAACCTTGCCAGCCTCCTCAGACCATCACGGCCTCCGCAAGCAAGGCCTGCAGTACTCCTTTCTCATTGACGTACTCCGCCGGCATACCCAGCGGACAAGTAGGTCACACATTTGGAACTTAGTCTTGATTACACAATGGCAGAGTACATATTTCATGGCTGTGTTTATGTCACTATACTCCCTTTGATGTGGTGCCACCAACTCTGTGCATAGCATTCCAACCACACATGTCTGTGGGCCCTTGCTGACTTCTGCCTCCAGCCTACACTGCGGTCGAGTAGGTCACACATTTGGAACTGAGTCTTGATTATGCAATGGCAGAGTACACATCATTGTACGCAAGGAGAGGAGGAAGAGGAAGACGTGGTTCAGTCCTGAGGAAAAAAGGATCCTCGTTACGGAAGTGATTGAACACTACCAACAACTGCTCTGGTGTCACTAACTCTGTGCATCGCAAGCCAACAACACCCGGCTGTGGGCCCATGCGGATCGCTACCTCCGGCCCACACTGCGGTCCTGTAGGTCACACATTTGGAACGGAGCCTTGATTTATATATGGCCGACTTGATATCATTGTACAGGCCTCATCCCCTTCCAGCTCTGGTGCCACTGACTCTGTGCCACGGGAGTCAGAAACACTCTCTGGTTGAACTTTTGTGGTGTCTGAGTCTATGGCCTGGGTGTTGTCATCATCATCATGTAGCTGATACTGACATGGTGGGAAAAAGTAGACTGTAGCATTCAACTCCTCCATATTGCCTGTTTCTGCTTGCTTCTGCCCTCTGCATCATGCCCTGGATGGACAACTTCCACTGTCCCCTGTAACACTCCGCGACATTCTCCTTGGACATCAACGAGGACCCGCTCAGCTCGCGTGGCCCTATCTCAGTGCACTGCAAGTCACCATCACTTGCAGGTATGCCTGTGCCTGCCGCAGTGCATCCGGGACCACTAACTCTGTGAAGCTCAAGTCATGGACCCTTGCTGTTTGTACTTTGAACTTCTGATTGTCTGATCACTGTTGTAGTTGTTGCCAGCACCAACCAACCTCTGAGTGGTGCCTTACACTACCCAACACCCATCCAGCACAGGCATCACTGGACGTGTGACCCTGGCAATAAAAGGTGCCGGGCGTACGTGCCCGTAGCCAGTTCCACAAATTATCTCAGTGTGTCCTTGTGGTCATTATGTATGCATGAGGGCCCCGGGCCATACCACATTACATTGTGCTGTGTACAGTGGGCGCAACCTTGTCACCTCAGGCAGTGTGGTAGACCTGGGACATGTAGCTGTGTCGGACCCCCCTGTGAGCGTAAGGGAGTGGACCAGCATACGGCAGTATAGCATAGGGGTGTGGTCATTCAACACACGGCTTTGGGCGTTGTTGATTTTAGGCATTGCCAAGGAAGTTGCTAATGTGTGTGTCTCTGTTGTAGTGTCAGCGCCACCCGTCACGCAATATACAATGTTGCTATGTAGCATGCCCCCGAAGTGTGGGCTCGTGAGGGGGGTAATGAAGGAGCGCAAACCCGCTCGGGGTCCGGGATCAGACATGCCAACTGTTGTGTGTGTCGCTATTTCCGCAGTGTAGGCCAAAGGTCTACCCTCAACCACATGGCGAGTTCAGCCAGGCATGATCTCTACATCTGTGGGCACCCACCTTTAGCGCACAACATCACTGTGCCATTGTCAGGCTTGTGGACATACGCAGACAGGCATGATAATGGTGTGCCGTAGGGGTGCAAATGATGCAACCGCGCTGCGCACACTAGTGAATAGACTCAGGGGAGGGAGGAGCAGCAGTGAGGTTACATAATACACATTGATGCCGCTCATTTGAAACAAGCAGTACATGTCATACAGGAATCACAAAGTCACACATATCACACACCAATGAACCAGTGAGCCTGCCAACACATCATACAGAACCAACTATTGACTCATGTCCTCTGCAATGTCACAGGTGACCAAGGATATGCACTCTGCGATTGGATGATGACACCCGTCTGAGCCCCGAACACACAGACCCAGAGGCAGTACAATTTGGCCCATAAGCGCACCAGGGGCATCATGGAACGCACATTTGACGTGTTGAAGTCACTTTTCAGATGCCTGGACATCACAGGTGGAAGGCTCCTGTACAGCCCAGGCATTGTGTGCAAGATGATCGTTGTGTGTTGCACAACATATGTGTACGCAGCAATGCCCCATGGATACAAGTGCCAGATGCACCAGACGATAATGATGAAGATGAGGCAGGTGGATCACACCCCACTGCAGCTGCAGCAGGAATAGCCCATAGGAACATCATCATTTACAATTTCTTCACATGAGAATGTCACATTGTGACAGTCATTAGCAATCACGGACAGTACAAAATGACCACAGACACAGCATGTGCAAATAAATGCATTCCAAAAGCACATTCCCTGAGTGCACGTCACTCATCTGTACAGGCACATCACTCAGACAGGTGTGCGTGCGACATGTGGGGCTAACATTTTTATGATGTGTTCATGGATGGCGGGTGTGTCACCTCTGTGCAGAGAGGATGTTTATGGTGTCATGTTTTCAAAGTGCCAGTTCTGTGTGTCACATTTAGTAGGGAATCCCACTCTTTGGCATTTCACATGTGTCCCAAATCGTTCCATTTTGGCTGCCATTTGTGACCTACAGGTGACAACAGGGCTTCTTTGGGGGTCAGATATGTACCGCCATGATGCAGGGATGCCCCTTGTGACTCAAGTCCCACAACATGGGCAACATGTACGTAAGTGGGAGTAAGCACCCCTCCATTCGTCCACGCTTTCATAATTGATTGATCATGGTCATGACATGTGTGTGTGCAGGAGGGGTGGCTTGTTCCTCTGTGATGTGAAGGGGAGATGCGGTTTCACAGTGTGTTCCATGCATGTTTCAGCATTGGCGCAGTTTACATGCAGACTGCATGTCAATGTATGTTGTGACTGTGAGGAGATGCCTATTTGGTGCGGGACATTGGTCATTTGTTCTACGTCACGGATGTGGGGTTGTGCTCGTACATTGTCATCTCACCGTTTTTTTACTCTGCTTTTATGGTGCATTTTCCCGCATGACACGTGAGAATTGCAGGCCTGTTGCTGGTTATCGCTGATTTGTGTATTGCGATTGGCCTCATCGCACCTTTTCTGGCATTGGTGTTTCGCATTTTTGCGGCGGCGAGTTGATTTTAACATGGTCATTTGACGCGTTATCGAGGGACTATCGCATGGTGCCGCCGTGTTGAGAATACTACGTTAACGCGGTGTTGTTTTCCCGCGAAAGACTGCGATATGCAAGGTTGCGTTACACTGATTTGGCGGTTTATCACACGTTCTTGAGAATATGCCCCTTTATGTGTAAGTGTGAACCAACATATTTTCTTACATCTGCACCAAACTCTTTAATGACATTTCATGTATGAGGAATTAGGCATAAGACTTATCCCTAAATATTGTTATCCCAAGTCACATAAACAATTGAAATTATACACGTTTATGGCCTCCTTTCCTTTAAAGGAATGTTTGTGGTGAGAAAGTGTTTGGTTTAGTTTTATTACACATGTTCAGAAATCATGTCATTCAATCGCATGTGATTCAAAAAGAAAGGGAAAGAGGAAATAACAAAGGGGAGAGAAAAAAGAATAGAAGAGATAAGTACCAATATTTAAAAAAAAACATTCATTATCTATCCTGTTCATGCCCACTAGTATGCTGTCCTCTTCCTGAATGACCGCTAATAGTCTAGTTTTGGGAAGATAATATGTTGCCTGATTTCTACATAACAGAGACACATGGACTCTGTGACATGTTGATTGTATGTAAAAAAAAGCCATGTCTTAAAAATAGTCGAGGGTAATAAATTAGAAACATTAATGTAGATTATTAATAAAAATTGAATATAATTGTTACTGTAAAAAATCTTACTGCCTTCTTTAAATCGTATGTTTGCACTGCCTAATCATTCTTTTCAACATTTTCTCTTGCCATCTGCCCCTCTTTCGTGTATTTTTGTACTTTTCCCCAAGGATGGCAAGCCTCCAGTTAGCCCCCCGCCCCTCTTCCCCCACCTTTATGTCCCCCGCCTTTACTTCCTCATCCTTCCCAGCACTGTTTTCGAGTTAACCTACCCAACATTGTAGTCTTTCACTACTCGCCCTGCCGGGTCCTTCCCATGCCATGAGCCTCCTTACCTATCCTGCTTTCTCTCTCACCTCATACTTGCTTTTCTCCGGGCTAGCTTTCTTTGTCTTTTCCCACAATGCATTGCTACTCTTTGCATGCCTTTCTGCTCTGCATGAGCAAGCCCCACCTGCATTCCTGTTTGGTGACCATTTTACATCGTTTCACGTTTTCCAGCTGCTTTTTGGATTAGCTGAAGTTATGAAATTCCTCTTTTTAGGTCCACAGCATCATACTGCTTTGTCACTACTTTTTTCTTCTCACATAGTGAGTTTGCGTCATTTAATGACACTTTTCTGCATGTCAACTTACAACACTAAGTACAGTGGGTAGTTGAATTTCTCGCGCCGGGCTCCAGTTTTGCAGCTCAATTGTTCCTGAGATTTTCCTCTTGTAAAACTATAGGGCAAAGGATCAGATTTTAAAGGTCAATCTGTTTGCATCTATACCCAGTTTTACTTCTGATCTATAGGGCTTTCTGTATGTGCTTTGCGGTTGCTTTTGTGAATCCAGGGTCTCTATCACTGATTAAGAAGATCAGAGTACCAGATCTGTTTCCTAGCAGATCTTACCCCCTCCACGCCGATTACATTCTATGTATCATTGAAATTCTGATCAGCTGGGAGTGGAGAAACCAATGTTAGAGGTCTTCTGTTTGCTTCATTTACAGGCGCATGTGACCCCCCTCTCTTTAAAAAATTGACCCTGATGTTGTGATTTTTAGTACATTACTTCTTTGCTTCATAAAGTGTTGACATCGGGCAGCTGTGTGACATAATTCTGTGTTTATCCTGTAAAAAATATAAGAGGCCATGGGATGCTTTTCAATCTTGACAGTGCAGTTTCCACTCTTTCCCTCCTATTCCTAACTTTCTTTTTTTTTTTTTTTTTTAAGTTCAATAAGATTTTATTAAGGAATGAAAAGAGAAGAATCAATACAAAATGTCAGCAATAAAGGAGGGGAGGGAAGGGAGAGGGAGAGAGGGGGGGGGGAAGGGATAACAAATGCAAAATGTGAGAGGCAAGAAAAATACAATGGAACAGTAATCATGGGCATTAGAGAAGGAATCATAAAAGGCATAACCGTTATAAGTTAAACAGCAAATCATTAAAGGAATAAAAACAAAACAATATGCTAGTGAATCTTGAATGTGAAAAGGGTCTCACGGAGGTTTAGGAACTTCTTGTTGAACAGGCATTGGACGGAAAGAACGGGCAGAACAATTATTTAAATACAACGTAATGGGAAGCCATAGGTCTGCACGTTTAGCTGCTAATTGAACAGGAAAAACAAAGGCAGTATCAAGTCTGTGGTTGTGGCAAACATTGTACCACCATGCTTTGAGGGAAACATTAGATGCGTTTTTCCAATTAACAGTAATTTGTTGGAAAGCTACAGCTAATAATAAATCAACAATGCGGACATTCATATCTACAATATCCCAGCTAGAAGATAAGCTTCCTAAGAAGAGGTGAGAGAGAGAAAACGGAATACAAGTATGGAAAATAACATTAATTTGAGCCCACACCTGTAACCAAAAGTCATGCACATGTTTACAAAGGAATAGCATATGGAGTAAGGTAGCATTAGGGGTATCACATGACCAACATAAATCTGGGGTGTTTGGAAAACGCTTATGTAGTGTAGAAGGCGTGAGAAGTAATCTGTTATAAATAAAAAATAAGGATTGTGTCAGGGAAGCTGCTCTGGAGGTTTTACGAAGTTTTGCCCAAACCTTATCCCATGTAGATATCGGCCAATCTATTCCGAGATCTGATTCCCATTGATGTTCTATCTTGGATTTGGGTCTGGGCAGCTCATGCGTGTGAAGGTATTTATAAATAAGAGATGCCTTGGGGGTGTTACGAAGGAGAGAGTGAAGCTGAGAGCTAGGGGCGCTTGAAAGAAGGGGAGGCGGGGAGTTCAATATCCGCTCATAGGTCTCGAGAATAGCAGCTTTAAGTAAAAGGTATTTGGGGAAAAAGGATGAGGGTAGACCAAAAAAAGAACAAATATCGGAAAAAGAGAGAAAGGTGAGACCAGAAAAGAGTTGCGAGATCCAAATCAAACCTCGGGCTCTCCAGGATTTCCAGTAAAAGGGCTTATTACGAATTAAAAGATATTTATTATGCCAGATGGTGGAGGAGAGGAAATCGTCAATGGTCAGAGGTGGATTAGGGGTAGCAGACAGTAAGAGCTTAAGAGTGTGCTTGTGAATAGGAGTGGGAAGCGAAGAGGGTTTGCGGGAGAAAGCAAGATATTCTGCAAAAGAAAACGGAGACAGGAGATTACGCTCAACCTTAACCCACAGAGGACAGGGAGAGATGGGATCCTGCAGCCAGAGGGAGGCTTGACGTAACAAAAAGGCCTTCTGATAAGCAGGAAAATCAGGAAAGTTGACACCCCCTTCAGAGGCAGGGCGAATAAGTCTGGCAAGAGACATTCTGGATTTTTTTGAGTTCCATAAAAATGAGGATAATAGTGAGTTAAATTTTTTAAAGAATCTCGATGGAATTGATACTGGAATGTTGGACAATGTATAAAGAATAATGGGGGAAATCATCATTTTAATAGTCTCCAGGCGTCCCCACCAGGACAGGTATAAAGGATGCCACCTTGCAGTGAGGTCCGCAATCTTTTGTGCGCATTTGGACATGCATAAAGAGACAGTGGCTGGAATGGAGGAAGTGATGTATAACCCCAGATATTTAATATGGGAGGGACACCAAGTAAATTGGGAGACAGTAAAATCTTGTTTGAAAGTAAATTTAGTCAAGGGTAGGATCTCACATTTATCATGATTGAGCTTATATCCAGAGATGGAGGAATAATTTCGAACTTCATCTAGGAAAGCGGGGAGGGATTCTGCAGGATTAGAAAGAAAGAGTAAAATATCATCTGCGTAAGCAGCGAGTTTAATTTGAGAATCTGCAATCTGGAAGCCATGTATAGCGGGGTTCTGACGTAGTTTGGACAAAAAAGGCTCTAAAGCAAGGTTAAAAAGAAAGGGGGAAAGGGGGCAACCCTGACGGACGCCCCTACCTAAATCAAAATAAGAAGAGATTTGACCGTTTGCAAATACTGCAGCTCTAGGGTGTGAGTACAGCAGGGAGACCAAAGAAATGAATCTGGGTCCAAAACCAAACCAAGTGAGAGTGTGAAAAAGATAGCGCCACTCAACACGATCAAACGCTTTTTCAGCGTCAAGGGCAACTGCTGCAAGGGAGTGTTGACAGCGGGAGGATTTTGACAATATATTAAATAGGAGTCTTGTGTTATCCGTGATGTGTCGGCCTTTGACAAATCCGGACTGCTCTTCACCCAGAAGATCAGGGAGAAGGTGATCTAGTCGAATCGCCAATGCCTTAGCAAAGAGCTTGTAGTCAATATTGACTAAGGATATAGGCCTGTAATTTTTGCAATACTTAGCATCCTTCCCAGGTTTGGGTATCAAACAAATATGGGCATCTGAAAACGTCCCTGAGGAAGCACCTTGGGCAATAAAAGTATGGAGAAGGGAATGCAATCGTGGAATCAATAACTTAGAAAAATGAAGGTAAAATTCAACGGTAAAACCGTCTGGACCAGGAGCCTTGTTGAGTTTGAGAAGTTGCAAAGCAGCGAGCCATTCTTTTTGTGTGACGTCAGATTCTAAGGAGGAGAGGTCAAGAGGGAAATTGGCGGGTGTGCGGATAGAAGAAAAAAAGTGGACAAGGGAACTGGGAGAGGGTTGAGTCCCCGGTGTGTACAAAGTCTCATAGAAACGTGAAAACTCAGCAAGAATGTCAGCATCCCCATGTTTCAAATTATCATCAGGGTCATAAATAGATTCAATATTTAACTTGTTATGTTTAATCTTCAAATAGTTAGCTAGGAGTTTCCCCGCTTTGTTCCTACCCCCATAAAATTTAGCAGTCGACTTCAGCAAATACAGGGAAGCATCTTCTGTAGATTTCTCATTAAATTTCATTTTTGCTGCAACAAGGGCCGTCAAGCTATCAGCAGAGTGGGATGTGAAATATGTATGTTCCAATCTCTTAATATCTGAAAGGAGGTTTTTGGTGTGCCATCGAGCAGTTTTACGTTTGTTTGCGACAAAATTAATGATAAAGTCACGTGCCGCTGCTTTAAAGGCATCCCAAATAGTATGCTCTGGAAGGGTGGCGTCGTCATTAGTCAAAAAAAAATCGACAGAAAAGGAGGTGAATGCAGCTGTAAACTTGGAATCGGCAAGGAGGGAGTTATTGAAGCGCCACCTTCTGGGACCAGCAATCTTAGGGAATACATCAACACTTGTGAGAACAGGGGCATGATCTGAAAGCAAAATCGGACCAATCTCGGAGTGTAAAAGCGATTGAGTGAGATTGTGGGAAACAAAAATGTAATCCAAGCGTGATTGGGAGCGATGACAAGGAGAATAGAAAGTGTATTCCCTCAATTTTGGATTACATAGGCGCCAAGAATCTACTAACTTATGTTGTGAAATAGCATGACTAAATAGCTTGTGGGGCTTGTTAGGAGTATAGGGGGTCTTGGATGATCTATCAATAAAGGGATCCAACGGTTGGTTACAGTCTCCCGCCAAAATAAAATTGTGGTCCATAAATTTAGTTAGGAGTAGGGAGAAATTGGACCAGAAAGAAGGTTCACCCGTGGTTGGGCCATAAACGTTAAGGAGAGAGATTGGAACACCTCTGAGTAATAGCTTGGCATAAACCCACCTGCCTAAAGCGTCAGATTCTTGAGTAAGAACCTGAAAGGGGAGGGATTTACGACAAAGGACTGCCACACCATTCCGCTTACCGTCACCCTGCGAGTAAAAGAGTTCACCCACCCAACCACGTTTAAGTTTGACAGATTCAATATCCGTTAAATGCGTTTCTCTGAGAAATGCGATATCAACGTTCAGTTTGGCTAGGTGTGACAAAATCCTTTGGCGCTTAATCGGAGAATTGATACCCTTCACATTCCATGACAATATATTTAATGACATAAAAGTAATATTTTAACAAAAAATGTGAAAAATATGAGTAATGAATAAAAAACCCATGAAAAGAAAAAAAGATATAAAGAGAGAAGAGAAAGTAGCGTGAAAATATTGAAGAGAGGAAGGAAAAAAGGGCAGATAAGAGCATTTGTGTTGTCGAGAAAGGACAAGTGTGAGGAAGGAGTACAAAAATTTGAGCAGAAAGCCAAAAGTAAGAAAACAATTGAGAAACAAATGTATGTAAAGAGACAAAGGATGCATTGCTTACACATACTAAAAGTTCCGATCAGAAGTAGGAAGACAAAATGAATACAAATGAACAAAAATGGGAACAAGGGAAGAAAGAATAGGAAGGAATATAGGGGAAGAATAGCGGATGCACGGGGAAAACAATTAAGGGAGTAATGAAAAAACATACCTACAGAGGAAGGGAGCGAGAAAGGGTGGGGGAGGGAAGGAACCACATGGGTGAGGCAGCACATCCACGAGCAACGAAGCAGGGACCGGGAGACACCATTGAACACGAAAAGAATTCCTGTGAGACGAAAAAGAAGAGCAAAAAATTAAAGCATATTAGGGGATTATGACAAACTAAAACTAACAAATAGAACAAGAGACATCATCATGTATAAACAATAGAACAATAGAACAATAGAACATCGGCCTAGCGAATATTTAGATAACCAGAAAAACTAGGGGCAACTGCAACCCAATAAGGTCATGAAACAAGAATGAGATAGAGAGCGCCTTCAAATAATCATATAGGCACTAGTCAACCAGGAGCAGAGGATGATGGTCCGGAGACATCCATGGTAGATGATTTGTGCGCATTGATGAAGCTTTGTAAACGGACAGGGTCTTCATAGGTTGTAGTCTTATTATTGTATGTAACTTTGAATAAACATGGGTGATAAAGGCCATAACTTGCCCCCATTGCGCGCAGATCTTCTCTCAGGCTCAAAAAAACCTTGCGACGGTTGGCGGTGGCTTTGGCATAGTCCTGTGCAAAGAATAGGGATGAGCCAGACCAGGACAGATTCGGAGAGGATTTGGCCGCCGTCAAAACCATCAAGAGATCTAAATATTCCAAAAAGTAGATGATGACCCCTCTAGGTCTCTGTGAGGAGGAGGCAGAAGAAGGTGGCCGACCCAATCTGTGAGCCCGCTGAATATTGAGAACTTTGTCCTGTGGCAGATGGAGGAGCTTGGGAAGAAACGTCTTGAAGAAAGCAATTGGATCAGACCCTTCAAGTCCTTCAACTAGGCCATAAATACGAAGATTGTTGCGTCTGTTTCTGTTTTCCAACTGCTCTACTTGTTGTTGAAGATCCGAGACTTGGGATTTCAGGTTTGAGACAACAGAGGAAGTTTCTTGGAACGACTGAACGGATTTCTCGATTGATGTGACCCTCGTCTCCATTTGCGACCAATTGTCCGTGAGGACTTGGAGCTTACTGTTTGTCTCTTCCATGAAAGGACGTAAGGATCTTATTTCTTCTAACAACAATTCCATGGACACTGAACCAGAGTGCTTTGGAGGTGAAAGGGAGTCCGATTTAAGCCTCTTCGTGTTAGATTTAGAGTTATCCAGTGAGTGCCTGGAAGGATGCATTGGCGTAGCAGAGTCAGACGAGTTAAGAGAATCTTCTAATTGTGAAAAAGCAGAAAAAACCTTGGAGTTCTTCAGAATCTGAGGTTTGGGCGGGCGAGATGAATGCGACATTGATTTGAGTCTGCCCATATGACAAAGCCGTATAAACGTTGACTTGTTATAAGTCACAAAGAGCTAGAACAAAGAGAGCTCAGGAGAAGGCGCATCAGGAGTACGCAGGTGCCAAGTACGTCAAGCAGAGAAAGCAACCAACTCCGCAATATTCAAACAGAAGAACCAACTGTGGTGATGCCTGGATGCTGCTAGTGAGGCACTGTATTACAGAATGTCGATAACATCACTTGCGCAGGATATTCTTAGGCAGATTGGCAGGATATGAAGCGAAATGACTTCTCACGCACTTCAAAGAAGCCTGCAACAGCTAATAGTATTGGTGATATAAAAACAGCCAGGTGCGCACTCGTGGTGAAGGCATGAGGGGATCCTAATGGAGCGTTGAAAATATCATGTCTGGAAAATAAGCTCAGCGATAACCATGGGAGAGAAGGGCACTTCATGAATGAACATTATTGAGATACAGCGTGTGTGACTGGCGCTCCAAATTGACGGTAGACATTGCAGAAATCGATGTGAAGAGGAAAAATAATCAGGAAAGTGAAAAATGGGCCCCAAATAATGTATAATATCGAGCGCTCGTAGCCCCGAGTTGACGAGGCAGTTACCTCAGGATGGCACACATTGATCTGCAGAGCTAAGATGGCCGCCGCATCAAGAGAAGTCTGAGGGAGCTGTCAAGCGGCAAATTCAGCGTCGCGGAGACGCGAAGAGGCTTCAGCCGACGTCCAGTTTGACCAGGGCATGTTCCGACGCTTTTTCATCCGCTCGTCCCCAGGAACGGAAAGCAGGAACCGGTTAGTCTCACGGTGCCGCTCCGGAGCTTACACGGACGCCGCCATCACTCGCGGGCGCCAAGCCACGCCCCCCCCTATTTCTAACTTTCTTCATCCAGTTTTTTTGTGGCAAGGGAATTGAGTCCAAATGTTCCTCCAACATCTGCATCTGAGTGCAAGTGGTACTCTGTTGCTTGTTGGGTCTGAGCCGGTGCATTCTGAGACCTTTGGGTTTTCACTTCCTCACATGTTGTGTCAATTAAGTTAGTGTATTCTCTCTAAGCAACATATAATGCGGATGCTCTCCATATGGTAGATTCCCCACATCTGCTTGTAAGATGGCTGCTAGGTAAGATGGCAGCAAAGGGATGATGTACTTCCTGACATCTCTCTCACATTATGTCCCAGCAATTCTGACTTCCATTTCAGGCTTGAGAGTTCACTACCGTATGCCAGAACTTTGACTACTTTGCTCTTAGTGAGGCTGTTGAGACTTGAGTGGTAGATGGTTAGTTGTTGAATTTAATCCCCAGGCAGGAGAAGTATGGGGCCATGTACATAGATCCGAATCTAAATTCTTTTGCTGTTTTCACACTGTGATCTTTGATATTTCAATGTTTAAGACTCTTTGATTGCACTTTCTAGAGAGGAAGAATGCGTCAGCTTTCTTCTGGATGCAATTTGTTGTCATAGTGATAACGATGCAATTGTGCGCATACAGGTAAGTAAGAACACCAAAAGGTACTGTGTAAAAAATGAGGCTGCCCTGACAACATGATGATGTCATTTACATGCTTTAAAATATAGGTACTAGTATGTTTCACTTCTTTGTCAGTCACCTAAAAACTCACCTGTCGGTCCGTGGAACATGCATGCAGTTTTCTATTACTTTCAAGAGGCACAAGTCTATGCCATAGTTTCTAACCTGTTTCACAATCTGACTGTCTACAATGTATATAGTTTCTTCAGTGGTGAAGTACAGTGTATGTTTTGTTTAGTATAATGCAATGTAGCAATTGGCATTGTCCCATAACTATAACGTCTCTTTAACCTTTGCTTTATTTAAATATAAAAGGCAGTCACTGTTAGGTTATAGTTTGGATGGTGTTTCCATAAGAAATGGCTTCTTTGGTTTGCTAATAACTTTGGAAACATTTGATGAATCTTCACAAAACTTTCCCCCCCCCAATTTTGTTTTTGCTCAAGTCCTTCCTGGAAAGTATTGAGGTGATCTGTCAAGAGGGGGCTAAGAAAAAGGTCGGTCCCAAAGCACAAAATCATGCAATTTCCATAGGGGCTTTTGCAAAGTGCTACAGACAAAACAGCTTATTTGGCAGGAAGCTAGATCTTGGTACAAAAAGATGCTTGTTTTGATTTCATGTAAATCTGTTTTGTAGTTTTAAAAATAAATACGGGACTGAGGGATGGGGTCCCTGTGGCCTATAAATGCTCAGTGAGGGGGGCGCCGCCCTAAAATTATTAAATATTTTTAAAAAAGAATTGCTCGCTCCCATGCTGACAGTGGAGTCAGCAGGGCCGCGGGGGCACTGGTGCCCCCCCTTCAGCCCCCAACAACAAAAAAATCTGTGTGTCCCAGGACACCCAAAATATGCAGCAAAAGAAGAAAAAAAAATAATTATAAGTGAGGAGCCACTGATTTATTATTCACTGCTCCTAGCAAGGAGAGCTACATAGTGCACTGGTGAATTTTATAATAATATATCTTCATGTTTGTGGTGCCCTTAGAAGAAGCAGGGGCACTACCAGACATTTTGTTCATGTTGTGAAGGAGCTGCAGGGAGTGCATCAACCCCTCTCAGCAGTAGTTAAAAAAAAAAAAGTCTGCTGGGTCATTGAAACTGTGACGCATGGAAAGAGTATCATATCTTTGAGAAGCACTCCTAGCTAGAGCACTATGCTCTTCAGCTGGAGTGTAGAGCCTCTTTTTGGTCGGTTCTATGGATGCACTTTTTAGCTTGAAATTGTTCTTTAAAAAGACTTAAAGATATGTTGAAGATTTTTGTAATATTTATTTAAAAAACTTTATTATGACTATCACTTTTACTAAACATTGAACTGCATGAATAAATCAAATACACATTTCAGGGCCTGTTTGGGGGGAGTGTGGTTTTGGCTGCCTGCTGGGAGTTGGTCACAAGCCTGGTTGATGGCCAGGACTTACGGATAATCCCATGCAGGGCATGGGATTGATGCTTCGTATGGTTACAAAATATTACTTTATGTAAAAAAAATAAAAAATAAATTCACTGAAAGAAACCAAAAGTTAAAGGAACGTTATCGTTAGGAGAAAATGTCAGTTAAAATATAATGTTTGAAACAAAAAAAAAAATTCAGCAGATATAGTTATCGAAGGTAACCATAACTCATGCTTTAAGTAACTATAACTCACACCCTCACCATGCCAAGATACTTAACCCACATATCACATCGCTCATAACATGATCTATGACATCATTGATGACAGGACTGTGCATGGAAACTGCACAAATTACCTTAGCGCACAAAGTTTTGTTACTGGAGTTAACTATAACTGGTGAATGTCAGTGGTTTCGTTAGTTTAAAGTGGTATGTTTTAACAGACATTTGCACCTAACTATAACATCCCTTTAACATTTATTTTTTCAGTGTATATATATATATATACACACACACACACACACACGAATATATATATATGTGTGTGTATATATATATATGTATATATATATATATATATATGGTATCTACTTCGTCTACGTCAACAGAGAATTGGCACACCGTGTAGTGCTAAATATACCATTAATTCACCTCCTTTGGCAAACATAACAGTGTCTATGCGTTTTGACTCCCACAGAGTCTTTCTCACAAACTATCCAAAGAAGTTCTCTTTTCTGCCTAGTTTGGGCATGGAAAGATTTGGGGTGAGCAGTCAACCGGGGAGTGGGAAAAAAGGGGGCTTCCCAAGGTGCAAAATCTTAATGCGTTTTCTATAGATGTATTTATGAAGGGCTACCGCAAAAACGGAATTTCACCAAATTTGGCTGGAAGCTAGATCTTGGTCCGTTGATTGTGCTTTGTTGTTAATCTGTACAGTAGGGTTTTTAGAAATTATGGGTCAAAAATATTTGTATGTCTGGATGGTTAGGTCCGAGAGGCTCGAGAAACTCTTGCGGAGGTGCCAGTCCAAAAACAGTGTTCTGATTAGCCCAGGGAACATTGTTTCTTTGTGCCAATTTGCCCCTGCTCTGATTGGCTCTGGCCGCCCATGCAGCCCCGGAGACCGCCACCTCCCCAGGGCTACTGCACTTAAATGTGGGGGGCACGCGCACCCCACTGCCCTGAAGACCAACACCTCCCCGGGATTATTTTCAAAATGGGAGGGGGGACGAGCAGCACCCCCCACCTAGAACCATAAATGGCCCTGGGGACCACCACCCCCGGGACCAGCTCCAGCAATGTCCTGGGGTGCCCACCCCGGGACTTGCAGTTTGCTATGGGATGGCAGTAGTGATGTCATTTGTGACGTCATCAATGATTTCACTGGCCATGTTGGAGTGATGTAATATGTGAGGTCATGAGCAGTGAATTGCAGGTATGCGAGTTATAGTTAACTCAGCTAACTATAACGGCTGAATTTCTCCGGTTTTGTATGAGTAAAATCTGACCCTAACTATAACGTCCCAATAACCTTTGTTTTTGTTAGTGAATTTCTACTTTTTTTTTTTTTATTCCATTTTCTAACTATAATATCCTTGTAACATTTGGTTTTTTGAGTTAAAAAAAAAATATCAGTTTTTTATCCACTGATGTGTTGCTGTGTTATTCACATTTTTGTTCCACCCACCACAGCATCGAGCAGTGGGTGATACCACTTCAGACACTGGCTAACTTAACTGTGAGGTACAGCATTCTGCACTTTCACAAGGAGTGCATCCACATCCAAATTAGCCCCTAAGTGCCAGCGACTACAATAGTAGTGTGTGTTTTCTGAAAACAAAAAATATTCTTGCCGTTTTAATCATTTTTTGTATATATCAGCTAGGGCCCAGATGCCCGCCCCCGATCCCTCCAGAACAATAAAGTTTTACAATAACCATTAACAAACGAAACAAGCATTGGCAGCCAACAGCCTCGCAGCCAACATCAGACTTATAGGCTTATTTGTTTTTATTGTGAGGATTTGCATTACAGTCAGCAATTGAGAGTCTGCTATGTCACTATGAGTCATTATGAAAATGGGGTAACACAATTATAGTCTTGGACCTGGGCGTAAATTGGTACAAAAAAACAATGGTCCCAAACCTTTCCTTTAAACAGTATAAGTCTAACCTACAATACTCTTTTCATGCTCACAAACTGTAGGAAGAGTATTGTAGGTTAGACTTATACTGTTTAAATGAAAGGTTTAGCACCATTGTTTTCTGTACCATGTCACTATGTGTGGCATATACAATGGATTTGAGTAAATGTCTGGATAGTAATTTGGTATGTTTGAGTGTTTTTTGAGAATCCGTCATCATTATCCCATTTTTCGGTTCCTTTGCATGAAGATTAATTGTTTACCCTAGTCTACTTTCTGACAATTCCGGTTGGTGGCACCTAGTAGGTACATCCCACATTGTTCATGAACACAACTCAAAAAGATTTCTGCTCACAGGTGGACATTCAGAGACATGATATAGGTTCAATGGCAAGAGCAGCGCAAGCCCTTTGTAAATCTGTTCCATAGCGTGAAATACAAAATTGGACAACACACGCACACTCTTGTATGTGGGCATAAGCACATGCCCACAAAGTCAACATATTGCCTTGCAATTGCAAGACACTGTCCGCACAATGAACAGGGCAGAGAGTCTGAAAATGGTTGAGGGGTACTACGAAATTGTAATTGCATATTATATTTATATAGTGCGTACTACCCCTGAGGAAGCGTTGCAGTATGTTGCTGTGAATAGCACGTTGCTCCGGAGCCCAAAATTATCCTTTACTAGTTTGTAAATTAGTAGAATATTTTTTGTTTTTATTGTGCATTAGTTGTGTAATGTTTGTACTCTTGATTTCTTGTGTGTTTAGTAGAGTTTGGAGTAGGGATAGAAAGATGTAAATGGATTTGAAAGTTGAAGTAGTAAGTTGTTTTTGTATGTAGTGGTCATGTGTGCCTGTTAGTTGGGTTACATTGCTAACAAGCATTTACAATGCAATAGGTCTTGCATTTACGCAAGTTTGAGCTATTGACATTGCAAATGATGATGCCTTTTATTTTTGTTTTCGTTTTTTAAACATAAATAAAAGGCATTGTCATTTACAATGCCACTAGCTTAAACTCTGTAAGGTTTTAGAGCTCACCTGTAAGGTTACAGAGCGCACCTGCAAGGTTTCAGAGCGCACCTGTAAGGTTTCAGAGCGCACCTTTTCAGAGAGCACCTGTAAGGTTACAGAGCGCACCTGTAAGGTTATAGGGAGCACCTGTAAGGTTTCAGAGCGCACCTGTAAGGTCCCAGAGCGCACCTTTAAGATTACACAGTGCACCTGTAAGATTACACAAATAAGCCCCACAAACTGCAGCTGTATCCAGGAATAGATGGACTGAAATGTGCTATTTACAAGCAAATAAAACAGCAGCCCCGTTGCTTAACTCTCGGATAGGTGAGCGGTCAGCAGTTGTTTTCTTCCAGCCACAAACTAGAGTCCATCCTTCCCTGGGTAGGATTGGGACAGAGAGCCAGGGCTGAATGCACCACTGTCCACTAACAGCTGGATGACTGCGAGTGCTCATACACAGCAGGTCTTCTTCCACCCCTTGTAAGGATGAGTGTGGGGGTCTCTTTGCAGGGGCTGTCGTTATACACAGCGCCTAAAGAATGTAGCACCTGGATATTTTAGCGTAGAAATCTAGCACTGGGTTCACGTGAGAGACCTTCGCACCACTGATCGCACCCTCCTCATGGTCCAAGTCTCATACAAGATGTGTGCGCAGCTGGAAGCTGATGTTAAAACTGTGACAAGGGCCCCCATCCCACGGGAGGGGCCGCTAGTGTCAGTATTGTGTGCAGAGGGTGGGTGGGGGGGGCAGGAAGGCCTCGGACAGCTGCGGAAACCAGCCATTTCTTCCCACCCGTGTTTAAATAAAGAATGCCCCTAAACCCGCAGCACCTTAAAAACAACGCAACCTGATCACCCGAAAAGCGCTGTAGGCCTCAATGTGTTATAGAATTTAGAAAGCGCTATATTTACAACCATACAGTACTGACACCCTTTGATGAAGGAAACCAGCTGAGGAGAAGCTCTGGTGATTCCAGGTATAGGTGAGCCTTGTCGGCCTCACCTGAAACTCCCAGCACGCCCTGCGGTGACTCAGAGCCCAGTCCCACCCGGTTTCTGCTTCCAGGGCGTCTCTGCCAGGTCGCTGGCGAAGGGTCCACACTGCGTGTGACACTTGCACCCAGCAGTGTGCCTTCAGCTAAGTTAACTGTGCATTCTGGGACTTGAAGACCCATGGGTTAGTAGCAAAATAAACTACAAATCCCAGAAAGCAAAGTGCGTTTGCTCGTTAATGGTTGGTGGCATATGAAGCTGGGTCAGGGTCAGTCACACCTCCTCCTTCCCCAAGCTCTACTGATATTTCAGAGTCAATGGGTTGTCACGAAAGACCCCAGAAATCTAAGGATAGCTCCATTGATTAGTTAATCTGCTTCAAAATATTTGCAAACGGAAGAGGTTCAAATCACGATAAATGAATGAAGATAAGGCTGGTGGCGAGCCGTCTCTGCGTTTCCTCCTTCCAGGATCCGTGTGCTGCACCACGTGTTTGGGGAACGTCGAAACGTTCAGCTGCAGCACGGCACTCCTCTTCGCTCCTCCAAGAAGGCAGCTGCTGTTCAACATGGCGGCGGCGGTTTGTGGCGGTTTGGTGGCGGGTGTCGACCGCGGGCACGGAGCAGATTGCCATGACGTATTTGCACGTGCTTTTCTCTGCCGAGCCACTTGGACGGCTTCTCCTCGCCTGTTAATGGGTTTCTTGTCTTTATGGGCCATTTGTTTGGCCCCATAAAGATAAGAAACCTTTTGCGATGAACGCAAAGCAGGCCAGGCCGTCCAAATGGGACGGCTCAGAAAGCCAAGCAAATACGTCACCAACACATCTTTTCCAATGGCTGACCACCGTTTAGCATAAACGGTGACGCCAGCCAATGGAAAAGAGGGGCGGGGCTTAATGCCCCTTACAGAAATACCCACATCTCATTAAATGCGCGCAACCTACGCAGGCGAGACCTAAAAAGGAGGGAAAGTTTGAGAAGTGTGTTTTGGTGTTCATAGTAGTCAGAAAGTATAGGGATGAGTCAGAGAGAGAAGGAATGGGACAAATGTTGAAAGGAGATTTTTCTTTCTTTTTTTATATACAAAACTGAAATCCGCTTTTACATACACATGACATTAAGCAAAGGAAGGTAGGCAGATAAATACCTTTCTGAGTTGGATCCCTCGTAACTAAGGTCCTAGTTACAAGTGCCCTTATTACAGGTGTTGACCTTCAAAATGTGTCATGGCATACCTGTGTTAATGCTTTCCACACCCATATCCCCCTTTCCCTGCTAAAGTATATACTTGGGGAATATTCTCGGGTGGGCGGTGGTGGAGTTTAATGCACCCAGAAATTAGAGGCGCAGTAAACTACAAATATTTTGATGCCTGTGTAACCAGGGGATTTGTGGACGGTCAGGATTATCCGCTCCACCTACAATCAAGTCTTATTTCATTAGTGAGTAAATTATTTAATAGCATTTAGTATAGAAAATGTCCACTTCATGCACCACCTATTGGTAGAAGCCCAGAGCTTCTGTATGTATGTACTTGAGTGACCGCGCACTGGGACTATTGGTATCTTCAGTCCATAGAATGATATCTTTGACAACTAAGGGGCATATTATCAAGCACGGCGTTAAAATTATTGCCGCTTTAGCGGCAGAAAACTGCCGCTAAAGCAGCGATAATGGGCTTGATAATATGCCACAGAGAATTCCAATAGAAGCCCATGTTGACACCAGAACATGGGCTTCTATGGGAATTCTCAAGGGCGATAATTTTAACGCCGTTTCTTGATAATATGCCCCTAAATTCCTACTTTTCGCAAGAGGTCCTGCTAAAGTACTTTCAAATGTATCTCCCTTCCCAGTAGGAGGCCAGCACTGGATCTATAGGCGCAGGGGCGTTTTCTCTTTGTCAATGATTTTACACAGCTTGGTTCCAAGTGCCGAGAGCAGAGCAAATTTTACCAGTGTTAACTTGATGTACTTTCTGTTAACAAGTACAACGTGTATGAGACTGGTAAAATTTGGTGGAATCCCGTTGATATATCGGGTCGGAATTATCCTTTGTCTGAGGTTCTGTGATAATCAGCACACCTATATTAGTTGTGTTTAGAGGGTTAAACTGTCTGGGCCCGATTCACAGAACAAACTTAAGACTAAATCCTAAACTTAGTACCATTCTGGTATTCACAGAATGCACTTAGTACTTCTGGTATTCACAGAATGAACTTACTACTTTTGCTATGCACAGAATGAACTTAGTACTTTTGCTATTCACAGAATGGATTTACGACTCCTAAACTTACGTCCGCACTCGGGCCGGAAATTCTGGGCCGGAGGCGGAGCTTCCAGCCCGGAGGCGGGGCTTCCGGGCCGGAGGCGGAGCTTCCGGCCCGGAGGTGGGGATTCCGGCCGATTTAGCTATGGCTGAAATCTCCACCTCCGGGCCGGAAGCTCCGCCTCCGGCCTGGAAGCCCCGCCTCCGGCCCGGAAGCTCCGCCTCCGGGCCGGAAGCTCCGGACCGAGTGCGGACGTAAGTTTAGGAGTCGTAAATCCATTCTGTGAATAGCAAAAGTACTAAATTCATTCTGTGAATAGCAAAAGTAGTAAGTTCATTCTGTGAATACCAGAAGTACTAGGTGCATTCTGTGAATACCAGAATGGTACTAAGTTTAGGATTTAGTCTTAAGTTTGTTCTGTGAATCGGGCCCCCAGTGTCTTGGCCGCTACTGCCCTATAATTTGAGAGGCCCAAGAATATAGTTTATGGTTTCTTTTCCGAACAATACCGGAAATACGACTGTGTCGGAAGTAGTGCCCTAATACTCCAAGGGGCTTATTAACAAGCCCCTTGCGCCGCCGGTAGGTCACTTTTTCCTATATTAAAAGTGGTGCAGCCACGGCGCAGGAGGCTTGTAAATAAGCCCCCAAATGTTTACTTCTTGGTTTAGTCCGGATGGCCCATTCAAATTCACTCACATAGATCCCTTTCATAGCACTGGCCATTCGCTATTAAGCCACCTACTAGGGGCATATGTATCAAACTCCCGTTTAGCGAATCCCAATTTGCGATATTTTGCGATTAGCAACTTGAGATTCGCAAAGCGGGATGTTAAAAATAAATCGCAAATATTTTGCGATTTCTTAAAAATCGCAAAATATTCTCAGAAACCCCATTTGCGATTTCCTAATAGCGAAATTCGCAAATTCAGAAATCGCAAAAACGGGAATCTGCAATCCAGGTGCAGCCTGATGACATCACAAACAGGAGTGATTTCCTGCACCTGCTCACCTGAGCCACACCCAGAGGCTGCTTGGAGAGTGTGAGGAGGCATCCCAGGAGAGAGCAACCAGCAATGGATTCCCACAAACAACAGGAGGGCAAGGATGCAGAGAAGAGGAAGAGGAAGAGGAAGCACAAGTTCTCAGAAAAGGAGCAGGAGGTCCTCATTGAGGAGATGGTGTGCAGCCATGAGCTCCTTTTCGGCAAGAAGGCACTGCGTGTCCCAGAGGCGAGGAAAAGGAAAATTTGGCTGGACATCCAAAATAAGGTGAATGCAGTGGGAGTGACCAATCGTACCATTGAAGAACTGCGCAAGCAGTGGTGCGCCAGAGGTCGAAGGAGAGGGTGGCAGCCAGACTGAAGGACGCAAATCAGACTGGAGGAGGACCATCCACAGCAGAAGACCCAACACCCCACGAGGAGCTTGTGGAGTCCACTCTCCTGCCTAAGAGCGTCGGTGGTGTGGCTGACATAGACAGCTCCGACCCTGCATCCAGCAGCCAAGGTAAGATGCATGCAAAATCAATCTGCACTCATCCCTATCCCATGCACACTTCCCCAAATGCGCATAGTAACCTCCCAAAATGTCATTCCAGTCCAAGTCTTACAGCACACCCAGCAATGCATCATGGGACTTGTAGTACTATGTCTGACAGTGTGTCCATGAGACAAAGGAAATTTAATGCAACATGTGGGTTGGGGATAAGTGAATGATACAGTGTCAGAGGTTAGCCAAAACAAACTGTAGGAACTTTATTGATTGCCAAATGCAGACAAAGACACAAACTCATGTAGTCCCCTTTATATCCACAGCACATTCCAGGGCACGTGAAGACAACGCAGAGGGAGAGGAGCCTGCACAGCCGGAGGACTCCAGTGACGAGACTGAGCAGATTCCAATCCAGCGCAGGAAGCGCACACATGTGCCCCCACTGCCTCCATTTGAGGACGAATTACCTGCCACAGGGGATGACAGTGACAGGAGAGAGGGGAGTCAGGGTATCTCACACATGCCCATTCAGGACACACCAAGGCCAGGGAGTAGACCACAGGACACACGCAGGTCAAGGCCCAGGAGCAGCACTGCGACTGAAGCCGAAGGATCTGTCTTCTCAGGCCTGGAACATAGCATGCTTCAGGAACAGCGCCTGCAAAGCAAAGCACTCAGATCAATCAATAGGCAGCTATGCTGTATGCACAAGGACCAGAAGAACATGGGGGAGGCCATCATGGCCATGGCAGGTGCCATCCGTGACCTGTGCGACACTTTGAGGCACAACCAAGCCGCCAGTGATACGGCTGGCCGATGTGCCAATGCACGCCTTCACAACTATACAAAGGCCGTGAACCGCCTCTGCACCACCACCAGCACCCTCACACGCAGAAGCGAAATGGCGCACTGCTGCCAGGATATTCCCCGAGGACTTGCACAGGTCACCACTGCTGTGGAGCAGCTGCAGACGGCCAACGCAGGTGGCAGCGCACTCATGACCTCTGCCAAGAGTGAAGACACCTCCAGTAGGAGCAGTATCACTCCTACATTGCCAGGGGAAAGACGACGCAGTGCCAGACAGGGTGCAGTACAAGGGAACACCATGGGGGGCACTCAGCCTGGACCTCACCGAAGGAGGTGAACATGAGCGGTGACACTTACTGCAAAATGGGTGAAGTAACCCTACTATGCTGTTTGCACAGTTACTTGTGCCTTACCTGCACTGTGTGCATAACATGTGCTGGGGACAGCTACAATTTTCATTATTGTGAAGTGTGAATAAACACTGCACACATTATCAAGCTTTTTTGTCTAATTTCATTATTACTCACCTAGAAGTAGTTTTGTGTGATCTCAGTCCGTCTCTGGCGTCCACCAGCTGCCCCAACTCCTGATGCAGGTCTGGCAGGGGGAGCAGGGCGCTCGTCATCCGATGTGTCTGTCTCTGCCACGTCAATTGTGGTGCCTTTTCTCATTGCCATGTTATGTAGCATTGCACAGCTTGCCACGATTTTACAGCAGGTCTCAGGGCTGTATTGCAGTGCGCCTCCACTTTTATGCAGGCACCTGAAGCGGCTCTTCAGGATTCTAAACGTACGCTCAATGACGCAGCGTGTAGATCTGTGTGCCCTGTTGTAGCTCCTCTCACTTGCATTTGCAGGATCCAGATATGGGGTCAGGATGAAGTCCCGCACTGCATAGGCACTGTCACCTGCAGGGATAGACACAATAGGTAAGTCAATGTCCCCCCCCTCAAGTGATGTAGTGGATGTATTGATGTGTGCCATGTATTTACCTAGCAGGTATCCCTCCCCAAACTCTCCAGCACTCAGACGTCTGTTTATTCCACTGTGTCTGAAGATGAAAGAGTCATGTGTACTGCCGGGGTATTTGGGTACAATGTCAGTGATGATATACTTTGCGTTGCACACAATCTGTATATTGATGGAATGGTAGCATTTCCGATTTCTGATGACATATTCAGTTGCTGATGGGGGTGTGATGGACACATGGGTCCCATCGATACAGCCAATGACGTGGGGGAAACGTGCGATCTGGTAGAAGTCCAGTTTTGTTTGCTGTAATGCCTGTTGGGTGGTGGGGAAGTATATGTGATGTGAGAGCCTCTGTAGCATTGCATCTAGAAAGGCATGTAAGAAGCGCGAAAGTGCACTCTGTGACACCCCACCAAACTCCGCTATTACCCGTTGAAAACTCCCTGACGCCAGGAGGTGCAGGGAGCACAGGACCTGCACATGTGTGGGAATTGTTTGTGTCCTGCGTGTAGGGTGTTCCAAGTAGGGTTTCAGCTCCTCAATCAGGTCCATTATGGTCTGTGGGTGCAGTCTGTACTTGTCATAGATGTCCTCTTCAGTGTGCTGGAACAGAGTGATGCGCAGCCTGAATATACGTTCCTGTCTCATTCTCCTCTGTGCAAGAGCCCGAATACGCAGCCTTCTGGCTATCACGAACAATGCTGCCATTGTGGTTGGGTCTGTTGCGTTGTGGGGTGGTTTAAGTACCTTGCACCAGTTTACCACCTGCATGCAATTGGTGTTAATAGCGATTTCTTAAATTGCTAATTTCGTGAAATCGCAATTAGCGATTTTTTCATACATGTGTTAGCGAATTCCTATTTTGCGATATCCTTTTTGCGATTTTCGAAATGTTAAGAAATCGCAATTTAAGAAATCGCACGGAAAATCACACATTTCATGATTCGCAGCCTAAGAAATCGCTAATTTAGCGATTTCTTAGTTTTCACTAGGAATGTGTGTCATACATATGAAATTGCGAAAAATCAGTCGCAAACGCTGTTTTTTGCGATTCGCAGCATTTGCGACTAATTTTTGCTTTCATACATATGCCCCCTATTGGTCACGGACGTTACTCAACAGGTTTTATCTGCAATTTGAAATCTATTGTGTTCCTTGTACTGTTCAATGTCATACTAGAACAATGATTTATTGCACATTTTCCAAAGTTTTTACCACCAACCAGATTTTAAAATGTAATGTTTTACAGTGGCTCCTTGTGGAGTCAACTTTGCAACAATGTCCCTGCATAACTCCCAGATCAAAGGAGGAATACATGTGTACACATTCGATCACTTCATTTGACCTACAGTAGAAACTTTTTGGAGATTCCATTTTTTGGTTCAGTGAATTGAAAATAGTTACTCACGTGAAAAATATTTTTATAAATTGATCTGTAGACATAGATTCAAACTGACAGTGTTTTGAATGTGTTCCAACGTGTACTTTTATTTTTAAAAGAGTGGATAATAGAAATGTCTCCCGCAAAGAGTTAGAAAACTTTGGACAATTCTAAAAATGTAAAAAGAAAACAGAATGGGTCACACAAATCTTTCCTTTTAGTCCTGCTTGTAGCCATTGCTTGCTTTAGGCTTGTATACATATTTTTTAGTTTATGGCGATGACTTTATTATTTATTGAAGCAGCTTATTGATTGAATTATGACTTGTGTTTCAATTTATAAAGTCTAGCATGCATCCTTTCTCATGTAGTTTCTATTAATATATTACTACTTGTTTTTTCACATTGAAAGTGCTTTCTATGTGTATAATGATGTTGCTAGAGATCTTGTCTAAAGCACCAGTTCCTAATAGCATTGCAGCTAGTTTATCTAGGGTTCAAGATACTCGGCTCTTCAGCCACAATTAGATTGATTACATATGCCATCTATGGAAAGCTCTAATCTCGGGCTTTGAGTAAGAGACCATAGTATCGTAAATGTCTTTGCTTATTTGAACTGCAAACAGGTAAATAAATAAAACTTACAGTAGCATTATAGCCCACTGCTTTGAGCAATAATGGTTGTTAAGGGACTTTTTCCCAAGTTATAGGCCCGAGCCAAAGACAAGGTCCATTAATAAGGAAGAGGGCTTTTCGGCAATGGCCCATGCAGGTAAGAGCGGTCGGGCTGGGTGGGGGGTTATTGACATAAGACGATGAGGGAAAATTTTATAAATACATTTTCCCTCTTAGTTGTCTGTCGAAATCACCCTCCCCCACCGCCCCACCGCTCTTACCTGCACATGCCGCGGCTGAGTCCTTTAACAATGTTATAGCCCGAGGCAGAAGGGATATAATGCTATTACAACATTCCAACTTTTGATGGAAGAATGCTGTAAAATGAACAGGGAGGAACAGAAAGACAAGAATTGTAATGCTGACTGTGGGTTGTTCCAGCCCTGTCTTCATTGGCCTTGTGCCACTTTATTGTCTTAGGTAAGCTCTCAACCTTCCAAAGCTGAAATTAAGCAATATCATCCATAGAGGATGGGACTCGGTGGTATCTGAGGGCATGAGGCTCGAGTGGGGGCGAATTTTAAAGGGCTAATATTAGTTCATGAGAGTGCAGCACCCATTTTCTACAATTGTTTTCTCAGACTGTCGTACCTCTTTGTTGCTTTATACCACTTTCATTTTAAAACAGTGACATTTTGGAAGGCATAGAAGGTTGTTTTAATTTTCATTTAAATTCATGGGAAAAGATTCCTAAAAATACAGGAAGCAACAGAACTCATATTTACAATGAATAGATTTGTTGCTCTTTTTTGGTAGTAGACCTTTCTGAATGAGCTGTTGTTTTGACAATTAGGGGCCCATTATGATGGCGGGACCGTAACGGGAAACGGGACCGCCCGCCATTGTCCCGGTAGTCCCACAAGTGGCATTAGGATGTGCCCGCCAGACTGGCAGGAGCATCCCGCATTTTAAACATTGCGTCGGGCGGTGCTGCAAGCAGCACCCGCCGCAATGTGTAAAATACATGTTCTGCATTTGAATGCACAACGTGACAGGCACCGTGTGGTGCCTGTCACCTTGTGCATGCAAATGCAGGGGGGTACCATAGGTACCCGCATGTGCACCCCCCACCCCCTGAACACCCGGGGGCCCGCAACGGCCCCCCAAAGACAAAACCGCCTGCCTTTCCATGGCGGAGTCTCCACCATGGAAAGGCAGTTCACCGCAATGATGATAATATGGATGGCGATGCCTGCAAGGCACCGCCACCATATTCCTGGGCTTTTCCGCCCGGTAGGCAATCGGGCAGATTGTCTACCGGCGGAAAACCAGCGTACGGTCTTCCCGTCCGCCGGGGTCCCCCCAACCATCGTAATGTGGTGGGGGAAAAAAGTCGTGCGGGCGGTAGGTTTTGGCGGGCGGATCGCCACCGCCATACAGGCGGTGGCGATCCGCCCGCTTTCATAATGACCCCCTTAGTTTTTTGGTTGGTTGTTGCTATTCCTACTTCCTTTTGAAGTTGCATCTCCCTGCAAATACATGCATGTGCACTGGATTTAAAATCATTTATATTTTTAGGTGAATATAAATAAGCGATAGACACATATAAAATATATATTTATTGTCTTTAAAAAGGTATCTCCCTTTTCCTAATAAATTAACATATAAGTAACTGTGGATCAGACAGAACAATGATGCACTATTTTAAAAGACACTGAAACCTGACACAGAACACACAATGTGCACAGACTGAAACTCTATAAATACATAATTCTAACGCATGAAAAGGAATGTTTTTGGGAAGTTATTTATTTCAGGAACTTGCAGCAGCATCAACTAGAACCACGTTCATGTACATTTGCAGTCCCTTGCACCGGAAAGTGAATGATTCTAAAGCTGTCCTCTTCAACAGTACGTCTCCCAGGACATGCGCAATTTGTGAGCTCAGTCAATACTCTAGTTTTGTATTACTAGGACTCTGTGGCCTTCACAGGCAGCTGATAGAGGAGGAAGGTGCAGGGATATGTGGGCAGATACTGTAATTTTTCTTGTCTCAGGCACTAGCTATGAATCCAACAAATAGATGTCGCACAGGTAGGAACTAATCAAAATGCATCTTTTTGGTTGTGTACCCCTATCTAAATTCTAAATAACATTACAATACTACCTATGATTTGATATTTCAGAATGAGCCAACATGAGAGTCATCTATAACCAGGGATTTGTCCCCCATTTTAGAAGGAGGTAATAGATATAGGGCCTGATTCACAAAGGTAAAGATAGACTTTTATCTTTACAATAGCGGTGTTTCTGCACTCAGGTGGAGTTTGCGCACTCGGGTGGAATCGCCGCACTCGAGGCGGAGATCCGCCCGAGTGCGAAAATTCCACTTCAAGTGGGGAGAGATTGTACACCGAGAGCAGAAACTCTGCAGTCATAAAAGTACTACTCGTGACTTACCTTTGTGAATACCGAAAAATAGTAAAGTTAGACTGTTGGTCTAAACTTAGACCAAAAGTTTGACTTTTCCTATGTGAATCAGGCCCATATTGCTTTCAGGTTCATATACACTATTCTCTTTCTCATGCTTATAAAATGAAAGGTATAACTAAGCTGAGCTGAAAAAATTGAAAAATGTCCCATAAAGTAGATTGAGCTCAAGTTGCTGAATCAACCGCTTCTAATAAGTGTGACTTTTATACTTGCTCATAACTATTTTGGAGGCAGGAGTCTATCTCTTTACTATGGGTTTTAAGGATATTTTCCCCTCATGAATTGGAAATCAATACATCGGTTAGAATAGGAACCTTAAGACTGCAAAGTGATAGAGTTATACAGCATCTTTTATTGTGAATACCATCTTTCACCAGAATAAACTGACCTATGGTATCCAATCAATCAGTTAGGACTTGTAGAGCATGGCTAATCACCCATGAGGGTACCAGGCACTGGGATACTGCTGCTGTCAGTCGAAGAGCCATGTCTCGAGTCCCTTTCTGAATTCTATGAGTGAGGATGATGTAGGAGGTGGAGGAGAAGGTCTTTCCAACACTTGCCGGTGAGGTATGTGAAGGAGCGACCTCCGCTGTAGCTTCAATGGATACGAGGAGTGCGTGCGAGGGCGAGGGTGGCGGAACACAGGGGGTGGTAGTTCAAGCAGTGGTTGATGTATGCTGGTCCTTGATCATGGAGGGCCTGATAAGGATGTGTCAGCATCTTGAACTGGAATCTTTTCTGGATGTGGAGCCAGTGGAGGTGCCTGAGATAGGGGTGATGTGGGTCCTTTTTGGGAGGCCCAGGATGAGTCTTGCCGCTGAGTTCTGGATGGTCTGTAGTCTTTTCAGGACTTGGGTGGAGATTCCTGCATAGACTGCATTGCCGTAGTCGAAACGGCTGGTGACTAGGGCTCGGGCGATGGATTTCCTGGTGTCGATGGGGAGCCATTCAGAAACATTTTCTGTTAAGTTAAATACTGTGTTCTGATTGGTCAGAAGGTCTTCCAATATCCCAGGAGATTTCTTGTAGAGGGAGCATCTGAATTTTAAGTATGCATTTCCTGCATACAAACAACTACTATGTTTAGGTATGCATATAATATTATAAAGTTCCACACTATTCACCTGCATACACGTTGCTCACAAGCCACCCAAAATGACGAAAGCATCAACAGGAAAAGGCAGAACACCCACAAAACAACACTCCTCTGGAGCTATGTGACGTGGACCTTATAGCTCTAACACTCTAAATCACACATTTATTCATCAACTATATTCCTCCTTTTTTTCTCCTTCAAAATACCTTTAGTAACATGGAAAGGTTCCCAGTGCAGGCATTTTCAATCCTTTAATATTTTTGCTATTTAGTCCAACTAACAATTGGAACTGAATCGAAAAAAAACATCCTACATATTCAGACATTACCTTTACTACAGCATATAATATGAATTATGTTTAAATCTTTCATTTTATTAATGACTTTTGTAAGGGTAGACAGATCACACAAATTAAATTTTTACAGATGCAACACAGTAAAAAGTAACTAAAAAATACATCAGAATTTCACAGGTATTTTGGCAGAAATGATTGTTTTGAAAACATTTATTTTTTGCTGCAAGAAATGCACAATGTCAATAAATGATGTACATAGCAACAGTATCACACTGCACATTAGGACCTTAACCTGTTTTGGAGAAATACACAGTAATGCCAGCAATGCCATTTGTTTAGGGGACTTGTTAGTGTACAACAGCATACGACAATACAAACATTTATCATATGCATACATGAGGTGCTCTCTGCCTCGTAGTGCACTTTACCGTGTTGTGGTCAATATTTACGAGAGTAGTTCAATATAAAGGTGCCGATTACGATCCTGTAAAAACCGGGTACGAACCGTCGGACGGAGCATATTCTCCGTCCGACGCGTACCCGGTCGTACAAAATTACAAACATGGAATTACGATTCGCACGGAACACCATTTCCGTACGAATCGTAAAAAACCCCGACCGAACAAAATAAACATACAAATGCGAATCGGGAAAGCGCCGACCTGACGTCGGGACGCACGCAGCCTGCCATTCACGAACCAGGAATTACGATTCGCACCGACGTCATCCCGCACGGTGAATATTTTCCGGCTGCCAAAAACTGCCAGGAAAGCAGGACGACGCGAACAAGGACTACCAGTACGCGACGGACAGACAGGACGACGCGAACAAGGAGGACCAGTACGCGACGGACAGACAGGACGACGCGAACAAGGAGGACCAGTACGCGACAGGACGACGCGAACAAGGAGGACCAGTACGCGACGGACAGACAGGACGACGCGAACAAGGAGGACCAGTACGCGACAGGACGACGCGAACAAGGTGGACCAGTATGCGACGGACAGACATGGACCCGAACCTACGAGTCATCCCGGCCCTCATAGCAGTCGACCTCCTCTACAGGTTCCGACGCAGACGCCGCAGAAGGTCAGAACAACTAAGGGAGGGGGGAATGTGGGGTGGGGTGGGGGTGGCAGGACCAGGGCAGGCCACAAACCCCCACCAAAGTCACACAGCACACATGCCCTGGACATACCTGACTCCCATGCCCTGGTCACTACGAGGGGGTGGGGGCGTGTCCAGATAAGCCAGCGCACGCCACAACGGAAGTCCGTCACGACGCGAACAGGCAACACAACCAGACAGGTACGTCCCGTACCCACGCCTGAAGAGCGTGGGTACGAGTCGAACCACGCCCACACCCACGTCACTCCAACAATGGCGGGACGGCTCGTACCCACGTGGCAAAGGCCTGGGTACGGCCCGCACAAGCATCACATAGCGTGGGGACGGAAATGTACGGACCCTACCCCCACCCGTATGCATGGAGCGTACCCCCACCCCAACAGTGTAAGTACGACCCGTACCCACACCCATGTACGTATTGAGCGTACCCCCACCCCAACAGCGTAAGTACGACCCGTACCCACACCCGCGTACGTATGGAGCGTACCCCCACCCCAACAGTGTAAGTACAACCCGTACCCACCCGCGTACGTATGGAGCGTACCCCCACCCCAACAGCGTAAGTACGACCCGTACCCACACCCGCGTACGTATGGAGCGTACCCCCACCCCAACAGCGTATGTACGACTCGTACCCACACCCGCGTACGTATGGAGCGTACCCCCACCCCAACAGTGTAAGTACGACCCATACCCACACCCGCGTACGTATGGAGCGTACCCCCACCCCAACAGTGTAAGTACGACCCGTACCCACACCCGCGTACGTATGGAGCGTACCCCCACCCCAACAGCGTAAGTACGACCCGTACCCACACCCGCGTACGTATGGAGCGTACCCCCACCCCAACAGCGTAAGTACGACCCGTACCCACACCCGCGTACGTATGGAGCGTACCCCCACCCCAACAGTGTAAGTAAGACACGTACCCTCACCTCGAATGCATGGAGCGTAGCCCCACCCCAACAGTGTAAGTAAGACACGTACCCTCACCTCGAATGCATGGAGCGTAGCCCCACCACAACAGTGTAAGTACGACACGTACCCCCACCTCGAATGCATGGAGCCTACCCACATCCGTGTATGTCATGAGCATACATATTGTGAAATTGGATAGGTGGGTGCAGAGTCCTCCCAGCAGTGCCCAGACACAGGAGGGGTGTGTGCAGAGTCCTCCCAGCAGTGCCCTGAGACAGGAGGGGTGGGGGCCTATCACTCCCAGCAGTGCCCAGACACAGGAGGGGTGGGTGCAGAGTCATCCCAGCAGTGCCCAGAGACAGGAGGGGTGGGTGCAGAGTCCTCCCAGCAGTGCCCTGAGACAGGAGGGGTGGGTGCCTATCACTCCCAGCAGTGCCCTGAGACAGGAGGGGTGTGTGCCTATCACTCCCAGCAGTGCCCAGAGACAGGAGGGGTGTGTGCAGAGTCATCCCAGCAGTGCCCTGAGACAGGAGGGGTGGGTGCAGAGTCCTCCCAGCAGTGCCCTGAGACAGGAGGGGTGTGTGCAGAGTCCTCCCAGCAGTGCCCTGAGACAGGAGGGGTGGGTGCAGAGTCCTCCCAGCAGTGCCCAGAGACAGGAGGGGTGTGTGCAGAGTCCTCCCAGCAGTGCCCTGAGACAGGAGGGGTGTGTGCAGAGTCCTCCCAGCAGTGCCCTGAGACAGGAGGGGTGTGTGCAGAGTCCTCCCAGCAGTGCCCAGAGACAGGATGGGTGGGTGCAGAGTCATCCCAGCAGTGCCCTGAGACAGGAGGGGTGTGTGCCTATCACTCCCAGCAGTGCCCAGAGACGGGAGGGGTGTGTGCAGAGTCATCCCAGCAGTGCCCTGAGACAGGAGGGGCGGGGCCTATCACTCTCAGCAGTGCCCTGAGACAGGAGGGGTGGGTGCAGAGTCCTCCCAGCAGTGCCCTGAGACAGGAGGGGTGTGTGCAGAGTCCTCCCAGCAGTTCCCTGAGACAGGAGGGGTGGGTGCAGAGTCCTCCCAGCAGTGCCCAGAGACAGGAGGGGTGTGTGCAGAGTCCTCCCAGCAGTGCCCTGAGACAGGAGGGGTGTGTGCAGAGTCCTCCCAGCAGTGCCCTGAGACAGGAGGGGTGTGTGCAGAGTCCTCCCAGCAGTGCCCAGAGACAGGAGGGGTGTGTGCAGAGTCCTCCCAGCAGTGCCCTGAGACAGGAGGGGTGGGGGCCTATCACTCCCAGCAGTGCCCTGAGACAGGAGGGGTGGGTGCAGAGTCCTCCCAGCAGTGCCCTGAGACAGGAGGGGTGTGTGCAGAGTCCTCCCAGCAGTGCCCTGAGACAGGAGGGGTGGGTGCAGAGTCCTCCCAGCAGTGCCCAGAGACAGGAGGGGTGTGTGCAGAGTCCTCCCAGCAGTGCCCTGAGACAGGAGGGGTGTGTGCAGAGTCCTCCCAGCAGTGCCCTGAGACAGGAGGGGTGGGTGCCTATCACTCCCAGCAGTGCCCATGGAACGCAAAGGGTGGAGTAGTCACAGATACCATGCCCACAAATGTCAGTCAGGTGCACAAAGACCCTGCAGTACATGTACCACATGTGTTCGAGGCTGGGAGTATACGCATGCATAGCGCAGAAAAGAAAACATGTACACATGAAGTCATGTCAATAGGCCACATACACAAGTACAATGACTACCAAGGATGCCACGAATGATGCAGGTGGAGACATCGCTCAGCATGCATGTGCAAAGGTGAAGGACTACGTCACACACCCAGCTAATGGACACACAGCTCTGTGCCTAAGTCAGGGGACACCCTGCAGGGAAGAAGTCAGGGTACACAGAGGAAGGAATACACGACAATTGCAACATGCAGCAACTGCATACATGAATGGAGAAAGGTAGCTAACACGGTGTGATGGTACACAGATCCCAGGGTCCCCCCTATGAGCAGCACACTACTACATTTCCCACACACCCAACACATGACCAACACCCACAACCATGTAGCAGCCCCACCAACAGCAAGGCCAACAATGCAGGAGTGTTCCAAGGGCAAAAATAAATAGCTTTATTCAGCATGATAAAAAAACTAGTATGACGTGAGTCCAATTTCAACAAAGGCCATAGGGCAGTCCAGGAGTCCCAACTGGATGGGGGACACAGTGGGATGCGTGTCCCCTAGCTTGCCTGCACAGTCACAATCCGTCGTCTTCCACAGGGGTCAGGGCATCATGTGGGGGGGAAGAAACAGGCACCGCAGGGACAGGAGGGTGAAGGGTAGGTGTCGTGGGTGCAGGGATGGAGGACTCCACCACAGGGGGTGGGGCAGGGCCAAAGGCGGAGGCCAGGATTTCGCTGCACACCTTAGCAAGGTCCTCCAGGGAATCCCCTGCACCCGAAGGAACCACAGGCCCCAAGGAGGGGGGGGGTCAGAGGGATGGGTCGCAGCGCCACTGTGGGAGGGTGTGGACAGGGGGAGAATCAAGCACCATGACCGGGGACCTCCTTGACCGCTTGCGGGGTGGTGTCACTGTGGGGCTCAGGGACAGAGCGGCCATGAAGGAGTCTTTGGGGGAGATGTGGCCAGGAGAGCTGAGGGGAGGGGATTTGGAGGGAGTGGATTGGGTGGAATGCGGACTCCCACTCTGGCTGCGTGTCACACGTTTGCCCCCCGACCCAGTGGGTGTGCCTACTGCACCCTGTGTGTGCGTGTCAGGAGGTGTGCGGCGGACCTTCCCTGCTGGTGTGGTGCCTGTGTCTGTTGTGGTGGTTGCATGCTTACGTCTGGGTGTATGTTGGACAGGCATGGGATTGGGAAGTGTGGAAGGAGCAGGGGTAGGGGGTGGGACGTAGCGCTGCAGGAGACCCACTGCTGCAGTCAGTGTGGAGTCTATGGACCTCAGCAAGTTGCGTTGGTCAGCCTGTGATGAATGAATGCCCTCCAAGTATGCCTCCATGTTGTTGAGGACCTGGCTGTGGCCATGGAGGACATTAAGGATCGCAGTCTGACCAATCTGCAACTGCCGCTGGATGTCCACAGTCTCAGCATTGGCGGCAGCAGTGGAGACAGGGGCAGGGGGTGCGGTGCCTGGCAGGAAGGAGACATGTGGTGACCGGGCACGTTGGGAAGGGACACGAGCACGTGGGAGGCGGCTGATGCCAATGGAGGGGGCGGTGCCAGATGTAGGGCTGCTGTCAGATGGTGGTGCAGCCACCGCCCACTCGGAGTGATCATCCTCGGACCCGTCCGCTTCATAGTCTGTTGTGCCAGTCGACAGGTCCCCGGGGTCACTCTCCACCGCCTCTGTCCCACTCGAAGTGCCAGCCCCGATGTCACCGCTGGCACTGGTGCTCGGTCCCTCCGCGCCGTCTGTGTCCATGTCTCCCACCGTGTCCCCCGACGATGCTGTGGGCAGGGTGAAGAGACAGAAATTAATCATACACCTGTATACATATGTCACATGAGTACAATCTACGTAGGTTACAGTGCATAGCCTGAAACAAAGGATGAGTTACAACTACAAAACAAGGTACATACGTAGGGCCTGCAAGACACAGTTGTGTGACCCACCATGGCATGGAAAAACTAGGGAGAGCATGACACAATAGCAAATGAGATGACATGGCATTCTGACTGAGGAGCAAGGCCCTGGGGACAATACAGCACTGCATCTGCACCACACAGCGTGGCAGGAAATTGGGATGAGCAGGGACCAAATCCAGGAACTAGAGGCACATGCAGCATAGGTAATACTGAGAACATGCCCACCCTGACTGCCACGCTGCACCTTGAGTGTATGTCCAGACAAACATCACACACTGGCCAGTCCGAGCAAGGAGATGACAGGTCTTGACATGTAGGCCATGGCCGCCCCACCCACCTCCTACATGGGACACATCTGTGGAGACACAGGAAGCACTTACATCTCTTAGTCTGGGTGAAATACACATGGGATGCAATAATTTAATATTGCACACAAAATACCCAAGGTGCGGCTGTCCAAAGAATCATGTACAAATGGCCATCATCAGATGATTGCTACGAGACACACAGGCAATGGCCACCGTGAGTATGAACTTGGAAAATCATGTCAGGCTGGACAGTGGACACTTGTAATACATCTCACGTCAATAAACATGGTGCCAGGGGACAATGGCACAGAGCACAAGCGATGCTGTAGACACAGAGATTGTCGACATTCTCGGATTACACACATGATACCTAGGAAAAGATGCCCCTGGGGACAGTAGTGGCCACACAACTCCATGCTCCTGAATGGAAATGACTGCAACACACGCTAACATCCCTGCACTATGCGTAACGCACACTCATGCACATCATGTCACAGGCCACCACATGGGACATGCCTGCTGGAAGGCCTCGCACTCATGAGATTAACTCCCATGTCTGAAATCAGCATTAGTGCCAACTGACATGGAACCCACAAGTCCAGAACTGGACAGGGCACAGGCAAGGTCACTAAACCTCTTACACACCACCCCCACACATGACGCTGCAGGCATTGTACACTTGGAGAAGGTGTCAGGCTACATTACTTTGTGATGGAGTGACTACACAGAGACCAGGGAACACATTGCAAGGTTGGGAAGGGAGGCAGGTGAGGCCTGCAACACTGTGGGTAACAGGATCGTCACAACACCATAAACCCTGGAAGTGTATCCATGGAACAGTGCACTTACAAATGCTGGTGAAACACAACAAACACACACATGTACCTACCCCCTTCCGGCTGCTGCATGTCCTGTAGACGCCTGTCCAAGTCAGGAAAGACCACCGCCAGCACACGTTTCTGGATGTGGGAGAGACGGCGGCGCCCGCGGTTCTTGTGGCTCTCAGGTGAGTCCCCCAGCAGGACCCGTGCGATCCTCCGCGTCCAGCACCGGATATCCTGCCAGCGTTTCCTCACCTGGGACAGGTGCCGCCTCCGACCATCCGCACTCCTCACGGTGCTGACGGCGTCCAGCCATATCTGCTCCTTGGCAGAGGCGTCTACCTGTGAGGATGAACAAGTGACACTACATCAATACACCTTGCACATGTCACGGGGACACAGATTAGAACACATTTGCAGTCTACAACAAGGCATAGTATGCATCCAACGCATTGCACCTTTGTCATAGGGACATGATCCTCTGGGGGAAGGCCAAAAGCAGTACGTGCCATTGGAAGGACACAGGTGGAATGAGGGCAACTACACAATCAATGATCCTGGCTCACACTGTGCATCACACCCACCCCTCCTGTCTCAGGGCACTGCTGGGAGTGATAGGCCCCCACCCCTCCTGTCTCAGGGCACTGCTGGGAGGACTCCTCACCCACCCCTCCTGTCTCAGCGCACTGCTGGGAGGACTCTGCACACACCCCTCCTGTCTCAGGGCACTGCTGGGAGGACTCTGCACCCACCCCTCCTGTCTCAGGGCACTGCTGGGAGGACTCTGCACCCACCCCTCCTGTCTCAGGGCACTGCTGGGAGGACTCTGCACACACCCCTCCTGTCTCAGGGCACTGCTGGGAGTGATAGGCCCCCACCCCTCCTGTCTCAGGGCACTGCTGGGAGGACTCTGCACACACCCCTCCTGTCTCAGGGCACTGCTGGGAGTGATAGGCCCCCACCCCTCCTGTCTCAGGACACTGCTGGGAGGACTCTGCACCCACCCCTCCTGTCTCAGGGCACTGCTGGGAGTGATAGGCCCCCACCCCTCCTGTCTCAGGGCACTGCTGGGAGTGATAGGCCCCCACCCCTCCTGTCTCAGGGCACTGCTGGGAGTGATAGGCCCCCACCCCTCCTGTCTCAGGGCACTGCTGGGAGACATCAGGCATTCCCCCCCCGGGACCCCCCTGCAGTACAAAGCATGTGTGTCACACCTGGACACAATGGCAGACGTCACAGTCACTAAAAAGGGACACAGTCTGTGCCAGTGGACACTGAACTCACCTGATAACCTGGTCGCCCATACAGCATGGGGTACCGTGGGAGGATCACATCCACCAAAGCCATGTTCTCCTCTAGGGTGAATGGCTGTGACCTCTCCACAGCCCTTGACATGGTTCCAGGGAATCAGTAGCAGCAGCTGGGTCGTGGAATACAGAGATGTGCAGGCAAGTGCTCCCTCATGGGACCTGGCTGCCTTATATCTGCCTTGCTGGCCCATCTCATGCACAGGAGTACAGAGTGATTGGTCACTCACATTTGCATCCTATGTTTCCTCCAATCCCTTCAAACCTAGCAGTCTGTGGGTTCTCTATCGGTTTCATTCTCCAGCATGATGTCAGCCCCACAAACACATTGCAACAAAGTAGAAGAATTCCAACTGACTACTGCTGTGCACCTTCCAGAACACATTCAAATTTTGAACTTGGTCTCCATGACAACCAGCATGCATGTAGGCCTCAATACATGTCCCTCATGTGTCCCCTATGTAATTTGGAGCTCCACACACAGGTACGGTGCGTTCCGGGGCCCTAGGGCACCCCAAATGCATTGCAACGGACCGTACACGCGTGCCTATGTTCACTATCACTATGGGTGTCCTCGCGTATGCGTAGTCGTAGTGGTACGGGCCGTACACACGCCTGTACGCTCCCTATCACTACGAGTACGCATACGCGAGGCCACCCATAGTGATAGGGAGCGTACAGGCATGTGTACGGCCCGTACCACTACGACTAGGCATACGCGAGGACACCCATAGTGATAGGGAGCGTACAGGCGTGTGTACGGCCCGTACCACTACGAGTACGCATACGCGAGGCCACCCATAGTGATAGGGAGCGTACAGGCGTGTGTACGGCCCGTACCACAACGTGTACGCATACGCAAGAACACCCATAGTGGTACTGGCCCGTACACACGCCTGTACGCTCCCTATCACTATGGGTGGCCTCGCGTATGCGTACTCGTAGTGGTACGGGCCGTACACACGCCTGTACGCTCCCTATCACTATAGGTGGCCTCGCGTATGCGTACTCGTAGTGGTACGGGCCGTACACACGCCTGTACGCTCCCTATCACTATGGGTGGCCTCGCGTATGCGTACTCATAGTGGTACGGGCCGTACACACGCCTGTACGCTCCCTATCACTATGGGTGGCCTCGCGTATGCGTACTCGTAGTGGTACGGGCCGTACACACTCCTGTACGCTCCCTATCACTATGGGTGGCCTCGCGTATGCATACTCGTAGTGGTACGGGCCGTACACATGCCTGTACGCTCGCCATCATGATGGGTACACATACGGCAGCACTCCCATAGTGATATGGGAACGTACACAGGCCCTCTTCGCAGCAGTACAGCGGTTTTCACACATCACAGTGGTGACAAGCGGCACACAGGTAGGGATAGGGTGGACATACTTGTCCATGGATGGACATACTTGTCCATGGATGGACATACTTGTCCATTAATTGACATCAAGGCATCGTCTGTGCATTACTACATGTGTGGGGCACAGGTGTGACGGCCTGTGATGTGGAACATTACTCCTGAGTCGAGAAGGCACCAGATGTATGATGAGATGTGTACAGATGTACTGTGTGATGGTGCAATGTGTGCCAGGCATGCCCTTGACTCCTTTGACATGTGTGCATGTCGTACTGCACACTTGGGGTGAGCGTCACTGGCATGGCACGGACACCAACACACGGAAGTGTCCCCTGATGCCCGGTACAGGGGTTGTCACACCTGACTTGTCACTACCCACGGTGCACAATGTGACTATGTCATGTAAGTGTGGGGGCTTCCCATCAGGTTGATGTTGGAGCACCCTCAAAAGCTGCAGCCGTTGCAGCAACCAACATGTGTCTGTGTGTAGATTGTCATTGCACACTGTTCCGCACACCATGCCACATGTGGTATCGGATGTGAGGTGCACATGTATGCATGGGACACGGAGTAGCGTGACAAGGACATGTCAGCATCCTCACAAGGAATGTGTGGTGAATCATGACATGTGCACCTTCATGGCAAGGTGTGTGGGCTGTCCTAGTGTAATGTCATGTGACCTGTGGCTCCAGTGTTCCGCTACCAGTCTCTGCAATCGGCATCCTACTGCTGCTGATGTGTGGGCGTATGTCACTCCTGTCTTGCGTCTGGCTGTTCACTTGCACTGGGACACAGCTATTCCCATGGCGTGGCATGGGGAGGTTCTCAATCTCCGTGTGTAGCTGGGTCTTGGTAGGAGTGTCACCTTGCATCCATACGTGTCCTGGGCATGTAGCACATACCTGACTCCCTATGTAGCATATGTGTATTGACAGATTGACATGTGCTCAGTACACATGATTTGTTGTCGTAGTGCACTCACTCTTCCATGTCACTTCCAAATTACTGCAGAGCGCCGCCTCTTGCCTGACCAATTCCGGACTTGGCTGCCATGCAGGAGAATGACAGCATCCGGCTCTACCGCTTCACCCAACCGTTGATTCTGGAGTTGACGGCGAGACTGGCACCACACCTGCAACCGCAGCACAGGTATCCTACGGCACTGACACCCCAGCTGAAGGTAATGGCTGCCCTACATTTTCTTGCCACGGGTACCTTTCAATATACCATAGCTACTGTTGGTGGCATGTCCCAGAACATGTTCTGCCGTGTGCTGCATGATTTCTTAGAGGCCATGTTGATTCACCTGGATGACTTCATCAAGTTCCCAACCCCTGAACAGATGACTGCGGTCAAGCGTGGATTCTATGCCCTGGGAGGGATGCCCCATGTCATTGGGTCCATAGATGGGACACATGTAGCTTTGGTACCACCACACGCACGGGAGGTGGCATACCGCAAACGGAAGCACTACCACTCCATCGATGCCCTTGTGGTGTGTCAGTCCAACATGGTGATTTCACATGTCTGTGCTCGTTTTCCAGGATCAGCACACGATGCCTACATCATGAGGCGTAGCGGGATGGCTGAAATGATGATGCAGCTGCGCAACGAACGGGCATGTGTTGTTGGTGGGTACAGTCTGTCTGTCCTGTATTTTGCATAGCCTACCAGCACGACCGCTTCACCACTTCTAACGATGTCCATGTGCTTCCCATGTAGGGGACGCTGGCTATCCCAACATGCCTTGGCTGCTCACACCTCTCCGCAACCCCATCACGCCGGCCCAGCTCCGCTACAACACCGTCCATGGCCGGACAAGGCGAGTGATAGAGAGGACGTTTGGCCTGCTGAAGAGCCGATTCAGGTGCCTCCACAAGACCGGCGGCGCGCTCCCATATGCCCCGGCGAAGGTCTGCAAGATCTTCATGGTCTGCTGCATGCTGCACAACATGGCAGTTGAAAGAGCTGTGCCACTCATCCTGGATCAACGTGACGAGGACCATCCACCCGTGGAGGACGAAGGGCTTGGCAATGGGGCTAGTGATGTGGAGGATGTGGAGCCGCAAGAGGACATCCGGACTCGGCTCATACGCGACTTCTTTGCTTAGTGGTGAGTACCAGTGTCTGAGTGTGCACGCATTGGTCCCCGTGTGGCATGTGTTGTGATGTGTGTCTCCACCTGCATGTATGGCACGTGAGTCAGAGGTGTGTGTGTGGGTGTGTCACTGGAGTGATGGTGGCAGTGATGGTTGTATTTCCCCAGTCATAATTGTGACCTAGCATGTTGTGATCCATACATGTGTCGAGTAAATGCACATGCAAGTGGCTGTGCTTTTTGTGGCTGACTTCTTGTGTGTCTCTCTTCCCCAGGTACTTGCGCATGCCGTCTGCTGCTTGCATTGTTCTGGCACTGCTATTCCTCATGGACATGACATCGTGGGCTGACTCAGCGTTACAGGCACGGACACGTTTGGAAGTCTCCATAGGGTAAGGGATGCATCTGGGGTGTATTGGGTGTGGCAGTTGTTCACGATGTATGCACACTGCCCCTGTCGATGTTTGGTTCCTCTGCAGCCATGTAGCATCACCATGGGACACAACATGCAGCTGTGTACACCTGAATAGATGGTCTGCCTGGTTGACAGTCATCAGTGATGGGATAGGGGATTGTGATGATGGCATCAATGTGTGTGACACTGCCCTCGGACACATACGGTTGGCATTGGCTTGACATGGTGTGGTACTTCCACATTAGCGGATCTATGGTGTATGGCAGGCTCTCCGTGAGCAGCTGTGGGTGTATAGCTGTTAGCCGACGCTTGTGTGCCAGTTCCATGGCGAACACGCATTTGTGCTGCAGAAGGGGGGTGCCAGTGTTGGACCCACATGTTACTCCACATGATGTGTTCATGTGTACTTCAAGTTGCCTCTGCAATCCCGAAAATATGACTAATAAAGGTGTCCCTATGCCTCCAAGGTGCCTCTTCTCAGTCAATGCTGGTGTGTTGCCACGGTGCATCCAGCATGTCTGGCATGGTATTCCCTGATTGTAGCTATGTGTCAATGTGTCGAGTAGCAAGATGCAAGCTGTGTGTGTGGGCTGAGACTGTGTATTGGGCATGATGTCCATGACTGTGTGGGTATTGTGACATGTGCCATCCCCATGCATCCAACATTGTCCAGGCCCCCATTCTCTGCATCCACCGGACTCAAGCTTGCAGGACATGGTTCTGCCACCTGTCTACACATACCTGGGTGCCCCCCAGGACACTGGACTGGATCCCTGACCTCTGCGCATGACTGTTGCTGTACTCAATGTGTCTGTCAGCACGGTTGTTCGGCCACCCCCTCAGCTGGTTGGGCCCATCACGGGTGTGTATGGTGCTCCATGTCTGTCTTGCCTAATACACTGTGACCCATGTGTCCTGTGCCAGACTCAGGCCCCAGGGTGTGGATGGTTGAAGACAAAAGATGACTCAGGCATGTTTAGACTTTACATGACACATGTTAGGTAATAATGCTACCAGCAGGCATCTACTCTTCATAGTGTGATTTATTATTGGGGGGGGGGGGGGACAAAGTGAGGGGCTTTCCGGGATTTAGGAATCCAAAGTTCAGTAGGGGAGTTGGTGTCCTTGCCATTTGAAATCCTCAGAGTCCATGCCACAGTCTTTGTCAACATTGGTCAGCCAGTGACCAGCAGGGCCATGTGGCAGAGAATGTCGCTTGATGCTGTGATGCTGTTGCTCCAGTAGGCCAGGTGCCAGGCCAGGTGTCCTGGGAGATGGTGATGTAGCGCCGACCCTAACGGTCCTTTCCGTGGACGACCCGGCCTCCTGCGGGGACCCTCAGCAGCAGGCCGTGACGACGTCTGGGATGCTCCATCGGATGTTTCCTCCTCCTCCTCCTGATCCCTCCCTGTGGGTGGTGATGTTCTCCGCCTTCTGGCACAGGGAGGGTTGGCCATGTTGTCGGCCATCCGACGGCGTGTATCGTGAATCCCCTGGAACGCCGTCACTTGCTCAGCCTGTCTGTCCTCCATCATCCGTTGGTGTCGCAGTAGACAGGCATGTAGCTCCGCATGTTGCTGGGCCTGCTGGGCCTTGATCCCCTCGAGGACGGACACAACCTGGGCCATGCCCGTGGTGTCCTGCCGGTATGAGTCCAGGATGTTACGGACATGGGAAAATACCGGTTCCCCAGCCAACTGGTCAGGCTCGCGCCTCCGCCGTCCTCCACTCCCACCACCCCTGCCCACTTGCACCTAGCCTGCCCTTGTGGGCACATCGGGTCTCCGGGACCCCTGAGGGGTGGCATTGGCGTTGTCGCCTGCCTCCTCCTGGGTGCCCGGGACACCGTGTCCCTCCTGGCCAGCCTGGCTGCATTGTGGTGTTGGGGCAGGGATCCTGGGTGTCTCCTGGGATGTGGCAGGAGTGGGGGTGGTGGTTGGCACAGTTGTACCTGACGCAGGTGCTGCAGGTGGTTGGACACCAGAGGGGCCAGGTCGGTCGGGGTCGTCCACAGAGTGGTGTGAGTGGTCGCTGCCGGTGGGATCGGGCTCCTGCAGATCCGGTCCTGTGAGTCTTCCCCCCCAGTGTTGGGGGGTGAACCACGATGTTGACCTGTGTGTGAGAGAGACAATGTTAATTTTGGTCCATGCAACATCCATGTTTCATCAGTTTCAAAGTTGGGACATTTCCTCTTGGAATTGGGATCTGTCTTGCAGTCCACTCACAGTGCACTTGTGCATGGGTGTGTCCCTTGGGCACCACTTTGGCCCCTTTAACTATGTGTGGCACGGTCTCACTTGCTGCGTCAAGTGTGACTGCAGTCAGCAGTGGAGTGGGCAGGTGTGGCGAGCCATGCATTGGCGCCTTCCGTGTAGCACTGTACATGTGCACATGGAGTGGATCCACACACTTATATGATCCAGGTAGCTGTCGTTGTGCTCGTGAACAGGTTGTGACATGGCCCTGTGTTTTGCCATGGGGAAGAGGGTGGGTTCTGGGACTGGCCACCCTTGTCTACATGCACGCAGTCTACCTGCTGACGAGCAGACATTCGCACACGCCACACGGCTGATTTGCTCTCCCTGTGTCTCCCTCCCTCTCTGTCCCCCTCTCCCTCCCTCCGTGTGTCAGCCTCCTCCCTCTGTCCGTCTCCCTGTGTCTCCCTCCCTCTGTGTCCCCCTCTCCCTCCATCTGTGTGTCAGCCTCCTCCCTCTGTCCGTCTCCCTGTGTCTCCCTCCCTCTCTGTCCCCCTCTCCCTCCCTCTGTGTGTCACCCTCTGTCACCTCAGCCCAGCTTCCTGGGCACACACTGTTAGCAGATCTTTGAGTGGCCCTTGGCTTGTTGATGTGAGTTTGTTTCTGATCTCCAGGCACCCATTGGGTGTGATGTGTGTCTGTGCGCTGCTGCTGTGGTGGTGTGTGCTGCCACTCTTTCACAATGTTGGCTGTTCATTAGCTGCTGTCATGTGCAAAACAGTGCCTTCACCCCCATGTGTTGATGCAAGGCGTCCGCCATTTGCTGGCAAGTCATTCCTGTGTTGGGACACACTGTTTGTCTGGCTGTGACCTAGGCCATATGGGCAGAGGGCATTGTTGTCTGCTTCGGAGTTGCACTATGTGATTTTTGGGGCCCAGCCTCCCGCCATCCGGGTTACCGTGTCATGTGTCTTCTGTGGCCTGTGACTTGACATTGTCCAGCTGGGTGCATGGGGCATGGTGGCAGCAGTGGCATGTGCGTGCTCATGGAGTGTGGTTGAGTCATGCGATGGCTTGGGGTGGTTGCGTGCCTGTTAGTGATTTTGGTTGTGGATGCCGTTCCCCCCATGTGAGGTGCGTTGTTTGTGTACTCACCCGGGTCTCGGAGTCCTTCTAATCCTTCGACTGCCTCCACCGGCAGTATGGCCATCACCCTCTCCTCCCAGGGCTGGTAGTGTACGGGTCTGCGGGAGGGCCCTCCTCCTGTGGCGTTGGCCTGGTTGTGTTCCTCCTGCCTCTTGGCTCGGACCCTCCTCTGCAGATCGTACCACCTGTTCTGGCATTCCTGCCTGGTCCTTCTGGTGTCCGCAACAGCATTCACAGCATCGACGACGGTCTGCCACATGGCTGTTTTTGCTGCAATGCTGGTGTTTCTGACCAATGTTCCAAAGAGCTGTGGCTCGACTCTGAGGATTTCATCAACAAGGACCTCCAACTCTCGGTTACTGAACTTTGGATTCTTGTTAGTGGGCATGGTGAGGGGTGTGGGTGTGGATGGTGGGGGGGTGTGTGGATGGTTGTGGGTGTGTGGGTGTGGTTGTGCAGGTGTGTGTGTGTGAATGTGATGAGGGGGTGTTTGTGAAGGTGGTTGTGTGAAGGTGTGCAAGTGTAAGGTGTGGTGAAGCTTGTAGTATGGTTCTGTGGTGTCTGGCAGCAGTGAGTCTGTTGCAAAGGCTCATGGTTTGTGTGTGTGGGCCCTTTTTATTGGTCCATTGGTGGGTGTGGCTGTGTTTGAAGTTTGGGTGGGTGTGTTATAAGGAGTGGTGGTGTTTTGGGCCTCTGTTTGTTTTTGGCAGTTGCAGGTCAGTGAAGGTGTTTTTGTAGTGTTTGTTGGCAATGTTTAGTGGCTTTGTGCCATTCGTATAGTGTATTCTTGTGTTGTTTTGTTTTGTCCTGGTTGTGTACGTGCGTTTTGAGCGTGTGTACGGTGTGTACATGGGCCATTTGGTTGTACGGTGCTGTCCTTGTGTGTGGGTTGGTACGACTCGTACATGCGGTTGTGATGTTGGGGCCTGGGATGCGCTCCGTACTTAGGAGGTTGTGTTGGGGGTGCGACTCGAACGTACTGGGGTGTAGGTACACGGGGGTATGACACGTACAGGGGTGGGGGTACGACTCGAACGTACTGGGGTGTACTTAGACGGTGGTACGACACGTACAGGGGTGGGGGTACGACTCGAACGTACTGGGGTGTACTTAGACGGTGGTACGACACGTACAGGGGTGGGGGTACGACTCGAACGTACTGGGGTGTGGGTACACGGTGGTACGACACGTACAGGGGTGGGGGTACGACTCGAACGTACTGGGGTGTGGGTACACGTTGGTACGACACGTACAGGGGTGGGGGTATGACTCGAACGTACTGGGGTGTAGGTACACGGTGGTACGACACGTACAGGGGTGGGGGTACGACTCGAACGTACTGGGGTGTGGGTACACGGTGGTACGACACGTACAGGGGTGGGGGTACGACTCGAACGTACTGGGGTGTAGGTACACGGGGGTATGACACGTACAGGGGTGGGGGTACGACTCGAACGTACTGGGGTGTGGGTACACGGTGGTACGACACGTACAGGGGTGGGGGTACCACTCGAACGTACTGGGGTGTACTTAGACGGTGGTACGACACGTACAGGGGTGGGGGTACGACTCGAACGTACTGGGGTGTACTTAGACGGTGGTACGACACGTACAGGGGTGGGGGTACGACTCGAATGTACTGGGGTGTAGGTACACGGGGGTATGACACGTACAGGGGTGGGGGTACGACTCGAACGTACTGGGGTGTAGGTACACGGGGGTATGACACGTACAGGGGTGGGGGTGCGACTCGAACGTACTGGGGTGTACTTAGACGGTGGTACGACACGTACAGGGGTGGGGGTACGACTCGAACGTACTGGGGTGTAGGTACACGGGGGTATGACACGTACAGGGGTGGGGGTACGACTCGAACGTACTGGGGTGTAGGTACACGGGGGTATGACACGTACAGGGGTGGGGGTGCGACTCGCACGTACTGGGGTGTACATACACGGGTGGGGGTTCGACACGTACACGGGTGTACATACAGGGGGGGGTGTACATTAACGGGGAGTACGACTCGAACGTATGGGTGCTGGGGGGAGTGTTTGGCGCGTATGCGGGCACATATCTCCATGGTTGCAATGGGAGTTCGGTGCGGACGGTGTTTTAACCATACGGTTGTGAGTTCGGACGCACGGGTGGGATCGTGATTCCTCGGTCGGACTTGACTTTTCACGTTTGTACGGTAAATCGTCCGAGGACGTGTCGGACACATTTTCCGACCCGAGGACGTGTGGGGAATGATTCCAAATGCGGTTCGTATGGACTTTTTACCATGCAAATCGTGATTGCCAGTTCGTACGGAACTTGTACGATTCGTACGGTAAAAAGACCGGATACGAGTCGCACGGGGATTTTTTCTACCGGATCGTAATCGGCACCACAGTGTTATATACAGTGGCTTGTGGGATTTAATGCAACTAAAACTTTCAAACTATACAAATTGCAATCTAGTAGTTTTTTTAAACAAATAATTAGCCCGCCTGCAGGATCTTCACTTCTATGAAAATGTTCATATAATTCTGTTTCACTCTATCCATATAGTGTATATGTTAGGATTCACTGACAAAATATTGAGACCAAACATATATTGTGGGATAAAAATCCTATACTTATAATGTAAAGGACAAGAATATAAAAATTGTAATATCGTTATACCCTAATATCGAAGATACAAATATTGATTTTTAACATATATATACTTAAAATTAGTAAACACCAAGGTGCCGATCACAATCCGGTAAAAACCGGGTACGAACCGTCGGACGGAGCATATTCTCCGTCCGACGCGTACCCGGTCGTCAAAATATACAAACATGGAATTACGATTCGCACGGGTACACCATAACCGTACGAATCGTAAAAAAGACCGACCGAACAAAAAACACCTACCAATGCGATCCGGGAAAGCGCCGACCTGACGTCGGGACGCACGCAGCCAGCCATTCACGACCCAGGAATCACGATTCGCACCGACGTCACCCCGCACGGTGAATATTTTGCGGCAGCCAAAAACTGCCGGGAAATCAGGACGACGCGAACAAGGACCACCAGTACGCGACGGACAGACGGCGACGCGAACAAGGAGGACCAGTACGTGACGGACACACAGGACGACGCCACCAAGGAGGACCCGTACGCGACAGGACGACGCGATCAAGGAGGACCCGTACGCGACAGGACGACGCGAGCAAGGAGTACCAGTACGCGACGGACAGACATGGACCCGAACCTACGAGTCATCCCTGCCCTCATAGCAGTACACCTCCTCTACAGGTTACGACGCAGACGCCGCAGAAGGTCAGAATAACTAAGGGAGGGGGGAAAGTGGGGTGGGGTGGGGGTGGCACGACCAGGGCAGGCCACAAAACAACCACATGAGTGACACACTACACATGGCCTGGACATACCTGACTCCCATGCCCTGGTCACCACGAGGGGGTGGGGGCGTGTCCTGATAATCCAGCGACCGCCACAACGGAAGTCCGTCACCACGCGAACCGGCAACACAACCAGACAGGTACGTCCCGTACCCACGCCTGAAGAGCGTGGGTACGAGTCGGACCACGCCCACACACGTCACCCCAACAATGGCGGGACGGATCGCACCCACGTGGCAAAGGCCTGGGTACGGGCCGCACAAACATCACATAGCGTGGGGACGGATATGTACGGACCCTACCCCCACCCCGTATGCAAGGAGCGTACCCCCCAGCCCAACAGTGCAAGTACGACCCGTACCCCCACCCGCGGACGTACGGAGCGTACCCCCAGCCCAACAGTGTAAGTACGACCCGTACCCCCACCCGCGGACGTACGGAGCGTACCCCCAGCCCAACAGTGTAAGTACGACCCGTACCCCCACCCGCGGACGTACGGAGCGTACCCCCAGCCCAACAGTGTAAGTACGACCCGTACCCCCACCCGCGGACGCACGGAGCGTACCCCCAGCCCAACAGTGTAAGTACGACCCGTACCCCCACCCGCGGACGTACGGAGCGTACCCCCAGCCCAACAGTGTAAGTACGACCCGTACCCCCACCCGCGAATGCAAGGAGCGTACCCCCAGCCCAACAGTGTAAGTACGACCCGTACCCCCACCCGCGGACGTACGGAGCGTACCCCCAGCCCAACAGTGTAAGTACGACCCGTACCCCCACCCGCGGACGCACGGAGCGTACCCCCAGCCCAACAGTGTAAGTACGACCCGTACCCCCACCCGCGGACGTACGGAGCGTACCCCCAGCCCAACAGTGTAAGTACGACCCGTACCCCCACCCGCGAATGCAAGGAGCGTACCCCCCTGCCCAACAGTGTAAGTACGACTCGAACCCCCACCCACGAATGCAAGGAGCGTACCCCCCTGCCCAACAGTGTAAGTACGACCCGTACCCACACCCGCGGACGTACGGAGCGTACCCCCACCACACCAGTGTCAGTAGACTCGTACCCTCACCTCTAATGCAGTGTGCGTAACCCCACCGTGTATGTGCCAAGCGCACATATCCAGAAATCGGAGGTGTGTGTGCAGAGTCCACCCAGCAGTGCCCTGAGACAGGAGTGGTGGGTGTGGAGTCCTCCCAGCAGTGCCCTGAGACAGGAGGGGTGGGTGCCCATCACTCCCAGCAGTGCCCTGACACAGGAGGGGTGGGTGCAGAGTCCTCCCAGCAGTGCCCAGACACAGGAGGGGTGGGTGTGGAGTCCTCCCAGCAGTGCCCTGAGACAGGAGGGGTGGGTGCAGAGACCTCCCAGCAGTGCCCTGAGACAGGAGGGGTGGGTGTGGAGTCCTCCCAGCAGTGCCCTGACACAGGAGGGGTGGGTGCAGAGTCCTCCCAGCAGTGCCCTGACACAGGAGGGGTGGGTGCAGAGTCCTCCCAGCAGTGCCCTGAGACAGGAGGGGTGGGTGGTGAGTCCTCCCAGCAGTGCCCTGAGACAGGAGGGGTGGGTGCCCATCACTCCCAGCAGTGCCCTGACACAGGAGGGGTGGGTGCAGAGTCCTCCCAGCAGTGCCCAGACACAGGAGGGGTGGGTGCAGAGACCTCCCAGCAGTGCCCTGAGACAGGAGGGGTGTGTGCAGAGTCCTCCCAGCAGTGCCCTGAGACAGGAGGGGTGGGTGCCCATCACTCCCAGCAGTGCCCTGACACAGGAGGGGTGGGTGCAGAGTCCTCCCAGCAGTGCCCAGACACAGGAGGGGTGGGTGCAGAGACCTCCCAGCAGTGCCCTGAGACAGGAGGGGTGTGTGCAGAGTCCTCCCAGCAGTGTCCAGACCCAGGAGGGGTGGGTGCAGAGACCTCCCAGCAGTGCCCTGAGACAGGAGGGGTGGGTGGTGAGTCCTCCCAGCAGTGCCCAGAGACAGGAGGGGTGGGTGCAGAGACCTCCCAGCAGTGCCCTGAGACAGGAGGGGTGTGTGCAGAGTCCTCCCAGCAGTGTCCACACCCAGGAGGGGTGTAACACATGTGTGTGATGCCACAATTACCCACATCCATACTGCCTACAAGGGAACATGTCCCCATGAACTCATGTCAACTGACTCCACACACAAGTACAGTGATCACCAAGGATGCCACGATTGTTGCAGGTGGAGACATGGCCATGCATGCATGGCCAAAGTAGAAGGGCTCCGTCACACACACAGCTCATGTACACACAGCTCTGCGCTAAACATTGGGAACACCCTGCAGGGAAGAAACTGGGTACACAGAGGAAGGAATACACCCTGGGACAATTGAACCATGCAGTAACTGCTGACATGACCTAAGGAAGTTAGCCAACACCTTGTGATGGCACACAGATCCTAGGGTGGCCCCAAAGAGCAGAACACTACTACAAATCCCACACACCCAAAGCCTTAAACACCACCCAAAACAATGTAGCAGCCCCACCAACACCAATACCACCATAGCAGGAGTGTGATAATGAAAAAAAAAATAAGCTTTATTCAGCATGAGCACAATGTCCGTGGATCAAAGGCAGTTCAAAGTCAACAAAGGCCATAGGGCAGTCAATTATTCCCAGCTGCATGGGGGACACAGTGGGATGTGTGTCCCCTACCTTGCCTGCACAGTCAAATGCCATCGTCTTCCATACTGGTGAGGGCATCAGGGGGGGGGGAAGCAACAGGCACCGCAGGGACATCAGGGCAAAGGGGCGGCGTTGTGGGTGCAGGGATGGAGGACTCAACCACAGGGGGTGTGTCATGGCCAAAGGCGGAGGCCAGGATGGCACTACACACCTTAGCAAGGTCCTCCAGGGAGTCCCCTGCACCCGAAGTGACCTCAGGCCCCAAGGAGGGGGGGGGGGGTTCAGAGGGATGGGTTGCAGCGCCACCGGGGGAGGGTGGAGACAGGGGGGGAGACTCAACCACCCTGACCGAGGACTTCCTTGACCGCTTGCGTGGTGGCGTAACTGTGGGGCTCAGGGACAGAGCGGCCATGAAGGAGTCCTTGGGGGAGATGTGGCCAGGAGAGCTGAGGGGAGGGGATTTGGAGGGAGTGGATTGTGTGGAATGCGGACTCCCACTCTGGCTGCGTGTCACACGTTTGCCCCCCGACCCAGTGGGTGTGCCTATCTCACCCTGTGTGTGCGTGTCAGGAGGAGTGCGGTGGACCTTCCCTGCTGGTGTGGTGCCTGTGTCTGTTGTGGTGGGTGCATGCCGACGTCTGGGTGTACGTGGGACAGGCATGGAAGTGGGAAGTGTGGATGGGGCAGGGGTAGGTGGGGGGAGGTCGCGCTGCAGGAGACCCACTGCTGCAGTCAGTGTGGAGTCTAGGGACCTCAGCAAGTTGCGTTGGTCAGCCTGCAAAGAATGAATGCCCTCCAAGAATGCCTCGATGTTGCTGAGGGTTTTCCCGTGGGAATGGAGGACATTCAGGATCGCAGCCTGACCAACCTGCATTTGCCGCTGGATGTCCATAGACTCAGCATTGGCGGCAGCAGTGGAGACAGGGGCAGGGGGTGCGGTGCCTGGCAGGAAGGAGACATGCGGTGACCGGGCACGCTGGGAAGGGACACGAGCAAGTGGGAGGCGGTTGGTGGGAACTGAGGGGGCGGTGGCAGGTGTTGTTCCACTGTCAGCTGCTGGTGCAGCCTCCGCCAACTCTGAGACATCCTCCTCGGACCTGTCAGCTTCGTAGTCTGATGTGCCAGTCGACAGGTCCTCGGCCACACTATCCTCCGCCTCTGTCCCACTCAATGTGCCAGCCCCGATGTCACGGCTGCCACTGGTGCTCGGTCCCTCCGCCTGGTCCGTGTCCATGTCTCCCTCTGTGTCCCCCGACGATGCTGTGGGCAGGGTGGAGAGACAGAAATTAATCAGACACCTGTACACATCTGTCACATGAGTCCAATCTACATAGTCAACATTGCATAGCCTGAAGAGGCAGATCCCTAACATCTGCAAAACAAGGTACCGATGTAGGGCATGAAACACAGTTGGTTGAGCCACCATGCCACTGAAATACCATGGAGAGCATGAGACAATAGCTGATGACAGGAAACGGAGTCTGACATAGCACCCAGGCCCTGGGGACAATCCTGCACTGCCTCTGCACCACACAGCGTTTGTGAAAATACCTATGACCAGGGACAATATCCATGAACTTGAGACACATGCTGCATAGGTAATGCTGCAAACATGCCCAACATAACTCGGTCACTGCACCTTGCGTGTGTGTCCAGTAACATCACACACTGTCTAGACCCAGCAATTAGGAATCAGGATTTGACACATAGGCATTGCCCGCCCCAAGCAACCCCCACACGATGCTAATTGCTGAGACACAGGTGGCACCAACATCTCATAGTCTGGGTGATAAACACAGTGGCAGGCAAAAGGCTAGATTGGACGCAAAACAGCAAAGGTGCGCCTGTACAAATAATGAGGTACCAGTGCCCATCCTCAGATGAGTATAACAAGACACACAGGCACTGGCAACTGTGAGTATGAAGAGGGACAATCAGGTCAGGCTGCACAGTGGACACCTGTACATAATAGCACGTCTATATACATGGTGACAGGGGACAATGGCACAGAGCACAACCTACGCTGTAGACAGTGAGAGTGTCCACGTTGATGATGACACAAACAACACTGAGGATAAGGTGCCCCAGGGGACAGTATTGGGCACGCAACTACATGCTACTGAATGGCTGAATGGGAATGACTGCTACACACGTCACCATCCCTGCACTATGCGTAGCGCACACTCATGCACATCATGTCACAGGCCACTACATAGGACATGCGCGCTGTAAGGCATGACACATGAGAGACCAACTCCCATGTCTGGAGCCAGCATCAGTGCCAACTGACATGGAACCCACATGCAGTGAACTTGACAGTTCACAGGCAAGGTCCCACAACCTGTTACCCACCACCACCACCCATGATGCTACAGTCATTGTTCTCGTGGACAAAGCGCCAGCCTACATTACCTTGTGAAGGAGTGACTACACACAGACCAGGGAACACATTGCAAGGAGGGGAAGGGTGGCAGGGGCGCAGCGCTACACTTGGGCAAACTGGATGGGCACAGCACCTTTAAACCCTGCCAGTGAATTAATGCCACTGTGCCCTTACAAATGCCGGTGACACACAACAAACGCACATGTACCTACCCCCTTCCGCCTGCTGCATCGCCTGTAAGCGCCTCTCCAGGTCTGGAAAGACCACCGGCAGCACACGCCTGTGGAGGTGGGTCAGACGGCGGCGGCCGCGGTTCTTGTGGCTCTCAGGTGAGTCCCCCAGCAGGAGCCGTGCAATCCTCCGCGTCCAGCACCGGATATCCTGCCAGCGTTTCCTCACCTGGGACAGGCTCCGCCTCCGACCATCCACACGCCTCACGGCACTGACGGCGGTCAGCCAGATCTGCTCCTTGGCAGTGGCGCCTACCTGTGAGGAAGTACAAGTGACACCACATCAATACACCAGCCACATGTCACAGAGAGACATATGTGAACATAATAGCTGGTTACTACATGGCATGTAATGCAGCCAACGCATTGCACCTCTGTCATAGGGACATCATCCTCTGGTGAGGGAAAAGGCAGTACGTGCCATAGTGGGTACTCAGGTGGAATGATGGCAATGTCACAATCAATGATCAAGGCTCACACTGTGCATCACACCCACACCTCCTGTCTCAGGGCACTGCTGGGAGGACTCTGCACACACACCTCCTGTCTCAGGGCACTGCTGGGAGGACTCTGCACACACCCCTCCTGTCTCAGGGCACTGCTGGGAGACATCAGGCACCCCCCCCCTTGTACCCCCCCGACAGTACATGGCATGTGTGTCACACCGGGTCACAATGCCTGAAGACACAGTCACAACATAGGGACAGTCTGTGGCAGTGGCCTATGCACTCACCTGATACCCTGGTCGCCCATACAGCATGGGGTACTGTGGGAGGATCACATCCAGCAGAGCCATGTTCTCCTCCAGGGTGAATGGCTGTGTCCTCTCCACAGCCCTTGACATGGTTCCAGGGAATCAGTAGCAGCAGCTTGGTCGACAAATGCAAAGATGTGCAGGCAAGTAATCCCTCATGGGACCTGGCTGCCTTATATGTGGCCTTCTGCCCAGTCTCATGCACAGGAGTACAGAGTGATTGGTCACTCACATTTGCATCCTATGTTTCCACCAATCCCTTCAAACCTAGCAGTCTGTGGGTTCTCTATCGGTTTCATTCTCCTGCATGATGTCAGCCCCACAAACACATTGCAACAAAGTAGAAGAATTCCAACTGACTTCTGCTGTGCACCTTCCAGAACAAAATCGAAATTTGAACCTGGTCGCCATGACAACCAGCATGCATGTAGGCCTTAATACTTGTCCCCTATGTAATTAGGAGAATCACACACAGGTACGGTGCGTTTCCGGGCCCTAGGGCACCCCAAATGCATGGCAACGGCCCGTACATGCATGCCTACGTTCAAAATCACTATGGGTCTGCACGCGTATGCGTACACGTAGTGGTACGGACCGTACACACGCATGTACGCTCACTATCACTATGGGTCTGTGTACCCGTAGTGATAGTGAGCGTACATGCGAGTGTACGGTCCGTACCACTACGTGTACGCATACGCGTGCAGAACCATAGTGATAGTGAGCGTAGATGCGAGTGTACGGTCCGTACCACTACGTGTACGCATACGCGTGCAGAACCATAGTGATAGTGAGCGTAGATGCGAGTGTACGGTCCGTACCACTACGTGTACGCATACGCGTGCAGAACCATAGTGATAGTGAGCGTACAGGCATTTGTACGGTCCGTACCACAACGAGTACGCATACGCGTGCAGACCCATAGTGAGAGGGCCGTACACTCGCATGTACGCTCACTATCACTATGGGTCTGCACGCGTATGCGTACTCGTTGTGGTACGGACCGTACAAATGCCTGTACGCTCGCCATCACGATGGGTACACATACGGCAGCACTCCCACAGTGATTGGGGAACATACACAGGCCCTCTTAGCAGCAGTACGCCGGTTTGTACACATCACTGTGGTGATAGTCGACACACAGGTAGGAATAGGGCGGACATACTTGTCCATGGATGGACATACTTGTCCAGGAATGGACATCAAGGCATCGTCTGTGCATTACTACATGTGTGGGGCACAGGTGTGACAGGCTGTGATGTGGAACATGCCTCCTGAGTGGAGGAGGCACCAGATGTATGATGAGATGTGTACAGGTGTACTGTGTGAGGGTGCAATGTGTGCCAGGCATGCCCTTGACTCCTTTGACATGTGTGCATGTCGTACTGCGCACTTGGGGTGAGCGTCACTGGCATGGCACGGACACCAACACACGGAAGTGTCCCATGATGCCCGGTACAGGGGTCATGACACCTGACTTGTCACTACCCACAGTGCACAATGTGACTATGTCATTTATGTGTCCGGGATTTACATCAGGTTGATGTTGTAGCACCCTCAAAAGCTGCAGCCGTTGCAGCAACCAACATGTGTCTGTGTGTAGATTGTCATTGCACACTGTTCCGCACACCATGCCACATGTGGTATCTGATGTGAGGTGCACATGTATGCATGGGACACGGAGTAGCGTGACAAGGCCATGTCAGCATCCTCACAAGGAATGTGTGGTGAGTCATGACATGTGCACCTTCATGGCAAGGTGTGTGGGCAGGCCTAGTGTAATGTCATGTGACCTGTGGCTCCGGTGTTCCGCTACCAGTCTCTACAATCGGCATCCTACTTCTGCTGATGTGTGGGTGTATGTCACTTCTGTCTTGCGTCGGGCTGTTCACTTGCACTGGGACACAGCTATTCCCATGGCGTGGCATGGGGAGGTTCTCAATCACCGTGTGTAGCTGGGTCTTGGAAGGAGTGTCACCTTGCATCCATACGTGTCCTGGGCATGTAGCACATGCCTGACTCCCTATGTGGCATGTGTGTATTGGCAGATTTACATGTGCTCAGTAGACATGAGTTGTTCTCGTAGTGCACTCACTCTTCCTTGTCACTTCCAAATTACTGCAGAGCGCCTCCTGTTGCCCGAAGAATTCCAGACTTGGCCACCATGCAGGAGAATGACAGCATCCGGCTCTACCGCTTCACCCAACCGTTGATTCTGGAGCTGACGGCGAGACTGGCACCACACCTGCAACCGCAGCACAGGTATCCTACGGCACTGACACCCCAGCTGAAGGTAATGGCTGCCCTACATTTCCTTGCCACGGGTACCTTCCAATATACCATAGCTCATGTTGGTGGCATGTCCCAGAGCATGTTCAGCGGTGTGCTGCATGATTTCTTGGAGGCCATGTTGATTCACCTGGATGACTTCATCAAGTTCCCAACCCCTGAACAGATGACTGAGGTCAAACGTGGTTTCTATGCCCTGGGAGGGATGCCCCATGTCATTGGGTCCATAGATGGGACACATGTAGGTTTGGTACCACCACACGCACGGGAGGTGGCGTACCGCAATCGGAAGCACTACCACTCCATCAATGCCCTTGTGGTGTGTCTGTCCAACATGGTGATTTCACATGTCTGTGCTCGTTTTCCAGGATCAGCACACGATGCCTACATCATGAGGCGTAGCGGGATGCCTGATATGATGATGCAGCTGCGCAACGAACGTGCATGTGTTGTTGGTGGGTACAGTCTGTCTGTCCTGTATTCTGTTTGGCCGAGCAGCACTACCGCTTCGCCTGTTCTAACGATATCCATGTGCTTTCCATTTAGGGGACGCTGGCTATCCCAACATGCCTTGGCTGCTGACACCTCTCCGCAACCCCATCACGCCGGCCCAGCTCCGCTACAACACCGCCCATGGCCGGACAAGGCGAGTGATAGAGAGGACGTTTGGCATGCTGAAGAGCCGATTCCGGTGCCTCCACAAGACCGGCGGCGCACTCCCATATGCCCCGGCGAAGGTCTGCAAGATCTTCATGGTCTGCTGCATGCTGCACAACATGGCAGTTGAAAGAGCTGTGCCCCTCATCCTGGATCAAGATGACGAGGACCATCCACCCGTGGAGGACGAAGGGCTTGGCAATGGGGCTAGTGATGTGGAGGATGTGGAGCCGCAAGAGGACATCCGGACTCGGCTCATACGCGACTTCTTTGCTTAGTGGTGAGTACCAGGGTCTGAGTGTGCACGCATTGGTCCCCGTGTGGCATGCGTTGTGATGTGTGTCTCCACCTGCATGTATGGCACGTGGGTCAGAGGTGTGTGTGGGTGTGTCACTGGAGTCATGGTGGCAGTGATGGTAGTATTTCCCCAGACATAATTGTGACCTAGCATGTTGTCATACATACATGTGTCGAGTACATGCACATGCAAGTGGCTGTGCTTCTTGTGGCTGACTTCTTGTGTGTCTCTCTTCCCCAGGTACCTGCGCATGCCGTTTGCTGGTTGCATTGTTGTGGCACTGCTATTCCTCATGGACATGGCATCGTGGGCTGACTCAGCGTTACAGGCACGGACACGTTTGGAAGTCTCCATGGGGTAAGGGATGCATCTGGGGTGTATTGGGTGTGGCAGTTGTTCACGATGTGTGCACACTGCCCCGGTCGGGGTTTGGGTCCTCTGCAGACATGTGGCATCCCCATGGGACACGACATGCAGCTGGGTACACCTGAATAGATGGGCTGCCTGGTTGTCAGTCATCAGTGATGGGATGGTGGATTGTGATGAAGGCATCAATGTGTGTGACACTGCCCTCGGACACATACGGTTAACATTGTCTTGACATGGCGTGGGACTTCCACATCAGCGGATGTATGGTGTATGGCAGGCTCTCCGTGAGCAGCTGTGGGTATTTAGCTATTATCCGACACTTGTGTGCCAGTTCCATGGCTATCACGCATTTGTGCTGCAGAAGGGGGGTGCCAGTGTTGGAGCCACATGTTACTCCACATGATGTGTTCATGTGTACTTCAAGTTGCCTCTGCAATCCCAAACACATGACTATTAAAGGTGTCCCTATGCCTCCAAGGTGCCTCTTCTCAGTCAATGCTGGTGTGTTGGCACGGTGCATCCTGCATGTCTGGCATGGTATTCCCTGATTGTGGCTATGTGTCAATGTGTTGAGTGGCAAGATGCAAGCTGTGTGTGTGTGCTGAGACTGTGTAATGGGCATGATGTCCATGACTGTGTGGGTATTGTGACATGTGCCATCCCCATGCATCCAACGTTGTCCATGACCCCATTCTCTGCATCCACCGGACTCAAGCTTGCAGGACATGGTTCTGCCACCTGTCTACACGTACCTGGGTGCCCCCCAGGACACGGGCCAGGATCCCTGACCTCTGCGCATGACTGTTGCTGTACTCAATGTGTCTGTCAGCACGGTTGTTCGGCCACCCCCTCAGCTGGTTCTGACCATCACGGGTGTGTATGGTGCTCCATGTCTGTCTTGCCTAGAAAACTGTGACCCATGTGTCCTGTGCCAGACTCAGGCCCCAGGGTGTGGATGGTTGAAGTGAACAGATGACTCAGGCATGTTTAGACTGTACAAGACACATGTTAGGTAATAATGCTACCAGCAGGCATCTACTCTTAATAGTGTGATTTATTATTGGGGGGGGGGGGCCAAGTGAGGGCCTTTCCGGGATTAGGGAATCCAAAGTTCAGTAGGGGAGTTGGTGTCCTTGCCATTGGAAATCCTCAGAGTCCATGCCACAGTCTTTGTCAACATTGGTCAGCCAGTGACCAGCAGGGCCATGTGGCAGAGAATGTCTCTTGATGCTGTGATGCTGTTGCTCCAGTGGGCCAGGTGCCAGGCCAGGTGTCCTGGGAGATGGTGATGTAGCAGCCACCCTCACGGTCCTTTCCGTGGACGACCCGGCTTCCTGCGGGGAACCTCAGCAGCAGGCCGTGACGACGTCTGGGATGCTCCGTCGGATGTTTCCTCCTCCTCCTCATGATCCCTCCCTGTGGGTGGTGATGTTCTCCGCCTTCTGGCACAGGGAGGGTCGGCCATGGTGTCGGCCATCCGACGGAGTTCAGCGTGAATCCCCTGGGACGCCGTCACTTGCTCAGCCTGTCTGTCCTCCATCCTCCGTTGGTGTAGCTGTAGACAGGCTATTAGCTCCGCATGTTGCTGGGCCTGCTGGACCTTGATCCCCTCGAGGACGGACACAACCTGGGCCATGCCCGTGGTGTCCTGCCGGTATGAGTCCAGGATGTTACGGACATGTGAAAATACCGGATCCCCAGCCAACTGGTCAGGCTCGCGCCTCCGCCGCTCTCCACTCCCACCACCCCTGCCCACTTGCGTCTGGCCTGCACTTGTGGGCACATGGGGTCTCCGGGACCCCTGAGGGGTGGCATTGGCGTTGTCGCCTGCCTCCTCCTGGGTGCCCGGGACACCGTGTCCCTCCTGGCGAGCCTGGCTGCATTGTGGTGTTGGGGCAGGGATCCTGGGTGTCTCCTGGGATGTGGCAGGAGTGGGGGTGGTGGTTGGCACGGTTGTACCTGACGCAGGTGCTGCAGGTGGTTGGACACCAGAGGGGCCAGGTCGGTCGGGGTCGTCCGCAGAGTGGTGAGAGTGGTCGCTGCCGGTGGGATCGGTCTCCTGCAGATCCGGGTCCTGTGAGTGTTCCCCCCCAGTGTTGGGGGGTGCAGCACGACGTTGACCTGTGTGTGAGAGAGACAATGTTACTTTTGATCCATGCCACATCCATGTTGCATCCGTTACAAAGTTGGCACATTTCCTCTTGGAATTAGGATCTGTCTTGCATTCCACTCACAGTGCACTTGTGCATGTGTGTGTCCCTTGGGCACCAATTTGGCCCCTTTAACTATGTGTGGCACAGTCTTACTTGCTGCGTCAAGTGTGACTGCAGTCAGCAGTGGAGTGTGCATGTGTGCCGAGCTATGCGTTTGCGCCTTCCTTGTAGCACTGTACATGTGCACATGGAGTGGATCCACACACTCATATGATGCAGGTGGCTGTCCTTGTGCTCGTGTACAGGTTGTAACATGGCCCTGCGTTTTGCCATGATGAAGAGGGGGGGTTCTGGCACTGGGCACCCTTGTCTACATGCACGCAGTGCACCTGCTGACGAGCAGACATTCCCACACACCAAAGGACTGATTTGCTCTCCCTGTGTCTCCCTCCTTCTCTGTCCCCCTCTCCCTCCCTCTCTGTCCCCCTCTCCCTCCCTCTGTGTCCCCCTCTCCCTCCCTCTGTGTCCCCCTCTCCCTCCCTCTGTGTCCCCCTCTCCCTCCCTCTGTGTCCCCCTCTCCCTCCCTCTGTGTGTCAGCCTCCTCCCTCTGTCCATCTTCCTGTGTCTCCCTCCCTCTGTGTCCCCCTCTCCCTCCCTCTGTGTGTCAGCCTCCTCCCTCTGTCCATCTTCCTGTGTCTCCCTCCCTCTGTGTCCCCCTCTCCCTCCCTCTGTGTGTCAGCCTCCTCCCTCTGTCCATCTTCCTGTGTCCCCCTCCCTCTCTGTCCCCCTCTCCCTCCCTCTCTGTCCCCCTCTCCCTCCCTCTGTGTGTCAGCCTCCTCCCTCTGTCCATCTTCCTGTGTCTCCCTCCCTCTCAGTCCCCCTCTCCCTCCCTCTCTGTCCCCCTCTCCCTCCCTCTGTGTGTCAGCCTCCTCCCTCTGTCCATCTTCCTGTGTCTCCCTCCCTCTCAGTCCCCCTCTCCCTCCCTCTGTGTCCCCCTCTCCCTCCCTCCGTGTGTCACCCTCTGTCACCTTGGCCCAGCTTCCTGGGCACACACTGTTAGCAGATCTTTGAGTGGCCCTTGGCCTGTTGATGTGAGTTTGTTTCTGATCTCCAGGCACCCATTTTGTCTGCTGTGTGTCTGTGCGCTGCTGCTGTGGTGGTGTGTGCTGCCACTCTTTCACACTGTTGGCTGTTCATTACCTGCTGGCATGTGCAAAACAGTGCCTTCACCCCCATGTGTTGATGCAAGGCATCCGCCATTTGCTGGCAAGTCATTCCTGTGTTGGGACACAGTGTTTGTCTGGCTGTGACCTAGGCCATATGGGCAGAGGGCATTGTTGTCTGCTTTGGAGTCGCACTATGTGATTCTTGGTGCCCACACTCCCGCCATCCGGGTTACCGTGTCATGTGTTGTTGTCTTCTGTGGCCTGTGACTTGACATTGTCCAGCTGGGTGCATGGGGCATGGTGGCAGCAGTGGCATGTGCCTGCTCATGGAGTGTGGTTGAGTAATGCGATGGCTTGTGGTGGTTGCGTGGCTGTTATTAATTTTGGTTGTGGTTGCAGTTCCCCCCATGTGAGGTGCGTTGTTTGTGTACTCACCCGGGTCTCGGAGTCCTTCTACTCCTTCAACTGCCTCCACCGGCAGTATGGCCATCACCCTCTCCTCCCAGGGATGGTACTGTACGGGTCTGCGGGAGGGCCCTCCTCCGGTGGCGTTGGCCTGGTCGTGTTCCTCCTGTCTCTTGGCTCTGACCCTCCTCCGCAGATCGTACCACCTGTTCTGGCAATCCTGCTTGGTCCTCCTGGTGTCCGCAACAGCATTCACAGCATCGACGATGGTCTGCCACATGGCTGTTTTGGCTGCCTGGCTGGTGCTTCTGACCAATGTTCCAAAGATCTGTGGCTCGACTCTGAGGATTTGATCAACAAGGACCTCCAACTCTCGGTGACTGAACTTTGGATTCTTGGTAGTGGGCATGGTGAGGGGTGTGGGTGGGGATGGTGTGGGTGTGGGGGGTGTGTGGATGTTGGGGGGGGGTGTGGATGGTTGTGTGTGTGTGTGAATGTGATGAGAGGGTGTTTGTGAGGGTGGTCGTGTGAAGGTGTGCAAGTGTAAGATGTGGTGTCGCTTGTAGTCTGGTTCTGTGGTGTCTGGCAGCAGTGGGTCTGTTGCAAAGGCTCATGGTTTGTGTGTGTGGGCCCTTTTTATTGGTCCATGGGTGGGTGTGGCAGTGTTTGAATTTTGGGTGGGTGTGTTATAAGGAGTGGTGGTGTATTGGGCCTCTGTTTGTTTTTGACAGTTGCAGGTCAGTGATTGTGTTATTTTAGTGGTTGTTGGCCATGTTTAGTGGCTGTGTGCCTTTCGAATGGTGTATTGTTGAGTTGTTTTGTTTTGTCCTTGTTGTGTACGTGCGTTTTGAGCGTGTGTACGGTGTGTACATGGGCCATTTGGTTGTACGATTTGGTCCTTGTGTGTGGCTTTGTACGACTCGTACATGCGGTTGTGATGTTGGGGCATGGGGTGCGCTCCGTACTTAGGAGGTTGTGTTGGGGGTGCGCCAGGAACGTACTGGGGTGGGGGTACGACTGGAACGTACTGGGGTGTACATAGACGGTGGTACGACACGTACAGGGGTGGGGGGGTGTACATTGACGGTGGTACGACACGTACTGGGGTGGGGGTACGACTGGAACGTACTGGGGTGTACATAGACGGTGGTACGACACGTACAGGGGTGGGGGGGTGTACATTGACGGTGGTACGACACGTACAGGGGTGGGGGGGTGTACATTGACGGTGGTACGACACGTACAGGGGTGGGGGGGTGTACATTGACGGTGGTACGACACGTACAGGGGTGGGGGGGTGTACATTGACGGTGGTACGACACGTACAGGGGTGGGGGTACGACTGGAACGTACTGGGGTGTACATGGACGGTGGTACGACACGTACAGGGGTGGGGGGTGTACATTGACGGTGGTACGACACGTACAGGGGTGGGGGGGTGTACATTGACGGTGGTACGACACGTACAGGGGTGGGGGTACGACTGGAACGTACTGGGGTGTACATGGACGGTGGTACGACACGTACAGGGGTGGGGGGTGTACATTGACGGTGGTACGACACGTACAGGGGTGGGGGGGTGTACATTGACGGTGGTACGACACGTACAGGGGTGGGGGTACGACTGGAACGTACTGGGGTGTACATGGACGGTGGTACGACACGTACAGGGGTGGGGGGTGTACATTGACGGTGGTACGACACGTACAGGGGTGGGGGGGTGTACATTGACGGTGGTACGACACGTACTGGGGTGGGGGTACGACTGGAACGTACTGGGGTGTACATAGACGGTGGTACGACACGTACAGGGGTGGGGGGGTGTACATTGACGGTGGTACGACACGTACAGGGGTGGGGGGGTGTACATTGACGGTGGTACGACACGTACAGGGGTGGGGGGGTGTACATTGACGGTGGTACGACACGTACAGGGGTGGGGGGGTGTACATAGACGGTGGTACGACACGTACAGGGGTGGGGGGTGTACATTGACGGTGGTACGACACGTACAGGGGTGGGGGGGTGTACATTGACGGTGGTACGACACGTACAGGGGTGGGGGGGTGTACATTGACGGTGGTACGACACGTACAGGGGTGGGGGGGTGTACATTGACGGTGGTACGACACGTACAGGGGTGGGGGTACGACTGGAACGTACTGGGGTGTACATGGACGGTGGTACGACACGTACAGGGGTGGGGGGTGTACATTGACGGTGGTACGACACGTACAGGGGTGGGGGGGTGTACATTGACGGTGGTATGACACGTACTGGGGTGGGGGTACGACTGGAACGTACTGGGGTGTAGGTAGACGGGGCTGTGACACGTACTGGGGTGGGGGTGTGGCTCGAACATACTGGGGTGTAGGTACACGGGGGGTACGACACGTACTGGGGTGGGGGTGCGACTGGAACGTACTGGGGTGTACATAGACGGTGGTACGACACGTACAGGGGTGGGGGGGTTTACATTGACGGTGGTACGACACGTACTGGGGTGGGGGTACGACTGGAACGTACTGGGGTGTACATAGACGGGTGGGGGTATACATATACGGGGGTACGTGTCGGACGTACGGGGGCTGGGGGGAGTGTTGGGCGCGTATGCGGGCACATGTCTCCATGGTTGCTATTGGTGTTCGGTGCAGACGGTGTTTTTTCCATACGGTTGTAGGCTCGGACGCACGGGATGGATCGTGATTCCTCGGTCGGACTTGGATTTTTACGTTTGTAAGGTAAATCGTCCGAGGACGTGTCGGACACATTTTCCGACCCGAGGACGTGTGGGGAATGATTCCCGGTGCGGGTCGTATGGACTTTTTACCATGCGAATCGTGATTGCCAGTTCGTACGGCACTTGTACGATTCGTACGGTAAAAAGACCCGATACGAGTCGCACGGGGGAATTTTTTACCGGATCGTGATCGGCACCCAAATATATTAATATTTAATAATAATATGATTAAATATATTTAAATAATGATCAAATATATAAATGGAATAGTTTTTTTTTAAAACGCATATCTGTATTTGTCTGTTATTTAAATAATAATAATTTCAATTTACATTTATAATTTTCAATTTTGGGGTAAACTTTAGAAATATTAATATATATTACACAATCAATTTAAAACCAAAACAAATGAAGTGTACATAATTTAAAAGACAATCCAATTTAATTACACATACAAAATAGGCAATACAAAATATTACATTTTAATAAATAATATATTAAATATTACAAACATTACTAGATACAAACTATATAATTGTAAATGCACACAAACATCATAATAATATAAATTTAAACAATGTAAACAGAACTATAAAATTATAAGAATATTACATATACTATTTCAACTCCAATCTCTGCAACAGTAGGGAAAATCTTGCACTCAAGAAGGTGAAATTTACTATTCCCCCTCCAATTTGTGCAACAGTAGGGAAAGCATTGAATTTAGGAGGGGTAAAAATTACTATCTCCACTCCAGTCTGTACAACAGTAGAGGAAGCGTTAGATTGCGGACGTGTAAAATGTAGTATTCCCACTCCAGTCAGTACAACAATAGGGAAAGGGTTGGACGCAGTAGAAGCAACAATTTACTATTCCCACTCCAGTCTGTGCAACAGTAGGGAAAAAGGTGAACTCAAAAGGGGTGCAAATTACTATTTCCACTCCACTTGGTGCAACAGTAGGGGAAGTGTTGGAATGCAGAGGGTTAACAATTTACTATTCCCAGTACAATCAGTGCAACATTAGAGAGTGTGCTGGATTTCAGTGGGGTAAGATGTTCTATTCCCACTCCAGTCAGTGCAACAGTAGGGAAAGTGTTGGCCTGCGGAGGGGTAAACTTTGCTATTCCCACTCCAGTCTGTGCAATAGTAGGGAAAGAGTTGGACTCAGGCGGGACAAAATAGTCCCACTCCAGTCTGTGAGTAGAGAGACAGTAGTTAACTTCAAACAAATAAAAATGTTAACACCTACATTAAATATAAATATCTAAAAATGAAATATATATATATCAGTTTAAAATACAAATAGAAAATTACATATTGCAATGTTTAAAAAATATTTTAAATTACAACACATATTATTAAGAGAAATAAAATACCACACTATGGGGATCATTACGATGGCGGACAGACTTTAGTCCTTCCGCCATCGTCTTGGGGATGGGGACCGCCCACCTATAAGGCGGAAGTCCCCCAAATTAAATTAGGATGCGACTGCCACCACGGTGGCCGCAAACGGCATGTTAAACATTGCAGTGGGTGCTGCTGGCTGCAGCAAAGCTGCAATGTTAAAAAAGCACTGTTTAAATTTTCCTGCACTACGTGGCAGGCACCATGTGGTGCCTGCCCCATGGTGCAAGGAAATGTAGGGGGCCACCATAGATGCCCCCCAAGTGCACACACCAACTGTCCCTTCACAAGAAAAGCCCACAACAGGCCTCCAAAGTATATCCCCGTCAGCCTTTGCATGGCGGTTGAACCGCTATAGAAAGGCTGGCGGGGATCCTGATCTGGCAGACGGCACCATTCTGTGGATGCAGCGCAGTCCGACAGGCAATCGTAACGATTGCCTCTGTCGGACCCGTGGCAGATGGGCTTTTCACCTGCCAGGCAGACTGCCGGCCATCTTAATCTGGCGGGCGGTAATTGGCCTGCTGGTGGTGGGTTCACCGCCATCGTAATCAGCCCCAAAATGTTCACAATAATAACAAAATAAAATCTAATGGTATTTACAGTTAAAAAACATAACCCAATTTACAGATAAATAAATAACACAATTTTCAAAGAGTAAGTAACTATTTTTACGTTTACTATACGTTTACTATAACTTAAATATTTTCCTACCCTTTACCTCTACAAACTCACCACACACCTAAAATATGTCTTAAAAATTGTAATAATTACAAATTGTACACAATTAATTATCAATTGAACAGTTAATAATTAACTAAAAATAAACAAATTATATTTAATTTACTCCCCACCCTTTATCCCTACAAACACAACCCACAAATAATATATATTTGACAAATGTTCTCATTTACATCATTCACTTATTTAATTATCAATTAAACAAAAAAAACAAAAAATGAATTAATTAACTTTCCACCCTTTACCCAGGGCCGCACTGCCTACCGGGCGTTTTGGCACGCTGCCGAGCTGCGGGCTGATGTCACTGCGGTGGGGGCTAATTTCGTTGATGGAGACCTGCGTGTGCTTCGAAATAAACAAAGCAAAACGAATTTCGTTCAGCACACACAGGTCCCCATCAATTAAATCAACCCCCAGCTCGGCAGCATGCAAAAACGCTCGGTAGACAGTCCGGCCGTTCCTTTACCCCTGCAAACTCAACAACCCACACCTGATATATTACTTTTAATAACGTAATTTACTTATATAATTGGCAATTCAATATTAATTCATAATTAACAATAATTAATTAGTATAATAAATTTCCGTCACACCCTAAACCCCTACAAAAACAAGTACGTACACTAAAAATATAAATAAAGCATTTAATTATTTACACAATTGATATAATTAATTATCAATTAAATAACTAATAATAATTAAACATGTATTAATAATTAATTATAATTAAAATGTCTTCCCATCGTATACCTCTACAAACCCCACAACCACTACTAAAACTTAACGTAATTAAACAAATGAATTACGCAATTAACATAATCTATTAGCAATTAATTAATTAGTATTGATGATAAATTAAATATTAATTAATAATAATATATTTACCTCCCACCCTGTACTCCTATAAACCCCACAACCCCTGCTACAGCACTAAAAATAACAAAATATTCAATTAAATTTAAAATCAACTTCAAATTTACAAACTATATTAAAAAAACATTAACAATACTTATACAAACAACTTATAATATATATACTAAAATACATAAAAGTAATTAAAAAGCGAAATTATTAACAACATTTTTGTTAATGATTTTAACAACATACATATTTTTAACATTGATATTAACAACATAGATATTACTTACCTTAAAATCGATATTCTTGTCAACGATATTTTTGCATGCAATATTTGTGCAACACAATATTTTAAACTCAATATTTTTACCTCTCTATGTATGTCTTTTCCAATATTTTGTCTAAATACCATGGGGCAGATTTACAAGCCACTTGCGCCACTTTTGCGTCACTTTTAACATGGGAAAAGTAACGCAAAAGTGGCGCAAGGGGCTTGTAAATCTGCCCCCATATGTTCATCTCTGGTTACCCTGTATTAAGCAGTCTGCAACATTACTAGGGTTACTGAAATTTTGTGATTTGCTGCGCGCTGTATATTCTCCATAATGAGAGATTTTACATCTGTGAACCCTGTAAATCGATCAATGTGATGATTAGGACAAGAACATGAAAGGCTGACATTTGAAACTGACAAGTTTTTAAAGTGCACAGTGACATTTTCCTTGTTCGGGAAGTTATTGTCTTGTGCCACTGAAACTACAGGCGCGGACGGTCTCAGCACCCTTACATTACCTAAAGGGAGTTCTGAACAAAAACAAGGCCTTCAGAGGTGCTTCCTGTGTTTTCCGCGCTTAAAGACTCTCAGAAGTCTGGTGTAGTTAGCAGACTGAAGACAAGATATTGTTCCAAACTACAGCTTATTCTCTTATCATGCAGGTTTGTCTGCATTCGTCGGGCTGTTACATAAGGGTACTTTATAACTTGAAATGTAGTGATACTGTTGTTCGGGTGCTGCTGCTGAATTGAAATGTAGACGTGCGGAAGTTTCCCTGACACACTCAGAGTTTTATTTCCACTGCTCTTTTAATCTCATGGCCATATATAGTGTTACCAGGCTCATCAGGAAATGTCTGAGCGAAAAACTTCATAGAAATAATGAAAAAAATGCAAGAATTTGTGCAATACACCCTGAGATTACAAAAGTAGTAAAAGAAATGACAGCTCGGTTAGAAAGGCTCACGGTGAGATTGTCGGCGTTTTACAAGTACACCATGGCCCCAGTCCTTACAGCAATGTTTAATATGGTTTTACAACAAAGAACACTCTCACCTTTATTGTTTGAGGCATTTGTGGTGACTTTGTCTAAACCAGGAAGAGATCTGAGGAGAGATCCCTAAAACTACACATCTTAACACTCGCTCTCTATGTTACACATAAACTAGAAGATTCTTAGCAAAGTTTTAGCAAATAGATTGCCTCCTGCCATGCCACAACTGATCTACCTGGATCAGTGTGGGTTCTTCCTCAGATGTAGCCCAACTATGAGCGTTAGGATGCTCATTAAGATCTTGGGAGTATTGACAGACCTCTCCCCAGAGCAGCAATTATACCAGTAAATTTTTTTAAAAGCCTTCTATACACTGAACTGGTGATACTTAGATTTAATGATGTGCGAAATTGGGATTAGGTTAGGGATTTTGAAAATGGGTAATATTCCTATACACTGACTCATCGGCTATGATGAAGTTAAGTAGGTAGATCTCTGAGACATGTAGTGTGCAAAGAGGGACAAGGCACAGTTGCCTCCTCTCTCCTTTGTAATTTGTCGTACCAATTGAACTATTTGCCAGGCTGATGTGGTAGGGTACTAGGTTTATTGAAATAATATATAGTCACACCACACACTTTAATTACACTATAAGCAAATGACCAAATCTTATATTTTGAGGACATTCAAGCCTATATCACCCCAGTAATAACAGCCCTAGACACCAATGGTACTCTGAATGGACTTAAGGTTCATTGGAACAAATGGAGTATATTTCCAGTACACCCAGGGTTAACTTTGGAAGTTCTTCCACCTCAGGTATGCTTAACCAAATGAGAAGCCACAACATTTTAATTTTTAGGTGTGCACATTTACAGGACTAGAATGTATCTAATAAATGGCAATATGGGGAGTCATGGCCTTATTAGGATCTGTTGCTATTCTTTTGGACATCGTTACCCCTCTCAGTGGCTGGGAGATTGGCCACTTTCAAAATGGTAGTTTTACCAAAGCTCTGAAACTCGAAACTCTACCAGAGACATTTTCCACGAGCTCGATAATATTGTTGCGAGACTTAAAATGGGGACATGGGTGATGGAGAGTAGTCCTACCAAAAATTAAACTCCCCACAGGTTAGAGGGCTTGCAGCCCCAGACTACAAACCATGTTATTGCAAACAACGGGTTTGTGTTAGTGCGGTATGCGATGGCGCCTCCTTTTCCTCACAAAGTATTCGGATTTCAAAAAATAGTATGGTGCTACAGGCGAAGGGAAAAACCCTGAACCCTTTGAATTGACACAAACGCCCTTAGGTTTATACTGTATAGGCCTGTGCATCCATAAAGAAGAGATGCGCAACTAGTACTGCCGCATTATGCATCAACATACATCTAATACAATGCTTATTAAAGTAAATTCAATAAGTGCAATGATCGCAGAACACACCAGGTGATTTGTGTTCTGTATTTATTGCAGATCGATATGCCCAGCCAACACGTGTTTCGTCAGGGTCAAAATCCAAGACTTCTTCAGGGCTAGAAAATGTACAATAACAAGTTTCAGCAAGAGACATACACAATGTGTGTAGAGATTTGCGGCAACATGTGACTCTAATGTGAAACACCTTAGGTGACAGCCCAATGTGTCATCATAACTATACACAAAAGAAAAGTATATGACCTATTAGTGGTGCAGAGAAAACCCCCAGTGCTAAAAAAGTGTTCAGATGACAACTTATTCTGGACAGAGAAAGTGTCTTGGTGACAAGAAAGTAGAGTGCCAATCAAATCACTTAATCTAACAGTTTCTAAGAAACTATTATGTAAACTTTCCATGGATTTCACAACAATTCTTAAAGTATCCTTTGCTTAATGTCTTAAGCCACATAAGTCTTCTTGTCAAGGTAAAGATCATTCAATAGAGTGTATGCTAATACATGTACACATTAATAACAGTAAAAAGAAAATAGGAAAAGCCAACATTGCATGAGAAAGATACAATGTATATCTACATAATGTGTCCTTCTATTTCCTCATCATTTCTGAAACTCAATCTACACAAAAAAATGTAAAGTATCCATGGATTCCTTATTTCCCCTTTTAACTCATTTACTGATTGTCTACATATATTACATCTCCATAAAGGGGTTATAGTATACAGGCGATGTACTATTTTAACACTTTAAAAGCATGATCCAAATATCCAGGGATAGAGAGAAGAGCTAGACTGCGGGAGTGAAGGAGAAGATAGTGAGAGACTATGGGGCATATTATCAAGAAACGGCGTTAAAATTATCGCCGCTTTAGCAGCAGAAAACTGCCGCTAAAGCGGCGATAATGGTCTTGATAATATGCCCTTGAGAATTCCCATAGAAGCCCATGTTCTGGTGTCAACATGGGCTTCTATTGGAATTCTCTGCGGCATATTATCAAGCCCATTATCGCCGCTTTAGTAGCAGTTTTCTGCCACTAAAGCGGCGATAATTTTAACGCCGTGCTTGATAATATGCCCAAAAGCTTGATGTGAATAAAATAGAGTATTGGCCAAAGAGTCAATTCTGACTAGAGGCCAGAGGTCTGATTCCTACCTCTATGGCGTATGAACTTTGTCAAATTCAATCTGTAAGATATGAGATAGGGTGGTAGGTGTCAGTAAAAAACACTATATTAACATCACTACGTGAGGTGGTTGCAATCCAAAAGGACTTACCACTCCGCCGGTTATAATTCCGTCCCGGCTCAGGGATAAAATGTAAGTTAAAGATGAAATCAGTAAAAAGGACTTTTCGAAAGGTCCGATGTGCTAAAAAAAATATGTAAAGGAGAACCGGATCGGGCTAAAGCGAAAAAGCCACAAACAAGTCTTTGACTGCACAGTCAAAATAATAATCCATAAGTTTAAAATGGCTGTGGTCTCAATTTGCGAAAAGGCAAGGGGGACAAAAAGAAGATTACATGTATATGTACACAGGTTGTGATTTAGGAGCAACTCTCGTGGGGCATTAGCTACCTATTAACATCAAAAGTTATTTTCACTGAAAGAGACGGGTTACCTCGCTCCTACAAGTTCAAATCTCCCCGGGGTACTGAGAGAAGATTCACACTCCCCCAAAGGACAAACAAAACAAAATGGAATTTTACCTCCAAAAGTTTGAAGCTTTAGTAAGTTGTGCACAACGGGGTTGCAAAGCTGAGTTTGGCCCGAGGCAGTGTAAATAATCTAAGGGAAAACCATAGAAATAATGGTCTTAACACTGGGTCATTGTAACAAACACCAAATATTCGTCCTACTTGGATGCATAGGAAGACTAGTCTTACCTCCTAAGGATAACGTATTGTAGCAATCCCGTGTGCTGCTCCGATCCACGACTCGCGGTAAATAAACCAGAAGTGGAGTTGCTACCACAATCGTCATGTTATCTAGGAGAAATGCTGGCCGCCATGACATTACGTTCACGTCAAAGCGTGACAGAGTATGGTGGTTTCACAATAATCACGAAAAGTTATCAATGCTGAATACTGTTTTTTACATGATATAACACAATAGTATCAATGATGTTGTCTGCATCTGTGGGAATCTCCTTTCTTTCTTCTTTACTTTCTTTTAATTTACTAAATTCTCTCCGCACATCGTCACAATCCAGATTATACCGTCTCCACCAGTTTCTGTATCCAGGATTCAAGGGGACTTAATCCCCCAACTTAAAATATGCCACAGGGTGCCTTTGCACAGTGGAAATGGGAGGGGGCGGGGCCAGATTTGACGTGCGCAAACACGTGTTTTAAGTTGGGGAATTCAGTCCCCTTCAATACTGAGGGCCCCTCGGGGCCAACTAGGCCACCAGGTACCTCCAGTAAGCGCTACAGGGCTTCGTTGCAGAGAGATGGTCCAGGCCATGCCCCTTTTTACACCTCTGTGCAACGCATCTCTGTGGCGCTTACTGGAGGTACCTGGTGGGCTAATTTGAACCCAGGGACCCTCAGGATTCAAGGGGACTTAATCACCCAACTTAAAATGGCCACAGGGCGTGTTTGCACACATGTCACCTCAGGCCCCCCTCCCTTCACCACTGTGCAAACGCACCCCGTGGCGTGTTTTAAGAGGTAGTTTTAATCCCCCTGCCCTATTATGTACTAGGGACTTACAGAGGAGATCAGGCTAATCACAGGAGTACCCCAATGCATAGTGTTCCCTAGTGTATTTAGGTGTTTTCACTGCTGTATTCTAAGTGTCTTTTATCATAGCACTGGCTCTAGGCCTGGTTAGTCAGAGTCAGTTACCACCAGCACCCGTCTGAAAAAGTTGTGGGCACAGGATGATTTTGCAACAAGGCCTCTTTCTGCTCCTCTGTCGGTTCTCTCTACACGTCTTCCTTCTTCCTGCACTCTTCTTCATCTTTGTGGACTTCTGTTGCTTCTTTCGGCATTTCTTTTGCTTCTTTCTGTGCTTTTTTTCTTCTTTCTTCACATGTCCTACCTCTGTAGGCATAGTTAGAAACTAACATTAAAAAAACCTTTGAAATTCAATGAAAAAAACATAGGTTTCTGCCACGTCATAGTTAGAAATTAGCATTTAAAAAACCTTAGAAATTCACTGAAAAAACCATAGGTTTTAGGGAAGGTTATTGTTAGTTGGACATTTCACTCGTACAAAACCATAGAAATTCCCCCGTTATAGTTAGTTCAGCTAACTATAACTCACACCCCCGCAATGCACTGCTGATGATGTCACATATTACATCACTCATGACATGGGCAGTGACATCACTGATGACATCACTGATGACATCTCAAATGGCATCACTGATGACATCAATGATGACATCATCCAGTGACTGTGTGTTTCTGTAAAGTTTAACTATGTTTACTATATATAGGGAAAGGCGTATTGAAGAATGAGTGGGTGTATAAGTGTCTGAATGGATGATTTATTTAGTGGGTGCGTAACTGAGTCTATAAGTGAGTGATTAAACGTATCTTACTGAATGCATGGGTTGGTGAGTAAACTATGTGAATGTCTGTATCCATCTGTCTGTTGGTGTGTAAGCGGCTGCATGGGTTTGTGAATAGCTACATTAGTGTCTATATGAGTTATTGATTGGTTGTCTGAGTATCTGTGTGGGTGGCTGAGTGTTTGTGTGGGTGGGGTGTGTGTGACTCTGTGCATAGATGTGTGAGTGGATGATTTACTGGGTGCATGGTTTCAAGAGTGCATCTATGATGGACTGCATGGGTGGGTGAGTGTGTGTATGGGTGTGTTAGTGAGTGAATGTATATCTCAGTGGTACATGTGCAAATAACTATATATTTAAAAGGCAGTATATATGTGTGTTAGAGTATTTAAATGGCTATAAGTGAGAGTGTGTGATTGTGAGAGTGGCTGTATGGATGAGTGTGTGGTTGTATCAGTAATTGTATAAGAGCGTAGGAATGTTCTAATATTTGTATGAGTAAGTGAGCAGGTGTGTGTATAACTATATAGGTGAGTAAATGGGTGTGTGATTATTTATTTGCATAACTGACTAGATGTGTGAGTACCTCTCTGGATAAGTGGCGGTGTGTGAGTGTCTATATAGGTGTCTGAGTGCATATGATAGTCCTGTACTGAGTGACCATAAGTATGAGTGACTGTACAGATGAGTGAGTGGATGTGTGTGTAGACCTAAGAATCAGCGAGTGGGTATGTAGTTATTGGTGTTGGAGTGTCAATGGTTTTGAGAATGGCCGTCTGTAATTTAGAGTGGGTGTATCAAAGGTTATTTTAGGGTGTGAGAAGATGCATCAATTTATCACATGGATGATTTCATCAGTGATGTCATCAGTGATGTCATTTGAGATGTCATCAGTGATGTCACTGACCATGTCATGAGTGATGTAATATGTGGCGTTTTTCTGAATGGATTTGAAGCGGCCTGGCCTAGGTCGCGGTGACGCCCTGCCGCAAATGTACGGACCGGATGCTTTGAAGTTTTGAGCACCAAGGGACTGACGGGCTGGAGCGAGGAGTATGACAACAGATGGTGAGAATGGCAGCACTTACCCGACCCATTGGGGGAACATTTTGGTTTTAATCATCCAGGCAAACACTGGCATCCACTGGGATTAACAATGAAGGGACATCAAGTACCAGCATGCCTTTGGGATGGGCGGGACTTGTTTTGCTTATCAAGGCGTTCTTTCAGTAGCCGTGTGTCTTGCCTTTATTGCCCGGGAAAAAGAGCACCGGAGTGCTCGAAACGCGTTGGACTGGAGATGCATTGGTTTTGAACTATCGCTGTTAACGATCTGAAGTTCCTCACATTAAAGGCTTTTAACCCTGAGTCTAGTGTCATTTCCATAGGGCGTTTTCCTTAATGGATATATATATATATATATATATATATATATATATATATATATATATATATGATAAAAAGTTCTCCTCGCTTCTCCTCCAAATGTCGAAGGTACGTCGTCGATAAGAATCACAGCACCACAAAGTACTATCCAGTGATATTTATTTATAAATGGAACAGGGCATACGCAAGAGACGGTCTACGCGTTTCGGCACTCGGCCTTCGACTGGACCATAGAGTCTCGAGGCCCAGAGTGTCAATTTAAAGTGTTGATACAAATTAACAAGTAGAACGTGAAAACATACTGGGCATTGTCGACAAAACGTTTTTTTTAAAGTAAACAATGATTTTGCTTTTGATTGCTACAATTCATCCACAATTGCAAATGGTTGATTGGAAAAATAAGTATTAGCATTTTGCTCACGGTTTTTAAGATAACTAAAAATCAAGGTGAAGTACCGATTTAAAGAAGGGAGAGGGGGGAACATGATTACGAAAAGGAGTGATTCCAATTGATGTTGACTTCAACTCTGGCAATAAGTAATATATATATATACATAATATTTACAGCAAATTCCTTATAGTATCTACATATAATGTCATTTTAAATGTTGATTCTTATAAAACGAAATATATGTATAATATAAATCATGTATTCGTAAAGTACTAGGTGGTCAAAGTTGGCACGAAAAGATGTTAATGATAGAAATCACATCAGGTAATACGTTCCCACCTTCCTGAATAAACCATTTGCAAAAAGTTTTTGATCAGTCCGATCTGTTACAGAGGAAATGAAGGGAATACAGCAGTGTGCAGTTTTATGATATGTGTAACAAAAATCAAGGATCAACTAGTAAATTAATAGAAACCAGATTGATTCTGTCCTTTTTAAAGGGGATGTCCATGTTCTTCTTTTCCTAATTTATAAGTGTACATGTAGTTCAGCATCCAAATTATGACCCCATGGTTTTTCGGTGCCAATTGACAATATTGTTCTTGACTCTGCTCTTCTTAGCTCAAGGATTCTGTTACCACCCCTCTCTTTCTGTTTGATGATTTTGATGCCAAAATATTTTAAAAGATTACTGTCACCAGTGTGGAATTCAGAAAAATGTTTGGCCATGGGGTAGGAAAAATCTCGATTTTTGATGGCACGGAGGTGTTGAAGGATGCGGAGTTTGAGTTTATTGATCGTACTCCCTACATATAGTTTCTTGCATGGACATTCTAGAATGTAAATTGCGAATTTAGATTCACAGGTGATGTGGTCCTTGATTAATTCTTCACGACCGTTTTGTAATTGATATGAAGTTGTGTTCTTTCCATGTTCACATGCTTTGCACTTTGAGCACTTCCAAAAACCCGGGGTGTTCAGCCAGGATGTTGTAGTTGTTGGTTTGATCTCATAGTGACTGTGTGTCAGTAGATCACCCAGAGACGCAGTTTTCCTGTAGGTGATCTGTGGTCTCAAAGATAAGATGTTTTTAACAGTTTCATCCAGTAACAATATTTCCCAGTGTTTTCTTACAATTTTGCATAGGTCATCACTTTGATTGTTAAAATCAATGATTAACCTGGAGGTTGTTTCAGCATCTTTCACCAGCTTAGTTTGAAGAAGATCAGATCGTTTTTTTGTGCTGACTCTGTCTTTAGCTCTGTTGATGACTTCCATAGGGTATCCTCGTTGTAGGAAACGTTGACTCATTTCTTGGAGTTGGAAGTTTAAGTCAGAGAGCACTGAACAATTTCTTTTTGCTCTCAACATTTCCCCATAGGGTATACTCCATTTGAGTTTTTTTGGATGTCCACTGTTGGCATAAAGAATGCTGTTGCTGGCAGTCGGTTTCCTATGCATTTTTGTGCAAATTTTGCCGTTTGAGATATAAACTTCGACATCCAAAAATACAATGTTGGTAGTGCTTATGGTAGAGGTGAAGGTCAGCTTGTATTTGTTGATGTTGAGAGAGTCAAGGAAATTCCTGAGGCCATCAATGTCGCCTTCCCATATGATGAAAAGGTCATCGATATATCTGGACCAAGATCTTATGTTCCTCGCTTTCTCTTCTTTTAAAACCTCCGTCTCCCATACAGCCATCAGGAGATTGGCATACGTTGGAGCAAATGAAGTCCCCATCGCGGTCCCTTGTCTTTGCAAAAATAGATCTCCTCTAAAAAGGAAAATATTGTGTGTCAAGCAGAATGTGAGCATGTGTATTAACATATTTGAATGTTCTAAGTAACAAATTGGTCGGGTATCAAGAAACTGTTTCACTGCAGCTATTCCGTCTGAATGATGAATGGATGTGTACAGGGATGATACATCGATGGAAGCCATGATGTAATTTTCTTTCCATTCCAGTTTTTCAATTTTTTGTAAAAAATCCATTGTGTCCCTCAAATAGGATGGTAAGGCTGTGACATAGTTCATCAGGAAGATGTCAATGAAACGAGATGTAGATTCCAACAGAGAGCCGATGGAACTGACAATGGGCCTGCCTGGTGGATTGATGATGGATTTGTGGATCTTTGGGAGGAAGTAGATGGTTGCCATTATGGGATGGTTTGTTTTTAGGTATGAATATTCCTCTGAATCAATGAGGTCTCTTTCTTTCCAGGTCAAAAGATTTCCATGGTATTCCTTAGTCCAGTCCTTAATCGGATTTGCCGTGAGCTTCTCATAATGTTCCTCAACATTCAATTGTCTGTAGGCTTCTTTAACATAGTCTTCACACGATTGGATGACTATGTTACCGCCTTTATCTGAGGCTTTGATGATTATACTTGAATCTTCCCGTAATTCTTGTAATGCCGTATGTTCAGTGGGTGTAAGATTCCATGTCTTTTTCCTTTTGATTTTTTTCTTTGAATGTGACATCGGATGATTGGTTGACATTTTGTTAATTTCCTCTACCATGATTTCTTGGAAAAGATCTATTTTATTTCCTGGAGGGAGTTGTGGGCAGAAAGTTGATCGTGTTTTGAGGCCACTGTTTCCACCTCTGTTGGTTTCATGACCCGTTAGTTGGCAGTATTGCAAATCAGATACTTGGGAGGATTCACTCATTACTGCTTGTGAGCTTGACTCAGTTTGTAGTGAGGTTGCTGTTCTGAGGGCTGGAATATCCTTTATGCTCAACGGTGGAATACTTTGGCTTGTGAGTATAGGTGATGGTTGAGACTTCCTTTCTTCGAAGTATTTTTTGAGTTTTATTTTACGGCAAAATTTGTAAAGATCAATACGTATATTTGCCAGATCCATGTCTTTGTTGGGACAAAAAGATAAACCAGCATGCCTTTGGGATGGGCGGGACTTGTATTGCTTATCAAGGCGTTCTTTCAGTAGCCGTGTGTCTTGCCTTTATTGCCCGGGAAAAAGAGCACCGGAGTGCTCAAAACGCGTTGGACTGGAGATGCATTGGTTTTGAACTATCGCTGTTAACGATCTGAAGTTCCTCACATTAAAGGCTTTTAACCCTGAGTCTAGTGGCATTTCCATATTGGGCGTTTTCCTTAATGGATATATATATATATATATATATATATATATATATATATATATATATATATATATATATATATATATATATATATATATATATATATAATGTGGGTTTTTAACTGTCTTTTACCTTGATGTTTTTTAGGGTTGCTTACACATATTATTGATTATGTATTTTGCACATTCCTATTTTTGCACTAGCACTTTATGACGATCCACTATTGGATCAGTTTATTAGCACTTTTTTTCCGTATAAGTGACACTGCTACGATTGGTCTGTTGACAGATAAACTAAATGGGTAACTAATATACAGCATTGAAGCAGTTATATAAAACATGGAGTCATGAGGATATTTTCAAATTTGAAACTTAGTTCTAACCAATTGAATTGTTGCATTGATTTAACAAATCTTTTGGTTTTAAATCACGATATATACAATTGTTACTAAAAAGTTTTTTTATATAGACATTTTATAAAAACTCTATTTATTAATATTATTTATAGGTTTTAGAACTATTTATATACATTATTAGTATTGTACAATTGTGTTATATAATGAATTGACTCCGGAATTAGCATTTAAGCATTTAAGCAGTCCATGTTAGAAAACAGACTAAAAATAACAGTTACGTTTTGCAGTGTGTCTTCTATGTTTACACGTCATGTGATGTCAGCACTCTAATCACTGTGAAGTATTTAAAAATAATGATGAGCATGCTTCAAACTGACTTGTGAGCAAGGGCTTTCGTAGCCCGAAACGCGTCAGGTTCGAGGTTTAAGAAACAATAAACTCCATCTAACCTAATTTCGCTGGGTCCGCGTCTCTGTTCGCCATTGCTGTGGAGGTGCAGGGATATTATCGCTTTTCTATATATATATATATATATATATATATATATATATATATATATATATATATATATATATATATATATATATATATATATATATTATCTACTGGCGGTCGCCAGTAGATAGTTATAGTTAGGACCGAGTTTCCATAGGAAATCTGAAAATTCTATTTTGAATAACTTTGGCGCCGGTTGACGAATCCTCGCGAAATTTTCAAAACTAATGGGGCGCTCCATTCAGCTCCTACCCTGAAAGTGTCGGGGTGTTTCGTGAAGCGGGGGCCGAGAAAAAAGGGGGGTCCCAAAACGAGTTTTCCCCATGCATTTTTCCATAGGACCTTTAGTCGAAGGTACAGCCCGAACGGCTGAACAGAATTACTTGAAATTTGGCAGAGAGGTAGTCCTCAGGTCAGGGAAGTGCCTTTTGCAGGTGTGGTGTCAATCTGTTCAGTAGTTCCTGAGAAAATAGCATTTAAAAGCATATAAATATCTATAAGCGCGCACCACCCTAACGTGCTCGAGCGTAATTCTGATTGGTGGTTACATGTTAGTCAACGTTTGAATCGGTCAAAATCAGGAAGTGTCGGCCGCCATTTTGTTTGTTTTCAGTGCGAGAGTGAAAAAGGAAGGTGGCGAACGTGAAAAGGGGGCAGGGTAGAGAGTTCCTGACCCCCTAGCCTTTGTCAGGGGGTCCCTGAAAGACCCCGAAGGCAGAAAAAAAAATGTAATTTATTTTTTAAAAAATCGCGGGGGTGAGCTCACCGTGCGCGCACGGTGAAAAACCAGAAAAAATATATATATTTTGAATACGTGTTCACACATGTTATAGTTAGGTAGATATTTTCCCCCGTTATAGTTAGTTCAGATAACTATAACTCGCGCGACCGCCAATCTATCACAAGGATGATGTAATCAGTGATGTCATGAGTGATGCCACTGACCATGTCATGAGTGATGTAATATGTGACGTCATGAGCAGTGGATTGCGGGTACGCGAGTTATAGTTATCTGAACTAACTATAACGGGGGAATTTCATTGGTTTTTTACGAGTGAAATATCCACCTAACTATAACATGTGTGAAACCTATGGTTTTTTAAGTGAATTTGCAAGGTTTTTTAAATGCTAATTCCTAACTATAACGTGTGTGAAACCTATGGTTTTTTCAGTGAATATATATATATATATATATATATATGAAAGCCAAAATCCTGGAACAATCCATAATAAGATCCAACAAACAGGTACGGACCACGATGTGGAGAATAATTCCTTTTATTTCAGCAGATTAAAGTGCAAAGTGCATAAAAGTCTCACGCAAGTGCTCAGCCTGACGCGTTTCGACTGCCCACGGCAGTCTTGATCACATGACGCGCAGGACCAATGATTCACTTTATATAAGGTAACCAATAAATTTGCCGCTTAGATAATTGCCTACACAGTTTACGAATTAACATAAACATAGGACTGCGTGTTATGCCATGTATACAGGTAAATGCTTATATACTTCCAAACGCCAGCACATTGCGTCAATACAAGGAAATAAATACAAATTATCACCACAGTCGGTATGAGAAAACATTTGTTGAATTAGAACATAGTGTTCCTGTATGCTCATTTCCTAATCTAACGTTGCTGTTCTAATATTGAACATACAATGCTTTATGAAGTTTTATCTATTTGTGAACAATCTGATTAACTATTGCAACAAAATGTTCATAAATCACAATTCACAAATGTCCGACTTCATTGAAAAGGAAAATAATTTATCCGTTAGTGCTGACTCTATCTAAAATGTCTAATACATTCCTTTTAACATACATTGACTGGCGTTATTGCTAATCAGCAAAATTATTTTATAATACTATATACATAGTGTATTCTTCAAAACAAACCCACACACGTCCAAATACATATTATAGGCAATTTGGCGGTAGTCATGAGCAATGGTGCAAAATCGTGCAAAATAACGTGCTATTTTTAAAGTGCATGATAACAAAAACTTAATAAGTAAATATAAAGTACACAGCAGCTTATGAAACATTCTTCTGTCAATTATCCATTTTTCAAGAGATCTGGAATGCAATGTTCATACAGATACACGCCTTGTCTTCTTCAGAATTAATCATATTGATAATCTCTAATGAGGTAAGGAAATCAAAATATTTTCACATTAGAATTAAATACAAAAATAAGATATAAGAACTGCCAATTGGCGCTATAGAAACATATAAGTTCATCAACTTCAAAGCGTTGCAGCAAGAAATCATATATGATTGCACAACTATCATGATGTCTAAAATAGATAAAATTTGATGGTTTAAAACTAACTTTAAAATCCCATAAAACCAAATAAAATCTAGATCCCTAGATAAAATATGGTAAAATTAAGGATAAAATGTCAGTTAAAATAAACCAGGAACCAATCAATTCCTCAACATCATTAATTCATTATAAAAAGTTATGCAAATCTTCATTATTATTCAACCCATTTGGCATCTTTGTATCTAATAACATGATGAATTCAGACTCTGCTTGTCTCAAACTCTTCTCCCTGTTTCCCCCTCTAATATTTTTAGGTATTGTACTAATAACATAGTAACTGAGGTCATTGAGGTTGTTCTTATGTACCAATTTTAGATGACGCGCTACAGGATATGTTGGGTCAGAATTGACCACAGCTCTCAAGTGTTGTAAAATCCTGTTAAAAACTTGTAATTTAGTACTGCCTACATATAGTAAGTGGCAGGTGCATTCTAAAATGTATATTGCATATTCAGTTCTGCAAGTTAGATGTCCTTTAATTTTAACTGGATCAGGACTGAATGCCGTGACATATTCTGTTACATTTTTGCCAAACTTACAAGCACGACATGAACTACATTTAAAAAAACCATTTCTAGCTGTTAACCAAATATTGGAGGTCACCACCTCAGGACTATTTCTGACTAGAGCATCCCTCATTGAGGGAGCTCTTCTAAAAGTCAAGAGGGGGAGTTCTGGCAGAATTTGCGACATAGTAATGTCTGTCCTAACTATTGGCCAATTTTTATAAAGAATTTTGCGTATTTGCCTTTCTTGTCTACAATAGTTAGTTATCAATCTGATGTTATTCAAAGGTTCTAAGATAGAGGAACCCCTATCATCATTGCCAATCCTTGATACATCTTGGGCCTCATGGGTAGTTTGATGATATGCCACCAGGGCTGTATTATTAGCCTTGTCCTGAGCTGAATGTAAATCGGAAGCCGCATAGCCCCTACTTAAAAATCTCTCAAATGTATCTTTTTGACAGGCTATTAAATCATCCTCATGGCTGCAGATCCGTTTGATTCTTAAAAATTCCCCATAGGGGATACTACGAATAAGATGGCGAGGATGAGAACTTTTGGCGTGTAATACAGAGTTCCCGGCTGTTGCTTTTCTGTGCAATCTAGTGTGCAAAGTCCCGTCTCTAATAAAGATATCCTTATAAAAAAGGCTTCAAAGTCAATACAAAAGAAGATTGTCAGACACCTAATGCTGCGGAAATATATCAATTTAGTCACCAGCTGAAAATAGGGCATGCTTGGGCTGATGCCTTGATCACCTGATTACCCTTTACCCAAAGTGCATTTTTATCTAATAAAGTGACATAAGCACAAACAGAGGTCTCCTTTTTAAAAACATTGCTGTCAGCAGACATAAACAACACACAATCCAGCATAATGCAACAGAACAAATTGAATCATTAATTATCCTGTATTGATCATTTAAAAATATAATTGACATTGAATAATGTCCATTAATTTGATATCCAAGTGGTGCAAGTAGTGTGCATCAATTAATTGAGTATACGCACATATACTCAACAATTTCACTTTCTTAATAGTCTTTTGTATCCAGTGCATCAGCATAGATAGGACATTGGAAAAGCCTTTGCCAGTAGAGATGGAAGATATACTATGAATTGTATGAGGCATTCAGAACTATTGAATAAGTGTCATTTATAGTTTGAATTTTTATCAATTTAAGGGTAATTAATGAATGAACTTATACTGTTACATTTTGTTGCTAAATCCTACGGATTTTGCTATGCATGATGGGAGTAATACCCCATTCAGCTGTTTTTTCTGTATCGATGAGCAAAAATTGGGGAAAGTTTTGAATAGATTGGTTAAACTGTGCCAAAGTTATTAGGTAAACAATAAATATATATTTATCCAGTTTAAGTGGGCTGACTCCTGCTTGGCAGAGTAACTTTGTTGAACTTAGACCAGTGCTTTGATTCACAGGTGTCTTGTTGATACATGAGACCAATTAATTCTGTTAGGAAGTATCATTTATTGTACATTATGAAATTCAATTATGTATTGTTTACTATCTAATATTTTGGGCTCTTAATGGAGTAAATAGATATTGTGTAGTACTGTTACTGTGAATCAATTACATTATGGCCGCCCTCAAGTAATGAGTTCCTTCATTGATATCTATTAAGGTGGGTTCTGCTGTCATAGAACTGACACCACATTTTCAACATATTTTAATATTTTTATTTATTTATTTATATAGTGCCTGAATCGACCCTCGAAGGGGTATCTCTACGCTTCGAACGGGCGACATGGACTGGGGGCTGCTACAGCAGAATCAGAGGCAGAAAAGGGTGGTCTTAAGCTGCTTTCGGAACTGTAGGTGATCGGGGCATTGTCTCAAGTGCAGAGGGAGCTCCTTCCAATAGCGGGGGCCAAGATGGAAAAGGGCCTTCCCCCCTAATCTGGCCTTCCTGACTCGGGGAACCACAAGAAGAGACTTAGATCCCGAGCGAAGAGACCTGGAGGGCAAGTAAGGAGTACATTTCTCCAAAAGATAGGTGGGACCGAGATTGAATAACGCTTTATGGATAGTACAGCAGACTTTGGACTTAACCCTTTGGCATATTGGAAGCCAGTGAAGCTGACAAAGAAGAGGGCGGGAGGCAGTCCTGGAAGGGGCATTGAGGACAAGTCGTGCCGCCGTGTTCTGGACTACTTGCAGTCTGCTGAGAGAGGCCTTGCTAGCAGAGACCAGCAGACCATTACAGTAGTCCAGGCGGCTTAAAATAAGTGCCTGAGTCAAAGTCTTCAGAGTAGAGTAGGGGAGCAGGACAAAGACTCGGCGGAGTAAACCCAGTGTATGGAAGCAGGAGCCAGCTATATGAGCATCATGCTCCTTCAAAGTAACTAAATTCTTGATGAGGGATTTAGGGCCAGGGGGAGCACCAAGATCAACCAGCCACCATTCCGGAGTCCATAAGAGGGGAGCATCCCTGAAGAGCAGAATCTCCGTCTTCCCAACATTACACTGGAAAAGATTGCTCTTCATCCAGTGCGAAATAGCTCCGGTGCCAGAAGAGAAGGCCGACTGTACCGATGGAGTAAATTTATCGAAAGGAAAAAGCAGCTGTGTATCGTCGGCATAGGAGATGGGGGTGAACCCACGCATCCTCAGGAGATTGGGCAAGGGACTAACATAGATGTTAAACAATGTGAGGCTCCGGCATGAGCCCTGAGGCACTCCCTTGGACAATTCCATGGGCGCCGAACGATATGGCCAAGATTGACGGTCTGGGAGCGAGCATATAGAAAGCTCGTCATCCACTGGAGAGCAGAGTCTCTTAGTCCAATCTCCTTCAGCCTTCTGAGCAATATCTGATGTGAAATCGTATCGAACATGGCGGATAGCTCCAACAGCACCAGAATCGCAGAATGACCCGTGTCTAGACTCATCCTGATGTTATCTGTGACCACTAGCAGAGCTGATTCCGTGCTGTATTTGGGCCTAAAGCCTGACTGGGAAGAATCTAAACTACCAGTGAGTTCAACATAGTTGGAGAGATGTTTAATAATATGCTTCTGCAACAGTTTGCTCAGGAAGGGAAGAAGCGAGATGGGGCATAGATTTGAAAAATCCGTCAAAGGAACCTTGGTGCTCTTACGGATAGGCATAACCTCTGCTGCTTTCCATTCCGAACATGACCCTCTCTCAGTGAGAGATTAAGGAGATATTCAATAGAAGGAGGCAATTGACAGGCCAGGGAGGTAGTGACTTTGGCCAGGATGGCGTCAACGGGGGATCCTGATTTTACCGTGTGAAGCAGTGTTTCTACATCTGTCAAGGTCACCGGAGGTAAGCTTTCTAGCAACTGGGAGGAATCCTGTTCTGGCAAATCAGATGTCTTTATAGCTAGAGGCTGGCTTCCTGAAGGAACAATTTTTTCGTAGATGAGCTCTATTTTTTGCGAGAAATAATGTGCTATGTCATTACAGAGCGTTGGCGTGGGAACCTCTAAATACTCGCAGGCCTTAGGGTTGGTGAAAGATAGAATACGATATAAGATTTTAGGAGCATTGCCAGCCTGTGCTAATTGAAATGAAATATGGGCTTTATGAGCAGCCTTTATATTTTTATGGTAGCCAGAGAGGGTGACCAGAAACCGATCTTTTTCCCCCTTATCATGAGTATTGCGCCAGCATCGTTCATATTTCCTACAGAGTTGTTTCTGAGCTCGGAGTTGAGGGGAAAACCAAGCAGTCTGAGGGCGTTCAGAGTGGTTAGGAAGTGATTTCAGCGGCGCAAGATGTCATTGATTATGTTAGGCTTCATGGTTATTTATGAATTTTCAATTAACCACAAATCATGTTGTTCGGTTTCTTTGTAACCCACTTCAAAGTGGTTACTGCTACTCAACATTTGTAAGTCCCAAGATCTTTTGTGTCCTTTAGTTGTGTTTATCACTATTATTTCTATTGGGTGATGAAAGTACCACTTTGACCCGTAAGGACAGCTGCGGCCAAAACACTTATGGTGGGAATACATCGCTTGCATTAAATAATCACTGTTGCAAAACACAGTGAGCATTTGTGAGCACTCTTGTTACATTGCTTACAATTGGCGTTGGATTTACCCAGATGGCCATGCCTGTCACAGACTGCCATTGGCTGAAGGAAATGCAGGATTGTGTCAGTGCTCTTTTTTGATATATATATATATATATATATATATATATATATATATATATATATATATATATATATATATATATATATATATATATATATATATATATATATATATATATAGACTGGATGATGCCATCAGTGATGTCATTTGAGATATCATCAGTGATGTCACTGACCATGTCACGAATGATGTAATATATAATGTCATCAGCAGTGCATTGTGGGGGCAAGAGTTATAGTTAGCTGAACTAACTATAACGGCCAAATTTGTCTTGTTTTGTAAGAGTGAAATGTCCAACTAACTATAACGTCTCTGAACCCTGAAACCTGTGGTTTTTTCAGTGATTTTCTAAGGTTTTTTAAATGCTAATTTCTAACTATAACGTCCCTGAAACCTATGTTTTTTTCTGTGAATTTCAAAGTATTTTTAATGCTAATTTCTTACTATAACGTCCCTGAAATCTATGGTTTTTTCAGTGATTTTCTAAGGTTTTTTAAATGTTACTTTATAACTATGCCTACAGAGGTACGACATGTGCAGAAAGAAGAAGAAAGGTGCAGAAAGAAGCAAGAGAAATGCAGAAAGAGGGAACAGAAGTCTAAAAAGACAAAGAAAGGTGCTGAATGAAGCTAAAGATATGCAGAAAGAACCAACAGAGGTGCAGAAAGAGGCCTTGTTGCAAAGTCATCCTGTGCCCCCAACTTTTTGCTGACGGGTACTGGTGGTAACTGACTCTGATTAACCAGGCCTAGAGCCAGTGCTAAGCTAAAACACACTTAGAATACAGTGAAAACACCTACATATACTAGGGTACACTATGGGTTAGGGTGCCCCTGTGATTAACATGACCTCCTCTGTAAGTCCCTAGTACATAATAGGGCAGGGGGGTTAAAACTACCTCTTAAAACACGCCACAGGGTGCGTTTGCACAGTGGTGAAGGGAGGGGGGACCTGAGGTGACCTTGTGGGCTAGTTGGTCCCTAGGGACCTCAGGATTGAAGAGGAATTAATTCCCCAACTTCAAAGGCGCCACAGGGTGTGTTTGCACACATGTCACCTCAGGCCCCGCGCCCTCCCTTCACCCCTCAGGCCCACCCCCTCCCTTAACTACTCTGCAAACGCGCCCCGTGGCGTGTTTTAAGTTGGGGGATTAAATCACCTTGAATCCTGAGGGTCCCTGGGGTCCAACTAGCCCACCAGGTATCTCCAGTAAGTGCCACAGAGCTGCGTTGCAGAGAGGTGCAAAAAGGGGCGTGGCCTCTGAACACCTCTCTGCAACGCAGCTCCCTGGTGCACTAGTTGGCCCCCAGGGACCTCCAGTATTCAAGGGGAATTACTTGTGCATCTTACAACGCTCCAGGGAGTGCGTTTGCAGAGTGCTACAGGGAGGGGGCGGGGCCTCCGGTGCGATGCCGGTCTTTTTTTATTTATTTATTTTTTAAAGAAGGGGGGCTTGTGTGGCCCCCCTTCCTTTTCTATTTTATGGGCCCTGGGGACCCCATCCCCCAGGGCCTGACCTCCATTTAAAAAAAAATATATCAATATTACGGGAAGGAGGCCGCGTGGGCCCCCTCCCATGGCCAATTCCGGCCCCGGGACCCCATCCCCTGGGGCATTGTCAAATATTTATTTTTTTACTATTGAGGGGGGCTGCGTGGCCCACCTCCTAAGGCCTCTATTGGCCCCGTGGACCCCATCCCCCGGGGCCGGCCTTTATTTAATTATTAATTCACTTTCTTTGGGAGGGAGCCACGTAGCCCCCCTCCCGGGCCACTTCTGGCCCCGGAGACCCCATCCCTCGGGACCTGGCCTCTGCTTTTTTTTTTATTGCACAGGGGAGGGGGGCTGCGTGGCCCCCCTCCCGGGCCACTCCTAGCCGTGGGGACCCCATCCCCTGGGGATGGCCCTCTCCTTTGGGGACCGTGGGGGGAGCCCCAATGCCCCCATGGTCCCTGCCGGCTCCCCGCGTCCTGCGGGAGGCGGCATTGCTTTTCCACATGGGGAGCTGCTAACATGCAGCTCCCTATGTGGAAAAGCAATCTGCTTTGCTTCATTGAAGCGAGAGCAGGTTTCCCTGACAGGACGGGAGCCGCAAGGCTCCCGCCCTGTCATTGCAAACAGCAGTGTCCCGGGGGTGGGCACCCCGGGACACTGCAGGAGCCGGCCCTGGGGGGTTGCGGTCCCCAGGGCCATCACTGGTTCCAGGAGGGGGGCCACGTGGCCCCCCTCCCACTTAATGCAAAGCCACGGGGTGGCGGTCCCCAGGGCTTGGGGGTCCGTAAATTAGTGCCCGGGGAGGTGGCGGTCCCCGGGGCATGTGGGGGGACTCGAGCCCCCACCACAGGTTTTTTTTTTTTTTTTTTTTAAAGCCCTGGGGGTGGCGGTCCCCGGGGCTGCGGGGGGCCATGTACCCCCTGTAAACTATTAACGAAAGCCCTGGGGTGGTGGTCCCCGGAGCTTGGGGGGCCTTAGATGCCACCCCACACATTTCCTCCGTGCCTCTAGATATCACTATCTTTATTTCCTAATTTCTCAAATACTAAAAAATGGATTTACACCATTTTTAAAAAGGACGCTTTCTGAGCCAAACAGTACCTTTTTGGCAAATTTGGTGCAATTCCGTTCAGCAGTTTTTGCTATAACCGTGTCTAAAGTTTCCCATGGGAAATTAATCTTTTGACCTCTATTTTTTTAATTTCTCATGAACTACTGAACGGATTTACATCATTTAAAAAAAAGGGCGCTTTCTGAACCAAGGGCTACCTTTTTGCCAAATTTGGTGTAATTCCGTTCAGCAGGTCGGGCTGTAGCCATGTCTAAAATTTCCTAGGGGAAATAACATGGGGAAAACACGGTTTGGGACCCCCCTTTTTTTCTCAGCCCCTGCTTGACGAATCACCCCGAAACTTTCTTGATAGAGCACCCCACCAGTTTTGAAAATTTCACAAGGATTCGTCAACTGGTGCCAAAGTTATTGGGAAAAGAATGTTACGATTTTCCTATGGTAACTAGGTCCTAACTATAACTACCTACTGGCGACCGCCAGTAGGTAATATATATATATAAATATTCACTGAACGAAACATAGGTTACAGAGACATTATAGTTAGGCTCAGATTTCGCTCGTACAAAACCAGTGAAATTCAGCACTTATAGTTACCTGAGCTAACTATATCTAATGTCCAGCACATCACTGCTTATGATGTCACATATTACTTAACTAATGATGTGGTCAGTGACATCACTGATGACATCCCAAATGACAACACTGATGACATCATCCATAGAAGCACATACACATCGACTCACATACCCATGCAACCACTCATACACACACTCATAGAACCACTCACACATCCACTCACTCATCCATAGAGCCACCCATACAGCCACTCACCCTGCCACTCACTTACTCATGCATCTACTCACACAGCCACTTACCCATACAGTCATTCACACAGCCACTCACTCAACCATACAACTACTCACACACCCACTTATTCACCAACGTGGATGTGAGAGTGACAGAATGGGTGTGTGAGTGGCTGTCTGGGTGTCTTTGTGGGTGTCTGAGTGGGTGCATCAGTGGTTCTCTGGGTCTCTAAGTGGATGTATAAGTAACTTTATGGGTATGTGAGTTGATGTGTGAGTGGCCATAAGGATCTGTGAGTGACTGTATAGGTGTATGAGTGGCTGTGTGGGTCTGTGAGTGTATATGAGTGTGACTGAATGGGCGTATTAGTGGGTGTCTGAGTGTCTGTGTGGGTTCTTTACAGAAGTGGAGTTTTATTTGGGGCACCTACCATGTTTATATTTGTAAGTGCTTCACGTTGAGGTTTAATTTCTGTAAAAGGATTGTCAGCACCAGAATGGAACCTCAATTTTTTTTAGAAGAGTCCACAGTTTTCCCCAAAATGTCTACCCAACTGGAGTACTTTAATCTGGTAAATTAGTATATGCTACCTCTTTTGGATAAATGTCTGGTACATATTCTACATTACAGCTGCATAAAGGACCAGGAAGTATTGTCTCCAGATAATTGTGTGGATGTAATTTCGGCAATGTTATTGTTACTTGTCTTCATCCATAATTCAGTGATAACATGAATCCCAGACTAGAGAAAAGGACGAGACTACAAAGAGATGAATCTCATCAAATATGGGCATTTTCTCTTAACTACATGAAGTAAGAGATGTCCTCGTATTCCTCTGCATCAAGAACGCATTACAAAAATTGACGGGCATCGCGCTTGGGGGCATTTTGGTAAACTGTCCATCAATGTTGGGAAAGGCGGGAAGACCTTTGCATACTACTAAAGAAAATGGGGCGGGCCAAACCAGCTCGACTTTGCAAAGGATTTCGGGCATTTGCAAACTCAGTGTAATTAAAAGGGAGAACTATAGATTCTGCTGTCACCAGGAGACGACAAGGAAGAAACCACTCATCACAGTCCCTTAAGATCAGATTGTGCTCCAATGATGCATTCACCTCCTTTAAGGCTTTTATGGGGAAGGTGGCAAGCGGTCCCCCTCCCTGGGCTAATTTTGACCCCGGGGACCCCATCACCCAGGGCCCGGCCCCTTGATGCTGGGTGCCCTGGATCCAGTCTGCAGTGTTGAGCTTCAATGCCCCAGCGGACGTTGCTGGCTCCCCGCCTCAAGCTGCTCCCTACATGTGGGAACATTTTTTTCATCTGTTTACCTGCCCGTTTGACAGCAGGCAAGAAAACAGTTGATAAGTCCTCTCCCAATGGGCGGGAGCAGTTTTCTTTCTCCCACCCACTGGTAGCAGACTTACAGTTTGCTCTTGCCTGGCGGGAGCTGTCATAGCTCCTACCAAGCGACAGCAAGCTACTATGTACTGAGGGTTTAGCGGTTTAATGGCTCCAGGAGGGGGGGCCGTGTTGCCCCTTCTTTCAATTTGCAGGACCTGCCCTGGGTGGTGGTGGCCCGGGGGCGGATTACGGCCCTCCCCCTTTTTTGCTTTCCTGGCCCCACGGAGGTGGTAGTCCTGGGGCCCTACAGGGCCAAGGAGGGGGGAGCGTGGGACCTCCCTCCAATTTACTGTTGAAACCCTGGGGAGGTGTGGATCCACAGAGCTCCCAAGAGCCCTATGAGGGGGTCTGCGCTGCCCCCTTCCAATATAATTAGGTCTCCCGGTTTTATGGTATTTATTTTTTTGACATTTCTGTCTGTAGTTATCCAGATTTATTTTGTCTGTATTTATCCAGATTTATTTTGTACTAAGTGTAAAAAATGAAGTTCCAATGAGCATATTTCCACATTTATTTATCCAACAAATGTTTACTTATGTTTGATTGTCCAGTGGATTTTAGCCTTTTACGACACAATACAGTAATCTGAAACCACTTGCATCATAGAGCAGCTTAACCAGCTTTACTGTTGCAGGTATTTAAGCTTTTGATTAGGTCTGTAACATTTTTTACCTCCCATCTCAATCAATCTTCACTACTATTGACCTAGTACTCATGACTGATAGTAGTGAATATTGTCAAAAAGAAAACGTATTTTCCGTATCTATTCATATTTACAAATAAATACAGACAAGAAAATAGATGGGTTTCTGTCTGTATTTATCTGTAAATATCGGTAAAACGGAAAACTGGAAGCCTTAAATATAATTAATTAAGCCCTGGGGAGATGTTGGTCCCTGTACTGCCTCAATGAGGGTCCACGCAGCCCTTCTCCAATTTTAAAATCAAGCCCCAGTGAGGTGGTGGTCTCTGGTGCTGTTAAGAGCCCCAAATATATTAACTACCAATGCCCCCGGGACTCAGCCCACCCGGGCGCCGAAATGCAAACAAGCAGAGGAGACCGCGCTTGTTTTTTGTTTAATTTGATGGTACTTTTTGGAGCATTTGCGACTCTTTGAGATGTTCGTCACAACATTTTAAAAAAATGCTTTTTGACCCTGGCATTGTACTTGGGGAACACCACCACCAGGCCTAAGGGGTCAGGGTATTCCTACCCTGCCCCCCTCTCTTTTTTAATGTTTTTAATTTCCAAGACGGGCTGCCAACACTTTCTGGTTGTACAAATTTGGTTTTCCTTTAATATCTCCAAAACTACTGAATGGATGTACCAAATAACAAATAGGGCTCTTTCTGGAACAAGAGATTTCTTTCTGCCAAAATTTGTTGTAATTCCCTTGAGCAGTTTGGGCTGTAGTAGTGTCTAATATCTCTGTGGGAATTAACATGGAAACACAGTTTTTTTGACCCCCTCTGTTTCTTGGCCCTCACTGGATGGATGATCCCGAAACTTTCCATGCACAGCTAGATACAGGAGGGCACTTTTTTTGCAAAATTTGGTGAAGATTCATCAAACGGTGCGGAAGTTATAAGCATGTCCAAAAACGCTCTTTCTTTGCTTTGGACTAGTTGGCAAAATATATATATTTGTATATATATATATATATATATATATATATACATATATATATATATATATATATATCCATCAGAAAGATGCTCCAAAATTGGAGGCGCCACACACAGCGTACTTTTTCTCCTTTTATTGGCAGGTTTTAAGGGGTTCCAGCTCTGCCGTCCAAGCATAAAATCAGCATTGTCCATCAAATACTTCCAAATGCGTTTCAGGCTTTCATTAGCCCTTGTTCACTGGCACTGGACACAGGCGACAGCAAAAGTTTAACATTGCACCTGCAACAGTTTATATGTCCCGCCCTATGGATGTGTGCATAAATTGCATCATGGTAGTTGAAGTTCAACATGTGCAAAAGTTTAACATCGCACCTGCAACAGTTTATATGTCCCGCCTATATTCTCAAGGAATCGAAATCCGGCAAAACAGATTTGCTCGAGCCCACACGATCAATTTCTGCAGGTAATTTTATTTGATTTGCAGACAAGGACGACGCGTTTCGACCACGTCCGTGGTCTTGGTCACATGACCTCCGCCTCCATGCAATTTTTTACAATCATAGACATAAAGAAAATAAATGTTTACATCACATTTTAAAATTAAAGTAAGTGCCAAACTGTATAGGTGCATACATAAAAATAGCTAGCAGACTGAGCTGTGGATTGTGCATTAAAGTACATGGTTTTACAGAAGTTGATGTTTGTTGCTCTGGTAAGTATGGAAAAATATATTAGCACCTAGTGTATCCTGCGCTGATGTTAGTCTTCCCATTCAAGTGAGAGTTGTGCTCTTATGGGTCTAGTGCCCATTGTGTGCTGGGTTTCAGTGTGGAGAGAGAGATATATGTCATAAGAATATATATTGTTCATGTAGGATCAGGAAGCACGTATGTGTGGACCGTGGAAGCTTAGAGTTTATAAAGTGAAGGTATAGTACCCTATCTATATTCATCTATATAGGTGACTTGGAGTAGATTGGGGTTGTCGGCCCGTATCTTCGGTGCTCATATGGTTAACACGAACGTGGCGGTTAGGTGGTTTTCAGCTGCTCTCTCCTAAAAATAAATACACACAATTAGAATGAAGTAGGCGACAGTCATCAGAGCAGTAAGGTTAACATGTTTCATGTTAAATCATAACATCTTCCACGATAATTTGCACATCTATAAAGTCTGCTATTGTAAAGTTAAAAACAAACAAGGGTGTGAAGTTTGAGTGAAGAGGGAAGAAGTGAGTGCTCAGTCAAGGCAAGATTGACAGTGTAAAGAATGTAGTTTACAGGTGGCTGTACAATTCCTCATCCTGATTAAGGCCGTCTGGGAATTTGGTGCCTGCTAGGAGGATGAAGCGTGACTCATGTTTGCGAAGGGCAGCAGTTTGATTACCTCCCCTGGGATTTGGGTTGACTGTGTCCAGTCCAACAAATCTGGCTTTGGTCTAGTCACCCCCATGTTCCTTGGCAAAGTGCCTGGCAGTACTGTAGCTTTGATCATTGTTGGTGATTGCACGTCAGTGCTCCAAGATTCGCTTTTTCACTGCAAACGTTGTGGACCCTATGTACCAAAGGCCACAGGGAAAATCAATGGCATACACTACATACTCTGTGTTGCAGTTTATCAGTTTGGGTATCCTCCATTTGGTTTTGATCCTTTCCAGGATGGTTTCGGTGACATTACTGCTGTGTTTACAGGCTTTGCATTTTCTGCATTTGCGGAAGCCTTTCGTTTGTCTAAGCCAGTTATTTTCTTTGGGCTGGAGGGGACTATGTACAAGTATGTCTCTCAGTGATCGTACCAAGCAGCCAGGACCTTGCTCGCCTGCTGCAGCGCTTCGTGGGATATTCAGAAACCCGGAAGGAAGAAATGAGTTGATCGGATTCGTTAATACAGCAGTTTGGAGGTTCTGTATATTGAAGGACCCTTACATTACGTGAAAATCATAACCGAATCGCATTACAGTGGGCAACTGCCTCCGTGTGAGTCTTCTCTCACAGGGCACCCGGCTGGGTACCTGTGAGTATTTTATCCCTTCACTTTAAACACGGTGTCACTGTACATTTACACGCTAGACCAGTTTTGGACGTTAAGGTGTCCCTATATTAGACAGTCCTGACGAGACCCTTTAAACTTGGAATAGGGTCGAAACGCCGTTGACACGATAGGCAAATCACTTAATCAACACCTACATTAATTAAGTGTTGTTAATTTGAATTATTAATTACTGGTGATTGCCTTTGTAAAGAGAAATGGAAACCTTGTTTGTATGTTGTATGTTATGTTAATTTTTTGTGTAAGGTTTTTTTCATTGGGACACTAATTTGTAATTTGTATGTTTAATGTTAATTTGTATCGTAAATTTATGTCCACTTTTTGTGTAAATATTTCAGAAATATAAACGAAAAATATTCTTCATAAAAAAGATCCAACGTGTATGGCTTTGCCTTTTCTTCTGACATCTTTTATAATCCCCTTTTCTTTGATCATTATTTTAGATTACATACTATATTATTAAGTATTAATCCGCATGAGCTATTGTTTCCTTACAGCTCAGGACTGACTTATCCATGATATCCTATGGAAGGTGGATATCATGGCTAAGTTTGTGAGTCCCTATCAACTAGCTAACGTGAGATTATCGCGGGGTTTCCAGCTATAATCTCACGTTAGCCAGTTAGCGCTAGGATTTTTATCGCCAATGAGATAAGCGTTGCTAATAGCATGCTATCTCAGCGATAAAAATCGGCGCTAGCCGGCGATAATTATCCGAGCGCTAAGTGCGCTCAGCGATAATTATCGCCGGTTGTTGTTGATATGCCCCCATGGTTATTTGTGCGTGCACATGAATACGTTTCCTACTAGTTATGTAAAACATATGCTTCTAAAGCTTGCTTGTAATTAATGCTAAATAAATGTTTTCTTGCACAATAAGGTACATTGTTCCCTTTCTATCCAGTAACAGGGAAGCATATGTATTTATACGTCTATAGATATTGTTAGCGGAGAAATGATAGTATACATTCGCCCATGCATTACACACTCTATCGGTCGAAATTATAAATATTATGTTTATGTACACGCTTATGCAACATACTGTTTTCCTTTAATACATAAGATTTGTGCAAGGACTCTTCATTATATGAAAATTCGGGAGAGGATGTAGCCTTGCGGCTAGAGCTGTTGACCTTGAAGCTGGGGAACCGAGTTCGAGTCTCGGCAACAACGCTCAACATCTTGTGATTCTGGGCAAATCACTTAATCTCCCCGCCTACAAAAATTAATGTGTCCTCATGTAACGAAACTTGGTGCTCATATAAAGCGCTCTGATACCCGATGTCTCAGGTCTAGTACGCGCTATATAAAACTCTAAAAAAAAAAAACGCGAAATGTGCTTCTCTTTCCCACAGCTATATCTTGAAGAGTCCTCCAGAGCACATCCCAGATATCTTGCCTGCACCCACCCCTGCCCTCGCAGCTCATAGGAATTCGAACACTTCATGTGTGCCATAAAATGCCCCCCTCACTAAGTTCCCCTGCGTGGCAGACTCGTGCGAGAAGCCACCCCCACAAGCATTTGCAATGCAATAGGTCTCGCATTTACACAAGTTTAGGCTATTGGCATTGTAATTGGCAATGCCTTTTTACAACAAAACATTAATAAAAGGCATTGTCATTTACAATGCCAATGGCTCAAACTCGCGTAAATGCGAACTCTATTGCATTGCAAATGCTTGTCTTTCTTTTTCTGGATCACATCATAACTATGGGCTATATTATGGTTGTATCTCTCCGGACAGTTTTTCAGTGTTGTGGACTGTGGCTGGTGATATTACTTCAGCTGCAGGAGAAATGTGTACTGTGGATAGTGTATTGCCTGTCCTTCAGCAGTACTGTCTGCTGTTGCAGTCTCACTGGCCATCATCAGACACCTGGTGCAACTTTTGATTTTCGACATACATTTGAGGAATTAATCTATTGCAGTACATTGGTGGGCAACTTGAAGATTATGGTTTGGCTTTGCATTGTCTCACCTGCACTTGTAGTACTTACTTTTTTGTTTTAGTTGTGACTATGTAAGCTGTGTACCCAGACATGTTTTCAATTGTTTTAATCATGTTTTTCTAAACAATGCAATGGTATAAGTAGTGTAGGATCTTTTGCTTTTAATTAAGCTCTGCTGTGAGGTTGGTTTATCCCTAGTTTGTGCTTTGAGCTACTGCCGAACAAAGTAGGTGATTTTGATGCTTTGTCGCTGAGGGCTTTATTTACAATAGCCTGCACTCTGCATCTGCTTAATATAAGGAACATACTGTCGCTACAGCAAAGCAAGCACCCTCAATCAATACTAAAGGCATTACTTCTGACTCCACTGTATTATAATGTGAAAAATAGTTTATTTCAAAATCTACAGTTGTGAAAAATAGGTAATATGGACAGGTGAAATGTCCCACTTCAATACACAAACACTATTGTTTCTTGCGCCTCCATGGAACTTCTTAAGGCACCTTTATAGTGAGGTTGTTAAAAGTAATTACCATACATACTCCAGTACTGTTCTTCAAGTATTTATTAATTTCAAGCAGATGACCCCCGACCCATACAGGCAGCTGGGAATAACTGATTCCAAATTCGAAACATTCCCCACAGCCCATGGTTGTACATTCTGCTGTCATCCGTGACCACTTAGAATGTTACAGTCTCCCAGCCAACGATAACCTAGACCACATTCCACCCCTAGGTAAACAATGCTGTTCAATAGATCATAACATAGGACTGATACCGTGATTACTTAAAAAAAAAAATGTTCAAGCTTTTAATGGTAGCCCTGAACTGGACACCCAGTTATTACTATTGTGGCTTTGCTATCTATTACTTCCTAAAAAGACTACATACCCCTCCACAACATAACATACCATTCCACATAATTACACTCAAAACACAGACTCCTACTCCACAATTGCAAAACACTCAGTACCACATAATTACTATCCACATAATTCCACAACACACCATGTCACATTATTCCAATACACAAATGCCCTCCACACCACACAGTTAGTAAAAAAGACTACCATTTACAATGCCAATAGTTCCAGCAAATACAGGACCTATTACATAAGTATGAAACTTTGCCATTTACAATGCCAGTAGCTTTTGAGGAATTATGGTTCAAACCCTTTGTATATCTAGACAGATGGGCTCGAGAGCCACTTGTAAGACTACCTCTACCATGTAACTTCAAATAATAGAGCAATCTGGTTGGCAGAGGTTTTTTTTTCCTGCGGGCCATCTTGCACCCATGAACTCAAGCAGAGGCACATCGCTCCAGTGGCTGGCTGCAACATGCAGAGAAATGTTGAATCCACCATATCAGGATACAGGGATTTGGTCCCCGGTTCCTCTCAATTAAATCAAATAAAGTATAAGTGGACAGGGTAGGGGCACCCTGACCCCCAAGACCATGTGGGGGAATCCCAGAGGGTCTCCTGGCCAAAATGTAAAAACAAAAAACAAATAGGGTGTCTGTTAGACCTGTCAGCCCTTTGGGTGGTCCCTCCTCATCATTATTTATTTTGTCCCACTTTTGCCTCAAACCCTGTTATAATTTTTCCTTTTTGGGAACCACCAGACTTTTTAGTGTTGATGCAGGGTCAGGGAGCCATTTTCCCTACCCCTGGAACTTCTGTCTGAGGGCCTGAGACGCAAAATGGTGGCCATCCATTGTCACCTGTGACATCACCAGAACCCACTGGAGGTTTCTAGAACCTTCTGTAACATTCTAGAACCCTGTGACAGTGGGAGGCAGTTTAGAATGTTGGGAGGCCATCTCAGAGTGGCAGTTGGCAACTGACTGGAGAAGAGAGAGGACAGATATAGAAGGAGGTCGGAGTAAGGCAGCAGGGGTGGAAACCAGTGCTTGGAGTGGGGTCCAGAAACCCACCCTTGATGCTAGTCCCTAATGACCAAGCCCAGCCTAAAGCCCTGTGTGGGACCAAGACCAGAAGAACCATCTTTAGGAACTGAACATTTGAAACAGGCCTTAAAGAGGAAGAACAGCAAGTTCCTGACCTGTTCAGTGGTGTCCTCCTGGAGTCCTGACGTCGAGAAGCCTGGAGACCTGGGGCCTGAGGTAGAGAAGCGGCGCTGACAGAAAGCAGACGCCGTACCCGGAGCCGCCAGAGGTCGAGTGAGGGCGCCGACGGAGGTCGTGGAGAGGCGCCGGAGGTCGAGTGGAGATTCACCCGAGGTCGAGGTGAGGGCCCCGACGGAGGTCGTGGAGAGGCGCCGGAGGTCGAGTGGAGATTCACCCGAGGTCGAGGTGAGGGCGCCGACGGAGGTTGTGGAGAGGCGCCGGAGGTCGAGTGGAGATTCACCCGAGGTCGAGGTGAGGCGTCGACGGGGGAGTGAAGTCCACCCACCGGAGTCGCCGGAAACTGAGGTGAAGCGCGCCGGAGGTCGGGAGTGGAGATCGCACTCTGGAGACACCCGGAAGCGGGGAGACCGTGTCCCTGCGACGCCGGAAGGCGACATCGAGTCGAGACCGCCCAGCGACATCGAGTCGAGACCGTCCAGCGACATCGAGTCGAGACCGCCCAGCGACATCGAGTCGAGACCGCCCAGCGACATCGAGTCGAGGCCGCCCAGCGACATCGATCCGGAGCCGCCTCACGGCGTCGACACGGTGCCGAGCGGAGCCGATCATCGTGAAAAGGGCAGTAAGTGGTAGAGGGGGCATCTGAGGCCCCGTGGAGCCCTAAAAGACCATTCTAGGGGCTAGAGGGGTGTTAGAACCAGCCTGGGAGTGCCAGGGGTGAACTAAGACTGGTGCAGTGACATCTGTGAGGGGCTGTGTAGTTTGGAGGGCCAGATCTTTAGGTTACCCTTGTTCTGCCTCAGCTTAGGCCCCAGCCTTGACCAATCTAGGTGGGACACCCCCATGCCATCCAAATGACCACAAGCTGTGTATGGGCAAAAGTAAGACCAAGTTACCTCATGAAAGTGATCTGATCTGTAACTGTCATTGATTGCTTTTCCTTATTTCTTGAGGGTGCTTTATTTATTGTCTTCCACTAATTTATTCTTGCACTGTATTTATTGTCTGACTGTATTTATTTGCCGTCTGTATTTGTTGCACATCTATTTATTCTTTGCTTAATGAGGACCTGAACCTATTTATTGAAATCCCAAAGTAGCATTGGTTATTTGACCTGCTCTTTTAAAGGAAAATCCTATTGTATTGTATTTATGTTATGAAACCTGCAACTAAGAGAAAATAAGATAAAGACATATATATTTTCATCTTGTCTTCCATAATTTTTACGGTGTAGTGTCGTTTTTGGAACGGATGAACGCATGGTTATTGTGAGGGTGTGACGTACGCTTAACACGGTGCCTGATCCCCAACCGCTCGAGCCAAGCTACCACTGTATAAGTGGACAGGGTAGGGGCACCCTGACTCCCAAGACCATGTGGGGGAATCCCAGAGGGTCTCCTGGCCAAAATGTAAAAAAATAAAACAAATAGGGTGTCCGTGATCCCATGGATATCCAACGAAGAAGAACCAGCGAAGCTCCTGGACTCCAGAGGGAGTCACACAGGAACACAGGGGTGTGCGTAGGCTCCTGTGAGACAGTCCTGTGATGAATTATTTTTTAAGAGCTGGGCCTGAGTGGGTGAGGGGGATTCCTGCGAGCAGGCGGTTGGCCATGTGGCCTTCAGCTATGCACAGTGAGGCATTAACTTCCTGCATCCAACCCCACGAAGCGCACAGTCAAAGACTGTGCCCGGCGGGGGTGGGTTGCCGGTAGAGGGTTGGCTGCCTTCAGATGATTGGACGCAAGGCTTGGCCGTAGATTTAATACAATAATATATTTCTGCTTATAAAAACATCAGAAATGCACTGCAAAAAAAAAAGTTCAAGTGATAATATATTTAGGTGAAAATGTCAGTTTAAACTCAATGCTTTGAACTCAAATTCACTCTGAAATTTAACAGTTATTGCTATTTCAAGTAACTATACCTTGGATTCTCGTGATACACTGCTTATCACCTCACCTATTGCAACATTCTTGACATGCTTTGTGACATCATTGATAACATTACTGATGACAACTGAACTGACATCATTGATGAAAACACTGTGCATGGTGGGAGCGTAAGTTATAATTATTTCAAATAACTATAACTGTTGAATTCCAGTGTTTTGTTCAGTTGCAAATGTTGCATATAAGCTGACTTGTTCACATAAGCATTACATGGCGGGGCTCAAGTTATAGTTAGCTAAGTAAATTCAAACTGATGAATTGCTGTGTTTTTTTTAGCTCAAAATGGTATTTTCTGAGTGACATGTTCACCTCATTATACTCAGTATAACATCACTTTAACCTTTGTTATGAATATATATTTTCACTCTATGCCTGAAAGGGTATGGTTTTGATATATAATATTATCTATATTATTATATATAGTGATCATCTGTCAATAGTAATCCACCTTAAATCCATTAAAAAACCTATAGGCCCACATGAGGTTGGGGCCTCAAATATTACTACATCTACAGATAGGCTTAGGATTGTATGGAGAGGGATCGATAATCAAGAGATTCTAGCTAATGTGATTAAGAACCACTCTCTATTTATCTCTAACTGCTTAACATTTGGTGGCCCTGACATAATCAAGTCCTTCTGTGATTTATGTGCAGTTATAAAAAGGGCAATCTCCAAACCCCAAAAAGAACATAATATAAACAACCACAAATGGTTTGATACCAATTGTTCGAGGGCTAATAGAGAACTTAGAAAGGCCTTGGAAGCCAAACCCCGAGATGTGTCCCTTGTCAGATCATTACGTTTTAAATATAAACATACATTAAGAGCTAGATCTGAGGAGTTGATAATAAGCCACTGGGACAATCTCACCAAAACTGCTGCCCTAAAAGACTCGACAGGGTTTTGGAGAGAAGTAAAGAACTTGAGAGCCCTGGGCAGTAACATTACCCCGATAAACTGCAATATCACAAGTGATTCATGGGTCAATCATTTCTCTAAGCTTTATGCTGCGGCTGGAGACCTAACCGAGGATATTTTCCCCGACAGCACCATAGTTATAACATTAGAGGAGGTGGAGGAAGCTATCACCAATAGTGCTGGCAATAAGGCCCCTGGCCCAGATGGCCTGTCCATCGATCAGATAAAATCGAAAACCTGTTTTTGGGCTCCCTTACTCTGTAACCTTTTTAACAACTTGAGTAGGGAATCCATCCCCTTGACATGGTCTAGCAGTACCATTGTACCTATTTTTAAAAAGGGAGACAGGATGGACCCGGGGTGTTATCGACCAATATCTTTGATCGATAACACCCTGAAGGTCCTTGGAAGGGTTTTATATAATAAAATTAGCACCTGGGCAGATGAGAAATCTATTATCCATCGTTGCCAGTTGGGTTTTAGGAGTAAACTTTGTACGGTGGAACAATGCTTGAAGCTTAATCTCCTAATGGCCAAATATACAAGAGCCAAACAATCCCCCTTATATTTTGGTTTTATGGATTTAAGCTCAGCATTCGATTTTGTAAACCGTTCCCGCTTATGGTCCATTCTTTTAAACTATGGCTTAGATGAACCTTTAGTCCACTTTTTGGCCAACCTCCATCGCAATTTGAAAGCCCGAGTACGAATAAATAACGAGGGCGAGGTTTCAAACGATATTTTAATTGGCAAGGGGGTAAGACAAGGCTGCGTCTTGGCCCCCTTGCTTTTCATATTATACATCAATGAATTAACTAATTCTCTATGTAATCTGACAAAGGACGTCCCCATCATTAATAAGAGACCTATCCCGGCGTTACTTTACGCAGATGATGCGGTCCTTATGGGCCACACCCCGAATGCTCTGAGTATTTTAATCTCGGGATTTGTTAATTATATGTCTGATTTAGGTTTGTGCACTAATTTTAGTAAATCTTTTATAATGACCTGCGGCCCTAAAAATTATAAAATTTCAAAGATTGCGATAGGTCAAAACACTTTAAAAAGCACATGCACTTTTCCTTATCTGGGTCTGCTATCTCCAATAGCGGTTCATGGCAACCCCACATTGCAATGGGGAGGAACAAACTCTCTAAATCCATTAATTCTGTTACTTCTCTTCATCAACCACGTCGGGCTGATGTGGTTTCCAGTTTATTACAAATTTATCGGACCCAATGCCTCCCAACTGGAACGTATGGAGCAGAAGTCTGGGGGTTCTCGAACTGTTCAGAACTACAAAGAGAAGAGAATAGATTCTGTCGGAAGATCCTGGGGGGAGTTATTAGTGCATCGACCTTCGTATGTCATAATGAATTAAAATTGCATTACATTGAGGACTTCATAAGAGCCAGACCTGCATTATTTTGGTTAAGGATTTGGCAAAACCCAGCAGCTTCCCTTTCCCGCGAGATCATTATGGATTGTTTGAAAAGTGAGAACTCGAGATTAATCCCATGGATAAATGCGGTAGAAAGGAGCCTTGTGAGTGTCAATTATGGTCATCTTTTCACAGATCCCGACCAGATCGACCGCTCCCATAAAAACCTGGTGAGAAGGGCACTTTATCAATACTTTTATAATGAGAGGGAAAGAGTGGACTCACTGAAACAATCTACAATAAACTACTTAATGATCCGGGAACCATATATTGAATTTCCGACGTTACCCCAGCCCTATTTACGTAAAAAATTGGGCAGGTGGAACAGGATCTTATTATTTAGATTTCGGGACAGGAGCATCGTAAATCTTATCTGCTTTCCACTGGGCTACACCAAAAATTTACATTGCCCTTGTGACTTTGGTGGAACACAGAGTATGCTCCATTTTATTTTTGGCTGTGGTTTTTATAGGAAATATACAAAGTATTACCTAATCCCTTATTGCAGGAAATATGATTTGACTGACCATAATCATGCCTTTAGACACTTTTTAATGCTTGGATCAGACGAACTAATTTTTAGAGTAAGTGGCTTTCTTAATGCAATCGTACGTTCACGCAGGTCTTTGAAAATTGAGTAATTTTGTTTACATATGCATTTTGCACTTTAAAGCCTAATTTGCACAAACTTAATGCATCGCATTTGCTTTGCCTTTATAAAGTCAGTAGTTACATTTCTATATATTTTTATATATTGTATGTATGATGGTTTTATGCATAGTATAGCAAGATGGTATAATTGTATTCTAATTGTTGTTCCTGTAAGCTATATCTAATATGTTATTTATTATAAATTGTGGCCTGAAATTGTAGTGTTAAATCGTGTATTTTAATTCAGATTTTTGTGCTTTTATGGATGGTTTTGAAATCCGAATAAAGTCTATTTGAATTGAATTGAATTATTATATGTCAAAACCATACCCTTTTAGGCTAAGAGTGCTGCATAAAGTATGCAAAAAAGAAGCAGAGAACTCTTGGTAGTTCCCAAGTTTAGGTGGAGAGAAGGTCCGGTATAGAACACACTACAACACCATCGACACTCTGAATTTTCTCACCTCAAATGTCTATTTTTCTAGCAGAGTTGTTAAGCATAAGCTAGAAAGGAACAAAGTCTTTTGCCAGTACTACAGCACAGTCTTTATGCATAAAATTAGCGCAGTGCCTTCCACGCTGAGCTGTAAAATGGCAAAATCCTTTTTACCACTCCAGACACATTACAGTTTTGGATTGGTAAAATACCAACCAGGTGAACCTGGAATGAGTAAAAGCCACCCATGGCGTGTGTTTCAGTAACATTATAGTTCTTCAGAGAGTTTTAGCTTTCTGCAGACATAAGGGAGCACCCGGTATAAGTCAAAACAATATTCTTTTAGGCTTAGAGTGCTGTATAAATTATGCAAACAAAAGCAGAGAACTTTAGGTGGAGAGCAGCTCTTGTATAGAGTACCCTGCAACACCAGTGGCACTCTGAATCTGCTAACCACAATCTCTGTTTTTCTAGAAAAGTTCAGCATAGGATTAGCACAAGGCCATTAATGCCGAGCTAGAACAAAGTATATATCTTTTTATCTTACAGAGTTTTATATAACGCAAACTTGACCTGAATCGGGTATCAGAGCGCTTTACATAGCACCAGTTGCATTACATGAGGACACATTCATTTTTTTGTTAGGCACGGGGAGATTAAGTAATTTGCCCAGAATCACAGGATGTTCAGCGTCATTGCCGAGACATGAACCCAGTTCCCCAGATTTGAGGTCGAAAGCCCTAGCCGTTAGGCCAATTCCTCTCCCTTTTGCCATTTTTACATCATAGTCTTTAAGCATAGGATTACGAAAGTGCCATCCACCCTGATCTGTAAAATTACAAGACCCTTTTCCACTTCAAGCACAATATTACAGCTTTGTATTGGTAACATAACATTCAAACCAACCTGGAATGAATAATAGCAACCCTTGACACGTGTTTTGATATCATTATAGCTCTTCAGAGAGTTTTAGCTTTGTCCAGACACAAGGGACCACCCAGTATGTCACAACAATACCCTTTCAGGCTTAGAGTGCTGTATAAGTATGTATAAATATGTATAACTATCAAAAAGGAAGCAAGGAACTCTAGGTAGTTCCCAAATAAAGGTGGAGTGCAGCTCCTGTATAGAGCCATCTCCAACACTAGTGACACTCTGAATCTGCTCACCGCAAATGTCTGCATTTCTAGCAAAGTCTTTAAGCATAGGATTAGCACTGTGCCATCCAAGCCGAGCTAGAAAGGGACAAAGTCTTTTGCCATTTCTACAGCAAGGGTATTGTTTTGACTTATACTGTGTGCTCTCTTGTGGGCAAAGCTAAACTCTATGGGGCTTATTTTTTATTTTTTTTAATCTGTGGATCCTCTGCTGGTCTGCAGTACTGCCAAAACAAAAGTCATTTGTTGTTCCAGGGGGTCCCTCTGGGACCCTCCTACGATGCCTAGGGGGACAGGATATGCCTTCTCTCCTTCCTGTTTGTTTTTCAGTGTTCTCAAAGGACAGGTGACTGAGTCTCTGACCCTAAAATGACTGCCATCACATCTTTGTTGAGTTGATGTAGTGAGAGCCTATCTGATCCTATCTTTTGATATGTTGGATCTGCGGATCCTCCACAGCGTAATTTATACATACATTTTGAATCTTAATTTTTCCTTGTAAAATTGCATGGGAAACGTGTTTTAGGAATCCTCTTTTTCTTGGCCCGGCTTGACAATCACCATGAAACTTTCCTGGAAAGAGCTGATGTGGATTAGACCTAAGTTTCATTAAGATTCGTCAAATGGCACCAAAGTTAACAGTAAACTAATAAATCAATTTCCTATGGAAACGTGGTCCTAACTATAACTACCCAGTGGGGCCCCCAACTTGGTAATATGTATATATACATATATGTATACCATACCACTGAATGAAGGATGAAGGATTGATGGATAAAGTGTGGGTAATGTTTGGGGTCAACTCATTATATGAGTGGTCAGTCCAGTGAGCAGAAAGCTACTGGAGTGGACAGGCACAGGGCTGGGGATGTTTCTAGAGACAACTTCCACAGAGTATTGTATGCATGGGTATACTTTGTGTTTCTGTACTGCAGGAATCAGGATTTGAGGGCCATTGGGTGGATATGGGTGCATAGGAAATTAGAAGGGCTCTGTCACTTTCTGCCCCGGGCTGCGGAGTCATTGGTCAAATGGTAGATGGGGCTAGAGTTAAGATATAGGACCTACTGGACAGTTAGCCAAGGATATGAATCAGATGGATAGAGGACTCCAAGACCTGGGTCTCCTACTTGGTAGTATGGGACACAGTGGTTTCAGTGAGGAAAAGGACTGCTGACAGTTTGCTAGTTTAGCCCAATATGACATGGCTGGGCCACTGGTCAAGGGATCAAGGCAGGGAAGCGAGAGTGAGTGCGCAGACTGTGTGAGTTTGAAGTGGAGGAACATGGATGAAGAGGTTCACTGAACAAATTTAAGGGGTGACTTTGTTTTGACTATCCTACCCTATGGTGGCTGGTTTGGCTAAGTTGGCTTGGAACAAATCTAAGACCACAAATCAGCCCCTCGGGGTGGAAGGGGGCAATGAAGTGTTTCCAATAGCAGCTGCTACCAGATCTGGGTGGTAGGGTGGGGGCTCGGCGAGGGGTACAAACACTTACCTGTGATGACCGGCCGCCACCTCTCCTTCATCCTCTTCTTCCTGTCTCTGGTCTAAAGCAAGATGCAGGAAGCAGCAGGATGCACCCTCCCAGCCTCCCAATACCCAATCACAATGCTGTAATGCAGCGTTGTGATTGGTCTGAGCGTCGTGGTTCGGCGCTCAGCCAGAGAATGGAGGCTTGGGCATGTTCTCCACACAGGCTGTAATGCAGCCTGCATGGAGAAGATGCGAAGTGCGCTTGAATGTTTGGTCGGCCCGAGAGGTCCGCCCAAACAGTCATGTGCACTTAGGAGCTGGCAAACCATTCCTCTCCTGCTCCTCTGTAGTGGGAGTAGCCCCGACCCAAAAGCTGCAGCAGCAGAAGAAAACATAAAATGATAACGCGTTATTATCCCTTCATGTTTCCTTTACTTCACTGCTGTGTAGGAGTGGGGCAACGCTCCTCCGCCTTAGCAGAGGAGCCGTCACTGAGTGTTTCCCTCCAATCTGAGGACTTCCTGGGGTAGGATCACCTGAATGGTCCATAAAGCTTCCAAACCAGTGCCGTAGCTAGACCCCTGTCCGCCTGGGGCGGTCCCTGTGTTTGCCGCCCCACGGCAGCCACAGTGAAGACCGGGGGTGTGCTAGTGAGAGATTTCTCTGTTTGCCGCAGGTCATTAAGGAGTGAGGTGGTAGTTGCTATCCGAGATGGTAGGTAAGAGCGGGGGAGGCCGCCGCCCCTAAAACTTGGGCGACCCCCCTTTAGCTACGCCACTGTGCCAAACTCCGTTCTGCTGAAAGGTTCACAGGTAGTTGTAGACTCATTGCCTCCTGCCATATACGGATGCTAAATACTACCCTAACCAGGCGTAATAGGAGTATTCCCATAACACTTTCCGAGTGAGGCCAACTTGTGGCTTATGTAAAACAGAATTGGGATGAAAATGCAGAAGCTATTTCGAGTGCCAATGTAGTGTCAAGGGGGCTTCTCCAAATTGCGCTGAGTATAGGGACTCTATGCACGACATTGCCATTGGTTGCTGCATCAAGTAAAGAAAAAGTCTAGAATAGATAAAATCACGAAAATAGACAAAACGAAAGCGGCACGTAAGACAAAATAAACTACATGCATGAAACGTAATGGACCTCAACTGAGATGATAAAGCATGGGATGAAAAACTCCCGATGAATAAATATTCAGTCAGAATGAACGTCAATGAACCTCGGGAAAATGGAAATACACTTTGCCTGGATAGAAGGGAACCCTGGCGGAGCACAAATGAACCCTGGTTGAATAGACAAGTAACCGCTCCTGGGCAAGAGCAGGGGCTGCATAGAAAATTGTTTCAATTACAGGCGGAAGCAACACTCTGTGCACCAAGAAAACGGGCTGACGTCACTGCCACACCGTGGGGATGCTCAAAGTGCATGACATGGGAGAAAAATATATGCTAAGAAAGGAGAAATAATGCGGGCAATTAAAAGAGCACTTTATATTATCATGCAGGGAGTTCAGAAAAGTGCGTAGAACCAATCTGTTCTTATTCAGAAAAAAGAAGCGTAATTGACGGACCAGTGTGGGCGAGAAGGTGAAGTGTCGAGTCTGTTATAAAGCTGGAGTACAGATAATAAACAGATGACCCTGCTATAAAGACGTACTGCTGCTGTCTCAACACAGACTTCATATTTTCCCCAAGGATGACTAATGCTAATATAATCAGCATACTTTATTATGTTCATTTTAAAGAGTCGAATAAAGGCCTGCCGGCTTCATGCTACTGATCTGTTTAAGTATTTGAGACCAACATTCAACGTGTTGGGTCTCTTAATATCTACACTCGTTCAGATGTTTTGCCTATGTTTCAAAATATATTTCTCACAAGGATGACTGAGGTTAAAATTATAACCAGGCTTTGTTATCCTTATTTTACAGAGAAGAAAAAATGCCTGCCTTCATTTCATTGATCTGTTAAAGTATTCGAGAACAACATTTAATGAGTGTTGTCTCTCAATGTTTATGTTCGTTCAGATGTTTAACACATTTTTAAAAATACACTGGCCACTCGACCTCATTTCAGTTTTCCTGGTGCACACTTTAGTGGCTCGGTCTGTTGACCAGAAATTCGGTTTCCATGCAAAGTTCACTGGCTTCTTCCTGGTATAAGCCCATCAGCTACGACCCAGAAGTGATTTACTGATACAGGAGCAAAATAACACTCCGTAATAGCGGTCATTGGTGGGTGGATTAATAAAAAGATCATTTTTTGTTCGTATAATTGATTGTAGGGCCTTGCAGTGAAGAGAACAAAAACAATTCCTTTTATCCATTCTTGCATCAGTATTGTAGCCATCACTAGCAATGACCATTCTAGAATGTTCCAGTATGTTCCACTGTTCGATGATATCTGCTGGGCTTTGAGGTACATTGTGACATCATACAACAAATTCAAAGCTTTATTCGACAGCATGTCATAAAAGCATATTTACATCCTAACAATAAATATAAATACTATATTTAAAAACAATGTACAATCTTTAAAAATACATTAAACCATAATGCTGGCGAATAGTTCCGATGAATTAATACCATCAATTTAAAACAAACCTTTGTGATAAAAATGGAACAATGTCCTTGGTGTCAGATATTCATTATCCATCTTCTAGCATTTTTAGGGTGCTTGAACGTATTACCCAGGCCCACCCCAAGAATTTTGCTACAGCAATAACCAAGTATGGAGTGCAATCGGATTCGAGTGTCCTCAGGGCATCCTTGTATCTACGTATTCCCAAATTTAAACATACTGGTTTTATCCATCTACGACGTGGGATAACATACAATGTACAAACAAATAATAAATGACCAGCATCTTCGATCAAATCTCGACAGTGAGGACAACAATTATCATGGTTGGATGACCAATTTTGAGTAAATGCTTTAACAGGGAGAGACCCAATTCTAAACTGAAAATACAGTTTTCTATCAAAGGGCCTCTCTATGTAATCCCAAAAAGCCTCACAAGATGGAATACATTTGATGTCGAGGTATCGTCCTGTTAGATTGGTATTCTGGCCAGTGTTAAAAGCAGATGTTATAATCATGTCCCAGTACATTTTTTTGAGTGCAGACTTAGGAGGAAATTTTAACCCATTTGAATCATTCCATAGATGCCCCAGGTCTAATTTTATTAATAAGTCTCTGATTTCTTTAAGCCATGCTATAGAATGAAATTGGTCAGCCCTAATAATGTCTTTTAGGGCGGTAGCATAGTGGGCAAGTTCCGGTGTGACCATGATGCGTCGCCAATAAAGGTGTGGTAAATAATGTAATTACCGGGACTTAATTTGATACAGAAACATAATAAAATAGCTCAGTAAATAAGAGGCAGAATCCGTGGTATTAGAGGTTCGGAATGGGCTTTATTCCAGTGGTCGATTATAATCGGTTGCTCCAAGTTCCATCACCACGAAGGTTCAGGAAGTGAAGTACATACATTATTGACAATCAATTACTTTTATACAATAGGCATTACAGTGAGGCAAATACAAGAGGCGTAACAATTGATAGTGGTGATAATATATTCGTGCGTAGCAAAAATAGGCGTAACTGGGAGTGATTTAAAGAACGTCATCAGATGTGATGTCATAAGAGGGTGGTTACATGAAAGAATTTCGCAATGTCAGCAGAAATACTTGGCAGCAATGCGCGCGCAGCAGCATGACGTGTAATTGACGTGTAACTAGGGGGTGAAGGGGACTTGACATTTAGCTCTACATGTGGCGACAGAAGTCTGGAGGGTCAAGTCAACCTAATCCCAAATCATATCTAACATCCTATGTTTAAAGAACTAAGTTATCCAAAAGAGAGGTCTTCTTAGAGTAGAATCTTATTCTATACTGACCATACTGACTGTTAGTGCGTGTACAAGCGTCTAAGTGTCTACACTAGATGCGAGGGTAGAAATCTTCCATAATAATAGGGCTATGAATTACTTGCATAAAGACAGAGAAGCCGGGCCTTTGCTCGGTGGCTGGAAGAATGTTTACTTAAACTACTAGACAGGAATGCATCGGGCAGGGAACGGAGCAGATAACTTCGAAGGTGAAATACAGTTTTTTGGCAGGCAGCAGGCTGATGTCAGGCTTCGTGAGCCGCGCAGAGAATGAGACAAAGTTCATGGTCGCAGATGCAGGCTCAGACTGGAGCTTTCAGAGGCAGAAGGCAAGAAGAGTTTGATGACAGAATCAGGGCCTACTTGCCTGAACTGTAAAATGGCATAAGTGAACCATATAAAGCCGGTGGCCTTTCATACTTAGGAATGGAATATCCGGCCTATTCATGGCGGATCTGACAGAGGACATGTTGACGGTGGACGCACATGTGTTTGCGTCTTTATAACTGGAACTGGAGGGAACATACATGTACTTGTGATTCATACATGAAACCGTTGGGGTCCAAGATAGGGGACATAATCTGATCAGAAAAATCCATATTTCCACATTCCCTCCTTGTCCCCTACTTGCCCGTTAAGAGATATCAATCTTCATCAATCCATTGATCTGTTCATATAGCATCATTTGTTCTCCTTTCTTCTTCCGTGATGGATGAAATCCTGGCAGTGGAATACACGATGTGGCACACAGACCACAGATCGCTGGTCCACATTGTAGACATAGACAGCAACTGAATAGTATGAGAAGGCCAATACCTAGGAAAGATAGGACCTTCCATCCAAAGGTAGATAATACACTCCAAAACCAACCGGACCAAGTCCAGGTGCCTGGATTCTGGTGTATCTGGCTTACAATCTTATGAAGGCGAGTTATGGCTTTATATACAGATGGCGAATTTTCTGGTATGAAAATGCAACAGCTTGATCCGATGACCCTACAAGCTCCGCCCCTATCGGCCAGGATGACGTCAAGGACAAGACGATTTTGAAGCACAACAATCCGCATAGCAGACTGCTCTTCTGTTAAATTGCCTAAGGCGGAAATAGTTTCGTTCACTACTGCTTCAAGGGTTCTAGTTAATCTACGTATCAGCTTACTATTAGTAACGGTACCTATATAGGGAAAGAGACCTTTATTGAAATCTGTGTATTTTTCCCATGCTGTTTCAGTGTAATCGACTATTGGGAGATCTCTCCTTACTCTATTATATACTAAATGAGTGTTTCTGTGATAATCAGGAGGAGCTAGGAAAACAGGTGGCAAAAGGAATCCAATATAGCAAGTACCATCCCAATCTAGAGGCAAACGTACGTAGGCCGTCTGACCACATATGAAATAGGAATGGCGAGAAGCTCTAAATGTAGATTTGTCTTGATCACTAAATTCTACTACAGTGGTGCATCTACTATGGCCCATATGTATGGAACCATTCTTTCTTACACATAGTTCACCTTTTACTGGAAATATTGACATAGCGGGCAAAATTGGAGTAGCTTCGGATTCGACATTTAGGATCATAAGATTAAGCGTAAAATTACCTAATCCATACACTTCATTTTCGAGATCAGTTCCTGTTCTCTGGGGAAATCCCTCCTTGTTAGGATAGCAGACCTTAAGTAAAACTAAATTCAAATTTCCCCATACCCAGTTATCTTGATAAACTGCAGAATTCGAATCTAGGGAATTGATTAAGCTAAACCATGCTCCACAGGAGCCGTTGTGTGTGAACGGGTATGGAAAGAGAGGTAGAATTCCTTTATAATTCTGATAGGGAGGGAGTCGGCCACATATCCAACAATTTGTAGCATTGCTAACCTGATGGGAATGATGTAACATACTGATAAACGTGTTATTGCGCAGCGCAAATCTATAAGACAACTCAAGCGGAGGTAATTCACTAAAAGAATGTTCAGCAGTAACATTGTAAACATGTCTAGAAATAGGATAATATATGTGCAACAATATACTTGCAGTAATTATTAAAAGATTTAAGAAAAACAAAATTAATAACGTCACTATACAATGACTGCGCAGTGATTTACAGTACGCCTGTCGTTTCAACATTTTTCGGGTGTTTTCTCTATTCAGGTCCAAGGGATACATGTCAGAGACAATTCAACCGCTTCACCTTGGAGAGGACTTAAACAATCAAATTGCTCGACTGATTGGACCTGAGTTTCAGTTTATAATGTTCGGAATCACTCTTTTCCACAAAAGGAAGTTTTGAGTCAATGGGTGAAGACACACGAGGTGTGGTATTCACATCTGCTGGTAGTCCATGAAATTTCTTGATATGACTTGAATGAATCCAGCCTTTTCTGCCCTCGATCTTCACGGCTGTCCTTGTGGTGAGCAACACCAGCTGAGGCGACTTCCACCTAGGTTCCAGCTGAGTCTTTCGATCAAAGTTCCTCACGAGGACCAAGTCTCCCGGAACTACGTCATGGGGTTTCACCTCAGTGTTGTCAGGAAAGGCTGCAGCTACCTGTGAACGACAAGATTGTAGTGCAGACATCAAGGAAGCCAAGTAATCTGTCAGCATATTACAGTCAATATCAGTTATTTTGCGTGGTATAGGCGTCCCCAACATATTTGGTGGTCTGCCGAAGATCACTTCATACGGGGATAGCCCTGTTCGAGAGTGTGCTACCATTCTCATGTAAAAGAGTGTAACTGGTAATGCTACTACCCAGTCGACACCTTTCTCTCTGCATATTTTGGACAATCTGATTTTCAGGATCTGATTATGTCTTTCTACGAGACCTGCTGCCTCGGGATGTCGGACACAGTGGAATTTCCACTGATAGCCTAACAAAAGTGAAACGTGTTTCATTAATTCGGATGAGAACGGCTGGCCGTTATCTGAGTAGACAACACGTGGTAAACCGTATCGTGGGAAGAATTCTCGAACCAACTGTTTGGCAGTAGTCGGGGCAGTGTAATCTGAAACCGGGTATGCCTCCGTCCAACGGGAAAGAGCACAAACAACTACGAGAACATATTTGAATCCTCTACATCGTTCCATCTGGATATAATCCATCTGGAGGACTTCAAAAGGATGATCAGGAGGCTGAAATCCACCCTGTTCTACGGGAACGCTTTTTCCCGGGTTGAACTGGCAACAGATCATACAGGTACGAACTTTTTGTTTAGCTGCTGCTCGTAAATGTTTATTGAACCAAATGTGTTGAATGCTGTCTAGCATAGCTTTTTCTCCTAGATGTGCGGGACTATGTACAGTGTTAATTATAACCTGGACCATTGAATCAGGAAGGAACCACACAGACTTTTCCTTCATCATCCATCCTTGATCCGTTTGGATCCCTCCTAATTCAGTCCATTTCTTTATTTCGTCTGGTGTAGCATGTGTCTGTATGTCAATTACGTCAAGAGTAGGATCTTTAACCGTCATACAATGTGTTGGCGTCGGGACTATTGTCTTTGTCATGTCGGATGTTTGAGTTTGAGCAGTCTGTTTAGCTGTTCTGTCAGCTAGATCATTGCCTTGAGAAATGATATCGGTAACTTTCGTATGAGCTTTACATTTCATAATTGATATTGCAGTGGGTAGATGTATCGCATCTAATAAGGCATGAATGAGGGGTCCGTGCTGAATGTGGGCACCGTGAGAAGTTAAATAACCTCTCTCTCGCCACAGCACGCCGAAGTCATGTACAACTCCGAATGCATAACGTGAATCAGTGTATATGTTGACTTTTTTATTTGTGGCTTGAATACAGGCTTGTGTCAGAGCGATGAGCTCTGCGGCTTGAGCTGACAAGGTATTTATGCAATTTGTTTCAATGATTTCAGTATCTGTTGTGACTGCGTAAGCGGCCACTAATTCCCCTGTACTTGTTCTCATACATGAACCATCTACATACAACGTCAGGTCTGGGTCTGACAACGGGACATCGGTTAAGTCTTGTCTGGGTTTCGTTGTGATTGTAGTAACTTCAATACAGTCATGGGCTAGTGGGTCTGTTCCGATTACAGGTAAAAGTGTGGCAGGATTCAATGTGTTACAGCGTCTTATTTCTATATGTGGCTGAAACAAGGTTAACTCGTACCCTGTAAGTCGCGCTATAGTCAAGTGTTGTGTTTGCGTTCTATTCACAAGAACCTCTACTGCATGTGGTACTTGAACTGTCAATGGATGTCCTAACACTATGGCATCGCTTTGTCTGATTGCTAAAGCTGTCGCTGCCACTGATTTCAGACACGCAGGCAAAGCCTGAGCTACGGGATCTAATGTACTAGAAAAATAAGCACATGGTTTGTGTGCTCCTGCTTGTTCCTGTGTGAGTACTGACAAGGCAGTACCTTCGCGTTCTGTAACAAAGAGTGTAAACTGTTTACTGTAACATGGCGTTGCTAAGACAGGTGCTTGACATAAAGCTTTCTTTAAGCTTTCAAAAGCTTGTGTATGTTCCTGAGTCCAAGGGAGAACAGTCGATGTGGCTGCCTCCTGTGTTGTCAACTGAATGAGTGGTTTTGCTAGAAATACATACTGAGGGATCCACTGCCTACAATATGAAGTGAGGCCTATGAAAGCCCGTACCTCCTTTTGTGTCTTGGGTATTGGCATGTTAGCTATTAACTGAATGCGGTCGGGTGTAAGCTGCCTTCCCTCCTTGGACAGCGAGTGTCCAAGATAAACAACTCGCTGGACACAGAATTGCAGCTTAGAAGGGGACACCTTGTGCCCCTTTTCGGCTAGAAATCGTAAAACTGTCAGTGATGCTTTCTCACATTCGGGTTCGCTTCTAGCGGTGATCAGCAGATCATCAACATATTGAAGCAAGGCAGTGTTAACTGGCATGTGGATACTGTCGAGTTCTCGTTTCAGTGCTTGGCTATAGATGCTGGGGCTTTCTGTAAATCCTTGAGGTGCGCGGGAGAATTTAAAGCTACGTCCATTTAAACTAAATCCGAACAAATATTGGCTTTCCGGATCTATTGGGACGCTGAAAAAGGCATTCTTGAGATCAATTACAGTAAAGAATGTTGCTTCAGAATCAATAGCTGTCAGTAATGATGAGATATCTGGGACCACAGGGAATTGTGGCACAATGCACTTGTTTAATTCGCGCAGATCAATAACCAATCGATATACTGGTGGGGCCTTCGGATCTGTTCGTTTAAGAATCGGAATTATCGGTGAATTACATACATTGGAGTCTGTTTCCACAACCACTCCTTGGGCAATGAGCTCGTCAATGATTTGTAGTAAAGCCACTACAGCATCTGGTGGTAACCTGTATTGTCGCATTCGTGGTAGTACCACTCCTGCCTTTAGTGTGACTCGATATGGTGTAATATTCATGCAACCAACATCAGTAGGGCCTTGTGCCCATAGATGTGTAGGTAAAGTCTGCAATCGGGGATCCATGTCTCTAGACACATAATGACCTTTAAAATCACGTAAAAACAATCTTACTCCTTCCGGAGAACAACATATTATAGCTCCTAGAGCTTTCAGTGTTTTTATTCCTAACAAGTTTTCAGGACATGATTTAGTAAGCAATAAATCTGTAGTTCGGGTCAAAGGTCCTATCGTAAGTGGAAGAGGTTGTGACACTTCATTAACAATAGGTTTTCCTGAAAAACCAAGGGAAATATTCTGTGAGCCTGAGAGGGGTGCCCCTGGAACTTCACTACGTTTTATAGTTGTTCGACTTGCCCCTGTATCGAGTAAAAATTTTCTGTCTTGGCCTAATAATTCACTATGTACATAAGGTCCTTCTTGATCTACAGGGATCTCGATAAGGGGTAAGTCAACTTCCCTCTCTAGGCTTGTTCATGCGTATCGTTGATAATCAGGATAGTCATACTGTGCGGTCTGGTACAGTTGTCTTGTCGTCGTTTGTGTGGCAGCAACAGGCAGCGCTGGTGCAGCAGGCACAAACTGTATAGACTGTGGTGGAGCTGGCATGGACTGCGCATGCTGTGGGGCTCCTTGTTCATTCTGATCCTGTCTAGGTGGCCGTGGTCTTTCTTTTGTATTACCTATGGCGATATTATGTTTCAAAACTGGACAATCGTGTACGTAATGACCTGGCTTTTTACAATAGTTGCATATCCCTTTTATAGGTCCTGTTGAATCACCGGAATGTGTCGTACCCTTTTTATGTCCTTCAGCTGGAACTGTCTGGGAGACTAGCATTTTCATTTTCGTGTCTTTCATGCGTCTTTGTTCATGATCTTGTTCCTCTCTAATTCTATTGTGATGATACTGTAACATTTGTAACATTTGTGATGGGGTGTTACCTTGCCAGGTACTCTCGAATTTTAATACTCTATTCTTCACTTGGGGCAAGGAATTTTCAACTAATTTTGTCACAAACAGATGTGGGTATGATTCACTACTTGCTTTTATGCCACTATTTATACCAAAACATTTTTCAAATCGGGCATAGAAATCACTAGTGTCTTCATCTTGCTTCTGTTTACAGGCTGAAATTGTACCCCAATCTTCCTTTTTCGTAGTCAATAAACGTGGCAGTACCTGTACTAGTAAACCTGGTAGTGCTTTAGTTTTATCCCCAAGTCCTGCTCCTGCAGTTCGGGCCTTTTCTTCTGCTTCTAATGCTGACCATTCTATCTTTTGGTCGCCTACCTCCCACTCTTTTTCCCTGAGTTTTTCATAAATGCCAGCGGGCATTAATACCTTTAATATTGTCATAATGTCGGGATAGGTATACTCTCCCATGAGTAGCATGTCTTTAATTTCTCGGTGGAAACCCGCTGGGTCTTTGTCATGACTGGGTACCACTTTCTTCATTTCCAATAATTCTATTTTTGATATGGGCGTATATACAAATACGCGTTTAAACTCATTGTCCTCGCCTTTTATTGGGTGCACTTCTCGTAAGGGATTCTGTCTGTCCATGTAATACGTGGTTCTTTCCTTGATGGGCAATGAGACATGTTCTGAGCATACAAAAAGAATGTACTGCTTTCTTAATTCTAGTATTTCTTTAATTAATTTAGTACCTGAACCTCTCCATCTATTCATGAGTAATTCAGTCAATATGTCAGGTAAGGGACCAGGATCCGAATGCTGACTCTGATATAGTATAAGGAGTTGTTGAATCATATAAATCCCAGCTAAACGCTGTTCATCTGGGGTGAGATTCAAAAATGTGCGTGCTACTGTATCATCACTATACTTCCCGGGACTGTCAACCCAATGGACAGCTGACCTGGCTAATTCTTGTTCATCCATAGAATCGAGAAAATGATAACCCCTTCGTTCTCGGAGTAATTTGTCAGCTGCTTGGAATGAATGCTCGTTAGACCTTATATTTATTATTGGTGTTTGGAAATTCCTGTTATTATCTGGACATATCGGACGTATCGGGTCAATAAGACATCTAGTACTATTACAAGATCTTCCTCTACCTACATAGGCTATGGTGTCTGACTGTCCTGTGGGCAGTCCTAATCCTTCTTCCTTGCTTTGTTCGAACTGGTCTACCGCTAATCTTTCTTCGTGTAGGCGTTCTATTTCTTTACGGATCTTTCGGCACATGGCTATTATACAATTTTGCTTATCATGTCTCCCTTCTGATATATTCTGGCTCCATCTGGTAAGAATTTGCATTGCTACCGGGTCTACCCCCGGTCGGTCTTGATTTCGGATCACACAATTTATAAGGAAACGTAACAGTTCCCCCTGTATCTCCACTTTCTGGTATTCCATAGCTCTGTTAATACATTCAGAATCTCGCCCTGTTTGGACAAAATGGTATATATTATCTAGATGCGCAGTCATTCCTGGTAACTTCCCTAAATACACCGCGGCTCGTCTGATACGTAATGATGCCATGATCATTTCGTCCTCTTTGCCGGGCACAGGGTCATATCTACAATCTACAAGAAGTTCCTTAAGCGTACGGGCATTTATGAGTTTGGGGGTACGTGAATGTGCTGACTCTTGAAAAGTAAGTTTATTTATTCTAGGTGGCGTAGAAAAGATATTGGTAGCACCTCCGGTAGCCCCGTCTGGGGTATCGGGTGTGAAAGGATTCGTTGAACGTGATACAGCAACTATAGGTGTGGATACAGCTATAGAAGTAGCTGTAGGAACAGATGCAGAAACAGATGTGCTTGCCGGAACTTGTGTCAGAACTTGTTGCTGTAGGGATACGGGTACTGGATCTTGGCGTTGAACCTCCCTGGCAGGCGGTCTATGTGGGGCGGGATTAGCATACTCGGGAGCTGCGTCATCTAAATATGAGGAAAGAAAAACATCTTCTGCGGTTCTAGGATGCCCCTTAGGATGTACCTTTATTGGAAATAATGGGGTTGGCAAGTCTTTTGGTATCTCTGGAGTAGCCTTAGGTAATCCTTCGGCCAGAAGGGGATACATACCATTCATAAGGGCATTTCTTTGTCTGTCTACTTGTTCTGATTTCACTCGTGTACCTTCTTCAATCAATATATTCTCTCGGATTTTATTTGAATTCTCTCTATTTCTCTCTTCCTGTCGGAGTGCTTTTTCTGTACGTCTATGAGATTCTTTACGCCATAACTCAATGGCGTCCTTCTGTGACTGTCTGACTTTCCTTTTCCATAACTCTTCTTCTACTTTCATGATGCACTCTGCATCCCAGGTCCCCGCTGCGGGCCACCTCTGACTTTCTGGTAATTCCTTGGTGTAGTCTACCCATAAATCAAGAAATAATATAGCGTCTAAGCCATGTTTATGATACATGAAGTACCCTGGAGTGTCCCTAGGAGGAATAGGAACGGCTTCTTCGAGTACCCCTTTTCTTGTTGTGATCTGTCTTAATTTCGAAAAGAGCGGCATATTGAAAACTGATCTGATACTTGATTTTGAACAAACTTAATACATTAAACACAATAATGAACAGTCATTCACACCACAATATGCAGAACGTTATTAAAACATTTAACATTTAACATTTAACTGAGCAACGATGATAATGACGATCTAAGGAAAACTTAATCACTAAACATAATACTCGACTTTAACTGGATTATTCTGAATTTATATATTTGATATACTAGATATACTGCTAAACAGTACAGATACACTGCTGAAACAGTGCAGACCGGATTTGTGTACCCAAACCCGTCTTGACCGGCACAACCTATGTGCACGTCAGAACGCCTCCCCAGTAATGGTACTCACCGGGTAGCTCGGAAACGGAAGGCCTCGGAAACTGAACTGAACTTGAACCGGACTGGACTCGACTCGAACACTTCGGACACTGGACTCGACTTGGGACTTTGGAAACTGGTGGGCCTCTGTATACCTCGGATCTTGCTCTCTCAGCTAGGCTCTGGTCGGGATACTTCGCACTTCTCACCGCCTCGTCTGGGTGTTGATCGCAGCCTCAGTCGCCCCCGCTTGACCGGAGGGAGATACAGGAAATCCTGCTGGTACGCGTTATTGTCCGTCCAGCTGTGGCAGGAGACCGGGCCTGCAACGCACCGCCGGCGCGTGAGATGAGAAAGTGTCCCTGTTCGGGCGCCATTCATGTGGTAAATAATTTAATTACCGGGACTTAATTGGATACAGAAACATAATAAAATAGCTCAGTAAATAAGAGGCAGAATCCGTGGTATTAGAGGTTCGGAATGGGCTTTATTCCAGTGGTCGATTATAATCGGTTGCTCCAAGTTCCATCACCACGAAGGTTCAGGAAGTGAAGTACATACATTATTGACAATCAATTACTTTTATACAATAGGCATTACAGTGAGGCAAATACAAGAGGCGTAACAATTGATAGTGGTGATAATATATTCGTGCGTAGCAAAAATAGGCGTAACTGGGAGTGATTTAAAGAACGTCATCAGATGTGATGTCATAAGAGGGTGGTTACATGAAAGAATTTCGCAATGTCAGCAGAAATACTTGGCAGCAATGCGCGCGCAGCAGCATGACGTGTAATTGACGTGTAACTAGGGGGTGAAGGGGACTTGACATTTAGCTCTACATGTGGCGACAGAAGTCTGGAGGGTCAAGTCAACCTAATCCCAAATCATATCTAACATCCTATGTTTAAAGAACTAAGTTATCCAAAAGAGAGGTCTTCTTAGAGTAGAATCTTATTCTATACTGACCATACTGACTGTTAGTGCGTGTACAAGCGTCTAAGTGTCTACACTAGATGCGAGGGTAGAAATCTTCCATAATAATAGGGCTATGAATTACTTGCATAAAGACAGAGAAGCCGGGCCTTTGCTCGGTGGCTGGAAGAATGTTTACTTAAACTACTAGACAGGAATGCATCGGGCAGGGAACGGAGCAGATAACTTCGAAGGTGAAATACAGTTTTTTGGCAGGCAGCAGGCTGATGTCAGGCTTCGTGAGCCGCGCAGAGAATGAGACAAAGTTCATGGTCGCAGATGCAGGCTCAGACTGGAGCTTTCAGAGGCAGAAGGCAAGAAGAGTTTGATGACAGAATCAGGGCCTACTTGCCTGAACTGTAAAATGGCATAAGTGAACCATATAAAGCCGGTGGCCTTTCATACTTAGGAATGGAATATCCGGCCTATTCATGGCGGATCTGACAGAGGACATGTTGACGGTGGACGCACATGTGTTTGCGTCTTTATAACTGGAACTGGAGGGAACATACATGTACTTGTGATTCATACATGAAACCGTTGGGGTCCAAGATAGGGGACATAACTGATCAGAAAAATCCATATTTCCACAAAGGAGTGGGCGCAATCGTGCCAAATCCTCAACTCTTTTCCTACCAAGATCATAGGCTAATGGAATCATTGGGGTACTTCGGGGAACTCCCGTTAAGCAACGTAAGAACTTATTTTCAGCTAGACTTAGTTGTTTCAGGTTGCCAAAGCCCCATAATTCTGATCCATATAATACAGCACTAATAGCCTTCATATTATAAATCTCTAAGGCTGGAGTGATAGGTTTAGTCAGGGATGATTTATATTTTGAAACAATAGCTCCCGCTAACTGATGAAATTTTAGGGCAGCCATATCAATATGGTTTGTCCACTTCATATTGTTCTGGAGGGATATCCCTAGATATGTGAATGCCTCTACTTGTTCCAGCGGGGTGTCGTTGAATTTAATAACACCTCTAAAAAATTTTCTCTTATTTAAGCACATAAACTTTGTTTTGGAGGTGTTTATTTCAAGACCACGTTCTCGACAAAATTCACCGAATGCATTTAGCGCCTTCTGCAGGCCACTAGGTGTCCGTGAGACTATCAGTGTGTCGTCCGCGAACATGAGGACAGGCACGCGGGTTCCAGCCAATACGGGAGCGTCTGTGGGCGAACGGCTCAGATATTCTACAATGCCATTAATAAACAGGGAGAACAACGTGGGTGCCAGGACACATCCCTGCCGAACACCACGCTCTACAGGGAATGTGTCAGTAACCTCCCCCTGCGTTCCCCACCTAATTCGTGCATAATTGTTCTCGTGCAAGCGAACGAGTAATGTTAGCAGTTCTGGAGCTATCCCTGCTTCGTCGAGAACCCTCCATAGTTTGGAGCGAGGCACTAAATCAAATGCGGATTTTAAATCTATAAAAACCGCATAAAGGGTCCCATTAGTTAGCTTTACATTCCTCCAATAGAGTGCTAGAAAATAAAATACCTGGTCAACCGAACTAGTACATGTTCTAAACCCAGCCTGAAAAGGGGACAAAATGTTATTTTCTTCAATCCAGGTGTGTAGTTTATTTTGTACTAGTGGACCTATCAGTTTCTGGGCAGAATCTATGAGACTGATAGGTCTATAGTTACTGGGTAACGATTTGTCCCCTTTTTTAAATACTGGGATTATTTCAGCCCCTTTCCATGAGGGGGGTACGGGCGCCCCCATAGCTATAGAATTTGCTAAGTATTGAAAATACTGACACCAGGATGATCTATCAGTTAAAAATACATCCGCAGGTATTCCGTCCATCCCGGGGGCACGGCCCCTGGTTATACAATCTAATGCCAGATTTACATCTTTGATCGTGAACACCTGCGTATGAAAATAAATGGCCGGAGGGGGTGAGTGCTCACCTTCTTGCAAGACTGAAGCATATTGTGGCTTGAAAAAATCAACCCATTGGTTTATTGCCACATTATTTTGGGGAGATGGTGCAACCCCGCCTCTGTCCCACTTTACTATCGCCCAAAACTTCTTTTGGTCCTTGGACAGGCAAGCAGTTTTCAAATCCTGCCAATGATCCTCGTCCCATTCCTTCTTTGCCTTTAGCTGTATGTACTTATATAGCTTTCTAGCAGATCTCACATTATCCATATTTTTTGATCTAAGGGCCAAACTTAAACTCTGGCGAGCTGCTCTACAGGATTTGTTGAACCATCCCGCCATGAGTTGTTTGCCCTTGTTAGATTTCTCACCCACTAGGGGCTTTTAAAAAATTTTTGGGAGATTTAGAAAAAAAGTGGTGTGGACCTCGTCCATTGATGATAAAAATTTATTTCCAGTCGCTTGTGTACTCAATTTAGCCACTTCATTAGTTACCACTTTTTTAAGATCTTCTAATTCTTCAGGCTTCTCTATGAATCTGTCCCATTTAACATGCCTCATGTTGTTTGATACAACAACATCCAGGCTAATTTTCCCATCATTAATTTCAGGTTCTATGGGCTCGTTGAAGGTTTGTAATTCCAAGCACAGGGCGTTATGATCACTGTCTTCTCGTGCGATTATGGTCATATCGTTCAATCTAGGCCAAATCCTTATATCCACTAGGAAATAATCAATACGACTAGTGGATCTGCCATTGTCAAACGTATTTGCACCCTGGCGATCTGACCGAGTACGTCCATTAGCAGCCCTAAGCCCTCTCTCTAAGCAAAGTGCTTTCAATTGAATGGCCATGGCGGTCCACCTCTTGACCGGAGGTAGATCCAGCTGGGGAACCCCCCACCTACTATCCTCTTCTTCTGCTAGGAACTGATCCTCCGAGCCAAGAGGTTCGAACGTCGTGTTAAAATCTCCACCCACTACAATAGGCTTCTCCGATGGTAATACAGAAAGGTGATGATCTAAGGCAGATATTACATCTGATGAGGAGCCTCCAACCGTCCCTCTAGCATAAATATTTGCTATGGCCAATCCCTGGTCATTAGGCCAGGTGATATTTAATGACAGGATGTCGCTAGATTGAAGACTATATTGGTCAATCTTACAGCGTAGGGATTGGCGAATCCAAATTATCAAGCCTCCTGAGGGACGACCTTTAGTTTTTTTAGTAGCAGGTACGTAGAAGTTAAGGAAACCCAAGCGATAAACCGGGTCCGTTGACCATGACTCTTGAAATAATATTATGTCGAACTGATCGACAAAGATGTGCCACTCAGGACAGTGCATTTTATTGCCAATTCCTGCAAGATTCCAGGATAAAACGGACAGATGAGGCTTGGGTTTAATAGGACTATTAAACTCATTTAACGTTAGTGAGCTTTGGGTATCATCTCCAATCCTGTTCATATAATCAACCCTACTGCTTGGATTACCTAATGATTCATTTATTGGTGCCTGTGGTTCAATATCTCCAAATCCTAGATGGATGGGTGATGCTGATCTACGAAGTTCCTTTGCAACGAACTGGGTAGAGCTGGGGTTGCCTTTTTCAATACTGTCTTTGCAACTAGCTGACCCTATAGGGATAGATAAAGTATCGTGCAGAGTAGATGCAACATCCTCAAATCTAGCATTCCCATCAAGTCAATCACAGTCGTTCAGATCTGACAGGACCTCAAATCTGTTTTCTATGTTGATGTTCCACATCCTATTAAGGTCACTCCCACCCCCTATACTAGGCAATGGGGTCCGCCCTTTCCTCACCGTCGCTTGATTTACCACCCCTTTCTTTCTACAATAGAAAAATGTGAGTGTTAGGGGAATGATAGTGCCATGTCTCTGTTGTGGGGGAAATATATTATGCAGGATATTAGGGAGGACTGCCGTGTTAGAAAAATTGATAACCACACAATCCCCAGCATACTTTTTAGGATCATGGCCTAACCATGAGACCCTTCTTGCCATGATGATTTCGCCAGCTAGTTGTCTCTCTCCCCAAGGAGTCATTCTCATATTTTTTGTTAACCAGTGTAATGATTTGCTAATGAGGGAAGATGTAGTTTCTATTTTATCAGATGATAAAATGGGTACATTGGCAAGAACCAATGTAGTAGGAAGAGCCTCAACAATACATTGGAACTGATCATTCGCTGGGCGTTGAGCAAGTCGGTCAATAGGAAGGCCTGGTTTAAATGTTTTCTGGGAATTCTCATCAGTTGTAAGTTGCAAGAGTGGGGGATTCACTATCTCTTTTTGTGTAACCCTTCCCTCCCCTCTATCAGGTAGTGCTGTCAGAGTACGGCGACTTGGTGCCGAAGGCTCAACTCTAGGAGCTTCTTCTACAGGTCTATTTAGCAGGGAATTTAATCTGACTACCTCTGTCGTTAATTCATCAATTCTGGCTACCAGAGGAGTAATAACACTCTCAATTTTAATATCAATCATGTTTGCTATTTTCTTGGACAATTCATTCTCAGAATATTTAGCAAAGTGAGACTCTGGTGCCTCAGCTTTCCTCGCGATTTTAGGTGCAGAGGTAGCCTTTTTCTTCCCTGGGCGGGAACCATTACTTTTAGCCTGAATTTTCCTACAGGCTCTAACTTGCCTGGTTCTGGGGGGAGGGATCGAAGAATCGGAATCAGCTAATTCGGTGGCCGTGTGCAAATCTACATCAAGAATAGGTTGTGAGGTGACTGTTGGATGGATACTTAGTTCAATAATGTCACTCTCTAACTCATCAATTTCAGTTGGGGTACTAGTGTTAACCAATAAAGGGGAAGCCAAAAGTGAATCAGACAAAGGTGCTGGCAAAGGAGAATTTTCAGGAGGATTTTGAGAACAATTTAACCCCAATGAAGCCCTCCTGTCGTTATTAATTTTACTAACGATCTGCACCATATAATTGTCCATAATGTTCACACTTGTTGCTTTTTTCGATTTAGGCATTTCACCACACAGCTATAACAGATATGCTAGTAGTTCACTGCCGCTTAATATCAGCTGTAGTAGATCAATTGACAATGGTGCCCAACAAGACAAAGTTCGGTAAAGCACTCACTCAGACACTTTCATGGTAGGGAAGGTCCGTCCCGTCCTCTGTCGTCCTCGGACGGCCTCAGACGGCCCGCCCTTTGCCCAGGCTTAGCCCGGCGCCGACCCGCGCGCGATCCCGCGTCGCGGGGGCTCCCGCTGGCTTTATGCGCCTACAAGCGCGCTTCTTATGACGTGGGCGGGCTCGTCCCGCAAGGGTTGCTGGGAGCAGTAGTTTTTCTTGCACACAGCGGCCGTGTAGGTGGTGGATGCGGCAGCGGCAAGGAAACGCTAAGGTGCTCTGAAGTGGGCGTCCTCCGGTGTGGAAAAAACAGCGTGACACAGGGAGCAGGCAGACTGTGTGACAGCTTCAGCAAAAAGGTCAGGAAAAGTCACCCCCGCTCTGCCGGGCCTCCCGCTGGCTTTATGCGCCTACAAGCGCGCTTCTTATGACGTGGGCGGGCTCGTCCCGCAAGGGTTGCTGGGAGCAGTAGTTTTCCTTGCGCACAGCGGCCGCGTAGATGGTGGATGCGGCAGCGGCAAGGAAACGCTAAGGTGCTCTGAAGTGGGCGTCCTCCGGTGTGGAAAAAACAGCGTGACACAGGGAGCAGGCAGACTGTGTGACAGCTTCAGCAAAAAGGTCAGGAAAAGTCACCCCCGCTCTGCCTGGGGCTCCCGCTGGCTTTATGCGCCTACAAGCGCGCTTCTTATGACGTGGGCGGGCTCGTCCCGCAAGGGTTGCTGGGAGCAGTAGTTTTCCTTGCGCACAGCGGCCGCGTAGGTGGTGGATGCGGCAGCGGCAAGGAAACGCTAAGGTGCTCTGAAGTGGGCGTTCTCCGGTGTGGAAAAAACAGCGTGACACAGGGAGCAGGCAGACTGTGTGACAGCTTCAGCAAAAAGGTCAGGAAAAGTCACCCCCGCTCTGCCGGGGCTCCCGCTGGCTTTATGCGCCTACAAGCGCGCTTCTTATGACGTGGGCGGGCTCGTCCCGCAAGGGTTGCTGGGAGCAGTAGTTTTCCTTGCGCACAGCGGCCGCGTAGGTGGTGGATGCGGCAGCGGCAAGGAAACGCTAAGGTGCTCTGAAGTGGGCGTCCTCCGGTGTGGAAAAAACAGCGTGACACAGGGAGCAGGCAGACTGTGTGACAGCTTCAGCAAAAAGGTCAGGAAAAGTCACCCCCGCTCTGCCGGGGCTCCCGCTGGCTTTATGCGCCTACAAGCGCGCTTCTTATGACGTGGGCGGGCTCGTCCCGCAAGGGTTGCTGGGAGCAGTAGTTTTCCTTGCGCACAGCGGCCGCGTAGGTGGTGGATGCGGCAGCGGCAAGGAAACGCTAAGGTGCTCTGAAGTGGGCGTCCTCCGGTGTGGAAAAAACAGCGTGACACAGGGAGCAGGCAGACTGTGTGACAGCTTCAGCAAAAAGGTCAGGAAAAGTCACCCCCGCTCTGCCGGGGCTCCCGCTGGCTTTATGCGCCTACAAGTGCGCTTCTTATGACGTGGGCGGGCTCGTCCCGCAAGGGTTGCTGGGAGCAGTAGTTTTCCTTGCGCACAGCGGCCGCGTAGGTGGTGGATGCGGCAGCGGCAAGGAAACGCTAAGGTGCTCTGAAGTGGGCGTCCTCCGGTGTGGAAAAAACAGCGTGACACAGGGAGCAGGCAGACTGTGTGACAGCTTCAGCAAAAAGGTCAGGAAAAGACATCATACAGTGGATGGCTCCTTTGAACTTTTATTGATAACGCGCTATAGAAAACAAATGGAAAACAAGGAAGAAGGTCGATGGAAGAAATGAAGTAACATACTGTATACAGAATTTTAAATGACTTCACCTAATACGAAATTGATATGGTATTTATGCAGGACCTTAATTGAAATGCTTTCATAAGCCCATTATGGTGTTTAACTACGTTTTCTGCTATAGTCACTCAATCTGCATACCGCTGTGATTAAGTGCCACATGTAAGACGCACTTTTGTGGTCTATAACAGCTCATCAGGCCGGTTCCAACGACAAAAATGCTTTTACATATGTGCAAAACACAAATTGCAATTCGGTAGCATGTTACCGCATCGCAATTTGTGTTTGCGACTCTGTATTTGGAAGGGACGTGTTTGGGCGTCCCTTCCAAATACCGATTCTGAATGGGATCTATGATTGTTTTACAAAAGAAGGGTGGTCGCAAAACATTTCTTTTTTGCCAACTAGTTGAAGGAGGTGGTAACCCATTCGTTAATGGAAAAGGGTTCCCCAGGGGACCCCTTCTCCTTTGACAATGGAAAACAAATATTGTTTAAGAGCAAGCAGGACCACTAATTACTCTTAAAAAATGAAACTGCAAAGGTTAATTTTTTCATTTAAACGCATCCCATTTTCCTTTAAGGAAAACGGCCTGCATTTAAAAATAAAAGACGGCTTCATTAAAAAGCAGTCACAGACATGGCGGTGTGCTGACCTTAGCAGGCCACCATCCCTGTGGTGGCTGTGATTCCCAATGAGTTGCAAATTGTGTCCAACCTCATTAATATGCATGAGGTAGGTCTATTTGCGACCCACTGTGAACCACTTTTGAAACTCAAAAGATTTTCATACATTAGGAATACCGATTTCCTAACTGCAATTCAGAGAGAATCGCAATTAGGAAATCAGTATTCCTATTGTTAGTGCATTTAGCCCTACTTTTTTTTTTAAATATGAAGCATTCGTCCTCTTTGATGAGATGAACACTTCTTCACAGACAGCATATTCCAGCATGGGTCCAATAAATATTTTCATTAAGAAAGAAAAGTCATGAAAAAATAAATATCCGGTATCTCGAACTCCATATGATCTTGGTCATTTTCTCAGGAGAAAAGACATGCATTCATTTCTAGCCTCCTTAGCACATGTGCACAGTGCCCAGTTATATTAACTTTGTCTATGTATTTGTATAGAGTGCATATGCCATTTGTATAGTCACAGATCTCGCTTAAAGTTCTGGGTACCCTTTTCACACACGTCTGCAATATAGAGCTGACTGAAGTCATGGGGATCTGATGTCACTCTTTTTAGCAAATGCTGACTAGTCAGTTATGCATAGTAATTAGTCAGGGTTGGTATTGGTTCAATAGAATTACTATAACACCTGTTAGAAATGGGGGTCTCTAGTTGGCACCATTGTCCAAGAAGGGACCCTTCTTCCTAGTCAGAATAAGGGGGATAAACTTCTAAAATAACCCCTACTCACCCCCTTGGTATATTGGCACGAGCAGACAGGCTTATCTCAGAGGCAGTGTGTAAAGCATTTGTGCACACATACAGTATTATAGTGAAAACACTACAAATGGACACCACACCCGTTTAGAAAAATAGGTAATCTTTATCTAAACCAAACAAGACCAAAACAACAAAAATCCAATATACAATCATAAAAATGTGATTCTTAGAAGGTAAAAATAGTTCTGTCCATAGCAAACTATAGATGCAACACTTTCAACACAAAGTCCCTTGGATGCATCAAAATCATAAACAAAAACAGCTGCAGGGAAGGTGATGCATCGGTTCCTTACACACAGGGAAGGTGATGCGTTGGTTCCTTACTTCAGGAGAGGTGATGCGTTGGTTCTTTACTGCCATGCAGGGGAGCAGATGCACCAGTTCCTTACTGAAGGGGAGGTGATGCGTCAGTTTCTTACTGCAGCCCTGGCGTTCTTGTAGAGTTGGCTCCCCAGTGCGATGCATGAGGATCAGGGATGTGTCGGTTCTCGATGCGGCGGCAGGGGAGCTGCGCTGGTCTCTGCAGCCGCGGTCCCACGATGCGTTGGTTCTTGCTGCCACACAGCAGGGCCTATGTCGGAATTTGTGCGGTGATCTCGGACTTCGGAGATCGGTGCACAGGATTCAGCGTGCAGCAATTTCTCCAGCCGCAGGCAGGCGCTGCATCGGTTTCTTCTGCGGCAGAGCGGCGATGCGGCAGAAACGGGTGCGGATGTGCTGCACTTCTCTTAGTTGCGTCTCTTTTCCAGCTCCCAGCAGCAGGAACAACCTCCAGAGGCCCAACTCAGCAACAGGCACCTCTTGGCAGGTCAGAACCCCCAGCAAGGAAGTTCAGGGGAGCTGGTGGTGAAGTCTTTGTGTCCCTGAGACTTCAGAACAGGAGGCAAGCTATACTTCAAGCCCTTGGAGATCTTCTTCAAGCAGGATACACAGCACACAGCAAAGTCTTTGTCCGCTCCTTGGTAGAAACAGCCACTGCAGACCAACTCCAGCAAGCACACAGCAAATGGGCAGTACTTCTCCTTCAGTTTTCACAGCTCTTCTCCTTAGCAGAGGTTCCTTTTGAGTCCAGAAGTAATAAACATTTCTGGGGTCTGGGCCCCAAAATTTATACAGCATTACCTTTGTTCTCTTGTGGTAGAGAGGCTCTGTTCTCAGTCATAACCAGTTCTGTCTTCTCTCGTCCAGCTTCCCAGCAGGGGGTGGAACCAGCATTGTGTAAGGCAGACCAGGCCCATTCAGGTGCAAGGAAATCTCCTCCCACTACTCTAAATGCAGCCCAGGTCTATTCAACCAGGCCCTGACTCATCCAGAAAAGGTAGGACACACCTCAACCCCCCTCAGTGGCTGTCTACAGTGAATGCACATCCCCAGGCCCTGTCACTCCAAAACCAGACAGTCAAACCCTAAACCAGCAGAGGCACACAGGACGGCTAAGCAAGAAAATACCCACTTTCTAAAAGTGATATTTACAAACACACAATATAAAAATCATCTTCACTAAAAGATACATTTTATATACCTGAGTTCAGGCATACTAAAGTCCATCTTTCTATCTTGTCCCAATTGGAAGTTATACTCATAAGATGTTATAAGTAAACTTGCATTCTATCCTATGGGACAGATAGCCTTTCAATAGTGAAAAACGAAATACACTGTAGTTCACTATCAGGACATGTACCACACATCAGTACATGTCCTATCTTTCATATATACTGCACCCTGGCCACAGATGTATTGTGGGACTACCTTAGGGGGGACACATTTAATAAAAGGGAAGGTTAGGGCCTGACAAGTGGGTGCACTTACCAGGTCGACATAGCAGTAGAGACTGCACGCAGACACTGCACTGGCAGGTCTGAGACCCCTTTGAAAGGCTGCTTGTGTGGGTGGCACAATCCGTGCTGCAGGCCCACTAGCAGCTTTTGACTTACAGGCCTTGGGCACACATAGTGCACTGTACTATGGACTTAGTAGTAAGTCAAACAAGCCAATCATGCAAACACCATTGCATATTCACAATTTATAGAGGGAGCACTTGCACTTTGGTACTGCTCAGCAGTGGCAAAGTGTCCAAAGGATCTAGACCAGCAAAAACGAAAATCAGCATACAGCAAAAATACAGGAGGCAAAGGCAAAACGATAGGGTAAAACCACCCCGAGGATGCCCGGTCTAACAACACCTATGAGTTTGTAAGGCATGCTTTGTTTTAGGGTTCGTGAGCCATAGTGCATGGCTGGTAATACCATCACATGAATGTGAAAGGTTGTCCTCTTTCCAGCAGCCTGATTATGTAGTTACACAATAGAGTTTTCCGTTATTAGTGTTTGATGTCAGTGTTTTATTGGTACACTCTACACAGCTTTTACTTAATCCAGGTATGTTATGATACTTTTTTGAGAAACAGTGCTCAATCTGGAGCGCAGACCAATGCAACTCTGCTACCCTAGATGTGTGATGAGAAAATAAACTGCGTCAGGAATACCATAGTGGAATATATCATGTATGTTGTACATCAATTCTTCAAGTAAAGGCAAATTTAAACACTGCCAGGAGTTAATAAAGAAAATGTTATTCTATTCCGTTCGTTTCCCCAGTTTCATAAATCTGAAGAAGCCGAAGTAGAAAATTTGGAAGCGCCTTTTTTAATTTTCCATAATGAATGTCTACACACAGTCCCAACGACAATGTAATTTTATTTTTTGAATGCCTTCTCAGCAAGTCCCATTCAACAGGTGTGAAATTGAATGCAAAACACGAATTAATTCAAAGTCCAGACTTCTGAAGAAAAAATATGATCACTATCACATTAAAATCCATTTGATTATGTTTCCAAACTGTGTTGCATTTCTGTCTAGTGGAGAATGTATTACTAGTAAATAAATATAACAAGACAAAACAAATCAAGTTTGTAGAATTTGCACACAGTCTGACAAATATGATGGGGGTCTGAGGAAACAAACTTAGACATGAGATGCTTACTGGGGGCATGCACTGAGTGCAGTGAACAACTCATGAAAAAGAATAATGAACTGCAAGGTACAGAAAGTTATAGTGCTTAACATAGGATGATAATAAAAGTTTGTGATACAAAAAGGAATACTTTTACAGGTTGATATTTGTTGACAACGTTTAGTGCTTAAGCGTTGGTGCACATGATACTAACAGTTAATGCAATCAGCAGTGCCTGCCTTGTTTGCTAAAACTGATATTGGGCCAAAGGGGAGGTGCAGCACAGACCACCAAACAATCTATGTGTGGAAAAGGCCGCTTTATTGAAGACAGGTGCACCTTACAACAAACATTTCCCTTGGACTTTGCCATACAAAACTAAACCTCACCAAATATTTTTCTTCCTACCTTTCCTCCCACCCCCTCCCCTAAAGTTTCCCCTTTCCCCTACTTGTAACAGTTTATAACCCCCCAACTCTGACATTCCATGCTGTCACATTAACCTTGTAACCTCTTCTTACTTCCTAAGATAACTGTCTAACTAAACATTTCCTATGCTACCTTCCCCTTCCTGCCTGCTTCCGGAATAACTTTTCCAAACCTAAACTTAACCTGTAAACCATATAAACCACTAGTTACCAAGAAAAACGCTATTCAAAAAAGTCCTTGCCTCTCAAACTTTTTTGAACCCCCAACTAGGGCCTAGGACTTCTTCGGATACCTTCTAATGCCCAATGCCCTGTCCAGTACCTCCTTAATCTGAATGATGTACAACTCCAAACAAAAACGAGACAAGTGCACACCATCTTGTCTGAAAAAAAATTAATTGCTGCGTATCTAAGTTCAGGATGTTCCACTCTCCCGATGCCCTCCTTGTCGCAAAACAGTCTCATGTCCCTGTTGAATTTCCTTCTGGCCTTATCTATCGCTGCAGGTCTCTCTGCCCCCCTCCAGTGCCTTCTCGGGATGAACTCTTACCAGATGACATAACATCCAGACCATTGCTGCTTTATTTCCAATAAGTCCCGCTTCATCTGCTTCAATAAGGCCAAGCCCTTATACAGAACAAATCGTTCTCACCCAAGTGGATGATGAAAACATCTGGACAGACGTTACCTCTAACTAACTTATTTAACAACGGAAACAACTCATGCCATCTCATGCCACCTCATGCCCCCTTTCACATGCCAAGAACACTTAAATAACGCTGTGTCAAGACCGAGACTCAAACCTTTTCCTTTATCCCACTCGTGACACTCATCCAACTTAATGAAGGAATGGCCAACAATCCAAATGGACAACTCAGCGGACGCTGGCCCAGCCACTGCACCTGAAAAGACACATATGTGAGAAACAAACACTGGACCAATTTTATGACTCCCCCCACATGCAGTAACTGAATGTATCTTTTAAAGCAATCCGACTTCCATCCTCCCAAGCTCATGATCCTGTCCCTCCCCCCACCCTGCATGGCTGCCTCTGTTGCTGCCCCTATGCGGAAAGAATGAGTAACAAAATCGCTTGGTGCTTCACCTATGCACAATAGCGCTCGCTGTCACTCGGAGGCCTGATCCCCTACAGAAAACCACCCCAGAAACCGGAAGCCGCCACCGACTTAAAGCCCCAAAGAACTGGACACAACTCCCTGACATCTGTGGCACACATAAAAACCCACATCCCAGCTCCTCTCTGGTCTGTCTTGGATTGTGTGATCTTCAATGCCACTCGCTCCTCCCTCAGTTCCACTTCACCCCACTGCACCCCCTCTCCATCCTTCCTACCCAAAAGTTCCAACACCGGAAAGGCCCCAAAGTACATCCAAAACATTAACGTGGAAAACAAAATAGCCTCCTCCCTGTTCGTGTATATCTGAGGCACTGCCTGCAGCAAGCCGAAGAACAAAACCTTAGACACCGGCCTCCTCGTCCGTGGCCTAACGCCCCTTTCTCTCACCCAACCTTCTAGTATGCGGCTGCCTAACTCCCCCGCTGAAGGAGCGTAGCCCCACCATAATTTCCCCATAAAAGCGATGCCTGACAATTTGCCTGCTATAGTAACCTTCGATAAACCTCTGTCAATAAGTGCCAAAATACACTACTGACCACATCCCCGCTGGAACTGGCGTCTTACCTTCGTCCGCCTCCGTGACTAGCCCATAGAACCTCTCCCACTGTGAACGAGAAAAAACGTCCGCTATGTCATTGTCCACTCCTGGCACATGTCAAGCTTGAAACAAAATGTCATGTTTCAGACAGCTAAGGACAAACACCCTCATCAAATTAAGTACCTGCGCATCCCTTGCTGGTTGTCTGTTCACCACCTGACCCACAGACATGTTATCCACTTTAAAAATCACTTCCTTGTGCGCCAAATCCTGCGCCCAAACTGTCACAGCCACCACTAGCGGGAAAAGCTCTAGAAAGGCGATGCTTCTCCCCCCATTCTTCCAGTGTTGAGACCAATCCTCTGCCCACCACCTCCCATCCCAGTAAAGCCCAAAACCATGAGCCCCCGCCGCATCAGAGTATATGGTGACCTCCCACTCCTTTGGTGTCGCCATGGGGATGCCATTAAAATCTTCCAAGAATGTTCTCCACATGCGGAGATCTGCCTTCGTCCCTGCAGACAGACGCATGTGAAGGTGTGGCATTGTCAAGCCCGCCAGAGACCTCCACAACCTCCTGCAAAAAGTCTGTCCTGCCCTGACTACCCTACATGCAAAGTTCAGATATCCCAGCAGTATTTGCACCTCCCTGACCATCACCTTTTTCTTTGCCAGGATGTCATCAATCAAAATCAACATGTGCAGCTTTTTGTGCCTCCATTGCCTCCGAATCCAGTTCAATACAACACCGTACTTGGACCTTGTGTCTTCTCTGGTGCCAGGGGCACACCCAATTGGCCCATGAGCTCTTGAAAACGTGTCAGCTGTATCTGACAGTCCGTTGAACCAGGCTGGCCCAAAAGGAAGAAGTCATCAAGTTAGTGTGTCACCGTCTCTTTGCCTGCGTGCCAAGTGAAAACCTATTGCAATAATGAACTGAAATGCTCAAATAATACACAGGATATCGAGCATCCCATTGGCAGAGCCTTATCCACAAAGAAGTTCCCTTCAAACTGTATACCGAGCAGCTGGTAATCGTCAGGGTGTATAGGCATTAAGCAAAAAGCCGACTAATGTCACATTTCGCCATCAAGGCTCCCTTCCCGACTGTTGTAACTAACTCCCTGGCTACGTCCACTGATGAATAAGACACTGATGTCAGGTCGTCCGCTATAAAGTCGTTCACTGGCGACCCCTCCGGCCAGGAGAGGTGTTCTATCTGCTTGAACTGCCCTGGTTCCTTCTTTGGCACGATCCCTATGGGAAAAATAATCAATTCCTTGATGGGGGAGACTGAAAATGGTCCAGCCCTTCCGCTACTTCTTTGAACAGTTTGTCCCTCACTACCCCTCTGTGTGTTTTAGCTGATTTCAAATGTTCAGCCCACCTGGCGGCCCAAGGGCTCTCATTGCCAATTCGAAAACCTGCCCTGAAACCCACTCTAAAAAAATCTGCGTCCTCCGTGAGGGAATAGGCCGCCAAAAAATGCTCTAAGCATGTCTGTCTAATGGGTGTATGAGCCTTTCTCCATATTCCCCTGCGCTCCTCGGCCGCCCCTATTCCTGGCGTTCTGGTGAGCACCTTGGTTAAAATGCTGTCCCTGTCCACTGAAGCCAGGCCCATAGCATTGCACCAATGGGTGCTTGCCTGAGCGCTTCGAGCATTCGTGTCTGAACTTGCAATACTGCCTGGAACATATACCCTTGTTAAAATCCCAACATGCCCCCTGCATATTTCCTGTGCCCTTTGCTGTGTATCCCACCCCCCCTCGGGTGGGACTGCTCTGAAAGGGGCGGTAAACCAGCGGCAGACCGCTGACCGTATGAGTCGTTTTCCCAAACTTCACAGCCCCCCTTGTCTGTTGATAAAGATCTGCATCTATCTCCCCCACTTAGCCTCTGTGTCCCATGCAAGCCTAGCCATGAACTCCTCATCATAATGTGACCATGCGTATCCCACGTATGTCAATTCCGCTCTTCTGCTCATGTCCATGTATTTGAACAGGGCAACGGATCTGTCCGGGTATTTCTCGCAGTATACGCTTGCGAATATCATAAAGGCCGCAGACCAGTTTTCATTGGTCATGGGCACACTGGGCCTCTTGGCCAGTTCTAGCTCTTCCTCGTTCGACCCTTCCTTGGTACTCAGCTCTCTATATAGCAGCAACATATCTACCTATTCCCCTTTCCAGATCTTCTTCGTCGATAACATAAGGTGTGCTCCCAGCGGCTTGGTCACTTCCATGTATGGTAGCCACTTAAGTTTGATCTTGTGGCTCTCCTTAGTCCCGCCTGTCTGTGCCCCTTGTTCCCCCTTGTCTTCTGAAGCTGTCACCTTTTTGGACCCGTCCGCCTGTTCTTCTCCCTGCCCACTGTCAGTTGCCCTTTTCTTCTTCTCGACCCCGACTCCCTCAAGGGACTCTGGACCAACCCCAGCATCCCTGACGTATTGCCCCTTGCGCAGACGCACCTCCCCATCTTCCCCCCTCCAGCGCATCCGTCCCCACCGACACTTTCCCTTTTTTGTGATCGCACATGTTTGCCTCCTCCATATCCTTACCTGGCTTCAAGGTCGGCGTCCTCACCGGATCCTGCCGCCTAACCAATTGCACATACACATAAGGTGGCACCATGCCGTGTGTCCCGGATCGTCGTTCTTCCTGGTCCATCTGCAACACACTAGGCACTGCATTATTCAAACCCCCCTGCCTCCCCCCTGTTCCCCCTCGTCATCTAGAATTTCCCCTTCCTAAACGCTATCCTCGTCATAGACCAGTTGCAACTGTTCCCTACCCATGACTCCCTCATGCTCGACTGGGCCGCTTCCCGTCCGCTATGTATTAACTCTTCCAGACTCACGCTTGTATCACATTGGCCTGACTTCAAACTTTCCTCCCTACGCTTGTGTGTTTTCCCTAAGCACTGCGCCGCCGCCCTTGAGGCCACATCAACCCACGGGGGTTTGTGCACCACTGCCCGCACCTCCGTCCTCCAACTCGCTGTCTCCTGTAGGTCCCACGCCGTGGTCTGGCTGCCCGCTCGGGAGAATGCCCACCCATCCAATCGGTGCCGTGGAGCCGCATGCGACTCACCCAAAGTCATGGCCTGGTGCCCCTGCAAATGAAAAGTAAGGTCCGACGTGCTGGGGTTAATGCCCTCACCTGCACCTGGCAAACCTGTACACCACCGCCAATAACCCCTCTTACGCCCCTCAACTGCCCTACCCCTTGCCCCCTTGCTGCTCCATGATGTGCCTGGCCCCTCCCCCCTCCTGCCACCATCCCCCGAGCCCCGTGGTGCTCCCTCCCGGGTACTGCCACCTTGCCCCACTTGATCCAGCCATGGCCTGTGGCCCTTTTTAACCCCCCTCCCGTTGCGTGTGCGAGCTCGCGGCCCGCCTGCTCCAGCCATGAAATCGAAAGCGGGACGCCAAAGGGCGCCCCACCCCTCTCCCCTTCTTCCCTCGTGCGGCGGCGCTGGTAACGCTGCTGCACGCACTCACCGGCTTTTTGTTGCCCGCTTTACAGGTTCTGTGGTGGCGAACAAGCCAACACCGCTGCCACAACCCCCTTGGATGCCTGCCGCGCTGGTCTTGCAGTGGTGTCCGCCTGCACCAAGTCCATGTGGCCTGCTTCTGCAAGCAGCCGCATGGCCTCGATCACCCTGGGATCCTCTACCATCACGTTTTCACGCAAGCACCCACTCACAAGGGAAAATTTTTAAAAGAAAAAACTTTCCCACCCAACACCCAGCTGCCCTGACCGGCAGCCGTGTCACCTTACTAAAATGGTGACATGGCATCCTAAAATGGCCAGTTTTATTAAATCTAGCCCAAGTGTAGCCCAACGAGCGCAATTGGGCTCTGGTCTGCACCAAAGGCCCAAAAAACCGGGGGGGGGGGGGGGCAAAACTCCTGGTGGTCGGCCGCCCCCCTAAAGCCCTATTTGTTGCCTATGTGTGATTACTCTGAATTTCATGACTGGGTCTAGTTGCGTGATCTTTAATCAAAATGTTATTTTATTACATCTTTAAGCTATCAGGCCATATGGTTTTAGTTTCCCCATCCTTCTGATGCAATATTATGCCCAAAATGTCATGAGTCCTTAGTATGGATGACAAAAGCAATATTCTCCCAGACTAGTAATTGCCAATTATGTATTCTTTCCGTAGTTCTGAATGGAATACTTGATTTCATATACACAAATATGTTTTGTGGTGGCAATCCCAAAGAACACAAATTCCCACTTACTCCTAGTAACAGCGTTTCAAACATGTTCACGAACTTAATAAATCCCATTACATGAGTGTACTTATCTGAAACTTGAGATTTCGCATGTATTTTCTTCTTTATTTTCTTTATTGCAACAAAATATTTTACTTTTTTTCTGCAAGGAGGGAACATTTCTTTATATAATGGACAGAAAATACATTACAGTTACATTTTCAGACAGATCAGTTAATCAATCAATCAATTAATAAGCTGATTTCGATTTACAGGCAACCATGAAACTATAAGAACAGCTGCATTGGTCTATTCATGTCCATTCATATCCAACCAGATCTTCTGCACAACCGGGTCCAACTTGTGGAACCAGAATCAGGGAATGTGGTGTCAAGGGGCACGAGATGAACATGTGCATGTAAAAAAAAAATGTAGTTAACTGCAGAGCTCTCATCCAAATGTTCCACTAACTGACATTCATTGATTTTCAGTTTTTTTTACAAAGCTATAAATTCCATCAACATAAAAGTCCAAGCATATTTTCTTGTTCCCTTGACTGCAGCATGTTACCAGTGCAATACGGTTTGGTAGATACCATTGTGGCGCGGCTTCAGCTCCTAAATGGTGCAACACTATGATGTAGTTTAAGGAGCAGAACAATTCTTACAACAGTGGTAGTATGATTCTTACATTTGCGTTAGATGGCTTGCTGACTTCACACCTGGTGGTGAGGTGATAGACATATATTTTCAATGTGAATATGGGTAAAGTAGCCTTGACCGCAACGTCATCAAGGATTTTTTGTCCTATTATTTTTACACAGCTTCAAAGAATCTCCAGAGTTACGGGTTTAATATAGCCATATTTGTTTATGTCTTATATATGTGTACGTTTATATGTGTTTGCCCCACTATTAAAAACTGTGTATCCCTACAGACAGCTATATTTCGATTAGGGCTTAACTCGACTATGTCCTGACAAATGCCGATGACCCGGCTGTGCAATATGGCAGAAACATGTTGATCACTTCATAATCGAGGACTTTAGGGGTTATTACTTCCCAAAAGTCCCCATACCCTTTTTTTTATCCTTGCTGTGGTTAGTAAAAATAGAATAAAAAAAGAGTCTCCATAATATCCTCAGTTAGTTTTAGACAACTGACTTTGTCCTGTCTAAAAAGATCTTAAGCCACTGCATTTGTGGAGGCCCATTGATGAGAGAAAGTTTTCTTAAAAGCGCTCTTTCTAGAATCAGTTGGGTGTTGCACACCCCCACCCAACATGGAGCACGACCTGATGATTAAGCATGCCACTTAAGTGGACGAGGATGTGTGTATCCCAAGAAGGAGCCCCCTAGGTTCTGTAATAAATGTAAAAAAGTAAAGGTTCTCTGAGTATATTATATGGAATATCACAGTTTGTGGTTCTAGTGCTTCAGGAAGATGGGTGACAGACCGTGGGGATACTCCCATTCGCTTATTGGCCATATGTAATTTGTGAAATGCCAGTGCAGAAGAATGTAAGAAAGACTCTCATGCCCAGAGAGTGCCACCCTAAATGTACCAACTATAAAAGTATTTGTGACAGACAGTGGTGGAAACTGCCATTAGTGGGATACTCTGCCAAGGGAACACCACTAGACGGGCGGCTAGCCACGTCTCATTTTCACAAGATATACCAAAACGCAAAAATATACAATGCAAAAATGGCCCATTATCTTGTTGATGCCTTAAGTACATCCCACCGACAGTAATTGCTTTTACATCCAGACTTCCACATCCATTGGATTAAGATTACCTTCTGCCAAACGGCTTATATTCATTCATTGTGATGGACTTCTGCAGCAAATCATTAGCGTGAATCCCTCATCTGAAATCTGGCAATACACTAATGTTACATCACAGCAGCAAAAAAAAAAAATTATGGTTGTCATTGTGGCTCACCGGTACTCATTTTTGGGAACCCATACTTTTTCCTCATCAGATATTTCTCGAGCGTAAGAGAAGGAATTGCAGAAAGGTGAAAAAAGCAGAAAGGGACAAATGGAAACACAGTCACAAAGGGAGAAAGCAGAAAACTTCAAGTTGGAGATAAAGGGGCGGGGGGGGGTCTGTTAGTTGAGAACAGAGGAATGAGGAGATTTCTGGGCTATTCAGCCTTGGAATTCCATGTGCCGGTGCCAGACACGGATTTCTGAGCAGACCTTTGAGCACCGGCACTTATTCTACTACTAATTAAGCCCTGGCTGTGATGTCCGGTGGAAAGGTTGCCACTTCCTGGTCCTTCCTATCCTTGTATCAAATTTCAGTGACCTGATGGAAGTCTTGGAAGTGCTAGTCCTGATGTGCCTCCCAACCCGGGGCCTGATTCACCAAGGCAAAGTTAGATTTTTGGTCTAAAATTAGACCAAAAATCTAACTTTGCTACTTTTCGGTATTCACAAGGTAAGTTACGAGTCGGAGTTTCCTCACTCAAAGAGGAGTTTCCACACTTGGGCGGAATCTCTACCTCGAGTGTGAAGATTCTGCCCCAAGTGTGGAAACCCTGCAGCTGTAAAGATACTGCGCATAACTTATCTTTGTAAATGCCAAAAAGTATTAAAGTTAGGTTTTTGGTCTAAACTTAGACCAGAAGTCTAACTTTACCTTTGTGAATCGGGCCCCAGGTTTCTTGAGACCGAAAGATGCGAGGAATGGTATGCTACGGATGTCTTTCTCCCACTTTCCTTACATTTCCATAGAATTGCAGCCAATGCTCTCCATTCCCAAGCACATATTACCTGTCGCAGATCCATGCAGACGGACATCAGACATGGCATTTCTCTCAGAGCTGTCTGGTTGGAATGGCGAGGAAGGCACCAGACAGTGACGCAGGAAAGTGGTAGTTGTTACCAACGGTGGTAATGTAAAAGGTTAGCTGTAAAAAAAAAGACAATCTGAGATTATGTCTAGTTGTCTTTAACACCTAGAACCCCTCTGTGAAAACAAATCAATTTTTAGCAGCTACAGAACTATAATTCTTTATGCAATAAGGGCCAAGAACGACTCGTTTGCTGGTCAATTTCCGGACAAGTGCCTTACTGGTAACTTGGTAAGTAAGACAAATTGGAAGTGAGATATGCCGTCACCTGTCTTAAACGTGACAAAATATGTACACATATTTCTGTGTGTTAGGAGGTCTTCCCCAAACAAGTATTGTATAAATCCACCCTCAAGAGAAGGTGGACCCTGTACCAATCTTAAGTGCCGCTGCTCCAGGGGGCGTAAGCCACGTTTCTCCCTTTTCTTTCATATTCCAACGAGTGTCCCCATTATTGGCACATGCAGACTCAAAAATACTCGTAAAGTAGTCCATTATATGTTGTCATCTTTTACGCAGGATTAACGAACCGGATGTGTTTCGAGAAACATTATTTTATAAGGAACTGGGAAAGTTGCTACCTTCAAAGTTTGCCAAATGCGACTTTCCAATGAAGCCTCCAGCCCTGCCATGGCTTGTACAACACGAACAGGCTCGGTAGCGCGCGGCATGTCGCCTTTGCTGCTCATTCGCTGCTGCGGGCGCTTCCTGCTAGTGCTGCCTGCCAGCTGACTGCGACCGAAGGGCAGGGAAACATTCCACCGCGCGGCTGGGTGTGGGCAGCGTGTCAACAGATCTCTGGGACGCCGGAGCTGGTTTGTCAGGTTCGAAGCCAGCGCTTTCGGGACCCGCTGGTCCCGTAACACGGACAGGGAATGGTAGGGTGAACACAAAGCGGCATTTCTCTTCCCGTTCCAGACGAGGTACGTACGTTCGACCTTACCTTGCGCACGCCAGCGGAATCTAATTCCGCGTTCGTATTTGTCTCAGGTGCGACAAGCACCCTGCGAGCTCTGTGAGGTGAAAATAAGTAATTTGAGAAGGACAGGGGGGGGGGTTGGTCCTATTCAGTATTGACAATGTGGGTTTATTCGATGTCTGAAGTTCCATAAAGTGCTTTCTTTTGTAATTTTACTTAGTTTGTGGGTTTTTTTCAAAATGTTCGTTTATGTGCGCATGTCGCTGGAGTTTCTATTTCCTGTTTTCTCAAACAGGTGTGTAGTGCAGCCGCCTTGACCAGAAATCATCCATTTAATCGGCAGACTATGTACTGATAGTAATGCCATGAGATCTCATGAATACTACATGGCGTATGTGTGTGACACGCCCGGGCTGACCTGTGAATAAAGCTACATTTACTCCCAGGTCTAAACACCCACATTAAGTGTAGCCGCTAGCGTTCAGTGTTTGAGCACTAGGCATAAAGCCAGTCTTCGAAATGTGGGGGCATCTGAAGGCCGGTGCTTTGGAAGGGGCAGTGTGAATACCGCTGGTGGTAATTTGTTTTACCGCCATGCCCAAGCATTACCGTGGGAAAAAATTCCCCTTCATGGTAAAACCTAACATAGCGGTGGCAAAATTACCACTGCTGGCAGTTGCTGTACTACCGTCTATTATTTATACTATCTCTAACAGACCCGCTTACAGGCTCAAATATTGCAAGAACATTATTGAATCTATTGCCAAAAACGAACTGGATAAAAATGACAGACAACTTCGGCAACATCAGTCTTTGTTTCTGCGTGGCCACTGTGCGCTCCATAGAGAAGCGCACACGTTTTGTTCTGCAGTTGTCCTGTCCGTAGCACAGCAATTGAAACAAGTATTTGGGCAGTTGTATTTTTACCGCCTGGTTATAAATTGTATTGCCAGGCGACGTGTCCCGGTGGTAATTTGCTCCAAAACGCATGGGGACATGTATTTAGATGACTGTATTTATCTCTGCTCGGGGGTAATTTCCCCCTGCGGTATTTGCCCTATCACTGGGATTAATGTAAATTTGTGAAACCACCCGGCGGTGGTCGCGGGAGAACGTAAATCTCGGCAAAAGTGCGATTCACCACGTGCGGACCTTCTTCCTTGTTGGGTGATGTGAGACATGAAGTAAGGAGAGGCTGTTAAAGGGAAATTAGCAGCAGCCAATCACAAAAGTGAATAAACTGAGATAGCTCTGACTCAGTAATGCGATGGCGTGATAAAGACAAGCGTCATTACGCCGTCGTAGATTGGATTTCAGCAGTAACAGTCCGATTTACAAGCAATGATTGCACAGGAGCTGGGGAACTCTAGCTTTCAGATGATTCAGGGGTTTTTGTCTATTAGTGAAAACCCAGTGCCTTTTCTGGTTTCCTGATTGCATTTTTGTTATATGGTGTAACTGGTCTGAGGAAAATAATGCGTGCAGAATAAAAAAAAATCAAAAAAGAAATGTATAGGAATTCTGCTGTATTTTGTAAGCCTAAGAAGCAAATAATACAGATTGGATTCAAATATTTATGAACTATAAATGTATATGTATCTATACATGTAGTATGATGTGTAATGCACTAAGCTAGCCAAAAAGAAGAGGTGTTCTGTACAGGACCAAAGGCAAAAATACAGACAACGAGGTAATGTAGCTGAGTTGTGGGAGCAGAAGGTTACTGTTGCTGTATTATGATGTTGTTTTCCTTAAAGAGTTACAGCTTTACCTTGTTCATAATTTGACCAGCTTTGAGGCAGTCCTGATGGATACATGTATGTTGTTTCAGATCCTGGCTGCATAGATGGAAAAAGGCTTCTGCCTTGTTTTTTTGTTTTTTTACTCTTCTTAGCCTCCAGTCTGATAGTGTTCTGTCTGTGGGCCTGCTGAGACCCACCAGAGATAGTGAGCTTGCCTGCAACGCAAGAGGGGCATGGGTCGTGATGGTCTTGTAAATGATGCAGCTGGTTTTGAAGATGGTGTGGGGAGGCAAGGGGTGCCAGTGGAGTTCTATCAGTATGGGGTGATTTGGTCATTTCTCCAGGCCCTGGATGAGATATGTGCTGCAGCGTGCAGAATGCCCTTAACAAGGGGGGGAGGCAATATGGAGTCTCGTAGGCCATATAGCAGGGCATTACCACCATCCTGATGCGAGGGTATGAGGCCTTGAACAGAAGTACGGAAGTCACTTTCTGCAAGAAATGGTTTCACTTTCTTTAGAAGACCGAGCTGGTAACAGTCTGTCATTGTTTGACTGGAAATTTGTTCCATGAGTGTGAGGTTTCTGTTCAGGATGAATCCAATGACTTAGCATTCAGTGAAATCAGGTGAGGTTCAAAGTCATCAAGTTTCATGTAATTGGGCCAGGTTGGTACTATTTCTTGACTGTCATTCTTGCCAGGTTACAGGAATTCTGTCTTTCTGGGTTTACGCTTCAGGTAGGTGTTGGGCATCCCAATCTTGAGGAAGTGCAGGCTGTGTTTGAGGAATTTTTGAGGTAGTGGCTGAGCAGAGCAGAGCTTCAAGGAGAGTAATGTATTGTAGGCATATTGAATTTCGTTGCTGTTATCTGTGAGTTCTTGGGGCTCTAGGTAGAGAGTGAGAAATTGCTACTGTAGAATCTTTGTAACTTAATCACAAATTTGTGTCTATGTTCAACTAATAAAGGTGGAAAACTTGTAGTTCTTATTGTAGGGTTTTCAAAAAATAATGTACCATTACATTTGCAAACATATATTCTGTACAACACTAAACTGCAAAACAGGGTGGTGGGGCATTCTATACAACCAATTAAATAAGAAGTGCAACAGTAATGTAAATAAATACATCAATGAGAATGAAATGTGATATTCCCAGAAGTAACAGAAATGATGCTTCTCACATTGTATAAAGTTAAACATCTTTGTGGTTTTGCTGTACTGATGGTTGCAAAGCACAGATGAAGTGTAGCTACCGCCCTCACATTTCGAGTAATTGTTATTAATGCTTGTGGGAGTGAGAGTGGACACTGAAGAAAAGGAGTTGCCTAAAACGTGTCAACATTTCAACAAAACAGAGTCATTGTAAGTGAAGTCATATGACCCTTGGTCCCTGAGGACTTAACAGGAAGCAACACAACATGGCATTTGACCCCAGTGATGGGGCACAGATCTAAGAAGGTGCTAATTTGAGAAAGTTAAATACAGAGGGCTAAAGCAGTGGGTTGCAAGTGCTACAAAAGGATGCCCCTAAATAGCGCACCTGATGATTTTCAATACAATTAGGTATCTTACTGAAGCAGAACAAGGGCTGTTGTTGTGCTGCATGTTAATCTACAACCAGTATGGTGATTTTGTTTTGCTAACAATAGTTAGGCCACAATAATTATGGCAGATTATATTTTTGTTATCAATGTTCTGACAGACAACTGTGACTTGACCCTTTGGCCCTGTTCCCTCCTTGGTTACTAGAAACTAGTTATGTGCCATCTAGTTGAACATTAGCCATTTTGCAGGTGTATGTTTAAGTGCAAGATACAAGCAGATTTTTTTGTCAGTGCAAAGCCACTTTTGTAATTCACAAATGTAGGTTTTGCCTTGTAAAATTATTTACTCACACGGACGTTTGTGAATGAGTACATCTCCTCCACTAGGTGGGAATTGAGTGTTCCAGGTCGGAAATGCCTTGGAAGTTTTTGCACATCCACAAGCTTACACTTCTCTGGGTAGTCACAAACCCTTTACAGATCAACTACCTTGAAAATGGCCAGAGCTTTACTCCAACTCATCAGAGATTTACTACTGTAAAGGTACAATACCTTTCCATGGTGAGACGGTAGAGGGAGCACCCCGAAATTGGTGGGGTGTTGAGGAAGGGGTTTCACAAGGGGGAAAATATTTTTCTTGTTGAGAAAAAAAGAAAAGTTAACAAGTGTATTTCTTCTTGATTTTTATTTCGCACCTGCATATATGTGGGTGTGTGCATGTGTGTTTATATATGACATGTGATCAAGGCAGCAGACGGTGGGCGAAACGTGCCATAAGGGCATGTAACGGACAATAAAGCACTTTTCAATTTTGGACTCTTTGCCCGACCATTTTTAAAAGACGAATTTGGGATTGTGTTAGATATATATATAAATGGGGCAACCTTTTTGATGGTGATATATATATTATCTACTGGCGGTCGCCAGTAGATAGTTATAGTTAGGACCGTTTTTCCATAGGAAATCCGCAACATTCTATTTGGAATAACTTTAGCGCCGGTTGACGAATCCTCGCGAATTTTTCAAAACTAATGGGGCGCTACGCTCCGCTCCTACCCTGAAAGTCTCGGGGGGATTCGTCAAGCGGGGGCTGAGAAAAAAGGGGGGTCCCAAAACGTGTTTTCCCCATGCATTTTCGCATAGGACCTTTAGTCCGAGCTACAGCCGAACGGCTGAACAGAATTACTTGAAATTGGACAGAGAGGTAGTCCTCAGGTCAGGGATGTGCCTTTTGCAGGTCTGGTGTAAATCTGTTCAGTAGGTCCTGAGAAAATAGCATTTAAATCAATATATATATCTGTAAGCACGCTCCGTGCGCTTACGGTAAGCTTACCGTACGCGTACGGTGCCGTGCGCGAGCTCAATTCTGATTGGTGGTTACATGACTGTAAACATTCGAATCGGTCGAAATCAGAAAGTATCGGCCGCCATTTTCTGTCTCTCGCACTGAAAAACAAAGGTTGATAACATGAAAAGGGGGCAACGAAGAGAGTTGCAGACCCCCTAGCGTTCGTCAGGGGGTTCACGAAGGACCAAAAAGTATGAAAAATAAATTTAAAAATTAAAAAAAAAAACGCGGAGTGCGCGTACGGTAAGCTTACCGTACGCGTACGGTAAAAAAAAATTAAAAAAAATTACCAATCACATTTAATATATAAATCTAAGGACCCCCAAGGGAGAAAAAACAATTGATATTTTGTAAAAAATGGCGAGGCGTGCACGGTACGAAATGCGGAACGTTGGCGCTCGGTGCGCGAAGCGCACCGAGTGCCCACAGCGCGCGCACGGTGCGCCAAGCGAAGCGCACCGTGCGCGCAAAATTAAAAATAAATACATAACTTAGCATTTAAAAAACCGTACAAATTCACTGAAAAAACCATAGGTTTCACACACGTTATAGTTAGGAATTAGCATTTAAAAAACCTTGCAAATTCACTTAAAAAACCATAGGTTTCACACAAGTTATAGTTAGCTGTACATTTCACTCGTAAAAAACCAATGAAATTCCACGTTATAGTTAGATCAGGTAACTATAACTTGCGCGACCGCCACTCTATCAAAAGGATGATGTCATCAGTGATCTCATGAGTGATGCCACTGACCATGTCATGAGTGATGTAATATGTGACTTCATGAGCAGTGGATTGCGGGCGCGCGAGTTATAGTTACCTGATCTAACTATAACGTGGAATTTCATTGGTTTTTTACGAGTGAAATGTACAGCTAACTATAACTTGTGTGAAACCGATGGTTTTTTAAGTGAATATATATATATATATATATATATATATATATATATATATATATATATATATATATATATATATATATATATATATATATCCAAAAAGCGCTTCTCCCCTTCCGGACGGCTTGGGACCCACGTAGAGTGGTGCACACACCGGCAGGGAAATCCGGTTCGTAATCTCATTAGAACCAACGTTTCAAATAAGTGCACTCTCAGAAACACAAAACTCCGTACCAAGGTGAAATCGCCGTTTATTCACAACGCGTTTCGCTCGCCCTCGAGCTTGATCACGTGAATGTAGGCTAACGAATGGCAATGCAGTTAAATAGAAAACAACAACAGTCATTGAAAGATGGACTAATGTGCTGGGTGCAGCGGACATCTTGTAACGGTGTGAATACACTTGAAAGAACTGTCCCCAACATCGTCTCAGTGACCAGATAGCGTGAAATACAATATCTTAGCAATTGGCGCTGCGTGTTGTCACAAAGACTGACTAATTTGAACAGTGGAACCACAATAATTATAAGTGTACTATGCTCTGTGTTAAAAATAAAATAAAATAAAATAAAATCAAACAAAATAAAATAAAATAAAACACAGATGTGTTGAAGCTCTCATGGGGTTATAGTATTTTATACGGTTCCAAAGTCCAAAAGAAATGTCCATCTTGATCACGTTGTCATAAAGGATATACATAATGCATAAAATGACATTGAAAGGGAAATACCAAAGCGTCATCCTCATGTGCTCGTGTTTACAATGATGAAGTTGCAAACATTTCTGCCATCCGAAAAAATAAAAGAAAAAGTGAGTAATGTACAGGTTCCTGTGTCATGTGAGGAAATGATAAATATCTTGTGCTGATGAAATTTGATAGAAGGGCCAAGTCCTTGGCTCAAGTGACTAAAAAGAAACACAGGAAACAAAAATTAGAAAAGAAGATAAAAGAGGAAGAGCATACAGTCATAGAGCAAAGGATAGTAACAGGTAGTAAGTATCTACGATAGTGACACCCTCATAAATAAAGGGAGGGGATAACATGACTCGCACTAATAGCAGCCACCCATCCAGCAATGTGACTATAACGTATGCCACGGCTAGTTATAAAAAACATCCCATGTTCAAATGAACAGATGTCTGGAAAGAGAAACTAAATATGAAAAGCAAGACAACTGCAATGATGAGAAGCTCCAGGTTCGCACTAAAATGTAAATACAGAGATGTATGTATGTACAAGAATGACACGCCCGGGTGTTGTCTGGGTGTCAACAGGATCATTCTTTAAGGTGTATTGACATCTCCTCGTCCTGGTTCAATCCAGTGGGATTTTTCGTTTGAAAGTCTATGATGTATTTCGACTCTCTTTGCCTTAACATGAGTAGCCTATTCCCCCCCCTAGGATGTTTTTCAATCTGTTCTAGGATGAAGAAACTCATGTCATTGGTGTTTGAGCAATGTGTCTCTCTGAAATGACGCGCTACTGGGTATTTGGGGTCCTGATTTTTTTTTTTATGGCCCTGGCATGTTCCAGAATGCGCTTCTTGGCCTTTTGTCCGTCCTTTCCCTCTAATTATACCAACACCAGGATAGATCTATTTAAATACGTGCGTAAACTTAAACTTAACAAATGGCACAACCTTAAAGGGAACACCAACATGAGTACAGCACGGGGGACCCCAGTTGGTAGCAACAAAGATCTCAACATTGATGACATTGACACACTTGGCATACGTTATAGTCACATTGCTGGATGGGTGGCTGCTATTAGTGCGAGTCATGTTATCCCCTCCCTTTATTTATGAGGGTGTCACTATCGTAGATACTTACTACCTGTTACTATCCTTTGCTCTATGACTGTATGCTCTTCCTCTTTTATCTTCTTTTCTAATTTTTGTTTCCTGTGTTTCTTTTTAGTCACTTGAGCCAAGGACTTGGCCCTTCTATCAAATTTCATCAGCACAAGATATTTATCATTTCCTCACATGACACAGGAACCTGTACATTACTCACTTTTTCTTTTATTTTTTCGGATGGCAGAAATGTTTGCAACTTCATCATTGTAAACACGAGCACATGAGGATGACGCTTTGGTATTTCCCTTTCAATGTCATTTTATGCATTATGTATATCCTTTATGACAACGTGATCAAGATGGACATTTCTTTTGGACTTTGGAACCGTATAAAATACTATAACCCCATGAGATGTAACTGACTGATGCTTGAGATGCTCGTCGTGTACAACACGGGGCACTAGACCCCCACTAGTCAGTATTTTGCATTTTTCCAGTGTGAACTGCAAATCATGCGGATCACAGGTTTCTCTTATCTCATTTTGTCTATTTTGAGAATGCAAGCTTCAACACATCTGTGTTTTATTTTATTTTATTTTGTTTGATTTTATTTTATTTTATTTTATTTTTAACACAGAGCATAGTACACTCATAATTATTGTGGTTCCACTGTTCAAATTAGTCAGTCTTTGTGACAACACGCAGCGCCAATTGCTAAGATATTGTATTTCACGCTATCTGGTCACTGAGACGATGTTGGGGACAGTTCTTTCAAGTGTATTCACACCGTTACAAGATGTCCGCTGCACCCAGCACATTAGTCCATCTTTCAATGACTGTTGTTGTTTTCTATTTAACTGCATTGCCATTCGTTAGCCTACATTCACGTGATCAAGCTCGAGGGCGAGCGAAACGCGTCGTGAATAAACGGCGATTTCACCTTGGTACGGAGTTTTGTGTTTCTGAGAGTGCACTTATTTGAAACGTTGGTTCTAATGAGATATATATATATATATATATATATATTTATATATATATATTGTCTACTGGCGGTCGCCAGTAGATAGTTATAGTTAGGACCGTGTCTCCATAGGAAATCCGCAACATTCTATTTGGAATAACTTTGGCGCCGATTGACGAATCCTCGCGAAATTTTCAAAATAGGTGGGGCGCTCCGCTCCTTCCTTGAAAGTCTCGGGGGGATTCGTCAAGCGGGGGCTGAGAAAAAGGGGGGTCCCAAAACGCGTTTTCCCCATGCATTTTTCCATAGGACCTTTAGTCCAAGCTACAGCCCGAACGGCTGAACAGAATTACTTGAAATTTGGCAGAGAGGTAGTCCTCAGGTCAGGGATGTGCCTTTTGCAGGTCTGGTGTAAATCTGTTCAGTATTTCCTGAGAAAATAGCATTTAAATCAATATATATATCTATAGGCGCTCACCGTGCGCGCACGGTGAAAAACCTTAAAAAAAATAATAAATAAATAAATACATAACTTAGCATTTAAAAAACCGTACAAATTCACTGAAAAAAACATAGGTTTCACACACGTTATAGTTAGGAATTAGCATTTAAAAAACCTTGCAAATTCACTTAAAAAACCATAGGTTTCACACATGTTATAGTTAGCTGGACATTTCACTCGTGAAAAACCATTGAAATTCCCCCGTTATAGTTAGTGCAGGCAACTATAACTCACGCGACCGCAATCCTCTGCTGATGACGTCAGATATTACATCACTGATGACATATGTGTCTTTCTGAAAAAAACATATTTGTAATATATGTATAGCTAAAAATTAATGGAAGAAGACATGGGTAAATAAGTGTCTAAATACAGTGATGTAATATCTGACGTCATCAGCAGAGGATTGCGGTCGCGTGAGTTATAGTTGCCTGCACTAACTATAACGGAGGAATTTCAATGGTTTTTCACGAGTGAAATGTCCAGCTAACTATAACATGTGTGAAACCTATGGTTTTTTAAGTGAATATATATATATATATATATAATATGTGTGTGTCTCTTATCCTAGAAAAAGGGCTTTACTTGGATTACACCTGGAAAACTGCTTCTGGTGCAAGTTTCCTTCAGGGGCATATCTTAGTAAGATTTTGAGGGTGTGATCCCATATTTAACAACAATCAAGATGGCATACCCTGTTAAAATACAAGATGTGACAAGCATTGCGAGATGGTGGGTTAAAGTGCAATGGGAAGGGAGAGAATTTTGGTATGACATGCCTACCTGTGGGAGGAGACACTGTATTTTGTAAAGTAACCAACATCCTTGAAGATCTTTAAAAGAAAGTGAAAGAGTGTGATCTGATATGCACTTCACCACACCCCACTGAGAACACTTGGACACAACTTCCTTCTTTAGAACTATGTTTCTAGGAAACAGGTCGCAGCTGCATTTCAGAATAGGCTTTTAACAGGAATATAGCCCCTTGTATATAAAATATATTCTTCATCGATTCGACTTTCTTCCCTTTGTGCTTTTCTTCATGTTCAACAATAGCGTTTTGAAGTGATCAAGAGCAGCTCGCTAGAATTTTTTTTAAATGAATGAGTGTTATTTCAGTGAGATCTTACTTTGTAAACTCAAACAAAAGTCCTTTTGAGTGATGTCATACAGACTGAATTTAAAATTGCGGTGATGTCTATGTACTTGCTACCAGGAGATGGATCCTTGTCAGTGCCTTAGCCTTGGTTCCTGTGGGCCTTCGAGGGGAAAGCTGTAGTAATCGTGTACACCAGTGATACTCAAAGTACGTCCCGGGGGCTGATTGCAGCCCTCTTGACCTGTACATGCGGCCCCGCCCCGTGGTGAACAGCAGCACGAGCTGCTGTTTAGTTGCTGAGCACTAATATTCAGAAAAAAATGTTAAATGAACAGGCAAGCATTTATTAACCTGTAAATAAATGCTTGCATGTTTTTTATAGCATGTTTTTAGACCACCTCCTTACACAATCCCTGACCCACCCAGACTCCCTACCACCACCCTGCAGGCATCAGTGCAGCCCTCGGACACACCCCAGACCTTACTTTGTGGCCCCTGAGCAAATATTTGTGAGTGCCCATGGTGAACACCTTGGGTACCCTCTCCCACTTCTCTCTCATGTATGGGAAACTACTGAAATATGTTCAGGATTTGTTTCGATCTATATTGCAAGGCACTCCTAGCAGGCCAATAGAACTTGATCACATTCATAGAGTCTATAATACATGCCAACTGACAAACAAGCTGACACCGGATGTCCTAAAACGAGTCCACTTTTTCAGCCAAAAGGAGGAAATCATCACATCGGCAAGACGGGTGGAACCGATCGTGTTTCGAAGTTCGTTACTAGTGCTGTTTTAAGATGTGTCTGCCCTGACCCTGGCCAACCGTAAATCACTAACAAGCATTTGCAATACAGTAGGTCTCGCATTTGTCAGAGTTAGGGCTATTGGCTTTGTGAATGACAATGTCTTTTATCTATGTGTTTTGGTTTGGAGTGTAGTGGACGTTTTAAATCAGACACAGCTGCAGCACTGCCTAGAGGATTTAGAATGAGGAATTACCACTGGGACCAGAGAAGCAGCTGCAGCACTACCTTGAGGACTAAGAATGAAGAATTACAACTGGGAACAGAGATGCAGATGCTTCACTACCTAGAGGAATAAGAAAGGGGAATTACCACTGGGAGCAGAGACTCAGCTGCCACATTTGTGACCAGATAAAGAACAAGATTTACAGCCCTGCTTACAGAAACAGAACAACAGAGCTCCAAGCAAGTGAAACACATATAATGCTAAGAACAAAAGATTGGGTGAAAGGAAGCTAGCAAGTTAAGTCAAATTTCTTACATTGTGACTGCTCAACTCGATCTTCAGTGACACGGGCTCTGTAGATGAAAAGTGAAAGCTAAGGTGCTAAGGGGAGAACACACAGAGAAACAGTGGGTGGGTGGGGAAAGCAGTAACACCGGTTAGCTGCTTACGTTTGCAACATTTCCAGAACACGAGGCAGGCAATCAGAAAAAATAGTGCACAAACAAACTGAAATGGGGAGAAGTGAAATGAGTCCTATAAAAGGGCCAGTCGCTATGAGAGGGAATAATAGACCAACAAGAGGGACAAATAGGCACACTTTACCATTTGCAATTAAGGAATGTAGAAAGGCACCTGAAACAGCCAATGACAAGCGATAGGCTGACTTAAAGCCTATGTACTAAATACACGATGCCTCTCAGAATAGCTCAACCTAAAAATAGCCTCGGACTACTTTCAGGACCACAAAATCCCCTACCAGTGGTGATTTCTGACACTACTGCTTTTGTGATACAAAGAAAAGCCGGCCATGATTAGTACACATGAAGAGGCTGTTGCGCTGTTTGGCTTGGAAGAGGATCCCTGTCTCGTGGATGTAAAGCTAGATTGATTTTGCCCTGGGTGGAGAAGGTGACAAACGAGGAAAGAGAGAAGACATGAAGCTCACAAAAAATGGCAGTCCTCTCCCTCATCCTCGAGAGGGTAAGAGCTGCACTCCCTGATCACCTGACCCGCTATGACCAGGGAAAACCTGAGTAGACTTTTGTTGGAGGGCCCTTTAGATGGCCCTCCAACAAAAGTCTACTCAGGTTTTCCCTCCATGGACAGGATCACCCAGAGGGGAGCACAAGGATGTAAAAGTACAGATGGCTCACCACGTCAAAGCAGAAGCGAGGAACAGCTTGCTCGTGCCACCAGAAGCTGGCCCCAACATTGAAAACAGTTGCCAAGTGCTCATTGGCTTGTATCCATTATGTTGCCTTTCTTTAGTTTAATGTTTGTTGTTGTTATATTCTGATTTTTTCTAGGAGCAGAATGTTTATCACCAGACTGTAGTACAGCACTGAGCGTAGCTTCCTTAGACCCTCTCCTGAAGGTGGAGTGAAACGATCGAGGGCAATGACCTCGTCTCCTCTGCCTATACCTACACAATTCACTGTACAGACGTTGACGATAGCGACATTGAATGTTTAGGGTCTCAGCTCCCCTGTCAAGACGATGTCAATTTCACAAAGGCTATCCATGAAGAGAATTGATATTGCTCTTCTTCAGAAGACTCATTTGCTAGCGACGAACACAAAAAGATGCACCTCACGATATTTCATAATGTGGAAGAGATTACACCCATTTTTCTCATGTTCACCGGTCCCTTTCCTGGATTGAATTTGTCTTCGTTTCTCCAACGGTTCTCTCCTGGGTGGACTCCTTCACAATAGGTACACAGGTGCTCTCATATCATGCCCCAGTCATGATATCAATGAACATAGCACCCCATGATCCGCCTGGAGTGCTATTCGCCTGGTCGGTGAATGAAATAGTATTCTGGGATGCAGTCTTCTAAGGGAACATGCGAGAAGCAGTAACAAACTATTTTCAGGAAAATTAGATGGAATAGTTGTTGTGGGCCATCCTAGGGAACGCTGCTAATGCAGTCATACGTGAAGAATTTGTTAGTCACACCTCAGTTTTCTTACGGCTCGCCCGGACCCAGTTAGATGCTGAAATAGCTAAACTAGAAACAGACTTAAAACAAAACTTTGTCTTAAAACCCAGAGGTCTCTGAGGAGAGCCAGAGAAGAGCTAAAAGCGGTCCTGGTCATAGATGCTGCGCACAAACTGCGAGAGGCGACACACAAATTCTACAAACGAGGCGACAAAGTGGACCGGCTACTTGCTCATAAAATGAGTGCACATAGAATGCAACACTGCATCCAAACTGTGTTAGACTCCTAGGGTTACCCCCAATCAACTGATTAAAGTATTCTGGAGACATTTACGCAATGATACTCCATGCTGTACATCTGGGACCACTGTCCCAAGGATGAACAAGATGTCTTTTTAGAGGAGGTCTCTATGTCAGACCTCGATCTGGACATTAGTGAGAACCTGGGAAGAGAGATAACAGAAATAAACAGATGGGAGACAATATTAGAATGAACCTCAACGTGGTCGACAAAGCAGTGTCACTGGCATGGAGTTACTTCTTCACTCACTTGACGGAGAGAAAGCCTTCGGTCATGTTGACTGGACATTCCTCATAAAGATCCTTGATAAAACATCCCATCCATAGGACCACACATGAAGGCCTTTAAACTAGTCAACTATGCCTGACCCTCATCGAAAATCCGAGTGAAATCCTGCCTTTCTGAGTCGATCCCTCTAACAAGGGGTATGCGATAAGGCTGCCCCTCTTACCCCTGATTTTCTCCCTCACCATGGAACCCCTATACCGTAGGGTTTTGACTAACCTTTGTTTACGGTTTTACTGACCAAACAGGGACCAGTGAAAATAGAACTCTTTGCAGATGTCACTTAATGTTTCCTGACTAATCCAGTGAGAGCATTACCTGCACTCCTAGAAGAGCTAGAGCACTTTCACCAAGTGGTGGGATTCTGTATGAACTGTAAAAAGTCGATGGCTATGAGAGTAGGTGGGAGCAACTGAGCCCTTGAGAAGGTTATGACAGCACATGGGTTGCGGTGGTCACAGAGAAGGATCAGATACTTGGTAGTGACGATTTCACCTTCTTTTGAGGAGGTGTTCACCAGCAACATCCTGCCCCTTCTGGTTGTCTTCTTAAAATATTTACATAGATGGGGCAGATTTGAGACCTCTAAGGTGGGCAGGTTAAACTGTGTAAAGATTTATTTTCTGCCGAGACTGCTGTATCTTTTTCGTTCTCCCCCAATACGAGTCCCCGGGTCAGCCCAGATACCTTAAAACATATCAATGGGAAGATGTGGGACAGATCCCTTCTGATGAGGAGGTCAGAAGAGTGGCAAATCATTCTGATATAGAACAATATGTCGTTTCGGCCCAGATCTCCCTGGCTTTTGTGCGGTGCTCTCTGGATGCAGTGGTGAGTCCTAGGGCAGGGTGGAGCAAGAATAAAGCCCAGTACTCCTCCAACACCTGCTCTGGTTCCCTCTCCGTGCCAGAGGTCCCACCCTCACCCTGAGATGGCCCACAAGAGTGACCTTGCACTACTGGTCAAAGGCCCAGGGGGCGAAGGGGATGACAACTTATCCCTCGGCCTTGACCCCTATTTCTGGGAACCTGATTTTCCTCCAGGGATAATGGATAAATGGATTACTGGTCTTGGTGTGAAGGGGAAATGCTTTGCCTAGGTCAGCTACACTCAGGGGAGGGGATCCCCAACACTGAAGACCAGTGTGCCAACGATTTTTTACTAGGTCCAAGAGACCTAGTCCGGATCACACAACTCTTACATTGGGCAGGACAACCGGATGTGTGGGCTCAGCGCACATGTGACACCACAAAAATTGAAGACATGTTCACGGAGGGAGATACAATCAGAATTCTGTCTTGACTCTGCAGAGTGCTACATAGTCAGATCCCAGTATCACAGCTTCCATACATGCACAAATGGGCAGAAGACCTCAACCTAGACCTGACTGAGGGGGACTGGATACTTGTATGGCGACAGGCTACACAGTCTTCTCTTTGTCTCTAGCACAGAGTTAATGTCTTCAAAATCATGCTTCAATGGTAATTTCTTCAAAATCATGCTACAATGGTACTTAACACTTGATAACCTCAGGGCCACGGGTAAGGCTTCTGACATTTGCTGGAGGGGTGGTTTGTCAAGAGAGACATACCTACATATGAGGTGGGGGTGCCCGCTAGCACAACAGTTCTGGGTTCAGGCGATGGGGGTGTGAGAAAATAACCAATCTGCATCTCCCCCGGAGCTAGGTTTGGCCATGCTTAGCCTGATCGATGATGAGGGGTTGTCCCCACTCTTTCCCTCGACGGAGAGACTGATCACTCCATTACTCCTAGCCACCTGCCTTGTGGTGGAATAGCATTGGTGAACATCATCGACCCCAGTGACTCTTAGCTTCTGGTGGACTTAGGTTTGGACTAACCCCGCTATGGAAAGGCTGACTGCCCTGGTGCGGGACACAATGCTGAAATACGAGAAAATATGCATCCCATTCCATGTGTCAAACGTAGTCTGGGGAGGAGCCCTTGCCCACCCTGATAGATGCGATTGCTGTTAGAGGCAGCCACGCGGCTGGCTGAACTGAGCATCTAAACGGGAGACATTTTGGGAGGATGAATTAACCAATGCTTGGGTTACGACAGAGAGGGCGATTGTGAACTGAGCCAAGCACATTCCCAACTACGCTGTGGAGGGTTGCCTTATCCTTGAAATGCGGGTTGTGCGATAGCATTTATACTTTCTCATGGAATACTGTGCCTGGGAATTGAAAATGTTAAATCAAGTTGTTAAAAACATATTACTTTAAACCTCAATAAAAAAAGAGTAAACCGAAAAAGTTCTTCAGGAGATGAGTTCTGTGCTCGTCATTCCATTTCCAGTGTGACTCAACACCTCCCTGTGACAACAAGTGCACGGCTGGGAATTAAAAATAAACAGAGCCGCAGCTATATACGAGGAGCCTTTGAATCTAATGAACAGGCCCGAAGTGCAGTTTTCCCTGAGAGCTATTGTCATTTCTAGCACTTTACTTCCCAGGTTTGTGTAGCTTGCTTGTAATGAAAGACTAACCCTGCTGCTGGGCCAAAATATACAATTGTTACTCCCACGTTTTACTCCAACGTCTCTGTATAGCGATCTTAATGTGGCTCTATTTACAACTCCGTAAATAAATAATTACTTTGGCAGAGAGGAAGTAATACCAACAAATAGTACAATTTGATTAAATTAGATTACCTACAGTCCTAGCTACTGATTTGGGAATTGTCTTTGCTTTTTTCTCCTATACCGCTAAGCAGTGATTTTTAAGGTGTCAGGTTGGCGCTATATACAATCTCCTAAATAATTAAATAAATGCAACATAAAACAGATGGAAGAGAACCGGCAGTAGTCTGACTGGGTGTGCCTAATAAATTCACTGTTACCGAAAACAGGCTTTAGTTAGTCAAAAAACAAAAGGCCTCAGGACTTCAAGTTTCAGATGTGAACAAACAGCAGCAAGTCCAATACGCACGGTGCGTAATAAATAAGCTTTATGAAGATAAGGGACTGCATAGGACACCGAATTATTAACTACATGAGCGCAAATTGAATGCAGACGAATCTACACATTCATTTAATTAGTTGGTGGATTTACAAAATAATTGTATTACCAAGGAACATCAAGGGCCGAAGGCTAGACATCATATATTGCTGGGAAACTCGTCTCTGTTGACAAGAAGTACATTTGAGAGGCACGGCCGCTGCCTCGCCCCAGTCTTCCTACCCAATGAACGAGAAGAGAAAACGCCTTCTCCGCGTGCACGTGCTTCAGCGCAAATCTACCTGCAAAGGAAACGAACACTGAATAATAATCATTCTTTGTGTTCACATAGCACCTAATACCAGTTGTTGCCGTTCGTAGGCGCTGTAAATAACACGTCACAATTACCTATTGCAGTGGGTGTCAATTTATTGATCTCAGAAAGATGAAAGGCAGAGTTAGCCTTCATGGCATTCGAATTTGTAACCTGCGAATTTGGGCAAATGTCAGCAGAGGGGGGCGTCTAACTAAGAGGAAGTGTTGTTGCTTTCAGTTAAAAAGTGACTGAGTTGTAAGAGGCTACGTAACTATGTGCTTCAGATCTAAGCGCGCAGTCACCGGAATTTAGCTCCAGACACAGAGCACCGAATCAAGAGGCCGACGCCACCCGCGCGCACGTTTTTTGTCTTATGCGCGACCTATTGAACACTTAGGGGCATATTCTCAAAGACTTATCGCCGAGTTAGCGGCACTTTATCTCAGCCAAAGTGGTGATAAATATATTGCCCTATTCACAAGCTGGTGCTAACAGCCGATATCACCAGTTTTCCTGCGATAGCAGCCGCAAAAAACCTCGCCACAGATGACACCGGCAACTAACTCTAATGAGATGCAAAGTAGGCGTTCCCGCGCAAAAAGCCGCAACAACACCACTTCGCAACATTCTCAACGACCAGCCAGATCGGCGATAAGATCACAAAACATGTGATAAGGCGCGTTAGCAGCAGGGATTTAACATCTGCACCTACCTGGTGTTGAGTTGGACGGCAACCTGCACCATGAAAGGGAGCCCAGCCCAGAGCCACACCTGAAGAACAACAGATGCCATGGAGCTACTGATCATGCAGCTCGGACACCCAAGAGGGCCACAACACCCACTGCCACCACCCACAGCCCCCCCCCCCGGGGCCCTACCCCGGGCACCCAAGGACAAAGATACTTCACATCAACTTTACGAAATCCTGAACAAAACAATTTGCTCGATGTCGCACAATTACAACAATTAACATTCCTGTGTGGTCAGAAAATTGAGAATCATTCATTCATCATTGAAATTCCAAACAAAATATTTAATTCAAATTTAACTCAAAACAACTATTTGGAAGAGTCATGGCGGGTCTTCACTGGACAATCTGTAAGTCACAGACTGGAAGACAAAATTCAAGATTAGAAGGTGTGTCATGTGCTCATCAAAGGACAGAGAGAGAGAGAAAGAGAGTGAGAGAGAGAGGGAGAGAGAGAGAGAGGAAGAGAGAGAGAGAGAGAGAGAGGGAGAGAGAGAGGGAGAGAGAGAGAGCGAGAGGCAGAGGGAGAGAGACAGAGGAAGAGAGAGAGAGAGGGAGAGAGGGAGAGAGAGGTAGAGAGAGAGGGAGAGAGAGAGAGAAAGAGAAGGAAAGAGAGAGGGAGAGAGAGAGAAAAAGAGAGACTGTACAAGGAGCGCATGGCCACTCGGGCTTCTGGCTCATACATGCCAACTGTTGTGTGTGTATCGCTATTGGTGCACCATGAGTCTAAGCCTACCCTAAATTGCAGCGTGAAAGCCACATCACATTTCCAGAATGCAAGCAGTAGTCAGACTAACATTAGGGATAAAATCTCCTTTGTCTCAATATATAAGGCGGAAGGACATCTGCACCTCCGACCTTGGTCTGGCATGCGGCCGGCACCCCCTGGGAGATACCATTGCAGATGATGACAACTCCCACACCACGCATAGCGCTAATAAAAGACCAACGTAGCCACACCCCACACACTGAAGTCCTTGCTGGAGGCACTCCTGCATGGGATTCCCTTGACACTTACGTACACAACAACCCATTCTTCCAAACGTTGCACACACATACAACTCATTGCTCCGAGCTGTGGCATATCATCCACATGACTGCCGCAGGTCAGAAGAGTGCCGGTTCTATGAGAGCCACAAACGCAATGGCAGGACATCCCGGGCACATGCACAACCCCTGTCACGTGGGCCTTTACCATGCACGTATGCTGCCTTTGTTGGGAGCACTGCCACTGGCAGTGTTGCGCATCAGCTACCTTCTGAGCTTCCGTCTTGCGTATGTCACCTGCGTCCAGCCCTGGTTTCACTGTCGATCATGCACGTTCGAGTGGCCCATGGATGTTTGCCTATCCAACACAACGGTAGCTGAACTGGATTATGACTTGTGTGTGCGCCCCCTGTTGGCCCACGATGAGGAGTGTAACCGTGGTACCCGTGCTTGGGATGCCTTGATATTTGGCGTATGTGCTGGCAGTTGGGCATGGGAGATTGCACAAGTACTCGTGTGCAGTGACCACATCGAGGCGCTCCCCTATTGGGCTGTTTTGCCTGTTTTGTGAATTGGCGAAACGGCGTGGACGGAGCACATATGTCCGGACCAGTTAATGGATTGGCTCTTCCTCGTGTTCGTTGAAGTCGGCAACAATGTATTCTTGGAACTGATTGCCCAGGAAGCTGCGCTCGCATTCATGGACGTTCCTGTAGCCATAACTGAAACTGATTGCAACCCAGAGCACAGGTCCCAACATCTTGTTGCATCTCAGAGGAATGGTCACATATCCCACCACAACAGTGGACATGTCTGCATTCTCCTGGACTTAGAATGAATGTGCGTGCACCTACGCGTGTTGACAAACACCTGTGCAACGTGAGGCAGTCCCATGTGCGGAGCTGTACAGTGTCATTTGGCAACGTTCCTAAATCTGACATACTGCAGGAGGGAGAGTACACACATGGCAATGTAGTACTACATGTGACCTTGTTGGGCCTTTTCACCTGCTCATTGTCAGCAGAGCAGACAGTCAGCGCAGTCCGGTGGTACAGCACTATGCAGATCCCATGGGCTGTGAGTCATGTCCCCTGACACGGGGCAATGGGCATACGACAAACATCACATGACTCATCCAGCAAGGCATGGTGGGCTGAGACCGTTGCCATCCGTAATGATTTGTGTTCATTTTTGCCTCCCCATTTCTTGCACCTCTACATGTTCCTATGCTGCCTGTTGGTGTCTGGAGTATTGGTCTGCATGTTGTGGCCTTTGTCTTGCCCGTACTGACACGCACATGCTAATAAAGTCTTGGCAACTTCACTAGTGTTCAACTGTGATGAGTGTTGATTAGAATGACAAATCGTATGCCTCAATGAGCATTGTCCATACAAAGGGAGGAACTGACTGACGAATTGCACTTGGGGGTGAGTCCCTATTGACAGCTCCACCTCTGTGAGCCAGACATTGTGGTTGGGATAGTTGCTGGTAGACTGGTGCTCTTACGTGTCTTCAGCAGTGTGAGTATGGTGTCCAACTTCTTGCCATGTGGATCAATGTGATCCATCAAAACAGGCTGTGTCCACACAGTTGAGTGTGAGTAGGTATGCGAAGAGATGTTCTGTTGTCACATGTGATGGGGAACACAACTTTGGGCCTGCTACCGAATTTGACATTTTTACACACAGCTCTATTTAATACTTGGACGTGCGGCTACGTTGGGGGGTTGCGAGATTGTTGTTCATGAGCTATGAGGCCCCAGCTAGTTCACACCTTCACAGCCATCTAACTGGCCATGTGGGTCTGGCTCCAACAAGCGCATTGATGTCACCTTTTTGTACAATCAATGTCCATACATTCATCCATACTTTTATACTTGATTGAACATAGACATGACACATCTGTGTTATTTGGAATGTTTTATTCACATTCTGTGGTGTGTCGGAGCTGGAGCAGTACATGGCCATGCAAACCAAACATTACATGGTTGCCCAGTGGAGGGCCAACCAGAGTCCTTTGGGGAATGATAAGTTAATCGGAAGAGGAAGAGTTCAGTCTGCAGCCTGATTGCTGTGTCATTGGTAACCAGAGCAGATATGGCAGTCCATGTCGGGGTCCAGGTGAATGTCGCAGAGTGTTCAAGGGATAGTGGAAGGTGTTGTTCCAGGGCATGATGCAGAGGGCTGAACCAAGCAGGAACAGGCCATATGGCGGAGATTAATGCTACAACCTCCTTTCGCACACAGAGTCATTACCATCCACATCTTAGTCCTCTGATATGTCTTCTGTGTCAGGTGTGTCAGGTATGTATGGTGGTGTTATGGATGCCTCACTGGGTGCTACTGGCACATCAGGGGGCAGAGGTGGTATGGCTGCCTCACTGTGTGCCACTGACACATCAGGGGGCGGAGGTGTGTGTGTGTCGAAGTGCCTGCAGCAGTCATCTCAGACAGGCTCTGGGGAAGCAATGGCAAGATGAGGTTTTGCAGGGTATGGAATAACCCAGCTACATCTCGCTGGTGTACATCCGTGGCAGCCATCCTTCCAGCCTGCATCAGCTCCATGTTCCCCACTGTCCTCCGCATGCGTCCCAAATCCTGGCTGACATTGCTGGAGCCTGTCTGACTAGACAGTTCTTGTATCCGAGTAATGGGTCCAGCGAGGTCAGCCAAGGAGTGTTGTAGAGCATGGTACGGACTGTGGGTGTCCGTTAGGGACCGTAAGTGGTTCCTCATGAGACTCATACCCACGTATGGCATCAAGTTTGGCTGCCATGAGGTCAAAACCCACCTGCACCTGTTCAGCCAACTCCCTCTGGTAGTCTAACACACGGCATTGGAATGTCAGGTGTTTTTCCGCGAGGTGCTGGGAGCCAGCCGTGGTGGTGGGTGCTTCCTGCTGTGTGGGCTGTGCAGGGGGTGGGGTCACCTCGATGCAGCTGGGCCGCCCTGCTCCTGGAGGTGGGGTGCGGAGGCTGTCCACGAGTCGTTGGAGGGTGTCGGGGCAGATGGCCAGGGGGTCCTCATACTCATCACTGAAGAGCTGTCTGGGCTGCTCTACAGGAGGTGTTGATTGTCCCTCTGCAATGTAAATGGGAGGTGCAGGTTAACAGTGTGTTCCATGTATGTTGACGCATTGTACATGTTTACATTCATACTGCATGACAATGTACATTGTAACTGTTTTGGTGAAGCTGGCTATTTGATGGGAGACTGTGGCCATTTCGACTACATGACGGATGTGAGGTTGTACTCGTACATTATCATCTCACAGTTTCCTGCTATGGCAGATGTGATTGGCCAGTTTCTACGCACAAGTGGCACCAGTTGTGTCCTCTGTTCTGTGGTGAAAGTGCTGCACTTTGTACCACATTGTCGTCAATGTTGATGTGCTGTGATTGCTATGTGTGTGTGCTGCATTGTGGGAGAGTTGCACTATAGAAACTCCATCATGACCTATATTTCTTTCATATGTGATCTAAATAGATTCAAAAATGGGCCATAAAGATTGTAAAATACTACAAATATATCATTGTTTTTTATATTTTTATTTATTCCTTTTTTTAAAGATAAAACACTTTTCTTTAGATATCAAAATTAATTATCAATTTGTAATTTCTTTGTCATAAACATACAATGAATGTACTCAACACATTTGTCTGTAACATATCATGTCACTTATTACCATAATGTAATCCCTAGGAAAAGCTAAACACATCAAAAAAAGTTTTTCATTCTCTCATACATACATACTAGTTCAATCCACATTCGTACTACATTCATAATCACAGACACAAAACTCAGAAGATAAATTAGAGATATGAGAATGACAGTAATCTCCTTTGACCAACAGGACAGCTGCGAAGAGCAGAATATAGATATCAGTGGTCAGTTGTCGACGCGTTTCGGTGGCACAGGAAAAGAATAGCCACCTTCATCAGGACCCACTAAGTAATCAATCAAAATAGCAATGCCCAGGGAGTACTTGCTGTCAAGTTAATTACTGTCTATAATATAACTAGTGTCACCGTCCTTTATTTAGTGCAGTTGGCTATAGATACCTCTTTCTTTTATTTCAAAATTTGTTTTAACTGCTCATCCTCACTGATCAATTTAGTATTGGTAGAGGAACCCAAAATGTAATCTTTTTCTTGATTTATAGAGCTCTCAGTGAGTCGTTTATCCTCCTTATATCATGTCTCAATCTTCTTAGATGGACAAAGCATGAATAATGTGTCTTAGTCGTCGTGATACTATTGGTTTACATCAAAGCTTCAATACTCCAACTGTCCGAGAGAGCCCACTCAGGGGAGTTGCCCCTGCAGCTCTGATTTAGCGACACCTTATCCCTTTGAGGCGGTGTGCCTTTGACTTGTGTGCTTTTACGGTGCTGAAATGTTGTCGACTTGGGTCATTTGTGCTCTTGGACGGTTTGTGTACTCTTGTGCATTGTTTGTCTGCAGATGTGTTGTTGACGTCAGGGGTTGTATGTGCACGTGGATGTGTCAGAGTGTGACCTGCTCCTTTGAGGATGTGATCCACACTGGGCCACCTCAGTGTTGTGTCGTGCACCATGTCATGTATTTTGACTGCAGCCATGCTTTTGGTCATGCAGTGTCACTTGTATTGTCAGTGTGGCTCAAAGAGCCGCTGCTTTGCTGGATTCAGCACATGTGCATGGGTAGGTTGTAAAATTGGTGATAGGGAGGGGGCCCCTTTGTGCACATAGTGGACGGGGGCCTACTTGGTGTTTCTATGTGTGCTGCATTGTGCCAAGGGTATCAGGGACATGTTCCACAATCATTGTGGGTGTGCAGTGTGCTACACATAATTGTGCATGTGTGCCATTGTGCCCATCTCCCACCATCTCCCTAGTCCCTGGTCATTACTCACCCTTTTGCTGTTGGGTCAGGTCATATCGAGCTGTGTCGGGACCCCCAACTCCTTCCACCGTATCCACACTGATGAATGTGGCCACCATTTCCGCCAGCTCATCCAGCTCCTCCTGTAGCACAGGACTCCCACCTCCAGTCGCGGTTGCTGCCTTCCGGTTGGTAGCGAGTTTCTGGTTGGTTTGGCTATTCACGTCATGCCAGCACCTCTTGACCTCCTCCATTGACCTCCTCGACACTCTGCATTCACGTTGTTCACGATGGACTGCCATATTTCCATTTGTGTTGCTGATGGCACAGTGGAGGTGACGAACAGTTGTTGGTAGTGTTCTATCACCTCCGTGACGATGATCCGGTTTTCTTGCAGACTGAACCCCATCTTCCTCTTCCTCTTCTCCTTGCCCTTCCCCGGCCACGGGGTCCTTGGCTGGTCCTCCGTGAGGCTTGTGGGGTTCGAGTTGTCCTCTGCACTCTGTCCAGGGGCATCCATGGTGCTACGCAGTTTCTTTTGCTTTGGGTGTGTTTTTTGTGTTGCTTTTATAGTGCATTTTCCCGCACGACACGTGGGAATTGCAGGCCTGTCGCCGGTTATCGCTGATTTTTGTATCGCGATTTGAGGCATCGCAACTTTTTTCGCGTTTCACATTTTTTCAGCCTTGCGTTGGTTTTATCACGGTCATTTGGCACGTTATCGTGAGACTATCACATGGTACTCCCAGGTTGAGAATACAACGTTATCACAGTGTTATTTTCTAAATTAGATGAGCAGCCCACCATGTGGCAGACTGTCGTAAGTGCTGGAATCAACAATTAAGTGACAGCACCAAAAACCACTGGCTCAAATTAGGCACTGGGTGCTCTGAGGGTAAAACTACTGGCAAGAAGGAACCATGATAGGGAGCACACATGCAGAAATTGGGGAGGGGTGTTGACGTGAACCGGTAGGTGGAAAAGAAGATGCTGGTTAAAAGCAGAGTTATACTGTAAGTGCCTCTTGGCGATAAGATTTTTGTTGTCTGCAAGACAAACAGTATGAGCACAAGGAAAAACATATTTTCTACAGGAGTTTAAAGGAATCAAAACTTTAATCTGTTTTATCTAAGGCTACAGGCTCCTGCAACCTACCCGGCCCACCCTTACGCCACTAGCCTCACTTTGTCTACTTTCTTTGCTTCTCTTCATCCGCTAGACCTTTATATTTTTCCAATTTCAAGCACTGTATATAAAACATGTTTGTATGCACATATGTGCAACTGCAAGCCTCATACGAGGGCAGTCTGACAACAGCATTGCAAGCTCTGAAACACACTGCCCTATTAACTAATGCCTATGATTGAGGGCTCATATGAGGTTTATCCATATCTCATTGGCCCGTTAGAGTATAATGCTGTTTAATAAATGGAAAATAATACCAACCTGTGCAGAAGATTTTTTGTGGGAAGGAACCACACAGCAGGGATGACTGGACTAAGCTTAGCCAACTCATTTAATTCCCTAGTTATCAAATGGAGACATCCAATCACTTTGATCTGATGTAGTCTCGTATCAGTGGCATCAAGTTGAAAGCCTCACTATCCCCTTTCGAGACCTGTTCAGAAACTCACACCAAATGCCGCCATTTTGTTCCGTTCTTTTTTTTATCTCACATTTTATACCAACTCTGCTTTTTCCTGGGCTGCAAAACATTAATATTTTACTGACTACACAAAGGTACCAGTAGCCCATTCTCAAATGGGAAGTGTTCGCCTACACCATTGTGAATGTTAAAAAACATTTTATTGGGGTATGCATTGCTCCCCAGGAACACTGTTTGGTCCTAACAAAAGGTTGTAATACTTTTCTTTTTAGGTCTCGCCTGAGCTATCGCGTAAGCGATGCTCTGCGAGACTTATTGTTATTGAGTGGGCTCCAAAAAGTGCTGCCAGGCCAGCCTAGCGATACAGTGCATGTGCGCGCGCTTGACGCGTTTACTTTCACTTTGGCGGCCTCACGGCCGCTTTGAAGTTTGATCGCGATCGCGATCACTTTCGCGGACGCACGGTCGCGTGTTTCAGTTAGCGCCCCTATCACTGTGTCCTGCACTCTCTCCTACCACTTTTCCACATGCTTTTCACTCCCCATGGCTGTTACTCTGCTTTGCTTTCAGGGCCGTTTAAGCCGCTCATGTACCGCACACACATGCATGCCATCCTCTTAAGCTCAATAAAATGAGCACTACTACGCAAGGCAATAATAACGTTTATTTTGGGGGGCCAGTATTATACAGCGCAAACTCGACCCGAAGGTATTACACAAGGACACTTTTTTTTCCTAAAATTTGTTAGGCAGGAAGGAGATTACGCGATTTGCCTAGATTCACAGTATGGACGCAGACACTCGAATCTGGTTCTCCAGTTCCAAAGTCGCAAGCTCTGGCCATAACACATACACCACATCCCCTCTTCCGTCAATTGTTTGCATCGCCAATAAACCGAAATACTTTTATCACAATCATCATGTAGGCACAAGTGGTTTACTTTTAAACTGGTAAATATTGTGTTTGCTGAGAAGCATGCGGTGAATAACAGCATTCACACTAAAGCGTCCTGGAAAAGAATGTTTAGATTCAGCGATGCGTGCACTACTCTGTGCCCATTTATTCACAGCTAGCGATTACAAACGTTTTCTATTTAGAAAGAACGGTTCGCCCACACACCACGGAACAGCTGTAAAGTCTGCCCTCAAGTTAGTTTCCTTTGTCAGCTGCTGGGCTCCTCCTTAGCTTTCAGAAACTTCCCGTGTTTTCCTAGACCTAGAGGCCGCATTTCCATTAAAAGCAAAAAACGAAAAATAACTGGCCTTCGTCTGTCGTCATGTGACTTCCATATCCCAATGGTAGGCTCGCCGGCTGTCACTCACCCGCCTCTTGGTTTCCGAGGCAACCCCAAGCTAACAACTCCAGCATGGCGACCAAGAGCAGGAGCAGTATTCAGGTACTGGCCAGCACATGTGGAACTCTAATAGAAGTTCTGCTTTGTTGAAAATTCGCCATATCATTTGTGTTCGAGTAACAGCTCATTTTTACCAGCCGTTAGTGAGGAAGGATATTGCAACCGCTTTGCTTTCTGTCTGACATTTCCTGTTGTAGCTTGCCGTAAAGTCGCCAGTTCAGTGTCGTTTCGTTCCACATCTCGTACCATTTAAAAAAAATAATTTTTGCATCTTTTATATACCGCGAACTCGACCCGAAGGTATTGGGGCGCTGTACATGAGCACCGTATTTACATTACATATTCAGGCACGGGGAGATTAAGTGATTTGCCCACAATCACAGGATGTGGACGCGACCCCGAGGCTCGAACCCTGGTTTCCTGTCCCAGGAACAGAGCCAGACGGGATGTTCGATGTTTACTAACATTCTGTTATAGAGCAAGTGGGATGTACATTATGCTTATGCGGACTGTCATTTCTTAAGCCAGCGATTAACAAAACAAGCATTTGCAATGCAATAGGTCTCGCATTATAAAAGTGTGAGCAGCTGGCATTGCTAATAATAATGCAACACTAGCTATTGGCTTTGTAAATGATAAATAAATGCCATTATGTGTTTGTTTTATAAAATAGCTTAAAAAAGACATTGTCATGAACAATGGCAATCGCTTAAACTTTTGCAAATGCGAGACCTATTGCATTGCAAATGCTTGTTTTAAAATGCTTTTCGTTTACCTTTAAGGAAAACAGGCTATATTTAAAAAATCCTTTTTTTAAAAGCAGTCACAGGCATGGTGATCTGCTAATCCCAGCAGCCTATTATTTCTGTGATGATAGTGAATTGTAGTGGGTGTCAATTTGCAACCTACCACATGAATATTAATTAGATAGGTCGAATTGCGAACCATCAAGATTTGGTATTTTATGACCCGACCTATCAGTAGATAGGTTAATTTCCCAAATTCTATTGGATTTGATAAACATTGGTGCGGAAATAGCGCCCAATTTTAGTGACTACGATGTTCATATATATGGCACTAAGTCCCTTATCTTTAATAGTACAGCAAGAGCAACTCCATGGAAACTAGATCGTTGTTCCAACGTTGAACCACGAGGGCCAGAACCATAGTGGGATTTCAGCATGTCCGCGTGAGATACATTTACAAGCAGTGAATATAAATGACAATGATTTACATAGAAAGCAGTTACAATAAAAATCATGGCACCAAGAAAACACAGGTTAATGGACGTGCACCCCTGAAGGAATAGGCTGATTCTCAGACACATCTGGGCAGAACAGTGCAAGGCAAAAAACGGTGCAAGGATTATTGGCACCACAGGCAAAATTGTACTTTGACAAAAGAGGTCTCTCTCTCTCTCTCTCCCCCACACCCCCTCATACTCCCCCTCCCCCCTCTCTCTCTCTCTCCTTCTCCCTCTTCCTCTTCTTCTCCCCCAACCCCTCTCTCTCTCTCTCTCTCTCTCTCTGTCGCTCTCTTCCTCTTCCTCTCTCTCTCCCTCAACCTCCCTCTCTCCCTCTCCCCCCTCTCTCTCTCTCTCCCCATCTCCCTCTTCCTCTTCTTCTCCCCCCTCTCTCCCTCTCTCTCTCTCTCTCTCTCTCTCTCTCTCTCTCTTTCTCTCTCCCTCAACCTCCCCCCCTCACTCTCTTGTAAATCAGTTGCTGTGTTTGATTGGTGCTGTAATGTGATCCGACCCCTATTTTTGCACTACGAGATTTATATTAACCACAGAAATCCTCTTCCCTTTTGTACATAAGCATGCATCGCCGCTGTCCTATCACCTGGTCCACATCCATTACTCCATTGATGTAGCACTGAGACTGTTCCTGCTCAGGTGATGGATAGAACCATCAGCTGGGTGTTGGGAGCGCCTGTTTGCATTTCCTTCCTTATCTATCAGTTTATTGCAACACCATACATCACGAAGCACTGCTTTCAATACGTTAGGCTTATGAATCACCCAGAATGAACCATACAGCCAAGTGTCGCGGGGAGGCACAGGGTTAGATTCTGTCCCTAATGTTGTTGAACACCTACCTACATGAGGCGTAGAGGGACCTCGTGACTGGCACTGGTCTTTCAATCAAACAGTATGCTGACAAAACGCAATTATATTGGAAGGCTGCTGTCTCCATTTAGCATTTACCACCCGAGGAACTAAGTTTCACTCCATCTTTCTGATGTTAAATCCATTACAGAAATAGTTTGTTCTTGTTTCTTTCTCTGTTTCCTATCTTGGTGAGGAAAATTCCCCATTAACGTTTCCGCGCTGTCTGTCCTTTGAACCCCCCTCTCGCCGTTGCGTGTATTGAAGTCAATGGGTTTTACGCGCGTTGCCGTTTGGGTGCTAAAGATGCCTGCATGTCTCTAAAGCTCCCAGACTCTCCTTGTGTTTTTTAAAATACAGTATAAATCTTTATGCAAGCCACCCTCTGTTAAAAGTATGTAACCAACCACACCAAGCATTGAATGATTATTCTGTGAATTTATGAAAAGAGAGAACATACCAAATTATTCCAAGGTCTCTTTCCCTTGCACCCACCATTCTTTCACCCTTTCCCACTTGTCAGCAGACACTGCTCTGGGCCTCAGCCAGCCCCTCCAGCATTATGTCTTTCCCTCCTCGTCATATCAGTGCTTCCTCACGTGAGGCACTGACTGATCATTACTAAACACTGCAGGACTGGCTGAATATCTCCCAGCAGGACTGCCTGAATAACTCCCCGTTGTCATTCATCTAAGCCAATTCCCAACAAATGCAAACTATAGTTAACTTGCATCTTTCGAGGAATGGCTAGCTGATTGTCTCATATGTGCTAAGTGTTGCAGAGTCATGGTCTCCACATATGGGGGACATCAAAGGTTCTAAATACCCATAACCCTTAGAGAGGATGAGCAGAAGATGCAAGCTGAAGTCACCACCCGCTACGGTTGCCCCATCCAAATAACACATAACACTATATCTGTTGAGAGTATATTCGTCCACACAACCCGGTACCTCCTGTCTGTATGCAAACTGTTCGAAGAGGGAGTCCCAATTGGCAATTGTTCTTTCTCTTGGGTTTCGGTTATCCCTGTGATGTAGATAGATGCAGAACGGCTCCCTTGTGATCTAGCTACCTCAGAATGCAAAGTGGAATGAATCACAGAGTTCATGTTACACGACGTCACATCGTGCGGCCAACCAGGCACTTAAACCAGGACATTGCCACTACGCCTTTTTATAATAATAATAATAATAGTGTAAATAATACAGTAGCTTGTATCCTGAGCGATATAGTATCTTCATCACATGCGCCTCCAAAGCTTGGAATGAACTTCTACTCCACCTGAGAAACTCTCCAGATCTTCTCTCCTTCAGAAGGGGGCTAAAAACATGGCTCTTCACTAAGTAATTCTCTCCCTTCACAGACTTCCAGCAGGCATGCACAGCGCCTGGACACCCCAGGGTAACCGTGCGCTATATAAGCTCCATTAACATAACATAACATCTTCATCTACATAACCCAAATAGAGCCACTCTTTGGGTAGTCTGTAATTGGTAATCTATGATTTCAGAGATCAATGGCTGAAGTTCACCCTTGTCTTGGTTAGGTGGACAAATTCAAGATGATGGATGAAATCTCTTACATCTATGGCAGGTATCTGCATTTGCATCTACTTTATACAGTATGGCTGGTCAAAATGATAGTTTGTGCAAAAACTTGAAATGTAAAGGTTTGTGTCGTTAATTCACAGTTACACAGTCCCTGGTCTTCTTCAATTGTATTACACTCATCATCAGCAAGACTTCTGGGGGTTCATCAGGGATGTCTGGGCATTGCAAGTTAATATGTCTTAGTCTAAATATATAAATATGTTGAGTGGGTTGGCATTGCCTTTTTCCTTGAATTGCTCCAGGCACTCAATCTTCTTGGCATGGTACAGATATTGCACATAGACATTCCCTACTGACTCAGAAACTCTACTGGAGTGTATTCAGTAGAAAGAGGGAATGCGCGGTTGTTTAGCAGCCGGAAGTCACGTGGGTATCGTTGAGCATAACCACACTTTTACCCTAAAATATACCATGTCCTGTTGATAGAGGAAACAGTATTAAAAACGATCTTGGGGCTATGGTAATTTCATACGGAGTGCCGATTGTAGTAGCCTTTATCTTTAATAAATTGGTCTCAGCTATATTAAGTGACATACACGACTCAAATAGTATCCTTGAGCAGTAAGGAAATAAGTGCTCCAGTTTAGGTATAAAACATTTCTCCTTTTTCATTAGATGAACAAACCAAAAAAGATTTCCATTAAAAAACACAGATGTTTGCTTTATAATGGACTGTATATTTTTTTTAAAAAAGTTTCCTTTATTTAAAGTCGATTACACACATGATGGTTTGATGGCCCATGCAGGTGATGGAGCACGATTTTATGTAAACAAAATCTGCTCCACCATCCCAGTTATGGCCTCTAGTGGTAGAGAGTCGCAATTTGCGACCCAGTTTATTGTTCATGATGTACTTATGGTTGCAACCCACTACATTTCAGAATTTTACAAACTGACCTATTCTCACATGAGTCGGTTTGTAAAATTGTGGTCCATGGTATCAAAATAAAAGGAAGGAAAAAAAACGATCTAGGCATGGTCAGAATGTAACTGGTACAAAAAAACAAAGGACATAATCAAACCCAGGGGGGAAGGTGTGAGGCAAAGAAAGTAGCGGACTCTGGATTAAAACTTGAGGGACACCCAAATGGAGGAGAGTGGCTGAGGATAGAGAGATTAACAGCAAAAGTCAGTTCATAGCTGCCTGTGAAGTGGTAGGAATTCCATTCATTGGCTATGATAGCAAATTCAATATGGATGACAGCCTGCATTTAGGTATAACTGTAAATTATGACAGCAGCAATTGGACTTTTTCAAAGTTGTTATTATCTGGCTAACGATTGATGTGCCACATTTGCCACATGATCTACAGTCTTCTGCATAATCTGCAGATTTAAACATACACTGTGTATGGCTGCCATGAGGCACCTTTAGCATGAAACAGGATCGAAATCCGGTTAGTCACTGTAGGGAAGTCACACCAGTGATTAACCAATGAGGCTAACCACATTTGTGACATCACTAGGGGAAGATCTTCTTTTTCCTTTATTCCACCACCTTGCCTGGGGCTCCAGAAACCCAAGTGCATCAGTAGAATGGCAGTTGGTGATCTCGACTGACGTCTCCCACCACTCCCAGGTCTCCACTGACCTGAGGGAGAGGGGAGAATGTGGGCAGGGCTGTGCCTGCTCCCGCTGTCTGTTAGTGAGGGTCTATGCTGACCCACGCTTACAAGAGAAATTACACTGCGCTAACAAGTGGCTCTCTCAGAGCTGCACTCAGTGTGAGGCTGGCTCTAGCTCCCAGTATGAAAGCAGGAAGCTGGGCTTTGGGCTGGGAGATGGTTGAGATGGGTGGCAGATGGCAAGGTATTTTTTTATCCTGTTTGTGACATGGGGGGGATATGTAGAAGGTGATGTGGGTGGGTGACAAGAGGGTAGGTGTAATGAAGGTCGGAGCAGTGTAAATCCAAGTAATATTTATTTTTACAAAGAACAGGCGAGCGCCAGGCTAGACAGTTTCCTCTCCAGTACATCAGCCAGTATCTGACGTTCTGGATTGGAAACTGTCAGAACCCACGAGAGATTCCACGCCACGCTCCACGATACAGCATTAAATGAAAACAATAGAACCTTAAAGGCATACACTACAGTAGGGATTGTTATTTTTTATATTTGAGAAGAAGAGTGCTTTTTCTCATAGGGTGGTGGGAATCAGCGGCAGAAGATCATGTATTTTTGTTTTTAGGTCAAGCCTCAACAGCACATGCGCTGGTTCTTTGAAACCTGTTGTATACAGTTTGTGGGCTTATTGTATATTTCCCATTGCTTTTACCTGCTTCTTAGATTGTCCTTCCAAAATGCTTACTTGCTATTGGTGAATCCTACCTCTTTGTTCCTCCTTTTTGTCTTTTGTTTCCTCCCATAGAGCCGGGACAAAATACTGTATCTTTATGCTTTGGTTGTTTATCTGTTCATTTTGACAGGCTATATTTTCTTTGTTTCCTGCTCGTGTTACTGTTTACCTGTGTTCACAGCTTTGACGCCTGTAGCTGCTTGCATTTTAGTGCAGCATTTGTCCCTCCCCCACCTACCCCATGTCACTGTTTGTTTTTTAAAATTTTCTTTGCAATGCTGTTCTGACAGGTTTCCTTGGAGCTCATGAGGCATTGCAACTTTCACCACACTCCGCCTTGTGCCTGGTGCTTTTTTCCCCTCTAGCGCAAACTCGACCTAAAGGTATTGGAGCACTTAACATGATTAATGTTATTACGGGGTGATTAGGTGATTTACTCGGATTCATAGGTTTTTAAGCCAATACCGAGACTCGAACCTGGCCACGTTTGCAATTTTACAGCGCTTCGTGCTTTCAAAGGGATTCAGCCACCTGGCCTGCACCCTGTCATGGTATACGTTGCTACTCCCAAAGCTCCGACTGTACCAAAAAAACGAGCGTTTCTGTGTGTTTTTTCTAATTTGTGTCCCCCCGAGTGAAAGCGGCCATGGTGGCCATGGCTTTAGAGAGCCAGTTCTCCAGGACCCACAACCCCCGTGCTAGCCTAGTGTAGCCTTGGCTCTGAGCGCGATGCAAGGGAGGACGAAAGGTCGACTAACATTCTTCTATCTGCTTCTTTTATTACTTCAATGACCTTAGCCAGTAAAAACTATTTCTGGCAGATGTCCCTAGGTCAGTGTTAATCTTGCACAAGAGCAATGGGGTCATCTGAAAAGATGGTGTAGGACCGGACTAGATAAGAATAGAATAATTTTAAACGAAGTAACTCCGGTAACATGACCCGTTGCAATCAATGAACCAAGACTTGAAACACGCACCACTTAACTTATAAATAAAAGAGCCATGCGATTTAAGTATGAAGTTTCTAAAGTGACAAGACAATAAAACCACAGATTCTCTCAAGTGCAGAGTTATAATTTGCATGTGTTATGGTGCATAAAAAAGAAATGCATTTCCCTTGCAAGAGAACCGTGGCAAATAATCACTTTGCAACAGAACCTCATTATAAAGTACCTATCTTGTACGATCAATGTCAGGGTGACACATGACTCTAACTTGGTGGGGGTGGTATGATGACATAATGCATTATGCGTACACAGACTTTATTGCATGCAATTTCCTTTTGACAACATGTTGATTCTAGACCCAGGAATTGTTGGTATTGCATTGGTAGCCTGCACAGGCACATGAATAACCTTTAGAAGGGTTCCCCTCATCTCACTCCTATTCTCTCAAGTGAAATCTACCCTCACCGCACCCAACGCGTAAAGTGTTCACATAGAGGAGACTCACAAGGCACGCTGCACTTCCTGGAGCAGCCGAACTGCCCTGTGCCTCACCGCCACCATAGCTGCAGGAGAACTCAAAGGGGACTCTCGGAGAGGAGGCGCTGACAGGCACCGTGCTGAAGCTCGGCTCCGCCCCTGACTCCCTCAGGTGGACAACAGCTCCAGAAGGCTATTTTGTACAATGAAACACAGAGTTTATCGCCTCAACTTAATTGTAAACATTGTCACACAATATGACGGTTATTATTTTAGTATATTTTAGGACTTGCTTGTTAATTCTCCTTACTCATGCTGAAGCCTACCTAATAGATCATTAGTATTTGTGTTCCAGTGTTTTTGTTCTCATGCATGCATTTCAAATGCAGGCGTTTCACAGTCAAACAGTGCCCAAGAAATATTTGCTGGATATGAATTTAAGTTTTATTGTAAAACGTGGACGCTTGCAATCCCTGTATAAAAGCCGGTTTCTAACTTTCTTACTACAGAGGACTTGTGACGTCTCTAGTCTCCTGTAATTAAGATATGATCATGTAGCTGATTAATTTGATATATTAGATAAAGTACTCCATGCCACACATTCTAAGGATATTGCAAGTAACCGAGGAGTTTTTTGACCTTATAAAGAAACTCTGCCTTCGGCCTTGCCTCAAATATCTAACTGCTTTTTGATATATTTAATTTTCCACCAATTCAACTTTTATATTTCATGTCTGCCAACACCCTATCTATTTCATATGAAAGAAGAAGACGCCAAATATTTAAGCAATTTCTTGGAAGGGTGATGGTGTGACCATGTGTTATAAGGAATAAAGTACTTCCTGACAATCGTTATAAGGATATTGAAAGTCACCTTGGAGTTCCATAACCTTTTAAAGGAGCTCAGCCTTTGGCCTTAGTCCCCTATATGGTCATGGAACTCCTCAATAACCTGTAATATCCTTACAATACATGGGATTCTGTAATCCCTGTATAGAACCACATTTCTAATTTCTTCATATTTAGTGATGGGCATAGTCACCAGTTACAAGGAAATGACATCAGAACTCAACTGTAATAACTTATTACAGTTGAGTTCTGACATCACAACTCCTGCTGCCAGAGCCAGTAGCTGAAGAGAAAGGCAGGCCAGATCACAGAGCATAATTAAAGCAGTTGTTTACAGAATGAAAAAAGAAATCTTGTGTTTCTTTCTTCTGCTCTATTTATGAATCCAAACGTAGTCCAACCTGTTTTTAATGACTTTGTTATTTAAACACTTCATACAGAAGTGTTGGCCACGGCTGCCTGTTAACAAAAAAAAAGTGTGTAGTAATTGTATAGCTCTTTAATCCCTGGTGGCAGAGCACTCAGAATAATGTGCTGCATGACTACACACTTATAAGATCCTAAAGGTGAGACCTATTGGCTATGCCAATGCTTGTTTCATTTGCAGTAGCCGGATGACATCTCTGAGGTGATAGGCGTAAGTGGCAGAAGGCCAGGTTTTATTTCACATTTTTAAATATGTGACATATATTGCCCCAATACTCCTCTGCCCCCGCATCTGTATTGGAAGCAAGGACAGACGATTTGGGGGTCATATACAACATAAAACTATAGATGGGCAAAATTCGAATAATGGGGATGTTTTTCACCTTCGGTGTTTTGAGAGGCATCATGGAAACGTTAACCTCCCTCTATGTCCATTTGATGCCCCTAAAACCCCCAGAATAAAATGATCTCCATTATTCACAGTTACACATCTGTAATTCTATTTGTTGTTGCTAGCTCGAATCATCCAGTGTTTTAAGAATGCTGGGGAACCTGACAGTCTACAAATTCTAACTGGTCAATTTCCACATTTGGCGTGGCATTAGGTTGAAAGAAATGTTACTTTGAATATATTATCGGTTCTTATGCAGTATAACTCATGATAGAGTGGAAACGTGTTTCATGAGTAGCAGAGAGAAACCCACATATTTACATATATTTCAAACAGAGTTGAAAGGCTGATTTATTCTTTGTCATGAAAATATTTCCTTTCACTGTATATGCAAATTAACATTTACATCAAAGTGTTCTCAAGGCAGCGTTTTTAGAGGGCTTTCAGAATGCATGAATTTGTTTAACCGCCTTGTATGGGATTAAAAGTGCTTTTTGTTGTTACTCTTCCATGATAAACATGTAATAGATAGTGCTATTCAGCTGTCCGGTGTTTAGTTGGCAAGCGGTGGTCCTGGAAGGCCTACTCTGTCAACATGGACAAAATCTAACACCGTCCGTCAGTAGCCAACTTATATTAGTCTGTTAATGGAGAGTTAACCCCTTCGGCGCTCATGACGGAACGGTTCCGTCATGAGCGTCGGTTGAGCTGTGCTCATGACGGAACCGTTCCGTCATGACCACGCCCGCGCAAGCAGCGCTCAGCACAGCGGGGGAATCCGCCCCGCATGGAAGGGGTTAAATAAGTGCACCAACAGAGGCAAATCAACACCAAATGAAGTCGATCGTCATGTAAATCATTGACAAGAGTTCCTCAGTATCAGTATTCAGTGAAAGTGACAGTGACATTTGTTCAATGTTGATGTGTACTTCAAAAAAGCACACAAACTATGTTATTCTGGTGCTAGAGATAAGAAAATGAATAAAATGGTGTTCATTTGCTGCCATGCAAGGCAAAAGCTTCATTTGTTGGTAAATATCTGCTGAATGGATATAGTTTTCCTTCTAAAGAAACCCATTTTCAAGAGTATTTGGATTTATTTTTGAGTCGAAACACATGTGTGGTAAAATACCATTATATCTAGACCGGACACCACAGATTATACGCATGGTCGGACAGTGACAGAAAATATGCCCAGGCCCAAAATTAAAGTGGCCGCTAAATGTGAATTAGATAACTAAAAAGGTGGCCCGTGTTTGCAAACTGGGGCAGTTTTGAACTTGTACAGACACGCCGTATAAGTGTGTTTCAAGGTATGGTTGTCTTAATATCAGGCAAATCAACAATATAAACCGTCCCAGCTGACCAAAATGAGCCCACAAGTAGCCCAAACGGCCCACACACTGACCCGCCGGGCACTGCCTGATAGCCCTACAGCGCAGTCTGACTCGGAATGTACGCCTTAGATTGCTTTTTGCTTGCTGCATTATTTATTCAACCTTGCTGCATAATGTGACCTTTAATTGCAGCAGAAACATGGTGAATAAACAGCTGCGTTATTTATGAAGCCTGCCTATCGCATTATTTTCTTTTTTTTTTCCCTAGCCTGGACCAAAGATGACAATGCTCATGTCATGACAAATTGCTCAATACTAAGAACCTCTTAGTAAATCTATAAATGTTGTACTTAACTCTCATCAGACAGCAAGTTGCTACTTTGATCAAATTAGTCTTTTTTTTTTACTGTAAACCGTTGACTCTAATTGGCTACCATAATATTTTGCACCCCTTCCAAGTTTTATGTAGAGGGGGCACTCCTCATGTGCAATTATGGAGCATACAGACGAGGCAGTTAATTAAAGGTTCATATTTTCTGTAGTTATGTTTTCAGTGATTGCCTTGTAGTCCTGAGCTCCATCCAGACAAGAAGATAGCTGCCTTGCTTTAAAAAAAATACTTTTTGCTTTACTTTTCATGGTGCTCACCTCTTCACAACTAAAATCATTTTCTTTTATTCTAGAGATTTTGAGTTATAGGTACTGTGCTTGATGAATTTGTGAATCAGTATGCAAAGGTTATCAATTATAGTATTTTAAAAGTCTTTTTACTCCTGTGACCTCCCTTCCCATGCCCCTATTTTACTGGTGGCCGGAGATTTTAACACCAACTTTGAACCACTGAGTGGATTCACTGAATGGAAAGCCTGTCGGAAAGGGAACTTTGGGGGCCCCTTGCAGGGCCCCCTTCATCCGGCAGCCTCTGGTTGGGGGCCGAGGGGGTACCTATGGTGTCCCCTTGTTAATCCCAGCACCTTGTGGCAGGCACTTTGAGTTGCCTGCCACGCGATGCAGGGATGAATAGATTCTACCATTTGTCTATGGATGTTTGTGCTACGGCGGGTTTACGGCTGTAACAGAAAACTCCCATATACAAAAGGGAGTATGCTACCACACCATGTGAGTTCGCATTGTAATCGCGGTGTCAGGACCGCTGACTGGAGGTCGGTCGGTCCTGAGACCACAATGGTTGCATCCGCGTGACACCGCAATTAGGCCCAAAGTGTTCTAATTGTGGCTTTCAGAAACAGGTCCTTCAAAAATAATAATCAATTGGGACTCTCAAGGTAATACATAGGACTTATCTTCAGTATTATGGGACTTATTTACAAGCCTAATGCGCCGCTGGTAAGTCACTTTTTAGATGCACTGGCGGCGCAATGGGTTGCCCATATTTACAAGGCCATAGTAAAGTCACCCTGCATGAAGTTTCATGTCCTTGTAAATATGGGCCCCTTTCATGCATTACTCTGCTTGAAAGAAGCATTCCATGGGTGTTGCTGTGGGTGTTCCCAAGAAACATCCATGGAACTTGACGCATTCTCAGATTTACAACATTTTGTAAGATAGGAATGCGTCAGAATCCCATGCCTCCCTAGGGGAGGCATAGGGAGTGCGCAATGAGGAGAAATACTTTTATTTCTCGTTTTTCCTCTCTCTGTGTGCTGGATTCTGCAGCACCCATAGTAAGGGTAAAATGCCATTAATGATTGTTTTTGTGCAGGAAGGTATCTCTTCCTGCACAAAAACAATAATCAGCACAGGCACCTTTTCAAAATGACGCACAGTTGCCTGCGCTGGTGCATGGCAGCCAATTGTGCTCCAGTGCAGGGAAAAGCACAGGGATGCATCAGATTGTTGTCAATACGACACATCCCTGTGCTTTGAAAATGACGTAGCACAGCGTGGTTAAATGGATTGTGGCGCCTCGTCATTTTCTTGAAGCTGAAGCCCTATGTCTTAATTAGAAATCAATTGATAGGATAACAAACTGACTATCTACATCTGCAAAAAAAAGAAATTGACCAAAACCTTTGCAGTAAAGACAATTGTTATACTCTTATGTTAAAAACCATCACAATATTATTCACTAATTGCATTGTTTCATTAGATTCATGGATAGCAAAGGAAGATCTAGTGGGTGGGTGACAAGAGTCTTGGCATAGCAATGTATCTAGTGCTACATTAAAATCATCAAACTATTATTAAAGTTAAAAAAAGTGTTACATTATGCATTTTTGTTCAGTGAAGGGGTCTGTGTCCATCAAGTGTGCCCCAAATATTCTGGAACTTGAGTCTGAATTTAAATTAATCTAGCCTAGAATATATGTTTAGTTAAGTGATAGCTACATTTTGAAAACATTTCATGGAAAGTAGCAAGTGATGTAAATGGTATATTTTCAATAACAAGTTCAAAAGGTTTGTATTAAATATCACTGTGGCCAAGAATGGTTGTATAGACTCTTCACGCCCACTTGATACATGCAGCATCTCATGCCAAATTACAGTGGCAAAAAGCTCGTAAAAGGAGAGGAGTACGAAAAGTTGTATTTGAAGATATTTGGTTGAAATAATTTTCGTAGATAAATATGGGGAATGCACTCACAACGGTCCCATTACAGCAAGCATCCTATGGCTTCTTATGATTCTCTTTTCTTCCCATTTTCTCACACTCCATAGATTCTCCTTACCGTACTGTGCATTTTGGCAGTGGTATCCTTAATTGCATGCTGTGTCCTCCTGTGTTAAGCATTTAAAAAAAATGAAACCAGCATCCAAATATTTGCATTATTTTGATGGGGTATTTTTTGCTTTTCGTTGCCATCATTTCAAGATGTTTACTATAAACAGACACTGCATCCTACAGACCATGTGCCTTTTGTATGATTTCATTTGATTTAAATGTACTTAATAATTGCCTGATTTTGTAAATGCACAAAATGGCATACCATGTCTTGAAAACTTGCATTCTGTAAGTGTGAAAAAGAGACTCCTCTAATGCTCCTTCCTGAAACTCACATCACCTATTTGAGTTGTATCTAATGCTTTTTGCTTAAAAACACTGTCAGCCATTTTAAAATGAGGTTAGTGTCGTTGGCAGGGAACAGGAAGGAGGCTATGGCATTGAAAATATTCCTCTCAGGTACATGTTAAGAATGTGTAACTCTCAAACTAAGAGAAGCTGCTAGGAGACAGAAAGTTCTCTACAAACTTCCACTGAACATTAGTGCTCACAGGCTGAATGTGGATTTTATTAGGCCTGCAAACTCAGGTTTACATAGTCATTTAATACTGAAAAAAATATGTAAGCGGATTGCCGAGTAAACTTACTCACATTTTTGCCCTCATGAATCTACATTGGTAATCCTCCTGACTGTACAGTTCTGGAGTTGCTCATTTGTATTAAGAATACTTTTTCCAAGCTAAACCCGTGTAATCCTCACTAGCATAATATATTCTAGAAACAGATGTCAGTTGTTTATACTGCTGACAATAGAGTTTTTGTCCTGCTTCACGTTTGTCTTTTTTGTTCTTCCTTATCTATTGATTAACAACAATTAGCTCAATTATTGTTTAAATAAGCATGTGGTCATTACATTCAATAATCGGATTATCTGTGCATGCTTTTGTCTCTTTGCATTTTGCATAATGTTTGCCAACTGAAACAAGACCTTTTATCTCAAAACCACCAAATTGTGCATCACATTTGCAGCTGTGCATGCTATTAATTCAGACAAATGTAAGCAGATTATACAGAAGCATGGACCACTACATGAGATGTAATCATTCAAAAACAGTGCACTTATTGCCCCAAAAGAAACAAAAACATTTGAAAATGATTAGTATTTCGAGAATATGCTCCTACATCTGAACTGTAGTGCTTTGTATGAATTGTACCTGTGTTTGTCTACATATTCCAAGGGCGTTAGACAGGAGTCGGCTGCGAACTAGTTACACTCTGCATTGTAAATATTTGCATATTTATTTTGCTTTTTACGACTTCTTGCACTTTGCTGAACCTTTATTATTTGTTCCCTCTTCGTCTTCTGCCTCATAATATCTACACATTTGTTTTTAATTGCCGCAAAGGTACATTTCAATCAGTTTGCTTTACCACCTCTTGCGGAAGAATCACTTTGCAAATAATGTCTTTATTCACCATGCCAGTCTCAGCAGCAGCCTGTCCATATGGGCTGAGGGGCCACGCCCCCACCTTTTTCCAAGCAAGAAGTATGTCTCCCAGGCTGAGCAAAGGGCAGCCTTGCAGATACTCTTCTTGTTCAGGTCAGGCAACGAGGAGCTAGACATACAGTAAATGCACAAGCTCCTGGCTGCTTGAGTTGAACTTTGCCGGGCTGAGGATTTCACATCCCTGTGGGTGTGACCTCCTCAGCCTGGCAAAAGTGCCTCGAGGCCCTCCCCCTCGTGACTAGGGGAAGCCTCACTTATTGCCTCAGATCTTCGCGCTTCCATTTTTAGCTCTGAAGTGCCCAGGGCCAAGTGTCAATCAGAGGCACCTAGCCACAAAGTGGGGTGAGGTCAGCAGTCTCACTGACCCCATCCCATTCTCTGACCAGTGAGGGACTGCTGCCTTCCCTCACTGGCTGACCTCAGCCAGTGAGGGAAGGCAGCAGTCCCAAAATTCTTGGGACCTCCGAGGCTTCCCTCTCTACAGTAAAGGTAAGTTTTATGGTTTTTTTTGTATGTTTGGTGCTTGCGTGCATGTATGTATGAATGTATGTGTATTTGTTAGTGAGTGTTGTGAATAGGGTTGTGTGTGTGTCTGTTAATGCATGGGTGTGAATGAGTGTGTATGTGTGCACGTATGGCCCCCCCCATCCCCTCCCTGTTAAAATTACCACCCGTCACTGGCCAGTCATAATCTCTGCCCTCCACTTGGCTCCACATCTATTTCATATAGGGCAGGCTTATTTTAGGCTGCTTGTGATAGGTCTGAACATTTCGTGGGGGGCGTGTTTAGACAAAATATCGGGAAAAAAATATTGTGTGGACAAAACATTATGTCAAGAATATCAAAGACTAAAATATTATGAGGGTACGTTTCTATAGGTAAGGAAAATTTTACTATGTGTTACTCCACATATATTTACTTTGACGATAAATATATCTTCGAGTTATGGTGATGTGGAGTTAAGAATTTTAAATCTATGCTTACCTATATTCACTTACCTTCTCGATATTTTGGTCCTAGATATTTTTTACACAATATTTTGTCCACACAATATTTTTGATTCCGATGTTCTGTCAGTGATCCGTTTTAGGGTACACAACTTTCCAAAGTAGATTGACTTGCCGAATGAGATTTTCAAGTTTAGGCAAACTCAGGGCAGATTAGGCAAAAAATAATGCAGGCAAAATGGGTGCTTAAGGTTTAATATGTGAATCATCTCAAGTGTACTAAAATACCTTTGAGGAGAGAATTTAACCCATGAAATTTCACGAGATTTGTGAATTAAGAGGTTTGTGTCTAAATATTTAAGTGTTATTCATAAATACACATACAGAGGTTCAGACCTCTTTTTATGTTTTATTTGTATAGGTTTACATACGTTTTACCCATTGAATACAACACATTAGCCCTATGTTATGCTTTTGTTATATAAGTGCAAATTAAGTACACATAATTTAACCAACAAAGGGGAAACAAACAACCTATGACCTTTTTTATATGCCTGATATTTTTACCAACTGACCCCATCTTATTTTGTATCCAATTTGCCCGAGGAATATCCCATATTTTCACTCTAGCTAAATGTAGATTTCTGCATACACATCTGTACTAAGTGACTAAAATGTAACACAACAAATGACAGGGATTCTCAAGTGCCCTTTCATTTTTAATCATTTGAATGGTTGTTTCTAGTGTACGGGTGGCCTCCCTAGGACCCCCAGGTGTAGGCTGGTTCCATGGGCCAGCTGCAAAAGAATAATTGCGTCTTTGCAAAGCCACAGAAAATCAATGTTGTGTGGGTCTAAGGTGTCAGCGATACAGGACATGTAACCATTGAATAGGGCTCGGGACAGGCCAGAGCTTTGAGGCATTCCACACTTGATGTTGTGCATTCAGGAGAGGAATGGGCCCAATGTGGCTAAGTGAAAGGTGTGTTGCAGGTAGGATGCAAAACATGACAGCTTTGTTCCTCTGACAGCAGAAGGTATCGACAGTCTTTTAACTAACACCTGGCGGGTGAAGCTGTTAAAGGCAGCTGAAAGGTCTAACAAGATAAACATACAGTGGCGGCCTTGGTCTTGGGAGTTGAGTACTTTGGCGATATTCATTAGTTTTCTCCATGACCAGAAAGGGTCTCAAGCCAGACTGAAAATCACTCAAACAAAATATAGGAAAAGAGCAAGAAATCTTGATTATCACTTGTATGGCAACAGCACACAGCTCCATCTTAAGCTTGAGTCTGAGCTTGGCAATCTTCACAAATTGTCCAACTGCCTTTCACATGTTCACAGCTGGATGCATGGAAATGTGCTCTGCTTGAACAGTGGAATAAAAATCTGCCTCTGGGCTCTTTTAATCCTGCACCTTTACTTTGCCCTGGCCTATTGAAGCAGGCGGTCCTCGGTCCCCATGACTAAAGCAGGGAACCTGTGGAAGCTCTTTGATAGGTACTTAACATACATTCCCCAGAATAATGCAATTTTCACACCAGCATTTCACCATTTCCGTTTGTTAAAATGGTTCAGCTGCCCACTCCACTTGTGTTAGAAAATCGTTGCCATCCTCAATGTGGACATGTCTTGCTTGGACTACTGTAGCAGCATATACTCTGCCAGCAAACTATCTCTTTCAAAATTCCAGAGAGTTCAAAACTGAGGAGCTTGCTTGTTCGATCTAAATTACATAATCAGATAATGCTGACCCTGGAAACCTCTTTTGGCTCCCTATAAAATAAAAATTGACCTGTAAAACTCTTTGCATTGTATGCAAATCTCTCCATGGCTTTTCTCCCAGCTACCTCGTGAATGTGATTGTCCCTCATCTACCCATCAAAAGCTTCAGTGATCCAAATGGTGGCTTTTGCCTATCTGACAAATTCAAAACAAGAAACTTGACTGTAGATTATTCGATGTTTAGTGCTCCTTCCTGTTAACCTACTTCTTCAACAGAGACTTGAAAATTACTATCTACAATTCAGAAGATTCTCAATAGCCCACCTCTTGTACTTGGCATTGGAAAAATCCAAGTTTTTTATGTGCCTGATTCAAAGTCTAAGACTGGTCTCGTCTTCTACCACCAATTATCATAGGACTCAGTTCTTTTTCAAGGCGTTGTCATCATTTGGGGATATTTTTGATCAAGGCAACGCCGAGATCTTCTATCCTTACCCACTAACTGACTGGCAACCACCACCAGACATCTGCATTTCCATCATCCTGTTCCCTCTTATATGTGCTGATACACTAAGGCTCTCAGACTCTACAACAGATTTGTTAGTAGTGATTTACAAGCCGCACAAATATGTTATGTGTTAGCATGTTTTGTTATGTTATGTTATTTGCATTTTCAACGTGCATTATCACCTGTGAGGGGCTCATGGTGCTGAGCAAATACCTAAAATAAATACTCTCCACCCAAAAGCCTCATATTCCCTTCTCCCTCGTATCCGTTAAAAGTAGCGTGCATGGTGTCCAGCCATGAAGAAAGTTATCTCAAGTCTGCTTCTGATCCAGAAGAGCTGAATATTCGTTTCTTTGACATTTGAAGTCTGCAAGAGCCTTCTTTTTTTTTTAGCTCTACAGTTCTTTATAGCACCTGGCTATGAACAGTAATTCCAGAGTAAGCCTGCAACTCATTGAGGTTAAAGGACCAGTCAGTACCATGCTGTACCAGCCTTATCCTAGTGATGTGATGGAGCCAAACCATTTTAGAGCAGTAGAAGCCAGATGCTTGCTTGTGTTGTTGGGTGATCAGAAGGACAATTTCCCTAGACCAGTGTGAGTTAATTCCATTTGAAATACAGAGAGCCTACGAGATGCTCAAAATGTGTATCTCTAGTTTGCTTGCGGCAATAAGAGTGGTTTACCACCTGCAGAAAAGCAATGAAGGTCCAAGGAATTAGGTGAGACAGACAACCTCATCAGATCGGATCACGACTCCTATTCCACACTAATCCAAAAGAGGAGACATAAAAGCCCATCGGCAATAATGTTCGACATTAATGAATATACCCAGACAGGTGCCCAGATACAGCTTAAATTGCCCACTAAAGTCTTAAACCTCCCAAGTGAAGACTTATATGATAAGTCCAGAGTCATTTTAACTTAACTGTGGCCCAGCCTACCTTTATTAGGTGTCATCTGCTTACAGGTGACATAATCAGAAAATTGTTAGACCCTAGTTTAATTCAAAGACGAACAGTGCTAAATCAAAACACTTCAGTGACACAAGTCACAGTTTCAGGCAGAGACCAGATGCCTGGTAGATGGAACTGTAAAATATCCTACTATGAATGCATGCGCTGAGATCCTGCCCCTGACTCCTCCCTCTTTTGCCAGGACGCCTCATGACCAACTACATTTGCACTTAATGATCTGCAGCATTGTGCCGCAGGGAGAGAAGAAAGGAGAAAGATGGATAATCAAACCGCTGGCAGACTCCTCTGGTACAGTAATGGTAATCTGCCTTCAACACTGGGTTTGCTGAATATTTTGAAGAAACTCATTGGAAAACGGATTCCTTTTTTTTTTTTTTGCTAGAAAATTAGGGAGGGCTGAGGATCACACCTTCACAAAAGCATCAGTTAACAGCTTTGGAAAGGCGGGTATCACAAGAACTACTTATGGGAAAGAAGCGAGAGAGAACTTAGAGTTGGACATTGGACTGCTCAAGAAAAACAGTTGACAGTGATAAATGGAACAAGCACTGGCAAAGCCAGTAGGTCTGGGTTTTATGTGCTAAAACATTCACCATTAGCACATTATAGTGCCTTACATGAAAGGGAGACAACAGGTGTGGACATCAAGTGCTATAGTTGTAAAGTAGTCCCTTATTCAGTTCAGTACTACCGCTCAAGTGTGGCAGAAGGAAACCCACAAACAGCCAATAGCATTAAATAAGAGATAAATACTTCACTGTGCTGGGACAAGACTGATCAACAAAGTCTCAAGCCAATGGCTGACAGAGGTGGGTTGAGGAAATCTAATGGTTGTAATAAGGGGGAGGACCCAAGCCCACTCTATGTTCATTTTTAGCAACAGTTCTGTTGGCAGTCTGTTTGACTGAGTATCAAACCCCAGACCTAGAAGACCTACTTTGGTAAGAGATATGGTGAAGAGATGGAGAGGCATCCTTGCTGAGTAGACAGATGGAAGAAGTAAGTAGAATCTAAGCTGCTGACTAAATTGCAGATAAAACAAAAACAGTAACTTCTGTTGTTATAATCATTCAAGCTCCACCGTAGGTCTGTGCCTCCCAGAAGTACCTGTACTTCAATGCTTGCACTGAAACTTGGATGGAAGGTATAGAAATACCCCTAAATATTTGAGGAGAAGATGATTTACTTTTCTAGCAGTGAGAGCAATAACTACTGGTGAAGATAGAGGAAAAACAATCAGGGAAAACAATTGACTGCAGTAAGTGCTGAAGCAGAAAGAGAAGCAGAACGAACAGCTATTGGCAGGAGAGCAGGAAGTGCAGAGATAGCAGTGGAAAAGAACATACATTGACAAAGTCCATAGGTCTTTCTTTTCCCAAAAAATAATTAGATGGAGTGAGGTTGTAATAGGTTTAGAAAGGAGCAGAATGAAGCATTTCAAAAAGTGAATACAAAAGTGTAAATAGTAAAAACATGCTGAAGGGCTGTGAACAATTGGTGTGTTTGCATGTGCTCTTGTTATAATCAAAGTCCACTGGAATTATACAGCATGGGAGGACCGAATATTGTGCAGGTTTCAATAAATTATGTGGTAAGAAAGACAAAATATGCGGCTTCATGTGGCACATTTTGTGACAGCATTACTTCTTTATTTTATTTTTGCTCATGGTAACACTGTCTTGGAAAGGGATTTCACGCTATTAGAACCAGTTTAGTACTTAAATACAGCAATAAGCAACTGAAAGATGACAAATCAACCATGGCGAATGGCTTCTACTCCGCAGAAACATTTGTCACCACATGTTTTTATTAACTTTTGATCCTTTTGAGCTAGAAACAAAATTTGTTTGGTGAAATTTACAGATTATGCAACAGATGAAGGAATATGTGGGGAAAATATGAAAATACATAATTATGCGGAAAAACAAATGGATTGTATATTTCCAGTGGCCCTAATTATAGTACATTGTATATACTAGAAGTAATATGGTTTTCTAATGTAGTATAAACTACACTATCTATCCAGCAATCGCTTGTTATGTCAGTTAGGTGTTTATGGTTTACTGATTTTATCTGATTTTTGTGGTAGATATAGAGCCCCACTATAATTCGTTGACCATTGTGCTTCCATATAAATGCATTGATTAATCCCAAAACAATGTATAAATAACAATATTGAAAATTACGTGTAAGTAGTTCTTGGAATAAAGATTATAAACCATCCTTAGAATTTTTAATAGACTTTCTAAATTATTAACTGATTTTCTGCACAAAGGTTTTTCAGAATCTTTTCCAAGATAGTTGTATTCTACTTCCAATGTTATTTGCACGTTGTCCTAGTTGCAAAGGGCCTATAGTTTCTAAAATGCTTGCGAAAGGCATAGAATGCATGAGACTACGCATAAAGTTTTAGGTCCATGCGAAATTCCTATTACGCCTGCATAATCTCGCAAAATTATGACATCGTGTACATTTGTGGCAATATTTCAGTGCTGGAGCACAGGACTAACACAAATGTACAGAACATGAGCGGCTTTTGATATTGACACTTTTACTTTTTGGTGCTAGTAATTGGAAGTCGCCCTCATGTCTAAAATGAATGAAAGAATAAATTAGGATGACAGCTTGTTTAAGAAACAGGACCCCTCTAAGCAAGCTAGGAAGACAGCTTGTTTAAGACACAGAACCCCTTTCAAAGCATGCCTAAAATCATGCTAATCTTCAGTGCTTCCTCAGTTGAGAGTCAGCATGTTGGAAGGTGTGTTTCTAGGACCAAAAATACCTGATATCAACAGCACATTTTAGGTGTGGCCTAGCGACAGCTTTAGCTGTAACACAAACCTCATGTAATAAAAAAACATTAATACTGCATACATTTATATCTACATAGAGTTATTGTGGGTCAAACCTCTTTCATGAATGTGTTGAACAGTCATTCACATATTGCTTCCTCCCAAAGCACACATCATCGGGTTAAGAGGTCATCTCACTCCAGCCACTCCTGCAATGTGAATAACAACTTTTTTCCTGATCATGTCACAACTGCCAAACAGGAAATGAACTTCTGTGCCAGGATTGGGGGGTGTTGGACTTATCCCTTTTTGGCAGGTTCACCCCTGAACTTTTTGCCTTGAGCTCTGACATGATGGTAGTGACTTTTGGCCTCTGTGCACTTTAGCACTGTGGCCCAATGTAAAGTGCGTGCGCTCTCTGAGTGCTTGTGGTGAGATTGGCCTGCCCTCCCATAGGACTGCATGAGGGATATGTGTGTCCATGGTAATTTCTGATATGAGAGGAGTGCAGGGGCGAGTTTAGTATGTGCGATCTCGTGAGAATAAATGCTGCGCAATGGTGTGTGCAGATTTATTGTGACTAGTGGAGAAGTGCCACTTTTAGAAGTTGGCATTTCTGTGAGCAGTGTGTCTGCCTGCCTGATGTGAATTGCCTCTCCGGCTTGTGATTGACAGGTGCTGGATGATGTGGGTGGCTCCAGGAGCCAGGATGGGTCTGCCCGGTGGTGAATAGGGAGATCTGCATGTAGATGGGAGGGAGGAGTTGCACCTGGGACCTGAATAGGGCTGGGCCTTCCCTCCACAATGCTGGCTCCACCTCCTGTAGTGCGTCTGATGTCCCTGGCCTGTCCTGTGAAAGGGAGAGACGAGCTGAGCAAAACAAAGTGCTCAACAGCTCCCCTGAACCAGTTGTATCTGGTTCTCCCATTGCCCACACTTTTAAACAAAGGATTTTCTGGTATAAATATAGGGGCTGTGACCCCATGAAAACGTTCTGCTTTTGGATCCTGACAGAGGGGGCCTTGCTGCTGGTGGGGCCCAGGAGGGACCGCCATGGGGGCTGCCTCCTTACTGGAGGGTCCTGTGGGCTTGCCCCTGGGCCTTACATTGCCCCTTGATGGATGCCTCCAGGACTTCTTGGACCTTTTGCTTGTTCTTTTACTTTGTCAAGACTTGATGCAGCCTTCCAGAGCCTGGGGAACGCTTTATTCAAATTTCCCCAGAGGAGGAGCAAGCAGGATTTGCAGCGCGGTGCTTCTGGAAGGGAGAGAGAGGCAATCCCCAGCTTAGGGATTCCCCCGTGATGCGAGCCTTGCGGGTGCCCACCCCGCTTATTTTGGTAATTAGAGCGGGTGCCCACCCCGCTTATGGCCTCTTACTTATACTTCAATTGCGGGGGGTGCCCACCCCGCGACTTTGCCGTGATTTGAGTAGCGGGGGCCCACCCCGCTTTATCTTGTTAAATACAAGGGAGCCTACTCCTCTTGCTGCCGAGGAAATCACCGCTGCGGCCCGAGTCGCGGCCAGGGCGGAAGTTAGGCAACAATGTGCCTGGCGTCGGGCGGGACTTCCGGTTTTGTGAAGGATGTCCCGCGCACGCCGCCGCCTCCTGAGAAGCCACCCAGAGTGAAGGTGATGGCGCCTGCCTGTGCGGGGTTCCCATGGCTGAGGGAGAGCCCCACAGGCACCAGCAAGTGGAGACTGAAGGCGGAGGGGGCTCGAGGCACATTGCCGGTGCCTGCCCCCACCGCGTGCGAAAAGCGGAGACCAGAGTCATGCCACTTAAGAGCCCAGGTGAGTGGGGCTCGCAGTCAATGGTGCCTGGTAGAGGCACCCGGTCAGAGCAGCCCCGTTTGTGCAGCGGGCCGCTCCAACGTGGCGATATTTATTTAAAGGGCCCCTGTGGGGGTCCCGAGGGCCCGTGCTGCCCCACATTGAGCATTATTCTCCAGCTGCCCCACTTTGCAGGGGTCAGCTGCAACGATGGGGAGTGATTATTTTCAGAGCCCGTGCGCGGCTCCAACAGGGGCAATATTGTGTCAAGAGCCCCAGCAAGGCCCAGAGGGCACAGTTGTGCCAAGGCCCCTTTGTTCTATCCCCAGCTGCGCCGCCCCAGCGCAGGCAGCTGCAATGTCTTTCGCCTTTTCCGAATAGGGAGTCCCTGAGGGGGACAGAAGCGGCACAGTGGTGCCAGGTCTTATTTGTAACTTTCCCAGCTGCCCAGCAAGTAGTGGGCAGCTGCACCATTTAGGCGCACAGTTCTTTGGGGGCATGTCTTGTGAAGTTAGGAGCGAGATGCACTCCTTTGCCCCCATACTTTCCCAGCTGCCCAGCAAGTAGTGGGCAGCTGCTACATTTAGGTTTGCACTGTGGCGCACCCTTTACTCTTGCTGCACAGGCAGCGCGTCCTGACTTTTGGACAGAGGGCATTTGAGCCCCTTTGGAGATGGCCAGTTGGCCAGGGGGATTGTCAGATTTATAGGGCACCAGGCCCTAATGTGATGTGGTGCTAGGAAATGTGATGTATGTAATATGATTACGCACCCAGTGTTATATCTCTAAATGTGGTTTATGATTCTGAGGTTGTTTGTGCATATCATGGTTTATGCTAGGGAGATTATGTTTCACTGTGTGATTAACGCCTCTAAGGGGAGTTATACTTAGGAGGTTAGGGTCTAATGTGTTTAGACTTGTGAGATGATTGCATAATGTGTTTATGCTGGTGAGGTTGGCGCAGAATGTAATTCTAGCCTGATATGATACTTTACATGATATGATTTATGTTAGAGGATGATGCTGAGTATAGTGTGGCAGTAATTACTGGTTGTGTTCTACGTTGATTATATGTCTACATTTATTATCTTTACTAAGTGATGATTCTGACAGTGGCCCACATGGCCCTGTCATGTGTATATAATCCCCTGTAAATATTACCCAGTGCCAGTTGGCACAGTGTATATTGTGTGATTACCATCTAATGTGTTTTATGATAATACAAAGGCTATTTTTGATATAACCTTGTGTGGAGTTCCTTTTGTGGTGTGCCTAGTATGTTGTTGTTGTGAGTGTTGTGCAAATGCTTTACACATCACCACTGGGATAAGCCTGACTGCTCATGCCAAGCTACCAAGGGGGTTATCTTTGGCGTGTAACTCCCTTGCCCTGACTAGAGTGGTGGTCTCTGCCTGGCTTTGGCGCAAGCCTTAGCCAACCAGAGATCCCATTTCTAACAGCGGGCTAATATTTTTTTTGCCAAGGCTTTTTTAAGTTTCGCCTACCAAACAATGTAAACTGTCTTGTTGCTAACGACCTATTGCGAACTTACAGTTGACTTACAGCAGTTCCGTTGCTTGCAGTTGGTTGGCTTTATTGTCACTCTTATTTGCTTGTTTCTTATTTAGTGGATTCCCTTCCTCTTCCATTGTGTTTGCCCCTATTCTGGAGTATAACCACTTTACGTCCTTTAGTACAAGCTTTGGTACACAGAGGCTTTTATGGTGTTGCCGGAAGAGCCATCTGCTGCACTCACCCAGCTGGCCTCTGAGGCAGAAGTTATACTGTCCTGAAGGCCCATAAACCCACTCCCTGGGCTAGGACAGAGGGCCAAATGGCTGAATCTTATGAACTGGCCTTGACAATTGTTTCCTTTTACATTCTAGGTGAAGGCATTGAATAAATAAACCATGCCATTAATAAAGACTGAAAGCATTGCAGTCAATATATGGCTTAGTCATACCCTAAAATATGTGGTTGCTTTTTATCTTGTATTTTGAAATGTTTTTTTTAAATTTTACTTTAGTTACAACCTAGTTTCCATAGGAAAAGCATTTTTTGATTTGCTAATAACTTTGGCGTCGTTTGACGAATCTATATGGAATTTTCCAAAAAGGTGCACTTTTCAGGTTAGCTCCTATCTTGAAAGTTTGTGGGTGATTCATCAAGCGGGGGCTGAGAAAAAAGGGGGGTCCCAAAACACGTTTTTCCCATGTTCATTTTCATAGGAAATTTTGCGACGAGCTACAGCCTGAACTGCTGAACGGATTTACCCAAAAATTGGTAGAAAGTTAGAGCTTGGTTCAGAAAGCAACCTTTTCTTTAAATGGTGTAAACCCGTTCAGTAGTTTTTGAGAAATTCAGAGAATAAGAGTCAAAAAATTAATTTCCCATAGGAAACTTTGTGCAAGGCTAGAGCTGAAACTACTGAACGGAATTACCCCAAATTTGGCAAAAAGGTAGTGCTTGGATCAGAAAGCGACCTTTTTTTAAATGGTGTAAATCCGTTCAGTAGTTGCTGAGAAATTAGAAAAATAAAAGTTTTGATATCTGGGCGGAGCCTAAGTCTCGTGCACAAGCTTCACTGTTATTGCCTGCCAACACTCCAAACCAATCAATTTTACAAAAAAAAAATCATCCATTTAGACACTTATATTCCCATGTATTCTTCCATCGACCTTGAGATATACATATATAAAACATATTTAATTTTCAGAAAAACACACATTCACTGGATGATTTAATCAGTGATGTCATTTGAGATGTCATCAGTGATGTCATGAGGGATGTCACTGACCATGTCATGAGTGATGTAATATGTGACGTCATCAGCAGTGCATTGTGGGCACGCGAGTTATAGTTGGCTGAACTAACTATAACGGGGGAATTTCTATGGTTTTCTATGAGTAAAATGTCCAACTAACTATAACGCCCCCTGAAACCTATGTTTTTTTCAGTGAATATATATATATATATATTTATATCACGTTGTAGCCGTTTGAAGATTCGTTGCTTAGTCTCTCCAAAGTAACGGACACGGACCCAAACTGGTGCTTAGAAGGTCTTTATTTCACCGTCGCCATTACGCGTTTCAGCTCCGTAGAGCCTTGATCACATGACGTGGTCGCTACCAATCATACCTTAAATACCGTAATACACAACTACTACAAGAGGTCACATGGTCATGAACATAGAAGACAAACGTCAGTATTTTTTTTAAAACCAAATGTAAACATAGTTAAATAACTTTTACATTGTGACGTTTGTTAAAAAATATTTCACAATTGGTGATACATTTTTGTTTGTTCTGTTCAATTGATTTGAGGAAAAAATTATGGTAAAATACCACATGTTCTCTATCACAATTTTGGGTATCGGGTTAAATCCCTATGAACATAATGCTTCCTTGACCAATATCATTTTCTTGTATTTGTGTTGTGCAAAGTAAATGCTGTGCAAAACCGTGCTTAAAGTGCAAACTATAAATACATGAAAAAAGTGCCTAGTGCTGAGTGCAATGAGAGTTTTGGGCGTCAGTGCAAAATTTATATGACATCTAAAATATCGTTGGTTTGATCTGATATATTTATAACAATTTTAATCTTGGCATGTATTGATTTGATTTTGCCATTTGTCAAATCTGATTAGATTTAGTTTAGAGCATGGTTACATAGTGAATAGGGTTTTAAGATGTAGACATTTAAAAGACTCTAAAATCTCTAAAATCTCTAAAATATCTTAAAAGTATATATATATATTTATATACCCATATATTCAGGAGTGGGCGATCTCACTGGAGAAATTACAGATGATATTACAGTGCCCTGTGCAAATTCGAACATGGTAGGTACAAAGTTAATAGTAATAAAAGACAACAACATCATTTGTATATCATCAAGTCTATAAATATATAAATATATAAATATATAAATACATAAATATATAAATATATAAATATAAACATAAATACTTTGTTAAAATTCCATACAATCGACATATAAACAACTAAATGTCTGCACATCTATCCTGCCGGAATTTAGTATGCTCATTGATTGATATGCTTTGTATAATCTGTACAGCTACGGTATTCCTTCAGTTGTTTTCTTAGCTTAAACATGTATGAAGATCTTCTGTGATGTTTAACCCTGATGGTACCTTTGAATCTAATTGTAGTATGTACCTTGTTTCAAGTTTTCTTAGTTTAGTGACCCTGTCACCCCCCCGTCTACTGGGCGGTACAGAGTCTATAACAAAATACTTGAGGGCTGTGTTATCAGAGTTATGCTTATCTTTGAAGTGACGTGCCACAGGGTATGTATTGTCCTGATTTGTTATGGCACGTAGGTGTTGAAGAATACGTTTGTGTACCTGTAGCACAGTACTTCCAACATATTGTAGATCACAGGTACATTGCAATACATACACCGCAAACTCTGTTTTGCATGTTAGCAATTTATCTATTTTAAACTCCCTATCACTGAAGGGGGTTTTGTACATGTTTTTATTAATACCATGTGTACATGCCTTGCACGTTTTACATTTATAAAAACCCTTTCTCATTTGTAACCAATTACTTCTCTCTAAAATTTCAGGATTTGTTTTGACAATTTTATCCTTAGTTGATGGTGCTCTGCTGTAGGTAATAGGGACTTTTACAGGGACCAGGGGACCAATTATGGGGTCACAACGTACCATTGCCCAATTTTTGTGGATGATTTTCCTAATTTCTTTATGTTGATTATTGAATTTAAGAATCATGCGATAGTCACTAGCCCCTTGTGTCCCCTTATCTTTCTCTACTCTGATTTCTTTAGGTTTTAAGATTTCATTCCTACTTTTTTCACCTGCTCTTTTGATTGCTCTATCGATTGTTATTTCTTGATACCCTCTCTGCAGAAATCTCATTTTACTTTCTGTCTGGGCTTTCTTTAGCTCATTGTCATTACTACATATCCTTCGTAGTCTTAACATTTCCCCGTAGGGTATGCTATTTACTAAGTGCTTTGGATGCATACTGCTTGCATGTAATGTTGAGTTCCCAGCCGTATGTTTCCTAAACAGTTTGGTTCGGATTTTGCAGTTTTCAACATATACCTGAGTATCTAAGAATTCTACTGAGTTTGAGCTTATAGTGGCCGTGAATTTGAGATTAATGTCATTGGCATTAAGGCTGGTCACAAAATCCTCAGCTTCTCTTTTTGTACCCTGCCAGATCACAAACAGGTCATCTATGTACCTTCTCCACATTTTTACATTATTCAACATGCTAAGTTTGTGTACATCCATGAGAACCAGTTCCTCCCACTTGCCCATATGTAAGCATGCATAACTAGGAGAGAAACTGGCTCCCATGGCGACTCCTCTTACCTGCCGGTACAATTGACTATTGAACATAAATATGTTATTATATAGACAGAATGTAATCATATCTATTAGCATCTTACTGTGACATTTCATGGCAATAGATCTTCTAGATAAGTAATGTCTAATAGCTGTTATTCCATCTAAATGTTCAATGCATGTATATAATGAGGTCACATCCAATGTCATTAATAAATAGTTGTCTTGCCACTCAAATTCAGAGATTTGTCTTAAAAAATCGCTTGTATCGCGCACATAACTAGGTAGATTTTGTACAAAGTCCTGAAGAAAAAAGTCAATATATCTGGTAGTATGTTCCAATAAACCGTCCATAGCTGAGATGATGGGTCTGCCAGGGGGATTGTCTCGGTTTTTATGTATTTTAGGAATAAAGTAAATTAGAGGTGTAATCGGATGCTCGTTTCTCAAATATTTATGTTCTTCTCCTGTAATTAGATTCTCTTGTCTCCACCCAGATAATTTTGCATAGAACTCTTTGTATGAACTGGTCAGTTTTGCTTGGTTGCTGCGTTCATAACATAGTCTGTCGTTTAATTGGCTGTATGCTTCTTTCTCATAGAGATTTCTAGGCCATAGAACTATATTACCACCTTTATCGCTGCCACGTATTATCACATCCTCATTGTCTTTCAATTTTTTGATTAAATTGTGATATTGTTGGTCTTTGTTGTTGGTAGCCCTTCTTTTGCTAACAATATTTTTGTTCAGCTTTTTTATATCAGCTATTGTAGATTCATGAAACAAGTCTATTGCATCTCTGATCATAATGGGGTTAAAGGTAGATTTAGTTCTAAATGGCGTAGATATGATGTCTCTTGTGTTTTCCGTTGGTCTAATATCCGGTTCTGAAGTGTTTGCCAAACCACTAGCATTCTCGTTCCACAATTCTTCCATTGTTCGTAATAATTCTTGGTCTGCCTGTGATGCATTTGAACTTTTGCTGCCATCATTAGATACTGGATTGACTTCTGTCAACTTTTTTTTGGTATTATCATCATCTTTGTTGGATTTCATAAGACAGTGATATTTTTTTAATTTTAATTTTCTGACACCCTTGTAGATGTCTAATCTTGTTGAGGCATAATCAAAGTTCACTTTGTGGGCATATGATAGACCTAGATTTAGCATATTCATTTCTTGATTTGTCAAGCTGATATTTGACAGATTAATGATAGTATTGTTGTCGTTTAATGATTGTTGCAATGGTGTTACCAGTTTTTCCTGCCACCTCTTCTGTAAGGTCTGCGCATGCCTCTTGTTTGCTTTGCGCCTCTGCCTCCGCTTGTAGTTGGCACGTCTTCTGTGTTGTTCATTTGTTGAATCCGTGGCCTTAGAGTTTGTCTTCTCTCTTGGCAGATAAAATTTAGCTCTTCCCCCGGGGAGGGTTTGGATATTGAGTTTAGGTCATTACTTTTACGCATTTCTGACTCTGATTCACTCTCTCCCAAGGAGCTCAAATCCGACACTGATGAGTTAGTTGTGTTTTTCTGGCTACGCACCATTTTTTTAGGCACCTCAACTTGATTAAATTTTGATGTTCTAATTGAGTCGTACCTTTTGGCAAAAGTAAAAATCTGTCCTAGTTCATAATCTTGCTTATCTCTCAAGAATTTGAATGCTTTTCTTTCTTTTATCTGGTCCTCATCTTTCTTAATTCTGGTCAGCATTTCTTTGCGTAACTTTGTTTGCTCTTCCTTGTCATCCATTTTGTCTAAAGCATCGTTAATTTCCTCTATTTCTTTCAGCAATTTCGCTCTGTCTATATCTGCATATTTAATGAGTATCATAGTTAACTTTCTTGATGACTCTAAATTGCAGTCCGCCCATTCTCTCATCAAATCTGGGTTGGGATCTTCGTAACTCGGAGCTGTGAGGATCCTTAGCCCCCTCGGTATTCTCCCAACCTCTATATACCTCTGAAGGGAACATGACTCCCACCATTTGTGCTGCTCCGCCTTCATCTTTTTCTCCAATAGTTTAAATTTGTCTTTCAATGTGTTTGAGGTATTCGATGTTGTTGCTGCCATTGTCGCGGCTCCCGTAGTTGCCGGGCTTGCATCAGAAAACATTTGCATGGCGGCTTGTTGCCTCTCGCGTACCATGTCAGCCGACATGTTGGTGGATATTTAACTGGTATTTTTATACGTATTGTGGTTTGTATTACTTGCCGCCCACTAATACGAAACGCACTCCTCCTCACCCCTTGTGTGGACAGTGTAGCCTACCTGAAACCCGCAGCCGCCACCGAGTCCTCCGACTCTGCGCTCGTTGCGATGTGCCAGGTCCTGGCTTCTTCCTTCCGTCAGGGGGGTCCAGCGTTGTATGCTCCTTGCCGAGCTCTTACGTATGCTTTCAGGGAAACCCGGAAACAAAGCTCTCATTTGGATACGCCGACCGTTGCCGAGGAGGGGGTCCGTGAAGGATCGGTTTGAGAGCAGTCCGACCGATAATATCACGTTGTAGCCGTTTGAAGATTCGTTGCTTAGTCTCTCCAAAGTAACGGACACGGACCCAAACTGGTGCTTAGAAGGTCTTTATTTCACCGTCGCCATTACGCGTTTCAGCTCCGTAGAGCCTATATATATATATATACACACACATAAGATATATATATATATTTATATATGTGTTTATTTTTATATAATCTAAAAATGATAAAATAAATTAAAATTAATAGTTTAATTGTTGTAAAGTAAATTTGTATATATATATATATTGATTATTATGTATCTGTGTTAAAAAAAATGATGACGTTTGTTTGTTATATTTGCTGAAATGTATATTAAATCCATTATTTTGAAATTAATATTATTTAATACAATTAATATTTATTATTTTATTATATATATAAACATCAATATTTTGTACAACTATATTTTTCACATCAATATTATTTTTTCGGGATATTTTTGTACTTACCTGTTTAAGTATAGAGTCGATATTTTTGAATTCTATATTTTTTCATCAATATTTTTTACTTCTATATTTTTTATATCGATATTCTGTCAGTGAACCGGTTAGATAGACTAACCATAATGTGCGCCCCCATCATGCATTACTTTCGACGTCACAAAGAACAGCACTTATGACCCCTCAAATGACATCACTGGTGACAGCATCCAACCATACCACTGCTTTTCTCATTTCCTTTTAAGAAAAATATTTTTAAGTCGATGAATACTTACTGCCTCGCCTAATGATACAGTCATTGTAGAAGTGTTAATCCTCATAATGTGCTTATGAGTACACCATTTCATAATACTGCTAATAGTACTACATAAATAGATATCTGTTTTCTCTTTCTTTTGCTCTACTATAAACATACCAGAAAAAATCTTTGTTTTAAAACACAAGCAGCAATTTTGAGACAGACCATAAATGCTATAAACCACTATAAACAAGTTAATATAGATAGGCACCGTGTCTTTCACTACAACACATGTACCCTCAAGCAACCGTCATAATATATCCCACAACTGCAAGAACATTTTAAAGACTCTGGTGCCGATCACGATCCGGCAAAAAATTCCCCCGTGCGACTCGTATCGGGTCTTTTTACCGTACGAATCGTACAAGTGCCGTACGAACTGGCAATCACGATTCGCATGGTAAAAAGTCCATACGAACCGCACTGGGAATCATTCCCCACACGTCCTCGGGTCGGAAAATGTGTCCGACACGTCCTCGGACGATTTACCTTACAAACGTGAAAAGCCAAGTCCGACCGAGGAATCACGATCCATCCCGTGCGTCCGAGCGTACAACCGTATGGAAAAAACACCGTCCGCACCGAACACCTATAGCAACCATGGAGACATGTGCCCGCATACGCGCCCAACACTCCCCCCAGCCCCCGTACGTCCGACACGTACCCCCCGTATATGTATACCCTCACCCGTCTAGGTACACCCCAGTACGTTCCAGTCGTACCCCCACCCCAGTACGTGTCGTACCACCGTCAATGTACACCCCCCCACCCCTGTACGTGTCGTACCACCGTCTATGTACACCCCAGTACATTCCAGTCGTACCCCCACCCCAGTACGTGTCATACCCCCGTGTACCTACACCCCAGTACGTTCCTGTCGTACCCCCACCCCAGTACGTATCATAGCCCCGTCTACCTACACCCCAGTACGTTCCAGTCGTACCCCCACCCCAGTACGTGTCGTACCCCCCGTGTACCTACACCCCAGTACGTTCCAGTCGTACCCCCACCCCAGTACGTGTCGTACCCCCCGTGTACCTACACCCCAGTACGTTCGAGCCCCACCCCCACCCCAGTACGTGTCATAGCCCCATCTACCTACACCCCAGTACGTTCCAGTCGTACCCCCACCCCAGTACGTGTCATACCCCCGTGTACCTACACCCCAGTACGTTCCAGTCGTACCCCCACCCCAGTACGTGTCATACCCCCCGTGTACCTACACCCCTGTACGTTCCAGTCGTACCCCCACCCCAGTACGTGTCGTACCACCGTCAATGTACACCCCCCCACCCCTGTACGTGTCGTACCACCGTCTATGTACACCCCAGTACGTTCCAGTCGTACCCCCACCCCAGTACGTGTCATAGCCCCGTCTACCTACACCCCAGTACGTTCCAGTCGTACCCCCACCCCAGTACGTGTCATACCCCCGTGTACCTACACCCCAGTACGTTCCAGTCGTACCCCCACCCCAGTACGTGTCCTACCCCCCGTGTACCTACACCCCAGTACGTTCGAGCCCCACCCCCACCCCAGTACGTGTCATAGCCCCGTCTACCTACACCCCAGTACGTTCCAGTCGTACCCCCACCCCAGTACGTGTCATACCCCCGTGTACCTACACCCCAGTACGTTCCAGTCGTACCCCCACCCTAGTACATGTCATACCCCCCGTGTACCTACACCCCTGTACGTTCCAGTCGTACCCCCACCCCAGTACGTGTCGTACCACCGTCAATGTACACCCCCCCACCCCTGTACGTGTCGTACCACCGTCTATGTACACCCCAGTACGTTCCAGTCGTACCCCCACCCCAGTATGTGTCATACCCCCGTGTACCTACACCCCAGTACGTTCCAGTCATACCCCCACCCCAGTACGTGTCATACCCCCCGTGTACCTACACCCCAGTGCGTTCGAGTCCTACCCCCACCCCTGTATGTGTCGTACCACCGTGAACCTACACCCCAGTACGTTCGAGTCCTACCCCCACCCCTGGACGTGTCGTACCACCGTCTATGTACACCCCAGTACGTTCCAGTCGTACCCCCACTCCTGGACGTGTCATACCCCCCGTGTACCTACACCCCAGTACGTTCCAGTCGTACCCCCACCCCAGTACGTGTCATACCCCCCGTGTACCTACACCCCAGTACGTTCCAGTCGTACCCCCACCCCAGTACGTGTCGTACCACCGTCAATGTACACCCCCCCACCCCTGTACGTGTCGTACCACCGTCTATGTACACCCCAGTACGTTCCAGTCGTATCCCCCACCCCAGTACGTGTCATACCCCCGTGTACCTACACCCCAGTACGTTCGAGTCCTACCCCCACCCCTGGACGTGTCGTACCACCGTCTATGTACACCCCAGTACGTTCCAGTCGTACCCCCACCCCTGGACGTGTCATACCCCCCGTGTACCTACACCCCAGTACGTTCCAGTCGTACCCCCACCCCAGTACGTGTCGTACCACCGTCAATGTACACCCCCCCACCCCTGTACGTGTCGTACCACCGTCTATGTACACCCCAGTACGTTCCAGTCGTACCCCCACCCCAGTACGTGTCGTACCACCGTGAACCTACACCCCAGTACGTTCGAGCCCCACCCCCACCCCAGTACGTGTCATACCCCCCATGTACCTACACCCCAGTACGTTCCAGTCGTACCCCCACCCCAGTACGTGTCATAGCCCCGTCTACCTACACCCCAGTACGTTCGAGTCCTACCCCCACCCCTGTACGTGTCGTACCACCGTGAACCTACACCCCAGTACGTTCGAGTCCTACCCCCACCCCTGGACGTGTCGTACCACCGTCTATGTACACCCCAGTACGTTCCAGTCGTACCCCCACCCCTGGACGTGTCGTACCACCGTCTATGTACACCCCAGTAGTTCCTGGCGCACCCCCAACACAACCTCCTAAGTACGGAGCGCACCCCATGCCCCAACATCACAACCGCATGTACGAGTCGTACAAAGCCACACACAAGGACATAATCGTACAACCAAATGGCCCATGTACACACCGTACACACGCTCAAAACGCACGTACACAACCAGGACAAAACAAAACAACACAAGAATACACCATTCGGGAGGAGCCTAGCGCGCAACCAAGATGGCCGCGTAGGTGCGAGGCTCCCGAGGACCTCCGCGACCTCCTGAATTAATCCTGGCGATATCCTGTCCTTGTTGAGGGGACTGTGTCGGTGAACCCGAGCTGAGGCGCCACCCGTTTTTTGGGCTCGAATCGGACCCCGAACACCGGTGGGAGCATCGATTGAAGGTTGCGGCCTTCTCCTCGCCGGCCCCCCGGATTGGAGTAGTGGGGCGATCCGGGGACGAAGTGAATAACAGCGGCGAGCGGGGCTGGGCGACTCGCGTACCCCGCACTTTCACTTTCGCTTTTGCGCCCTCCTTGCCTCTGGCGGGGTCGGGCTGCGGAGCGGGGTGCGGTGGTGTTGCCTTGTCCAGGTGCCCGGCTGACCCGCCGGCGGTGGGTTGACCCGCGGCCCGGTGGTCGCCCCCGCCCCCCCCCCTGACACCCGTGATTTGGTGTGGCGGCCCGTTTGGAGATCTTGGCACGACGGTGGAAGGGCCAGCATGTCCACCAAACAAGATGGCGACCGGGCGAAGATGAAGACAACCCGCCGTGGCACGGCGCACCAGGCCAATAGTATGGATCGCTATACGCTCCAGAAGGGTTCTCCGGAGACATCGCGGTCATCCCTGGTGGGCCCGACGGAGGCGCCTGCCCAACCGGTGGATCTGACCCTCCGGGACGTCATGGGCGCCATCGCAGAGATGAAGGCCTCAGTGGACCAGCGTTTCGATACCTTGGCGCAAAAAATTGACTCGGTCCTGGTGGATGTGGGCCTTGTGAGGGCAGACTTGTCAAAAACGAACGACCGAGTTGACTCCCTGGCCCACACCACAACGGGCCTCACTACGGACGTGGTGGCCCTCCAGAAGGAGGTGCGCCGGCTTGGCCAGGCGAGCGCCCTGATGGACCGGCGACTGGAGGATTCCGAGGGTCGGGCCCGGAGGAACAATGTTCGCATTATTGGTGTGCCGGAGGGCCGAGAGGCGGAGGCGGCAGATCTCTTCGTGGAAGAACTGATCCTGACCCATCTCCAGCCCCGGGGGCTGAGTAAGCTTTTTGCGGTGGAGCGTGCCCACCGGGTCCCTGGGGGCCGCCCTAAGACCGGTGCACCGCCGCGGCCTATTATTGCCCGGATTTTTAATTTCAGGGACAGGGACGCCATCCTCCAGACCTCCAGGCAACAGGGACCGGTCAGGCTGGACAACATGGATGTACACTTCTACCCAGACTTTACTCCGGCGGTCCAGAAGCAGCGACAGAGCTTTCTTGGTATTAAACGTCGCCTAAGGGACCTAAACCTCAAGTACTCAATGCTCTTTCCGGCTAAGCTGAGGGTGGAGGTGGATGGCCGTACGCACTTCTTCGACCGGCCCGAGGTGGCTGGGGACTGGTTAGATACTTTGCCTGGAGATCGGGGTGGGGGGGGCGCGGCTGGCGGAGAGGGCCCGCCGGATCAGAATTGAGGGGTGACTGTATAGGCCTTGCTCTGGATATTGTTCCTTTACCATATATTGCTTTCGTATGTTCCCCTCCCAGGGAGGTCGGGTGGGGTCTGCTGGGGGCTTCCCTCCTCCTCGGGGGGACTAGTTAGTACTTAGCTATGGGGCGACAGGCACACTGCACTTTGGGGGGGCTGTCTGGGCTCATGCAGGGGTGCAGGGAGGGGGGAGTTCTGTTGGGACCGGGGGGTGGGGGGGGTGTGTTGTTTGTTAGCACCGCAAGGCAAACCCGCAACTGTTTTGTTGTTTTTAAGATGCTCGGTGGGGGGCGACCGATTGTTTTGACGTATGATGGGGGGTAGGGATTTGATTGTGTTGTCATGGAATGTTAACGGCCTGGGGGATAGGATTAAGCGTGGTGTGGTCCTGCAGTATTTAAAACGTATTTCTCCAGATGTTGTCTTCCTGCAGGAGACACACCTTATAGGTAACACCTTTCATGCAATGAATCGGCGGGGATATCGTTTGGCGGCCCACTCCGGCTTCACTTCGGGCTCGCGGGGGGTGGGTATTATGGTCAAGAACTCGCTCCCGTTGGAGATTGACGAGGTGCGCCATGATGAGAGGGGACGTTACACTGTTCTGGTGGGACGAATGGAGGGTAGAGTGTTTATCTTTATATCAGTGTACGTCCCGCCTGGGTTACAAGCCACTACATTTGCGGACCTGGGGCGCCTCCTTCTGGACCTTCCGGGTGGCCTGTTGGTGGTTGGAGGGGACTTTAACGCGGTTGCCTCTGGGTCTATGGATCGCCATCCCCCTAGGGACCTCCCCCGGGCACAGGCGTGGCTGCCCGGCCTTTTAGACACGCTGGGCCTGGTGGATTGCTGGCGCTTAAAGCATCCCGTATTGCAACAGTACACCTTCCACTCGGGGGCCCATGGTAGCCTCTCGCGGCTTGATGACATCCTTGTCCCGGCGGCCCAGGCAGGGAGGGTGGGGGAGGTGCGCCATTTGGCACGGGGTATCTCAGACCACTCCCCATTGTTGTTGCATTTCGATGTCTTCCCGAGGGGGGATGGCAGAGTGGCCCCGATCAATGCATGGTATTTGCGCGACCCCACCATTCGTGCCGACTTGATCAAATCCTTACAGCGCTATTTCGATGAGAATGTGGGGTCGGTCCCGTCTGCCATCTCCCTGTGGGAGGCTTTCAAGGTGGTTCTTAGAGGGGAGGCCCTCTCCTTTATTTCCAATGCCCGGCGGCGCGAGCGGGAGGAGGTGACCCGGGTTGAGGCCGAGATTGCAGAACTGGAGGGTGACCTGGGGAGCGGGGTAACAGACGCCAAGTTGCATGTTTTGCACTTAAAGCAGGCGGCCTATCGGGCCCTCGTCACGGAGGCGGCCAGGGGCCTCAGTAGAGAGCAGCAGGGGCGATTGTATGATGTGGGTGACAAGGCTGGCAAATTGATTGCGTGGTTGGACAAGAGGGAAAGAGCGAGCCGCGTGGTGCCTTTGATTGAGAGCGTGGATGGTGTGTGCGTCACTGAGCCGGAAGCCATTGTCTCCTGCTTCGCGGATTATTTCCGCGAAGTCTACTCCCCGGTTTCTCCCTGCTCGGAGGAAGATTCCCATGCCTTGCTTCGGGACATCGCACTGCCCTCCCTTACGGTGGAGGACAGGGATTCGCTGGATGCCCCGCCCACCTCGTACGAAATTGCCTCGGCTATTCGCTCGGTTGCATCCGGCAAGGCCATGGGCCCCAATGGTATTCCCATTGAGCTATACAAGCTACGCCCGGATGTGTTGGCGCCCCACCTGCGCGCGATGTTCCTTGCGGCCCACTCGCAGGGCTCCCTCCCGCCGGACCAGCGTCTGGCTACAATTGTGGTGATCCATAAGGAGGGGAAGCCCCGTGAGCGGGTCACATCCTATAGGCCGATTTCGCTTCTGAACGCGGAGCACAAAATCCTCGCCAAGGTGTTGGCCAACCGGTTGGTTGGCGTGGTGGGCGATTTGGTCCACCAAGACCAATCGGGCTTTATACCACACCGCAACACGGCGCTTAATCTGCGGCGCTTACACGGGGTGCTCGCGCGTGTCCCATTTGTGCGGGAGCCGGCCATCTTGGCGTCCTTGGACGCCACCATGGCGTTTGATACGCTCGAATGGCCATATATTTGGGCGATGCTGGCGAAGTTTGGGTTCGGCCCGGGTTTCGTCAGCTGGGTCAAATTGCTATATTCGGGCCCGTTGGCGCAGGTGGTGGTGAACGGGCGAGTATCTGCCCCATTCGCGCTGGGGCGGGGCACGCGACAGGGTTGTCCCCTGTCGCCTCTCCTGTTCGCCCTGGCCATGGAGCCCCTGGCGGAGTGGTTGCGGTGGCACCCTTCTATCCGTGGTCTCCGCTGGACCCCCGAGCATGAGGACCGCGTGTCCCTCTATGCTGACGATATCCTTTTGTATCTCGCCTCCCCGCGCAAGTCACTGATCGTCCTGGTTGATGTTTTGCGCTCCTTCGGTCGCAACTCAGGCCTGGTCATCAACTGGGCGAAATCCTGTGTCTATGTGCTCTCCGGGGAGGCCCCGGTCTTGCCACGGGACTGTCCGATCCAGATTGCCTCCCAGGGTTTCCGGTACCTGGGTATATATATCACTCTTGACCCGGAGGCCCGCTATGAGCGGAACTTGCTGCCCCCCCTCCAGCGTCTGAGGGAGGACGTGGTGCGCTGGCGGCGTCTGCCGCTCTCGCCGCTCGGCCGAGCGGCCTTATTTAAAATGATGTCCCTGCCGCGCTTCCTCTACGCCCTCCAGAATACCATGGACCTGGTCCCGGCACGCTACTTTCGCGAGGTGGAGGGCCTCCAGCGGCGCCTGTTCTGGGACGGGAGGCCGCGTATTGCTCTGGCTAAATTGACGCTCCCGTGGTACGATGGAGGGGTTGCCCTCCCGGACATCAAACGGTACTACTGGGCCTCCCAACTAGCTGCAATTAATCATGGCCTTTACGGGCCCGCCTTGAACCCGGCATTTGAGATGGACAGGACGCTTCTGCCCGGTGGCGATTATAATCGAGCGCTCTACTCTGGCGCGCCCGACTCCCGTTTGACGGGACCGACGCGTGTCATGGTGCGTGTCTGGCACGCGGCTAATGCAGCTATGGGGTGGAAGGACCGTTTGACCCGAGCGTCTCCGCTGTATGCATCTGAGAGGTTGGGCTCCCTGTGGACGTCGAAGGGCTTCGAGAAGTGGGACACGATCGGAATCAGCACGGTGGGAGATCTCTGGACGAGGGGGGGATTCAAAACTTTTGAGACGCTGCAGGCGGAGTTTCAGCTGCAGGGCAGTGAGTACTTTCGGTACCTACAGGTCCGCCATGCGCTGGGCTCCGTCTTCCCGGATGTTGCATCCATTCCGGAGTCTTCCCCCCTGGAGGACAGAGTGCTAGATGGCCATGTCCCGGACAGCACGATCTCCCTCATATACAAAAAATTGATTAACGATAGATCGTGTCTGCTGACTAGTCTCCGCGAGGCTTGGGTTGCCGACGGGCTGGAGCTGGACGACGAGGATTGGATCTCCGCGGTGGCCTCTCCGAAAGAGGTGGCCATCCCGGCTCGCCTTCGTTTCGTCCAGCTCAAGATCCTTCACCGGGTCTACGTGACGGGGCCAAGGCTTTTACGTATGGGTTTTGCCGGTGATGGAATGTGTAAGCGTGGCTGTGGTGCGTTGGCGACTTTCATGCATATACTGTGGGAGTGCCCGAAGGTGGAGCGATTCTGGCGTGGTGTGCATGAGGTTCTACGAATGGTTACGCGTGTCGCGCTGCTGCCTGAAGCGAGGAGATGCTTGCTGAATGTCTGGGAACCAAATGACTACTCGGTCCCGCAGGCGCGGTGGGTGACTCTGGGATACATGATAGCCAAGCGTGATATTGCCCAATTGTGGGGATCCCAGAGGCCCCCTGCGGTGTCGGCCTGGAAAGAGCATATGGATTGGTGTATGTTTCGTGAAAAGGTGGTGTATGTGGCGAGGGGTAAGCCTGGGGCGTGGATGAAACTCTGGGGCCCCTGGAACGCCTACCGCGGGGGTATTTGTGAGCCGCCGCTGCTACCGGCGGCCTCGCCGGCTCCGTCTCCCTAGATGGCGCCCCTCCCTTGGCCGCGGGCGCGCGGTCCCCCAGTCCCTGATCTACTCCCGTCCCCCTCTTCAGAATTTTGCTGCTGGTTTGGATCCCCCACTTATGGAGCACGTGTTGTCACTTTGGATCGAGGGTTGCCTTGCGGTTGTGGTTCGTTTATGTTGTTTTGCGTTAAGAAAATGGAACCGTACTGTGGGCATGGAGCTGTGAGGCCTGCACCATTGATCACTCCTGTCTTCCTACTGTGCACCGCTGAGAACGCTTTTTGCTGTATGTATGTAATATGCTTTTGATGCTCTAGCGGCCGGCCGTGTGGTTGTAGGCCCATACCTGTAACTTCTATAAACTGCAATAAACGGTTTCAAAAAAAAAAAAAAAAAAAAAAAAAAAAAAAGAATACACCATTCGAAAGGCACAAAGCCACTAAACATGGCCAACAACCACTAAAATAACACAATCACTGACCTGCAACTGCCAAAAACAAACAGAGGCCCAATACACCACCACTCCTTATAACACACCCACCCAAACTTCAAACACTGCCACACCCACCCATGGACCAATAAAAAGGGCCCACACACACAAACCATGAGCCTTTGCAACAGACTCACTGCTGCCAGACACCACAGAACCAGACTACAAGCTACACCACACCTTACACTTGTACACCTTCACACGACCACCCTCACAAACACCCTCTCATCACATTCACACACACACACAACCATCCACACCCCCCCAACATCCACACACCCCCCACACCCACACCATCCCCACCCACACCCCTCACCATGCCCACTACCAAGAATCCAAAGTTCAGTTACCAAGAGTTGGAGGTCCTTGTTGATCAAATCCTCAGAGTCGAGCCACAGATCTTTGGAACATTGGTCAGAAGCACCAGCCAGGCAGCCAAAACAGCCATGTGGCAGAATATCGTCGATGCTGTGAATGCCGTTGCGGACACCAGGAGGACCAAGCAGGATTGCCAGAACAGGTGGTACGATCTGCGGAGGAGGGTCAGAGCCAAGAGGCAGGAGGAACACGACCAGGCCAACGCCACCGGAGGAGGGCCCTCCCGCAGAGCCGTACAGTACCATCCCTGGGAGGAGAGGGTGATGGCCATACTGCCGGTGGAGGCAGTTGAAGGATTAGAAGGACTCCGAGACCCGGGTGAGTACACAAACAACGCACCTCACATGGGGGGAACTGCAACCACAACCAAAATTACTAACAGGCACGCAACCACCACAAGCCATCGCATGACTCAACCACACTCCATGAGCAGGCACATGCCACTGCTGCCACCATGCCCCATGCACCCAGCTGGACAATGTCAAGTCACAGGCCACAGAAGACAACAACACATGACACGGTAACCCGGATGGCGGGAGGCTGGGCACCAAAAATCACATAGTGTGACTCCAAAGCAGACAACAATGCCCTCTGCCCATATGGCCTAGGTCACAGCCAGACAAACACTGTGTCCCAACACAGGAATGACTTGCCAGCAAATGGCGGACGCCTTGCATCAACACATGGGGGTGAAGGCACTGTTTTGCACATGACAGCAGCTAATGAACAGCCAACATTGTGAAAGAGTGGCAGCACACACCACCACAGCAGCAGCGCACAGACACACATCACACCAAATGGGTGCCTGGAGATCAGAAACAAACTCACATCAACAGGCCAAGGGCCACTCAAAGATCTGCTAACAGTGTGTGCCCAGGAAGCTGGGCCAAGGTGACAGAGGGTGACACACAGAGGGAGGGAGAGGGGGACAGAGAGGGAGGGAGACACAGGAAGACGGACAGAGGGAGGAGGCTGACACACAGAGGGAGGGAGAGGGGGACAGAGAGGGAGGGAGAGGGGGACAGAAAGGGAGGGAGAGGGGGACAGAGAAGGAGGGAGACACAGGGAGAGCAAATCAGTCCTTTGGTGTGTGGGAATGTCTGCTCGTCAGCAGGTGGACTGCGTGCATGTAGACAAGGGTGGCCAGTGCCAGAACCCCCCCTCTTCATCATGGCAAAACGCAGGGCCATGTCACAACCTGTACACGAGCACAAGGACAGCTACCTGCATCATATAAGTGTGTGGATCCACTCCATGTGCATATGTACAGTGCTACAAGGAAGGCGCAAATGCATGGCTCGCCACACCTGCACACTCCACTGCTGACTGCAGTCACACTTGACGCAGCAAGTAAGACTGTGCCACACATAGTTAAAGGGGCCAAATTGGTGCCCAAGGGACACACCCATGCACAAGTGCACTGTGAGTGGAATGCAAGACAGATCCTAATTCCAAGAGGAAATGTGCCAACTTTGAAACGGATGAAACATGGATGTTGCATGGACCAAAATTAACATTGTCTCTCTCACACACAGGTCAACGTCGTGCTGCACCCCCCAACACTGGGGGGGAACACTCACAGGACCCGGATCTGCAGGAGACCGATCCCACCGGCAGCGACCACACTCACCACTCTGCGGACGACCCCGACCGACCTGGCCCCTCTGGTGTCCAACCACCTGCAGCACCTGCGTCAGGTACAACCGTGCCAACCACCACCCCCACTCCTGCCACATCCCAGGAGACACCCAGGATCCCTGCCCCAACACCACAATGCAGCCAGGCTCGCCAGGAGGGACACGGTGTCCCGGGCACCCAGGAGGAGGCAGGCGACAACGCCAATGCCACCCCTCAGGGGTCCCGGAGACCCGATGTGCCCACAAGTGCAGGCCAGGCGCAAGTGGGCAGGGGTGGTGGGAGTGGAGGACGGCGGAGGCGCGAGCCTGACCAGTTGGCTGGGGATCCGGTATTTTCCCATGTCCGTAACATCCTGGACTCATACCGGCAGGACACCACGGGCATGGCCCAGGTTGTGTCCGTCCTCGAGGGGATCAAGGTCCAGCAGGCCCAGCAACATGCGGAGCTAATAGCCTGTCTACTGGTACACCAACGGAGGATGGAGGACAGACAGGCTGAGCAAGTGACGGCGTTCCAGGGGATTCACGCTACACTCCGTCGGATGGCCGACACCATGGCCGACCCTCCCTGTGCCAGAAGGCGGAGAACATCACCACCCACAGGGAGGGATCAGGAGGAGGAGGAGGAAACATCCGACGGAGCATCCCAGACGTCGTCACGGCCTGCTGCTGAGGTTCCCCGCAGGAAGCCGGGTCGTCCACGGAAAGGACCGTGAGGGTGGCTGCTTCATCACCATCTCCCAGGACACCTGGCCTGGCACCTGGCCCACTGGAGCAACAGCATCACAGCATCAAGAGACATTCTCTGCCACATGGCCCTGCTGGTCACTGGCTGACCAATGTTGACAAAGACTGTGGCATGGACTCTGAGGATTTCCAATGGCAAGGACACCAACTCCCCTACTGAACTTTGGATTCCCTAATCCCGGAAAGCCCCTCACTTTGTCCCCCCCCCCCCCAATAATAAATCACACTATTAAGAGTAGATGCCTGCTGGTAGCATTATTACCTAACATGTGTCTTGTACAGTCTAAACATGCCTGAGTCATCTGTTCTCTTCAACCATCCACACCCTGGGGCCTGAGTCTGGCACAGGACACATGGGTCACAGTTTATTAGGCAAGACAGACATGGAGCACCATACACACCCGTGATGGGCACAACCAGCTGAGGGGGTGGCCGAACAACCGTGCTGACAGACACATTGAGTACAGCAACAGTCATGCGCAGAGGTCAGGGATCCTGGCCAGTGTCCTGGGGGGCACCCAGGTATGTGTAGACAGGTGGCAGAACCATGTCCTGCAAGCTTGAGTCCGGTGGATGCAGAGAATGGGGTCATGGACAACGTTGGATGCATGGGGATGGCACATGTCACAATACCCACACAGTCATGGACATCATGCCCAATACACAGTCTCAGCACACACACACAGCTTGCATCTTGCCACTCGACACATTGACACATAGCCACAATCAGGGAATACCATGCCAGACATGCAGGATGCACCGTGCCAACACACCAGCATTGACTGAGAAGAGGCACCTTGGAGGCATAGGGACACCTTTATTAGTCATGTTTTTGGGATTGCAGAGGCAACTTGAAGTACACATGAACACATCATGTGGAGTGACATGTGGGTCCAACACTGGCACCCCCCTTCTGCAGCACAAATGCGTGATAGCCATGGTACTGGCACACAAGCGTCGGCTAACAGCTAAATACCCACAGCTGCACACGGAGAGCCTGCCATACACCATAGATCCGCTGATGTGGAAGTCCCACACCATGTCAAGCCAATGCTAACCGTATGTGTCCGAGGGCAGTGTCACACACATTGATGCCATCATCACAATCCACTATCCCATCACTGATGACTGTCAACCAGGCAGACCATCTATTCAGGTGTACACAGCTGCATGTCGTGTCCCATGGGGATGCGACATGGCTGCAGCGGAACCAAACCCCGACAGGGGCAGTGTGCACACATCGTGAACAACTGCCACACCCAATACACCCCAGATGCATCCCTTACCCCATGGAGACTTCCAAACGTGTCCGTGCCGGTAACGCTGAGTCAGCCCACGATGTCATGTCCATGAGGAATAGCAGTGCCACAACAATGCAACCAGCAAACGGCATGCGCAGGTACCTGGGGAAGAGAGACACACAAGAAGTCAGCCACAAAAAGCACAGCCACTTGCATGTGCATTTACTCGACACATGTATGGATGACAACATGCTAGGTCACAATTATGACTGGGGAAATACTACCATCACTGCCACCATCACTCCAGTGACACACCCACACACACCTCTGACCCACGTGCCATACATGCAGGTGGAGACACACATCACAACGCATGCCACACGGGGACCAATGCGTGCACACTCAGACACTGGTACTCACCACTAAGCAAAGAAGTCGCGTATGAGCCGAGTCCGGATGTCCTCTTGCGGCTCCACATCCTCCACATCACTAGCCCCATTGCCAAGCCCTTCGTCCTCCACGGGTGGATGGTCCTCGTCATGTTGATTCAGGATGAGTGGCACAGCTCTTTCAACTGCCATGTTGTGCAGCATGCAGCAGACCATGAAGATCTTGCAGACCTTCGCCGGGGCATAAGGGAGTGCACCGCCGGTCTTGTGGAGGCACCGGAATCGGCTCTTCAGCATGCCAAACGTCCTCTCTATCACTCGCCTTGTCCGGCCATGGGCGGTGTTATAGCGGAGCTGGGCCGGCGTGATGGGGTTGTGGAGAGGTGTCAGCAGCCAAGGCATGTTGGGATAGCCAGCGTCCCCTACATGGGAAGCACATGGACATCGTTAGAACTGGTGAAGCGGTCGTGCTGGTCGGCTATACAGAATACAGGACAGACAGACTGTACCCACCAACAACATATGCCCGTTCGTTGCGCAGCTGCATCATCATATCAGGCATCCCGCTACGCCTCATGATGCAGGCATCGTGTGCTGATCCTGGGAAACGAGCACAGACATGTGAAATCACCATATTGGACAGACACACCACAAGGGCATTGATGGAGTGGTAGTGCTTCCGATTGCGTTACGCCACCTCCCGTGCGTGTGGTGGTACCAAACCTACATGTGTCCCATCTATGGACCCAATGACATGGGGCATCCCTCCCAGGGCATAGAATCCACGCTTGACCTCAGTCATCTGTTCAGGGGTTGGGAACTTGATGAAGTCATCCAGGTGAATCAACATGGCCTCCAAGAAATCATGCAGCACACCGCTGAACATGCTCTGGGACATGCCACCAACATGAGCTATGGTATTTTGGAAGGTACCCGTGGCAAGAAAATGTAGGGCAGCCATTACCTTCAGCTGGGGTGTCAGTGCCGTAGGATACCTGTGCTGCGGTTGCAGGTGTGGTGCCAGTCTCGCCGTCAGCTCCAGGATCAACGGTTGGGTGAAGCGGTAGATCCGGATCCTGTCATTCTCCTGCATGGCAGCCAAGTCTGGAATTCTTCGGGCAAGAGGCGGCGCTCTGCAGTAATTTGGAAGTGACAAGGAAGAGTGAGTGCACTACGACAACAACTCATGTCTACTGAGCACATGTAAATCTGGCAATACACACATGCTACATAGGGAGTCAGGTATTTGCTACATGTCCAGGACACGTATGGATGCAAGGTGACACTCCTTCCAAGACCCAGCTACACACGGAGATTGAGAACCTCCCCATGCCACGCCATGGGAATAGCTGTGTCCCAGTGCAAGTGAACAGCCCGACGCAAGACAGGAGTGACATACACCCACACATCAGCAGAAGTGGGATGCCGATTGCATAGACTGGTTGCGGAACACCGGAGCCACAGGTCACATGACATTACACTAGGCCTGCCCACACACCTTGCCATGAAGGTGCACATGTCATGACTCACCACACATTCCTTGTGAGGATGCTGACATGGCCTTGTCACGCTACTCCGTGTCCCATGCATACATGTGCACCTCACATCCGATACCACATGTGGCATGGTGTGCGGAACAGTGTGCAATGACAATCTACACACAGACACATGTTGGTTGCTGCAACGGCTGCAGCTTTTGAGGGTGCTACAACATCAACCTGATGAAAATCCCGGACACATAAATGACATAGTCACATTGTGCACTGTGGGTAGTGACAAGTCATGTGTCATGACCCCTGTACCGGGCATCATGGGACACTTCCGTGTGTTGGTGTCCGTGCCATGCCAGTGACGCTCACCCCAAGTGCGCAGTACGACATGCACACATGTCAAAGGAGTCAAGGGCATGCCTGGCACACATTGCACCGTCACACAGTAGACCTATGCACATCTCCTCATACATCTGGTGCCTTCTCCACTCAGGAGGCATGTTCCACATCACAGCCTGTCACACCTGTGCCCCACACATGTAGTAATGCACAGACGATGCCTTGATGTCCATTCCTGGACAAGTATGTCCATCCATGGACAAGTATGTCCATCCATGGACAAGTATGTCCATCCATGGACAAGTATGTCCGCCCTATTCCTACCTGTGTGTCGCCTATCACCACTGTGATGTGTAAAAACCGCCGTACTGCTGCTAAGAGGGCCTGTGTATGTTCCCAAATCACTGTGGGAGTGCTGCCGTATGTGTACCCATCGTGATGGCGAGCGTACAGGCATTTGTACGGTCCGTACCACTACGGGTACGCATACGCGTGCAGACCCATAGTGATAGTGAGCGTAGATGCGTGTGTACGGTCCGTACCACTACGAGTACGCATACGCGTGCAGACCCATAGTGATAGTGAGCGTAGATGCGTGTGTACGGTCCGTACCACTACGAGTACGCATACGCGTGCAGACCCATAGTGATAGTGAGCGTAGATGCGTGTGTACGGCCCTATCACTATGGGTCTGCACGCGTATACGTACCCGTAGTGGTACGGACCGTACACACGCATCTACGCTCACTATCACTATGGGTCTGCACGCGTATGCGTACCCGTAGTGGTACGGACCGTACACACGCATCTACGCTCACTATCACTATGGGTCTGCACGCGTATGCGTACCCGTAGTGGTACGGACCGTACACACGCATCTACGCTCACTATCACTATGGGTCTGCACGCGTATGTGTACCCGTAGTGGTACGGACCGTACACACGCATCTACGCTCACTATCACTATGGGTCTGCACGCGTATGCGTACTCGTAGTGATAGTGAGCGTACATGCGAGTGTACGGCCCGTACCACTACGAGTACGCATACGCGTGCAGACCCATAGTGATAGTGAACGTAGGCATGCATGTACGGGCCGTTGCCATGCATTTGGGGTGCCCTAGGGCCCCGAAACGCACCGTACCTGTGTGTGATGCTCCAAATTACATAGGGGACAAGTATTAAGGCCTAGATGCATGCTGGTTGTCATGGAGACCAAGTTCAAATTTCGAAATTGTTCTGGAAGGTGCACAGCAGAAGTCAGTTGGAATTATTCTACTTTGTTGCAATGTGTTTGTGGGGCTGACATCATGCAGGAGAATGAAACCGATAGAGAACCCACAGACTGCTAGGTTTGAAGGGATTGGTGGAAACATAGGATGCAAATGTGAGTGACCAATCACTCTGTACTCCTGTGCATGAGACTGGGCAGAAGGGCACATATAAGGCAGCCAGGTCCCATGAGGGAGTACTTGCCTGCACATCTTTGCATTCGTCGACCCAGCTGCTGCTACTGATTCCCTGGAACCATGTCAAGGGCTGTGGAGAGGACACAGCCATTCACCCTGGAGGAGAACATGGCTCTGCTGGATGTGATCCTCCCACAGTACTCCATGCTGTATGGGCGACCAGGGTATCAGGTGAGTGCATAGGCCACTGCCACAGACTGTCCCTATGTTGTGACTGTGACTTCTGCCATTGTGTCCAGGTGTAACACACATGCCATGTACTGTCGGGGGTGTCCCAGGGGGGGGGTGCCTGATGTCTCCCAGCAGTGCCCTGAGACAGGAGGGGTGGGTGTGGAGTCCTCCCAGCAGTGCCCTGAGACAGGAGGGGTGGGGGCCTATCACTCACAGCAGTGCCCTGAGCCAGGAGGGGTGTGTGCAGAGTCCTCCCAGCAGTGCCCTGAGACAGGAGGGGTGGGGGCCTATCACTCACAGCAGTGCCCTGAGCCAGGAGGGGTGTGTGCAGAGTCCTCCCAGCAGTGCCCTGAGACAGGAGGGGTGGGGGCCTATCACTCACAGCAGTGCCCTGAGACAGGAGGGGTGGGGGCCTATCACTCACAGCAGTGCCCTGAGACAGGAGGGGTGTGTGCAGAGTCCTCCCAGCAGTGCCCTGAGACAGGAGGGGTGGGGGCCTATCACTCACAGCAGTGCCCTGAGACAGGAGGGGTGTGTGCAGAGTCCTCCCAGCAGTGCCCTGAGACAGGAGGGGTGGGGGCCTATCACTCACAGCAGTGCCCTGAGACAGGAGGGGTGTGTGCAGAGTCCTCCCAGCAGTGCCCTGAGACAGGAGGGGTGGGGGCCTATCACTCACAGCAGTGCCCTGAGACAGGAGGGGTGGGGGCCTATCACTAACAGCAGTGCCCTGAGACAGGAGGGGTGGGGGCCTATCACTAACAGCAGTGCCCTGAGACAGGAGGGGTGGGGGCCTATCACTCACAGCAGTGCCCTGAGACAGGAGGGGTGGGTGTGATGCACAGTGTGAGCCTTGATCATTGATTGTGACATTGCCATCATTCCACCTGTGTACCCACTGTGGCACGTACTGCTTTTTCCCTCACCAGGGGATGATGTCCCTATGACAAAGGTGCAATGCGTTGGCTGCATGACATGCCTTGTTGTAACCAGCTAATTTGTACCCATATGTCTCTCTGTGACATGTGGCTGGTGTATTGATGTGGTGTCACTTGTTCCTCCTCACAGGTAGGCGCCACTGCCAAGGAGCAGATCTGGCTGACCGCCGTCAGTGCCGTGAGGGGTGTGGATGGTCGGAGGCGGAGCCTGCCCCAGGTGAGGAAACGCTGGCAGGATATCCGGTGCTGGACGCGGAGGATTGCACGGCTCCTGCTGGGGGACTCACCTGAGAGCCACAAGAACCGCGGCCGCCGCCGTCTGAGCCACCTCCACAGGCGTGTGCTGCCGGTGGTCTTTCCAGACCTGGAGAGGCACTTACAGGCGATGCAGCAGCCGGAAGGGGGTAGGTACATGTGTGTTTGTTGTGTGTCACCGGCATTTGTAAGGGCACAGTAGCATGAATTCACTGGCAGGGTTTAAAGGTGCTGTGCAGATCCTGTTTGCCCCAGTATAGCGCTGCGCCCCTGCCACCCTTCCCCTCCTTGCAATGTGTTCCCTGGTCTGTGTGTAGTCACTCCTTCACAAGGTAATGTAGGCTGGCGCTTTGTCCACGAGAACAATGACTGTAGCATCATGTGTGGGGGTGGTGTGTAACAGGTTGTGGGACCTTGCCTGTGCACTGTCAAGTTCACTGCATGTGGGTTCCATGTCAGTTGGCACTGATGCTGACTCCAGACATGGGAGTTGGTATCTCATGTGTCATGCCTTACAGCGCGCATGTCCTATGTAGTGGCCTGTGACATGATGTGCATGAGTGTGCGATACACATAGTGCAGGGATGGTGACGTGTGTTGCAGTCATTACCATTCAGTAGCATGTAGTTGCGTGCCCACTACTGTCCCCTGGGGCACCTTTTCCTCAGTGGTGTATGTGTCATCATAAACGTGGACAATCTCAGTGTCTACAGCGTAGGTTGTGCTCTGTGCCATTGTCCCCTGTCACCATGTATATAGACGTGCTATTTTGTACAGGTGTCCACTGTGCAGCCTGACCTGATGTCCTTCTTCATACTCACAGTTGCCAGTGCCTGTGTGTCTTGTTATACTCATCTGAGGATGGGCACTGGTACCTCATTATTTGTACAGGCGCACCTTGGCTGTTTGGCGTCCAATCTTGCTTTTTGCCTGCCCCTGTGTGTATCACCCAGACTATGAGATGTTGGTGCCACCTGTGTCTCAACAATTTGCCTCGTGTAGGGTCTTGTTGGGGCGGGCAATGCCTATGTGTCAAATCCTGATTTCTACTTGCTGGGTCTGGGCAGTGTGTGATGTGTCTGGACACACACGCAATGTGCAGTGACCGAGTCATGTTGGGCATGTTTTCAGCATTACCTATGCAGCATGTGTCTCAAGTTCATGGATATGGTCCCTGGTCATCGGTATTTTCGCCAACGCTGTGTGGTGCAGATGCAGTGCTGGATTGTCCCCAGGGCCTGGGTGCTATGTCAGACTCCGTTTCCTGTGTTTAGCTATTGTCTCATGCTCTCCATGGTATTTCAGTGGCATGGTGGCTCAACCAACTGTGTGTTTCATGCCCTACATCGGTACCTTGTTTAGTAGATGTTAGGGATCTTCCTTTTCAGGCTATGCAGTGTTACCTATGTCGATTGGACTCATGTGACTGATGTGTACAGCTGTCTGATTAATTTCTGTCTCTCCACCCTGCCCACAGCATCGTCGGGGGACACAGAGGGAGACATGGACACAGGCAAGGCGGAGGGACCGAGCACCAGTGCCAGCCGTGACATCGGGCTGGCACATCGAGTGGGACAGAGGTGGAGGATAGTGCGGCCGAGGACCTGTCGACTGGCACGTCAGAATACGAAGCTGACAGGTCTGAGGAGGATGTCTCCGAGTGGGCGGTGGCTGCACCAGCAGCTGACAGCGGAACAACACCTCGCACCGCCCCCTCAGTTCCCACCAGCCGCCTCCCACTTGCTTGTGTCCCTTCCCAGCGTGCCCGGTCACAGCATGTCTCCTTCCTGCCAGGCACCACACCCCCTGCCCCTGTCTCCACTGCTGCCGCCAATGCAGAGTCTGTGGACATCCAGCGGCAACTGCAGGTTGGTCAGGCTGCGATCCTTAATGTCCTCCATGCCCACGGCAAAACCCTCACCAACATCGAGGCTTTCTTGGAGGGCATTCATTCATCGCAGGCTGACCAACGCAACTTGCTGAGGTCCATAGACTCCACACTGACTGCAGCAGTGGGTCTCCTGCAGCGCGACCTCCCCCCACCTACCCCTGCCCCATCCACACTTCCCACTCCCATGCCTGTCCCACGTACACCCAGACGTCAGCATGCACCCACATCAACGGACACGGGCACCACACCAGCAGGGAAGGTCCACCGCACTCCTCCTGACACGCACACACAGGGTGAGGTAGGCACACCCACTGGGTCGGGGGGCAAACGTGTGACACGCAGCCATAGTGGGAGTCCGCATTCCACCCAGTCCACTCCCTCCAAATCCCCTCCCCTCAGCTCTCCTGGCCACATCTCCCCCAAGGACTCCTTCATGGCCGCTCTGTCCCTGAGCCCCACAGTTATACCACCACGCAAGCGGTCAAGGAGGTCCCCGGTCAGGGTGGTTGAGTCTCCCCCCCTGTCTCCACCCTCCCCCGGTGGCGCTGCGACCCATCCCTCTGACCCCCCCCCCTCCTTGGGGCCTGAGGTCCCTTCGGGTGCAGGGGACTCCCTGGAGGACCTTGCAAAGGTGTGTAGTGCCATCCTGGCCTCCGCCTTTGGCACTGACCCACCCCCTGTGGTGGAGTCCTCCATCCCTGCACCCACAACGCCGCCCCTTTGCCCTGATGTCCCTGCGGTGCCTGTTGCTTCCCCCCCCCCTGATGCCCTCACCAGTGTGGAAGACGATGCCATTTGACTGTGCAGGCAAGGTAGGGGACACGCATCCCACTGTGTCCCCCATCCAGCTGAGAATCATTGACTGCCCTATGGGCTTTGTGAAGATTGAACTGCCTGCGATCCACGGACATTGTGCTCATGCTGAATAAAGCTTAATTTTGTTTTCATTATCACACTACTGCTATGCTGGTATTGGTGTTGGTGGGGCTGCTACATGGTTTTGGGTGGTGTGTAAGGGTTTGGGTGTGTGGGATATGTAGTAGTGTACTGCTCATTGGTGGGACCCTGGGATCTGTGTGCCATCACAAGGTGTTGGCTAACTTTCTTTGTTCATGTAAGCAGTTACTGCATGGTGCACTTGTCCCAGGGTGTATTCCTTCCTCTGTGTACCCAGCTTTCTTCCCTGCAGGGTGTTCCCAATGTTTAGCGCAGAGCTGTGTCTACATGAGCTGTGTGTGTGACGGAGCCCTTCTACTTTGGCCATGCATGCAGGGCCATGTCTCCACCTGCAACAATCGTGGCATCCTTGGTGATCACTGTACTTGTGTGTGGAGTCTGTTGACATGAGTTCATGGGGACATGTTCCCTTGTAGCCAGTATGCATGTGGATAATTCTGGCCTCACACACATGTGTTACACCCCTCCTGTCTCAGGGCACTGCTGGGAGTGATAGGCACCCACCCCTCCTGTCTCAGGGCACTGCTGGGAGGACTCTGCACACACCCCTCCTGTCTCAGGGCACTGCTGGGAGGACTCCACACCCACCCCTCCTGTCTCAGGGCACTGCTGGGAGGACTCCACACCCACCCCTCCTGGCTCAGGGCACTGCTGGGAGTGATAGGCACCCACCCCTCCTGTCTCAGGGCACTGCTGGGAGGACTCTGCACACACCCCTCCTGTCTCAGGGCACTGCTGGGAGGACTCCACACCCACCCCTCCTGTCTCAGGGCACTGCTGGGAGGACTCCACACCCACCCCTCCTGTCTCAGGGCACTGCTGGGAGTGATAGGCACCCACCCCTCCTGTCTCAGGGCACTGCTGGGAGGACTCTGCACACACCCCTCCTGTCTCAGGGCACTGCTGGGAGGACTCCACACCCACCCCTCCTGTCTCAGGGCACTGCTGGGAGGACTCCACACCCACCCCTCCTGGCTCAGGGCACTGCTGGGAGTGATAGGCACCCACCCCTCCTGTCTCAGGGCACTGCTGTTAGTGATAGGCACCCACCCCTCCTGTCTCAGGGCACCGCTGGGAGGACTCTGCACACACCCCTCCTGTCTCAGGGCACTGCTGGGATGACTCCACACCCACCCCTCCTGTCTCAGGGCACTGCTGGGAGTGATAGGCACCCACCCCTCCTGTCTCAGGGCACTGCTGGGAGGACTCTGCACACACCCCTCCTGTCTCAGGGCACTGCTGGGAGGACTCCACACCCACCCCTCCTGTCTCAGGGCACTGCTGGGTGGACTCTGCACACACACCTCCGATTTCAGGATATGTACGCTTGGAACATACACGGTGGGGGTACGCTCAATGCATTCGAGGTGAGGGTACGAGTCTACTTACACTGGTGTGGTGGGGGTACGCTCCATGCATACGCGGGTGAGGGTACGGGTCGTACTTACACTGTTGGGCTGGGGGGTACGCTCCTTGCATATGCGGGTGGGGGTACGGGTCGTACTTACACTGTTGGGGTGGGGGTACGGTCCGTGAGTCCGCGGGTGGGGGTAGGAGTCATACTTACACTGGTGGGGGTGGGGGTACGGTCCGTACGTCCGCGGGTGAGGGTTCGAGTCGTACTTACACTGTTGGCATGGAGGGTACGCTCCATGCATACGCGGGTGAGGGTTCGAGTCGTACTTACACTGTTGGCATGGGGGGTACGCTCCATGCATACGCGGGTGGGGGTACGGGTCGTACTTACACTGTTGGGCTGGGGGGTACGCTCCATGCATACGCGGGTGGGGGTACGGGTCGTACTTACACTGTTGGGCTGGGGGGTACGCTCCATGCATACGCGGGTGGGGGTACGGGTCGTACTTACACTGTTGGGCTGGGGGGTACGCTCCTTGCATACGCGGGTGAGGGTACGGGTCGTACTTACACTGTTGGGCTGGGGGGTACGCTCCATGCATACGCGGGTGGGGGTACGGGTCGTACTTACACTGTTGGGGTGGGGGGTACGCTCCTTGCATACGCGGGTGAGGGTACGGGTCGTACTTACACTGTTGGGCTGGGGGGTACGCTCCATGCATACGCGGGTGGGGGTACGGGTCGTACTTACACTGTTGGGCTGGGGGGTACGCTCCATGCATACGCGGGTGGGGGTACGGGTCGTACTTACACTGTTGGGCTGGGGGGTACGCTCCTTGCATACGCGGGTGAGGGTACGGGTCGTACTTACACTGTTGGGCTGGGGGGTACGCTCCATGCATACGCGGGTGGGGGTACGGGTCGTACTTACACTGTTGGGGTGGGGGGTACGCTCCTTGCATACGCGGGTGAGGGTACGGGTCGTACTTACACTGTTGGGCTGGGGGGTACGCTCCATGCATACGCGGGTGGGGGTACGGGTCGTACTTACACTGTTGGGGTGGGGGTACGGTCCGTGAGTCCGCGGGTGGGGGTAGGAGTCGTACTTACACTGGTGGGGGTGGGGGTACGGTCCGTACGTCCGCGGGTGAGGGTTCGAGTCGTACTTACACTGTTGGCATGGAGGGTACGCTCCATGCATACGCGGGTGGGGGTACGGGTCGTACTTACACTGTTGGGGTGGGGGGTACGCTCCTTGCATATGCGGGTGAGGGTACGGGTCGTACTTACACTGTTGGGGTGGGGGGTACGCTCCATGCATACGCGGGTGAGGGTACGGGTCGTACTTACACTGTTGGGGTGGGGGTACGCTCCATGCATACGCGGGTGGGGGTACGGGTCGTACTTTCACTGTTGGGGTGGGGGGTGCGCTCCTTGCATACGGGGTGGGGGTAGGGTCCGTACATATCCGTCCCCACGCTATGTGATGTTTGTGCGGCCCGTACCCAGGCCTTTGCCACGTGGGTGCGATCCGTCCCGCCATTGTTGGGGTGACGTGTGTGGGCGTGGTCCGACTCGTACCCACGCTCTTCAGGCGTGGGTACGGGACGTACCTGTCTGGTTGTGTTGCCGGTTCGCGTGGTGACGGACTTCCGTTGTGGCGGTCGCAGGCTTATCAGGACACGCCCCCACCCCCTCGTGGTGACCAGGGCATGGGAGTCAGGTATGTCCAGGCCATGTGTGGTGTGTGACTTATGTGGTTGTTTTGTGGCCTGCCCTGGTCCTGCCACCCCCACCCCACCCCACTTTCCCCCCTCCCTTAGTTATTCTGACCTTCTGCGGCGTCTGCGTCGTAACCTGTAGAGGAGGTGGACTGCTATGAGGGCAGGGATGACTCGTAGGTTCGGGTCCATGTCTGTCCGTCGCGTACTGGTACTCCTTGATCGCGTCGTCCTGTCGCGTACGGGTCCTCCTTGATCGCGTCGTCCTGTCGCGTACGGGTCCTCCTTGGTGGCGTCGTCCTGTGTGTCCGTCACGTACTGGTCCTCCTTGTTCGCGTCGTCGTCTGTCCGTCGCGTACTGGTGGTCCTTGTTCGCGTCGTCCTGATTTCCCGGCAGTTTTTGGCTGCCGCAAAATATTCACCGTGCGGGGTGACGTCGGTGCGAATCGTGATTCCTGGGTCGTGAATGGCTGGCTGCGAGCGTCCCGACGTCAGGTCGGCGCTTTCCCGGATCGCATTGGTAGGTGTTTTTTTGTTCGGTCGGCCTTTTTTACGATTCGTACGGTGATGGTGTACCCGTGCGAATCGTAATTCCTTGTTTGTAAAAATTGACGACCGGGTACGCGTCGGGCGGAGATTGTGCTCCGTCCGACGGTTCGTACCCGGTTTTTGCCGGATCGTGATCGGCACCTCTATGTCTACCGCATCAGACCTCCCATAATTTGGAAACACTCCCAAATGATATAACCATTCCACCTTTATCTATCAACCAATTATCCACCTATACATGCAATCCACATTAGAAAACTAGTCTGACTACGAAAAACTTGAAATGATATGTCATTATACAGTCTGTCACCATGCAACACATAAAAACATATACATCATCATAAAAACACCAAATTACCTCTTCAACCCCATGCCATCATCTCAGTATTCAATTACACACAATGTGGCATATGGCTATGAAACTCAAGATCTGTGAACAAGGGTTCATGAGTCTATTTGAGTTTGCTAACTCAAATTGGGATCTGCAGACCCCTCCCTAAAGAAAGAGGTCCAGCTGTGCTTGGCCTACTGAAGACCATGTGTTGCAGGAGTTGGCCACCCATGGGGGTCTGGGCGCATGGGGTACGGTATACATATAAAGAAGGTTGATCTAGGATATGATTAAAAGAAACTCACTTGGATGTAATACAATCCAGAAAAGAAGAAATTCATTGAAGAAAACAAGGTTAGGAAGAAGTTATGGTTAGCTTTGAGTTTAACATGTAGACTTACGTTTAAAAAGAAATCAGAAATTCAATAACAAATTACATTTAAAGTTCAGCTATAAAACCAAAAAACTGTCAAATTCACATTATGGTTAGCTCCGCAGTCTATAATTTATACAGTAGCCATTCAAATCCTTACTCACCAGCTTTGCTGCTTATGATCTCACAATATTCTTCAAACAAATAACATCTAAAAGTTCAAGTTAATTAAAGTGCAACTAATATATACTGCTACATTTATTGTCATTTTATAGTGTTAAGGTTTATGTAATATGTAATCTCATCTGTAAGCTTTAGTGACGTCAATTTTAATTACATTTGTCACATCAAGGGTGCGGTCATGGGCATTGCATTTGGCGTGTAAGCTATGGTTTGCATGGCAGTGTGCAAGTTATGGATTGCTTTCATCACTATATAATTATGATTCAGCTGCACTTTTCATTCAAAAGGTATTTTTTTATTTATTTTCCTATTACTTTAATCTCGTGGTTGGATTTATATCAAATTTTCCAGCTTATCCATATATGTGCAAGGAAAAAAAGATAAGGGGGTCAAAAGAGGAGTGTATTTCCCATTTTAGCTCACATACCCTGCAGCCCAAACCACTGAATGGATATAGGCTTAAACATGGCATGAAATTAGATCTTTTTTCATAAAGTGTGTTTTTCTTTGGTGTAAATTGGTTCAGTAGTTTTTGCGATATGAGCATTTAAGAAGTAGCCAAACAGGCATTAAAGGGTTAACACGGTACATTTCTGCCATTTTAACTCGAAAGTCATGACTCCTTTCAATCACCTTTTTAATTACTTTAAAAAGTGTTTTTTGCTCAATAAGGTCTCCGAAATTATTTTTCAACTACCTTGCAACTATCACATGTTTTGTGGAAAAAAATAATGCACAGTCGAGGAGGTGCGAGCCTAAGAGGTGTCCAATGCCAGGAGGGTGTTAAGGGGTACCAAGAGGTAAGGAAAGCAAACGTCCCAATTCTGGGAAAATAAACATTACTATCAGCATGTGACTCTTGAGTCAAAAAGATATAAGAGTCACACGAGCTGCAATTTTGTGGCTGACTCTTAAATCACTTCTGGCTTGAGATTTTCATTACTCTCAATTCACCTCTGACTCCAGAGTTTCGTGCTGAACAAAATAAAGAAAAGACAAAGGCAAACACTTCAGCAAGAGTCTGGCCACAAGCAAAGACCATTGTTTTATGCCCAACTCCTCATGTGCTTGCCAAAAGGCTGTGCACAATGGGATAGGTTACAGGCAGTGGAAGGTTGCAGAGCCCGGGAACAGGCAAGGCCCACAGCAATCACGCAAAGACCCTGAGCAGCAGTGGTTAACGGTTGGCAGGGGGTATCGTACCAGGCTTGTCTACAGAACCAGCTCTTGTGCTAACTCCCCGTTGCACAGAGCTGAATAGGGGTGGGTTGTTGACAGAGGTGCCGATCACGATCCGGCAAAAACCGGGTACGAACCGTCGGACGGAGCACAATCTCCGCCCGACGCGTACCCGGTCGTCAATTTTTACAAACAAGGAATTACGATTCGCACGGGTACACCATCACCGTACGAATCGTAAAAAAGGCCGACCGAACAAAAAAACACCTACCAATGCGATCCGGGAAAGCGCCGACCTGACGTCGGGACGCTCGCAGCCAGCCATTCACGACCCAGGAATCACGATTCGCACCGACGTCACCCCGCACGGTGAATATTTTGCGGCAGCCAAAAACTGCCGGGAAATCAGGACGACGCGAATAAGGACCACCAGTACGCGACGGACAGACGACGACGCGAACAAGGAGGACCAGTACGTGACGGACACACAGGACGACGCCACCAAGGAGGACCCGTACGCGACAGGACGACGCGATCAAGGAGGACCCGTACGCGACAGGACGACGCGATCAAGGAGTACCAGTACGCGACGGACAGACATGGACCCGAACCTACGAGTCATCCCTGCCCTCATAGCAGTCCACCTCCTCTACAGGTTACGACGCAGACGCCGCAGAAGGTCAGAATAACTAAGGGAGGGGGGAAAGTGGGGTGGGGTGGGGGTGGCAGGACCAGGGCAGGCCACAAAACAACCACATAAGTCACACACCACACATGGCCTGGACATACCTGACTCCCATGCCCTGGTCACCACGAGGGGGTGGGGGCGTGTCCTGATAAGCCTGCGACCGCCACAACGGAAGTCCGTCACCACGCGAACCGGCAACACAACCAGACAGGTACGTCCCGTACCCACGCCTGAAGAGCGTGGGTACGAGTCGGACCACGCCCACACACGTCACCCCAACAATGGCGGGACGGATCGCACCCACGTGGCAAAGGCCTGGGTACGGGCCGCACAAACATCACATAGCGTGGGGACGGATATGTACGGACCCTACCCCCACCCCGTATGCAAGGAGCGCACCCCCCACCCCAACAGTGAAAGTACGACCCGTACCCCCACCCGCGTATGCATGGAGCGTACCCCCACCCCAACAGTGTAAGTACGACCCGTACCCTCACCCGCGTATGCATGGAGCGTACCCCCCACCCCAACAGTGTAAGTACGACCCGTACCCTCACCCGCATATGCAAGGAGCGTACCCCCCACCCCAACAGTGTAAGTACGACCCGTACCCCCACCCGCGTATGCATGGAGCGTACCCTCCATGCCAACAGTGTAAGTACGACTCGAACCCTCACCCGCAGACGTACGGACCGTACCCCCACCCCCACCAGTGTAAGTACGACTCCTACCCCCACCAGCGGACTCACGGACCGTACCCCCACCCCAACAGTGTAAGTACGACCCGTACCCCCACCCGCGTATGCATGGAGCGTACCCCCCAGCCCAACAGTGTAAGTACGACCCGTACCCTCACCCGCGTATGCAAGGAGCGTACCCCCCACCCCAACAGTGTAAGTACGACCCGTACCCCCACCCGCGTATGCATGGAGCGTACCCCCCCAGCCCAACAGTGTAAGTACGACCCGTACCCTCACCCGCGTATGCAAGGAGCGTACCCCCCAGCCCAACAGTGTAAGTACGACCCGTACCCCCACCCGCGTATGCATGGAGCGTACCCCCCAGCCCAACAGTGTAAGTACGACCCGTACCCCCACCCGCATATGCATGGAGCGTACCCCCCAGCCCAACAGTGTAAGTACGACCCGTACCCTCACCCGCGTATGCAAGGAGCGTACCCCCCACCCCAACAGTGTAAGTACGACCCGTACCCCCACCCGCGTATGCATGGAGCGTACCCCCCAGCCCAACAGTGTAAGTACGACCCGTACCCTCACCCGCGTATGCAAGGAGCGTACCCCCCAGCCCAACAGTGTAAGTACGACCCATACCCCCACCCGCGTATGCATGGAGCGTACCCCCCAGCCCAACAGTGTAAGTACGACCCGTACCCCCACCCGCGTATGCATGGAGCGTACCCCCCAGCCCAACAGTGTAAGTACGACCCGTACCCCCACCCGCGTATGCATGGAGCGTACCCCCCATGCCAACAGTGTAAGTACGACTCGAACCCTCACCCGCGTATGCATGGAGCGTACCCTCCATGCCAACAGTGTAAGTACGACTCGAACCCTCACCCGCGGACGTACGGACCGTACCCCCACCCCCACCAGTGTAAGTACGACTCCTACCCCCACCCGCGGACTCACGGACCATACCCCCACCCCAACAGTGTAAGTACGACCCGTACCCCCACCCGCGTATGCAAGGAGCGTACCCCCCAGCCCAACAGTGTAAGTACGACCCGTACCCTCACCCGCGTATGCATGGAGCGTACCCCCACCACACCAGTGTAAGTAGACTCGTACCCTCACCTCGAATGCATTGAGCGTACCCCCACCGTGTATGTTCCAAGCGTACATATCCTGAAATCGGAGGTGTGTGTGCAGAGTCCACCCAGCAGTGCCCTGAGACAGGAGGGGTGGGTGTGGAGTCCTCCCAGCAGTGCCCTGAGACAGGAGGGGTGTGTGCAGAGTCCTCCCAGCAGTGCCCTGAGACAGGAGGGGTGGGTGCCTATCACTCCCAGCAGTGCCCTGAGACAGGAGGGGTGGGTGTGGAGTCCTCCCAGCAGTGCCCTGAGACAGGAGGGGTGTGTGCAGAGTCCTCCCAGCAGTGCCCTGAGACAGGAGGGGTGGGTGCCTATCACTAACAGCAGTGCCCTGAGACAGGAGGGGTGGGTGCCTATCACTCCCAGCAGTGCCCTGAGCCAGGAGGGGTGGGTGTGGAGTCCTCCCAGCAGTGCCCTGAGACAGGAGGGGTGTGTGCAGAGTCCTCCCAGCAGTGCCCTGAGACAGGAGGGGTGGGTGCCTATCACTCCCAGCAGTGCCCTGAGACAGGAGGGGTGTAACACATGTGTGTGAGGCCAGAATTATCCACATGCACACTGGCTACAAGGGAACATGTCCCCATGAACTCATGTCAACAGACTCCACACACAAGTACAGTGATCACCAAGGATGCCACGATTGTTGCAGGTGGAGACATGGCCCTGCATGCATGGCCAAAGTAGAAGGGCTCCGTCACACACACAGCTCATGTAGACACAGCTCTGCGCTAAACATTGGGAACACCCTGCAGGGAAGAAAGCTGGGTACACAGAGGAAGGAATACACCCTGGGACAAGTGCACCATGCAGTAACTGCTTACATGAACAAAGAAAGTTAGCCAACACCTTGTGATGGCACACAGATCCCAGGGTCCCACCAATGAGCAGTACACTACTACATATCCCACACACCCAAACCCTTACACACCACCCAAAACCATGTAGCAGCCCCACCAACACCAATACCAGCATAGCAGTAGTGTGATAATGAAAACAAAATTAAGCTTTATTCAGCATGAGCACAATGTCCGTGGATCGCAGGCAGTTCAATCTTCACAAAGCCCATAGGGCAGTCAATGATTCTCAGCTGGATGGGGGACACAGTGGGATGCGTGTCCCCTACCTTGCCTGCACAGTCAAATGGCATCGTCTTCCACACTGGTGAGGGCATCAGGGGGGGGGGAAGCAACAGGCACCGCAGGGACATCAGGGCAAAGGGGCGGCGTTGTGGGTGCAGGGATGGAGGACTCCACCACAGGGGGTGGGTCAGTGCCAAAGGCGGAGGCCAGGATGGCACTACACACCTTTGCAAGGTCCTCCAGGGAGTCCCCTGCACCCGAAGGGACCTCAGGCCCCAAGGAGGGGGGGGGGTCAGAGGGATGGGTCGCAGCGCCACCGGGGGAGGGTGGAGACAGGGGGGGAGACTCAACCACCCTGACCGGGGACCTCCTTGACCGCTTGCGTGGTGGTATAACTGTGGGGCTCAGGGACAGAGCGGCCATGAAGGAGTCCTTGGGGGAGATGTGGCCAGGAGAGCTGAGGGGAGGGGATTTGGAGGGAGTGGACTGGGTGGAATGCGGACTCCTACTATGGCTGCGTGTCACACGTTTGCCCCCCGACCCAGTGGGTGTGCCTACCTCACCCTGTGTGTGCGTGTCAGGAGGAGTGCGGTGGACCTTCACTGCTGGTGTGGTGCCCGTGTCCGTTGATGTGGGTGCATGCCGATGTCTGGGTGTACGTGGGACAGGCATGGGAGTGGGAAGTGTGGATGGGGCAGGGGTAGGTGGGGGGAGGTCGCGCTGCAGGAGACCCACTGCTGCAGTCAGTGTGGAGTCTATGGACCTCAGCAAGTTGCGTTGGTCAGCCTGCGATGAATGAATGCCCTCCAAGAAAGCCTCGATGTTGGTGAGGGTTTTGCCGTGGGCATGGAGGACATTAAGGATCGCAGCCTGACCAACCTGCAGTTGCCGCTGGATGTCCACAGACTCTGCATTGGCGGCAGCAGTGGAGACAGGGGCAGGGGGTGCAGTGCCTGGCAGGAAGGAGACATGCTGTGACCGGGCACGCTGGGAAGGGACACGAGCAAGTGGGAGGCGGCTGGTGGGAACTGAGGGGGCGGTGCGAGGTGTTGTTCCGCTGTCAGCTGCTGGTGCAGCCACCGCCCACTCGGAGACATCCTCCTCGGACCTGTCAGCTTCGTATTCTGACGTGCCAGTCGACAGGTCCTCGGCCGCACTATCCTCCACCTCTGTCCCACTCGATGTGCCAGCCCCGATGTCACGGCTGGCACTGGTGCTCGGTCCCTCCGCCTTGCCTGTGTCCATGTCTCCCTCTGTGTCCCCCGACGATGCTGTGGGCAGGGTGGAGAGACAGAAATTAATCAGACAGCTGTACACATCAGTCACATGAGTCCAATCGACATAGGTAACACTGCATAGCCTGAAAAGGAAGATCCCTAACATCTACTAAACAAGGTACCGATGTAGGGCATGAAACACACAGTTGGTTGAGCCACCATGCCACTGAAATACCATGGAGAGCATGAGACAATAGCTAAACACAGGAAACGGAGTCTGACATAGCACCCAGGCCCTGGGGACAATCCAGCACTGCATCTGCACCACACAGCGTTGGCGAAAATACCGATGACCAGGGACCATATCCATGAACTTGAGACACATGCTGCATAGGTAATGCTGAAAACATGCCCAACATGACTCGGTCACTGCACATTGCGTGTGTGTCCAGACACATCACACACTGCCCAGACCCAGCAAGTAGAAATCAGGATTTGACACATAGGCATTGCCCGCCCCAACAAGACCCTACACGAGGCAAATTGTTGAGACACAGGTGGCACCAACATCTCATAGTCTGGGTGATACACACAGGGGCAGGCAAAAAGCAAGATTGGACGCCAAACAGCCAAGGTGCGCCTGTACAAATAATGAGGTACCAGTGCCCATCCTCAGATGAGTATAACAAGACACACAGGCACTGGCAACTGTGAGTATGAAGAAGGACAATCAGGTCAGGCTGCACAGTGGACACCTGTACAAAATAGCACGTCTATATACATGGTGACAGGGGACAATGGCACAGAGCACAACCTACGCTGTAGACACTGAGATTGTCCACGTTTATGATGACACATACACCACTGAGGAAAAGGTGCCCCAGGGGACAGTAGTGGGCACGCAACTACATGCTACTGAATGGTAATGACTGCAACACACGTCACCATCCCTGCACTATGTGTATCGCACACTCATGCACATCATGTCACAGGCCACTACATAGGACATGCGCGCTGTAAGGCATGACACATGAGAGACCAACTCCCATGTCTGGAGTCAGCATCAGTGCCAACTGACATGGAACCCACATGCAGTGAACTTGACAGTGCACAGGCAAGGTCCCACAACCTGTTACACACCACCCCCACACATGATGCTACAGTCATTGTTCTCGTGGACAAAGCGCCAGCCTACATTACCTTGTGAAGGAGTGACTACACACAGACCAGGGAACACATTGCAAGGAGGGGAAGGGTGGCAGGGGCGCAGCGCTATACTGGGGCAAACAGGATCTGCACAGCACCTTTAAACCCTGCCAGTGAATTCATGCTACTGTGCCCTTACAAATGCCGGTGACACACAACAAACACACATGTACCTACCCCCTTCCGGCTGCTGCATCGCCTGTAAGCGCCTCTCCAGGTCTGGAAAGACCACCGGCAGCACACGCCTGTGGAGGTGGCTCAGACGGCGGCGGCCGCGGTTCTTGTGGCTCTCAGGTGAGTCCCCCAGCAGGAGCCGTGCAATCCTCCGCGTCCAGCACCGGATATCCTGCCAGCGTTTCCTCACCTGGGGCAGGCTCCGCCTCCGACCATCCACACCCCTCACGGCACTGACGGCGGTCAGCCAGATCTGCTCCTTGGCAGTGGCGCCTACCTGTGAGGAGGAACAAGTGACACCACATCAATACACCAGCCACATGTCACAGAGAGACATATGGGTACAAATTAGCTGGTTACAACAAGGCATGTCATGCAGCCAACGCATTGCACCTTTGTCATAGGGACATCATCCCCTGGTGAGGGAAAAAGCAGTACGTGCCACAGTGGGTACACAGGTGGAATGATGGCAATGTCACAATCAATGATCAAGGCTCACACTGTGCATCACACCCACCCCTCCTGTCTCAGGGCACTGCTGTGAGTGATAGGCCCCCACCCCTCCTGTCTCAGGGCACTGCTGTTAGTGATAGGCCCCCACCCCTCCTGTCTCAGGGCACTGCTGTTAGTGATAGGCCCCCACCCCTCCTGTCTCAGGGCACTGCTGTGAGTGATATGCCCCCACCCCTCCTGTCTCAGGGCACTGCTGGGAGGACTCTGCACACACCCCTCCTGTCTCAGGGCACTGCTGTGAGTGATAGGCCCCCACCCCTCCTGTCTCAGGGCACTGCTGGGAGGACTCTGCACACACCCCTCCTGTCTCAGGGCACTGCTGTGAGTGATAGGCCCCCACCCCTCCTGTCTCAGGGCACTGCTGGGAGGACTCTGCACACACCCCTCCTGTCTCAGGGCACTGCTGTGAGTGATAGGCCCCCACCCCTCCTGTCTCAGGGCACTGCTGGGAGGACTCTGCACACACCCCTCCTGTCTCAGGGCACTGCTGGGAGGACTCTGCACACACCCCTCCTGGCTCAGGGCACTGCTGTGAGTGATAGGCCCCCACCCCTCCTGTCTCAGGGCACTGCTGGGAGGACTCTGCACACACCCCTCCTGGCTCAGGGCACTGCTGTGAGTGATAGGCCCCCACCCCTCCTGTCTCAGGGCACTGCTGGGAGGACTCCACACCCACCCCTCCTGTCTCAGGGCACTGCTGGGAGACATCAGGCACCCCCCCCCTGGGACCCCCCCGACAGTACATGGCATGTGTGTTACACCTGGACACAATGGCAGAAGTCACAGTCACAACATAGGGACAGTCTGTGGCAGTGGCCTATGCACTCACCTGATACCCTGGTCGCCCATACAGCATGGAGTACTGTGGGAGGATCACATCCAGCAGAGCCATGTTCTCCTCCAGGGTGAATGGCTGTGTCCTCTCCACAGCCCTTGACATGGTTCCAGGGAATCAGTAGCAGCAGCTGGGTCGACGAATGCAAAGATGTGCAGGCAAGTACTCCCTCATGGGACCTGGCTGCCTTATATGTGCCCTTCTGCCCAGTCTCATGCACAGGAGTACAGAGTGATTGGTCACTCACATTTGCATCCTATGTTTCCACCAATCCCTTCAAACCTAGCAGTCTGTGGGTTCTCTATCGGTTTCATTCTCCTGCATGATGTCAGCCCCACAAACACATTGCAACAAAGTAGAATAATTCCAACTGACTTCTGCTGTGCACCTTCCAGAACAATTTCGAAATTTGAACTTGGTCTCCATGACAACCAGCATGCATGTAGGCCTTAATACTTGTCCCCTATGTAATTTGGAGCATCACACACAGGTACGGTGCGTTTCGGGGCCCTAGGGCACCCCAAATGCATGGCAACGGCCCGTACATGCATGCCTACGTTCACTATCACTATGGGTCTGCACGCGTATGCGTACTCGTAGTGGTACGGGCCGTACACTCGCATGTACGCTCACTATCACTACGAGTACGCATACGCGTGCAGACCCATAGTGATAGTGAGCGTAGATGCGTGTGTACGGTCCGTACCACTATGGGTACGCATACGCGTGCAGACCCATAGTGATAGTGAGCGTAGATGCATGTGTATGGTCCGTACCACTACGGGTGCGCATACGCGTGCAGACCCATAGTGATAGTGAGCGTAGATGCGTGTGTACGGTCCGTACCACTACGGGTACGCATACGCGTGCAGACCCATAGTGATAGTGAGCGTAGATGCGTGTGTACGGTCCGTACCACTACGGGTACGCATACGCGTGCAGACCCATAGTGATAGTGAGCGTAGATGCGTGTGTACGGTCCGTACCACTACGGGTACGCATACGCGTGCAGACCCATAGTGATAGTGAGCGTAGATGCGTGTGTACGGTCCGTACCACTACGGGTACGCATACGCGTGCAGACCCATAGTGATAGTGAGCGTAGATGCGTGTGTACGGTCCGTACCACTACGGGTACGCATACGCGTGCAGACCCATAGTGATAGTGAGCGTAGATGCGTGTGTACGGTCCGTACCACTACGGGTACGTATACGCGTGCAGACCCATAGTGATAGGGCCGTACACATGCATCTACGCTCACTATCACTATGGGTCTGCACGCGTATGCGTACTCGTAGTGGTACGGACCGTACACACGCATCTACGCTCACTATCACTATGGGTCTGCACGCGTATGCGTACTCGTAGTGGTACGGACCGTACACACGCATCTACGCTCACTATCACTATGGGTCTGCACGCGTATGCGTACCCGTAGTGGTACGGACCGTACAAATGCCTGTACGCTCGCCATCACGATGGGTACACATACGGCAGCACTCCCACAGTGATTTGGGAACATACACAGGCCCTCTTAGCAGCAGTACGGCGGTTTTTACACATCACAGTGGTGATAGGCGACACACAGGTAGGAATAGGGTGGACATACTTGTCCATGGATGGACATACTTGTCCATGGATGGACATACTTGTCCATGGATGGACATACTTGTCCAGGAATGGACATCAAGGCATCGTCTGTGCATTACTACATGTGTGGGGCACAGGTGTGACAGGCTGTGATGTGGAACATGCCTCCTGAGTGGAGAAGGCACCAGATGTATGATGAGATGTGCATAGGTGTACTGTGTGACGGTGCAATGTGTGCCAGGCATGCCCTTGACTCCTTTGACATGTGTGCATGTCGTACTGCGCACTTGGGGTGAGTGTCACTGGCATGGCACGGACACCAACACACGGAAGTGTCCCATGATGCCCGGTACAGGGGTCATGACACATGACTTGTCACTACCCACAGTGCACAATGTGACTATGTCATTTATGTGTCCGGGATTTTCATCAGGTTGATGTTGTAGCACCCTCAAAAGCTGCAGCCGTTGCAGCAACCAACATGTGTCTGTGTGTAGATTGTCATTGCACACTGTTCCGCACACCATGCCACATGTGGTATCGGATGTGAGGTGCACATGTATGCATGGGACACGGAGTAGCGTGACAAGGCCATGTCAGCATCCTCACAAGGAATGTGTGGTGAGTCATGACATGTGCACCTTCATGGCAAGGTGTGTGGGCAGGCCTAGTGTAATGTCATGTGACCTGTGGCTCCGGTGTTCCGCAACCAGTCTATGCAATCGGCATCCCACTTCTGCTGATGTGTGGGTGTATGTCACTCCTGTCTTGCGTCGGGCTGTTCACTTGCACTGGGACACAGCTATTCCCGTGGCATGGGGAGGTTCTCAATCTCCGTGTGTAGCTGGGTCTTGGAAGGAGTGTCACCTTGCATCCATACGTGTCCTGGACATGTAGCACATACCTGACTCCCTATGTAGCATGTGTGTATTGCCAGATTTACATGTGCTCAGTAGACATGAGTCGTTGTCGTAGTGCACTCACTCTTCCTTGTCACTTCCAAATTACTGCAGAGCGCCGCCTCTTGCCCGAAGAATTCCAGACTTGGCTGCCATGCAGGAGAATGACAGGATCCGGCTCTACCGCTTCACCCAACCGTTGATCCTGGAGCTGACGGCGAGACTGGCACCACACCTGCAACCGCAGCACAGGTATCCTACGGCACTGACACCCCAGCTGAAGGTAATGGCTGCCCTACATTTTCTTGCCACGGGTACCTTCCAAAATACCATAGCTCATGTTGGTGGCATGTCCCAGAGCATGTTCAGCGGTGTGCTGCATGATTTCTTGGAGGCCATGTTGATTCACCTGGATGACTTCATCAAGTTCCCAACCCCTGAACAGATGACTGAGGTCAAGCGTGGATTCTATGCACTGGGAGGGATGCCCCATGTCATTGGGTCCATAGATGGGACACATGTAGGTTTGGTACCACCACACGCACGGGAGGTGGCGTACCGCAATCGGAAGCACTACCACTCCATCAATGCCCTTGTGGTGTGTCTGTCCAATATGGTGATTTCACATGTCTGTGCTCGTTTCCCAGGATCAGCACACGATGCCTACATCATGAGGCGTAGCGGGATGCCTGATATGATGATGCAGCTGCGCAACGAACGGGCATGTGTTGTTGGTGGGTACAGTCTGTCTGTCCTGTATTCTGTATAGCCGACCAGCACGACCGCTTCACCAGTTCTAACGATGTCCATGTGCTTCCCATGTAGGGGACGCTGGCTATCCCAACATGCCTTGGCTGCTGACACCTCTCCGCAACCCCATCATGCCGGCCCAGCTCCGCTATAACACCGCCCATGGCCGGACAAGGCGAGTGATAGAGAGGACGTTTGGCATGCTGAAGAGCCGATTCCGGTGCCTCCACAAGACCGGCGGTGCACTCCCTTATGCCCCGGCGAAGGTCTGCAAGATCTTCATGGTCTGCTGCATGCTGCACAACATGGCAGTTGAAAGAGCTGTGCCACTCATCCTGAATCAACATGACGAGGACCATCCACCCGTGGAGGACGAAGGGCTTGGCAATGGGGCTAGTGATGTGGAGGATGTGGAGCCGCAAGAGGACATCCGGACTCGGCTCATACGCGACTTCTTTGCTTAGTGGTGAGTACCAGTGTCTGAGTGTGCACGCATTGGTCCCCGTGTGGCATGCGTTGTGATGTGTGTCTCCACCTGCATGTATGGCACGTGGGTCAGAGGTGTGTGTGGGTGTGTCACTGGAGTGATGGTGGCAGTGATGGTAGTATTTCCCCAGTCATAATTGTGACCTAGCATGTTGTCATCCATACATGTGTCGAGTAAATGCACATGCAAGTGGCTGTGCTTTTTGTGGCTGACTTCTTGTGTGTCTCTCTTCCCCAGGTACCTGCGCATGCCGTTTGCTGGTTGCATTGTTGTGGCACTGCTATTCCTCATGGACATGACATCGTGGGCTGACTCAGCGTTACCGGCACGGACACGTTTGGAAGTCTCCATGGGGTAAGGGATGCATCTGGGGTGTATTGGGTGTGGCAGTTGTTCACGATGTGTGCACACTGCCCCTGTCGGGGTTTGGTTCCTCTGCAGCCATGTCGCATCCCCATGGGACACGACATGCAGCTGTGTACACCTGAATAGATGGTCTGCCTGGTTGACAGTCATCAGTGATGGGATAGTGGATTGTGATGATGGCATCAATGTGTGTGACACTGCCCTCGGACACATACGGTTAGCATTGGCTTGACATGGTGTGGGACTTCCACATCAGCGGATCTATGGTGTATGGCAGGCTCTCCGTGTGCAGCTGTGGGTATTTAGCTGTTAGCCGACGCTTGTGTGCCAGTACCATGGCTATCACGCATTTGTGCTGCAGAAGGGGGGTGCCAGTGTTGGACCCACATGTCACTCCACATGATGTGTTCATGTGTACTTCAAGTTGCCTCTGCAATCCCAAAAACATGACTAATAAAGGTGTCCCTATGCCTCCAAGGTGCCTCTTCTCAGTCAATGCTGGTGTGTTGGCACGGTGCATCCTGCATGTCTGTCATGGTATTCCCTGATTGTGGCTATGTGTCAATGTGTCGAGTGGCAAGATGCAAGCTGTGTGTGTGTGCTGAGACTGTGTATTGGGCATGATGTCCATGACTGTGTGGGTATTGTGACATGTGCCATCCCCATGCATCCAACATTGTCCATGACCCCATTCTCTGCATCCACCGGACTCAAGCTTGCAGGACATGGTTCTGCCACCTGTCTACACATACCTGGGTGCCCCCCAGGACACTGGCCAGGATCCCTGACCTCTGCGCATGACTGTTGCTGTACTCAATGTGTCTGTCAGCACGGTTGTTCGGCCACCCCCTCAGCTGGTTGTGCCCATCACGGGTGTGTATGGTGCTCCATGTCTGTCTTGCCTAATAAACTGTGACCCATGTGTCCTGTGCCAGACTCAGGCCCCAGGGTGTGGATGGTTGAAGATAACAGATGACTCAGGCATGTTTAGACTGTACAAGACACATGTTAGGTAATAATGCTACCAGCAGGCATCTACTCTTAATAGTGTGATTTATTATTGGGGGGGGGGGGGGACAAAGTGAGGGGCTTTCCGGGATTAGGGAATCCAAAGTTCAGTAGGGGAGTTGGTGTCCTTGCCATTGGAAATCCTCAGAGTCCATGCCACAGTCTTTGTCAACATTGGTCAGCCAGTGACCAGCAGGGCCATGTGGCAGAGAATGTCTCTTGATGCTGTGATGCTGTTGCTCCAGTGGGCCAGGTGCCAGGCCAGGTGTCCTGGGAGATGGTGATGTAGCAGCCACCCTCACGGTCCTTTCCGTGGACGACCCGGCTTCCTGCGGGGAACCTCAGCAGCAGGCCGTGACGACGTCTGGGATGCTCCGTCGGATGTTTCCTCCTCCTCCTCCTGATCCCTCCTTGTGGGTGGTGATGTTCTCCGCCTTCTGGCACAGGGAGGGTCGGCCATGGTGTCGGCCATCCGACGGAGTGTAGCGTGAATCCCCTGGAACGCCGTCACTTGCTCAGCCTGTCTGTCCTCCATCCTCCGTTGGTGTACCAGTAGACAGGCTATTAGCTCCGCATGTTGCTGGGCCTGCTGGACCTTGATCCCCTCGAGGACGGACACAACCTGGGCCATGCCCGTGGTGTCCTGCCGGTATGAGTCCAGGATGTTACGGACATGGAAAAATACCGGATCCCCAGCCAACTGGTCAGGCTCGCGCCTCCGCCGTCCTCCACTCCCACCACCCCTGCCCACTTGCGCCTGGCCTGCACTTGTGGGCACATCGGGTCTCCGGGACCCCTGAGGGGTGGCATTGGCGTTGTCGCCTGCCTCCTCCTGGGTGCCCGGGACACCGTGTCCCTCCTGGCGAGCCTGGCTGCATTGTGGTGTTGGGGCAGGGATCCTGGGTGTCTCCTGGGATGTGGCAGGAGTGGGGGTGGTGGTTGGCACGGTTGTACCTGACGCAGGTGCTGCAGGTGGTTGGACACCAGAGGGGCCAGGTCGGTCGGGGTCGTCCGCAGAGTGGTGAGAGTGGTCGCTGCCGGTGGGATCGGTCTCCTGCAGATCCGGGTCCTGTGAGTGTTCCCCCCCAGTGTTGGGGGGTGCAGCACGACGTTGACCTGTGTGTGAGAGAGACAATGTTAATTTTGGTCCATGCAACATCCATGTTTCATCCGTTTCAAAGTTGGCACATTTCCTCTTGGAATTAGGATCTGTCTTGCATTCCACTCACAGTGCACTTGTGCATGGGTGTGTCCCTTGGGCACCAATTTGGCCCCTTTAACTATGTGTGGCACAGTCTTACTTGCTGCGTCAAGTGTGACTGCAGTCAGCAGTGGAGTGTGCAGGTGTGGCGAGCCATGCATTTGCGCCTTCCTTGTAGCACTGTACATGTGCACATGGAGTGGATCCACACTCTTATATGATGCAGGTAGCTGTCCTTGTGCTCGTGTACAGGTTGTGACATGGCCCTGCGTTTTGCCATGATGAAGAGGGGGGGTTCTGGCACTGGCCACCCTTGTCTACATGCACGCAGTCCACCTGCTGACGAGCAGACATTCCCACACACCAAAGGACTGATTTGCTCTCCCTGTGTCTCCCTCCTTCTCTGTCCCCCTCTCCCTCCCTCTCTGTCCCCCTCTCCCTCCCTCTCTGTCCCCCTCTCCCTCCCTCTGTGTGTCAGCCTCCTCCCTCTGTCCGTCTTCCTGTGTCTCCCTCCCTCTCTGTCCCCCTCTCCCTCCCTCCGTGTGTCACCCTCTGTGAGAAGTTGGCCTGGTATATGATGCTCACTAGTTAAAGTGATCACCTTGTACCATGCCAAGCAACCCTTATGGTGTGGTTGTAAGTCAACCTTTTCGGACTAGCTGCCCTAGTGGTAGCGTAGGCTAAGCAGTCTTTGAGGCTAAACTCGTGAAGCGTGTTAAGCCAGCTGTTTTACCAAATGTAACCCCCTTTTATACCAATGAAAGGACACCACACAGATATATATTCAAAATATATATGTATTTATTTCTCAAAGTAACCCCTAGTCTCTTTATGAGCACAGGAGCACAAATCGTCAAACAAGATTATCACAGAATACACAGAAGTTGCACTTTATATGGATAGGCCCTGGTGGCCACTCAAACCATATACTAAAATAGTGGTATAAGTACCACGAACAGAAAAGGGAAAAGGCCTAAGGCCTCTAGAATCGCTGGGCCTACAAGGAGCTAACGTCAGTTAGTGACCAGGAGGTCCACGGGTGGCGTGTGCAGAGCAAATAGTCACACGCGTGCTCCCATAGGTTTCAATGGGTGCGTAAAAAGTACAAAGTTACTGCAAAAGGAATCTTCCGGATGACCTAGGAACTTAAGATTTGGAACACAGGCACTAGAGATGTATTACTACACTTGGGCACAGGTGTGCCAGCTTTACCTCACCCACAGGAAGCGGGTGCATAGGCCTCGAAGTGCGTCGGGTTTCTTCTATCTGTTCCGTGGAGCTTGAAGACAAAGATGCTGCAGGCGGTCGGTCCGGGAGAGATGCAGTGGATCCAAGAGTGGATCGGAGATGTTGAAGACCTGTAAGCAGAGGGGACAGTGTTCACAGTCACTAGCCAGTGACCAGCGTGGCACCAGGTGGGTACCAGGCGATGTCGGGTGCAAACAGGTGATGAGGGGTAGCTTGTCTCCGCAGCCACGTGGTCCCTGAAGGTCGACGACGTCCAGGAGTCGGCTCACGAGCTGTCCCACGCAGGTTCTCGCTGTCGGCGGTGTCGGCGACTTGATCGAAGCAAACAAGCCTTGGCAAAAGCAATTGTAGGAGGATTCGGAAATCAGCTGTTGGTTCTGACCAGCAAGGTCAGAGGGATTGTTCCTTTGGAGGGGAGCAAGGGCCAGTCTGGAGCAACCAGACCAGCGGTGTTTGTCGTAGATTTCGTCGCCAAGATGGCCACTAGCCAGCGGGCCAGCAACCGGTTAGGCGCGTCGAGTGGCAAAATGCAGAAGGGCCCCACGCAGATCGTGGAGATGCTGGAGGGCTCACCTTTGGTGCAGATGCTGCTCGAGGGTTGGGCTTCTCAGGACCCAAAGCACAACTTGGAGGGAGCCTCGGTTGTTGCACTGGTCAGCTTGTCGTAGTCGTTCCAAGATGGCTGGCTCCACGTGTCTCGGTGCCTCCACGGGTCTCCTCTTTTCAGGGACTGTGGATCGGGCGGTGAGAGGTCTGGAGGTCCAGGTCTTGTCAGTCTCTGGGCTCGGGCTCCGGCGGGAGGCGGCGGCAAAGCAGACGGTGATTCGCTGGATGGTGCTTGCGTTAGCAAGGTGGTCACTCCCTGACCACAGGGGAGATTTTCTTCAGTCTTCTGTGCAGCAGAATGTCGAAGTTCCCGTCTTCTTCTTAGTTTCAAGTTGATTCCAGGATGTCCGAAGTCTTAGGACACAGCTCCTACCTTTATTCGGATTCTAGGGGCCGGACTACCTGCTAGGTCCCTCCCTATGGGTGGGACCAGGAAGGGGGGTGGTTACACCCCCAATCCTTTGTCCAGCTCGCCCCAGGCCCGGGACTGGTGTGCCCCAGGACCGGTTTGAACTGGCATATGCACCGAGGCTCCTTGTGAGCCACAGGCATGTCTGGTTTCTTTCAAGCCCTACCTGACCAATACACAAAATCCTGTCTGGGGTGGTGCACGCACCTCCCCTGGCAGGAAACCCTTTGTCCACACCTCCCAAGCTGGAAGGACTCCCAGCAGCAGGAGGGCAGACTTGTGTCTGTGGTGGCAGCATCCATTTTGTGGAGCTGAGGCTATGTCTGATTTTACCCGGGTTTCAGGTACTGTACATGTCGTGTCCCTCTAGAAGGGTGGAATGCTAACCCCGTCGCCAGAATTGGCGAGGGGTTAGTATTCCAATTCGTATGACACCTTACTCGACATGTTTTGATAAAGCCAAACCAAAGATAGCATTTAACCGCGAGGTTCATAATGCACTTAAGAGTATATGGTATGACGATATCTGGAAACAGTAGAAGGAAGTTGTTCCGACCACTGCAGACAGGCTCAGCTCATGCCAGAGCACCATCTCACATGGAACCAAGCACTCTGCCTTCAGGATTGTTAAGGCCTGCCATAGGAGTGACTTATAGGTTACCAGGTGTCCCATTTAAGGTTAGGTATAGGTATACTACACCTAAGTAAGAGGTGATTACACCAACTTACCCCAGCTGAGTGATCAGCCAGTTGTGTCAAATTGTTAGGCCAAGCCTGGGGTGGCATAATACATGCTGCAGCCCTTGGCAGGCCTTGGGTACACCAATGCCCTGGGTACCTAGTGTACACTGGTACAGGGGCTGACAGGGTGATCCAACCAATTGGGTATGTACCTAGGGTACATGGAGTCCATTTTACAGAGAGAGCAGATAGCCTGAGAGCCTGAATGGCAGGATCTCAGGCCAACTAAGTCGAAAAACCAGCTAGACACTAGGCAAAAATTTGGGGGTAACCATAGTCAGATATCCACCTTCCTACACCCTCTGTCACCTTGGCCCAGCTTCCTGGGCACACACTGTTAGCAGATCTTTGAGTGGCCCTTGGCCTGTTGATGTGAGTTTGTTTCTGATCTCCAGGCACCCATTTGGTGTGATGTGTGTCTGTGCGCTGCTGCTGTGGTGGTGTGTGCTGCCACTCTTTCACAATGTTGGCTGTTCATTAGCTGCTGTCATGTGCAAAACAGTGCCTTCACCCCCATGTGTTGATGCAAGGCGTCCGCCATTTGCTGGCAAGTCATTCCTGTGTTGGGACACAGTGTTTGTCTGGCTGTGACCTAGGCCATATGGGCAGAGGGCATTGTTGTATGCTTTGGAGTCGCACTATGTGATTTTTGGTGCCCAGCCTCCCGCCATCCGGGTTACCGTGTCATGTGTTGTTGTCTTCTGTGGCCTGTGACTTGACATTGTCCAGCTGGGTGCATGGGGCATGGTGGCAGCAGTGGCATGTGCCTGCTCATGGAGTGTGGTTGAGTCATGCGATGGCTTGTGGTGGTTGCGTGCCTGTTAGTAATTTTGGTTGTGGTTGCAGTTCCCCCCATGTGAGGTGCGTTGTTTGTGTACTCTCCCGGGTCTCGGAGTCCTTCTAATCCTTCAACTGCCTCCACCGGCAGTATGGCCATCACCCTCTCCTCCCAGGGATGGTACTGTACGGCTCTGCGGGAGGGCCCTCCTCCGGTGGCGTTGGCCTGGTCGTGTTCCTCCTGCCTCTTGGCTCTGACCCTCCTCCGCAGATCGTACCACCTGTTCTGGCAATCCTGCTTGGTCCTCCTGGTGTCCGCAACGGCATTCACAGCATCGACGATGGTCTGCCACATGGCTGTTTTGGCTGCCTGGCTGGTGCTTCTGACCAATGTTCCAAAGATCTGTGGCTCGACTCTGAGGATTTGATCAACAAGGACCTCCAACTCTCGGTGACTGAACTTTGGATTCTTGGTAGTGGGCATGGTGAGGGGTGTGGGTGGGGATGGTGTGGGTGTGGGGGGTGTGTGGATGTTGGGGGGGGTGTGGATGGTTGTGTGTGTGTGTGAATGTGATGAGAGGGTGTTTGTGAGGGTGGTCGTGTGAAGGTGTGCAAGTGTAAGGTGTGGTGTAGCTTGTAGTCTGGTTCTGTGGTGTCTGGCAGCAGTGAGTCTGTTGCAAAGGCTCATGGTTTGTGTGTGTGGGCCCTTTTTATTGGTCCATGGGTGGGTGTGGCAGTGTTTGAAGTTTGGGTGGGTGTGTTATAAGGAGTGGTGGTGTATTGGGCCTCTGTTTGTTTTTGGCAGCTGCAGGTCAGTGATTGTGTTATTTTAGTGGTTGTTGGCCATGTTTAGTGGCTTTGTGCCTTTCGAATGGTGTATTCTTGTGTTGTTTTGTTTTGTCCTGGTTGTGTACGTGCGTTTTGAGCGTGTGTACGGTGTGTACATGGGCCATTTGGTTGTACGATTATGTCCTTGTGTGTGGCTTTGTACGACTCGTACATGCGGTTGTGATGTTGGGGCATGGGGTGCGCTCCGTACTTAGGAGGTTGTGTTGGGGGTGCGCCAGGAACTACTGGGGTGTACATAGACGGTGGTACGACACGTCCAGGGGTGGGGGTACGACTGGAACGTACTGGGGTGTACATAGACGGTGGTACGACACGTCCAGGGGTGGGGGTAGGACTCGAACGTACTGGGGTGTAGGTTCACGGTGGTACGACACGTACAGGGGTGGGGGTAGGACTTGAACGTACTGGGGTGTAGGTAGACGGGGCTATGACACGTACTGGGGTGGGGGTACGACTGGAACGTACTGGGGTGTAGGTACACGGGGGGTATGACACGTACTGGGGTGGGGGTGGGGCTCGAACGTACTGGGGTGTAGGTTCACGGTGGTACGACACGTACTGGGGTGGGGGTACGACTGGAATGTACTGGGGTGTACATAGACGGTGGTACGACACGTACAGGGGTGGGGGGGTGTACATTGACGGTGGTACGACACGTACTGGGGTGGGGGTACGACTGGAACGTACTGGGGTGTAGGTACACGGGGGGTATGACATGTCCAAGGGTGGGGGTACGACTGGAACGTACTGGGGTGTACATAGACGGTGGTACGACACGTCCAGGGGTGGGGGTAGGACTCGAACGTACTGGGGTGTAGGTACACGGGGGGTATGACACGTACTGGGGTGGGGGTATGACTGGAACGTACTGGGGTGTACATAGACGGTGGTACGACACGTACAGGGGTGGGGGGGTGTACATTGACGGTGGTACGACACGTACTGGGGTGGGGGTACGACTGGAACGTACTGGGGTGTAGGTACACGGGGGGTATGACACGTACTGGGGTGGGGGTACGACTGGAACGTACTGGGGTGTAGGTACACGGGGGGTATGACACGTCCAGGGGTGGGGGTACGACTGGAACGTACTGGGGTGTACATAGACGGTGGTACGACACGTCCAGGGGTGGGGGTAGGACTCGAACGTACTGGGGTGTAGGTTCACGGTGGTACGACACGTACAGGGGTGGGGGTAGGACTCGAACGTACTGGGGTGTAGGTACACGGGGGGTATGACACGTACTGGGGTGGGGGTACGACTGGAACGTACTGGGGTGTAGGTACACGGGGGGTATGACACGTACTGGGGTGGGGGTACGACTGGAACGTACTGGGGTGTACATAGACGGTGGTACGACACGTACAGGGGTGGGGGGGTGTACATTGACGGTGGTACGACACGTACTGGGGTGGGGGTACGACTGGAACGTACAGGGGTGTAGGTACACGGGGGTATGACACGTACTGGGGTGGGGGTACGACTGGAACGTACTGGGGTGTAGGTACACGGGGGTATGACACGTACTGGGGTGGGGGTACGACTGGAACGTACTGGGGTGTAGGTAGACGGGGCTATGACACGTACTGGGGTGTAGGTACACGGGGGTACGACACGTACTGGGGTGGGGGTACGACTGGAACGTACTGGGGTGTAGGTACACGGGGGTATGACACGTACTGGGGTGGGGGTACGACTGGAACGTACTGGGGTGTAGGTAGACGGGGCTATGACACGTACTGGGGTGGGGGTACGACTGGAACGTACTGGGGTGTACATAGACGGTGGTACGACACGTACAGGGGTGGGGGGGTGTACATTGACGGTGGTACGACACGTACTGGGGTGGGGGTACGACTGGAACGTACAGGGGTGTAGGTACACGGGGGTATGACACGTACTGGGGTGGGGGTACGACTGGAACGTACTGGGGTGTAGGTACACGGGGGGGTATGACACGTACTGGGGTGGGGGTACGACTGGAACGTACTGGGGTGTAGGTAGACGGGGCTATGACACGTACTGGGGTGGGGCTCGAACGTACTGGGGTGTAGGTACACGGGGGGTACGACACGTACTGGGGTGGGGGTACGACTGGAACGTACTGGGGTGTAGGTACACGGGGGGTATGACACGTACTGGGGTGGGGGTATGACTGGAACGTACTGGGGTGTAGGTAGACGGGGCTATGACACGTACTGGGGTGGGGGTACGACTGGAACGTACTGGGGTGTAGGTACACGGGGGTATGACACGTACTGGGGTGGGGGTACGACTGGAATGTACTGGGGTGTACATAGACGGTGGTACGACACGTACAGGGGTGGGGGGGTGTACATTGACGGTGGTACGACACGTACTGGGGTGGGGGTACGACTGGAACGTACTGGGGTGTACCTTGACGGGTGGGGGTATACATATACGGGGGGTACGTGTCGGACGTACGGGGGCTGGGGGGAGTGTTGGGCGCGTATGCAGGCACATGTCTCCATGGTTGCTATAGGTGTTCGGTGCGGACGGTGTTTTTTCCATACGGTTGTACGCTCGGACGCACGGGATGGATCGTGATTCCTCGGTCGGACTTGGCTTTTCACGTTTGTAAGGTAAATCGTCTGAGGACGTGTCGGACACATTTTCCGACCCGAGGACGTGTGGGGAATGATTCCCAGTGCGGTTCGTATGGACTTTTTACCATGCGAATCGTGATTGCCAGTTCGTACGGCACTTGTACGATTTGTACGGTAAAAAGACCCGATACGAGTCGCACGGGGGAATTTTTTGCCGGATCGTGATCGGCACCAGAGGGTTGACAGACAGCCTATCCACTGGACAGGACCTCGGTCCACTCCCCATATGTGCACAGCCAAAGGTCTGGTTGAGTGGCAATTGGCTGATGGCTGGGAATATGACAACAGGCTTGGCCTCCATGCATGATGTAAGAGTCGGGAAGTGGGCCTGGCTCAGGCTCTGTTATCTTTCTAGTGATCTGTTTTTTGTTGACATTGGAATACAAATGGTTTGTGCCCTGCACATGTCCACATAGCTATAAAGTTCCAAGACCCTTCCTCACAATCAAAATTGTGTGTGTACATTGCCTTTGTCATGAACAACTGTATTGAAATCTGGTTATTCACTGTAGAGATGTCACAGCAATGGTAACCAAACTGTTGTAACATCACTAGGGAGAAATGTCACTTCTCCTTTGTTGTGCCACCCCAACTATAGCGCAGAGATGGAGTAGTGATTGGCATTCTCACCCGCCTTCTTACAGCTCTTCATATCGCCACAGACCCACGGGAGGCAGGAGAATACAGTTGGCACTGTGCCTTTGACAACTGCATTCGCTGTCAGTTCCCATCTCTACATACAGGTTCTGAGAGAAGAAATGAACCCCGCTGTCAAGCGGCTTTAACAGAGCAGCTGTCAATGCAGTGCTGGCTCTGTTCTTATTGTGTGAGCAGGCAGTGAGGCTCTTGGTTAGGAGAGGGTTTATATGGTGCAGAGGGCCGTGAGGGTGAGTTGGTGAAGGCCAGGTACTTATTTTTCAGTATGGGCAAATAGGTTTGCAAAGGGTGGGTGGCAAGACGTTTTTTATACATTTGTAGAGGAGCAGGGGAGAATTTTTCAGAGGTTGGTGGGGTGGCTGGCAGGAGGCCAGGTGTTTATTTGGGGGAAGAGGATGGTATATGCTGAGGGTTGGTGGCAGGAGGTTACGTATCACATTCGTTATAACACTATGGCAAAAAACAACTATGAATGTAGTATTATTAAGTGATCTAAGCATGTGTTATTGAGACCCAATAAAACAGTGAGACATAGTATTTCTGCAACTCTCAGACAGTTCTTTCTACAAATAAAATTTGTTGCTTCTGTATTCTCTTTCAAATTGGAAGTCATGAGGAAGACTGGCCTTGATACCCTGTTGGTGACTGATGAGTCACCACACACAAGTCCCCGGAAATCTTCACCAATGTCCTATCCTACTCTCAATTTTTCAACTGTCCTATGAAAGTTTCTCTTGACCTACCTGGCCACCTGGCCCCCCTCCCCCTCCAGCTTCCCGCTGCGGTTTGATGACTGCATCCTGTAGTTCTCAAGGAAGACCCGGAAATGCAAGATCTTTGAACCTTCCCACAGGTTCTTTTGGATACATATAACCTTCTCCAAGTTGTGCATAATGGGGTAACAGCCAGTTCAATGCAGCATATTTTAGAAACCCTAATATAAATAAATACTCATTCATTTCTTCATCTTAATTTACTTTGTCTGTTCAGAGATTACAAAAGAAGAACACATCCGAATCACACCTGCTTGAATCCTGACTTCTTCATCACACCGATCAGATTGATGCAGTACATTCCCCTATATTTTTTCTTGTGATTCTCTAAACACGTAGTTCTTGATCAGCTTGTTTCACTCTCGTGTGAAATGCTGCTAATTGGCTTCTGTTAGTCAGTGGGTGCTTTAATGATTTCCCTGTGTTAATCGCTGCTACTGTTTTATGCAAGCCAAGCTTTTCAGTGCCAAGTTGAAGTGTCTGTTTCAGTACAAGGAGAGAGCCCAGGATAATTAGAGTCAGCATGGAAATGGTTAACTGGAGCTTAACAATAGTCATCAGCCCAAACACAGTTTTATCAGAGCACTAAATGTTAACTGCCCTCCCAGCCTACTTGATAAATATTTAAACAGTCCAGAATGTGCTGTGAGCTGTAAAGTAATTCCTAGAGGTAGCATCTGTGCTACCAACAAGGCAGTGTGTTACATTCTGCCAGAAGTTGATTTCATTGTGGTTTTTGTTACATGTTTGTATGTTGCTACTTGAAAAGCCTAATACTAACATTTCCATCCTTGTGTTGTGCTATATATAAAAGGAAGTATCGTACTATGCAAAGTAAAGCCATTTAAGAATGTGGAAAGCATAATAAAACGTAACTTGGCGGCAGTAAAAACAGAAGCAGATGCAAATCTGCCTCTAACATGTCTAACAACATCAAAGAGAAATGTTTGCCAAACTAATTTTGAGAGACTGCAAAGCTTGGCTTGGTTTGTTTATGATAACGTCAGCACTTCCCGTTGGTGGGAACTTATAGTCATCTGCAAGTTCGAGATGGCAGTGATCTCTGCGACGTCAAAGAGGCCCCTGCTGGATTCCCCTAGGTGACCCAGTCCATCAGTATAGAAGGAGCCATATGGGCCACCTCTTCAGTGTAAGGGGAGGAGGAAGCCGCATGACCCCATTCTCTCTGCTGAGGCATTTCTCCATTGGGCCAGTGGACTGTCTGGCAGAAATGGCTAGGGGAGGGGGGGGTCTCTATCCTGCCACCCAGATGCAGAGTGATTTAATGATGCAATCTTTGTTTACTTTGGCATTAAGATCCAGTTGTGAATGTAAGTGCTCTCTTTGTTAGGTGCAAATTTTATGTAATGAGTGGCTGATGCACCATATATCTCAGTCTTTTTGGAATCTTTGAAAACCCTGACTTTTAGTTCTTCTCGTTTCTCTAGTGCAGATCACTTCACTTGTGCTATGCCATTTAGGTATTATCCAGCGTAACTGTTCATGTCTTAAAACAATAGTACTGTCGGTAGAGTAGCCCTTCCTACATTACCCCAGGGAGTCCCATATAACTCCACCGGACCATCTTCCTCAGCGAGGAAAGAAATTCCTGTCAAACCTTAATACAGAGCTGTCCAATGTACGTCGAGGATGGCAGCATCCATGCCCTATTTTCAGCAAATCTACATGAAATACATTTACAGACAGAAAATATCAATGGAAATGATTTACATAGGGGTTATTCTGACATGTGACTTGTATCCAGTCCTCCGTGTACTACTTTAAACACCTCTGCCTTAATGAATAAAACACTGTTAAAATAATGCTTGAGTCTTAGATTTATTCCCACCAGTGAACTTATGTTTTACCAGAAACATTGAAACAAGGCTGTCAGCCAGCAAACTGTTGTATGAAAGCTGGTATATATTCCGAATTATTTCGCCATGATCATGTGCTTGCACATCTCCAACATTATTCGAGATATGTTGATGTTGAGTCTTTTCGCACTTGATGCCATACTCAGTCAAGTGGATTAGCAAGAAGGGAGCGAGGGAGGGGGGGGTGGGTGTGGTCCGACCCTGGTGGCACGGGTTTTGGAGGCGGTGGTCCCCACCCCCGCTCTTACCTACAGCCGTCGTGGGGAGGCGGCCGCAGGAATCGCCAGCACCACCGCTGCTTCATTCGGCTGCCGCAGGGACCGCCATAGGTGGCATAAGGTCTAGCTACACCACTCCTTAGGTGTGCTGGTGGGGGTTAGCAATTTTTTTTCAATTTTGCCACAAATCGCGGTTGGATCCTTGACTTTGCTGCAAAATTGAAAAGGAGACCAAGCGTGGTTTCCCACCCTTGTTTTTAATAAAGCCCCGGGTTTATGCCACCTTTATTAAGTTATATGGCCCCCCTCCATTGGCATTTTTATGCCACGTGGACCACCACCTCCCCAAGGCCTATCTTATAACTAAAGTAGAGGGAAAGGGGTGCAAACCTGCTCTGGGGCCAGCACCTCCTCAGGGCTTTTCAGAAAATGAATAGGGGGCATAAGGACCTCCGAGCCCCGGGAACCACCACCTCTCCAGGGCTATAAATTAAATTAATAGGGTTGCTACATGCCACCCCCGAACCCAGGGACCACCACCTCCCTGGGGCTATAATTAACATTAAACTGGGTTCTGTGCCAGGGCTGGAATTAGCATAGATGTTTGCTTTTGCTTGGTCAAGCAAAAGCAAGCACTCCGGTCCCAGCTGCAGGAGTTACAAAGTGCTCTCGCCTGTTGGATAAGATGTCATCAGTGATGTCACTGACCATGTCATGAGTGATGTAATATGATAGGTCATAAGCAGTGCATTGCGAGGGCATAAGCTATAGTTAGCTCAGGGGCTGTGTGAGTACCTGTATTGGTGAGTGGTTGAGTGTGTGAGTGACTGTGTGGGTATGTGAGTGGCTGAATCCGTGAATATGTGGATATGTAAGTAGCTGTATGGGTGAATAAGTAGGCGAGTGAGTAGTTGTATAGGTGAGTGCGTTACTGTTTGAGTAGCTGTATTGGTGAGTGAGTGGGTATGTGAGTGAGTGACTGTGTGAGTGGCTGTATGGATGGGTGAGTGGGTGTTTGAGTGGCTGCATAGGTGAGTGCCTGTGTGGGTAAGTGGCTGTATAAGTGAGTGAGTGGCTGTTTAAATGGGTGTTTGGTTAATTGAGTGCATGTGGGAGTGGCTATATTAGAGAGTGCCGTTTGAGTGGCTGCATGGGTGAGTGAGTAGGTGTGTGAGTGCTTGTATGAATATCTGAATAGGTATGTAAGTTGTTGGATGGTTGTTTTAGTTGCTTTGTTGAGAGGCTCTATGGGTGAGTGAGTTGGAATGTGAGTGGCTCTATGGATTACTGAGTGGGTGTGTGAGTGGTTGTATGAGTCTGTGAATGAATATGTGAGTTGCTGTTGGGTGTGTGAGTGGGTGTATGAGAGATTGTGTGTGGGTGTGAGTGGGTGTGGTTTTGTGGATGATGTCATTAGTGATATCATTTGAGATGTCATCAGTGAAGCCTCTGACCATGTCATGATTGATGTAGTATGTGAGGTCATAAACAGTGCCTTGTGGGAGCGTAAGTTATAGTTAGCTCAGGTAACTATAACTGCTGAATTCCTAAAGTTTTGTGCATTTGAAATCTGAGCCTAACTATAAAGCTGTAACCTTTGTTTTTTTTCAGTGAATTTCTAAGGTTTTTTATTCGATTTCCTAACGATAATGTCCCTGTAACCTGTGTTTTTTTCAGTGAATTTCAAAGGCTTTTCAAATTACATTTCTAAAGTATTATGTCTTTCTAATGTTTAGTTTTTTGTTGCTAATTTGTAGGGTTTATTTTTAAAACTCGGGCCCGATTCTGATGCGGTTTGGAAAGCTTCCCGACCGAATGGGTTTGGGAATGGTTTCCAACCGAATTACATCAAGAGAGTCCAACCGACTGAGTACGATGCATCCGGATGCTTCCAGATACGATTTGGTTGGACTCCTATTGACTTCAATGGGAGCCTTTGTTCCGACCGAATGCATAGGCTCCAATTGAAGAAAGAGGTAGCTTGGTAAAATCAGGTACCCTGTGGCGGGCACCCCTTGGTGCCTGCCACAAAGTGCATGGCTGGTAAGGGAATACCCCCATAGGACTGATTTGGAAGGCTCCAGGTGCAGGCTGGCCTACTACGGGCCCCCAAAGTCTGATTCTGGCTGCCAATTGGAGTTGGATGGCACGATTCGGAAAGGCTGTCCAAATCCAGCATCGTACTCAGTCATTTGGAAACGTGGCCTGTAGAGACGTACAATTCTGCTCCGTACAGCTTGGTCATTCAAAATGCCGTTGGGTTTGGATTGGGATATTCCTAACGCCTTACTTGCATCGTACTTGGTCAATTGGAAACGTTTCCGAGTTGGTTGGAAAGACAAATTCCCGATTCGATTTGGACGGAGCAAATGCCGTTAGGAGTCCTTGCTAACCGCATCAGAATCAGGCCCTCAGTGTTTTTCAATTTATTTAAATTTCGAAGTTAGTTTTGTTGTTTGTACTGTAGAAATTATTTTTTTATAAATATACTTTATATTTGTTTAAAAATATTAAAATCACATATGTACGTAATGTAAAGTATAAGAACTTTTTTAAAGGTACCTTTGCAGGTCTGTAATAATAGACAGACTAGTACTCTATGTTTTTAAATCCCGATTACGTTATAAGAATAAATCCGTGAGTCCGATTCCATGGATTTGCTGAAAAGTGTATTAATTATTCGCAACATGTACACCGCTTCATTGTCATTAATGACATCAGTGTGAACATATTTACTAGTATACATAAACCACCTTCTATCTGTTTTTCAACAAAGTTATCCATATCTCTTTCAGTCATATCTCTTTTAGTCAACAAATTTACCCATTGTATGAGTTTCATGGATCCCTGTGATTTCTGAACCCTTTAGATACTCGAACCATTCCTGTGCCATGGACTGTGCTTGATAGACTTAGAATCCACAATGTTATGGTCGAGATTCACGAATTCACTTGAAAACACAATCAAACCTTATCTTTTGATTAGATATATTGGAACCCCACCCATGCACCTGGAAAACCATACTCAAAACCAGTTAAGTCTCCAGTGAAGTCTCTAGTAGGAGGATTGAGAACCAGTGGTGCTCTTCTTTTACAGAATGGCTGAAGCTAGATCGTCCATCCAAGATGAGCATCCACAACCTTTAGAGGATGAGGAGGAAGACGCACCACCTCATAGAAAAGAAATTGATGTGTGGGACCACTTTACTATTCCTTCTGGAAAAAAGAAGCTAACATCAAAATATGTGCAGTGCAATATTTGTGGCAAACAATTATTCAGAGGCACTGTAAAGAAGTATTCAAAACGGACAAGTTCCATGCGGAAACACCTAAGAACAATTCATGAAATGATGTACAATCGGGTTATGCAGGAGAAAGCAGGTACAGCGGGACAGACGACATCTACAGCAGCCTTTGGAGAACCATCACCAGCTGCAGTAATTACAATACCAGCTGTCTTTGAGGAATTGAGAGACATGGTTATTCAATGTTCGAAATACCACATGCTTGTTGCTGTAAAAAAAAATTCTGTGCGTGCATTGCTGGATACAGTGAAGAATCACTGTTAGGGTTTTTTGTTATTGCTTCCAGTGACCACAGAAAGTGTTTGGGAGCTTTTTGTGTAGATTTCCGCCATACTCACTACTCGACACAGTTTTTAAATCCAAGCTGACTGATGCTATCACGCAATTTTTCAATGTTAATGTCGGTTCAGTAGACTCCTTAGCCATGGTTTGGGAGTCGTTTAAAGTCTTTATACAAGGCGTTGCTATCAGCAAGCTCGCGGGGGTTCTTCATTCTGTTAGAGGCAGGCTTGCTCTATTAGAATCCCAAATGGCTAAACTTGAGGCTGAGATAGTTGTTAGTAACGATCCTCAGAAACTGCAGCTGCTAAAAACCACACTTGAAGAGTACCATAAGGAGGCCGATAGCGAAGTCAGGCATATGGGCAAATATGCTACGGCTAGAGTCTATGGAGAGGCAGACAGACCGGGCTCGATGTTGGCAGCACTGGCCCGCCGTAGATCAGAGACTGGGGGAATTGCTGAGCTGGTTGATGAGGAGGGCTCTATCCTGACAGAGCAGGTAGTTATTAACAATCGGTTCTCTAGATACTATCGTGAGCTATAAAGGTGGCCCCTAGTGATGATAGTTTATTGGATTATCTTGAATACATCACGCTCCCGTGGCTGACAGACTGGCACCGTGAATTCCTAATGCTCCCTGCTGAGGTTATGGAGATAAGACTGGCTCTTTACTCTATGCGGGAGGGCAGGATGGGTTGCCGGTGTCTTTTTATAAAGCTTTTAGTGATATCTTGATTCCCCACCTGAGTACCCTGTTTCACGAGATGCGAGTAGATGGGGTCATGCCACCTTCTATGCGTGAGGCCCTGGTAATTACGTTATTGAAACCTGATAAAGACCCCCAAAAATGCTCCTCTTATCGGTCACTCTCGTTACTTAATGTGGACACAAAAATATTTGCTAAAATACTGGCTAATCGTCTATCTCCATTATTGCCCCTGAGCAGGCCGGATTTATACCGGGCCGCACACTGTCTTACAATCTTAGGACCGTGTTTGGTGCCCTTCAGCATGTTTGACCAGAGGTAAAGGCAGCTGCGGTCTTCTTAGATGCAGAGAAGGCCTTCGATTCAATTGAATGGAAGTTTATGCTTGCTGTTTTGAGACGCATGGGAGTCGGAGAGGTCTTCTTGCAGTTGGTATCGGAGCTTTATAACTCGCCAGTTGCACGGGTGCGCACCGGGGACACGGTCTCCACTCCGGTCCACATATCGCGGGGCACTTGACAGGGATGTCCCTTATCCCCTCTATTGTACGCGGTGGCAGCTGAGCCCTTGCTGCAGGCGCTGCGGGAGTATCACAGGCACAGAGGGCTTTGCTTCCCCAAATACAACTTAATTGTCTCGGCCTACATGGATGGCATGCTCTTGTACATCCACGACCCAGATGTACACCTTGCCCCTGTAATTCGAGAAGTGCTGCGCTTTGGGGGTCTCTCGGGCCTTAAGATTAATTGGGACAAATCCATAATGTTTCCGTTAACACCGGCTACAATGCCAACCCCTCTTGACTTACCACTCCAGTGGACATCCGATAAGGTTCGCTATTTGGGAATCCAAGTCCATTCAGACACGGACCAAGTTATTAAGGCAAATTATGGCAAGGCTGTTTCCAAGTTAGGCGATTATATAGACAGATGGATTAAGCTCCCGCTTTTGCTGGTGAGAAGGGTCTTCCTAATGAAGATGATGGTGCTCCCCTGCTTCCTTTTTCTATTTGTTTATATACCCATAGTAGTGCCCCAGCATATGTTCAGAGAGCTGCGCACTTTGATGATTAAGCTAGCTTGGGCGGGCAAGACTTCCGGCGTGGCATTAGACATTCTCACTTTACCTTATACTGCGGGATGCTTGGGCGTACCAGATTTGGAACTTTATTATAGGGTGGTACAGGCTTTGCATGCCCATTGCTGGGTCCATGGCCCGCATGATTTCCACACCTCCAGATTGAAAAGGTTGCAGCTAGCCCAGACCCTTTGCAACACTTCTTGACTAAACCGCCTATCAGACGCTGTGGAGTACTGGATTTGGTAAACTCCATAGTTCATGCTTGGCACGTGCTGCTTAAGATGCAGGCTGGGGCTCAATTATACTCGCCTCTTTTGATGGTGGAGTGTTGTTGGTTGTTCACTCTTAGCTCAGCGCGAGGGGCTCTTAGCTCATTGAACAGCCTTAGTATACACGATATGGGAGATCTGTTTAGAAATGGTAGGGTGTGCTCCTGGGAGGAGATGATAGGTGGTGTAACAAGACCCTCTGCACTAACGCACTTTTATTTAGAGCTCGTCACGCTCTGCGCACGGTACTGGGCCATGAGCTCCTAGAGACTCCAGAACTCCCGGCCCTATCCATACTGTTGCTCTCAAAGTCACCTGTGAAGCTAGTTTCTCACATAAATGCCTTGTCACAACTTACTCGGACCACGTCATACACTAAGGCGCGGCTGGCATGGCAAACTGACATCGGGGTTCCACTCACTGATGCTATTTGGTATTATTGCTGTGGGCCACTCGTAAGGTTTCCCTGAATGGCCGCCACAGGTTGGCCCATTTTAAATTCTTACACAGGGTTCATTACACTCCACAACGACTATGTCGATATGGGCCATGTGCCACTGACTGCTGTGAGAGATGTGACATGCCAGGGGCCGGGTTTTTCCATGTAGCCTGGCAGTGCTCCCCGGGGGAGGTATTCTGGAGAAACATTTTTCAGGCACTCAATGATATTGCTGGATTGTCTCTTACCCCTGATCCCCTACTGGCGTTATTGGGTTACAGGAAACCTCTCCTGAAACCTGTTCATAAATTGGTCGCCATGGGGCTGCTCCTGGAGAAACGTAGACTTGCAATGCATTGGATGCGTGACCCTATACCAACAGTTGCAGAGTGGAAAAAAGATATGATGTATTGTAACACCCAATCGGATGTTTATAACAAATTGCTTCCCCACCCTGCAGTCGGCCGAAAAGTTTCTGGGGTTTATTTGCACAATACCAGATGTTACGTCACGATAACAGTGAGGATCAAGACTGAATACTAAATATCCTGGACATATATTGGGTGAGTGGAAGGATGAGTGTGCTGGTGGGTTCGGGGATTGGGCCACTCCTACTGTTGATAATGCTCACCAAATTGAAGCACTGCTAAATTCTGATAAGACCGCCCATCTATGTGGATTTCACTTTCTGTACATTTATCTATCACTGCCTGGTATGATGTAATGTCGCTGCATATTGGATCCGTCCTTTTTGGCCGGCGCTATTGTAGCTACCAATGTGTACAACCAAATGTGATACTTGATTGTGTAATCTGTCTTATTTTATTTCTCTTTTTCTGTATTTGTTTTTTTGACTTACAATTCAGTAAAAACATTTTAAAAAAAGAAAGTGTTTTGAAGACTGAAGCCAGTTTCTTCTTTGCATTGCATTTCCCCATCCTTTCCTTTTTTACTACCCTGTTCACTTTTTGTTTGGAAAAGAAAAAAGAAAAACTGTTTAAAAAGCCCTTCTAGAAAAAAAGTGGTTCTTGTTAGAACCACCATCTGGTCAAACAAAGAGCTAACTCTGTGGTATTAATGTGTCAGTGACTGCATCGGTGGGAGTGCGGGTGTGTCAGTGTGTGCATCAGTGTATGCCTGGGTGTGTTATTGGATGCATTAGTGATTGGATGAGTGTGTCAGTGTCTGCTTTGGTGTATGCCTGGGTGTGTCTGTGTCTGAATTGGTATCTCCTTTAGTGTGTCATTGTATGCAGCACTGTGTGCCTGGGTGTGTTGTTGCATGCATTAGTGGCTGGCTGGATAGATCAGTTTCTGCTTTGCTGTATGCATGGGTGTGTCAGACGTCTGCATCAGTGTATGCGTTGCTGTGTAGGGTGTATTAATAAGTGTGTGCCTCAGTGTGTTATTGGATTATTTGTCTGGGTGTTTTTGTGTCTGCATTGCTGTATGCCTGGGTGTGTCAGTCTATGCATCAGTGTATGCCTGGCTGTGTTATTGGATGCATAAGTGTTTGACTGGGTGTATTAGTGGCTGCAATGCTGTATGCCTGGGTGTGTCAATGTCTGTAGTGTTGTGTCCATGGGTGCGTCAGTGTATGCGTCAGTGTGTACCTGGGTGTGTCAGTGTATGTATGAGGTTGTGCCTTGGTGTGTTAGTGTAAACATTAGTGTGTGCCCGGCTGTGTCAATGTATGCATCAGTGTCTGTCTTGTGTGTTAGCATATGCATTAGTGTTCGACTAAGTGTGTTAGTGTATGGATGAGTGTGTGCCTGGCTGCCTCGGTGTATGCATTTATATGTCCTTGTGTATTATTGGATGCATTAATGCTTGCTTGCTGTGTCAGTGTCTGCCTTGGTGTATGCCTGACTGTTAATGTATGCATCAGTGTGTGCCTGGGTGTATTATTTGAAGCATTAGTATTTGGCTGTCAGTGTTCGTGTCTGTATTAGTGTGTGGTTGTGTGTTTGAGTGTTAGACTGGCTGTATCAGTATCTATATAGGTGTTTGAGATGTTGTATCAGTGTTTGGATAAATGTCTAAGTGGCTGTATAAATATGTGACTGTGAGTGTCATGGCCTGTATGAGTATTTGCCTGTATGTGTCAATTTCTGTATTGGAGTGTAGCTGGGTGCATCAGTAGTTGTATCAGTGTATGTCTGGGTATGTCAGTTGCTGCATCAGCATGTCCCTGGCTGTGTCAGAGGCTGTATCAATATGACCCTGGGTCTGTCAGCGGCTATATTGGTGAGCACCTGGGCATGTCAGTGGCTGCATTGGTCTGTGCCTGAATGGGTCAGTGCCTGTGCAGTCTTATCAGTGTGTGACTAGGTATGTGAGTAGCTGTATTGGTGTATGTGTTTGGGCATGTGAGTGGGTGTATCAGTGTATAACTGAGTGTATGAGTCACTGTAGCAGTGTGTGTCTTGGTGTGTGAGTGAGTGTGTGACTGGGTGTGTGAATGGCTGTATGGGTGTATAAATCTATCTAAGTAGCAGTTTCCATGTGTAAACGGCATGTGACTGATTGTATGTCATTTTGAGTGGCTGGATGAGTGTATGTTTGGGCATGTCAGTACCTGTGTACATGGCTCTATAGGTGTGCAAGTTCATGTATGAGCACCTGTATGCAGGAGCTTGTGACCTATACATAAAATGACTAATATACATATTTATAACTTTACAAATATATTGTATTAACACATTACAAAACAATTTAAACCAAGCAATTAACACATAATCATAACATAACTTATTTAACTATTTACAAATGCACTTTTGTGCACAAGTACTTCAGGAAGCACAAAACAATGTGAATTTTTGAAGGGTGCAGAGACAGATTATCGAGTAAAAAATATCGAGTTGCACAATTATCGAGTCATTAATATCATCATTCAGAAATATGGACAGCAAGAACATCATGCTCATGAATAACAACTTAAGGTAAGTAATATCGGTTAAAAAAAATATGAAAGTGTTTAAAATCATTTGCAAATATATACTTGATAAAAATATCTTTTTTTGATTAATTTTTTTATTTGTATTTTGTTTTTTTAGTTCACCCAGCAAGATGTGGGTGTATATAGGGGAATAGGGTGGGAAGTAATTTAATTATATTAAATTTATTATGTTTATTAATATTTGTTTGATTGTGATGTTAGTGTTACATGTGTAAAGTAATTTAATATTAATTCATTATTAATTGGCTGTTAATTTTAATTAATTGGTAATAAATTATGGTAATTGTGTAATTAAGTTTAGGTGTATGCTGTGGTTTTTATAGGTGTAAAGGGTGGGAAGTAATTTATTTTAATTTATTAATTTATAATTGGTTGTTAATTAATTTTAATTCATTAATTGGTAAATAATTATGGTAGTTGTGTAAATTAATTTTAGGTGTGTGTTGTGGTTAGTGGTGGCTCGCCAATGGAGTGCTGTGGGGCTGTGGGGCGGGGAGTAGTGGACTCCGACATACGGCTGAACGGAGTAAACAAAGTAAATAAATAAATAAAATTATTTACCTTGCGCACGCTGCATCGCCAAGTTGGGGACTCTGTCCCTTCTCTAGGACCAGTAGGGCAGCCCTTCCATCACCAGGAATATGACTCCAAAGGCCAGCTCCCCAATCCACCTCAGAGATCCTCTGTACCTATAGAGCTACTTCATATGCCTGAAATAATCTGTTTATATCACCCCTCCTTACAATCAGACACCAAGTCTCTGCTTATATAGGCTCTTTCTTTTGCACTGGACACATTAGTTTTGCTCCTACAATTTTTGCTAGACTCTAACAGCTATTTGGCCTCAAGTCCATCTCCTTGACAGTCACTTTGTAAGCCAACAAGACCCTTTTCTCCTCTAAGGCTCTCGCAGCCTCAGCGTTTCTCTCCTCTGCAGCCCCCTGGGCCAGCTGCAGTCTCAGGTCCCTACCAGCCTGTCTGTTCTTGAGCTCCTCAGGAATTGGGTTTGGGAGGAGACACTATTCCCTGCATCGAATCCAGTAGATTATTCTCTCTCTCTGGGGAATTCCCTCTCTCCTCTGGAACCTTTGCCTAGTCATTTTCTACTCTGTTCCTTCCTTCTCAGAGCCAGTACCCTAAGGGTCTTGATTCTAAGGTCAACTACAATCAGGGTTCTCAAGAGTGCTGAAGTAGTGCTCTTGAAACTTTTCCTGTGGTGAAGATTGCACTCTGCAGATGTCCTCCCAGGCTGTAAGGATAAACTAGTATTCAAACTTTACAGGTGAGTAAATGGGTGTGTGAATGGTCTTAAGGGTGTGTGAGTGAGTGTGGCTGTCACTGTCTGGCTATATTAGCGATGGGAACATATTTGCTTTTGTGGGAGTATAACTGGGTCTTTAAGTGCCTGCCTGTCTATATGAGCATATGCAAATTAAATACTATTAATTACATACTATAAGCAAGCACCCACTTCAAACACATTAATCTACACTGGCATCATAAAATTAATGCTCATTCGGTATACTAGTTCCTCTTTCTACTTTTTGCTCACTGTATTTATTATTGTTCTCATCTAAGCACCTTTCTATTTTCCCTGCTAGTATAGTGTTTAATAGCTACACCTTTTCATTCAGCTTTCACACACCCACTATTTTTTGTTAAATATACTTTCATATTCTACAACCTAATTAACATACCTGTAAAAACTCTTTGCTGTTCTCTCAGTTTTATCTCTATGTCTGGTAACATCTGATTTGAAATATCCAGTCAGAACTCCTGTAAACTACTTTCTCTCTCAGTAGAAAATCAGGTAAAATTACTAACCCTCACCGTGTGCTCTTACTTATGCAGCTCTACTCAACAAATAAGAGGATTCATTTCATCTTTCTTTGTTCTTTTACCACTTCTAAATGGTCAGTATTTCTTTAAACCTTTCCGTGTTTCCTGCGAAGAAGCCCACTTTGGTGTTTTTTTTCACAACTCAGCATGGCCTGTCATGGAACTTCACGGTGGATTTGCATTAAAATCTATGCAGGAATTTGTTAAACCATTTAAAATTATACTACTATAAGTTTGCATCTACATTTAACTTTATAAGATAGTACTTATTTAGAAAATAACACTTCCACAATAAGGAATGTGTCTCAACCACTCTCTTGAACTAGTAGGCCAAAAGGTCACACCACTCTCTATGAGCAACATACTAGCTTCAAATTCAACTATAGCAGGAATGGTTGACTGGAAATATAATCATAGCCCCAAATAGCAAAACATTTTTTTAAAAATTTCAGAGCCAATGACAGATCGAGTTACTTTTTTTTTCAAAACTAATACCTAATTTTAGCTACCTGCATATTTACACCAGCCAATACAATTTTAGGTGCTGACCTCCATTTTAACTGCCTTTCATTTTCAAAACTGTCTCATTCATCTCCTGCCTTCTACTGTGTGTTACTCTTCCTTGCCTTCAAAATGGTTAGAGTGTGGTATGTGGGTCATAGCTTTGTGTTGTGGGCTAGAGAGTGTACTCGAAAGAGTGCCATTGACTAGAACTTGGGTTTGCCCTAATGTGGAAATTACTTGGGTTGGCCAGAAAGGGTTAAATTGGCATCAATTGCTGCCTTTGGTTGAAAGCATTGCAGATTGCCAACACCCAGACCTCATGATTGTGCCCTGTGGTGGCATTGACCTAGGCACACTTACTGGGGTAGGACTGAAAATCCTAATGAAGGATACCTTTGGTCAATTAATGACACTTTTCCCACACACTGCCTTTCTGTTCCCTAACATTTGCCAAAGGCAGAAATGGAATCAGTCAAACAAATCCTGTCCACGGATAGACAAAGCCAGGAAACATATTAATAAAACTGCTTTTGCATTTCTCAGAGACCACAACATGGGCTCCTTCTACAACAGTTTACACTTTCACATGGAGGGTATATATAGAAATTATGGTGTTCACTTGACAGAGAAAGGCAAAATGGTGTTCCCCAAGAACTTCAAAGGCTGCATCCTGTATTATATGTAGTTATCATCTACACATCATAAACACAAAGGCTCTTTTCAGAGTCTACACTTTCACTAAAGACAGTTTTTTTTATTTTCAATTCTAATTTATTAAATCTCACGTGCTATTCCAAAACCAAAAGCGCTCATCCAATATACACCAGAAACACTACAGAATGCCTTATTGGATATGTGAGTGGTTCATCACTCTAACAGTAAAGGTGTGTGTGGGTGTGTGTGCGTGCATGTGTGTGTGTGTGTGTGTAGTTGCGTAAGTGTGTGCCTAGATCTGTGAGTGAGTGCATGAAAATCTTAGTGGGTCTGTGAGTGGATGTCTGACAGTCTGTCAGTGGGTATCTGTCTGTGTGTGAGTGGGTGTCAGAGTGTTTGTATGGGTGATAGAGTGAGTGTGATGGTGTCTGTCTGGGTCTGTCAGTGGGCATGAGAGTGTCTGTATGGGCATCATAATGGGTGTGAGAATGTGTGTGTGAGTGGATGTGTGAGTGTCTATGTGTGTGAGTGGGCGTGAGAGTGTCTGTATGGGTGTCACAGTGGGTGTGAGTTTGTCTGGGTGTGTCAGTGAGTGTGCGAGTGTCTGTATGGGAATCAGAGGGTGTGTGAGAATGTCTGTCTGTGTATGTGGGTGGGTGGGTGTGAGAGTGTCTGGGTGTTGCAGTGGGTGTAAGAGTCTGTATGGGTGTCAAAGTGGGTGTGTGAGTGTGTATATATATGTGTATATAAATATATACATATATATATCTTTGATTCACGGCGAGATTCACAGATCTCTCTCAGATTTTCACTCACACACCCACTCATAGACCCATAGCACCACTCGCATACCCAGGCACAGACCCACACAGGCACTCACACACCCACTCACGGACCCACACAGCCACTCACACACCCACTCACACCCCACTCACAGACCCATCCCGCCACTCATACACCCACTTACCGGTCCATACAGCCACTCACACACCCATTCTCAAAGTTTACAGGTTTCAGTTAGGAAATAAAGTTTTTAAAAACGTAGACATTCACTGAAAAAAACAAAGGATCCAGGGACATTTTAGTTAGGAAATGTATTAAAAAATACCGTGAAATTCACTGAAAAACCAAAGGATACAGAGACATATAGTTAGGGAACAGAATTTAAAAAAACATAGAAATTCACTGAAAGGTTACACGGATTTTATAGTGAGGCTCAAATTTCACTCGTATGAAGCTGTAGAAATTCAGAAGTTAAGTTACCTCAGCTAACTATAATGTATGCTCCCGCAATGAACTGCTTATAACCTCACATATTAAATCCCTCATCACAAGGTCAGTGACATCACTGATAATATCACTGATGACATCTCAAAGGACATCACTGATGACATCCTCCAACGATTGTGAGTGTTTTCTAAAATGTTCTGAGTTTTAAAGATTTATAGAGAGCGAAGGATGGGTGTCAGGTGCATATACTAATCAATATCCACTGCCAGAAATGGTGCATCATCCTGCAGATGTTTCAGAAGAGCCATTCAGAATTTGTGGATCCCTGCTCAAGTGACATCTTCCCAGTCCAACAGAGCTTATATGAAACCATACACCACTGTCCTGAAATCAGCAGTGGGATACATTTGCTCATCTTCTTAACAGGTGATGTTGGAAATTTGACAATCAATAATTGTATTTACTATGGTATTACAAGGTCCATGACCGAGTAATCAAAGGCCCCTTGACTCAGCATGCATTACTGGAAGAAAGGACATTCAAAATGTTAACTGTGCAGCAAGCCACAGGTGATGATAGCTGGTGGTAAAACATCTAATAAAGTACTTATTTTGTGTCATCTAGTTTAGACAATAGGTGTAATAGGCTCCAGGAGTTTAAGGTCCTTCAAGAATGCCCACACAAATGTAGCATGATGACAACTGAATACCGGTTTAGCTTGACACAATGGTCTCTTCTGTACTCCAAAATCCTTATTTACAAGTTACATAGCTGGGTGATAAATACAATGCATGACAGACCTGAAACAGAGATCCCTACACATCTGTTTTGCCAAAATATTGATTGCATGGCAAAGAAAGGGCATATCCTGCTCACCAAGGAATACATAGAACTGATATGAAGCTCTTAAATGTTATACGCACTGGGGGATCATTGATTTTCAAGGCCACCAAAGATCTAACAGCGAATCTTTTGAAGAAGCGCACCCGCTTGTTTCCAAACTACACAAGTCAATGATCGAGGAGACAAAAGCAATATTGGAAAGTTCGGTATGAATGGCAGTATATATTTCAAGCAGTCAACAGCTCCCCCCTCAGATGTATGAAAGTAGATGGGCTTTGTGTACACACATCAATCTGAGTCTATTGTTGATTTGCTACGCCAATGTTCTGAAGGAACCAATTGGTAAAGTTCATACCATTAGTAGTTTGAGGCCTGGTGATCTGATAGGGATCATGTATGAACAACAAACACATAAAAGATTATGGGAGCATGCTTGCAATAATGCTATCCACTGACAATCGTTCAAGGTAGCATTCCAACCCATTGTTCTTTTGTCCAACATGCCACCTCAGATTAGATGCAGCCACATGCAAATCAGCCTTGACCCTGCTCCAATAGGAACAGTCCGTGCCAGGCCCTATCTGAACTGAAACACAAGCAACCCAAAACTGGTTTGCCAGTGGTTAGACTTATTACAGCTTTCTCCTGACACCTTTTGTGTGTTTGATGGACCACCCTAAGTGCCCAAGGGTATACCCAAACTTGAGTCTCTTGCTCAATGTGCCAGTAGACCCAAGATACACCAACTGATGAGCCCCATTAGGGGCAAAACTGGTCTTTGATTGATTGTGTTCCAGTTCAGAGAGGACCTGGCTTGGCAGTTCAGGCTGAATTGAACCAATTGGAGCAGGGTCAAGACCAATTTGCATATGACTGGATCTGATTTGACGTAACATGTTGGGCAAAAGCATTATGGTTTGGGATGCTACCTGAGTGATTGCCAGTGGTTAGACTTATTGCAAGCATTCTCCCATCACCTTATGTGTGTTTGGTCATGTAGGGACTACAGACTCTTCCTTCTGGCTTTACGCGTTTCTGAAGGAATTTTATGTCGTGAATTCATGGACACAGTTTACTGCTCTTGCCTTTGTCTAAAAAACATATGGATCATATGTTTGAATGTAGATTTGTCTTCGAATTGGCAGAGGGGTGAGTGTGTTTTTAGGTCGAAGCCTACCAGAAAGTGCAGCTGACTGGTTGTGAAAAGACTTGTTGTGGGCATTCTGAAAGCTTCCCTGGAAATGCATTCCATCCATTGCTAGCCATTGGCTTTGTCGTTTTTAACTCATATTTTCTCGTTTTCTATTTGCTGGCTTTATTTGTGTAAGGCCGCTCAGCTTGTCTTTGTCTCTCTTGTGGAGCAAAACCTGTTTACCATCACTCCTTGTATTCTTCCATGAGCCCTCTTTTCTGTAAACAGAACTTTATATTTTGTTCTTATCTTGGCACATTTGCTGTGCTGTTCAAAGACAGAGGTCAAATGTCAGGCTCTCTCTTCTGAGGAAGCTTCCTGTTCACTTTTCTTTCTCTGACTTCAAAGTTAGAGAGTTTATGTGACAAACTTGCTGGGCATTGGAAAAGAAAAGATTTTTATAGCACACAACCAGTTTTAAATGTGTGTAAATGAACTGTGCAAATATTTCCGAATATATTAAATGAAGCACTCTTTTAGTAATTGATAAGTGTGGTGGAAATAAATTCTTTAACGCGATCAAAACAAATCAATACACTAGGCGATTTCACTTCCACACATTATCATTTGAGTGCTGGATTAAATTATCAGTAAAAATGTATGTGCAAATGTAATGGTTAGTACAACTGAAAATGTGTGGTCTACAGCACCATGCATTTTACACACTACCCCTATCCACTCTACTCAACAACACTCTACTTCATTCTATGCCCATCCTCTCGATGACACTCCACCATACTCCACTCCAGTCTACGCCACTCTATTTATTTATTTATTTTTTTATTTTATTTTAAAAGTTTTATATAGCGCTGGCTAGACCCGGAGGTATCAGAGCGCTTTACATGAGCATCAGACCATAGTCGCAGGTTACATCGTTACAAAGGGTTAGAGCATGGTAACATAGTTACATGTAAGGTCGAGACAAATAAGAAGGACATATACGTAAGGGAAAAAGCAAGCTAGGGGAGAGATTCAGGGGAGGGGGTAGGAGCAGGGGAAGTAGACAGAGAAAGGAGGAGGGAAAGAGGAGGGGAGGGTGAGAGACACAGCATGGAAAGAGGAGGGGAGGGTGACGGGACACAAACCGGTAGACGAGTCAAAGCTGCGTCCAAAGTCCGGTAAACTGTGATCCCAGGGGATGTGGTATCATTTCCCTATCTCTGTTGCGAGAAGTTCCCTATATGCAGTGGACTCTCTCAGAGGGGTCTCTGAGACTCCAAGGCCTACATACGGGATCCTTCCCCAAAAAGGGGAGAGGGAGTGCTTTGGCAAGGGGTGCCATACCATACCTCAACTGTGAGTGGCTCCCTTGGCGCTGTGGACTCTCTCAGCGGGTTCGCTGAGACTCCAGAGTATAAATATTGGATCTTTCCCCAACAAGAGGAGAAGGAGTGCTTAGTCACAGGGCACAAAAGGGCAGGGGGCTAGGCGGTGTAGCATGCAAGGGGAGAGATTCAGGGGAGAGAGGAGGGGAGCAAATGAAGTAGACAAAGAAAGAGAGTACTAAATGGGAACAAACAGCATCAATTTGGGGGACAGACTGTTTTCTCTCTGTGGCCATGGGGGATGGTCCAATGGAGAGAAGCTTCCATTGACGTGTGGTTTCAGTAACAGTCCTCATATAGGGAACATAACAGGTCTACAGTAAAACACCCAGGTATGCATTCAGTCCTGCCATGCTCAAATCACCACTTCTGCAGGTCCAACAGAAAGAAGGATATGGAAGACACTTCATTCTATGCTACTCTACGCCACTTCACTCTATGACACTCTATGTCACTGCGTTCTATGACACTCCACTCTACGACACTCCACGACACTCTTTGCCATTCTACGACACTCTACGACACTCCATGCTACTTTACTCGACTTTACTCCACTCCATGATGTGCTACTCCCCTTCAATGATACTTTACTCTATTCTACTATTCTATGCAATACCACTCTACTGTTCACCTCTCCACTCCACTCTACGCCTCTCGACACTATGCCCCTCCAGTCTGATACTCTACTTTACCCCACTCCACACCTGTTAGAACCGGGGTCTCTAGTTGGCAGGGGTATGCACCCTAGTCCAAGAAGGGACCACCGCTTCCGACAGGGTAGCTTGGCGCAAAGCAGGTAGGCTAAACGCAGGAGGCAATGTGTAAAGTATTTGTACAACACACTTCAACAGTAACACAGTAAATCACACACACAAAAGGACACCACACCGGTTTTATATAAAAATAAACGTATCTTTATCTAAAATTATGCAAGGTCCAAAAATGGCAAGAACATTCCATGCACGGTAAAAGGTTTCCAACAAGTAATGTCTCTAAGTGTTCTTTAGAAAAGGAACAGGGGTCTAAACTTGCAGGTTCTGGAGGGCTCTTGGGCCAGTGTTCGTGTAATCACCAGTTCAGTCACAGATATGCATAATCAAAGAAGTCTGTGTGCGGGGACTATCCCTATTAGCCCCCAGTCAGGAATTATTTAGCGTGAGGCTCACCGGTGGATTATGGCTCTGTGAACAGCTGGTAGTGCGATGACTATACTTTGGGATATTTGGCAACTCCCGCCCCAGTGCGCAGTAAGAAGTCAGAGAAATCCTCAACTCTGGGCCAAACCCCTTTGTGCCGCTATGAGCAGTATTGGCCTTTCTACCAGGGGTTGGCACAACGGTGCCTTTGGCAGATCCGGCGCCCGCCTAGCCGCGTGACCAACAATCCCACTATTTAATGAGGCTAGTTCCTGGCTGGCCCGGTCACCGGTTCTACTGTCTCTGTCACTCAAAGGCGGGGTCCGCAAGCTCTCTCCCGCAGACCCACACCCTTGTCTCAGACGGAACCGACACCCACTCCCGGAGCAGTTACCTGTGGTGGGGGCGCAGTCTCTCCCTCGCTTCTTCCTCCGTTGGCATCAGCAGGTCACGGGGACGGAGCAGGAAGCCTCGCGCTTCTTGGGCCTCAGCGCAGCTTCCTTGGTGACACTCCTCGTTGCTGGGCAACTCCACACTGGCACGAATCCCAGCGCGGCACTCCCGATGACACACCTGGTATCCCAAGTTGTTCTGCTACAGGCTCGCAGCTCCCGGTAGGACGTTCCTTCGTTGTGAGGCAACCGCTGGTGCCAGCACCAATCCCAGCACGGCTCTCCCGATGACGCGCCTGGGATTCTGATCTCAGCCCTGCTGCAGACTCGCGGCCAGCGGTGGTGATCACGGCCAGGCAGCGCTTTCTACTCACGGCGCCATTAAGTTACGACGTGTTCAGGGCACTGGGCGGCGGCGGTGATTCCTGGCACACAGCGCTTTCTCCTCAGCAGCGCTCTTCACGGCCCGGGCCGGCGGTGGTGCTATTAACATGCACAGCTTTTCCTCCTGGCGCGGGCCGGTGGCGTTGACTTCAGGGGGCAATTTGAGTCATGAATCACCCGCGCCAGCAGCGGTGGTAACAGGGGCAGTTTGAGGCAAAAACGAGGTTGTACCTCTTGGTAATACGGCAATTCCACGTGCAGTGTTGCTGGGACAGTCCTTGCCGTTGGTCTAGAGTCCCCTCACCAGAAAGCCAGTCAATCTTGTTTGTGGAGACACTCTGGATGTGTTTTATAGGTCCTGTCTTAGCAGGGCAAGATCAGCAGGCAGGAGGGCAGTGCAGCACGCTGGGGCAGCAGTTCCTTGGAGTAATCAGTCTCAGCAAAGGTGGCAATCCTCCTGGCGCAGCAGTCTTCACTCCAGCAGAGTTTCCTCGTAGTCCAGCAGTGTAACAAAGATGTGAGGCCAGGACCCTCCCTTTAATACCCTGCAGTCTAGTTACTAGAAAGGGGCAAAAGTCTCTGGAAGGGTCTGGGGGCAGCGGTTTCTAGAAAAGCCCAGGGAGTTCTGGGATGTTCCCTGCCTCCCCTGACCTGGCTGCCATAGTGACAAAAGGCAGGGCCGTTAAGGCTACAGTGGGCAGCCAGTTACAGCCCCTTCAAGGGGAGAAGGTGTGAATCACCACTCCCACCTCACAGCCCAGGCAGGCTATCAATATGCAGATGGGAGGGGGGAATCTGCAGTGCCCAGACTAAGTGTAGGCAGAGAAATATCTACTTTCTAAAAGTCCGAATTCTAGAGTAGTAGTGCCCAAACCCCATATATCGTTGGAAAGGGTTCCCCACCCCGATTCTAACAAGACCAAACATGACAGACTTATTACATCCAGTCAGAAATTATCCCAGAAAGGGGGTTCCCAATGTTAGCCTATGGAGGGTTAAGCCACACTGCAGTAGTGTGGCAGATATGCCAGTGTTACCATGTTTTAGGGGAGAGCACCTGCACCTCAGCACTGTTTAGCAGTGGTGAGGCGACCAGTGGCCTAAGTCCAACAAAAAGGTACGGTAAGAATGGGAGGCACAAGGGTGAAAAATGTAGGGGGAGACCACCCTAAGGCTGACAGGTCCAACAACTCCACTCTATGACACTCTACTAAACTACACTCTACGACACTCTACTTCACTCTAAGCCACTATAAGCCACACCACTCTTTGCCACTTCTCTTTAGGCTACTCTACTCCACTCTACACCACTCCACAGTACAACGCTACGCTTCTCTACACCACTCTACTATACACCATTGTACTCCATTCTGCTCTATGACACTTTATTTCACTCAGTGCCCCTCCACGACACTCCACTCCACAACACTCCAGTCATTCACACTCCATGACGATCCACTCCAGGACACTTCACTCCACTGTTTGCCACTCTACTTCACTCAATGACACTCCACTCTAAGCCACTCTCTTCTACACTACTAACCTTTAGCAATGCTGAACAGCAGCCACGCTGGTGTACAACATGACTAAATCACCTTGGCAAAACGAATAGCTCCTGCATAGGCGAGACTTATTGACATTGGCAAAGTATCTTTTTTTTTTTACAAATATCGTGCAGGTGGGGCACTGGTATTCGAAAATAATGTTCATTAGCAGCTTATTCCTGTCTCTCTCAATGCCTGCACGCACACGCACACTGCGCATTGCTCAGACCGAATGAACTCTTCCATAAATAAAAATGTGCAGTACCATGTGAATGGACATTGACCTGTTGTGTGTATCATTATGTCAACCTTGGCAACACAAACACTGAATGAATCATAGTAGCATGCTTTTACGTCATGAACTGGAACAGGAAGAAAGCAGGTTATGTGGTGCTTTCCCACCAACTAAACAGCCTTAAAGATGCTACAATCTAAATACTCTTCGAGTCAGATGCCCAGGACATTGATATGGATTACAAAATGTTGGAGCACAAAAAGATAAATGTAGGCACTTTTGGATTGTTTTGCACCATTTCAACAACACTATTTCATTTGTGTTTGTTACGTTCTCTTCTTATTCAGTCAAAAATCTTGGGACCCTCAAAACAAGTCCATCAGTCTTGGGGGCTGTCTTTCCACCAGTTTGAGACACAGTCCCTAAACTGGTGTCTTTACTTCCCCCTCCCCTAAATCATATCTTGAGACCTGCTGACCTGTCTTCTACTCCCAAACATAGCTGCAGGTCGAAGGTTAAAATGCTATGACATAGCCAAAAAAAATCCACATACTTGCTGTTCAGCCTGTGAACTGCACCCCTTCCCCAAGTGGAAATCTGAATACTTGGTTTACTGCAAGCCCCTCCCCCACAGACTGCATCAACATCCCTGGAATCCTCCCATTCCACTGCCTCCTCTACCTCGCATCCCATCTTACCCTGAACCCCAAACAAATATCTAAAATAGGGACTGTCTTATCCACCGCTAACCAATGTCTCTTACCTGGTATCCAGCTTCCTTCCATTGCCACTCCCAATAAGAATCTCATTACTTGGCGCTCTGTTTCCCCCTACCCACTTAATAAAGCTGACTTGTCTCCTGACAGCACAGGCCCTGGCACACATCTCCCTCAAATAATAAAGCAACTCCTTTCTCAAAATATCTGTCTCCAAAATGACAGATGACCCTGTCATAGCTGGCACACGTAGGGTGGGGGAGGCGGTGTAAAAGCCATATTTCTAACCACACAGAGAATGCTGCGGAATAGCCCTTGACATAGTTCACACTGATGTGTCAGAAAGAAATAGAGCAAAATCCACCACTCACCCATAGTGCATTGCCTTTGTGAAAACCACCATTGTGAAACCCCTCTTCAACATTATCCTTAACATTTAATTGGGCTATAGGTAGGCGATATGACCAACCCAGCGACTCAAACATCCCTTTTCTGAGAAAGCCCATACATTGAAAATATCATTGTGTCCCCAAAACTAAAAACACCATTTAATTGGTGACTACTTTGCAGAAAAGAACTGTGTAAAATAACATAACCTAACCATAAATTTCAATAGCTAAAGAGGCAAAGTTGTCTGTCTTCTCAGTCAAATGGATTCTATGGGAAAGGGTGTCAGTTGTGCCACTTGTTCTCCTACACTGGTTATGCTTATAAATTAGACTCTGAGTAAATTCTACCAGCAGTGACATTATATGGGATTTTAATAGTAATTAGTGTAAATAGCATAGTACCAGCCCTATATTTATTTTTCTCTGGGAGCCATAGAAAAAGTGGCCTGTTTGGTTTTGAACCATCTAAAAGCTGCAAAAAGTGTGTTTAAATACAGTGGTTGGGGATAGGTTTATTTGCGAGAATAATTGGTAAAGGTTGCCATTAATGTTGGTATGCCTCCCTCACACCTAGATAATTTGTTAAATTCTTTTGATTGAAAATTTGGAATGCAATCAAATGTATAACTCTCTTAATAATGTAATTATGTAAAATACTCAGAGAGGTTTATCCATGGCCAATGAAAATGTTTACTGAGTCATTTTGTTTCCTCTTTCAGGAATTATGTAGAAGCATGACCAGAGCTCCAGAGGATCCAAGGCTGCTGGGCAGGTCACATTTTAGCCCCAATGCACGCCACCGAAAAGGCCACAACTTCTGGCTATAGAACTACTGGGATGTATACAGCAGATATTATACAACAAGGAAAGGTGACCCTTCAATTCTGTGACATGCAATAGAATGAACCACCCATTCCACCTTGGATCACTCTGATACCACCAGATTGAAGGTTCCTACATCAAGAGCTGATTTACTGTCAGTTCGGAAGCTGACTGTACAGTGCTGTCGCCGCTGCACGGGTCCATTCCCTGAGGTTACCCTCTTTAGTGCTTCATAATGTCCCAGGCAAAAGAGTCAACAAGACGCCCATCTTTGAAGAATACAACAAAACAGATTGAGATCATCAACTTGTCCTCCTTATCGGACACCGAGAAGAAAACCATACTTGAAGTGCTGAAGAGAGATGACCATTTGAAACAAATCGAAGGGAAAAGGATAAGGTAATCCTGGTTCTTTCTTATTTCTCTGCCCTCACCCCCGCAGACAGGTTTTTGAGTTCCATTCTCTAGTATAACACACTCTTCAAATTCTGTGTACTGGCGAATGGACATCTGTATTAAACAAGCACCCAAATTCCACTTTGGTTCCGGACAAACTGCTTATTGAAGCGCTTTGTAAACCGACAAGAAATGCAGCACAAATTCTGATAGTGGTGGGGGTCTGCAGCACATTCTGTGCATATGTCCAAGACAAATAAGGGAGGTGCTGGTTAAGCTAATGGAAGGGTTGAAATGCATTCTGCACATTATTGCAGACATTCCAACAAAAGGCTCAAGAACAGTTCACAGGCTAGGATGGGATAGAACTATATGCAAAAAAGCACAATGCAAAAATATTAATTTAATATGAATATCTGAACTGAGACCAGACCTAAGGAGTAAGGCGGAAACATGTGTCGAGCAAAATATAACCAACGCGTTAGTTATAGTGGTTTACAATTCTGACACCTACATACAAGGATTCAGATAAACTGTGAGTTTAACAGAAGTGCCAGAAGTGTGAACATGTTTTGCTTCTAATTACATTTAATACTACACACACATTTACAAAACGTTTTATCTGTTAAAAGTCTAGATTGGTGAACCTTTGCCCATTTTGTGTGTGTTTAAGTTATCTTAGGCGCCCAGTCCTTGGGAAAACGTGTTTGGTCTGTTCTCTTGGGTAGCAGGCCTGCAGGCTCTCGTTCTTATCAGATAGCTGGAGTGGATGGAGTGGATGGATTCTAATTAGAGGTGTTGAGATACTGGCCTTTGGAGTGACAGAATTACTGTAAAAGCATTCCAAACGTCTTGAAGTATTTCTTTTCTGACTTTAGAGATTATTTTGAAATGTTCATTGTTTATACAATAGATGTATATTATGGTGAAGTCGTAGTGTTTGAATAAAGTGGCTGTAGAAAAGGTTGCATTAAAAGGACTATGCCATGGTTTTAGTTTATTGATTCAGTATAGCGCTGCATGTTGCCAGGTGGCTGCATCAAGGCGCTCGGTTTAGGGAAAAAGCCAGATGAGTAGACTGCTGTGGTAGTTATAGGTGTGACAGAGACATGGTAGATAGGCAGACAGGCGAATTACTAACGCCGGGGAGGGAATAGCGTCAAGCGGTCAAAATACTTCTTAAATAGGGTTTTCTAAAATGTTTTCTAGAAAATCATATATCATGGGCGGGGCATTACAAAGGATTGCCCTATTGAAAATTCCCCTGAGATGTTATTGAATATATTTGCCATGGAACACTGAAGCGTGAAGGTGCGTCGCAAAGCTCTACTCTAAGAACTTATCTTGCAGGTCCTAACCGGCTTGTGAGACACATGCCACAGCGTGTTGAATGTGCTGCTGACTTTACAACTGCAGACCTGGTTAACCACAGATAAGACAGCATGTGACTCACAGGTATACGGTTTTGAATTGTTCTTCCAAGAAGCCTTTAGTCCTCTCGTCCAATGCAGTATGTCTTCATCAGATCAAGTTCAAACAAGTACCTTACAAGTTGACTGTGGTACATCTGCCTCAGTTGTGTGTCTAACAAACACTTTCAGCAGCACCCCACCCAAAAATATTAACATTTAAGGTTTAGCTGTTATTGGAGACCTTTTTAGGAATCTTTCAAGTTTTCTTAACTCCTAACGTAGGATTGTGACTGGATACCAATTTAATAATCAAAAGGGGGCTGTTTTGGGCGACCTTTCCAAATATGAAATATATATATCCTATGTATGAATGGCTTCCAATCGTAATTTTGATTGCAAAATATTGGCCTTCGTCTCCATATCACGTCATTCCCTCCTCTTCATCAGTGCCTTTTCAATCTGACCTCTGCATGTACTTCCTTGTGTCACATGCCTTTCACCGTGCCTTCTCTCTCTTTCATATATACACACCCACTCTTTCTCCTCACCTGTAAATACTGCATTTTCTTTTCCTTTGGTGCTGTCAATATTTCAAAACATGCGTATCCCCCTTCACACACTTTCAGAATTACTGATAATGGCAATTGGCACATATGCAACCATTGATCTTTACGCTTAGGTTCAGCAGACAGGGCAATGATTTGATGAACATGTCATCTGAGCACATGTATGACCTACAGGGAGGCATCATTAGAAACTCTCAGTGCTTTAAGCCTCAACTCCAGAGCTCTCAAATGTGACACTTCATGAACACCCACCCATTACCATTATAGACAGCTAAAAGTGACTCCGTTCATCGGATGCACTATACAATACTGATATTTTGCATGGAAATATATCTGGAAAAAACAAATAGTCTTAGAGAACGTGAGATGAAGTTAAACGTGAAATATAAACGGGTACTTCTTTGATGGTGTGGATTGTGTGAAGGGTTTTCACAGTCAATGTTGAGAAATTGATCAGTGTTTTTACCTGAAATTATGAGGACATGAATATAGGGTCTGATGGGGACCATTTTTAAAGTCTGTTTTATTTTCTACTGACTCGAGATTTGGCAGGACCATCCCTCCTAAAGCTCAGGATCTCTGGCTGTATTCTACTAATTAAGCTATTGCTCTCGAATCAGCTTTGGTTGCTTATGTAGTCTTCCCTAATGTGGTCACATTAATAACACTGGCTAAGAATTTGTATGCTGAATGTTGATGGACAATTGTGAGTGGAAGATGTAATAATTAAGGATCAGTCAAAGCTGTGCAGTTCCTAAGAAAGGGAAAGAAAAGGTCTGGAGCACCTGAGGTATCAGGTCAAGGGATCTTATTCATCAGGAGTCCCCATGTGGGGCCAGTTGGGCATTGCAGCGCTAGGCCCAACGAGGAGCTGCCCGATGATGAAGCATGACACCCCTCGGGTGTGTGAGGTCTCTTGCCCCTGATGCATCAAATCCCCTGACCTAATACCTCATGTGCTCCTGGCCTTATCTTTCCCTTTCTTAGGAACTGCATACCTTTGACTGAACCTGTACTCTTGGGGGAGTGAATGCTGGACCTTCATTCGCCCCCTGTCTCTTTTTGTAGACTTGTCATAATAATTAAGGAACCTGTGGTTAATTTGCTATTTGTTTCTGTAGTGAATAGGGCTAGAGTCCCTCATTATCTACATAATGAACTGGTACACCTGTAAAATTCATTTATTTCAATGCAATGATTAATGCTGTAAATAATCTTGCATTGGTGCCCCTTTCTTGGCATTTATTGAAAATGTTTTTTTTGTTTTATTTAACTTGGTCAAATAGTCTTTTTCTCATGTATCTGACTGGCTTTAATACCTGTCAGAGATACAGATGCCCACTTTCCTTTGTCTTTGAAGTAATATTTGTTAAATTGTTGAAATTAAATCAGTATCAGCGAAAAATTTGTGAAAAGTGTTTTTGCGTTGTTTTGACTGCATTTGGGAATATCGAATGCAACAAAAAGATTTTGCCTCGGTCCCTATTCTTTAAACTATTTTCAATAAGTGCAATAATGGAGACAGCAGTTTGCAAAACAATTGCACATAATGTATGGCACATCTTTTGCTGGTGAATAATTAATTGTATTGTTAATTCAGATCTAACAAAAGAAATCCTAGTCAATGGCGGGCAAAAATGTATAATTTATTTCATTTAGAATTAGGTTCATACTCCGTAAAAGGGATTAAGAAACGTAAGATTGGTTTAGGTATTTGGGGTGCTTTTAGTGACCATATGAACTCATGAATTTTTGGAAAACCGTAATGTACTTTATATCTGTGTTACTGTGGTATAAAAAAAAAAGAAAAAAAAAAAAAGAAATCCTAATCACTGAAGGATCTATTTAAATGATTTGAGGTAAATTGATTTTTGATAAAAGCTAAGGGATTCTTAAGCAAAATTAGTTTAATCTTCGTATTTAAAAAGGAGATTTTTTTTCTATTGGTTTCTCAGCAAAAATAGAGCACTTTCAGTGTAGGCCCTTTTTTGCCTTGGTACAATATTGTTTGTTATATGAAATCTTGCAAAATCTTCTGTGCAACAACCATATACTCCTGGTTTCTTGAGAAATTTAACTGGGTAAGAGGCAGACAGGAGCAAGAATTTAGAGAATATAAGGCCAGATCTCCAGAATATGAAATGATTTAGAAGAATTAGTCTTGAGTCTGTTTTAGCCATCGACTAGCTTTAGGAAAGCGATCAATTGGTGAAGTTTGATGATGAAGGGCGTGTGTATCAATGTATGCACAGATACAAATGTAGGTTTGTTTTGAACTGTTCATTTCAGTATAAGTGGTGCGTGAGCCATGTAACTCCACTTGCCCAGTGCATATGACATGTTCCAGTGGGCTGTGGTGGAAATGTGTGCCTACCAACCCATATGGACTTGTGTATAATGCGAAACATGTAAGTAGATCCATTTATTTAAAGTTTTTTAGTTAGCTTTTTCAACTTCAGCCTTAGTTTCTTATGGGGCAGCCAAATGTGAGAGACAGTGGTTACGTTTTACTGATGCTAGGTATGACTGTACTTCTGCATATCTAAATTTAGCAGTGCAAAAAGTGTTGACTTCAGACAACATACTACTTTATTTGGCCTCCCCTAAGAAATCTCTTACAGTAGTACTAGACATCCTCACAATCTTTGACAGATTCTCTGGACTCTCAATTAACTGGGGAAAATCCTTACTATTTGTACTGAGCGGTGGTCCCCCTGTTCCACCCCGGGACTGTCAGATACAAATCAACACGGCCGGATTCAAATATCTGGGAATTTTTATCTCTCTCGACCCCTCAGTCCGTTATGCCCAAAATCTTCTTCCCCCTCTTCGAAGGCTCAAAAGCGACATTGCTAGTTGGAAGACACTTCCAATTTCACTTCTGAGCAGGGCCTATTTAAAATGATGGCTTTACCACGATTCCTCTATGCCCTACAAAACACTTTAGATCTAGTTCCAGCTCACTACTTTAGGGAGATTGAGAGCCTGCAGAGGGACTTATTGTGGGATGGTAGACCCTGAATTGCCCTCCATAAACTAATGCTAAACTGGTATGACAGAGACATCAGCCTCCCGGATATCAAGAAGTATTATTGGGCATCTCAACTGGCGGCCATCAACCATTGTACATATGGTCGTGCGGACGATCCGGTCTACGCTATGGACAGGTGGCTCCTTCCGGAAGGCACCTACGGCAGAGCCTTGTATTCCCGATCTAAAAGATTTGTGTTAACGGGCTCCACTAAACATTCCGTCCAAATTTGGCATAACGCCAACAACTCACTTGGTTGGGGACATAAATTGACTTTGGCCACCCCTCTTTGGGACTTGGAGCGGTTGGGCGATTTATGGAAAACGAAAGGTTTCTTTAGGTGGGATCTGATCGGTATCTCAGCTATCAAAGATATCTGGGGAAAGGAGGGGATCAAGTCCTTCAGTACGCTTCAGAGCGAATATGGGCTTGCAAACACCGAGAATTTTCGTTATGCTCAGGTCTCACACTCACTTCAATCATTGCTGCCTAGGGGTTCCAAACCACCGGAGGCATCTCCCCTGGAAGACAGAATTCTAGATGGTCACCTGCCCGAAAAAACAATCTCGTTAATATACAAAAAGTTAATCAACCACATGGCGGACCCTCTACAGACATTGCGGGATAAGTGGACACAGGATGGAATAGAATTGGATGATGAGGATTGGCAAGTTGCAATATCCTCCCCTAAAGAGGTGGCTATTCCGGCACGCTTGAGACTGGTTCATCTTAAAATCCTTCATAGGATATATATAACTGGGCCCCGGTTGGTGCACATGGGGTGGTCGGACACAGGCAAATGCAAAAGGGGCTGCGGCCTCAGCGGAACATTCATGCACACCATCTGGGAATGCACACATATTAGCTCCTACTGGCTCCAAATCCACGACACAATTAATGAGGTGTTACGTGTCTCTCTCCGTCCGAAGGCACGACGATGTATTCTAAATATTTGGGAGCCCACAGACCTGAACACTTCCCAGACGCAATGGGCCACACTGGGATTCATGTTGGCCAAACGAAACATCTTTCAACTGTGGGGGGCAGCGCCACCGCCCCCTCTGGACGTCTGGGAGAAGGACCTTGATTGGTGTATGTTTAGAGAAAAAACTGTATATCTGGCAAGGGGGTGTCCTGGGAAGTGGTCCCGTATCTGGACTCCATGGAATGTATATGGGAGATTTGTGTACCGCCTCGAAGTGTTGATCATGATGACCCCATATCCCCATGATATTCCTCTCTATGATGAAGTCAATGTATCCATTCACCCATACGTACTGTAATGTGTAGCCTTGCGACCATCTGCACTGTACTGTGTTGCCGATGTGTGTTTCAATAAAAAGATTTATTTAAAAAAAAGTGTTGACTTGCATTTAGCATCAGCCTTTTAAATTGACTGGACATGACCTTAATGGATGCCCTGCGGATGAATGCTAGGTCCAGCATGCCACAGAGGCTGAATAAGAGCACTGGTCAGTATGGAAGTGCAGTGTGCAAGCAACGATCTTTGATTATTTGGAGAGTTCTGCAACAGGTTTTATGAAGCTAACCACACCAAAATAGACACTTCCATTTGTGAATCAGAGTACTTGCACAGCAGGCAGCTTTCTCAATTATAAGTTTCTTCCTGAAGGGCCGTTGCCTCATCTTTGTTAAATCCTCATAAGAATAAAGCTTTACAATCTTAGATATGAAATCTCAAATATTAACTCCACAACTGTGCTCTCAATTGAGCTGAGCAATATTTCTAATACACGTTTGTGAACCCAAATAACGGCTTACACATAGTTTTAGGGGTTTACTGATTTTACGACGTAGTGTTTCCTGGCCTAGTTTTTTCCTGCAAGATGACAATTTTTTTGTGAATGCAAATTGGCGCTAAAATGTACCCTTCCATTTATCATGAGTTGTTTACAAAACCTTTTTTGCGTGATCTTGAGACTCAATAATGTTGCCAAACTTTTGTTTTCTGAAAGCAACTTTTAAGGAACAAGAAAGCCCTGATTTTCACTTGAAACCCACATGCGCAAATCTAAGAAGAGAAATCATAGTATTTGAAGAATTAGGTCAAATTTGCAAGAGGAAAAAGTTGCAACTTCACAAAGCTTTAGGTCTAATAGGAACACCACACATATGTGTAAATTCGGAGTTAAATATGTGCTGGCTTAGGCTAGAGAGCAATATTTTCAAAACATTCAGGGGCATATTCTCAAGGACCTATCGCTGAGTTAGCGGCACTTTATCGCAGCCAAAGTGGCAATAGATTTATCGCCCTATTCACAAGCTGGTGCTAACAGCCGATATCGCCAGTTTTCCTGCAATAGCAGCCGCAAAAAACATTGCCACGGATGACACCGGCAACTAACGCTAATGAGATGCAGAGTAGGCGTTCCTGTGCAAAAAGCCACGATAACACCACTTCGCAATATTCTCAACGACCAGCCAGATCGGCGATAAGATCCCAAAACAGGTGATAAGAGGCGTTAGCAGCAGGGATTTAACACCTACTATTACCTTGTGTTAAGTCGGACGACAACCTGCACCGTAAAAGGGAGCCCAGCCCAGAGCCACACCTGAAGAACAACAGATGCTATGGAGCTACTGATCATGCAGCTCGGAGCCCCAAGAGGGTCACAACACCCACCGCTACCATACCCAGGCCCGCCACACCCACCCCTGGGACACCCCCCCATAGACTATCACAGAGGCAGCGCAGACAAAGACAGCGGACCTTCAGAAAACGCACCCGCCTCACAGACTTAACACCAGAGGATGTCATTGCCCACTACAGGCTCAAAAGGACAACCATCATCCGCATCCTGACCATCATTGCCCATAGGCTGACAGTGCCAACACAGCGGACAACCAACATCCCTCCGCAGACAAAGCTGCTGGCTGTGCTGCACCTCTTGGCCTCTGATACCTTCCAACAAACAACTGCCAGAGTCGGAGGAGTCTCACAGCCAGCCCTATCAAAGTTCCTCACACCTGTCTCGGATGCCATCATCAGCTTGGTAGCCCAGCACCTTTACTTCCCACACACTGCGCAGGAACAGCTGGAGACCAAGCAAGGCCTCTATGCCATAGCTGGCTTCCCGCACGTGTTGGGGGCAATCGACTGCACACAGGTACTCCTCGTGCCCCCTGCCGCCATTGCACACAATTACCACAACAGTAAGCACATGCATTCCATCAATGTCCAGGCAATAGTGGACCACCTGGGACTCTTCACCAATGTCGCCGCCAACTACCCAGGCTGTGTGCATGATTCCTTCATCATCCGACAGTCCATCACCAACCAGCGCTTTGAGGCTGGCACCTATGGGAATGCATTGCCCATTGGTAAATACCAAATGAACACACCAGACTACAACTCCACAATCATGCAACTCACAACTTTGGGAATGCACACGTTACAAACTTACATACAACATGCCAAACAACATGCCCACCTACCAGACACGACAGCACAACTTACTGTGGTTACCTGAGCTAGCCATGTACACAAGCCATTAATGGCAGGGCACCTTAGCCACACAATAGCAGAATGTGAGAGAGGTGGGAACCAGGCATGTGCAAAGGAGGCAAGTGACCCATGAATGAGAATGTACACAATGCCAAGTGTGGCGTGGATGTGCTGGCCAGACTGCAGTATGCAGACCACAGACATGTCCATGTCGACATATACTGCTGGTGTTTGGAGTGTAGTGAACAGTGGACGCAACCATGTTATCACAGGCAGTGAGTAAGTCCTTGAACATGTAGCTTTGTCGTCGTCCCCTTTATACATTAGAGGAGTGGACTGGGCCAGCGTACGCAAGTCCAGCATAGGGGTGTGAATGATTATCTCGGGGATCTGGGCGTGGTTCAGTACTGGAAATGTGCAATTGCGGGTGTCTCTGTCACAGTGTGGGTGTCCGTTGGGGAGTGTAAGTGGTCCCTGTTGGGAATAAGACACCCACGTATGTCATCTTGTTTGGCTGCCATGAGGTCGAAAAGGACCCGTACCTGTTCAGCCACCTCCCTCTGGCAGTCGAACACCTGGCCTTGGAATGCGATATGTTCTTCGGTGAGGTGCTGGGAGCCTGCCGTGGTGGTGGGTGCTTCCTGCTGTGTGGTCTGTGCAGGGGGTGGGGTCTCCTCGATGCAGCTGGACTGCCCTGCTCCTGGAGGTGGGTTGCCGTAGCTGTCCATGAGCTGTTGTAGGGCGTCAATGTCGAAGGTGTGGAGGTCCTCTTCATCATCACTGATGAGTTGTCTGGTCTGCTCTGCAGGAGGTGTTGATTTTCCCTCTGCAATGTGAAGGGAAGATGCATTTTAACATTGTGTTGACATGTATATTGATGCATTGTTCAAGTTTACATACAGACTGCATGACAATGTACATTGTGACTGTTTGGGAGGAGCTGACTATTTGATGCGGGACAGTGGACATTTGAACTACATCACAGATGTGAGGTTGTACACGTACATTTTCATCTCACAGTTTCCTGCTATGCCAGATGAGATTGGCCAGTTTCTACGCACAGGCGGAACCAGTTGTGTCCTCTGTTCTGAAAGCGTTGCACTTTGTACCACATTGTCGTCAATGTTGATGTGCTGTTATTGCTATGTGTGTGTGCTGCATTGTGGGAGAGTCACCCCTGCAGCTGTGATTTTGCTGCCCCTAATCCCTTTAAGGGGGTGTGCCTTTGACTTCTGGGCTTCTACAGTGCTGAGATGTTGCAGACTTGGCTAATTTTGGCTCTTGTTCGTATTTTGGACTCTTCGGCATGGTTTATCTGCAGATGTGTTGTTGACATCAGGGGTAGTTTGTGCACGTGGATGTGTCAGAGGGTGACCTACTCCTTTATGGATGTGTTCCACACTCAGCCACCCTTCAATGTTGTGGTGTGCATCATGTTATGATAATTGAACTGCAGCCATGGTATTCATCATGCAGTGTCACTTGCATTGTCGGTGTGGCTCACAGACACGCAGTCTTGCTGGTTTTAACATGTGTGCATGGGTTGGTTGTGAGATTGGTGCTGTGTGGGGAGGGACCCCTTTGTGCCCATGGTGGACGGGCTCCTACTTGCTGTTTGTATGTGTGCTGCAGTGTGCCACAGGTATCAGGGACATGATCCAGAGTCATTGTGGGTGTGCAGTGTGCTCTACTCACTTGTGCCATTATGCCTATCTTCCCCCGTCCCCCCAGTCCCTGGTCGGTACTCACCTTGTTGATGTTGTGTCAGATCATGTTGAGCAGTGTCCGGATCCCCAAATCCTGTCACCGTGTCCCGACTGATGACTGTGGCCACCATTTTCTCCATGTCTTCCAGCTCCTGGTGTGCCGCTGGACCCCCACCTCCAATCTGCGTTGCTGCTTTCAAGTTGGCATCGAGTTTCTTCCTGGTTTTGCCCTTCACATCATTCCAGTGCCTCTCGACCTCTTCCATTGTCGTCCTCACATGGTCCAAGATAGTCTGCCATATTTGCGTCTTTGTTGCCAATGACACGTTGGAGGTGACGAACAGTTGTTGGTAGTGTTCTATCACCTCCGTGACGATGATCCTGTTTTCCTGTGGACTGAACCGCTTCTTCCTCTTCCTCTTCTCCTTGGCCTTCCCCGACCCGAGGTTCCTTGCTGGTCGTCTGTGGGGCTTGTGGGGTTTGCGTTGTCCTCTGCACTCGGTCCGGGTGCATCCATGGTGCTACGCAGTTTATTTCTTTTTTCTTTCTGCTTTTATAGTGCATTTTCCCGCATGGCGCGTGGGTGTTGCAGGCCTGTCGCTGGTTATCGCTGATTTTTGTAACACGATTTGGGGCATCGTAACTTTTTTCGTGTTTGTCTTTTGCATTTTCTCTGTGTCGCGTTAATTTTACCGCTGTCATTTGGCGCGTTATCGTGAGACTATCGCATGGTGCTGCTGGCTTGAGAATACAATGTTAACACGGTGCTATTTTCCCGCGATAGACTGCGATGTGCAAAGTTGCGTTAAGCTAATTTTGCGATAATTATCACACGTTCTTGAGAATATCCCCCCTCAGTTTCCCTAAATATTTAAAGAAAAATCTTTCACAAATTCCCCCTGAACTGTTGTGAACAACATTGTGGATTTCTGACTTATGGGAGTCATGAGGGAAACTGTAATGGCGGTAAAGGATTCCAAAATCTAGGACAAGGTGTTACGGACAACTACAGAATGGACACATTGAAATTACCAAGGTTTATTTAGAGACTGATAAAAAAGCTTAATGTTTTTAATATTAATAATCTTTTTAAGCAGTGATTAATGGAGTTGATAATAAAGTAGTGTCTCCAGTAGGCACTGTGGGATAATTAAGGAATTACCAAATCAAAATCAAGAAATGTGCAAATTAAAAACTAAGGTTCTTTAGAGAAGAGTGGAACAATTAAGAACATTGAAATAATATTAAAGGAATAAGATTGTTACATTGTTTTGAAAAGCAAAGTGTCATTGGGTAAACATAGGCTAAGGGATTAAAAAGAACTAGATGTAGGAGTATGTGAAGATTCGGAGTTTAATGTAGAGTTGGGCATGTGTGTATTGGTAGAGTAGTGGTGGGATTAGAGGTCAAATAAGATGGAAGGTGTATGTGGATTTGAAGGTGTAGCAGGAGAGGTGGATGTAGCAGTAGTGGTAGATCTAGAACTAGATGTAGAGGTGAAGAATACTGTAACAATAGGCTTCCAGGTAGCAGTAGATGTATAGGAAGAGTTGGGTACAGAGGTCGGTAAACATTTTGTGGTATAGGTAGGTGTAGAGGTAGGCTTAGAGGTAGCTGGTAGGTTTAAGTGTAGGTACAGCTCAAGATGTGGGTTTAACATCACTGTTAGAGGTAGAGGTGGAGGACAAGTAAGAGTAGGTGTTGCAATAGAGAAAGGAATATAGAAAGGGTTGGGTTCAGTACAGATGTAGAGGTAGGTGCAGGGGTAGAGGAAAGTTTAGAGATAGAGGCAGGTATAACACTAGGGGAATATGTACATGAATTGGCAGAGCATGTCGTTAGCCTCCTTGGCTTAATGACACGCTCTGCCACTACGGAAACGCAAAGCTACACCATATTTACAAGAATGTGGTGCAGCCTTGCTTTTCCCCCATTGATATCGCTAAGTTTAAAAACTTAGCGCCAACGCAGGCACCCTTGCACCAGAGTGCAAGGGTGTCTGTGTGCAGGGGAGTATTGTTTATGGGTAGTAAGGTGTCCCTTCCTGCACATAAACAATCCTAAAATGCAATTCTGTCACTTTCATATGTGCTGCTTTTTTTAAAGGTTTGTTTATGTCCAGAAGGGACACCTTCCTGTACGTAAACAATCCATGGCATTTTGCTTTTCCCATGTGTGCTGCACAATGCAGTACACATGGAAAAAGAAAATGACGGGGCCTAGAATGGGCTACAGGTCGGGTCCAAGCTGCAGTTTCAGACAATTCAACAGCATCCTTGTGACCAATTTATGTTCAAAAGTAAGAGAAGGGTCCACACAAATTCTCAGATCAGTGGGGGTGGGGGGAGAGGGGGAGCACAGAGTAAAGAAAGCCAGGCCCAGGCAGCTCCAGTTTTATGGTTCCACATCCCCCTGATACATTCTACAGCACAGGGCGTGCGGCCTTCTGTTTGATGTACATTCCAGCGAGCATGGTTCAACTACGTCGTTCAGGTTCGCTTGATGGCTGCACGGGGGTAATTGTTGTTCCGTTCGTTCAGTGTTCGGGAAATTACACCAGCATCAGAGCAAAGAAGAGTACGATGTGAAGAAGGCCGCCCCTAAGCAAAGAGAGAGGCGTTACCATGGCTACAAAAGAACCTGGCCAAGCAAAAGGCCCTTCGGTAATAGGAGCTGAAAGAGCTCTTCTGTTTGAGTGCACGTGTTTACAGGAAGACGCATCAGGGTGTCATGTACCCATGAGTGGGACAGGGGTAATTTCACTGCCGGCGTGTGAAGAAAACTCTCAAAGCATGAGGAGCACCTGGGAACATTTTTGGTAACACTAATGACATTTCAGGAAACCCTTTCAAAGCAAACACACTACTTCTGAAAAGTAAAGACATATACAGGCAGGATGTCTTGACTGACGTGGTTTATCTGAGATCTCACAATGTCAAGATTACTGATTTCAAGGAAACTTTTTTGCAGCCGCTATCCATCGAGTAAGGGAACTATACCTGTTCCCTCTCCGTGATAAACGCACGTGTTTGCCAATTTAGAAGGCATGAGATTATATTGTTTTCACTAGTGCCCTCTGCCCCCGCTGCATCGACCCACACGAGTAATTTAAAATTAATTGATTATATAGAGCAGTCTATAGTTTCATCAATGAGGCCAGCAGTCTCATTGCCTTTTTTGGTAATCCCTTATTGCAGATTGAGCAAATTTACTAACACCCTCTTCATACCCACCTTGGCTAAACATCAAACAAACATGTAAACTCAAAGACCACAATCCAGAACTCTTCCTTTTTAGGTCTTGCCTACGCAGCGCGCATGCGCTGCTTAGGAAGAGACCTTAAGTCATCGGCAGAGCTTTGCGGGCAAAAACGTGCACGCGTTGCCTTGCTTCCAATGGCAACGAGCGCACGTCTGGCGATTCCCTTGCGGGAGCGAGCGGTGCCATATGGTAGCAATTATCGCGCTCGCTCCCGCAAGGGAAACGCTGCCTACTCTTGGCCGCACTCCCCCACCCCGTACTTGCGCGAGGCGCGTGCGCTTGTCTATGTTTGGTAGGAGCCTCTTTGCAGGAAAGTTTATCGTAATCTGCTACTTTGCACTCCAAATGTACAATACTGGTAATGCGGCTCTTAGTTGGTTGCTGCAAGGTTTTGCCCATCTAGCATACAGGACGAGAGTCACCAAAAGCAAATAGAACAACTCAGACCAGGGAGGAGTTAGTCATGGCTTGGTTAATACAGTAGCTCTAGTGAACTCTTGAGCCTTGCCCCTCGCACAGCGGAGCCGAGAGTTTGACTGTGTGCCATCCATCAGTGGTAGAGCTGTTTATCTCATGGGCAGAGCTTTGTCCCTTATTACTCAACTCTTTACTTTAACCCGCTCTGTGCCTTGTTCGGGTGTTTGGGAGCCCTCCTAGTGTGATGGGGTAAAACATATTGTACGGATTTTCTCACAAGAACCGCCCGTCCCTCCAGCAGCGTCTGGCCAAGAAACGGTGCCTGCTGCTGAGCCGGTGGCGCTCACAGAAGCAAACAAGGCAAGGGTTATATTCTAGACTGGGAGAACACTTCATTCCTCGCTGGGGTAAAGGGCGAGGTGGACATGTTCTATCAGTTTTGGAATTCTAGCACGAGCGCATCTGGAACTACCAGGAGTGTGCCTAGGATCAGTTAAAGCAAGTATGAACTGGTTGGGACTTTAACACGGCTGTATTTTGTCTACACTGTGTGTTTCTAATGCCCTTGCCCCAGGCCAGCAATCTCACAGTCACTGTGCTGCAACTGTGCATTCCTGCCCATGGGCGAACGCGGCGGCATTGTCCGCTCCATTGGCGGCTGCAGCCTCGAGAGCACGAATGGTGGCATGAGGACGGAGGGCGCCAAGAAACGAGAGAGATGGCAGTCACCGCACTACCCTTCCAGGAGTTGTAGTTTTCTAGTGGTAGCTTCTGCAACCTTCCAGTACTCTCCTCCCCAAAAGTTAGCTATTACCCTTCACTTAATTCCCACTGGGAGCTCACTGTCTTGGACTAGGTATTCACAACCCCTACAGCCTTTTATCGATGGATTGCAACACAAAAGGAAGTTAGGCATGGCGGTGACCCTCCCTGTTGTTTTAATGAATCAGGGAAAAGTCAGCATAATGTCAATATATATTACTTTGTCTTACAAAAGATAACCATGTTTGGGGCAACGGGCGACATTCACTACACACCCCTGTTAATGTATAAACGACATAACGGGTCTACACAAATGATAAGGCAAACTAGGAAACATATCAATGGCATACATGCTCACAGTGATAACCCCGGAACCTCGCGCCCAGTAGGTCAACAATTACACCGATAAACAAGCATTGACAAAGCCAATAGGTCTCGCCTTTGAGAGATGTTTGATTTAGCAATGTTTTGTAGCTTTGCTGTATAGCAGCGCGGATGCTTTGCAGTGCGGCTTAAAGTAATTTAAACAAGCATTGGCATAGCCAATATTTCTCGCCTCTGGGACCTTATAAGTGTTTAGTTATCCAGCACAATATCCTTGGTGCAAAATCATCAACTGTTGCATAGCTAAAAACTTATAAGGTCCCAAAGATGAGGCCTATTGGCTATGCCAATGCTTGTTAAATTCTGCTGTGGAATCTGTTCAGGCAGTAACACAACTACTTACATCCCCCCATCTCGTTGATTCTCATCACCACATTACATTTAATTGCTAACCTTAAAATATAGATTGACACAAAGACGTAGCCACTCCAGCCCCCCACCACACTGAAAGTGCCACTTTCTCTAACAGAGCACTCAGCAGCTACAGAGGTCGAAGAAGCAGGTCTTCTTATAAACAAATCTCTCACAATCATACTATCTCAGCAGTGGATCCCAAACATTTCGAACCTGGACAAAGCAGGATTTCATAGCTGCCAAATCCGCTTCACCTCTGGGATAGATTTCCCGCCTTGTCCCGATCCAAAATATTACCATCAGACAGAGGGCCTGATTTAGAGTTTGGCAGACTGAATTACTCCATCACAAACGTGGTGGATATCCTGTCCACCATATTACAAGTCCATTATCTCCTGTGGCACTTGTAATATGGCAGACAGCATATCCATCACATTTGTGACGGAGTATCCCATCCGACAAACTATAAATCAGACCCTTAGCCACTTAAAAAAAAAAACCAGCAGTAAGCAGGGAACCGAAACCGGTCCTGGCAAACTGCTCGGCCGGGCCCCCCTGGGGGTGAGGGGGTGCAGCTGAGTGGTATGCTAGGGCCAGCTTCAGCCGATTCTGTTACAGGGGGCCGATTTTCCCGACCCCCGGTAACAAAAACGGCCCCCAGTGGGCCAAAACCGGCCCCCACCCTGGCGGCCTACCGGGGAAACACCCAGTGCCCCCTATGGCCGGTCCGGCCCTGGCAGTAAGCTCTGCTCACTCTCCCACAAGTCAGAAAGTCTCGTTCAGGGGGCAGGTCTTACTCTTAACTAGCCCCTCTGTACTGGAATGAGTTACCTCCTCATATTTGAAAGTGTACCGATCATTTTAAATTCAGAAAACTACTCAAGGCAGAGCTGTGTTCCGCTTAGCAGTTTCATTTTTGTCTGTGACCTGTGCCGAGATACCCCTTCTGGGGTGATTTGTGCGCAATATAAATTATATTGACATAACATAACATAAGCTCCACCTGCAAGGCAAGCTGGATGCTGGAGCCAGATGGCTAGGCAGGGCTCATGGAGGCTAGATATTGTTACAGGAAGGTCCTGTTTTCATTCAGACCAGGAGCGCACCCTCCCTGGGCAAGCCTCGCCACCTTCTCCCAGTCCTCCAGAGGATGAAAAAAATTGAGTGGATGCCACTTTTCTCCAGTTGATGAGAAGGTTTCTCCCAGTCACTCCTGAAGGCCACGTTGATCAGGAGAGGCTTCAAGGTCCCAGGTCTCTCTCCTGCTAGGACTGCTGCAGGGTCTAGGACTTAGAGGTCACCTGAATAATCTTTTACAAAATACACTACCTCCTCTTTCAGCACTTCCTCTTTAGCTTACTGCTAAATTTCCAGAAGTCCTAATTCCAAAATGGCAACCCTTTCCTGCATCTGAGCTCCAGTACTTCCCTTGTCACTCACCTATCGAGATGCCCTCGCTTTCAGCATACAAATCAATCTTTGTCCTGCTTTGATTAGAGCCAGAAATTCTAGGATGGCCCTGGGAATGAACAGGATACTTTCCTGCCAGCTCCATTTGGCATCGCTGCATCAAAAGAAGACATTTTAGTGCTGTCTTTAGTTCTGCCACCCATTTCTGTTCCCCTCCTAGATAGCTTATCCTTGTTAAGTCCCAGTTGTTGACCGTTAAGCTGCCCTCCTGGGCACTAAGGTCAAGCCATTGCCCTCTGGAAGCAGTGTCATTTACACCCATCCAGAAAAGTGTTCTGGGCCTCTAGAGTAGGGCAAAGAGACAAAATTATTCTAAATCTGTTTCTTCACGAGGAGCACAAAGTACGCTTTTTAAAAGTTCCAAGAAAGTTATACAAAAATCTACTTTCACAATTGAACAAGATTCTTGAAACTAAGTGTAAAATGAAACAGAAGGGGGATGGGAGCACACTGCTACCTCCCAGCACAGTTCGCCCCTTTGCATCCTGGTACATGGAGTTCAATTTAAATGCTTACTTGAAATTTTGCAGAGTGTCTCACCAAAGTTGGTGCAGGTTAGTGCTGTTAATCTCTAGAAACATGTGTTTCTGGATTTCATCCTTCTTCAGTAGAGATAAAACGAAATTCTTCTGGGGTTTGCTGAGAAAGCTGCCACAATCCTCTCAGGTCTCTGTACCTCTCCCTGGCGCACAGGTGCCTCCCATGAGCTCGTCAGCCCAGTGGCTCAAGGGAGCCTTTTTGAAACAGAAGGGGGATGGGATCACACTGCTACCTCCCAGCACAGTTCGCCCCTTTGCATCCTGGTACATGGAGTTCAATTTAAATGCTTACTTGAAATTTTGCAGAGTGTCTCACCAAAGTTGGTGCAGGTTAGTGCTGTTAATCTCTAGAAACATGTGTTTCTGGATTTCATCCTTCTTCAGTAGAGATAAAACGAAATTCTTCTGGGGTTTGCTGAGAAAGCTGCCACAATCCTCTCAGGTCTCTGTACCTCTCCCTGGCGCACAGGTGCCTCCCATGAGCTCTTCAGCCCAGTGGCTCAAGGGAGCCTTTTTGAAACAGAAGGGGGATGGGAGCACACTGCTACCTCCCAGCACAGTTCGCCCCTTTGCAAGTGTAAAATGACTTTGATACATTTTTATACCATTTCCCCATGCAGAGATAAAAAATTGATTTTATTTACATCTAGGCATGTTCCTACAAAATTAACCTAGCCTAGCCTGGATACTTGTTCACTGTGAATTGATACTACTCTCAATATGTAGTATGCTACATTTGTATATGTTATGAAATCAGCTCTATTTGCTTACAAATCACACCTTAGGGGTGACTTAGCTAAAAATTAAAAATAGTTTTTCATACATGGAAAAGGTGGGTATTTTGTCAATTTCATTGCATTGCTTTTAACCTGCAGCCCAACCAGAGGAAAATTATGCCACTGAGAGCCACAGATCTTTCTCACATAAATCGATGGTGTGAATACAGACTGAAGTCATACATGACATGCGACTTCCATGCCACTGTAGCACTTTCTGTGCCTACTTAAAATGGCCTTATTGGAAAGTTAAATACATGGGTGGAACAAATTTTACAGTAACATTTTAGGTGCAGAACACACACACACTACATCTCTCACTCAGTTTCCTTTATATGCCCCAACATTGTCGAAAACTTTGCCTCTTAATTATTGAGGATAAAAAATACCCTTATCTCACTACTATAAAACCCACTTCCCTTCTAGTCTCCTCCTGTATCCCCAGATAATTCCATCAAACTGTCTAAATGCCAGCCCACATCTCCCATTGAAATGATTCCTATCTGAAGTCTACCAATCTCACTTGTGCACCATCTGACCCATTCAGTACTCCAATAGAGCAATCCTTGACTCTTTCATCCAGAGTTCTATCTTTTTTAACCTCATGTTATGTTACAGTCTCTTCTATAGCGCACAGATGCCCCAGCAAAGGGGCGTCCCGGCGCTTAAAAAAGGTCGCAGCACTACAACACTCTGTACAGCTAAGGAGACACAGTCGGAAAACTAAGCTACATGGGGAAACAGATGCGTTTTAATAGCCCTCCTAAACTTAAAAAGTTCATCAATTTCGCGAATGTTAGGAGGGAGTGTGTTCCAAAGTCTAGCAGCTAGTACCCGGAAAGACCATCCCCCAGCTCTAGAAAGCCTAAACCGTGGAACCACCACAAGATTTTGGCCTGAAGATCTTAAGGAGCGCACAGGCACATAAGGTACCAGAAGATTGGCAAGAATCGGGGGTGAGGCCCACTTGAGAATCTTGAAGGAAAGACACAGAGTCTTAAAAGAAATCCTCTGTGCTATCGGTAGCCAGTGCAAAGAACGGATAGTACTTTCCGCAGAGCAGAACCTCGGTAAACCTACCAGTGCTCTGGCTGCGGCGTTCTGAATACGTTGCATCCGAACAATCTCAGCCTGATTGGCCCCCAACAGGAGCGAGCTGGCGTAATCAAGCCGAGATAAGATGGACGCCTGTATGACTAGCTGTCTAGTCGGAGCGTCAAAAAATCGCAGGATAGGCCTCAGCCCACGTAAGATGCCGAAGCAAGTAGCTGCCACTTTTTTAGTGTGAGTGCTGAAACCTAAAACTGGGTCCAGCCAGACCCCCAAGTTTTTTATCTCAGAAACTGGGATAGGAGTAATACCCAATTCAGGAGGCCACCACATGTCACCCCAAAGATCTGCTTGCTTGCCAATGATCATAACCTCCGTTTTTTTGGCATTTAACTGGAGACAGTTGGTATTCATCCAGCTAGCTACCTCCAACAGACCATCCCGGAATCTGGGGGCATCCAGGTCGGCATCTCCGTTGAGTACAACCGCCAGCTGCGTGTCGTCAGCATAGGAGACCATGGTTATGCCCCACTGTTTGACGACCGCAGCTAGCGGTCTCACATAAAGATTAAATAATGTGGGACTCAACGCCGATCCCTGAGGCACACCCAGATCCAGTGGGTGGGACTTGGACTCAAACGGTGGGATCGACACCTTAAACGATCGTTCAGTAAGGAACGAACGGAACCAATCGAGAGCCGTGTCTGTAACACCTGCCTCCCGTAGCCTCTGAAGAAGGATCCCATGCGAAACCGTATCAAACGCGGCACTAAGATCAAGTAATATCAGTGCCGCAGTCTGACCAGAATCGAGAATTCTTCAAATTCCATCTCATCTCAGGTTAATACCTTCTTGAGAGTAGTTTCACCTCTTTTAGGTTTGACCTAACACCAACTATTGTCCTGTCATTCAACATTCTTTCTTGTCCAAAGTCTTTTAACATCTTATGTTCAAGTATGCAACCTCTTTCCTCACATCTCAAGACTTATTTGATCCCTTACAAACTGGTTTCTGAAAACTCCACTTAATTGAAACAGCTATCTCTTTTCTTGTTACTTTTGTTAACTTAGCACACATAACAACATTTGATCTATCCTCATACTTCAAGACGTATCAGCTAGCATCTAACATTATCAAGTAGTCCACTCTTTTCTCTAACTTCCTTGCTGTTGGCATCACCAACAAAGCACTTTACTGGTTCTCCCCTACCTTTCTTAATTAACTTTCTGTGTCTCCTGATTCTCATCGCGCTCTCCACCAACTCTATGATCATTCAGCATCCACTATGTTCAGTCCTGGACCCTCCTAGATTGTGTCTGTACACAGAATCTCTCAGTAGCATAATTTGCTTTTCTGGTTCCTCATAGCATCTCTATGGAGATAATACTGGAATATTGTTTTAATTTTAAATTTCATATAACCCTTCAAGTTTGATTCTCTGACTGTCCACAGCCACCCATCATTGGATGACCCTTCGCTCTCTTAATTTGAACCCTTCCAAGATTGAAATCATTTACTTCTCTATCTAAAAATGCACCTGCATATCTTAGTTACCCCATAAAAGTAGTTTTGAAATGCTTCCCGTTGTTTTTGCCTAATAGCAAATTAGCAATAGAAAATGAGAAGTTTCCAATCTGCACAAAGCAAGATTGTGCAATCTTGGCATAGGGTTTAAGTTTAGACAGCTGGACATTTCAAGTCACTCGAAAAGTCACTGTTGGACTGAAAGCAAAAAGCAGTCCCGCAAATATTTTAATCCCAGCCTTATATTGCGGTAAACTGTGCTGACAGTGAGCCCAACAGATAAAACCATAGATTGTACTGGCAGTTCTTAGGAGAAACTCACAACATATTCCATTGTTTCATGGTCTGGCACATTACCAGTGGTGCTGTTCCTCAGCAGCAGAAAACCAAGTGTGGGTCTAGAAGAAAATATAATGCTGATCCCTTGGGTGTGGTTTATGGGCTTGTATCCCTCAGCTTATACTGCCTACAATGTAATGGGGGTCTTTCCTGAAAGGGAAAAACACTGCCATGAAGTTACCCTGTTTGAAGTAACTTCCTGTGTGGAGATTCCAGAGTGAGGTCATTGAGGACCTCAAGGGCAGTCAAGTATATTATTGAGAAATGTCTTTTCAAAACAATTGAAATAAAACATGCATTTTAAATAATGGTGCTAGATAGTGTGTATGTGTTTGTGTGTGTTGCTTTAATGTAAAACATAAACAAAAGTCAATACCACACAATTTACGATCGATGTATAATGAAACATTGACATTAGCTGGCAGATTTACTATGATTTTGCATATGGGTTACATCACTATTGTGGTGCAACCTGATGCAAAATCATTGTTGGCATTTGATAAGCCATGCAAAGCCACTTTACATGGCTTTGGGTGGTTTAGTAAATACAGAGTAACGCATCGCAGAGCATAGTGTTGCACTGCATTACTTTGAGTCAGGTAGGCATTACATGGTGGAGCATGGTGTTCCCAAACATCCACCCATGTATTTTGACACAAACCCAGATTTACAAAGACTTGTAAACTTGGGTTTTTGCCAAAATGTTGCATCGACCAAACAAAGGTATAACAAGGAGAAATATATTTATTTCTCGTTGTTACTTCCTCTTTCCATATGAGCCTACATAGAAAGAGGAATGTACTTCTAAGCATTGTTATTGTACAGAAAGCTGTCCCTTCATGCACAAAAGCAATCCTGTCTGTAACGCAGGCTCCCTTGCACAATTGTGCAAGGGAGCCTGCTTGGTTGCTAGACAACACATAGTGCAGCAGCCCTGGGAGAGAGTAGAAGTGTGCCACATCGTAGTAGATATGGTGCATTTCTGCTCTCTCCCCTTCACTCCAGGCTGCACTGCAACTTGCCCTGCTGCACTGCGTTGCGTCAGTTCTTCTTAAAATCTGCCCCTTAATTTACTGGAATTGCTTAAGAATTAACTAAGTTAGTCCTCTACTGCTTATTTAAAAATATCCAAGTTTCATACTCAAATAATAGGCAGTTTCATGAGACATCACTCACAAAGGTGATTTTATTATTGGTGAACTACATTTGTTGTACTATCAAATAGGGGGCTTTGTTTCAAAGTATTTTATTAGTTTTATAAACAGATACAATAGCATTTCTGTCACGGGGTTAGCCAAACGTGGTATGTATGCGATGATTACAGGTACTTAAGGTAAGATATATGTTTTAGCTAATCCCCTCTACCTTGACTTGCTGGGAAATTAGGCAAAGGCTGATAGAAAGAGAGAAACAGGAAAGAAAGGGGTGAAAAGAAGATACGAGAGAGGTTCTGTAGCACTGAGTCTAGTAGGGATTTTAGTCATGTGACAAATCTGACACCCCACTAGTTAACCTGTGGCGGGAGTGGTGGTCCAGCAAGGCACTCCAACAAGGCCCCCCGGTGTCCATTCGGCCCGTGGTGGTAATGTCCAATTCTCTCTGTCCCCCCCGAGGGGGAGGGGAGGACGGAGCCGGACTGGCTTCAGGGGGGTTCGTAAGAGTCTAGGTACGCGTCGAGTGACTTCCACATCCCCCTGGTTGCTGGTCTCCAGGGTGAGTTCTGCAGAGCAAAGAGTGGGCTTTGTGTATGTACTTATCTCTCTTAGGAAAACTTGATGGTTGAAATCTCCACTTGAGGTTTTTGCTCTCTAGCCAAGCATGCTAAACATGTATTTTTTTAGGTCTGGCCTAGATGCAGTTCTACCTGTTATAATAATCTCGATTTAAAAGAAAATAGTAAGAATACTTAAACAAACTGTGAAGATTTGAGTTGTGATAATCCTTGTTAAGCCTTCTTAAGAGAGATAATATTTTCCTTATCCAGATGAACTTTTGTGTGCAATCGTAATTGTATGCCTTTGTGTTTCATTGTTGCTTTGTGGGAAAGCTAATGATCAGTAGAGTACACCTGAGTTGGTAATGGTGACAAGCCATTAATAAAGGCTGTAGGCCTGATTGGTTCACTGTGAAAAGATAAGGTTGATGCCATAGATTTGACCTGTTTATTATGACAAAGCCTTAGGCCTGGCTGGCTTAGTTATTGCAAGAAGCATTTGCTAATGGCAATTAGTCTTTAACCCCTTCAGCGCGGCACGGATTACCGCGCCATGCTGAAGGTTCCGTGCGCGGGCGGGGCCATGACGGAGCAGTTCCGTCATGCGCACAGCGCAACCGACGCGCATGACGGAACCGCTCCGTCACTCGCATCGAAGGGGTTAATAGTGGGTTTTTATCATACATTGTTACAAGTGGTAGCCAGGTTTTTGTTACATTAAATTTCACAAATTACTCTAGAAGGTAAGTGTTTTGGTGCTGGCTCCTTCCTCTGACAGACCCAAGGGGTAGAGGTTTTTCACTGTGATAGTCCCTGTTTGGTCCTTGTGAAAGGGGTTATATACTGTTTTGCCAAATGTAATTTTGTACATGTATATAATTACATGACTATATGCACGATGGCTTTCAGCTTATGTACATTTTAGTAAGCCTGTGTTGATTAAGGTATTAACCCAATGGTAAAGGCTACAGGATATTATAGTTTCAGTGAGAAAAGTTATGTCAAATTTAATGTTTGTTCTGTTTATTATAAAAAGTTATGACAAAGCCAATAGGCCTGACTAATGTATTGTGAAAGGCATGTGTTAAAGCTAAAATACTTTTATTGGTGGGTTGTTAATACACTGTACAAAACCTGAGGCAGGTATCTTCTTAAATGGAATAGCAGTCTAGATGACCCACTCAAACAGACCGTAGAGATAGAAGAGTTGCAATATGATGATCCGTATTGCGCTTCTTTAGGAGGGATTTTATATTGTTTTGACAACTATAATTTTGTACATATTTGTATGTTATTACTGTAAACCTGATGGTTGTGTTATGGAAAAGCTTATGCTCAATACACAAGTTATTTATAGTGACAAACTAATGGTAAAGGCTAGGTGCCAGATTGGTTAATTGGGAAGATTTATTTCAGATGCATAGGTCTGATCTGTTTATTAGGAAAATATTAAACAAAGGCAGTTGTTCCTGATTTAGTTGTTAGGAATGCATATGTTGTTTTGCGGGCACGTTTTCACTGCACTGTATTACAGCCTGCAGATGTGCATTTTGTTACATGTAATCTTGCAAATTACCTTAGCAGGCAAGGATTTTGGTGTTGATTACACCCTTCAACAAAGTCTAGGTTTGCACTGTAGTGATTTTTGCTAGAATCCCTGCGGAAGTTCTTGCAAGTCCAGTTGTCAACCAGGATCTTGCAATAAAAAATCATTAAAAAAACATATGTATATTTAAATAAATATATATATATATATATATATATATATATATATATATATATATATATATATATATATATATATATACATATCAGAGGGGCTTTGGATAAGCCCGCTTCTGCCATTGATTGGTTTGAATGTCATTTACACTGTTCTTCCATTCATGACTGCGTAAAGCATCAGGCAGTGGGCCAGCATGCTTCAACTATTGGCTCTCTTGCCATGTAAGTGGTGGCTTTTGTCTAATCACATATTCACATCTGTCTGAAAATTCCAGCTCCCACAGCAATGTTTTATATAAACCATGCAAATCAAAACAGGCATTGAGAATACCGAAAGGCTGATAGCCAACACCAGACTTGTTGGCTTTTGCCAAAATCTCACCTAGGGCACACAACAGCTTCCCAGTCACTGCTAATAAGCCACTGATTGTCTCTCACTTCATCTGATGTGTGCCGATTTCTTTGTGGCCATTGCCTCTAAATCAAGGGGCTATCATAAACTTGTATTTTCCATAGTGCATCAATGTTTTACCGGTCCATAAATGTTAATATGTTTGTAGGAATTTAGGATACTGATTGAAGAGGGGTGAAACTCTACCCAAGCATGCCACCACAATCCTGGTCAGGGTGAGGCACAAGCAAACCTTATATTAACCGGTGCTCAACCCTCTGGTAGCTTAGCACAGAGCGGTCAGGCTTAACTTAGAGGCAATGTGTATGGTATTTATGCAGCACCTCAAACAGTGATAAAGTGAAATCACAACACAAGACAAATCGCCCTCAAATTTAGATAAATTGAGTAATGGTTAATAAATAAGACAAAATGAAAAAATGACAAGAATCTAATAAGTAGAACCGGAGCTATGCAGTTTAAAGATTTAAGTGAATATAGCTCCATAAAGCACAAAGTGCCAGCTGTCAATATCTGGTCACGGTAGACCAGGACAAAGTCAAAAGTTCAGGCCATCCACGATGGAGCGTGGACTGCTGGCTCCAGAAACCCACTTAGGCCTGCTGAACTAGAGTACCTTAAATCCTAGTTGTGAAGATTTGCGTTGAGGATGCGTCACGCACCCGAGGGAATTCGAAGTCCGAGTTGCAGATACTTCATGCAGCGTCAGTTCCAAGGAGTTGTGAGGAGGTGATGCGAGGTCCTGCATCATTGTCAAGGATGCCATCAATGTGGAAGTAATGCAATGCAAAGTCCTTGTGCTGGGAAAGTCCACACAGCAGAAGCAATGCATCGGTTCTGTTAGGGGGTGCACTGCGCAGCAGAGGAGAAGCGTCAGTTCTGCTGGGTCGACAGACGACCTCTAAGGGTCCAGGTCTGGGGTGGCACCACTGGACAGGGTAGGTCTCACAGATGGCAGAGTCAAAGGCTGGGATCAAGGATGTTGGACCCATCTGTCCCCGAGAATGTAGTCAGGACGCCAGCCAAATAGACCTTGGAGTCACTCTGGGGTCCTGAGTTCAACAGATGCAGGTCCAGTCCTTCCCACCCAAGCAGGAGGGCATCAGGCAGCAGGTTAGCATAGCAGGACAGCAGTCCTTCAGAGCAGCAGTCCAGCCGAGTGGCAGTCCTTTTAGCAGCACAGCAGTTCTTCTTCCTGGAAGAGTCTACAGCTCCAGACATTTACTGAAGAGTTGGATCTAACCGTTGAGTATTTATACCTGGTGCCCACTTTGAAGTGAAGGAAGTGTCTAGATGTTTCCACCCCCCTGAGATGTCCAGCTTCCCCTTCCTTCCTGTTCAGGCCCCAAATTGTCTGGGGTCACAATAGACTAGTGACAAACTCTTTGTGAGACTGCTCAAACAGACACGTTGTGATGTGCAAGTGTGGTAGGTGACAGCTCCTCCCCCTCATTAACTCAGAGGGGCCCATCCTGCCAACACCTATCTTCCCTATATTTCATTGTCTGGGAGCAATATACAAAGACTAACTGCCAGCTATACCTAGTCAAGTGACATAGGAAAAGCCTGCAGGCACTAAATGGTTAGGAGAAGAAAATTCCAACTTTCTAAATGTAATATCTAACTGACCATTTATTGTGCTGACAACTATTTAACAGACTACGACCAAAATCACTAATAGGATGGTCTACATCTTTTAATTATTCTTTTTCTGGAAGATTCTTATGCATTTAAGAACTACACAAAGTAGGGATGGACAACACTTTATAATCTACATAATGTGAAAATTAGGCAAAAAAAAGTTCAAAACAACGAGTGCAATTATAACACAATCAATAAGTTATTTCACAAGGGGACAATTCACAAGTGACAAATAAAGTGAAGACATCAAGACTGGAACACATACAAAACAATAAAAGCTGCTACCAGTCAAAAAGAGAGCAATAATGAGGTAACCCGTATATCCATCAACACCATTTAAATGGAACACACTCGGAAAACCATCCAATAGGGGTATTAACATTTCATGCAAAAGAGAATATTTAATTTTGGAAAAAGTTTTTCCCTCAATTGCTATACAATTTCATAACACTGACTAATCCCCAGTTGATCAAAATTGTGCCAACGCGTTTCGAAACCCTTTTTATTCTATGGGATTCTCTTCAGGGCTGTGACTGGATTCTGTTATTATTTCTAAAAATCTTGTCAAGATTGTTAAAGGCCCGATTGTTTCACATTGTTGACCTGTGGCTTGTGGCTCTTGGTAATGTTGGCAAAGTTTTGGAAGTATTGAATGAGGCAGGTTTTGCTGATAGTGATATTAAAACACAGTAGGTAAAAACAAAACAGGTGAAATAACAGGATAGGCAAAACAGTTTGCTGTCTGAAACAGCTTCGATGATGGTCAGTAGAAATGTTGAACGCAATAGGGAAGAAGGAGCCGGCCAACGAGCCCAAGCTTCCCCCTTGAAGTCAGAAATAAACGAGAGAGACATAATGCACTGATGATGAAAATAGCATTGTTGCCTCTGTAGTGCTTATTTCCACAAATGATTGCTTTCCATAGTTCCCAAAAATTTCTGCCTGTCAGCTTTCACATTAAATTAAGGACATCCACACCCCTTGAAGACTTTTAGAGAAAAAAAATATCCTCTTCAACCACCCACTTTTGTTGCAGTTATAAAGTTAACTTGTGAGAAAACTGAACTTCAGTTTCAATCGGCAACTAGCACTCACGAATTTACCATTGGAAGTTTGCAGGGAACTACTACACCAGGGCATGTAGGAAAAGTAGAAAACCCACTTGAACGTCGAGAATGACAATAATCAGAATCTATGCAAGACTTCTCTTGCGCAATAAACACTTTAGACACAGCTAGCTGACACTGCATTTACTGAAGAGCATTAGAAGAGGCAGCTGAAGGGAAAACAACATTTCTGACATGCCAAAGTGGCAATATTTTGAACATCTGAAGCAGAAGTTACAGTAAACTGTGCTTAGGATCTTAGGGGTTCATTGTTACAAAAATAGCGTAGGCACAAGAGGAGTGAAATGTTGCCGGGCTGGAGTTTTGCTTTCTTTGCTGCAGGGTCAAGAAGCGGGTGAGTTTGTCCCGTCTCGAGCGGAAACAATGAAAATAAAGTGATTTTCCACATCAGCATCTCAGCATGGAGCGCCTTGAAGCAGGCTCTGTAAGCACAGCTGGTGACACCTGTATCACAGAGCTACCAAATATACTTGAGGTTCAGTCCAAAATTCTCGACTTTTCTTCAAAGGTAGGTGCAGCTGTTAAAGACGAACAGCTGGTTACATACACCAATCGGAGAAGTCATGTGTATGTAAAGTCCACATTCAAACCACAGGGGATCTTATTCTTAGTGCCAAGTAATTATTTAGCGTGAGGTTGAAACAGAAGCGCAACTAGAGCCAAATTTCGAGGGGTTGGGGGGGCTAATAAAAATTTCGTGGGGGGGCTAATTCTTCCAGCAATAGGCAGAGTGGAGATGTAGGGGCTCTAAGAAGGGGTGAAAGAACAACAAAGCCTCAACAAGTAAATGGTACAGCAGCTCAAAAACTGTCTGTGTGTGTGCCCGGGAAGCTGTCTCAGCCCGTGCTGACACACACGAGGTGGGGGGCTACTGAAGCCCTTTGAGCCCTATGGGCGTTGCACGCCTGGGTTGAAATGCTGGGTGGACCTGCTGGGATTCGAACCTGTGACTACGAGGTCAAAATCCAACTGGTGCAAGGGATGCATTAGCCCACCGAGCCACCAGACGAGATTAGCCAAGTCATCTGCTTTAAATCTACAAAAATGTCTGAAAAAGTATCTAAAATAGAGTGTCGGGTGCGCTGCCACCTACACAGTGGCGCAGAACCAACATTTGGATCAAAACCTCCCGAACGTTTGCACGAGAGCTGGAATGATAGGAACAAGTAGACTTCCTACAGTGCAAGACAATAGTTTTGCAACAAATAGACGAATCAGTACGTGACCTCCTAATCTCCAAAGTGGACGTCATTACTTGGAAGTTGCATCGTTTGGTACGCTATGCCATGGAATAGTGTCTGAGGCAGAGGTTTGTAGTTATGCGCTGTTCATAACTGTTCCATTATAATGCTCTGTCCCCAACACAGTAATGTATGCCGGGGGTTTCTTTTAGAAACAATGTGAGGATTAATTTCAACATAGTTTGTTTCATTAAAGCGTACATGCTTTGCAAGCCAACCTGAGACTTCTGTTGGCTGGGTAATGGCGCTGCCGAAGAAACAAGACACAGATGTTTTCATGGGTGTTCGGGGGGGCAACAAACATAACGAGGGGCATGCAAAAGCCAAATGATTATAACACCAATGTATATGTAGCAAATTGCATTGCGATGCAACATAGCCCGTTTCTGCACTTAACAACATCCTTAGGAAAAAACTAAGCACCACACCTGCCACGAAGAGCATATAAACATTGACTGGCAAAGCAAGTTCATGTCATCATAAGGTAACAGCCTAATTGCGTGCTGTGGTGGCTGGCTACATTGATAAATGGTAGTGGAGTACTCACAATAAATGCTGCTGGCCGTCGGACCCTCCGTCCGGTGCTCCTCTCCCCACGTCGATTCTGGGGGTGATGAGGAGCAGGAAGGAAAGGGAAGGACTTCCTTCCAAGTGCAGCTCGAATCCAACCACTCCTGGAACTGCTCTCAGGATGAGAGCGGCTACAGGACTGGTTGGAGCAGGTTAACCTAGCGCTCATTTTCAGGCTGGAGGCCTGTACCAGCAGTCCGAGAGCTGAGCTCTCATCCATTTCATTTCTAAGGCAAAGCAGCTTCATTGCTCCCGTGCATTTCACGGTGGGGAGTGAGTTGGGCCCTGATGCCTGAAAGATTTCCATAGGAAAAGTGTTCACACACTTCTGTACCTAGTGAGTTTCAGAGAGGAAGATGGGCAGAGCCTCTGTTGACAATTCCTTTTAATGAGAAAATGGTTCAGGCATTTGGCCTACAGTAGACATATCCATTGTACTGTAATTCTCACTGCTGTATTGTGTCTGTAGGTTTTCCCTCATGAGTGGAAGAGAGTTGGGAGAGATCGGTCTCGTTTCAGCTGCCCCGCAAAAGGACAGGAGCTCAGACAGGTGATTCTGGGATGCAGTGAGGTGACAGGAGCTTAGGGCATATGATCACATAAGCTTCTGAGTGGTAGTAAGCAAGCTACCTCTTATTCGGTCCCTTGTCATTTTATCCTTTCAATTTTAGCAGAAGTTGTTGATCAACGTGGTGTCAAGTTCAGGGATCTGCTGTCTCGAGCTACGTTTGTGCTGCTTACCACATGTGTACATAGACTAGTTAGATTTAAATCGACACCCCTCTCCTTTGTCATTCAAGGTCGTGATAAAAACTATTGGACCTGGCCCTTTCTACAGTGTCATCCCTTAACCTTTTGCCTTCCTCCTCCCTTTATTGCTGAATTCGTTTTTGTTTGCTTTAGGGCTCTAGGCACTTCACCACTGCTAGCCAGTGCTAAAGTGCATGTGCTCTCTGCTTTAAATGTAGTTGCATTGGATTACCCACAACTGGCATATTTAATTTACCTATAAGTCCCTAGTAAATTGCACTACATGTGCCCAGGTCCTGTAAATTAAATGCTACTAGTGGTTCTGCAGTGTTTCTAGGAACATAAGGGTTCATCACACGAGACACACATTGTCTCCTACACTATCTTTTCACTTATTTCTCACTCTAGGTCCTAAAGAAAGCCCACTTGACCCTAATGGGCAAATACTAGGGCTGAAACATGTTGACCTTTTTACGGACATACTAAGTGCGGGAGATCCATAACCAGCCTCCCCACGCACGGAACAATTTTTGACTAAATCTCGAATCCAGACCTTTTAAACAACCTAATCTGGCTATACAAGTCTTTTTAAACGAATCACCTTTTTGAAGTCACTGTACATAACCCCTCTATCACTGATCACTACTGCTCTAACCAGGGGTTTACCTCCAGATGGAGGAAGCATAAAAACTGACCCTATGATGATGCTGTCACATTCTCAAGAGTAAGGTGGGGAATCAAGGTATACCGCCACCTCTTCCTCTGTACGTGAATGAGGGTTTTTTATCAGTATACTATATGAAATATAAAAAAAACCCTGGTTACACAGGGCAAGTGATCCGTTCCCCAATTGATTTTTTGCTAGGCACCGCCACCATATTGTGGCCCAAGTCTGCCCGGCCGGCAATCGGAACAATTGCCGACCGGCGGAAAAGCGGCAGACGCACTTTGCGTCCACCACGATACCCCCGCCATTATAATATGGTGGGGGTAAATCGGGTTGCGGTGGTGGGCGGATCGCCACCGCCGGACCGGCGGTGGTAATTCACCCGCCATCCTAATCAACCCCCTAGTTTTAATGGGTCAGAGTGTGTGTCAACATTGTTTTGATCCCCTGAGAATTTGGTATCATCATCAGGACTGAATGTCAGTTGCCTGATGAAATATCGATTGGAGTGTTACACTAAAAACCTGATTTTTACAACAATCTGTAATAACCAACAACAGGTCACATACATTTTGTGCCTGTGAAGAATTTTGTGCAAATATGATCCACTTGAGAAAAAAAAAAGGAGAAAGAGAAAAAGAGATAAGAAGTGAAAGATTTTAATTACAATTTATAGGCCATTCACCATAGAGAGGAATGCTGCAGGATGTGTTCTAGATTCCATTGGGAATCTGACTCTAGTAAAATTGTCATGCACATGCCATCTGTGCTAGAGCAATCAATACTACAAGTGATGGAAGGGTCAAAGTAAAAGGGATCAGGTGATTGATACAGAGCATGAAGTAAATGACAACTATACCTCAGTTGGGAATATTATACCATGCGCGTATGATGTGGCTATATACGAAGTAATCCAAAAATGAGACAATATAGTGATGGAGCCACTGACATTAGCAGGTGGCAATAGGTCAAGTATCAATTACTGAAAGAAAAAGGCGCATGTAAGTATTTTCTATGACCTAATATAGAGGAATCGTGTGAAAATCACAAAAAACACACATACTGTTACTGCAGCTGAATCGCCAGCGCGATTAGGGTAAACACCACCAAGTTTCAAGGAACGATCTCCTGTATGTGGAAGAGTAAGAGATTTGTGTGAAAAAAACAGTTTATACTCATAGTTTCAACACGCATTTTAATTCACAATGCAGAAAATCAAGATACAGTGAAAAAATTCTTACCAATCGAAGACACGTCCAAGGCGTGCCGTGCCGTGCCGTCATCGGTGTGAGGCATGCAAGCTTACGCGCAGAGGGGATAGAAATAGGACACAAAACACTCTAATCTGTAATAAACACCACTTCATTCAATGCCACTGCATTGTACGCCACTGAATTCTAAGCCATTGCACTCTACGCCACTGCACTCTACACCAGTCCACTCTATTCTATTCCACTGCACTGTAGGCCACTATATGCAACTCCACTCTCTGCCACTCCAGTATACGACACTCTCTGCCACTCCACTCTAGAACACTCTACTCTACTCTTCACCATTCCACTCTATGCCACCCCACTCTACTCTATGTTACTAACTTTTAGTCATGCTGAACATCAGCCACGCTGGTGTACCATATGGCTAAAACACATTGGCAAAGCCAATAGTTCCTACATAGGCGAGACCTATTGACTTTGCTGATGCTTGTTATATTTTATTTTGGTTGTCGTGCCAATCCTGCAGAGTGATCGGCCAGTGTACTTGCAGAGGGAAAGAGGTGATCTCAGCACAGACAGCCTGTGCATCATCCAGGCCCTCAATCTGTAAACAATCTTGTTGGAACAGCCTGTCAGTGTTGTGCTGAACCTCAGGGCATGAAGAAACACAATTAAATCACCATCTATTTAATGTACTGTAGGCTTAGGTGAATAATTCTACTACATCAGAAAATTAATTGTTTCTTGGCAGGGCGTTAAAGATGTTAATTAACACGCAATTCAGTTGTGCTAACTTTAACATGAAATTGATGCTTGAGTTATTTCTTTAGAGTTTTGACCTTGTGTCACCATATTAAATGCAGGTCTTTGAGTCATCACGTGAGTAACTGACCTATCATACCAGCACTGGAACTAGTTACCTGTAGGTTACACCTCATTCTCCACAATAAGCCAATGAGCAACCTTCGTGGATTTAAACCTGTAACCTGGAGTTTTCACACAGTGCACTGCAGCAGGAAAATTGTTTTTAAGCAATTCACATCGCACCTTTATCCAGGATCATTAGCAATAATACATCTGGCATAGTACATGTGATATCTAAGTAGTGCCATGCTTTCAACAATCTGAATATTCACTATTCAGTTCCACCTTTGAAATTAGTGAACCATGCTGACGTGCATTTATGGCATATCCTTTTCCACACACACTTGACATAAGTTCAAACAAAACATTCGTATTTGTATTTTCTCAGTATGGTGCATGGTACTCCAATTTTGCTGTTTACCATCACAGATAATTACAGATGTTATTACCTAAGTGGCACTTACTTTATCAACGTACAGAGGATGAATGGCTCTTTTGAACTCAAAGAGAGTTGAATCTGTGATTTTTATGTTGCCCACAGATTTCCCTAGTAGGAACATTTTTCCACCGAGCTATCTTAATGGATATGGCTGCTGGCGAGTGCAGCATCTGGCAATATAGCGAAGTGGGTAAAAACTCCCATTGGAGAGAGTTTCATTCCCTAACATCTTCCTCTAACAGTACATTTTTCACCTTACAGAGAAGGCTTGATTTACGATTTATTTTGTGAGGCATAATAACTTGTTCCACGTTTATTAGGCCACACAGTTAATTTCGTGGTTCATAGCTCTTAGGCCAAGATCACACATGTGAGATCCACCACCTTTATCGTCTCGATGAAAGCACTGTCTAGTGCTGTTGGTACCTGGGCTGTTGGTATAAATCAAGGAATCAGCGAGCAAGTACTCCAGTCATCCACTGTCTGAAGTGCCACGACCTGGCACCCACACTGAGAGTACCCTCAGAGAAACCAGGGATCACATGACCTGAGATTGGAGGACTGGCATCAGACCCGCGAGAAACGCATTGGCAGGGCATTGTGGAGGCTAGTCAGCCTGCACCTGTGCTACGCTACCGCAGCTGGTGTGTGAATCGATGAAAGACCATTGATTTTCACTGCTTACCACCTGGCATCTTTCTCAGTCGCTCAATTTTCACAGTAAAAAGAATCCACCTCCCCTCAGAAACGAGCCTGAAAAGATTTGGGGGTATATTATCAAGAAACGGCGTTAAAATTATCGCCGCTTTAGCGGTAGAAAACTGCCGCTAAAGCGGCGATAATGGGCTTGATAATATGCCACAGAGAATTACCATAGAAGCCCATGCACTGTTGTCAACATGGGCTTCTATTGGAATTCTCTGCTGCATATTATCAAGCCCATTATCGCCACTTTAGCGGCTGTTTTCTGCCGCTAAAGCGGCGAAAATTTTACGCCGTGCTTGATAATATGCCCCTCAGTGGAAGAGGTGTGGAAGAGGTGTGGCGCAGCGGCCAGGGTGCCTGACTCCGGACTACGGGTTACGGTTCGATCCCCGGTGCTGGCGGCAGGTTAGCCCAGCACCATGTGACTCTGGGCAATAGCTTGCTTAATCTTCCTGAGGGCCCCCAGCGCCGGGACACCACTACGGAGGTAGCTATGCGCTTTACAAATACTGGCATTTCATTTCATTTCTCAGTTCGATAGATTTAAAGGATATTACTATCCTTACCAATCTGGAACAGTATTGCTAATATTAGCAAAGCTAGAAAAATTGTTTTTCTCCCCTCCATTTCTGTATCATTTAGGGTTTCCTAGCAGTGTAATTACTGTGCAGGAAAAAAGAAGCTGTACTGAAGCCATTACAGCAGAACTCACCACACATGAACTGCATTACAAAGTAAAATGTAAAGGTGCAGCTGCCATCTGTACTAGCATGTTCTCCAGGCCTATATGTTTCATTCATTCATTGGTGTCTGGATTCATGCTCCATTGTTTGACACACTAAGCTGAGCCTGAAAGTGTCACCCAGCAATGTAATGAAATTAACAAACAAAGGGGAGGGCCAAGTGATAGTTAATATTCATGCAATTCAATCTGATCACCAGGATATGAAGGTACTGGGTTCACTTCAACAGTCCCTCTAATCTGCTACACAATCACCATCAAGGTGCATGGCAATAATGGATCTTCTTCCGAATAATTGTCAATATAGATCAGTCGATCAGTTTCTTCCTGCTATAGCCAGGATAGATTTAAAAACACAGAGAGTGCGCAAAAACATAAATAGAGATGTAAACAATATATATTTTATTTCCATTATCTTAAAAACCAGACCTTGGCCTTGTGGATAAGGAAGGCTTTTTCTTTTAAATCTGTTTATTCACTTTTTCATAACATTACTTGTCATGCTTTACTTTTAGCGAATAAGTGTAAGGCGCAGTGAGAATAGCAACTCAGTGATAACAATTCAATACACGTAAACAATAGCAGCAAGTAAAATACAAATACAAATAAAGACAGTGCAGATTTAGTATTATCGTGCACCAACACATTGCGTGCGGAGGGACCTGAAGGAAGGTGTCATAAACTCCTGGAAAGGGGGGGAGGCAAGGGAGGAGGAGGAGGAGGAGGAGGAGGGGAGACATTCAAACATAGTCACATAAAAACTGTTGGTGTGATCACAGCAATTATTCTTGGGGAACCCAATACCAACAGGACGGCTAAGGGGGGGGGTAGATAGAGGGGCTGTGGACGTCCCGCGTTGATAAGGAAGGTTTAATGTGTTAGTTTGTAAAAACTATCTAGGGCTCTGGCTTGAAGAAGGGGAGAACCATTGTCATCCTTGTTCCTACTCAAAGTCTAAGGAGACTGCAATCACCCTGACCTCAAAAAAGAGAAAGTAGCTTACCCAGCACCAGGGCCCTTCTGACAATTTTCGTGGTTAGAAATGGTAACTTTGCTAGAACTTGCTCATTGCTCTTTGAGTAGACCATTATTAGTGTTTCCTCGGGCAACCAAGCAGGCCCAGATAAGGCTTGAGTTTAGACTCTTCAGACGCACACCTGCAGAAAAAAACTTCATTAAGTACTGTAATGGGGCTTGTTGTTGTATCGCCTTTAACTTTCAAAGGGTTAGTTTGGCGGGAACTAATGAGGCTGGGTGGAATTTATAAACAGAATCCCTGGTCAAAGTATTTTCATAAAACAATTGTGAAACTAGATCTTGGTGACACAAGGGAAAAGTAATGTAACATACAGAGATCAAGTAATTTTAAGGCACAACCTTATTTCTCTGATCTAGAGCAGTATGCATTGAGGAAGTACATGTGTTACATAATCAATCGCTATACATTTAGCAAAAGGGTACAGTACATTATCCCATCAAATGTATCATAAATGCATTTGCACAGCATTTTATCATTCCACCTTTACATATTTAGGAGCTTTTGGTCAATTCATAGAGGACCTTCATTGTATTGCCATCTACTCGGTTAGAAAACCTTCTGCATATGTGTCGTCAATGCCCACTGTTGTTATCTGCAGGCATTGACTGGCTGAAGCCACTCACTCTAGAAGCAAGTATGCATTCTGGTCAGGAAGAAGTTGGGTCTTGCTTATGTGGGAGTGAATGGCAGATGTCCACTGTTTTTATAAAATGTATAGCATGTTTATTGTGATAATGTTAACCCCTTTGCTGGTAGGCCTACCCCCGCACCCCCCCCCCCCCACACACACATACACAAGTGCTAACCTCTTTTTGGCTATTTGGGGTAGTTTGCGCTTAGGCCTCCATAACTTATTGTCCACATAAGCTATCCATGCCAAATTTGCATCCTCTTTTCCTAACCTCCTGGAGATTCTAAAGGTGCTTAGGGTTTGTGGGTTCCCCTAGAGGGAACCGAGAAATTAGCCAAAATACAGCTAAAGTTTGGATTTTTGGGGAAACATATGCTGCAGTGTCTCATTTATTTCCTGTAAATGGCATGAATGAAGTGTTTGCAGTGCTAAAATCACCATTGTCTTCCTAGCTTTCAGGAACAGGCAGACTTGAATCAGAAAACCAAATTTTTCAACACAGTTTTGCCATTTAATTGGGAGATAAACTATTTTTCCAATGTTTTGTGATTTCAACATCCTTACAAATAGTGGTGGAAATGGCTGTGAAACCCATGGTGGATCCCGGAAAGCTATACATTTCTGAACAGTAGACTAAATTCCGAATTGAGCAAGGGGTCATTTGTGTAGATCTTTCAATGTTTTCCTATAAAAAGTAAAAGTTGTGTCTACATTTTCATATGTAACTTCTAACTATGGCAGATCTCTGAAAGCAATATACGGTTACGTCTGCTGGGCTCTTCTGGTTGCAGGGATATATAGGGCTTGTAGGTTCTCCAGTAACCTGAGGTACCCAGAGCCAATAAGTGAGCTTCCCTTTGCAAGGATTTTTCATTGTATACTGGGTCTACAGCATTTAATTTGGCAAAATATAAAAAGTGAAAAATAGGTATCAAGAAAACCTATGTATTTCCAAAATGGCCACAAGATATGAAATTTAGAAGCAGTGGTTATTTCCACATCTCTAAATTTGTGGGTACCCATACTAGCATGTGAATTATAGGGCATTTCTCAAAATTACTTATTTCTTCCACACTGTCTAACATGTAGAAGGTGCTAATGCAGAGAAAGGCAATTGGTAATAACAATTGTTCTACTATTATGTGTTCCTCCAAGTCTCTCAATAAAAATGGTACCTCACTTGTGTGGGTAGGCTTAGTGCCCCCAACAGGAAACAGTCCAAAATGCAATGTGGACACATCACATATTTCCACTGAAATCAGACCCTTTTTTTGCAATGTGCTTAGCTATGGATTTTGGGCCCTAGCATAGCTTGCACCTAGGGAAAACTAGCAAACCTGTATATTTTCGAAAACTAGACACCTATAGACATCCAGGATGGAGTTACTTGTGTGATTCTCACCAGATTGTGTTACCCAGATCCACTTGCAAACCTCAAAAGTTGACTAAATAAAACACATTTCCCTCACATTTCTGTGATGGAGAGTTATGGAATCTTTGGGGTGCCACAAATTTCCCTCCACCTGGCATTCCCCCAAGTCTCCCATTAAAAATGGTACCTCACTTGTGGGGGTAGGCCTAGTGCCCATGACAGGAAATGGGCCAAAACACAACATGGATACATTGCATTTTTCCACCGCTAACCGGGCCCTTATCTTTAATGTGTGTAGCTCTAAATTTTGGACCATAGCTCATCCAGTACTGAGGGAAACCTGGTCAGCCTGTACATGCATGAAAACTAGATGTCTAGGGGTATCCATGGTGGTATGACATGCGTGGCTCTCACTAAGTGTTTTTACTGGCAAACCTCAAACTTTGACTAAAGAAACACATCTCCCTCACATTTCTGTGATGGAAAGTTCTGAATTTGTGGGTAGCCACACACTTCCATTCACCTGGCATTCCTCCAAGTTTCCGCATAAAAATGGTACTTCACTTGTGTGGGTAGGCTTAGGTCCACAAATGCAGGTGCCCCCTTGCAAAAACAGGTCGTTTGTGTTAAATAATTTTGATGTGTCCACAATATGTTTTGGGCCCTTCCCTGTCCTAGGCACTTAGCCCACCCACACAAGTGAGGTAGCATTTTTGGGGGGAGCCCTCGGGGAACACTGGGTGGTAGGAAAGTTGTGACTTGCTGATCATCCCACAACTTTACCACACAGTAATGTGAGGAAAATTTGACTTTTTAGAAAAATTAGAGGTTTACAGGGCATAATGCTTAAGAAAACTTTAAGGAGTCCCTGCACAGCACACCTAGTTTTCAGAAATTACTGCATTTGATAGGTTTCCCTAGATGGATGCCGAGCCCGGGACTAAAAACGCATGTGCCCCCTTGCAAAACAGGTTGTTTTGTGATGGCTATGCCTACAAAAAGTTTTGTGCCCTTCCCTGTTACAGGCACTTGGCCCACCCACATAAGTGAGGTAGCATTTTCATAGGGAGAACTGGTGTAACCCTGGGAGGTGGAAAGTTTGTGTCAGCTCGGTGATCCCACACCTTTGCCACACAGAAATGTGAGGGAAATTAGACCTTTCAGCCATATTTGAGGTTTGCTGTGGATTCAGGGTAAAAGAAAATGCTGGGAGACCTACGCAAGCCACACCTCCCTGAACTCCCCAAGTTGTCAGGTTTACAGAAATGTCTGGGTTTGGAAGGTTTCCCTAGATGGCCGCCAAAGTTGGGGCCAGAAATTCAGATTTCCCTATTGCAAAACCAGGTCGTTTTGTAGTAGATAAGTTTGATGTCTCCACAATAGGTTTGACCAGTTTCTAAAAGGATTTGCGGACAGAAGGTGTTCACTACAAAGAAGTATGCATAGACGGTAAAATGCAAAAAACATCAAATATTATTGCACATCTAACCAAAAGTCAATCACATGCATACTGGTTGGATTTGGCAAAAGGGTAAGTGTATAGTTCATGAAAAAACTTTATTCACCAATGACTTTATGAAATAAAATCTGCAAAAGTAATTGTTACTAATTTTAACATTAGCTCAAAGAACCACTGATTTACAGCTTGTGAGCTGTAAAGCCACATCAAGGTCCATTCACACACCTTTCATGTGTCAGACACTGAAAACCAGGGCCGGACTGGCCGTAGCGGGCACCGGGCAATCCCCCAGTGCGCCGCACGGGAGGGGGCCGGTTTTGGGCCCCTGGGGGCCGTTTTTGTTACAGGGCCGTTTTTGCAGCAACCGGCCCTGGCATAGAGCTCGGCGGCACCCCAACCCCGGGGGGGGGGGGCGGCCTAGCACTTTGCCAGGGCCGGTTTTGGTACCCAGTCCGGCCCTGCTGAAAACTATTCACATTGCCTACTGCGGGTCGAACACAATACGACACATACATTTACAAACAGCCCCATTCAAAGACCCATCACTCTCATACACCAACAGGACTAACACACCAATCACACCACCAAGCACCCAAACATCAGACAACTGACAAACGCACCTCAAGCAAATCAATACACATACTGTCTACCAGCCACACCGCCAGTCCTCGCACACTGCAAGCCAAGCGCCAGTCTACACACACTGCCTGGCAAGCGCCAGTCCATGCACACTGCCAGGCAAGCGCCAGTCTACACACACCGCCAGTCAAACTCCAGTCCACACACACACCACCAGCCAAGTGCATATCCACAGACACTACCAGCCAAGTTCCAGTCCACACGCACCCCCAGCCAAACACCAGTCTACACACACCACATGCCAAACACCAGTCCACACATGCCAACAGCCAAGCTCTAGTCCACAAGCACCACCAGCTTAACACCAGTCCACATACACTGCCAGCCAAGTACCAGTCTACACGCACCATCAGCAAAACACCAGTACACACACACACCCTCATGTAAAGTGGTTTCCTGTTCCCTTTGGGGGCAGATGGGCATTAAAATATGGACAATCTGCTCCCATGGGAGGAATAAAACAGCCAAACCATTGTGCGAATAAAAGGGGGGTGACCCTCGCCAAAGGGGCCACTCCCTAAATTGCAAAAACAATTATCCCTGGTGTCTAGTTGGTTTCTGTACACCTTGGGGGTCAATCGACCTAATAATATGGCAAATCTTCCCCCAAAGGGGGCAGAAATAGCCAAAATGTGCGGCCAAACAAAAGGGGAGCGACCCTTGCCAAAGGGACTGCTCCTCTTAGTGCGCAAACAATTATCCCTGATTACTAGTGGGTTTCTGCCAATCTTGGGTACAGATTGGCCTAAAAATATGGCTAATCTGCCGCCAAGGGGGGGCATAAATGGGCAAGATATTTTCCCCAAAAAAGGGCACGCCACCCTTGCCTAAGAGGCCACTCCCCGACATGCCAAAAAACGTATCCCTGGTGGGTAGTGGCTTCGTGCTCCCCCCACCCCCGGGGAGGCAGATTGGGCTAAAAATATAGCCGATTTACCCCAAGGGGGGCAGAAACGGCCAAAATCTGTCAACACATAAAGGGGAGCGACCCTTGCTCATGGTGCCACTCCCCAAAACAAAAGAAAATCCCTGTTGGTATACTGAGTGCATTCCTGCTGCGCGATAGAACCCCCACCTGTGACACCACAGCAAGAATGAACTGGAAAGAGACACTGGGGAAATGGAAAAACGCTTTCCTTCCCCTGGTGCCTCTCTGCTCTGCCTGAACCCTCCCCCGAGAAGAAACTTACATGTTTCTCTGATGCGTTGGAAGCATATGGCTTCCAGCGCATATCCGGCATGTTTTGATGACGTCATCATATCACCACAGGGGTGGTCAGGGGTGGCAGCAGAAGCGCTTCTACTGCCATCCCTGGGTGCACCATGTTGCAGGCTGGCCCACGGGGGGAATGCCGCCGCTTTCTCCGTGGATGGATGCGTGGACAGCTTGGAGCTATCCTCCCCACACACAGACGGCTCCAAGCCAATGCACAAAAGGGGTTAAATATTTTAAATGTTTATTTATCACCTTCCGGTTTACATTTCGTTTTTCACAGTGTGCGAGTGTATGTAAATTGAGAACTGGCTTTTAACTAAAGTTAAGTCCTGTATCTGAGGTGCCATTTCTGGTTTTCTAAGTTATACCCAATACAAACTTTTGATTACGATCACTTCTATTGCACTAGTAATGTCTAATTTTTTTCCTGCGCCGCTTAGAAAATAGTGAGCCCTACTGACCAGTTGTGACTTGTCATCAAAATGTAGAGACCCAATGGTGAAATGGCCTTCCCTTAGTCCACTGCACTCTAATTGGGTCTGTCGTCTAGTTATGTGACTTAAATTAACGTGACTACGTAATAAATTCTCTGTTGGATGTACTTTTGTATTTATTTTATATACATTACTATCATGAAAATATATTTCAAATTGCTGACGTAATATATTTCAGTTAACCAATTACTATAATTGTATACCATTTGATGGTTGACACACCATATTTTCTGAATTTTTTTCAGTATCTAATTTATTACTTTGGGCGTGATTAAGAATTTGGCGGACGCGGAGTACCCATCTGTCAAACTCTAAATCATGCCGTTTCTTTGTAATCCTTGTGTAATCAGTTTGTATTTTTAATCACAGCTGTAAATGTTTTACGAAGTTTACTTCCAGATATGCAGAATGATTGAATGGACAATCAGCACTCGCTTCACAGCTTTTTGTGGCTTGGAAGGCCAGTGGCTCAGTAACCTCTCCATCTTTAAAATAATATCTCCTGCCAAGGCAACCCCACTCCAAAAATGTAGTTTGTAAAGGGAAATACAATTTCCAAAGCTGATCTTAGGCAATTATGCTTAATTGTTTTAATCAGTTCATTTCCCTTACCCTTGAAACCCAGCACCCACATATTCTATTTGATCTAACCCCGATCTAAAGTTCTCAGTAAACTCGCCCATCCTTCCTTATCCACCGGCCACTAATTTATAATGGTCTACGTGCAGAGAGACTGGCAACAAAATACCTATAGTTCTTAATATTACTCATTCTGGCACGTCCATGAAACATGAATGTGATTATTATGCTTTCAATGTGACATATTTCTCTCTAAGAAAAAAGGGAGAACAAGCACAACAAGTGAATCTTTACAACTTACCTTAAAGGGAGATATCAGATCCGTATCCACCAGACATTAATCGAGAAGACACAACAGCAGCCTGGCGATAGGTCCTTGACGTTGAAGTTTACTCATATCCACCTTTTACACAGTGTTAACAATAGTCCCCTCTCTCCACTCTTTCTTGATAGAGGTAATTATTGATACAAATCTCAGGAGCATTACACCGTGCTTACTTTTACACGTGAATCATGCGGTCAGTAGAACAGCATGTGCTTTTGACTTGTAAACAGTGGCTATGTATGTTACTCACACTTCCAAGAAAGACCAGACCTGAAGAGGTTTAGGAGCACATCGTAAATCCCGATATGTGGAAAGCGCAAACTACTCACCCTTGCGGTTCTCAAGGCGCTGAGGGCCGTCGTGGAAATTAAGTGAGCTATTGCCCAGAGTCACATGGTACTGAGCTGATCTGATCTGCCACCGTAGCCAGGGATCGAACCATGAGTTTTGTGCTCCGAAGCCAGCTGCCTTGGCCGCTGCACCACATCTCTCCACTCCACAGCCATGTGTTCAACAGCATTAACATGAATTAAACAGTGAACAGAAGAGCAGAGCCCTCTTAGTGTACATGGACCGACATGGTATGGAAAATAAAACCGTATTTATGCTAGCACTTCCTAGGACGTCCTGTATTTCTTCATAAAATCAATACACAGGCCAATATAAAAAACCTGAAAAAAGTAGATTGTAGATTATTAACCTTCAATAAGAGGGATATCTTCCTACAGTAATTTCCAAATTTCTCATAGAGTGCAAGATCAGAGAACAGCTACACTTCAGTCTTGTGGTATTTTAGGAACTTAGAGCCCCGCATCAGTCAGTCAAAAATAGCTTTATTCGGTTAATAGTTAAAACCATCAAAGCATACAGCAAAATTTCATTGGCAAATAGTTACAATCAAAATAATCTACAAAATCTATTCAGACAAACACACGATTAACAATATTTCATAAATACAAATTTAAACAAATAATTGGCGAACAATCACATTAAAAAGTATGTCAGCCCTAGAATTATAAAATTGTTACTTTTTCAAGAAAGAAGAGCAAAACCCCAATCTCCAACTATTGAACAGACTTAAAAATGGGGGAAGGATTTACAAAGCTACATTCGATTTCTACATCTAATAGCCCCAGTAAGATAGCTGGCTACTCCGAAACATACCAATGGAGAACCTAGCATTTGTAGATAGACCAATGCGGGCCTCACTTGCTCAAAATGGCAGTTCTTGAAGATAGGGCAAATGAATTTCTTATGTTGTAAAGTATAAAATTTACAAAAGAAAACCATATGCAGCATATTTTGTTCTGAGGCATTATCACAAGGAGAGGGCCCCAAGGTGCCCTCTTTAAAGAAACCCTTCGGGTAAGCTAAAAGCCAAGGTAGCATGCCGTGTTTAAACCTTGTCAACAAAAACAGATGGAATGGATTGTTTATATAGGTCAAGTATGGCTGAATCTCTCTGCCAATACTTAACATGACAAAACTCCTAACAGACGGCTTGCCCACTTCCCCATCTTCCCTCAGCAACCTTGCCCTACACATGAACTGGGACTTAAAGGCTTTTATTTCTAATTTGCTCATCGCACTTGGTCTGTCAAATAAATCAAAATAGCCAAGTATCTCCAAATTGGATTTAATGTATCGCAGCCAAGGAATACACATGGCTTTATCGAGGGCCAGACAATCTTGAATAATGAGCTGGTTTAGGCTTGGTGAATGCTGAGCCCAAACTCTTAACCAACCCATTAATGGGGCAACAGAAATCTGATCAGTTAAGTACCCAGCCCCCAAATCTTCATGGATATTAAAAATTGGAGCAGACTCTTGCTCATCCTCATTGTCCACCTGAGGGTGGAGTATGTATTGTGCAGTTCCCCGGATGTGGTTAGACGCCCCCTTTTTCGATGGTTTCCGCCTTGCTTTTTGGTGTTATTTTCTTTTTCTTTGTTTGTATTTCTAAAATCTATGTATCCTGATAATCTCTGAGGTGTACTCAGTAACTCGTTAATTCGGCTGGGCCCCAGGGGGCCTGTTGCTGCCCTGATGTTGTTGATCATGTACATATTAGCGGCCGGCCCTGGTGGTTGTAGGCCCATGTTTGTATTGATTTTTATGTACAATAAAGGTTTTCGCAACAAAAAAAAATAAAAAAAATTGGAGCAGATGCGGGTAATGACAGCAATTTCCGGAAAAAGGCATTTTCTACTAATTGAATCTCTACCGACGCCTTGTAACCCCAGACCTCACTGCCATATAGGGCCATAGGCACGCACTTGGCATTATAAATCTTCATAATCGCAGGCAAGGGTTTACAACCCAGCCGTTTTGCAAAGCCCAACAGGGCTCCTGTTGCCCTAGCGAGAATATTCTTTTTCTGGGCACGTTGCATGACCCAGGATCTCCTATCATCAAAGATGATCCCCAAATATGGAAAGGTCTGCACTTTAGTAAGCTCCTGCCCATTACAGAAGAATTTTGCCTTTTTTGCCCCCCCACAGCCAATTGTCATAGAATGTGATTTTTTAAAATTTGTTACTAAATCCAAAGAAACCATAAAATTGTTAAATCCATTTAAAAGGGTTTGTAGGCCTCTCGCAGTTCTTGCCAGCAAAACCGTGTCATCCGCATACAATAAAGCAGGAATCAATTTTGTACCTGCTCTTGGTATATCTTTACAGAGTGAGGACAAGACATCCCCTAGTTTATTAATATAGAGCGAGAAAAGCAAGGGCGCAAGGATACACCCTTGTCTTACCCCACACTTCACCTGCCAAGCTTCTGATAGATTCCCATCCTCGCTATAGCGGACGGCAGCAGTAGTATCCTCGTGCATAAGTGCCAAAAAGGCAATCAGCACGGGGTCAAGCCCCATCACTACCAGGGAAGCCCATAGTTTTTGCCGATTTACAAGGTCAAAAGCAGTAGACAGGTCCATAAATGCTAAATGTAAGACCCCCTGCTTCGCGACCGTGTACTTCCCAATTATAAGGTGCAGATTGAGGCATTGACCCACAGTACTCCTTCCTCTTCTAAACCCAAATTGTAGGTCCGAGATAATGGAATTATCCTCCAGCCAAGTTGTTAGTCTAGCGAGAACAACTTTGCCCATTATCTTCTTAGCGGAATCTAAAAGAGAAATAGGCCGATAACATTCCGAATCCTCTCTTGAGCCTTTTTTAAATAATGGCACTATCACAGCTTTACCCCAAGAACGGGGAGCACCCGCCTTCGATACAGCATTAAAAACTGAGGTTAAAAGCTTCGCCCAATACTTTGAATCTGCCTTATACAAATCTGCAGGAACACCGTCGGGGCCAGGTGCTTTGCCCTTTGCCATAAACTCGATGGCGTCCTAGACTTCTACCTCATTAAAATTGAGTTTCGATGCCTGATTAATATCCCCATAATTTACTGGATTTTGGTCTGGAATTTCAGAATAAAGCCCACTAAAATGAGCCACCCATTTATCTGGGGGAATAAAGCAGTCATTATTTGTGTTCTCCAATTCATTAAAAAGTGGACTGTTAATCACTTTCCAGAATTGGGTACTACTTTTTAAAACACTAGCGTTTGACAATTCCTCCCATGCCATATTTTTTAGTTGGATTTTCCTTGCCTTTATTGTTTTTTTATAGGATCTTCTTGCCTCCACAATCCTACTGGCATCTTTCCCACTATCTTTTAATGCCAATAAGAGAGCGGAATGCGCACTACAACATGCCTGGTCAAACCAGTTTTTAAACTTCTTAGGTCTTGGTTTCCCATCGAGGGTTAAATTATCCGCTACCTGTTTAGTTATTCTCTCAAAGGCACCAAGAATATCCACTGGATTAGACTCTATTGCCAAGCATATATTTAAATCCACCAGATTACTATGATACAATTTCTCAAGAAAGTCAATCGGGGTAATGGCATCCCATCTCAGACGTCTTCCCTGTTTAATAGGGACTAAGTTTAAATTAGAGATGGCAGACAGAGGATTTGACCTAGTCACAGCATTAATATTGATTTCCATAGACAGAGGATTATGATCGCTTAAGGCATTTGGAGTAACACGAAAAAAGCCTATCCGATCCTTCAAAAGACAGAAAATAAAGATATAGTCAATAATACTATTGTGGCCCTGACCAGTAAATGTGGGAACAGGAGACAAAGAATCCTGCGTCGGAACAAATAAATGAAAGGCAGATACAATACTCTCTAGGAACATCCCACCCTTAGAATGATCAAAGTGGGCTTCCTCCTGAGGGCAATAGACATGATTAAAATTTCCAAAACAATTGAGTTGACATACATGAATATTAAAATCGCCAAAAAGTAACAAAAGATAAGGTGTAAGATTATTTGCATCAAACTCATCCAAAAAGGTGGATAGTGCTTTTAGGTGTTCCAATTCATCCAACCTGGTGAATGAGTTATAGAAATTCACAACTAGTAGTGTCGGGAGATTATCACCTACTAATTTGACCGCCAATATATTAGGTGAACTAGTCACTACGAGTTCTGCACTATACAGTAGCTTAAGACTAAATAGTAACAAAAGACCACCCCGAGGTCTCCCCGACGACGTAGACACAGCATATTTATTAAAAGACTGATACCCATCTAAGTATGTATGTATGTATGTATGTATGTGTGTTCTTATATAGCGCTCGAAGTAATAAGGGTCTTTAGCCTCCCACGTCTCTTGCAAGGCAATTATATGAAAAGTAGAAAGAAAAGACTTCCAACATATATCACCTCTTTTCGCTCTCAGCCCAGCTATGTTCCATGACAAAGTCATGACCTTATTTACTGGTGAGGTTGCCCTCCCCAATCCCCTATCTTGTAACACAACGTTTCCTGTAAATAATGGCTGGGGGAAGGGTTCCACGGTCTCATCAGTTACAGAGACCCTAACAGTCGCATAACTAGATACACCAGAGGGAACCATTTCACTCTCATCTACTTGGGCACTCTTAGTTGTTATCTGATTAATACCATCACCCTGAAATGTCATTCGAGATAAGGGACTATCACCAGGACCATAAAGATCAATATTATGATTAACAGTCGTCACAATCCCCACTTCTTCAGTGAGCGACCGACTAGGCTCACTAACAGGGGCCTGGATATGGGCTACACTAAGTCAGTCATTAGTATCCAGAGAACTGAGGACCTCATATCTATTACTAAGGGTCAGAGTCCTATTCACAGGGACAGAGTGAGAAGTAAAACCACTATTTCCAATCCACCTCTGAGTATAAGGTGGATAAAAGAACCCCAGCGGAAGGACATTGACATAGTCCTGATGTAGTCTGGACGACCCTGCCTGTCTAAAAATGTTGGCTACCAAATCAGGGGAACTAAAGCTCACAACAACACAGTCACCCTTCAGTGTCTTATTGGACTTCCCAACCCAGGGAACCCTTCTAACCATCTTAAAACACTCAAATAGGTGACTCCCCAAAACTGTCTTTCCTGCTAAAAAGTGGAGGGCTTTATTTCTTAAAGAGGACCAATTCTCTTCCTCCCCATCGGTAAGTGTCGGAACATTTGCCAGGATGACAGTATACGGGCAAGCCTCCGGTGGCAAATACAAAGGGCGTTCTCTAAATACCTGAGTAGGGGACGGGCTTACTCTCCTTGTCATATCCCCAGATCTCAAATTAGCGCCACCAGGGGGGGCCCACGAATACTGGGGGTGGATTAGTGGGGCCTGCAGCAGTGGTTACCATGGACTCAGCTAGGTCGGACACTCTGGATATTACTCCACTTAAGGTGGGCCTCTCCAGTAAATTGTGATTTGACAATAATGTTTCTTGGCCAGCTATGTGCCGCTCAATCAAAGTGAGTCTATCATCAATTTTATTAAGTCTATTCATAACTGGCAACAGAGTTGCTTTTAATCGCTCATCCATAAGCTGTAATAAATCAGCCAGATTAAATCCAGCGGTATTTAAGGACCCCTGTTCAATATTTACATCCAACCGATGGAGCTTATCATCCGGGGCCTGGGAGACCACAGTACATTCCTGGGGGACTAACCCATGAACAGACTTTAAGTTCCTTGGTTGTTTTGCTTTTTGGAGATTTCCATTAGGGCCTTTAATCGCTTTTCTTTTACCCTTGTTTATTTTGGTGGTAGTAACAAGAGAGGCTCGTGATTGACCAGATCGTGTAGCTGGAGGTGAGAGAAAGAGACTAGGAGTGTTTTCAGATGCCAGTGGGACAACAACACTAGCTTCTGACGCAGACTCCACAGAGGAGGAACGACCAACCTGTCTAACATCAGTGCCTGTAATAGGTGCACCAGGTTGAAATTCAAAATTAGGCAGTGATAATGGTTCCAAAGAAAGCCTCCTCTCTACAATTTCAATTTCTCTAGCAACAACAGTTTCAGCTTTCTTCAAAAATGCATCCAAAGTCCCCGAGCCCCCTTTTGCCGAACACTTGTTGTTACTTTTAGCCATAACAAATACGAATTTACACAAATAAAAATACAAGCGTGGCAGTCCAAGTTTTGAAAGAGAGCAACCACTTTGGGCACAGCTACACACTAGCGTGCTAAATAAATCCTCCCAGAAACCTTAGTTGCTATACCAGCGTAACAAGGATCCCAATGACCTGGAACACAATATACAGACTATACAAAAGCAAAACACTAGCACCAAATACCGTAATAGTGACCCCCAAGCCGTTAGGGGGGTGGCCCAGCCCAGCCTCTGCCAGCCCCGGACGGCCCCAGACGGCCCGCCCTTTGCCCGGGCTTAGCCCGGCGCCGCCCGCACGCGGTCCCGCGATGCGGGGGGCGGAGTTATTTTTAAAGCGCCTTCGGGCGCGAAATGCAGGGTGTCCGCTTCCGGGAGTATTAGCAAAGGAGCCTGGGTATTGTAGTCTGGTGAGCCCTCCACACAGCGGTTGCCGTATATCCCACTGCGACAGCGGGAGGGGAAAGATCTGCACAGCAACAAGGACTCGCCAGCCCCCTGGAAAGAGCAACAGGTAAAGGAAACACCACCGTCAGTATAGTGCGAGCGAGCAGAGAAACCCGCTCTGCCGGGGGCGGAGTTATTTTTAAAGCGCCTTCGGGCGCGAAATGCAGGGTGTCCGCTTCTGGGAGTATTAGCAAAGGAGCCTGGGTATTGTAGTCTGGTGAGCCCTCCACACAGCGGTCGCCGTATATCCCACTGCGACGGCGGGAGGGGAAAGATCTGCACAGCAACAAGGACTCGCCAGCCCCCTGGAAAGAGCAACAGGTAAAGGAAACACCACCGTCAGTATAGTGCGAGCGAGCAGAGAGCCCCGCATCAATTTTAGCCTTTTCTTTTAGCCTCTTGCCTCTCCAACAAACCTCCTTCCTCTCCACATTAGCCTGTAGATCCTCCTCTGTAGTAGGACAGGGCTCTCATCGAAAATGTGAGCTGTGCTCATGTTGTGGCTCTCTTGTATTCCCTCAGGCTATTATATCTATATTTATTGTATTTTATTTTACGGTTTTCTATAGTGCAAACCAAACATGTAACAAAGAGATATACATAATTGCTTTCATACCACAAAATGTACATACAACACAACAATATATTACAAAATAACAGACTGAATGTAATTCAGTAAACATCAGCCAGAGCTGCGCTAAAATTCACTAGATGACCTTCATTGGAAGGTGGGTCATGATGGGCACAACATTTACAATGAAAGAAAGTGACAAATTATTTGTCGTTCCAAACTTGAGTTTTGAGGGAGCAGTTTAACCTAACTGTGTAAGACCTAGGTAGCTTAGGAAGTTCCAGGATTCTGGAACAATTAGCACACTTAATTTTTAGGTGAAACAGACTGCCTTGAAATAGATGTGAGCATGTAGTGGAAACCATTGATGATGACACATCAGTTGAATAGTATGATCAAATGTAATGGTCATAATGTCTGTTGTGTAGAAAAAGGTCCATTAAATGACTCTGGTTAGCGTGCGCCCCTTTCTCAAGTTTCCCATAACGAGCTTCTCTTGATGTTTGATTTTTGTCCCGGCGTACACAACAATCATGCAAGTGCGATGAGGGCTCCCTGTAAAATGTAATGACACCCAGAGCTGGGCTGTGTAGTTTGGAGGGGCCCACTATGTGCATCTTCCTTTGCAGAGTGTGACTACTGTCCGTTCACTTTTCTGTAGAGCACTGAAATTGGTGGCTGAAATGGATTATTGTGGCAGTACTGGCCTTTAAATTTTTTCCTGGCGAGGGAAAGGATCATACTGGCCTCATCTGTGTTTTAAATTGGTGTCTGTCCTCTGCAAAGGGTATTTCACTCCATCCATGATTGGCACATATGTGTGTTTTATACATGAGCAATAGAATGTTCATGCAGAGTGTGCAGTATGTGACTTAGACAACTGAGGAGTCCATTTTGATTTCCTGAACTAGAGTGTTGCATAAAATTGAGTTTGGAGAGAGCCCTGATCTCAATGTGAATTCCCGGGATTTTCTAAATCATTCCTGAGGTCACTTATAGTGGACCAGACACTAGTGCGCAGAAGATGGAAGTCAGATGTCTGATTTGAAGTATAGGCTGCCCCCCTTTCCTGCTCCGTTCATCCCTTGAAGTGTTCCTTCACCAGGTTGAGCAGTATTTACTCTGGGGAAGCCTCTTCCTCCTTTGTTTCTTTATTTTGTGACTCTCCTGACATGAGAATTCCACCTCAAACCACATTCCTGCTGACACCGTAGGAAAATGACTATGGCTGGGAGGAATACACAAAACCTTAAACTAGCCCCAAAGTTGGACTTGTGAAACACACAAACTCTCACTGCAAACTTGATATTAGTATGAGCATTAGCTACCATCCAGTATGCTAAGATTTATCTGCCAGAATCTGGGCTCACACATCAGTGCTGACCAATAAACTCTTCTGTTTTCCATGGTTGAGGTCCCTGGCTGCCAACTTCCCTTCACCAGGTTTGAGTACAGGAACCTGGCAATTCTGAAGCCCAAAGGAGGAGCTGGCTTTTTACTGCCTTGAGGGTAGAAGTGACTGACTGCTAAAAAGAGGTGTACCTGGTTGAAGATGCTGCTTAGAATCAGAGGAAAATGAGGAAGTTTAAGTGTTCTCTAAGAACAGAAGAAATACTTAGGAAAAACGCAAGGTTTCTTAAAAATGCCCTCACCCACTGATAGTGGTAGTCTTCATCTTAGGGCTGCTACAACATCCCAGCATGGACCAACACCTGGGATGGAGCAAAATGACGGGGGAAGTCAATACAAACAAACATGTATTGGGATCCATGCAGCAGAATAACGAAAAAGGAAATTTTAAAACTGCCCCAGGAATGCCCTAATCTAATCTTTATTCTATGACTCACTGGATAGGGCAAAAATAAAAAAAAATGAGGATGGCCCAGGGGTAATTAGTGCATCTTCATCCCTCTTTACTGCTTATCTTTTTTCGACATGTTTCGGAGGTCACTCATCACCCACAAAGCGTCATTCAGCCTTCCTCAAGACTAGCAATTCCTCTTACTTTATTCCCCTTTAAAAATAAATTAAATTATTGGATGTGTTTCACCCAGTATAATGACCTGATGTGTCACTTTCTATGAACACAGATTTAGATTTCCAATTTTCACCATGAATCTCACTGAAACTGAAGTGCAAGAGGGAGCATCTCCCTGTAGTCACACTGTCTTCAGGGGAAGGACGCCACTCAATAGTTCCTCTCCCAGCCCCGTGTAGGAGTGGAATATTGCCCGCTTCTGCCCAGGCAATGTGGTGAGGCCTTGTGACCCAGTAGCCCATGCAACGTCTCCAGAGGCTGATGCACCAGTGATGGCATGGCGGTATCGGAGATTGCAACCACATGTTTCAATCTCCCTGTAATGAAATAAAATATCTATAATTACATGTGCCCTGACGAGCTGAGCCTGCATGTTGGTGGCCAAATCAATTGAAGCCAATGTGTCTTATGAAAGCAGGCACTACATTGAGTTTGCATATACTTAAATTATTTTTATGTCACCTGCTGAAAAACAAAGTCTTAAAAGACAAAATGCCGATGGCTGATCTTTATCCTCTGGTATTTGTATCCTGTTTTGCATGGTCACTAATGTCTCTAGATAAGAATTTACATTTCACATTGAATGAGTAAAATCATTTTAAATGCAATCCTTTATCTGGTGAATAGCATTGCCAGCTCACAGGACATTCAGAACTTTGCTGCCCATTAGTCTGCCACAAAGTTTATCTCATGAAACAAAAATACAGGAGTAAACCCGTTAACCCAGTAGAGACCGGGTAGGTAGTATATCAGAACAACAATGTCTCAACCGGTAATCATTTATAAAGACCAATAAAGAGAATGCTTTAGTCTGATCAAGGGATGGAAAATCAAAAGAGGGAGACCAAACGAATTAGAAAAAGCAGCTTGTTATTTGCAGGTAGTTAAACAGCACTACATTACAAATATATTGAGGAAACCAAACATAACCAAATGTGCACTGGTTGTGTTAGTGACAGTGAGCGGCGCAGTGACACAAGTGATGTGGACAGCGTGAGATGGCGAAAAACAATAAAGCACAAAAAACTGTAAGGGGTCAAAAATATATACAATTGGGATAAATACATACACAGTTTAGCCCCCCTTTTCTTCACTCCTTCCTTACCCATTTCCTTTTTATTTCTTTTCCAGCGTCTGCTGAATTGATTTTTATTGGTTGTACCCTTGAGCAGTGATTCTTACACTCTGTGTTACCAGGTACTCTCTTACAGTTACTAGCATGGAACTCTGGTTCTCATTTATCTTGGGCATCTTCCATATTTTTTTTTCTTCTTTTTCTTTTCACACAGCACTACATAAGAAATTTGTAATCAAAGTCCTGATGATGACCATTACTTAGACTGGTCGAAACGCCGTCGACTTAACAGCGTTAACCGTGGCCTCCATAGGGTCATTTGTAACTAATATTGAAATTGCATTTACATTTATCCCAATTGTATATATTTTTGACCCTTACAGTTTTTTGTGCTTTTTTGTTTTTCGCCGTCTCACACTGTCCACATCACTTGTGTCACTGAGCCGTTCACTGTCACTAACACAACCAGTGCACATTTGGTTATGTTTGGTTACCTCAATATATTTGTAATGTAGTGCTGTTTAACTACCTGCAAATAACAAACTGCTTTTTCTAATTCTTTTGGTCTCCCTCTTTTGTTTTTCCTTACCTTGATCAGACTAAAGCATTCTCTTTAATGGTCTTTATACATGATTACCGGTTGAGAAATTGTTGTTCTGATATACAAAGTTTATCTCATCATTTTTCACAGTCTGGAAACTCTGGGCACCATCTTTTAGTGATATCATTGTATAACAGTCTGTAACCTCTCTGCGCCATTTTGTGTTGAGGCCATTGCAAAATGTAGCCCTCAGATAAATGGCTGTAGGCATGCCACTGAGATAATAAACTACTTAGCCCTTAGATAAATGTCAGTAGCCATATTAACAGTTTCCTGACACATAACACAGGAAAGCCCTACGTATCTATTTCAAATCAGACTTTCATATTCTAGTACACATGAAATGCTAGATGAGTCTTTTTCCCATAGAAACCCACTCATCAACACACAATACATTTAATGTGTTTAATTTTCATTTACAGAGAAAGATAAGTATTTTGATGCCAAATGGCTCTTGGTGCTACATTCATGTCTCTCAATTTTCTGTAGAGCATCCACTCCGTTGAGTACAATTTATTTACTTTCTGTTGCATTAATTCTTTCTTGTTTCTAAAATCCTTCCTAGACTTTAGTACTCTTAAAACTGCAAAGTATCTGAACTGCAAAACGAAATCACCTGCTCCTACAGCTGGTTCCCCGTTTGTAGCATGATTAGCATGATTTCACTATCACATGAAAACTCAACACCATTTTGCTACATCCAACTTCAGTTGATTATTGAATTCAGTTTGTGTAAATACCAATTTTCACATTTTTTGTTTCTTTTTTCTTTCACTTCATAAGTATAAGCTGAAAGGAAAAATGGTCTTTGCGATGATTATTATTTGGTATAACCTCAGATCTCTAGGACTCTTAAAATGCAATGCTTTTACTGTATATCTCTGATATGGAAAGGTTCAGTCACCACAAAGGTGAAGGAGTGAGCTGACTTAGAATTTACTTAATCCATGAAGACACTTCAGGAATAAAAGTATTTTGATTGACTGCACTGGTATGTTCTGTCTTCTGCTGAGCACGACTTTCGTGTTTTTTATGAGCTTTTTTACACTGATAACACTATACTATACTCAAGCGTGATGCCAAGTGTAATTAGTCATAAGTGAATGTTTCCTCTATATTAAATCGAGAGGCGGAAGTTCAATAAAGTTATCCACTTTTCCATTACTCTTTAACCGATATTAAAAGGCAGAATCAATATAGTAAATGGCTGAACCTTCATAAAGTGTTTGCAGATAAATGTGGCCTATTGGTATAAATCAGCCAACCACAAACATCTAGTGGCTTACTTTAGCTCATTATACAATGCTGATAATTCTTAGTAGATAAATAAGCTTGGGTAGAAATGATACAATATTCATATGCATTGTCTTTGTTCATTGCACATCTGAACGCATGCCTAGTTCATGCAGACATAATTAATTTAATGGATGTGGACTAACATCATGTTTCATTCAGCATCTTAGAAGGATTTATGCAGAGAAACACGAGGAAAAATAATTATGTGCAGAGTGACACTATACCTCCTACAATTGAACATCATTTACTGTCCAAGAAACCATTGTTCTGACAATGGAAATCAGATAGCAAAAATAAACACAGTGTATGCCGCCATCACTTACAAACAAGGGAAATGTGTCAGAAACAAGGAAGTATTTAGGAGAATTTACAAATATAAATGTAAAAGAAGACAATTAGGTGGAATTCTTGGATTAGCAGGGGAGTTTTGGAGCAAAATCCAAAAATGCAAAACAAAACGAATTACTTTTAACAAAATGAAGAAACAAATTCAATTTGATGTTGATGCGACTAAATCAGGACCTCAAATATGTTTTAAGAAAACAAAGGCTTGAAAGACTTGAGAGCATCAGTAGTAACCAGTGAATGCAGATTCAGTTCTGACTAAACATCAGCCATGACAGCTCTCCTATTCCGAAGGAAGACAGGGTGGGCACAAATATTGATAGTTCTCAATGTTTTATTTGTCGCTTTCTGTATTCTAAAACATTCTTGATTCTGTACTGGTCAAAGTCAGCTGCACATCACTTTGCGCAGTTGGGCGGGTGCCAGATGATGGAGACCTGCGATTCATTTGCTTCTCTGGTTTTCTATTTTAACAACTTGTCGCCTTTCGGCCACTTTAGAGCTTTCTGCATTAAACTGAGTAAAATAGTGCCAGATGCAGGTAGGGGTTTTTCTGTGTGTTATCTGCGAGTTAAGGTTGATCAGAGTAGCTATGGAATTAAAATTAATCCAGCTCTCGAAGTTCACACCGCAAGCACCTCTAAATCCACAATCTTTGTTGAAAAAATGGCAGAATTTGACAAACAGTTTACACCGAATAAGGGAGCTTTTTTATTTATTTTTCAAAACAATGATTTGGTAAAAATTGTATCTGTCCAACGGGTCTACAGCCAAAGGACCTGTACAGGATACAAAATAAATCTGGATTACTCATTAGAAATTGTGACTGTCTTGCCCCCACCACTCTTTTTGACACTTTTGCTGACATGCAAGGTGTGCTTTTTGTGTGACCCTGATTTAAAGGTCAAACCCTCTTTGTAGCTTTTCAAATGAAACCCATATGAACATCCACAACCTTCATCAAGTCCAATGCACCAGAGCAGGACATGGCTATTTCATGTCACTTTATAGCGCCACCTATCCTTGAGGATACTTTGGTGCGCTAGAACGAAGTCAGGCCTGTACATAGATGGCAGGGGCACTGGTCTTAAGTTATAACTTAGACGTGGTACGAACTATGCAGCTGGAAGCGCGTGCAGTGTACGTCACTTTAGCATTTTCCGCCACAGTATAAAGAGTTAGCCAGCTTTTAACTGTATAATCTATTGTGCCCATGGCTGAGTAACCATTGCATGGTGCAGAAAAGACGAATATTATCGTGCCCTCGGAGCTGTCCGCAGTGTCAGACAAGGCGGATGTGAAGGCTTCGTGTGTTGAACTTGGAGGCTGTCTCTTCTCTGCTTAGCGTGCACAAATAACCATCACAAAGGGCACCAAACCCTCCCTGAGATAACACTGCTAACCACAGAAAGCTTGCAACCTCTGGCAACGCTGCAGGAACACCGCTGTTTGTAAACAGACGCATCCACCCCTCTCGAAAAAAATGCATGTGCTTCATGGAAGAGGGCGATGAAAGGGGCATTCTAGGAAAGATTGCAGGAGAGGCGGGGCTTTCTGCAAACACTTTCCCCACACCTCTCTCTGTCACATTCTAGGGTCAGCGGGCCAGGCTCTGCATTCAACCACACTCCCAAAATATATATTTAAATATGCCCCTGGGACCTTGCCAACCCAGGGGCTGCAATACAGACCCGCTTCTTTTTTCCGATTTTGCTGGATATTCGCCTATCCACCCGCAAATTTGAGGAAAAATTGGAGGAAAAAAAACATTTTTTGAACTCCAGCTAGGTCCCTCTGGGACCTCACCACCAGACCTAGGGGGTCAGGGATTCCTACCCTGCCCCCTATTCTTTATTTTTGACTTTTTTGGGGGACTCAGCTAAGTCCGAGCACCAAAATGGCTGCCAACACTTTCTGGTTGAAGTGTTGGCAGCCAATGAGATAACTGCACGGAACTGTTTGCATATTTGGTTTTCTTTTTTATATCTTGAAAACTGCTGTACGGATTTATACCAAATCACAAAAAGGGCTCTTTCTCGACCAACAGCTAGCTTTCTGCCAAATTTAGTGTACAAGTGGCCCAACACCCCAGTGAAGTCCACCAGGCGATCCTGACCTGTGTTTAGCATTGGATGACCTCCACCAACCTTTTCCCCGACGCCTGCAGCCTCATCCTGAAGGATCCCCTGACCGGGACCAGTCAGAAGAACTCGACACCAAAAGACACCCCTGCACCTGCAGCCCCTGAGTCCTGAGGTGCCCGACTGATGGTGTCCTGGTGTCCAGCAACTCTTCAATTTCATCCTCCAGTCATTGGCTTCCTTTGTCTAGTCTTCTGGCTCCAGCTTACAGTCCTTTTCCTCATCCCAGGTCCGGCGGCAGGGTAGGTTGAAGAGCCTTAGCGTTTTAACATGCTGGACCCAAATTGGAGTCCTTACGTGTCCGCCGGTTACTGCAGCAAGACGTCATTGCTAGCGGTTTAGGTTCAGTGGCGTAACAAAACTTGAGGGGGCCCCCCTGCAAGGCACTGGGAGGGGGCCCCTGCTCTGTATTTAATCAGCAGCTCTCGACCAGAGTACTGTGCTGAGGGGGCCCCCTAGAGCTCAGGCCCCCCACGCACCGCAGGGGTTGCGGGGGCCTGTGTTACGCCACTGTTCAACCGCATCAGAGTGGCCCAACCGGACTAGCTGTCACTCTGCCACTTTTACAAAATGACAGCAAATTAACTAGAAAGTTTCAATCCACTGCCTCGGCGCTGTTTGCTGGAGAATCATCAGAAGCACCCATTGTACAATGTTACTCTCTTCTTTGCCCCTCAATGGTGTCTAGTACTGCCACTCTTGCTGCCAAACCCTGCCTGTGTCCCATGTCTCCCCCAATGTCCTGTTCTGCCTCTGACTGTTAAGCTCCTTGCTCTAAGCTTCTTGCTCTTGCCTCTCACCCCTGCCTGTCTCCTGTTCTGCCCCTGCTTGTCAGAGTCCAGCCTTCCTCTGATGTAGCTCAATTTTGTCTGTTCCCCCTAATTTTGCCTCGCAAATGTCTACAGTTGTGGAGTTGTATGACCTCAACATGATCAAAATGTGGGAAAGCAGTTATTAATCTCAAGATACAACTATCAAATTCACAGCAAGAGATAGCAGTTGAAATGCAGTCTGGCTTCCTCTCTTTGAACCGTTCATCTATAAGTACTGCCAGTGCATTCCTGTCTTCCCCACCCTCAGAGGTTCCTGTTCAAGCATCCTCAGAAGCGTTCACTGCAAAGTGCCCGCAAAACTGCTGTGGGAGCAATGCATGGGGAGCACTAGTACATTTAATCTACACATACTGTTCAAGCAGCTGGCACTCATAATCCACCTAAGAGAATACCTACGCCCACTGGTGTTAGGAAACTGGCACCCCTGTGGACCTCTCAAAAAATCCGTAGTGTCACAAGCAATTACAAGACTTTTTGGTGGCCCATCTCCTTCTGGAATCTGAAGATCTAACACTCAAATTGTCCTTGATCCAGTGCAGAACAGCGTCCTTACCTAGAGCAACACCAGTTCGGTTACAGTGATCAGGCTCTTAAAGGGTCATCGCGTGTACAGAAAAAAACAGTTCTCTTTATCCAGTCCCGCATGTCTAAAAATAACCAACAATAGGCATTTCAGAATGTACTTGTTTGATGATGTCTGTTTGGGTATTTAGACCTATCATGCCATCATTTACAGAATGGCCTCTAACATTCTGCCTCTTCAGCCACATTCTATTACCAAAACTTCAAGGACTGGGCCACTCAAACTACTGCGCCAACTCTCCAATATATAAGATCGTTTGGAAGTGATTGAGAACAGCCAGTAAATCATGCCTAGATAAAGGTATAATTGTTCCAACCTTTACTGAAACATTTGCTTGGACAATCAAGTTGTTCTGAAATCCTGTGGGTCACAACATCTGAAACCCGAAAGTGAGACAGGGTCAGCAATCTCATTTTTGCAACCATTAACAAATATCGCAGAAAAACAAATATTGTGCCATAACCACTTTAAAACAAATACCATCAATAGCTTTGGGGTGTACAGACATTTTACTCACTATTTACTTAATACTTGGACTATAAACAGCTGACTGACTACAAGTGAAATGTAAAAGTAGTTCTATTCATGTAGTTTGCAAAGTCTGTGGATCAGAATGGGTGGAGGTTGTCACCTCCATAGCAGTTGTGAAGATGACTTCTTGTGATTTCTTGGGATGGCTGGTCCAAGTGGACATGAAGGTGCCACCTCTATATTATTTTTTTAACAGGCACTTAGAGGGTCAGGTGTAGTGCTGACTCTACAGCGCAGCCCCAGACATTCAGAATGACAGCGAAAAATATGTGTAGTGGTGTCTCCTCTTGGATCTGAGGGCACTAAACAAGTTCTAAAGAAGCAAGGCTTCGGGGTGAGCTCTTTCCTGGACATTCTTCTGTCAATCGTTCGTCTGGAATATTTACATCACCAGATCTACAGGATGCTTATTTTCTCCTGGCCATACACGAATGGCATCAAAAGTACCTGCGATTTATGGTGGTTGGTCGGCACTACCAATTCAAAGTAGTTGCATTTGGCTGTGAACAGGAGCAGATACATGAATTGGGACTGCACTGTAAAATTCTCTAACAAGTTGTGAACTAACCCTATACGAGGTCTGTGAGTCAAGTATATAGAGACAGACACTTGCATAAATGTGGTGAGCAGCATACAGAGAAGAGACCTTCATGGACCACTGTAAGAAGCATATTGTTACAAAACATTCATGAACAGGATTTGGGAGAGGGTTTTTCATGCACCAATCATGGACTGTTGATTTCATATTACACCAGGTCAAACTCTCAGATGAAAATGTGTCTGCCTGTGAATATAATAATATATTTGACAGTTTATTAGGGAAAGGTTTTGGATGATGTAGGCAAAAGGAGGACAGGAGAATGCAGTGTTCCTTGTGGTCCTGCACACCCTACATTCAAGGTAACAAGCTATGGTCAGTGCTTTAAATGCGCTGGTACTCACCAGTACTGAGTACTGGCCCTTTTCAATTTCCTCCCTTATTGTACAGGAACTTCTCCTTGGCCAAAGAGAGTACCCGTACCAATGATGTTTAAACAAGGGCCGGGCCAGGTTCAAGTGACATTGCGATGCAATTCTGATGATGAGGCTGTCACAGCCTGAGTGTCAGTGAGCTAGGCCCCGGCTGAATTATCTACCAATGGCTCATTTCATATGGTGAAAGGATGGGCCTTGCATCACACTGTGGTTAACAGCCCAGGAACCAATCAAACCCCATGGTGTTAATCAACCTATACAAGTGATGTAGGGTGTGCCATCTTCTTTGCTCCTGGGCACACAGGATATACTACAAAGGAATGTTAGCTGGCCGAGAGCTTTTGTGCCTCTGTGCTGAATGCTGTGAGCATGTGGGAGTGTGCGTCTGTCTGTGCGCATGTGGGAGTGCCAGTGTTGGTGTACAAGTATTCAAGTGTATTGTGCCTGCTTTCCACCCCTGGTAATATTCTGAGAAAGGTTGAGAACATCGCAGCACTCAGTACCAGCCTCAGAATACAGAAGCACAGCATGTCAGAGTGCATACACTCACCAAGGTCTGCTGTTAGCATAAGGCCTTCATCTGCGGGATCTTGCCATTAATAGCCATCCATAGTGTTAAGGAGCAGGTTAAATATTCCAGGGCCTCCTCCACTCCATACCACCATATCAAGGGGGCAGTGGAGAGAAGGGAGAGGGGATGAACGTAGGTAACAAAATTGCAGGGGTTTGAGAGCAGAACAGTCATTCCAAACCATCGGGCAGTGCACTCCCTGGGCAGATCAAGAAAAACAACTGCTCAGGGGCCCATCAGCATCCAAGCAGGCTTCATACACTGGACACATCAGAAGGAGCATCGAGCCAGGGGAGGGTAAAATCTACCACTGACTCTGAGTGATCTAACAAAGGCTGCAAAACCTCATGTGTCCACCTCCTGACCATAGCTCTCCTACTCCTTGTGTGTGCCTGACTCAGCCACTGCCTCTGGGGGTGACCTGAGCAGTGCACATTCACTGCTGTGATTTAACTACTAACTGAGTCACTTACTCTGGGTGACCTGAGGAAAGACAGCTCACTATCCTGTGTCCAGCTCTTGGCTCTGACACTGAGACTGTGTTTACCTGTCGAAGATCATTCACCATCCTGAGTATCCAACTCTCGACTCAAACACTGACTCCTTGTGTGACCCTACGATTACTTACTCTCCACCAACATGCGCCTGACTCAGCCACTGACTCCTAACAGGTATTACACCCTACCACTTTCAAAGATCACCAGGCGCTGTGGATGCGCACCTAGAAAATCTCAATCCCACTCAATGCCATCATCTTGGCCATGCTCTAAGCCCTGCCCCCAAACCTTACCCGTACGCTCCCCCCACATTCTCCTCTGTGATGCCCTTGTGTGCTCATACTACTCCACATTGCCATTTCACCCATATGCTGCTCGCCTTACCACCCCGTTGTGTTCTCTCTCATCCATGTGCTCCCACATGTTCCTCTTTCGCTCCATTTGCTTCCCCTGCCATTGGTGCTCCTTCTCTACGCCCTCTGTGTTGCTTCACGCAACGAAGTTGCTTTGCACACCCCTTCCTGTTGCTCCCCCTCAGTGTTGCTCTGTCCTTGTTCCTCCCTGCACCAAATTAATTCCCTTTCCCCTGTGTAGCTTACCCTACCCATGCTACTTTTTTTTGGTTTACAGATCCAACTCGGTCCGGCAAACTAAAAAAAGCGAAAGCAACATTTTCTAGGTGTGTGCCTACAAAAAAACATGGCTGGGCTGGGTGTTGCTTTTTTCTCTTTTTAAAAAGACATGCTATATAGCTTCAGGTATTATGTACATCATGGCTAGAACCATTGATTAAGGTTCTCATAGGCAATACCTATTGGATTTGCCAATATTTGTTTAGATATTGCCTTTACTGTGCTTCTTGCTGATCACTCACTAATTTCTGCTCTAGGCAAACAAGTCCCGAATGGTCCAGGATGGCAAGGTAGCCCTGGCAGGCTGGCTGAAGGCGCGGTTGGAGTGATGAGCAGGGAATATTGACAATGATGGCAGGGGAGTGGTTCTGCTCTCCTAAGGCAACTTTCATCGTAGTATACCCAGTGTGAGACCCACTCATCAACATTCATCTGCACATCTGGGTGGGAATCTCTATACCTATGCCTGCTCAGTACCACAAAGTTTAAACAACATACCTCAGAATGGACAATCAAGTAAAGTAACCAGCTAAGCAGACGATGATCATCAAAATATACAATAAAGGGACCTATAGAGCTACCAGATTACTGAAAACCATAAACTGTGCGCCTCTGTCTCACAATTCTTCATCCATCACACTGTTAAGGGCTTCGTTCCATACACGATAACAGTACCTCATGCACGACACTGAAACACTTCCTACATAGGATCAAAGCAAAGACAACATACTTCCAGCCACACACCCCACATGGTGTATCATGCTACTCTTCTAGACAAGTGCTTTAGCACCCGACATAAGGGTAGTAAGCGCTATATAAACATTGCAAATCTATACAAAACTCTTCTGGGTGCACTAATGCAAGTTTCTTCCCAAGTATGACTGAATTCAGGTTGCCTGCTGTCATTGGGCCGCGCAGGAATCACCAACCACCTGCACCATAAGCAAACATTGAGATAAGAAAATTCTGCTTTCATGGAACAAGGTTTCTTTTTCTCAAGTTGGAAGACAAATCAGTAAAAGAGGTGAGAGCAGAGTGGCGAAGAGACTTGTATGCGCCACTGAGGCTATGACGTACCTAGCCTTACCTATTAGGACCGGTAGATCTGCCGGGGATACAGCATTACCGCGCAGTAATATCCAGAGTGGTTTTATCGACTGCCTCCGTTTTCTTTGTAAGAATGGGAAATAATATGCCGTTTCTGCATTCCTGGCTGATAGAAGCACACAGTATGCCACTGTATGCTTTGCTTTTCTCAAACAAATTCCTCAGAGTGTTACCTGAGGAGAATTTTTGCAGGAACGCAAGCACAATATCGCCTAACCTCAGAAAACAGAATCAAGCGCCACAAACACCGATTCTGCTCACCTTCAGCTTTGTTGCTGTACTTAGAATGAGACGGCTGGAGTGGGATGATTTTTAGTGGAAGACTTTAGAACTAGCTGTTATGATACATGTTGGAGTGAGTAAAAATTTAAAGTAAAATCCGTATTTTTTTTTTTTATTAAAAAGGGTAGTGAATTCACGACCCACGTGCCGATGACAAATCGAGACATGGGCGGGAAAAGACCAAGACAGAAAAGTGCAGTTGCGGAAATGAACCTGTGGAATTTTAAACGATAATTTTATGGATTTTAAGCCTTCAAATATGTGCAAGTGTGTATTATATCAGGCGCCGCTTCATCTATCTGCCGCCTTTGACATGTGCCTCATTCTAATAATCTCTCCACACTTTAAACTTGGAGTTTGCAATTGTGTGCGCACATGTCTCCGCTCTTGTCTTACATCTAGAACTTAATTGGCCTCTTTCCCCTCCTTTTCACTTGGACTCTTCTACAATTGCTTGCTAGGCCTGGCCTGCTGCGCTCCTTCCAGAGCCCCAATTTATTCAATCTCTGTCTGTCTTCACTCTAAATGCTGCAGTTGCCCACAATGTATATGCATTTCAGTCAAACAGATATTGCAGATTTAAAAAGTCCACGTTCAGCGCAGTGCTCCCACGGAGCGGAATCCCCACTTTATTGTAAGTCATGAACAGTGCTTCAATAATGAACTCTGAACTGACTTAATGTTTCTTAGAATAAACTTTCAACAAACTACACTATTCGACAATAAACGCCTACACACCCTGATAAGTTGTCCTATTGCTTGTAACTTTCCCCTTCTGGAAGATTAGTTTTTTCTACAAGTTAAGGCGAGCTTTCTATTGTTTCTGCGGGGATAGTTGCTGATGGGCCCGGGGCGTAAGCTAAATGGCCTCCTTCTCTTTCCACAAAGACGGAACGTCACAAAGTCAAAGGTGATAAAAAAAGCACTTGCATAACTGAGAGGTGAAGGGGGTAACCGTCACAAAGTCAGAGGTGATGAAAATCCGTTGCATGACAGAGAGGTGGATGTTTTACTTTTATTGCCGGCAGGGCCCCACCATGATGCCCTCCCTGATTCCAAAATATCCGATTACCACCCCGGCACCCACTGTGATTCCCACCGACAGTCCTCACCACCATCCACGGACCACTCCTGTCTACTAGGCTCCGACGCAGACTCACCTGACCGGAGGAGAGGGCTGGGCGGGCCTCGCCTGCAGCTTCGGAGGTAGGTGCGAGCGGCTGGGCAGGCAGCAGAAGGCAGGGCAAGGTTAGGCAGGCAGGGGGGGCTAGTAATAAATTAATTTGAATAATGGTAGGTCGTAATAAATTAATTTAAATAATGGCAGGTCGGACAGTCCTTCTCAGTCTGTAGCATAGGAGCTAGAATGGGTCCTGGGATGCCACGCTCCTACGCACTTTGAAATTGCGCATGCTCAATGCGCAAGACAACTTCAATCAGGGCATTTGTCACCAGCCCTGCCCCACCCACGTGGCCGCACGCACCCACCCTGACCCACCATTTAATAGAAAGAGCCTCAGAGGCCCGGCCGGGCCCACGCACCATTTAATTAATTAAGAGGCTCAGAGGCCCGTCCGGGGCCCAGGCGTGTGTGCCGTCACCGTGCGCACCATTCAATTTAACAAGAGTCCGGGCATGCGTGCGCACTGCGCACCATTTTATTCATGATGAAGTGAGGGGGCCCCTGGAGCGCGGGGGCCCCCCTGCAACGCGGGGGCTGCGGGGGCCTGTGTTACGCCCCTGTTTAGGTTATCTTGCTGAAGCCTGTTAGGTATGTAGATTCTTCACATACCCACTCACTGTAGATAGTTCTAACACTGATCCTGAAGAAGTGCCTTGACCTTTATGGCTACTATGGCACGAAACATGTAGATCTCATTGAGAGCAGGGCATGTACAACTAGTGTCGTAACTTCTAGTTTCAATACCCGCCTCAATCAATTTTTTATTTAGGCTGTTTACCACTATAATAAAAGTTTGCTTGTGGACAAACAGTACCTATTTTACACTCACGTCACTCATCACTTACATCTACACACATTAGGGCCCTTTACCCCCACTGCACCCACTGGCAGGAACAAAAGATCCCCGTCAAAGAGCCCCAATATTGGGTGCCCATCAGGTATTGCAGCGCCAACCTGACAAGGGGCAGGCTCATATGATGAAGCATGACACCTAGCTTGCTGGGTGTGTGAGAGCCCTAGTTCCAACAAGGGACTCCCCCTCCTTGTGTTTTGACCTGCTTTACTTACAGTCAGGCCAACGTGATTCCCTTGACACATGAACATACATCTTTCTTCTCTCTCCCTCTCCTTTTAGTTTCCTTTAGAGGAACTCTGTACTCTTTTTGCATTACTACTTGACGGGGTATGTACATTGGACCTTGTTAAACTTACCCCCCTGTCCCTACTTTGTTGATATAGTTCTTTTCCTCAACCATAAGCCGCCATAGAAAACCATTGGGCTCCCGACACCCCCTGAGCACCAGGTACACAGTCGCCCCTGCGCCGCTGGTGGTGTGGAGTTGGTGCCAACCTGGGACCTCATTTGTCCTTACCTTAACCCCAGGAGTTTGACTCCCAAGAACGAGTTGTCTGCCCATGAGCAGCCCCCAACCGATGTGCCCCATAGCCCCATTGGCTAACATTGGCACCCTGCACTCTGCACCCTGCCGACCTAGTGCAGCTGGAGGTGCCCCTTGATTGCCAACCTGAACCTTGGTTCTACCCCCCAAAACTCCACTCCTAAAACCATTTAGTTACCGGTAAACTTACCACTTTGTTTTTTTCCATAGCACTGTATGGTGGGTTTTCTCTGAAACTCCTAACACAATTTGAACAACACAGGACTCGAGCAAATAGGTTTACTCTTTTAAAAGTACTAAGCTACTTTTGTTGCAGTACAAGACGGTTCAACTTAACGTCTTGTCCTGCAACAAAAGTAGCTTAGTGCTTTTGAAAGAGTAAACCTATTTGCTCGAGTCCTGTGTTGTTCAAATTGTGTTAGGCGTTTGTTTCATGCCAAACTAAAAAAGTAATTATGAAGTAATCCAAAAGTAGTCTGAAAGTAATTTCAAGTGTTTTTGAATAGTTTCAAATAATTTTCTCAACTACAAAAGTAATCTGAATGTTACTACAAAACCAGTGTTCTAGAAATAAAAAAACAAATTAACTTTTTATACAAACAACTGGTCTGGATTTAGTCTTTGAGTGTGTGACATAATTTCTTGCCTGAGTGTTTACAACCAATGCTTAACACTACCCTCTGAAAAGCCTGACTGCTCAACCACACTACCACAAAAGAGTGTAAGGTATTATCTACTTTAGCCTCTGCTATACTTCTGGGGATCCACTGGACTTGGTATACACTATACCTTACTTTGGTATAGTGTATTTAGAGCCAGCTTCCTACAATCCTTATGCATTATGGGTAACTTTTTGCTGTTTGCACCTACATACCATCAATTAGGAAATGCTATGTACATGTGGTTAGGAAATCGCAAATAGGAAATCCCTATTTGCGATTTCCTATTTTGAAAATCGCAAAATGCGATTTCTACTGGGTAGAAATCACATTTTGCGATGCCGCATATGCCTTCGTACATTAGGAAAGGCAGTATTGCTTTTCTTAATGGCCAGAAATAACGATTCGGTCCTTTAAGAAATGCCACATTGTTTGTACAAATGGGCCTCTGTTACTTAAAACACTTACCTCCATGTATTGTCTTCATTTGCTACTTTGAAAAACAATTTTGCTTATAGATTGCTCATCCACTAAAATATTCAAAGCCAAATTTCAGAAAGGGTATGCTGTGGAGTTGTGATTTATTGTAACATTTCTGGAGCTTCATCGTGAAAGGATGGGCATGACACTATAAAAACACGTATCCATCTCCTATGATGCTGTCATTGCTGGGGTTATCTATTTTTTAAGTTCAAAAGATTTTTATTGGATAAGTAAAGGTGTCAATACATGAGAAAGAATACAAACATATCTTCAGATAGAGGAGAAAAGTAAAACATGGTAATGAAAATATACAGTTAATCAGAGGATAACAAAAGTTTGAGGCTAAATAACAAAAAAACTGCGCTGGTAATAATGAGCAATAAGGTAGCTTATATAGAGAGAATAGTGCAAATGAAAAGCAATGTCACTCAGGGAGGCTTAGGGACCTCTTGCTGAATAGGTGATACATGAGAGGAGCGTTTAGCACAGGTATCTAGGTACAAGGTTACAGGAAGCCATAAATCATGTCGTTTAGCAGCTAAACTAAGGGGGTGCACAAAAACAGTATCTAGCCTGTGATTATAACAAACATTGTACCACCATGCTTTTAAAGAAATATTTGTAAAGTTTTTCCAGTTGACGGTGATTTGCTGGAAAGCAACAGCTAACAACAAATCAACAATTTGCGTATTAAGGTCAGTGTCATCCCAACAAGGAGAAAGGCTTCCTAAAAAAATATTGACAAAAGAGAAGGGGGATGTAGTGTGAAATATGGCATTGATTTGGGCCCAAACTAGTGTCCAGAAATCTTGCGTGAAAGTGCAAGAGAAAAGCATGGGAAACAGAGTGGCCTTAGGAGCAGAACAGAACCAACAGAGATCCGGTGTAGAAGAAAATCTCTTATTCAACACCTGGGGAGAAAAGAGAAGTCTGTTGTATATGAAGAAAAGAGTTTGTGTAAGGGAAGCAGCTCTAGATGTCTTGCGAAGTTTGGTCCATAATCTATCCCAAAGGGAGGTGGGCCAAGAAATGGCAAGGTCAGATTCCCACTGTTCCTCAACTTTGGATTTTGGTCTAGATGTGAGGATCGTATGAAATGAGTGGTATAATGAGGAGGCTGTAGGGTGAGTACGCAAGAAGGAATGAAGCTGTGAGGTAGGATTGGGAGGGTGAGGATGCATGAGGGGGTTAGAGAGAAGAGCATAAGTGGACATGACTGCATTTTTAAGCGCAAGATACTTGCAGGCAAAAGAACGGGGGAGATGGAAGTGTTGGCTGAGAACGGAGAAGGATAAGAAATCAGAATTAGAGAAGAGTTGAGATACCCAGATTAAACCCCTCTGTCTCCAGGTTTTCCAGTAAAGGGGCTTGCGATTGATGGTTATACTGTTGTTGTGCCAGATAGTGGAGTTAAGAAACTCTGTTACAGAGGAGGGGGGACCTGGGGAGGTGGAAAGAAGCAGCTTGGCTGTAAACTTGTGGATAGGAATGGAGGAAAAGTGAGGCTTGCGAGAGAATGAGAGGTATTCAGCAAAGGTGAAGGGGGATAGGGAAAGTCGCTCAATGATAACCCATAAGGGGGACGGCTCAGCAGGGTCTTGCAGCCAATGGGAAGCTTGCCGCAGAAGGAATGCCTTGTGGTAAGCGGGAAAATTCGGAAAGTTAACTCCACCCTCAGACTTGGGGAGTTGCAATCTGAGCAGGGACATACGTGCTTTTTTGCCGGACCAGAGAAAGGAAGAGAGAATAGTGTTAATTTTCTTAAAGAACTTAGCAGGGATAGGGATTGGGATGTTGGAGATGGTGTAAAGGACTAACGGGGAGAGCATCATTTTAATCGTATCAAGACGACCCCACCAGGAGAGGTATAATGGGTGCCATCTGGAAGTGAGGTCGGATAATTTCTGGATGCATTTATTGAGGCACATCGAGACAGTGTCAGAGAGGGAGGAAGTAATGTGTAGACCTAGATATTTGATGTGTGAGGGGCTCCAAGTAAAATTGGACGCCATAAAGTCCGGTTTAAAAGTGAACTTAGTAAGGGGTAAAATCTCACACTTGTCATTGTTTAGCTTATAACCTGAGATCTGAGAGTAGTCATGGACTTCAGCTAGAAATGCGGGAATAGAAGTTGCGGGGTTAGACATGAATAATAGAATATCGTCTGCGTAGGCAGCAAGTTTAATGTTAGTGTGGGAGACTTGGAAACCGTGTAAGTTGGGATTCTGACGAAGCTTTGAAAGAAAAGGTTCCAGGGCCAAATTAAAAAGAAAAGGGGAAAGAGGGCATCCCTGACGAACGCCCCTGCCTAGATTGAAAAAAGAGGAAACTAGACCGTTGGCACAAACCGCCGCTCTAGGGCTGGAATAAAGGAAGGAGATAAAAGAAATAAAACATGGGCCAAATCCAAACCATTTGAGGGCGGAGAAAAGGAAAGTCCACTCCACCCTATCGAACGCTTTTTCTGCATCTAGGGCAATGGCTGCTAGGGAATGTTGGAACTGTGGAGATTTAGAAAGGACATTAAACAAAAGTCTGGTGTTATCTGTGATGAAGCGACCTTTGACGAAGCCAGATTGTTCAGGGCCTAGCAATTCGGGAAGATAGGGGTCTAATCTAATGGCGAGAGATTTGGCATACAGTTTATAATCAATGTTGACCAAAGAAATTGGTCTGTAATTCTTACAATGCTGGGTGTCTTTTCCTTCTTTGGGTATGATACAAATGTGGGCGTCTGAGAATGTACCTGAGGAAGAGCCATTTAATATGAAGGAATCAATAAGGGAGTGGAGTCTGGGCAACAACAATTTGGAGAAATGCAGATAAAATTCAACTGTGAATCCGTCTGGCCCAGGGGCCTTGTCCTTCTTGAGTGACTGAAGTGCTGTAAGTAATTCATCACTGGAGATTGGTGATTCAAGGGCGGATAAAGCAACAGGGAAATTGGAAGGTGGTTGGATGGTGGCAAAGAAAGTAGCAAGAGAATGAGCAGTGGGGTGCGTCTCAGAGGAATAGAGTTTGGAATAAAACTGGGAGAATTGCTCTAAAATATCAACATCTGTATGTTTTAAAACAGAATTAACATCGTAGACAGATTCAATATTCAGTTTGTTTTGTTTGACTTTTAAATAATTGGCTAAGACCTTCCCCGCCTTATTTTTACCTCCATAGAATTTAGAACTGGATTTCAACAAATACAATGAAGCATCCTCAGTGGATTGTTTGTTATATTGCATCTTAGCAGCAATGAGAGCAGTCAGACTTTCTTGCGAGTGGGATGTATAGAAGGAATGCTCTAACTGTTTAATCGTACAAAGGAGGTCACTGGTGCGTTTACGAGCATTCTTGCGTTTAGTAGCTACAAAGCTGATAATAAAACCTCTGGCTGCTGCTTTATAGGCGTCCCAGACAACGTGGTTAGGCATAGTGGGTGTGTCGTTAATGGTGAAAAATTCTGTGGTGAAGTCTACAAAGGAGGCGGAGAATTTGGGATCGAGGAGTAAGGTGTTGTTGAAGCGCCATCTCTTTGGTCCAGTGGACTTGGGTAAGATGTCAATGTTTATCAAAACGGGGGCATGATCAGAAAATAAGATGGGGCCTATGTCAGCGTGGGTGAGGGATTGGGACATATGGTGGGAGAGGAAAATATAGTCAATACGTGACTGGGAATGGTGAGTCGGGGAATAGAAGGTGAATTCTTTAGAAGTGGGATTGCAGAGACGCCAGGCATCAATGAGTTTATGTTGGGATATCGCTTGAGCGAAAAGCTTGTGAGATTTATTAGGGATATAAGGTGCCTTGGAGTTTCTGTCTAAAAAAGGATCAAGGGGTAGGTTACAATCACCTGCTAAAATAAAATTATCATCAATATATTCAGTGATACGGGAGGCCATTGCGCGCCAAAAAACCTGATCACCACCAGTAGGGGCGTAGATATTAAGAAGGGAGAGAGGGACGCCTTTTAAGGAGAGTTTGACGTACAACCATCTACCTTCAGGGTCTGATTCAGAAGCTAAGAACAAATGAGCAAGAGATTTGCGAACCAGTACAACCACACCATTTCTTTTACCATCACCCGGAGATGAAAATACAGCACCCACCCAACCTCTCTTAAGTTTAGCAGCTTCATCGTCAGACAGATGGGTTTCTTGTAAGAAGGCAATATCTACATTTAATTTGGCTAAATGAGAGAGAATTTTTTGTCTCTTGATAGGAGAATGCAGACCTTTAACATTCCAGGATAAAATTCAAACTGACATTAAGGATTAATCAAAAAGTGGGCCAATTGGAGAGTAGGACAACAAGGAAATGCCTCGGAGCAAGCAAGGGCACAAGAAAGAAAAAGAACGAGGTGAGAGCTGACGTGATGGAACAAGGAAAGAAGAAAAAATGAGAGAGGAACCAGTGAGGCCATAAAAATAGGAGAGAGCCAAGAAAATAGAAAGAATGGTAAGAAGATACAGTAATTCTGAAAAATAGTGGTAAGTAAGGTCCAAGGGAGAATCAAATAGGTAAAGGGAGATGAATACGAGCAAGAGAGCCAGTATGCAGTGGGGAGAAGAAGGAGTGACGAAAGAGAAGTGGAGGAGAGCCAAGGAAAAGGTAACGACACCAATAAATCTGAAAGCAACGAGGGAAGAGGTAAGATAAGAAGATATAGAACATAGCAAAACATGATAAATAAGGAATAAAGGGTACTTACGAGGGATAGCAAGGGAAAAATACAATCAGGAACTGGGAACAAGCGGAAACACACGTGGAGATGAGGGGAGGGAGGTAGGGCCAACTGGGAGAGGCAAGGCATTCGGGGTGAGGGAGACGTCCAACCAGAGATAACACAACGGAACGCAAAACAATGATCTGTGAAGGGAGAAAAAGAACATGGTTAGAAACTCGAATACAACGAAGATAAAAAACAAACATATGGCCAACTGAGGAGCCAGAACAACACTTTCAGACGAAAAAATGAAAAATATAATCTAAACTAGAAGTCATACAATCTGAAGAACCTGCAAAAAATGAAGGGATTAAAGCAGAACAAATTAGAGAGTCAAATTGCAACTACGAAAACAAGTCATGGTGGGTGGGAAGAGGGACCAGCTATCTCCATGTCAGGTTGATCGCAGGAGTTCAGGAAACTTCGAAGTCGCGCAGGATCCTCATATGTCTTAGTCTTGTTATTATGAGTGACCTTAAATAGACAAGGATGAAAAAGTCCATATCTGGCACCAATGGAGCGAAGGTCAGGTCTCATATCTAGGAAGGCCTTGCGACGGTTTGCAGTGGTCCTGGCATAATCCTGCGCAAAGAACAAAGTGGAGCCTGACCATGTGAGGCGAGGAGAGGCTTTGGCGGCTAAGAGGACTTTCAGCAAGTCTGTGTACTCTAGAAAGTACATTATTACACCTCTAGGCTTCGTTGACGCGGAAGGAGAGGAGGAAGCTCGACCAAGCCTGTGGGCACGTTGGATATTCAGTGAAGTGTCTTCAGGTAGGTGAAGAAGCTTCGGGAGAAAGGACTTGAAAAAACTGATGGGATCATTTCCCTCACAACCCTCCACCAAGCCATAAAGACGGAGATTGTTGCGTCTGTTGCGATTTTCAAGGTCCTCCACCTGCTTCTGAAGAGAGGAAATCTGCGTGTGCATGTGGGAGACCTTGGACGCGGATTCCTGAAGAGAGGAAACGTCGCGTTCCACCAACGACACTCTTTCGTCCATCGAAGCCCAATTGTCAGTGAGAATCTGCAATTTAGCATTCGTCTCCTCCATGTAAGGGCGCAGGGCCCGTATCTCTTCGAGGATTAGCTCCATTGAGATGGGCGAGGAGGACTTAGGAGGCAAAGGCGGGTCTTTCTTTAACCTCTTAGAGTTCACTTTTGCCAAAGGCTGTGAGGAGATGTCCGCAGTTGATGTCATCTCGGTTGAAGATAAAGACTGAGAAGCTTCCAAATGAGCCAGTGCTGTGAATAATTTGGAATTCTTAATATAACTACGTTTTTGGACTTGACTGGAGCAATGCGCCATCAGCACGCTAATGGAACGTGAGGTCAAAAAGAAGAAAAAAATATCTTACTGCCCAGCTGAAAAAGGACCAGGGAGCAAATTAAAAAAGGAAGGGAAATGCCAGGCCACAGAATTGGAGTCAAAAATGTTGGAGGCTAGAGTCATAAAGATGGCCGCCATATATGAGGAAAATTGAAAATTCCAGTCAGCTGAAAAAGGCAACGGAAATAATCATAGTTGAAGAGAGAAGAAAAAAGTCACCTTAGAGTGCAGATTATCCACATCTGTGCTTCAGGAGGTGCTGGGGACAGTAGTATAAGCGTGAGGCGTCCAGGGGATCCATGCGCGATAAGGCGCGCTGCTGAGGCGATCACGGGCGAAAGTAAACAAGATGGCGGCCGCGGCCGATAACGAGCCGCGACCGAAAATAAAATGGGCTGTAAGTCCTAAAATAACTGTGCCTCAGCGCCAAAAAAGGATTAAAAATGATCCTGGCATGTTCCGACAGGGAAGACTGCCCTTTGTTGGTGGAAAATGAGGCGGGAACCGCCGGTAGACCCTGGTGTGGACGGAGCTCCTAGCCGAACGCCGCCATCTCCTTCGGGCGCCAAGCCACGCCCCCATGGGGTTATCTATAAACCAAACTAATTCTCCCTCTATGAGGGTTGTAGCAAAGAAACTAACACTCAGTAACTTAATGAACACATTTAAACTGAATACTGATTTTTGGATAGACAATACAGGCAAATAAGAAGCCATACTTCGAACACCACAAGCAGGTTTAGGACTTAATTATGGCATTCATTTCTGGAATTCTGCTGCTAACAATAATAACCAATTGTCATTTTTTATAAAGTTTCTAATGGATTTATGGATTTTATCTTGTTATCAAGCATGTTTGATATGAACTTTTAAAAGTTGCGTTTTCTTATCATTTGTTGCTCATTCTTCACCCTATCAACCCAAAAGTGTTAAAATGAATGAAAGATTAATTAAGTGGGTGAGTGAGAGAGATAATTAATTTATGATCCATACACCATGTAGTCAGGGCCAGCTTTAGCACTGGTGGCGCCCTGTGCGACAATCACTTTTGGCGCCCCACGTCCCATGACCGCCTCCTCGTATTTATTTATTTATACATTTATAGAGCGCTTGGTTACACCATTGGTGTGTCCCCGTGCTAGAGAAATCTCAGGAAGGGGTGGCTGATTCCCTGCAAGCCAGGCTGCAATATAAGGTCAGTGACCAGGTCTATCCCTGCTATGGTTGTACAAATAGCCAGGTCTTTAGTAGCTTGCGAAATCTCCTTTCGCTTGTCTCTCTTCTTAACTCCAACGGAAGACTATTCCAAAATTTTGCAGCTCGGTACGTTACCACCTGCAAAAGTGCCCCTCATCTATCCAATCATAAGATATTGCTAAACACAGCAACCCCCTGAGGTCACAGCGCCCCCCTCCACAGGCAGCGGCCAGTGCGGCCTCACCAGCCAGCAACTGCCCTAAAGCCGGCCCTGCATGTAGTAAACCATCTTTTTGTGCTTTTTGAGAATCGGAATTAGGAAACCGGTATTCCTAATGATTTTACAGTAGGCAGATTATTTCCCTTCCAGGATCACTACTTCTTCGCAACATCCTGTTTTGTTCTGGACACTGGTCAGGTCTATTACAATAATAAGTAGATCTGATCAGATCAGTTTCTGCTTCACTCGTGGTGTCTCCACCTTTCTCTCTCTCCCTGGATACTTACCTTGCCTCATATTTCTTTCACATGCTTCATTACCCATCGAACACAATACAAAGTTCCAATCTTCATACACATAAAACACAAAAATAGTTCATTGTAAGCACTTAGGGCCAGATGTATCGGACCGTTTGCGACTGGAAAAATGCCTTTTCAAATGTACAAAATGCAAAATGTGATTGGGTAACTTGTTCTCGAATCACATTTTGCATTTGCAAATTGGTATTTGGAAGGAGCGTGTTTAGGGCGTCCCTTCCAAATACTGGTATGGTATGTATTACTGTTTAGCGACCGAATTCCAGTCACAAAACAGTAACACTTTACCAACCGTTTAAAACTGATGGTAAACCATTCGCAAAAGGGAATGGATCCCTTGGGAAGTGCAAGAGACTGGAGACTTCAGTCCGGATACAGTAAGTTAAATACTGCATATGAGCTACACATTAACGGAGGGCGAATACGCAGTGACCCCAACGCTGCCAGCAACAGTAAAAGCCACAGTTGAACTGCCAGTACAATGAAATAGGCATTCCAATGAGCATTTATATCATGACATTCTACACAGAATATCAGTACTGCGAGTTCTCACATAGAAGCTATTACAGGGATCTCTTCCCCTTCTTGAATGTAAATAACAATATTTTTTAAGAGCAGACAGTGGTACCACGGACCACTGCCTACTCTTAAAAAATTAAATCATCAAGGTTTCATTTTTGTCTGTTTAAACGCATCCCGTTTTGCTTTAAAGCAAAAAGGCTCAATTTAAAAACAAAAGATTGCTTTATTAAAAAGCAATCACAGACACGGTGGTCTGCTGACTTCAGCAAGCCACCATCCCTGTGATGGCAGCGATTCCCAATGGGCCTCAAACTGCCTCATTAATATTCATGAGGTAGGTCGAATTGCCACCCGCAACAAATCTCTAAATGAAACTCATTGAGTTTCCTAAATTGTGAACACTAATTTTCAAAATTGCAATTCAGAGAGAATCGCAATTAGAAAATTGGTATTCCTAAAGTGTGTACATCTGGCCTTTGGTCACTCTCAGGATTCCATTGAAAAATCATCGTGCCTGTTTAATGTTTTGAAAGTTCTTATCAGAGCACATCTTTTGTGTAGGGTAGGAATGGGAGTGAATTAGGATTTACCCTTTCAAATGAATGGGATATTGTTGTTCCCTCAAAGAGCACTAAAAGGACATGGGGCATTGGGATGAGGGTCATGTTTGATCCAAAGTTGGACCCCGACTACGAGGTGATCATTATAGGAGGTGGTATATACTGCACCCGGAACATACCCTGGGGTAAAGTTTTCATCAATTGCGGTTAATACCCTCTGGTCCTTGTTTTTAGCCCTGGGAGTGATAAATAACATCCAAAATCTGCATTTCACAAACAAAAGTCCGCATGTTTGTCCCTTTCCCCTGATAAATGTCACCAGGCTTTTACCTGGCAATGTCCATCAGAGCAAAACAGCCTCAGCCGGAGTGGGTAATTACCGTCACCTTGAATTGCATTGCTTATGCAAATGCATGTTTGTGCAGGAATTAGAATTTAACCCCTAGTGATCATTTGAGCCAAAACGCGGAAGCTGGGGGCTAAACTAGCTTGGTTCTTCTCTATATTAGACATACAGGAACTTTCTTTTTTCTTTTAACCAATACCTTTTAGTTCTAAAGTCTTTAAAAGCCGATTATCTATGAACGTGCACACCGACGCTTCCTCCCCCTGACTGAGACAGACATCAAACCAGCCCAGTAAAATTATTCAGTCTAGTGCAGTTGCCACGGAGCAGTCTATTTCCATGTTAATGGAAGAATTAATTTGTGGTTCGCTATTATGAATTTTAATTTGACACACTCGGTTGGATGTCTGTTCTTTGCTTGAGCACTTGCTCCAACCTGCCTGGTGTAGATTAATTTGTTTTGTGTGTGTGTGCATTGGGAAAAAACCCAGACGAAGGTACTGGTAAACAAATAAAGGTTTTTGTCGCCCTGTGTTTTGTCTTGGGACTTGGTGGCGTTGTTGTTTATATTAATTCACACTTTCAGCATCATAGATTAATCTGCTCTATAATAGCATGCAGTAAACTGTTACATAGCCCTGCTATTGCATGACAAGCTATGAGAAAATGACATGCTCTGTGGTCATCGCTCTGTCCGTGAAATCGGCTGCTCCTCTCAGCTTTTTCTGTTATTTGGGATTAAGCTCAGAAATGGTTTCTAAATTGGTGAACAGGAAGTTCATGTTTTTTAATGGAAGAAGTATTTTTCGAGAATAGGCAGACCACTCTGTTGAAACTCTGAAGGAGCATTCAACTGAGACCCCCAAATCATAGCATTGATATTGAAATCTGATTGGTCTTTAACAAACGTGTTGGAGCAGTGCAAATAGTACACTTACATATGTTTATATAATAGTGCATGATCACGAGGTCTTTGTTCAATGCCCTGTATTTAAAGGGATAGCTGTATCTACCTTAATAAGACACTTGGCTTCAGTTTGCACCAGTGGCGGCTCCTCCGCCTCGCCCCATTGCTCACTGAGTGAGCCATTAAAATGGCAAAATAAAATGATAATAACCTAATGTCATTATCATTATATTCAAAGGCACTGGCTCAGCTGTTTGGGGCGGGGCTGGGCTATTTAGAGGCTGGGGGAGGAATGGTAGTCACTTCTTAGTGCGCATGACATTTTGCCTGTTCTCCACCCAGGCTGCATTTCAGCCTAGGTGGAGAACATGCCCGGGGTCCCATTCCCTGTCTAAGCGTCGAACCCTGGCACTCAGACCAATCACAACGCTGCAGTGTTGTGATTGGCTCAGGAGAGCTTGCATGCTTCCGTAGAGCCAAGAAGAGGAGGGAGAGGACGAGGGAAGGCGTCAGCCGGTCGCATTCAGGTAAGTGTGTTTTAAAAATTATTTTTAATTCCCTTCCCCTTCCACTCCCCCCCCCCCCCCATGCCCCTTCGGAGCAGCTACTACTGGATTGCACATTTTTTTCATTAAAAGATCTCCTGAGCTTTGTTCCACAACTTCAAGTTCCTACTGGAGGTATTTGATGTACTTTATTAATCTATCCCATACAAAATGATCCTATTGATTTTCTACAGTAAAACGTAGGTCAGTTTTATGAGGATTTCTTATGAAAGGCTCTACTGTAAATATCGCTTTGTTAAATCCCAGAAGTTGCTATTATGTTGTACTGTTTTATAACTTTCCTAGTAGGTCACACTACGTTCCTGTTGGATCTTTGTTAGGATCCTATGAGGCTATCTTTAGGAAGCCTAGCCTAGAGTTTTCCTACTCTTCACCTGCAAGTTTTCTTGGTTTTACCCAAAGGAATCTATTTGAACGATGAATTACTCTGAAATGTCCCATCTACCTCGAGCCATATTTTTACTTGAATAGTTTTTTCTAGGCCTCATTTACCGTGGAAATAGACCACTTGAAAAGTATTTACCATATTCAATATTCCTGTTTGCACCATTGAGTCAGAAACCCTGAGAAGATCATTTCTCCAACTTTTTTCTCTCCTGAATTTAGCATCTTTTATTTCAAGTTACAGTATTTAACACTATACAGTCATCAGAAGAAATGTGCACTGAAGTATGGTACCTAAGCTGCCGTTGCTGCAGAACTTACCAATCGACAAAAAACACCGGAAACTCTGCGCATAAAAACTTGGATACATTACAATACACTACACTACATCCTACTATGGGCCTTGTTATGGGTGCCTTCTTGCACAGAAGTTAGTTTCACACCACCTAAATTGAAAATACTGGACAGCTCATTACCTCCAGAGGTGCGGAATTAACAGAGATTAGAGACTGAATCCTCTAAATACCATGGGTAATAATAAATTCATTCGTCTGTGTCTGTGTCCCCTAATATTTCCTCATTCACCCCTCAGTTTCACTCTTAGATTTTGGTTGCTGTAAGCAGCTGAAATCTCCAAAGGAAATACTACAGGCCCTTCAGTACCTAATAAATCATGATGAGGCCAGTAACAGGTTTACCAGCACCATCGGGAATTACAAGCTTCTCAAAATGAGGGTTTTACAGCCAGGTGTCCACTCTACTGAGCAGAGTAACATTCTTAACTACAATTACCCCAGAAGCAATAATATAGCAAATTAAATTAGAGATCTCTCATCAAAGTAAATTCCCTGAACAAACAATGGTGAAGAACATAGGAAACTCAGACTTGGGACCTATGATGAAGGGATCAAATATTAACTTCAGAAGTGCTTAAATTGTGTGCTTCCAGCTCTGAAATAGACTGGATAAACTATGGCTGAAATCCAGCTGTCCTGATCCAGAGTGAAGTCTCCTATCCAGAACGTCCATCTGAGGCAAATAAATCATTGCATATTCTGATGTATAAAATACTGTGGCATACATGTAATTATCTAAAAGAAACACTACAAATCTCACAAAAAAGAAGACTCTTCTCTGCACAAACACATTACTCAAGCAACTTTCTCTGTAGCACAGATCCACACCTACAACTCTGCACCCTAAATTCCTGTCCCCACTCCCCACCCATACCTTCCTCTTTTATGCACACACCCCTCCTGTGTCACTCCTTAGCCTTGCCTCTCAGAAGGCAACCTCCCCACATCTCATTTTGCTCTTCTCACTTACTCACAACACTCAGTTATTCGTTTAACGTGTATACTCGGCATTAAACTAACCCACTCACACTTATCCGTTTGTACTCTTCTGTTAAATATCAGCTACCTGTGTCGTCACCTCTATCTCTCATTGCACAATACCACACTAATCACTTCCCTCGATCCCCCCTTACTCGTGGACCTTGCCAAATTGTCCATCATGAAAGTCATAGATCTGACATAGATCTAGATCACTATCTACTATGTAACAACCCCTGCTGGCCAAAGGATCCATACCCTATCTTTTATTTCACACCTCCCTTTCACTGAATCCTTACCACTAGAATATCTGACTTTCAACAATGCAATCCTGCCTTACTTCTTAATCGCCCCTCTTGCAGCCCTGCTGCTTGGGGAAGGAGTTGTTATCATGCCCCTTCTACCCAATCATTGTTGTATCTGAATTGATGAAAAACGAAATGTTATGATCCCCATTGGAGGAAACCGAAGGAAATACAAATAAATCAAATAAAAAAAGAAAAATAATTTTCAGTAAAAATCCAAAATTACATTAGGCTTGGGTGGAATTTAAGGATAGTGAGGGTTTTTTGGATTCAGAGGTAGGTAATATTTACGAGCAATGAGCATTTTTCAGAGGTGAGGAATGTGTTGCGCTCAAGAGTAGAACAGAGTTTTAAGGATTCAGCGATGGGTGGAATTTAAAGGTGGTGAAGGTCTTTTCAGTGGTCAGGATAGGTAGAATTTATGAGTGGTGAGGGTTTTTTTAGGGTTCACCAATGGGTGGAGTTTAGGGATGGTGATGGGTTTTTATGAATCAGGACAGCCTCGAATGTAAAGGTGTTGAGTTTTATTCAGATGTTAAGGGTAGGCAGAATTTTGGGCTGGGTTTAGGGTTTGTGAAGTGTTTTAAGATTCAAGAGTGTGGAGCTTAGGGGTGGTGCAGACTTAAGGGTTCAGGGATTAGGGGAGTTTGTGTGCTGAAAGTTTTAGGGTTCAGGAATGGGTGGATTTGGGGTGTCAGGGGACTTTAAGGGTTCAGGGATGAGTCAAAATCAGATTTAGAAAGGGGTTTTTAGGGTTCAGGAATGGGTGGTATTTAGGGATAGTGAGAGGATTTTATGGGTCTGGGATGGGTGGTGTTAAGGAAACGTTGAGGGTTTTTTAGGGATCATGGATGGATGGAGGTGCAGGGTGGTGAGGGATTTTAAGGATTAAGAGATGGTTATGTTTGGGTGTAGAAAATGGTTTTTAGGGTCCCAGAGAGGGTGGAGTTTAGAGGTGGTGAGAGGTTTTACGTTTCAGGGATGGGTGGAGTCTATAGGCAGATAGGGCTTTTAGAATTAAGTGGTTGGTGGAGTTTACGGGCCAGGTGTGGGCGAGGGTTATGGATAGTAATGTAATTTTAGGTTTCAGGGATAGGTGAAGTTTAATGGAGGAAAGGGCATTTAGGGTTCACGGGATGGGCAGAGTTTCGGGTCAGTGATGGATGTTGTTTAGGTGTAATGAGTGCTTTTTGGAAGGGAGGGAAGAGCAAAGTTTATTGATGGTAAGGAGTCAACAAATAGAAGGCATCCTAAGCAATAGTTTGAGAATGTAAGCAAGATAATGTCCCCTCAGTAAAGTGCTGAAATAAATACCTCTTACAAAAATGTTTCTGAAAGTAAGACCTGCAGCCACTGCATTTACAGCTTTGAAAATAGGCATGTAAGAACCAATTAAAAAAGGCATTTTATGAACTGGTTTCTATAAAATGGTAAATGCCATTCATCCTACAAATTTCCATTAAACATGACATCACATGGAAGCCTCAATCATATGTAATGAAGTCACTGTAGCAGCTCAATGAATCTAACTCCAAAAATTACTCACCACCTTTCCTTCCACATGGGCTAGAGCAACAACCAGACTAATCTCTAGACCATTTAAAGGAACAACAATTACACCTTCAACAATTACAGTACAGAAAACTGCAACACCCTCTCCATCATTACCTCATTATCCGCACACTCACAGGCCAGACATGCCTTCTACATCACTCTAGCATCACTCGGGCTGGACTTTCCAATGAGGCACAGGGTCAAGACTGATTTGCATATAGCTGTGTCTGAACTGGGGTGGCGAAGTGAGCTAAAGAATGATGATGGATTCAACCCAGATCTGTGACTGGGGGTGAGTGTCTGAAAAGTTTCAGTGCTCCGTCCATCATCTCCTTGTGTTTACTTTGTTCGCCCTAAGTTGGCAGGGTATGCCCAGATGTGTTTCCCTTGCTCACTTTGCCACTGGATTCAAGCTAGCCTGGCTGAAGAGGGCTGTTAGCCCAAAACCTGTCCCAGGATGCTTGTTTCTGGTCCAGGTAAGACATGGCTTGGCAGTTCCGGCTGAACTGATCCATGAGGCACAGGGTCATGACTGATCTGCATATAGATGTGTCTGAACTGGGGTGGCGAAGTGAGCTAAACAATGATAATAGGTTCATCCCAGATCTGTGACTGGGGGTGAGTGTCTGAAAAGTTTCGGCACTCCGTCTATCATCTCCTGGTGTTTGCTTTGTTCACTCTAAGTTGGCAGGGTATGCCCAGACATGTATCCCTTGCTCACTTTTCCACTGGATTCAAGCTAACCTGGCTGATGAGGGCTGTTAACACGAAATCGGTCCCAGGATGCTTGTTTCCGGTCCAGGGAAGACATGGCTTGGCAGTTCCGGCTAGACTGTTCCCATGAGGCGCAAGGTCATGACTGATTTGCATATAGATGTGTCTGAACTGGGGTGGCGAAGTGAGCTAAAGAACGATGATGGGTTCAACCATGATCTGTGATTGGGGGTGAGTGTCTGAAAAGTTTCAGCGCTCCGTCCATCATCTCCTTGTGTTTACTTTGTTCGCCCTAAGTTGGCAGGGTATGCCCAGACGTGGGTCCCTTGCTCACTTTGTCACTGGATTCAAGCTAGCCTGGCTAATGAGGGTTGTTAGCCCAAAATCGGTCCCAGGATGCTTGTTTCCGGTCCAGGGAAGACCTGGCTTGGCAGTTCGGGCAGGACTGTTCCCATGAGGCACAGGGTCAAGACTGATTTGCATGAAGTTGTGTCTGAACTGGGCTGGCGCAGTGAGCTAAAGAACGATGATGGATTCAACCCAGATTTGTGACTGGGGGTGAGTGTCTGAAACGTTACAGCGCTCCGTCCATCATCTTGTGTTTGCTTTAAACATCACTCTGGTAGGGAAACTACCCAGAAGACTCATTTCAGAAACTAAAAGAGTAGTCACTGACCCTTGGCTAAGTTACCTGGATCTGCGCCACAAACAGAAACACAAGGCCTTGAGACATTAGCTAAAACACAGCCCCAGCCACACTCTTCCAGAATCAGCAATATCAATGAGAAGAATCAAAAAGAAATGCTATCATTAGTGGAAGCAAGGAGTCACAAATATCAGACAAGACATACTAATAATCTATTCCTGCTCGCTAAGTCAAATGGTTAAAACATCAGAGAGGTCACCAGACCTAATTCAGAGATCTAGTGTCAACCACAAAATGTCCTGTTCATTGTGGAGTTGCCTTTCAGTTGTGCCATGCATTTGAATTGTTTTTGGTGGCAATACGTTTGCAATCCAAACGCAGTATAAAACAATATAAACATTTTAGGAAATTCAAAAGATACCAGCACAAATACCTGTTAGGTTAATTAACTTCAGCACGACATACATGAGCAGAATTGGGTATCCAGAAGTCGGTCTACAGTGAACAGTCAACTCAAAGTCAAATCTTCTAGGTGGTCTTTCATCTGTTTTGCCTCTTTTGCCAAAATAAAAATGGCCCATTATTCAAGTGTAATACCCTTGCCTAGCGCTCTCTTTTGTGATTCAGTAGTTGTTATCCCAGCTCTGTCCAACCAGTCGCTATTTAAAGCTAATATAAATAAAATAACTAAAACGATGGAAAAGCACACTTTGAACTAGGTTTATCACTGAAGAAAAAGGAACTTGATTAGGCCGATGTGAACAATATGCGCATGTTTTCTGCAGTCACTCAAAGTGCAGGAAGCCAATGGGTAAAATGGGCCATGCTGTGTTGCCTTGGTGGGTAGAAGCAGAATATAAATGAACATTTCGAAGGCCAGTGGATGAAGCCTGCTATGTATTGTGTGTGAAGTTTGTGGAAAAACCATAGGCTTGCAAGACAGCTAAAGATGTCTCAAAAGCTGGACCTAAAATGGTTTGTCAACAACCACCTATAATTCTGAAAAGAGGTAAAGACCTGGCTTCTCTAAGAATCAGGAACCAAGTGACCCTCACACTCTACTTTGACAAATTGTGTAAATTCCCTATCTTACAACTCATTCAAAAAGGGCTGCTGTATGCTGCCACATCAAGCCTAGAACACACTCTTCAGGCATGACTCACAACACCACCAAGACACTAAAGAGTGAATTAATTTGACTCAGCCAGCTGAGTCTCGGGTCTCAACAAGAGGTAGGAAAGTTCTAAAGAAATGCTAAAGTGTAATACAATGAAAATAATGCATGTTTGTGTCTAGGCAGCCATCTTAGACAATCCTGCGATTGAGGACTCTCATACCCAGCTTCACGACTGAGAATGCTTGAAAACAGTAAGTTGTAGACAACAAAAGTCATTTAATAATTAGATGCCTGCCTATCCTTTTACTGGAAGATGTTAAAGCACAGCCTGTCAACAGAACATTCCTTCAAGTTGCATTTCTTTAACATTATTTTTAGCCCTTGATCCATTGTGTCTTTGTGATTAAGGCTCTTCCTCCTGTTTCCATGGCATGTGAGAGCAGATGAACTGGCAGGTCTGCTTTTACTAGCTCTGTGTCGTTTGCAAAAATGTTAGGTATTTTCTGACGTAACCAAACCACGGGCCTTTTGATCAGACACATACCGTACATGGAGCAACTGACGGGTACACGACAGTTAAGGTAACTCTTGGGGGCTTAATCACCAAGGCAGAGAACACCACATAAAATATGCCACAAATAAGGTACATCTATACATGGATGTTTTCTACAACTGCATCTGTATTCATGTGCATTTCCTTAAAAGATGTAATTGCATTTATATAGCGCTTACTACCCCTGATGAGGCGTTGAAGCGCTTTTTTGGCGAGTAGCACGCTACTCCAGAACCCAAAAAGAATTAGTGGTGAATTATTATACGGAGATAATAAATTGATTTGAGTGGTGGACATGTGAGTTTGTTATTTGGATTTCAAAAGAATAGTGGAGGGATAGAAGAGAGAAGGGGTTGCATTTACTACCCCATATGAGGTGTTGAAGTGCTTTTCCACGGGTAGCATGCTACTTCGGAACTCAAAACAGGATTAGTGGGGAATTAGTATAGGAAAAAAAGAAATTAACTTGATAGGTGGACGTTAGTCTGTTAGTTGAATTATAAATGTGTGTAAATAACATATTTGAATTGACACAAGAATGTTTATGGTAACCACATACATTGAAGGACATACCCCAATTCCCTTAACCGATTACGCATGCTTACCATATGCAGTGAATGCATTAGGCTTGTGTCAGGACAATGTGAACTTCCGTTTATATTTCTTTTGTACCGTATTTCTGCACTGTAAATAATTTTTACAGTAGATGTCATCCATCTGACACACACCTTTTCATAGCTGTCCAGATTATTGCACTTTGCAACCCTTAATACAGCGCATGTGTCTAGTCCATGTAGGTGTAAGTTTAGTGTAAACATGGGAAAGTAGAGTCCTACACTTTGTGCATTTTTGGGCGGTGACCTAATTGAGTCGTGCGTCCCTGGCCACTCGCTTTCGCATACTGTACGAACTCATACGTCGCAATCGCATGCATAAGTTAGTCATCTTACCACCTTAGGCAAACAATCGTAAAGGTATGATTCTCAGAACCATTTGTGCGTTCCACTTATATGTGCAAATAGTCTGATTTACAAGTTCAAGGTATTCATTTGTAGATCCATTTACTAATACAAGGTATTAGCCCTCGTTCTTGTAATATTGCACATGAGTAAGTTTCAGATATGGAGTAGGGAGGGTTCTAGTGTAGGGATGCCCTGGAAAGGCTGGGAATGAAAAGTGGACAGCACCAAATTCGGAGGAGGTGTTGGTATTTCTTCATAGGGGAAAATACTTTCCCAGTGAAGAATGTTCTATTTTTTTAAAGTGTGCCTTTGGACACATTTCAAGTTATTTGCAAATGCGCATTCTGTAGGATAGTGAATGTGAAAACGTTTCTGCTTCGTTGCTATTCACAAATGTTTACCAAAAGTATTCCTGCACATCTGCGACTGTCACAGGTTTCTAGCTGTACTCTGGAAAAGTTGTGTGAATTACAAAGATGTGTAATTCTGCACCCAGGTGAGGTCGTTCATCTGCAGATTTCTGGATTTTGTGTGGGATTTCGGCCCAATACAAGTATGCACACACAAGGATGATTCCCAAGTGAAAGTCTGATATTGTAAAAACTTTGTGAAATGATTAGAAAATGATTTCACCTCAAACTTATTTCTATCTGGCACACTTTGAAAGTGGTGAAAATATGTTTTGTCCATTCTTTAATGTGTAAATAAAACAAGGCACTGAAATGGGAGGGGTGCTTCTTTTGAGACGTAGTTGGAAACAAAACCTGTTTGCCTAACACCCCAGTACACCCTCATCAAAAAGGGTGCAACTGGATTCGCTTTGTTTTTTACCACTATAACATTTCTGTAATACTTTTCAACTAAGAACAAATTGACACATCATGTCCTTGTGTCCTTGTGTAACGCAACTGGTGCTCATTTAAAGCGCTCTGACACCTTCTGGTCAAGTTTGCGCATTATAAAAAACTCCAGGAAAAAATATGGAAACTTTTCATATCTGGTTAGTGTAGTATTTATACTGGAGACATGTTGTGTGACCTTGTGAACCTCTTCCAGCTGCAACTTTTAATTCTAGCTCGGTTACAACTCTCGCTGGTAACAGTGCAGTGTGAGATGATTAATATATATATATATATATATATATATATATATATATATATATATATATATATATATATATAAACCCAGTTAAGCTGAGACTGGTGGCTAATACAGCTGATTACAAGTTTTGATTGTCATCAAAACCATGAACATTTAGCAGTATTAAAATTGTGTTATGATAATTGTATGCGAAATGTCTTAGGTGAAGCGATTCGTACAAAATTAGCCGTAATGTTACCATTATTATTATTATAAGTGTCTTGAACTTCGGCTCCCAGAAAACTTAAGGGAAATGTAACGTTTTCGCTGAATTTCAATCACCTGATTATTTCTCAGGCGTCGAAACCTTTATAATTGCAATGAAAGGCAGAGGAATAGTTGATTCGACAAAGAATGTGACCAGGGCAGGAAAAACACAGTTCCCTCTTGTTTCAACCTGAGGGCCTGAAAGGAAGCCGTGAAAGCTGTGGGGGAAATAATGGAAACTCAGCCTATTCTCATAGTTTCATTTCTGAAGTTGCAGATGCGTGAAATTGACTGTTAAAATGCAAAAAAGTGCCATAAAAAAGCTAATGAGACACCCACAGTATCATTAACCCGAGTTACTGCCGCAGCTGAAGGACAGTGCACAAAGTACTGTTTTGATGCTTCAACAATGACACAATCGGTATTTGTTGCGTTTAAAGAGAATGTGTAGCTAAAGGAATGTTCAGTTCAGTTCATAAAGCTTTATTCAATTGTTACAAATTTACAATCATAAAAGCACAATTTAAAAATCATTTTTACATTATATTCAATAAAATAGAGATTACAAACTAGCAGCTATCATGTTGTGCAAAATGCTTTCATACAGAGTACAATATCATTACATAAAGAGTTAAAACCAATTCGATCAAAGATTATAATTCGTCAGTGGTAGTTAAACTTTTCCTAAAAAAAAAAAACTCTCTTTAAGAACATAAGAAGTCTCCATACTACATGATCATTATCCAATAATTGGAGTTTTAAAAAAGCAGGACGACATTGTCTTAGCCCGTAAGATTTTAGGGGCGGGATCAGCCAAACTTTTCTTAATTCACAGTAAAATTTACAAAAGAGAACTGTGTGGATTGTAGACTGGCATGATTAGTTATCGCAGGAACACGATGAAAGTTGTCTCGACCAATCATTCATCTTGGGCCACGACACCATTCTATGGAATGTGTTTAGCCTACATCTAGCCAATAACATTCTATCAAAGGTAACAGTTACATAGGACAGGTATAGCTCCATTCCAAAAGTAGTTAAAATCATTTGATGATGGTTAACAGTGGGCTTAGTGAGTTCGCTCGACAGTCTGGCCTCTTCTGACATGCAAAGCCCCTCTCTTTTTAATGTTTCCCATGAAATCTTCTGCAAGGAGCTCGGGTTTATAAAATACTCTGGGTGCCCTAATGGAATGTAAGAGCCCAGCAGCTGGGTATGGCTTTCTTTTAGTGATGAGTGTGCTCACATTTTTTCCGAGGTGTTTTTCTGTTTCTTTTAGGTTACAATATGATGTTACTTCGCTTTTTCCCTTCCCTAAAATACCCCACCCACCAGATCCACCTATTCTCCCTGGGTTCCATCATTGTCTCCTCATTTTGGTTATCATGGGTACAAGCTAATAACCAGAATGGGGGGACAATACTGTGAATGCATTCTCCTCTCATGTTAAAAAGAAACAATTCCCCGCTTTGTTGTGTAGTACTGGTCCAATTTAGAGCTGCCAAAGATGTTCAAGGACACATGTTTCGAGCCCTAGGGTGATTTGGATTAAAATGTAATCCTTATTCTAGGTCTGAGTTAATTCTCCTGCTTCCCTTGCTCGCTGCCTCATTTCAATAAACAATTGTTTCATCCTTATGCAACCCTTTAGGCCTGTGGAAGCAATTCTGCTTACCTAGTAAGTAGCATATCTGCTTGACATAGGCCAGCCATGGAGTTTGGAGACCCATGGTACACGATGAACATTCCTCAATGACATCCCTGTTAAACTGGGCTTGAGAGACCAAGACATTCCTCTTTTTCCCACCACCCTGTTTCTGTCAATTTGGCTCACTCTTGCAGATCGTTTTTCATCCCTGATATCACCTGTTTTATTTTTTTCAGATTACTTTCTTACTTCTTCTTTCTTCATTTTCTGCCTCTGTCTCTCTTGCTTTGGGTCAAAGTCTGGCTCTGAATAATAAGAGCCAATCCATGAAAATGAGTGCCGGTGCCCCTCGCCTTCAAACTACCACACTTGAAACTACCAAACTCTGCCTAGCAGCTATTTGAAACAAACAGCTGGTAGACAGAGTTTGGTAGATTGCAGCTTAAAGAAGGCATAAGCCAAATCAGACCAGGGGGTTGAATAATAACGCCCAGTCCCTGAAAATGAGTGCGCTTTGGCTCCACCCAGAGGAGCATTCCTCTCTCATATCAAACTATTGCCTGTTGATGCATCATTAATCCATTTATGGAATCTTTGCAATACAATACACGAGGGACTATTTTACATCTCGAAGTATGCTGAATAATCAGATATTACATTTTTAAAAATCTTATACATGACTTCTATACAGAAAGCAAATTTTTTGATCTGATTTTTCACTTCATCAGACGTTATCTACATTTAAAACAGGAATCGTTTGCGAGTCACACTACATATATGTTTACACACACATGCATATGGGCACACAGTCCATCTGCTTAAAAACGAGCAATCACTGACAATGCCAAGAGATCTGGCATCAATGTGTTGACTTCAGTTTACATGCATCAGCACAATAAAACATACCTATGGGATTTACCAGTGTCTTTTATCTTTATTGTTGTGCCCAATTTTCTAAAGGGTGTGTGAAGGTGAAAGGGTTTTGTTTAGTCTGCTGGATCATTCAGCGTTGTATTAGAAACATTTGTTGTTTTGCCTTATTTTTAGGCGGTCATGAGTCATATCGGGCATCTTCCCTCTCTTTTTATAATATTTTATTGTTGAACCTATTTTTGTAGTGATTATTGGGCAGTAGAAGTGAATTTGTTGCCCTTCCTATGTAAAATTGTTTTGTTGATTGGCCAATATAAATGAGCGTTTGCAAATAAGTGGAAGGGCATATTAGTGGATGCAGAGTTGCCAATTCAGATGGGCCCAGTTTAGATTGGCAACATGGAGTTAAGGTCTCCCTTTTCTATGTGTCCTTAGTTTATGCACAATTTTCTATTGTAATGCCATGTATCTTGCTTTGAGTGGGGTATTAGGCCGGAGGAGTAGTCCTTCTCTATTGGCCATTGAATTGTTGAGTCAAATTTGATGTGAAGGGCTGGTGTCATAATATTGTCTCACCTCTGCGCACGCTATAGACAGGACTGGTCGAAATTGTCACCATGCCCTGCATACCTTTAGATTTGACCTGGCTCTCCAGTTTAACCCCACTGAACTGAATATGATTTGGCCTTCCAGAGTCAGTTCCTTGCTCTAATGGATTTCAGAAGAAGCTGTGCAGAAACAGCTAGGAGCATTGTCTAAGTACAGAACAGCAAGGCACTAAAACACAAAAGAATTGCAAAAGTATTTGAGGTGATTTACATCTCTGCTTGAACAATATTTTACACTTAGATCAGTGGCTTTTCATTTTATATCACATATTAATAAAATAAATAAAGTTTCTTTGACGCTCCCCTGCCCCCCCCCCCCCCCCCCCACCCTCCCAAACTCTCAGTGATTTTTGAGCTGGGTACTGCTGGCTTAGAAATATCTCCAAATAAGTCAGTTCAAACTCTTGGGTTATATAGATTTCTTGGATACTACTACTGGCTTCACAACATTCATGAGACACCTTCTTTTCTAGGAAATAACAAACTGAAATTTTCTGCCATGCCTTCAGGTGGCAGCCACGACACTCGGAAGAAGAATATTCCATAACCATGCACTCTCACACTGGATTGACCAAGTGCCTTGATGACTAAGAAAAGCCAGACACCAACTTCTATATGGGTCATATTTGATTGTTCAGGCAGAATTCCAGAGTAAAGATACAGTAGCCCTAAGAAAACAGGCCCTAAGATAGGCGGTAGAAATGCCCAGGGTCATGCCCAACAAATTTCGAATTCAGTAGTCTAAACAAGTATGAATTGGAGAACACAGAGCAATTCCAGCCAGTCTGATACACTGAGTTTGAAGGCAATGGGAGAACCACCAGAGCAAAGCAGTTCTTCAGCCCACAAACGTACTGTTTCCCTGCCCCATTTAAAGTGGGAAAACCGCTGATTGACTGCTGGTGGCCCCCTCATTGGCACTGCCAGCATTCAATGAAAGGCAGCCATACAAGCCCCCCACAGAGCTGCCACATTTTATGCAGGCAGAAGTCCACACTTTTTAGCGTGTTTCTCCCAATGCATTTAGTCCCTGCCTGGCTTGGCCATAGAAGGCATGGTGGAGTCGGGCAGGGAAACAAACTATGGCTCACATGCACAGGAAGAAAACTGCCTGTGGAACTAGGTCATTGACATTTTGTTTCCAGAAACAAGCTGTCACTTTACAGAATTGTTCCTGAAAAACATAGTTGAATGCCAAATGGGGTGCACGAACATGGTTAGCCAACTCAATGTTTTATTTTGCTGCAACAGAAGCACTTTCAGTGGAAGAGAGTCCTGCCAGGTGGGCAGAGATCCCTTAGTTTGATGAGCGGTCTTCTACCAATAGGACAGAGACAAAAGCTTCCGCCACCTGATGGGATGACAGCACCGTACTTTACTCAACATGACAGCCTTAGGTTTCAATATAACTTTAGGCAGATACTTTAATAACTATCTGGATTATTAATTGTAAAATTCGTCCCTCTGAAGAATTTAAAGGACTCCTTAAAGTCATGTCATGTAACTATAACCTAATGAAAGAATAAACATCTTATCCAGAATGGTAGTGCTAAAAGGCAACATAAATTAGGTCCTAATCCCAACCATCACTCCTTACCGTTATGTCTTGTAGCTCTTGCTAATTCCTACGTTTTGTTTCCAATCAGCGTTACTAGTGGATTGGCTGGGTGGTTTGTCCCTTAATCTTTATGTAGCTTCCTTTTTCTCTGTTGCCTTCATGAAATGTTCATGAAGATTGCCCACATATGGTTAGGAACAGTCTTTTGTTACAAACCAGTAGTCAGAATTAAGAAGATAGCTCAACTAGATAGAAGGCATGGGTAGGTAGGCGTGACAAAAATAGGAAATTGTTTATGGAAAACATAGTCACACAATAGAGCTCCACATCTAAATATGCAATAGCCATACAACAAACAATATACAAGAGGGGAAAAAATAATTTTTTTGATCTCCACTTGTAGGTTGCAGAGGCATTAATCACTCAAATCCACTAAGTTCTTCACCTATGGCCACATGTACGACCAAATCATTTTGTGAGTCTCTAATGGGGAATTTTTGCAACTCGCAATTTGGAACTTGCAAAATGCGATGCACAAATGTGTCTCAGACACATTTAGTGATTCCTAATGGGGTCGCAATTGACCTACCTCATCAATATTCATGACATAGGTCGCAATTTGCGTCCCATTGGGAATCGCAAAAAAACACAGGTATGGTGGCCTGCTGGTGACAGCAGACCACCATGTCTGTGTTTGCTTTTAAATAATGCAAAATGTATTTTAAATACAGCCTGTTTTCCTTAAAGGCAAACGGGATGTGTTTCAAAAAGAAAAATGAAGCATTTCAGTTTCATTTTTTAAAAGTAGGCAGTGGTCCCAGGACCAGTGCCTGCTCTTTAAAAAACATTTCTGTTGCATTTCACATAAGGAAAGGGGTCCTACAAAGGGGAAGGGGTCCCCTGGGGACCCCTTTCCTTTTGCGACTGGATTACCACCTACTTGAAATAGGCAATAAAGTTTTGCGACGGCATTCTGGTCGCAGGACCTTCTTACGTCCTCCAACGACTCGCTATTAGGAAGGGATGCCCTTGACATGCCTCTCCCTAATACTGACTTACGGGCCCTATTTTGCCAGTTGGTAATAGGTACTGACTTGCAAAATATGGTTTGGACATGCCAAACAACTCTTTAGTGGTCGCAAAATGGCCAGATTCTCCGTTTGCGATGGCTAAAACGTGTCGAACATGGGGCCCCAAGTGCCCATAACCATACACTCTTCCTTTAAGGTACTTTGTATTGTCCACATAGAAATCTACAGCACTAGACTAGCTGTTGTTTAAACAAACCTTCAAGTATACATGGAAATGTAACTCTTCCTTCTAGAATAGTGTCCTAGAATTCATCATTTGAGCCTATTTAGTAAGGCAGCAGAGTTATGGAACTCCCGCTCTGCAAAGACAGGAAACAACCAAGACCAACTTCAGTACAGAAAGGCTGGTACAGACTGGCTCTTGCCCAACAAATGATTAAAAATTGCAGCCACTCAGGAAACATTACTAAAGTCCCAGATAAGTACGTTAGGAATAACCTCATGCACTGCTCGCTCCCACTCGCCTTCACTACAGTCACACAGTCATAGCGACCTGAGAAGAGTAATACACCAAAGCATTAACACACTTCACACACAGGCCACATGCGGTACCCACATCCTGCATGCCAACAGACCCGATTCAGACGGCACATACAATTGCGTCAGTTTCAGTGTAAGTCAATGAGTAAAATACATTCACCAGATTTTGATTTAAAATCTCCCACTTTCCAGTTTCAAAATGTTGGCATGTTTGACCCATACCTTCCAAATATACATAACGATGCTTTTCAAGCTTCAGTGTTCTTTCTCTCCACACCCTTCACTCCCATTTTATGCTCAAGCACTGTTACATGGAGTCAGTATGCGCACCACTTTGACCATTACACATTACAACCAAACACTTCTCACATAGGCCACTTTATACTCTGAACTGAGTGTGACATACAGAGGGCCTCATTTACAAAGATTTGGCGTAGGGCAGCGCTGCAAATCATTGTGCTTCGCTGCCCTATGCCAATTTGAAAGGGCAGAAATGCACCATATTAACAAGATACAGTGCATTCCAGTCCTCTCAGCCAGCGCTGGCAAACAATTTGCACCCGAGCACCAACACAGACGCCCTTACACCATGGTGCAAGGGTGCCTTTGTTGTTGGCATGATTGTTTTTGTGCGGGAAGAGACACCTTACCGAGCAAAAACAACCACAAGAGGTGTTTTCCTTGTTCTATGTATGCTGCGGAATGCAGCAAATATGGAAAGAAGAAAAAACAGAGTTACTCTTGCTCTGGGGAGGCGTACATATTTGGCACTGCCCCAGGTTTACTTGATGTTGTAAATCTGGGGCAGTATCAAAATCCATGGGTGTTGAGTGGGAACACCCACAGAAACGCCCATGGAACGCCTTCTTGACATAGAGTAAGGCAAGGCAGTGCTTTTTGCTGCCTTGTTTTACTCCATGTCTATGAGGCCATGCAAAGCCAAGCAGGGTGACTTTGCGTCGCCTCATAGATATGATTGAGAGACCTGCGCCACCGTGTTGTCATAAATAGTGACGCTCTGGGGACGCAGACGTCTTGTAAATGAGGGCCAGAGTGCATGCTACAAGTTCACTAGAAGCTCTTCGGTGCTTGCCCATGGGTATGAGTCAATGAATACCTGCAACTACAATATAATTCATTATACATTAGAGGTAAATGGAACACATAAGCTACCACAGTCATTTGCTGCTCAAAATCATTGTATTCATTCCAAATTAGAACATTGGAATGTTGGAAGCTCCCTTGAAAACAATGGAGTGCTCCGGCCTTATAATGGCTGGTATAAGCCCAGAGCTCCAACATTCCAATGCTTCATTGTGGCTGTGAACAAAGGCTTCAGGGAGTCTGAGGGGATTTCAATCCCCTCACGCTCCCTGAAGCCTTTGTTTAATTTGTTAGAACATTCTGCCCTCTAGTGGCAGAATGTTCTAATAGCCTTATAGCCCTTCGTAGCAGGGCTCTACCGGCTATTAAAGTCCTGCAGCCTTGTTAAAGTCCCTCGCCTTCGGCTCGGGCCTTTAACGCTGCAGCGGGCCTTTAATAGCCGGTATAGCCCGCTACAGCGGTCTATAAGGCTATATTAAACAACATCTACAATTACATTGCTTGCACAGAAACATAATTCTATTTACTGTGAAGTCTCATAGCGTTAGCCCCATGCATTCCAACTCCCAGAACAGCCCAACACACTCAAACTGTTATCAGCATAACAAACAAAGCAGAAATGAACCACATATTTTCTCATTTTTAAGCAGATATGCTTACTCACTGGGGTTCTACTTCCTTTACACATAGAAATTTAATAGGGAAGAGAAACGTTTTATTTTTGGTGGGGTGCTGAGAAATGGGTCTAAGTACCAGAGAAATAGTGTAAGTTCAATTTCATTAACAAAACATGAGAATGTGGGATGAACAAAGCTTCTGATTAGGACAACATCGTTTGAAGGGTGAAGAGGACATCATAAAGGTAATTCATATTGGACAAGTGAGTAAGGAATGTGTAAAGATCAACCAGTGACATTGATTTTGATCCACATTGCACTTCCACCCACCATTAAGTGTGAGGAAAAAAGCTGTGTTAAACAAGACTAACAGCTGAAACCTGCAATGATGCAGCATTCGTTAGTTTTAAGGAATTCAATTTTACTCCAGTATTGGAACTTTTTTTAGATTCACATTTTTGAATCATTTCTGTCATCAAGATGGTGGGGCCAGGGTACTTTATAATTAGGTTTTCCGTTTAAACGGATTTTTACATATAAATACAGAAGGAAAACAAGTTTTCCTTTATCTGTATTTATATATAAAAACGGGAAAATACTACTATATTTTGTCATTGACATTAATAGAATCACACCCCCAACCATCTGGTGTCTCCCCCTCCTTAGAGGGTTTAGAGGTGTAACCCGGGGCTGAGACAGATTCCAGGGCGCACACATAGCCAACCGACCGAGTACTTCACAGGTCTTTGAAAGACCGTTTACTTCTTAATGAGGCTTTGTTGTTCTTTGACCCCTTAGCCCCTGCCTCTTCACTCTGCTGATTGCACCAGCACCCGTCTTTTCCCGCAGACTGGGTTTTACAGTTCTGCTTATGGGGCTGCTGTGAAGGGGCTGCGGTTTCAAATCAATGTTAGAATCTACATTTTTCTCATCCTTTGTTCAAAAGAAATGCATTTTAAAATAATACTCATCCTCACAATTTGGCGGCCCACAACTCCCTCGGTGTTTACGTAAAAGTGTTCTAAGCGGCCACAAGCACATCTCTGTGTGCAGACCGCTGCCGTCTCCAGTAATCTTCCCCACTGCCTTCTTTCAAGTAGAGCTCACACCAGTAGTGTCCAGACCTCCATGGGGTGGGGATGACTGTGCAGGGTCCCAAACTCTGATTATTCATCTAGCATCCACAGGGGGTAGGGCTTGCAGGCTCCCTCCCGGAGGGCTCTACTTCAAACCTTGCAGTAGTTCTTGGTACTTCTGGAGCTGTGGTTTCCGGTGTGTTTGTGCTTCTAGTGAAGTGTGTGGGGAGTGTTCCTCCTGTGCCCTGAGAGGGCACTCGTTTGCCCATTTGTTGCTGATCGCTCACTTTGACGTCACCAGCTGTGAGACAGGGCTCTCTCTTCTCAGCGCAGCTAAAGATACTACTGGATGAGGCTTACCTGCAAGACTGAGAAGAAAAAGGGTTTGCAGAGCACAATAGCTATATAAATATATATATATTTTGTGGTAAAAGTAAAACTTTCAAATATATGACGTTTGACCATTTGAGCGCGTGTTGTGGCATGAGCTGAGCACAACACAAATGCTATGCAAAAGGCCGAATATGCACAACTTTGTTTTCAGAAACGCTTATTTGTTCGACATTTCGTCATTTGTCACTAGTGCATTTTTCTTTCATTGTAGTTAACGAAGCACGGCTTCTAGGCGTTATATGGAGCCAAAGTAAAGTGGTGAAAATATTTTCTTGCTAGGATCCTAACCTGCAGAACGATTGGGAACCTCTACTCACCCTGTCTGTGGGCAGGTTACCCGGGCTTTTTATTGCCTTTATAATATTTAGGGCTCCCTGTATGTCTGGCTAGAAATGTGGCAAGTGTGGCTCGTAGTGTGGTTACCCTGTATGTATCACATGCTGGTCTTTTGCGGCCCCACCTCGTCCTTTCTTTTAATGCTGGTATACTGGCTAGCAAAGGCCACCCAAACCATTGTAGGCTACCTTAGTGGGTTAATGTACTTGCTGCAGAGCGCTGTGTGTAGTCTGCTGGTTCACCAGTATGGATTATCACAACATAATTTAAATGGTTCTGGCACCTGCAATGAAACTGCAGGTTCAGGAGTTAATGGAGCTGCTGCCGACATCCTGGTACAACAAGTTCTAGTCATTGTAAGGCAGGTCAGTGGGTTGTGCACCTGCCGCAAACATTTCAATGTCATTTGCAAGGCCCAAGCTTGACTTGTTAAAGGTTTTAAATCAGTATTTGTTTCTCTTATTTATTTTTTAATGGTGTACTAATTAGCTAAATAACACTCATATGCAGTGAGGTATTCAAAGCCCTGCCCAGGTGTGGGGTAAATGAGTTTCCGGATCCCCACGCGCCCCTCTACCACGGCACAGAGCGCCCCCTACCGACATGTGTGAGTGGCTGCACACGGCACCTGGACACAGAGGGATGGGTCGTGGTGGGATATGAAAAGCTGGCACATTCCAGCAGACTGACGCCCACTCTACAACAAAGACACGGAAATACAAGAAGTCCTTAAAGGGCTCGTGCTAACACGGGGTCTTGTTAGTGCATAATTTGAATTGAATTGCTTCCAGGTGTTTATAGCGGGGCACAATTGGGTTGCAGCTGAAGGCAGTGTGAGTTTCTCAGTGGGGCAGTATGGTGTTAAGTGGGGGAGAGGATGTGGCACTCTGCCGATGACAGAAACTGGAAGGATCTGAGACAAATGGCTTGTGATAGCACTTTTAAGCATATTTGGGATATTCTGCAAATGACAAAGTTTTCAGATGAATGTATAGTGTTGACCAATAACAACCGAGCGCATGTGTGCATTGTCAATTTAAATAAATGTGGAAAAATACTAGCAGAAGCGTCGTCTTTTGCTTGTGACAAAAATAAATGTGGATAAATACAGAAAAAATGCCCAAAAAATAAATATGGATAAATACAGACGGAAATGGCAAAAAAATAAATACCATAAAACCGGGAGCCCTATTTATAATAGCAATGCAATATTAAATATAGACTAGAGTGCTACTAGACCCTTCATTTTTGTATCATATCCTCGTCATTTTTAAAGAAGAGCCCAAACTTAGGTTTCAACCGATCAGAATGCCCTACCCTCTAGAACACTCCTTTGAGAATCTCCAGTCCCACAAATTTTATACCGCATGTCGTATGGTAGTGATACTCAAAGTACGGGTCGGGCCACATGTGGCCCTCCTGACATTTTCAGTGACCCTCAGGGCAAAAGTAGCACTGGGCTACTGTTGACTCAACACCTCAATAACATGAAAAAGTGTGAAATGAACAGCAAGCATTTATTTAAAGGTTTGTTTTATTTGTTAGAACATTCTGCCCTCTAGTGGCAGAATGTTCTAACAGCCTTATAGCCCTTCGTAGCAGGGCTATACGGCTATTAAAGTCGCGTCCCTTGTTAAAGTCCCTCGCCTTCAGCTCGGGCCTTTAACGCAGGAGCGGGCCTTTAATAGCCGGTATAGCCCACTACGGCAGGCTATAAGGCTATATTACACCCCTTTTTTGCAACACCTTTATGAAGACAGAAAACGTGTTAAAATATGAAAGTCTCTTCAAAAGTCAGATAATTTCTTTCATTAACCTGCAGAACTGTTTCACCTTAGTAAATCCGATTATAGCAGCGCATTCAAAAGTATTTTTTTTTAAAGTGATAGTGTTTAAACCTTAATGTAGAACAACCATGCTTCTCCTCCCCTCGACAACAATTCCATTAGTGATTAAATCCAAACACAGGGGAAGGTTTTGTACAGCACGCATCCTGAAGTCATATATTTCGAGGCCCTCTTATATGTGATAATGAAGAAAAATGAGGGAAATTGAAATAACGGATCACATAATTTGGTTACGTGGGGGAGCCGGGATTCATTTCAGGTTTTCTGGCTCCCTATTGTGTAATTCAGTTTGGCGCTAAATATACATGCCGTGCTTCTCCTACACCTACTTAATGCCCCCAGACCACCACTCTGCTGGCATCAGTGCGGCCCTCGTTCACACCAAAAACCAAGGTTTTTGGCCCCCGGAAATTTTTTTGCGATTACCCATGTACCAGGGAGTGTCCACTGACCTCTGCTCAGTTGTACCTATTCTGAACAATTCTAAACCTTCTTATTACCTCAGAGATATACAGATTTATCCTTAATGTCTGTATTTTCTTACTTCATTCTGTCTTCATCGTGTCAGATTATGAAAAGTAGAGTCTTTTCAGGTCCTATTCTACCTGCAGTAAGAAAAGGCTTCATTCAGATGATCTTCATCAAGACTGTATATATTGCCTTTATCCAGCGCATAAGACCAAAGAATGTAAGGTATGTCGTACCTTTTCTACCAAAACTCTGAAGGACCATCAAGGGCGGCTGCTGATATGGCTTCAAAAACGTAAAACAAGGAAGTAGCCGGTGTCTGATGATTACAGTGAGGACTCTCCTCCTCCTCAAGAAGGTCACACAAGAGGTAGACATCATCTCATTGTCACTCTTCTCTAGAGCAGCAAAACAAAGCCCACAAACAGACCCATCTTGGGTCTTTTAGAGGCTGCAGTCCTTCAAACTCTCCTCGGGAAGGGAAGGTTTCTTCTAGACGAAAGGAGAAAAAGGAACCAAGGCCTGAAAAATCTAGATCTGAACCGTCTCCTAAAGTCTGTCACTCCTTCAAGAAACCATCATCTGCACCATCTGCTGACAGATCATCGATGAGCGTCTCTCATTCGACAAAAATCTTGTTGTTTGCGCTGTCGACCACGAAGACGTACATGGCAGTGTCTATGACAGCAACCACAAGCACCATCTCCCCACTGACTATGACCTCGTCTTTCTCGACGATGACATACTCATTGATGGCTCATACACATAGACCGTCAACGCTGAAGATTATTCTGACCTACAACAGTGAAGGCAGTTCCTCCCCTGTCAACGATGACAGCTCCCCATCGACGAAAAAAGTTTCTCTCCCGTCGATGGAAGACACTGCTCTCTCAACGTCATTGCTGCCATCCACGTTGACGACCTCATCGATGACCCGATAAATGACCTCATCGACTAACCCATCTACGAGAGGAAATTTTTTAAAACAAAATAAAATAAGACATTTAACTCCCGCACATGCCTCTCCAAGAAAGGTTTCACCATTGCTACCAGCTCATCAGTTGGATGGAGAAGATTCGGATGAGGAGGGGTCTTTTGTGGTTGCGCACAGCCCGTCCGAGCTGCATGTCAAGGGCCAGGACGACAAGTACTATGAGGGTGATTATGATGAGCATGGATATTATGGCCATCAAGACCAATACCACCAACAATACCAAGAAGAAATGGTGTGTCTGCTTTCCTCATTAGTTACAGACCTACAGTGCATGCTACCGGATTACAGAAAGCATTTTCCAACAACTTCATCTTCTATTGCATAAGCGTCTTCACCTGTAAGATCTCCATCTGGGAAGCCATCTATTCCACAGCATTGACAATTGTTACTGTTGACATCGGATAGACGTACTCCACAAACCGCTTAACTGCAGGACCCAACAACCCCACACGGAATGGGATGATTATTGCCAACACCATCATCTCCCTCACCAACTCCAATAGATTCCATACCTGAAGACATTGGGGGATTCCATAACCTGCTAAAAAGAGCAGCAAAAAGGTTGGACCTGACAATGCCCACTACGCAGATGGACTGCTTTCTTTATTATTTCAAGGAGCCCTGTCTCAAGAGTGTGAGAGCTATGCCTATTGTGAGCTACATATGGGATGAGGGCTTAAAAGTAAAAAAGAATACAGCCATGGTGAATGTGGTTCTACCGCATTTTATTTAAAATATACAAGGCTACAGAGGATGCTCCTGCATATCTCACTGGTCAACCACAGCCTGATTGAGCTATCATACAGGCAGCCCAGCGCAGATCTAAGAATCCTTCAGCACCAATCTCAGCGCCTCCGGACAAGGAGGGTCGGCGCCTTGATAATATTGGTAAGTGCTTTTAGTCCATGTCAGCACTTACGGTAAGGCGGTGAATTCACTGATGGTGTTCGGCTGATATGATCACAGAATGTGGTCCAATATTGCTCTGTATTTGCACCAGCATCAAAACGGAGGCCAAAAAAGTTCTACAGGAAGGAGAGCGCACATCATCAGAGGTGATAGATTGTGCCATAGACGTTGCCACTACTGCATTCATACAACTCGCAGGAGCTGCTGTGTTAAGGAGGCAGAGCTGGCTGATAGCTACCTCTTTTAACAAAAGATCTTGGATTTGCCCTTCCATGGCAAAGCCCTTGTCAGCAAGCATAGTGACGACGCCCTAAAAGCCACAAAAACAGAGGCTAACGCAGCTAAATCATTGGGTGCTCTTCAATATATAAAATTGCCCTTTCGGGCGCTAGGAGAAGAAAACGTTCCTCCTACAGAGGAGGCTACCAACAATATTGTTACCCCTCATTTTCATCTGCCTCTCAGCAGTGTTGTCCCCAGTACTCACAACGGCAACCACCACAAACAGCCCACAATAGGCCAGCACCAAGAGGTAGAGCGGGATGCCAGGGAAAGGACATTGGCCAATGTCAATGACCGTTTACAGGCTTCAGCTGCTCCCCTTTTATCACCTTTCAGGCTAGGAGGAAGAATATCCAACTATATTCAACTCTGGCAAGACATAACAACAGACCAATGAGTCTTAAACCTTGTTTTATTTGGCCAAACATTGGAATTCATCCAGACCCCACCACCAACCCCACCTCAAACCTCCATTCTGAAACATCTACATCATCTCAAGATGGAGGTCAAAACCATGCTCAAGAAAGGGTCAATAGAAAGAAAGAGTTACTGCATCAAAACATGGAAAGGGATTCTATTCCCATTTCTTCTTGGTCCTCAAGAAGTCGAAGGAGTAGTGACTAATTCCAGACCTGAGAAGTCTCAACACCTATCTAAAAAAAACTGTCATTCTGCATAGTAACATTGAAGGATATTGTGCTACTCCTAAACAAGGGAGATTTTATGTCAACCCTAGACCTCCAGGATGTGCATTTTAAGATCCCCATCCACCCACCACACTGGAAATTCCTATGATCTAAAGTAGCTGGTGGCCATTACCAGTTCAGGATTCTTCCTTTTGGCCTGAAGTCTGCCCCTCGACGATTCACAAAGTGCCTGGCACAAATACTAGGTTTTCCCGTATTTAGACGATTGGTTAGCCAAGGCACCTTCCAATCAAGCTGCACAGAGATCGACAAACACCTGCACAACACTTTGTAATGAGCTAGGCCTCACACTGAATCCAGAAAATTCAGTTATCTGCCCCTCAAGAACCATAAAGTTATTGGGATCAACACTCAATACTACACTCAGCAAAGCATAACCCACGTCAGAGAGGCAATTAAAGCTAATCTCATTAGCAAAATTGGTACTAAAACAAGAGTCTCTTTCAGTTTGCCTCTACAAGTCCCTTCTAGGGATGATCTCATCATGCATCCATCTAGTTCCATTCTGCCATCTATAAATGTATCGCCTCCAGAGAGAACTCGACAGATAATGGGTACAGGAAATGGGGTCCTTCGACGACCTCATCAAATCAATTCCGTCCATGGTCAAAGCTCTCTCCTAGGGGATGCGACAAGCATATCTTTATTTTCTAAGTCCAGTTTCTCCACTAGTCATCACCACGGATACCTCCCTGGAAGGACAAGGAGAATACATTCAAGACCTGGAGGTCAGCTGCAGCTGGCAAATATCTCATTTGCATTTCCATATCAATCTGCTTGAGCTCAAGACACTGCACCTAGCCTTGCAGGCTTTCCTTCTAAGGATAAGAAACTGAGAGGTGCTCATCCCAATGGACAATATGACCATGATGCACTACATCAACAAGCAGGGCGATACCTGATCACATCTACTTTCCCAGGGGGTGCACGGCATCTGGGAATGGTCCATCTGTCACAGAGTTTATCTCCAAGTAGAACATGTCCCAGGAAAGCAGAACACAATAGCGGCCACTCTCAGCAGGCTGAGGACCTCCTGCCATGAGTGGGAGCTGGATGAGGAAATACTCAACAACATTTTCTCTCAGTGGGGCAAACTGGATCTCGACCTCTTTGCAACGCGCCAGAACCAGAAATGCCAGTTCTTCGCAAGCTGACATCATCATCATCAGGAATCATGGGGAAATGCATTTTCAATTGCATTGTCTGCTAAACCATTCTGGATAATTCTCATATCCCCCAAGTGGCCACGCCAGCATTGGTTTATGGAACTGCTTCTCCTCTTACAGGAAACTCACATCCAATTCAAGATGATACCCTCTCTACTAGCAATGAACCAGGGCCAAGTGCTGCATCCAGATCCCAGGTCTCTTCACTTATTGGACTGGCTCCTGAGTACAATGAATTTGCCCATCAAAACATCACACGAAACTGCAGGAACACACTGTCCAGAGCCTACGCCAAAAGTATAAACAAAACATATTGCCTTAAGTGGAAACAGTTTTGCATATGTTGGCAGCAGACCAATGTACAACCACTTCATTCTTTGACTGAAGAGATCCTTCCATAACTTCTGCAGTTAGCACGCTGAGGATTGGCTCATGCATCCATGAAGCTCCATTTTGTGGCCATCTCCTGCTTCAAGTAATCACCCACTTCACTGTCAGTATGGTCTGCCAGAATAGTGAAACAATTCCTCAAAGGATTATTTAAAGTTTTTCCACCAGTTAGGACTCCACCTCCACTCTGGCAAAAAATGTTGTGCTCTCACATCTTATGAAGCATCCATTTGAACTCTTTCACAGAACAGGTATTACATTCCTTTCCCAGAAGGTGGTTTTATTTGTAGCTTTGACTTCTGCCAGATGTGTCAGCAAGATCCATGCCCTTACCATACAAAAGCATTTCTTGGAATTTAGGGACAATTTGGTGAAACTTTACACAGACCCTAAGTTCATTCCTAAAGTCCCTTCAGACTTTCATCTCAATTAACATGTCATCCTAAAAACACTTTTTTCCAGACCCTTCAACACCAGTTGAAAGGGCACTGCATGTTTTAGACATCAAGAGGTGCTTGAAGGATTAATTAGACAAAACAAAACCTTTTTGCAAGTCTCATTAACTGTTCATGGCTTACAACGCACCACAGAAACGATATCCTCTTTCAAAACACAGCATTGCTGGGTGGATATCTAGCACAATTCACTTCTGCCATCAAGCGGCAGGCAAACCGTTACAGACACCATTGCATGCCCATTTACTATGTCTACTTCAATTACGCTGTTTGCTGGTGTGTTATAATATTTCCCCACTACCTGGTGGTCTGATTCTCTCTTCGAACATTTTTATTCTGATCCCTGTGGGTTCCATATAAAAGCACAGACTGCAGAAACATCTATTGCAAGAAATGTGGGCTCCAAATTATAGGCTGGCAAAAGTTTTGACCTTACTTCAATATATACCTACAAAAATTCGACCTGTATTTGATTCTTAAATCCCATCAAACTAATTTCCTACATATTACAGCACTGGGTTAATTTATAAATCTATTTCCACTCCCAGCACCTTTGAGTACAAATGCTTGATAGAGATTTAGGTGCGAGTCTACATTTGTAAGGGATTCCCAAACACCTGACCTGCTCAGCAATAGCTCAGATAGCAAAAAAGGTGCTATAACTGTTCCTGTCTTGCACCTTTCTGCATCACATCATGCTTAGGTGCAGGTACTTGTGTACAGCAACATAATTCGAACATCATGCATTGTGCAAAATGCTTCCCATAGGCCCCACTGTCGACTCACACTGTACCAACAGTGCAAAATAAGCAGGATATTGCAATGACCCAGAAACACTTCATGGCCTTGACAGGGGTAGGATGTCTATACACATATGAAAATACAATACATGGAAACATCGTGATAGAAATGGGGTCTCCAGTTGACAATGATTTGCACCTTTGTCCTAGTAGGGACCGTGCTTCCAGCCTGGGTAGAGGAGTTACACCCTTAGACAACCCCTGCTCCCCCCTTGGTAGCTTGGCACCAGCAGTCAGGCTGATCTCAGAGGCATTGTGTGAAGTATTTGTGCACACATACGGCAACACAGTGAAATTACTACAAATGGACACCAGACCAGTTTTAAAAAACACAGGAAATCTTTATCTAAACCAAACAAGACCAAAATGACAAAAATCTACCATACATACATATATCAAGATATCATCAAAAATAGGTTAGTCACAAAAATAAAGCTTGTGGCAACAAATAGCTCCACCTGAGGCTTTTAAGATGTCGTGACCGATGTAAATCCCAAAGTACGGCGCCAAAGCATGGTGTGCAGGCCGTGCACAGAGTCGCATGGAACCACAAGAACAGTACCATGGTAAACGATTAAAACAAAGATGGTGCACGGCATCGGGGAGGTGATTTGGCATTGGCACCAGGAGGCGTCATTTTATTACAACCACAGGGGAGGTGAGGCGTCGGTTCCTTATGATCACAGGGAAGGTGAGGCGTAGGTTTCTTACTGCCATTCAGGAGAGGTGAGGCGTCGGTTCCTTACTGTTGCCAGGTTGGTGAGGCATTGGTTCCTTACTGTTGCCGGGGAAGTGACATCATGCTGGCGGCAAGGCAGTGGTTCCTTACGACGGTGCAGGATCAACCACACCCGGTATCATTTCCATGATGATGAGGAACCAGCGCTGGTGAGGTTGGGCTGTGGTGCAAGTCGGGGCGGTGCGTCTGGATTCAAGCTAGCCTGGCTGATGAAGGGTGATGCCCTGAAACCAGTCCCAGGATGCTTGTTTCCAGTCCGGAGAGGACCTGGCTTGGCAGTTTGGGCTGGACTGTTCCCACAAGGAACAGGGTCAAGACTGATTTGCATATAGCTAGGTCCAAACTGGGGTGGTGTGGTGAGCAAAAGAATGATATATTAAACCCAGATCCTTGTGACTGGGGGTGAATGTTTGCATTGCCAGCATTCCGTCCATCAATTGTTTCTTTTGCATAAGACATCCAATACATGTCCTACCTTTCACAGACACTGTACCCTGCCCACATGGGAAACTTGGGCCTACCTTGGGGGTGATTCACATGTAGAAAAGGGAAGGTTAGGGATTGGCTAGTGGGTGCACTTGCCAGGTCGACATGGCAATTTAAACTGCGTGCAGACACTGCAGTGGCAGGTCTAAGATCCCTTTGAAAAGCTGCTGGTGTGGGTGGCACAATCAGTGACAGAGGCCCACTAGCAGCACTTGATTTACAGGCCCTAGGTACACAAACTGCACTGTACTAGGGTCTTAGCATTAAATCAAATTAGCCAATCATGGAAACACTAATCCATAAACACAATTTATACAGGGAGCACTTGCACTTTAGCACTGATTAGCAGTGGCAAAGTGCCCTCAGCATCTACACCAGTAAAAACGAAATCCAGCACACAGCAAAAATCATAGGAGGCAGAGGTCAAAAGACAGGGAAACCACACCAAGGATACCAGGTCTAACACATCAGATGGCCTGGCATTGTGCTCCTTCTAAAAGATGCAAAATACTTTACCACTATTAAGGAGCCACCTATGAGCCATCATACTAGGAGCCACACAAGCAAACTGAACAGTGCGATTTTTAGGGAACAGAGCAGTGATCAAAGTCATAACACTAAAGACATTGTAAAGACTCCAACCGTAAGCATACATCTTGTTTTTATACTGGCTCATAAGATTTAACTAGCAATCACTGGTATTTCCCCAGACAGGCAACACCTGTGAATGAATGCCATCTTGGAAAAGGCCAGAACGTTTCTCTGTGGGTGCCATGCTGAGAAGGACCCTCAGTGGAAAATGTAAATGCCTGAAACTGTAAGTGCCAGCATGAAATAGTAAATAGAGAGACGCCAGTTTGTAGTAACCTGTCATCATCATTGTGCACGTCCTGTACTTTATTATGACAGTGTGATTAGTTACAGGTCTCTTGACATAACAATTGGTTCCACAAGGTTATAGTAACCACAAATCATAAACCTGCCCCTATACTCCTGGTTGACGGGCGAAAGAGGCTTGATGGGTGTGAGTGGAAACACTAACATACCTGCTTAGATGGGAACAGGACTACTTCAAACAAGAAACTACAAACAAATTGAATGCCTAAAACATGCTTATCATGGATGGAGTTGTGCTTTTCCTTATCCCAAATTGTACATGACTTTGGTGGTGCACTGCTTTTACCAGCACACGTCAGGCCCTTGGAGATCTCCTTCAAGCAGGGGACACAGCACACAGCAAAGGCCTTCTCCTTTCCTTGGCAGAAACAGCAACTGCAGGCCAACCCCAGACACACAGCAAGGGCAGTACTTCTCCTCAGTCTCTCTAGCTCTTCCCCTTGGCAAAGGTTCCTCTTGAATTCCAGGAATGATCTAAAGTTCAGGGGATTTAGGTCTAGTATTTATACCCCAAAATGTCTTTGTTATCTTTGTGCAAGGGGCTCTGAGCCCAGTTCAAACTAGTTCTGTGGGCACTCTGCCAGTGCACTCCAACTTTCTTTGTTAGTGTGGGCCATGGCTCCATACACAATGCAGGGGGGCGGAGCCAGCATTGTGGAAGGCAGGCACAGCCCTATTCAGGTACACGTACTACTCCTCCCACCACTCCAAATGCAGATCAGGCCTATTCAGCCTAGTGCTGACTCACCCAGACTCCTCGAGCCACCGCAGCCCATGTCACTCCAAAGCTAGACAGTCAATCCACAACCAGGCAGAGGCACACAGGTCGGTTGAACAAGAAAATAGCCACTTTCTAAAAGTGGTATTTTCAAACACACAATTTAAAAACCGTCTTTACTAAAAGATGTGTTATTAAATTCTGAGTTCAGAGATACCAAACTCCATTTTCCTATCTTATTCCTATGAGAAGATATGCTTGTAAAAAGGTTACAAAGCATTCCCCATTCTGTCCTATGGGCAAGTTAGCCTTTCAATAGCGAAAAATTAAATTGGCAGTATTTCACTCTCAGGACATGTTACACACACCGGTACATGTCCTACATTTCATATACACTGCACCCTGCCCACGGGAGTACCTTGGGCCTACCATAGGGGTGTCCTATGTGTAAGAAAAGGGAAGGGTAAGGCCTGGCGAGTGGATGCACTGGCCAGGTCGACATGGCAGTTAACAAACTGCATGCAGCCACTGCAGTGGCAGGCCTGAGACACTTTTTCAGGGCTACTCATGTGGGTGGCACACTCAGCACTGCAAGCCCACTAGTAGCATTTGATTTACCTACCCCGGCACACTTAGTGCACTTTACTAGGGACCTACTGGTAAAACAAATATGCCAATCAGAGGGAACCAATCACAATATCAATTTACACAGGGAGCACTTGCACTTTGACACTGATCAGCAGTGGCAAAGTGCCTAAAGCATCTAAGCCAGCAAAAAAAAAATCCAGCACAGCATCAAAAACACAGGAGCTAGAGGCCAAAAAGTCAGGGAAAACCACACCAAGGATGCCAGGTCTAACCCCTGTACTTTATTATGACAGTGTGATTAGTTACAGGTCTCTTGACATAACAACTGGTCCCACAAGGTTATTGTAACCACAAATCATAAACCTGCCACTATACTCCTGGCTGACGGGCGAAAGAGGCTTGATGGGTGTGAGTGGAAACACTAACATACGTGTTTAGATGGGAACAGGACTACTTCAAACAAGAAACTACAAACAAATTGAATGCCTAAAACCTGCTAATCATGGATGGAGTTGTGGTTTTTCTTATCCCAAATTGTACATGACTTTGGTGGTGCACTGCTTTTATAGAGAGAGGTGTATGTCCGTGACATGGTTTGATTTACTTTCAGTATTTGGAAAACACAAGAGGCCCCTGCAAAAAGGATAAGCCCTAGCAGGGATATCAATATTTTGGAAAGACAGTGAGCACCAGGCTAAGTGCTATGATAGCTAACAAAAGCTTATAAACTCTAAAGACACAAAAATGAATGAATACAAGTATTTAGAGAAAATATATATCTGTGTTTTTATTGATATTCTTTTTGTTTTTTTAATATAAAAAATATTTTGATTTTTTATATATAACAATTAATGTTCATTCAGAATTAATTCTGCTACAAAAAACACATACACATGATAGTTATTACCCATTCAAATTGGAACCATCTGTTGATGAAAATAACAATGTAACCTGGGGAAAATATGTCACAAATACTAAAAAGAAGATGCAAATGTGTCTATGATATTCTCAATTTCATAATCATGTACAATATCCTTATGGAGTGAAGCATGTAATCAAAACCATGTAGGACACTAATAATATTCATAAGTTGTAGGTTGAACATGTGCTCAAAACCATATCAGATGACACTGGACATATTCACGAAATATCGACGCGTTTCGGCAGAGCCTTCTTCAGGATTTTCATATCAGTGATTACTTTAGTGTTGTAGATGATTAATCCAGTCTGCAAATAATTCCTTAGCCAGAGATCAAGAAGCACTTAAATATCCATAACTGGTTTGTTCTATCTAGTAACTGCGTGATGTATCCATGTGATGTTTACTTTGAATTTTATTTAAAATCTCGATGGACATAAAATTCTGAAACGATAATCGGAACCGGATACAACCTGGAATCTATGCTGTGATCAAGTGTACGCCCGCCATCATGTCCGATTTATGTTGTTTGACACGTACGACGTCTCCTAATACCAAAACGATAATCGGTGTTGGATGCAGCCTCGAATCTATGCTATGGTCGAGTCATTTACTTACAGGCCATTGAAGATATAAACAAACATAATTAAAATGTTCAATTGTTTAAAAGTTGCTGTTATGCGCGGTGTTTCGTTAGATTGTGCAGATGTAAACCGGAAGTAAAAATGTGTAGTCGCATAAATTGTTGCAAGTGCAGTGGAAGTGATCATCATTTGATTCTCCAACATGTCAAGCTATTTATCGATCATGTAGGTACATTTCTGTTAAACTCGTGATTAGAAGCGTGTACTAGAAATCACACTTGCCATGGCTATGTGGTACTGGTTTTTAATTGCCATATGTATGTATGTATGTTTGAATATATGCATGTATATTGTATTTATATAGCGCTTACTACCCCTGATGAGGCTTTGAAGTGCTTTGCAGTGAGTAGCACGCTGCTTCGGAATCCATGTTTAGAGTTAATATGTGATAGAATGATAGAGTTATTATGTGTTGTTTGTATAGCACAAATCTGGTCAAAAGACAGCAGCGTGCTGCTCAGGCTCTAAGTCAAGGATATAGTCAATAAGTGATAGGAGAGACAAGAGGTGCATCTTCAGTTCTTCCCTAAATGTGAGCAGATACGGGTTGGTCCTGATGTATATAGGGATGTTGTCCACAAGAACCCTGGTGCATAGAAGAACAAGGCATGACCTTGTTTGTTTCTTTTCTTACACTTCTTCGCCACCAATGCAATGGTGTCCTGGCTACATGATTTGTTAAAGCCACCAGACGTGATGAGTTTGACAGCCAGATGGATGGGGTGCCAGTCAGAATGGCTTTGTAAATTACACAGCTGATTTTGAAGATGATGCGGGCTGCGAGAGGACCTTGTGTAGTTCCATCAGGATGAGGTTGATGTGATACCATTTCTTTAAGTCCTGTTTGAGATGTGCTGCAGCATGTCAGATGCCATTAAGGGCAGCCATTGTGCAGTTTGGGAGGTTGTGGACTTGAACAGCAGTTCTGAAGTCACTTTCTGGAAGGATCAGTTTTGCTTTCCATAATACAGAGAGTTGTTACCAGAGCATCTTTTTTTTTATTGGCAATATGTTCCTTGAGGATGAGTTTGGTGGTCAAGATGAATCCAAGTGACTTGGTACTGGGTGAAAGTCTGGGGTTTATTTGTACTTACACACATTCCATTCTACTCACCTGTAGGAGTTTAAAAATGTAGGATGTTCTTACAGTCACTTTTAATCATGATTTTATTATATATTGTCGGATATAAACATGTCTAGAATGTGTAATTTTAAAAGTTATGATCAATGCTTGGCCTTGCAGAGTTTCCCTCATTGAAAAGTTAAAAAAACTATAAAGACTTCACTCATTGCCTTTTAACAAAAATGTTTGATTTGACAAATGTCATCACTTTTGGTATTCTCTGCCCTGATACTAACTGAAATATCTGTTTATTGGGAGGAGTGTTGGTTGCTCTGAATGACAAAACACTCCTTAGGGGCAGATTTATGAGGCCCTTGCGCCTCATTTGCGCCGCCGTTGCGTCACTTTTGTGACGCAGCAGCGGCGCAAATCCTGCGCCATGGAGCGGGGTATTTACAACGTGACGCATCTGGGAGATGCGTCACGTTGTAAAGCCCTGCGCCACATGTAGGCGTTCCAGGGCAGGTGGGGGCGTTCCGTCGCAGGAACGCCTCCTAAAAGTGGCTGAGTGAAATCTACAAGATTTCACTCAGTCACTTTTGAGCCCATGCTGCGTCAAAACCCTGCGCCTGCTTGAAGCAGGCGTAAGGATTGACGCAGCATTGTGCAGATAGGGCCCCCCAGAGCATTGCTGGAGCTGCGTCGCGCTTGCGACGCAACTCCAGCAATGCGCCACTTTTACGGCACAGATGCGTGACGCATCTGTGCCGTTTTTGCCCCATGGTGCGCCGCATTATAAATGCGGCGCATCCATGATGGCGGAGCTGGGGCGCAAAATAACTGGCGCATCCCTGCTGATATGCAGGGATGCGTCAGTTATTATAAATATGCCCCTTAGTGTTTTGTCGTGGTTTAGCAGTATTTTTATGTCATTTTTCCAGAATCTCCTTTTAGTGGTTGTCACTAGGTTGTGAAATGTGTTACACTGAACTACCATTACAAAATACTTCTCAGAAACGTGTCACTTACCTGGGTAGCAAAGTGATGTCAGGTCAGTTCCAATATTAAGAAAATAATGGAAAATTGGCAATGAAAAGCAAAAATAAGGCATGGATTGCCTAATTTTAGGACGCCTGATTTCCTTGGCTTGTTTCGCATATAGGCACTGTCATGAGCTTACAATGACCTCAGGCCTTACATATGCTTTTCATGTGTTTATAGATAGCTCGAGGAGTACTGGGCACACAACAGTGTTCTACAATGTGCCCAGATAGATCTCTACGGGCATGGCCATGGTTCTTGTCCAGTGTTCTGGGAGCAAGGGGAGAGGGCACACGAAAGCCACAAATGATTGAACATTTTCAAATCTCTTTAGCGACTGGGGAAATACAGCCTTTTTCTGTACATAATCTATGCAGGGACACTTATTTGTCAACCGGCATTCTGCAGCCTAACGGCTGCTTTTAACTCATTAAACAACATATATATTGCTTGTGATCTTATATGCAGAAGCCTGCTTAATTTCTCCAGGGGAATCGAAATGGCTTTTTCATCGGAAAAAACCTTTGTTTTTATAGATGATGACTTAAGCCACATCTAATGCTTCTGCATAAAAAGCTCCAGACACATACGAGTAAGTTTGTTCGTTGAACGTTTCGTGCAGATTGTTTGCTTTGGTGCATTGTAAAGGGTATAAGAAACCCTGCTTATAGCATGGTGGCTATCTTTTTATAACAAAATTGCAGGTTTATTTTTTAATGTCATCCATTTTTTTTAAAAAAACGTGGTTCGACAGTAAGGATGTAAAAAGGGACTTGCTTCTTAGGTGGAAGTGCTCTTATAGTTTAAGGCATTTCACAGAGTAGTGAAATCATGGGGACAGGCCTGTAGGGGGTCATTTTCTGGCAGCAGAGGCTGGTTGTCTCTTTCAGCTCTGCATCCAGGGTACTGGAGCAGACAGCGCATGTGCCCACGTTGGTACATGTCAAACTCCTGCATAATTATTAGGAACCTCACTCCACTGTCCACAGGTTTATGAATCCCAGACCTGCACCCTGTTCAGATTTGTGGACATTTCACATAAATAGGTCACTTTAGGTTTTTAGTGTTTACCTGTGAAAACTCCTCCAGGTAATACCTGAAATAATGTATGCTGCTTATGTGATGAACCACAGAGAACGCCATAAGGTGATGACTCATGGGTCTGGCTGGAAGAAACCTCTGCCAAGGGGTTGGATACATTGTAGGAAGCTATTAATCCTAAGGAATTTCACTAATTGGTTTTAGACACACTTTTGTCGCACTAGGCTTCTGACCCACATTAATTGGGTTGTTTTAAGGTACAGTCTGCCAGATTACACTGCTGTTACATCTCGTTTTGGGTTACCCCTGCCCATAGTAATTAGGATATTGATTTTTCCCTCGAAGTTACCAAGCATTTCTTTAATGCCTTGTTTCTCCTCGCTCAGCTCTTGTACTTTATGTACTTTAAATCCTCCTATGATCCTCCCACATACACTTTGACACATTGTAGTACTGCTACGATTTATGTAGGGTTTTTGTCGCCTTCAGAGTGCATCCTTGAAACGGTGCTGACCATATTAAGGCTTATTTTTTATATTTTTTTAATTAACTGTGCAGGCCCTCTGTTGATAATAGTCAGTTTTCATGGGTTTTTAAGTTGGGGAGACCGACTTGACCCTTAGCCTACTTCCGAAGCATCACGTAGACCAATCAAATAACTAGAACCATGATACGTCACGCCCCACACTGGCAGGGCGATCCAAGTGCGCACTGCTTGCATAGTCAAGTCCAGTTCCAGATTACAAACAGGCAAGGTAGGCACCAGCCTATGGGCCCCACTGTTGTAAGGGGCCTGCAACAAAATACAAGTTAAAGTACATAAACCACAGACATCAAATCCACATAACACTTTGTCTCTTAGAAGCTCATCCTCTGGCAGCTGGCAGTTTGTAAAAAAATATCCTGTGCATTCAGTATTAGCAGATAATTTCCGGGGGGCCAAAATGAGTACCCTTCACTCTTCCCTCAAAAAACCAACACCGCTTTCCATCCACTAAGGCCCATAGGAAGGATGAATCATGGGCTTGGTTAATATGTAAATATTATTGTTTATTATGTATTATTAATAATATGTTGAATATGGTTATACATTTGCTTGTCCTCTTTTTTGCCTCGTAAAGTCCCTTTCATATAGTTACTGCTTATCACAAATGGTTAGGTCTGGCTTGGAAGTACAGGTGTCTAAATGACCTACTGCTATAAACTCTATAATATATATATATATTAGAGGGACCTGCACCACACCTTTCAAAGCCAAATCTGTTTTCCAGCCAGTTATGATACATGACAATCTAGATACTTACCATGAACTAGTTGTAAAAGATCTGAAGAAACTGTGTTTCGCAACCAATCAAACGCGCCAAAGCATAAACAAGCAAAACCTATGCTATAAACAATTAATAAAGAAACTACAGTCCGACAACAACATCATTGTGAGACAAGCAGATAAGGGCGGAAATGTAGTCCTATGGCCCAGGGACCTCTATATGGAGGAGGCGACACAGCAACTATCTGATTTGGCATGTTATAAAAAAAGCAACATATACAATGTGAGAACAACTTGGAATGAACATTACCAAAGACTATTGGCTTGGAAAAGCGCAGGCCTGTTAACCAACGAGGAGTATAAATTTCTAAAGAATGATCATCCAGTTATCCCAACCCTTTACTTGATACCAAAACTCCATAAATGTAACACCAAACCACCTGGAAGGCCCATCATTTCCGCTATTGGGAGTTTAATGGAAAATACGTCTAAATATATAGACTTTTTCTTACAAGACTGGGTTAAGGGATTAGCATCCTATGTTCAGGACACTTCAGATTTCTTGCGAAAAATTGAGCAAATAACATGGGGTCCGGGGATGCTTTTAATCACGTTGGATGTATCATCATTATACACATCTATTAGACACCTTGATGGTCTAAAAGCTGTGGAACACTACTTGAACCTACGACCATTAAACTTTTCCCTGCACAACAGAATGCTAGCTACTATGATACAGGGATGCCTGGAACAAAACTTCTTTTTATTTAACAGTCAAATTTACCAGCAAATAAGAGGCGTGGCGATGGGGGCCTGCTTCTCCCCCAGTTATGCCTGTTTGCACATGGGACTGTGGGAGGAGCAGGTTCTCTGGGGTGTGAACAAGGAAATTATGGATAATCATGCCATCATATATCTACGATATATAGATGACCTATTCTTGATTTGGAGTGGTACAGAATTGGAGGCATCTGACTTTGTAGAGTCTTTAAATATCAATTGCTTCAATCTCCAATTCACATCAACCATCAGCGCCATGTCGGTTTGCTTTTTGGATGTGGAGATTTATATTGATGGAGGACGGTTGGCTACCAAATTATTTAGGAAGCCGACAGCAGGCAATACAATCTTGCATGCGTCTAGTCACCATCCACATCATTTAATACGCAGCATCCCTTATGGGGAGATGCTGCGTATTAGGCGAATCTGCAGCACAGACTCTGACTGTGATGTTGCACAGGAAGCTTGCAGGCAAAGATTTTTGTCCAGGGGCTATGCTAAGACAGTAATTGATGCGGCCATTAATAAAGTCAGAAATTTGTCTAGGAAAGAGGCACTTACTCTAAAAGCTAATAAGGTTGTAAGAGAGCCAACAGAACCATTATTGCAACCAAGAATTATTCTGACTTTCAATGTACAACATCAAAAATTAAGAAAAATCTTCTATAGAAACTGGAACCTGATACAAGGTGATCCTGTCATGGGCAAATTAGTTCCAACTAAGCCTATGTTGACTTTCAGAAAGGCACCATCAATGAGCAATGCTCTAGTGAGCAACAGTCCTGAAATTATAGCCTCCAATACTTGGCTATCACAATGCAAGGGTTTTAGAAAATGCTCCAATTGCAAAGCTTGTCAGTTTGGATGCAACAAAACCCAATATAGTAGCCCATTCAGACAGAATCCTATTGCAATAAACAAGAGGCTAACCTGCAAAACAGAATTTGCAATATATGTGCTGGAGTGTCCTTGTGGGCTCAAATATATTGGAAGTACCAAACTTCCGGCCCACAAACGGATACTCCAGCACATAAGAGCAATCAAATGCAAAGACCAGGCATACCCTGTGGCTAGACACTTCGAACAACATCACAATAGCAATCCCTTATATCTCCAATATTATGTAATTGATACCATCTTACCATTAAAACGTGGGGGGAATCGAGAAGCTAAACTACGCTTGCTGGAAACCCGTTATATATTGGAACTTGACACTAAACAACCTTTGGGATTGAATGCTAGCGAAGATTTTTATACATGTCTCTGAGGTTTTTAATTGGCATGACATTGTAATTTAGAATGTGGGCTCACAATTTTTAATTACATGTACAGCAATGACCAAAAATATCTATGATTAACCATACACACAATGATGGAAAAATCTTTGGCATGAAACGTCGCAATTATAAGACTGATTCTCTTTTAAATACTTTTTTGAAACATTGTTTGTTAAACAATTCTTGTTTTGCACATTATTATTTATATATTTGCATTTATTCAAATTTGACTTGAGGGATTGGATACATTTTTATATGACACACACCTATTGAAAAAGCCCACTTGGGCATTATTACTATGTCTTGCAGCATTATAAACAGCAAAAATGTATCACACGCATAAACAGTTGGTTGAGACGAATCAAGACACAACAAAATGTTCTTACAAAATTAGTAAGCGAGCAATTTCAACTATATTGAAAACCATTTGGCAATATTTTAAAAGATTCCTATTGCTTATATTTTGTCTTTTAGTCACGAATATATAAGGAAAAAACCCCCCTTTTTTTCTTTCAATGTGTCAACCAACTTTATTTACATGCACAGCTAGCTTTTTTCGCTTTTTTAACATATTGTGATTTTATCAGCAAATGTTTTTAAATATTTAATAGCGTTGTGTATATATATTCATTTATATTTATATATTTATTCATATTGCACTTTATTCATTGCTAGTGTCTTTATGTGTGTTTACCTATTATTGCTGCTAGTAGTAACTTTTCAGTTGTCATGCATTTGCACTTTGATCTTGTGTCGTCATATCCACGTACCTTTCCCTTTAAATGTCGTGATTTGATTACGCAATTCGTCATGTGATCAAGACCCGATTGGGGGTTGAAACGCGTAATGGCGGATTTGCTTGGCTTGGAATAAATTGGAAATTGCACAGACTTTGGTGGTCCGCTTTCGTCCTTTGGTCCTTGAATGACTGGTGTTGGTGGCGAACTTCATTCATATATATATATATATATATATATATATATATATATATATATATATATATATATATATATATATATATATATATATATATATATATATATATATATATATATAAAATCAATCAACCAGGGAATTGTAAGCGTGCTACTCACCCAAGAGGGTCTCTAGGCACTGAGGAGGGGGTCCGCAGATCTGTTTAGCCAACGAGCCAGGTCTTCCTAAATATATAGACTGGGTCTTCCTGAATATATAGATTGGGCTTTAGCTCCGGCCAGAGTACTAACTATTTTTCTCACATTTCATGCCACTAGCAGTTTGGTGTTTCATTCTGCTTTCTGTCTAGGAAGTGCTATTGGAATGTACAAGGGCTGTTATACATCTGCATAAAGTGCACACAATCATCACGCTGTTCCTCACATTCAGTTTTTGAGCTCCTATTTGCAGTCTACTTAAAAAACTATCTTTTTTGGTGCTTTTTGTTACGGTACTGTCAAAGGCAATTGACCTGCCTTTAACGAGCTGACTAGCATTTGTTCTTGCAACGCATGCAAACAGCATTGTGTGCATGCTTATATTTGCATGCATTAACTGGTTAAATCCGACCCGCTGGTTTACCAGATCTTGTGAGTATTTTTATTGTTACTGTGTACATATTTCTACCTTCAGGCTCACAGGTGGGCCTGTTTGAAGGTGTGTTAATTAGGAGGGATGGCTTCTAACCAAAGGACGCTCCCATTTACGCAACCCAAGCTGCCTTGGGCACATCTTTCACCCGCAAAGCTGCCCTGCATTCCTTTCGCATGACTCCTTTGGCATGACTCCACTGCCAAATTGCCAATCCACTTGTTTCCGCTGCGCCTTGGTTTATTTGCATGAACTGAATAGGCCTTTCACACTTTACACTACAGTACTTCACACTACGCGTTTTTTTTTAAACCTTATACTTTCTCTTTTTGTTTTAGAAATAAAGCTGAATTTCTCTCAATGTAATGTCAGCAGCCACGCTTAGAGAAGCAGCGAGAGAGAAGTCTGAAAGAGAACGAGATACGCAAGAAAAGAACTGATTTTACAGTTCGTTGAATCAAATGTAAAACAAACAACAGTAAAATAATGCTGTTATTTGTGGCCCTTGATAGTTCTGTGCTTTTATCAGGTTGCGTCTGATGTGACTTATTCCGAAGACATTAAAGCAATGGATTGTGGGTTATTAGAAGAAGCCGAGCCTTCTACTCAGAAGCTGGGAACAGATCTAACAAGCAGGCTAAGATAAATACCCTGTCATGGTCACAGGTGGAACCTCTTAGACAAGTTATATAGAATCTCTTAGTACCACGTTCACATAATAGAATGTATATATTTCTTTATTAGTAGCTTTGTTTAGCATAGACCAGGGTCAATGAATGCTTTACCAAGTCCAAGATACTTTTATGGTTACAAGTAAGATGCATCCTATAATAAAGAGAATATAGGAAGTAAGAATTGAGAAACAACAGCACATAACAAAGGGAAGTCACTGAACCCTTTCCACAGTGCCATCCTTAATGTCACTAAGCAGCAACAAGAGGCTGACTGTCTTCCTCCACTTCCTCTGCCATAGTCTCTCTGGAGGTAAGGCTTCAGTCTGTTCACATGGAACACCCTCTTGAGTTCACTTAAGGCACATGTGTCCACCAAGTAGTTACCCTCAGAAATCTGTACTCCCCTGTGTGGCCTACACCATTTGTTCTGGGAAAAATAGGCTTTAGCACCAACACCTCCCAACCATCCTGACAAACAGTGTAAAATTCTGGTTGTACCATTCCTTTATCAGCGCTTGGCTGTCCTGAAAGCTTTCCTTTGCCTGACTAATGTACCATGCCATCAAGTTTCTGAGCTCCATCAGAAGGCACCCCAGGGCCTAATTAATGCAGGCCGCTACACGACTGGATTGAAAAGGCACCTGGGCTCCTGCCTGTTGCTCGTTCCTGTTACTAGCACCAGCTTCTCTCTGCCGTTCACTTGCTCATTGAACCTTGTTGCTGCCTAATTTCACTATCGCTGCCAGGTTGCCCCTCTCCCGTTCCTGCCTCTAGCAAATCCCTGGCCACCCCAGCACCTACTTAATGCAGGCCGATGCGTGACTGCAGTGAGAGGGCACCTGGGCTCCTGACATACTTAATGCCGTGCAGCAAGAGCACGTATTGGGTGCGGCTGGCATGCCAAAGGCAAGCCCATCTGTATCCGCCCGTGTTTGGACCATGCCCGGATCCAGGAACCCTCACCCCTCACACCATCCATCGCAAGACTACTATCACAGGTGCTGCAGACACTGGAGCCAATGAATGCCGCCTCTAGTCTGCCGCCATCCTCCATGGCCCCAAAACAACACACCGGCTTTCAATCTGGTGCCGCACATCTCCCTGCACAACGGTAGAACCTTTCACCTGTGCTATTTGCAATTTCAACTGTGATTTCTCACACACCAACACAACGACCACCAAGCAACCAACGCACACCCCCAAAGAACTGATGCACAACACCACCACCACCCTACACCATCTGTCTACTGTGCTCCTTAACGTCCGCTCACTCAGGAAGCACTCCACAGAAATCTTGGACCTCCTAATCAGCAACACACCCGAGCTTCTCTTTCTGACCGAAATTTGGCTAAACCCAGCATCCAACCCAGACATCGTTGCAGCCATCCCACCCACCTACAAAATCATACACCAAGGCCATACCCACAAACCTGCTGGAGGACTCATGATCATCCACAAAAACACAATCAAATGCACCACCTTCATGGACTCAGACACCTACCTCATGGAACACTTACACTTCAAAGAACGTGAGGACAACACCACCACCCGATAGGGAACTCTAGCCTACTGTCCATCGGGCCCAAGCGGAATTCTGCAGCCACATTGCAGACTTCATCTGTCCCCTCTCTATCAAATCAAACAACTACATCCTCCTCGGTGACCTCAACTTCCACCTGGAAGACATGACAGACATCAACTCCACAGCCCTCCTCGAAAGATTTAGCAACCTCCGACTCACCCTGCTAGTCCAAGGACCAACTCATACAGCAGGCCGTATCCTCGACCCAATCTTCTCCTCCAGCAACAAGATCCCCACTACCAACATAAATCCGCTCACATGGTCAGACTACTACATCGTCCACTTTAGGATACCCGCCATCCGAGACACCTCTCTAAAAGAAAAAGCGCACCCTTATGATAATAGGTTAGAGAAAGTGAAGAAGAATGGGCGAAGACACTGCAGGAATGCCCCTCCCCGCCACACTGGAAGCCCCAATGTCAACACTAAAATCTTCAATGGCTGGATCACTGGCTGCACCAAACGCATCGTACCCCCTCTCTGTATCATTACCAAAAAGAACAACAGCAAACATCCCGAATCCTACACAACCTCAGGGATTCCAAATGCTGATGTCAACAACTCGAAAAAAAATTGAGACAGAGCAAAACCACCACCGCAAGACTCATGCACAAAGCTGCCCTCAACATCTACCACAAACAGCAGCTAGATGCAAAGAAAAGAGCCCTAACCCTCAGACTCGAAGCCGGCTCAAATAACTGAAAATAACTCTTTATTATCATCAAGGAGTTGTCCAATCCTGCAGCGGCCAATAGCGACATCACCCCATCTCAAACACTCTGTGATGACCTCTCAACTTTTTGGACTGGAAGTTCACCAAGATCTACAAGAAATTTGACCCTCAGTCTACCAGCCTGAACCTCCTTGACTAGCCGGACTCTGCCACCATAGACGCACAGAAAATCAACAACTGGAAGTCCCTCTCAAACAACAACAAGATGGTCCTGATGAAACCATCCATTCTGGACCCCTCTGCCCCTGCCCCTTTCTTCATCTACAACCTAGGAAGCACCCTGATCACCCCTGCTGTCACCACAACCAGCAACTCCTCCCAAACCACTCCTACCTTCCTGGCAAACTGGAAAAAATGCAGACGTCACCGCGCTGTTGAAGAAGCCATCGGTAGACCCCAACACCCCCAGCAACTACAGGCATATCTCACTCCTACCTTTCCCAGCCAAAATCGTGGAGAAAGCCATCAGCATTCAACTCTCTGACCACCTACAGTGCCATCAGCACCTTGACAAATCTTATGTTTCCACCCCAAGCACATCATCGAAACAGCCCTAATAACAGCCACCAATGACATCAGAAGCATCCTTTACTGTGGCGAAACAACCGCCCTCAACCTCCTAAACCCCTGCACAGCCTTCAACTCCGTCTACCACAATGCACTTATCAGAAGGCTTCACATCCTGGGCATCTGGGGGCTAGCCCTTCAGTGGATATCTTCCTTCCGCATGGGAAAAACACAACACGTGATACTACCACCCTGCACCTCTGAACCCAAAAATCTGATCTGTGGTGTCCCTCAAGGCTGGTTCCCTCAACCAAGCGCTTTTCAACGTATACATGGCACCCCTCTCACACATTGTCGGATTGCAGGTCATCAGCATCTTCTCATACGCCTATAACACATGACTAATTCTCTTCCTAACAAGCAGATCCAGTGCTGCCAAAACCAACTTCGCCAACTGCTTTCAGCTCAACTCAACCAAAGTCCTGATTTTCAGAAACAACCACACCACTTGGTATGCCTCATGGTGGCCCTGGAAACTGGGGCCCCCACACACCCCTACTGATTATGCCAAGAACCTAGGGATCATCCAAGACACCAACTTCACCATGAGTAAACAGATCAATGCCATCTCTTCATCATGCTTCCTCATTCTGTGAATGCTGCGCAAGATTCTCAAATCCCCGGCCCCGATGAACACCAGATGAATGGTCACCCAGGCTCTAATCACAAGCAAAATTTAAGATGGAAACGCCATTTCCACCAAAATCCTAGCCCATGTCCTATGTCGAGACCAAACCACCCCGAATGCCACCGCCAGACTCATCTTGGACATCCCATGAAACACCCACATCTCTCCACACCTCAATGCACTCCACTGGGTCCCAGTCCAGGAAAGATGTGAATTCAAGCCGCTCAGGTACACCTACAAAGCCCTCACAAAATCAAAACAGTATGTCTCAAACCACCACCTCCGCTTCTTCCAACCCACTAGACATCTTCGGTCGGCATACCAAGCTACTGCATGCACCCCTCGCATCAATAAGACCAGATGCGTGGGACGATCTTATTCAGACATCACAGCCAAAACCTAAACTGACCATCCACAACACCTCAGAATTGCCCTCCTCCTCATGGACTTCCAAAAGAAGCTCAGGACCTTGCACTTCCAGAAAAAACAGGCATGATTCCATCCATCTACCTTTCTCGAACTCTCGCTCTACTCAGTGCCTGGATTCCCTTGCAGGTGATTAACTGCACTTTAGAATTCCTCATAAGATAACACATAACAATCACATAGGCCATCACATTCTTCTTTTGAGACTCCGAGGTTCCTTCCCACTCTTCTATGACTAAGGGTAGCAAGGGTGGGTGGAGACCCTCACCAATGAGGAGGGAGTCGACTCTGTTGAGAGCCAATGCCAAAGCTCTAAAATCATGGCTCGTCAACAGATTTTTGTTAATAACGGGCCGTGACTGAGAGCTCAGGAGTTGAGGCTGAAGGCAATACGAGTTTCTCATAGTGTCTGTCAGCGGGCCAAAAACGGAAACAGTCAAGTCAAAAATGTACTTACCCACACTTCCTTATCCTCTGCTCTGTGTTTTATTCTGGAATGCAGTCAGTGCAAGTCCGCCTAGATCCTTAGCCAACTCCCCTCTACGAATCGTGACCCGGCTCCTTTGCTGCTGATGATGTTAGCAGCATGAGAGAAGCTCCAGGATTGGTTGGAGTGGGCTGCTTTGACATACCATCAGGCACTGGGAGCCTGGGCCTGCTCTCCACCCAGCTGTCTCTGACAGCTGGGTGAAAAGGTTTAAACTGCAAATGTCAGGTTGGCCATCGAAAGAAAGCCAGCCAAAGTGACACTGCACAAATCTGTCTGGGGGATTTCTCTTCCTCCTCATGATTCACCATGCAGGCCTGAGTCTCCGAAAATGAAGCTCATAGGCTGCCATGAATGGTACCATTCAATGACACACATACACAAAGCACATGCATTTAATATACACACACTGCACAGCACTGTATTATTCATATATTGCACCAGTCACAGGCACACATACACCTAGAATATACATTTACCATGCAGGCACTATACAGCGCCATACCCTTCATATATTGTACCACTCACAGGTGCACATACATTCAGCACATGCATTTGCCAAGTACTGCATGCACTGCACAGCACAACATCCTTCTGGATTGTACAACTCACAGGCACACATACATCTAGAGCATGCATTTACCATGCACGCACTACCCAGTACTGCATTATACCTGTTGTGTACCCTTCCAAGTCACACATACACCCAGTGTAGATACACCACTCATGTGCTGTGCAGCACTTCACAAAAACCCGATGTAGGCCAAGGGGTGAGATAAGCACACAGCATTGACATTTTGAATGAGTGAACCTGTAGGCCTCACTCTAGTAACACAAGTTGTTAAAAAGGACTTGTACACTCCTATTGATCCCTACACAGTTTCCTGCCACCACCTCACTATGAGGATAGCGCTTTGGACAACAAGACTGCAATCCATGAGACAGGCCCATGTCACGGCGCACATGCAATCAGTATTAGTGATCCAGGCATCAGTACAGTTGGGTCACTCAGGGCAGGGGAGCACGTCCATTACCATGCAGAGGACTTTTCCTTCCCAACAACCTGATAAGCCTTACTGTTGAGTGAGACAAACTAGTAAAATTCTCAGAGATACGTTTGAGCTTGAACTCAGGGTTGTGTATTGTAGTTGGCTTTGTGGTTTGTAACTCACGTTTTCTGGTTCTCTATTTGCTGGCTTTATTTGCTTTAGCCTGTCCAACTTGAGATCATCCCTCAAGTTGCCCAAAACTTGTTTACTGTACTCTTCCACAAACTCGCTTTCTGTAAACAGGCCTTTAAATCTTGTTCTTATCTTGCCACGTTTGCTGGTCATTCAAAGACTGAGATCAAATGTCAAGCTGTGTCTTCCAAGAGACCTCTGTGTTTACTTTGTTTTCGTTGACTTCAAAGTTAATGCGTTTATAGTAAAGAGGAATGCAGGTTACTCTTCTCAAGGAGGCCGCTCGTGCCCCTCCTTTAGGAGCCTGTAACTTAACCCTTGACAGATTTTAATTTTTGCTAGATAGGTAAGTGGGTAATTGCTTTTAACACAGAGATCCTTTTATTACTTGCAGTGAATAAATTGTAATCCTTCCAATATAGCACAGTGAGCTATGAAGGACATGTGGTTCCTACACCTTGTAACCTTCACTGTCTTATGTAACACATCTTGTACATTGATTTACATAGCATTGTCATTGTATGATATGTATGTTATGTAATGCGCTCTGACACTCTGCACTGGGATTTGTAGCGCTATAAAAGAAATAAAATAGTGGTACTCAGATTGTTATTTGTTCAAACACTGGGACAGATAAATGAATTTGGCATTCTTACAGTACATGCATTCCTCTTATAAACTGGGACTGAACAAAGACAAAGCATGCCTGCCATACGCACCTGTGAAGTGATAATCTGTGAGCCTTTCTTTCCCCTCCTTTCCATTTGCATCTAACTGTGAGCTTCCAGACCACACCCAGCCAGGATCAGATTGGAACAAAATGACTTTGGCTTTTATCTTTGGCCCATCTGGAGGTGAAAATAATTTTTAAAAAGACCCCCTGCCTGCATGTTGCTGCTTAAAATAAAAGCAGACATCAGTGCAGGCGCTGCTGAATGTGTCCCAGTGTGTGAAAATTACACCGGTACAAGTTCAGCATAGGCAAATAGGCAAGGTCATTCTTCACACAGAATAGCACAACATCACTGCTCTTCCGAGCACATCAAACCACCTCTTGCCTCACTATCCTTTGAACAAGCAATTCCAGGATCTTACTTTATTTTCACACAGCAAGTGCAGTGACACCAGGACAATAAGAACTCATGGAAACATTAAGCTTACAATAAGGCTTCAGTTTACTTCTTAAACAGACCAGAAGAACACAATTCCTTTACTTGCACTAGGGGATACCACACACTGTCTACACCAGAAAATAAATGTTGATCCTAGCTCCATGTTAAAATACTAAGGGGCATATTATCAAGCCAAATTCCGCCGCATTATCGGCCGTATTCGGCCGAAAAGCGGCGATATTTTTCTCGCCCAATTATCAAGGACACGCTAACGCGTGTTTTCTTGATTAAACAGCCCTTTTAACTCCACTTTGCATGTCAGCAATGAATATCGCTAATGACATGCAAATTAGGCGTTCCTTTCCATTTCTCCATGGAATTCCGCGCTGACACAGCAGCGCAATATTAGCAAGCCTCGAGCAAACCTGCGATGCGATAAAACAAACCGCGTTAACCGCGCTTATCACAGGTTTGTAAAGCCTAGTTTGAAACTGACTTAGGCATACTTATAATGGCAAGTGGATTGTACGGCTGAGGCAAGATCTACCTATTACAAAGGATGGGCTTATCGCTTCCGTTTTCACGCTGGATTTCCAGCGATGTCCGTGGAATTTGCCGCTATCGCAGGATTTGTTATCGCCGTAGAGATATGCGTTGCTAACAACGCGATATCTCGGCGACTAAATCCTGCGATACGCGGTGTTACACAGATTTGCGCAAAGCGGGAAATGCAATGTTTTTTGCGTTTCCTTGATAATATGCCCCAAAGCATGCTCTTTTATTGCTATTGTTTACTAACACCATGCCTTACCACCCTGCTTCAGGGTACACACAGCAACAGCCCACCTCTCTTCATCGGTTATTCTTAACTACACTACCCAGACCAGACATTACATTTGTGCAGCAGATACAGTGGCACAATGTCCAACACAAACACAATGAACATAAGCCACAACTTCATTTCACCCGTCCACATACTCCTCTTCTGTCCCTAGACTCACCTCCCCCCTACCCAGTCCCCCCATGATTTTACAAAGTTCTAGCTTCCATTCGGGCAGCTAGTCAGCTGGCTCTAGGCTGGCAATTTCACTCCTTTGTGCTTTTATGCACAAATTCGCAAGTTGTATCATTTACCTTCCTGCTACTTGTAAAGTAACAAACACCACAATCTTAGCTCCACTCTGAGAATCCCGCCTCCACCCACCTAGAGGACTAAGACACAGAGCTCCTCTCGAACGCTTGAACAACAATTCTACTGCATCCTTCATGCTCTTCCACCACAGGCAACAATAAAAATTATATGCTCTTTCAGGCTCCGTCTTTCACTTACTAAATCACATAAGTAACAAACAGGCCTCACGCTTTTCATTACTTTTCCAGCCCTAGCCTATACATCATTACTTAGTGTGCCTTAATTACATTCTATGTACTATGTGCAGTGTTGGACCTGGCCCTTTTGGCAGGTTCACCCCTAAACTTTTTGCATTTATCCTGGCCTTTTTCCCTATGTAGTGTTAGTAGTTTTAGGCCTCTAGGCACTTTAGCACTGTGTCCCAGTGTAAAGTCCGTGCGCTCTGTGATACATTTAGTGAGACTGGCCTGCCCTCCCATAGGAATGCATGGGGGATATGTGTGTCCATGGTAGTTCCTGATGTGAGAGGAGTGCAGGGCCAAGTTTGGTATGTGCGAACTCGTGAGAATAAATGCAGCGCAATGGTGTGCACAGATTTATTGAGACTGGTGGAGAAGTGCCACTTCTAGAAGTTGGCATTTCTGTGTGCTGTGTGATGTGAATTGCATGTCTGGCTTGTGATTGACAGGAGCTGAGAGGGCTGGGGAATTCCAGAAGCCAGGGTGAGTCTGCCCGGTGGTGAATGGAGGGATCTGCATGTAGATGGGAGGGAGGAGTTGCACCTGGGACCTGAATAGGGCTGGGCCTTCCCTCCACAATGCTGGCTCCACCTTCTGTGGTGCGTCTGATGTCCCTGGCCTGGCCTGTGAATAGAGAAGGGAGCTGAGCAAAACAAAGTGCTCCTGAACCAGTTGTATCTGGTTCTCCCCTTGCCCTACAGTTGTAAAACAAAGGATTTCCTGATATAAATAGAGGGGCTGTGACCCCATGAAAATGTTCTTGTTCTGGACTTGAATCTACCAGGGGGCGTGCTGCTGCTGAGGCTCAGGGGAAGGCTTGCCTCCCTGGGCCCTGCCCCTGGATGCCTGTAGGACTTCTTTTTGGGGACCCTTCTGACCTGCATTGCCCCCTTCTTCACTGAGGACTGATTATTTTACCTACAGGACCTTTGTTTGCTCCTAAGCGCCTTGGGAGTGTTTGGCCTTTACTTTTAAGAGCACCTGGCTCTTGGATGCCCTGGGAGCGCGTGGGCCTTGCAGCACGGCGCTGCACAAAGAGTGAGAGATGGAATCCCCAACGTAGGGACTCCCCCGTGATGCCGGCCTCGCGGGTGCCCACCCCGCTTATTTTTATCTAAATGCGGGTGCCCACCCCGCTTTCATTGCCGCATTTGCTTTTAGTTACTGGCGGGTGCCCACCCCACATCGTAGTACCTGTCGTGGGTGCCCACCCCGCTTCTGCTGCTATTTTATTCCGGGTGCCACCCCGCTCTAGATTTAACCTTTGGAGGGAACCTACCCCACGTATCCCCACCGCGGCCCGAGCCACTAAAGAGTTCTCTTCTAGGCCGCTGCCCAGCACGACCCGGAAGGCCGGCGACGTGGTAGGCGGGGCTTCCGAGGCGGAAGGGAAGCCCAGCGAGTGAAGAGTTCAGTGCGGAGAGGACGGGAGCCCACCCCGTCTCCGCGAGTTCTAGGGAGTTAAGTCCCGGGTCCCAGGAGGGGGCCCGAGTGAAGGCCGCCGACGCCAGCGAGGCTCTCAGGAATGAGAGAGCCCCGCCCGCTGCCCGAGAGAAGTCAGCAGAGGCGCCTAAGTCCGGAGTGCAGTGCCGGTCTGTCCGTAAGAGGAAGCCCCGCATCCGGCAGAGCCCCCACAGCCCGGTGAGTTGAGGTGGCTGGGGGGGGGGGGGGAACGAGGTCGGGCACAGTGTTGGTGGACCAGTTCATGAGCGGCCCCTCATGGTAGAGGGCCGCTCGAACGTGGACATGCTTATTTTTAGAGCCTGAGTGGCTCCAACGCTGGGGGCATATTTTCTTTAAGGGGCCACGACTGTTAAAGGGCCAGGGAAGCCCGTGACCTTTCCCACGTTTGCCCCTATCATTTTTAGAGCCTAGGTGGCTCCAACGTTTGGCACATTTGTTTTAACGGCTACTGAAAGCCCATGCCGCATTTTAGTATTTACAGCTGCCCAGCAAGTAGTGGGCAGCGGCATCGTTTAGGCCGCAATTCTTTGGGGGGCATGTTGTTGAGTTAGGAGTGAGATGCAATCCTTTGCCCCATACTTTCCCAGCTGCCCAGCAAGTAGTGGGCAGCTGCAACATTTAGGTCTGCGCAGATTGCGCATCCTTGACTTTCGCTGCTTTGGCAGCGTGCCCTGACTTTCGGGACACAGGGCATTTGAGCCCCTTTTCTGAGATGGCCAGTTGGCCAGGGGGACTTGGAGGTAAATAGGGCGCCGGCCCTAATGTGATTTATGTCCTACTGTGATTTTGGGTGCTAGGAAATGTGATTAATATAGAATGATTTACGCACCTGTGTTGATACTTCTCAATGTGTTTTATGGTCATGAGGTTGGTTCACATATTATGGTTTATGCTAGTGAGATTTATTCCCTAATGTAGTTATACTTAGGAGGTTAGGGTCTAATGTGTTTAGACTTATGAGAGAATAGCATAATGTGTTTATGCTGATGAGGTTGGCATACAATGCGTTTGGAGCCTAGTGTGATACTGTGCATAATGTGTTTTATGTTACAGGGTGATGCTAAGTACAGTGGTTACCAGTAGTTACTGGTTGTGTTCTATGTTGATGATAAGTTCTACATTTACTAAGTTCACTTTGTGATGGTTCTGACAGTGGTCCAGGTGGCCCTGTCATGTGTAAATAATCCCTTGTAAATATGACCTAGTGCCAGGTGGCACTCTGTATAATATGTGCTTACTATTCTAATGTGGTATGATAATACAAAGGCTATTTTTATATATAACCTTGTGTGGAGTTTCTTTTGTGGTGGGCCTGGGATGTTGTTGCTGTGTGCGTGCACAAATGCTTTACACATTGCCTCCGGGATAGGCCTGACTGCTCGTGCCAAGCTACCAAGGGGGTGAGCAGGGGTTATCTTTGGCGTGTAACTTCCTTGCCCTGACTTGAGTGGTGGTTTCTGCCTGGCTTTGGCGCACGCCTTAGCCAACCAGAAATCCCATTTATACCATGCAGTAACAGTTGTAATGGAGCAGTATCCTTTGGACCAAATTGTATTGTCTATTTATCAACCATTATACACACCTCATTCAAACTGATTTTACCTTCCATTAAATCTTATTCACACTTGAGAAGATTATGCCATACATTACCCAAAGATAATCAGAACACGTAGAATTATACAAAAATATAAATCGATTTATTAATTTAAAAGTCAAGAAATCACAATATGGCTAAAAAGAGAAAAATATATGTGTATTACACAGTTTATAGCTTTGCTAGTGAGCAGTGTTCTCGTAAGCCCAATACACAATCACAAAATACTGACTGGATAGTTATACATGGTTTTAGAAAAAACAAAGAGAGTACATTGCACAGACAAATACAATATGTCATTTACGTGGTACACATCCATATAGCAGTGATAACAAAGGCGTGGATTCTGGTATTTTTTAACTTTTTCAAATACTCGTTAGCCACAGCCCCTTTCACAGCTTGTGTACTTTGTTAAGCGTCGACGCATTTCGATGGATGTATTATGCCTCCATCTTTCTCAAGACAACCGTTTGACTCTCTTTAACATAAAATCTGGACATTGATGGTTTAAAAACACCTGTATGGTAGAGCACAAATATCAGTCAGTTTGTCCCAAAATACTACAGCCTCTAAATTAACATGTAAAATCGAACTATGTACATTTGGAACCTATACTTCAACAGTTGGTAACCCTCTCCATGACTGTGTCATAGGTTTACAAATGATCCAATACATCCTTGTTTTAAAATACGGTTAACTAAAACCAAAATATTGGCACAATATCAAGGTGAGATTCAAGTAACATGAGTCAGCTTAGGACCTACCAATAGAAACATGAAGGTCACCATGAATTATCTCCAGTTCTATATGACAATCTTCTTTCCACCCATACTTTAGCAAACTAATAGTTAAAAGGGTTTTCTAAAAAACATTTATACACTCATATATAAAAAACATTCGACGTTATATTCCCACACACTCACATTATTTTTTTATATAAAAAGAACCTCACCTAAAGAAGGCGACTCTAGTCGTTCCAGAAATACTGGGCAAGAAATTTCCAAAATAATATTCGGACTTTATATGTTCTGTTATATCCAGGACACACTGTAATATATCTATGGATACATAATAATATAATGCCTATAATCTGGGCATGTGAAGTGCTGAGATAACATTCTAGGTAAGAAAAAATATATATTGAACCTCACATGAATAATCCCTGATTGGGCCAAGATAATAATATTTATATAATTCGATCTGGCCAATTGGCCTGTAACATACCGCTCCCGGGTATAAGCGGAATCTGAAAAACACATGGAGTAAAAACAATTTCAGTGGTCTACACACCCAGACATAGAGGTAAATTTGGTCTGTTCAGGGAGTTACAGTGTATTCCTAATGATACCTTCTTCTTGTATGCCGCAGTAAATATTCGGACCATAGGTTCCTTTCACATGGGGCCTAGTTCACTGGTTCCCTAAGACAACTAATTCGAATGTGTCGTCCTTCAAAAATCCCCCTTTATAATTAGGGTTTGTGGGAATAATAAAGAGCATCTGTTACCAGACATGTTAAAAGTGGTATATAGCAAATGTCAGTTGCTGTTTGCTACCCCTATTCATTTTATATATAGTAGGTGCCAATTACAAACTAGTCTCATAGCTTACGCCCTGACATGTGGACAAGCCAATCAGTAAACGCATGCCCCTTCCTAGCGTGCTGCTTGGCTCGCGATTCACTATCTCACTATCCATTTGCAGTGTGTGCAGTAACACCATATGCCAAAAAAAAACCAATATACAATGGTAATGTGTTGTTCTACAGTAAAATACAGCTGCATATTTAATTAATACCGCTGCAACTCGGATCATACTCCCTCCACCAGGGATCACTTTTCCTTTAAAGTAGATGTGACCTCCTTGTGTTATCACCTCCAACCTGCTTCATTGTGTTCTTTGGAAACAACAACAACTCTTATCAGTAATATTTCATAACACGTTAGCAGGCGTTTCTTTCTCCTGTCCCTACCTTTTGCACACACTTCTATGTCACTCTTTCTATTTGTGCAACAGGTGGAGTCGCACAAGTACAGTCTGGCATCAAGGACATACTCAATACAAATCACAGCTTCTGTTTGAATGTTTTTTTTACAGGACCCAAGGGTATAATTTGCTTTGTTCCACAGGGGACCTTGGTACACTGCCTAATGCACAGTGTGAACCTATATATTTTGTATCATATTTTTTATTACAACAGAAAAATTATTTACTAATCGAAAACTACCCAGCTTTGCCTTTCACAGCCTTAGCCTGCCATTGCATGCTCATTAGCACCAAATTCATGTTCATGCGATCGCTACAAAGTGCAACTGACAAAAAAAGTGTACAAATTAAAACAGAAAAAAAGGCAATGCACATTCATGCAGCAGATGCAGTTGCAACATGCGTAAATAAATGTGTACTAAATGTTGCATGAAGCAAGCAGGACAAGAGGGTGTAGGAGTCGCATGTCATCCATACTGGTAGGCACAATATTTAAAGTGCTCGGTTTCGAGAAGCAGAGACGCCACATCACTCTACTCTTCGCCAGTCTACTCTATTCCACTCTACTTCACCTCACTCCATCGTACTCCATTCTACTCCACCCCTCTACTGCACACAATAACACTCTATGCCTCTCCACTCTATGTGATACCATTCAATGCCACTCAACTCTACACCACTCTATGCCATGCCGCTCAACTCTATGCCACTTTACTCTACTCCATTCCACTCTGCGTTGCTCTACTCTCTACCACTCTACTCTACTCCACTCTACCCTACTTCATGCTGCTCCCCGCCACTCCATTCCACTCTGCGCCATGCAATGCCACTCTACTCTGCTACATTCTAAGCCACTCCACACAGTGCCACTCTACTCTAGGCAATGCCACTCTACGGCACGCTACTCTGCGTCACTCCACTCTGCGCTATTACGCCACTCCACTATACTCGGTGCCACTCCACTCTATGCCATTCTCCTCTATGCCATACCACCCCACTCTACTCCACCCCACTCGACCCCTCTCTATTCCACCCCACTGTACTCCATCCTGCTTTACTCCATGCCATTCTACTTTATTCTATACTTCTCTACTCGATGCCTCTCTCCGCCATACAATGCCACTATATTCCACTCTACGCCACGCCATTCTACGTCACTCTACTCTACTCAGCCCCACTCTACCCCTCTTCAGTCTACTCTCCTGTACTCTGCTCTACTCCACTCCACTCTGCACTACTCCACTCAATACAGTGCCAGTCTGCTGCACTCTATCCCACTCCACTCTGTGGCACTCCAATCTGCCCCCCCCAGTCTATTCCAATCTACTCTACTCCACTCTACTCCACTCCACTCTACTCCACTCTACACCACTCTACGCTACTTTACGCCACTCTATGCAACTCAATGTCACATCACTCCACTCTATGCCACGTCACTCTACTCCACTTCATACAGTGCCACTCTATGGGACTCTATACGCCTCTCTACTCTATGCCACTCCAGTCTATGCCACTGTCCTGTACCCTACACCACTCCACTCTACTCCATTTCACACTACACCACTCCACTCTACCACATGCCACTCTACACCACTCTACTCTATACCACTCCACTCTACTCTACACTACTCCACTCCACTCTACTCCACTTTCCTCTGTGCCACACCAGTAACCTGTAGCCATGCTGAACAGCAACCACGCTGCTGTACAACTTAGCTAAAAGAAATTGGCAAAGCCAATAGCTCTCACATAGCTGGGGCCTCTTGGCTTTGCCATTGCTTGTTGAATGTGTGTGGTTCCTGTCTCCTGCACGGTTGCAACAAGGAGTGCTAACCTGCGGAGAGGACAGGGAGTGAGTGGCTTGCTGTTGCTTGGCTTAGATAGTCCATTACATACATAATAAAGAGTCTTCAAAATGCAAAAAAATGCATGCCTTTATAATGTGATCATTGCATCACTTTCCAGCCAGTGCTTAGTTTGTATAAAACATAAGGGCCAGGACCCTCGTGATGAGACCACTGCAGCCTACACCTCCCATTGCATCTGCAAGCAGTGCCATAGTGCCAACACGACCACTGACCATTGTGCTCTTACGAGCGTGACAGTTCTGTTTAGTTCTGACTATTCCAGGACCCCAAAGCTATAAGAATGGTTTTGGCCAGCAGGTATTAGTAATTTTTAATGTATATTGAATTAAAAAACAACCGTTGTCTTGCTCATCTGTAAATTAAACAAACGTTGCCAGCACGTATAAGGGCTGGTGTTCATAATTAACTGCTGATGCCTAGCGCCAGAAACCACTGGCTTAAATGATGTACTTTTTTCAGTGATTGCATATCCAAATTACGCATGCGTGTAGAGCGCATGTCTTTTGAATGCTGTCATTAGTACGGACGCCGTTTCTTTTGCACGCAAGTTGTTACAACGACTTACCCTGAGGGGCGCTGGATTTTAGATTAGTATAAATCACTAATCCGACTCCAGTCTGCGTATCAGTAGGGAAGGTGTTGGATTTTAAATCAAGCACCTCTGCACCAATGCGCCCCCCCAAAGCAAGTTGTTGTAATGATTGCGTGCTAAACGAATGCGTGTTAATGACACGTTCGTTTAATTGCTGGCGCTGTAAAGGCACAGCGTGATTCCAGCACCGTGCTAAAGGCTGTTTCCCGTTTTCAGCATGTCCCCATTGCATCATGTTTCAGTTGTTATCACATTTGGTAGAAGTGAAAGATTCTAATCATGAACTTAGAAATATTCATGCTCCCGCCATCATCCTGAGGATGGAGCTATTGGTGAAAGCTGTCTTTTGCCCCCTATAAATGGTCTAGAGTGTTATTAAAGATGGAATAACATTATAGTTTTTGCTATTGAGCACCACACCCCGAGCTGATGTATTTCAAGATGCTCAGCCTCCTATGTGATGATGAAGAAAAAAGAGGACCTATAAAAGAAAGTAATTGCCTAGGCTCACACTCTTTGGCCATGTGGAAGCCGGGATTAATGCAACGATTTTGTGCACTTCATTAACTGCATGCTTATCTAATTCTTTCTCCTGTTTTAGATCAAAACTTTTATGCACTAAGTCTCTGCACTTTGTTAAACATATCCAGGCGACGGTTGTTTCAAAAGTATTGGTGTTAGTCTTTGGGGAGTGTGAGATTTTATTGCGGAAGCTGAAATAATAACCGGAAAACCTACCTTTGCTCAATGTATTGCGACCATTTGCTCCACATAGGTAAAGTATTTCTTCATTGTCATCAAATCTTGAATTCATTCATCCACCCACTCCTCACCATCCAGCATTTCATTTGTTGAGCCGCACAGCCCTGTCTCCAATCTCTATCCAGCCATTGAATGATTGAACAAGGATTGCTAATAGACAGCAAACCCCACTTGCAGGGGTCAGTTTCATTTGCTGCAGGACTTTAAGTGGGCCGGGTCCTGCCGGTGCTGAGCACTGGCAGTTTTTAAAGGGGGCCTTGAAATGGGTCCCTATCGGGCACTGATTTGTGCCCTGGCACAGGCGGTCCGTTTTTGTGACAGCAGGCACATCGATGTGGCGGGTGCTCACACTACGTACTTCTCACTGGTAAAGAAGTTACAGCATGACGTTATGCCAGGTGAGCATTGTAGGGGAAGGGAAATCTTTTAAAGAGAGTCATTTTCTCTCTGGATTTCCCTTCTCTTTTTGAACCGCAGGAGCAGCAACATCATCGTTTGTGTCACCAGGGCTTTAAGTGGAAGCTTTTTATTTTTTTTATTTCAACAAGTTTTATTATTACATTTTTTTTATATATAAAAAAAACAGGAACACATTAGTAGTTCTGTAACAGGGTTAGCGTCGCTACAACAAATTGCTTTTGTCTGTACTAGTCTGTGCCTACCCTACCTATCTTAATAACCCAGAAAGAAAGAGAAAGTAGGAAGGAGCATGAGAGCTAAGAGGTGGAAGAAGAGATAGAAGACAGGCACGCGAGAGTAACAGTGCATAAAAACCTTCGTCTGACAATGGATGTGACCATTAGAGCCCGGTTACATTCTTGTTGGGGTGGAGCCTCGCTTGGGGTGCCAGGACGTGTCTCCCCCGGCCTGCCACGATTTCACGGGGGCTCAAAAGAGTCCAGAAACGTGTCCAAGGACCCCCACATCCTTCTTGAAGCTGGTTTCCAGGGTGAACTCTGTAGAGATATGTTGTCTGCTCCTCTAAGATGTGTGATCCAGTTGAACCACCCTTTGTACGATGTCTTGGAAGTGTCTTTCCAGTTTGTGAGGACCATTTTCACCGCTGCTGTCAGTAATAAGTCCAGAAGGTCCCTGTCCTCCGCTGACTTCAGGTCATTGCACATAAATCCCGTGGTGATTGTAGAGAATTATTTTGTTAGAGTGCAGTCAAACAATTTATTTAGAGCCATAGTTGCTGCTTAATTATCTTATGCAACTAACAACCATTGGAAAAGCCAATAGTCCTGACTTGCTGTAGGTATGATGTTACTTGTATCATATCTGGATGCAATGACAGAAACAGCAAAATACGAGTCGAGTAGCACCCTATGCTAAGCACACATTTTTAGCTTACGGGTTTTTAAGCCACGCCCTTAATTACATCGACCACACCCCTTTGAGAGACCCGCCCAGTTTTATATCCTACTTAAAGCCCTGATTTGCTGCATGCAGTAGGAAGGATGCTCTGAAGAAATTTGCCAGGGCGGCTTTCTGTTCCCATTACGTCCCTGCTCCATGTAGTTCATTTGCATGGGGGGTGGGCATCTCGGGAGGGAGAGGCACCTATTGCCTCTCCCCCCCCTTATCCTCAGTGGTGGACTAGATGGGGCTGTCCTTTTACAACATGTTTTGTGCCACAACAGTTATTGTTTACCCGCGTTTTACACAGTGGTTAATTTGTAAATAAATAAGTGACGGGGTTTAGTAGGCACATGGCACCAGCCCATTTCTCCTGTCAGCGCCGCCTTAAACAGAACCAACCACCGAGCGTGAAAGCGGGATTAGGGCATGGCCTAATGGCCAGAGTTGTGGACTGCAAAGTAGGGGAACCAAGTTCGAGTCTCAGTGTCTGCCCAACATCCTGTGATTCTGGGCATATCACTTAATCTCCCCTTGTCTACCATAAAGGAATGTGTCTTTAGCTGGTGCTCATGAAAGTGCAGGTGGTGTTGATAATTAAGTGCTGGTGATGAGCACCGGGAACCACCCGCTCAAGTTATGCACCGGTTTTACAATAATTGAGACTCCCACAGAGCGCTCATTATTATTTTTTATAAACAAAATGTTATTGTTTTTTTGAAATACATCATGGGTGGGGGCTCATCATAGCAGGAATAGATAGTCATGTCCCTATGCACTGTATTTGTGACAGTTAAATGTTTTGATTGCAATATTGCAAGACATAAAACCTCAAGGAACATAGGGTAACGTAACACATGCACAACCCAGCCACGAACAAACAGTCCCCCCACCCCAACACACATCCACCTCCCATCCCTTGCCATGCTCTGTCATAGGAAAACCACCAATGAGAGTTCAGAGTACGGTCCACCCCCTAGTATGGACAAAGCCTCACATGTCCTAGTCTGGTCTGAGTTTGAGGGATCTTAGTGGATTTCACCATGTGAATCAATGTTTCTCTTTCTTTCATTTCGCAGGAAGTTACAGAATGAACTGCTAGAAATTCGAAGGAGAGGAGGGAACCGACGGCTACGTAACCAGGCCGATGCTAGAATCTGCGTACGCTGCCAGAAGAATCTTGGCCTAATCTTCGACAGGGGGGACCTGTGCCAAGCCTGCAAACTCCGCGTCTGCAATGCATGCCGGGTATTAGGTCCTAGCACTGGCAAGGCCTGGCTGTGCACTGTGTGTGCTAAGATTGGGTAAGCACTTCAAAGGCAATGGCTATAAATTGCATGCACCAGTGATTGATGGAACCCCCATGCGTAGTGTGATGAGGGGCCCCTGAGTCTTCCATATCCCACAGATATTCATTGGCATTGGGCTGAGTGGTGGTGCCCTGAAGGGTTGGGAGCTTACTGAAGGGTTGAGGACCTCCCTGTGCCACAGGGCTGCAGGGCCCTGCATTACGCACATAGCATGCGCGACACAAAAAGAAAGTGGGTGTAAGGTGGCACCGTGAAATAAGCGCTTGCTGTTAACATTGTGTGAGAACTGCAGCTATTGAGTTTGGTTTCCTTAATGGCTAGTCGAGACTTTCACCCTTCTGAGAGTGATAAAATTGGGCACAAAAAATTGGATAATCATAAAATATAATCATAAGAAAGAATAATCATAAGAAATGACAAAAACAAGTGCAATTTTTTTATTTTGTATTAATAGCTAATCATTTGTTGACGTGACCAAAAAGACAAGTATTCACAAGTGGCTTTTGATGTAAAAATGTTTACCTATATTTCCATTTTATGGTAGTCCACTTACTCAATACTCACCCCACAAATGGTAACCTTGCTGGCAGGGGCCTTGCTTCAGGGGGGTGTTACACTCCCCTAATAAATGTATTTTCTGGTAAATAGTTGGGTATAGGTGCTTTCAGTCGGGCATGGGGAGGTGTCTGTCGAATTTCACAAGAAATGTTTACATACAGAGAGACAAATCACACACACTCTTTCTCTCTCTCTGTTTTGGAAGTCTTCAAAAATTAAGTTCGTTTACAAAATATTGTTTTCCCTCACTTAGGACCCCTACCAATCTGCATTTTTCTTCCCTTTCCTTTGACCTTTAGGCCCTTCTGACTCGTTATGCTAGTCATATAATGTTTTTAACTATTTTATGCCAGTGTGGCTGTTGTGAAATCTGAAGCTCACCCTGCCCCCACCCCCCCAATCTTACTGGCCAAGCTACGCCCCTGCTTGCTGGTATTCAAACTCATGACCTTCAGAACACTGCATTTGTTAGAGGTATATGTTCAGCTCACTGAGAAATCCTGGCAGCTAATAGGGGAAAGATGTTTATCTTCTGCCCATCCCTCTAAATTAAAAGATAACACAGCCGTCGAGACAGGATTTCTTGACAAATGTTGGGCACTTTTTGCAGGGGTACTCATGTAAATGATGTTTGATGCAATTAAGGGGGTAAATCTACGTTACTTGAAACAAATTCAAATAAAAGCTTGCACTTTCAGGGAGGACGTTGTTTCTTAAACAACTCATTATACCAAGTCGTTAAATACTATTGGAGTTTGTTAAAATAGATGACACATAATAGACTATTGAAAAAGGTGGCTGGTGTGTTTCTCTCTTCGACTTATATTCAATGTATATCAGCATAATTCAGGCAATATGTTATTGGTAAATCATTCATGATCCAATTTCAGAAAAGCCATGCTAAAAGAAAGCATGTGGGCAAACCCCCCAAACATTTATATGTCAAAAAATGGAAACCGTGCACCTACATGGTTTGGCTTACTTTATCAAAAGTGAGAACATTTAAGAGGACTTCTGTGCTTGAAATGTTCTTTACAGAAAGCAATCCTCGATTTTTGGTTCTGAAAGCGTCCATGGTCTTTTTGTCGAAATAAGATTTATTTGTGATATCATTGTAAAATGTGGGTCATTGGTTCTAATTTGGTAACATATATTAACCATTTATATGTGTGTTTTTCATATATGTTGATTAAGCAAAGTGTGTGGGGTGCCAGAAATGACATCACATGACCTTTGATCCCTAGTGACTTCAAAGGTCGCTGACTTTTCACACATCTGGCCCCTTAATAGGCTCGGATTTCGTCCCAGAGGATCATGCATCTTAGAGCACTTATACGGTCTCACCACAGACAGTTGTCTGTATCGGGCAGCATTGTATAAAATAATCCCCAAAATTAACCTTTGATCATGATTAGATGGCTTTCGTCTCAATCTCAGTTGCCGCCTTCTTACTAGCGGCTCTCCTTCCTATTCCGAGTTTTCCTCTCACATGAAGCATAGCTTTTTTATCCTTGCCTTTAGTTGGTTGGCTAGGGTGTAGCCTTTCACTGTTGATGTCATGCAACTACTTTTTAGTGTTGTTTTTTTACTTGCTCAGCACTCCATTGAAGTGCATGTCTTTGCTTAAGACTCCATTGGAGTGCACGTCTTTGTTTTCAGAGCATGAAGATATGCATACCAACACTTTAAAAGTAGAAGGTGGGAGATACTGAAAAACAAATTTGGATAATGTTGTATTTTATCCATAAACCTATATTAAAACAGAGGCAATTTTTAGGCAGGAGACACCAAAAATTAAGCCCATGTGGCTTCACAAATTAGGAGAATCCCGTCTTAAGCGGGTATTTTGGCATGTATGCACGAAGACTCTATGTATTGGGACAATGCAGACCCAAGAGAATTCTCTGAGAGCCACACTATCATATCCTATATAATTAATGCTTCTCTGAAGCGAAGCACCTCTTTACATTCTTTAGACACTCCAGATATCCCTTACTGCCCTTGAAGACTTGCCTTTTTATGTTTATGGCTATCCTTGTCTAAGGTTATGGCTCTCTAAAGTGAAACAATGCATTTTCTAGCATTCATGTACCTGTAGAAATTAACAGTTGAGTTTTTCTTTACAGCAAAATGCATCAACATACTCATTCTCAACTGCAGCCAACAAGGTTGGGTCAATTCACATGCTCTACGTATAAGGCCCGTGGATATTTAAAATTATTTTAACTCGCAAATGAACTTTGCACACATTTTCCCTCAGAAACCTAAAAAAGAGTCCATCTGCAGTCTGCTGCGGCTATTAAACCCAACTAAAACAGTCCACCCTGACAGGGTTGTCCAACATTAATCCATGAGTCCAAGTGCTTTGGTTAGAATTACAAGATTTCTTGATGATAATCGATTTAATAGTACTAATCTAATTTTGAAACCTTTATAGTCAGTGATTATCTGGCATGGCTTCATCCTCTAGATCAACATTGGACAGCCCTCCTCTGTTAGTCTGTGGGGCTTCATTCTCATGTTATTCAGATCTTTTAATGGCTTAACTAAACTCATGGAGGCCCACCATTCTCGGCACCAGACAGAATGGTATCATTTTTAGGTTTTACCTGCACAATGCTTGCGCTGTGCTTGTGAAATTTATTGTATTCAATATAAATCTTAAAAGGGGCTTACATCCAGCCCCCTTGCTTTTCATTGGTTCCTGTGCTTGCCACTTAGTTTTCCTCTGTTTTTATTGGCTGTAGCATGCTATTTCCTGTTGTTCCTCGTGTGTTGGCTCTTATCAGCGCCCCGAGGCCAAAGTACTGTTTAATCCGCTTTTGTGGATCTTTTTTAATGTTTACCCAGCACAGCGCTTGATCTGTGCTTGTTTACTTAATCTCCCCATGGCTGCACACATTTCAAGCATGCTTGGTATGCCTCACTAATTGCCTTTAACAAGCATGCTTGAAATGCATGCAGACAAGGGGCGATTAGGTAAACTGCTATTTTTTATGTTTAGGCTGCCATACTTGTGACGCCTCACAGATTGTCTTTGACATATTGCCTTTAACAAGCACTCTTGAAATGCGTGCAGCTACGGGGGGTTAGGCAAACAAGCACATAATCTCTCCGTGGCTGCACGCATTTCAAACATGCTTGTTTTTTATCAGAAATCCTCTGAGCTGCCCCCGTTTTCCCACACAATGAAGGATGTGACGCAATTGCACTATAGTCATTATTCATTTACATTTAGGTATTCACAGGACAAAACACGGGGGCACTCTATTCTTAGCCACTAGGTAAAATGCATGTTTAAAATCCGGGTTTTGAATTTGCTTTACTTGTGGATTCCACCTTGGCCAAGTTTTCCGGCATAGCATAGTTCTTTGTTGATATCAGCGAGACACCTCACTTTGAAAATCATGTGGACGCAAAAAATCCAAGATGGCAGACAGCAAACCTAGTGAGATACTTCTGACAGTAAGGGAATTCAGGAAAGCTCTGCATCGTTTTTATTTGTACCACTGTGATACCAATGATCTACTGTGTTTAATCTGGGTTGTACTATAGCACTAGATTTTATCTTCACTCAGAGCCTATTCACTTGTCAGGTGAGCAATGTCTCCAGCAGTCAATGGCACTTTACACAGGTGTAACTGCAGCATTGGGTTTTACTTTCACACGTCTCCTGTCACTCTGTTCAAGCTCATTATGTGCGGTCGATTGTTTAAAGTTTCCACTATACGCTAGGGCCTTTACTTGCTACAGGATGAAGTTTGAAGGGCAGATGTCCGGGAATGTTCCCCAAGGGGGTTTGCCCATTCCTTTCTCTACACCTGTAAGCGGCTTCACATGTGCCCCTTCCTGAGGAGAAGGTATTCATTATACAGCAGCTTTACGGAGGGTACACGGTTTGGGTCTCAAAACATGTCACCTTTTACTTTAAAAGATCTCTTAAGACAGTTTGTAAAAAACCGGGTAAACGTTTTGCTTTAGCTATGTTTACTGCTTGTTTATTTTTTCGTGCTACCTCACCCCTCCTACCCATCATCCCACACCCTGCTGGTCATCACAAATTAAAAATATATGCCCCTTCCCTCCTTTTCTGCAATTTTTTCCTGGTTTTTGGATGCCAGTTGACTCTTTTTGTTCCCCCTTGACTGTCTTCTACTGCTATTCCGTGTTGCTTCATTTCTGCTATCTTCTTTTTATGGGTCTGGTCCACTTCTCTCTGTGTGGTGCTTCTGGTTCACAGCTGTTCATGGGTCATACCAGTCTTACCACCCACAGCGTCTCCATGTCAACAACTAAATGGTTGCCAGGGAGAGGGAAGTGTTGAGACTGCTTCTCTTACAGACGAGGTCCCCCTGCTTTTTTTCTTATTTTTTTGAGTGATTGTGGAGCCTGTAAATGGTTTGGGGCCCCTCAGATTGCAGATATGGTCCTCCCCAGGAACTTCCTTTTAGTGGCAATAACCACATGAGAAATCCCTTTAAACAAAAACTATCCCACAGAAAGCAAACAGTCTTCTATACCATTCTTTTGTTTTTATTAAAAAAAATATAGAGATTTATATTTACTTTGCTCATTGAATTAATCTTTAGATTTTTTGTACAAGAACAGAACAACAATGCAACTCTTCATCTAAGAAGCGTTATGTGAATTGACGAAGCAGTGTAAATACTAGAGGTGCATAAACAGTTTACACAAACACATTAAAAACAAGTACAATAAATACAATACATCAAAGAGTGTCAAAATCAATAACAACAAGAGGAGGAGCTTCGCGCGCATCCAAGATGGTCGCGTGAGCACAGGGCTCCACGGACCCTTGCCGCTCCTCGCAACTTATCCTGACACTATCCTGGATTTGTGGACAGATTCTGGAAGATGAACCTTGGCTGAATCCATAACTCTTCTCAGAACGAAAATCGGACCGGGGCGACCTGAAATACAGCGTCTTGTATTTTGGAGGCCCACCTGGAAGCTGTGCCCGGTGCTTTGGTGAACCGTGGGGCCGGGGAGTAGTTGAACAACAACGGCATCGGAGCCTTGCCAATGACCGCGCACCCACTTTCAGTTTCGCTTTTGCACTTCTGCTTGTCCTGATCGAGGAGCTACTTCGCACGGCTGGGGCGTCCTCCGGCCTTGGTACCGGACTGATTTGTGCCCCCCCTTTTTCTCAACTCTCCCGAGCGGGCTCCCGGACAGTCTGTGTCTGATCTGCTGGTGCCCATTTGCTATCGGTCCGGGCGGACCCCACCGGTGAGCATCGCCCAACATGGGGGGCAAGGGGGATCCCGAGAAACGGAAGACCAAGACATCCCTGCGTGGAGGACCAGTCCAGAGTAACATCATGGATCGCTATACCCAGGGTAAAGGGACCCCCGGGCCGGCGGGTGCCGTCACGGAGGACTCAGGTGGGGGTCCGTCCGTCTCCATGGAATTGTCGCTGCAGGACGTTATGGGCGCCATCAACGGCATAAGGGAGACCATCGCCCAGCAGTACGAGGCTCTGGCCCGTAAAATTGACACGGTTGCCATTGATGTTACGTTAATCCGGGCGGATCTCTCTAAGACTAACGAGAGGGTTCAATCGTTGGACTTGAGTACGTCCACTCTTGTCACGGATGTATCAGACCTCCAGGCAACTCTTGGCGATCTAAAGTCTGCAAACGACGCGATGTCCCAGCGGCTGGAGGATTTCGAAGGACGGGCACGACGCAATAATATCCGTGTCATAGGTGTACCGGAGACTTCCAACAATCGTCCGGTGGACCTTATGGTCGAGGATCTCATCCTCAATCATCTTGCTCCTTCAGGCCTGAGCAAATTCTTCGCCGTGGAGCGTGCCCATCGTGTCCCTGGCGGTAGGCCTCGACCAGGCGCTCCCCCGAGGCCTATCATTGCAAAACCTTTTCATTACAGAGACCGGGATGCGATCTTGCAGGCCTCGAGGGTGCACGGCCCAGTTAAGTATGAGAATTCCTCCGTCAACCTCTTCCCGGACTTCACCCAACTCGTTCAGAAACAGAGAATGAGCTTTCAGGGGTGAAGCGCCGTCTTCGAGATCTGGACATCAAATACTCTATGCTTTTCCCTGCCAGGCTTCGTGTGGAATATGAAGATCGGACTCTCTTTTTTGAACGCCCCGACACAGTGAGTGACTGGTTGGATTCCCTGCCAGAACCGGGAGACCGAACTGGGCGTACTGGCGGTGCCATGGGCGGTGGGCCTCTGCAGGAATAATTCTTCGCCCTTTACTTTGACATTTCCTTCTGTGCTCAGCCAGGTTCTACTTCAATTGTATATTTTGCCTATTAATGATTCGTCTGGGTGCGGGTGGGGACGGGTCCCTTTCCTCCTCTAGGGTCTTCTTGTAGCATGGGGTTGTTAGGGCGACAGGCACACTGCAAGTTGGGGGGGCTGTATAGTCCGCAGGGGTGCAGGGTGGGGGGGGTGGCAATGGTGTGGGGGTGGGAGGGTGGCAGTGGTGGATGGGTTGTGTGTTTTTTCTTTTCAAGGCGGTGTTATTGTTTTCTTTCAGTTTCAGGTGTCTGGCTGCGTGCCCGGGGACTCCAGCTTCTTGTGTTGGGATGGGGGGGGACGGGTTGAAACTGATGTCTTGGAACGTCAACGGATTGGGGGACCGTATCAAACGTGGGGTTGTGTTGCAATATCTGCGTCAATTGGCCCCTGATGTGGTATTTCTTCAGGAGACGCACTTGGTGGGAAATGTATGTCATGCTATGAACAGGGGGGGCTACCGACTGGTCGCACACTCTGGCTTCACCACTGGCTCCAGAGGGTTGGGCATCTTGCTGCGCTCCTCCCTCCCGCTTGAGATTGACAAAGTTACTCTTGATGATAGAGGGCGCTATGCGTCTTTGACTGGGCGGTGGGAGGGGCAAACTCTTTCATTGGTTTCGGTCTATGTTCCCCCGGGCCTCCAGACCTCCACTTTCTCTGATGTGGGTCGCATGTTACTTGAACTTCCTGATAGTCTCCTGATTGTGGGTGGGGATTTTAACTCCGTGATTTCTGGCGAGTTGGATCGTTACCCTCCCAGGGTCCTCTCGGCCGCCCAGGCGTGGCTCGGCGGGTTCTTGGACACTTTCGGTCTGGTGGACTGCTGGAGGTTGATACATCCGACACAGAGTCAGTACACATTCCACTCCGGGGCCCACGGGAGTCTCTCCAGACTAGATTATTTTCTAATGCCCGCGGCCCAGACCACCCGGGTCCGGGAGGTTAAGCACCTGGCCCGGGGCATTTCCGATCATTCCCCATTGTGGCTCCTCTTCGATACCGGGATGCGATCCGCCGGGCGGATCGCCCTCATTAACCTCTGGTACTTGCGTGACCCCAAGATTCGCAAGGGTCTCATTAAGTCGCTTGATCAGTATTTTCTGGAGAATGAGGGGTCCGTCTTGTCCTCGGTGTCCCTGTGGGAGGCCTTCATAACGGTCCTCTGAGGACATGCCCTATCCCTGATCGTGGAGGCCAAGAAGGCTAAGAACGGGGAGGTGGTTGCGTTGGAGGCTGAGATATCGGGGTTGGAGGCTGCCTTGGAGACGGGTGTCACTCAGGACGGGCTCCACGCCCTCAACCTGAAGCAGTTCGAATATAAGTCCCTTGTTACGGATGCTGCTCGGACAATGTATAGGGAGCAGCAGGGTAGACTGTATGATGCTGGGGATAAGGCAGGTAAATTGATTGCTTGGCTTGATAAGAAGGAGAGAGTGAATCGAGTGGTCCCCGTGCTTCAGACGTCGGAGGGAGTGAGTATGACTGATCCTGGTGAGATTGTGGAGTGTTTTGCGGACTACTTCTGTGCTGTGTACTCCCGGTGTCTACTAGAGATGAGGCTGACTCTCGCCACTTGTTGAAGGATATTGCTTTGCCCTGCTTGTCGGTGGAGGAGCGTGAGCAGATGGATGCCCCACTTTCGGTTGACGAGATTGCAGCCGCGATCCGTTCCCTTCGCTCAGGCAAGGCTATGGGCCCCAACGGACTCCCGATTGAACTCTATAAACTGCAACCGGATAAACTTGCACCATTTCTCCGTCGTATGTTCTCGGAGTCGCTTGAAATCGGCTCTCTCCCTGATGACCAACGCCTGGCCACTATAGTCGTGATTCCCAAGGACGGTAAACCTCGGGACCGTTGCACCTCGTATAGGCCTATTTCTCTGCTGAACGCAGAGACGAAAATCCTTGCCAAGGTTCTTGCGAACCGCCTGCTTACTGTTATTTGCGATCTGGTGCATCCGGACCAATCCGGTTTTATCCCGCACCGGAATACGGCCCTTAACTTGCGGCGCCTACATGGCGTACTTGCAAGGGCGGAGTATCTTTCAGAGCCGGCCATCTTGGTTTCCTTGGACGCCACGATGGCCTTTGATACGATAGAATGGCCGTATCTTTGGGCTGCCCTGGCAAAGTTTGGCTTCGGGGCGGGATTTATTAATTGGGTTAAACTCTTATACGCTGCCCCGCTGGCACAGGTGGTCGTTAACGGGAGGGTTTCCCGGCCCTTCGTTCTTGGGAGGGGCACTAGGCAGGGGTGTCCGTTGTCTCCCCTGCTCTTCGCGTTTGCTTTGGAACCGCTCGCTGCTTGGCTCCGTTGGGAACCGTCGATAAGAGGGATCCAGTGGGCCCCTGGCTTCGAGGATCGTGTTTCGTTGTACGCGGACGACATTCTCTTGTACCTCACCTCACCGCGTAGGTCACTCAATGTGCTCTTTGACATCCTCACTTCCTTCGGCAAGAACTCTGGTTTGATCATTAACTGGTCCAAATTTTGTGTCTATGCTATCTCCGGTGGCTTTCCTCTCTTGCCCTCTCGTTTTCCCATTAAGGCGTCCAGCTCCGGCTTTACGTACCTGGGGGTGTACGTCTCATTGGATCCTGCTGTCCGCTACGAGCATAATCTCCTCTCTCCACTTCGGAGATTGAGGTTAGACGTGGCCCGCTGGCGTAAGCTTCCCTTGTCTCCCCTCGGTCGTGCGGCACTTTTTAAAATGATGTCCCTTCCCCGATTTCTTTACGCACTTCAGAACTCCTTTGATATTATTCCGGCGGCCTACTTCCGGGAAGTAGAGAGCTTACAGAGGAGACTTGTCTGGGGCGGTCGTGCACGTATTGCTCTTGCAAAACTGACTCTCCCCTGGTACGACGGGGGCATCACGCTCCCGGACATCAGGAGGTACTACTGGGCTTCCCAGCTATCTGCTATTAACCATGCAACGTACTCACCTGGTCCGAATACGGCTTTCGACATGGATAGATTTTTTTAACAGAGCGCTTTACTCTCGATCGGCTGGGAGGACCTTAACCGGTCCCACTAAGATTGCAGTACGCTTGTGGAAGGCTGCGAATGTGGCCATGGGCTGGAATGATCGCTTGACGGGCGCGACCCCTTTGTTTGCGTCTGAAAGATTGGGAAGCCTTTGGACGACGAAGGGATTCGAACATTGGGACACGATTGGCATCAGCAGAGTGGGTGACCTTTGGGTGAAGGGTGCGGTTAAATCCTTCGCTGCGCTGCAGAGTGAGTACGAATTGAGTGAGAGGGAGTTCTTTCGCTACGTTCAGGTTCGCCACGCTTTGCTCTCGGCCATCGGGGCGGGGACTGCAGTCCCTGTGTCTTCGCCACTCGAGGACCGCATACTCGACGGTCACTTGCCCGACAGTACTATTTCCCTTATCTATAAAAAACTAATAAACATTCGGGCGGATGTCCTCGTGCGTCTGCGGGAGGCGTGGATCGGGGATGGGGTGGAACTGGACGATGAGGACTGGCAGTCTGCGCTGTCCTCCCCTAAGGAGGTGGCCATACCCGCGCGTCTCCGTCTTGTCCAGCTTAAAATTCTCCATCGTGTCTACGTGACGGGCCCTCGTTTAGTTCTGATGGGTTTCTCTGAAGACGGGCTCTGTAGGCGCGGCTGTGGGCTCAGCGCCACTTTTCTCCATGTTCTCTGGGAGTGCCGTAAGGTTGCGGAGTATTGGCGCCGGGTGCATGCTGTCATGGAATGCGTCACTGGGGTCGCCCTGTTGCCTGAGGTTCGCCAATGTGTGCTGAACGTGTGGGAGCCTAACGATTATAATGCGGCTCAGACTCGGTGGGCGGCCCTTGGGAACATGGTTGCTAAGAGGGACATCGCACAGCTTTGGGGTTCCCGGCGGCCTCCCACCGTGTCAGTATGGAAGAAGAACATGGACTGGTGCATGTGCAGAGAGAAGACTGTGTATGTGGCCCGGGGTAAGCCAGGGGCATGGGGTAGAATTTGGGACCAGTGGCACGCGTACCGTGGGAACATCTGCACACCCCCCCTCGTGGACTCATCTGATGCCGCCTTGTCCCCCTGATCCTGAGGTTCCCGGACTATTGCATTACACCTGTAGATGGTTATGGCTCTCCCGTCCCCCCCACCTCCCCCTTGATCATCCTCATTGACCACCCGAGGGTGGAGTTGGTACTGTGTGGTCCCCCGGCCGTGGTTAGACGCCTCTTTTTCGATGGTTTACGCCTTGTCTTTTGGTGTTATTTATTTTTCCTTTTTGTTTGTATTTCTAAAACTTATGTATCCGGATAACTTCTGAGGTGAACCCAATATTTTGTCAATTCGGCTGAGCCCCAGGGGGCCCATTGTTTCCTTGATGTTGTTGACCATGTACATATTAGCGGCCGGCCCTGGTGGTTGTAGGCCCATGTTTGTATTGATTTTTATGTGCAATAAAGGTTTTACAAAAAAAAAAAAAAAAAAAAAATCAATAACAACATACAGAAACATCATATACACATAGAGAACAATACAGAAAAACAGAAAAAACGGTTGCGCCGACGCGCGTTTCGGAACCTCATATACCTTCCTTCCTCAGGGCGCTGATGGTATTTTCAAAAGGCGAAAACTCACAGTGTTAATTACTACAATAAGTTAAGTCGGGTAGATCGTTCGATTTCATAAGTTTCTTTTATGCCTCGTCAATCTCATCTGTGGGGATAGTTATAACCCAATTATATATTTTTTTTGAATGGATCACATATTTTATATATCAAGAAAACTTTGTAGGTGCTTGAATAAAGAGTAGAGAGAGTGTCCTGCATAATAATTCATATAAAAAAAATAATAACCAAGAAACCATTAGGAAGAGTTATATAAGGACAACATAAACCCAGTGTAGAAAAAAGGGGGTAGGATAAGAAAAACACCAACAAGTGTTCCCACAAATAAGTCATATAAAGATGTTTAAATTGTACATACTTGTAGAGCCACAAGAACTTAAGTAGAGTGCGGATAAATCACGAAAAAAGATTTCAAAAGCTTGTATACGCGCACATCTGGCGTCTTATAAAATATGTAAGGTCAGAGGAGACACTGGTTATACTAAGCCCAGAATGAAGCTCACCGGACTAATTCCACCGTAGGTATAAGATAACTAAAAAAGAGAATAGCGTTAGTTATCTAGATATTCAAAGAAAGATTAAGTCCTTGCTTATTATGAGGACTATCTAGAAATCTACACCATTCAAATGATGTATCTAAAAACGTGTTAACCTATGCTACAACCTCTAGAAGTGAAAAGGGAAAATTATTAAAGATTGGGAAAATCTTGTGTAGTAGAGAGAGAAAAAATATTAGCTAACAGTCCATAGACCCTAATTCTTACTGGTAATCGTTTAGTACAAAGCCTATCCATAGGATAATAAAGCCTTTGAAGTGTTTAACGAGTACATAAAACTTACTCAGAGTTATGAAACTTTCATTAAGGTGGTTTTTCTCCACCAGTTTAGAATTCCTTAAAAGGCAAGTGGTCCCCGTCTTACTGTCACGGTAGAGCACCAATCTCAATTCAATACATTCTGTAGAAAAGAAATGGACAAGAATCTATGTAAGGGTCCAGAGTTAGAAGTCACCATCAAAGGTGTAACTTAGAATTATTCAACCAAATAGGTCACTGGGGGCAGACAGCAATAACAGAACTTAATTCGAAAAACGACCTAAGGTCACCCATTTACACAGTACAAGGCACATAAAGCATGTAGGGCATGGAAAAAAGGAACCCCGGGATTACCAGGGATGGGCTATAGGTATATATACTAGGAAATAAACAAAATAATTCAGAAAAAAATATATAAATAACGCTATGGCCTAAAAGCAGTAAGTGTGATAAAAAACGGCATCAAGTCTCCCATTTTAAATGGTATAAAGCACGTAAAACATGTCGGAAATGGGCAAAAGGAGCCGCGGGGGTTCCAAGGTGGAGCTATGGGTGCGAATACTAAGGGGTACATGAGGTAATTCAGGGTAAGACAATAGAAATAACACTATACCCCAATAGCAGTACATGCACTACTAGAAAGAGTCGGAACACGCTGGTTATAACACTTACTCAATCGGGGAAAATTCCCTCGCATATATCCAGTTCTCCCAAATTTTTCTTCCAAGAGCCAACCGCCTCTGGATTAACAAGTGCCTAGATCGAGCACCAGTTATATAGTGTTGGCTTATTAGAAAGGGAGGGGGGGGGGGGAAGAGAAAACGCACCTCCCCTGAAGCGAATACAGACATCGATACTCCGTGTGGCTTCCTCGCTGATAGTAAAACGCGTCCACCATCTTGGATAGGGAAAATTAGCAATCCAAGACACTGAAAAGGGACACAAAAGTATCTAACCAGATCTATTTCACGCGGCTGGTAAAATCACAGGAAATAAAGTAATAAGAATAATCGGACAATGAGGAAAGTAAAACGGCTTTATATCTACGCAAATAAAATTAAATTTAATAGAGTATGAAAAAAGAGAGAGGTCAGAGCGGGTAACATACTTAGACACATTACGTGTTACTCAGTGCCAGCCATCTAAAATTAAACAGTGGCAGCCATATTGGAATAGGCATAAATAAACAAAATATATATCCAGGTCTGATAAAAAATACCTCAGGAAAGAATGGGCATAAAAAAAAAAAACATATATTGATGAATACTACACCTTAGCAGTCCAAGCCTATGTATCAGGAAATCGCATTTTCCCAGGGAAGAGATTCGTTAAGACCGTTGTCAAATGTCTGAAGGGTAAATATCCAAAAGACTTCTCTTTTCTTTCTGAGAAAATCACTGTTGCCATCATTGGGTACACGTACACGTTCCAGAATCAACCATTCAAGATCTTTAATGGAATGTTGTTTGTCAAGCCAGTGTTTCACCAGAGGGGCTCCCACACGTTTGTTATTAATAGCAGATTTATGTTCGCTAAATCTCACCCGCATCTCTCTACTAGTTTCACCCACATAACCTTTGCCACAAGGGCACAAGATTAGATAAATCAAGTTTGAAGTCCTGCAATTCGTCATTTCTTTGAAGGAGAAAGTCTTTTTGCCCCATTTCAAATTGGGGATGGTTTTAACAAAGGCACAAGCGTGACATCCGCCACATTTGTGGGTACCAAGAATAGGAAAGGCACCAGTGATGGAACGCTGAACCATTTCATTTTTACTTGGCAGTATGGATTTAACCAGCACGTTTCTCAAGTTTCTATTTCTGCGGAAGGCAAAAATAGGTTTGGGCAAGCTATTCTGCTGGTTGCCAGAATTCAATATATGCCAGGAAGAGTTAACCGCTTGGCGCAATTTGTTATTAAAATTAGAGTGTTTAGTAACACAAACCAATTTCTCCTGGATATTTCTGGTCTTGGGTAATAGCAAGGCCTCTCGGTTGTAGTACTTCGCCCTTTTATAGGACTCTTTAATTATTCTGTAGGGGTATCCTCTGTTCTGCAACTTACTTTTAAGAGTCTCTGAATGCATTCCTAAAGATTGGATGCAAGTGCAGTTCCTGCGGAGACGCAAGAACTGGCTGAAAGGGATGCTATCTTTTTGGCTACGTGGGTGAAAACTATGGTATTGCAATAGGGTGTTGCGGGCCGTGGGTTTAGTATACAATGATACTTCTATATGTTCCTCTATGGCCTGTATCCAAATATCTAAAAATTAAATTTTTTCTTTGCTGGTATTGGAGGTAAATTTAAGGTTCGTGTCACAGAGGTTAACCCAAAGAATACATTCAGAGAGTTGTTCCTCATTTCCTCTCCAAATAAAGAAGATGTCATCAATAAACCTGTAATAATGGGTAATGTTCTCGGAGAATGGAGCTACCTCATTGTAGATAAACTTTTTCTCAAACGCACCCATATACAGGTTAGCCACATTAGGAGCACATGCCGCTCCCATACTGATGCCCAGTGTCTGTTTGTAAACAACTCTGTCAAATTCGAAGTAGTTTTCATGGAGGACAATAGCCAGACACTCCAAGATGACGAGATTGTCGTGTTATTCATGCTTTCAGTCAATGCGCTTTTGACAGCTTCCAGAGCACCAGTAAGGGGTATGTTAGAGTATAACGCCTCAATATCCATGGAGACCAGGATATCTGTGGCAGAGTTAAACTCCATGCCCTCAATTCTGTTAATCAGATGCCCCGTATCTCTCACAAATGCTGGAAGGTTACTGACTAATGAGGCCAGGAACACATCGACAAATTTAGAAAGAGGTTCGGTAAGTGAGCCAATGGTGGAGACTATGGGTCTAAATGGAGGTTTGTCCAAACTTTTATGTATTTTGGGGAGACCGTATAGAACAGGGATCTGAAAATAATCTGTATTCAGATATTCAAATTCTTGTATACAAATACTCCCCTTGTCTAAAGCCCTTCTGGTGATATCCAAGATATTGCTCTTAATTCTCTGTTCGGGATAGCACTTGACTTTTATATAGTTCTCTGGGGTACTAAGCATGCTGTAAATTTCCGCCTTATATTGGTCACAGTCCATTATAACGGATAACGATCCCACCACCCTTATCGCTAGGTTTGATCGTTATTTCTTTGTTGTTAGCAAGAGACTTCAAAGCTTTGTATTCGTCATAGTTAAGGTTGTATGCAGGTTTTGGTACAAATCTCATCCTTTTCTTGATTTTTGTGTTAACAACTTTTTCAACAATCCCTACCTCGGGGCCAACCTCATCCAAGCTTGGAGTAAATATGGACTTGGGTTTGAGTCCAGATTTATTATCCATCTCTCTCAATTCACGATTCTCAAAGAATCTATTGAGACGGATTTTCGGAAAAAGGATTGGAGGTCTAAGTTTAGTTCAAAGCGATTGAGGCCCGTGCTAGGTATAAAAGAAAGGCCTCTAGCTAGGAGATCTTTGGAATAAGTATCCAACACAGTCTTAGAGAGGTTGAAGATGGGGATAGGTTCAACCTGGAATGCAGAATCTATTCTCTCCAGTATTGGTTCCGTCTGGCTTGTAGGAATTGTGGAGTGTTGTTTTCTGTTTGTTGATACCGTCTCCTCTCCTGGGTTCTGTATCTCCCTCTCAAATTTCCTCGTCGGTTGCCTAAAAATAGGGTATTTCTTCTTTGTCCCTCAAAGGCACCTCTCCTATTGCCATAGTTGTCAAATTAACTTTGACCTCCTTCCCCCTCGGACTCTGATGTGTCAGAAAAAGTGAGAATTCTATTGCTAGACCAGTATTAATGGTCCGGCTAGTTAGTATGATCTCTAGAACCATTATAGTATTGTGCTCCTAAATAAGGGTAGACTCTTTCTTCCGAGAAGTATCTTATATCTTTATGAAGTTTTTCTGTCTTTTTCTTAATAAGATAATCACTAAAGGAGCTCAATTCAGTATTAATATCTTCAAGCTTCCGTTTAGCATCTTCCACTGGGTTGTTTTTCTTCATAGTCTCCTCAATATCAGCAATCTCTTTCATAAGCACTTCAACCACCTCTCTGGCCGTCTCAATAATCAGGATCATAAGATCTCTTGAACACTTGTTGGCTATAAGCGACCAACGTTCTAGGAATTTTCTGATTTCAATAAAAAGCCCCAGTATATTCCTGATTCTAAGACCATTAGGGATCACCCCAGCTTTGAGGTATTCTAACATAAATTCCGCATGGGACTCAGTGCGTCTTGCTTTCTTTTTAAGATTAAGAAGCTTAATTCACTCTTCATTCTCGCCTTTATGGGTGAAATGTGGGCGGCCAGGTGTGGAGCTCTCTCCTACTAGTCTGGCAAAATCCTCATCAGTAAACCCGAAAGTTATAATTTTATCCATAATGCCACCAGAAAATCCCAGTAGATGCGAACAAAAGATCAATTAATCAGAACTAATGGTGACCAAGGTGTAGCAAACAAGTAAATACAATATAAAGTCAAAGGGAAATATAAAATTAAATCAGAAAATAGTATAGAATAGAAGAGAAGAAAAAAATATATATAAAAAGAATCAAAACCACAAGAAATTTGAATTATAAGGATAAACGCAATTTAAACTCTCCTACTCAAACAAGCACCCTGAAGCAGGATCAAGAATACCCTCACAGCAACGTGCCGGGAACTGAACCAATAATACATCAGAGGGTCCCTGTACTATAACATTTACGGGGTAAAGTCGCAGGAAAAACACATGCCAATAACCACAAGAGAAACCCCTTTAAACAAAAACTATCCCACAGAAAGCAAACAGTCTTCTATACCATTCTTTTGTTTTTATTTAAAAAATATAGAGATTTATATTTACTTTGCTCATTGAATTAATCTTTAGATTTTTTGTACAAGAACAGAAAAACAATGCAACTCTTCATCTAAGAAGCGTTATGTGAATTGACGAAGCAGTGTAAATACTAGAGGTGCATAAACAGTTTACACAAACACAGTAAAAACAAGACCAATAAATACAATACATCAAAGAGTGTCAAAATCAATAACAACATACAGAAACATCATATACACATAGAGAACAATACAGAAAAACAGAAAAAACAGCTTATTATTAATCACATAGGTGAAACCTAATGCATTTGCGAATGCTTGTTTACAAATCCTAGCTGTCTTGGAAGTTCTACACCCCAATAGTCGGATTTTGAGTTATTACAACCTACTGATACAAATGGAGCTCACCACAAAGCCTAAGTAAGGGTGCCCTTTGTATCTCTGCTCTGTGGAGGCCCTACAGAAACTGACTCTTGGACTATGTAGCACAGTCACTAAAGAGTATAATTTCAGCGTGTCCATAGCTATGTACCAGTGAATTGAAAACTTGTAGTGATCTCTTCCTTCTCGAAAAATGAGCAAACTTGTCTCCTGGCGACTCCACCAGCAACTGTTCAGTCACATGACAGCCAGCCTGCACTCAAATCCTGCAAAAGGTTGCGGCCTCACACATCTCATGGCTAGAAAGACCAAGATCTTGGACCGATGGCAGCTGAGCTTTTGCAAAACACGATGGGACACTAGAAGCCCTTTTCCTTGAAATGGAGCAAATGTGGCAGATTCAGGGGGAAACAGACACTGCAAGCCTGATCCTGTTAGATATATTGGCTGCCTTCGATTGAATCATGCTGTAGTGATAAGCCATATGTCTGAAATCGGAAGCCAAGACAGTTCCTGTCTGTTTTAACTCGATTTTATTGTATTGGGCCCAACTGCTGTATTTACCCCCTAAAACTCGGTAGGGCAGCTAATCTCTCCTGAATCCCCAATATACCTCTACATCTCGCAAACACTTTTACACCTTTTTTTAACCCTCTGTCTCGGCTCATCAGATCTTTTAGGCTAATGACATGCAGATTATTATCAGATTAGAACACATGGCCACTAAAATGACAACTGGTTTAAAAGACAGTGGATGAACCACAATTTCTTAAAACTTAATGCCAGCAAGATGGAACTTCTGCTTCTGGGCAATGATCATGCATGCTGGGATAATATGTTGTGGTCCTCAAATATGCCCTCCTACAGCTGCAGCCCAACATGCTAAGGAGCTTTAAGTCATCACCAATGCGACTCCTCTTTATTAACACTTGTTCATGTTGTTACATGCTCGTGATGTTTGTGCATCCTTGGGAAGATTCTCCCTTTTTTGCCGGATGACAACCTCTCTACAGTAGCATCGGGACATACTTTATTGTGGCTGTACTAGTGTAACAGTTTGTGGGCCTCGCCGGATACCTATTGAAACTGCGCCTCATTCGAAACGCATTTGTGCTGACTCCATGAATTTGATCACATCGCAGATACACATCACTCCCTATACTGGTTACCAGTCATGCAACAAGTGCAATTCAATGCTCTCCCCTTCACTCATAGGATTTTCTACGGTTTACAAGATCTGACCTAATAATTATTCTAGTCCCATACACTTATAAACACCACCTGCGATCTTCACACCACCTCCTATTTAATGTGTCTTCTTTGAAGAAAGTATGGCGTGGTGGTCGCTACTTCCCTCACCTTACGGCCAAGCTCTGGAAAACCCTTCCATACATGCAAGAACAAGAGTCAAAGCTGATGCTGAATTCTCATTTATAGACAACTGGTTTCAGAACTTTCTGAAAACATAATCTCAGCCTTTATATTAAGTCATGTTCCTACTCTTATGTATTTCCAAGAATTACCAAAAAGTGTGTTATTCAACATTGATTGTAAATGTTTAGTTGTTTGAAAATTTGGCAAATATCCCTTTGGGAACTATCTAAAATAGTCAACAGTTGATAACAAAATAAATATTTGATATAGAAAGAAAATATGTGTGTTAATTGGGGATGTGAAGGTGAAAAGAAAAGGAAATCTAAAGGGGAGAACAATTGTAGTCTAAAGAGCAAAATGAGGAAGAATATAGTGTAAATGATGCAGGATCGAGTCTTGTGACTGAGAGGATGATTGGGAGAAAAAGATGGAAATATATAGGGAGTGATAAATGAGAAAGGCACGAGATGGGAATTTACAGAAATGCAAGGCAGGGTGAAAATATGGAGAAGAGGAGAGATAAGAATAAGGAGAGCAAGAGCTGGAGGAAAAGAGACAGATATGTAAAAATGTGGAGCTGCATGGATAAGTGTGCTGCATTACACAAAGGAAGAGTGGGGACAGTAGTGAGTGAAACAAATAGAATGCAGAAGAAGAAGATGGGTAAGGTGGTTAATTGGATGTCAAATAAGAGGACAAGAGAAGATTGGGGAAAACATTGATTCAGAAAGTAAGAGATCCATGAACACACATAAAGAGGAAATGTCAAGAGCAGGAAATAAAGTGGTAAAGAGAGTAAGGAACTGGATAAAAGGTATTATAGTAATGTATTAACAAGAGGGATAGAAATAATGAGATCAGGCTCTATAAATCGGACGTATGTTTCCCTATACATTGGCCCAAATGAACCAGGGAGCAGGTCTCTTATTTCCTGTTGCTCAGACCATGAGTTCTTCAACACGAACTCAAACTTAAAGCCGAAGGATGAAAAGAAAATCTTCATCCTCCATAGAGAAGAACAAGAGATGGCCGAAAAGGGAACAGAATAACTCTCAGCTGACAGTACAATTGGTGTGTCAGAAATTCATATTTAAAACTTTACTGAAATGGTCATGAATCAGTAAAGCTATCTCATTGCCTCTAAATTAATAAGTCAATGTCAGTCAAGCATTTTTTAACACCATTGAATCGAAGTTGGAGAGACATGTACTGCTGGATGGGGAAGCAAACATACTCCTGGAAATGTTTTAAGGCCAGTCCCGGATAAGAGAGGGACATAGGAAGTGAGTCATGTACTGTCCTGCGGGGACCGGAGAGTGTGGTTCACCAACACATGATTGCTTTTTAATGAGGCACAATGATTCATCATACAATAACATTTTCCAAATACATTTGCTAAAAACACTAGGTTTGAAAGGTAATGTGGCAGAGAAAAACATGAAATAATCCAATACATTTTTTTTTTTTAAGTTCTTTTTATTGAAGAAAGGCATGACGTATAGGCTACACAGTAGTATTCGAGATGGCAGAGAATGTTGTACATAAAATAGAGTTCAAAACATGAAACATAAAGTGACATTGAAAATCTCAGATATACAAGACTAGGTTCAACCGATAACATCTTCTCTGGGGCTCACAAATCTCTCCCCTGTGGACATTCCAGTGCCATCATATTTGCGGCCATTTATTCGGGCACCCCCTGACTTCATAGATGGACTTTTCGCTCACCATACACCAGGCCATGTCCTTGCCCCAGTCAGTCACACTCGGCGGGTTCTGTGCCCTCCACAATCAAGCAATATTCCTTATCGCAACCATCATCCCATAAGTGACCCATGTTCGTACCCTGGAGTTCAAGTCAGTAGGGTCCCATATATTCAGCAGTGCCAATTTAATATTACAGTGGATCTGTTGCCCCAACGCTTCCTCCATCTGACGCACCACCCCCTCCCAGAAGCTCTGTAGCACTGCGCATTCCCAGAGTGTATGAATAAAAGTCCCCTCCTGACCACATTGCCGCATGCAGCTAGCATCTGTTGAGTAACCCATGCTAACTATCAGGGGCCCTGACAAGTAAGGTTTGTGGAGAAGCTTCAACTGCACCAGGTGCAGCCGAGAGGAGATGGCCACCTCCCAGGGAGAGGCCACTGCCGCCTGCCACTCTTCATCTTCTAGACCCGCCACATCGTGGTCCCACTTGGCTCTTAAGCGGGTCAAGGGATCCGCCATATTGTTAATGAGTTTTTTGTAGATGAGTGAAATAGCCTTTTTCGGTAGGTCACCGTCTAAGATCCTATCCTAGAGTGGGGAGGATCCGGGGAGCTCACTACCCCTGGGAAGCACAGCTAGTAGGGCATGTCTGATTTGGAGATATCGGAAATATTCAGACTGGGCCAGGTCGTATTCTTGCTGTAATCAGAAAAAGGGGACCACGTCACCCAACTTCCATAAATCACCCACTTTGGAGGTGCCTATGAGATCCCACCTGTCGAAGCCCTTCGAGCGGATCAGTTTCCCTAATTGTTCACTGTACCAGAGTGGCGTGGCCTGTGTGAGTTTTTATTCCCAGCCCAGACTCCTAGTCGCTACCCTCCATACATGCATGGCGTGTCCAGTAGGCCCAGTCAGAGCCGGTTTTAAAGATCCTACATAGAGGGCACCCTCAAAGCCACCACCCAGAAGGAACCACCTGTCGACCTGAAAAGTGGGGACCCCCTATGGTCTGTATATGCATTGGTTGATTGCTGCAAGTTGCGATGCTCAATAGTACCTCCTAATGTCCGGAAGCCCAATTCCCCCATCATACCATCCTAGCGTGAGCTTGTGTGTCGCGATATGAGGTGGTTTACCCTCCCACAACAAGTCCCGAATGATAGCATCGATGTCTTTGAAGTACAAGGTGGCGACAGGAAGTGGGGTGTTCTGCAATGCATATAAGAGTCTGGGAAAGGACATCATTTTCAATAGGGCCACTCGTCCCAGAAGGGTCAGCGGCAGCGATTTCCAGTGGTGGACGTCCGATTTAAGATGCTCTAGAGGCGGCAGGAGGTTACAAGTGTAGAATCTAGATAGATCTTTTGAGCCCCAAATCCCCAAATACTTAAAGCCATCAGCAGCCTCCGCCAATTGTTAACCCCGTGGGAGGGAAGGCCGTTTGCCATAAAGGACATATAACACAGATTTAGACCAATTTATCGTGTACCCCGCAAACCTACCAAACACGTGGAATATGTCTAATACCACATTGAGGGAGGCCGCCGGGGAGGCCAGATAAAGCAAGATATCGTCCGCATATAGCGAAATGCATTCCTCCCAGCCTGGTGACAATTTAAGGCCTCTTATGGCTGGGTCCTGGCGAACCCATGTCGCCAAAGGCTCTAAGGCTAAGGCGAAGAGAAGCGGAGACAAGAGGCAACCCTGTCTGGTGCCCCTGCCGAGAACAAACACTGGAGATTTCCTATTATTAACAACTACTTGGGCAAGTGGTTGATGGTATAAGAGCCGCACCCAGTTAATAAATTCGAGCCAGAAGCCAAGTTTACGAAGAACTGTGAACATGTAGGGCCATTCGATGGTGACGAACGCCAAGGCAGCGTCAAGGGATACCACGACCGCGTCTTCCCTAATCGTGTCGACCGGCACAATACACCGTGGAGCCGACGCAGGTTGAGGGAGGTATTTCTAGCAGGCATAAATCCCGATTGGTTTGGATGGACCAGGCGGGCGAGAACCACGAGCAGGCGAGTGGCAAGAACCTTCGCTAGGATTTTGGCTTTACAGTTAAGCAGCGAGATCGGCCAATAAGATGAACACTTGTTAGCTGATTTGCCTGCTTTATGGATTACAACAATATTGGCGAGTCGCTGGTCCTCAGGAAGTATACCCTCTTTTTTACTTTTGCGGTACATTTCGGTGAGATAAGGAGTCGTCTTGCTCGCTGTGAGCTTGAATAACTCAATGGGCAGACCATTAGGGCCTGATGCTTTCCCCCCACGTAAGTCTTGGATTGCTTTTTCTACCTCTACGAAAGTGATGTCGCAGTCGAGGTCAGAGTACTCCTCCTCAGCAAGCAACGGCATTGAGATATCACGTAGAAGCGAGGAAGACTCGTCCTCCATATGCGACATGTGGGATGTGTAAAGCGACTGATAGTAAAGGCCGAAAGCATCTGCGATGTCCTGCGGTGCGGTGAGGCAAGATTGCATGTCTGTTTCTATCTCAACCACGACCCGCTGGGCCCTATCTCTGCGATCCAGCCAAGCCAATAATGTGCCAGCCTTGTCGCCCACGTCGTAGATTCTGCTGAGCGTGGCCCTATAGTGCGTCTTAGCGGCCTCCGTTGCTAGGTCAGAGAACTCCTTGACTTTTATACGCAATTTCTGGTGAGCTTCTGCCGAGTCTTGCGCCCGGACGGTGTCCTCTAGGTCTAAACTTTCACCCTCTAGGGACATCACGTCACGTCTTCTGCCTTCTCCCTGCGCTGTCCGGTGACCTGAGCCAACACCACCCCCCGTATAACAACCTTGTAGGCCTCCCAGAGCGTAACCATCGAGGCAACCAACCCCTCATTTTCCTGAAAGTAAAGTTCAGACTCCTCTAGGACCTTGTCCCTGGTCTGGGGGGCCGTGAGGTACCAGGAGTTGATCGGGGCAATATGGCCGACTGTGGGCTCACCCACCTCTAGGCGACACTGAATAGGTGAATGATCAGAAATCCCCTTAGCAAGGTGCTGTACATCCCTAGCGATGTGGAGTTGACGCGCTAGCATTAGTATGTAGTCGATATGGAACATACTGCCATGAGGGCCAGAGAAATGGGTGTACTGTAGTTCGGTCGGATGCAAACTCCTCCATACATCCACCAGGCCCATTGCCCCCAGAAAGCTGTGGATCTGCCTGCGGGAGGGCGGTAGAGCCCCCTGGGGCCAGTGGTCGAGGGAGTCAGAGACAATAGAGTTAAAATCGCCCCCAATCAACAGTCTGCTATCGGGTAAGTTCAGGAGGAGGTCCCCAAGATCTATGAAGGCCTGGGTGTGCAATCCCTGTGGTATGTAGACAGAGAGGAGATTGAGGGTGAGCCCTTCCCAAGTCCCGGAGACAGCCACAAATCTACCCAAGACGTCTGTGCGGAACAGTCATGGGGAACAACTTCTGAACCAATATGCCCACACCCTGGGAACCAGAGCCGAAAGCCGAGTGGGCCACCAGCTGGAAGCCCCAGCACGACAGGGCCTTGCAGACATTCCCAAGCAGGTGGGTTTCCTGTAGGAGAAGTACATCCGGGGAGTAACGCTTTAAAAATTGGAAAACTACCCCTTGCTTGATCTTATCTCCCAGGCCGTTAACATTCCACGACAGCAACTTGAGCTCCTGTCTAAATGTTGTTACCATCACCTCTTCTTACGAGCACCCTGAGTCATGGAGGAAACCCACCGGGGAGGCCCTCAGGAGGAGACAATCCCGTAGACGCCCGGGCCATCACAAATATATATACCAAGAGTAAGGAACCCACACCCGACAATACCTGGAGCCTGTCGAACATGCCAATGCAACTTAGAACAACCCCCCCCCCCTTCCCCAGCAAGTGCCCAGGAACTCGCTAGCCAAGATCTCCCTCCCTGCCTCCCTGTATGGCGGTGTCAGAACGTCCCACCCATCCAAAGTTGCAGAGTGCCTATCGCCCACCCCTCAAACTTGTGGGTGCGTGTAACCAACTGGGCACCCGCCCCTTTGATATGGGCAACTGGTAATCACACTTTTAGGCCCAATTCGTTCGTGGGCACCAATCAATATCAAAACACTTTATGCCCATCACAATAAAATATAGAAATCGTGGATCAAAAGCAGTTCAGTCACAGAGAGGGTCCTGACCACAACTCAGTTCCTGCGAGGAGTGGAGAGTTCCCCAGCCCTCAAAGAGTAAAACATACATTCCAGTCACTGAGACCCTCCAGACGCCACCTCCAGTTCCCCAGGCTGCGAGCCGCTTTCAGGTCCATCGGTGCCCTTATCGGCCCTCGTCCTTCAGGCACGGCTGACCTTCCGGCCCACAGTGCGCTATCCATCCAACCAGACCCAGGCCTCCTCAAGGGTGGTGAAGAATCAAACTTCCCCATTCGATTCCACCCTCAGCTTGGCCAGAAAGAGCATGGCATATTTCAGGTCTTTTTCACGAAGTGCTTTCTTGACGTCGAGGAAGCTGCGGCGCTTTCTCTGTACTTTAAGGGTGAAGACCGGAAAAAAGGTAACCCCGATATTTTGGAAATCCAATGTGGGTGCCGACCTGGCCGCTTGAAGGATGATGTCTCTATCCCTAAAATTAAAGATCCTAGCCAACATGGGGCGTGGAGGGACACCTGGTTTAGGCCTACCCTGTGCACTCTCTCTAAGTAGTGATCAGTTCCTCCACGAACAGGTCCGGTGCCGGCCCCTCCGCCCTCTCCGGTACTCCCAGGATGCGGACTTTGTTGCATCAGGAGCGACCCTCATAGTCATCCAGCTGCACCTCTAGCTTGTTGGTGTGGGCCCAGAGGTCGTCCATCTTGACGAGTCCTCGACAAGGGAGCTCGCTTTAATTTCCACATCCCTCAGCCGGGTGTTCATGGAGTGCATGTCCGCACGTATGAGGGAGACTTCAGAGGATACAGAGTCGATCCGTGACTCCAACGAGGTACGTACAGACATGATGGCAACAAGAATGTCCTGCAACCTAGGTTCTTTCACCTCTCCTCCGGGTCGCATCTGCTCCCTTGCGGCCGCATTCGTCTCCAGCTCTGCCACAGAGGCCTTATCCCATGCAAATTTACTCAGTTTGGCCTGGACCACTGGCTTCGCGTCATGACCTCCAGCCATGGCCCAGCTTTCGTGAACCAAACGTGACCAGGGGAGCAGGGATGGGACCGGGCCAGCACCCCCCACAATCACCGTCAGACGTCAGTGGAGTTCCCTCTCGTGGGCAATGGACAGCGATGCGGGCCAAGGGCCTTCTGGGAGGAGGCAAAGGTGTCAGGTCGTGAAGGGAGGCAGGGTGACAAGGCAGCAAGTCCCCAGCCAAGCTGCAAAGGAGTATCCCAGCTATGCGTGGTGGACCGGACACTGCAAGCTCAATGGAGTACGGCAGCGGCAGGGCCAAAACTCGCACACTCCGGCTGCGAGGCCTCACAGCAGTGCGTCGCGCTTTCTCAGGGGTCCTCTTGTGCTCGCCACCTCCGGTAATGACCACCTCTATGCCCCTGGGTCACCGTGGGCAGGATCCATGTACGACCAGGCCAGTAACCGGCGAAGGTCCAGGTAACTAGGGACAACTGGGGTGCGTACCTCCTCACCTGGTCTGTCCCAAAAGATGCGCAGGAAGAAGGGCCAGCACAGGCCTCCTCAGTGCCGGCAGTGGACCGCCACGTCGCAGGCGTCAGGGGCCATATCTCTTGAAACAGCTGTGCCGACGGCCCCAGTGCCTCCTCCGGATATAGGAGGGCTCTCCCTGCTCGGCGCTCACAACACTTGGCACGCTGGTGAGCGCAACTCCGATCACTCCCCACAGGACGAGCTTGGAGGCCCGCCCTGCGCCAAGGAAAGCAGCGGTCTTTCCCGGGATCAGGCCGATCACTACACGGCACAGCGTCCATCACGGGGCCGCTCCCTAGCACTCAGGAAGCTCCCGGCCCTCTCACAGAGCCGCAAGATTATGGCCCTCCGTTGTATCACACCGATCTCAGAGGGAGCCTCCAGCAACGGTGTCAGGCGCCTGTGGGTGTGGTTCCAGCCTCAGCTCTGCCAGGCCGCAGCATGCCTCGTCAGACCGAGAGCCAGAGCCGCGTAGCAAAATCAGCGGTCTCATGGCTCAATCGGTCCGCGGTGAGTTCAGTACCAGTTGCGGGTCAGATAACTAACCAGATTTATGCCGGGACGGGCACTGTTGGTCGGAGCATCCTTAGCAAGTGGCCATTACGCTTGGTGATTGGCCACGCCCCCAATAATCCAATACTTGAGACAGTACCGAGAAGCACTCTTTCCCTAATGCAGCAAATCATGTATGTGCCTTTAAAATATACGTTCAGCTCTCCTTCTCTTAGGATCTCACATAAGATTAAGCTCTGAGAGTAGCTATCTTCCCCCAAACCACTGGGGGTTTCCTCGTCTTCCAAGACGGACACGGCTATATGGGACAAAAAGAAAGCCAGTGATGTCTGAGGATCAAGGGACTACTTTTATGGATGGATTAGGTAATAATCACCAATCCAGCCTGGCAAACAGCCCCACCAGAGGACATAATTGTCTGATACATATAGGTTTTGTCCCCCCCCCCCCAAATCCCCCTGTATGCGATCATCCTCACCTACTATACTTGCTTGGTATACACTAGGGGACTGATACAAACCCATTTTCCAAAGCCGCTTTTAGCTCTTTGTCCACCACTTCTGTCATTCATATGGTCAGTCTATCCTTAGGATTTAAGCGTAGAAAAGAGAAGACATAGCTTCTAATCCGAGTAAAACAAATAGAGGAAAAATAGTTACTTTGAATCAAGCACATCCAATGCTCACAGCAACATGTATACAAATGCAAATACATACTGAAAACTCTAAAAGTAAGGAATGCGGTTTGGGTTGGACCATTCTCCTCAGGTGCAGGGTCAGCCCTGATCTGCCGAAAGCTGGTCTCTGTCTAGAGTGGCACAGTGGTCAAAAAACGATGGGTTGGAATGCTACAAGGAGGAATTGTCAGCAATATAAAGAATTCTTAACCATTCCTCCCATCACCTTTTGGGTTTATAGTGAATCATATAGAACCATTACTTGGTGCTACCGATCTTGAATCTAGGTCCACACTAATCTATGCGTATATCAAAAGGAAGAGAACAGATGTAAATTAATGATCATCAAAACTGTATACAGAATATATGGATAAAAAAGGTATATCCTTAACTCACCGTAAAATCATCAATAATCAACCAGATCCTACACAGACTCTCTGTGAAAAGTGGCAGGCCAATATCGGGGAACTAGATGAAACTGATTGGCAGGAAGTGTTAGAATCTCCGCGAGAAGTGGTAATATCCTCAAAAATACATTTAATACAAAATAAAGTGCTCCACAGAACATACATCACTAGGGTAACCTTACATAAGGTGGGGAAGACTGACAACCAATTTTGCCTGTGGGGCTGTGGTGGAGTGGGCACGTTTTACCACACAATATGGGAATGCCCGGAGATCATGACATATTGGGCAGCGATTATGCGCACAATAACAAAAGTTAGCAGGGCTCCCGTACCTCCAGAGCCCAAGCGATGCCTCCTGAACATATGGGAAGCGACTGACCTCAACCATACGGTTCAAGACTGGGTGACACTAGGCATGATAATAGCCAAACGTAACATTGCCAAATATTGGGTGGCGCAGAATACTCCAACATACGGGGAATGGTGCAGTGGTATGGATGGTGTTATGGTGGCAGAAAACGCAAATTGGATCAACTTCAGAGAAAATATCCGTACTTTGCCACCTGAAGATCCCTCACTAGAAAACAGCTAACAGAGGGATGTGCCAGATCTTAAATGGTTGATCAAAAGTAACTATGAAGCTATTATATAGGGACATTAGAGGAGGGAGCTGTGGTGTGAAGCACAGGTATTATTTGTATATACTTATTTCTGAATGTGATACCATTGCAAGTCGGGGAGAGGAGTTGGCCTAACGGCTAGGGCGCTCGACCTCGGACCTGGGGTACTGGGTTCGAGTCTCGGTAATGACGCTGAGCATCTTGTGATTCTGGGCAAATCACTTAATCTCCCCGTGCCTAACAAAGAATAATTGTGTGTCCTAATGTAACGTAACTGGTGCTATGTAAAGCGCTCTGATACCTGATTGTATTCGGGTCAAGTTTGCGCTATATAAAACTCTGGAAAAAAAAAAGAGAGTTTAAAAAAACTGTACACAGAAAACTGAACCAAGTGAGAAAAATGGAAAACTGATGTTGATGCCATCAATGCGAATGCAGAAAACACACCCCACACTTAAATCAGAGGTGCCGACAAATAAAGGAGCCAGAGTTGTTTAATCTGCCATCCTGGTGATGATTATGTACAGCTTCGTGGACATTGGGTTCATAAAAATGATACACCCTTGTAGGAAAAGCAGGGCACCTCACTACTGTGCTGTGGGTTTTGTGCACCTGAAGAAAATCAGAAACACATGGAAGGCAAAGCGGCACATGTAAGAAAATCAAAGAGGCAGAGTGGCACGAAGGCTCCTGGCATAGATTGTTTAAAAATGTAACGCTCCAAAGTTATCACCTTTCCAGACTCTAAAGCAAATGGGGTAGTACTCTTATAGAAAAAAGAAGCAGTGGGCTCTGGCCTAGTGCTTAATTTGCTGGGGCCTAACGTTTTCCTTAAATGCCCATTGCTGGAATTCCCGAATCAGTGGCGGATGGTAACATTTGAAAGTGGTGATGCGTAGCGGGTTCAGGGGGTCCCCCCCGAGAAAATTTTGAAAAAAGAGTGGGCAAATGGTGCATTTTCACGCAAAGAAATCCCATCTCGTGAACTCCACTCAACAGGGTGCAGCTTTCGTTTGTGCAGCAGGTGCAGTGACACCAGGGCCCAGAGGGGCCAACCAAATCCTGATTATTATTGTATACTTCAGAAAGCAGTATTAAGGCCCAGTCCATCTGTCTCAGCATCCCAGGTGAATTCTCTCATGCGTGCACCACTCGCCTCACATCTCAGAGCCATCTTCTTTTAAACATCCCAGACACCCCACGCTCTTCCCCGGAAGCCCACTCACAGATGGCCCTTCTGGTGCGCCTCTCTCAGGATTGTGAAAGAGAGATTGGATGCCACAAAAAAGCTTTAGCTCTGGCCACTACAAGTAGTGCTTCTGCAACAGACACTTCCATCCCTATTAGTCTTAATACAGATAATGAACAAGGCCTTCTAACCAGGCTGACATCAAGCGAGGAGTCGAGCCCACTGCCTTCTGGTGGTGGCAAGGGGGTAAGTAATCCATGTATATTTAAGGCTGCGTTGGGGATCACACATGCAACTGAGAATGAGATACGTCCTGAGCCGGCTCAAACTGAATCGTGTGCCCACTAAAAGGCAAATGCATTTTAAATAACAAACCAAATTGGGCTTTAGGAAACCTCGTGCTGTACTTGGTAAGGAATTCCACGAGGCTGGTCATTCAAATGCTGCTTCCTTCATATCGATCTCGGTTACTCTACCACAGGACAATACTGACTTTATGGAGTCCATCTTTGCCAAATCTCTTAATCCAGTACTTTCTGTCTTAAAAGGGATTGAATTAACTCTGAAGGGTTTTAAAGGGCAATTAACTGACCTCTCTGCTATAAGCACCAGCAAGACAACAGTAGGGTGCCCTATACTAACAGCAACGGGGACCAGTTAACTGAACAAAACAAAATTGGTGGAACCCAAGGGGTATTATCCGGGGCACAAACAGGTCAAGCTAACTGGTTATCAAACAAGAATTCCCCTAAGCAATTATCACACCACACCCCAACTGTTTCGATACCATTTGTTCTGTCAGAAGCAAATTCGTAACCAGAAAGCTGCCATGCTGGCAATACAAATATATTTCACTCCTCCATACTCCCTGCCATACATACATCTGCCTCCTGAGGCTTCTCTGCTGGTCATTGTTTTAAGAAATGTACCTGCCTTGCCACGCGGTCCAGCTTGAGAATGAGGCCCAACTAAAGAACAAGGTCACTTATTGGCTATGTTCATCGCTAGGCAGAATGAGAATTAGTTTTGCTTCACATAACATCATTACTGTCCGAAGAGTTCAATGGATAGGCAACATGTCAACACAACAGGGGGGTGCCCAATACTAACAGCAGCGAGGGTCACTACCCGAAGAAAACAAAATGGGCGGAACCCAAGGGGTATTATCCGGGGCACAAACTGGTCAAACTGACAGGTTAACAAACGAGACTGCCCCTAATACATTCTTTCCCCAAATCTTCAAAGAACCAAGCTGCATATTCCTAACAACTGCATTTTCCTAAAACGTCCAAATTGTATATTGTAAAAATGGCACCGCAGTAACTTGGAGTTATGAAGTGTGCACTTGGCAAATAAAACGAAAGGGATTACATGCAATACACAAGGTCACACTCAACATAACGTCCCTTAAAATAACTTACTAAACCAAATATGAAGACTTTCAACTTTTATTAAAAATGCAGAATTCGACAAACTGTCGGCACACATAACTTTCGGCAAGATGTTGATTTTTAGCACTCCACTTGAAGTGTACTGCTTTCATATAATCTGGCATTTGCTGTTCTGTTAAATGCATTTACGACCACCCAAAGCTCAGCATTCATGCTTACCTTCTGACAAGGCCACTCTTTACACAAACACACGCAGCCCGGATCTCTTGACAGCTGCGTTTTTTGCAGCGAGTACCCGAAGAAACAAACATGACGGGATTTGCATTAAAAGTTCCCAGGGTCGGGGACCATTATTTACAGACACCTAAACACTGTCTCTGCATGCGTGCAGCGGGGACACTGCGTGTAAATGACAAGTGCAGAAGAGGTCACACTGAGAGGAAAAAGCTTTCACCTTAATTGATCAAGAGCCACCGATAATCTGCACAATATCCAGATTCGTAACTACTTCAAGCATGTACTGTATCTGTTAACCACCGGGAAATCAACATAGGATCTTTCAGTAAGGGCGAGCCGAAAAGTAAGGTAGCCTCTGTTCAAAAAAAATAACCGGCACCCACCATCTTAAACAGATCCATTTTCACTATGATCCCTCTGAATTAAGTTAATATTGATAACAGAGGCGCTGTGCGGTCCATCTGCCCAAACACCCCGTTCTGAGGTCGCCCACTTTCCCAGGCCACGTCCCTATCAGTGGCGTCCGCCAGTAACAGACGGTGGTGGGTGGATGGAGAGAGCATGGGGGAGAGGGAGCACGGGGGAGGGAATTAATAATAATTTTAAAATATACCTCGCGGCTCGCAATACTTGCGGGGGGGTCGCGTGGGGATGGGGGCCGGTGGGGTTTAAAAATAAAGTTTATTTTAAAAACTTAAACTTACCTGAGTGACCGGGTGGGTCCACGCCGCCTCTGCTGTCTGCTCCTGGGCCGGGGTCCGGTGCGTTGGCGCCTTCAACGTCTTCTGGGTGAGTGGCTGGCAACCCCTCTCAGCCAATCCAGAAGCTGCTCCAGCAGCGCCAGGATTGGCTGAGGGCAGGGATACTCCCTGCCCATTAGGAGACCGGGGGCTGCGCATGAAGCAACCCTTGGTCTGTTAAGGGGAAGGCTAGTGCGCATGTTTGGGCTGCTCGTAAAAATGATCAGCCCAAAAACGAACATGCGCACTATTGCGCGCCGCTGTCACTCAACCCTGAGAGTGCTGCCACCACCCCACCCCCTTCAGCGTCCGTGGCGTGTTCTACTTTTGATGCTAATTTTAATCAGGAGTTCTGATTGCTGCAATTAGCGTCAGAAGTCAAACGATTAAATTCTAAATGGGGCCATGGCATTAGTGGGACAACGCCCCAAAGCCCCCAATGGACGCACCGCCACTGTGCCAAATGTCAGGTGGCCGAACACCAAGACTGTATATTCTTTTATTTTTCCTCATGCCTCTGTTATCCACCAGCATACACTCCCTGGCCCATTATCTCACTTTTGTGAGTTCTTTTTCATTGCTTCTATCTTTCTTTGTCGTTGTATTTCCATTTTCTCTTCTCCTTCCTTCTCCCTTTTCTGCCCTTCTCTCTCTTGCTCCGGGTTAGGGTCTGATTGTATAAATTAAGTCCCAGTCCCCAGAAATATGTGTCCCACTACCTGCAACCACCAGCTCAAATTAAGCACTGCTCTGGCTGATGGCAGACTGCCTGTAGTGATGGCCCATTGGCATCGTACTGAGCTGGTACTCAGACAGCAGGGTCTTCCCTTTTGGCGTCGATCTCACTATGGTGCCCTGCATTTTGAATTTCAGTCTTTCTGGTATTGCAACAAAGAAGCCCGTTCGCTGGTAGTATTTGTCCAATGTGGCAGCTTCACACCTTCTCTGCTTTGAGGCGTCGAGGTACTGCTGGCTGCTGTCAGTGACAGGCAGTGATTTGCGTTAGCTTGAGCATTTATTGGGTAGTCCTGCTGTGTACATTCACTGTTTTTAGTTTTACGGCCAACAGCCTAAATCAAACGGGGATTATTATCAAAATAAATCTAACACCTAAACCCCCATGCCGACTCCGTCAATGTGTAAAACCGCCACCAAAACACCGCCCAACCCTTCTTTGAGATGTGACGCACTTAAAGTGTGCTTCCTACTAGGCGCGAGTCTGAGGGAGCGCGCTGATCTTTCGTCAAGGTAGGTCAGGTCACCGAAGCAAACTGAACTAAATTCCAGAAAAACGCAGGAGCCGTGTCACTTCAGAGGTGCGAGAGGCTAAAGATAATAATTGGATGTGTGCAAGATGTCCGGACGCCCGCGGGAAGAGAGGCAGGTGAAATGGAGCGTGTTCGTCATGCCGGCAAGTCTGAGGAGATCACCACGAGAGTATCCGCATGAGCGGCTTTGCTGGAAATGTCAAACATATTTATATTTTTCGACATCTTGTCTTCCCCTTCACAGATTGTGAGAAGAAATTGTGTGCACTCTGTACAGTTTGCATAATTACCTGCGGAACCTTTAACTAGGAAAAACCATCACCAAAGCCTCCATTAACGAAGGGTGACTGCCATTTACCAAGTTGGCCATTTCATGGTGTTTAGCATCTGAATGGGTCGTCAAGCTATACTGTTCACCAGTGGGCCTGTAGTCCTGTTCAGGCGATCAGGGATATGAAACAGTATATAAATGATGCAGTACAATGTAATCATTTTAGGACTGCTTGGTGTCACCGCTATACGGGACAGCTGACAAGATGTCCCAAAGACTTAAATGCTAACCACTGACATCTTCTGTTTCAATATTGGCAATTTCCATCCTTCTGGGGTCGGTATATTGAAGACAGTGTATTTTGGTGCTAGTAACACTTGATGGCTACTCTGAAATATGCTATGTACCCCATTCGGGGGCCGTGAGGTGGGCATGGGGCAAGCAGGCTATACTTGGACATATTCTTGTGGCTTGGTGAAGTTTACTTCTGATGTTACAAGGCCCCTCGTACTATGGCTCTCCAAACCAGGCCATGTACATCTCCTTCTGCACTCCAGTCTCCGGGGAGTGAGCGGGAGCAGTCACAGGTTTCTCAGGAAGGGAGATTGCAGCTTCTGCATCTCAGATCTCAACAATCAAATAACAGCCCACTAAAGTATATATTCAGCCCAGAACTTATCGTTCCAAGAAAGAAAGTACCTTATCACATAGTAATACTTAATACAACATGCTGCTCACAGCTGAACCCACGCCAGTGTCTCTGGGTGTTGTGCCCATTCCTTCTCTTACTGTAACCACTCTCCCTGGGATTTCTCTCCAATTCTGGGTGGCCTTCTCCATATCTTCGGGAAGCATGAGAAGCATGAATCTGGCACGGCTGCAGTGCAATCACCGCTAAACAGTATGTGCGCTCAGTTTCTTTTGTCTTTTACTGGCTCACAGCTGTATTCAGTCCTCTCAAGTCTTGAACGGTCCACCCAGTACTCTCACACCTGCTTGCACATTCTGTTGAGTGGCGGCATTCTAGTTGTTAGTCTATGAGTACCTCCCACCCTAGGTGCTGGGCTGTGTTTATCAGCGCTTCTACTCATGGGAAAGGGAAGTGGGAGTCCTGGGAAGAAGCGGTCCCACCTTGTCCAGTTGTAAAAGTTGCTGGACTCTTGAGGTGGCAGTTGGGCCCAAGGTAAGCTAGGTAGACCATGGATGAAACCCGCAGCAGGGCCATGCAACACTTGGCAGTTGCAGCCACCATGTGGGATGGTCACAAATGCGGTAGTTATAGCACCACAGGAGCTGCTCACAACTTTGCCAGTTGAGGTCTTGCATGAACTGAACATAATCTCCATTAGTTGCATCCCCATATGGGCTGATCACACTAAGCAATTGCAGCCCCACAGGGGTCGATCACAATCTTCATCTGCTACAGTCCCACATGGGCTGATTACCCCATGCTATTACAGCACCAACAGAGGCTTGGTATTCTTGCGGTCTTGGAGTCGAAGTTCCTATCTGGAACCACCAGTATACTTTTGAGGGGGCTCTCAGATTCCAGGCTATTTATGAATCACTCTCCTGCAGCCCACATCAAAAGGCTTCTTCACCTTTCACGGAGAATGCCATCCCGCCACTCACCTCTACCATCCACAATATGGCATGTTCAGGATGCCCACTGAGCAGATCCTCACTCTCTCTCACTCGTTCCATCCCGCAAAGACTGTCTAATAGGAGCTCTTTCTCCTCCCTTCTCACTTTATAGCTTGGTTTTCTCTCTACAGCTACAGGAAGGCGAGTAATACACTTCACTATCTCGGAGCACAATCCTAACCTCCATTTTGTGGGAGGCCAACTGTCGGAATCCAAAATGGATCCTACAGGTCTGTATTAAACTCGCTTACTCACATATTCCATGCATCTATCACACAGGCTACAAACATTAACATGCTTTGCACGGACTCATGATCTTAGCGCTAAGAAGTGCATGGAAGCACAACATCACACAAATTGGCCAGCTGTCTTGTACTCCAGCGAGACAGATAAAAAGGTTAGATAACAGTATTAATTCTCTATACACGGTATGCTTGTATCACTGCTTTATGGACTAAACCCACGACTGGAACAATGGTCCACTGTCAGCAAATGAGGGCACGCTTGGGGCACCCTTCCAGGTCACAGTGAAGTATATAAAAAAAGTGGTGGATAAAATGTTTGAATTCCTTAGGCCAAATCCCAGCCCATCATTATTTACCACACCATGTCACCTCAGTTTGGGCCAAGCCAAAATGGAAATCGGTCTTGACCCTGCTCCAATAGTAACACCTTATATATAGTGTTTTAAAATGTCGAATTGTATTATCAAGTGCTATTTAGAAAAGCTAATATTAAATAAGAATAATAATAGAGAGCAGTCAGAGTTTAATACAGAGTAGGGGTTCCAAGTGCTATTCTAGGTGGGGACACTTGGATCACTGACAGAATATTGGAAACAAAATGTATTGTGTGGGTAGAATCTTGTGTGAAAAATATTGAGCATCAAAATATCGAGAAGGTAAGTGCAAACAGGTAAGTGTAGAATTTTGATTCTTAACTCTAAATCTACGTACCTTGAAGATATGTATATATCATCAAGGTACATATATGTAGAGATATATATAAATATAGTAAAACTTTGCTTACCTATAGAAACGTACCTTCACAATACGTTTGTCCTCGATATACTTGACACTATATTTTGTCCCACTATATTTTTGTTGACGATATTCTGTGCAAATAAGAAAAAAATAGAGACTCAGTGTTTTGTGCATTATTTTCTGCAATTATATTCTATGTAGTTAAGTATGGGAACCATGGGATGTTGGCATCTAGATGAAGGTTCTGAGTTTATTGTGGGCAAATGTTTTTGTGGACCAATAATTGAAAACCTGACTTGTAATGCTTCTTTATCCTTCCTTTTGGCTTACCCAACACCTAACGCCTGTCCTCATGAATCTTCTTCAGATCCCTCCCCCTCAACAACTAAGTTCTGAGTGCACAAGTACACTCTAAGGAAAAAGAGGCAGGAGGAAAATGACAGCTAAAGAGAAAGAAGGGAGATTCTCCTTCTGCTTCATTGATATGGTGATTTTTGGGTATTCTGGGCAAGCTGAGGGTTTTATTACCATTAGTACAGAGTGTACTGTGGTTCCTGTCATGGGTGAGAGGGACCCACTGCCCCCTAATTGTGGCTTGACTTTTACTAAGACATTGGTAGCCTGAGGTACATTTTTCTTGCTTGCAATAAGGCCACTGTGCAATCTGAATACTTTGCTACTAGATGAGTGTCTTTCATAATAAAGCTCAGTGAGTTAAATTTCTACCCCTGTTATCTGTTTATCACTTAGGTTAAGCATCTGAAATACAACAGCCAAACCAAGCCTTTCATTATTGTGAGGTTTATAAATTGTAATAACTCTCTACAATTCTACATAACAGAAAAACTTGGGGTAGAGACTACTGCATAAAAACACGATCATCCAATGCAGTCATGCTGTGTATCCCAAGGATTCCCAACTTGCAAGGGAGAGGTCTCTTATTTCCTGCTCCTAAGACCATCAGTGCTTGATGCTTCATCTCCCTTCTTTGCCTTGGCTGTTTCATTCTCCAAAGATAGGGCCTCTTGGTGTCATTTTATTTCCCATTAGTGTCTGGACAGTTACTGAGCTATGGAGGAGTATAGAAGTTCTACATGCCTTGCAGTTACCCCTCTAGCACACCGAAATGCCTCACCCGAGCTACTCTTTCTTGTACAATACCCTTTAGCTGTGCCTCATTTTCATTCTGGCATTGTTTTGCCTGCCCTTTATGCAGGAAGAAGAACTGTTGAGAGTGGTTATGAGAATAGCCTCAGACACTCCCACATTTGGAAACTGGGAAGAGGGAGAATTAGAACAACAAGCATTGGCATAGCCAATAGGTCTCGCCTTTGGGACCTTGTATGTGTTTAGCCATGCAACAGTTGCATAACTAAATACTTATAAGGTCCCAAAAGGGAGACCTATTGGCTATGCCAAGCGACCGTGCGGCCGCGAAAGTGAAAGTGATCGCGATCACGATCAAACATCAAAGCGGCCTTGCGGCCGCGAAAGTGGAAGTAATCGTGGTAAAGCGTGGCGCGCGCGCCCGCGCACATGCACTGTAGCTCTAGGCTGGCCTGGTAGCACTTTTTGGAGCCCTCTCAATAAGTCTCGCCAGACCAGCGCATGCGCTGGGTCAGGCGAGACCTAAAAACATTTGAGAGAATCTATTTTGGCCACTGACTTATACAGAAGCGTAGGCATTTGAGATGGGAAACAGCTACATTTAAGTCATTTGTGGCTTAAAAAAATCAAGAGCCTTCCAATGAATCTGGTGTGTTAGCTTGTGTGTGATTCAGTGTGATGGTTGCATCCTGTTTGGTCGATGCATTCTTCACACATTATTCTCTGAAGTGGCCTTGTTTTTCTTACTGTTTCATGTTCGACTGAGTTCTCACCTTCTACCTACACCGTAGACCTTATTAAGTGCCTTAGAACTCATAATGAATGAATATGACAGCAATAGATAAACTCTCCTCATCTTCGTAACCTATGTGAGTTTGAGAAGCCTGGTATCATGGTCGTCACTGACGAAGCGGAAGTTTTCTACATCCCAATATTTGGGTGTAATCATTATATGAACCACGCCACTGGTTGCCAGGGCCTTTGTTCGATGAGAAGAAGAAATAAAATGAAGCAAACATCTACATTAATCCAATTACATGAAAAATCATTATTGACTTTTAATACAGTAAATATGGAGAATTTGTATGAGTCAAAGGGCTTTATTTTTGATTCTTTTTAATATTTCATTTCTTATTTAGTAAGAATAAATCTTTTAAGTATCCGCATTCAAAGTTTAAGTAATCCAATTAAATAAAATATAATATTTGGTATATTAACAGTTACTATTGTAATACGACAGGCATGTTCCATAAAGGAGGACCCCTAATCTAAATTAAAATGGAATAAGGTGTCAGCTGGGATACTCAATAAAGAGTTCTAATAAGAGAATAAATGCATAAACATTAAGCCTTTGCACTTCAAGCTGAAAAGTATTCTCATCTATAAATCAGCAGACATAAAAGAAACAGCCTAAGCAGCCTCTCAGGCAGAAAGATATAAGAAACTCAAAGATGAGTCCCCAGTCCATGCGAGTGACAGAAGCTCAAGGGAAAAAGCCCTCCTGAGTGGAAAGTTCAGAGGAAAAGATCTGTCCTGCTCTACAAACACGCATTAATAGAAACACACAACATTCTAGGTGGCAACATATTTTCTTTCATCTCCTGCATCCTCCAATAGGGTTAGCAGTAATCTACTGGGAATATGCATACTCCCCATTTTCTCAGATTCGTACAATGGTCCATAGACGTTAGAACTTGAACAGACGCATCGTTCACATTCTGTGTTCCAGACTGTTCTTACTGTTGCCTTCTCTCTTCTTGGTGAGAACCTAACTGTTAGAACTGGGGGTCTCTAGTTGGCTGAGGTAGGTACATTAGGCCAAATAGGGACCCTTGCTTCTAAGTTAGGGAAAAGAGGGACACATTCTCAGATAGCCCCTGCTCACCCCCTCGGTAGCTTGGCACGAGCAGCCAGGCATATCTCCAAGGCAAATGTGTAAAGTATTTGCAACCCCGCTCTCAGTTACCCAATGATGACACCACAAATGGACTCTACACGAGTTTCATAAAAATCAAGTATATGTTTATATAAAAAGATATACGATGAGACCACACAATAAAAATCCTTCATATGCGTATTTATAATATTTCACCTGGCCGGTTATTAGGCCTGCAAGCCATTGTAGGTTCTTGCAGTATTAAGGAGCAATTCTAGATGATCCAATGCAGTCCTAAGGCAATGCTATGCAGTTCGTAATGCAAGAATCAGGCACTTGGCAATGTACAAATAATGCAGTTCGTTATGCAACAATCAGACAGGTCGTTATGCAAAAATAATGCAATGCGTAATGCAACAATCAGTCAGTTCGTTATGCAAAATAATGCAATGCGTAATGCAACAATCAGGTAGTTCGTTATGCAGAAATAATGCAATATGTAATGCAACAATCAGGCAGTTCGTTATGCAGAAGTAATGCAATGCGTAATGCACAATCAGGCAGTTTGTAATACCAAAATAATGTACTCCGGCACCGGTCACGGTGCTCCGGGTGGTCTTTATGCCTCTCTCGCTGACTCGCGGTCAGCTGCTGCCAAAATATGCCCCCCAACAAAGGTATGGTGTAAAAAAAAAGTGTAGCTCCACACTCCGGCCCCGGTACTGCCACTCCTCGGCAAGTACGGGCCGCAATACGGACTTCAGCGGAGGCTCGTGCTGCACAGGGGGGAAAGGCCCGAGAGCGTTTCTCTCGTAGACCGCACCCTGCCCCAGGAGCGACACACACACGCTCGCTGAGCGCTACCTGGGGGTGCAATCTCACGCTCCTCACCTCTCCTCGCGACTTGGGCCTCCGATGTGACTTCGTTGATCTTGGGGAGTGGAACCTGGGCCCCCGACAGGGTTGGTTCGAGGTCCCTCCTTGACAAAGACAGGCTCGGACCGGCGGCACAGCTCCTCTGTGGATGCCGGTCCGGGCCAATGGCAATAACGCAGGTCTCAGGCTGCAACAGGGCACACGCACACAGATTCGCTGAAACTCACTTAAGCTCTGGGTGCCCACGATCACAGGGCAATTCTCACGATGGTTTTAGGCTGCACAAAGCACACGCACATAGCGTCGCTGAGACTCACTTGAGCTTCGGGTGTACACGATCACAGGGCAATCCTCACGAAGGTCTCAGGCTGCACGAAGCACACGCACACAGCGTCGCTGAGACTCACTTGGATTCCGGGTGCACACTATCACAGGACAATCTCTCTTTAAGGCTACTGGTGTGGGTGGCACAATTAGTGCTGAAGGCCCACTAGTAGCATTTACATTACCAGCTCTGGCACACATAGTGCACTTTACTAGTAAAACAAATATACCAATTATGGACAACCAATTACCATTACACTTTACACAGGGAGCACTTGCACTTTGACACTGATCAGCAGTGGCAAAGTGTCCAAAGCGTCTAAGTTGGCAACACAATTGTCAGAAAAAAGGTCTAGGGGGAAGGCAAAAAGTTTAGGGAACTTTAGACAAAAAGGGCCAAGTCCAACACTATCAGTAGTCTAATATAAAACAAATCCCTATTCACAAACTAACAGAAGGTTTCTGAAAGTTACATCTGCAGCAAAAGAGAAGAAAACATTTTATGGAAAATAATTATCCAATACGGAAAAACAGGCCTTTCAATGTTAAAACAATATTTTTAGTTAGCATGACATCGACAGTTAACCCCTTAACTGTTGGGATTCCCCCACCCCAAGCCTTTCTTTGTCTATTTGAGGTGGTTTGTGCTAAGGCCATAACTTTTTTTCCACATAAGGTATCCACTGCACATTTGTGTCCTTTTTTCCCAACATCCTGGGGATTCTAAAGGTCCCCAGGGTTTGTGAATTACTCTGGAGGGGACTAAGAAAATAGGCAAAATGTAGCGCCATTTTTAGTTTTGGGGAAAAATAGAAGAAATGTGCTCAGGATAAAAGCGTCTTATGTTTCTCATAAAAATGGCTCTACGAATGGTTTGCTGTACTAAACTTACCATCTTCCCATCTTGGAGGAACATACACAGCTGAATAAAAAACACATTTTTAGGAATTTTTCAAAGAGGCAGCCAATTTTTCCCATTTATTGTGCTCTCTACTAACGTCCAGTTTGTGGTGGAAACTAGTGTAAAACCCATGGGTGAGCCAGGAAAGCTACAGATTTCTAAAAAAGTAGACAAAATTACAAATTCAGCAAGGGGTCACTTTTGTTGATCCCTCAAGGTTTTTCCAACAAAGTCCAGAATCGTCAGGAACCAAAAAGATTCCTACCACCCAGTATTACCCCATTTGTTCCAATAAAGACGCTGAACCACTTATGTGGCTGGGCCTATTGCCTGTGACATAAACAGATCAAACCAAGGTCAATGGGAGTCCCATGGCACAAAACACAACATGAGGCTCAGGAAGACATGTCTTTCATGCGTTTTTAGTGCTCTCACTGTGGTAAATCCAACTCCTTCCTACAAAGCCAACAATGCAACAATGCAAAATGGGCCAGTCGAGAAAAGCACACCGCTGCCTGCTGGTGTGACACAATGCAAAGGGGTGCTTTTCCCAAGTAATCCATTTACCACTATGGGCCCAGCTAAGGAACTGAGCGACCCATTTTTGCATTGTTGACTTTGTCTAGGGATACTCATGTATGTGTATGTGTGACCATTTTCTCCACACAATGCAAAGGTGCGATTCTCTTGAATAACTCGTTTCCCCACCGAAACTGTCAGATTAACTTAATGCCCAGTATACATTGAAGGCTCTATTTTGGAGTAGTATTGCTAACAGGATGCCTTATTAAAGATCTAAAGATTCCTCGGTTTCTAGGGAACTTGAGTCAGGCTATGTTTGTCCTGATGAGATCCGAAAAGTAACGATGGGTCAAAACATTGATGTCCCCTCCAAAAGCTGCTTTGAAAACATGTTATGATTCACTAAGAGATAACATATATGAACAGACAGGATTCTACGCTTATGTTTCCTTGATATAAAATCCTGTACAACCTTGGTATCTGGTCAGAGTCTTGTTCTATGGTGTGTATATGTATATACAACAAACAAATGATGGACGGAATGCTGATAATGCATACATTCTCCCCCAGTCAAGAGATCTGGGTTAAATCCATCGTTCTTTTGCCCACTACACCACCCCAGTTTAGACATGGCCATATGCAAATCAGTCTTGACCCTGTGCCTCATGGGAACAGTCCAGCCCGAACTGCCAAGCCATGTCTTCCCTGGACCGGAATCAAGCATCCTAGGACCGGTTTCTGGCTATCAGCCGTCATCAGCCAGGATAGCTTGACTCCAGTGGCGTAGTGAGCACGGGTCCCACGTCTGGGAATACCCATCCCACTTAGGGCGAAAAGCGTTACAACAAACAAATGATGGACGGAATGCTGACAATGCATACATTCTCCCCCAGTCGAGAGATCTGGGTTAAATCCATCGTTCTTTTGCCCACTACACCACCCCAGTTTAGACATGGCCATATGTAAATCAGTCTTGACCCTGTGCCTCATGGGAACAGTCCAGCCCGAACTGCCAAGCCATGTCTTCCCTGGACCGGAATCAAGCATCCTAGGACCGGTTTCTGGCTATCAGCCGTCATCAGCCAGGATAGCTTGACTCCAGTGGCGTAGTGAGCACGGGTCCCACGTCTGGGAATACCCATCCCACTTAGGGCGAAAAGCGTTACAACAAACAAATGATGGACGGAATGCTGACAATGCATACATTCTCCCCCAGTCATATATATATTCCACCCAGAAAAAGCTCCTTCTGGATACACAGGGACCCTTGAGAAGTGACGCACACGCCGGCAGAGCGTACCGGCAACAAAATTTGCATAAAGTTCCAACGTACCGTGCGCTCTCAGGACATTAAAGATTCGGAAACAAAATAAGCTTGGCACAAAGCGTTTAATTTACATAACGCGTTTCGACTACAGCCGTAGTCTTGGTCACAACACAGCAGTTGATAGGCTTAAATAGCAGTGCATGAAATTGACACATCTGAACCGGAAGTAGGAAGTAAAATATTTCCGTAATGCTTGGTGGCCATGATGGAATGGGAGAATAAAGTAACGTAACGTGAATGCTCCATTCAATTCAAAAGACCCATTAATGTCGCCACAACCCACTCAGAATTGACTGGATGCGTGACTGTACCTTTTGAATAACAGCAAGCATTAACATCCTTGCAAAAGAATACTGGCGAGTGCAATAGAAATATCAGACATCTTGAATAGTATGGTCAAAGCATAGCCACAAGTGTATCAGGAGTTAACAGGCATAAATGCTAACCTTGCTTTATGAGAGACTAAATCAGTTTGGCAATGTCAAATTTTCAAAACTAATGGGGCGCTCCGCTCAGCTCCTACCCTGAAAGTCTCGGGGTGATTCGTCAAGCGGGGGCCGAGAAAAAAGGGGGGGTCCCAAAACGCGTTTTCCCCATGCATTTTTCCATAGGACCTTTAGACACAGCTACAGCCCGAACGGCTGAACAGAATTACTTGAAATTTGGCAGAGAGGTAGCCATAAGGTCAAGGAAGTGCCTTTTGCAGGTCTTGTGTAAATCTGTTCAGTATTTCCTGAGAAAATAGCATTTAAAAGCATATCAATATCTATACGCGCGCACCGTGCGCGCACTGTGCGCGCACCCTGCCGTGCGCGAGCGCAATTCTGATTGGTTGTCAGATGTCGGTAAACATTCGAATCGGTCGAAACCAGGAAGTGTCGGCCGCCATTTTGTCTCTCGCAGTCTGAGGGGGTGTAAAAAAAAGGTGGAGAACGTGAAAAGGGGGCAGAGTGGACAGTTCCTGACCCCCTAACCTTGGTCAGGGGGTCACAGAATGACCCCCAAGGGAGAAAAAAAAAATGTTTTTTTATTAACAATCGCGAGGTGCGCGCACTCTGCGCGCACGGCACGCACTGCGAACCGTGGGTGCTTGGTGCGCGAAGCGCACCGAGCGCCCACAGCGCTCGCACGTCAGATATTACATCACTGATGACATATGTGTCTTTCTGAAAAACTAAATAATAGGAATATATGTATAGCTAAAGATTAATGGAAGAAGACATGGGTAAATAAGTGTCTAAATACAGTGATGTAATATCTGACGTCATCAGCAGAGGATTGCGGTCGCGTGAGTTATAGTTGCCAGCACTAACTATAACGGGGGAATTTCATTGGTTTTTTACGAGTGAAATGTCCAGCTAACTATAACATGTGTGAAACCTATGGTTTTTTAAGTGAATTTGCAAGGTTTTTTAAATGCTAATTCCTAACTATAACGTGACTGAAACCTATGGTTTTTTCAAGTGAATATATATATATATATATATATATATATATAGATATATATATATATATATATATATATACGACCAAGGCTCACCTCAAGGAAAGACCGGGCACACACAGAGGATTGCATGGAACGGCAATTTTATTGGAACGGCATAATGCATTTCGGAGAGTTCCTTCTTCAGATGCCTTCCTCCAACAAACAGTGCTGTCAGTTTCCAAACTTAAAAGGCGCTTGCTTCACTATGATAGGCGAGAAGCAACTGGTGGGCGTGTCAGGATTACGAGCACCTCTGGTGAATACCTTCCCCATGTGGGTGGCGCTCACGTTCCTGCCAGTACCATCAAAGTTCCAAGCACCACACTACCGTTCCCACAATCCAACATCCTGCCGCTTTCATGCTCTTCGGGAAATCCCGACCTGGCATCTTGGACTGAAATCAGTCCCAACGAATGTTGCTAGAAGTTTCAAGCAGCGGTGGTACGGCAGTTTTCCAAAAACATTGAAAGTCACCAAAAGTTGCCACTGATTCCTGCCGTACTTCCTAAGGATGGGGTGCCCATGGTGCTTAGTGGCCACGCACCAAAATACAACGACCAAGGCTCACCTCACGGAAAGACCGGGCACACACAGAGGATTGCTTGGAATGGCAATTTTATTGGAACGGCATAATGCATTTCGGAGAGTTCCTTCTTCAGATGCCTTCCCCCAACAAACAGTGCTGTCAGTTTCCAAACTTAAAATGCGCTTGCTTCGCTATGATAGGCGAGAATCAACTGGTGGGCGTGTCAGGATTACGAGCACCTCTGGTGAATACCTTCCTCATGTGGGGCGCTCACGTTCCTGCCATTACCATCAAAGTTCCAAGCACCACACTACCGTTCCCACAATCCAACATCCTGCCGCTTACATGCTCTTCGGGAAATCCCGATCTGGCATCTTGGACTGAAATCAGTCCCAACGAATGTTGCTAGAAGTTTCAAGCAGCGGCGGTACGGCAGTTTTCCAAAAACATTGAAAGTCACCAAAAGTTGCCACTGATTCCTGCCGTACTTCTTAAGGATGGGGTGCCCATGGTGCTTAGTGGCCACGCACCAAAATACAACGGCCAAGGCTCACCTCACGGAAAGACCGGGCACACACAGAGGATTGCTTGGAACGGCAATTTTATTGGAACGGCATAATGCATTTCGGAGAGTTCCTTCTTCACATGCCTTCCCCCAACAAACAGTGCTGTCAGTTTCCAAACTTAAAAGGCTCTTGCTTCGCTATGATAGGCGAGAATCAACTGGTGGGCGTGTCAGGATTACGAGCACCTCTGGTGAATACATTCCCCATGTGGGTGGCGCTCACGTTCCTGCCATTACCATCAAAGTTCCAAGCACCACACTACCGTTCCCACAATCCAACATCCTGCCGTTTCCATGCTCTTCGGGAAATCCCGACCTGGCATCTTGGACTGAAATCAGTCCCAACGAATGTTGCTAGAAGTTTCAAGCAGCGGCGGTACGGCAGTTTTCCAAAAACATTGAAAGTCACCAAAAGTTGCCACTGATTCCTGCCGTACTTCTTAAGGATGGGGTGCCCATGGTGCTTAGTGGCCACGCACCAAAATACAATACAACGACCAAGGCTCACCTCACGGAAAGACCGGGCACACACAGAGGATTGCTTGGAACGGCAATTTTATTGGAACGGCATAATGCATTTCGGAGAGTTCCTTCTTCAGATGCCTTCCCCCAACAAACAGTGCTGTCAGTTTCCAAACTTAAAAGGCGCTTGCTTCGCTATGGTAGGCGAGAATCAACTGGTGGGCGTGTCAGGATTACGAGCACCTCTGGTGAATACCTTCCCCATGTGGGTGGCGCTCACGTTCCTGCCATTACCATCAAAGTTCCAAGCACCACACTACCGTTCCCACAATCCAACATCCTGCCGCTTCCATGCTCTTCGGGAAATCCCGACCTGGCATCTTGGACTGAAATCAGTCCCAACGAATCTTGCTAGAAGTTTCAAGCAGCGGTGGTACGGCAGTTTTCCAAAAACATTGAAAGTCACCAAAAGTTGCCACTGATTCCTGCCGTACTTCTTAAGGATGGGGTGCCCATGGTGCTTAGTGGCCACGCACCAAAATACAACGATCAAGGCTCACCTCACGGAAAGACCGGGCACACACAGAGGATTGCTTGGAACAGCAATTTTATTGGAACGGCATAATGCATTTCGGAGAGTTCCTTCTTCAGATGCCTTCCCCCAACAAACAGTGCTGTCAGTTTCCAAACTTAAAAGGCGCTTGCTTCGCTATGATAGGCGAGAATCAACTGGTGGGCGTGTCAGGATTACGAGCACCTCTGGTGAATACCTTCCCCATGTGGGTGGCGCTCACGTTCCTGCCATTACCATCAAAGTTCCAAGCACCACACTACCGTTCCCACAATCCAACATCCTGCCGCTTCCATGCTCTTCGGGAAATCCCAACCTGCCATCTTGGACTGAAATCAGTCCCAACGAATGTTGCTAGAAGTTTCAAGCAGCGGCGGTACGGCAGTTTTCCAAAAACATTGAAAGTCACCAAAAGTTGCCACTGATTTCTGCCGTACTTCTTAAGGATGGGGTGCCCATGGTGCTTAGTGGCCACGCACCAAAATACAACGACCAAGGCTCACCTCACGGAAAGACTGGGCACACACAGAGGATTGCTTGGAACAGCAATTTTATTGGAACGGCATAATGCATTTCGGAGAGTTCCTTCTTCAGATTCCTTCCCCCAACAAACAGTGCTGTCAGTTTCCAAACTTAAAAGGCGCTTGCTTCGCTATGATAGGCGAGAATCAACTGGTGGGCGTGTCAGGATTACGAGCACCTCTGGTGAATACCTTCCCCATGTGGGTGGCGCTTACGTTCCTGCCATTACCATCAAAGTTCCAAGCACCACACTACCGTTCCCACAATCCAACATCCTGCCGCTTCCATGCTCTTCGGGAAATCCCGACCTGGCATCTTAGACTGAAATCAGTCCCAACGAATGTTGCTAGAAGTTTCAAGCAGCGGCGGTACGGCAGTTTTCCAAAAACATTGAAAGTCACCAAAAGTTGCCACTGATTCCTGCCGTACTTCTTAAGGATGGGGTGCCCATAGTGCTTAGTGGCCACGCACCAAAATACAACGACCAAGGCTCACCTCACGGAAAGACCGGGCACACACAGAGGATTGCTTGGAACGGCAATTTTATTGGAACGGCATAATGCATTTCGGAGAGTTCCTTCTTCAGATGCCTTCCCCCAACAAACAGTGCTGTCAGTTTCCAAACTTAAAAAGCGCTTGCTTCGCTATGATAGGTGAGAATCAACTGGTGGGCGTGTCAGGATTACGAGCACCTCTGGATTCTATATTCACTGAAAAAACGATAGGTTTCAGGCACGTTATAGTTAGGAATTAGCATTTAAAAAACCTTAGAAATTCACTGAAAAAACCATAGGTTTCAGGGGCGTTATAGTTAGCTGGACTTTTCACTCGTACAAAACCATTGAAATTCCCCCGCTATAGTCAGTTCAGCTAACTACTACTCGCGCGCCCGCAATGCTCTGCTGATGACGTTACATATTACATCACTCATGACATGGTCAGTGACATCACTCATGACATCACTGATGACATTTCAAATTACATCACTGATGACATCACTGATGACATCATCCAGTGAATGTGTGTTTTTCTGAAAATTACATATGTTTTATATATGTATATCTCAAGGTCGATGGAAGAATAAATGGGTATATAAGTGTCTAAATGGATGATTTGTTTTTGAAAAATTGATTGTATAACTGACTGATTAAGTGTATCTTAGTGAATACATTGCTTAGTGAGTAATGTTTAAATATCTAAATATCTGTATCAGTCTCTCACTTTGTGTATAAGTGGCTGCATGGGTTGGTGAGTAGCTACATGAGTGTCTATATAGGTTATTAGTTGGTTTTTTGAGCATCAGTATGAGTGTCTGAGTGTCTGTATGGTTCGGTGGAGGGTATTACGTAGTGCATAGGTGCATGAATGAGCGACTCACTGTTTGTATGTGTTGAAGACAGCATGTGTGCAGGACTGTATGGGTGGATGAGTGTGTGCATGGGTGTGTTAGTGAGTGAATGACTGTCTCAATAGTGTCTTTATGAGTAACTACATATGTTTTAAACTAGTATATATGACTATTGGTGTATATAAGTGAGTATATGTGAGAGTGAGAGATTGGAAGAGTTCCTGTATGAATAAGTATGTGTTTCTATAAGTGATTGTTTAAAAGACTAAGTATGTGTAAGTTTCTGTAGAATTAAGTGTGGTGGTGTGTGTATAACTGTATATGTAAGTAAATGGATGTTTGATTCTTTATTAGCATGAGTGACTATGTGTGTGAGTAACTCTATGGATGAGTGGCGTTATGTAACAGGATGTATAGGTGTATGAGTGCATATGATTAGTGAGTACATGTATGAGTGACTGTATAGGACTGTTGGTGAATGAGTGGATGTGTATTTGGATCTTAGAATTACTGAATAGGTTGTTGTAACTGGTATTGGTATGTCCATTGTTTTTTTGAAAATTTTAGTTTCTATTTTTGAATGTGTGTATCAAAGGTTATATTAGGGGGAGAGGAGGTCTGCCACTCTATCACAAGGATGATGTCATCAGTGATGTCATCAGTGATGTTATTTGAGATGTCATCAGTGATGTCATGAGTGATGTCACTGACCATGTCATGAGTGATGTAATATGTGACGTCATCAGCAGTGCATTGCGGGCGCGCGAGTTATAGTTAGCTGAACTAACTATAACGGGGGAATTTCAATGGTTTTGTACGAGTGAAAAGTCAAGCTAACTATAACGCCCCTGAAACCTATGTTTTTTTTCAGTGAATTTCTAAGGTTTTTTAAATGCTAATTCCTAACTATAACGTGCCTGAAACCTATGGTTTTTTCAGTGAATTTCAAAGGTTTTTTAAACGCTAATTTCTAACTATGCCTACAGAGATAGGACATGTGAAAAAAGAAGAAAAAACGCACAGGAAGAAAAAAAAGAAATGCAGAAAGAAGTAACAGAAGTCCTCAAAGACGAAGAAAAGTGCAGGAAGAAGGATAACGTGCAGAAAGAACAAACAGAAGAGCAGAAAGAAGCCTTGTTGCAAAATCATCCTGTACCCTCAACTTTTTCAGACGGGCACTGGTGGTAACTGAGTCTGACTAACCAGTCCTAGAGTCAGTGCCATGTTAAAAGACACTCAGAATACAGTGAAAGCACCTACATACACTAGGGAACACTATGCGTTGGGGTCCCCCTGTGATTAGCATGACCTCATCTGTATATAATGGGGCAGGGGAATAAAACTACCTCTTAAAACGCACCACAGGGCGTGTTTGCACACGTCACCTCAGGCCCCGTCCCCTCCCTTCCCCACTGTGTAAACACACCCTGTGGCCGTTTTAAGTTGGGAGATTAAGTCCCCTTGAATCCTGAGGGTCCCTAGCATCCAACTAGACCACTAGGTACCTCCAGTAAGCGCCACAGAGCTGCGTTGCAGAGAGAAATAAAAAGGGGCACGGCCTAGACCACCTCTCTGCAACGCAGCACAGTGGCGCTTACTGGAAGCACCTGGTGGGCTAGTTGGCCCCCAGGGTTCCTCAGGATTCAAGGGGAATTATTTCCCCAACTTGAAACGTGCCACAGGGCGTGTTTGCACACGTTAACTCAGGCCCCGTCCCCTCCCTTCATCACTGTGTAAACACGCCCTGTGGTCGTTTTTAGTTGGGAGATTAGGTTCATTTGAATCCTGAGGGTCCCTAGGGTCCAACTAGCCCACTAGGTACCTCCAGTAAGCGCCACAGAGCTGCGTTGCAGAGAGGTGTAAAAAGTGGCACGGCCTGGACTACCTCTCTGCAACGCAGAGCAGTGGCGCTTACTGGAAGCACCTTGTGGGCTAGTTGGCCCCCAGGGTCCCTCAGGATTGAAGGGGAATTAATTCCCCAATTTAAAACGCGCCACAGGGCGTGTTTGCACACGTCACCTCAGGCCCCGTCCCCTCCCTTCACCACTGTGTAAACGCGCCCTGTGGCCATTCTAAGTTGAAAGATTAAGTCCCCTTGAATCCTAAGGGTCCCTAGGGTCAAACTAGCCCACTAGGTACCTCCAGTAAGCGACACAGAGCTGCGTTGCATAGAGGTGTAAAAAGGGGCGTGACCTCAGAACACCTGTCTGCAACGCAGCTCCTTGGCGCATACTGGATATACCTGTTGGGCTAGTTGGCCCTCAGGGACCCTCAGTATTGAAGGGGAATCAATTCCCCAACTTACAACTGGCCAGAGGGCGCGTTTGCAGAGTGCTGCAAGGAGGGGGCGTGGCCTCTGGCGCGATGTCTGTCTTTTATTTATTTTATTTTTTCAAGAAGGCGGGCTGTGTGGCCCCCCTTCTTTTTCTAATTTATTGGCCCTGGGGACCCCATCCCCCAGGGCCTGCACCCTAATTTTTGTTGAAAAAAATTAATTTGGAAGGGGGCCGCGTGGCCCCCCTCCCAAGGCCTTAATCGGCCCCGGGGACCCCAACCCCCGGGTCATGGCCTTTTTTTTTGTATTATTCTTTAGGAGGGGGGCTGCGTTGCCCCCCTCCTCAGGCCACTTATGGCCCCGGGAACCCCATCCCCCGGGGCCGGCCTTTGTTTTTTATTATTTAAAAAAAATACAAATTTATAGAAACACCTAGGACATGCTGGACAAACCGTATGTACCTATCACCATGACTATTTGCGTGATGTTCATTAAAATGCAACTATGCATACAATGAATCCACGTGGAATGTTTTTACACCGCTAGTGAAGCTCTGATGTGTCTGACGCCCTATCGTGCCTAATCCCGGCGCCCCCGCCGGTGGGTACTCTCCAAGTAGACACCCTTGTCGTTTATTTATACAAACATGGGTAGCTATTGACGGGCACATTTAATACACACGCACACCAAGCCATTCAAAAGGGATTCGACAAAAATTCGACCAAACTATGCAAGAAACCCCCCCTCACGGTTAATAAAACACACATCCACCGCCGGATGTGTAATACTTTTTATTTTACTCTGTGGAAAGGAGACGAACCTCACTTGAGAGTCACAGCGTGCTCCTGGCTGAGCCCAATGCTGTGTTACACCCACCAGTACCCACCGAGTGCCACACACCTCTGTGTTGTATTCCACCAGCTAGTGCGTATGCTATGACACACTCTAGCCCATGTGCACTGTAACACCACCCCGTGAATATGTCATGCCACACTTGCCTTCGCACGGGTTATATTGCCCCATCTAACGTGCCTTCCTCGATGCCTATGTTATAACGCACAGCGCTATGCCATACATATTACAATCTGGTATCCTTATCTTTGTCACAGTGCATATGCAACGTTACACTCCCCAGCACATATTTTATATTACAACTTTAGAGGCTAGTTAGGTTACACAACACTGCCCTGTGCATATTACACTCCAAGGCGCATATCGCATAGCACGTGCTAGTGCCTGTGCTATCTCGCGCTCTCCAATGAATCTGTCATTGCGCACAATGTATTGCATATTATATTTCACGCCCCGGTTCATCTTATATCACACTTTTTGGTGCATAGTTTATACCATATACTATATCTAGTTTTCATTTTCAATCGTGCTCTCAGAACTATGTTCTATATAACAGTGCTTCCACCTACCCTTTTCACGAGCATTACATTTTGCGATGGGGGGTGGAGGGTCAGAGGGTGTTTCTGCCAAGTGAGCCCAGAGTCACAGTCACAAACGTCCTCTTCTTCCTGAATAAAAGTGAGATTATGCTGCATACTTGTTCATATTTTAAGTAGTTCGCACAGACACACATTTTAAAAACAATAAAGTTCCTAATACCCACCTTCTCTGAACAGTTAGCTTGCTGCCCCATCCACCTCCTCCCTATCCTCTGTTGTCTGAATCCATGGACTAGCCTCCTCCCTCCTGCCATGCATGGTCTGATGTGCTGTCACTGCACTCCATTTAGCATGATGTACCAGTCCACTCCTCCTGCCCTCCATTGCCCAATTCTATGGCCCATCATTGACCTCCTGCTTAGCCTCTGTGCTTAGCTTGCTGCCCCTATTCTCCTTCCCCCTGCCCTCCGATGTCTTTGTGCATGCCCCTGCTCCATCCTTTTTGCCCACCATGTTCCATGGACCTGCCACTCCTATCTACTCTGATTGTTCTGTTGAGCTGCCACTCCCCTCCCACCTGCCTAGCATTGTCAGATGACTGTAACCTGTCCCTGCCACCTCCACCCTGCCTGTCCACATGCCATGCCCCTATCCCCTTCCTCCTGTCCTCCATGGTCCATTTTACTGCCACACCCTTCTGCCCTCCCTGGTCAGTTGTGCTGCAACTGCTCCTCCTGCCTGCCCCACGCAGTCTGTTGTGAGGCCCCTTCCCCTGAACTCTCTTGCCTGTGCCCAGGTCCTGACCCTCCCGTCTATCCTCCATGGTCCTTTGTGCATGCCCCTGCACCCTCCTTCTTGCCCATCATAGCCATTGTGCTGCCACTAACCCTTCCGCTTGCCATGCACGGTCTTCTGTGCTGCCATGGCCCCTCTCACCGTCCCTGTGTGGTCAGCTAGCTGCCCCTCACCCCCTCCCACCTTCCCTCCATGGTCTGTGTGTTTGCCATCATAGTCTCACTGTTGCTCTCCATGGTGTGTCTTGTTTCTAGTGCCCATCCTGCCTGACCTCCATGGTCATCTTGCTGCTGCTGCACTGCCCCCTTGCCCCCAGCCCTCTGTTTCCATGCGCAGACCCCTATTCCCCCCTCCTGGCTTGTCTGTTCCATTGTAATGCCCCTGATCCGTCCCTCCTGCCCTTTATGGTCTGTTATGCTGCAGCTTTCTCTCCTGTCTGTCCATTATGGTCAGCTAGCTACCATTGCCTCTTTCCCCTCTGTTCTCTGTTGTCCATTTGCATGGTCCTGTCCCCTCCCTATTGCTTTCTATGGATTGTTGTGCTGCACTCCCGTCCCGCATGCCCTGTGTGGTGTATTGTGCTGCTGCAAACCCTGATGCCTGCCCTGTAGGGTCAGTTTGGTGCACCTCTCCATGTCCCTCCTGTCCTCTGTTATCCGAGTCCATGTCCCTACCCCAATTCCTCCTGCCTACCATGATCCAATGTACCATACTTGCGAACATTTTGAACTTGGAAAGAGGGAGATTTCGAAAAAAAAATGGGGTATTGATTTTCCCCTTTGAGTTACATTGAAAAAGAGGAGATTGTAGACAGGAGACAGATCAAATAATGCCCATTTGAGCTTAAAAACATTGGACGTTTCCTGGCTGAAACGGGTCTGTTGGCATGTATGGTTGTACTATCACTGCCTCTTCCTTCTGCCCACAATGGTCTATTATATTGCCACAGCCTCTCTTGCCAGTCCTGTATTGTTGGTTTGTTGCCCCTGCCCCCCTTTCCACTGCCCTCCATAGTCTGTTGCACTGCCACTGCCCTTCCTGCCTGCCCAGTGTGGTCAAATTGTTGCCTCTGCACTCTCCTACCTGCCTTCAATTTTCAGAGTCCGTGCCCCTGGCCTCTGCCTCTCAACAGTATCCCAATGAACAACTGGATTGCTAACATTCTATATTTATTACATAAGTGATGTAATCAAAACTGTAATACCTAGAGCATTTCCTTTAGAAATTACATATATGAGAGGGTCTTATTTGCATCAAAATTATGGTTAGTGCTCTAAAAAACTAAAATGAGGACACATTTTCTGAGTTTTCAAACAGCGACAAAGAACTTTTGAATTATTTGTAATCTTTATGTTTTTTTATCCAGTTGACCACTAGATTAAATGTTGCACTTCGGGGAGAGAATGTGGTGTTACTTCCAGAGCTGCAGACTTTGCAACTGCGGAACCAGGTTGGAGTTTCTGCTTCAGCTCAACATTCTGTGATTCTGGTCAAATCACTTAATCTCCCCATGTCTGCAACCAAAATGAATTTGATCTTGTGTGATGTAACCAATGCTCATGTAAAGCACTCCAATACCTGACAAGTCTGCACTATATACGACTGCAAATACACAAAAAATAAGTGTTTTGCACACTTTTGTCATTGGGCTACATGTGGGCTACATCTGGGTGATATTTGTGCTGCATTTGGGCTATTTTGTCTCTGGTGGCCATCTTGGGAGATTTATTTGTTATGAAGTTTCCTAATTTCCTCAATTACTGCAGCATCCTCAGTAGGAAATGCTTTCAGTTTTTTACTTTGATTCCATCAAGAAGGTATTCTGATATGTCACACATTTGCCATAAATTCTGAATGTTAGCACTCTAGTTGCTCATTAGATCACCAGGGAAGTCTGCTGCTGGTATTCAAAGTGTATGTTTCAGTCTGCATGTCAGAATTTTTTTATGAAATAGAAGAGGATTTTTCTTTCTGCAGCACTAATCATAATTTCTACGGCAAAATGAACCCCCTCATTTTGTTCCTTTGTAAATTAAATGTTTTAAGTGTTACCACTTTATTCCAATCAAGATGGCTTCAGGTGGGCCATACTTTTGTCATAAGTAAGACTGTTAGTGCTGTAGTTGTTCGTTAGAACACTCTGGGACATTCTGTCATTGGGCTATACTTGGGCTACATCTGGGTGATATTTGGGCTACATTTGGGCTCTTATGTCTCTGGTGGCCATTTTGGGAGACTTATTTGTTTTGTTATGAAGTTTCCTAATTTCCTCATTTACTACAGTCTCCTCAGTAGGAAATACTTTCAGTTTTTTACTTTGATTCCATCAAGAAGGCATTCAGATGTGTCACACATTTGCCATAAATTCAGAATGTTAGCACTCTAGTTGCTTATTAGATCACTGTAGTAAAGCTACTGCTCACCAGGGAAGTCTGCTGCTGGTATTGAAAGTGCATGTTTCAGTCTGCATGTCAGAATGTTTTCATGAAATAGAAGAGGATTTAGAAGTCACTCAAAATGTGCCCTAATTTTTCTTTCTGCAGCACTAATCATACTTTCTATGGCAAAATGAACCCCCTCATTTTGTTCCTTTTTAAATTAAATGTTTTAAGAGTTACCACTTTATTCTTGGGGGTTGTGGGACAGTTGAGCGGACACCGCTCCTCCTGTAAACAATGGTTCGAAGGCTAGGTATGCGGAGCACAACACTGGGATAGAATGGTTTCCTTCCTAGCGGTCTTGAGACATTATAGTGATATATTGTGGACAACAGCACAATTTGAATGGATGCTGCACAAAGTCTGAACGGTATGCTGTGTTCCCGGAATAATTCAATGTTCAATGTGATGTGTAGTATGATATACCTGCAAATGGAAATCCCAATAAAGTTTGTTTAAAAAAATTAAAAAAAAGATTTACCACTTTATTCCAATCAAGATGGCTTCAGGTGTGCAATACGTTTGTCATAAGTAGGGCTCTTAGCGCTCTAGTTGTTCTTTAGAACACTCTGGGAAGCTGCAGTAGAACACAAAGGAATCAACTGACAGTCTCTGCCCTTGTTGGATGTACATGTTTTACTGAGAATGTCAGACTTCATTCTCACATGACTGAGAAAGATAATGTGAATTTACAGAAAATATGCTCTCAGTTTAGCTTATAGATCACCTTCCAAACCTCTGTGGGAAAAGCATGAGAAAATCGTTTTCTCTCAAACATGATTCATGATATCACAGCAGATGATATCATTTGAGATGTCATCAGTGATGTCATGAGTGATGTCGCTGACCATGTCATGAGTGATGTAATATGTGACGTCATCAGCAGTGCATTGCGGGCGCGCGAGTTATAGTTAGCTGAACTAACTATAACGGGGCAATTTCATTGGTTTTTTACGAGTAAAATGTCCAGCTAACTATAACATGTGTGAAACCTATGGTTTTTTCACTGAATTTCTAAGGTTTTTTAAATGCTAATTCCTAACTATAACGTGTGTGAAACCTATGGTTTTTTCACTGAATTTCTAAGGCTTTTTAAATGCTAATTCCTAACTATAACGTGTGTGAAACCTATGGTTTTTTCAGTGAATTTCTAAGGTTTTTTAAATGCTAATTCCTAACTATAACGTGTGTGAAACCCATGTTTTTTTCAGTGAATTTGCAAGGTTTTTTAAATGCTATTTTTTTTTTTTTTCTTCATGTTTTTCTAACATATTTTTAATTTAATTTTTTACCTTTTATAAAGACTATGCTTAATTTTTTAAAATCATTAAATATTTATTTTATATAAATTTTTTATAATAAACAAGTAAAATTTATTTCTAGATTATTTTTTTTTTTTTTTTTTTTTTTATAGTACGCGTACCGTAAGCTCACGGTAAGCGTACGGTTTACGCAACGTCCGTAATCTATCTACGCTGCTTGCGTATAGTTACGTACTTTGCGTAGCGCGCGTACTGCGCGTGGGACGCGTGCGCGCTTACGCAACACGCGCGCGTTACGCGGAAGTGCCGGGAAATGACTGTTATGCGCATGCGCGCAAGCGCGTGTCTTTTTTACGCGCACGCGTACTTTTTGCCGTAAGCGTACCGTAAGCGTACCGTAAGCGTACGGTTGGTCATGTGATCATGAAACACAACTTTTGATTGGTTGAAACTACTTTCAGTTCTAGAACTCTCCTACACCACACCCATTCCCCTCATTTCTGCTTGTGATCCCTTGGGAGAAGGAGCTGGTTTGTCTTTGGGATACGATGGCAGAACAGCAGAGCTCTTCTGAGAGTGAGGCTAGCACCAGCAGCACTGTCTTGAGGCAGAGAGCGAGGAAAGTAAAGCCTTCTTATGTTTGGGATTATTTTACTTTTCCAGAAGGCCAGCAAAAGGTGAATGCACCCTTAGTTACTTGCAAGCTGTGTCAGCGTGTACTTTCTAGAGGTAATCCTGACAGGAAGTATTCCTTTGGGAATCACACCATGATGAGGCACCTCAAGGATGTACACAAAAGGACACATGCTCAACTTTTTGGAGGTAACTCTTCAGAAAGACGAGCCAGTACATCCACAGCAGCTCAGCCTGGACCATCACCTGCAGAGCTTACTCCTTCTTCTGCAGCTCAGGTGAGCCCTTCATCTGTGGGGGGAGAATCTCCTTTTGCTGGCCCTCTGGAAATGAACCCTCGATTTCGGAAGGTTGATATTCATTGCACATTTTGTAAAGCTCTAATTTGTTATAGGGAGACCAGTGTTTCCCTAGTGAATAACAAAATAGATCAGCACATTTGTAGCTTTGAATGATTTTCCCATGGTTCCTTTCCTCTGTCCCTGCATGAACACAACGGTTCTTTTAAGAGCCAACCTTATCTTTCATCTTTTTTTTACATTTTTTTTAAAAAACTTTTTTTTTTTTTTTTACCGTACGCGTACGGTAAGCGTACCTTTTTTTTTATTTTTTAAAAAAAACACTAAAAATCATTTTTCACATTACAAGGTCCTTGAGAGACTACAATTATTACTATTGACTTACCATACTCACTGAAAAAAATATTTATTCATTTGTTTTTTTTAAAAATAGTTTTTTAAATGGTTGTAGTTTACGAAAATTTTCTATATCGATCTGAAAAAAAAGAAAAAAGTATTAATATTTTTAAACCATTTTATAATACAGTACACATATTTACATTTTTTACCAAAAAATATTTTTGCCTTATTTTTGCTGTTTTCAGAATATATTGCATTTCACTATAAATTGTGAAAGCAATTGCATTCATCATTTTACAGCGGGCAAAAAAAAATAACAATCTCAAAGATTGTATTAAAAAAGCCCAGAATCTCTTCTCACTTAAACTTATCATTACAGAAATGCATATTATTCTAAAAAAATATCATCTAAAAACAATACTTTTTTCTTTAAAATACCGTCTGATATTTTTGTTTCAGGAGTATAATCACAATATTATATCTCAAATAACTCCAAAATACATCTGATTTTATTTCCTTTAGGCCAAATTGTATTTTTTTTTTTACCCTGGAATAAATTTCCAAGGGAAAACCATTAAAATTCTAAAGTTTAATCTGTCCAGATCTCACCGATTCTCTGTAACATTTTGGTTCACAAAAATTTTTTGAATAATTTATTTAGTCCACAATAGAATTGGTTACTTTTCCACATGGCCAAATAGTAATTTTTTAAATCATTTTTGTAAAAATTTCCAATGGCAGTCCAATAGCATTCCAAAATTTAAAATGTGCAGAAGTTACCGATTATCTCTAAATTATTGGTTTTTCAAAATTGCATTAAAAATTTAAAAAGTCCACATTACAATTGGTTATCTTTCCTTTAGGCCAAATGATAATTTTAAAAAATATTTTTTCTACAAAATTGCAATGGTAATCCAGTAAAATGGTAAAATTATTTTGTCCAGATCTTGCCAAGTCTCTCTAAAATTTAGGTTTCAGAAAGATTAGATAGGAATTTGCTAAATCAAAAGGCAAACGTTGTTTGAAAATCAATTGGGAATCATTACACAGTGTCCAGCCTTTTTCACATTTAAGATAAACTGTGTAATGTCCAGAAGTAACAGTAGGTCCATCATGGAAAATTATTGCAACAGTTACAAAAGTTTTTCCTGAAATTGATAATTGCTGTCCTGTAAACTTCTTTATTAAAGTATCCAATTTTGAACCATCAGCTCTACATCGTTGCATCATTAAAATTACATACTGTCCGTATTCCCTTAAAATTAATGTTGAAAACATGTCAGAATTACACTCACCACATTTCATGCTATGATTAGCATCTTTAACTAATTTTGCAAAAGTGACTGTTTTACTCTCTGGCAATGTCAAATAAATAAACCTTTCATTATCAACAATAGAGCCACATATATTATAACAATTTTCACAACTATGTTCCCATTTATAAGAGAGACCAAAAAAAATGTCAATGGGAACTCCTTCTTCTTCCACTACCTGAAGAAAAAACAACAAGAATTCCTGTGCGTCTTGCTGTACATTTTGAGAAAACTGTGTTCGTCCTGAACATACATCTAAAAGTTTTCTAATGTCAGTAGCACTTTCTATTTGAGTTTTATCTTTACTCAGCTTTTGAAAAAGGAGACTGAGCTCTGAACAGAATCTTTTTCCCTGATTTACTATTATCTGCTCTTGCAAACTTTCCAGATAAAATACAACATTCAGCACTACATTAGCGTAGCAGTTGACACCAGAGCTATTTTCAAAATGACATCCTACAACCTGTTCTTCATTTTCCTTATTCTTTTTGCTTGCAATTACATCACTCCTCTTTTTTTTCCTCTTCTCTACATCTTCATTACAGATATTCTCATTTCTCCTTTTACGAGAAACTACACGTTTCTCCAACACAGGATACTGACCTAAATGAGGAGCATAGGTTCTTCTTAATCTATTATACTCCTTTACACAGTTTGTATCAGCACTAACTTTTGAATCATCAAAGTCAATCATGAATAAACCTGATAATGTTTTGACTCGTGACAAAGCTACATATGCCATACCTTCTTTGAACACAGTTGAACCAATGTTCACAAATGCACAATCTACAGTCAATCCTTGAGACTTGTGGATAGTTACAGCATATGCTAGTGAAAACGGAAACTGCTTCCTACGTACATATAAGTCTTTCACAAGCATGAAACGAACTGAACAACGACAAATGTCTTTAACTTCCTCTATCTGATCAAATTTTATTTTTAAACATTCAATTCCATCTTTTTTCTGATAATTAATAAAACCCACAACTCTTCCCATCGCTCCATTCACTAAGCCTTTTTCAACATCCAAATTTCTCCTTAAAAACACTCTACAGTTCATGCAAACATATAGATTTTTTTCTAATCCTGCTGTTTTGGAGATATTCTTCTCTAGTGAGTCCAATTTATTTTTCAGTTTGCCTGTTACTGTGACAGTAATTCTTCCATCCTCAATTTTGTCCACTGCTTCCAATTTCATGATGTCTTCATTTTCCAATTTCAAAAGCTCCTCATTAAATATTGAGCATTCACGTAGAGTTGGCATTAAGCAGATGACACTTTTGTTTTCTGCAATATTCTTGTATATTTTCTCTGCAACTATTTCTTCCTTTGGAAATAAGTTATGTAACAGCCGACTCTGTAATGCTTTTTTGCCAACTTCTGTGAGTAGTCCAATTCTGATATCTTTCAGAATACTTCCATATTCTTCATCGTTTGCTTGCCTCATATTAGTTGTAAGTTCCTTGTACTCAAAGAAGGACCAAATATTTGTATTTCCAATGCTTCCCAATGACTTCTTCGTGTCTTCATGTGTCACAGTATTAAACACTGGTTGTCCTTTAACTGGAGTAAGTTGCAAAAGATCCCCAAAAACTATGACGTGTTTTCCACCAAATAACACGTCATAGTCTGTCTTCAAAATTTGCTGCATTCTTAAATGCACAAAGGCAAGCATTAAGTTTGATACCATGCTCACCTCATCAATAATGAGAACTTGCATCTTCTTCAATACTCTTGACACTTCTAAGGATGCTTCTCCAGTTAGCTTGTTGAATTGTATTTTGTTCTCATGCTCCACTGGTAACATTAGCAAACGATGTAAGGTGATTCCTTTTATGTTATATGCTGCTAACCCAGTTGGAGCAGTAACCACACAAGACAAAGTAGAATCCGTTTTTTGCTTTAGGTAGCTTCTGATGACTTTAATTAGGAAACTTTTTCCAGTGCCAGCTTGTCCGCTTACATACATCCTGATTGGATGAAATGATGTGCATGAGCACTCTTTTTTGATATGTAGAAATCCGTGATCAATTTTGTTTTTGATCTCTTCATAAATTTGTTGCTGCTCTTGATTCAGTTGTCTTTCCAAATTTTCTAAGTCTATAAATTCTTCTTGAGCTTGATTCATAGCCGTTTCCACTTCATTCATGGCTATTGATGCTTCATTTTCAACGATTGGTTGTCCTAGGGGATCTTGACTGTATGTTCCTGAACTTTGGCTGTCCTGAGAACTGTCTCTAGCTATTTCTGCTGCAATTGTAGTTTCCTGTTCAATTTCTTCATTTAACATTTGCAGATAAGTTGAGAATGTACTGCATTGTATGCTGTCTTTGCAAGCATTAAAAGAATCTTCATAGCTCTGGAATTCTCCCAGTAGTTCATCCTCTGTACGCCATGGTTTAAACAACTGTAAAAGAGCCAAGTAGTAAAATTCTTTCTTGTCGGTAGTGTCGCAACTCAGCTTCCGGTGATTTATCAAACTTCCTTTGGTTTGCTTCACCAAACATCCTTCTTCACCAACAACTTTATATTTTCCACTGTTGATGTCTTCTGCAGCTTTCCGTGAATAAATGTAGTTCTGCAGCACTTCATAGAGACACATGTTCTCCAGATGATGACTTCTCTTGGGATAATATGTGTCCAACATGTTTGTTTTCAATATGTCTGTACTTTCTGGGTCATTCTCAGCCAAATATTCAATTTCTCCAACAGATTTCAGTACCCGATTTCTCATTGCTGCAAGGCCTAAACTTGCCCAAATTATTCTTCTTGACTTCGAGTAGAGACTTGCAGAAGATAACCTATCTGAACATTCGTAGGATCCAATTTCTCGATGCGATAACATCTTCAAACTGAAACTGTACAGCTTCTTACTGACAGTCTTCTCGTGAGAAATCTCTTCCCACATTTCCTTCAATTCTGTTTTTTCTGATTTCGTAATGTAAGACGTTACATATCGAGCAACAGCAATGGAATTGTCAGCAACATACTGTATATCCATGTTAGCGTTCCACATGGATAAAATGACTGGGTTGTAGTCATTTATATTTTTTGATTCTTCTTTTCTTTTAAGGTTGTAGGTATTCTTAGGTGATTTTCTTGTGATAGTATGTCTCACAGCTGACATAAAACTGTTGACTCTTCCATTTGTAAGAACAGGTCTAGGAAATCCAAATCGACATTTAGTGTAGTATTTTTCTTTGCTCTTGTATTTCCGTCGACAGTATTTTCCACACCGATGACTTTGGAAACGTAGAACTTGCTCCTTTAACTTGTTCTCTTCTGTGCTTTTAGGTATAGCACATGTTGCATATTCTTCAATGTAAGATAACACTGCTTCATCAGTATCTGTTCCAAACTTTGGGGCATCCTTGATCCACAGCAGCATATGAATATGAGGAGCACCTCTTGCCTGGTACTCTTTTCTCCAAAAGAAATCCACTACTTCTCCAAGGGGTGGATTTTTTTTATTGCAGATGAAGGACATCATAGCCTCAAATCTATGATTGAAATATCTGCAAACATTAACCGGATCCAATGAGCACAGTTCTCCTGCTGTCTTGTATTCGATGTTTTCAATGTTTGAATTGGCCTCTCGTAGAAAATCCAGTAAATCATCCCAAGCGTACTCGGCGCAGCTTAGGGTAAGGAACCATGTTGGTGTTCCTAAGTTGCGTAACATGCATTTTAGTTCACCATGGCGTCGGTACCAATATTCATTTGTCCCACGCTGACAAGCCATCAGATTGATCAGTTGTGTTTCCAAATGATCATCTCGGTGCTGCACTTTCTCCATAAAATCCTTAGCAGACACATTTTGTAAATGTACTCCACTTTTTAAAATGTGATTTACTGCATAAGACAGTGCAGACAAGTCGCTTTCAAATAAAAGATGGAACAAATAAGGGATACTTTGTCGAAATCTGGGATCTTCAGCATATAGTCTTGTAGTCCGATACTCAGAAGCTGGAATCTGTTCTGGACGTTCATCGTATCGTCCTCCTTTTCCTGTAGGAAACAGCTGGGGAAAACATCGAGCTTCCAAGCTCTCCTCCCATACACTCACGGGATTTCCTTTTGCTTTCTTCATCTGAAAGAGATCAATATTGTCTCCCATAACTTCTTTCGAATGGAGAGGATGTATGCTAAAATGTTCATAAATTTCTTCTTCCTTTGACTTGTCCACTTTTTCAATTTGTCCAGTTGGTGTTTCTGTGTCTCCTTGTAAATCTTCTTCTTCTTCTTCTTCTTCTTGTATATAAATTGATTCATACCATTTGTTATTTTTTTTCAAATACAAATTTGCTCTTTGTACTTTCCGCACATCTACCAGCTCCTGCCAAATCTTCTTATTCTTTGTAGGGACACCATTAACCAGAATAATTAATGGTTCAGTTTCCAAAGTATCTGCATCAATAGTTTCCATATTTTTTTTCAAATCCAAGGGCAAATACACCACTCTACCTTTTAAACCTCTCAGTAAATCTGAAGGAGGTAATTTACCAGTTTTGGGCTCCATACGTACTATGGTCTGGAACGGATGAACACATTGAATGAGTATAGACTCATATGTATTTAATTCAGAAAGTTCAGCAGGAATAGCATCCAATTCTAAATTATTATGTACAGCTCTGGTCGGCATTCTATTTTCCTCTAACTTGTTGTAGCAGTATTTACAAATACGCTGATCTTCACCCAATTCAAAACAATTTTCAAGAAATATATATGTGGCAAAATCCATCCACTTATAATTATCTTCATTTTCACTCTTTCTGTAGAGATCAACATTCTTAGTTTGTTTTCTATAATGAGTTCTGCGGCAACAAATACAAGTAACATTTGGTCTTTCATTAGAGACTATTGCAAATTTTGTTATGTGATCATTAAATGTGTTACTTACAGAGGGTTCTACATTCTCTTCCACTTCTGCCTCATTTACTGTGTCCTTCTCTGCACTGTTTTCTTCAGGACCAAAGTAACAAAACTGAATTTCATCAACAACCTTCTCTACATCTGATACCGTTCCTCGGAACAGAGCCCTATTCAATTCATTTAACTTTATTGCTGGACTTTTGGCAAAATACAACCGTCTCACAAACTTTCTCATTTCAGTATGATGAACAGCCAGCATCCTAAAATGATGGAAAACACTATTGCACACTTTTCTAGATAGACAAGCAAGAGAATGACCCTGCAAACCAGTATTCTCTCTCACTCTGCATGGATCCAGACTTTGAAGCACCTTAATCTTTTGTTTTACACTTTTTTTACTATATTCTCTTAGAAACTCTCGAAATCTGTCAATAGATTCCTGACGCACAGTGCAAATACTACTACAATTCCAAGTGTACACTGGGGCTTTAGGACGTCTCCCCATTGCCTCATCTGCCATCACTTGTACCTCATCTCTTGGAACCATTATCTCCTTCTCCATTATGCAACCATTTTTTACTTCGTATGAACGACCTCTGGTGTCAACTGCATGCAGCAAACTATTACTTTGAAAATAGCTTTCTTCATTAAAAAAAGGTTCACTACTTGAACTATGCATCCACTTTCCTAAAAACACTTTACAAAAGTTTGTTCTGTTCACTACTCTTTTGCTTTTGCTTTGTGATTTCAGTACATTAACCATTTTATCTAATGTACGCATCCTATTCAAAATTAATATGAATAGTTTCCTTTTTAATTCTAATGCTTTTGCTGCAATGGCTTCAATTTCTTTTTTTCTCTTATAATATTTAGCCTTTTGCTTATATTTCTTTATATCCTTTATCAAATTGGACATAACTCTTCTCTGAAACATTTTTCTACGTATCTCTTTAAATGCTGTTTTTCTGTTTATGTTAAACTTTTCAATTGCAGAAGGTATATTTGCATTAACTAAATCCTCAATTTTTTGCTGTTCTGTAGGTTTTGTTACATTTTTCCGAGAACAGACATTTTGTACATTTTTGTTTGTTTTCAATATTTTGTTTAGGAATTGTTTTTTTGCTTACCAGAAGATTTTTTCTTTTTCCCAACATCAGCATCTTCTACTAACTTTGGTCCTCCAGTTGTCCTCAAATATAGTTTTTTTTTTAGCGTTTTTTGAACTCGAGATTTTGTAGGCATCTTAAATTTTGTTCACTGTTCTTCAGCAATACCTGAAAAAAACTAAAAAAAAAAATCCTTTATTGTATTTAAATATATTACTACATTTCTTTTCACAACAGTCACAAAACGAAATTTCTTTGCCATTTTGAATGCACACAAACTGCTCTTTTTTTTAAATTTATTTAAATGCACATGTCCAAGCTTTTTTTTTTTTTCAGACCACCACCGTGTGTATTCTCTGTGACTGCCTACACTCCAGCAGGGGCAACCAGCCTTAGTGATGCTGAATGTATTTGCATTACAGACTTAAACCTGAAAACCCCACTCGCTTCTAATTACTGTGCATGACTATACATTGCAAGCACATGGGTGTGTGCTAAGCCTCTGCTTTTTCCCCAAAAAATTCGCTCCTCTTTTCCATCTACTGCAACTGTGAAATCACCAGAGGAAGACGCAATAAATTTCTGCCTATAATTCTTCTATGCACACAGAGTCATGTTATCACATTAGTGCCAAAACGAAATTTCTTTGCCAATTTGAAAGCACACTTACTGCACTTTTTTTTTCGGGCCAAGTGAAAATCTCTTTTTACACTTTGAAATCACTTTTACAGACTGACACATTCTGAAACCTTTTTTTTAAATTTATTTAAATGCACATGTCCAACCTGTTTTTTTTTTTCATTCCACCACCGTGTGTATTCTCTGTGACTGCCTACACTCCAGCAGGGGCAACCAGCCTTAGTGATGCTGAATGTATTTGCATTACAGGCTTAAACCTGAAAACCCCACTCGCTTCTAATTACTGTGCATGACTATACATGGCAAGCACATGGGTGTGTGCTAAGCCTCTGCTTCTTCCCCAAAAAATTCGCTCCTCTTTTCCATCTACTGCAACTGTGAAATCACCAGAGCAAAACGCAATAAATTTCTGCCTATAATTCTTCTATGCACACAGAGTCATGTTTTCACATTAGTGCCAAAACGAAATTTCTTTGCCAATTTGAAAGCACACTTACTGCTCTTTTTTTTTTGGGCCAAGTGAAAATCTCTTTTTACACTTTGAAATCACTTTTACAGACTGACACATTCTGAAACCTTTTTTTTAAATTTATTTAAATGCACATGTCCAAGCTGTTTTTTTTTCAGACCACCACCGTGTGTATTCTCTGTGACTGCCTACACTCCAGCAGGGGCAACCAGCCTTAGTGATGCTGAATGTATTTGCATTACAGACTTAAACCTGAAAACCCCACTCGCTTCTAATTACTGTGCATGACTATACATTGCAAGCACATGGGTGTGTGCTAAGCCTCTGCTTCTTCCCCCAAAAATTCGCTCCTCTTTTCCATCTACTGCAACTGTGAAATCACCAGAGCAAGACGCAATAAATTTCTGCCTATAATTCTTCTATGCACACAGAGTCATGTTTTCACATTAGTGCCAAAACGAAATTTCTTTGCCAATTTGAAAGCACACTTACTGCTCTTTTTTTTTTGGGCCAAGTGAAAATCTCTTTTTACACTTTGAAATCACTTTTACAGACTGACACATTCTGAAACCTTTTTTTTAAATTTATTTAAATGCACATGTCCAAGCTGGTTTTTTTTCAGACCACCACCGTGTTTATTCTCTGTGACTGCCTACACTCCAGCAGGAGCAACCAGCCTTAGTGATGCTGAATGTATTTGCATTACAGACTTAAACCTGAAAACCCCACTCGCTTCTAATTACTGTGCATGACTATACATGGCAAGCACATGGGTGTGTGCTAAGCCTCTGCTTCTTCCCCCAAAAATTCGCTCCTCTTTTCCATCTACTGCAACTGTGAAATCACCAGAGCAAGACGCAATAAATTTCTGCCTATAATTCTTCTATGGACACAGAGTCATGTTTTCACATTAGTGCCAAAACAAAATTTCTTTGCCAATTTGAAAGCACACTTACTGCTCTTTTTTTTTTGGGCCAAGTGAAAATCTCTTTTTACACTTTGAAATCACTTTTACAGACTGACACATTCTGAAACCTTTTTTTTAAATTTATTTAAATGCACATGTCCAAGCTGTTTTTTTTTCAGACCACCACCGTGTGTATTCTCTGTGACTGCCTACACTCCAGCAGGGGCAACCAGCCTTAGTGATGCTGAATGTATTTGCATTACAGACTTAAACCTGAAAACCCCACTCGCTTCTAATTACTGTGCATGACTATACATGGCAAGCACATGGGTGTGTGCTAAGCCTCTGCTTCTTCCCCCAAAAATTCGCTCCTCTTTTCCATCTACTGCAACTGTGAAATCACCAGAGCAAGACGCAATAAATTTCTGCCTATAATTCTTCTATGCACACAGAGTCATGTTTTCACATTAGTGCCAAAACGAAATTTCATTGCCAATTTGAAAGCACACTTACTGCTCTTTTTTTTTTGGGCCAAGTGAAAATCTCTTTTTACACTTTGAAATCACTTTTACAGACTGACACATTCTGAAACCTTTTTTTTAAATTTATTTAAATGCACATGTCCAAGCTGTTTTTTTTTCAGACCACCACCGTGTGTATTCTCTGTGACTGCCTACACTCCAGCAGGGGCAACCAGCCTTAGTGATGCTGAATGTATTTGCATTACAGACTTAAACCTGAAAACCCCACTCGCTTCTAATTACTGTGCATGACTATACATGGCAAGCACATGGGTGTGTGCTAACCCTCTGCTTCTTCCCCCAAAAATTCGCTCCTCTTTTCCATCTACTGCAACTGTGAAATCACCAGAGCAAGACGCAATAAATTTCTGCCTATAATTCTTCTATGCACACAGAGTCATGTTTTCACATTAGTGCCAAAACGAAATTTCTTTGCCAATTTGAAAGCACACTTACTGCTCTTTTTTTTTTGGGCCAAGTGAAAATCTCTTTTTACACTTTGAAATCACTTTTACAGACTGACACATTCTGAAACCTTTTTTTTAAATTTATTTAAATGCACATGTCCAAGCTGTTTTTTTTTCAGACCACCACCGTGTGTATTCTCTGTGACTGCCTACACTCCAGCAGGGGCAACCAGCCTTAGTGATGCTGAATGTATTTGCATTACAGACTTAAACCTGAAAACCCCACTCGCTTCTAATTACTGTGCATGACTATACATGGCAAGCACATGGGTGTGTGCTAACCCTCTGCTTCTTCCCCCAAAAATTCGCTCCTCTTTTCCATCTACTGCAACTGTGAAATCACCAGAGCAAGACGCAATAAATTTCTGCCTATAATTCTTCTATGCACACAGAGTCATGTTTTCACATTAGTGCCAAAACGAAATTTCTTTGCCAATTTGAAAGCACACTTACTGCTCTTTTTTTTTTGGGCCAAGTGAAAATCTCTTTTTACACTTTGAAATCACTTTTACAGACTGACACATTCTGAAACCTTTTTTTTAAATTTATTTAAATGCACATGTCCAAGCTGTTTTTTTTTCAGACCACCACCGTGTGTATTCTCTGTGACTGCCTACACTCCAGCAGGAGCAACCAGCCTTAGTGATGCTGAATGTATTTGCATTACAGACTTAAACCTGAAAACCCCACTCGCTTCTAATTACTGTGCATGACTATACATGGCAAGCACATGGGTGTGTGCTAAGCCTCTGCTTCTTCCCCCAAAAATTCGCTCCTCTTTTCCATCTACTGCAACTGTGAAATCACCAGAGCAAGACGCAATAAATTTCTGCCTATAATTCTTCTATGGACACAGAGTCATGTTTTCACATTAGTGCCAAAACGAAATTTCTTTGCCAATTTGAAAGCACACTTACTGCTCTTTTTTTTTCGGGCCAAGTGAAAATCTCTTTTACAGACTGACACATTATGAATCCACCATGTGTAACTACAACAAAAACAATTCCCATTTCTATTATTCATTTCTTAAGTTACCACATACATCCCCTCTCAAACTGTAAACTCACCTTTAAAATTAGTTAGTTGTGAAAGAAATGTGTCACTCAAACAGCAGATTATCAGAGCCAGGATCTCTGTTCTGTACACCTCTCTCCTCTCAGCAGAACCAGATAATGGCAAACTTTCCCTCTATTTTTCCACACATATACATGTAAGTTTCAAATCTCAGTGCTTCCCCCTTTTTTTCAAATGTAATGACACATTTCTATTGGTTGAAAACCAACCCTTTTCCAAAAGTACCCTGCCCCCAACTTGACTTCTGCCTAGTACCCTTCCCCCAACTTGACTTCTACCTGCTACCATAGCAACAGCTCATGGAACACTGCTGTGTGCAGTTAGGTCAGAAGTTCGACACACAATGTTTCAATTCCACAGAGCAAGAGTGCTTGACTTTTCAATCCTAACTGCAAATCCATAGTACTGTTCTTTGGTTACACATTTTTTTGTACCAATACAAAACATGCTTCTATTAATTTTCACATACAGCCTAGTTTTTTTTCTAGAATGGTATGAAACAGCCAATCAGTTCTTTTTGTTTTGTAAAAAATATGTATGCCTCCATTTCCAAACTGTCTTTCTTTTCATATTGCCATTCTACTGAAAGACACCTCCTGAGTGCATCCAGTTCTCCTTTGAAGATGTTCACAGTGTGGATTGTAGGGCACAGCTATGTCTTCTGGAGTGAAAAGTTTGCAGAGAAAACAGATATGGTGAGAGACCTTGCTTTGCCAAATGTAGACATTAAATGGATTGGTCAGAGAGGGTTAAAGTGGCACCAATTGATGCCATTGGTGAAATCCTTCATGCAAATCCAACACCCTGACCTCATAATAGTGCACTGTGGTGGCAATGACCTAGGCACTTTGACTGGGGTAGGTCTGGAAATGCTTATGAAGGACACCTTTGCACAACTGTTTACACTTTTCCCTAAAACTGCCTTTGTGTTTTCCAACATATGCCAAAGGCAAAAATGGAACTGGTCCAATCATTTCTGTCCACAGATTGACAAAGCAAGAAAGCACGTCAACAAATCTGTTTCTGCTTTCCTCCGTGACTATGGTATGGGTGCCATTTACCACAACAACTTGCGTTACGACATGCAAGACATTTATAGAGGAGATGGTGTGCACTTCAATGATGAAGGGAACAGAGTCTTCCTCTTGAACCTTAGACTCTGCATCGGTACTTACTTGTAGGTACCACTAAAAAAATGACTCCATAAACACAACAGCTCTTTTTAGAGCTCCCTAATTTCTAAACTCTTAATTCGTCATTTCATTTATTCATTTTTATTTTTTTTACCGTACGCTTACCGTGAGCTTACCGTACGCGTACCCCGTGATTTTTTTTAAAATCAATAAATGTTTTTTTTGTACTTTTCTGTCCTTCTTTGACCCCCTTACAATTGTTAGGGGGTCTGTAACTCTCCTCATTGCCCCCTTTCCTTGTTTTCACTCTTTTTTTTCAGAGTGAAATACACAAAATGGCGGCCGCCGCTTCCTGGTTTCGGCCGATTCGAATGTTTACTAAGATCTAAGAGCCAATCAGAATCGCGCTCGCGCACGCCACCGTACGCTTACCGTAAGCGTACGGTAAGCGTACCGTAAGCTGGCTCAGATATATATATTGATTTAAAGGCTATTTTCTCAGAATCTACCGAACAGATTTACACCAAACCTACAAAAGGCACTTCCTTGACCTAGGGACTACCTCTCTGCCAAATTTCGAGTAATTCTGTTCAGCCGTTCAGGCTGTAGCTCGTTCTAAATAGGCCTGGGCGAAGCACTACGCTACGCTCGCGTAGTTTGCGAAGTTCGCGCTACTTCGCACTACGCGAACTGCACGTAGCACAGTGCGAACACGCGTAGCGTAGTGTTGCGTAGTGCTGCGGTCATTTTTTGCTTGCTCGCGGTCCTCAACGTCAAGTTGGCGACCGCGAGCAAGCAAAATGACATCCTGGCGAGACTTTTTCCTTGTTCGCGATCGCGAGCATGGAAAATAAACCTCCCGGCGAGATTCACAACGCGAGAAGGTCAGGTTTCTCATTGCGAGGGGTCGCGTATGCTCGCGACCGCTCGCGATGAGAAACTACCAGTTCGCGTTGAGAAAGCTGCAGCTCGAGGAAAAATCTACTCGAGCAGCAGAAAACTACAGCTCGCACTGTGCAAGATGCCATTTTCAATGATTGCACAGTGCCGGTTGCTTGTCCGCACTGTGCAATCATTGAAAACAACATCTTGCACAGTGCGAACATGTTACTTCGCAGTTCGCGAAGTGCTACGCGTAGCTCGCGTAGTGCGAACTTCACTTTGCGTAGCTTCGCGAAGTGCTACTTCGCGAACTACGCCCACCCTTAGTTCTAAAGGTCCTATGGAAAAATGCATGGGAAAAACGCGTTTTGGGACCCCCCTTTTATCTCAGCCCCCGCTTGACGAATCCCCCCGAGACTTTCAGGGTAGGAGCGGAGCGTAGCGCCCCACCTATTTTGAAAAATTCGCGAGGATTCCTCGACCGGCGCCAAAGTTATTCAAAAAAGAATGTTGCGGATTTCCTATGGAAAAGGGGTCCTAACTATAACTACCTACTGGCGACCGCCAGTAGGTAATATATATATATATATATATATATATATATATATATATATATATATATATACATATGTGTGCGCACACACACACACACATATATATATATTCAATCGTCTTTTTTCACACTTCCCCCGGCCACTTGACAGGTAACCTGTGGTATGGCGTGTGAAACCTGGGTGGGGGCCAGCCAGTTGCCATGAGGGCCAATCCCCTTTACAAAATCCCTGGTACTTAGTGGGCTTCCTGTGGATCATGGCACAGTTGCAATCCACAGCCAGGTAACTATTTCAGGGAAGCCTCATTGGAAAGGGGAGTGTGGTATTTCCCTTATTAGATGTCCCCCCATCCACATTTCTCCCTCTCCCTCCTTTGAGCTTAATGGTTCTGCCAGAGCGCCCATTGTCTTATGAGCCTGACGATGTAGATAGAATGTGGTGAGGACATCAAGGAATCTAGAAGAAGAGGAGCGCCTCAATATGCGCACCGAAGCAACAGCAGAAGAAAAACAAGGACTTAAATATAAAGGAAATCATAAAGTCACTTTAAGATCGCTTAAAAATACTCTTTTAAACAAAGGTGGCGCTAACTATAAATTCTCCTCAGCTTATCTTTAAGGCAAGCGCTCATACTTGTGAGCTTTTCTAACCTGCTGCCCCAATTGTCAATGACAGAGTAAGGTGGAAGAGCTCAGGTCTTTGGAAGGTACAGCGAATCAAGCTGCATGAGTGTGAGTAGTGTTAAACTGGATGTAGTGCAAGGCCTCACAGATGGCGTTTTAAAATTATACTCGCACTCAGCATGTAAATCCGATAGGTGATAATCTGGGTAAAGTGTGACATATACGTGTTCCTGGGAGGTATGTGCTCTGTGAAGGAAAAGACAGTTATACATCACCCTAAGCGTGTAGTTCCTATGCATTCGCGAATGCGAGAAACTCTGAAATCAGCACTCTGTGGCTAAATATTAAGAGGTACCTCCTGGCTGTGGTGTGGAGAAATTCGTAAAGAAGTATATGTATTTACAAGTGCCCTCATTCAGTCAGCACAATGGTTTATGAGGTGATCAAGGCAAAATGCAGCCTTCACCCGTCAAGATGGTGCAAAGCACTCGGCAAACAAGTCTGTTGTGAGTGGGCTAATTCTGGCTATGGAGAGTCCCGCCTCTGAGTAGCCGCAGGTGATCGCAGCCCGCCCCCTCTGATGGAAGCCGCTCAGTCGATAGATTACTCTGATGATGGTTCACGCCGACAAGGAACGCGGTGAAAGCGCTGTGTTTTGAAGCCGCGCACCGAAGTACTAGAGTGCCGTAGCTGTAGCTGTAGCTCCGAGAGGTTGCAAGGATGCTGCTCAATTAAAATACCTTCGCCAGTGCGGGGAACGGGAAAAACGCCGACGGCCATTGAACAACAAAGGCACTCTGGCGGTAAGAATCTGTGACCATCTAGGGGCCTGGGCTGGGCTGGCAGTAACGAGGCACACATTCAGTGTAAATATTGTGCAGATTGGACTGTACCGCAAGAATCCAGATGTGGATGTCGGTTTTGGATACTGGGACAAAAATAAGTGACTAAAGAGAGAAGAGGAAGCAGGGGGATTTTTTTTTATAATAATCTACATTCAGAGCATCCTGGGGAAGTGAGGAGGTCAAGGCGGTAGTGCTGTGATGTTCTGAGCCGACTAACTAAGAGTGTTGGTTCCAACGGAAAAAAAGGCATAAGAGGAGAAAGAGGTGAAAAAAGAAGAAAAAAAAGAGAACAGAAAAGAAGGAAGGAGGATACTAAGGATTGTTTAAAGTTGCTAAAAGTGGTCAGTACAATTAAATCAATTAATCGGCCTCCAAATTCCGGGTATATGATTAATTAAGATTTAAGAAATTAGAATAAGATGGGGAGGCACCTGAGACAAGCTAATGCAATAGCTAAAGTGGACTCCACAACGGCACTGAAAGCAAAAAAACGCATGATGCAAGTAAAAGGTGCAGTATCTTCTGCCAAAGCCCCCACTGCAGCAAAGACGTCAGCTATGAATTCAAGCTCTGAAAGTTCTGTAGAAGACATCCCTGAGACGCAGCTCGAGCTACATTCTAGGAGAGAGGATCAAATCATGTAACCGAAGTAACCGAAGGACCTAACCCTGCCAGTGTCACCTGTGGAGGATATTCCAACGAATTCCCCAGAACCAGTACACGTCTCTCCATTTACGCAGGGTTTAATTCTAGCATTGGCTAGCCAAGCTCTTCCTCAGTTAGTTTTAGAAGGCCAGCAGCAAGGATACGGAAATGTACTGGTTTCATCTGACCAGCTGTGCTCCCTGAGCATTTGTCTCCTGCTAAAGCACCAAACCAACAACTGGCGAATTGGCCTCAGTCCCAAGAAACTTCTCGGATAGCAGGGGAGAGGTTAGATCAAGTGGCCAACTTTTAGAGTAGGGGCTGGCAGGATGACGTGGAATGTCTAACTAGTGAATCTACACAGCAGCTTGAGATAAAGACTTTGCTTAATCTCATATTGGATGAGATCAGGGCAATGAGAAGTCTCAGGAGAATGAGATAGCTGCTCTTCACCTTCGTTTGGAGAAAATTGAAGAATCAGTTGCAGGAGTTCCCGCAAGATTTCAGGAAGCTGAACTCAGGATAGTTCATTTAGAGGACCAGATGAGCTCCATGATTCAGAAAATCAATTTAGCTGCTTCAGATAAAGCAGTACTCGGGAAGAAGCTTGATGAACTCGAAAACCATTCCCATCGTTGAAGCACCTGAACAGATCGAGGGAATTAATACTCTTTCATGGGTTGAAACTTTTATCAAACAGAAAGTACTCCCAGATTTTTCTGGAGACCTAACATTAACAAGTGCGCATCGGGTTCCGTCACACTCTATTCCTAATTCTAAGTTCCCTCGTACAATTCTTATTACCTTTGCTGATTACAGAGTTAAGGAAAAAAGTTTGTCGAAAGCAATTCAACAGAGACAGTTTTCTATCAATGAGGGGACTAAATGCCAAATTTCCCCCGACATGTCTCCTGTGTCGTTCCGTAGACGTAAGAAGTTCGTAAAAATTTTGTATTTGTTTAAAGCTCAGGGAGCTCAGGCATCGCTTGCACAGCAATCCAATTTGAGGGTGTTGGCTAAGGGAAAATTCCACGTTTTCACGAATAGAGGAGGCACAGGATTTATTGAAGTAAATTTCCGTTGTAAAGTGAATTTGTGTTTTCATAATTTTGTATGATGAGCGGGTTAGTTTTTTCTGCACAGTATCACGGGAGAGGGGCAGATCATCTAGGGTACAGGAACAGGGCACTCTTTCAGTGTAGGAGGGAGGGGGATGTGGCTTGCAGGGCTTAAGGGGATGTCCACATTTCCGGGGTTGGGCTGCTGGGGTGGGAGTGAGGCTGGGGTAGAACTAGATATACTAAGAAATGAACAGGAAAAATATAAATTGATCAGAATCGTTTTACATGGGAACTTTGGAAGAGGTGGAGGAAATCAAATAAAATGGGGCCAAAAATGCAGAATATCAAAATTGTCACTTGTAATGTTAATGGGTTACTTAATCCACGTAAAAGTGGGGCTATTTTAAACTGGATAAGTGCCCTTTCGCCTGAGATCATATTTTAACAGGAGACACATTTTAGGACTAGTACTCCAGAGATGTTACTTCCAAATAAATATCAGCAAGCATATTTTTCATCTGCCAATGCAGCTGTTCGAGAAGTAGGTATTGTGCTATCTAACATTTATGACTGGCAGGTTAAGGAGGTTCGACGAGATGGGAAAGGCAGATGGCTCTGGGTGAAAGTTAAGCTACAGGAAATAGTTCTCGATTTGGTTAATTACTATGGTCCTATCGAGGATGATACTGAAGCACTTGGTCAAATATATCAATTAGCGGTACAAATGGAAGGGATATTAATATTGGGAGGGGACTTTAATTTTATTCAGAAGTTGTCATTAGATACATCTAATAAAACAAAGCACCAACTTAAGCGCCAAACGGCAAAATTAATAAATAATCTTGTAAAAGATTTCTCGTTAACAGATCCCTGGAGACAGGGACATCCTAGTCTTTTACAATACACTTGTTATTCGGCAAGATACAGATCAGCCTCCCGACTCGATTATTTTTTAGTAGATAAATCAGTTGCCAATGGTCCGACAGAGATATTGGCTATCTCCTTTTCAGATCATTCTTTAGTTTCATTTATGTTAAGGTTAGATATATCCATAAAAAAGAGGGCTAGATGGCAATTCGATAAATCTTTATTGCAAGATATTACTTGGATGCCGGAAACCAGAGGGTTTATTAAGGAGTTTTTTCAGCTTAATTTAGATACCGCCCCTTTGTTTATGGTTTGGCAGGCATTTAAAGCTACTCTCAGAGGCCGAATTATATCTTATAAGGCAAGGTTCGGTAACCAAAGGAAACAAAAGATTTCGGAATTACAGACTGCCGTTGAAGAGGCTAAATTAAAGGTAACCCTAACGGATACTCCAGAACTCATAAGAAAAGAACAACTTCAAGAATTAGTTACAGTTAAGGAGAATTTAAAGATTTTTTTTTTACTAGAGGAAATAGCAGGGAGTAAGGCCTATCAACAAAAAAATACGAGGAAAGCCAGCATATTGGTAGATTTTTGGCTTGGTCCACAAAATCTCAGAAAGCTGCTCAAATAATTAGCCCAATTAAAAATTCAACAACTGGTATATTGGAAGATGACAAGTCAGTAATTGCTGAGGTTTTTTTTAGCATATTTTAATCAAATTTATGGAGAAACACAAGTTATAAATCAGGAATTTATAACTTGTTATAAATTGTTGAAGAGGACAAAGTACGGATCCAAATCCCTCTCCACGCACCAACAAGACCATTTTCTCCAGATGCCCTTGTATCTTTTTCGTGTACCTGGAGCCCATGAATCTTCCAGTAAGCTTTTAGCTCCTCTTGAAAGATCAGAATATCTTCCTGAATTCCTGATATCCTCCAAGCAAGAAGGTTCATTTTCCCTTCTAAGACTAAAGGGTGTTCTTCTCCATCTGGACCCTTGAGAAGAAGGCCCAGGAATGAGGGAATCAGTAGAGGAAAGTCTACTGCTAACTCCATCACCCCCGGAAACCAAACCTGGGATTTCCAGAAAGGGGTTATCAGAATGATTGAGTAAGACTCGAGTCTGCCCTTCCACAATAGTCTCTGAATCATTGAGAAGGGGGGGAGGCGTAAGCCTTGAACCCTTCCCAAGACTGGAGAAATGCATCCACTCCTGATGCATATGGGTCCGGTCTCCAACTGAAGTATCTCTCCACTTGGTGGGTCAACCTGCTGGCAAATAGGTCTAATTGTATCGGGCCCCAAAGGTCTTGGATCTGTGAGAAGATCTCCAGGTTCAATTTCCAATCGCTTGCATCGTGGAGGAAACGTGAGTTCCAGTCTGCTCTCACATTCTGACAGCCTGGGATGAATTCTGCTCTTATGGTAATCTTTTGTTCCCAGCAAAAATACCATATTCGTTTGGCAAGGTCTGAGAGATTTTTTGATTTCGCGCCCCCAAGGCGATTTATATAAGAGACAGCTGAGAAGTTGTCTAAACGGATCAGTATATTTGAGTTTTTTTAAACTTCCTTGAAGCTCATGATTGCATTCAGAGCTGCAAGCATCTCCAATGAATTTATGTGTAGGAATTTTTCTTCCAGAGACCAGCTCCCACCGGTCTCTAGATCTTTTAGGCGGGCGCCCCATCCTTGATTGCTCGTATCTGATTCTATAGTAAAATCCGGTACATTCCCGAGGATAGCTTTAATCAGTTACATCAGCGCACTTCATGACATGCTAAAATCACAGATGAGCAGGAGGAGGGTCAGGGCTGATGCGAAAGTGCTCTCATTATTTAAAAAAAATAAATTCTCTGGTGCAAGCACCGGAGGATTCTCTTCAGCCCTCCACAGTGTTGGCGCACTAGGGAGAGCGTGCAGGTGTCGCCCATTGGCCAACACCCACACTAAAGGGGTTAATACAACTTAAATCAGCACTTATTTACTTCACTTTCAGGCCTATAATATTTAAAATGATTACCTATACAAAATATTCGTTTTTAGTATATTTGAAATCTGAACATAGGCTTTTGCACATTTTGACTAAAAAGTGTTTTTGTTTGCAAATAAAATTCACTCTTGCATCAGTTAGCAGCTATTATGCCTAGCTTTCCCCTAATACACCTAATGCCGGAGGCCATGTAGGTGCCAGCAGGACCATAAAGTAATCAAAGTCTTTAAAAGCCTTCCCTGTTGATCACACTGCTTGCACCACTAAGCAGGAATTAGGACGCTGTTAAGCAATGAAGAGTGTGCCAAGAAATTAACTGGATATGATCTGGATCAAAAGGGTTGTGTTGTCATTCCGCCTCCACTGGTATTTTGATGACTCAGACTCCATGCATAGCATATGGGAATCATCAAACTTTTGAAGGGCCCAGCATGTGCAACCCCCTTCCCATCAAAACGCACATCCCTCGATCGTCTCCACGTGTACCACATGTTCGCGCATCAGAATCATTTCAAAATCACCTAGTACAATTTCTGTCTCAGTTTTATTTTCATTATGGGGATAAAGGTAGCACTACTAGAGGAAGGAATCAGTCCGCCTGAGTTTTCATCCTTGCATTCGTGAAGCTGACACAATGATTTAAAGGCCAGGGTTCTTTTATGGGGGAAAAAAAGAAATTTGGCATAGTGTTCCATTATAAATCCTTTATTGTTGTAACAAATATGGAAGCCATACAATCTTCAATTAGGCATTGACCTTCTCACCGAAAGTCAGTATTCCGGTCAGACGTCAATGAAACGAAAATAAAGGTATCATTAGAAACATGTGGGAGATCTGTTTGTAAGCCGGCTGTGGTGCCCTGCTCTTAGGTGTGATCTGTCATTTGCCTTCATAGACTGTCACACCCAGTGCTATTAGTGTGAGAAATACTAATGTGTTTCTCTCCCTGAGTCTCTCAGCAACATCTGTCTTCAAGAGATGTGGAATTCATTTTTCACCTGTGTGGAAATGAATTTACCCTATTCGATAGAGAATGGTAGCTTTTGTAAAGTCAAAGATTAAGCCAGCCTGTTTTATCATTTCTTGAAAAATCTTTCAGACCTATGTCTCATGCTTAGATTGGCAGTTTCATCATAATGGCAAATGGAAACAACTCCAAGTCTCAATTTCTCGTACCTTTGCACCATTATAATCTTTTGAAATGGCTGGTATCAATCTACCTGCCTCATTTTCTCTTCACTGATGGCTGATACATCAGTGGCATGCAGAAGTCAGGGAGCACACTATTGTACTGTTGACTGCAGTTTTAGAAGGTGTGGTATCTATCTAAATGGTCCTACACAGGGGTCGAAGTGGAAAAAAATGTTTAATGTTGGTAACTTCTGTGGCAACTCTCATGTTTAGGTCTGTAATGGTCAGGAAATGGATGTGAGCCAAAATATCTGCATTTCATCCACTAGTTAAGCGAGCATGCATAATGCTCACTCCACCACCATTTCCAAACCAACACTGATTGAAACAAATACAAGCAAACACCCCCTCACCAGCCCACAATGAAATGCAGACCATCCAACCTCATTCACATCAGCATCCTTGATGTGCCCGCCAGTGCTTTTTTTCCTCATCTGCTTTGACATGCTCACTTAACCCACAGACATGATGCTGACATTTGGGGCCTTCTCTCTTTATTAACCGAAATACTGTCTTTATCACTGAAACCTGTCGTTGATCAGTTTTACTAAAATGGCTTCAATATAATATTGTGATCCTATCTTCACAAAACTGGTGGCAGTCTCAACGTCATCCCCACAACCACATCTTTGTCATCACATCCCACACCTTTGAAATCCTGCCAGTAGGCTTCCTGTTATGTAGGCTTTATGTAATGTTGTACATTGTATGTTTCCTCGTGCTGCTTCACGTTCCATAGAACATGGAACGTGGAGCGAGCAAGAGGTTGTGACTCACTGATTGCCTGGACGTGATACTGATCGGTTGACTATCTGTACTCGCCTGCTTCTTTCAATAAATACTTTATTGAATCATCTAAGCGGTCTTTCATAACAAAATTTGGCGACGACCTGGGACCACGCCACACAAGGAGAAGATCCCGCTCATGGAAAAGATTTTTTTTGGTGTGGTTTAATTAAACGAAAATATTGAAAATCGAAGCAGTTACTGAGCGCTACACATCGAGGCTTATGAGGCTGATTGAATAGAGGACGTAATCACGAGCATCTGGCATATTCGTGGTAAGCACTTCTATATTATATCTAAGAAGATTGTACCTCGGAGCAACTTCCGTTGTGCATCGAACTCTTGAATTCAAAAACTGCCTTTGCTTAGCAACGTTGAGCCTCGCTCGTGATCATCCTCTCGGAGCCCCTCGCACGTAACGTTCTGCCAGAGAAAAGAAGAACGTAGCGCGTCAGTGTGTTCATGCGCGAACAGGAAACAGCGCGTAATCACGTCAACGCGCAGCGGCCATTTTGAAGTGGGAAGGTCGCGTTATTAAAAAAAAAGAAAGAATCCACTCGTAATGCTGAAGCGATCTACATGATTACTGGAGAAATGCTTTGACACCGATCAGTCAGCGCTACGGATCGCTTCACTTCTCTGTTCCTGGTAAACGGTCCTTACTTGTTCTATCTACAATTCTTGTAGAGCATATTCACACCACTGTCTGCTAGTGTGGTTTTCTTCATACTTTTTATTTGGATTAAAGTGGTGAAGCATGGACAGTGCATAAAACCATATCACTGAACTAGTCCACTCAGTTTCCTTTTTACTATTGTGCCTATTACAAAGGAGACTTTGACCTTATACTCAGCATCAATTTTTTTTTTGTTCGTTAGTTGTCTGTTCTGCAATGAGTCAACAAACATTTTCCCTCAGCCATCCTCAAGCCTTTTGGTCATCAGGTCCTGAACCTCCTCTCAAATGGACCGAATGGAAGGAATATTTTTTAAATTACATAGAAACTGTAGATTCGGATGGAAAAATGGCTGCACAACACAAAAAAAGGATTCTTTTACACTCTTTGGGTCCTCATGGTTTGAAAACATATAATCAAATGAACAAACCAGTAGTTGGTAATGGTGACAGTAATGTATTTACAGTAGCACTTGCCAACTTAGATAAGTATTTTGCTCCAAAAGTGTGTATTGGTATAACTCGTTACAAGTTTTTTCAGCGAAGACAACTTAAAAATGAATCTGTTGATGACTATGTTGGAGAGTTAAAGAAATTAGCTGTTGATTGTGCTTTTGGGGTATTATTGGAAGATTTAGTGCGTGACCAGGTTGTAATGCATGCTTCTAACCCAGCTATTCAGGAACGCTTGTGGATAAATGGCGATTCGTGTCTTAATGACATTTTAGCTATTGTCTGCAAGGCTGAAACTTCCAGTAGGTGTGCTAATGCCTTAAAAACAGACGAGGCTGTAAAAGAAACAGTGGCCAAAATCAAACCTAGTTCTAAAAACAATTTGTATGCCAAAACTAAGTCTGATGTAGGGAGCAAGTATAGATTTAACAATGAACCTCCCCAATGTTACAGGTGTGGTAGTTTAGAACATTTAGCTTATGCAAAGTCGTGCCCTGCTAGAAAAATTAGATGTAGTGCATGTGGTATTTATGGTCATTACACAAAATCATGCAGGAGAAAGATGAAATCAGTTAAATGTATTCAAGATGAACCAGAATCAGACAGTGATTCAAGCAACAATGATGATCAAGTTTCTGATTGTTCTGTTGCACTAAAAAAGAATTTGAAGTTAAATATTAGGGATGGATGCCTCATAATCGAAAACAAACCTGAGTGTTGGATCCACATTGGTCGTGTGCGTGTTAAATTGTATGCTGATTCTGGTTCACCCTATTCAATCGTGAATGAAGAAGTATGGCAGAAAATGTTTACGTGTAAAGTTGGTTCAAAACTATTTCCCTCTGATATAGACCCTGAAGGGTACGGGGGAGAAAAAATCGACATACTAGGGTATCGTTGGTTTAAGTTTGAATTTAAAAACCGTCACGCTTATGGTAAATTGTATATTTCGAAAAAAAGGACCATCCGTGCTTGGGTGGAAAGACCAAAAGAATTTACATATAATTCTTGATCCTAACTCTGATGAACAGGTTTTAGTAATGGATGAAGGCATCAGAATAGGTGAAAAACTGTTAAAAAAATTTCCATTGGTAAACTTAAGGGTTTTGAACATAAAATAATTCTTAAGGAAAATGCTCATCCCAAAATTCACAAGGTTAGGAGTGTTCCTATTTCCTTAAGGGATGATGTTGCTAAAGAACTAGATAGACTCATTTCTGCTGACATTATAGAACCCGTTGAAGCTTCCGAATGGGTTTCTCCCTTAGTCGTGGTTAAACGCAGCAATGGCAAATTGAGACAATGTGTTGATTTACGCCATCTAAATCAAAACATAGTCATTGATCAATTTCCCTTGCCAAAAATAAATGAAATTCTAGCCTTACTGGATGGTGCAAAAATGTTTTCCACAGTTGATTTATCTGCAGCTTACCATCAGATCCCTTTACACAAGGATAGCAAAAAGCTCACCACTTTTGTTACACCACAGGGGTGTTTTCAATTTAAAAGGATGCCCTTTGGGTTAGCATCCGCTGCTGTTGTTTTTCAGCGCTTAATGCATCATCTCTTTGCAAATATTAAAAACACAAAATTCTTTCAAGATGACATTTTAATTTTTGGTAAAGACAAAGCAGACCACGACAAAACCCTACTGGAAGTGTTGTCCATTTTGGATTCTAAGGGTTTGACTATTGAGTATTCTAAATGTACGTTTGCTAATGATAGTGTTTCTTATTTAGGACACGTTCTTGATAGCAAAGGAATTAAACCTAAGCAGAATCTCGTTGACTCTATTAGGTCCGCACCCGCGCCAAATTGCAAGGATGATGTGAGATCATTCATTGGTCTTGCTGAGTTCTGCTCCAAATACATCCAAAAATTTTCAGCCAGAACATACAACATCAGACAGTTGTTAAAGAGCAGAAACAAGTTTGAATGGTCTTCAGATTGTCAACCGGATTTTGAAGACATTAAAGATTGCATTTCCAGAATTGCTTCTTTAAGAAGTTTCAACCCTGAAGCCAATAGCTTAATTACCACTGATGCTAGCATTAAAGGTTTGGGCGCTGTCCTTTCGCAGATTGATGCCCATGGAGATGAACATATAATAGCATATGCCTCGAGATCCTTATCACCTACTGAGGAAAGATACTCAGTGATTGAAAAAGAAACTCTAGCCTGTGTTTGGGCCGTTGATCATTTCAGAGCTTTTGTGTGGGGTAAACAGTTCACTTTGCGTTGCGATCATAAACCTCTCCTTAAAGTTCTGACCACTGAAGGCACTATAAATACGTCAGCCAGAGTTGCCCGGTTAGCGATCAGATTACAGGATTATTGTTATGAAATGGAATATATTCCGGGAAAAAGAAATTGCGTGGCTGATTTTTTATCTAGGATGCCTAAACAACTTGATGAGTGTGAAGATGAAAATTGGAATTCTTTCCAGATTGCTTTTGTTCAAGATTATGGTAACGATGGTATTGCTAAAAAGAAATGGGATGAAGAATATAGGAAAGATAGTGCATTATGTGATGTCAAATCTTGTTTAGATCAATCTTGGCCCAGGAAAATAGATACTAACCATTCTTTGCAACCCTTTTGGGAAGTCAGATTTGAGTTAAGTGTTCGTGATGATAATATTTGGAGAGGTGAAAGAGTTATTCCGCCTAAAACCTTACGCTCTTCTATTATTGCTTTATGCCACGAGGGCCATTTTGGTATCGTTCGCTCTAAACAAACTGTCAAAGCTTCTTTCTGGTGGCCGAACATGGATGCTGAAATTGACTTGTTTGTTCGCAACTGTGACGTATGCAAGTTTGCTGATAAGTCTCTTGTTTTGTGTAAACCGCCTTTAGGTATTATGTCAAGACCTAGTTCTCCATGGGAACATACGGCCATTGACATCATGGGTCCTATTGGCAGTGATCAAAAGTTCATTCTGGTCTTAATGGACTTATTTTCTAGATGGCCCATCGTCAAAATAGTTTCCAGGGCTAATACTGACTCTGTTCTGAAATTTATGGACAAATCTTTTCTATTAGAAGGTATTCCTTCTGTCCTTCTGAGCGATAATGGTGTTCAATTCACATCAAACAGGGCTAAGGAATACTTTGACAAACTTTGCATAAAACATAAAACCACAGCTCTTTATAACCCTAACAGCAACGGGGTGGTTGAGCGTTTTAACAGAGTTATTAAAAACACAATCCAATTGGCTGCCAGACAAGGTGATTGGGAAACACAGGTTAAAAAAATGGTTTGGGCCTACAGAGTGTCAATTTGTGATGCCACGGGTTATCCATCTTTTGTTTTGATGCGTGGCAGAAATCCCACTGCTAAGTTTGCTCCTGGGTGGTTATTCAAACACAACATTGTACATTGGTCTGAAGAGGACGTTAGAGAAAAAGCTGTCGCTCTTCAAGCTAAAAGGAAGGATTGGTATGATTCCAAACACAATACTAAAGATTCTGACATAATGATTGGGCAATGGGTCAGAGTTAAAAAACCTGTCAAAATCCCCAAAGAAGTTAGCAAGTTTTTTGAACCATTGCAAGTTATTGAAATAATGAATAATGCTGTTCGTCTCTCTGATGGGAAAGTGTGGAATCTTAAAAGGGTTGCTAAATGTTCAGCACCTTCGTCTGTCACAAATAGGGTTCCTGTGTTGTTTGATCTTGAGGATTATGTTGACAAGGATAGTACTGACAACAACATCATTGTTAACATGGATGAATCCACAAATGTAGATTCTTCCTCTACGGTTCTCAATGATGCTCCCAATACTTCAGTACAATCCTCTTGTACTTCTGATCTGTGTGGAGAGGGCGTTATGTCCTCTTCTATGGCCACTCATTGTAAGCGGGAGAGAAGACCTCCGGTTTGGTTAAAGGATTACATTTCAGAAAATTTTCCTTTGTAACTGTAACTGGCACAAGTTTGTTGTAACTTATACCATGTAACTGGCACAAGCCTGTTGTAACTTATATTCTGGGTTTTTTTCCTTCTTTTTTCTTCTTTTTTCTTTTATATTTCCTATTCTCCTTCTATATGTGTATTCAGTCTGCTTTTATTTATTTTTTTTGTTTTCAAGAAAAGGGGATGTGTTATGTAGGCTTTATGTAATGTTGTACATTGTATGTTTCCTCGTGCTGCTTCACGTTCCATAGAACATGGAACGTGGAGCGAGCAAGAGGTTGTGATTTATTGAATCATCTAAGCGGTCTTTCATAACACTTCCCTTTCTGACCCACTGATTTTATCTTCTTTACTATTATCTATCAATTTTTACCTCTGAACAAACCTTTCTGATAGCTTATACAAGAGCATCTCTTCAACATCACTCTCTAGCAGCGCATAGTACCTTGGTGACTTTTAATTCCCTGATTCGCACCATACATTTGACTTCCTTGACTATCCCTATGACAAATATCTCTTGCTGGCTTCTTCCAGCTCATACTTCAACATCATTCTCTAGTAGCACATACCTTAGTGACTTCGACCCCCATGATTTGTCCAATGCGTAGTACATTCAAGAATCCTTGCTGGACTACTACTCCTAACATAACTTAATCTACAGAGTAACTGCACTCAGCCACAACAGTGGAAGAAACCTAGCCATCATTTCCTGCTGCTCCCGCTCTTGCTTGCCAACAAACTTTCCCCCTAGATGGAATGACCCCCTCCCGCCTCATATTTTACTTTTTGCCATCTTAATCTCCACACAATTGGCAGCCTAGACACTTGACAGTCACTTTCCGGTCCATATACATGTTCCTAACCAAACTGCTCAACAGTCTTATAAACATTGATCACTCTTACCTGAACAACTTTAACTTCACCTTCGAAGCCTTCACTACTATACTCAAGGAAAGTTTGGAAACATCAGTAAGCGCATCTATTACCCACTAAGATTTTCTCCACACTCTCCCAATTAATAGACCGCCCTGTCAATTGTTCTCCCCATGTAGCCTTGCTGGGAATCCTTGAAGGTAGAGGAGTCCCCAGGGGGAAACATACCCTTGTAAGTATCGGTGTCATTATTACTAAGAGAGGCATCCCACGCCATTGGAAATCATCCTGGGCCCCTTCCCAGGTTGAGTGGAGGACGGCAACGGACAGCTTTGCTAAACTGGATGAGCTGGTATACACAGGAAGAGGCTGCCCACACAAACACTGAAATATCTGAGGAAGATAGTGGGCTTACTACAACATGCTCGTGCCCTGAATGATATATAGCTATGATATATTTCTATATTACCTGCTGTTCTCGTCCGATGACAATTGCACTGTGTACCAGATATTTATTTTACCTCCTCCTTTTTTATTTGCTTTCCTTGTAATGCAAAATCAATTCAATTTGGTTATCCAAAAAGCCAAGAGTTTTATCAATAATTACTAAAATACACTTGGTCCCTTTGCATATTTCCGTTGTGAAGGCATGAATGAAATGTTTGACACTGTGTATACCAAGCAGTTCTAGTAAATAACCCCAGATAGAATTACAGTTTGCTGTCTAGGGGCCCCTTTTCTGCTTGCGACAGGGTGATATTTTTAGCAATTTGCTGTAATCTGTCACACCCTTGTGGCCATTTAGGAAGCGCAATAGGGCAGCCGCCTTAATATGCAACTTTATGGGCGGAGGATGTTGGGGGGGAGGGGCCGGGAAGAGGAGACAGCTGGTGACGCCGCCAAGCAGCCTGGTCCTCGCAGTCCCGGACTGAAAGTGCAAAGATTAAAATCGCGCCCCACTCAGCACAACGTCCACAATGTCCTTGATATCCTCAGGTGATCCACAACAAGAACCCAGGTAAAAAGAAGTCAATGGCGAGCCTACGAGCGGCTCCCGCGAAGCGGGGGCCGCGAGGCGTTATGTACCTGCGGGGGGAGGGGCCGGGAAGAGGAGACAGCTGGTGACGCCGCCAAGCAGCCTGGTCCTCGCAGTCCCGGACTGAAAGTGCAAAGATTAAAATCGCACCCCACTCAGCACAACGTCCACAATGTCCTTGATATCCTCAGGTGATCCACAACAAGAACCCAGGTAAAAAGAAGTCAATGGCGAGCCTACGAGCGGCCGCCTTAATATTATAACAGCCTTTTTGATAAGAATACAAACGGTGTAAGTAGTGTGTATTGGGAAAGTTATATCAAAACGTTTTTCCTTTATGCTCATACTGAGAATAGATCTTTCACAATAAGGCTTTAGGAAATAAGGTAATACTGTCTTTATAAATTAGAATTGTGGGATTGCTCCTTGTATATTTTAAGAGTATGTTTGGCATTACTTTGGAATAATGGTGGCATAACGGGCGCAAGACGTGATACCCAATATGACCACTTATAGTTGTTAGTCATTATTATAACTAGTTTTTTCTAGAATACTATGTTTTATACCTGATACTCTTCAGGTAGTGTTTCCCTAAAACTTTTCCTTCTGGGTTTTGCTGTTTCTCTTGTAGTGGCCTTAGGACTTTGGACTCTTTCCCCCTGTAAATGCAATGTGAAAGTGTGCATGCCCTTCCTAAACATGTTAGGAAGGGATGCTAACCTGATTCTTTTAAATATGTCACAAGCCTTCCATTGCAGGTCTGTGTGTGCGTAATTGCACTTATGCTCAGGTTGGCCTTTCTAAACCCTGTCCAATCTTGAAGGGGCCTTGCACTACCACTAGAGCACCCCTATGGTAAGTCCTGAGGGGTGAAGTACGTGGGAGGTGAAAGGCAGGGCAGGCACACATGTGTGAACCCTGCTCAGGTAGTGAAGAATACTCATTTGTGTTTTCACTACCTATGAGGTTTGCACTTCCTATACGCTTACATGGGGGGGATGGTTGAAATTACTTCAGGCTACTTTAGTGGATTTCAGTGGAGCAGTCTCATAATGTTTACTGTCATTGGACTCACAATGACAAACCCTCTCCTGTGGTAAAGGTGAATTAGTCATTATTAGCTGATAAATACGACTTCTAGAGAGTGGGCATTTCTCTGCTCTAAAACTCTTTGGTTGCCTTGTAGTTTGACTCCATCCCACACTGGAGGCTGGGGGAGCAAATTTGTGCATTCCCCAGCGACAGCTATAAACTTTGAGCATGCAACTAGAATGACAGACCTCTGCCATTTGAGGGCCTGGCTGGATAGATTGGAGGGAGAGGTTTTGACACTTGGCCTCTGGGAGCCAGATCATAGCGCCACTAAAGATTACGGTCTGCATTCGACGGCCTCATGGCAGACAGGACTAAAATTTAGGTGAGGCATCTGTGCTTCAAAGGGAAACCATATGAACCACCCTCAACTTCAAAGACGCATTACAGTATAACTGCTGGTGCCATACTTCAGCAGGGTAGAGATTCACATGTGGGGACGTGGGACTGGAAATCCTGGAACTGCATGGTACACACTGCCAGGGGAGTCTATTGTGCACACTGAGGATTACTGTCATTGAACGGGACCGTGTACCTTTCCTGAATGGTGGCTGGCCTGGGTTAAGTACATGCTGCTGTGTGGCACCCTGAAGTGTGCCCTCCAAGGGCTTGTTGGCTTGCCCCCGTTTCTCTTGTGAAGGTTTCAGGGTCATTAAAGACCTCCAGCGAGGTACCCCCACTGTCTGCTGTTCATACCTGGAGAGCAGTGCCCTCTCAAGTGCCCACAACATCTGCTGGATCCTGGTAGTGTGGCATGAGCGTGGAACTAGGAATTGTGCCTGGTGACCGGATTGCCTTGTGCAGAGCCACAAAAGTATTGCCTGCATCCAAGGAGTGGGGTCCCTGCATCGTGGGGGCCTCAAAACCTATAAACATTTTGTTGGTAGTGAGCGGATTCACTGATTGCGGGATCCATCATGGCCCGCTTTGTTGATCGTGCCACATCTCTCTTGTGCTGGGTGAGGCAATTTCTTTGGAGTTGCTCATACACTTGAATGCAAACCTAGGTGTAGGCAATTGAAGGGTGCCTGTTGTGAGGATACCCCCATTTTTTTAATGATGTTTCTGATCCTATTGGAATCAGGTGTGTATGAGGTGACACAGGTGAGGACCTCAGTTGGATCTTTGGGTTTGGTTTTTAATAATGCCTTCAATTGCCTACACCTAGGTTTGCATTCAAGCGTACGAGAAACCTTAAAGACATGCTTAGACACACAAGACCCAAAGTTCAGAAAATCAATCAACATAGACCCCTCTGGGACCTACCACCAGTGATGGGACATTACCCATGTGCTTCATGTGCTGTCTGTCCCGTAACTGAATCAGCCAAGGAAGTAGTTTTTTTTCTAATACATTCACATGGAAGCTAGGAAGACATACCAATTGCAACACTGCCAATTGCATCTACATGATCACCTACCCCTGTAACCTCTGGTACATTGGCATGACCACCAGGATGATCAACACATGCATCACGGAACACAGGAGTAAAATCAGGTGTCACCGTGTAAATTCGGAAATGTGCACACATTTCGTGGTAGCTAAACATTCTCCAGACAACTTGCGCTGGGTCATCCTCGAGGCCCACCCACAAATAACGGCAGGGGCACTGTTTAGGATTGAACAGAGGTGGGTACACCGCCAGCCACAGACAGACAGGTACTCAATGAGGACATTCCTTGGAGTACATTGAATAGACCATGGCCACATTGATTTTGATATTTTAGTGTTACTCACTTCTTTAATTTCACCACTGGGATGGTGCCGTGATGAGTATTAATAGACCCCATGGACTCTAACACTAGTGACTCCTTGGATACCCTCCAACTTCCATTGGGCTATTCCCACTTGTAATGTAGTCATCACGTAGGACCCACTGTTAACATTCTACCCCTGGCATTAGAACCTTTATTGTACACTACCTCATTTGGGTAAACCATATAACTCTGCCCTCCTTGGTTTCACCCTCCAGTAACCCCCCCATTAGTGACCCCTACTTGCACCGCATCTGGTGTGAAGAGCATTGCTATTCCAATTGTGGGCACATTCCCACACTCCAATATGGCCGCCGTAGAATCTCTTTTATTAGAAATTCATACATCCAAAATGGCGACCACTCTAGGGCTCTGATGCTGGCAATTGGCTGCCCCTCCCACCGACTGCCTGGTTCTGGGACTACATCTTCGCCACAAGTGGCACGAGCAGCAACTCATGGCACCGGCAGCATATGGGTAGGTCTTCCGACATTCCTGCAGTTCCTACCACGTGAGTACTATCTTCTCCCCACATGTGAAGCCCACGGGGGGCATTTTTCCAACCCTCCATCAAGAGGTGAGTCCACGTATGTTAACAAATTGTGACAGCAGACACGCGCTGTACCGCCAAGGAGCCATCCAACCACCAGGACCCGGGATGCAGTACAGGCGTGTTATCCACTCTCTGGCATTTCAGAGATACCAGATCCCCGTATTTTGTTGGGACACGGTACTGCATGAATTCAGGAGTGAGATACAAATCTTTACATGGGCCTGTGGGGCGAAGCCCTCAAGCTAATACAGCGTCCCCCTGACTAGACCTGTTTCTAACCAGCTTACTACCTGCTTGTGAGAGTCTATCCCTCTATTCTTGTGGAGCTACACGGATTAGCACACCTTTACCCCAGGTATATGATCGATTGGCTTTATCTGCATTTTTCTATAGGACACTGGAAATTCCAGGTTTCTTGACCTGCTGGGAGTTGATGGTGCCAGTCATCTATAGATTTTGGGTGAGTTCGCTGTTTTCTTGACAGGTCAGCTACCATTTCAGTACGAGATACTATATCCCAATGTGTTTTTAATGTACCTCATATTTTCTCACGAAAATGTCATTACTGCATGACGCATGTTTTTAGGCACCACGATTTCACTGTGTGTTGCGCACCTTCACTTGTGTGTAGCTTACATGGTGATGTTTATAATGGAGACTGATGTTGTAGAAGCAACTACAGATAATTGCCACTGTTTAACCATCTTTGATTTTATTTTAATGGGTTGGCCATCGCGTTTACAGGTACCACATTTGAGGTGCACTGTGTGGTATATCACGCTTAGTAAACCAGGACACCACCAATAGTGTAGATAGACAGTCCTTTCTAGGTCCTGAAGAATTGCCACTAGATCATTCTGACACACAGGCAAGAAACATGTTGACCATTGTGTGTCTTTTGATTTCTCGACCACATGAAGCTGAGCGCAACATCCTGACACATTATATGAGGAAGGCGCCACCCTATATATTTTTTAATCATGTTGGAAGCCATATTCATTACAATTATTTTGTTTGGACTTCCATTCCCTGTTTTCCCCTCGCACGGTCTATTGACCTTCACGTTAGCACATCTACACTTTTAGGTCCCTCACACCCACGGCACCATACAGCAAGGAATAAAAGATCTCTACCAAAGAGCCCCTCATACGGTGCCATCAGGTATTGCAGCGCCGACCTGACGAGGAGCAAGCCCTATAATGAAGCAGGACACCCAGCTGGCTGGGAGTGTGAGGGCCCTAATTCCGAAAGGAGGGATCCCCCTTTCCCTCTTTTTATGGGACAACCTTTCCTTCTCATCTGACCTTGCTCCCTTTTCCCTTTTAGGAACTGCATACCCTCTTGTGTATTGACTCATTATTTTGCGGTAGCGGTCTTCCACTCCACAATATGACAACGGGATCCGTCCCCCCATGTGTGGTCTTTTTAGTGTTCTAGCTTTTTCTCCATAGCCCGACAGACATTGGGCAGTGGAGGGACTTAATATCGGTGCCTCTGAGCCCGGCACCGCACGCCTGATTTGCACTTGGTGGACCTGCTTCACCGGAAGTCTTTTTCGGAGCTCCTCGGACCTGCAACATCAGATGGTCTGATCCTCCTTATCCCCAGTCTTTCTGACACTCTCTGGGGCCCTACGAGTGTCGGCACCACCGGAGGGAGTGGCTGCCCCAATATTGAGTTATAATTGGTGTCTATAGAACCGGGCGGGTGAGTACATTTTATGGTTGCCTGAATTATCAGCCGTCATTTAGTCTTTAAGTAAGGGGCTATATCTGTTTTGGGTTTTATTCCTTGCTTGCACCTGGGTCACGTATATTCCCTGCTACCATCTTTCCCGGGCAACATTGTTCTTGCAACTTCGGATACGGCCACCGGAGACTGAGAATTTGAAATAATAACAAATTTCTTTTAATTGGTTTCCGGCTAATTATACCATTATGTCCGCATCCTGCGGAGACTTTTATTATCTCTCTTCTGTTTGTCTGTCTCTTTTAGCCTAACTTTTAGGCTATCCCACTTTATGAGATCCAGGGGCCATCATGACTCCCACCGAGCCAACTTTATTAGGGAGAGACAGCGACGCTCACATTTACCTTTTTGCCCATAGGTCTACTTGCCCTTGGCCCTGCTTCCTCAGCGGCCCACACCACCCTGGACCGGGTATTCATGTCTGAGCTGCGTGTTTCCATATTCTGAGTTCATCAAGCCCCCTCTTGTAAGGAAGCCATTTATCATCTTTCGCCTTTTCTGTTTCCATTTTTTTAATCTCTTATATTCTAATTTTGTTTCCATGTTTGTTTTTTGTATTGTTATAAACATACCAGCAATCTTTATTTCCTTCTGTATTTGCATTTTATCTGGATATCGACTTCTTTCATAGTGCCAAGGCTTATCATTTTTTTCTGTAAGTTGCCCGTATTGATCTTGTCCATTTTCCCTTTACTTTCACTCTTTCCCCCAGACATCAGTTTTTTTCGGTGCAGGTGATTTCAACTGTTGGGTTCACTTTTCTATTTTCCACACTTATCCGGTATCCTTGTGTTTTTGGCTGAAGGCACACACCTTACTTGAACAGTCTTCTTTATTCACTGTTCATTATTACCATACCGCGAACGAGGTGTGGCTGAGACACTGGACATTTTTAATATTTTTTTTTTTTTGTAAAGCAAATTTTATTAGCCAAGGTGCACATATATTGCAGGGCTCTGCACTCCAGAGACAACTGCACAATCAGACCATACAAAAATCATGACTTTGGCATTTTTCATGTGAAGATAATAATACATAAATAACAGATGTGCCCCAACTCCCACCCTGATTGCACTGAGTCCTCATACTCCTGGTCAAAACCTCCCCCACACAGCACCTCCGCCCTCCTAACATGTACACATCAGCCAACCCAACGGGTGAGCCTCTGTTGCTGATGGTGGATCCAACAGTAGGCCCCGATAGTCCGCCCATCATTTTCAGATCTTGTAGTGTTTGTGTGGGCACACCCTAGCAACAAAAATGGGTTGTTTCAGCCCCATGCAAAAGTTTAGGCCATTCTTCAAAGCGGCCACCGATGGGGCCCTCGGCGCCTTCCATGCCCAGGCAATGTCCCTTTTCGCTAGAGTAAAGCCCAATTGCATCAGATGCCGTTTGTAGATATTGCCTCCTATTCCTTCCATAACATGAAGCAGGGCCAATCTCGGTGTGCGAGGGAGTTCCCATCCCAGGACCTCCAAGAGGCAGGTAAATACCCCCCCTCCAGAACCGCCCAGGGAAGGACAATGCCAAACCGTTTGGATAAATGTGCCCTCCCCTCGAATGCATTAAAGACACATACGAGAGGCTATTAGCCCCGCCTTCCACAGGCACACTCATGTAAAATAAACCCTATGTAAGTATTTGAACTGGATGAGGTGAAGTCGTATGGCTATGGTTGCCCCCCGTGGGGCTGCCAGGGCCTCGGTCCAGTCTTCCCCCTCCAGTGGACCCACATCTCCCTCCCAGTACCCCCAGAGTTTCAGAAGCTTGAGCAATGAGTAACCAGGGACAGATAAATCTAGGAGATTTTATGATCTTTTAGGCCCCCCATAAAAACTTTTGCCTCCAATGGGCTGAATTCTGGCAGGGACTCCACGTCTTCCAAGCTGGGAGACAGGGCGTGCCGAAACTGAAGCTAACAATAAAACTGGGACTGCGTCATGAGGAATTCTTTCTGAAGGTCCTGAAAGGATTTGCGCGTCAACCCCCTCATTACATCACCCAGGACTGATATACCAATGTTATCCCACCCCCGGAATCCCTGTAGAGGCGCCAGCAGTGGTAGGCGCCCATTATTCCAGAGGGGAGTCTCCCGGGTCAGTTTGTTCCACCACCCCATCCATTGCAGCCCCTGCCTCCAGATCTGGAATGCCACGTGTGTAGCCGACGGAAGTGAGCCCCGCAAAGGCACCAAATAAAGAAAGGTGTGTAGCGAGTGTTGTCCCATGAGTTGCCGCTCCACCGCATATGCTGGGTCGTCCCTGTTGCCGTACCACCACCCATTAGGGACCAGCAGATGCGAGGCTTGATAATACGAGTGAATATCAGAGGACGCTAACCCCCCGCAGTAAGTGGACAAGAAACAGGTTCGTAAAGCTACCCGCACCCTTCCCCCCTCCCATAGAAACTGCCCCAGCGCTGCCTTCACTTGTCGGAACCATCGGGACGGGATCTGATAGGTGTGGTTCTGTAACTGATAGAGGAGCCGGGGCAGCGCCACCATCTTAAATATGGCCGATCTGCCACATATTGACAGGGGCATCCGAGACCAGGACTTGATGTCCTCACGTATTCGTTCCCATACCGGAACCAGATTACACTCCCAGGAGACAGCCGGCACATCTGACAAGAACACCCGAGGTATTTCAGACCGCCCACCACCAGCTGGAGCCTCTTTGAACATGCTCAGTACGTGGAACTACCGTTTTTCCAATCAGGCACACTCGGAGGCACCTTCTGGGTCCACCACAGCTGCCAGCAGTCAACCTTGATCACAGGCACTATTTAACAGAGTGGCTTAGCCTCCAGTCGGTACCTTCGGTTCCAGCTCAACGACCGTCCGGGGTACCGACGGAGAGGTAAGGGCGAGGAACTTTGGTTCAGAAACTGTTTAGATTATGTCCCCTACTCTTTTTCTCTGTTATTTTGTTACCCTCTGATTCTCTTTGATTTTGAAACTAGCATTACAAAGAGAGTGTGTTGAGAGAATGAGCTCCATCATATATATTTTCACATACTGTCTGATTGGCATTCCCAAACCCTTCTTTTTTTGCTCAATAGTTGTATGTCACCAGACAACCTTACTTAAACTCCATCATTTATTCCTCTTTTGACTGAAGGTCAGTCTACCTAATATTCATACATAGTTTTAAAGTTGGTTTGTTTGCTGATGTGTCTCTCTGTGACACTTAAGAATATTTTGAGGAATAGACCAATTTGTCAGCAAGTAGGTTTCTCCACGGTCTGACAGAGGGATTTTTTATTCTTCTTAGAGCGGGCCCCCCTTCCCTGAGTTGTTACCAGGTTGAGGTGAGGGTGGATATCCAACTATTTGGGTAAGTGCCTTGCCCACAGCACGGGCTTCCAATTACTTCTAATTGGTTTATTAGTAGTAAATATATACTACAATAGTGTTGTATGAACTTTTGACACTTTCCTGACAGAGATTTTGTTTACGTTATTCTTTTAGATATACCCAGTAATACCGAAGACTTATGAACTGATTACTGGTGTAGTATCAAAATTTATTGTTTGTTTGTCTGAGCACCAAATAGCAGCAGCTTATTGTTTACACACGGTCCTGAAGAAAGCCCGGATACTTCTCTACAGATCAATAGGGCTGAAACATGTTGACCTTTTACATCGAGCAGTTTAAAGCTCTATACTGTTGTATTTGCACTGCTTTTTAACCCTGATGGTGAAACCTACAAAATAAAAATATTTTGGTTCTCACCACTCAGTTTTAACTTCACCACACTCTTTTTCCTAAATTAGCTTATTGTTTGCGCTGCTGTTTTCTCACTCCACTCACCGCATAAGGGACTAAAAAGGATCTCCTTTGTATACAGCCTCATCTTTATATATAACATCCCTGGACTCCTCCCTCATAGTGAGGGGGTTGTAGCCCTCGGTGGAACTAGGTTTTTCCATCAGGAGAAAGAACTCAATGATGAAGCATGTCACCTAGGGTGAGTGAGGGTTCCAGTCCTATAAAGGGATTTGTCCAAGTGGGAGTTTACCGTAACTAACCTCTGTCACTTGTGATCATTGTTCACTCTTAGACCCAAGATAGTTCTTTGTGTTTTGTAGTAAACTTGATTGGGGTATTACTATCTTGCAGGTCTATAAACTTTTCTCCCTTGGACCCTCCCCCATTGTTGTGTTTTCACACATGAATCCCAGCCAGCCGCAGGGTCGCAAATGTCTGGCTCGCGGTCCGACTCACCGCCGATACGGGCATCCCCTGTGGCCAGAGGGGGTGGAAAAGAAGAGATCCTGTGCATAAAGAGGGGCCCCAGGCAGGCCCAGCGACACGCCGACTGTTGCGCCTGCCCGCCACCACCACCGCAGCTCGATGGCGCCGCCGAGTTCCTGCTGCTATGCGGACCCGCCGATGCGTTGACGCCCCGTAACCAAGGCAAGGGGGCACTCAATCATATGCTCCCACTCAGGCCTCCTGTGTCCCAAGGGCCGCCTCAGACCTCATACCTCCAGACCTCACTCCCCCACTGGCACACACAGATCCCAGCCTGCCACAAGATCGAAAATGTCTGCCTCGCGGTCTGACTGACCGCCGATACGGGCGTCCCCTGTGGCCAGGGGGGACGGGGAAGAAGAGATCCTATGCATAAAAAGGGGGGCCCCTTGCAGGCCCAGGGACACGGCGACTGTTGCGACTGCCCACCACCGCGGCTCGATGGCGCTGCTGAGTTTCTGCTGTTATAAGGGCTGAGGGTGGAGAGGGGGGAGAAGGACCAATTCTTGCAGCTCAGATCCTACGAGGCCGTGCACACTCCAGGCCTCCACCACTGCCGAAGGGGGGACACTCTAGCCACAATAAGGACGCGCCCACCCCGCGGGACCAGCGGTCCGCTGGCTCACTCACTGTGCCAAGTGCAGCCCTTGGCCTGCCGCCCCCTGCCTCCAGGCAACGCACCTCACCTCCGCGGCCCCATCTGGCTGCCAAGCAGTCCAGCCATCCTCGGCTTCAATCCACGTCATGGGTGGCAGTCGTCTCCCTTCCTGCTACTCTCGTCTGCCGGACAGCCTCAGGGTACACTCCTCCCCGCCTCAGCAGCTATGTCGCCCCCAGGAGGCCGCTCGCTTCACTCCTGCGATGTCGGCCAATTTTCAACACGACGTCTCGGTCTCACGTCGGGCAGCCAGGCCTCGTTCCCAGCGGGCCCCGTCTCTCTGAGGCCCCTCAGCGCCGCCTCGAGCCCCAACAAAAGCCCCAGTGCAACTCAGGACGATTTCCCAATATCGCGGGACTGCCAGGTCTCTGTGGAACTCAACTTTTCCTCCAGAGAGTCAGGTTAAATGACTGAGCACATGTCCGCCATGCCGGCTTGCCAAGCCACGCCCCATCACATTTTTTATAATTTTGTTTCATTTGTTGCTTTAATTATCCCTAGATATACAGGTGAATGAGATTGCCATATTTTGAGGTTTTTTTCTTCTTTCTCTCTAGAACGGTGTTCTGATATCCGTTGCTCTGACATCTGCTCCTAAAACCCCCCTACCATCCACGCCGATTTTCATATTCTTGGAGCCCTGAAGAAGGTAGTGGCTTTGTTGAAGCCCTACACCGAAACGCGCATTGGCACACCTCACGACAGGAGCTACATAGTGGTGCGTTTACTGAAGAAGAGTTTGACTTATTCCTAAACTTTCAACTTACCTTCTCACAGTATGAGTATATGAAGAAAGTACTATCCAATTAAAGAATATGTGTAGGTTAATGCTGTGTTATCAATACAGCAGATATGGTTCGATGAAGTCTGCTGAAAAATATTTATTTTTCTATATTTTTCTGTCTCTGACACCATTACTAGCCTGGTTTATGGCTCCTTTCTTCAACTGCCATTTTTTATTGGTTTGTTTGGATTGTATGATAGATGTATGGGTATGAGTGCAGTATGATTGATCAAAGGAGAGAGTGATGTTGTATAATTTGACATGCTGTTGATAGTTTTAATATTTTTGTCTTTGATCCATTAGGGATGGGGGGCATGGATGTGATATATTTCTGTTTATGAGGTTTCACCTTCAAGGTGAATATGTATGTTCACTTAAATTGTTTTTTTTTATGACGTGTAAAAAAAACGTTAAAAAGAATTGAAAATATATGTACTTTTTCTTTAATAAAAAAAATCTGTACCACACATTTCTGACATTTTTACCATTGTATGTTGTTGTTGGTTCTGTGGCAAATCCCTCTGTTTTCCATCCTGAGATATCATCTTGGTATCTGTTAATTTAGAGATGCTACGCGCTCATTTTGAATTGTTGGCAGGTGACATTTACTCCCTTCTTGCGTAGGGTTTTTGATATATGGTCCTATTTTCTTCATTATTTAGTCCGCATCGAATAAGCGATATGATAAATTCAGTTAAATAAAATTTGTATACCACAGCATCAGGTATAAGAAGATCCATGACACTTTGAAACTTTCTGGTAGACTGGGTAGTGTTGATGGATTGTAGTGATTTTCCACATGTTTGCAAGGCAGTTGGGTTATAAGTTTGCAGCTTTATTTGTTCATGCCTACAGCTTACACAGCTTGTTTTCCAGCAGCTACTTCATTGGTACAGCCTTGAAACAGCACCAGGACAGTATCATGTGAGCTGGGTGATCCAAACAAAGATGAGCTGTCTTCAAAATCAAAATTATCAAGAACAGCAATTGTAAATCCTTTCCTGGTAAAGTGACTTGGAAGTGGTGTGCTGTCGGATTTACAAGATTTTCCGGCATGAGCTGCTAACAAGTTCCTGCTCTGCACTATGTCATTATAACACCAATCCTATTCATTGAAGTGATTAGCTCTCTACTTTTGCACTTGACATAGATTGCACGGGCAGTCATCGCGTGTGGATGAGTTTTCTTTTTGCCGTGATGTAATTCATTACCCATGATTTGGAAAAGACAGTACATTTGCACAGCATAAGCCTGACGGTTCATGGGATTGACTACCACTAATTCGCTTATATCTTGAAAGCCATCATCAATGTTTTCGGCTTCTTTTCTAAACTCAAGAACTTTAGTTTGCAACAATATTGCTTTGCTGAAATTAAACAATGACGTAAAAAATGTTAAGACAACATCAGGCATTCCTGTTGACTCCCATGATTTGCAGAGCTCTGGGGCATCACAAAATTTGTCATTAAGTCCAAAATCTAAATCTTCTAGGACGTTTCTTAAAATGGTTCCTACTGATTTTACTGCATTCTGTGCTCTTTTGGCAGCAACAACTTCAGGAGTCAGATCAGAACACCATACGTGGCACATTGTTTTAGTTAAACTGACTAAATAAAATTCTGTCATTGTAGATTCTCACCAGAAAAATCTTTATTTCATTATTATGGATCAAGACAGTTTCATCAATGTTGACCATTATTTCTGTGATCTCACTGAGTGTGAACCCATAGCCAGCACTCAAGAGTAGCTTTCAAACGTCATGTGCTTTTTCAAAGAGTGCAAACATAACTATTATGTTGCTGCTCAAAGCACATTGTACATTTATATTTTTGAATGTATGCACGCATGTAGTTCAGGTGGGCATACAAATTCGCAGCAAATACATACACCTCACTGTTTAGATCAGCTACTCGGCTGAAAATCACATCTTGGAAAAAACTAGCTGCAGATAAAAACATGTTTGACCCTTGATACTCACATACTTTATACTTTGTTCTTTTGTCAGTCCCTTCGGCCCTTGCTCTGGCAACATCACAAATAACACACTGAAGATTCTCTGCTTTCTGTTTAGTTGTTGGAGGTGGATGAGGGGTAGCCATCGATCTTCTAAGTGGACGGGAATTGGGTTTGGTTATCTTCATTTTCTCAGAAGACTCGGATTCTTGTTGTGTTTCACTGGTTTCTGCTTTTTTTTCCAGGCTTTTTTTCCATTGTATACGACTTGTAGCACTTGTTACAATGTTAAAATATTGATCCTTTTCACCCATCAGTTTCAGTCTTTTGTGAACTTCGTCTTGACACATTTTTGCAGCATCTCGAACTAGCTTCTGTCCGGCCGCAGTTGTTGCTAGCTTTTCTTTGAGATTAGGTAGGCTTATGACACATTTTTCATCGTTGAAGGAGTCCTCAGATTTTGTAGTTAGGAACACTCTGTCAAGAGGTGAAGGTCTTCTGCCACCACCTGCTTCACTCATGTTTACGAATTTGAATCAACGGAAAACCTGAAACAAAAACTATATTAAAATAAATTACCTATGTGATGGCTAACACATCATTATAGAGCCACCATTTTGGAAAATGGGATAAGGGTTGATCAGCTCCGAAGAGTTATTTTCTGTTTCTATAAAACTATTTGAGCCCCAAAACGTATGTTTTGACACCAAAATGAAGTATATACATCTCATGGTTCCAGAAATATATCATCATCACTGCAAAACATCCGTCATTTTAAAAAATGTCATCCAGAAAAATCCGGCCTGGATTAGCAATGTCGACCTAAGCTAAATGACTTCTCTCATGATACAAAAACACCAATCAAAAATGAAAATCTCTGGACAACAATTTGTTACAGAGGTATATCAAAGGGCCAGGACTACCAAGGGTGGGCACAGGTTATACAGTGAGTGTAATTACCCACTCCTGACAGGAGTGGTAGGTTCTGACTGCCAGGGGCATCTTCTCAGCCCATCAAAAAGTGACAGTTCCAATACTGAGCAGCTGGAGACCACCTCCGAATGCTTTGCAATTGAGGGTACTATAGGAAGGTAAAACTGCCACTACCGCAATGATCAAAAGTCAGCAGGGGCTTCTTAATTAGGGTGTGGGGGCTCCGCCCTCTATATTTTTTGCCTCCTTTATTTTTAAATGAAATAAACGGAACCTATTACTACATTTTTTTTCCAGCATAGATCTTTGACTTTCGCTTGGCGCGCGAGAGTCAGGCAGAGTCACATCACTGTCAGGCACGTGCACTGGTGTGCATGTGCCATGTCGCACATTTTTCAGGGCTTGTTTACTTTCAGCCCTAGTTTCAGTAGTGTGCCGGAGTGTAGGGCTACTCCTCCCCGTGATGTGTTCCACCCTCACTGACTGCATGCAGCCTGGGCGCTTCAGGCTTTAGCCTGCACTTCCCGAGTCTGTGTGTCAATCACCAAAGGTGCCCTCTCCCAGCTCGTCACAAGGAGGGCATGGGTCAGCAAACCTCACTGAACCCACCCCACCCTGTGACGAGTTGGGGAAGGGAAGGCTGGATTGGAGGCCAAGTGTTTCTCAGTGTTCATGTGACAGGCATCACAAGTGACGCCAGATCACATGTTGTGAACAAAAAGAACATGCTTTAGTTTACTACAGCGTGTACACTGTTGATAGGACCGGATTCTTGCCTACTTTGTTCTCTCCAAGAATCCACTCAGGTCGCCAGGATCTTTTTATCTGCTAAATAGTGTAGAGGGGAGGAAACCCAATTCTTAATACATATCACCCAAATAGAATCTCATTTAAGAAGGACCACTGACACCGAATCTAAAATTTGTAGGATTTTATTACAACCAAAAATAACTGCACATACAGACGCCTTAACACAAGGTGAAGAAGATTAATGGGCACTAAAACAAACGCAAGTCTACGTAAGAGTCTCATACGACTTAGAACAAAAAGAATAACCAACTCTAAAAGCATGAGAGATGCAATGTTTAAACCAATGTCTACATTACGAATCATTAGCTTAGAAAAAAAACAGTTAGTCTATCCCTACTCTATCTCTAAGGTGACATCCCTACTTAGCATTTCCCTCCCAGGCAAGAGAGCAAAAAGGTGTCAGAAGTGAAGACTTCCTTAGAAGTACATTCACTTGGTCAGAGCTCGTTCTAAGATGCTCCTCCTAGCGTCCCATCTAAACCTCAACTGCTCAACCCTCGGGGCACTGTCCCTAATACAAAACCCCAAAAACGTAGAACACGCCCTTCGGCATGCCTCTTCAGCCAGGTCTTCTTCCATTACTTTTCCAGTGAAACTTGTACTCCATCCAACGACGGTTAGCTTGACCTTGGATCCCAGGCACCTTCTCCGCTGAAAGTATCATCCGTAAATTCCAATGTATTTCCCTGTTGGCTTCTTGTACCATCCTAACTCCTAAAACAAAGACATAGTCTCTCTAACAAGCTAAATGTCCTTGCACCTGCAACAGAAACATGGGAACGAAAAACGTTTTCTCTTCTCTCAGATTTTCCATTCTCCCAAAACCCAAAGCCTTTACCAAGGGAAATCCTTTTCGGCCTACAACATTAGCTAACATAAGAAATGAACAGGTCTTTCTCTTTAAACGTATATGCGACCAGGCCTTCACACTGTTAAACAAACTCCTAAATCACACTTTAAGCATTAGTTCATTATTCTTTTTAAACGTGAATAAGCAAACGAAACGTGTAACTTTAACATGGCACACGTTAACCTAACACGTTGGATTACATGAATCAAACATTTTGCATTTACTAAAATACGTTGCAATGATCTACGACATTATTCTTTATGAAAATCATGGTTACATTTCTAATCACACCTATGTTAAACAATCCTAATAATACATTTCTATGTCACACCTAAACTACTTCGATTAATATGTGGGTGTGGACTAACAGTAAATATGATTCACCCCTACAAATTTCAGAATAACGTGGCGCTCTAACACTGTCAATGCATTTGAACATCGGAATCGTTATTGATAGTGGTTTATCCTGAAGGATGGGCTTGGAATGACACAAGTCATGCAGAGGCTCCAAGGAGACTGCCATGTGTTTGGAACAGTGGGGATTATTCGTGACCATAGTCAGCCACATACTTTACAGTGCATTCTGCTGTCCGTGACCTGCTGCTGGCCTGTGCTTGACGCTGACTAAGTGCAGGTAGAGGTACGGATAGTAAAAATATATGAGAACTCAGTTACTGTTAGTTCGGAATGTTGAATGAACTAAACAATTTTATTGCATATATCACGATTCTGTGATCGATCATTATAGCAGACACTGGCAATTTGTATCAGAATACTTTTAACTTTAATATCAAAAGCAATCTGTCCCTGTCTGATATGTGTGTCTTGTACCCAGAATATTTATTTCAAAACATTTTACAGTGAGGAGCTAACTACAATGAACATTTGGCCTTCTGCACATTGCTAAGCCAAACTGAGCCTATTTGTATTATACCAGTTTGACCTGCATGCGTTTTCCTATCATTGTGCAGCAGCTGCAAAACACTGTATTCAGCTACACTCCTACCCTGGAGTCCGTTTCCGAGAGCTCATCCTGGAGAATGAACATCCTGGTAAGGGAGAGGCAGGAGGATGGAGGTAAAGAGCGAGAGGAGTGGAAATGGAGATGAATGCACTTGCCTTGACAGAGAAACAAGTAGAAAGCAAAAGATGAGGAAGGTGGGAGAGGCGTGGGAATAAGAGCTCTCTGTAAAAATTACTGAAATTAAGTTTGAGATGTTTGAGGGACAGAGAGGTGAAGTTGTACCAATTCACTGGTATAAGTAATCTAGCTGTTTTTCCTTTGTTTTGCATTCTGGTACGTGGAGTCTTTTATTAGAATTACAAATGCCAGAATACAAAGAAAATGGGTTTAGATAAGCTATTCACTCCTAATGTAGGGCATTTTGAAATCTCCAATGAAAGACAGCCAAACAGAACAACACACTGAGAAGAAGTAGAAGAAAGGAACTTAATATTAGACGAGATAGAGCTGACATGAGATAACTTGAAGACTTTGAGGAAAGAGGGCAGGAGAAAACGTGGAAACCATGTGGTACTAGATGGCAAAGGGAACAGACTGGGTAAGGAAACCTAAGGAAGGAAATTAAAGAATAGGTAGAGGCCAATGGATGTTTAGGGAAATGAAATGGAATTAGCTATTTCAAGAGACTAATAGAGGGAGGGAAATAATAAAGTAAATGGGCACAGAAGGTACAAAAGAGGGGGTAGTATGTCAGAATGTCAACCACATAAATATTGTGCTTCAGGATATCAACTGCCAAAATGTAGTGAAAGTAAGTTTATATAGGTAAGCATGGATTTACTATTGTCAGTTCCACAACTATGCACCTTGAAACACCACTGGCTCCACCCTTAAAGTCCCCTAGTGATATTTGTGTTTGTGTTGCTCTACTCTCAGAGTCTAACTCAGGATTTGGTTGTACGCCACACCACTTTCAAAATTCACCTGCCGCTACTGTCAAAAGTGTTGTTGCTCTTGGTACAAACTGTGCAAGTTTTAAGCTGGTGGTCATATAGGCCCTGATGGCATTGAATGGCATCCTGAGCACATTACTTGCGGGACCACAGAGAAAATGATGGCTAGGTGGTTAAATGTAATGGTGTAGAAGATCCTACGTCTTAGTGCACTGACCAGCTGTTTGGTTGATATTAGCATCTGACAGGGCAACAAAAAAGGTGTTTTTTTGTGTTGGGGTGCTATAATGATGGTTAGCAAGCCTTCTCGACAAATGCCAATGAAAAGAGGTGGATGGTCAGCCCACTATGAAGGATGAGGAATTTTCAGATGCACGGGATGGGCATTCCAAGTGAGAAGGTCCGTGCATGAAAGGATCTCCCGTCTTGTCACATTAAACTGTTATGCGGATGATGAGTTTGCTTTGCTGACAAAAGTCTGAGTGATAAAAACGCTGAAATAACTTAACATGGTAATTTCAGATATAGGAATGTAGTCAATTATTCTGCAGGAGAAAGACAATAAGCTGTTTAAATATTCTGTAGAAATATTGACTGTAATCTCTGCAGTTTTGAAGACGCTAGCTGATTGTGTTTTCATGGGTGTTCTGAGGACCCTTGTGTGGACTATTTCTCCAACTTAGCTGTGTTCACAGCCAGGTTGGAGAAAAGGCACAGGCTGCGATTCAGTGTCTGAACAGCAGACCAGACCACTCAGACAATCCTCATGCTGCTCTCATAGCATGAGAGCAGCGTCTGGATTGGCTACGGAGCCTGTGCCTTCCCAGAGACTGCCGGGAGTTAATCACGGAGGCGGCCATCATTGGTAGGGCAGTGAGAGGTAAGGATTTTTTAGGTCTCGCCTAGCGAACGCAGCAAATGCGCTGCTTCGCCTTGGCAAGACTATTGTTGTCCATTTGGTGCGCGAAGGGAGACAAACCATGTGTGGGGACTAGTTGTTTATTTAATTTCATACAAGTGTGTGACATGGCGCACATTCACTTTAGTATAGCTGCCGCCCGAATTTGTTTGTTTATGTATTATTAACAATTTTGGACATACATACCTTATCAACGCGTCGCCCGTTTCACGAGCGTCACACTGGCTTCGCTTTCACTGTCGTGTCTCTTTCCTTGCTCCACCACCCCACTCTCTCTTCTCTCACTCCCCCCCCCCCCCTTCTCCCCTTCCCTCTGTGGTAAATAAAATAAATATTACCGGACTGAATTTCATACGGAATCTTAAAATAAAGTAAAATAGCTCAAAATAACAAGAGGCAGAATCCGTGGTATAAGAGGTTTTCTAAATGGGCTTTATTCCATTCAAAATGGCCGACTCGAGTCGCGGCCTTCAGGTTCCGTCACCACGAGGGTTCAGGAAGTGAAGTACAATATTTTATTGACAGACATGTATTTTTATAATAAGTACATTACAATGAAACGAATGTAGAAGGCGTAACATTTGATAAAAAGAGTGACAAAACAGGTACGTAATCGAAACTAGGCGTAATAAGGAATAAAAGAAACATGATTGGTTTGCATTATCAGACATAGGTGGATCTATAAGATAATACTTGGCATAGATGCGCGCGCGGCAGCATGACGTGTAATTGACGTGCAACTAGGGGGTGAAGGGGACTTGACATTTAGCTCTACATGTGGAGACGAGAAGTCTGAGGGGTCAAGTCAACCTAATCCCAAATCATATCTAACATCCTATGTTTAAAGAACTATGTTATCCACAAGGAAGGACTCTCGGACAGAATCTATTCTATACTAACTGTGTGTGCGTGTCCAAGCGTCTAAGTGTCTATATGAGATGCGAGGGGCAGAAAACTTTCCATGGCAACAGGGCTATGAATCACTCGCAGGAGGACGGAAAGGCTGAGTCCTTTGCTTGTGAGCTAAAGGAAATGTTTACCTAAATCACTAGACAGGAATGCATCGGCTGAAGAGCAAAATAGATAATTCGAAGGTGAAATACAGCTTCTTGGCAGGCAGGCGAAAACTAGCCGAGGCAGGCACCGTTAGCTGCACAGGGAGTAGGACAAAGTTCATGGATACAGATGCGAGCTCAAGCTGAAGCTGTCAGAGACAGAGAGCAGGGAAAGGCTTTGAGGACAGAATCGGGCCTACTTGCCTGAACTGTAAAAATGTAGTAACTTAGCCATATAAAGTCGGTGGCCTTTTATACTTATGAATCGAATATCCAGCCCTTTTGATGGCGGATCTGACAGAGAACATGTTGACGGTAGACACACATATGTTTGCGTCTTAGAAACTGGAACTGGAGGGAACATACATGTACTTGTAACATGCATATAGATCCGTTGGGGTCCAAGATAGGGGACATAACTGATCAGGAAAATCCACATTTCCACATTCCCTCCTTGTCCCCTACTTGCCCTTCAAGAGATATCAATCTTCATCATTCCATCGATTTGCTCATGGAGCATCATTTCTTCTTCCTTCTTCTTCCGGTATTTTGAACGAGAACTGTGATATGGAATGCATGATGTGGCACACAGACCACAAATCGCTGGTCCACATTGTAGGCATAAACAACAACTGAAGAGCATAAGAAGGCCAATACCTAGGAAGGATAGAACTCTCCATCCCCAGGCTGATATCACACTCCAAAACCACCCGGACCACGTCCAAGTGCCTGGATTTTCGTGTATCTGGCTTACAATCTTATGAAGGCGTGTTATAGCTTTATATACAGATGGACATAGTGGGCAGAATTAGTTCAACTTCGGATTTGACATTCAAAATCATAAGATTAGGCGTAAAATTACCTAATTTATACACTTCATTTTCTAAATCAGTTCCTGTTCTACTGGGGTGACCCTCCTTATTGGGGTGACAGACCTTGAATAAAACTAGATTCAGATTTCCCCATATCCAATGTTGTTGATAAACGGCTGTGTCTGGGTCTATGGAATTTAATAAACTAAACCATGCTCCACAGGAGCCATTGTGTGTAAATGGATGTGGAAAGAAAGGCAGAACTCCTTTGTTATTCTGATAGGGAGGGAGTCGGCCACACACCCAACAATTGGTGGCATTACTAGTCTGATGGGAATGATGTAACATACTAATGAAGGTGTTATTGCGCAGCGCAAGTCTATAGGACAACTCATGTGGGGGTAGGTCACTAAAAGAATGTTCATCAGTTATATTGAAAACATGTTTAGAAACAGGATAGTACATATGCAACAATATACTTGTAGTAACTATTAAAAAACTCAAGGAAAACAAAATTAATAAAGTCACAATACAGTGGTTACGCAGTAATTTACAATAAGCATGTCGTTTCATCATGATTCTGGACTCTACGTGATTCAGACCTAAGGGGTACATGTCGGGACAGATTCAACCGCTTCACCTTGGAGAGGACTTAAACAATCAAATCGTCCGACAGTTTAGATCTGGACCTGAGTTTCTGTTTATAGAGTTCGGTGCTACTGGCCTCAGCCAAAGGTAGCTTTGAGTCAATGGGGGAAGACACACGGGCAGTACTGTCTGTGTCAGGAGGAAGTCCATGAAATTTTTTGATATGGCTGGAATGAATCCACCCTTTGCGTCCCTCGATCTTCACGGCTGTTCTTGTGGTCAACAGGACCAACTTGGGTGCTTTCCACCTGGGCTCCAGTTGATTTTTCCTGTCGAAATTTCTCACAAAGACAAGATTACCCGGAACAACGTCATGGGGTTTCGCCTCAGTGTTGTCGGGAAAGGCTGCAGCTACCTGTGAACGAGAAGATTGTAGTGCAGACATCAAGGAAGCCAAGTAATCTGTCAGCATATTACAGTCAACATCAGTTATTTTACGGGGTATAGGCGTCCCCCACATATTCGGTGGTCTACCAAAGATCACCTCATACGGGGATAGCCCTGTTCTAGAGTGTGCTACCATTCTCATGTAAAAGAGTGCAACTGGTAATGCTACTATCCAGTCGACACCTTTCTCTCTACATATTTTGGACAGTCTGATTTTCAGTGTCTGGTTATGTCTTTCTACGAGACCTGCTGCCTCGGGGTGTCGGACACAGTGGAATTTCCACTGATATCCCAACAAAAGTGAGACATGTTTCATTAATTCGGATGAGAAAGGCTGACCGTTATCTGAATATACAACACGTGGTAAACCGTACCGTGGGAAGAATTCTCGAACTAGCTGCTTGGCAGTAGTCGGGGCAGTGTAATCTGATACGGGATACGCCTCTGTCCAACGGGAGAGAGCGCAGACAACTACGAGAACATATTTGAATCCTCGACAACGTTCCATCTGAATATAATCCATCTGGAGGACTTCAAAAGGATGGTCAGGAGGCTGAAATCCACCCTGCTCTACGGGAACACTCTTTCCTGGATTAAACTGACAACATATCATACAGGTACGAACTTTTTGTTTAGCTGCTGCTCGTAAATGTTTGTTGAACCAAATGTGCTGAATGCTGTCTAGCATAGCCTTCTCTCCTAAATGTGCTGGACTGTGAACTGTAGCTATAATGGCTTGAACCATGGAATCAGGGAGAAACCATACAGATTTCTCCTTCGTCATCCATCCTTGATCTGTCTGGATCCCTCCTAGTTCAGTCCACTTCTTTATTTCTTCTGCTGTGGCATGTGTCTGTATGTCAATTACGTCAAGTGCGGGATCCTTAATTGTCATACACTGTGTTGGTGTCTGAACTATTGGCTTTGTCATGTCTAATGTGCGATTCTGAGCAGTCTGTTTAGCTGTTTTGTCAGCTAAATCATTGCCTTGAGAAATGGTATCAGTAACCTTCGTGTGTGCTTTACATTTCATAATCGATATAGCAGTGGGTAGATGTATTGCGTCTAACAAGGCATGAATGAGGGGTCCGTGCTGAATGTGGGCACCATGGGAGGTTAAATAACCTCTCTCTCGCCACAGCACGCCGAAGTCGTGTACAACTCCGAATGCATAACGTGAGTCAGTGTATACATTAACTTTCTTATTTGTGGCTTGAATACAGGCTTTTGTTAGAGCAATAAGTTCTGCTGCTTGGGCTGACAGAGTATCTATACAATGTGTCTCAATAACTTCAGTGTCTGTTGTGACTGCATACGCGGCCACTAAATCTCCTGTACTTGTTCTCATGCACGATCCGTCTACATACAACGTCAGGTCTGGATCTAACAATGGAACATCTGTCAAGTCTTGTCTAGGTTTCGTCTTTATTTCAATGATTTCAACACAATCATGAGCTAGTGGGTCTGTTCCAATTACAGGTAATAGTGTAGCAGGATTCAATGTATTACACCGTCGGATCTCTATGTGTGGTTGAAACAATGTCAGTTCATAACCGGTAAGTCTTGCTATGGTCAAGTGTTGTGTTTGTGTTCGGTTCACAAGAACCTCTACTGCATGTGGTACTTGTACTGTCAATGGGTGTCCTAATACTATGGCATCGCTTTGTCTGATTGCTAAAGCTGTCGCTGCCACTGATTTCAGGCATGCAGGCAAAGCCTGAGCTACGGGATCTAATGTACTGGAAAAATAAGCACATGGCTTGCGTGATCCTGCTTTATCCTGAGTGAGTACTGACAAGGCAGTACCTTCGCGTTCTGTAACAAAGAGTGTAAAATGTTTGCTATAACATGGTGTTGCTAAAACAGGTGCTTGACATAAAGCTTCCTTTAGGCTTTCAAAAGCTTGTGTATGTTCCTGAGTCCAAGGGAGAACAGTCGATGTGGCTGCCTCCTGTGTGGTTAACTGAATGAGTGGTTTTGCTAGAAATGCGTACTGAGGGATCCACTGCCTACAATATGAAGTGAGGCCTATGAAAGCTCGCACCTCCTTTTGTGTCTGGGGTATTGACATGTTAGCAATTAACTGGATGCGATCTGGTGTAAGCTGCCTTCCCTCCTTGGACAGCGAGTGACCAAGATAAATAACTCGCTGAACACAGAATTGCAGCTTAGAAGGGGACACCTTGTGCCCCTTGTCGGCTAGGAAATGTAAAACTGTCAGAGAAGCTTTTTCACATTCTGGCTCGCTTCTCGCGGTGATCAGTAGATCATCGACATATTGAAGCAGCGCAGTATTGACTGGCATGTGGATACTGTCGAGTTCTCGTTTCAGTGCTTGGCTGTAGATGCTGGGGCTTTCTGTAAATCCTTGGGGAGCGCGTGAGAATTTAAAACTGCGCCCATTTAAACTGAATCCGAACAAGTATTGGCTTTCCGGATCTATTGGGACGCTGAAAAAGGCATTCTTGAGATCAATTACAGTAAAGAATGTTGCTTCGGAATCAATTGCTGTCAATAATGATGATATATCAGGGACCACAGGGAATTGTGGTACAATACACTTGTTTAGTTCACGCAAATCAATAACCAATCGGTACACTGGTGGGGCAGTAGGATCAGTTCGTTTAAGAATCGGAATTATCGGTGAATTACATACATTGGAGTCTGTTTCTACAACTACTCCTTGGGCAATTAGCTCATCAATGATTTTCAGCAAAGCCACTACAGCATCATGCGGTAACTTGTATTGTCGCATTCGTGGTAGTACCACTCCTGCTTTCAGTGTGACTCGATAGGGTGTAATGTTCATGCAGCCAACATCCGTAGGGCCTTGTGCCCATAGATGTACTGGTAAAGTCTGTAGTCGGGGATCCATGTCTCTAGACACATAGTGACCTTTAAAATCACGCAAAAACAACCTTACTCCTTCCGGAGAACAACATATTATGGCTCCTAGTGCTTTCAGAGTTTTAATTCCTAACAGATTTTCTGGGCATGATTTAGTAAGCAATAAATCTGTAGTTCGTGTCAAAGGTCCTATCGTAAGTGGTAGAGGCTGTGATACTTCATTAACAATATTCCTTTTTTGTAGTTAATAAACGTGGCAGTACCTGTACTAGTAAACCTGGTAACAGTTTAACTTTATCCCCGAGGCCTGAACCTGCAGTTCGGGCCCTTTCTTCCTCTGCTAATGCTGTCCAGTCTATCTTTTGGTCTCCCACTTCCCACTCTTTTTCTTTCAGTTTTTCATAAATGCCAGCAGGCAAAAGCACCTTTAATATCGTCATAATATCAGGAAAGGTGTACTCTCCCATCAGTAACATATCTTTAATTTCTCGGTGGAAACCCGCTGGGTCTTTATCATGGCTAGGTACTACTTTCTTCATTTCTAATAATTCCATTTTTGATATGGGTGTGTAAACAAATACACGGTGAAACTCATTGTCTTCGCCTTTTATTGGGTGCACTTCTCGTAAAGGATTTTGTCTATCCATATAGTACGGCGTTCTTTCTTTGTGGGGCAGCGAGAGAGAATCCGGACTTATAAAAAGGACATACTGTTTACGTGACACTAATATCTCTTTAATTAGCTTGTTACTAGAACCTCTCCATCTGTACGTGAGTAGTTCCGTTAATATATCAGGTAAAGGACCAGGGTCAGCATGTTGGCTCTTATATAATATGAGGAGTTGCTGAATCATATAGATTCCAGCTAAACGTTGTTCATCTGTACTGAGATTGAGAAACGTGTGTGCTACGGTCTCATCACCGTATTTTTCAGGACTAACGATCCAGTGAACGGCTGATCTGGCTAATTCTTGCTCATCCATAGAATCGAGGAGGTGGTAACCCCTTCGTTCTCGTAGTATTTTATCTGCGGCTTGAAACGAATGTTCAGGAGACTTCAGATTTATTACAGGCGTCGGATACGTTCTGTTATTATTTGGGCATACGGAGTGTATGGGATCAGAAAAACATCTAGCATTATCACAGGATCTTCCTCTGCCTACATAGGCTATGGTCTCTGACTGTCTTGCGGAATTCTCTGATTCGGACACTTCATCTTGCTCATACTCGTCTGTTCCCAATCTTTCTTCATGAATACGCTCTATTTCTTTACGGATTTTTCGGCACATGGCTATTATACAATTTTGCTTATCGTGTCTCCCTTCTGATATATTCTGACTCCATCTTGTAAGAATAAGCATTGCATTCGGGTCTACCCCCGGACGATCTTGATTTCTGATCACACAGTTTATGAGGAAACGTAACAGTTCCCCCTGTATCTCTACTTTCTGGAATTCCATAGCTCTGTTAATACATCCTGGATCTCGTCCTGTTTGAACAAAATGATATATGTTATCTAGATGCGTAATCATCCCTGGTAACCTCGCTAAATACTCTGCGGCTCGCCTGATACGTAATGATGCCAGGACCATTTCGTCCTCTTTACCAACCACCGGGTCATATCTACAATTTACAAGGAGTTCCTTAAGCGTACGTTCATTTACGAACTTAGGTGTACGTGAATGTGCTGACTCTTGAAAAACAAGTTTATTTATTCTAGGCGGTGTAAAGGTACTGCTAGCACCTCCCGTGGCCCTATCTGGGGCGTCGGGTGTGAATGGGTTCGCCGAACGTGACACAGCAACTATGGGTGTCGATACCCCTGTAGAGTCGACTGCGGAGACAGATGCGGAAACAGATGTGCTTGCCGAAGCTTGCGTCGGGACTTGCTGTTGCACGGGTACAGATACCTGATCCTGACGTTGAACCCCTCCGCCAGACGGTCTATGTGGTGTGGCGTTAGCATACTCGGGGGCTGCATCGTCTAGATATGAGGAAAGAAAAACATCTTCTGCGGTTCTGGGATGCCCTTTTGGATGTACCTTAATTGGAAATAATGGGGGTGGCAAGTCTTTTGGCACCTCCGTAACAGCCTTAGGCAGTCCTTCGGCTAGAAGGGGATACATACCATTCATAAGAGCATTCCTTTGCCTATTTACTTGTTCTGATTTCACTCGGATACCTTCCTCAATTAATAGATTTTCTTGAACTTTATTTGAACTTTCTTTACTCCTATCTTCTTGTCTACGTGCTTTTTCTGTTCGTCTATGAGATTCTTTACGCCATAACTCGACAGCGTCTTTCTGTGACTGTCTGACCTTTCTTTTCCATAACTCTTCCTCCACTTTCATGATGCACTCTGCATCCCAGGTTCCCGCTGCGGGCCACCTTTGACTTTCTGGTAATCCCTTGGTATAATCTACCCATAGATCAAGAAACAATATGGCATCTAAGCCATGCTTATGGTACATGAAATGCCCTGGAGTGTCTCTAGGAGGAATAGGAACTGCTTCTTCAAGCACCCCTTTTCTGGTAGTAATCTGTCTTAACTTCGAGAAGAGCGGCATATTGACAACTGATCTGATACTTACTCTTGAACTTACTTAATACGAGAAAAACACAATAATGAACAGTGAACAATGAACAATCATTCATACCACAATATGCAAGACATTTTCTGAATATTTTAAACATTAAACATTAAACATTTAATAATGGTCGACAATGATGACAGTCTGCTTAACTAATCACCACGCTGAATTCTTGACAGTAACTGAATACTTCGGAATACTTGATATACTGCTAAACAGTACATATACACTGCTAAACAGTGCAGACCGGATTTGTGTACCCAAATCCGTCTTGACCGGCACAACCTATGTGCGCGTCAACACGCCTCCCCGGCGATGGTACTCACCGAGTAGCTCCTTGAAACGGAAGGCCTCAGAGAATGAACAGGACTCGACGACTGCGGACATCGGACCCTCTGGACGTCGGGATTTCGGAAAACCTGGTGGGCCTCTGTATACCTCGGATCTTGCTCTCTCAGCTAGGCTCTGGTCGGGATACTTCGCACTTCTCACCGCCTCGTCTGGGTTGATCGCAGCCTCAGTCGCCCCCGCTTGACCGGAGGGAGCTTACAGGAAATCCTGCTGGTACGCGTTTATGGTCCGTCCAGCTGTGGCAGGAGACCGGGCCTGCAACGCACCGCCGGCGCGTGAGATGAGAAAGTGTCCCTGTTCGGGCGCCATTATGTGGTAAATAAAATAAATATTACCGGACTGAATTTCATACGGAATCTTAAAATAAAGTAAAATAGCTCAAAATAACAAGAGGCAGAATCCGTGGTATAAGAGGTTTTCTAAATGGGCTTTATTCCATTCAAAATGGCCGACTCGAGTCGCGGCCTTCAGGTTCCGTCACCACGAGGGTTCAGGAAGTGAAGTACAATATTTTATTGACAGACATGTATTTTTATAATAAGTACATTACAATGAAACGAATGTAGAAGGCGTAACATTTGATAAAAAGAGTGACAAAACAGGTACGTAATCGAAACTAGGCGTAATAAGGAATAAAAGAAACATGATTGGTTTGCATTATCAGACATAGGTGGATCTATAAGATAATACTTGGCATAGATGCGCGCGCGGCAGCATGACGTGTAATTGACGTGCAACTAGGGGGTGAAGGGGACTTGACATTTAGCTCTACATGTGGAGACGAGAAGTCTGAGGGGTCAAGTCAACCTAATCCCAAATCATATCTAACATCCTATGTTTAAAGAACTATGTTATCCACAAGGAAGGACTCTCGGACAGAATCTATTCTATACTAACTGTGTGTGCGTGTCCAAGCGTCTAAGTGTCTATATGAGATGCGAGGGGCAGAAAACTTTCCATGGCAACAGGGCTATGAATCACTCGCAGGAGGACGGAAAGGCTGAGTCCTTTGCTTGTGAGCTAAAGGAAATGTTTACCTAAATCACTAGACAGGAATGCATCGGCTGAAGAGCAAAATAGATAATTCGAAGGTGAAATACAGCTTCTTGGCAGGCAGGCGAAAACTAGCCGAGGCAGGCACCGTTAGCTGCACAGGGAGTAGGACAAAGTTCATGGATACAGATGCGAGCTCAAGCTGAAGCTGTCAGAGACAGAGAGCAGGGAAAGGCTTTGAGGACAGAATCGGGCCTACTTGCCTGAACTGTAAAAATGTAGTAACTTAGCCATATAAAGTCGGTGGCCTTTTATACTTATGAATCGAATATCCAGCCCTTTTGATGGCGGATCTGACAGAGAACATGTTGACGGTAGACACACATATGTTTGCGTCTTAGAAACTGGAACTGGAGGGAACATACATGTACTTGTAACATGCATATAGATCCGTTGGGGTCCAAGATAGGGGACATAACTGATCAGGAAAATCCACATTTCCACACCTCCTCCCTTCCAGTCAGTCACCGGGCTCCAGCTTGTTGGTTAAAAGAGACCTATGCGTTCTCGACATTAACAGTTTGTGAACTCCGGCTTGTTGGTTAAAAGAGGCCTATGCGTTCTCGACATTAACAGTTTGTGAAATGAAATTAATAAAATGGGGCAAAACACATATACGCAATTAATTGTACATCCCGGTAACATGGGCAATACTATCAGCTCTGCGCCCGTTTCACAGGTGCCAAGATGGTTTTGCTTTGATGAAGTGTAGTGGGGCTTGGTGATTAGGTCTAATTTTTTCCATCTATGTTTTTTAAACTTCTTAGCATTTTGTAGCAGTTCGTTACACACTACTGTATATTTCCGAAAGAATTTATTTACAGAGTGCCGTGAAGTTTCTGAACTCCATCACTGAATAGCTATACTGGTGGGGACTCTACTATAGCATTTTAAAATTGTATTTGCTATCTGGCGGGTGTTTCTAGGTGTCATGGACGTCTGCCTCTCGTAGGAGTTGTTTATCTATGTGCGCAATGGACGCAGACATAATTTAGAGGGTTTTAATAACAGCATGTAGTAAGTCCTTGCACCGATTCCTCGCAATTATGTGGTACTTGTTATCTTCTATTTTGTATGAGGGAGACTTGTTACCATGTTCCACCCCGTAGAGTACTATACAGCTACCTCTTAGACAAGAAAACTACATTTCTCACGTGTGTGCGCAAAGAGCTGCTGACCCTCCTGGCCTGGGGAAGTTGAACTACCTGTCCCGTAGAATGCCTTCATCTTCCCACAATGGCACAGCAGAGGCTGCAATGGCCCATGGGGCCCCAAGTGGGGGCGGTCATGTCGCTTCTTGAGCATCGGCATGCCTTGGGTTAATCCGCATCACCTTCTCTCCTTATTACCGCAGTGATTCGCCTTTTGCATCTTCCAGCGTTGCTGGGTCCAGCTGAAAGCAGGTACATTTTTGTCACACCTTATCAAGCACTTTGTTTTTTCTGCCTACTCTTTATTTCTGACAGAGCAGATGACCTAACTCGAACCTCACTAAGCCCCCCTCCCCCTCTCTCTTCCCACAGCCTCGTGAATTGATCAGATCTGAGAATGCTCAAAAGTTGCAAATAAAAAAGAACCAGTCAGAGCTCAAAATTGTAAGGGAACATTATCCTGGAAGTTTCTCGTATTAAACATTTGCAGGCACAAACGAACATTTCCAAAATATATATATTACAGTAAATCACATGCTAATTTTCCACAAGCTACAAATGAAATGTTCTCTAAATCATAAATGCAATATGCACAGTGTGGGCTGGTGTTAACGTGTCTATAAAAGAATGCAGTAGCTTTATTTTGTCAAAACAAAATAACGTGTTTCTGCTAAATTATTTTAAAGCCGCCATATTTTTTATTACAGATAAATGTTCCTAACAAGATTAGCCAGTTGGGGTTGGTTGGTGGGAATAAAATCGCACATCGAAAACAAAAGCAACATGAATCCAGCTTTAGAAGTGAGATTGTCTTACTGCAACTGTGTCCCAGTGGAATGTAACCATTAAGCAGATGTAAACACGGTACGCCCCAAAAGAAAAACACAGCAGTTTTGTACCCCATAGGCTGTCCGTTAACCTGGGCTCTCTATAATTAAATGTGCCTGTAATTTAGCATGTAATCTCTCTCTTCCCCGAACTCCACTCTTGTCCTTCACTCCTTTTCCCCTAGAGACACTACAGATCTCAGAGATTGGGAATGCCAGAAAACGCAGGCCATCGCTCACATCATTAAAGTGATCTGCACCACTTTGCTAATCAAGGACACTCATATAACATTTATACTCGCATGTCTGCAGTAGCCTTCCTACACCAAGACTATTTTATACTTCCAGTTCAGTGTTCGAAGTCGAATCTCCGGCTACTTGCATACACTTTAAATTTTGTCATCACATTTTTTTTTAAATGCGCACTTTGGAGCTCTTTTAGGACACAGCCTCTGCAAATCTTTTTACACCCAAGGATTTGCAAATGTAGAAATGCTGCATTAAATTCAACATGGGTCAAGGGGCAAAAAAGGGTAGGAGATCACTCATTAGGTCTCACCTACGCAGCACGCATGCGTTGCTTAGGAAAAAGACCTTTAGTAATCGCTTCAGCTTTACAGGCAAAAACGTGCATGCGTTGCATTGATTTGAATGGCAACGCGTGGACGTTTGGCGAGTCCCTTGCGGGAGCAAGCTTTGAAACCATATGGTGCTCGCTCCCGCAAGGGAAACAGGCGTAGGCCCCCTCCCCTGCTGCCTCTCGTGCGCTTGTTTTTTCTTCGCTGTAGCCTGTCAGAGGGCTCTCGGTCCGCTAATGAGCGCCGCTTCTTCCTTCCATGTGGCTGGGGGCGCCTCGGTCCTGCTGCTTGCTGCTGCTGGCTGGAACCATGCTGAGGAGGCTGGGACTGGGTTGCCTGCTGCTGTGTCTGCGGGTGAACGTCGCAGAGGAGGCGTTTTCCGAGGTAAAGGTGTAAAGGTTTTGGGAAGCTATTAAAAGAAGCACCACGTTGAAGCACACGTGCACTCTGTTTTAACTACCTACTAGATGTGTGATCTTGGGAGGGGGGTCGTTTAAGCTCAGCATCCGTCGCTTCTTCTGCTCGCGTCTTACTTAACCGAGCCCTTCTTTCCAAGTTTCCGCACCCTCCTTGCCAATTCTTGCTCTCCTAAGTTCTCCCTTTTTGCATCCCTCTCCTCGTATGTCTATCTCTCCACTAAACATACTCCATTGCGTAGTTTCCAGTCATTTTCGTAGCTACTAACAATTTCATGCAGTCACTTTCTCTGTCCTTTCTTCTTTGCACATTCCTCAATCATACACTGCTGTCTTCCCAGCAGTTCTCGCATTTCCTGATTGTTTTATTTCTTTCCGTTGGGTGCCCCTCTTCCTCACCTTGAAGGCTCGGCTCACCCTGCGTCCTCTGGTCTTTTAGCCAATTCCTCTCCCTTGGTCTCTCTAAGCACAATCATACCAGGGGTTCATCGCATCCCTTGCCTTCCAGGGTTCTTGTTTTCCCTTCTCTCAGATCCTGCTGCATACCTCACTTTCCAGACCCGTCTCACCTCCCTCCCGTACAGGTTTTCTTTCTTCCTCATGCCTTCAGATGCTCCTGCAATTTTTTTCTTTCTATGTTCGTGTCTGTGTTCATCAACCTGTAACTCATGCCAGGCACACACACAGTTCTTCTAGTGCTCCTGCCTGTCCCCCTGTTATCTTCCTCACTGTACTCGGTGGCCCTGCTACCTTATTCTACCTTCTCGTACTTAATGGCCTCTACTAGTCGCAGCTATCACCCTAATCCTGAACTTCCTGCTATCTCTGTGTGCCCGCACCCCCTAAGCCCTTTGTGTCCTCTCCACTCACTCCCTTGTAGTTTGTGATGGTCTTATCAGCCCCTGTCTGTAGTTCTGATAGCTTTATTCCCTCCAATCCAGCTGTTTTCTCTGCTCCTCTTCCCTGCTTCTCTCTAGTCTCATGCATTCCTTATGTTCACCATATTGGCTCATTTTTATCTGTCTCCATCTCGTCACACGCTCTACTATTCCCTGTCCCTTCTTTGAAGTTCTAGTTCTCTTTTTATATATTGCCTAGCAATTCCATCTTCGCTGCATTTATCTGCCTGTCTATTAGTAGCTACGGTTAAATGCGTGTTCCCGACCCTCTACCCACCTCCTTCTATCTTTTTACGTCCCTCTCTCAGCAGGAGGCTTCTAATTTTATATTCTCCTTTATCTTCAACAATTCATATGTCTTCTTCTAAACTCTTCATTAGCTTGTGATGTCTTTACCTGTCCCATCTTTATCAGTGACTCTCGTTTTCCTCCTTTCCATACTCTTTTGGGGGAAGATGCTTCCTTCATTAACTACCCAGTAACAGTTTCCATTGTCTTTCTGTAAGTTTTAACTGAACAGTTTCTGCTCTGGTGACCTTTCTGGTCTCTCTAAAACTGTTCTGATTTCCTTATTTGTCATTTGCAGTTGGTGTCTTTCTTGTGTCTCCTGTTTCTCTTTGCCAGTCCACTTTCTTCATCACTTACACTTTTCCTTTCATCATTTCCTCAGGTTTACTTTGTCTGTGTAGCAGTTGGTAGTTTCCCCCTCTAGTTCTAGTTCTATCAGCAATCACGGTCCCCCCAAATTTACTCTTCTACTCTGTATTCCATAGTTTCCACATCACATCGCCGCTTTAGCGGCAGTTTTCTGCCGCTAAAGCGGCGATAATTTATAGCCGTTTCTTGATAATATGCCCCTCAATTCTTTCCTGTTTTACCTGTTCTGTTTTTGACATTTCTATACCTTTGGATGATTAGCAAATTCTGTCCATCTTTGCTGGTTTTGAATCTGCTCCAGGCTCCCTACCCTGCTTCGATTCCGAAGAGTTTTTCAGACATTGTTCTTCCAGTGTTCAAATTTGTCCTTATATAAAATCTTTGTTCCGGGTTACTTTTTCAATACTATAAGTTTATAACTGCGATCTCTACTAAAACCCCTCTTTTGATCCATCTGATAGGTCACTTTAAGGCTTATTTCTTCGCTACCTCAAGTTGGTAAGGTCTTGAAGGCTCAGGATGTTTATACAACAGATATCTTGACTTAGATTTGGGTTTAGGGCCCAACCAGGTTTTTTCTGGCCATGCTGGCCAACCTCAGAGTTGTTTCTGATGTCGGCTGTGTCAGAACTTTTGTTTTAATCTGTCAGCTACATTTAACCTACTGCCTTGTTCATCTGTCTTCACTGGGCTTTAAAGGAAGAGGGTTAGAAAGGTGTACATCGTTTCTCCTGACAACTTCTAAGTAGTCTCTGTTTCCACGTTCGTCTTCACTGCCAGGCTCTTACATTGCAATGTTCCTCAGAACCCCTCACTGCCCCCTGTCTTCTGTTGAGCCATTGCCTCTCTTGTCCAGTGCATGGCTTCTGCTTCTACTTCTGTTATGGAATTGGTTGGGAATCAAATGACTCATGCTGAAATTAGCCAAAACCAAAGTCATGATTGTCACCCACTAGGGGCCAATATGAGAAGGTTTGGTGCTGTCTGTTTTGAATGTTGATAACTCGCTGCATATCTTGCATTTCAATCAACTTCCTCTGGGGCTTCACTTTATTTTTCCTCCGTCATGGTACCGCACCTTATGGAGCAGGGGTATGGTTTGCCCTTTATCATCTGCATCCAAAGTCAAGAATCTTGGGTTTCATCTTGATATATTGCTGTTGTTTGAGAAGCAAGACAGTGTTGTAACTTTTGGTTTCCTTCAGATTATACTATTAAGGAGGGTCATCTCTTTTTATACTGCTCTATTTGTATGTTCTTGATGTGGAATCCATAATAAAATCCAGATTAGATTGTGTGAATAAGTGTTTTTAGGTATACTATCCAACATAGTTAAAAAGCTCCAACAATTCTTAAATATGGTGGTTATGCTAATTTACACTCTTTCTAAATTGGATCAGCAATGCCCAATTTCACGTAGGGCTGCAGATCATTTTTAAGGCCTTGGGCTTAAATGTATCTGTAGTTAACTGATCTAATATGTGCCTCCCTCTCCCCTACCACCTGCCCCTTCGGTCTGATGCCCGCGCTCATTTAGCCTCCCATTTTACGATGTACAGATGGTAGAAGAGGCATGGTCTCTTGGAGTGTCAGGCTTGCTTCGCATCTATGACCACACAGGCCTATTAATTCCAGCTCCTGACTCAGTTGGCAATAACCCAAAGTATTCAACGATGGCTGTTAAATCTGTATACTGAAACCTTCTCATTATAAGATGACCACCTCCATGCAGCCACAATACAAGTATGCCCATGGTTTCATAAATCCTCACTTTGGAACTGTTGTACTTGTCTTACTACGAAAGAGGATGAATAGAAAAATGTGATGCATTGTAGCATTTCTGTTTACTCTTCACGATGGCAGGATTGACCCTTCCCCTCAGGACTGGTGCTCCTGCCTGGATTCTGGTGTCTAGTTTTTAGTCCTTTGTCATTCTCCTACCTTGTCATTGTGCTTGAACTTTGATTATTCCTAAATTCACACCATATACCATGGATGTTATTCATTCTTTGACCTTGTCCTATTTGGTTAATTGGTTCCATCTTTGTGATGGCAAGCTTCTATTTTGGAAAAGCCAGCAAGGCGTCAGATCTATTGCCAGTCATGTCATTGATAAAATTCATAACCTCTTCAATTAGATTAAGGCTGAAAGTAGCAGACATGACAAGAAGGACACTGTTAGGCATAGGGAAGAGAAAAGGGTTATCTGTGAAATTAATACATTTCCAGTGGTGACTGAGCCCAACATAAGACAAGCATTGGCATAGCCAATATGTCTCGCCTTTGGGACCTTATAAGTGTTTAGTTATCCAGCACAATATCCTTGGTGCAACAACATCTACTGTTGCATGGCTAAACACTTATAAGGTCCCAAAGGCGAGACCTATTGGCTATGCCAATGCTTGTTTTTATTAAGGGTCAGCAGAGAACATGGCATGCAGGATGTAGCCTCAACCTGCTCTTAACAAGCATTTGCAATGCAATAGGTCTCACATTTTGCAGACTTTAAGGTATTGGCATTGTAAATGACAATGTCCTTACTGATGTGTTTTGAAACCATCCAGCAGTACTTAAACAAGCACTTTTTACTTATAGTCCATGCATACGAGAAGCAAGGCTAGCAGTAAAAGAGGTGCAGTTACTACCAGCCTTGCTTCTCGTAAGCAAGGACTACAAGTACAAAGTGCTTGTTTACCTACTGCTTGCAGGTTTTCAAAACACATAACTAAAAGACATTTGGGCACATGCATCATTGTAAATACCGGTTGCAAAGGGGCAGATTCGCAGAATCTGCCACTTTGCCACTGGTATTTATGCATTTGGGATGCATCAACCCAAATACAATTTCTCAATTTAGGTAACCGCAAATTTTGCGATTACCTAAATTTGGAATGCCTTTAGGCAATCCCTCAAATTCAATGCAAGAAGCAATCTGAGATTGCGACTTTGCATTAAGGAATCACAAATTACTGACATTTTCAAGAGGATGGTAATTTGCGATTCCTTAGAAAAATGCACAAAAGTGCATTTTTCAAAGTGCCATGTGGCACATGTGCACACATGCCAATTTCGGGGGTGCATCAGGGTGGCCTTTTGGCACCATTGTACCCTTGAAATTGCATGCGCAATTTGCGAGTACCTATTTAGTACGCGCAAATTGCGCATGCAATTCCCACTCATTCCTATGGGCCTCTAGGCCCATAGGAATGAATAGGAAGCAATTCCTTATTTGCGATTCACAATTTGCGAGTCGCAAATAAGGAATGTGTAGGAATTGCAATGTTTGTGTGTGATTCCTACATGCATAAGCATTTGTGATTCCTAAATTTCGATTTAATAAAATTCACAAATTAGGAATCACTAATGCATACTTTGATGCAAGTGCCCTATTGTCATTTACAATGCCAATAGCTCAAACTCTCACAAATGCGAGACATATTGCATTTCAAATGCTTTTTGCTTAGGGGGTCCCAGGAAGCTCGGGGATTATGTTACACCACTGGTGTCAAGCATTATCACGTGGTGCAAATGTGGCGCAGGGCTCTCATAAATAAGCCCCTCAGAGACTAGCCAGGATGTGATGTGAAGTAACCTCCCGTTACCTGGCATTTCCCTCACCCAAGCAGCCGCTCTGTCCTGTTACTACTGATGTCTTGTCCCTCGAGGCCTACGGAAAGTTTCTTGCTGCCGTATGGAATTTGTCAGGAACAGTTCCTTAGACAGATGGAACGTCAGTCACTGGAGAATAAAGGATACAAACCTAAAAAGCAGAACTAACATTTTCCACAATTTTAGAAGCACATTTTAACTATAAAACATTTAAAATATAGAGAGGAATTTTTGTGAGAAGTTCACGTCATAGCCTCGAGATATCTAGCAATCTTAAAGAAATGTACCACTATACAGTTTACAGTTTTTTAACACAACAACCTGAAGTGTCTATTATGCCAGCTGCAGAGGTGAGTGCTAAAGATGAGAGTCTTTGCTTTGTGTGCAGTTACAGGATGTACCATATTATAAAAGTCTAATTCCAGTGGTAGCTGCAAAATCATCATATGAACAGGACCATCTCAATGGGAAGGCACTGGTAGCATTATGCCCCTGGTCCCGAGGTTCTTGAGCACCCCGCTAGCCTGAGAAAAAATAATTTATGGATTTGAAACAAACCTGCCTGTTTATTGCTGAAGAGGTGGCTAAACAAAATGTCAGAGGATGGAGCAAAGGACTCAACCAGACATGTTTTCTCTTTACCCGGAGCATTCGTTAGGTCTCGCCTGACCCAGCGCATGCGCTGGTCTGTCAAGACTTATTGAGAGGGCTCCAAAAAGTGCTACCAGGCCAGCCTAGAGCTACAGTGCATGTGCACGGGCACGGGCGCCGTGCTTTACCGCGATTACTTTCACTTTCGCGGCCGCTTTGATGTTTGATCGCGATTGCTGATCTTGCTCAACCGTTCTGGAAGTTGTGGTCCTAAGTGACCAACGCCTGTCGTACACATGACGGAAGGTCAGAATCCCAACAGACAAGTTTGCAGTACAGTTGTGAGACTTCCATAAGCCAGTGTCTTAGTTGAAACCTGCACATTTTGTTGCTGTCATTTGCTTGTTGTGTTTACAAAACTATCTCCAGTGCTGCAATGTTTCCTTAATATTAACTTAATGCAGCCCGAGCCGCGATACATAATATGACTTTGCTCATAATGAGAGTAATTACAATGTCGTTAGTGCTTTACTAAGGATGAAAGTGCATATGAAGTATTGTATATATCTTAGAATTGAGAGGTGAATGCAGTCTGTTTTGCTGCCTTTAATATTCCATTTTTACAGGTGGCTTCAGTGTGGAGCAGGACTCTGCCAAAGGCTGTACCGTCAGTGCATGTTGCAGCTACCTCAGAAGAAGGCCCAGTAGTTTGGGTTATGTAACCTTACTGGCATGGATATCAATTCACCGAATTGCTGGGGGTAGTGGAACTGACATCACATGCCCTTTGACCTCCAATTTCTCTTACACACGCATACTTAGACATACTCACAAATTCACACATAAACACACTCTCACCCGCACGCAGGCACACACACAACATACATTTAAAATAATGTTTTACTTACCCCAGCTGCAAAGGAAGGACTTAATCCAGATTATTGTATTTTATTACATTATTAGTGAATAATATATTTTATTTATTCACTAATAGTGTTATAAAAAATTGGCTGGAAACAAAGAGAATGGAGATCCTACTGCCCCTGTGTTCCTGGCACTGAATTTGCCACTTCTGAGGCCATGGGTCCCAAATGCAGTGCTAGGGGCAGCAAAGGGCAAGTCAAGGGTCACATCTGCGACCCCTAAATGACGTCCATGCCTACTGGGCATCCATGCCTACTGGGCATCTGTATAGCACAAAGTTCGCCTTTTAGTGCTGTCGGAGTGGTAAGCTAGAGTAATTGGTCTTGCGTGTGAGAAAGTAGCCAATCCCTGGGTTTTACATGTGTATTCAAACGCAACACATTTACAAGACCTTCTTTATTCTGTAGGCCTTTGTGTTGAAATCTGCCTGTTTGCTTGTATCCCTTGACTGCTGTTACTGCTTATTATCGACTCTCAATGTGCAGTCTCTGGGTCCAGCTCATGGGAAGATTTGGAAAACTGGAACTCTACGGTTTCTGTCATCAACTTTCTAGGATAGCAGTTTTTCCCTCAGTCACCAAGCCACCTTTTCCACAGTGCTGTACCACAGCGAGAGACGTACTGGCTCTCTCCATCACACCTTCTCGATGATGGGAATTCTCCGGTAGTCAGATTGTACAGAGTCGTGCTTCTCAGAACTGAAAGGATATGTATACTATGCTAATAATGTAAGTGAATGTGCTCAGCGGTGTAGCCTGATTCAAGTACGCAAAGGGTGCTATTGCTTAATGTAAACCAGCAGCAATGCCTGTAATGGAATGACCTATTTTTGCTTTGTGCTTGTGTTTTCTTTTCAGACAGCTGAAGATAGTGACAGGTGAATGGTTCTTTGAAGAGAGAGCCAAGCGCTTCAAACAAGTCAACATTCTGGGCAGTGATGTTGTCAGACAGTCCATCTTAAGAAAGGCCCCAGGTAACAAACATTGTTGAAACATTAAGTAACAGTTAAATATGAGATGTGGGGACCATTCCCATGCTTAGCATAAATGAAAGAGGGGAAGGTTTACTAACAAGTCATGCAACGCAGCAAGACAACTTGCTGCGTTGCATGACAGGGAGAGGGCAGGAATGCGCGATTTTTAGCAAGACATGGCGCATTCATGCTCTCTCACTGCACTGGCGCACATAGTGCAGCCTAAATCCAATGCAGGCGCCCTGTGCCATGGTGTAAGGGGCTTGCGTTACAGCCAGGATTGGTTTTGTGCTGGAAGGGACACCTTCCTGCACAAAAACAAAGCCTCTGAGGCTTTACCTCTTTCTACATGTGCTGTAGAAATAAGAAAAATGTGGAGAAATAAACATACTTCTCTTCATTACACCTCAACTGGGAAGGCATAGCATTATGACGCACTCCCATGCTTACTAGTCTTAGTAAATCAGGGAATGCACCAAAATCCATGAGTAGATGCGTGAAAGCACCTATGCTCCACCCAAGGAATGCCTTTCCAGGGCAGAGTAACTCAAGGCTTTATAAATCTGAGCCTGAATGTCTAAAATGCGTTTTATTTACTGGTGGTTTACATTAGTATTGAAATTGTGTGAAAGATCACATATATAAACAAATTTATATTTTCATCTCATCACGTACATGGAAGCCAATGGTGAGCAATGATTCAGTAAACAGTAAATTACATTGCACTGCAATCCTGTATGCACTAGTAAGGATAATATTGGTCTGACTCATAAAGCTTTTACAAACATAGGTGTGCAGTTGTTAGATCTCAATCTTGACTCAAAATGTCAGGACTGCCAGAAATATACTTTCAGAAAGTGCACCCACGAATACTTAAATTCCACCAGAACGGCAAAAATACTTTTCTCAAATCTTTTTATTGATTTTTTCAGTAAGAAGGTACAATACAAAAGAGAGCACTGGTAAATACCCAGACATCATGTAAATGGACAATTTAAAGCCTATCGCCCCCTCCCACCCCAACACCATTCCCTCCTCAATGCAATCCTCAGCATTTTTCAATAGTTATGCTGTGGCTGTCTGCTCACTTAAAGCGACGGCGTCGGGAACTCCATGTGAATTACCTCTATATCCATTCCACTGTCCCCAAATTTTAACCCATTTCCGGGGAAACCACAGGATGGCAAAATTTGGGGCAGAATATAGTCACTTCTGAAGGAAACACTCTTCAAAAGTAGGTAATGACACCCAAACGTGTAGGAAATTGAGTTATCAATTGTGCAGCATGTGAGACCTGTGCAAGTAATAGGTCCACAGTTTCCCCTTACTCAGAACCAAGCACCCCATTGTAGCACTTAACTACCTCAGGGTAGTGAAGTAGAGCAGTTCAAGACCTACTAAGGACAGGCGGAGTGGTCTAGTAATCACCATTTGCTGGCAATAATAAGATTCAATAAATGATTGTCTATTCAGTACTTTATCTTTGGAAAAAGGAAAAGTACATTTATTACACAAACACTACTAAATACACATTAATTTACATATATATCCACAAGGCAGATGAAAAATAAGCCAGATGGCATTCTGAAATCACATTTGACCCCTAAAGGGCCATGACCACTAAAATCACAGTATCCCTCCATACCACATGGCAATTTAGGGGGTAAATCTTGCAATGATGAAGGTAATGTCTTTCCTCAGTTCTTAAATAAGACCAGTAGATTGATTGAAAACAATCAAATGCCGGGGGGTCCCTATTTTTAATAACTTGATCAACAATTATTGTCGATGGTTAACAAGGCATTGAAATTATCATAACATGTGTCTGTTTTTTTTTATCCATATTCAGGTAACACAAAATGCAGCAATAGAACCAGTCCCTAGAGAGCACTGCACTCTGTGTTTCCGTTATACACTTTCAAGCAATATAAAAGGCAGTCATAGGACCAGCCCCTAAAGAGCATTACACTCCCAGCTGTAAAGTAAAAGCTCAGGCCATCTGCATGCATAATCGTCACTCAATCAAATTCTTTATTCAGCATGAATACTGGTACCATAAAAGATAGTAAAATATATCACAAATAAATATAACATTTAAAAACAATAAAGAATAAAATATTTCTAAAAATATGTGTTACAATACAGTGCTTTTCCTAAGATGTATAGTCTTTGGAGTGCTTAAAAAGTGATAAAAAATCCTGGAGGGGTCATGGATTCCTTGATCCTGCAAACGTAGGGTCAGTTGTTTTAACGGTCACATCTAGGGGGTCTGCTGCAACTCCTGCAGCCCCTGCAACACTTCTTTTCTTTGTTGGTGGTGCCCCTGCCATCCAGGGGCCACAACAAGGCAAGAATAATATGTAAATGATCCTCTGATGAGGCATTACAGGGCTCTCCAGCTCAGGGCCGGCTTTAGCACTGGTGGCGCCGTGTGCGACAATGTTTGTTGGCTCCTTCCCCCTCTCTGCCACGAATTTCCTCACTATCACCCTTTGACAGTGCCCATAAGTCTCCATAACCACTGTCTCTTAGATTAATTTAGTTTTATGCCACCACTCATACCAGTTTGAGATGTTAGAACACTTTACATCACACATGCATTGCACAGAGACAATAATACATGTGTAAATCAGTGGATAGGAAATGTTACATAAGACAGAGGCCTACAAGGAGTTGGAGTCACATTGCATCCATACTGGCAGGCCGTATAGTTTAAGAGTTCTTGGCCTGGAAAAGCACAAATTCAGAATTTAAAATGTAACACCATTGTTAGGGGTTTCTTTAATAATAAGAATTGATTTCTACCGAAATGAACCCCTATTGTAATATTAGGACAACGAAAGACTGGGCAAAAAATATATAGCTCTAATATGTTCCTTGCAGTTTGCATGCAGCTCTTTGATGGTTGCTAATAGCTCACTGCTCTATATCAGGATTTTAACTTATAAACTGCAAGTAACAAAAGGATCTCTGATGAAAGCAGTAACCCATTGACATATTTATAATATATGCACTTTGTGATGTGAAAGGCACACGTTCTTCGCACCAGGCATATTAACCCTCTGTGCTATGATGAGTCAAAACTTTCACTAGACAAAGCTCCGGTCTCTCTACAGGAAGAACATTAATCACCGGAGTGGACATTTTTATTGATGGCTGAATATTGCTGGGACAATGTACGCGGCATCAGGTCTTTTAAAACGATGAACACTGCGCCCCCATCCCAAGTTAGCGCCCGGTGCGATCACACCGATCGCACCGTCCTAGAGCCGGCCCTGCTCCAGCTGGATGGGTAGTGAATATTTTATGAGCGGCTCTCCAGCTGTTCGGGAGAGCCGCTTTCCTTTTTATCTTTTGTTTTCCTTTTGAGTTTTCTTAAGAACAGGGGTCTCCCATCCCACCCGGAACACCCGAGACATGGCTCCCACGTTGGGGGCAGAAATGTAATTAACTTGGACCAGCAGGATGACAAAAGGCCTGGCCTTTGACCCTGTGCTGACGCAGAGAAATATGACAATGGTGGATGACCCATAGGACCCAAGTACATGTATGATCGTGGGACCTGTGTATATGATGTGGGTGCACACTTTTCACACCAGTTTCATACCTTGTGGGACTTTATAGGCCTAAGGGAAGTGAAACTGCCCTCTACGGAGGATTTTTCCCTATGTGCATAACACAATTTCACTACAGACAAAACAGAATATCATACTGACTTTAGCTACGGATGTCCTCCAACAATATAAGACCTAACCCAGGTCAATATCTAACTATGCAGAGTGCCCTCTGCACCGTTACCGGTCTGCCCGTGACAGTAGTCTTACACGAGCATCCCGCACACATGTGCACACTCATTTGCACTTGTATAGCCAGCCAAGAGCCCCTCACTATTGCTGCATCACAGCAGCCTTATTTTGAAAGGCGGACAGTGTCGGTAAATACGTGTGGTTCATTTACCATGTGATTACCATGGGAGAGGCACATGGAGTGAGACTCACCCACAGTAAAAGTCCCAAAATCAGGTGTTCAGAAAGAATAAATCTAGGCATACTAAATGGGCAGAACACAAATTCCAAAAACCATATATGTTTTCAGGGCACCATTTGAACCAGTGCTTGCAGGTGGGACTGATACTCCACAGTTGTGGCGGTGTCACCACAATAAGAAACTGCAGTGTGGAGATCCCGCCACGAGTGTAGAGGCTCTTTGTTAATTGGGTCCTGTATGTTTTTGAGTATTTACATGCCTGTTGCTGACAGTTCCCTACCATGGATATGCATGTAAATTTGCCCTTTCAAAGTCATGAGTAAGTGTATTGTCATAGTGGGCATGGGTAGAGAACACCCTGTGCGTAAAGAAGTTGTTGGGAAAGTAGTTACTTTACTAGCGCAATATTTTCCCTGTTGATAAAAAAAGTTATATGAGTAAAGCAACTCTGTGTCATATTTCCCACTTTAGAATTTTCTACCACATGAAAGACCTATCAGTACATTCCGCTCGAGGATTTCTCTAGAAAATCTATGACTGTGGTAAAAAAAAAATTTCAAGCACTTTTTCTGTGCTTGAGTAAGCCACTCATTATGCAAAAACAACAATTGATGGACAGAATGCAGAACAATGTCATACATTCACCCCAGTACAGAGATCTGGGCCTAAATCCATCTTTTTTTTACTCACCATGCCATTCCAGTTTGAACCCAGCCATATGCAAATCAGTCTTGACCCTGTGCCTCATGGGAACAGTCCAGCCCGAACTGCCAAGCCAGGTCCTCCCTGGACTGGAAACAAGCATCCTAGGACCGGTTTCGGGGTTTCACCCCACTTCAGCCAGGATAGCTTGATCCCAGTGTCATGGAGAGCACGGGACTCACGTCTGAGCATACCCATCCCACTCAGGGTGACAAATGCAAAAACAACAATTGATGGACAGAATGCAGAACAATGTCATACATTCACCCCAGTACAGAGATCTGGGCCTAAATCCATTGTTTTTTTGCTCTCCATGCCATTCCAGTTTGAACCCAGCCATATGCAAATCAGTCTTGACCCTGTACCTCATGGGAACAGTCCAGCCCGAACTGCCAAGCCAGGTCCTCCCTGGACTGGAAACAAGCATCCTAGGACCGGTTTCGGGGTTTCACCCCTCTTGAGCCAGGATAGCTTGATCCCAGTGGCATGGAGAGCACGGGACTCACGTCTGAGCATACCCGTCCCACTCGGGGTGACAAATGCAAAAACAACAATTGATGGACAGAATGCAGAACAATGTCATACATTCACCCCAGTAAAGAGATCTGGGCCTAAATCCATCATTTTTTTGCTCACCATGCCATTCCAGTTTGAACCCAGCCATATGCAAATCAGTCTTGACCCTGTGCCTCATGGGAATAGTCCAGCCCGAACTGGGTGTGAGTGTTTGATTGGTTCTGATGCTCCGTCCATCACCACCCCCTTTTGTACCGCTTTGTTCGCCATAAGTTGGCAGGGTATGCTCAGACGTGAGTCCCTTGCTCACTTTGCCACTGGATTCAAGCAAGCCTGGCTGAAGACGGCTGAAATGCCTGAAACCGGTCCTAGGAAGCTTGTTTCCGGTGCAGGGAAGGCATGGCTTGGCAGTTCGGGCTGGACTGTTCCCATGAGGCACAGGGTCAGACTGATTTGCATATGGCCATGTCTGAACTGGGGTGGCAAAGTGGGCTAAAGAACGGTGATGGATCATACCCAGATCTGTTGACTGGGTGTGAGTGTTTGATTGGTTCTGATGCTCCGTCCATCACCACCCCCTTTTGTACTGCTTTGTTCGCCATAAGTTGGCAGGGTATGCTCAGACGTGAGTCCCTTGCTCATTTTGCCACTGGATTCAAGCAAGCCTGGCTGAAGACAGCTGAAATGCCAGAAACCAGTCCTAGGAAGCTTGTTTCCAGTCCAGGGAAGGCATGGCTTGGCAGTTCGGGCTGGACTGTTCCCATGAGGCACAGGGTCAGACTGATTTGCATATGGCCATGTCTGAACTGGGGTGGCAAAGTGGGCTAAAGAACGGTGATGGATCATAACCAGATCTGTTGACTGAGTGTTTGATTGGTTCTGATGCTCCGTCCATCACCACCCCCTTTTGTACCGCTAAGCCACTCATTAGCCTGGAGGAAGACACGCCTGTTCACAAATGATGAATTAGGCGTGAAAAATCAGGTGTAATTCACACTGAAATAAGAAGATTAACTCATAAAAAAGCTTTACAATTGTGCCCATTATGTTGTCCCATACATCCCTTTATAGTCATCTGAGTCCCTCCCATGCTGACCTCTATTTAAGTGTTTTGCATTCTCTTGAATTAAGGCACGCTTACAACTACTGGAAGTGGTAAACATCTCCTGAGCTGCAGCAAAACAGCATTCTCTCAAGAGGAGCTCATTCTGGCACATGAACACTTCTTATATCCTGGTGCAAGGTTCCTTGTGGCTCAGTAGTAACCGAAAGACTAGGTTCAAATCCCCTGGTGAACCAGGGATACCTGCACCCTGTCTAACTGCAGTGGTCTATAAATATCTAATTAGAAGATCTTGCTCAGCTTTTGAAGAGCATTTAAAAAAGCAATGGGAACTTTGATGCTGCATGCAATGGGGCGGGTTCACTGCCCGTGGGGGCTGGGTCAGATTTGTGGTTAAAAAAACTAACTATTCTGTACATTGTTTTGTCTTTCGCCTTCAGGTGGCTTTATTTAAAACAACGTGCAGATTGAAATGTGAAATAAATAAAAACAAGTTGTTAATCAGTGGGAAATGCACTGTAGTACATTACAAAACCTCTGTTAGTTAATACACCGCAGAGGGGTGTGTGTAAACAGAGAGCTACAAAATTAGATCTTGATTGGTGCAGTGGAGAATAGTGATGTGTATTTTTAGTGCTACAAAGTCCTAGCCTGTGACAGAAAGCACTGTGAATATGTAAGTCATTATTTTAAACTTGCATTCCCACAGTATGAGATAGACTGATACAAAATGCACAAAACATTTTAAGACCAATTGGGACTTCCAAAATATAGTTTTTAGCAATACCCAGACTGTACGTAATGTCATTTTTGTTTTATATAACTGTCCCTTAAAAGCACGCACTTCAAAGCTCAGCTGATAATTCTCTTGCACTATCTTTCAAAAAGAATAAATCTTTGTCATTACAAAGCTGAAAATGATTTCATTAATTAAAGAAAGCACCGGCTCCCAAGCACCTTTTACATTTGCAGATTGACCAGTTGCGCATAGTTGCATTTCTTTCAGGCAAGCAGGCACCCTGGCAAGATGGCTTGTTTATTGTTTAGCTGTCTGCTTGCCTTTGGTTTCATAGTGCAGGAGGGTCCCTGAAAGACACTTCAGTTAAAGCATTTAAACTACTGGAATTAACTGTCTGGGGACAGTTGTCTTTTCACAAAACGTAGGGAAACAGTTTTTCAAAACCTTTGGGCACATCGTGCCCCACCCCGATCCCGCCCTCTTTGGCCTCTGATCTTACCACTTACATCACCTATTTTAACTATGAGACTGACAAGCAGTAGCATTTCTCTTTTAGCTAAAGTAAAAGATAAATAAAACAAAGCAGGCACTACATGGAAGACAGAAATATATACGACACAGCCAATAGCAACTGGTAACAATACATATGCAGACAGTGCGCTGTCAAAGCAGATATAAAAATCTGAGTTGAAAGAGAATAAACACTAATGTACAGTAGTCCTGGGGGTACACTCTTGTCTAGAGTGCCTCCTTGCTGTCTCTTCTCTCTGCTCTGACAGGAAACTTTCAAAAGGTTCCTACGAATTAAGTAGGACTGTGTATCCAAACAACATAAACATCAGAATATCGGGACTGAGTCCATCCATACCATCTGAGTATGTTGCCCCAATTCCTAGCTAGCTCACTGTGCCCCATCCAGACTCCTAACCATAACAGGGTCCTAGATGGTATCTGCAACCTCAGAACATGACCACTCGAATTCCCCAAGGAAATTGTGTAAACAGATCTACCCTTTCATTGTTACTTAGGCATGAACAGAGGGAGACACAAGACATGTGTGAATTGACTTTTCAAAAATGTATTGAAGCAATTGTATTCTTGTGTAAAAAAATATGAGCTGCAATTATTAGCAGGAGGAAACAAACATTGTTACCAGCATTACAAGAATAGTGAAGAAAATAAACAGTTCAACCATTATGACAATATTGTGTGATTATATGATAATGTTTACATGAAAACACCTACCTAATCCTACCCATACTATCGAGAACATAATGAAAGTACACTCTGCCAGTCCTCTTGGGACAACCAAACTCCCCATATCTGTGTATGATGTATCAGGAAGCCAGCCTGGTGTAAAACAGGCTGCCCCCCTTTGCAGGATATGGATTGGAATCAGCAGGGTTGCGTCTTAGTTACATCATCCAGGATAATCCTTAGAAGTGCTCCTCTGGCACATATAACTCAGAGGTGGTTTATATAATAAAACCACTGTTGCAATCGTACTGTTTCTGAGATGCAGTGCTGATGTGTTTGTTTGCCGTTGCGACTCAGGGCTGTCTCCAGCCGGACAACTAACAATAAGAGTATCGTGCTCAATGTGCTTAGCCTTGGGCGGATTGTAGTAGGCGACTTGATAATGTGCCTACTAAGAAATGCACTGTTTTCAGAACCATTTCAAAGTACGCTATCAGGCCCTGTTGAACTCCACAACTAAACCAAACACCCTGAAGTCTGCCGCCAAGCTTGGGAACTGGAAATGAAGGATCAATATGACAAAAAATTGTTTTAAGTAAACCATTGCTGGCTCTGCCATCCTCCATTCTACACTTGCAGCTCACATAACATTCACAATAAATGCACCTTTAAATCAGTGCTTTGTAATTATCACCAGCACCTGAGACAGAACAGGCACCTCTTCCTGACTTCCCAGATCCAGGAAAGTGCCAACTCCACTAAGGACATTTTCACCATTACAAAGGAATTAACCACTCCCTCTATCTCTTCCTTCTTCATTACTCCATCCCAGGACCTCTGCTATGACCTTTCTAGTTACTTCTATGGTAAGATAAAGCAGATATATCTTACTTTCTCACTACAAACTGCTCTAGACTCCATGGACTTCATTAGTATGCCCTCCTTGACAGCTTTGAGGGCAGCCTTGGCCAGCGCGACTCTGCTTATGATGGAAGAGGTCACAAAGACCATGAGTTGAGTTGCACCTGGATCCCTTGTTGAACCATCTGTGCACTATATCTTTTTTCTAAGTCATGAACTCATTGACAATGCACTCATCACCCTTTTTAAAACTCTTGCTGGTGAATACTGTTTGCTCGATTGAATAAATACACTGCAATCCTTCTTCGATTCTATGACCTTGTCCACCTACAGACCTATCTCGCTTCTTCCATACTCAGTTAGAGTCCTGGAAAAACTTGTCAACCAGCAACTCACCAGCTACCTCGAGTCTCAACTTCTGCTTGATCCCTCACAATCTGACTCTAGAGGAGGCACTCTTGCAGAGTGGTGGAGAACAGGGGCAGGGCCTCTGATGACTCTCAGCAATCCCACTGTGTGAGACTTACTGGAGATAATAAGAGGGGTAGTTGGCTCCCAAGGACCCTCGGGAGTCAAGGGGAGTTCATCCCCAACCAGTAGTGCGCTAGGAGGCGCATTTGCAGAGTGGCGGTGAAAGGGGGCAGGGCCTCCTGTGACTTGCTGGGTGGCTTTTTTAAAATGTTCTTTGTATTAGGGAAGGACCCCCACTCCTGGGCCAATTTTGGCACAGGATACCCCATCCCTCGGGCCCAGCCTCTACAATGGATGTCGTGCTCCCACCCAGGGCACCCAATCACATCTATTGGGGTCTGCCGGGGGAGCCTCAAGGCCCCCATGATCCTTGGTGGCTGCCTGCCTCCTGCGGGAGCCAGCATTGCTTTCACACAGAGAGAGCTACTGGAAAGTCATCTCCCTCTGTGTTAAAGCATTTATGCTCCCTATCCAGCAAGCGAGAGCATTTCTCCCTTTCTCCTCCATGTGTCGTCCTCCATCTCTCCTTCTCCCCATTATTAGATTTACATAGTATTTGTCCTTCATATCTTTTCTCGGATCCTCAAACATCCCATTTCTTTCTTTGCATTCTCTGTCTTCCCTATCTTCTCTCTAATTTTCTTTTTCTGTAATCTGACCTTACTACCCCCTTCAAATTATTTCCTCCCATCTTAGCTTTTCTTTCATGCTCTCTAGCTTAACTTCTTCATCCCTTCTCGCTATCATTTTCTCCACATCCCCTGCCTTCCTCCGTTTTATAACTATAACCTTTACATCTTCTCTACTGCCTTCCTCGGTTCTTCATACTTTTCTCTCTCCTCTTTTTATCCCCTCTTTTAGGTTCCTGCTATTACTTCTCTTCTATCAACCATCCTCCCTGGTCCCTTCTCTTTGTACTCTACTCTATTGTTTTGTTACTGTTGTGGCTTTCTGTAGAACCACTTGCTTTTTTTTCTCCACCTCTACTCTGCCTCGACAAGTCACCTGTGTATCTCAGATTTCTCCGGCTTCCAATAGAACATTCTGTTCTGTGTCTTCTGCACTCTTCTATTTCAGACTTATCCTTTGCTCTACTACACCATTCGCCCAACAGCCACCCACTCCTCAGGAAAGAGTGAACATAGACTCAGGCCCAGCTGAGGCCAGGCACTTACAAAATCAAAAACTTGAGCTGGCTGCCTGTTAAAAAACTACAACCGGTGTAAAGCATTCTGGGCACATCAAATCCGTGGGACCCAGTGCCATTGCACTGGCTGCATCGTTGATAGCTGGTCCCCTGATGCTCTTACTGCAGTGGATCCTGCATTAAGCATCAGCAGTAATTTTCACTGCGGCAGTCAACAATCAAAGAGGATTTTACTGCTGGTTGGCAATTGCTTTCTCAATATCTGTGAGTATTCAACTCAGATGGCAGCTGTAAATTACCATTGTGATATTACTATCACCTTTTTCCATAATGAAACGTTCTAAGATATTCCTGCATCTGAGCAGAGTCTCACAGATTTATGAGACTTGCTTCTGCCAAGCCTTTCAATCACTTAAGAACCTTCCCAAGATAACCCCTGCTCACCTCCTTGGTAGCTTGGCACGAGCAGTCATGCTTATCTCAGTGGAAATGTGCAAATTATTTGTACATAACACACACAGTAACACAGTGAAAACACTACAAATGGACACCAGACCAGTTTAGAAAAATTAAATATCTTTCTCTAAATCAAACAAGACCAAAACTACAAAAATCAAACATACACAACTCAAAATATGACTTTTAAAAGGTTTTAGCAATTCTGTCCATAGGAAACTATGGATGCAGTGATTTTACACAAAGTACCTTCAAATGCACCAAAATTCACAAGGCAAAACAGCTGAATAGGAGGGAAGCATCGGAAAACACAGCAATGCGTCAGTTACTGAGTTCTTGGGGAGGTAATGCGTCAGTTCTGCTGCACATAGGAGAAGTGTTGCGTCGAATCTGGACTGTAGGGGAAGTGAGGTGTCAATTTCAAGACAGTTCTGATCTGCAGGCACAGTGTCGGAAAAACTTGCCGCAAAGATGCGATGAGTGGAAATCCGGACGTGGTGGAGGCCAATGTAGAGCGGCAAACAAGTACTGCGTTGATTTTTTTCAGCCAGAGTTCAATGATCCGTCTATTCTTTCAGCTGCACAGCAGGGCCTGCATCGGAGTCAGTGCGGTGGTCTCGGACTTCAGACACTGGTATAGTGAACTCGGGCAGCGGTGATTTTCTTTGGCCACAAGCAGGCGCTGTAATGATTTCTTCGGCATCACAGCAGCAGTGCATTGAAATTCTTCCCGCACAGCAGTGATGTGTCGGAAAAACAGCCGCTGGAAGAGCGATGCGTCTATTTTGAGGGTTTCTTGATGCCTTTGCAGCAGGAACAACCTCCAAGGACCCAGAACTGGAATTGGCACCACAAGGCAAGTCAGACCTCCCAGCTGTGAAGTTTAAGAATGCTGCAGGTAAAGTCTTTGTGTCCCTGAGCCTTCTTAACAGGAGGCAAGCTCTACATCAAGACCATGGAGAAAGATCTTGTTATGTAGGCTATAGAAAAGTAAAAGTCAAGTCCTTTCTACTACCCACAGACAGAAGCAGCAACTGCAGGCCAACCCAGCAAAGCAACACACAGCAAAGGGGCAGTACTCCTCCTGACAGGTCTTCAACTCTTCTTCTTGGCAAGGTCTTAGTCCAGAAGTGTTCTAAAAGTCCGGGGTTTTAGGTCCAATACTTATACCCCTTTTGGCCTTTGAAGTTGGCATACTTCAAAAGAAAGTCTTTGTTGTTTACAAGTTCTTGCCTTGCCCAGCCATGGCTCCAGGTATACTCCAGGGGAATGGAGACAGCATTGTGAGAGGACAGGCACATCCCTTTTCAGGATTCAATAGTATCTCCAATCTAGCTCAGGAAGACCCATCAACCTGCTAATGGCTCATCAGGATACTTCTCAGCTCCCTTTGTGTGACTGTCTAGAGTGAATGCACAAACAGCCCATGTTAGTCTAACCCAGACGTCGATTCCACAGGCAGGCAGAGGCACAGGTTGGTTAAACAAGAAAATGCCCACTTTCTAAAAGTGGCATTTTCAAACACACAATTTAAAAATCAACTTCACTAAACAATGTATTTTTAAATTGTGAGTTCAGGGATCCCAAACTCCAAACCTCTCTCTCTCTTTCTAATTGAAAGATACACTTATAAAAGGTTACACAACAGCTCCAATGATAACCTATGGGAGAGATAGCCTTTCAATACCAAAACACAAAACTGGCAGTATTCCTCTATCAGGACATGTGGAACATACCAGCATATGTCCTACGTTTCACATACACTGCACCCTGCCCATGGGGGTAAATTGGGCCTATTTTAGGGGTGCCTTACATGTAGAAACAGGTACGGTTAGGGCCTGGCAAGTGAGTGCACTTGCCAGGTTGACATGGCAGTTTATAGGTGCACTCACAGGCACTGCACTGGCAGCCCTGAGACAAGTTTACAGGTCTAATCATGTGAATGGCACAACCAGTGCTGCAGACTCACTAGTAGAAGACACACAATTGATGGACGGAATGCAGAACAAATCAAAACATTCACCCCCAGTCAAGACATCTGGGTTAAATCCATCATTCTTTTGCTCACCATGCCCACTAGTAGCATTTGATATACAGGCCCTAGGCACACACAGCGCAATTAACGAGGAACTTACCAGTAAATCAAATATGGCAATTATGGATAACCAATCAGAGTAATAATTTACACATTTGGCACTTGCACTTTAGCACTGATCAGCAGTGGTAAAGTTCCCAGAGTACCTAAACTAGCAAAACCCATGTCCAGCACACAGTCAAAAATACAGGAGATGGAGGCAAAAAGACAGTGCAAACCACGCCAAAGATGCCACATCTGCAAAAAGAACTATTGATGGATAGAATGCGGAACAATGTCATACATTCATCCCAGTACAGAGATCTGGGCCTAAATCCATCGTTTTTTTTGCTCACCATGCCATTCCAGTTTGGACCCAGCCACATCTAACACATTGTTTATTTGACTTGTCCCTGATCGATCCTCTGTATGGCTGAGGGTTAGAGTCAACATTGTCCTCCTCCCTTCATTTTTTGGGGCTACTCCCATGCAAGGGAACATGGGGGTTTCAACCATGAATAAACAAGTTCCTTATATTGCTGATCTGCAGACCACCTGGCAAACAGATGCCACAGTTTCGTCTCAGCCGGGAAGCAGAGCCAGTGCCATGTTAAGACAACTAGACATAACTGCCTTGATGCCTACCAAAAGACACCACAATAGGGTACCAGAATATGACATTTAAGTATTTGTGACCTGAGCTCTAAATATCCTTGCTGCAGGGCTGGAGGTTTCTGGTCAATGAGTTATCACTCTCCACTGGATTCAGCTCTTGTTCGTTAAATGGTTAGGTTAACTTTCTTTTACCCATTTTTGGTATGTTCTGAATTGAAGCCCCCTTATGTCAGCATATGTTAAGATTATGTATTGCAGTCATCATGGTGTTACAGCACCAGTTGGAACAGGGCTATTTTTAATATATCTGTACTTGAATCTAGAGCTAAACTCTGTGGGCCTGATTCACAAAGACCAAAAGCCTAACTTTACTACTTCTTGGTATCTTCAAAGGTATGTTATTACGAGTAAAGTTTTACTTTTGGTCTAAGCTAGACTTTTGGCCTAACTTTACCTTGTGAATACTGAAAAGCTGTAAAGGTAGACTTTTGATCTAGGTTTGAATTTTTGTCTAACTTTACCTTGATGAATAACTGAAAAGTAGTAAAGTTAGACTTTTGGTCTAAGTTAGACTTTTAGTCTAACTTTACCTTTGTGTATCTGGTGCTGTATATGTACGGTTCTGAATCCAAAGTAAATAAACAACTTGTCAGTCTCATGTAGAGGTAACTTGGTCATAGTCCACATAAGAGTCATTAAAATAAAGTCACCTTAAACTACAACTGCAGACCAATTACACATTCTTGCAAAACTGTCAGATCATCATGTGGCCCTTATTGAAAACCTGGAGCAAAATGCATTCCATAACTAGCAGACTTTGGAGACTCCTTGCTACTAGACTTTACAAAGGAAGAACTAGATGTCTGCAAGAATAACTGTAACTGCAACAAATGATGGACGGAATGCTGAATGATTCAAACATTCTCCCCCAGTCAAGAGATCTGTTTTAGTTCCATCGTACTTTTGCCGTATTCTCCATGCCACTGGAGTCAAGCTATCCTGGCTGATGAGGGCTGAAAGCCTGAAACCGGTTCTAGGATGCTTGTTTCCAGTCCACTGAGGACCTGGCTTGGCAGTTCATGCTGGACTGTTCCCATTGGGCGCAGGGTCAAGACTGATTTGCATATGGCTGGGTCTAAACTAGAATGGCATGGTGAGCAAAAAAATATGGATTTATGCCCAGATCTCTGTACTGGGGTGAATGTATGACATTGTTCTGCATTCTGCCCATCAATTGTTCTTTTTGCATTTGTCACCCTGAGTGGGACGGGTATGCCCAGACGTGGGTCCCGTGCTCTCCATGCCACTGGAGTCAAGCTAACCTGGCTGATGAGGGCTGAAAGCTCGAAACTGGTCCTAAGATGCTTGTTTCCAGTCCAGGGAGGACATTGCCTGGCAGTTCGCATTGGACTGTTCCCATTGGGCACAGGGTCAAGACTGATTTGCAAATGGCTGGGTCCAAACTGGAATGGCATGGTGAGCAAAAAGATGATGGATTTAGGCCCATATCTCTGTACTGGGGTGAATGTATGACATCGTTCTGCATTCTGTCCATCAACTGTTCTTTTTGCATTTGCAAGAATAACTGGATTGATCCTGCCAAGAGGAGCTACTCAATCCCCAAGAAGACAGCACAAGCCCAGCTAACAGAAAGCACCATGGTCAGCACAGTTTGAGAAGCTAAGCACTCCCATGAGTCAAGTGGGCACCACAATCCTGAATCGATAACCATCCTGAATCCAAAACCATAAGTTCCATCATTGTCATTCTTCCAGAGATGTTTGCAATGAAAGTCACAGTACTCTTTTCTTCTGATCTGATCAGTGGCCTGCATCATCACTAGTTGAGGGCGTCCTGGTACATGGTCCCATTTCTCCCATAGTTAGACTGTCTCTCTCAACTGGGCTGTGGTGGCTGGACAACATGTCTTTTACTTTTGAACGAGGATCTTGTGTTCTGTCTGTGGCTTTTCTAGGGAGTAGCTGATGGCATCTGACTGTCCCTGTTCTCCAGACAAAAGCTTTCCAAATACATGCTCTTTTACGTTCCACATGCATTCGCCATAATAATGGCCTTTTGTCCATTAATCTTGCTAGTCAAGTACTTTTATTTAATATTAAGCAACCCGATATTTGCAGATATATTCATATTTACCGATAATTACGTGATTATGCTTGCTTAAGAGCTTGCTTGGTGTAGAAGAGGACAAATTTAGCAAGCGGCTGGCGATAAAAGCCAGAAGTAGTTTGGGGGAAAATTATTTCTACAGTAGCACATTTAGTTGGTGTGAGTAGCAGTTCACTGTGCTATATGTGCGCTTGTTGCATTTAGCACTATTTCCCAGTGCAAAGTGCACCCTGGCATCCAAAATCGATGCAAGCGGAAATTTTGGCACTTAGAAAATAGAGCTAAATGAAGAATTTTCCTTCTCGCATAATTACGTGAAACCTCGCTGAAGTTTGTGGTAATTCTACATAATTAGCTATTCTATTGAGTTATAGCATTACTCCACTCTCCACTAAGGCAGCCAAACAATCACTCCTCCTTTCCTCCTTCACAACATCCATAGGCAGATAGAATTATGGACGGGTACCAGCAAATCCAACTATGCTTTTCACCGGAGAGTTCTGAGTGAGGTCCAATAGACAAGGGCAAATCTAAAGCATAAAATAAAAATCAGAATAAAATTTGAGTAAAAAAATATGAATAAAAATCAGTGCAAAAAGCATTGGTGAAGCTGTTACATCTTCCTACTTTTAGGTCTACGTGTTTGTGAGAAGTATTTGGATACTAGCAGAAAACTCAGGTAGAGGCATCAAAGTACTGGTCAGGCGGCAAGCTGTGTCCAGCACATGATTCTGGTCTACATATTTTTGCTTAACGTATCACTACAGGGGCCACATATCTCAAAAACAATTCCTGGTTAAGCTTCTTAGGCAGTGCCCTTTTAATGGCTACCTCTGCCTTTCTCATCCCTCTTAGAGCACTGAGTTTAGGGGGTTTCCCACCAAAATATTTGTAGCTTCTGAGGATGAGAGGCAGCCTGTTTAAAATGCTTTAATGATTTGATGAGTAATTGTTAAATTCCAGGAGCTAATGATACTGTTATGGACGTCATTTAGGGGTCGCCAGGGGTCGTCGCTGGCTTGTTCCATTCAAACCCTCGCCCTGCCTTTGCGACCCCTGGGCTCAGAGGAGGCAAAATGAGTGCCTGGAACAGAGGCACCCGTTGGGGTTCCACTTTCCTGGTTTTCTTTCAGTTATTTTTATTACACAAATAGTGAATAATGTTATTCACTCTTATTGTACTAAAAATGGAGTATAATTAGCAGGAATATCCCCCTATCCGGGAGCTAAGGTAAGTCAAATATGGTTTTAAATGTATGTTGTATGCGTGCTTGCAGGTACGAGTCTTTATGTGAGAGAGAGTGTGCTGTATGTGCAAGCATGTGTGTGAGTGAAAGTAAAGGTCAAATGGCATGTGATGTCACTCCCGCTAACCCTGGCATTTTGGTGCTTTGTCGCTCATTGCTTCTGTGAGTCAGAATTGTTACTTACGGGGAAGTGGCTCTAGTGACCGGGAGCCAGGCATTATTGTCAATAGTGGTATTTCACTTCCTTTGGAGCTGACCTTTCAGTTGTGGCGGCGCGCGGCCTTGGGAGTTGCCTCGTTCACTTGTCAGCCCCATGAGTTCGTCTTTGCACATCTGTGGCGGGAAATATTGATTTCCTGTTTTTTTCATAGAGCCTGTTCCAAGTAAGGATGGCCGGGGGAAGAATAAAGATCCTGTTCAGGAGACTATTGAAGAAAAATCAGAAGACCCAACTGACGTCACGCCACCCCCCGGAAACGAACATAAAGCAGCTGGCAACGGATCCCGCATGAAAGGGTATGAGATGATCTTTAACTAATCCATTCAAAAGGGCACCGGTATCCTTAACGCGATTTCTTCTTTTATTTCCACATCTGTTTCCAAATTGTCAAGTCTGTCTCTTTCCCTGACGTTACCCTGATCTTTCGGCTTGGTTCTTCTTCTTCTTGCATTTTCCAATCAGATTTCCGTGATATAATGTACAACGTGCTGTACAGATCTCTTGAGTCCAATGTTTATTTATAGTAATGTAAAAGAAGCTATTTACGAAATGGAAACTGCAGCCTGTGCACAACTTCTTGCGTTGTAAACCACCCCCCAAACGCTATTTTTTAACTATCCTGCATGCTACTTCCCACAATTTAGCCCAGTGAGTTACTTCTTGACAGTGAAGAGTGAGAATTCAACTAAAAACGAGTGTTTTTCTACTAAGAAGTAAAAACGTGAGCAATGACAATTTTGAAATAGCAACCCAATTTTTCTCACACTCAGTATCCATCCTGAAGGGATGAGTTTTTCCAAACCGATCCGGGAGACTCCGTAGGATTTGTGCATCAAAAGTAACCAGAAAATGAACACACTTCAAAGGCCACATTTGCATTTCAAATGTTCCTTCGTTATTGTGGTGTTTGTCACACCTGTGGCAAAAGGGGAAATGGGTCTGCTTTGCATCAGAACACACCATATAGCTCTTATTTTATCCATCATAGTATCAGACATTGTAAGTAGTCAATACATTTCAGCGGTGAACACCACTTAAGAGGCTGCTTACAGTACAGTGTGTGAATAAGTTAGGAACCAAGAAGGCAGCGGCAAGAGTTGCACAGACGCATGGAGGTGGCAAGGCCATCAAAAGCATTATGCACCTGCAATATTAGTGAATCTGTCAATGTATTCATTGACATAGTTCAATAGCTATGGTAGGCTCCCAATATTTAAAGGTTTTAGTGAATGACTTGGAATAACATGTCAAGCAGGAATTGTTTTTTATATGGTAGTAAATAGTATTAGTAGGGATACCAAGTGTATCTCTTCCACCCCGCTAGTTCACTCATCATTAGAGAATGCCAGAAAGAATAATATATTTCTGCTATTAAAAGGGGATATGTGTGCCACACTGATGCCAAGCAAAGAAAGTACATTTCCCCTGCATATTTCAAGGTGCAGTAGTCTGCATGAACTGCATGAAACCACGTGGTAGATTCAGCTGTCTCTCCCTCCCATCTGAAAAAAAACTTGTTTTCATCATGCAGGATCTTTAAGCCTGGTCGTGCAGCAAAGAAAGGAGAGGATAGCCGAAGCATTATTGGAGATGCTGACACCCAAAGTGTGCACAGCATGAGGAGCAATAGGTCAATGCCTGGGTAAGTGACATATTTAAAATGTCTTTATGAATTCAACATAAGCAGATTGTCAATGGGTACGTGTCCATTTATTGAATTAAATAAGTGTTTTCCCCAGCTACATATTATTTTACAGATGGCTCTTGGATCTTCTCATTGGATTGTGGAGTGTTGAGTGGACCCATGAAATTACCTAGACTAGACAGACCAGTTTTTCATTTAATTAATACAGAAACATAAGAACAAAATGAGATTTAAAATAAATTAAAAGAGGAGGAGCCTAGCGCGCAACCAAGATGGCCGCGTAGGCACAGGGCTCCCGAGGGGACTCCACAACCTCCCACGTCTATCCTGACTATATCCTGATTCCATCGACAGGCTTCTAAAGGCGAACCTATGCGGAGGTGATAGCCGTTGTCCAAATTCAAATCGGACTTCAGGAACCGGGATAGCATCGATTTCAAGTCGGCGGCCTACTCCTGACCTTGCCCCGGATTTGAGTTGGCACGGTGCCCGGGCAGAAAGTGAACAACAACGGCCTGCAGGACCCGGTCCGGTGCGCACTCCCTACTTTCACTTTCGGTTTCGGGTCTCCTCGCTGAAATTGACGGAGGGACTCTGGATTGTTGGCATACACTGATGGTGGGAAGATTGGGTGTCCTGCCTGGATATTGGACCCTAGTCTGGACCACCTTTTGTGATCGCTGAGGCTCCCTAGATCGGCTCTCCGAGGATTGCTAATCGTGTTGGTGGATGACAACCTTGGCGACCATCAGACAATGGCGGCTAGATTGGACGGAGACAAGCAAAAATCCAAGATGACTAGGCGGGGAGCTCATACCCAAGCTAATAACATGGACCGCTATACCCAGCCAAAAGGATCCCCTGGTGGCCTGCATAAGTCACCGGAGAGATCCAAGGATGGCCTGGGATCGTCTACGGAGTTAACATTGCAGGACGTCATGGGCGCCATCGATGAGATGAAAGCAGCAGTCGGCCAGCAATTCGACACCTTGGCCCATAAATTGGACACGGTTTTGATCGACGTTAAACTTGTCAGAGCGGACCTTGCACAAACGAATGAGAAGGTCAAATCCTTGGGTCTGACAACGTCGAGTCTGGCAACGGACGTGTCTGACCTGCAAACCGAAGTCCGTAATCTGCTGACGTCCAATGATTTGTCTGTCCGTCGGCTGGAGGATTTTGAAAGTAGGGCTCGGCGGAATAATGTGCGCATAATAGGGGTACCGGAGAAATCGGAGGTCCCTGCGGCTGACCTTTTCGTGGAAGACCTCGTGATCAACCATCTCGCACCCAAGGGATTGAGTAAATTCTTTGCGGTCGAGCGGGCCCATAGAGTTCCGGGTGGGAAGCCGAAACCGGGCGCCCCCCACGGCCCCTCATTGCCAGAATTTTTCATTTCAGGGACAGAGACGCTATCCTGCAGGCCTCGAGGGTGAGTGGGCCAACGAAGTTTGAGAACACTCATATAAGTTTCTACCCGGACTTTACACAATCGGTTCAAAAGCAGCAACAGGGGTTCATGGGTGTTAAACGGCGGCTGGGAGACATGGACCTGAAATATGCGATGCTCTTTCTGGCCAGGTTGTGAGTGGAGTTTGAGGATCGGACACATTTTTTCGATCGGCCGGAGGAGGTTGGAGATTGGCTTGATACCCTGCCCCAGCGACAAAGTCGAGAGGGACCGACCGAGGAGAACGGAGTGGGCCTGGCTGGACAGGAATAGACTTTGGTTCCCGGTGACTGAACATTGCAATGACACTTCCATATTTTGGTTCGATGTTCTATTCAGTGCCTTATCCTTAAATGCCCGGGGGTTGTGGGGTGCTCAGTGAGGCTCTTTCCTCCTCTGGGGTTTTCTTTTTGTAGATTAGTTAATGTTAGGGCGACAGGCACACTGCAAGTTGGGGGGGCTGCACGGGCTCACGCAGGGGTGCAGGGAGGGGGGAGTTGTGATGGAAATGTTGGTGTGGAGGGGGGGAGTTGGGGACTGTTTGAATATTCTACAAGGCAACGTAACGCTATACGACTGGTGGTCGGGTTCGTGCTCTCTGGGGGGGAAGTTGTGCGCGGGGTTGGGATGGGGGGTAGGGGATTGAGAGTACTTTTGTGGAATGTGAATGGCTTGGGGGATAGGATTAAACGTGGAGTCGTGCTGCAGTTCTTGAAACGGCTATCGCCAGACATTGTCTTTCTGCAGGAAACGCATCTAATTGGGAATTCTTGCCATGCTATGAATAGGCGGGGATACCGTCTCGTTGTTCATTCTGGTTTCACTTCTGGCTCGCGGGGGGTGGGTATCTTGCTTAGAACCACTCTCCCGTTGGAGGTAGACGATGTGATCCATGATGATAGAGGGCGGTATGCTGCACTTGTAGGCCGATGGGAGGGCAGAACCGTCTCGCTCGTTTCTGTCTATGTCCCACCAGGGCTGCAGACCGTAACTTTCGCTGATTTGGGGCGATTGGTCTTGGGGCTCCCGGGGGAGGGTTCTGGTGATGGGGGGCAATTTTAACTCTGTCGTATCCGGAAGAGCGGATCGTCACCCTCCCAGGGACCTCCCGGGGGCGCAGGCCTGGCTGAGTGGGTTTATAGATACCCTCGGGCTGATAGATTGGTGGAGACTGATGCACCCGGGGCAGGCGCAATACACTTTCCACTCAGGGGCTCATGGCAGTTTGTCGAGACTTGATTATGTCCTTATGCCTGCGGCCCAAGCTGGGATGATTAGGGAAGTAAGACATCTGGCCCGGGGTATTTCTGATCATTCCCCACTACTGTTGCACATTGAGGTCACCCTCGGGGCCGAGGGGAGGGTAGCACCGATTAACCCCTGGTACCTGCGTAATCCTAAACTCCGGGCGGACCTGGTCAAGTCCCTTGAGCGCTATTTCAATGAAAATGTGGGGTCAGTGTCATCTGCTGTCTCGTTGTGGGAAGCCTTCAAAACAGTGATCCGTGGGCAAGCACTTTCTCTAATTTCCCACTCCAAGAAAAGCAAGACTGAAGAGGTGGTTCGCCTTGAAAACAAAATAGCCAAGTTGGAGGGGGACCTGGAGCTGGGTGTTACGAATGATAAGTTGCATGTTCTCAGTCTCAAGCAGCTTGACTATAAAGCGTTGGTTACTGATGCTGCCAAAGTGATGAGTAGAGAGCAACAAGGGCGCTTATACGATGTGGGAGATAAGGCTGGAAAATTGATTGCATGGTTGGACAAGAAGGAGAGAGCGAGTCGAGTGGTGCCGGTTATTGAGAGAACGGATGGCGTGTGTGTGACCGACCCTGTGGACATTGCTGAATGTTTCGCGACTTATTTCCGAGGAGTATATTCTCCAGTCTCAGATGGCCTTGAGGAAGACTCTCATCTGTTGCTGAGAGATATTGCGTTGCCGTCTTTGTCGGAGGCGGACAGGGTGCTGATGGATGCGGCGTTGTCGCCGGATGAGATTGCTTTGGCTATTCGCTCGGTCGCTTCTGGCAAGGCCATGGGTCCCAACGGCCTTCCCATCGAACTGTATAAGCTGCGCCCGGACAAGATGGCGCCTCATCTTTGCGACATGTTTCTTGAGGCACGTGACGTGGGCTCCCTCCCCTATGATCAGCGTCTCGCTACAATAGTCGTGATTCACAAAGAGGGGAAGCCGCGGAATCGGCTCCCTAGATCGGCTCTCCGAGGATTGCTAATCGTGTTGGTGGACGACAACCTTGGCGACCATCAGACAATGGCGGCTAGATTGGACGGAGACAAGCAAAAATCCAAGACGACTAGGCGGGGAGCTCATACCCAAGCTAATAACATGGACCGCTATACCCAGCCAAAAGGATCCCCTGGTGGCCTGCATAAGTCACCGGAGAGATCCAAGGATGGCCTGGGATCGTCTACGGAGTTAACATTGCAGGACGTCATGGGCGCCATCGATGAGATGAAAGCAGCAGTCGGCCAGCAATTCGACACCTTGGCCCATAAATTGGACACGGTTTTGATCGACGTTAAACTTGTCAGAGCGGACCTTGCACAAACGAATGAGAAGGTCAAATCCTTGGGTCTGACAACGTCGAGTCTGGCAACGGACGTGTCTGACCTGCAAACCGAAGTCCGTAATCTGCGGACGTCCAATGATTTGTCTGTCCGTCGGCTGGAGGATTTTGAAAGTAGGGCTCGGCGGAATAATGTGCGCATAATAGGGGTACCGGAGAAATCGGAGGTCCCTGCGGCTGACCTTTTCGTGGAAGACCTCGTGATCAACCATCTCGCACCCAAGGGATTGAGTAAATTCTTTGCGGTCGAGCGGGCCCATAGAGTTCCGGGTGGGAAGCCGAAACCGGGCGCTCCCCCACGGCCCCTCATTGCCAGAATTTTTCATTTCAGGGACAGAGACGCTATCCTGCAGGCCTCGAGGGTGAGTGGGCCAACGAAGTTTGAGAACACTCATATAAGTTTCTACCCGGACTTTACACAATCGGTTCAAAAGCAGCAACAGGGGTTCATGGGTGTTAAACGGCGGCTGAGAGACATGGACCTGAAATATGCGATGCTCTTTCTGGCCAGGTTGTGAGTGGAGTTTGAGGATCGGACACATTTTTTCGATCGGCCGGAGGAGGTTGGAGATTGGCTTGATACCCTGCCCCAGCGACGAAGTCGAGAGGGACCGACCGAGGAGAACGGAGTGGGCCTGGCTGGACAGGAATAGACTTTGGTTCCCGGTGACTGAACATTGCAATGACACTTCCATATTTTGGTTCGATGTTCTATTCAGTGCCTTATCCTTAAATGCCCGGGGGTTGTGGGGTGCTCAGTGAGGCTCTTTCCTCCTCTGGGGTTTTCTTTTTGTAGATTAGTTAATGTTAGGGCGACAGGCACACTGCAAGTTGGGGGGGCTGCACGGGCTCACGCAGGGGTGCAGGGAGGGGGGAGTTGTGACGGAAATGTTGGTGGGGAGGGGGGGAGTTGGGGACTGTTTGAATGTTCTACAAGGCAACGTAACGCTATACGACTGATGGTCGGGTTCGTGCTCTCTGGGGGGGAAGTTGTGCGTAGGGGATTGAGAGTACTTTCGTGGAATGTGAATGGCATAGGGGAAAGGATTAAACGTGGAGTCGTGCTGCAGTTCTTGAAACGGCTATCGCCAGACATTGTCTTTCTGCAGGAAACGCATCTAATTGGGAATTCTTGCCATGCTATGAATAGGCGGGGATACCGTCTCGTTGTTCATTCTGGTTTCACTTCTGGCTCGCGGGGGGTGGGTATCTTGCTTAGAACCACTCTCCCGTTGGAGGTAGACGATGTGATCCATGATGATAGAGGGCGGTATGCTGCACTTGTAGGCCGATGGGAGGGCAGAACCGTCTCGCTCGTTTCTGTCTATGTCCCACCAGGGCTGCAGGCCGTAACTTTCGCTGATTTGGGGCGATTGGTCTTGGGGCTCCCGGGGGGGGGGGGTTCTGGTGATGGGGGGCAATTTTAACTCTGACGTATCCGGAAGAGCGGATCGTCACCCTCCCAGGGACCTCCCGGGGGCGCAGGCCTGGCTGAGTGGGTTTATAGATACCCTCGGGCTGATAGATTGGTGGAGACTGATGCACCCGGGGCAGGCGCAATACACTTTCCACTCAGGGGCTCATGGCAGTTTGTCGAGACTTGATTATGTCCTTATGCCTGCGGCCCAAGCTGGGATGATTAGGGAAGTAAGACATCTGGCCCGGGGTATTTCTGATCATTCCCCACTACTGTTGCACATTGAGGTCACCCTCGGGGCCGAGGGGAGGGTAGCACCGATTAACCCCTGGTACCTGCGTAATCCTAAACTCCGGGCGGACCTGGTCAAGTCCCTTGAGCGCTATTTCAATGAAAATGTGGGGTCAGTGTCATCTGCTGTCTCGTTGTGGGAAGCCTTCAAAACAGTGATCCGTGGGCAAGCACTTTCTCTAATTTCCCACTCCAAGAAAAGCAAGACTGAAGAGGTGGTTCGCCTTGAAAACAAAATAGCCAAGTTGGAGGGGGACCTGGAGTTGGGTGTTACGAATGATAAGTTGCATGTTCTCAGTCTCAAGCAGCTTGACTATAAAGCGTTGGTTACTGATGCTGCCAAAGTGATGAGTAGAGAGCAACAAGGGCGCTTATACGATGTGGGAGATAAGGCTGGAAAATTGATTGCATGGTTGGACAAGAAGGAGAGAGCGAGTCGAGTGGTGCCGGTTATTGAGAGAACGGATGGCGTGTGTGTGACCGACCCTGTGGACATTGCTGAATGTTTCGCAACTTATTTCCGAGGAGTATATTCTCCAGTCTCAGATGGCCTTGAGGAAGACTCTCATCTGTTGCTGAGAGATATTGCGTTGCCGTCTTTGTCGGAGGTGGACAGGGTGCTGATGGATGCGGCGTTGTCGCCGGATGAGATTGCTTTGGCTATTCGCTCGGTCGCTTCTGGCAAGGCCATGGGTCCCAACGGCCTTCCCATCGAACTGTATAAGCTGCGCCCGGACAAGATGGCGCCTCATCTTTGCGACATGTTTCTTGAGGCACGTGACGTGGGCTCCCTCCCCTATGATCAGCGTCTCGCTACAATAGTCGTGATTCACAAGGAGGGGAAGCCGCGGAATCGGTGTACTTCTTACAGGCCCATCTCATTGTTAAACGCGGAGCCTAAAATTCTGGCTAAGGTTTTGGATAATCGTCTGGTTAGGGTCGTTGGCGACTTGATCCATCCGGATCAGTCCGGTTTCATACCTCACCGCAATACGGCTCTGAACCTGAGACGTCTTCATGGAGTGCTCGCCAGAGCGGCGTACATACGCGAACCGGCCATTTTGGCATCCTTGGATGCTACAATGGCGTTTGATACCCTAGAATGGCCGTATCTTTGGGCGGCGCTCGCGAAATTTGGTTTTGGCCCCGGGTTTATCGGTTGGGTAAAGTTGCTGTATGAGGAACCGTTGGCTCAGGTAGTGGTGAATGGCAGAGCGTCGGCACCCTTCGAGTTGGGAAGAGGCACGCGGCAGGGTTGTCCATTGTCGCCCCTCCTCTTCGCACTTGCATTGGAGCCTCTGGCTGCCTGGTTACGATGGGAGCCCTCATTGCGCGGCATTAGGTGGACGCCTGAATTTGAGGACCACATCTCTCTTTATGCGGACGACATTCTCCTGTACCTCACAGCGCCACGGCAGTCTTTGATTGTACTAGTCGATGTTCTGACCTCTTTTGGTCGCAACTCCGGTTTGGTCATTAACTGGGCCAAGTCATGCGTCTACGTTCTCTCTGGGGATGCTCCTCTCCTCCCGCGTGGCTGCCCTATCCAGATTTCGCAGTCAGGGTTTAAGTACCTGGGGGTATTCATAACATTAGACCCTGTGGCCCGTTATGAGCGGAACTTACTCCCCCCACTCCAACGACTGAGGGCCGACGTCTCGGGGTGGCGACGGCTCCTGCTTTCACCGCTCGGACGCGCGGCGTTGTTTAAAATGATGTCGCTGCCACGATTCCTGTATGCACTGCAAAATACACTCAACGTCATACCGGCCCGCTACTTCCGTGAGGTGGATAGCTTGCAGAGGCAGTTGTTTTGGGACGGGCGATCGCGAATTGCCCTTTCAAAATTGACACTCCCTTGCTATGATGGGGGTATCGCACTCCCCGATATCAAGCGATACTATTGGGCGTCCCAATTGGCGGCGGTTAACCACGGGATGTACGGACCGGCCCTGAACCCGGCGTTCGAGATGGATAAAATGCTATTGCCTGGGGGGGATTATAATAGAGCACTCTATTCAGAGTCTCCTGGTGTGCAGTTGACAGGCCCAACCAAGATAGCGGTACGTGTGTGGCATGCTGCTAATGCTGCGTTGGGTTGGAAGGACCACCTGACTCGAGCGACTCCACTGTATGCTTCAGAAAGGCTGGGCTGTTTGTGGAGAACTAAAGGATTTGAGAAATGGGATATGATTGGCATATGTAAGGTGAGTGATCTCTGGGTGAAAGGGGAGTTTAAAACGTTTGAAATGCTGAAAGCGGAGTATAAGCTGAATGATAGGGAGTACTTCCGGTATGCTCAGGTCCGTCATGCGTTGTGCTCGGTTTTCCCTGATGCTACTGTCATCTCGGAAAACTCCCCACTGGAGGACAGGGTGCTCGATGGCTACGTGCCTGACAGCACATTCTCCTTGATCTATAAAAAACTTATCAACGACCGGGCAGACCTGTTGACCCACTTGAGGGCGACCTGGGTGGCTGACGGTTTGGAATTAGATGACGAGAACTGGGTCTCGGCAATAGCCTCCCCGAGGGAGGAGGCAATTCCGGCCCATCTTCGGTTCGTACAACTAAAGGTACTCCATAGAGTGTATGTCACTGGTCCTCGCCTGATGCGCATGGGTTTCTCCGTGGATGGGATGTGTAAACGTGGCTGTGGCTCACTGGGTACTTTCCTTCACGTTATATGGGAATGCCCTGAGGTGGCTCGCTTTTGGCGTCGGGTGCACGCGGTAATGGAAGAGGTCACTCATGTTGCTCTGCTTCCAGAAGCTAGGAGATGCCTGCTGAATGTGTGGGAGCCAAACGATTATAATGTGGCGCAGACGCAGTGGGCGACTTTGGTAAATATGGTGGGTAAACGCAACATCGCACAGTTATGGGGTTCCCAGAGGTCGCCCACGGTCTCGGTGTGGAAGGAGAATATGGATTGGTGCATGTTTAGGGAAAAGACGGTGTATGTAGCGAGAGGCAAGCCTAGGAAATGGACTGGGGTGTGGGGTCCATGGAATTCTTATCGCGGAGACATCTGTGCCCCTCCTTTGGCTATTGTATTGGATGTCCCTTTGTCCCCCTAGCTGACCATTCCTCATCTGTTAGGTTATGAGTAGGTTACAGTTTGATTTTTCCTCTGTTTCCGGGCCCCCCTCCCTTCTCTGCAGCAGGTCATTGATTTCCTACCCCGGGGAGCGTGTCCTGATATTCACACTGCCTATTGCCTTGTTTGTGTGTAATGTTTATTAGTTTTAAATGAAAACAGAAACCGTATTTAATATTGTTACTTAACTACTGCTTCTGCCCTCACTGGGAGTGCTGATGGACTGACGGGATCTTCGGATTGACCAATCTGTAGAACGGTACCATGATACGTATCATGCTCTCAGTGGCTGGCCCAAAGGGTTGTAGGCACATGTCTGTAACTTTTTGAAGTCAAATAAAGGTTTCTTTTCAACAAAAAAATAAATTAATTAATTAATTAAAGGTGCAATCAAGCACAAAACTAATATCAATTGTTTCACAATTAAGTCTTTGTCCATAGCCGCAAAAAATAAAGCATCAAAGTTGACCCAGTACGTTAGTTGGATAATTTATTGTAAACTTGCAGACAGAGTGTCCATAGAATGGCTTCAGCCATACTGATCATTTCCCTTCCAATTTGATCAGCTTTTACCTTGTGAGGTCCAATTTAGGATCTTCTCCCTCGTAAAACCTTCTAACCGGTTGTTTAAGTTTAAAGGTATTATGAGATATTCTGCTTTTTAACCATGCAAAGCTTTCCAGAAAAAGGTTAGACATCCAAACTGAATTAAAGGTCTTAAATAGACCTTTGGCAAACAGTGTATTCCACCATATTTGTGGTATTCCACCATATTTGTGGTATCCCACCATATTTGTGGTATCCCACCATATTTGTGGTATTCCATCATGAACATGGCAGAGTATCCTGTCTGCCAAACAGGTAGTTTTCCTGCTCTGTTTTTTTGAGCAGGGAAAGCTACTGCTAAGGGAGTTTGTTTTTTAAAAGAAAAAAATTGCTATGCAGGCACATCATTCATGGTGCCTACACCTCAAAGCTTCGGTATTTTTAGAGGAACCATAATGGCAGCAATTCCTCCGAAGGCACAGATATTTTTGCCTACCTGGCAAAGAATGCTAAATATGGTGATCCGTAGACCGCAATGGCCGGATCGTACACCCATTTGCTGCAACTGCAGAATAGAGTGCAGCTCACCAGTGTCCAAATAAGACCCCAAATATCTAACAGAGTGCTAGGCTAGATTTAGGTAGTGCTAAGTCAGATGATCAGATGAATTTAGATGCCTAACAATTCTCACTTTCATGTTTTTAACAGATTGCAGCATGTTCAAATTAAATTGGTTGATGCACACTAACATGATACAAGACTATAGAAACAACTACTGCATTTGTTTGTAAAATAAGATGGGTCATGTGAAGTACGGGGCCCTCTTACATAGATTGTACAAATGAAAATTGACTGTCTAGTAACTTAACTTATTTGGCTGTCAAAAGATGAAGCTGAATCAAAAACTACTCTCATGTTTCTAGCAGTTGGCATAGGTATAAGCCCAAGCTCACTTTGCCAAAACTAAGTATTAACTTTTTTTGTACCTGAGAGCAAAAACTCAGTTCTGCTAGTACTTAAGCAAAGTAAATTGATGGTCATAATGTGTTCTACCACTCTGAAGCATGATTGTGCTTCAGATATCTCCACTGATTATTATAAATCTACCATAACTTCATTACCAGCTGCATACAATTGATACCAGAGACCAATGGCCTCAATTAGAAGGGCTATAGGAATCTTATATATGTTGAACAGTAGGCAAAAAGAGGACAAAACCTGGATTAGCAATCTGACAAGAAGCAGTTTGCTTACAAGTAGTTTTTGTAGTTTTTAAAGTATAGTAATGTATTTTTTTTAATGAAACTTTAGTGTTGATTTAGGGCTATTGTTTGCTACTATTTGAGGATCCAGAGTATGCTTTTTCTTGAGAGGAGTCACTACAACATTAACTAATAGCTGTGACTAGATACCTTTGTGTAAAAAAGCATAGACAAATTTACTATGGCCTTTGATTATAAGCTAAGGTTTTGCCGTACAAAGGTAGCTGAAAAAATATCTTCCGTAGATTCAGTTGGATTCAGCCTTGTTATCTTCTATAGATATGAATTCAAATTAAAGTGGCACAATGAATTGATGAAACTGTCTCAATGAGTTAGGATCACTATGCTCACATGTTGTGATAATATTTGAGTTCTTAGGTCACTGCTTTGTGCCTGGCAGAAGGCTTACAATTTAATCTCATGAATTATATTATGAAATGCAGGGAAAGTTTTTTCAATTTTAAAAGGTTATTATCTGGAACACTTAGCATCATTAATTCTATTTCCGTAATAATCATATTTAGCATTTGTTATATTTTTTTTTTAAATCAATACAGAAGTGTTTTTTGCAAACTATCTCGTCATCAGCATGTTTCGGGAGACTTCGGATTCTTTCAGGTTGACATTCCCTTTGTTTCAATTTCAATACTAAAACTGAAAATAAAGGATTTGATTGACAAGCAGATCATATTACTTAGGATTTCATTGCTGTATGTACATTTTGTTGTCTCACATTTCTTCAGAAAGCGTTATAACATTGGCGTGGACTTAATGGGAGATTAAACCTAATCAAAGCATGGTCTGCCCATGGCAGAGATGTTATCAGTTGATTCACTGGTCAACAGCTGAAACCTAAAACCAAGTCCATCAATGATTAAACCCCTTCTGTTGTGTGAATCCTAGCAAATTAAATGAATCAACTGAAGGAAAAGCTGGTGTGTAATTGGCAGCGATGTGGACTAGCAGTCATTTGGCCCACAACAGAATAGCTGGAAATTTAAATCAGAAGTGAGGGAGTACTGATATGTTAACCTTCCAGTCCTGAAGAAAGCCTGTTGTCCCTGTTGTTGGCATTACCCAAGGCAGAAACATGTAAACCTCTTTACACAGTCAACATATTACCCTTTCTTTTAAATCCTACTCATTGGGGACCTAATAAAAGTACTTAGTCCATCATCAGTTGGTTTTATCTCATTCACTTTTTTCCCTTCTGTCTTTTCTGTTAGTACACCTGCATTAGTTACCCATCCTTAGGTCCATCCAGAGCTCACCTGATTAATAAGTTTGAATCCCACATTATAGTGGGATTCAACTTAGTAATCAGTAGTACCTATTTGTCGTGTTTTTTTAAATCACTACTCAGCAGTTCACTTAATACCATGTTTAATTAATCTTTTCTGGATGGCATAACATTTTTCTGTGGTAGCTTGATGATCACAGCATTTGACAATTGCTATTAAAAGAAGTGCAGATGATCCACCTGCTCTCTTTAAGATTTTTTTCCTTTTTTCTACTTTCTTTTGAGCCTCATCTCAGTTTTGTGGGGGTTCTGTATTTCTACTCGGTGAAAAGGATAATAACAAAAATAACATTTTGTTACTTTGACATGAAAAAAACAGATGCTTCTGCTGTTAACTTCTGCAGGGCCACAATGTAGTCCATGCTAAAATACTTCAGTCACTATTAGACATGACATCATTGATGTAGTTTCCCCCTGCTTTTTGTCCTCTGACCTGTTTTTGCTGGCTTAGGTTTTGCTGGCTTAAGGACTCTGTAAACTTTACCACTACTAACCAGTGATAAAGTGCTCGTGCTCCTGCCCTAAAATGGGCTTTTCTGCATGAGGCCAGATGTACCCCTCGGTGGTTTTGATTTTTGACTTTGTTTTTTTTAGCTGGCGAGGAGCAAGCTTATCAAGTGCGACTGCAAGTGTTATTGCTGTATTCACTTGAATGAAGGTAACCAAGTTGTTAGCACTAGAATGGATAAGATGCTATATGGTTGCATTTTTATAAAGATGGTTAAACTCTTCTTCATTTACGGCACTCAAGTACCTGGCTATGATGGGTGTTAGTGCAGGTTTGACATGAAGGCAAAGTTGATACTGAATGATGGGTAAGGTAAAAGCATAGTTTGACCATGATTGTAACTGCACAGATCATGATTCCAGTGTGAATACCACATCCCAGGTATGACCTACCACGCAAGTAGAGGCATGCATCATTTGGTAAAAGGCCAAAAAGTTAATGTTCTCAATCAGCTCTGAAGATAGTTTCTAACTAGTTGGTCTACATAGACATTAAATCCTTCCATGATAACCATGCCATCCAGATGCTATTGCTCTTCTGAACTCGCCACTCATTTGTCAGAAGATCACAATGTAAAATATTTTACTAAGCAGTCCACTTGTGTCACCTATTAGCACTTATACATATTTTATGAGTTTTATTGTAATGGTGGATTTTTACTGTTCACTGTTCAGCTAGCCTGTTGGTCACATGGTTTACTGTAGGATAAATCTTCTGATCTTATCTGTCTTGGTCATTTTAAAGCATGCTAGCAACATTTTGGGTAAGCTATGTATTATACAAATGTAAATAAATACATACATAAAAAATGCATAAATAGTATTTTTGGATGAACTTTTGGACATGCAAGGCCAGTTCAAGGAAATTTCCCAAAATTATTACCTATACCATGTGGGATGGTAGATGATGGTAAAGATGAATGAGCTTTTTGAGTTAACAATGCAGAGCGTGATTCCACATGGAAATGAAAAAAACCTTCCTTTCAGATCGGGCATAAGGTATAAAGTGAATCCTCATCATCATCATCAAAACTTGTTTATCCACATCGCTCTTGGTGAATGTTGTATCCTGGAGTGATTTAAAGGTCTTAGAGCATGGATTCTGTCATCCAAAGAATGTGACAAACAGACTTGATTAGGAGGGACATTATCTCCATGACATGTTTTTCAGCAGAAAGTTTGTTGATGAGACCTAATTCAATGAGAGAGTTTGGTTCTATTTTAGCCTCTGTTTAGGCTGAGTCAGAGCACAGTGTGAACGGAGTATGCAATAAACCTGTTCTTCTTACCAAAGAGGGAGGCTAGGGAAAGAAGTACAGGGATTTTGAACCTCGTTGATAGATGATGCCTTTCAAAGGGAATGTTTGTAGCTATGTTTTGTAGGTAATAGTGAAAACCAGGAGGTTGGTTACTGCTATGCAGGTTTTCTTATTTGAACATATGTTAATGCTGATGGATTCTGGGAAATGTTTTAATTTAGGCATGCTTGAACAGCTTGTTGACATTTTTAGAACTGCAGGTGGTTCTGCAGAAGACTGTGATGCTAATGGGCCTGATTTGCAGAGGGATCTATCCACTTTCATGTTCAGATGGCTTTGGAGGGTCATGGCAGGAAAATTGATTGCTTAATTACAGGGTGTATCATTGACACAGCAGGACCAGTTGATAGGGTGTGTCCATATAGGACTGCCATTGGGTAGGGCAAGATTTTCTGAAGAGCCTCCTGAACTTGGGTAAGACAACATTCTTCTGTGTCATAACAAAGGACGTCAGTCCTGAAAAAATGTAATACAAATCCCTTATACTATTGAGTCAGACTGTGACTATACAGGATAGCACATGATACTTGATGATGCAGTTAAATTGTGTGTCTTTGATTGTTGGTGTGTTAGACTTTCTTGATGGGCCGCATGTATTAAGAGCAAATTATTGATGCACTGCCACAGAATAGAAGCTGGTCTGTTTAAGGCTACATAATCTGACTAGAAACTTTCCCTTTCACTCAAAGTTCTGAAAAGGTTGACATTCATGGGGCAAATATTGTTTCCATTCCAATTTACTATATTCGAATTATTGAATTACCAAATTTGTTCTAAAAATGAATTTGATCATCCTTACTAGCAAGGTAAGAGATGTGGCCTAAGTGCCTGAGATGTTGACTTTGGAACTGGAGAACCTGGTTCAGGTGTCAGCTCAACATCTTGTGATTCTGGGCAAATCACCTAATCTCCCTGTTCCTAAAGAAAGCATTCTTAGGGTTATTTAGGCTACCAAATTATTTAGGATAAGTCCCTCATTTTTCCACCAGCTGAGCTTCCCAGCTCTTCCATCTATATGCCTGGCTCAAGTGTTAACACAGGGTTTTTGGTACCTGGGTATTTCTGTGACCAGGAATGTCAAGGAATTCATGCATAGGAACCTGTTTGCCCAGTTTGAGCACTTTTGGGAGGAAGTGGTACGCTGGAGGGTGCTTCCAATCTCTTTGATGGGCAGGGCGTTGCTTTTTAAGATGATGAGCATCCCCTGCATGTTATACTTACTTCAGAACACTCTGTATAGGTTGCCGCAGAACTTTTTCAATAAAGTCAATAGCGATTTGTGCAAGCTCCTCTGGGATGGAGGTAGCTCCCGGATCTCCCTCGGTAAGTGACAGCAGGCGATCTTCGAGGGGGGACTGGCCATCCCCGACATTCTTGCTTACAACTGGGCGGCCCAACTGATGATAATTAACAAATGGGTATTTAGAGACAGGAGGACCATCCTACAGGGTCGATCCTAAGGCTATGGGGGAACGAGGACATCTTTCTATCGTATAAAACAAAAAGCAAATGGGTTCATTGCTGAGCAACACTCAGGTGGTCGCTACGACATGGCACAAAGACAATAGGTATCTGGGCTGGGAAGGGAAATTGACCGCTGCAACTCCACTGTGGGAAAGCGAGCAACTTTGGGAGGTAAGGAAATTACATGGCCTCTTACGATGGGGACTGATAGGATTTGACCGCCTTGGGGACATTTGGAGGGGGGCACACTATTGTCTTTTGCAGGCCTCCAAACCAAATATGGCATGGGGGCACTACAGATACCTACAACTGAGACATGCACTCAGTTCCACGTACCTGAGGGTAAACAGCTACCAGAGTCCTCACCCTTGGAAGACCGCTTGTTACTGGACCCAATGCTGGTTAAGGAAGTCTCCTTAGTATACCAAAGACTTTTGAACAACTCCCCCCGATCCACTTCGCTCCCTACGGGAAGCTTGGGAGAGAGACATAGGACTCATAAAAGATGACGATTGGGTAGAGGCCCTCCAAAGCCCTACAGAACTAGCCATACGGGTGCATTTTTGCCTCATACAACTACGCATACTACACAGATTCTGCTACTCAAGATCCTTGTTGCACTGCCTGGGTCACTACGACTCAGCCCTTTGCTCTAGGGTTTGTGGAGCGGTTAGTTCATTCTTTCATAACCTTTGAGGCTGCCCAGTAATTCAACAGTATTGAAGGGAGGTCACACAGGTCATGGCCACGGTTACAGGCCTTGCTGTTCCCCTTGAGGTTAAATGGCTGGTATTGAGCATAACGGGGAAGGAAACTTGGCCCAGGTATCTTAAAACATTTTTGATGTTAGCGGGAGGGGTGGCCAAACACAACATTTCTCAAACAATGTTGACTCCTGGTCATTCGGGACTGGAAGAACGATCCAGACTGATGTCACCTAGCAGACAATGAAGTTTACCAGAGTAGGGGCGGCCTCAAAAGTCTGACAAGATCTGGAGCAGAAGGAGCCAATATAGAGAGATTTAAGGGATTGTCAGGGGATCTGTGGGAGGGAGGTAGAAGGGTGTTTTGGTTTGGATTGTATATCTTTAAGTTCTAATATGACTGCATTGCTATAAACGTGATACATCTATTGACTTCATCTCTACTTGAAACTGCTGCAGTTTGATTCTCTCCACACTGACTAGCTATGTGCATATCCAACATTGTAAACATTGATTCATACTTAGCAACTGCTTAATAAACAGAGTAATAAAAAAAAACAATCATACATTGTGTAATGTAATCAGGTAAAGTTCTCACAGTCGTTTGGGCATATTTTTTGCTATATACAAACAGCAAATAAAATAAAAAAAATAGATGATAATGCAATGAAATTTAGTGAGCAAATTTATACCTGTTATTTATAGTCATGCTTGTGGGAAACCAATCTCTTGTGATTTTTAGGCAATAAAACATAAACATTCAGCATCAAAAAATGTACATTAAGGTATATGATGTTATCTTAACTGAAAAGTCATTCTTGTAGCCATTCACAATGATGTTTAGAAAATTCTGATGTTGTTGTTTTAACATGGTTCACTTTCAACCAGAGGCAACGAGTTGTGTCAGATAATTGAACATGCATATAATTGATTAGAGCTTGGAAGCCTTAGTTTGCTGCCTCTAATTACCTGTGTTCATTAAAAAGACAGTTATACATTTGTACAATTCCAAAATATTTATTGCCTGAGAATATTAATTTAAATACATCTGTGGGTGTTTGTTAATTGAAATATTATGTGGTCCCTTCCTGCCCAGTCATAAGAAAGCATGCATACATAGTGAAGCCAATAGTTATGCTGGAACATTTCCTAACAGCGTTTTGGTTTGGCATTTGCAGCATCTTGCCCAATAAGAAAACTAAATTACAAGCAAAAGGTGAAGATGTAAGAAGCGTTCACTCAGACTATGATGCCCAAAGCATGCGCAGCAACAGATCGATTCCACACTCTCACAGGTGAGATTGTTTTGTGTGAATTTCAAGTTGCCAACAGAGTCATATGGATTTTACCAAAGGAAATACAGTCCTGGGGATTAGCATTGTATGCACTGATACTCCCAATAGTAAGCCTGATGTATTTCAGCTTCTCACTGGGTCATTGAATGGAAACAGTATATCTTGCTTTTGAGAAAATGCTTTGGAAGTAAAGGATAAAGGCTTGTCTTTCATGCTCATCTCATTGACCCCAGCACTACTGCAACACAGTAAACCATAGAAAGTCTCAGCCAAGTGTATCTCAGCACTCATGGCTTGCGGATTTCCTAAACAACTGCTGCAACAGCTAATAGTATGAAGTACAAAGGGCAGTTTGTGAACCAGGATGTGCAAATTGCATTCTGATTGGTTTGCGAACTGCCCTCCATTGTGTGATGCAATTGATGCACTAGTCAGTCACATCGTAAAGTGGATATTCACAGGAGTTTGCAAAGGTTCCTGCCTCCAAGTGAACTTCTCAAATGTTTAATAAGTCTTTAAATCTCTCAAGGTTTATCAGCGGTTGATTGTTCATGTTTGGTGTCCTGTATCTCTACTTTACAGTTTAATGTGTACATCTACCCTTTACATTGGCTACTTTTACATCAGTGCATTATTAATAAAATATAGCTCACATCCAACAATGAGTGACTGAGAACAGACTTAGGGCCTATTAACAAGTCTGGCAGTCTGAGGCCTGCCAGACTCGTGGGGGCGCGGCGGTGGGAGTCCAGCCACAGACGCACCAGTGGACCGACCGCCCCATTACGAGCTGTGAGGTCAGATCACCAATGCAACGCCGCAGCCATCATTCCCTGGGGGTGGTGTGGCAGTCAGGGCCTTAGTAATATGCTGGTGGTGCCAATGTGGCACAGCCAAGCATATTAGAGGTTTCAGGTAGGGGTGGGCGGAATTTGCGTAACCGCGTTACGCAAATCTCCGCGAAACGGTAAAAAATCTCCGCGAACACGCAGAAATTCCGCGAACACGCGGAATTGCTTGTTCGCGATACTTTTTGCCTGTTCGCGATCGCTGTTTGCGTGCTCGGGGTGAAATATCTCGCGAACACGCATATTGAGAACGCGAACAAGCAAAAAATTTCGCGAAGTCGCGGAACGCAGATTTTTGGGCAATTTCGCGTTCTCCGCGGAACGCGAAATTACCCAAATTCCGCAAATTCCGCGAACGGAACGAAATTTACCGCCCAGGCCTAGTTTCAGGACGGCCAGCGGTGTCATGGAGGTCTTGCCTTCGTGTATAGGCTGGTCTTCCTGAACCAAAGGGGGCCTTACAGGGTCCCCTGTTGCCCCTGTGCAATGGGATGCACGCAGAGTTGCATAATATGTGCCCCCCTGTGTGCATACTCCCCAGTTCCTGCAGGGCATGGACTTTACAGTCCATGCCGTGCAGGAACTGTTTTTGGTGTTCTCATGTCGGTACTCATTTTCAGAGGCACTGATGTGGGATCGTCAAAAAAAGTCCACCAGGCACGAGGAAACTCGTAATCTGGCAAACAGTGCAACCACAGGTTTGGTGGTGCGGGAGCAGACCGCCAGTGTGCCAGTCCACTCCCGCACCGCCAAACTTGTAATTAGGCCTTAGTCAGTTCTTTCTAATAGGGTCAGACCATGTGCTGAAAAAAAGGACTGGAAATTTAATTGACTATTCAAATTGGTGAGATAATAATTTATAGAACCTGGGCAAGGATTTTGAAGAATGGACATCCAGTGATTGGCAGATCAATGTGGAGGCGGCTACATCTATATCGTCTGAAATGGCTCACAGGAGCTCGACCATCCCTTGATGCAGACCAACACCGACAGAGCAATTATTGAGGTGAAAGTAGATTTTGTAACACCCAGTGGCTGATAAATTTAGGCCAGAAAAATATTGCTTGGATGCGAGTGAAGAAAACTTAGCAACCTGAGTGTTGCCTTGCTTTGCCCCAAAATAGCACATATCTTCTGTCTGGAGAGGCTCAGAAAAAAGAAATGGTGTAGTTCAAAGTCCTGTCCTTAACCAATAAAGCTACATTTGGCCAGGTACTAAAATACCTGAAAGACTGTCGGTCGCTGTATTTACCCTTCCATAGAAATTTGGTCAGGTGAAAAAAAAACTTCGCCCCCCCCCAAAAAAAGTCTGTCGAGTGAAGGCAGGAGGCAGGTTTTAAACCAGCCAGGTAACCTGGCTCTCTAAAGACATTTCAGAGCAGCTGTCCCCCTGAATGAGCGCCGAGTGGCTTTTATTTTAGCAGATTCAGGAAAGGACACTGCTTTGCTTTGCACAAACCTCTTGGATGCCTAAAGCGGCTAAAGAAATGCCTGTGATGATGATGCTATTAGCCAAGTTCCGTAATTCAAACTACTTTTCCTCAATCGTATTTAAGCCTCAATAGAACGCAAAGTGTTTTCTCACCTGTTCCAAAATATATCCAGTCCTACTGAGTAGTGTTCACTCTCAAGTCTAGATTAGATTGCAAAGAAAATACAACACTGAAGAATCTCCCAAGATAGAAGAACCTACGCTATGAAAATAAAGCGGAACCCTATTTAAGCTCTGCGTGCATATTTGAAGGTGGAAGGTCTCATTATAATTTCCAGAATTGCAGTCAGCTTCTTTCTAGTAGCTCAAATCTTGTGAGAGTTTTAGGGCCAGATGTACGACCATGTCATTTAGCGACTCGCAAATTGCGCTCAATTGCGAGTCGCAATTTGCGAATTACTAAATGACATGTACAATTGTGTCAGAGACACTGATTGCGATTCCCAATGGGGTCACAAAACTTGAGGCTCATGAATATTAATGAGCCACTCGCAATTTGTGACCCCATTGGGAATGGCTGGCCCTCCCAGGGATGGTGGCCTGCTGGGCTCAGCAGACCTCCATGTTTGGGACTGCTTGTCAATCAAGCAGTTTTTTTTTTTTAAATGCAGCCCGTTTTCCTTAAAGGAAAACGAGATGCATTTAAAAAAAAAATGAAACGTTTTTATTTCATTTTTTAAGGGCAGGCAGTGGTCCCTAGGACCACTGCCTGCCCTTAAAAAATATTTTTAGAGTCAGTCACAAAGGAGAAGGGGTCTCCTGGGGACCCCTTTACATTTGAGACTCCATTACCACCTTCTTGAAGAGGGCAGTAAATTGCGAGTGTTTTGTGACCACAATTGCAGTCGCAAAACATTCATCCATGGCTAGGGAGTCACTATTAGAAAGGGAACGTCCCTTCCTAATAGCGAGTTGCAAAACACTATTTTGTGAGTCGCATTTTTTGGGACTCACAAAATAGTGTTTGTACATGGCCATGTAGGTTTTTGCGTGTGCAAACGAGTCGCAAACCCGTTTGCGCACTCAAAAACTGGTCGTACATCTGGTCCCTAGTCTTCACAAACATTTCTATCAAGAACCACCCAACAGTTTCACCATAGAGAGTTAATTGCCCTCTGGGCTCATCATGACAAGTATTTCGTCGATTCCCTGTGACAAATAGTTCCAGCCCTTACCAAGGTAAAGGGCACTGTATAAAGTATCTCCCATTCTTGGAGTGAATATTTAGGGGTATGCCGTGTGGACCAGATTTCTCTTTACCTCATCTGCTTTAGTTCTCTCATTTCTGTTGTAGCTGTGTTGTGAGCTCTTCTCATACATAGTATATCAGATGTCAGCAGTCCTCTTGCGTTCTTCAAGCCAGGTGTAATATATCATGCACCCCTTTTGAGCCTTTTCTGAAATCGTGTTTTTGCCACATTAAGTTTGGTGAATTCTTGGGTGAGTTTGATCATTAATTTGTAAAATTGTACCCCACTAGCATCAAGTTGATACAATTTTTCCCTCTGCCTATTTTCTCAATCCACTGATTTGAAACTTTGTGAATGTCTCTAGTACGAATGATGGACAGGCTATTGGTTTCATTTATTCAGTAAATTTATGCATTTACATTTTTATTGCAGAAAAATTGTCAGTTGCCTCGAGTCATTCATGGACATGCTGGGCATTCCACCAACTTAGCCATAAGAGAATATGTTGGCGGAATAATCCTATATGTGTCAGAAAGATCATTCCCTCATTTAAATATTAAGGAGACAAAGTGCCTCCTCCTGTGGTAGCTTTAAGTAATTCAAATGTGCCTATCACTTTAACATTAACAGCTTGATGTACAAAGCCATTTTGATGTCGCAAACCCTGCATTTTCCAAAAGCAAATGGTTTGCAACAGCAAAATGTCTTTTTGCTATTTGTCAAATCCATTTGCTATAGGTAGGTAAACACATTTAGGCAGTCGATAAGCATTTCCGAGGTGCAAAATAGGTTTACCCACACACACCGAATTGCAATTAAGAGACGCAAAAGGTACATTCTTTCCTAATTGTGGGTCATTAGGTATGTATCAAAGGTTTGCAATCATAATTAAGGTTGCAAACCATTGAACAGTTACTAACTCTTCCAAAGAGGTGGTGACTGATTCACAAAGTGGGACCTATCCCCGCCAGACCACTTTCTCTTTGGAAATTGTGTTGGGTGACAACAGGGGGCGCAGGCAGTGAGTGGTGCAGGGGTCCTCTACTTGCTCACCTCATTGTGCCCCAAGCAGAAATGTTCAATTTGTTTAAAACAGCACTGGTTCCTTTAAATAACATGGGATTCTTTCATTTAAACAACAATTTTCTGGTCTGCTGTTCTTTACAGGCCAACCATGTGTTGTAGCTAATCATAGGGGCTGTAAATAGAGACATGCCTAATTAATATTCATTAGGCTGGTTGCTCTTCAACCCATCTGTGATTGGAGATTTTGTGGTGTAACTTAATAGAACATAGGTTGCATTGCAAACTCCAAGACCGATTGCAAATAGTCCATGCACAATTTGAAATCACTATTTGTGGCCCTGTCTCTTTGTTAATCAAGTCCACAGTTCTCAAAAGTAGTAGAGTGTGTCAGGGTTTTCTTTCCTTCTAATCAGAACCCTCCCATTGTTTCATATATCGCCAGAACTCAAACCTCATTTTAAATAATTTATTGAACACCGTATTGTATTACACGACATATATGCGTGAAAAGAGTTTGCATTTGCAAAACCAGTGCAGTGCAACATAGCTGGGTTTACTAACACAGAATCATCATTTGTTATTTTTGTAAGTGCCATTGCTTCACCATCCTGGATATGTCATTTGCAATACCCAAATTGTGGTTCCTGCTGTGTCACAAGGAAAAGAACAGTTAACGTTTCTTAAATATATGCCTTGATGCTTTGCAACTTTCTTCTTACAGCTTAGCATTACCTTGGACAGCTGCCTTATCCCCTTCATGTCCCTTTTACAATATGGTGTTTTTAGGTCTTGCCTAGCGACGCAGCGCATTCACTGCTCACCTTGGCGAGATCTATTGTCGTGGGTTTTGCGTCCGAAGGGGGACAGGAGATGTGCATGCGCATCTCTTTTGCTCGCTGTAGCACAAGAGACAGCAGATGTGCGCATACGGAGGACAGGAGATGTGCACGCGTATGGCTCGGGGCGTTAGCACAACTCCTGCTCGCTCGCTCCCTCTCTCCCTCCCTGTCTGCGTGTATGGAGGACAGGATATGTGCATGCGTACGGGTCGGGAAGTGCTGTGCCTGCCTGCCTGCGGTGGACGCAGGAACTCCTGCCACATATAAGTTCATTTGCAGCATTCTGATACAAAGAGCCCACGGCTAAGTACTCGCGCCGCCATTAATACGAGCACTAGTTCCTTTTGTCTTATTATCTGCCTTTGTGAGGAGGGAGTCGGCGTCGTTCGTTCTCTTTAAGTGGATTCCGTGAATAAACGACACCGTGGAGATCGATGGCCGCAGCACCACGTGCGCGCTAGCCATAGACCCTTAAGAGCAAAAAGGATTAATTTCACTTAGATGCTACATTTGATTCTATTGCAGTACATACTCTTATTCTAATTTGGGGGCCTAAATAATACTCAGTTTGTGCCTTTGCAAACAATGGTGCTCGACAGCAATAACAGTAGAAGCCTCGCTCTCCGCTTCTACACCAGGGAAAAAACTGCGATAAATTATTCTTTCATGCGGTCTCTAATAAGGATATTGCACATCACAGAAGAGTTATGTGTTGAGGGCTACCAGAGGACGCTAGATCACAGGAAGCCTTGTTTGGCGTGGCAGAGCTTTATCTAATAGAGCAGTCAGGAGATTGGTTGCCTTCCTACAGCTCCTTGACCCAACTGTGCTCTTGCTCACAGCATAATTTTATAGGACAGCCCAATGCTGGATAAGTCAGGCTCCTGTGACCGGGACTCCTCTATACAGATATATGCAGAAGTCGAGTTTTATTTTTCTGCGGTGTCGTCACAGTGATTTATGAGTAATACAAAAATAGGTGTCGAGGCCAACTTTTATCCTCCACTACTGGCACCGCCCACACCACCACCAGTACCAGACACCTGCCGGTGCTTGGGTACCTGCTAGTGCCTTCACTGCTGGGCTGCTAATCTCAGGCATTTTGTGGGGGGAGCTTACAGTTCCACCAGCGCCCAGTGGCGTCAGCTTATCTTTCAACCCCTGTGTTGCCTTAATGGCAGGTCTTTGTGCCGTAAAGGAGATGGACACTCATTGGATTCAGTTTTTAGTCCAAGAAACACTCCAGTGTGTGTGTCCTTGCTGTGTGCCTGTGCCCCAGCAAGGAGTCAGGTGCGGTTTGCATTTTTAAGTAGACAAAGAAAAAGTCGATACTGCACCTGGTTCCTTACTGGAGCATGGAACTGATTCTATGTCCCTTTAAGGAGCCAGCATGGGACTGTTTTCTATGCCCCTGCAAAGAACCAGCACGGAATTGTATTTGTATGCCCCTGTAAAGAACCAGCATGGAACTGTATTTCAATGCTCCTGCGAAGAAACAGCATGGAACTGTTTTTCTATGCCCCTGCAAAGATACAGCATGGAACTGTTTTTCTATGCCCCGGCAAAGAACCAGCACAGAACTGTATTTCTATGCCCCTGCAATGAACCAGCATAGAACTGTATTTCTATGCCCCTGCAAACAACCAGCATGGAACTGTATTTCTATACCCCTGCAAACAACCAACCCTACCCCTCCCCAGACACCCAACCACCGCAGCTCCTGTGCCAGTCACCCTGCCACCATGCACCCACCCCATCCCTCCCCACACACCCAACCACCCACAGCTCCTGTGCCAGTCACCCTGCCACCCTGCATCCACCCCACCCCAACCCCTCCCCAGACACCCAACCACCTGCAGCTCCTGTGCCAGTCACCCTGCCACCATGCACCCACCCCAACCCCTCCCCAGACACCAAACCACCCGTAGCGCTTGTGCCAGTCACCCTGCCAACATGCACCCACCCCAACCCCTCCCTGGACACCCAACCACCCACAGCTCCTGTGCCAGTCACCCTGCCACCATGCACCCACCCCGTGCTCCCTTTTGTTCTGCTGAGCTCCCTGTGAGCTCCGCTCCCTTCTGTTGTAACTGGGACGCCATTTGCACACCTTTTTCTTGCACATAAAAGGCCCAGGGGGTGGGGAGAGCTCTTTACTAAAAACAATATGTGTGACAGAAATTACAAGCTGTGGAAAAGATGAACCTCATTAGTACCAGTTTAGTACCTGAATTTAACAATCAGCCGGAGTACAGTAACGGATTGAAGTTGGAGAGACCATTCCAGTGCCCAGCACCATCTGCCAGGCTTTTTCGTTAACGTTCATTTAAGCTACGATGTGTTTATTGTAATCTGAGATTCTGCAGTAGGTTGTGGATTCCGTGTCTTGTTTGTGAAATACATAGTGCTGTTTAAAGTGTTGTGGCTGCAGCAGCATATAATTCCATTGTTGTTCCTTTTTCCCCGAACGGCATACTTCTCTTGTCTCCCCTCCCTCATAACCTATTTCCCATATTCTGGTTCTCCAGCGCCGCAAGGTCATACGAATGGCAATAGCGCTATGCAGATATCATCACTCCACTACATACAAAAACACAAATAAAAGCCATTTTTAACAGCATCAGCTTTAGCTTTCACAAATGCGAGACCTGTTGCATTGCAAATGCTTGTTGTGACATGCTGTGGCCGGCTATTTAAGAACAGAGATCGAAATACCGATGACTGCGAAAGATATTTCTTAAATGGAGTTCTGTTGTCCATTGCATGTCTCTATACCTGCATTCATTGCTGTGTAAGATTACACACACAGCAAAGGTCAGTCTCATTAATTTTAATGCAGCAGGCTGCATGTGCCTCACTGTGCCTAGTCCTGTTGCGTTGCACACAGTTACTACATTGGGTGTAGAGGATGTAGCCTAACGGTTAGGGTGGTGGACTTCAAATCTGGGGAACCGGTTTCGAGCCTCGGCAACAACGGTCAACATCCTGTGATTCTGGGCAAATCACTTAATCTCCCTGTACCTAACAAAAATGAATATGTCCTCATTTAAATCAACTGGTGCTCATGTAAAGCGCTCTGATACCTGATTTTGGGTAAAGTTCGCTCTATATCAAACTTCAAGAAAGAAAAAAAAGAAAGGGTGTGCTAAACATGACATCCTTGGTGTGGTCTTACCCTAAACGTTTAGCCTTCAACCCCCCTGTTTTCTGAATTTCCACTGCTAACCAGTGCTAAAGTGCTTGTACTCTCTCCCTGAAACATGTAACAATTGGTTTACACTGGATTGGCATATTAAATTTACTTGCAAGTCCCTAGTATATAGTACTACATGTACCCAAGGCTTGTAAATTAAATGGTACCAGTGGGCCTGAAGCACACATTGTGCAACTCACTTAAGTAGCACTTTAAAACAAGTCTCAGAGCTGCCATAGCAGCCAGAAGTGCAGTTTTAAAACTTCCTTGTTGACCCAGCAAAATAAACTTCTAGCCAGACCTAAACCTTCCTTTTTAAATCATATAAATCACCTGTAGGGTAGGCCCTAAATGCTCATAAGGCAGGTCACATTGTATTTAAAAATTAGGACATGTGTTTTTAAGTTTTACGTGTACTGGTAGAGAAAAAGGCCTATATTTGTTTTGACTACTGTAAGACCTATCTGTTTTTTTTGGATATCATTGGGTTACCTTATTATCTTCAATGGGTGCATATTTTTGATAGGATTCAGGTAGGAATGTCATGTTTAGACTCAAATGAATTGTGATTTAAAATCCTCTTTAATGGAAAAGTCGGATTCTATGTCCCAATTCTGAAAATTACACTTTTATTAAATTGCATTTCTCTTATGCTAACCTTTTTGAGGCCTGCTGCCAGTGTCCTGGGTCACATGGCTGTGAATGGCTCTACTCTTGGGATTTGTGTAATCTTGTCAGACAGTGAGACAAAGGACATTGGGTGTAGGCAGGGTAGTTGGGAATGGAACTGGTCTTTGCCCCACTTACATTTCAAAGGGGCTTGCCAACAGCATGCAGAAACTGACACTAGTCTATAGTCACCCTAGACTTCTTGGAGCCTCGGCTGGAAAAGGGAAGAACTTTCCTGAACAAGATGTGGGGTTCCCCCACTTCAAAGGCTGGCACCAGGTAAAAATATTGGACCCTCAGTACAACTCTTCAGTGCACTCCTGAACCTGTGGACACTACAGGACTATCTTGTTCCCTAGAGGACTGCCTAGCTGTTTGACACCTACCTTGTTCGTCAAAGGATTGCCCTGCCCTCTGAGAATAAAGAATTGGCCTGCTCCCACCTTCCTGATCTAACCTGAGTGACTCCAAGGGACAGTTGCTGACCTACTGTTCTGAGCTACAAGGACACAACAAGCTAAAGAGGCTGCCCAGCTACTGCCCAGCTGATCTGCTGCAACTGGACCTGCTTGGGCCTGCAAATGGACCTGCCTGTGCCCTGCTGGCCTCTGCTAAAGTGAGCCCCTGATCCCTAAGAAGTGCCTCTCCAGATCCAGGACCCTTGACTGGCATCAGAGTGCACTGCGCTTCAAGACAAATGACTCAAATCACTCTAATATAGACAGCAAGGAAAGCTAAGGAGAGTACACAAAAACTTTATAATGGCAGTTACAGACATTGAGTGCCACATCTAATAAACAGTGGGCCAGATGCATGAAGTGGTCATCTTGCAGAGAAAACTTTGCACAGTGACACATTTGATCCACACTCATGACGCATTTCATAACAGTTGACTGCCAGTTATGTCTTCTGCCCCAAGTCAATTCGTTCACAGCAACTTGCATCCGCCTACTCTGTTCAGCTAGGAAGCTAGCCTGTCTTCTGTCAACCCAGGCACTGCGTACAGTAATTTTGGTGACAATTCTCTCTCGCACTGACTACGCAAATGCCACTTATCTTGGCCTTCCGACCTCTGCTTTACATAAACTGCGGGTCGTCATGAAATATGCTGACAGGCTCCTTTTCAAACTTTCGCATTCGGCCCATGCGTCCCCTTTGCTGTACCGTTTGCACTGGGTACCAGTGCCTCACAGAGTCAAACAGTTTAAGGCACTCTGCACTGCTTTTTATGCCAAGTCATAATCAAGCTCCTGAATTGATCAATTGAAAGGATTTCTCACTATACTCTCACCTGTCCTTTGAGATCCTCTGACCCACACCTGCTGACTCTTCCTCACATCAAAAACAGGGGTATTGGACCTGGCCCTTTCTGCAGGATTATCCCCAAACTGTTCGCCTTCCTCTGCCTGTTTTTCTGACCTTCTTTTTGTTGGCTTTAGGACTCTGGGCACTTTACCAATGCTATTCAGGGATAAACTGCATGTGCTCACGCCTCTAAACATGGTATGATATGTTTACACCTGTTTGGCTTATTTGATTTATGTGTAAGTCCCTTGTAGAGTGGTACAACATATACCCTGGGCCTGTAAATTAAATGCTACCAGTGGGCCTGCAGCACTGCTTGTACCACCCACATAAGTATCCTTTCAAACCTGTCTCAATCAATCAATCAATCAGTTACATTTGTAAAGCATGCTACTCACCCGTAAGGGTCTCAAGGCGCTGGGGGGGGGGGGGGGGGGCGGGGTCCGTGCTCGTAGAGCCAGGTCTTGAGCTGCCTTCTGAAGGAGAGGTGGTCCTGTATGGCGCGAAGGTGGCTGGGAAGGGAGTTCCAGGTCTTCGCTGCCAGAAAGGAGAAAGATCTTCCTCCGGCGGTGGCTTTGCGGATGCGGGGTACGGCTGCCAGGGCTTGTCAGGTCGAGCGTAGGGTGCGCGGAGGAGTGTAGAAGGCGACGCGGTGGTTGATGAGTTTTGGTCCGAGGTTGTGCAGGGCTTTGTGTGCGTGGGTGAGGAGTCTGAAGGTGATCCTCTTGTTGACTGGGAGCCAGTGAAGTTTCTTCAGGTGTCCGGAGATGTGGTGGTGGCGGGGTATGTTCAGGATGAGTCGTGCGGCAGCGTTCTGGATTCGTTGCAGTTTCCTCTGCAGCTTGATGGTGATGCCAGCGTACAGAGTGTTCCCATAGTCCAAGCGACTGGTGACGAGGGCGTGGGTGACGGTCTTCCTGGTGTTGGTGGGGATCCAGCGGAAGATCTTGCGGAGCATGCGGAGGGTGTTGAAGCATGCCGAGGTCACCGAGTTGACCTGTCTGGTCATGGAGAGGGATGAGTCCAGGATGAAGCCGAGGTTGCGTGCGTGGTCGGTGGGTTGGGGAGTGCTGCCCAGGGCGGGAGGCCACCAGGAGTCGTCCCAGGCGGAGGGTGTAGGGCCGAGTATGAGGACCTCCGTCTTCTCTGTGTTCAGTTTAAGCCGGCTGTCTGTCATCCAGTTCGCTACTTCCTTCATGCCTTCGTGTAGTCTGGTTCTAGCTGAGGTGGGGTTGTTGGTGAGGGATAAGATGAGCTGGGTGTCGTCGGCGTAGGATATGAGGTCGAGTCCGTGTTTTCGTGCGATGTTCGCCAGGGGGGTCATGTAGATGTTGAAGAGGGTGGGGCTGAGGGAGGATCCTTGGGGGACGCCGCAGATGATCTCTGTGGCTGTGGATCTGAAGGGGGGGAGGCGGACTCTCTGGGTTCTTCCGGAGAGGAAGGAGATGATCCATTCCAGGGCCTTGCCTCTGATGCCGGCGTTGCTGAGGCGACGTATCAGGGTATGGTGGCATACCGTGTCGAAGGCTGCAGAGAGGTCCAGGAGTATGAGGGCCACGGTTTCTCCTTTGTCGGTCAGGGATCTGATGTCGTCCGTGGCTGCGATGAGGGCGGTCTCGGTGCTGTGGTTAGCTCTGAAGCCGAACTGTGAGGGGTCGAGTGAGTCGTTGATTTCCAGGGCGGTGGTGAGTTGAGCGTTGACGATTTTCTCAATCACTTTGGCGGGGAACGGTAGGAGCGAGATGGGCCGGAAGTTTTTGAGTTCGGTGGGGTCTGCTGTTGGTTTCTTTAGGAGGGCGTTGAGTTCGGCGTGTTTCCATTTCTCCGGGAAGGTGGCGGTGGTGAAAGACGCGTTGATGATGTCTCGGAGGTGGGGTGCGATGATGTTGTCGGCTTTGTTGAAGATGTGGTGCGGGCAGGGGTCAGATGGTGATCCTGAGTGGATGGAGTTCATGATGCGGGTGGTTTCCTCGGTGGTGGTTGGGTTCCAGGTGAGGATGGTGGTGTTGTCGGTGGCGGGTTCCAGTGGTGGGTTCGTGTTGGTTGTGGTGAAGCTGTTGTAGATGTCGGTGATCTTGTGGTGGAAGAAGGCTGTGAGGGAGTCGCAGAGGTCCTGTGAGGGAGGGATGGAGTTGTTTTCTGCATCGGGGTTGGAGAGTTCTTTGACGATGCCAAATAGTTCCTTGCTGTTGTGGGCGTTGTTGTCTAGTCTGTTCTGGAAGGCTGATTTTCGTGCGGCGCGGAGGCATTGGTGGTGTTGGCGGGTGGCGTTCTTGAGAGCAGACATGTTCTCCTCGGTCTGGTTGAGGCGCCAAGTCTTTTCGAGGGTGCGGCATTCTTTTTTGGAGTCCTTGAGGTCGGGGGTGAACCAGGAGTTTTTCTTGTGGTTGTTGGTGTTTGCTTGGGTCTTCAGGGGGGCCAGGAGGTTGGCGCAGTCGGAGATCCAGCTCGTGAGGTTGTTGGTGGCTTCGTTGGGGTCTGTGGTGCTGGTGGGTTGCTTCTGAGAGAGGGTCGATGTGAGTTGTTCCGTGGTGATTCGATTCCACTGTCTTCTTGGTGGTTGCTGGGTGTGGTGGTGCACAGTGGTCTTCTTGAAGCTGAAGTGGACACAGCTTTGGTCCGACCAGGCGAGTTCGGTGGTGTGGCTGAAAGAGATGTGTTTGCTGGAGGAGAAGATGGGGTCGAGCGTGTGTCCGTCGTAGTGGGTGGGGGTGTTGACTAGCTGTTTCAGACCCAGGTTGGCGTGGTTGTCCAGTAAGGCGGTGGTGTTGTTGTCGGTGTGGTTCTCCAGGTGGAAGTTGAGGTCCCCTAGGAGGATGTAGTCGGTGGACGGGAGTGCCTGTGGGCTGACGAAGTCTGCGATGTCTTCGCTGAACTTAGTGCGTGGTCCTGGTGGTCTGTACATGAGGGTGCCTCTGAGGGTGGTCTTGGGGTCGCTGTGGATCGCGAAGTGGAGGTGTTCGGCGTCAGGGAGTGAGTTGTCGACGTGGGTCGAGATGCGGATGGAGCTTTTGTGTGCGATGGCGATGCCTCCTCCGGTGCGGTTGGTGCGGTCTTTCCGGATGATTTTGTAGCCGTCGGGGATGGCTATGGCGATGTCGGGTGTCGAGGAGGGGTTCATCCAGGTCTCGGTGAGGAAGGCGATGTCCGGGTTTGTTGAGTCGATGAGGTTCCATAGTTCGATGGCATGCCTGTGGACGGATCGGGTGTTGATCAGGATGCAGTCGAGGTTGTTTCCGGGGGAGTCGTTCTTGTCGGGTGCGATGTGTGTTCGTAGGCAGGTAAAGCGGCAGTTGCGGCAGGTGAAGGATCCGTGGGTCCGCTTGGGGGTAGCGCGGTAGCAGCCGGGCGTGCGGCCGGGGTTGAGGGCGGTGAGGGTGGTGGTGTGGTAGGTCAGGCGGGGGTGGCGGATGGGGTGGGGGTCGTGGGGACCAGGGGGACGGGTGCTGGGCGCGGTCCAGGCGCGGACGGGCGCAGACGGGCTTGCCTTAGGCGCGCCTTTGGCGCGCCAGTGGCGCGCCCGCTGCGCGGCCTCGCAGCGGCCGCCATATATGGGGTAGCCGGGGAGGGGGGGTCAGCTGGGAGGCGGGAGGCGGGAGGGTAGGTGGGCCAATGGGATTACGCTTGAGGAGCGCAAAAATGGCGGGAAAAGCGGGAGGCGGGCGGCGGGAAAAACGAGGAAAAAACAGCTTTGGGAAGGTGGCGAGAAAACAGGGGAAGAAGCGATGCGGACGACGAGAAAGGCGGGAAAAGGACGAGAAAAAAGGCGGAGAAAAACAAGCACAACGAGCAGGGGCACCGGGTGCACAGGGGGGGGCCACGCACTCGGGGATACAGAAAAAAGGTGGAATTACATTCAACCAGGCAGTCTCTGAGGCAGGCACTCGAGGGTACAAAATAGAAGGAGGGAACCGGGCACTCTGGGACCACGCACTCGGGGAACAAGGAGAGAAGTGGGAGCGGCAGTCACGGGGGCACACAGGCAGAACTAGGCAACACTGAGGCAGGCAAGCACTGGTGGCGCTGCGGAGGCGGGGGAGCGGCCTACCCTAAGGTCAAGGGTCGCCACTGCAGGGCCTGTGTGCACAGTTTACTGCTATTTTAACTTGCCATTTAAAATTACTTGCCAAGCCTTAACCTCCCTTTATTACACATAGGTCACCCCTAAGGGCAGGGTGCTGTGTAAGTAAAAGTTAGGAGATGTTCTTTTATGTTTTGCATGTCCTGGTAGTGATAGCCTATTTTGTTTTTCATGGATGTGAGGCCTACTCCTCTCATAGGCTAGCATTGGGAATTCCCTTGTATACTTTTAAGTGGCAATTCCTGATCAGAAACGAGTGGCGTTGCCATGTTTGGTATGTTTTAAATAGTGGTGATAAATCCTACTTACTGGTGTAGTTGGATTTTACATTACTATTTTAGAAATTTCTCTGTGCTTATGACTCTTTGTGCTTTGCAGTCTAACTCCAATACACATCTTGGTTGCGAGACAGCTATACCTTATACATACCTTCTAGACACCCACAGTGCAGGAAGGGCTGGCTGTGACAGGGGATACATCTGCATTCATCTGCATACTGATAGTCTACCTGGGCAGGGAGAGAGAGAGATACCACATTAAGTTTAATAGTAGTGCAGGTGTGCTGTTTCCTATGTTTTTATGAGTATATATTGTAATTCATGTGCTTTTTCCTTATCTAACTTGCATTACATGCACTAAGGGTATAATGTATATCATTTTGGTCTTGCCTTGATCAGAATAACTAGTACTACCTGAATACTTGTATAGTGTACAAACTATTTATGATTTATGTAATTTTGGTCTGGTTTTATGCACAATACGATATATTTTTATATACTCCTGTGTGGAGTCTCTTTTGTGGTGTATTCATTGTGTTGCTGTGTGAGTGAATTTGCATATGATCTCTAATGATAAGCCTGCATGCTCTGTGCAAGCTAAGAGAGTGACCACAGGTTATCTTTGGTGTGTAACTGCCTTGCCCTGACTAGAGTGGGGCGTTCTGCCTGTCTTAGATGAATACCCTAGCCTACCAGAAACCCCATTTCTAACAAGGGGGCAGGTGTTTTTCCTACTTAGCCTCCAAACTTTGGAACTCTCTCCCCCTGTACCTTAAACTGGAATTTAAATATTTGAAATTTAGAAAGCTACTAAAAGTCTACCTGTTTGCCCAGGCATTTGTGTACTCATGTTGGTTCATGTTATCTCCTCTAAGCACCAAAAAACCTTTGCTGAACGTGCACTATATAAAATCCTATAACATAACATAACAAGCATAACATAGCATAACCCCAGCACTAAAGCTATTCAAAATAGCATTCCAGCAGAGCTCTTCTGTTTTCATGTCTGTCCTTTTATGTCTTTACCTCTATAGATCACATTTAAAGTATCCTCACAGTGAGAGTTCTTGTATACATCAGTCTAATATGACATGTGTTTGCTTTATCACTGTGAGGATGTGAATTATATCTGCTCAGTATGTCTGACTAGATAGATTAGGTTATATATCTCGACCCTGATGAATCGCCATTGACTCCTTCATGAGTAGTTTGAGGCAAGAGACATGTATGTTTCTGAATACAAGGAGATCAGTGCTGTTCCTAAGATTGCATGGGACGTCATTCCAGGCCTTTGCCGCGCATGTAATGAAACTCCTCCCACCCCACGTAGCTTTCTTAATGGGGGGTATGGTCACAAGTTTAGCTCCTATTAAGCACAAGGTTCTATTGGGAGTGAACTATTGAAACCGCTGTTTCAAATATTCTGGTCCCAAGCCATGTGGGGCCTTGAAAACTGTGCATAAAGATTTTAAACACCCCCGTTTCCTGATTGGCAACCAGTGTAGTCTTTTGATTTCCTTGGAGTCCAAATCAAATTTTGGTATGCCCGTAAGAAGTCTTGCTCCAGCGTTTTGCAAAAGTTGCAGTTTGTTTAAATATCGTTCTTGAATATTCAAATAAAGACCGTCATAGTAATTCAGCCATGATAGAATGAGAGATGTAGACCTTACTAACATTCCAGGATTCATTGATATTCCCCTGGGTTCTATGCTTGTTTTTATACTTAGCATGATTTCTTAGCTGTCCCAATTAAAGGTATCCGTTATTCTGAACCCATGGCCATTTTTAAATCACTGACATGCCCAATCTACCACTTCTGCATCCCTCCCTCCAGCTTAGTGCAGAGTATTACTCAGATTCGCAAATAATGAAAAGATCTCCAGCAAAGAGTCCCCCTCATAGGGGCCGGCTAGGCATTGCAGCCCCCACCCAGCAAGGAGCACAGCCCTATGAAGAAGCATGCCATTTCGGTGGATGAGGGCTTCACCTGTAAGAAATAGAGGGGCAGATTTACGAGTTCTGGCGCATCTCTGCAAATCAGCAGGGAGGCGCCAGAAAAGATGCGACACGGAATTCCCTCCCTGCGCCACCACAAATGTGCCGCATTTACAATGCGGTGCACCGTGGCGCAAGGATAGGGTGGTGCGTGTCACATCCTGTGGCGTAAGAGCGGCGCATTGCTGGAGTCATGTCGCAAGCACGTCACGGCTCCAGCAATGCTCAAGGGCGCCCTATGCCTAACATGCTGCATCACCCCTTACGCCTGCTTCAAGCAGGCGCAGGGTTTTGATGCAGCATGGACATAAGAGTGATTCAGTGAAATCTTTTAGATTTCACTGCGTCACGTTTACTAGGCAATCCCACGACGGAACGCCCACCCTGCGCCGGAATGCCCACATGAAACATAACACAGGTTTCATATGGCGCAGCGCTTTACAACGTGACGCATCTCCCTAGATGCGTCATGTTGTAAATAAGGCGCAACGTGGCGCATGGGGCTTGTAAATCTGCCCCATAGAATGTATAAACTTAAATCTGTGAGAAAGAAAAAAATATTTTTTTCACTTAACAAAAAACTCTACTGTCAGGGATTTTTTTTTACATGTAACTGTTCTCGGAACAGAACACCTTCTTGTGTTTTTGGGAAGAGATAAAGCCATGGCCTCAATGCCCATGACACCCAACTATGCATTATTTATCACTCAAATATCAAATTTAGCTTATTTTGGAAAATCAACCGTTTTGCTCCAAATATAACTTTATGAGCTCTGAAAAACACACATTTTCATCTCAAATTCACACTTTTGTATAGCCATACACATTTTAATTCAAGCAAGAGCCTGCTTCTAATTTAGTAGCTACTTATTGGCAGCTGGAGGGCTACTTGTTGGTGTAGAGTCCCTTAGATACTGACAGAAAAACACTAACCAGCTCCCTGATCACTCAGATATTGATAATAGTTCACAGCTGCCAAGAAATAAAATTAAGTAAAGTGTTCAAAGTAAGAAGTAATATTAATAGGTATGAGAAATGCACTCTTACAATGATTGAATAGGTTGGTAACTATGCAAATCAATTTTTGGAGCCAAGGATATTCCATTGTTGCCATTTGGTCTTTGTTTAAGTAAGAATCTGTACAGATTTTCTTCTTTAACAATGTTCACAAAGGTGCTATGCTTTTGTTATGCTGAGAAGCAAGGTGATGGAGAGTGGCAAACATGTGATTAGTTTAGAAGTTCCCACAGTCCAGTAGTTGCACTGGTTGCATTTAAGTGCCATTAAATAAATAGTTCATAACAAAACTATGAAATTTGAATCTTTCTATTTTTTTTTTTACTAAAGTAATATATTACTTTTAATGTAGACTTTCCGTGTTGTATTAATTTATGTGTGGGTGTACCAGAAAAGTTACAAAAATAAGATAATAGAAAGTAGTTTCTAAAAAACAAAATCAAAGACCTCTTTGTAGCTAATCACATTAATAAAAAATAAAGCTTTGTCAAAAACATTAGAAAAACATTGAAGAACATAATTTGTGTTATGCTACATTCATTAAAAATGAACCCAGTTTTTAACAGAAAACAACTTGTTCTCATTGTGAATACTCGTTTTGGAACAGATTATTAATGTTAAAATGAAGAAAACTGGTAATGAGATAAAGGCAGAGAGGCAGGGTAGTTATAGATTAAGAGGAGGAATGACTACAGAGGGGGTAACAATTGGCAGAGGAGGGGCTAGGTGGAGAGGGAACATCAATGGGGGTAAATTAATTGGAATGATCGAAAGCAGATATGGGGATAGGACCCTGCCCTGAGAACAGCAGCTTAAAAAAGTGAACAGTCACCCAGAGAAAGTTGGAGGAAGAAATGGAAGGGGTGAACTGAAAAAGGATATATGCAAATCTTGTAGAAAAATTAACTAAGAGAACCCATATTCAAGATTAATGGCATTCCCTTAATAAAAAATAAGCAAATTCAAGTTAAAAAATACATTTTGTAAACTGTTTCATTGTTAAGATTTCACTTAAATGGTGTAGATAAAATGGTTTCACAAAACTGTTTGTCTATGAAATCATTTTTCCATGAAATGATAGCAACCAAGTGTGAGAACAGTTAAAGGTAACAAGGCTAAGCTTTGATGGTATTGAGGTACATTGTTACTTTTAATGTTATTTCCATGAGTTTTATGTGTGGCCTTTCTTTAGTGGAGAAGGACCTGTGTGCATTTGTATTCCTGAAACATGATGATTTACACCTGAGTGATTTAAAACTTTGTACTCTATTCAACTACAGGGGAAGTAACTTGTCTCTGAGCACGACAGAACTTGATGCTACGCCTGGCAACCATAAGGCTTCAGCACAGCTGTTAAACCGGAATACTGCTTCTGCAGCGATGCCCACTGGATCTCCGGCACTTAGCACACGGAGTATGGCATCCAACTATAGTCGCAAGGTTAGATGAAGAGAGCTGAAAGGCAGCCAATCTGTTTTGCAACATGCTTCACCAATGTGTTAAATGTTTTTTGCAATTCAATTGAACTATACCATGAAGCTTGGAAGTAGCATTTGCTATCACATCTTTCTAAGAAATTCTGAAAAATGTCATATTGTCGGAATCTTGTAATGACATCTTACTGTGTTTCCTTCCTATACATTAGTATCTTAAATATACCTTAATTTTATAATTTGTATAAAACATGTACGGGGGCAAGGGACCCTATTCCCAAGGGTTCTATTCTATTTATAAGGGAAGGGAGGCATGCAGCTCCTTTCTCCTAGCCCTAATAAGTCCCAGGGACCAAATCCCCGGTGCTGAATTTCATTAAGAAGGGGAGGGGGGCTCATGGCCCCTCACCCTGAGCCTTAAAAGACCCCTGTGTTCCTATCCCCCCATGGCTGACTTGCATATTAAAGGTGAAAGGGGCCAAATACTCCGGGGGCCCCATCCCTCAGTGCAGAAGGAACCTTCTTAGTGGGTGCTCAGGTGCCCACTCAGGACACCCAACAAATAATACATTGGGGGATGTGAGGGGCGCCCCAGAGCCCCCGTGGCCCCAGCCAGCTCCCCAAATGCTGCAGGAGCCTGCATTGCTCCTGCCCAGCAGGAGCAGCTGTTTATGCTTTCTCCCGCCAGGTGAGAGCTACGTGTATTTCCCTGCCTGCAGGCGTACTGGTGGGGAAACAAAAATCCACTCCCACTCTGCAGGAGCATTTTTAAATCTTCCACCAAGTGAAAACAGATATGTCTTCCCTGCCAGCGATCCTGATGGCAGGGAAGACATGTCTGCTTGCACCCAGTGAAGCTGAAATGCGTCTGTTCATTTCTTTGCCCAAGGTGAATAAATAACTATTGGAGAGAACCCACTGGACTGCTTGGAATTTATTTTGGAGTGTGGCTGGAATACGTGGGGATATACTCACATGTTACTATTGAGCACCAACCTCAACAAGGTCTGCAGAATCAAGTGTGAATTGTAGAGGATGAAGTAATTCAGATCACTATCACGACCTGACGCATTTATTTGCATTGTCTGGGCGAAATCTCTCTACAACACCATGATGGAGAAGTGGTGGTTGCATGGAGGACCGACTAACAACAGTAGCCTCCTCCATGGGCATGGTACAAATACTGATTAAGTATGCGGGGAGTGGTAGGGAGAAGCTGTTAAAAGAAATACAAATATTGGAGGCCAGATTGGCACAAAATAAAGACAAAGAGAAAATAGAAGAATTAAGGGGACATATGAAAGGAAAATCAGTGGCGTATGAAGAGGAAACACAAACAGAATAAGTTTATAAGAGATAAACAAGACTATGAATCAGGTAGAATATTGGCATTTGCCAAATGGTACGCAGCGCTCAGAAGAGAACTCTACAAGTCTCGAAATCTCACCACACAAAAGGCTAAGGAAACGTCTGAATCAGAGATTGGAACGGATACCGACATATCTGAGAGTGACACTACGTACACACCAGAATCTGCAGGAAGTGGGGATAGAGGTTTTTTTAGACTACAGACTTTTAAGACAAACGCAAAAGAAGACATACTGAGAAGAAGTCAATTCTGAAGGAAAACCAGGAGGAGCAGAAACAAAGAGAAAAAGCAACAAAGGAAACAGATCTTACAGAGAAACAAGGAGCAAAATAGCGGGGACATAATAACAACACAGGATAATACTATCATTAATCTTAGTTATCATCTTCTTATGGAAGCAGAGGAGTCAGTATCAAGATTGGGGTTGTTGTTTTGTCCCACTATAAGATTTGATTCCACCAAAACCTAAAACTAAAGAAAATACATATGCAAGGACAAAATAAGCGATTCAAGATTGGGGGACTGTGATGCAACCAACTGATATTCTTACTTGTGAGGATTTAGAAACGTTAACAACACTAGAAATCATGAATGAAAAGTTACCATTTGACTCTTATTCCCTAATGAATGACAGTACAGTAGAAGTAATGTTAGAGAATGCTGGAATCACACAAAGGAGTGGACATAGTAATTTTAAACCTTCCTCTAAATTTGTACCAGTAGAACCCCATAATTGTATAGATACCTTTTCAGGATATTGTCATCAAAGAGTTGAAACAACTGCGACACGAGCCAGGATCTACAGGAAAACATAATCTGTCAAAGGAACAACAGAAAACCTTGAATAATTTAGAGAAGTACATGGGTATAGTCATCAAGCTATCCAATAAGGGTGTCAGTGTAGTTATCATGTCAAGGGAATATTATGAAAAGGAGGCTTTGAGCTAATTGGCAGATAGGGAGTACTATGAACCAATCCACAAATCGTAGGATGCGGGAATTATTGGCAAATTTTCAATGGTTCTTGCTGACTGGCATGATAAAGGCATACCGGAATAGGAGGAATATCTATTTTTTAGTTGTGAGATCCCCAAGTACCCACCTTTTATCAAATCCCCAAGATTCACAAACATTCAACTCGCCCTACAAGTCATCTAGTTGTCTATTCCAGATCAAGCCTGTTGGCAAATGCATCTTTGTATATTGATTATTATTTGTTACCTTTTGTTAAAGGCTTGAGCTCATACATAAGAGACACCAAGGAGATTTGGAAACAATTGAAGGGGGTGATAGGGAAAATGACTACATTATGATAACTCTGGACATTACAAGTCTATACACAAGCATTTCACATACACAGGGCATTGAAGCCGTTAAGTATTTTCTCAAGAACAGACATATCAAATATTACCAACATAATCATATGATTTTACATCTTATTAAATTCTGTCTATATGAAAATATTTTTCTGTTTGGGGTTCAATATTACATACAGAAACAGGGGACTGCTATAGGCACCTGCTTCGCCCCCCAGCTACGCAAATTTGACGCCGGCTAACGGGAAAGGTGGATGGCATGGGCAGGTCACCTAAGTGAGTGGATGTAGCATGTCCTACTGTGGGCGCACTACATTGATGACATATTTGTTGTCTGGAAAGAAGAATGGGACAAGGCTGAGAAGTATATTTGCATTCTGAATCAGAATGGCCTGAACTTGAGATTCACAATACATATGAGTAAACAGGAGGTCAATTTCCTTGACTTAACTTTAACTGTTACAGCTCACACCATTTGTAGCACCCTATTTAGGAAACCCACTGTGTTAAACAGCATTCTACATGGTGCCAGTAATCACTTTAAGGGTATGAAATGGAGCATCCCCCACGGGGAGTCGCTCCATACCAAATGCAATTGTAGCAGGGATTTCAATAAAGTACAAGAAGAAATGACTGAGAGGTTTCTGGTCAGAGAGTATCCTATCTGAATATTGTAGTCAGCCAAAGAGAGGGTCAAGCAATATTCACATCAGGACCTTCTAGAAGATAAGAATAAAACATAAGAAGAATTTAAGATGAGATTTATAAGTTAATTTTCAACAGATATAGCTGTGCTTTGCTGAATCTTTTGCAGGAATTGATACATTTTGAGATCAGATAATACAATTGGCCATACATTAAACACACATCCACAAATCACATATAGGAGAAGTCCATAGCCATTTTACATCCAAAGCGAGTTTGCGACCAGATATGTCTGAAACAGGATTTTTATCCACATACAATTTAAAGCATGCAACAACAGTGGGAAGGTTAATTCTTATAGAATACAAGGCACAAAAGACCAGTAAAAATCACATAAGGTGTATTGGTTAGTATGTCGGTGCATTACACAATATATTGGCAGCACAGTACACCCCACAAAAAAATGCATCCTGAAAAATGAATGCAATAACAAAGGGAGATTAAATATACCCAGTGGTGAGGCATGTTCAGGCTGCACATGCCAGCACTTCCAATCTCTGGAAGTGCTAATGCTTGGGTAGAGTAGAGCCCAATTAAAGAGAAGGTAATAGCATATTGAAGTAGCGCAGATTGGAGTCAAGGTTTAATATAAATCTACAGACCAAGACCTCAACAGCGAAGAGAAACTGCCCATACATTTGGGTTAATGGAGACTCTCAGTTAGGGACAACAAGGGATAATAGAGTTAACCAATACAGAACAGAGCCAATAGGAGAATGATGTCCCATAGCACCTTATATAGATTATATAGATTTTTACGTCACTTCTTATCGTTTCTAATGTAACTTGCCGGATAGTTTGCCTATATTTCTTATTGGCTTTCAAAAATTGTATTGTATTCATTTTTTGCTGTTGTAGGTTCCTTTGTGTATGATTCTTTTGATTTATTTTATATTATGAGGCAGAGTATTATATGAAAGAAATTTGTAAGATCTCTCATGTTGGGTAATTAATGAATTTTCAATTCAATGTATTGAGGGATGTGTAGTGTTCAATTAGAACAAGGTGCTGCACGTAGGATGTAGATAGCTAAATTAGTGGTATGCATGAAATCGAAAAAGATACCAGTTTTATAGGCCTATTCAGGGCATGAATGTTGCATCATAATGAATTTTCTAAATACGAAATTAGATCTTTACAATAAGCACTGGCACTTTAATAGAAGAGGAAGAACATGTATTTCGGTAATGATCATATAATCTTGGGATTTAAAGAGTAAATTGTTTCAAAGTAATAATCATATTTAAATGATATATGAAGTTTGTACGATTCATGTATGAAGGGCGCATTTTCTCAGCTGATGTGCCCCAACATGAGACACTCAATAACGTAATAGAATGTAATTTCTGTACAAGCCAAGGTGGCCGAAACATTTGTTTGCACTTTGAATACGTTTGAACCTTTTTTTAAAAAGAGGCAGTTATAAAAAAACATAGTGATCAAGGCGTGTAGCTGAAACGCTGCTATTAGTTTCTTTGCACAACTGAATAAATAACCATTGGAGAAAACCCACTGGAATGCTTGAAATTTCTTCTGGAGTGTGGCTATAATAAGTGGGAATCCACTCCCACATTACTGTGCACCCACCTCGACAGAGCCTGCAGTGACACACACACATATATGCACACACACATACAAGTATATATGAATAATAAATACCTACCTATGTATATTTGTCTTCTCTTTATTTTGGTAGTTGATATTCTAGCCACCACACTTTTGTCAGACAACATTTAAAACACAATATCTGGTAGATTACTCGGTTGTCTTGTTTTGCTAATTGGGGTAGCATGTATTTACCTAATGGTAATTCACAAGCTAGATGTTATCCTTTTTTGAGGTCTCATGTGTGTTGGTTGATTATCATGATCATTGCTTTCTCTCTTTCTCTATAAATTTTATTTACTTTTCAATCCTCTTCCTAGGCTGAAAGTTTTAACTTCAACCTATTTCATTGAAGCAGAGTTATGTTTCCATCTCTCCAAGGACTGAATTTAAACATGTGGAATAAAAGTAACAAGCAGGTGTACACAGATTGCTTCACTCAATTCTGCTGCTCTGTGGATCAGACATCATTACCACTAATCCACATATACCATTGAAAAAGACATGCTTTACTTTAATATGGTAAACTGGTACAAACAATCAAAATAGTCACTTTACTTCTGAGCATCAAATGAGGAGGTGTTTCATACATCAACATGACCACAACTCATGAGGACATATGTTCTCTAGCAAGAGAGTAAAGGTTATATCAGCTAATAATATTTGCGATGGTAATAGCTAATAGAATTATCATAAGTTAAAAACCATTGCTGTCAAACACTAATCTGAAATAAATGTAATGGTAATGCAAAATACATTGAAAACTAAATAATTATCTACAATACTTGAAAGATGAAAGTAGTGTTAATAACTTTTCAAAACATCCTGAGATGTTTTAAAGAGATGTTTGGATTAAATGAAACTGGTAATCGAAGGCTTATACTGGGCTGTGTATGGGTGTTTGTACCAAGAGATGCATTATGCAATATGCTCTAGAAGTGACAGCAAAGCTGAGGAGGAGCAGAGCAGACTAGAGAGATAATTCTGGTGCAGACATCTCCAAAGAGGAAACAAACTGACTAATAATGTAACCAGCAGGACCAGGTAATATAGTGAGACAGAATGGGAGAGAGCAGTAGAACATGGAAAACGTAAGCTAAAAGTAGGGAGTGAATGAATAGTGAAAAGCTGAGTAAAAGTTAATGGAAAAATTACTTTCAATGAAATTCATCTGGCAAAATTAAATTTTAAATCAAATCTAATGTATGTTTCTAAATTAATTTGACAATTTTATTTCATGTTACTTTTTAAATCAGTTTATTCAAATTAATCACATAGATTCTTCTGTGACACATACAATCATCAAATCAAAAGAGATTCTAGAGAGGCAGGGCTTTGTACACTAATAGATCTTTTCCTCATCATTTCATACATCTTAAACTGTATAGTTTAGCAGCACTAACTATAACTTGCTCTCTCGCCATGCACTGCTTATGACCTCACATATGACCTAACGCATGACATGTTCTATGGCATCATTTATGACATCACTAATTACATCTCAAATGAAATCATTGATGACATCACTGATGACAACACTGAGAACATCATCCAATGAGTGTGCTAGTTTGTTTTATAGTTTAGAGAGTCGCGGGTAAGTACCATATTACTTGTCTACCTAATTTTGTACAGCATGGGTCCAGATAATGGGTGGAAGTGCTTACAAAATATATCTGCTCCTACTGCATTATGGGTGTGTAGAGGTATTGAACACATTATAAATCTTTGTATTCAAGATTAACACTGTGTGCAGGTGGCAGTTGATCACTTCTGTTCATTATGTTCCACCCAGATTTTTTAGTACTGCAGAAAAAGTATTCAACAGGAGTAAGACTCTACATAGTAGATACTGTGTTTTGTAAGCAGTCTTGAGTTATTAGAATCGTGCCAGCATGACAATTTCTACATAAATTAGAAGAGTGTGTGCACTAGGTACTAGCCAATATACATGTACTTGTTTTGGTGGAGAAGATAGACTATCTGTAAAGTTTTCAGGACAGTGTAAACGGTGCAGGTAGTAGGATGTTCATCACCTACAGATCTTGGTTATTTTTTAGAAAATAATGTCTTTTTGACAACTATTGCATAGAGTGTACACAGTTCTTAGTGGATGCTTTTTTAATGCTCTGTGGTGTGTTTCTTATGAAAGTTTTACTATTTGTAAACAGTGTGGTATAAAGCAAACTCTCTCCATAGAGTAAGTGCTGTTTACAGTACCCAGTTATCTACTGATATCAACTTCAGTTCTCAATGTACGTTCAGCGAGTTTCAGGTGCTTGATACAGATAAAAGCTGTCTGTAGTAGGTCATTTGTTTTGGAACTGACATTCAGCATGTTTAGGAACTTGGCTTTCTCTGAACAGTTGTATGCAGATTGAACACCATACTCAATGAGGGTTTCCCATACACCTGTGGTTGATTGTTAATGTGAACTATTCTAGTTGTAAAGTGTATGGTATACGCTCAAAGTTGCACATAATGCATGCTTTCTACACCGAAGGAAGTTGTGTCTATGATGGCAGTAATGGTGGCTGATATTCTCCTGAGCTATTTTTTACTTACTGTCAGTTATCTAATGCCACAATAATTTATACAGCAATATGCGAGAAAATGATGCTTGGCTGATATCATCAATAATTTCATTTGAGTTGTCAGCGATGTCATAAATGATGTCATAGAAAATGTCATGAGTGATGTCATATGTGAGGTCATAAGCAGTGCATGTCAGGGGCACAAGTTATAACTGGTGAATCCCTGTGTTTTTTTTAGTTCAATACGTTAATGTTGTCACTGACAAATTCTTCTAACTATAATATGTATGTATATATATATATATTCACTGAAAAAACCATGGGTTTCACACACGTTATAGTTAGGAATTAGCATTTAAAAAACCTTAGAAATTCAATGAAAAAACCAAAGGTTTCACACATGTTATAGTTAGCTGGACATTTCACTCGTAAAAAACCATTGAAATTCCCCCGTTATAGTTAGTTCAGCTAACTATAACTCGCGCGCCCGCAATGCACTACTGATGACGTCACATATTACATCACTCATGACATGGTCACTGACATCACTCATGACATCACTGATGACATCTCAAATGACATCACTGATGACATCACTGATGACATCATCCTTGTGATAGAGTGGCAGACCTCCTCTCCCCCTAATATAACCATTGAAACACACATTCAAAAATAGAAACTAAAATGTTCAAAATAATGAACATATCAATATCAGTTACAACAACCTATTCAGTAATTCTAAGAACCACATACACATACAGTAATTCACCAACAGTCCTCTACAGTCACTCATACATGTACTCACTCATCATATGTACTCATACACCTGTACATCCCGTTACACAATGCCACTCATCCATAGAGTAACTCACACACATAGTCACTCATGCTAATAAAGAATCAATCATCCATTTACTTGCATATACAGTTATACACACACCACCACACTTACTTCTACAGAAACTTACATATACTTACTCTTTTAAACAATCACTTATAGAAACACATACTTATTCATACAGGAACTCTTCCAATCTCTCACTCTCACATATACTCACTTATATACACCAATAGTCACATATACTAGTTTAAAACATATGTAGTTACTCATAAAGACACTATTGAGACAGTCATTCACTCACTAACACACCCATGCACACACTCATCCACCCATACAGTCATGCACACATGCTGTATTCAACACATACAAACAGTGAGTCACTCATTCATGCACCTATGCACTAAGTAATACCCCCCACCGAACCATACAGAAACTCAGACACTCATAGTGATAAAAAACCAACTAATAACCTATATAGACACTCATGTAGCTACTCACCAACCCATGCAGCCACTTATACACAAAGTAAGAAACTGATACAGATATTGAAATATTTAAAGATTACTCAGTAAGCCATGTATTCACTATGATACACTTAAACAGTCAGTTACACAAAAAAAATTCCAAAAAAAAGTATCCATTTAGACACTTATATACCCATTTATTCTTCCTTTGACCTTGAGATATACATAAATATAAAAAATATATAATTTTCATAAAAACACACAATCACTGGATGATGTCATCAGTGATGTCATCAGTGATGTCATTTGAGATGTCATCAGTGATGTCATGAGTGATGTCAGTGACCATGTCATGAGTGATGTAATATGTGACGTCATCAGTAGTGCATTGCGGGCGCGCGAGTTATAGTTAGCTGAACTAACTATAACGGGGGAATTTCAATGGTTTTTTACGAGTGAAATGTCCAGCTAACTATAACATGTGTGAAACCTTTGGTTTTTTCATTGAATTTCTAAGGTTTTTTAAATGCTAATTCCTAACTATAACGTGTGTGAAACCCATGGTTTTTTCAGTGAATTTCAAAGGTTTTTTAAATGCTAATTTCTAACTATGCCTACAGAGATAGGACATGTGAAGAAAGAAGAAAAAATGCACAGAAAGAAACAAAAGAAGTGCAGAAAGAAGCAACAGAAGTCCTCAAATACGAAGATAAGTGCAGGAAGAAGGATAACGTGCAGAAAGAACAAAAAGAAGAGCAGAAAGAAGCCTTGTTGCAAAATCATCCTGTACCCTCAACTTTTTCAGACGGATACTGGTGGTAACTGAGTCTGACTAACCAGTCCTAGAGCCAGTGCTATGTTAAAAGACACTTAGAATACAGTGAAAACACCTACATACACTAGGGAACATTATGCGTTGGGGTCCCCCTGTGATTAGCATGACCTCCTCTGTAAGCCCCTAGTGTATAATAGGGCATGGGGATTAAAACTACCTCTTAAAACAGGCCACAGGGCGTTTTTGCACACATTAACTCAGGCCCCGTCCCCTCCCTTCACCACTGTGTAAACACGCCCTGTGTCCATTTTTAGTTGGGAGATTAAGTTCATTTGAATCCTGAGGGTCCCTAGGGTCCAACTAGCCCACTAGGTACCTCCAGTAAGTCCCACAGAGCTGCGTTGCAGAGAGGTGTAAAAAGTGGCACGGCCTGGACCACCTCTCTGCAATGCAGCTCAGTGGCGCTTACTGGAAGCACTTGGTGGGCTAGTTAGCCCCCAGGGGCCCTCAGTATTGAAGGGAAATTATATCCCCAATTTAAAACATGCCATAGTGCGTGTTTGCACACGTCACCTCAGGCCCCGTCCCCTCCCTTCACCACTGTGTAAACGCGCCCTGTGGCTGTTCTAAGTTGAGAGTCCCCCTGAATCCTAAGGGTCCCTAGGGTCAAACTAGACCACTAGGTACCTCCAGTAAGCGCCACAGAGCTGCGTTGCAGAGAGGTGTAAAAAGGGGCTTGGCCTCAGAACACCTGGCTGCAGCGCAGCTCCCTGGCGCATACTGGAGATGCCTGTTGGGGGCGCGTTTGCAGAGTGCTGCACGGAGGGGGCATGGCCTCCGGCACGATGCCAGTCTTTTATTTATTTTAGTTTTTTAAGAAGGGGGGCTGTTTGGTTCCCCTTCTTATTCTAATTTATTGGCCCTGATGACCCCATCCCCCAGGGCCAGTCTCCTAATTATATTTTTTTGACCCCAATCCCCAGGGCCGGCCACTGTTTTTTATTATTTTTAAAAAATATATATTTATAGACACACCTAGGACATGCTGGACAAACCGTACGTACCTATCACCATGACGATTTGCGTGATATTCATTAAAAGGCGACTATGCATGCAATGAATCCACGTGGAATGTATTTACACCACTAGTGAAGCTCTGACATGTCTGATGCCCTACCGTGCCTAATCCTGGTAGACACCCTTGTCGTTTATTTATACAAACATGGGTAGCTATTGACGGGCACATTTAATACACATGCACACCAAGCCATTCAAAGGGGATTCGACAAAAATTCGACCAAAACTATGCAAGAAACCCCCCTCACGGTTAATAAAACACACATCCACTGCCGGATGTGTAATACTTTTTATTTTACTCTCTGGAAAGGGGACGAACATCACTTGAGAGTCACAGCGTGCTCCTGACAGAGCCCAATGCTGTGTTACACCCACCATTGCCTGCCGAGTGCCACACACCTCTGTGTTGTATTCCACTAGCTAGTGCATATGCTATGACACTCTCTAGCCCATGTGCACTGTAACACCACCCCGTGAATATGTCATGCCACACTTGTCTTCGCACGGGTTATATTGCCCCATCTAACGTGCCTTTCTCGATGCCTATGTTATAACGCACAGTGCTATGCCATACATATTACAATCTGGGATCCATATATTTGTCACAGTGCATATGCAACGTTACACTCCCCAGCACATATTTTATATTACAACTTTAGAGACTAGTTAGGTTACACAACACTGCCCTGTGCATATTACACTCCAAGGCGCATATCGCATAGCACGCGCTAGTGCCTGTGCTATCTCGCGCTCTCCAATGAATCTGTCATTGCGCACAATGTATTGCAAATTATATTTCACGCCCGGTTCATCTTATATCACACTTTTTGGTGCATAGTTTATACCATACACTATATCTAGTTTTCATTTTCAATCGTGCTCTCAGGACTATGTTCTATATAACACTGTGTTCACCTACCCTTTTCACGGGCATTACATTTTGCGATAGGGGGTGGAGGGTCAGGGGGTGTTTCTGCCAAGTGAGCCCGGAGTCACAGTCACAAACGTCCTCTTCTTCCTGAATAAAAGTGAGATTATGCTGCATACTTGTTCATATTTTAAGTAGTTCGCACAGACACAATGTTTTAAAAACAATAAAGTTCCTAATACCCGCCTTCTCTGAACAGTTAGCTTGCTGCCCCATCCCCTTCCTCCCTATCCTCTGTTGTGTGAATCCATGGACTAGCCTCCTCCCTCCTGCCATGCATGGTCTGATGTGCTGCCACTGCCCTCAATTTAGTATGATGTACCAGTCCAGTCCTCCTGCCCTCCATTGCCCAATTCTATGCCCCATCATTGACCTCCTGCTTAAACTCTGTGCTTAGCTTGCTGCCCCTATTCTCCTTCCCCCTGCCCTCTGATGTCTTTGTGCATGCCCCTGCTCCATCCTTTTTGCCCACCATGTCCCATGGACCTGCCACTCCTATCTACTCTGAGTGTTCTGTTGAGCTGCCACTCCCCTCCCACCTGCCTAGCATTGTCAGATGACTGTAACCTGTCCCTGCCACCTCCACCCTGCCTGTCCACATGCCATGCCCCTATCCTCTTCCTCCTGTCCTACATGGTCCATTGTACTGCCACACCCTTCTGCCCTCCCTGGTCTGTTGTGCTGCAACTGCTCCTCCTGCCTGCCCCGTGTGGTCTGTTGTGAGGTCCCTTCCCCTGAACTTTCTTGTCTGTGCACAGGTCCTGACCCTCCCTTCTATCCTCCATTGTCCTTTGTGCATGCCCCTCCACCCTCCTTCTTGCCCATCATAGCCATTGTGCTGCCACTAACCCTCCCACTTGCCATGCATGGTCTTCTGTGCTGCCATGGCCCCTCCCACCTTCCCTGTGTGGTCAGTTAGCTGCCCCTGACCCCCTCCCACCTTCCCTCCATGGTCTGTGTGTATGCCATCAAAGTCTCACTGTTGCTCTTCATGGTGTGTCTTGCTTCTAGTGCCCATCCTGCCTGACCTCCATGGCTATCTTGCTGCTCCTGCCCTGCCCCCTTGCCCCCAGCCCTACTCCCTCCCTCCTGGCTTGTCTGTTCCATTGTAATGCCCCTGATCCGTCCCTCCTGCCCTTTATGGTCTGTTATGCTGCAGCTTTCTCTCCTGTCTGTCCATTATGGTCAGCTAGCTACCATTGCCTCTTGCCCCTCTGTTCTCTGTTGTCCATGTGCATGGTCCTGTCCCCTCCCTCTTGCTTTCTATGGATTGTTGTGCTGCACTCCCGTCCTGCATGCCCTGTGTGGTGTATTGTGCTGCTGCAAACCCTGATGCCTGCCCTGCAGGGTCAGTTTGGTGCACCTCTCCATGTCCCTCCTGTCCTCTGTTATCCAAGTCCATGTCCCTATCCCTTTTCCTTCCATGATCCAATGTACCATACTTGCGAACATTTTGAACTTGGTAAGAGGGAGATTTTGAAAAAAAACTGGGGTATTGATTTTCCCCTTTGAGTTACATTGAAAAAGAGGATATTGTAGACAGGAGACAGATCAAATAAAGCCCATTTGAGCTTAAAAACATTGGACGTTTCCTGGCTGAATCGGGTCTGTTGGCATGTATGGTTGTACTACCATTGCCTCTTCCTTCTGCCCACAATGGTCTATTACATTGCCACAGCCTTGAAGGAGGGTAGATTTTGTATCACAGGGGGCCCCTGGCCCGTTCTGTCCACACCTGAAGTATGAGACCCTTGTCCTTGCCCTGCCAGCTGCATTTGTAGGCCGTATTAAATTGACCAGCGGGTCCTGTATTGCTATATAATTATCCTGAGACATCCTTACCACTCAGCCAGCATAAAACCCCTGTGTAGGCCCTTCTGTTCAATATGTAGGCCTCTTTGTTAAATTGACCATAGCTCTGCAATTTTAGTGTATAGCAGTCTGAAGGCAGGTCTGCGAGGCCTTCTGATCCAAACTAGTAGCCCCCACCCTACCCGAGTGCTCCGTGCTCGGTATCAAAGTTCAACATCCCCCTGAAGCTGTCGACATACAGTAGGCTGCATCCTGGACTGGTACTTGCTTCCTGGGCAGGTTTCCCGCTTTTAAGGAAGTGGCAACCGCAGAGCGTCAAGTTAGGAGAACTGAGGAGATTTTATACATGAATATATTGAATTCCCGTACAATACCCATTATTTTCTGCTTGCTCTATGGAACTTACGATAAGCGATTGGCCTGAGAGACTGACCTTTTCACCCAGTCCATTGTCAGCATTAAGTGGGTAAATGACGAAATGTCTGGTAAAATCTGCAGTCGAAGCTTTTGGGTAGCATACGTAGGTAGATGTAGCGTGCAAAGGAGCCCACAAAATGATATAAAAAGGGAGCACCCACAGATATCGACGGACTACCTCGCCGTCTGTATGTAGGTTAACAGGCAGTGCAGGTTTTCCCCAAGAGCTGGGAGCTCTTGTCTTCCTTTGCTTAAAATGTCTTGCTCTGCTTTGCTTGAAGTATCTTATTCTATTTTACCTATATGAAATGTCATGTTATGTTTAACCATTGTTCTCTTTACTTTTGCATTTAAAAGATTTTGTATTGTAATTGCAGGAATGCTTGCTCTAAGAGTAAACGTGAGTGTTCCTAGGTAACATTTTCCTTGGTGTAACTTGTTTCTCATGATGCATTTATAGATGTGTTTTCTCTCTCTCTCTGTCAGTACATTAATTGAGATACAGAGAATATTATGACAGCTGTATGATTATCTGGATTCTGTTTTTTGTACTTTATGTCTCTATTCTGCGGTTTCTTTGAAGTTGCATCTTCTCATTAAACTGCCATTGTATTCTGCCTCCAATTCCATGTCTCATATGTCTGTTTTCTTCATTTTTGGAGCAAGCGTTCCTAGGCACCCCGGCTCAAATTAAGGTGCCCCTTTTGTCCCTGACTCACTCTCCTGCTCAGTTCTGTGGTGGCTCCCGGGGATCTGGGGACCGCCCCTAGCTTCCTTGACCCGTAATAGATCTTCCCTCCAACAGCCTCTCTTGCAAGTCCTGTATTGTTGGTTTGTTGCCCCTGCCCCCCTTTCCACTGCCCTCCATAGTCTGTTGTGCTTCCACGGCCCTTCCTGCCTGCTCAGTGTGGTTAAATTGTTGCCTTTGCACCCTCCTACCTGCCTTCAATTTTCAGAGTCCGTGCCCCTGGCCTCTGCCTCTCAACAGTATCCTAATGAACAACTAGATTGCTAACATTCTATATTTATTACAAAAGTGTGGAACGCCTGACATCATCTTGATGTAATCAAAACTGTAATACCTAGAGCATTTCCTTTAGAAATTACATATATGAGAGGGTCTTATTGGCATCAAAATTATGGTTAGTGCTCTAAAAGACTAAAATAAGGACATATTTTCTGAGTTTTCAAATAGCGACAAAGCACTTTTAAATTATTTGTTATCTTTATGTTTTTTTATCCAGTTGACCACTTGATTAAATGTTGCACTTAGGGGAGAGGATGTGGTGTTACTTCCAGAACTGCAGACTTTGCAACTGGGGAACCAGGTTGAAGTTTCTGCTTCAGCTCGACATTCTGTGATTCTGGTCAAATCACTTAGTCTCCCCATGTCTACAACCAAAATGAATTTGTTCTTGTGTGATGTAACCAATGCTCATGTAAAGCACTCCAATACCTGACAAGTCTGCACTATATAACACTGCAAAAACACAAAATAATAAGTGTTTTGCACACTTCTGTCATTGGGCTATATTTGGGCTACATCTGGTTGATTTTGGGCTACATTTGGGCTCTTTTGTCTCCGGTGGCCATCTTGGGAGATTTATTTGTTATGAAGTTTCCTAATTTCCTCATGTACTGCAGTCTCCTCAGTAGGAAATGCTTTCAGTGTTTTACTTTGATTCCATCATGAAGGTATTCAGATATGTCACACATTTGCCATAAATTCTGAATGTTAGCACTCTAGTTGCTCATTAGATCACTGTAGTAAAACTACTCCACCATGGAAGTCTGCTCCTGGTATTAAAAGTGCATGTTTCAGTCTGCATGTCAGAATTTTTTAATGAAATAGAAGAGGATTTGAGAAGTCACTCAAAATGTACCCTCATTTTCTTTCTTCAGTATTAATCATAATTTCTATGGCAAAATGAACCTCCTCATTGTGTTCCTTTTTAAATTAAATGTTTTAAGTGTTACCAGTTTATTCCAATCAAGATGGCTTCAGGTGTGCCATACTTTTGTCATAATGAAGACAGTAAGCGCTCTAGTTGTTTTTAAGAACATTCTGGGACATTCTGTCATTGGGCTATACTTGGGCTACATCTGGGTGATATTTGGGCTACTTTTGTCTCTGGTGGCCATCTTGGGAGACTTATTTGTTATGAAGTTTCCTAATTTCCTCATTTACTGCAGTCTCCTCAGTAGGAAATACTTTCAGTTTTTTACTTTGATTCCATCAAGAAGGCATTCAGATGTGTCACACATTTGCCATAAATTCAGAATGTTAGCACTCTTTTTGCTCATTAGATCACTGTAGTAAAGCTACTGCTCACCAGGGAAAACTGCTGCTGGTATTGAAAGTGCATGTTTCAGTCTGCATGTCAGAATTTTTTAATGAAATAGAAGAGGATTTGAGAAGTCACTCAAAATGTGCCCTAATTTTTCTTTCTGCAGCACTAATCATACTTTTTATGGAAAAATGAACCCCCTCATTTTGTTCCTTTTTAAATTAAATGTTTTAAGAGTTACCACTTTAATCCAAGCAAGATGGCTTCAGGTGTGCCATACGTTTATCATAAGTAGGACTGTTAGCGCTCTAGTAGTTCTTTGGAACACTCTGGGAAGCTGCAGTAGAACACAAAGGAATCAACTGACAGTCTCTGCCCTTGTTGGATGTACATGTTTTACTGAGAATATCAGACTTCATTCTCACATGACTGAGAAAGATAATGTGAATTTACAGAAAATAAGCTCTCAGTTTAGCCTATAGATCACCTTCCAAACCTCTGTGGTAAAAGCATGAGAAAATATTTTTCTCTCAATCATGATATCCCAGCAGAAGGCTTTTTCACATGGTGAAATCACCTTAGAACATACCACAATTCCTAAAATGAGTATGGTACCATCAACAAATGATTTATAATGTAACTAAAGTCTTAAAACCTTCTATTAACTGCAATGCTTTTTAATGAGGTGCTATCATGTATATTTGTCCCAAGATGGCTGCCAACACTTCTTGGATGAAGTGCTGACAGCCAATCAGATCTCAGGATGAGATGTGTGGTTAGGCTCCGCCCACATATATATATGCTTTTAAATGCTATTTACTCAGGAAATACTGAACAGATTTACACCAGACCTGCAAAAGGCACTTCCTTGACCTTATGGCTACCTCTCTGCCAAATTTCTAGTAATTCTGTTCAGCCGTTCGGGCTGTAGCTCGTTCTAAAGGTCCTATGGAAAAATGCATGGGAAAAACGCGTTTTGGGACCCCCCTTTTATCTCAGCCCCCGCTTGACGAATCCCCCCGAGACTTTCAGGGTAGGAGCGGAGCGTAGCGCCCCACCTATTTTGAGAAATTCGCGAGGATTCATCGACCGGCGCCAAAGTTATTCAAAATAGAATGTTGCGGATTTCCTATGGAAAAGGGGTCCTAACTATAACTACCTACTGGCGACCGCCAGTAGGTAATATATATATATATATATATATATATATATATATATATATATATATATATATATATATATACATATATATACCGCAAAAGGTTGCCCCTAAGAAGATGCCTCTCAAGAAGGGGCTACAGCACAAACCATCCCAGGCAGCATGCGCTTCAGCAGAAAGCCGGTCTCTCCGTGGCCATACGCGTTTCGAGCTCCCTCGAGCTCTTGTTCACTGGCAGAAATGAGGCAGGAAACGAAGATTAGAGAACAGCTGCTTTATTTAAATAAGTAATCCCGCCCCAGTGGGCGTTGAAGAGAATGGCCTGATGGTTAAGGTAGTCCAATGATAGCAGCCAAACACAGATTACAACGTTCTTTCACCAAGTGGATTCGAGTCCTGCCACACACTTCACTAAATGGTTTGTATCCCCATTTGGGCGAGAGAACTGCACCTCACACTGAAAGGCACGCCAATATTTTCCTGAGACTGAGGCCCCCTCCTTTCCAACGAGCGCCTGTGGTTCACGGCACTCAGGATCTGCCCCGACGAGCAGCGGGGCATCTTCGCGACCGGGCCGGCCGCTATTTGTATACCGCAAAAGGTTGCCCCTAAGAAGATGCCTCTCAAGAAGGGGTTACAGCACAAACCATCCCAGGCAGCATGCGCTTCAGCAGAAAGCCGGTCTCTCCGTGGCCATACGCGTTTCGAGCTCCCTCGAGCTCTTGTTCACTGGCAGAAATGAGGCAGGAAACGAAGATTAGAGAACAGCTGCTTTATTTAAATAAGTAATCCCGCCCCAGTGGGCGTTGAAGAGAATGGCCTGATGGTTAAGGTAGTCCAATGATAGCAGCCAAACACAGATTACAACGTTCTTTCACCAAGTGGATTCGAGTCCTGCCACACACTTCACTAAATGGTTTGTATCCCCATTTGGGCGAGAGAACTGCACCTCCCACTGAAAGGCACGCCAATATTTTCCTGAGACTGAGGCCCCCTCCTTTCCAACGAGCGCCTGTGGTTCACGGCACTCAGGATCTGCCCCGACGAGCAGCGGGGCATCTTCGCGACCGGGCCGGCCGCTATTTGTATACCGCAAAAGGTTGCCCCTGAGAAGATGCCTCTCAAGAAGGGGTTACAGCACAAACCATCCCAGGCAGCATGCGCTTCAGCAGAAAGCCGGTCTCTCTGTGGCCATTCGCGTTTCGAGCTCCCTCGAGCTCTTGTTCACTGGCAGAAATGAGGCAGGAAACGAAGATTAGAGAACAGCTGCTTTATTTAAATAAGTAATCCCGCCCCAGTGGGCGTTGAAGAGAATGGCCTGATGGTTAAGGTAGTCCAATGATAGCAGCCAAACACAGATTACAACGTTCTTTCACCAAGTGGATTCGAGTCCTGCCACACACTTCACTAAATGGTTTGTATCCCCATTTGGGCGAGAGAACTGCACCTCACACTGAAAGGCACGCCAATATTTTCCTGAGACTGAGGCCCCCTCCTTTCCAACGAGCGCCTGTGGTTCACGGCACTCAGGATCTGCCCCGACGAGCAGCGGGGCATCTTCGCGAACGGGCCGGCCGCTATTTGTATACCGCAAAAGGTTGCCCCTAAGAAGATGCCTCTCAAGAAGGGGTTACAGCACAAACCATCCCAGGCAGCATGCGCTTCAGCAGAAAGCCGGTCTCTCCGTGGCCATACGCGTTTCGAGCTCCCTCGAGCTCTTGTTCACTGGCAGAAATGAGGCAGTAAAACGAAGATTAGAGAACAGCTGCTTTATTTAAATAAGTAATCCCGCCCCAGTGGGCGTTGAAGAGAATGGCCTGATGGTTAAGGTAGTCCAATGATAGCAGCCAAACACAGATTACAACGTTCTTTCACCAAGTGGATTCGAGTCCTGCCACACACTTCACTAAATTTCTGCCAGTGAACAAGAGCTCGAGGGAGCTCGAAACGCGTATGGCCACGGAGAGACCGGCTTTCTGCTGAAGCGCATGCTGCCTGGGATGGTTTGTGCTGTAACCCCTTCTTGAGAGGCATCTTCTTAGGGGCAACCTTTTGCGGTATATATATATATATATTATACATTACAGCACGTTATACATTATACATATACTACAATTCACTGAGGTATTTTGATTTTGAGACTAAGTACAGGAATTAAGACGAGAGTTCCTTTGCAAAGCAAAATAAGGATGAATAAACTCAGAGTAGCCCTTTAATGTAGAGCAGGGATGGTTTTATTCCTTTTCCTACCTTGTCACAGTTTTCTCTAACTCAAATTTAAATACTTTTCCCTCGCTACTTCTTATAAAACAGTTATGGTCTTGTAGAATACATTTGAAATTCATACTGTGAAAATAGCCACACCATTCATGCAGTTTATAGATTATGCAAAATACATTTAGAGCCCTTTAATGTAACTGAGTTTCGAAAGGAGACGTAGTTCAGAGTGTATGATAACAGGCAGAAAGATTTTTACCTTCTTTGAAAGACAGTGCAGCGGCAGAGTAAATAAATATGCTGCTTAAAATATCTTGTTGTTGATGAATGGCTGTGAATTTTCAGAGAAGAATTGCCTTGAAGAAGAGCTGATAAATTGTTTTTTCATTTAGTGCATTCATTTTCAGCATTTTAACATCTCAAATTAATTGTAATAATATTACAGTCGGGTAGTGGTGTAATTGTCTTCATGCAGGGGAGTAGTGATGTCGCGAGCAGATGCTAATAAAACATTAGAGATACATTTAATTAAATTACCGCAGGCTTATTTGCATTAAATATTCCTCAATAAGAGAGAGAAATGTGGCTGGGAAGGTAACACGCTCAAAGTGCTAGCAATGATGCTTAAAATACTTAAAAGGATGCTTGGTGTTTGTTACACGTGTCAGTGTTTTATTACATGTACAACATTTATTGTAATGTAACATGGGGCATATTTCTCGACAATAAATACAAAGAAATACAGCCCCTGCCATCTCCATTTAAGATAAGGTTTAGCAGAGAACTGATCTATGATGTAATGCTCAGTGTTGGAACTCGCCATATTCATACCATATAAGGTGGTATGGTTTCATAACAGTTTCATAAAGTGTTGCATTTTAGAGCATTATGCTTTTGTATATGTCCTCTAGTGTGTGGTGAAACCTGTTTCTGTTAAATGCTTGAACTCTAATGCTCAAAACCAAACAATACTGCTTCATGAGGGAGGCCACCTAAACCATTTCACTAATGTTTAAAAGTTAGACAGTGCCACATATCAGTCTTTCCTTCACACAGGCCCTAGCCACAAGCCTTGGTGCTGCCAGCAAGCTCCAACAGAATGTTGTCTTTCCAGTAGATTTTCCACATTCATTTGGGGAATTTAGATATTTTAGGCTGTCATCAGGCAGGATGAGCAATTAAGTGGTTAGTGCAAATTATTTCCACTGTCCTAACAACCTAGGAGTGGTGTCTCACTGCCTCCACACCTCCCTCACAACCACAACCACAACTTTAAATTGACCCTATCAATCCATTCACAACCCAAGACATCTCACTTCCTAGTCTGCACATCCCCAGGCACCATACCCACCTCTTGAGCTCTAACCTATTCCTCAACTCTTTCTATCTTTAAGCCTTGCCTCTGCTTTATGGGACACTATTGCACCTCAAGAAGGAGAGATGTGGACGTTTTCAAAATCATGACTGCATTAGCTTACCAGATCCCTATTCACAAGCATACGTTAGATTCAAGTATCTCATTCCTCCTGGATCTACCTCTGCTGCTGCTCCTGCACAGTACTCCCTCCCCTTGCTTACATCAATGCCGGTGTAGTAAGTGGAATGTAGTGGAAAGCTGAACTTTTTTAACACCTCCAGTAATCTGATGAATTATGAATACTTCACAAGATCTTCCAGAGAAATGAAAAGCCAGTTCCACAAATCCTAGATTGGGGGTCGGGGGTATGGCACAGTTATGCAGTTTAGAGAAATTACTGACTGCTTGTCTTCCCTTCCCACTGACTTACAAAGTACAGGTTCTCCATGACATTCATAATGCTTACATAAGCCTCCTAAGTCTAGCTCTTGGCTCATGACTCCCTGTTTGTACCCAGCTATAAGTTCTCAGCCCTTCTTTTTTTGAGAACTTCACAAAGACCTCAGAAAGAGAAAACACTTCATGCAAGCCTATAATTATTTCACTTTTTAAGCTATGCCTTTTATGGGCAAAGTAGCAGTACAAGTGTGATAGGAAACTAGAAAAACAATATACCTCCAATCGTACCATAAAAAGATAATTTTGAACTTAGAACAGTGACACCATTGACAATGTGCTTACAAAGAAGTGCCTGTTTTCTTGTGGAAAATAGTATTTTATCTTCTTCCTCAGGGTGCAGAAAGGAAAGTACTTCTTAGTTGTCCATGTATACTTGTCAAGAGTTGAGGAGGGGGGGGGGGGGGGGCTCCAAGATGCATACTCATGCATTAGAACCAGATACAGATTTTCATTGTGAACAAGTATAAGATTCTGAAGTGTTGGCTATAATGTTATCACACTTTGAAGCTGGAGCAAGCAACCTTGCAAAACCATGTTGCACCAATTAAAGGGGTGAAATACCCTTTTCAGGAAAAACTGCTCAGGGTATAGATTTACTCCAAACAGGGTGGAACAGTGGTTTAGACGGCATGTGAAAATAATTCACTGGGTTTTATTGTCTTCAGCCAGTTCGCTGTTAACTAAGGGATTGGTTTAAATTTTGATGTACAGGGTACTCTGTTGTATAGGCAAAGGAGTACCCTGATTGCCAAATTGATAGGCGCCAGCCTCATCTAGAGATGGATCCCCATTGAATCAGTTGACGAAAGCTGTATCTGGAGGCCCAAAGAAGGAGAGGCCGTCTGAGTAAAGCCATCTCATTGTTGACTCTATTTAGAGTTGACAGTCTGGGTTATTTTCTATTTGTCACTGCCAGGAAAAACCTGACGATGAGGGCATAGAAAACCACTAATGACCTCACACACCTTGGGAGGAAACTCCCAGGGTGTGCAGTCCATTTGTTTTTTGTTTTTCAATAGCAAACTCTCACAGGACTGAATAAGCTACTTATGCCTTATATGAAACAACTGAAGGCAAGCACGGTAGCTCATTGAGGTTATTTGGGATGAAGGGCAGAGGGCCACATGAATACTTATGTTTTATTGACAGCATGTTTTTATGTTCAGACAAATACATTTCCATTTAAAAAATAAAACCTTACTTGTCAACCTTCTTATTTTTGCACTTTTGATGTTCTTGACAAGTAATATGCTGAAACAGAAAAATGCCTTAGAAATGTAAATGTAGGAATACATCTATTGAAGTAGGTAATTTAAATCAGATGCTACTGTAGACTGAGAGCGCAGTGCATTTGAATTTCATTTAAAGCGTGTTTGTATTATTTAAATGTATGCTGAGCTCCAGATGTGTCTGTCCCCTTCGATAGCAGTTGCTATGGGGCTACTAAGTAACAAAGAACAGTGTGATGTATGATTCAGGATATGCTTAATTTGTTATTGTTTATCACCATTTCACTTAGTAGCATATCTTTTTGAGTAAACAAGGGAATGTTCTTGAGAGCTGCAATGGTTGCTTTATTAATGGCTCGTATTAATTAAAATCCCTGTTACTTTTGCCCTTGTGACTGAACTGAATCATCTATCATCACTACCTGGGAAGACGTTAAACCCAATCAGATGCATGTATGTATTGATATTTATGTTGTGCAAGATAAAAACACAAAAACAGTCCAGTATAATTTAGAAGCAATGTGTAAAGTATTTATTCAGCACTTCAAACAGTAGTAACGTGAAAACACAACATAAGAAAAATCCCACACCTATTTAGAAAAATATTGTAAACTTTAATAAATTATTTGACACCAAAACGACAACAATCAGTAGAACTGGAGAAGTGTAATTTCAAAGATTTAAGGTAAGTACAGCGCCTAAAAGCACAATCTGGTTGTGCAAGAGTGATTGAAGGTCACAAGTTCAGGCTGACTGTGATGGAGCGAGGGCCGGATTAAGGGGCCAAGTTAGCTTCGAATGTGCAATGCCATGAGGTCCCTTTGCAGTGGAGGGGGCTGCAAGTAGCAGCAAGAGCGTTTTGGAACGTCCTTGCTCTAGCGTAATAAGCCAGCCGGCTGTCATGGAGGGTGGCTGTTGTAGCGCAAAGATCCTGTAGGGCATCGGCGGGCTGATGATGCTGTAGTGCGGAGTGCAGATCTCATATTGACGGTCGTCGGTAGCTGTTGCTGTGGTGCAGAGAGTCAGGTTTACCGGAGCTTCGCTTTGGCAGGTGGCATGGATGGCAAGATCTTGGCGCAAACAGGGTTTCTTGTGATCGCAAAGATTTCTCCTCTTCTTGGAGAGGGAGTTCAACTGATTCCATACTGAGGGTCTAGGGTGTGTGGACTACCTTTTGGGATCAGGAACTCACTCCAGCAGAGGTCAGAAGGGCTCAGTAGGTCCAGTTGCAGGTCCTGGCAGCAGGTCTGCTGGGCAGATGCATGGATGTCTCTAGATACTATATCCCTGTAGCTCAGTCAGCTGACCCTTGGAGTCACTTCAACCTGGGATGAAAGGTGCAGGTCCAGTCTTCATTCTCAGCTAGCAGGGCAGCAGTGTGGCAGTCCTTCTTGCAGCAGGTCAGCACAGCAGCCCTTATTCTGTTGTATCCACAGGTCCAGAGGTGTACCGAAGAGATGGGTCTGGAGGTCCAATATTGATACTTGTTGCCAGTTTTGAAGTAGAAGGTTCTGGAGGTTTCCACCCCAGAGGAGTTTGGAATTTCCTGCTTTCCTGCCCTGGCCCTAGCTTGTCTCAGGTGTGTAGGTGACAGAACCGCCCCCTTATCAAGTCATTGATGGTCTTTCCTGCCAACACCTATCTCACTGTCTGGGAGCAATATACAAAGACCAACTGCCAGCTACACCTAGTCAAGTGGCCCAGGATACCGACTGCAGGTACCAAAATGCTTGGGGCAAGAAAATTCCAACTTTCTAAAGTGAAATTTTAAGAATTGTGACTTCAAATTGAACTTGCCATTAAAGAGGGTTTTAAATAACAATTCTTTAGACACCAAACTCAACACCCTTACCTGCTCCCAATTGAACATTATCACCTATTAAATGTGATAAGGTAACCCAATTTTATCCTATGGGAGAGGCAGGCCTTGCAGTAGTTAAAAAACTAATTTAAGAGTGCGTCACTACCAGGACATGTAAAACTTGAAAATACATGTCCAACTTTTCAAATACACCGCACCATGCCCTACTGGCTGTTTAGGGTCTAAATTAGGGGTGACTTATATATATTAAAAAGGAAGGTTTGTGCCTGGTAAAAGATGTATTTTGCCAGGTCAAAATGGCAGTTTAAAACTGCATACATAGATTGCAATGGAAAGCCGGAGACATGTTTAAAAGGCTACTTAAGTGGGTGGCACAATAAGTGCTGCAGGCCCACTAGTAGCATTTAATATACAGGTCCTGTGTACATGTGGTACTACTGTACTAGTGACATACACGTAAATTAAATGTGCCAGTTACATGTAAGCCACTGTTACCAGGTTTTAGGGAGTGAGCACACACACTTAAGCACTGGTTTAGAGTGGTAAGGTGCACAGTGTCTTCAGGCCAACAAAATAAGATCAGCAAAAATGGAGGAGTAAGGTTAAAGATTTGGGGTAAGACTACCTACCCTAAGGCTGACTGGTGAAACAACAAGGTTAGGACACAATGTAAGATGGTTTAGATCAAAGGCAGATTTTACACATTTCTAATCCACAATTTATATTTCATGCTTTTCATCAAATTTTACATATTTTTTACAGTTTTAGACTCAGACAGATTAAGTGACTTGTCGAAAATCATACAGTTTTAATCGGGTACCATAGTCGAGTTTGTGTTACAAAGGACAGCAGGTTTCAAAGTCAACATCTCATCCATTACACTACATCCAGTGGTGTTGCTGCACTTATTTTACTGGGTCTAAGTGCATCTTTTCACACTTCACATTATCTCGCTCTCATTCTTGGCTCCGCCCATATATGTGTTCAGGAAAGGGCATTGAAATAGATACCCTCACACCTCTCAGATGAGGTCCAGATTATCTCTCTTTTCCCTTACCTTTTTTACCCTCCCTGTTCTTTCTAGACTTTTTCAGGGGTTGACTATCATTACTCCATTGTTCAACCCTTGGTGCAATTTCTTCACTAACTTATTCAACTACACAGGCAACACCCAAACCATCCTGAAACTGAAGAAATTACCTAATTCAGTCACTTTCTTCTTGCGTTGAACAATTGGATGGCCCAAATCATCTAAATATGTACTCCAATATGACTGCAGACCTGACATTCTTCCTTATTCTGAACTAACGACCAGTTGGCCAGTGCAGCTGTACCTTCCACCTACTCCTTTCAGGTGCACTGAAATCTCACCACAGGTCAACTCAGTAGTGAAATATTAGATCTCTGAAGCAGATCTATCCTTTTCTGAGATTCCAGCTACAACTGCAAACTCCGATAAATCTCTCCTGCTCTTTCTTGAGCTACCACAATGGACACTGTAGGGGCACATTTTATCTTTTGTGAAGGCTTCAGCAGGTTCCGCTTCTTCTGCATCTCTAAAGATGTAACTGTAGCTCTCCAGCCTTTAAAATTAATCAATCCATTGGCTGTATGGTTCCCTGCCAGCCTAATGAAAGACACATCAATATTTTCAAGTGATAGGTCCAATATTGCTATAGCAGGAGTTGCGCGGCGACTACCCTTAATTTGGCTTTCACTCAGTGGTTGATCCCTAAATTCTACAAATCACGCTTGGTTGGAGTCCTGTTCATGGTTCACATCCTCAGACTGTGGAATCCTTCCCTACTTAGCATCTACTGTTCGAGGAACCTCTCTCATTGCAGAATCTAAAATATTAGGCTGTTCCCCACATTTAGCATTTCATGGAATTCCAACTGCATGCATGCTTCCAGGGTTTCCATGATTATTCTCATGTCATTTAATCCATCACTGATCATCTAGTATTAATGCACATCACTGTTTTCACAAATGACATCCTCCTCCCATACATCTTCTAACCACCTTTTGCAATCACTGGACAACAAAGCTGTGCAACAAGGCTACAGTGTTGGTCAGATTTGTGGTAAATAAATACTAAATAACAAAAACCATAAAGAATAAAACTTCTCGCAAGGCCTTACTTGACATGCTTAGTAGAGGACTGTTGTCTGCATGGGGGTCTCAGAGAAGAAAACTACATGGATGCCTAATCCTCAGCTAACTATGGACTGATGCAGATAAAAAGGCCGTAGCTTTCAATTTTATTGCCTGTAATAAAGTTTTACCAATGCTAGGGGAGGGTTGAGTAGATGCCAAGCAGTTGCCCTTGCTGACACCATGGAGAGAGCGAGCCTAGAGATTATAATCCAATTCCACTGAAACAATCCAATAGTACATACCTTTTATCAAGACCTTTCGGTGTGGAATGTGTGGGCAGCATTTTCATCCTTTGCAAAGAACAGTTTCATTCATAATTCATCACCAGTGTGACATAAATAGCACAGGTCAAGAAGAGAAAAGTTATGTTACGTCATGAACAGGGTACAAAGATTACCCAACAAACTCAAAAAGGAGAAGAGGAAAAGAAATCTAGGTTAAATGAGTACCCACGGATGAGGAGGAAGAGCAAGGCGTATCTCCTGTTGCCCTCACACATCCCGAAGGGTGTCATGCTTCATCATCGGACATTTGCTCCTCATAGGACCGGTGCTGCAATTCCCTACGGGTTCCCCGAAGGGTCACTTTATCGGAGATCTTTTTCAGAGAATGTCGGATGGTGCATGCGGGTGTGTGGGTACTAAAAGGAGGGTAAGGAGAGTGCGTGCAAAGTGAGATAAGTTGTTAAGAGAAGATAGAATCAGATCAACCCCCATGGGTAAAATATTACCCCAACAGGCACACTGTGCCTGGGTGTTGCAAGTTGACATGTTTTGCGCCTCTATTGCCACGGAGGTCATTGGCGCTCCATCAGGACCAAAAATAAGAGAATTAGTCTTGTGCACATTAAAATAATCATAAAAATAAATACCCTCAAAAAGAAACAGGCAGGGCCAGGACGCTGTATGCCCTACAGTGTGGCTAGTAGTGGAGGCCGCTCCTGAAACACTAACCCAGCACTCTAAGGAGAATTATTCCAAAGGCTAGAGGCGATGGATACCCGCGCCTGGTCGGGAGTTTTTTGCGGGTGCTGACAGCCGTGCACCTACCCCGTCCCGTAGTTCTTCCCCGGTTAGGAAGAACTACAGAACAGACGCAACACAATGGGCGCAAACTGATGCTGTTGATAAATTGTGACAGGCTAACCGCCGTATCTCCGCCAGAAAAAGATGACCGATATTGGATGCTAGGTAAAACGGGATTTCGACATTTGGATTAAAATAATCCTTTTGGGGCAATTAAGCTTTGTCTATAGGAGGCTGCCTTGGGTGGGAGTGACTCATTCCCTGTACCACACTGATGAAAATAGAAACGGATCCTTTGACAATATATTGGTCCTGAAGTAGTCCTTAGGGACGAAACGCGTTGGCGACACTTGTTTCCTTTTAAAAGAAGATTTTTGAATAAAGAAAAGTGATACAAGACCTGCTGAATGGATCTGAAATTTTGTTAATTTTGACTTTTTTTTTTATTGAGTGGAGTGCTGGACCATTTTGTCTTAGGTTGTGGGGTTTCCCGTAGGAGCCTGAAGGGTATGGAGCCTCAGGTCCCTTGCACCCAGAGAAGTAAATTAATTACAACCCAACTAATGAATGGTGCGGTCATTAGTGACCCATACCCTGTGCTCTCCTTTTGTTAATATAGTTTTTGACCATTTACAGGAAAAAGCACAGAGCAGGAGGGTACTAAATCTAAACTGAACGTATATTTTTCTTGCCAGGAATGGTTGGATGTCATCCAGGAATGGCTCTATTATGTACTCATCATTTGTTGTCAGAAATTCAGCTGTAAAATGTCCTGAAGCCGAACTCCCTTGGATGGCTGCAATTTTGTTTATTCAATAGGTTTTTAACAATTGCAAAACACGCTTTCTCAGGATTACTCCAGAGACTTGGTTTTCCTAGCCTACTGCATTCATCCTTTATATGTGCAAACCCAGGGGTTTTTTCTACACCCGGGAAACCCAATAGTTCTTTTAATTCTGATCGATAATCTGCCAGTTCCGGGGTCACCCACAGTCTGCGCCAAAAATGTAGGGGTCAGAGACCAGTCTGATACCGATTGGTCTGTTTCCTAAATCCAGCCGTAGGGGGATAAATGGGGTACTGGAAGGGAGACCCAAAATCTGTCTCATAAAGCTCTTCTCTACTTTACTCACATCACTACCGGAACAGTGACCCCATAATTCAGCCCTGTACATTGTCACACCTTGTAAATCTCTGCTATAGGCCCAGCGGGTTTGGAGGAGGAATTTCTAAGTAATTTTGCATTTCCCCCAGTAGTCTGAGCTAACTTAAGTTATTTGTGGCCCCTACTCCATGTGTTCTGTCAGGGTGACACCTAGATAATCGAATACCCACACCCTCTCCAGCATAGTGCCATCTAGACGAGGGTTGGAGCGGGATGTCTTGGCTGGGTTGAAGACTATAAACTTGGTCTTCAGAATGTTAATCTCCAGCCCCCTGTTGTTACAGAAGATAACAAAGCTATCTAAAACCCTCTGTATCCCCCTCTGCGACTTTGACATTAGAAGGATGTCATCCGCAAACATCAATGCTGCTACCTTTATACTTGCTAGCTTAGGGACGTCATTGTCCTTAACATCAGTAAGTTGGGCTACCAATGCATTGACAAAGAGGCAGAACAGGGTAGGTGCGAGCATACATCTCTGCCTTACACCTCCTTTTCCACAGCGTACTTGGGCAAAGTTACCTTTGTGCAATCTCATGAGCATACTTAGGAGGTAGCGGGGGATCCCCATGTCTCTGAGTACCCCCCATAGTTTTAACTCTGGGCACCAAATCAAAGGCTGTCTTCAGAGCCACGAAAATTAAATAAAGGCTGCCCCCCTCTATTCTCACTGTTTTCCAAAATATAAGTTGGAGTCTATATATTTGGTCGACTGTGGAAATGTTCTTTCTGAATCCGGCTTGGTATGGGCTCAAGATTTCGTGTTCTTCCATCCACCCCTGGAGATGATCAAGAAGTACCCTTGCAAACAGTTTTTGCGTGATATCGATCAAACTGATCGGTCTACAGTTTGCAGGCAGAAGTCGAGAGCCCTTTTTTAAAACTGGAACAATTTCTGCCCCTGTCCAGGATTTAGGGATCAGCATACCTTTCATGATAGCATTGAATAAAACCCATCGGTAAGGACCCCATATTTTGGTTCTTCCCAAAAAAGGTCACCTGGAAGCTTATCCAATCCCGGTGCTTTGCTGGAGGGAAGGTTGTTTATTGCATTTAAAACATCAAGCAGGGTGATCTCAGCAGCTTCTTCGTGAGTGGTCCTTGGTGGAATTGTGGGTGTCTCATCAAGCTGACAGGCTTCTTCATTAGTGGTCCTTGGGGAAATTGTGGATGTATTATCATGCAGCCTGGGTGCTTCCTTTGTGGTATATAGGGCCTGGAAGTGAGCTTCCCACGTTTCTACTGCTATGTTCCAGTTGTATTGCTGGGTTGCCTTTACTACTGCCTGTACTAACTATGGACCTGAATTCCTTCATGTCTGGGTTCGATAGGGTGGTTTTTAAGGCGTCCCATTTATTCAATTCCCAGGACTGTTTTGCTAGACGGGTCGTCTCTTTATACAACACCCGCATGTGTTAAGTTAGTGACTTATCTTTAGCTTTAATAGCCTCTAGCAAAGCCCGTTTTGCTTTTCGGCAATTATCCTTGAACCAAGGTCGTGTGACCCGTTTTTTTCATCTTGCATTGTGTTTTTGGTCAAATATACCGGCTAGTTTAGATACCAGACTTGCGTGTAAATCTGCAACTTTGTTGGTAGATACTGAGTTACCCGCCACTGCAGCAGCTGCTCCAATTTCTAAAAGGACTGTATAGTAAATGTAATCCTTCAGAAGTCCAACACTTTCTATATGGTTGCACAGACTGGAGTGGGAATAGTACATTTTACCCATCTGAAGTCCAGCGCTTTCCCTACTGTTGCACCGACTGGAGTGGGAATAGTAAATTTAGCCCCTGTGAAGTCCAACTCTTTCCCTATTGTTGCACAGACTGGAGTGGGAACAGTATATTTAGCCCCTCCGAAGTCCAACGCTTAGCATACTTTGCATAGACTGGTGTGGGAATAGGAAATCTAACCTCTACGAAGTCCATCGCTTTCCCTACTGTTGCACAGACTGGAGTGGGAATAATAAATCTTGCCCCTCTGAAGTCTAACGCTTTCCCTACTGTTGCAAAGACTAAAGTGGGAATAGTAAATCTTACCTCTCCGAAGTCCAATACCTTCCCTACTGTTGCACAGACTGGAGTGGAAATAGTAAATAGAACCCCTACAAAGTCTAGTTCTTTATTGTTGCACACACTAGATGGTGAATAGTAAATTTAATGCTCCCGAATTCCAACGCTTGCCATATGGTTGCACAGACTGGAATGGGAATTGTAAATTTTACCCCTCTGAAGTCCAACACTTTCCCTACTGTTGCACAGACTGGAGTGGCAATAGTAAGTTTAATCCCTCCGAAGTCCAACGCTTTCTATACTGTTGCACAGACTGGAGTGGGAACAGTACATTTTATCCCTCTGAAGTCAAACGCTTTCCTTACTCTTGCACAGACTGGAGTGGGATTTCTAAATCTTACCTCTCCAAAGTCCAATGCTTTCCCTACTTTTGCACAGAATGGAGTGGGGATAGTATATATTAGTATCACTTCCCAGTACAAGACTTCAATACTTTCTCAATATTGTTTAAATATATCTATTGTTATTATTTGTTTATTGTTTACCTCTATATTATTTGTTTATAAATGTGTGTGTGTGTGTGTGTGTGTGTGTGTGTGTGTGTGTGTGCGTGTGTGTGTGTGTGTGTGTATATATATATGAATTCCAAAAGGCTCTCTCCCACTTCCAGGACGGCGAGGAAGAAGCACACGGACACCAATTCGTGCTTCGCATGTTTTAATAAAGATCAGCACCCACACAACACGCCATTACGCGTTTCAGCCACCAGATGGCCTTGATCACATAACGTAACTGCCGCTTCATTAACCTTTATATTTAGGAGCACTCTATGACCTCGTGATGCTTGTGTTAGATAAACATAGAAAAAATACTCTAGTTTAAATGGCAAATATAACAATGCAATATCTGTACAAATACAGGCAATGTTAGTGATTGTAGCAGCATGGGTCTATGAAATTCCGTGGTAATAATCTTGAATGGTGTCTGAACATGACTTATGTTAAACTCTTGGAAAACTTAACAGACCATGTAAAAACATTGTAAGCTTCATGATTCAAATGTGCAAATTTAGCTTGTGCAAATACGCAGAATAATAGTGCAAATCTTAATTATTAAAGTGCAAAATGTGCCTTTAAAGTGCAAGAATGCAAAGGTGCAAAATACGCAACAATGGTGCAAAATGCAAGCAAATATATTGTATATACTCACATAGCAGCTATATTCTGAAACTAATTCATACAGTTAACTAATACACGGTCTGAATTCTTTACAATTTTTCAACAAATGTTAAAATGTATCAAATTACAAACTCATTTCATAAAACCCGAAATTGCTTCGAAAGATCTGTTGCCTATGTAAAAAATCATAAAAACTGGTCAAAAGTGAAGAAAGTGCAAATAATAATAGAATAGCAACACAAGCGAGGAAAGAAAACCAACAGAAACAGGGAAATGATATTAAAACACTTATCATATGTGTGTGTCATCATGTTGACATGTACACGTTAAATTCAGCTACTCCCCTAAATCCTTCGAATAATGTATCTACGGTATAAGTTTTAGGAATATTTAATAGGTCAACTTTCACCTAAATTATAATGCACATAATGATGAAAGGAACCTTGCTGGGGGATTCATTAGATGTGTAGAGCCGGAACGCTCCAACATACGAGGAAGAGATTTTTAATTTTCTTCTTTCTTTTTTTCTTTTTTTCTCTTCTCTCTTTTATTTCCCTCTTTATCTCTTCACTTTCCTGAACTATACCCATTTAAAAGTTCAAAAGACAAACTAAGAGAAAAACAAAATCAAACACAACATAAAAGAAACAGATTAATTCAGTGACTCAATAAATAGTCAACTCTCAAACAATATTGATATTGATGAGGATACAGGTTTAGTACAGGAACTGATCAGTGAAAAAGCTTCTATTGACAGGATTGCCAATGCACGCACTGTGATTCTTAATCAAATAATGCAAAAATATTGAAATAATGTTTTTGTACAGTTATGGCCTACAAATACTCAGATAAAATTGTGTAAGTCCTCAGTGTTGTTTAACCCTGTTGGGGCTTTGCTATCGAATTCGAGTATGTATTTAGTTTCGAGTTGTCATATTGCTTTCTCTCTATTGCCCCCTCTTCGCTGTGCGGGGACACTGTCGACAACAAAGTATTTCAGGCCACTGAGATCATTGTTGTGTTGTTTTTTGAAATGACGTGCTACAGGGTAGCTGGAGTCATTGTTCACAATTGCCCTTAAATGCTGTAAAATTCTGACATGGGCTTGTAATTTGGTGCTCCCAATGTAATTCAAGCCACATGTACAGAAAAGGACATAAACCACGAATTCGGATCTACAAGTAAAGTGGCCCTTAATTTGTCTAGGGTTAGCACTGAATGGGACTGCGTATTCAGTAGTATTTTGACCAAATTTACACGCTCTGCAACTGGTACATTTGAAGAACCCGTTTTTGGGTTTTAACCACGAACAGCTAGTATGGGCCAGGATGTTCGGTCTCATGAGCTCTCCTTTCATGGTTCTTGCCCTTCTAAACGTCAATACTGGTTTAGAGGGTAGCGTTGGGGCCAAAACACCATCCGTTAGCACAATCGGCCAATTTTTATTAACAATGGCCCTGATCTTGTGGTGCTGTTTGTTAAATGTCGTAATCAATCGTGGTACATTGGAGATTGCGCTATTGGGGATATCAACTGTATTATGTCGGCTCATGTCGACCGATTTTTCTTTGAGCAGTGAGTCCCTGGGGATGGATTCCACCTTTTTATAGGCTTCCCTGAGGATCCCCTCAGAGTAACCTCTTTGCCTCATCCTACTCATTGCCTCCTCTGAGCATTTGGCTCTCTCCTCTGGTATACTACAAATACGTTTAATACGGAGGAGTTCCCCATAGGGAATGCTTTTTATGAGGTGTGGTGGGTGGGCACTGCTGGCGTGTAAGATAGAGTTGCCAGCAGTGGGCTTTCTGTACAGACATGTTTCTATTTGGTTCTCGATAATCGTGATTTTGGTGTCTAAAAATTCGACTGATGTATTGTCTATATTAAAAGTGAATTTAAGATTAAAAGTGTTGTTGTTTAAAACCTCAATAAAATTCATCACACTTTCACGATCACCTTTCCAAACCATAAAAACATCGTCAATGTATCTGAACCACTTTGCAATTTTGGATCTAAACACATTAGCATGGGTTCCCATGAGAACCTGCTCCTCCCACCAGCCGACATGCAAGCAGGCATAGCTGGGGGAGAAGCAAGCTCCCATGGCGACTCCCCTCTTATTGGTAATACAAGTCATTTTCAAACATAAAATAGTTATTGTTCAATGCCCAGTGAATAAGTTCTAAAAGCATAGCATTGTGACTGTAAAATTTGATGTGTCTGCAGTCCAAGTAATGTTTAATGGCAGCAATTCCTGTATCGTGTTCTATGCTAGTATACAAAGACTCTATATCAAGAGTCACCAACAAGAAATCCTCACGCCATTTAATTTTAGCTAGTTTCCTGATAAAGTCACCAGTGTCCTTAACGTAAGTAGGTAAATCACGAACTAATGGCTGCAAGAAATAGTCCACATACTTACTCGTATTTTCACTGATGCTCCCGATAGATGAAATGATGGGTCTGCCTGGTACCGGCTTCACTCCTTTGTGGATTTTTGGTATCAGGCGAAATTTGGGAATAATCGGAAACTCATTGAAAAGAAAATTAAATTCATTGCTTGAAATCAATCCCTGCCTTTTGTAGGCGTGTAGCATTTTCTTCAGGGATTCCTTTGAAGTATTGTATATTTTCATGCTGATTTTTTCATAGCACTTGGTGTCTGAAAGTTGCCTTTTCACTTCAGTTCTGTATTCTTCCTTGGGCCAAATGACAACATTGCCTCCCTTGTCAGACATGCAAATTACTAGGCCAGGATTGTTGTTCAATTTTTGAATCAAATTCTTGTATTGTAAATCCTGTTGTTTTATTCTCTTACTGTTGGAACTTGTGGCCCGATAGAGGTCTTTTAAATCATTGGTCACCATCTCTTGAAAAATATCGATAGCGTCCTTGGGCATCATAGGGATAAAATTTGATTTGCCTCTAAATGGACTTAGTCCGGCACAGGATTCTGTGCCGATGATTGATGCAAGTCTGTCCTGTGAGGGCCGTGTGTCAACTGGCTGACTAAGGGAATCAGAGTCCATGTTGTTTATGTCAGCCAAGATGATGAGTAAATGCGCGTCAGCAGCTTCCAGATTGAATTCGTTGGAAGTTGTTGTATTGTCTTCGGGGACCGCATTCATTTTGTTGCCGGTTTTAATGGTGAAGAATTTCTTTAATTTCAACTTTCTGGCGAAGTTGAACATATCCGCTCTAGTTTTGCAATAGTTGAAATTATTGCCAGCGCAGTATGAGAGGCCTAAAGATAGGATATTTTCCTCTGCAGCAGTAAGTTCGAGCTTTGAAAGATTTACTATGGTGTTGTTGTTGTTGTTTTGACCACCTTTTAACGTCTTCGCCATTGCGTTCTTCTGCCTCTTTGCGCGGCGGGCCTTTCTTCTGGCATTGCGTTTTTTGTTTTGTTTTGCCCTGCGGATGCTTGTGGATTCCGCGGCCTCAGGGTCTGACGGCGGTCCTCGGCTAAAAAATTTAGCTCTTCACCAGGTTGTAAAATGCTGGACTTCGAGAAGCCCCGGACCAAATCCTCACCTTCGCTGCCGCTGCCACTAGTCAAGGAAACAGAGTCTCCTGTGTCTGATTCTATTGGCATGCCCTGTTCACTACTGTTGATGGATACTTCACGATTGGTAGTGGCCAGTTTGTCCGAGCGACTCTTCCTTGCGCTATCATAGCGACGAGCAAAAGTGAAGATCTGCCCAAGCTCGTAATCTTCTCTGTCCCTGGTGAACTTGCGTAATTTCCACAACTTGATTTTCTCTTGTTGTTTACTGATCCTATCCTCAATTTCTTTTCTTTGTTTGAGTATTTCTTCTTTTTCTGGTCGTCCGTTGAGTTGTTCATTGATCTCATCTATCTTTTTGATGAGCGCATCACGATCGATTCGGGCATATTTGATGAGAATTTTGACCGCGTTCATAGACGCATTGAGATTGTTGTCCGCCCACTTGTTCTGCTTGGGTTTTCGGATCAGATAGAACCTGCTCATCAGAGCCTCACTAACCCAGCCAGAACGTTACCCCCTCCCTAGAACCTATTTACAATCCTGCAACCACATATATCTATCACCTAAGGACAGGGGATTCCTACTATACATACCAAGACCTCTTACAATCGGCGGCCTCGCGATCCCATACGAATCCAGACCTCTCTGCCCATACGACAGTATCACAAGTGGCGGCCTCGCGGTCCCATACGAACCCAGACCTCTCTACCCAGACGGCAGTCTCAGCACAATCGGCGGCCTCGCGATCCCATACGGATCCAGACCTCTCTGCCCATACGACAGTATCACAAGTGGCGGCCTCGCGGTCCCATACGAACCCAGACCTCTCTACCCAGACGGCAGTCTCAGCACAGTCGGCGGCCTCGCGATCCCATACGGATCCAGACCTCTCTGTCCATACGACAGTATCACAAGTGGCGGCCTCGCGATCCCACCCGGATCCAGACCTCTCTGCCCATACGACAGTATCACAAGTGGCGGCCTCGCGGTCCCATACGAACCCAGACCTCTCTACCCAGACGGCAGTCTCAGCACAGTCGGCGGCCTCGCGATCCCATACGGATCCAGACCTCTCTGCCCATACGACAGTATCACAAGTGGCGGCCTCGCGATCCCACCCGGATCCAGACCTCTCTGCCCATACGACAGTATCACAAGTGGCGGCCTCGCGGTCCCATACGAACCCAGACCTCTCTACCTAGACGGCAGTCTCATACGACAGTTCATCCTATGGTTACCATAACATACAAAAAGGGAATCAGTCTCACTATTCATCAGATCACACAAGGATTGCCAGTTCGAGCATAGCCTGTTCTCAGGTTCGAGGGGCTCCTCTTTCCCTTATTCAGTTACCACTTACCTGATCAGGGTTAACATCTGTTCATGTAGCCGCAGCTGACTAGAAGAATAGGCTACCCTCTTATACAAGAACACGCAGCACATGTTCGTTCACTACAAACTGGATACTTTATTACTCATTACATACACAATCACATAACATTACGATATAACACATAACCTGCAAAGAAAAGTGAAAGATTAAGTTGTACACTCTAATAAGAAAGGGTCGACATCACCTTAGTAGTATGTAGCCTGCACTCAGTAGTCATCTAGGTTCCCTTCTCGTCTGTGCCTCGGCTCGCCTGGAATCACCCTTCTCCGAGTCACTGGGACCTCTTCCTTATCGGCTACTCTCTCCTCTCTGGCTATTCTGCTAGGAAAGCATCTGTCTCTCGGTTCTTCTCCACCTTCAAGATGGCGTCTGTCTTCCCTGGAATAAGTAGTAGCTTTACTGCTAACGGCTAGATGCCGCCTACGGACTGAACATGTAACTGCCTCAGACTTTCACTAATATAGAGGTGCATTTCCTCATGGAAAATTCCGGCCCGTAACCTGCCGCCCACCAAATTCTTGTACCTCCCCGTACCAAGGACACGTTCCCAGCCGGCCGGCCTGATGTAGTGTCTTCGGCATGAAGAAAAATACAATCCTTCGATAAGGGCCGGCCTGAACCGGTTCTCTCCAAGCGAATAACACCTCATAACTAAAACATTACTTTTGACCTAGAAGCATCCCAAGCTGCCGGAGCAGAAAGAAAGATGGAGTCTCTCCCGTTTGAGGCCTACCAGGCCTGAATTCAGCACAGCTCCATGAAATACGCTCACTACAGGACAGGTTATCCCTAATACTAACGAATCTATCCCCTAGGCTATGTGTGCAAGCCCTGATCTATGGGGAAGAGCACAGAATCATGTCGAAGTGCCTAGTAAATAGGCTCCATTCACTACTCTAACCCTTAGGCTTGAATGGTAAGAGACTGAAGTCACATTCAATCATTGTGCCTCACAAGAAGGCCGGGAAAATCGAGCAGAACATTTCACCCTTGACTTCAGTCTATTATACATTCATTAAACAGAACTAATATCTGTGGAAGAATAATATGAAACAAGACTAACTGATCTATGTCTAGTACCAGGTGTGCAGAATTGAAGTAGTGAAGGAATACACTGAATAAAGCAACAGATAGAAATCAAAATGCCGATAGCAATCAGAATACCTCCTAATATTTGACGTAACAAATGCAAATCAGGTAACCAATTAAAGAGCCAGTCAAACCAGCCCTGGTCAATGTGTTTTCTAACTTCTTCTGTCAAGTCATGTAATTTATCAATGTGAACTTGAATGGATTTTGTATGATCCGACAAGTTAAAACAACTTAGACACTCAAAATCAGAACAATCGTGTCCATGTTTAAGCAAAAGATAATCAATGGCCGCTCGATTTTGCAAGATAGCCCTTCGTTCACCCTGGGCGTCTAATAGCATGTCAGACAGGATTGTAGAAGTATGATTGATGGATTTTACCATCCAGCAGGCCATTTTCCCAATAGATTTGGCATTATAAACTGCCAAAGCAGGAACGCCAACAATTGAAACAGCCAGGCTAAGGTATTCAGACTTGGAATATAAATGCAAAGATGAGTCACAATCCTCCTGTAACCTCACTGTATCTCGAATCACACGAGAGTTGGTATTCGGATGTGATGAGAACATTAATAAGCTCAGTCTAGTAATGGCACAAGGGCCTCCAGAAATATTTGCGGGGATATATGGCCAGGAAGTATTACCACATGAGAAAAGCCATCCGGCAGGTAGTAACATCGTGCGATAGTGACTGGGGGTAACTACCATACTCTTGCAAGTCATGTTATTCTGAACAGAAGTACATGTTTTCGGTGTCCTTTGAAGGCACAAAGTTCGTTCATGAGCGGTGAATGAAGTGGCACCTTTCAATTTTAAACGCATACATTCAGAAATCGCACTAGGATCACAAGTAAGGAAAAAACATAAATCACCTTGTGTGATATTATAGGTAACTATTTGGGACTGGACGGGCGGTATCGGGTCTGACAGTACAGTACACAAGGGGCAATACTCATGGGCAGCGAAATCGCCCAGAAGAACATTGGGGCGAGCATTTGAAATATTAAAAATATGAGTCAAAGTCTCCAATGAAGCAGGGACAGCAACCAAACAAGTTGCCAGTATATCCGTCACCGATCCCATCGGTGTCAAGCAGAAATGAGGGGCCTTAGTCACTTGCTTGGCCAATGTAACCCAAAAGTTCGGCGACGAATCCCACGCAGCGAAGGAACGCGACACTCGGGTTCTCAACTCAGCCCGGGTTGATGGGATCCCTCCTCTCTCGTCGTACCAGCCCAAAAGGAGTCCAACGCCGACACATCCTGCAGCAACAGTCCAAAGAATGATCTGAAAAAGAATCAAATACAGGCATTATTCATTCTCGTAAGTAACATTTGTCAGCCGGGACTGCTTCCCAGCTATCTTTCCCTGGTCTCATAACTAAAATGGTGTTGTCTTGACCGGTTGCAATCACTTCTGCTTGTTCAGGGGGATTCTTAGGCGACTGCACCCAAACTCTGGCCCCAGGATTATCTGTGGAGCCAAAACCTTTCTGGCCTCGTACAGTTAGCAACGTTGGGGCAGTGCCTTTTGTCATCTCACCACTGAAGACAGGCATTATTAGCAATTGAGCCACTCGGTCAGTTTTATGTATCAGTAAGTCAACCTCACTGCTATTCAGCAGGAGCACCTTAATCTCTCCCTGATAATCACTATCAATGATTCCTCCAAGCACCTGAATGCCTTTTACAGCCAGCCCCGATCTAGGGGCAATTAATCCGAAATTTCCAGGTGGTATATGAACACCAACACCGGTTTCAATGATGACTCGATCTTTACTTTTTATAATGGTGTCATCCATGGCATGCAAGTCTAAACCTGCCGACCCTGGGGTCGCTCTACATGGAGCCAAAGCTCCGGGAGTAATCTCCCAGTACATCACAGTCTCTCTGATCTCATTGGGCTTAGCATCAACATTCGGAGGAAACAAACGCATAAGTGGGGATTCAGCATTTAGAAAAGGACGGTTATTCAAAATCAATAGCGCTTGAGGCAAAAAATCTCGCCAATTCTTATACTTGTCATCCGTTAATTTGCGCAATTGGTCTTTCAGCAGGCCATTCAACCTCTCCACAAGACCCGAGGCCTGTGGATAATATGGTATATGAAACACCCATTCAATATTGTTTTCCACACATAATTCCTGTACCAATCTTCCACGAAAATGGGATGCATTATCAGATTGAATTTGGAATGGCACACCATAATACATCATAATCAATTCCAATGTTTTAATAGTATTCAATTGGGTAGCTTGCTTACAGGGAAGGGCCACCAACAGGCCACTGTATGTATCAACAATGGTGCAAACATATTGACAATTCCTACTCATAGGGAGTGGACCAATGTAATCAATCTGCCAAATTTGAGCGGGCAATTTCCCGCGATGTAAATGACCTTTAACAATTTGGGGCACTTTGCGCTGCCTGATATGCTGACAAATGGGACAATGTAGAATAACATTTTTGATTAAATCTAGGGGAATATAAATTCCTCGATCAGCAGCCCACCTGCTAGTGGCTTTCTCTCCAAAGTGTCCTGCTTTCTGGTGGGCCCATTTCGCCAATCCCGCAATATCAGAATCTTGCGTGTCCACCACTGCCTCAGCAATTTTAGATTTCTCATCTGCAATATTATGAAAGAATTTGTCAAGAGCGTCTATCGGGGTATGAGCATCCACATGGAAGATTGTAACAGTACTCTGTGGGAGCATTTCCCAAATCTCCTGCCATAATTCTTTTCCCCACAGTTCTTTTGAATGGATTTTCCAACTATGGGAATGCCAAGTCGGTAACCAAACTGCCAGTCCATTGGCAGTAGACCAAGAATCGGTAAAAATATGACATGTGCCAGGTAGCTCTTGTTTCAGAACTTGATAAACAGCATAGAGTTCAGCAAATTGACTGCTCTTACCCTCACGAGTTGTAGTCAGCAATTTTTGTGTGATCGGATTATAGGACACTGCCTTCCAATGCCGTTTCGTCCCTATGAACCTTGCTGAACCATCCGTAAACCAGACATGGTTTCTGTCCTCTGCGGACAAATCATCAAAAGGTTTACCCCACTTAACAGGAGACTCCTGTACTAAAGGTACGGAACATTCACTCTCAGTTTCAGTTGATGGCGCCCGTGCCACCTGCTCATGCAAAGATGCAACTCCTTTTTGTCCCACACGTGCCCTGTCTTGTATATACCATTTCCATTTAATCACACTCGCCTCTTGAGCGTGTCCAATTCGGTGAGTTTTCGGCGAACTCATAACCCACTGCATGATAGGAATTTCAGGTCGCAAAACTATATCATGTCCCAAAGTCAATTGCTCGGTATCCACCAGAGCCCAATAACATGCAAGTAACTGTTTCTCAAAAGGTGTATAACGCTCACCAGCATCAGGTAACTTTTTGGTCCAGAAACCTAACGGTACCCTACTCCTGCCTTGTTTCTGCCACAAACTCCAATTCGCATAAAGGCCTTGTACAGACACATTCAAATCCACCTCACCATCACATACAGGCCATAAATCCAGAGCATGCTGAATTGCTTCTTTTGCCAGACTAAACGCATCTTGCTGTGGTTTACCCCATTCAAATGCATTCTTTTTACGAGTGACCTGGTACAAAGGGGCCAATATTTGACTCAAATGAGGAATATGCTGGCGCCAAAAACCAAACAAACCAATGAAGCTTTGGGCTTCTTTCCTATTTCTCGGAACTGCAAAATCAAGAATTTTCTGTTTAACCTGAGGGATCACTTCTCGGTGCCCTTCATGCCAATTAATACCCAAAAATTTCACAGCCTGGGACGGACCTTGTAATTTATCCGGGTTGATTTCCCAACCTTTCTCACGCAAGCACTCAATGACTCTATCCAATTGGGTCTGAACTTCCTCTTGTGATTCGCCTTGGATCAAAATATCATCAATATAGTGACATATCTGAATTTGCGGATGAACCGGTACCTCAGCCAGATGCTCTGCCACCAGCCGGTGACATATCGTAGGACTATGCACATAGCCCTGAGGAAGACTTCTAAACGTCATCTGACGCCCGTTCCACGTAAAACTGAATTGTTCCTGACACTCAGGGGCAATCGGAATCGAAAAGAAAGCATTAGCAATATCAATGGACGCATACCATGTACCTGGATGTTTTTGGATTCTTTCAATTAGGGTAATAACATCCGGTACTGCAACAGTCAAAGAGGGTGTGTGTCTATTCAATTCTCGATAATCAACAGTCATGCGCCAAGAATTATCACTCTTACGTACAGGCCAAACAGGATTATTCCAAGCAGAAGTAACTGGGGTTATAACTCCTGCATCCACCAACTCCTGAATAGTGGTACTAATCTCTTCATGACCACCTGGAATACGATACTGCTTCTGACGAACCACTTTTGTCGCCTGGGGAACTTTTATGGGGGGCATTCTTAAACGACCAACCCGTACAGGCCTGGACGATATATAATGTTTAGTTCCAAATTGGTAACATCCATCATCTAAGTGCAAAGTCATTCCTTTCAAAATATCAATTCCAATTATGAATTCTAAGAGTGGCACCACTAATACAGAGTATTCTTTTCTAGGAATTCTACCTATTCTCATTTCAAGTAAAGTTTGAACTGCGGGAGTTTCCTTTCCACCTAATCCGGTAATTGTAAAAGGCTGACCTTTAAACTTCTTTGATTTTCCATGAATAAGAGTGGCCTCCGCTCCTGTATCTACCAATGCTCGGGCCCTTTGGATATTACGATGTTTCCAATAAATATCAATATCTACATAGGGTCTATTATCTCTGTGAGTCCATCTGTGTACTGGAGCTTGACCTATTTCCTAGTCCTTTTTACTGTGTTCCGTGTACCAGGATAAATCAGGATAAAGACTCTCACGTTTCCCAGGTATCGATACCTCCTGTTCATATCCATTTCCATTACGAAATGGATTACTGTTCTCTGCATTGTACTGCGGGTTTCGATCGGCCAATATGTGTCGATCCTCTCTCCTTCTCAACTCAGGGGATTGATCCCTATCATCTCTACGTCTGCTGTTAACATAATCATTTCTCCCCCTCTCTCTTTCCCCCTCTCTCTCCCTGTCTCTCTCACGACGGGGGGATAAATCACGTACATAACGTCGATCATCACGACGATCAGAGTGCCCACAGCGGTCGTCATCACCGCTACCGTCAGAAAAACCACGATCACACTCAGTTGTCCGAACACGCCGGGCACCCTCCTTTCGATCCAAGCCACGTTTGCGAAACATTTCCCACAAACGAAAAGTAGTCTCACCATCAATGTCCTCCTTCCGCACACCATCGGCCATAAGACCAAGAAACATATCACGTCTAGTAAGTTTATTGTCACCAGGAGTACGAGTGTCAGGCCGGGACTGCCGTTCAGGGTTAAACCACTCACCCAACTCACCGAGTTGGCGTACCGATTCCAGCACCACAGATAACATGTTACCAGTCTGATTAATCAATAAAGTCATCATGACCTGCTTATAAGCAACAGGGGAAGAACGAATAATACGATTCCGCACAGAAGATGTCAAGAAACCATCAAGCAACCTGTCGGCAGTATTTAGAAAAATTGCCGTTTTCATCACCTCCTCTTTGAGACGTTGCGCAGCATCGCGCAAAGTATACCACGGTTTGTCATTCAGAGGCCAGTCAGACTCAGTAGGATATTTTCGATTACAACCCTCAGTCACCAATTGAAGCAAAGAAATTTGACCACCAGCATTAAAGTTACGAAAATGATCCTGTACAGTAGAATCCGAACTCAAGGAACAAAACTTCAAACAATCGCCAGCATCCAACATAATGCCAGCAGCGTCCAGTTCATAAAGGCGCACCATCCATGTGAGTAAGGGCTCACCAGCTCGCTGCCGAAATCGCTGCAATATCGCTGCAAAATATCACTAATTTCTTGTTGAGTAAAATCCTCCAAAGAGTCTAAAGCAATACCATTCGGAGCACCGGGAGCCTGCTGCACTTTCCGCCGAAAAACTGGATGCACCGAGACCGCGGGACGAGCATCACAAGGAGCTCGACCAGTACACGTAGAGGAACAATCAGTGGAAGAAGCATCGACCCCGCTCGAAGGACGAGCGCAATCACGGGGTGCACCATCAGAGGCGCAAGAAGCAGATTTACAAGCACGGCCGGAGCGAGAGGACTCGCGCTTGGCAGACTCCTCACCCGAGGAAGGAGAATCACTCGAGTTCCAGATATTACCATCCCATTCATCAGGATTCCAATCCAGTCCGGCTTTCGCCACGACCAGACGCACCTTTCGCGTCGAAACCCGACCACGCCGATTCTTGTATTTATAACGAGCAATTCGCACAGCCGCCCTTTCGGCAATAGTTTGGTACGTCTCAAGTTTGTCAGCAAGCAACTTATTTTGACACCGCAACAAAGTATGAGCATTCTGAATCTCAACAAAGTTCGCTTCCAAATCCTTATGCAAGTTCTGTACCTTCAACAACCTCTCATGCAGAATTCTGTACGCAGACAGAACAATCCAACCTCTGCGCCCCAAAACGGGAAGCTCATCACCCTTAGATACCGGCGCCTTCTGTAAACAAGTAATCACATTAGCCGGCTCCGCCAGCTCCAAAAAAGAATTCCAATTCTCACTCAAACCAGTAGAATCAGCCCACTCACGGGCTAAGGCTTCATAAGGCGTTGAATCCCAGCCGGGAATATCAACGGGCAACTTAAAAGTAGATTTCGACTTTCTAGAAAACATCTTTAAAAAGAAAGAAAAAGAGAAAAAGAAAAAGAAGAAAGAGAAAAGAAAATAACAAACAATTATATAGAAATAATATACAAACGAAACCACGCACACGCCGAAAGCAAACACAATACAACCACAACGCACACAGGTTTCGTAAACGCCAAATGTTCTGCTTGGGTTTTCGGATCAGATAGAACCTGCTCATCAGAGCCTCACTAACCCACCAGAACGTTACCCCCTCCCTAGAACCTATTTACAATCCTGCAACCACATATATCTATCACCTAAGGACAGGGGATTCCTACTATACATACCAAGACCTCTTACAATCGGCGGCCTCGCGATCCCATACGAATCCAGACCTCTCTGCCCATACGACAGTATCACAAGTGGCGGCCTCGCGGTCCCATACGAACCCAGACCTCTCTACCCAGACGGCAGTCTCAGCACAATCGGCGGCCTCGCGATCCCATACGGATCCAGACCTCTCTGCCCATACGACAGTATCACAAGTGGCGGCCTCGCGGTCCCATACGAACCCAGACCTCTCTACCCAGACGGCAGTCTCAGCACAGTCGGCGGCCTCGCGATCCCATACGGATCCAGACCTCTCTGTCCATACGACAGTATCACAAGTGGCGGCCTCGCGATCCCACCCGGATCCAGACCTCTCTGCCCATACGACAGTATCACAAGTGGCGGCCTCGCGGTCCCATACGAACCCAGACCTCTCTACCCAGACGGCAGTCTCAGCACAGTCGGCGGCCTCGCGATCCCATACGGATCCAGACCTCTCTGCCCATACGACAGTATCACAAGTGGCGGCCTCGCGATCCCACCCGGATCCAGACCTCTCTGCCCATACGACAGTATCACAAGTGGCGGCCTCGCGGTCCCATACGAACCCAGACCTCTCTACCTAGACGGCAGTCTCATACGACAGTTCATCCTATGGTTACCATAACATACAAAAAGGGAATCAGTCTCACTATTCATCAGATCACACAAGGATTGCCAGTTCGAGCATAGCCTGTTCTCAGGTTCGAGGGGCTCCTCTTTCCCTTATTCAGTTACCACTTACCTGATCAGGGTTAACATCTGTTCATGTAGCCGCAGCTGACTAGAAGAATAGGCTACCCTCTTATACAAGAACACGCAGCACATGTTGGTTCACTACAAACTGGATACTTTATTACTCATTACATACACAATCACATAACATTACGATATAACACATAACCTGCAAAGAAAAGTGAAAGATTAAGTTGTACACTCTAATAAGAAAGGGTCGACATCACCTTAGTAGTATGTAGCCTGCACTCAGTAGTCATCTAGGTTCCCTTCTCGTCTGTGCCTCGGCTCGCCTGGAATCACCCTTCTCCGAGTCACTGGGACCTCTTCCTTATCGGCTACTCTCTCCTCTCTGGCTATTCTGCTAGGAAAGCATCTGTCTCTCGGTTCTTCTCCACCTTCAAGATGGCGTCTGTCTTCCCTGGAATAAGTAGTAGCTTTACTGCTAACGGCTAGATGCCGCCTACGGACTGAACATGTAACTGCCTCAGACTTTCACTAATATAGAGGTGCATTTCCTCATGGAAAATTCCGGCCCGTAACCTGCCGCCCACCAAATTCTTGTACCTCCCCGTACCAAGGACACGTTCCCAGCCGGCCGGCCTGATGTAGTGTCTTCGGCATGAAGAAAAATACAATCCTTCGATAAGGGCCGGCCTGAACCGGTTCTCTCCAAGCGAATAACACCTCATAACTAAAACATTACTTTTGACCTAGAAGCATCCCAAGCTGCCGGAGCAGAAAGAAAGATGGAGTCTCTCCCGTTTGAGGCCTACCAGGCCTGAATTCAGCACAGCTCCATGAAATACCCTCACTACAGGACAGGTTATCCCTAATACTAACAAATCTATCCCCTAGGCTATGTGTGCAAGCCCTGATCTATGGGGAAGAGCACAGAATCCTGTCGAAGTGCCTAGTAAATAGGCTCCATTCACTACTCTAACCCTTAGGCTTGAATGGTAAGAGACTGAAGTCACATTCAATCATTGTGCCTCACAAGAAGGCCGGGAAAATCGAGCAGAACACCACTCTACTAGCATATCTGGGTGGATATTGTCAAAATTGGGTGCCAACATAATTCTCAACCCTCGTGGGATCCGACCAGCTTCTACATATTTGGTCAGTGAAATTTCCTCCCACCATTTAGTCATTTCACTCCGTTGACATTCCTCGAGTGATTTTAATAATGTCTTTACATCCGGGTTGGGGTCCGTGGTTAAGCTGCTGCCCTCGTCTATGCGTCTCATGGGGGCTGTCATTAAGTTTCTGAATAGTTCCTCAGCCTCCGCCTCGCGGTCCCGCTGGGCGTTACTGGACATGTTTGTGGGGTGTTGATACTATCCTTTCGTCAAAGTCCAGGGGTTACCTGGATCTAATGTATATAGAAGCACTACCTCGTTACTCGTGCGCGTCTGAAATCCTCTTAGCCCGACTTCGGAGAAAAACGCCTGGAATCACCAACAGCTGTGTCGGAATCTTGCGTCCGGCAATGCTTCTCCAAGGGCACTCTGGGATATATAGTCCGCACGAGGGGCCGCCACGTTGTTTCCTTACCAGGAATGCAGGACAAACAGTGGCTGAGAGCGGCGGCCTGCAATCTTCGAGGGGATCCGTGAACAGTAGCAGACCCACTACCGAATATATATTTATATATTATCTACTGGCGGTCGCCAGTAGATAGTTATAGTTAGGACCGTGTTTCCATAGGAAATCCGCAACATTCTATTTGGAATAACTTTGGTGCCGGTTGACGAATCCTCGCAAAATTTTCAAAATAGGTGGGGCGCTCCGCTCCGCTCCTACCCTGAAAGTCTCGGGGTGATTCGTCAAGCGGGGGCCGAGAAAAAAGGGGGGTCCCAAAACGCATCTTCCCCATGCATTTTTCCATAGGACCTTTAGTCGAAGGTACAGCCCGAACGGCTGAACAGAATTACTTCAAATTTGGCAGAGAGGTAGTCCTCAGGTCAGGGAAGTGCCTTTTGCAGGTCTGGTGTCAATCTGTTCAGTAGTTCCTGAGAAGATCAAAAGTAAAATCATATACATATGTGGGCGGAGCCTAACCACACATCTCATCCTGAGATCTGATTGGCTGTCAGCACTTCATCCAAGAAGTGTTGGCAGCCATCTTGGGACCAATATACATGATAGCACCTCATTAAAAAGCATTGCAGTTAATAGAAGGTTTTAAGACTTTAGTTACATTATAAATCATTTGTTGATGGTACCATACTCATTTTAGGAATTGTGGTATGTTCTAAGGAGATTTCACCATGTGAAAAAGCCTTCTGCTGGGATATTATGATTGAGAGAAAAATATTTTCTCATGCTTTTCCCACAGAGGTTTGGAAGGTGATCTATAAGCTAAACTGAGAGCTTATTTTCTGTAAATTCACATTATCTTTCTCAGTCATGTGAGAATGAAGTCTGACATTCTCAGTAAAACATGTACATCCAACAAGGGCAGAGACTGTCAGTTGATTCCTTTGTGTTCTACTGCAGCTTCCCAGAGTGTTCCAAAGAACAACTAGAGCGCTAACAGTCCTACTTATGATAAACGTATGGCACACCTGAAGCCATCTTGCTTGGATTAAAGTGGTAACTCTTAAAACATGTAATTTAAAAAGGAACAAAATGAGGGGGTTCATTTTTCCATAAAAAGTATTAGTGCTGCAGAAAGAAAAATTAGGGCACATTTTGAGTGACTTCTCAAATCCTCTTCTATTTCATTAAAAAATTCTGACCTGCAGACTGAAACATGCACTTTCAATACCAGCAGCAGTTTTCCCAGGTGAGCAGTAGCTTTACTACAGTGATCTAATGAGCAAAAAGAGTGCTAACATTCTGAATTTATGGCAAATGTGTGACACATCTGAATGCCTTCTTGATGGAATCAAAGTAAAAAACTGAAAGTATTTCCTACTGAGGAGACTGCAGTAAATGAGGAAATTAGGAAACTTCATAACAAATAAGTCTCCCAAGATGGCCACCAGAGACAAAAGAGCCCAAATGTAGCCAAAATATCACCCTGATGTAGCCCAAGTATAGCCCAATGACAGAATGTCCCAGAGTGTTCTTAAAAACAACTAGAGCGCTTACTGTCTTCATTATGACAAAAGTATGGCACACCTGAAGCCATCTTGATTGGAATAAACTGGTAACACTTAAAACATTTAATTTAAAAAGGAACACAATGAGGGGGTTCATTTTGCCATAGAAATTATGATTAATGCTGAAGAAAGAAAATGAGGCCACATTTTGAGTGACTTCTCAAATCCTCTTCTATTTCATAAAAAAATTCTGACATGCAGACTGAAACATGCACTTTTAATACCAGGAGCAGACTTCCATGGTGAACAGTAGTTTTACTACAGTGATCTAATGAGCAACTAGAGTGCTAACATTCAGAATTTATGGCAAATGTGTGACATATCTGAATACCTTCATGATGGAATCAAAGTAAAAAACTGAAAGCATTTCCTACTGAGGAGACTACAGTACATGAGGAAATTAGGAAACTTCATAACAAATAAATCTCCCAAGATGGCCACCGGAGACAAAAGAGACCAAATGTAGCCCAAAATCACCCAGATGTAGCCCAAATATAGCCCAATGACAGAAGTGTGCAAAACACTTATTATTTTGTGTTTTTGCAGTGTTATATAGTGCAGACTTGTCAGGTATTGGAGTGCTTTACATGAGCATTGGTTACATCACACAAGAACAAATTCATTTTGGTTGTAGACATGGGGAGACTAAGTGATTTGACCAGAATCACAGAATGTCGACCTGAAGCAGAAACTCCAACCTGGTTCCCCAGTTGCAAAGTCTGCAGTTCTGGAAGTAACACCACATCCTCTCCCCTAAGTGCAACATTTAATCAAGTGGTCAACTGGATAAAAAAACATAAAGATAACAAATAATTTAAAAGTGATTTGTCGCTATTTGAAAACTCAGAAAATATGTCCTTATTTTAGTCTTTCAGAGCACTAACCATAATTTTGATGCCAATAAGACCCTCTCATATATGTAATTTCTAAAGGAAATGCTCTAGGTATTACAGTTTTGATTACATCAAGATGACGTCAGGCGTTCCACACTTTTGTAATAAATATAGAATGTTAGCAATCTAGTTGTTCATTAGGATACTGTTGAGAGGCAGAGGCCAGGGGCACGGACTCTGAAAATTGAAGGCAGGTAGGAGGGTGCAAAGGCAAAAATGTAACCACACTGAGCAGGCAGGAAGGGCCGTGGCATTTAAAAAACCTCAGAAATTCACTGAATAAAACATAGGTTTCAGGGGTGTTATAGTTAGCTGGACTTTTCACTTGTACAAAACCATTGAAAGTCCCCCGTTATAGTTAGTTCAGCTAACTATAACTCGCGCGCCCGCAATGCACTGCTGATGACGTCACATATTACATCACTCATGACTTGGTCAGTGACATCACTCATGACATCACTGATGACATCATTGATGACATCATCCAGTGAATGTGTGTTTTTCTGAAAATTAAATATGTTTAATATATGTATATCTCAAGGTCGATGGAAGAATAAATGGGTATATAAGTGTCTAAATGGATGATTTGTTTTTGAAAAATTGATTGTGTAACTGACTGATTAAGTGTATCATAGTGAATACATGGCTTAGTGAGTAATGTTTAAATATGTAAATATCTGTGTTATTAGTTGGTTTTTTGAGTATCAGTCTGAGTGTCTGCATGGTTCGGTGGGGGGTATTACGTAGTGCATAGGTGCATGAATGAGTGACTCACTGTTTGTATGTGTTGAAGACAGCATGTGTGCAGGACTGTATGGGTGGATGAGTGTGTGTATGGGTGTGTTAGTGAGTGAATGACTGTCTCAATAGTGTCTTTATGAGTAACTACATATGTTTTAAACTAGTATATGTGACTATTGGTGTATATAAGTGAGTATATGTGAGATTGAGAGATTGAAAGAGTTCCTGTATGAATAAGTATGTGTTTCTATAAGTGATTGTTTAAAAGACTAAGTATGTGTAAGTTTCCGTAGAAGTAAGTGTGGTGGTGTGTGTATAACCGTATATGCAAGTAAATGTATGTTTGATTCTTTATTAGCATGAGTGACTATGTGTGTGAGTAACTCTATGGATGAGTGGCATTGTGTAACAGGATGTATAGGTGTATGAGTACATATGATGAGTGAGTACATGTATGAGTGACTGTATAGGACTGTTGGTGAATGAGTGGATGTGTATGTTGATCATAGAATTACTGAAGAGGTTGTTGTAGCTGGTATTGATATGTCCATTGTTTTGAAAATTTTAGTCTCTATTTTTGAATGTGTGTATCAAAGGTTATATTAGGGTGAGAGGAGGTCTGCTACTCTATCACAAGGATGATGTCATCAGTGATGTCATCAGTGATGTCATTTGAGATGTCATCAGTGATGTCATGAGTGATGTCACTGACCAAGTCATGAGTGATGTAATATGTGACGTCATCAGCAGTGCATTGCGGGCGCGCGAGTTATAGTTAGCTGAACTAACTATAACGGGGGAATTTCAATGGTTTTGTACAAGTGAAAAGTCCAGCTAACTATAACACCCCTGAAACCTATGGTTTTTTCAGTGAATTTCTGAGGTTTTTTAAATGCTAATTCCTAACTATAACGTGCCTGAAACCTATGTTTTTTTCTGTAAATATATATATATGTATATATATATATATATATATATATATATATATATATATATATTCACTGAAACAACATCGGTTTGAGGGAAAGTTATAGTTAGTTGGACATTTCACTCGTACAAACCCATAGAAATTCCCCCGTTATAGTTAGTTCAGCTAACTATAACTCGCGCCCCAGTAAGCACCACAGTGGCACGTTTTAAGTTGGCGGATTAAGTCCTCTTGAATCCTGAGGGTCCCTGGGGTCCAACTAGCCCACCATGTACCTCCAGTAAGCACCTCGGAGCTGCGTTGCAGAGAGGTGTAAAAAGGGGCGTGGCCTGGACCACCTCTCTGCAACCCAGCCCTGTGGTGCTTACTGGCGGTACCTGGTGGGCTATTTGGCCCCCAGGGACCCCAGTATTGAAGGGGAATTAATTCCCCAACTTAAAATGCACCACAGGGTGTGTTTGCAGGGTGTTGCTAGGAGGTGGCGGGGCCTCGGCACGATCTCTGTGTTTTTTAATATTTTTTTTATTTGATAAGGGTGGCTGCGTGGCTGGCCCCCCTTCATTTTACTTTTTTTGGGCCCTGGGGACCCCATCCTCCAGGGCCTTACCCCATTTAAATAAAAAATTTAACGGGAAGGGGGCTGCGTGGGCCCTCCTACTGTGACCAATTCCAGCCCCGGGGACCCCATCCCCCGTGGCATGGCCACATAAATATGAATTTTCAATTATGGAGGGGGGCTGCGTGGCCCCCCTCCTGAGGCCTCCATTGGCCCTAGGGACCCCATCCCCCGGGGCCTGGCCTTTATTTATTTATTACAATTTTTGGGGGAGGGAGGCCGCATGGCACCCCTCCCGGGCCACTTGTAGGCCCGGGGACCCCATCCCCCGGGGCTGGCCCTCTCCGTTAGGGACCATGGGGGGAGCCCCAGTGCCCCCACGGCCCCTCCAGCTCCCCACGTTCTGCGGGAGCCGGCATTGCTTTTCCACATGGGGAGCTGCTAACATGCAGCTCCCCGTGTGGAAAAGATATCTGCTTTGCTTCATTGAAGTGAGAGCAGGGAAAGCTTTTCCACATGGGGAGCTGCTAACATGCAGCTCCCCGTGTGGAAAAGATATCTGCTTTGCTTCATTGAAGTGAGAGCAGGTTTCCCTGCTCTCACTTCAATGAAGCAAAGCAGTTTGCAATGACAGGGCAGGAGCTGCGAGGGTCCTGCCCTGTCATTGCAAACAGCAGTGTCCCAGGGGTGGGCACCCCGGGACACTGCAGGAGTCGGCCCTGGGGATGGCGGTCCCCAGGGCCATCAAGGGCTCCAGAAGGGGGGCCGTGCAGCCCCCCTCCCACCTATTGCACAGCCCCAGGGGGTGGTAGTCCCCAGGGCTCGGGGGTCCGTTACAGACCCCCTATTTTGAATATTAGTGCCCCAGGGAGGTGGTGGTCCCTGGGGCATGTGGGGGGGCTCAAACCGCCCCACACAGGTGTTCATTTTTTAAAATAGAAGCCCTGGGGTTGGTGGTCCCCGGGGCAGCGGGGGGGGGCAGTGTGCCCTCTGCAAATATAATTAATAAAAGCCCCGGGAGTGTCAGTCCCCGGGGCTTGGGTGGGCCTTATCAGCCCCTCCACACATTAAAAATAAGAAGCCCCAGGGGGTGGCGGACCCCGGGGCTGCAGGGGGTGCCGTGTGCCCCCCGCAAATATTTATGGAAAGCCCCAGGGGGTGGCGGTCCCCAGGGCTGCGGGGGCCTCCATGGGCCCCCGCAATTACATTTGTGAATGCCCCCGGGACTTGGCCCACCCGGGGGCTAAAGAATAACGAAGCGCGGGAGCCCACGCTTCGTTTTTTAAAAAATATTCTGCCGATTTGTTTTAAAAAAAAAAGCTTTTTTGGGCCCTGTGGGTCCTTGTGGGACCCCCTGAGCAGGCCTAGGGGGTCAGGGTGTTTCTACCCTGCCCCCTTTTCTTTTTTTTGAATTTATTTTTCTGTTTTCTTGTGCCTCGGTTACCGAGGCACAAGATGGCTGCCAACACTTCCTGGTTTGGAGTGTTGACAGCCAATTAGAATGCAGCTCGTGATCGGGAGGATGCGCGGATCCTCCGCGCCTCTAAATATCGAAACTTTTATTTTTGATTTTCTCAACAACTACTGAACGGATTTACACAATTTTTCAGTGAAACCTGCTCTTGCTTCCAAAATCCAAAGCTGATTGCTTTTCAACACGGGGAGGTGCAGGTCAGCAGCTCCCCGTGTGGAAAAGCAATGCCGGCAGTACCGTGGGGGCATTGGGGCTCCCCCGTGGTCCCCAACGGTGAGGCCAGGCCCCGGGGATGGGGTGCTCGGGCCGGAATTGACCACGGGAGAGGGGCCAACACAGCCCTCTTCTCGTTTGTTTTTTGCGCAGCTCTCAGCACGGCACTCGAGTACTTCTTAAGTCTTTCAAACACCGAGGGGTATATTCTGAAGGACACATCACCGAGTTAACGGCACTTTATCGCAATCAAAATGGGGATAAATTTAATGCACCATTCACAAGCAAACAGCCCATATCACCAGTTTACCAGCGATAGCAGCCTCAAAAAGCATAGTCACGGATGACCCCGGCAAATATTGGGAATGAGATGTAGAGTAGGCGTACCTGTGCAAAAAGCAGCGAACACCTCACTTCGCAAGTTTCTTGACCACCGGCAAGATCGTCGAAGAGAGTACAAAACACGCAATAAGGTGTGTTAGTAGCAGGAAGTTTACACCTGCTCTGAGCTGGTGTAAAGTCGGACTACAACATGCAACATGGAAGGGATCCCAGCCCAGAGCCTCACCTGAATGACAACAGATGCAATGGAGCCAACGATTATGCAGCTTGGACACCCAACACTGCTCCGACACCCTCCGCCACCAGCCCCTTGTCCTCCATCCCCCCCCACCCCCACAAACAAATTTGAGAGCAACCATAGGAGATCTGGAACGTAACAAATTGGCTGATGTCACACAATTAGAACATGCATGTGAGGTTGGACAAATAAGAATCTCAGTTATCTATGGATTTACATATAAAACATTTTATTTAAACAAAACAACAAAATAAAAGTAGGTACAGGCATGGCATGTCATCCCTCGACAATTTGTGAATCACAGCCTGCAAGACAAAAAGAAAGATAAGATTGTGCGTCATGCGTCCATCAAAGGAGAGAGAGAGAAAGAGTGAGAGAGAGGAAGAGAGAGAGGAAGACAGAGAAAGAGTGACAGAGAGAGGAAGAGAGAAAGAGTGAGATACAAGGAAGAGAGAGAGAAAGTGAGAAACAGTGTGAGAGAGAGGAAGAGAGAGAGAGAACGCGTGAGATAGAGAGGATGAGAGAGAAAAAGAAAGAATGAGATGGAGAGAGAGAGGAAGAGACAGAGAAAGAGTGTTGACACAGTGGAGAAAATCGTCACAGCTCACCTTTCTGCCACTGGTGTGTCTCCAACCACGTGCCGGGACATAGTGCAGCCCTAAAGTTTAGTCATCTGAAACATAGTATAGAATCAGTAATGGCAGAGTACATACAACTGCACATGCGTAATTCTCTGTTTCGCCCCTACACACACAGGCTGCTGCACCCCATCGACTCCCATTCTCAGAGGTGTCTGTTCACCCTGCGTACTCAGGCTGCTGCACCCCATCAACTCCTGCCACCCAGAGGTGTCTGCCCGCCTCTGTGCACCAAGGCTGCTGTACCTCATCCACTCCCACTGCCCAGAGGTGTCTGCCAGCGGCTGTCCACCCAGGCTGCTGCACCCCATCCACTCCCAGTGCCCGGAGGAGACTGCCCATTCCTGCACACCCAGACTGCTGCACCCCATCCACTCCCACTGCCTAGAGGTGTCTGCCCGCTCCTGTGCACCCAGGTTGCTGCACCCCATCCACTCCCACTGCTCGGAGGTGTCTGTCCGCTCTTGTGCACCCAGGCTGCTGCACACTATCCACTCCCACCGCCCAGAGGTGACTGCCCGCTGCTGCGGAAACAAGCCTCTGCTCACTTTCCGCCACGCCGTTTGTGTAAGAGGGTCAACCACGTGCCGAAACAACCTCCTCAGCCATTGTGTACACGCGGTCAAGCCGAGCCTTCAGAGTGAGTGTTGATTGCCAGGATGGCCACAGGCCTACTAGACAAAACGATAAGATTGTGCGTCATGCGTCCATCAAAGGAGAGGGAAAGAGTGAGAGAGAGAAAGAGAGAAAGAAAGAAAGAGTGAGAGGAAGACAGAGAGAAAGAGAGAAATAGTGTGAGAAAGAGGAAGAGAGAAACAGAGGAAGAGTGAGAGAGAGAGAAAGAGAGAGAGAAAGAGTGAGAGAGAGGAAGAGAGAGAGAAAGAGAGAGAGAAAGAGAGAAACAGTGTGAGAGAGAGGAAGAGAGAGAGAAAGAGTGTGAGGGAGAGAAAGGAAGAGATGGAGAGGGACAGTGAGTGCCCACACTGTGAACAAAACCCTCACAGCTCACCTTTCTGCCACCGGTGTGTCTCCAACCACGTGCCAAGACATTGTGGAGCCCTCAAGCTCACTCATCTGAAACATAGTACAGAATCAGTAATGGCAGAGTACATACGACTGCGCACACCTAAATCGCTGTCCCGCCTTTGTGCATCCAGGCTGCTGCACCCCATCCACTTCCACTGCCCAGAGGTGACTGCCCGCCCCTGCGGACCCAGGCCTCACTGCTCACCTCTCCGTGGACAGGGCAGCCTCTACATCATGCAGCCCTGCTCCGTAGGCCCCCAGTTCTCACATTTGGTGCTGCGTCTTGATTTTACCATGGCAGAGGACATACCAGTGCACCCGTCATCATCGCAGGTTGCACACCCGCTCAGCCCTTGGAGTGCCGTTAACTCTGTGACCAGTGAGGCCACGCCACATGGCGGTAGGCCCCCGCTGTTCGATGGCTCATGTCTACACTGCGGTCCAGCAGTGCACACAAAACCTGACCTGTCCGGACCACTGGGACGGGACATCATCACAGGCTGCACACCCACTCAGATCTTACAGTGCCCCTACCTCAGTGCACCGAAAGTCACTTTCCCGTGGCAGTGTGCCTGTGCCAGCCGCAGTGCAACCGGTGCACCGAGTCTGAAATGGGAATAGCGTGGAGCTTGTGCGCCCGGTCTTTTTTATTGGCAGGGTCACGTGTCCTGTGATGCCTGTGCTTGATGGGTGTGGTGTGGGTGTTAACCAGCCATCAGGGAGTGGCTGGGCTGTACTGACAACTAGACCTGAGAGCAGCAGATCACTACAATGAAAATCTGGGCCATGTAGCATTGTTGCCCCTCCCTGTATGCGTAAGCAGATTGGGCTAGCCTGGCGTATGCCAGTCCTGCGTGAGGCTGTGAACAATGACTCCAGAACTCTGGGGGTGGTTCTGTCCTGGGCTGTATGAGGAATCAACGGATGCGGGTGTCCCTGTTGTAGTGCTGCCGCCACCCAGGCCGCAAGCGCCAATGTGTCACCCTGTGACCCAAGTTCTAAAACATGGCCAACATGGTAGGTAGGGGGAATCACTGACCGTACATTCATCCATATTTCCACACATGAAAGATCGTGCAGATGACATATCTGTGTGGATATGAATGTTTATTGCACATTTAGTGGAGTGTTGCAGCTGTAGCAGTACAGGGCCATGCAAAGCCCAAATTTCCGTTTTTGGCACATGGAGGGCAGCCAATTAGAGCCAAGCTTGTGCTCAGGGTTTTTGCTCCGCTAACATATGTACTTAACCAATCATTCCGCCAATTCCGAAGCACTTATAAATTCACTATATACTCTCCTTGCAGTACTCTAATGATCCAGTCTCTACCTATGTACTTATACAATGACCGAGACAAAGTTACATAACCAAAGTTTTCCCCACTGCCAGAGGTAACATGGTTGCGAGCGCTGTCCACAGCAGAAAGTAATGTGATAGGGGCCAGGGGCAGCATCATGCATACATAAGGAACACATGGACACAGTTAGATAGATAGTGGAACTGGGTATGGGCACGTGCGCTCGGCCCCTTTTTATTACCAGGGTCACATGTCCAGTCTGTGCTGGATGCGAGTGGGGTGAGTGTAAGCCAGCCCTCAGGGAATGGTTGGTTTTTGCAACAAGTACAACAGTAATCATTGGATCACACACAGAGATTCAATCATAAAGGGTCCATGACTTGTGCTGCACTAAGTTAGGGGCACCAGATGTGAAATAATACCCAAAAGATTCTATTGTAAAGGGTCCATGAGTTGTGGTGCACTGAGGTAGGCGCATCAGAAGCATTCAGCGTGTGCACAGCTAGCGATGATGCGTGGTCCGGGAGGGCTGCACTGGTAGCAATGTCTGTTGCCTACTGGACTGCGTCATCTGCATTCGCAACTCGATCTGAATTGTGAGCCCTGCAGTCCGCAATGTAGATGGAAGGCAGTAGTCAGCACAGACATCGAGGAATGCTTTTTGTCACTTCCTCTTGACAAAATCTGAGGACATAGAGTACAATTCTGTCCGCAATTAATAAATCATGTCTCAATGTAAATTTTGAGCTCTGCTGTCCGCAGTGTAGGTAACAAAAGATGAAATATGTATGGAATACATTGTTGAAATGTCTAGGTTTCGGGGACGTTATAGTTAGTTGCCTTCTGGACTCTGAAATTAATTAATCAAAACTGAATTTGAACTGTGAGCTCTGTTGGCCACAGTGTAGACTGCCATTCAGTGTTCCTTTGGACTTGCAAAATGAATTTGGTCAGTGTATTAAAGCTATAATTGATATCAAAAAAGTTCTTGAAGAAAGGATATTAACAGGATATTGTGTAGGTTTCAGGGACATTGTAGTTAGTTGCCTACTGGACTCTGTAATTAATTAATCAAGACTCAATTTTAATTGTGAGCCGTGCTGACCGCGTAGGCCAGAGGCAGCGGTCAGCAAGGGCCCACAGCCAAGTAGCATTGAGTTGAGCTGCACAGTTAGTGGCATCAGAAGCATTCAGTGTGTGTGGAGCCTGCGAGGATGTGTGGTCCGGGTGGGCCGCACTAGTAGCAATGTCTTTTGTCTAATGAATTCTGCCTTAATAAGGCTACGTGGCGATGACTTGTGGTGCACTGAGTTAGTGGTACCTCTGGCGCTCAGCGTGTACGCAGTCTGCGATGATGCGTGGTCCGGGCGGGCCGCACTGGGAGCAATGTGTCTTGCCTACTGGACTGCATCATCTGCAATCGCGACTCCATCTGAATTGTGAGCCCTGCTATCCGCAGTGTAGATCAAAGGCAGTAGTGTGTACAGACATAACTCTGCGGTGCTGTGCCGCTGTGTTCACAGGGGGCCTGCGTCAAGGAGGCCCGCTGTCAGGGCGGCAGACACGTGGCAGGGTGAGGTCCGCGGCTCTGGTGGACGCGTTGGCCTTCACACAAGTGAACTATGCCCAGAGCCCAGGCCTATTTATTCACACTTCTACGCTGGAGTGGCGTGCGTTGGACCAGCCCACTGCACTTCCGCTTACAAGGGACGACGACATAGGTACATGACTGAGATCTTCCCCACTGCCTGTATGGTTGCGTCCACTGTCCAAAACACTACAAGCACCAGCAGTATATGTACACATGGAGAGGTTTGTGCTCTGCATAGTGAGGTCTGTCCAGCACATCGCCGCTACACTTGGTATTGTGTGCATTATTATTAGTAGGTGACTTGCGTCCTTCACACATGTTTGGTTGCCACATCTCGCAACATTCAGCTATTGTGTGGCTGAGGGGCCATGCCATTTTTGGAAGGTCCGCTGTTCTGTTGTGCGCTGCCTCGGTGATAGTAGGGGGGTCCGGGGGGAGGTCCTGAGGGTGGTGGCAGTGGGTTTTGTGGCCTTCTTGGGTGTCGGAAGTGCATGATCAGTAGCTCTATGACATGTGTTGGTCTTCAGATGTGATTCTGGGCTGGGCTCCCTTTCACACTGTAGGTAGTCGTCCTACTTTACACCAGTAAAGGCAGATGTTACATTCCTACTGCTAACGCAGCTTATCACTTGTTTTTGGATTGCACCGCAGATTTGGCTGCTCGTTGAAAATATCGGGAAGTGGTTTTTCGTTTTATTTTTGCACAGGAACGCCTACTCTGCATATTATTAGCATTAGTTGTTGCTCTCATTTGTGGCGATTTTTTTTTGCAGAAGCTATTGCTGGAAAACTGGCGATATCGGTTGTTTTCACCAGGTTGAGAATAAAATGATAATTTAAAATCACTGAAAAAACTATAGGTTTAAGGAACATTATAATTAGAAATTAGCATTTGGAAAACCTTTGTAATTCACTGAAAAAACCATAGGTTTAAGGGACGTTATAGTTAGAAATGAGCATTTAAAAAACCTTTGAAATTCACTGAAAAAACCATAGGTTTCAGGGACGTTATAGTTAGTTGGACATTTCACTCGTACAAAACCAGAGAAATTCGAACGTTATAGTTAGTAGAGCTAACTATAACTCACGCGCCCGCAATGCACTGCTGATGATGTCACATATTACATCACTCATGACATGGTCAGTGACATCACTGATGACATCTCAAATGACATCACTCATGACATCACTCATGACATAATCCACGTGATAATCTGATGCACCTCCTCACACCTAAATATAACCTTTGATACACCCACTCTAAAATACAGACTATCATTTTTGAAACTATAGACAAATCAATAGCAGTTACTATATACCCACTGACTAATTCCTAGCTCTACACACACATTCATTTATTCACCCATGCAGTTACTCATATAGGCAGTCACTCATCAATACAGCACTATTAAAAGTACTCATACACCTATACAAACACTCATACACCGTCACTCATCCATAGAGTTATTGACACTAAGCCTGGGCAAAGCACTACGCTACGTTCGCGTAGTTTGCGAAGTTCGCGCTACTTCGCGCTACGCAATTTGCACGTAGCACAGTGCAAACACGCGTAGCATAGTGTTGCGTAGTGCTGCGGTCATTTTTTGCTTGCTCGCGGTCATCAACGTCAAGTTGGCGACCGCAAGCAAGCAAAATGACATCCTGGCGAGACTTTTTCCTTGCTCGCGATCAGCAACATCAAGTTGGCGATCGCGAGCATGGAAAATAAACCTCCCGGCGAGATTTCCAACGCGAGGAGGTCAGGTTTCTCATTGCGAGTGGTCGCGTATGCTCGCGACCGCTCGCGATGAGAAACTACCAGTTCGCGTTGAGAAAGCTGCAGCTCGAGTAAAAATCTACTCGAGCAGCAGAAAACTACAGCTAGCACTGTGCAAGATGCCGTTTTCAATGATTGCACAGTGCCGGTTGCTTGTCCGCACTGTGCAATCATTGAAAACGACATCTTGCACAGTGCGAACAAGGTACTATGCAGTTCGCGAAGTGCTACGCGTAGCTCGCGTAGTGCGAAGTGCACTTTGCGTAGCTACGTGAAGCGCTACTTCGCGAACTACGCCCAGGGTTAATTGACACACCTAGCTAGTCATGTAAAGAATCAATAACACTGCCATTTACTCACCTATACAGTTATACATTCACTATCTAACCTATTCATACAGTTACTAACATATACTTACTCTCTTATACAATCACTGACACAAGCACACACTCATTTATACAGCCACTCTCACAATTACTTACTCTCACATATAGTCATTTATATCCTCCAACACTCACATATACTGCCTTTCACATATGTAGTTACTCACACATATACCAGTGAGACATACGTTCACTCACCAACACACTGATACACACACTCACTCACCTATATATATAGTGTATATGTGGTGAGGAACTCCTTCTCAAAAGTAGATCCAGAGAAAATAACGGCACTCAGAGGGGCTTCAAAATCAGGATGTGAGTTTTATTCCACCAAAAGAAATTATCGGCACAAGCATCTACGCGTTTCGGCGTTGAGCCTTTGTCACGACGCTGACAGCATGTTACCAAGCAACATATATACGTTGAAATGTTACTCATAGAAAACGGGTGTCTATTCTCATACAAACTTTGAACTCTACCTTGGCGGCCATCTTATAATGGCAGAGGTTACCAGTTTGTTTAAATAAACTCCATTGGTAACAAAGGAAATCTATATACAAATACAACAATATAAACCAATGAAATGCAAAAATCATGATTTAAATGATATGTAACAATCGTTCTTGACATAATTTATTAACCCTCTCACAGAACAACTTGTTTTTCTCAGTGGACTCAATATCTAATACAAAGTCTGTGCCTTTCGCCAATATGTTCCGAGATTAAATACAACAGAAAATAATGTTGAGAAAAGTGCACACTGCATATTTCCGTTGTACATAATAACAGTTCCTGCACAATTTGAGCAATAATCTAGCAGTTAATTCCTAGATATTATACAATTGAATGTACATGAATAGTACAATATGCACCTTGTTTCTCAATGAATAAATGTATACATAAAAACCAAATAGTGAAGAAAATCTAAGTAAAAAAAAGAATCTTTAATGAAAAGCTTTTTTTTGTATATGCATCGCTATAAATACTCCAGATCACTCAGTGGTCTGCTCTATTTGAAGAGCCAAAGGATACTGCCCCATTGGGCATAAGAATCTAGCCCCAGTGGGCAATGGCAAATCATCAAAGCGGATACATGTCCCCATAATGAATTTTGGAACACACTAGACTACTCCTATCACTGAGTTGAAAGCAAAAAACAAAAATCATAAAAAGAAAACAAGAGATATTTCAGCTCCCATCAGTGGACCGGAACTCAGACGCCCGTGGAACAGGAACATCTGATCAGGCCCTAAAAAGAATTACACAAAAAGAATGAATAATCAGAAATGCAGTGATTTATAACAAAGTATGCCACCCAATTTACAAATACTGTCTATTCTAAAAACGTTTACAGCCCTGGTAACCATGTGAGTTAAAAACAATTAAAATAACAAGAACATAGAAAACAAGGACCGATGGTTATATCTTTACAGGTAGGTATAGATCTCTTCATCAACATTCATCCCTACCGGTTCTTTTGTATTTAGGCGGAGGATATATCTGCACTCTAACATTCGGAGTGCCTTCTCTCTGTCACCACCTCTCTTGTTGCTTTCTCACTGATCAATTACCATATACTGTAGTAGTGTGGAATTGCAATTGGGCTGTGTTTGAAAATGCCTTGCTACAGGGTATGTTTCGTCCACGTTCTTAATAGCCCTGATGTGTTGTAAAATTATTATATGCATTTGTAAAAAAGTGCTACCAACATGCCTTTTGTTACAGGGGCATATAAGAATGTATACCGCATAGTTTTGATCTGCAGTTCAGAGATTTGTTTATAGAGATCTTTTCCCCTAGATTCATACATATACTGGTGGCATTCAAACCTTGTGTACAGGCTTTGCACCTGCTACACTTCTTAAAGCCCTTGGTTGTTTCAGTCAGATGGCTTTTTCTGGCATTTGATTTTTAACCATAGAATCCCTGATAGATGTTGTTCTCCTATAGGATCTAATGTGGGATCTAATCTCAGTAAGTGCCAATGTGACTGTAAGATCTTTCTTACTTGATTGTGGGCTGTGCTGTATGTAGTGATGAATCTACATGGATCAGTCTGATTGTTAGATGTTTTTACCACTCGTCTGTCAGTGCTGGTGGTCTCAGAGATGACGTATTGTTATCATTTGAGCACAGTGTGTTATTTGATGTATTTACTTTGCTGACACAATAACATTTTAATTACTGATTTATGAATTTTTCATTAGGCAGTTCTGTTGGCATGCCAAAAAGATCATACCTTTCACTAAACGCTGTGGTGCCTTCATTTGGTTTACTTTGCCTTCATGATAGCATGTTGCATTTTGCAGATTTCTTTTGTTTACAAAGTGCGCACACATAGGTTTGGCAAAGCAGAAATGTAAAATACTAGCCCTTTGTTAAACATTTCTACTAACCAGCTATTCAATATGTTCAATATGTTGCTGTTTGTGCATTTTAACTTCACCATGTACCACGCAAGCCTCGCTTTCTGACTCTTTTTCATATCCCTTTTGAGGTTCGATCTTAACTTTTCTATTGCAGTCTCTTCCGCAAGATGGCCCTACTCCAAGCTTCCATACGGTTGTTCCCCCAGTACCGATGGGGGTATGACAAACAAATCCCGCCTACCATTATCAGACACTTCCCCATCAGCTTTGCCAATGCCCTTTATTTCCAGATTGCTTTCCTCAAACAGCTGTTTCTCTGTATTTATTTGCAAAAGAAGTGCTTTGCAGTTTAGCATGCCCATATTTGCAGAGCCTGTCATATTTGAATAAAATACTGACAGATAAACATGAAAGGTACATAGTCTGTGTAGAGAGCGGAGCTCTGCTCTGAGTGTGTGCCTACTGGTTAGGCAGGAGCTCAGTTATGATAGCCCTGAGTGGGGCTCTTGACATGTATGTTCTGCCATTTCAGCTTGGTTGTGCCATGAGTTTGGATTTAATCTGTGCTATCCTGACCATGCAACCATATTGAAGTGGGCTCTCTACTAGACAGGATAAGGATTTAGAAATTGTGCTCTGCATGCTGTGATATAGTTCTGGGTGCATGTTAATAGGTGCATGGACAAAAATGGGCTGCAGGATCGTGTCCATCATAGAGCTGTTATAGAGGAACTATCTAGCTTTTTTGACTAAACAAATCAATATTCTAGAAACACTCACAAAAATCTATTTCAAGAAGTCCAAAATAGTTGATCCCTAATATACTGAACTAGTTACTCACAAACTGGCACATTTGTGCGTGGTCACCAACAATTTGCAGTTCATTTCACACTCTGGTCATACCCCTTCTAGCCCTTCCTCTATTAAATATAACTATAAAGTAGCTAGTTGTCAAATTATGAAAATTGTCCTAACGAGATGCACCACAAATGTTGGCTTTCTTTTTGGCTTTTAAGGTTTTTTAAGACATCACCTCGAATTTTACAACCGAATGACATTGTTTCCATTTACTTTTCACATTGCTCAGATACTTTTCAACATATAATTATCTGGAAAATAATGTATTAATATTGCAGGATCTGCCTTTGAAGTGTGTGATTCAGAGATGCATTCCATCTTGAGTAGCAAGCAAGATGATTCAGTGAATTAAATACACTTTGATGACATCTGTGCCCAGCATGTCAGAATTCAGGATCTCAGCAAAGCCAATTCAGCCTTTCCTCCTTTGGAGGTTTATACATTGGGTGCTATTTCATGCTGTACTAATATTTACAGGTCTTAAAGATGGCTGCACTGTGGCATGAAGCACTGTTTTAGATATCATTGTAATATATTTTCATGCATGTGGTTCCTTGTACAGGAAAATGGATTTGAAAATGGTTGGGTTGTCCCTTCAAGTGATGAAAGTCTACCTGAAGCTTTCTCATCGAAGAGAAATCGAAGGAAAACATCCACAACACCATCCATAGCAGTATCTTCCGGTAAGCGTCTACTTGATTCCCAAGAAGAATTAACTGATATCCACAGTGTAACTGGTATCACCATGTCAAATGCTGATCTCGGAGTTTAGTAAACGCAACAAGATAATGGACAGAGTGATGAAACTTCTCAACTGCTCACCCCTAGTCAAGAGATCTGGGTTTAATCCATTGTTCTTTTGCTCACTTTGCCACCCCAGTTTGGACCCTGCCAGATGCAAATCAGTTTTGTCCCTGCACCTCATGGGAACAGTCCAGACCGAACTGCTAGGCCAGGTCCTCCCTAGATCGGAAACAAACATCCTGGGACCGGTTTCGTGGTATCACCCTTCATCAGCCAGGCTAGCTTGAATCCAGTGGCACAATGAGCAAGGGATCTATCTCAAAGCTTAGACAGCTTTGAGAGCATGAAATGGCTTTACAATTTATAATTCACAGCACTATATAGTCCTTTTTAGGTCTAACTGCAGACAGCTTTGTATGTTATCTGCAAAAGCTTATGCCATTACTTTAAAAAAATAACAAACAGAAGTAAGTATATAAAGAGAGTGGGCTTTCAATCTGTCATGTCAGCCATTGACTTACCTGAATTTTCCTTAGGTTGCTATTGCTTGAAGGGGCTGTCCATCAAGCCCACAGCATTTTGACAGATGTTTACATTAACCCATTGTGCTCCCATTATGGATCTGGTGAGAGGGCATAAAGTAGTTCTTGCAGCTGTTACATTGCTTGATAAAGCATTCCTGTCTCCCTCTTCTTGTGCTTCCCCCCGCCTCCTCTCTCCCGTCTTCTCCCCAGAGCCCCCAGGGTCTCCTCTGATTTTTATGCGTCTGGGCTCTCCTTTCCATACAGAGCACTGGGCTTCTACAACAGGGTGTGGCTTCTAGGCATGCCAGTGGATTGTTCCCTTAAAGGTAGAGTTTAGTGTCCCTAAGGGGAACGACTAATTGTTGTCCCTAGCAAACACATTTGGTGGCCCCCGGTAGCTTTCCTGCTGCCATCGCCAGGTCACTGTAGACGTTCAGCACACAAAGCGGCTTCTCTGATGCTGTTGTCGTGCAACTACTAAGATTCAGCATGACCAGTACCTCTCCTGCTCCTGGTGCCAGGATGCTGCTGAGATAAAAAATTATTTTACTCTATGGCTTAGTCAAATATCTGAAAAAACAAGCCAGACCTTTACGATTTGCCATTGGTTGTTAGATTTGGATTAATGGATGCTACTTGCTTTATCTGGAGAAATAAGAATCAGGATGTTAAGTCTGCAGTGTGTAATTGATAACTTTGAGTTACCTTTGAGTTTGGTGGAGCGACAGAAGAAGGCAGATGAAATGCCCAAGTTTAGCTTTAAAAACTTGTTAATATGACATCTGTTAACATTGGTGGTGTGTGTAAAACAATATGATGTTCCTCCACCACAATTGAAGGAAGACCGTAAGCTGTAACAGCCTGAGTGTGTCCCTTAGCAGTGTCAGTGCACTTTTTGACTCTGACAAGTTGTTTATTAGCTCTTTCTTATAACTCCATAGAAGAATGTATTGTATCTATTTAAAGGTGTGGTGAAATGTAAAAAGCCTGTATTCAAAAGTCTCACACTATAACAACTGACAATGCATGTTTTTTTGTATGTTTGCTACAAAATTGCACAAATAAACACAGATCAAGGGGAATCCAACTTGGCAAGACTGTAAACAATGGTTTGCAGAAGGAACGGTCAGGTCTGGACACATGTTGTGTTGAATACATAGAACCATGCGGTCCTACAAATGTGATAAGCAAGATTATTCTAAAGTGGTCAAGGTCGGAATGAGTGCTTAGATATCTGTAGGTGTGTTGCTGTTTATGCATACGTACATGTAAGTGTGATCTTTTCCAGTATTTACATGGGTGTTCTTTGTCAATGTGCACGCCCTATCCAAAAGCCAAACCTAATTTGTGGGACAGAGCTGTGTGCAAGCTGAGTTCAATTGTTCCTTGAATTGGGGTTCTCAGACAGTTTGTGTTCTGTGCCTCACCATACCTTGTGATCATTTCTACCCTTATTGTAAGCAGCCATTTTACACATGTAGAAATTGACACCTAGGAACCAAATCGAGCATGCAACTTATTTTTTTTCCTGGACATATCGGTGATGTCATCCACATCACTACACATGAAACTTTAATCCTTCCACCCTGTGCCTGGTGGAGCAAAAACACGTATGTTCTGAGTGCAGCTATCATATGTTGACTTGAGGATCAACAAGACATGCCCTAAATGTCTACCATTAAGAAAAGACTCCTCACACATTCCTGCATATCCCCACTAGCTTTATTATAAATATTTTAAAAATTGCCTCTTCTGACAAGTTATTTTTGCAAACTATTCAGGGTTACGCTAATGGATGCTTCCCTAAGGCATCCTACAACGTCAGTTCACATCTACTACCATGGGATAAATTTACTTATGAAATTGAGTCAGTTTCACCCACTGCCTTTTCCTCTAAAAATCCTGCCAACTTTGTATGTACGGCTATTGCACTGAGTCAGTGCTATGGATTCCAATCGCATCCCCATGTTTTTTAAGTAATATGTGCCCATGTTTTTCAAGTAATATGTGGAAAAATACTTTTTGTTTTCATTCAGCCTAAAGATGAGGAGGATATGCATTGTCCCTTAAAGTAGCCTTGCACCACTAGTACTGCTAATGATACCTTTCATGCCACTATTGGCATTACTAATAATATATCTATTGGGTTTTCTTAACAATAATTGTAGTACCGACATGCATAGTGCAACTACTTCTACAAGTAAATGTGATCTTAGTACTACTGCTGTTAGTAGTGCAACAAGCATGTGCTGCTACTACTTGTGCCAGAACCGCTTCTTCTGTTATACTGGTACTACATTTGGTGCATCAAATGCTTCTCCGAGTACTAGTATGGCTTAAAGAACTACGGGGCATATTATCAAGGGCTAAAAAAGAGGAGATAATGTTTTCGTCCTATTAACAAGAGGGTGATAACATGCATTAGAGCATGTTAGCACCCATTTACTCGACACCTCCCTTTGCATCTCTAATGAGATGCAAAGTGGGCGTCACTGGGCAGAACAACCTTGTAAATATCGCTGATGTGCACATCGCGATATTTGCAAGGAAGCCCAGGCATTTTTGCAGACGTTAGTTTTTGGCAAAGACCGCGGTTTTCACCAAAAACTAACGTCTGCAAAAATGATCAATTACCTATACTTTATATTGGAGGTGGATTATGCTGATACGACCACAGGGTCGTATCAGCAAGGTTATCGCCGTTTTCCATGGAAAACAACGCTATCGTAGGAATAATTATCGCCATTGCGCTATGCGTTGTTAATACAGCGCTAGCATGGCGATAATTATCTGCGATAGCCGGCGATAACAATTCTCATGAACAGAACGGCCAGCGATAATTATCGCTGGCCGTTGATAATATGCCCCTACTACTGCTAATGCAAGTTCTACAGTTATTAGTACTATTGCCATCACATCTACTGACCCGACTACTCGTCGTACTTCTGCTGCTTCAGATACTTTTACTGCTTCACGTACAGCTTGGACTTACAACAAGTATTGCTATTACTAGTGGTACACTAGAGCTAGTTCCAGTGCTATAACCAAAACTGAAACTAAGGACAGTTCTACTGACCCTATTATTTGAACTAATATTAATAAATCTATAACACATATTCACAGGGAGGGATTCCTTCTTTTTGCTAAGTCTTTCCACTAAATCTGTGAAAAGATAAATTAATGAATAAGTACATTGACACTGCTTAAAATTTAAATGAAGTGCTGGGGCCCACAGTGGTGCTCAAAAGCCTGTGGCTGGCACTGTTGAATATCATCATCATGAGTACCAAGGCTGTGTAGTCTTGATTCCACCTGATGACTCTTTTATCCACCACTGGACACTCCCTGCCCCTTTATCTCACTCTTGCAGGTTCCAAATTTCTCCCTTTGTCACAGTTTTCCATCTTTCTCCTCCTTCTTCTTTGCCGCTTGTGAGTTTCCCTCTCTCGCTCTGTGTCAATGTCTGATAAGAACAAAATAAGTGCCGGTCCCCAAAAGTGAGCGCCAGTGGGCCACACCTGCAACTGTCGGCTCAACCTAAGCACTGGTTATGTATAGGTTATTCAAGAAAATGCCCTTGGTTTATACCCTAATGCATGAATTTAAACTTGAGTTGAACACATTTGTGTTATACTTTCAGTACAAATGTAATGATAGCCATACTAATGTTGATCCATTTTACAAATATATTTTATACATCTGCAGCCATACTTTACTACCTCGTATGGTTGCAGACTAATGTGTTTCAGTAATTCACAAAAGTGACAGTCACTTATTTTCACAAGTAGTCTTGGAAAACGTTTATGGTTTCCTAAGTAGGTCGATGTTGAGGCAGTTCAACGTGACTATGTGTACATAATGTACCATTATTCATGTGAAAGTGCAGAAGTATTGGTGCAATTGCACTTTCTTCCCCCTGCAGAAAAATGTGTTTGAGTGTGGAGAAACCGCTTCTTCTCCACTGCTAGGAATTTTAGGGATTTTTCATCCACAGACTCACTTTGGAAAATGGTATAGCCATGCCCTTCGCAGGAGTAAATTTAACGCGGTTTCCGCTGTGGAAATTGATCATGTGGAGGTTTGTGAAGACCCACTATCTCTTAAGTGATAGGAGACACACTGCTGAGTAATATTACACTGTAGCAGGGTGATATTACAAATCGGTAATTTGAATGAAGAGTACAAAGCCATCTTTTGCGAATTCCTTCCAGTGCTTAATTTGAGACGGTGGCACTTAATTGTCAACACCAGCGCTTGTGGCGCTTTGTAGCTAATTTAGAGATGCCCACAACAGCAGTCAATTATTAATTTAATATACATTAAAAATGACTATTGACTGCAAAACAAGCCATTTCTATAGCACTGGGTCCTGAAATAATCCAAATTGTCACACAGATAGGAGTGTGATGGTTAGTAGTTGTGTTGTTGCTCTCACTGGCAGCGCTGGCATGGGCAAAGGGGGAGTAAGATGCAGTGATCTCCTGACGAGAGCCCTGGCACTTATTTGTTCAGAAATTAAGCACTGCCTTTACCCTTCAATCAAGCTGATATTCAGTAAGTTAAACTTGTGTACATCAGAATTTAGGTGCACATTCACACAGTCATCTTACCTTAGAGTTTGGAATATGTTCTTCGTAATGTGATAGTAGACCATTCTTCTTAGGGTTTGCAGCAACAAGATACAAGTGTGCCGATGTTAATCTGATGATACAACAGGGCTATAGGTATAAATATCGCAGCAGGTGCAGTGGCACCGGGGAAGTGAGTTGTGAGGGGCCTACTGTTTATGACCGTCATATCAGTAGATGGGGGGCTTGTTTTTCTTGCTTGCATCACGTCCTGAAACCACCCTGCTACGCAACTATTATACATGGGCCATTACGTACAGCATGGGAGAAGGAGCTTTCTGTTCCAATATAATGGCATTTAAAAAAAAAAAAAGACACATATCATGGCTGCATCATTTACATTCAGTTATCATTTTCTGCTTGTTCATGTCTGTTTGACGCATCATTTACCGCCTGCGAGGAGATGTGCTTGCGGCGTCTGGCGCTGTTTCTCATGCTAAGGCACTCAGAGCCGCTTAGCTTCAGGCCTTCCTCGTCGTGCCGCCCTGAAAAAAAAATGAACCACAAGCATTATGGGGATTATGGGGAGCGCAGCTCAGGCCTCCCACAGCGCTAATCATAGAGCGCTTTTTGCACCTCACCACAGTGGCGTAACAAAATCCCCCACAGGCCCGCAGTGCCAGGGGCCCCCTGATAATAGGGGCCCCCTGCACGGGCAGGGGCTAAGAGCTCCCGACTGGGCCCCGAAGATGGCGGGGGGCCTCCAAGTACTTTGCAGGGGAGCCCCCTCAAGTTTTGTCACACCACTGCCTCACCCTTTTACTTCTAAGAAACAGAAATGTCATCAGCGAGGACCTGTGACCGGGAAGAGTCGTTCTTTCAGATTACTTGAGTTCTTGTGAAAACTGAACTTTTGATGTTTCATTAGCACATGAAATAAACTTACTTCGATCTGATTTTACTACACCGAGTTGGGATTTGGTCGTAGCTCTCGGCTTTCTGAGCTCTTCTGAATGAAGTCATATATTTTACCTCACCATAGCTCCATTTTCTTGCAAAGGTTTTACATATAGTTTGCATCTTGTTATCAAAGGAATTTTTGCTTCCTTGTGCTAATCTTCTTCAATCAACAGCTCCTCTTGCTGATAAGAAAGCTCTGTGGACAAGTGCCCCTCCCAGAACTGGATTACTTTCTGGTTATCTTTATTACACCAAGGGACATATTTATCAAAAAATCACGCAACGCAGTGCAGCAAGACACCTCAACCTGTTGGAGAGGGCAGGAAATCTTGCCCACTTAGAAATGGGAACTCAATGTTATTTGACTTACTGTTTTTGCTTTTATGGCTTTCTTGACACCAATTTTCTTTTTCAGCCTGAGGCTGTGGCTCCTAACCACTTTCCCATTTCTCCAACTAACAGCCATGTATTCTTTCTGTATCCTTGATGACCTACACTCAACTCTTTGAACTGCACAGTGTTGAAGTACATTACCTGTAACCTGTGAAATTTCAAAACAAGTTTAAAGACATGAAAAAATAAAGGTATTTTTAGAACCTTGAGATCAGAATCAGTAGTTACATATGTTGGCTTCTGGTTTTAGTCAGAAGAAAGGACAAGAGAAGGGCTTGATAATTATATGCAAATTGGGGTAGTAATCGGTTTGGCTGCATAGTTTCTGTATCTACTGTTGCTCATAGGAATTTATTGTTGAATGTTATGGTCTGGTGGAGGAGAAATTAGGTTTTATTGTACTAAACCAATAAGAGTGACAGTAGAATTATTGACACAATCACCATCTTAAGATAATGGCATTCATGATACTTGCATGTTCCCAACCAAGTTTTCCCCATTCCAAGCTTCGCATAGAATTTGAATTTCTGAAACACTCCACATGGCGGCATCGAGTGGAGTTTTTCCTCTCTAGTTGACGAGCACGGGTGAGGAAAATATTGCTCTAGACCACCTCCCGGCTAGATTTCTCACTGCGGGCAGGTTGCTACCACTCCCGTTGAGAAACCTTCCGCTAGCATTGTGGAAGCTGCCACTCGAGTAGAACATTTACTTGCGCGGCAGAAGGAAGCTGCGCCCTATTGCGCTGTGCGTGGTGCCATTTGCGCTGATTTTACAGTGCAGGACAAATGCCTGGCGCTAAAAATCAGTGTGGGCAGCTCTACTTACCTCACTCCAATGCTTGTTGAACTCTGCAGAGCGTGGTGGAGTTCTTTTGTCATGGAACTCTGCGAACTCCGCCCAGGTCTACTGCTAAGCCAAACTAAACAAACATGTGTAAGGCAAATAGGTCTGCTTTTTGTTAGGGAAAGTATTTTCAATATTTGGCGAACACTATATATTGCCTCCACTATTCTAGGAAGGAAATCACATAGTGAAACAACATCTTGGGTTACAGCAAAATAGTCGCTGGGTGTCGGGCCTTTTTCCCCAACAGACTGCTTTACCAGAGTTAAGTAGTACCCTCAAAGAGTGTTATGAAAGGGGGCAGAAGGTGGAGTAAGTGTTGTAAATCATGTTATATCACAATGGGTCAGTTCATCAAATTCTGCAACCAGTGGAACACTGAAGTGCTGTCTTCCAAGGACAAAAGGAGCACTTTAGATACTGTATTCAACTGTTTTAATTGATTAATTTACTTCATTCTTGTCATAACACAAAAAAAGGCCAACAAATGTTTCACAGCTACCAGTTTGCTTCTTCTGGGACAATCATTTTAAAGATATGATCAGAATCATAAAAGTACGTCTGTAAATCATTCCATAATGTGTAGTCTTAAACCACAGTAACAGACCAATGATTCCTTCATTCTCTGAATAGAGTTTATGGCATATTGCCCAAATACATCCAACCACACTGAGAAAAAAAACTGGTCCTGCTACGACATGAGACTGCACATTACAGAATGATTCAAAAAGCTACTTTGACGATTCTGATCATATCTATAAAACCATTGGTCCTGAAGACGCAATGTGGCAGTTGTGATTCACATATTGGCCTTTTTTGAAAATATGGCAAGAATAAAGTACATGAATTTATTTAAAATGTAAATACAGTTTCAGAAGCCCTCATTTCTGTCCTTAAGTTGAAATATGCCTTCAAGAAAATCCTTCCCATTACGATTTGGAATCTAAAGGTCCACTAAGAAATGGTGAATTGCCTGGGGATTGGTAATTCTAGGCTAAATTCCCCCAGCAGTTCCTTATTTTGATTCAAAGTTCATCCAGAGTTTCGGCAGCCAGATAAAGTGGATGAAAGTAAACTGATCCTGGGCCACAACGAAATGAATTGGCCACTCTGAGAGAGAGCTCAAGTGAACAAAAAAGTTGTTAACACAATGTATAATAGCAATGAAGAATTACAAATAAACGTGTAAGGGGAATTAGTGAATATCCCAGTGTTTTTATGATGGGCCAAGGCAACCAGACAGCATGCCTTTCCTATACAAAAACGCCATAAGGCATACATTTAAATATGTGTCAGCAGAGTAAGTACATCAGAGAGCACACAGTGGTTCTAGTCTGCTTTATACCCATCGCCAAGATATATACAAATGGTACAGTCCAAACATCAACAAAATGCCATGGCCTTGATGGACCTCCCATCCAAGCAATGGCATTTCATGAAAAACCGTGACAGACAGTGGTTAAAGAATGCAACCCAAAGCCTTCTGTCTCGTTGTACTAGTTATTGAACTTTTTTCAAGCATTAATAAAATGAGGTTTTCATAACTACTAAGGCGGCCTCTTGCAATATCTCAAAGTTAGATTTCCAACTGGCTTCTTATAGAAATAGGTGTTAGTGCATTTTATGTAGTAGAAAGCACTCTATAGAGTGGTAAACTTTCTAAAGATGAGAGTGACCTGTTCAAGCTGTCCACATTTTATCTGCCGAGTCTGCACAAGGATTACGGCCACTTCATTCAGCTAACCTCAGAGGGCGCTGCCCCAGGAATGTCGGGCATGAGACTTAGGTCTGGATGCCTCAGACCATTGCCACACGTCAGGCTTTGTGTACTGCCTTTAATACACATTTGGCAATAACAGCGGTGACTTGTTAACTTGTCTGCAAACAACCACAGTTTGTGATTACTGTAGAAAGAACTTCTTTGCTAAAGATATTTTTCTCTTCTTTGTGTCATTGTGTAAATAGTGTAGACCAATGGAAAGTAAATATTGGCTGAAATCCTGCCGTTAATAGACAATACATACACAAGTGTGCATACACTATTTAAATGTAAATAAAAGTGGCTGGGGAAACAGAATCTGTAGGTGAACCTATTACCTTAGTCCTGTTGAACTATTCGCCCAGATGCGTGTTTTTTTAAAATGTACTTGTTGGTATTTTTCTCAAAATATTTTCAAGTAGGCAAACAATATTCTGTTTTTCATCTGTTTCTAAAACAAAATGCTTAATCATTTTACTTAGCAAAAGGTCCTTTGCTGCTGCTTGTTTAATGGTTGTATAAAAAGCACCCCTCAATTCGTCAAATGATCTGTCCTAAGTTAACAGAATTCATCTGCCGTGAACAGCTAGTGGAGTGATATGGTTGTTCTTGAACTTGTACTCATTAGCCAGACAGCCTTTTACATTGGTCTATAGTGAATGGCAAGGTAGAGATGGAATACAGGATGTATTCCCTCACTACTTTATGAACATGAGAAAGGACGAGTGGAGTGATTTTTTAATAAATACTTTTTAGCAGTTTTAAAAAAAACAAGCACAGACAAAATATGCATTTCACTTGCCTTGTCACCATAGAATCAGCAGAGAACTCGAATTCGTAATCATTGTTGATGCAATTTAACAAGAGACTGATCGGTTTGGGCCAAAGACCTGTTGAGAATACTTAATCCACTGCCCCAAATGTTCTCATATTTCTGTGACCAGCTTCGGCCTTATAAACACATTTCTCTGCTCTAGCGCAATATTCAATTTTTCTAGTCCACTGGGAGGGGGGGGGGGGGGTGTCCTGGATCGTGTGTGTTTTTTTGACTTGTTTCAGTCTGCTTGATGGATCCTGTGGAGTGTCCCCATGGGGTTAGTGCACCTGTGGCCACCTTCATAAGGGTACCTTGCATCCCCACGCATCCACCAGTTCCACCCTGATACATCACTCAAGAAATGATTAGCATAGACTGTTTTTTCGGGCAGTGATAGAGGAAGAGATTTGATTTATAACCAAATGCAAATTGAACCTAAACCTGCCTCTAGCGGTAGTGGGTGGGGCTCCTGCAGGCAGAAGATTCACAGTAGCAGCATTGCCCGCCCGCCACAATGGGTATCTATTGGCCAGTAACACCTATCATTTGTATGATGACTGAAGTGATGCAGTTTTTGCAACTGTTTGATTGAAAATGTAAATGCAGGAAGTCCCTGTATCCTGCATGAAGAACTAACCTCTCAAAACTTGGATGTAGTTGAGCTACTCAGTAGCACTTCAAAAGACCAGCTAAGCGGATGAAAATGTCAGATAATGTGCTTGCGGCTGAAAAGCCATTACAGTACTGTGATTGTCTCTTTCTTATAGATCGGAGCAGGTCTGAAATTGACTTGAATGGATCCTATTCAGAAGGAAACGAGGATGCTGTCAGCATTAGGAGCGTATCAATGCCTGGCGGCTTGGACAAGAACCTGGTAAGTTACAAGTGCCTGCTGTCCAAGCATCTAAAAGCTTCACACATTTTGCAAAGAAATGGTATTTTCCGTTTCTTAAGTGGGTCAGGCATGCCTTTCTGCATGGTAAAATAAACTGGATTTTACTGAAATCTTACAAAGGAAAGATTGGTCTTCATTGGACTTCTATCTCTCTCTTCCTTCTCAAAATAATCTCCTATTGGCTCTGTTCATGTCTTTCTGACCTTTCTGCCCATGTCCACTTGCCTCCCAGCCACCCCACCCCCGTCCACAAAATTCTTTCTGTCTCAGGAACAATTTTCACACAGCACACTTTCAACATTTTTATTTTTAGATCTGACATTAGCCAAGACCTTTTAATTGTACTATTATATGTGTAATACACTTCTCGTGACTTTCAGCCAGCCCTCTTCATCCATGGGTCTGTCATTCACATTTTTTTACACCTAGTACAGCTTATAGCATGGGGAAATGGGTCAGACCACTTCAGCCATTGGCTAATTCATTACTTTATTATGAGTTATGAAACACAAAGTAGTTCCTGTAAGTGCCAAGGACTATTAAGGCAATATGTGCTTTTTGAAACTAAAAAATGTAAAAAAACATTAAGCTTTTAGCCATTGCTTTTTTAGAATGATGAGGGCTCGCTACTTCCTCAACAAAAAAAACTTGGCAAAAACCATCACAAAACAAAACAAGCACTGACTAATCCAAAGTCAGGCCTACTGGCTCTGCCAATGTTTATTGATAAAGTTGTGTTCAGCGACTCGTGTTTCAGTGAATCGGCAGAATAACTGACAGAGTAGCAGATCTGTTATGTTTTGTGCTGTGCAGACCTATACATATAACTAAGCACTTGACATAGTCACTAGAAGTTTCTGTGCAGGTGTTTGGAGCTGGCAGTTCTGCTCCTAGGCATAAGCTGGGCTTGTGACCAATAGAAGCATACGCATTAGTGGTTGATTGGCAAAAATTCATCAGAACGGCAGGAGTGGAGGTCTGCCTGCGACAGATAGACATGGAGCCTGACAACGTGCACCCAGTAAATGTAGAGTAATGAAAAGGAGGCTCACTATTCAGGAGAAACAGAAGGATAGCCAATGAGATGTGCTTATTAGCAGCCTCTCAGATATGCCTGGGAAACAAACATAACTTACACGCCCTGTCCTGTCACCATATGGCTTGATCACTAATATTACAGGTGGTTTTTAACATTTGCTGCATTTCACATGTTTTGTTTGCATGAAGGTAGAACACCTTGTTTATGATTCTGCAAAGGATCTTCTTGCTGAGCTGGGTCTTGAGGCTCAGTGGGCTAATGCATTCACTCCATAGATCTGTAAATGATCTCATGGTCGTAGTTCAAATTCTGGTGGATCCAGTCAGTCTTTCACCCTCTGAGGTGAGATGAATGAGAACCATTGAGAATGCTAATAATACAGACCTGTCATTGCAGCACCAAGATGCCCAAAGGTGAACGTGCTCTGTACAAACACACGTCGTGTTTTGCTAAGCTGGACCATCAGTCCATTGGAATCCTCTTCTAACCTCTGAAATGCTTTGATAATTTAAAAAGGAGTACCATGTTATAGTCAAAAAATAATAACAGTATAGTCCTGTTCAATTACTTTAGTGCGAGGATACCGGTGATACATTTGGCAACATTTATCAGTAATTTCCAAGTGGAAGCAACAAAGAGGAGAGATCCAACTGGCATCACCCATGTATGTTGCCACTATATACTGGTACTTCTGACCCTTGCTGGCTGCAGCTCATGCACTAGTTCTAACGCATAAAGTTGCCAAGTTAGTGTATGGGCTTTACGTAGTGCAATGTGAGTGAAAAGGGGGCCTGTCCCCATTCTGCACATGTAACAGATGCTGAAAGGGGTTTTGATATAACCTTAGATATCTGCCAGTGTATAAAACGGCTTGGGAGTAAATTTTATGTATGTCATAAATGTGAGCCATAAATAATTAATTGTGAGTAATAGATGATTGCTATAATCTAGTTCTTGCATAAAGCAGGTGCAAGACACAGGTTACAGCTACATTAGATCTGTGATTTGTTAACTAAGGGCCCTTAGTAGGCTGTCAGTTAACCACATGCTTTGACCTGGAATTGATTGTTCAAGCAATGGTGTCAACATTGTTGAACTCTCCAAGTGCCACCTGTGGGCTCTTTTCTATTGGTGGAAGAAAAAATGCTTAGTGCAGAATGGTGATTTGTGATGTCCTGTAAGGGTGTGTCCTGCAGGATAAAACATAAATTCTGTATAATTTTGACAGGTGACTTATGACATTCTGACTTCAATTCTGAATTCATGGCTTACAAAGTACAACGCGAATTAGGTCCTGCTTATTAACAAGGGGTATTTACACTTTAGGACCAAGACCAGCCTGTTTTCTTTATCCTGGACGTTGCCATCCTCTGGTTAGTCAGGTAATTTCAAGTACAGCAAAAAAGTCTGGAATGCTCTACCACTGGCAGAGCTGACCGCAGAGGGTCAATTCTCCCCTCACCGTCTTCACTCCAATGCCGGCTTAAGCGCAGTGACAGATAGAATACGAGCCCGACCGCTCTGGCCACCATGTTTGATACTGAAACACTACCTACTTAGACACGTCACAATCCATCATCCCTTCTACTAAGCGCAACCTAGGGCATATTGTGTTACCCATCCACTAGTGCGCTACCGGGCCTAGTCAGTAATATGAAGCGCTATATAAATACAATGAATATCTCTCTCATAGGCTGTATAAGACACCCTTTCATATCTTGTGCTCTCCAAATGAATGTCTGTGTGATTTTCAAATATAATATGACTACAGGGAAACAAAGAAAAATTGAGATCTTATTAGTGAATGACGTATGCATAGCAAATATCATTTATATGCCCTGCACAAGGATCATATGTATCTTTACGTTATTAATACAATGAAGGTTTCTTGAAATTATCACTAAACGGCAAAGCAGTGGAAGATAATAAAGCACATTTTATCTATTTTCGCCATTTTTTACAAAGATAATAGATATGCTAGGGGAAAATTACATGTAAAGCTGGTTTAACCGCGGAAAGCACCAAGAGGCCTGATTCAAAGAGCTATTTGTGTAAGTCAGACGTACATCACAAATGCCTTGACACTCAAGTGTGTTATTCACAAAAGGTGAACCTTACACTCGTAAATCCATGTGCTCCTGTGTAGTATGACTCCAAGAAGGTTTACTATCAAGCATGAGTAAATATCACTCCAGGGGCTTGGAGTGGGTGTTCGCACTTTCTAAGTCATTCCATCTCTGGAACTGGATGGATAATTGCTCCTGAAAAGGACAGCAATACATCCCTTTTCAGCGTGGGAACGGGAATGGAACACCCACAGAATTGGTGGAAGTTTTGGCACAGGAGTTTCTGCATCAATTGGAGAAAAAAAAAATGAAAGTGGAAATTATTTCATATGAAAGCATTTCCACATGAGCAAATGTACACACATGGAAAGCTAATCGTATAAACATATTTAGAAATCCTCTAAACCATTCCTGTCGCAGGTTTTCATGAATGCTGTTGGACAAGTTTGTGGATTCCTGAAAGATGTAAATTGGTGCCCATGCAAGTTCATACACATGCACGTAGAGATTTATGACTTTCTTTGAGGATTAACCCCTACATTTGTAAACACTTTCTAGATGCAAGGCACAGCCCTGTGCTCTTAAATGCATATGCAAATCCCGCTAAACAGTGGAAAGGTATGCTGGGGTATCCTTTCAGGTCCGTGACATGTTTAGGTTTGAAGTGTATCATTCCTGGTTAACATATTGTTTTCTATATGTGATCTAAGGGGCTTTGGGTCAGGCTATTTCAGCCATTGGCTTCTTTGGCTCACAACCTGCAATTTATCAGTCACATCTTGGATCAGTCCACAGGAGTATTTGAGCTCCACCTTCTTTTTACTGGCCCTTTGGATGTGTTCTTCCAATTCGATTGGAATTTAGCAGGGGCATTTTACATCTGAAAAGTACACTCTGTCAAAGGGTATTTTATTATTTTTCGCACCTAGGCATTGTATAGACAAAGTACATTTTTATTGATTTGATTTGCATTGCAACACGCATTTTTCATTTCCTTTGCCAGAGCTCATGTGCCAGCGTTATACCTGTTGACTTTGCCAATGCTTGTTATTAGAGTTACCTTTTTGCAGATGGTTAAAACTGGTCTACTGCTGTTCAGCTATCATCCAATAATTCAAAAGACTTTATTCGGTTCATAAAAAAAAAAACAATCAAAGTGTACCAAATAACACAGATAAAAGTTACATTGTTAAAACGCAATATTTGTGCTAGGCGCTTTTAGAAATAACCTCATAATGTCTTGCAGTGAATACTCACTGGATTAATTTAAAACATACAAACAATTACTCTCAGTGAAACAGCCACAGATACAATGAACATTGCAAACAAAAGGACAATTATATGAGAAAGAAGGTCAAAGTTCTTCGGCCTTAATATATTATTGGAGAGCCTTCCAACAATGTAAAGTGCACCGTGCATTGTAAAGACTAACATATGATAGTCAGAGAAAAAGGACTTATGTACAAATCAATTCTTATATACCTATGTCCAGTAAAAACTGCTGCAAGCTAAAAGTAAACCATCAGGAAAATACAGACTCTTGCGTTTAAGTACTAGTGGGACATAATCTTTGAACGTTTTAACAATACATTTAGTAGAAAGCAGGCTGTATTATGCCAGCCTGCTCCGCGTTAGCCTTCCTCAGCCCGCCTTCATCAAACATTACTCAATTAAACTACATTTATCCATTTTATTTACAAACTGACACATATAAAGGCAACACGCCTGTATTGAAACACGCTGTTGACTGCCTGCCAAGGCCAGAGTCCTGCCTCTTCACTCAAATTCCTCAAGAAGTTAAAGACATGGCTGCTCGAAGACTTCCTCTAGCGTAGTCCTAGGCTAGGCCCCAATTGACCCTTCCTCAGCACAAGGACACATTCCTGGGTGATAGAGCGCTCTACAAATACACATAACATAACAGAATCAAATTCAGGTCCCACTGTATCACTCTCAAAGACCTTAATGTTAACAACCCCTACCACATTAAACATAACATAACAAGTATGTATAAAGCATATGTTTCTTGTTACCAACTCAATGGTGCTCATTTTATCGATCGCAGAAGGATAAAAGGCCGAGTGGACTCACTGGGATTGAAACCTGTGACCATGAGCTGAAACACAGATCCCTGGAGTGGATGCATTAGTCCACAGAGGTGCCCACTTTATAATTCAGCAGCTGGCCATTAGATTCTGTGGCCTCATCCTCTTAGTAAGCTTGGCCCATACTACAGGAGGGTGAGACAAGGGTGCTTTTAAAGGAGTTGTCTGTAACACCTATGAGAGGTCCTCATACCAAGTTGGCTGTGGTAGCTTAGCCACAGCATGCATGTCTCAGGCCATGAAGGTTTGATTGCGCCACTTTTCCAGGAATCAGAGGTAATCTCTTGTCACTGAATGTTCATCTCTCTCTGGCTTTGACAGGGAGAACTGGGAACCACGTTGCAGGGGTTAAACTGAAGGTCTACCATAATAATGAGAGGAAAAGAAAACTTCTTACTGTGCTGCAAAATTCTGAAAACCCCTTATCCCTCTTATAAAATACCCTCATCCTTTCTTACCCTCCCTGCAACCCTCTCTTCATCTCTCTATCATTCCTTTCCGCTCCCTCTTTGGGTAACACTCAGCAGCTGCCATCCAAGGACATGAGCATATTTGGATTCTTTAAAAAACTAAATGTATGAAAAAGCATGTTATGCAGAACCGATCCCTGTGCGAGCTTTGCTTCAAGTCTCCCACATCAGAAGATATGCCCTCAAGTATTAGCCAATCAATCCTGCACTTCAAGATAAGTCAATTGATCTGCATAAATGACCATTAACCACCCATGTATATCATTTAGACAAATGTCATATTATGTGTATAACTGAATCAGTTGATTCTGCAAAATAATCGTACACATTCACGATACAATAGTTGTAAAAAAATAATTTATTTTGAAACCAAGTGAATAAAATCAGTAAACAATATTGTTAGCACCATTGTCACGTTAAATACTCAGATGGCGTAAAGATGGCTAACAAAATGCCTAAAATACAAACAGCATTGAGTCTATCACAGCTCGGGGGCACCACTTCTTTGTAGATTATAAACATCCCTTTCATAAATGCACTTCTTCAATACCCTTTCACTTCACTCCTCCCTTTAGACCTCCCTTCTTTCAGATAAAACGCCTCATTGTTATTGCATTTATATAGCGCTTATTACCACTGAAGAGGCGTTGAAGCATTCTGCACCGGGCAGCACACCGCTCCAGAACCTGTGGTTTTGTGGTTAATCCAGTGGTTAATGGTCATTGGGATAAGTCTTGTGCTGTCAAGAAATCAATTCCATGCATTTACTCCAACTTCTTTGTGAACAATGAAATTAATAGGTGCTAGGAGTTATGATTAAGGGGGGTATGTGAGTTAATGCAGATGGATGGTGGAATTAATAGATGAGATAGAGGAGATAAGGGGGCTTTTTTACAAGGGGATATCACCACCATAACGTCCCTTTTAGTGACATTCTGGTGGCGATATCCCCTTCGCATTTACAATGCAATAGGTCTTGCAACTGCGAGTTTTGGAGCTATTGGCATTGTAAAGGGCAATGCCTTTTAAAACAAGTTTAAGGTATTGGCATTGTAAATGAGAATGCCTTTCATTTATGTATTAAAAATGGAAACAAAAATAAAAGGCATTGTTATTTGCAATGTCAATAGCTCAAACTCAAGTAAATGTGAGACCTATTGCATTGGAAATGCTTGTTGAAGGTTAGCTGTCATCATTAGAATTCCGCTTCCGATTGGTTCTTCCAGCAGGTTGGTTTAACCTACACAATGGTATGTGTCTCACATTGATTGAGCGAGGTTTGAAGCTCTGCAATCCGGACCTGCAAAGCCTGCTATTCTGTTGATAAAGTTTGACAAAGTAAAGCTGTAATACTCCTCAGTCCCGAAGTGTGTGCCTCCTGCTCTTCCAGTACAGAGACCCCAAACAGCTCTGCCATGGAGCCTCAGTAGTGCTCAGAAGCAGCTTCCCATGTTCCAGTACTGAGACCACGCTGAGCGCTGCCCTCGCGCCCAACGTTGTCCATTACACTATGGCTTGACGGGCACCAGATCTCTCTCAATGCACCGCTATCCTAAACTTCAATCTTCAGCCTTGGCCGCCTCTCCTCTGTAGCTTCTGTGACGCGATTGATTTACTGTGTACACTAAACAAATGCGCAGTCGTCACTTCTTTCCTATCCGTTTAGCTCCAGACTTCAAATCCCTGCGGCCCCTCCCGCCCTGCAGCGAGCCACCATGCCCCCACCTCACCGCGGCTGGCACCAGACCCTTACTTTTACTGCTGCTGAATGCATTTGCTCAGCGAGGTATGGTCACTGCCCATTGTTGTGGCATTTTAATTTTAAATGGGCAGTTTGGGAGGGAGCAGTGGGGCACTGCAGCCCGAGGCAGAGTGGAACAAGAGATTAGAAGCAGGGGCCTGTGGTGGGGAAGAGACACCCCGGCCTGTCACACAGATAAAGTGTATGGTAGCGCCTAGAAGCAGCACTTACTGGCCGTACATGGAAAAAGTGAACTTTCATACGAGTGAAGAGATTTGTACATAGTAAATCATAACGCCTCAGAATTAGGGCTTTTACTAGAAAGTTATAAAAACACGCCATTCAGGACCACAGGCTGTTGAGGGTTTCTACCGAGACTAGAACCCGGTCCCCCAACTTCAAGGCCCACCGCTTTAGCCGTTAGGCCATATCCTATTGCAGTGGGTAGGCCCAATATGACACGTTAATCACAAGAGCTCAAGCTGTATATCGCCATCCTAAACCACAACAAGGTCTTTGTAATGTATAAACTATAGCGCAACGAAGCTGTGCTGAGCATCTAGTGTTTTTACAAGATCTCAGTAAAACATTTTCCAGTAGAATCTTCAGTAAGAAGCACTGTGTTAAAAACCTGCCCCATTGTTCCCCGCTTGGTGTGCAGTCAGCAAAGCGCCCAAAGACTGCCGTCTTGGTGATTCTCACAGTCGCACGAGCTTCGCTCTCCGAGCTCCCAATGCAGAGGGTGGGTGCGGAGAGGGTGTGCTTGATTCCGTGTGACTTTACCAGTGAATTCTACATTGAAATTTCCAAATGAGACTGGGGATGATGCAAATAAGTAATAATGTCACTGGTGTTTCTTAACTTTATTTTTCGGAGTTTTTTATATAGCGCGGACCGAAAGTATAGGAGCGCTTTACATGAGCACCAGTGGCGTTACAGACGGAACATTGATTTTGTTAGGCACGGGGAGATTAACTATTTTGCCCAGGACCACATGGTGTTGAGGGTTTCTACAGGGTGTGGAGAGTGTGTGCTTCACGTGCACCCCGAGAACAAATAACACCCGGACACGAATCAGAGGAGTATCATTGTGCACAGTACGTTATATTGAGAGGCTGTAGTGAAAAAACAGGCGCTGCCAGCCTGCAATTGAAAAACAATTAAACGCCGGGACAGGGGCTTTAAAAATGGCTTTAAAAATAGTGGCGCATGTTAGCGCCCAAAGGCTGCCCTCTTTGTGATTCTCACAGTCGCACGAGCTTCGCTCTCCGAACTCCAAATGCAGAGGGAGGGTGCAGAGAGCGTGTGCTTGATTCCGTGTGACTTTACCAGTGAATTCTACATTCAAATTTCCAAATGAGACTGGGGACGATGCAAACAAGTAATAATGTCACAGGTGTTTATTAAATTATTTTGGGCAGTTTTTTATAATGTGCGGACTCGACCAAAAGTATCTGAGTGCTTTACATGAGCACCAGTGGCGTTACAGACGGAACATTGATTTTGTTAGGCACGGGGAGATTAAGTATTTTGCACAGAAGCACAGGATGTTGAGGGTTTCTACAGGGTGCGGAGAGCGTGTGTTTCATGTGCACCCCAAGAACAAATAACATCCGGACACGAATCAGAGGAGCATCGTTGTGCACAGTACGTTATATTGAGAGGCTGTATGCTCCGCAAGATCTACAGATGGATCCCGACAAATACAAGAAAGACAGTCACCCAGGCCCTCGTCAGCAGCAGACTCGACTACGGAAACGCCCTCTACATGGGAGCCCCGACCAAGCATATCAAACGACTACAACGCATCCAAAACGCCTCGGCGCGACTGATCCTCGATGTACCACGACACGGCCACATCACCCCCCACTTGAGAAACCTGCTCTGGCTCCCCATCAACAAGAGGATATCCTTCAAGCTCCTCATCCACGCACACAAATTACTCCACAAGACCGGCCCAGCCTACCTCAACAGACAGCTTTCCTTCTACATGCCCAACCGCCAGCTACTCTCCGCCGACCTCGCACTCCCCACCGTCCCGCGCATCCAAAGAACCACCACCGGCGGGGGATCCTTCTCCCACCTTGCCGCCAAGACATGGAACACCCTCCCACTGAGCATACGACAGACCCAAGACCTGCTGACCTTCAGGAGGATACTCAAGACCTGGCTGTTCGATCAGTAGCGGCCCCCCCGCACCTTGAGACCCTCGCGGGTATGTAGTGCGCTTTACAAATGATGGATTAATTGATTGATTGCAGTGAAAAAACAGGCGCTGGCAGCCTGCAATTGAAAAACGAGCCGAAGTGCAAGAGTAGGCGGCTGGAGCAGCAGAGCCGGTGCGGCTCCCTGTACAGGCTGGAAGACCTCAGCCTACAGAGAACAACAAGGAGTGAGGGGCACGAACCAGGCGCCATGGAACAAAAAACCAAAGTAGTGCCTATATTAAAAGATGCCGCCCTGCAGCGCAACTTAACAGTAGTTGATCGATGCTGCTTCCTCCAGAAATGGAAGAAAATGGAAGTGACGTGTCGGACCACTAGCCAACAAAGAGCGAGTTACGAAGAGCAATGCCAGATTTCACCAATGGTAAGTGACAAAACAAAGAGAAATGCAATGGGTGGAGTTTAACTAGCAATACTAATTACTTGATGCCTCATAAAGGCAGCGCATGCGCTGCCTATGCGAGACCTAAAAAGCGGCGTTAAGTCACTTAACATGGCTTAACGTCGCCTTGTAAATGAGGCCCCTTTTCACGCTTCACTTAACATGAAAGGAGCGTGCAATGCAGTGGGGAGTTCTTCCACAACACCCATTGCTTTTTGGAGCTGCCCCATTTTTATAAGGCTGGGGCAGTGTCAAAAACTAAGACCAGGGAATACCTGGTCTTAGACTGTCGCCAGGAGGATAAATTGTTAATTTCTCCTCTTATTTTCCTCTTTCCAAGTGTGCTGTGTTCTGCAGCACACATAGAAAGAGCAACTCGCCTTTCAAGATTTTTTATGTACAGGAAGGTGTCCCTTCCTGCACCTAAACAATCCCCCCTGCAGTGTAGGCACCCTTGCAACATGGTGCAAGGGTGCTTGTGCTTGTGCTGGTGCTAGGCAGCTTTATTAGCGCCAGTGCTATGGGAAACTCAGGGTTGCGATGTAATTTTATAAATATGGCGCAGCATTACCAATTTTGGAGTAACACCGCGCTCCGACATTGTGTTGTAAAAAATCCCCTTAAGTTCTGTTAGCCTGCAAGTATGACTTTCAAAGTAGGAGGGACATTTTTTGAACATTTGGAATGAAATTAGGGCAATTTGCAGAAATACAATATTAAAGATTACAGATTAATGCAAACATGCATGTAATTTAAAACACTTTAGCTATGTTATCCGGCATTCCTAAGAACGAGTTGTGTGAGAACAGGCATGTAGGTTTCATTGCAGTTTCATTGTGTGTGAGGAGGGGTCCACTGATCATCTGGGTAAACCTGACATATGCGAGAATAGTTCATTCATTTTATTAAACAATGCAGTTCTTTCACAGCTCACATAAAAGTACTGTGGAATAATCCCCTTTCAGTGGAAAAACCTGTCACTCAATGGAAATGGTCCCATGTACTTCAACAGTTGCAATGTCATTGTTTTCTGAAAACACAATTGAAGTTTCATCGCCAACGCTCCTGACACACACTGTTGAAAGAAAGAGTAAATTCAAATTGCAGGACCATGGCGGACACTAACAATAAGGCTTCGCATGCTTTTTTAAGCTGCTATTTTAGATTACTTCCTCATCCCCATTGTCATCTCAGTACTTACTTCAGAATATGGCCCATATCACCCATCAAAAATCCAGTTGCAAGAGCATACCACATCTAAACAAAGAGACCTTCTCTGTATAGGCCCCTGTCGTACCTTTGTCCCCAAGCAGAGGAGACTTGGCGCAGTAGGACAGACTGGACATTCCTATTGAACCAGGACAAAGCCTGATATACATAGGGTTGGTCCCTATCTGGCATCGTGGGTGAAAAAATATGGACTGGAATGCCATGCCAAAAGATTGCCAGTAGATTAAACATTCTGCAGCACACATAGAAGGAGCAAAACGCCATGAATGATTGTTTATGTGCAGTAATCGTCATTATTTATTGAGTGTTTATGTGCAGGAAAGGATACCTTCCTGCACATAAACAATCATTAAATAATGATGATTTGCTACTTCTATGTGTGCTGCATTCTGCAGCACACATAGGAGTAAGAAATCGCCAATATTGATTGTTTATGTGCAGGAAGGGGCACCTTCCTGCATCTAAACAATCAAACCCTGCCACGCAGGCACCCTTGAACTACGGTGCAAGAATGCCTGCGCTGGTGCTAGGCAGCAAATTTTAGCGCCAGCTCTAGGGAAAAAATAGGGGTGCGCTGTATTGTTGTAAATTCAGCGCATCCCTGCATTTTGGAAAAGTCGAGGCACTGCACAGCCAAATTTGACATAGCTCCATGCTACAACATTTCCTTGTACACATGCTCCCTTGTCTGGTTAATACGAAGGTACGAATCTAAAACCAGAAGCATCTTTGCAAATGCTACAGCTTGATGCCAATCGGATGGACACTGTCCCCTGGCCAGACAGTATTCAATGGTCTTTAGGGCTGCCACTGTTACCAAGCCACACTGACAGCTATCTAGCATTCCTCCCATAGTAGCATTTTTGAGGACCCACTGAACAGAGATACAGAAACATAGATGCCCCAACAAACCAGGGGTTCGGGCAGAAAAAAAAATATTTTGACTGTGTTATCAAAAACCAAAGAGAGAGCGATAGATTACTGCTCTTAAAAGTATGGCTACTTGGACTCATTTTTCAGACTAACACTACAAACTGCTCTGCCTTCCCTAAACAGTGAGAGGCCTGCTAATCCTTTCTTCTTGCTCACAACTGTCACCCTGAAAATATAAAAACAACGATCAGTAGCAACAGAAATCCCATGTTGCTGTTGCATCGGCCCAGTCAGATTAGAAATGGCAGGACCCAAGGATGAAACCCCGAAACCTGAAAGTGGCAAGCCACCAAAATCCAACTTGTCCCCTATGCAGTTCCCAATGAACGCAACTGGTACCTTCATAGGTCGTACCTTATGAGGTGCAGAAACATAGGAGTGGTGATCAGAGCACAGGGCCAGGAATACTCCAAGGGCCATATCATCAAGGCCATGCGATAATTATCGCTCAGCGCTCTTAGCGCAAGGATAATTATCGCCGGCCAACTCTGAATTTTATAGCGGAGATAGCGTGCTATCAGCAACGCTTATCTCGAAAGCGATAAAATTCAGAGCGCAAGCTGCCAATTGTGCGATTATCGCTGGAAATACAGCGATAATCGCACAAGGATAGGGCAAGGCATACTTAGCCATGATATCCACCTTACATAGGATATCATGGCTAAGTCAGTTTTGAAGCAGGCGTAAGGAAAGTAGCGATAACAGAGGTTATCGCTACTTTGCTTGTCACTCTGCAGGTTAGCGTGTCCATTGATAATTGGTGAAATGTCGCTTAGCGACATTTCTCCAGTTATTTCAGGGCAGGAACGCCCACTTTGCATCTCAGTAGAGATGCAAAGATAGGCGTTGGGGGAAAGGGCGATAATGCAAGGATTCACGCGATAGCGTGACCTTGCTGATTAGGCGATAAAATTATCGCCGCTTTCCGTCCGAAAACGGACGCTAAAGCGGCGACAATTTTATCTCCGGGGCGTGCTGAAATGCCCCAAAAGTACCTACTAACAAGGTGTGAGAGATCATGCAACTGTTTTTATGTTTCATAGTGTGCCCAACGTGAGTGAGGTGCGCTTGTAATCATTCTGGTAAACCTGCCTCAGCTGTACTATCCTAAGTGTGGTGAAAGACTCCCAGGTCACTGACCAAATGTTGACATTTCTGGCATTTTTCTGGTGGCGTGGAAGCGTGGGGACTCAGATCAGGGTGGATTGCCATGATCCAACCATGGCTAAAGGGCTAGTTAAGTAGTGTCTTTCTGTGGTATGGAGCCGATTTTAATATTTTGTCTGGGCTGAGTTTGGTTTCCAATCTATCCTTGTCAGAGTTGCTCTGCACCATTGGATCAAAATTATTTATTTTATCTGAAAATAGGACAATAAAGAGCCATCAGGCATCAGAAACTGGGTTGCATCTACCTTGGTATTTGGGAGCAAGTACTGTAAACCTGCTGGTGTAATAACAGCACATAAGAGAACATCATCACAGTAACGCCTGGACCGGCAAAGTTACTCTGCTTGCATGTTTAGGTACCCAGTAACTGCTCTATGCTTCCCAAAGAACGTGTCCTCTAATTCAGGGACATAGCAGCAGGATCATCAAGTGGCTTGAGCCAAATGCAGCAGCTGGGTTTGGTTTTTCTCACCAATGTAATTCAGACCTATATTTGTCATAGTGTTGCGTCGCCCTTACGCCACGCAAGGGGGCGGAAGGCCTACGTAACACCAAAACCAGCTTTATCAAGCCACTGAAGGCCACCTTGCATGGCCCTGCCTGGCTTGATAAATCTGAAGTAACACAAGGCAGCACAAATCGCTGCCTTGTGTTAATCTGTGCCAGGGAGGCGTTCCATGGGTGGAGCGTGGGTGTTCCCACGCATCCACCTATGGATTTTGGTGCACTCCCAGATTTACGATTTATGGTAGACCTGAGAATACATCAAAATGCTACTCCTCACCAGGGTAGGCATAAGGAGAAGAAATATCTTTATTTGTCCTTGTTTTTTCCTCTTTCTATGTGTGCTAAAAGAGGAAAATGTCTCTCAGAATTGATTTTGCACAAAAACAATCCTGCTTACAACACAGGCACCCTTACACCATGGTGAAAGGATGTCTGTATTGGCACTAGGCATCCAAAAGTGCACCAGCGCAAGGAAAGGACAGGAATGTGCTGTATGATGCTAAATAGGACGCATTCCTGTCCTTTCCCTTTGACGCACTGCAGCTAAGTGGCTTGCTGCTTTGGGCTACGTGAACGCATAATAAATATGCGCCTCAATATCGTATTCGGTTTTCTGTTTCTGAAGCTCATAGAGCTTATCTGAGGCCTCCTGTTGGGACCCTGCTGATCTGCGCTTGCAGGGTCAGGCAGTGGTCGCACAGTTGATTGACAGTCTCTCTCTGGGCTTGTGTAGTTTGAGTTGCATAAAAATTGGCAAATTCTGAGGTTATCATACTGTAAGCAAATACGTGAAACTAACAATATACACACAGTACTATTTTATTTTATTCTGCATCGAGACAGCTAACACCTACTGTAGCGTCCTCCCCAGCCACGGAGCATGTAAATGATTATGCCACACACAGAGCTTGGTATTACACGTCTTTATTCCTCAGACTGTAACAGTTAACTGAACATTATACATCATGAATTCCATGAACCACACCCATACAGTTAACGTCACTGTTCTACGGAGTCCATCAGGAACCAAAAGGGTCACATCATCGCTAACTCATAAGATACTACATAAGATACTACACCTATGTCATTTTGTAAAAAAAAATTCAAGGCTTCTTTTTTCTAATTTTTAGCTCACATACTCATAGCTTTTGTGCAAGACATTTTTTACTTCTTTCTTTAATTGTCACTGAAAATCAAGGGTTTGCATGGTTGTGGAGGTCATTTCTGTGAAAACCTCTTGTTGCTCAGTTTGCAACAGTTAGGTCTATTTTTGTCCTTTTTACTTTAATTGATTCTTTTCTAACCTCAGCTAATAAATTTGGTAGCCACCTTACAGTATTCAATCTTTAAACTAAATAACGTATTTGAGGTGTTGTGACTCTCACTGACTAAGCTTTGACCTTGTCCTACACTAATAAAGGGTGACACAAGAGAATTTTATGAATTTTTCGGTGACATCTGTGAGATCCCCATGCATAGTGGCTACGAAAGTTATCCATAGCAAGAAAATCTTGGGCCACTGTTCCCTAAATCTGTCAGAAGGGTTCATTACCCCTCCCACTCGAGAATCTGTGGTCATCACACAACTCCCTCACCCTGTTCTCAAATCTCAAACACTTTGATCAAGGGACCCTTAGTCAAGGCTTTAAGTGGGATGAAAAAACTGGGGGTCTCTTAAAGTGGCGTGGCCAATGTAATTAAGGGCGTGGCTTAAAAACACATAAGCTAAAATCTGTGCTTAGAACAGTGTGCCGCCGGACTTATATTTTGCTGTTTCTGTCATTGCATCCAGATATATGATACAACAAGAGACATCATACCTACAGCAAGTCAGGACTATTGGCTTTGCCAATGGTTGTTAGTTGCATAAGATAAATAAGCAGCAACTATGGCTTGTATATAATATTGAAAAAGCTTTGACTTAAAGCCCTGGTGACACTACGACAATGTTGCTGCTCCTGAGTTTCAAAAAGAGAAGGGAAATCCAGAGAAAAAATTACTCTTTAAAGGATTTCCCTTCCCCTACAACGTTCACCTGGCATGACGTCATGCCGTAACTTCTGCACTAGTGAGAAGTGAGCAGTGTGACCACGTGCACATCAATGTGCCTGCTGTCACTACAGTCCAGAAAAAAACAGACCGCCTGTGCCAGCGCACAATACAGAGCCCGATGGGGACCCGTTTCGAGGCCCCCTTTAAAACACTTCCGGTCCGCATCACCGGTGAGACCCGGCCCACTTAAAGCCCTGCCCTTAGTGCCAAAGAACAGGGGCTATTCTGGAGGTTCACACAGCAATGAGACAATCAAAACCACTCCCTACAGTTTTTCAAAAAGGCTGAAAAGCCGCTACTAATTTCTAAATTAGCCTGTTTGGAATCTGTCTTTAAGAAGGAAGCCTCACTCCTTTCTTTCCCGCCTCTTCTCGCTCACCTTTTCTGTCCATACTGTCACGATTTTCCCTTTTGGCTGACACTGTTAAGGTGTCATCATAAGGTGCTGGGAAGTAAGTGTTATTACAGTGGACATCGGAGGTGAAGTCCGCCATACTTCCGTCGCTGCAGGCCGGGGCGTCACCGAGGCAGTCGGGTCGATGTCTCCCATCGCACCTTCACACAATGCCCCGTGGGCACTGCCCAGTAATCCGCATAATGGGGCTGGCAGTGCTCGGTGACACCGGCCATCGGGACGAGGCAGAAGAGGTCGAGGGAGCTGAACATCACTAGTGCGGAATACATTCCAGAGAGGGTAATTACGAATCAAGGGGTGGTTTTCGCTCGTGTTACAAATGGTGATGTAAAACAACTGCTAGTGAAGACGGAATCCGAGATAACACTCCGCTCAAGTACGCCATCCCACCGACAATAGGATGTCGCCATTTTGTAGTTACTTACGGAGCTGCCATTTCGAATTCCAATTGCAGAAACCCGTTGGCTTGGGAACCGTGGAACCACCCTGGTTTCACGGAATAAAACCAACTTCTTGCCCGAGATTTGTAAGATGGCCGGAGCCTCACTGCGGGTGCTTGAGCCAGGCCTGAGACCTGACTCTGTGGCACAGTTCCGCCTGCCCTTGATCGCCCTCCTATAGCCACAAGATGGAGCCAGCATGGCCTCAAGATCAGCCCGGGGATCCAGCATGCTGCTTCCCCCACCACCATCTGGCCTTCTACCCCTATGGACATCTCCAACTCGGGGAACCCCCCAGACGCAAGCCCACCACCCTTGAGTGCAACACCACCTGAACACCTGGCTGAACGATGGCGAGAATTTCCTGCTCTGTAAATATTTATTATATAATTTTCCAAGCCTAATCGCTGTTAAAATGTAATCCTGAGTGAATTTGCTATTTGGATATATATATATAACTCTAACCACTAGCATTATGTAGTTGACCTTTGTACTTACTACAATTCCTATGTGATTTTAGAGTTTATCTGTTTGTATCTCTTCCTTGATTGACTTTACAACTTGTGCATTTGCAATTTTTCCCTCCTTTCACTCCACTTGTACATTTGCAATTTTTTTTTTTTTTCAGTTTGTATCTCTTATGTAACTCATGTAATCCAAAGTCGTTATGTAACACAACTGGTTCTTTTGTAAAGCACTCTGACACCTTTGGGTAATGTCCGCGCTATATAAAATCGCATTAAATAAAATTAAAATAAATACAAATCCAGCGACATGAGCATGGTTAAAATGCTCAATAATTAAATTAGAAGACGTGTGAAAATGCGAGATGCACAACACTGAACCCTGTAAAATTCTGCTTCCCACTTCACGCTTGTCAAAAACCGTGTCATTAAGTAATATCTCTTAAATACTGCATTTCATCATGTTACTTCATTTGCATAAATTACCGTTAATCTCTGCTCACCTTTCCATCGCTTAAAAATCATGTTGCGTTTGGAACTGTGTCAAATGATGTTGCTTGGCCATTATTTATGCCAACGCGACATACCTCAGTAACAAAATGCATACAAGAGAAATAATTAAATTAATACATTGAGGCGAGATTCTTCACACCATAATCAATTTATGTACACACAGCGGGAAAATATACAAGGCTGCTATGGCGAATTGGTGACGCCAGTGGCTTTAACAAAAATGTCGCATATAATCTAGAATAACTCAGAGGCTCACCATTTTTACGGGCTATTACATACAGTTGGTAATTCCAGTTCCACAGTGCCCTCGCGCCTCATTCCTTTCATTGATTTGTCTTCAAGTTTAACACGACTCCTTAAAACACACCGAAGTTCCTACTAACAAGGCACTCGCTATCACGCAGCTTTGTTTTATCTCTAACAGTGTGCTTAACGTGAATGAGGTGGAAACCTGTAATCATTCTGGTAAAATTGTCTGAGCCGCATTTACCGTAAGTGATGTGAAAGACTCCCGGGTCACTGATCGAAATTTCACCTCAGGCAGGGAGAACCGTTCGTTTGTTTAACGGTGCAATTTAGGCGAGGCCCACATGAAAGTCCGGTGGAATAAACCATTCCGTAATTGGGCTACAGTGTCACCTTGACAGCGGAGAGGCGCGGCGACGGAAGTGGCTGAATTCCAAGTGCAGGAGTATCTAGGATTTAGGCTGGTCCTTGACGTTTCACTAGGGGTGTGCGAAGTTGTAAAGTTTACTCGCCGTCCATCTCAAAGATCTTCACAGGGGGTTTCTCTTAAAAATCAGGAGTATCGACTGCTTTTATCTTGAAGGGTGAAAATATATCTTTTTTTTTTTTTAATATAATTTTTATTTTCATCATCAGAAAAAAGGCACATTTGTATAATAAAGCATAAACTGGTTTTTTTTTTAGAGTTTATACATCAAACAAGAAAAAAGCATCAATCAAAAATCATTAGGGACAAACACAATTTCATATAATACTGAAGGATATTAAGTTATATCATTGAAAGCCATCGGTCTCCATAGCACTTCTAATTTAACTAAGGAGCGAATTCCCCTTGTCTTTGCCAAGGCAACCTCTAAACCATATGTATCTTTAATTATAGCCCAACATTCCTCAACCAAGGGAGGTGTGGAGGAGACCCATACCCTGGCAATAGCTAGTCTGGCAGAAGTCATCAGAATTGAGAAAAGACGTGCAATAGCGGGATTATCCTCCTTATACCCCAACATAATTTCAAGATCAGTAAGTGGATGGTCCAGCCCAATTTTAGACTGAAGTAGCTGTTCCATTTTCTGCCAGAAACACGTCAGTATTGGGCATGCAATAAACATATGTAATAAGTTAGCAGCATATAGTCCACATTTAGGGCAGTATTTTTTATCCCCCATCATATTACCTTGGGCCCATTTAGCTATTTTAGCCGGGGTATAATACAACATGCAGGTAGTACGTAATTGCTGAAGTTGCAAACTAACGGAGTGGACCGACTCCTTAACATTACCTAATGCTTGTTTAATTATTCTATATGAGACCACTATACCCAGGGTTTGACTCCAGCGTTCAGCTAATTTTTCGCTACCATCTGATCTAAAACTATGTAAATGTACATACATCAGCCCTATCAAAGATTTAGTCTTCCCTCCATAAATACAATCCACAGGCCAATCTGTTTTATATGGGGTCTCGTTCAGTATCATTTCGGATTTTGTGTGGGACCAGACATAGATGTCCTTTCTCTCCGCTACTTTTTGCCCTCTATATAGAGCCATTTCTACGCACTGTACAATCGTGCATGTATATCAAGCCATTGGAATCTGTGACGTCTAAACTCAAGTTTACGGCATATGCTGATGACATAGCGGTCTATGCTACTAATCCAAGTGAGGCCGTGATAAGGATTAAGGAAGAAGCTGAGAAATATGGCAATGTTTCAGGCTATAAACTGAATATTAATAAAACTCAAGTGCTTACTACGGCCGGGATTCAAAAATCTATCTCCGGGGCATGTACAATTGTGACTTACCTGGGGGTAAAGATAATAGCCAAAGTTAAACAGATTATCAATTTAAATTACGTACCACTTCTACATGCAACTATCAAGTTGTTTAAAATTTGGCATAGGCTTCCTCTGGGACTGCTTGGTAGATGTAACTTAATTAAAATGAAAATACTTCCTAAATTTTTGTATTTGTTCCGTTCCATTCCCTTGAAAGCCCCTAACATATTGTTCATAAAACTTGAGGGGATATGTAGTAGCTTCATTTGGGGCTATAAAAAATCTAGGAGGGCAATCGAGTTACTCAAATCTCCATTTGAGCAAGGCGGACTTGGCTTTTCGGATTTTAAAATGTATTTCTGGGCTTCATTTACGGGACGCTTTCCCTGCTTACTGGCTCTGGACCAGACAGACTCAGTGTTTGAGTTCATTTTAGGTAATCAGAGGGATATGTTCTTATATGGAATAAACGACCCAACATATTTCAAGCGCGTGAAGTTTAAGACTGTGAGGGATATTGTATATATTTGGAGAGATCTGTCTGCCAGATGTAAATTACCAATATTTCATAGAAAATTTCCATTATGGGGGAATCCCTTACTGCCTGAGGTCTTTCAGGACCAAGCTGGTAAATCTTGGGCGAAATATGGAATTACATGTTTGGGCAAAATGTACAATGAGAGAGGAATTAAGTCATTTGAAAACTTGTGTTTAACATATAAACTTCCAGTTTTTTTTTTTTTAAATATCTGCAGGTTAGAGATTATTTGGTTTTTAATATTGCGGCAACTGAGATTATGCAGTCAAATGTTTGGGTGAAAACATATCAACATCCATCCAGTATCAATGTCGGGCGAAACGGCGCAGAATGAACAGGCCAAAGTAAGAGCATAAGTCCGCTTTATTAGGACAAGTATGCAGTTTGTGATTTTATTCACATTGCAACAAGTGATCATAGACCCGCCACACTTAATCCTCCCGCCCAACATTAAAAGCCCTCAAAAAACCACCCAAACTTCACCTTCCTTTACTATATGTGACCCAACCATCACTCCCCTGTAAAACCTCTGAAAAACACTGCCCTGCAAGTCCCCCAACCCTTCTGGCCTGGTACGAGGTCCTACATTTCTGCGTCCAGGACAAAACCCTACCACAGTTTTTTTGACCCCCCCCCTCCCCCAAAGAGAAAAAACATTTCAAAACAACTGTCGGCTGTGACCCCATCAGCCTGTACTGCTGCTTTTCTACATGAAAGACCGTCGCTCCCACAGCCAATGTTTTAATCTATTCTCTGCCAGCGTTAATGGGAAACGTTCCCTTAATTCCAGCAAGTACACCTCATTCCCCATGAAAGACAAATGCACTCTGTCCTGCCGATAGAACATGAAAACCTCCTTACGAATATCACTGTGTCCCAACCAACCTATTCCCTATGCCTTACAGTAATGCTGCATCTCCCTGTTTAATTTCCACCTTGCTTTTTTCACTGCTGCGTATTTAACTGCCACCTTCCAAACTCTCTGCGATACCAGCACCGTCCAAAACATTCTGCCAGTCAGTTCAAGATCCTTTTTGGTTTCTTTCAAAAGACTCAAACCCAACAATTGCCCTAGGTCATTTTCACTCAAGTGTAAGAGCAGGACATCCGGAAACATTGGCACTGTCACCAAATTTGACAAACACAGCAGCAATTGTCCCCACCTCTTTCCACCCCTGCCCCACCATTCAATCTTTATTTCAACCGATCAAAAGATAAAATCTTGTCCAAAAGGACGCTTCTCCGCTTGTTTCGCCACCCATTTAATGAAAGAATGGCCCACAATCCATACTGTAAGCATCCCCATGGAGGACCCAGCCACACAACCTAGAATGAAGGAAAAAGCATTACCGCTAATATCTGCGATGCTAGTAGACTTGACCCATCTGCATGGCAAAAAACTCATCTGGGTGGAGCCACCTCCCAGTGCCCTGAACTCATGCCATAGTTCCACTGGGCACACCAAGCCACCAATTTGTTTCAACATACCCTGGACCCTTTACCTGTCTGACCAGTTTTTTAACTTTTCAGGTGTAACCTGAATTTATTATCAGACCATTCTATGTCCTCTACATTTAAGCCACCTTCTTTACGCCTGTCAAGCAACTCTGAAACTTGGAACACACCCAAAAATAATCATAGCAAGCCTAACCTGAACAATAACCTTTCAAAATCTGAAAAACAAACCTCAGGAATGCCTTTAAGTAACAGCACTAGCCTCTTCATCATCACTTGTTCTCTTAATACACCTCTTATTTTCTTTAGCCCAGCCTTGTAACAATCTGTTTCCCATCCCACCTGCTGTGGGTCTGTAACCCCAGAAAAATTACCATAGAAGCCTATGCCAGACAGTTTGCCTGCTATTGTTGTGGCTGTAATGCCTCTGTCAATATTGTTCATGATTAAATGAATTACGTCATCCTGCCTGGTCTCTAAGCTCCCCTCATCCTGCCATTCCACCTGCACCACTGCTCAGAAATTGCTCCCGCGCCTGAGTGTAAGAAGCTATAGTGCTGGCTGCAATAGAATTCTCTGCCAATTCCAAAAATCCTCTTTTCCCAAGGTCCTAAATTTCCAGCAGTACCTTTGTATTTTGTATGTCTGCTCCAGACTCCAAATCACAGAATCTCTGCCACTGTGAACGAGGCAATCCATCTGCAATGCTATTATCCACACCTGGCACATGTTTGGCTCTAAATATGATGTTAAATATTAAACACCCTAGTATAAACCTCTGCAACAATCTCAGCATATGTCTGTCATTTGCTTTCTGGCCATTCACAAAATCTACTACAGTTTTGTTGTTCACATTAAAAGTCACTGTTTTGTTGGCTAACTCCTTGCCACAAATAGCAATTGCCACCAGCAACTGGAAACATTGAAAGAAGGCAATGCTTCTATCCTCTTCCATCCAACTGATGGGCCATTTTTCTGCACACCTTCTCAGAGCAACCCAAAACTATCTGAACCTTCAGCATCTGGAAGTTTGGACCATCCAGACAAAACCATCATTCAAATAGCATATTGTCACTCTGTTAAAGCCTTTCAGAAGCATTAGCCAAACTTCCAAGTCCGCATGGACTGCTGAAATTCTTGTCCTGTGGTGTGGTAATGTTGCCTCTGCCATGGCAAAGCCAAGTGGACAACAAAAAGCCCTACCTGCTCGCACAACCTGGCATGCAAAATTACAGGTGGCCTAGCAACTGCTGAACCTGTCTAAACTGGAGCTTAGTTGCTACAATAGCTTCTTCCAACAACAACAACACCACCTCCTTGTTCTTCTGTTGTGCAAAGCTGGCTTCCATGTTCACGGTATCCAGCACTATACACAAGAAAACCAAACATGTACTCTGCCCTTCAGTTTTCTCTGGCGCTAATAGAACACCTAGCTCTTCTGCCATGTGTTGAAATCCTTGCAGTGCTCTCTTGCATGCACTTGTACCACCTTCACCAACAAACAATGTATGACTAGCTTGTGACCTGACCTGAACATAAAACACCTCTGTAAAAAAGTGCTAGATGTTTCACAAAGCTTGCATGAAATTGAACAGCTCCTAGGTAACACTTTATCAACATACAATTTATTCTCAAACTGTGTACCCAGCACAGAAAAGACAATGGGATGAACTGAAAGTAATCTAAATGCTGATTTGATGTCCATTTCACTTCCTCAGAACCTGGTCCCGCTTTTCCCACTAGAGCCACAGCCAAATCTACAGAAGCAAACTGAACAGTTGTATCCTCTCTAGCAATGCAGTCATTGACAGACAAACCTTCAGGCCAGGAAAGATGATGACTCATCTGAAATTCACCATCGGTTTTCTTGGGCACTACACCTAAAGGGGACACCATCAAATCTGGTAAAGGCCAAAGTTTAAATAGGCCCGCACTTCTCCCTTCAGCTACCTCTTTAAGCAACAGCTCTCTCACCACTTGTGTCTGATCCCTGGCCGATTTCAAACTCTCAGCAAATCTCCTCTGCCTGGGGCCTTTCAGCCTAAACCCTCTCGAAGTCCCCATCACAACCAAAGCATCCTCTCTGTTGGGATAAAAAACAAGCAAGACAGAAATTTTAATTGTTAACTTTAACTGGAGTAAAAGGCCATGTTTCCAGCCTGCAATTGATCCCCTCTATGTCTGATTTGTACTTTGACACCAAAGTATGCCTGTCCTCCAAAACACTGCAAAACAACATGTGTACCCCCACATCTTGCACATTCATGTTTATATTTGCAGGACTTTCTTAAACAATATACCTTGTTGAAGCTCCATCTCGCACCCAGATTTGTTCCCTGACCTTGACTCTTTGAACCCACCCCTCCAAGATGGGCCATCCCTGAAAGCTTGGGTATGGTACCACCAAACCACTAGTTCTATGTAATGCTGGTGGCTGTAAAGAATTCTTAATAAATTAGATGTGTTATGACACTTAATGATTAAGTGCAGATTCTGGTTCAGTACAAACTATTGTAAGGGAATTTCCTTTTTTGATAGGCTGTTGAAGTGGATGCATCCACTGTAACAATAGCTCACTGTCCACTTCAGCCCATGGCTTGTCAGGTTTCAGCACCATCCATACTCAAAACTCTTCCTAATGGCGTACATATATTTAAATATTGATACTGATCTCTCAGGGAAATTCTCACAATAGACACATGTAGACAAATAAAATGATGTCCATGTGCCTATCATTGTAGGTGCCCTAGGACAGCTCCCATGCCTCCTCTTTTGACCCCTCTTTCAACTGCACATCTCTATGCAACAATTTGTAAACATCCATGAATTACCCTTCCCATATTTTCTCCTTTGTGACATTGGACAATTGTGCCCCTAGAGGCATCGACACCCCATGTATTGCAGTTTCTTTAAACCCTCCGAATTACCTTTTGTTTCAGAATCCGTGGAATCTTTTCCTTCTACCTTCTCAGTTTCATCCCCCTTTTTACCTCCGTGAGCCTCCCCTTCCTTGTTTTTCGCCTCCTTACCTTTTTTATCCACTATCTCGGTATCCTCATAGCCTTTGTTTTTACCCACCCCTATATCTACTGTACTAGTCCCCACCACTCTTTCCTCTGAAGCCACTTTTTCTTTATATCCGCTCAATGCCCAACTACTCCACCATCTTTACTCACCTGCTCTCAGCCTTTAATTCGTATATGGTGATGATCTGCGCTGCTCTTCTATCCCCCTAGGAGGTCTCCAACTTCTTCCTCTCCCTTCTTTACTGTATGTTGTAACTCCAACCTGTAACACAGCACTACTGCAGGAGACATTCGATTTGTTTCCCCCCTGTTCCACTCCCCTACACTCCTTCTTGTAGTGCAAACTTCCTGCCAGTGCGGAATCTCCCCTTCTTCCAACTCTTCCTTATCCTCATCATAATCCGATTCACACTCTATTTCTCCCTCTTTATCAAGCCCACTCACCGCGGACATTCGCCATCACCCACACCACCATCAAAAGTCTTCCAGTCAATCACCGGCCATTCCAGCACAATGTTGATCTTTTCCTGCTGCATTGTCGGGATGGTTGTTCTGAACCTCTCTCTCTCTTCGGACCAGCATTACCAGGTCACTTCCAACCTGGCCAAGAAACGCTTTCTGAAAATGGACTCATCTTCCATTCTTGTCACTGAGGTGCCCTGCAGGGTGCCCCAAACTCAGGGGGTCTGTGGTCTTGGACACTTTTGATTTTTTTAAAAGTCCATCTGTGCTGACCCTTTGTGTTCTGGCACTCACACCCATCTCCCAATGTGTTCCTTGGCACCTGTTGTAGCCTGGGTCTCTTCACTCCACTCTGCCAAGAGCTCTTCCCTGTTCACAAGATATTGTCCCTCACTTTAGTCACCCCTATTACCTACCTCAATTACCCCTGTTTGGGAAATAACCAATTGCACCTGTGATCTCAAATCTACTGCCAATATCTCTTTATTGGCCTGATTATCTTTAAACTTCACCTTTTTTCTCTTCAAACCACTACTCCGTGGTATAGGGAAGGAAGATGCAGTAGCTCTGTCACCTGGAAAGATTGCTGCCCCAGCTTAGGAGAGTCGAGTTGGTCGGTGCTCTCCAGCACCACCTGCCTCCTTACATGAGTGCCGGCGGTCAGCATCATGCACAGGCACTCTGCTGCCCCCTGTCAGACTGCTTCTCTCACCACGGAACTCCCGGCCATGACTGAATCAACACGCGTCCTTGGCCGCACCAGAAACTTCCTTCCCCAAGCCTTATCTTCACTGCTGGCTCTTCCCCTTTACAGACCAAGAGCAAGCATGACCTCTGCCTGCCTCCTGAAGAAACCCATCACAGCAAAGCAACTGTAAGTCACCCATTTCACTATCCTTGCCTCTCGGGGACTCAATCTCTCCCACCTCACTTTTACTCCGAAAACCAGTCATTAGTTTCAACTTCGATTGCGGCTGTATGCCCTCTAAAACCGCAGCAGCAATCCTGCTTGCCGTGGACCTTTTACAGCTTGTGAGGTCTACCCAGGCCTGGGATAAAACACCCGGTCTAATCAGGTCCTCTGTTCCTGCATCATGCAGTACCTTCAAAGCTTTCCTTACAGCTTTCCCCGGTCAGTCTTGATCCACTTGCTCACTCCCAACCTTATGAACAAAGACAGCTCAGTACTCCACCTAGGAGGACCACAGTTTGTTAACTCTGTGCCCATCTGTCCCCAGAGAGCACCAACTACCACCTTAACACCACCGAGTCAAACTGACCTATCCTGAACCCCTGAAGTTCTGAACTGCGCCATGCGCACAAATCATACCTGAGGGTGGAAATCCTATGGATGCCACCCACAGGAGCCCTGTAAGAAATGGGGTTTCTGGTTGGCTAAATTATACACCCAGGCCAGGCAGAACCCACCACTCTAGTCAGGGTTAGCTAGATAGACAACTAAGATAACCTGTGCTCACCCTCTGTTAGCTTGGCGCAGAGCAGGCAGGCTTATCAAAAGATGCAATGTCAAAAGTATTTGTGCAACACAAACACACAGTAAGTCAGTGAATACACCACAAAAAGACTCCACACAGGTATATAAAATAGTTTATTATATTATAAACACATTAAGGAAAAAAATCCAATGAGTAAGTTTCAAGTTATGAATACTTTACAGTCATTAAAATAAACAGCGCTAGACACACTAATGAACATATATCATATAGGTACTTTCGAATGTTACTTCCTCGCTTATATAGGGGCCAGATAGTGCTCAATGAGGCACCATGCGTGGCTTTCAGGGATCACTTGGAACAAGAGGATTTTGGCATTCCCAGCTGCAAACGGCACGCAGGTCTGAAAGTAGGACCTCGCACCAAACAGTACCTGGGCTCCGAATGGATTTGCGCGAGTGTCAGAACAGACTCAGCAGCCCAAGCAAAACACAAGGGGTCCCAGATGTGGTGAACTTGCTCTCAGTAAGGCCCTCCCTTCAAGGGGGGTGATAAATGCCAACGTCAGCGTGGCCTCTACTGACGGGGCAGGCTAGTTTAATACTACGTCACTGGGGTCCATGCTGGAAGGCTTTCCTCAGCACCGGCTGGAACACAGTGAGGGCGATCTCGGTCTGCACGGATCTGTGTAACTTGAAATTGCGGGTCAAAAGCAAACTCTGGACCTTTGTAGACTGAATCGCTCGGTATGGTCGGAAAGTGCAGGCCAAAAGCAAATGCTGGACCTCTGTAGAACGAAGCACTCAGTCATTCCGAAGCCAAGTCTTTGATGGCCCTGAAATTTCAAGAACAGGGGGCAAGCCAGCAAGCCCTTGGAGAACGCTTTAGGGCAGCACAGCACAAAAGGAGCAGGCCAACACAGCAGAGCAGGTAGCAGAGTGGCAGTCCCTCCTAGCAGCACAGAAGTTCTTCCGGCAATGTGCAGATATAGAGCCAGCAGTGTCTGGTTACAAGTCCAAAAAGTGTCTAATTTGAAGGGTCAGAACCCCAGTACTTATACCCAAAGTGTCTTTGATGTAGGGTGTGACTTCAAAGGAGCCCTCTGAAGTGCAAAAATATCCCTTTGAACCCAGTCCCATCTGCCAGGCTATCAACCCTTTGTGTGTGGATGGGACATAGCCTATTCAGAGGTAAGTGTGAGTCACCTCTCCCCCTTCCTGCCCAAGAAGGCTATCAGAATGCAGATGAGTCCTCTGTCACACCCAGGCCTTCCTGTGTTTGTGGCTGTCCAGAGGGAATGCACAAAGTCTAGCTGTCACCCAGCCCAGATGTGTCTTGGAAACAGGTGGCAAAGTACACAGAGTTATAAGCACAGAGAAATGACCACTTTTTAAAAGTGGCATTTCTAAATCAGTAAGGTTAAATCTAACTTCACCAGTAAGGAGGATATAACATTACCAATACAAAGGGATAAACCGTGAAAAAGATACTCCTCTCTGATCAGGAATTACCACTTAAACAGGTATAAGTGAATTCCAAGTGCTAACCTATGGTAGGGGTAGGGCTCACAGTAGTGAAAAAGGAATGTTGCTGTTTGTCACTACCAGGACATGCAAAACAAAACAGTGCATGTCCTACCTTTTACTTACATACCCCCTGCCCTTAGGGCTCCCTAGGACCTATCTGAGAGGTGACTTATATGTAATAAAACGGGAGGTTAGGGCTTGGCAAGTAGTTTTAAATGCCAAATCGAAGTGGCGGTAAACTGCCCACACAGGCACTTCAGTGGCAGGTCTGAGACAGGTTTGAAAGGCTACTTCTATGGGTAGCACAATCAGTGCTGCAGCCCCCTGGTAGCATTTAACTTACAAGCCCTGGGCCCTAGGGGAAAGTGTTGACGTTTCGACCCTGGCGCATAGAGGGTGGTTTGTATCCTCTGCAGACGGGTCAACACTGCTGCTCTGAATTCTGCATATTGATTTCTCATTTCTATTCTATATTATGCGGACCGCCACCTGATGGGCTGTAATCCTGACTCCGCCTTGACACAGGTTGTTCTCCCCCTCCTCCCCGTCCTGAGGAAGACCCGCCTGCAGAGGATACAAACCACCCTCACCCCACCTTACTTCACCCCAGCCCTGCCTTTTGCAGATGATTATACTCGGTACAACATCAAGAAACAGACATTTTTTCTCATGCAGCCAGAGCAGTTAGGCACGAATGTACGGTCTAGCTTATTTTTTCCCCAAACTGAATCTTCTTGAGTAGTGCTTTGCTGCATACATCTGCACTCATCATTTTATCCAAAGAACAAACGGATTCAATGTTTAACAAGACAAGCACAAGCTTAAATATTATTTGTCATTTTCAACAATACAATACGCAAAAAGCCCATCACAAAAATAAGGCTTCGAAGTAAGTGCCTCTTTGATATCGCATCCCTGCCCACACAGCTCTGTGTGTAGGAATCACAAAAAGAAATGGTGTCATGTTTCTCGCACATTGTGAGCACGGGTTGCGATAAAGACTGCACCTTTGGATTTTTACTAGAATATATTTTGTGATGCCAAACCTGCAAATATTCAACAGGAGAAAAGGCCGTGTATTTCCCTTTTTATGTGGATTTTGATGCAGAAAGCATGGATGATGTGCCCATTTTGCCGGAATTATCTCATGAAAGGTGCACTCTATCACCTCTGATAAATTCTATCCCTAGGTTATCAGTATTTGTTGGGTGAAATAATTATCGCCTACCCATCTGTGGCACCACTCCGAGTCAATCTTTCAGATGAAATAAAATTTATATTCTTATTCCAAAATAATATTTGAATTCGAGCATACAAATTCCTCTCAGAAACCATTTATTGTTGATGATCTGTGCTTTAGAAGTGTCTTCATCAGGTAGTATAGCCTCGATTTGTACTGCTTATATTAGACAATAGGGGTTCTACTTTCTTCTCTCTGCCATTTTAGCCACTATTTTGGTTGGAAAGTTTTGGGTGGGTTTGAGGTCAAGTTAATGGGTAAGGCCTCCTTCCATTTTTGACCATACAATATGTTTACTTTTCCATCAGAGTGTAAACCAAACTATTTTGCGGAAAATAGTCTTAATAGTAAATTAGTATAAGGTATTTGTGAGACCCAGCAGTTTCTGGCTGGCTAGGACGCCTTGAATCCAGACAGTCTCCATCTTCCTAGATAGGATGAGTATGATACACTTGTCAGATAACCCATGTGCATCCTTGGGTAGTTTGGCACAGAGCAGTCAGGCTTATCCTCAGGTTCAAAGTGTAAAGTATTGGTACAACACCACCCTCACAACACACTGAGTACACTACAAAAAGACTCCACACCTTATGTATAAAACACTGGTCTTTGTATTACACACACAATGAAATGGAAATGACATCCACATTGGATATATTCTTTACAGTTACATGAAATTGACAAACTCTCCCATTAACAGCATAACAACATGAACATATATGTACTAGTCATTCACCTGCACCGTTATCCCCTCAGCCTCGTAAGTAACATAAACCCATGTGAGTACATCCCGAGGCGTTCATGATCCAAGCAATCCCTCCCACTTCAAAAGTGACAGAAACAAATATATGCAGGCTGTTCAGAGGCACTCCACTTTCCAGCTAATCCATTAGCATAATACATGACATTCCCAATATTGCATACCCTGTGCAGTTGTAATGGTCAAGAAATCAAAGGTTTCAACTGTGCCTCGTGACCCAGCCTCTCAGCCACTCAAACTACACCAGCCAATGATATACGTTGCACCCGCAGGCGACAGTTCGATTAGATTGTCAGACCACCTACAGCGGAAGGAAAAAGTTACTTGGTTTCGTCCCTCCAGATTAGGCCTTCAGGCACCCAGCGGCACCTTCACAAGTGGAGATAACTAACCCACCCCCTAGGGTAAGTAAAAGACTCTGATATTGGAAGCTAGAGCACTTCCAAATTGGAGAAATGTTTCCCCTGAGGTGGAGGTGTGAGCTGCAGTTGCTCCAGTCAGCCAACCGTGGGTGCATACAAGGCACAACAAGACCACTCACTCCAGGCATGATATTCTCAACAACAGAGTACCTTGTGGTGTGGGTCCAGGGAGATGGAGCCGCCGACTTCAGATGGAGGCTGCAATGTCAGGCACTGTCTTGCTACCAATCTGGAGGTCTGAGACAGTTTAGGATTTCAGCTTGGGTCCCACAAACAAAGCAAACTTCCCCCAAAATCACTCGGACACCACACGCTATGGAGTGTGAGCTAGCACAGATTGCCAGTTGCAAGCACAGGTCTCTCGGACTCGGCAAACTTCCCCAGCACTCCTTGAACTTCTTACATTCCGGCACCCCAGGTGGGCCACTGATATTTACGAGCACACTCCTCTGTACATTGTGATTAACACATACGTCAGGACCTTCCTTGTCCCAACCAACGATCACTTCCATATGTTTCCGTTGCACCCTGCATGGTCCTTACCATCTTGTGGAAAAGGGGAGGTCATTTCTGTCCCTGGGATCTTGTGAACAGGAGGCTAGCCAACCAGCTCTTAGAGAGTGCGTAGAGACCCAGGCCACCAAAGTTAGCAATTAGCTGCAGGCCAGCAACATCCAGGCAAAATCAACCAAGTGATAGTTCCCTTCTTGGAACACGACAAGCCCCAGGCCACCACAAGTCTGCAGATAATCCAGTTGCAGTCCCTCCTGCCTCAATGGTTCCTCTTGTCGCTATCCAAGCATCAAACCAGTATAGAATGGTTCCAATCCCAAAAGCGTCTCTAACTCCTGAGGGCAGAGCCCCAGTAGTTATACCCACAATGGCCTTTGAAGGTGAGATCAATTCAAAAGGCCACCTTTCAAATGAAAATGCCCTCTCTAAATCGCGTCCTGTCTGCCATCCTACCCTGGAAGGCTTGATCAGTGTCTTTAGTGGGGCAAAGATCCTGCCCCTTGGAATGCAGGTGCCAATTTCACCCCCCTTGGATCCATCCCAGGAATGGACCTCAGAGTCAGAAGCCTGCAGATTCCCCTGGAACCCCTAGTTTATGGTCTTCTATCAGGAATGCACAGATGCAGCTGCACCACCCACTCCATACCCCAGCACGCAGATGTGGATTAAAACAGGCTTACAGGCACATGTCGACCACTATTTGGCACAAACTGCGGGTGTATGCTCTTCCCACGAGTGCCCTGTTTTTAATCCTGGCTCAGGGACATTTAAATAAAGGGTTATTATATACCCTGGAGCTAGTTTTATCTTCACCTACTTTCTTTTGTGCTGCATTCCCCACTGACCTTCAGCTCGTCATTGTGGTATTTAGTATACCTTATCTCCAAACAAAACATCTCTGAGCTCCTCCCTCTTAGAGTGGGGATCATAGCCCGTGCCATGACTAGGTATCACGGCACAAGGAGAATCCCAATGATGAAGCATTCCACCTTTGGTGGGTGAGGAATTTCATCCTTTAAAAGGGATACCGCTCTGTAACGAGGTCATACATTGTGACAGTGTCTCTTTGCTTGTTCGAGTCATATACATCAACCACCGCCTGAACTTCCACCAACCCTCCAAACACCTGTGCTCCGCCTCCCTCGCTCATACTCCTGCATCTGCCAAAGCAACAGTGGAGGACGCTCTTTCTCTTATCTCGGTGCAAAGTCATGGAACAACCTTCCTCTTCATCTCCGGACATTATCCTGTCTGTTCAAATTCAGGAAGGGACTCAAGACCTGGTTGTTCAACTCAACCCTCCCAAAGCAGGAGGTTCTCAGTGCCTGGATACACTCATGTGTTATTAGCCGCGCTTTATACGTCCTATTTTATAGATTGACGTCATCCAAAGACTACACAAGAGGCAAAAAAATACTTTCTTCCCACATATATCCCACTATTCCCTCCTACCATATATCCTCTGACATTGCAACCCTATGGCAAAACTAACCTTAATTTATTTTGCTGTCATTTTTTGCCGTTTCTTCCACCTCCTTTCTTTTTTTTTTTTTTTTTTTTTTTTTTTAAAAGTTTTATTGAGCAATAATTCGGTTACAAGTACGGGCCTACAACCACCCGGGCCGGCCGCTAGGTACAGAAGGAAATCTACACATATCAAGGCTACAATCAGTTCCCAGGGCACTGCCTTGCAGTGGCTCCAGATAGTTCTCGAGGAACAGGAAGCGTAAGTCCAACAATCACAAAAACAAAAGGACAAACAATACACAACATAAGGCGAGTTATGAGGGAAACCAGTGCGGGTCAGGCTCCCCCCGGGAAACTCCAGTCAGGACAATTGAGCCAACCGCTAAAGAGAGGAGTACCGGGAGGCCGGGGACGGAGGGGGGGGGGGGGAGGGGGTCAAGGAAGATGAACGTCCATATGTAGTTGTTCCAAAAGGCGCCAGGAGCCATCAAGGGTCAGGGGGACATGGCGATATCAGTATCTACCAGGGGGGGCGTACAGATGCCTCCGCGATACGCGTTCCATTGCCCCCAAATTCTACCCCATGCCCCCGGCTTGCCACGGGCCACATACACAGTCTTCTCCCTAAACATACACCAGTCCATATTCTCCTTCCATACTGACACAGTGGGCGGCCGTTGAGCGCCCCAAAGTTGCGCTATGTCCCTCTTGGCAATCATGTTCCCTAGGGCCGCCCACCGAGTCTGAGCCGCGCTGTAGTCATTGGGCTCCCACACATTCAGGACACAGCGACGCACCTCCGGCAGCAGCACAACCCCGGTGACCCGTCCCATAACCGTGTGGACCCGGCGCCAGTAGTCCGCCACCTCGCGGCACTCCCAAAGGATATGAAGAAAGGTGGCGCTGAGCCCACAGCCTCGCTTACAGAGCCCGTCACCGGAAAATCCCATCGAGACCAAGCGCGGACCCGTCACATACACCCGGTGGAGAATCTTGAGCTGTACCAACCGAAGACGAGCCGGAATGGCAACCTCCTTGGGGGACGACAGTGCAGACTGCCAATCTTCGTCGTCCAATTCCACCCCGTCCCCAGTCCAAGCCTCCCGAAGGCGAACAAAAAGGTCCGCCCGGTGATTAATTAATTTTTTATAAATTAAAGAAATAGTACTATCAGGGACATGTCCGTCAAGTATGCGGTCCTCGAGGGGCGAGGAAACAGGGATCTTGGTCCCCTCCCCGAAGACCGAGAGCAGGGCGTGTCGAACCTGGGCGTAGCGGAAGAACTCCCTGTCGGTCAGCTCGTATTCGGCCTGGAGCACCGCGAAAGTCTTTACCGCGCCCTTGTGCCACAGGTCTCCCACTTTGCTGATACCAATCGTGTCCCACTGGTCAAACCCCTTCGTGGTCCACAAGCTACCCAGGCGGTCGGAAGCAAACAAGGGAGTAGCACATGTTAATCGCTCACTCCAGCCCATGGCCGCAGTGGCAGCCCTCCAGGTCCGCACCGCAATCTTAGTAGGACCCGTAAGGGTCCGGCCAGCCAGGCGGGAATAAAGTGCCCTGTTGTAGTTCCCGCCGGGAAGCAGGAACTTGTCCATCTCATACGCCGGATTCAAGCCGGGCGCATACGTGGCGTGGTTAATGGCAGATAGCTGCGAGGCCCAATAGTACCTGCGAATGTCAGGAAGCGCGATGCCCCCGTCATACCAGGGGAGAGTGAGCTTGTCCACCTCCTTTCTTGATGTAAATCTTTCAGTTTACACCAATCTGCAACTTGAAATGCATAGCATACATATTTACCATACTTAATATGACATGATCAATCCTATCAATCCTATAACACGTATTTTCTCCATCTGATCCTGAGATTTCTCTCTAAAATGACCACCTTAACCAAATACTTTTTATACTTTTATTTACTTCATCTGTCACCTTGCTGATTTCTACACAACACTAAACAGCATCTTAATATCTTGTGTGCTTGTTACATGAATTGCAATGTGTTACCAAAACACAATTCAGTAATTTCCAGGTATCTAGATAGAGCTGCATCTATGATTAATTGCTTTTCATCGCACGTTAGTTTCAGTCTCCTGTACCTACCAATTTCAATACAACCTTGAGAAAGCCTTCAACCCACACTGTATAGGAGGGTGAAAAACATGTTGGCTGTTAAAGAGACACTCCTTGAACATCTATGGAAGAAAGTACCGTACCAAATAATCTTGAGAATCCAAGAGCAAAATGTGCTGTAAAAATGCACTTTCAATCGATTAAAGCTGTGTAACTGTAAAACATAGCAAACACAAGGAGATGATGGATGGAGTGTTAAAGCTGTGTAACTGTAAAACATAGCAAACGCAAGGAGATGATGGACGGAGTGTTGAAATTCTTTAGACACTCACCCCCAGTCACAGATCTGGGTTAAATCCATCATCGTTCTTTAGCTCACTTCGCCACCCCAGTTTGGACCCAGCCATATTCAAATTAGTCTTGACCCTGTGCCTCATGGGAACAGTCCAACCCGAACTGCCAGACCAGGTCCTCCCTGGACCAGAAACAGGCATCCTGGAACAGGTTTCGGGGGTGACACCCCTCATCAGCCAGGCTAGCATGAATCCAGTGGCAAAGTGAGCAAGGGACACCCGTCTGGGCATACCCTGCCAACTTAGGGCAAACAAAGCAAACACAAGGAGATGATGGACAGAGTGCTGAAACATTTCAGACACTCACCCCCAGTCACAGATCTGGGTTGAATCCATCATCATTCTTTAGTTCACTTCGCCACCCCAGTTTGGACCCAGCATATGCAAATCAGTCTTGACCCTGTGCCTCATGGGAAGAGTTCAGCCCAAACTGCTGGGCCAAGTCCTCCCTGGACCGGCAACCAGCATCCTGGAACTGGTTTTGGGGAAACACCCCTCATCAGCCAGGCTAGCTTGAATCCAGTGGCAAAGTGAGCAAGGGGCCCACATCTGGGCATACCCTGCCAACTTAGGGCGAACAGAGCAAACACAAGGAGATGATGGACGGAGTGCTGAAACTTTTCAGACACTCACCCCAGTCACAGATCTGGGTTGAATCCATCATCGTTCTTTAGCTCACTTAGCCACCCCAGTTTGGACCAAGCCATTTGCAAATCAGTCTTGACCCTGTGCCTCATGGGAACAGTTTAGCCCGAACTGCCAGGCCAGGTCCTCCCTGGACCGGAAACAAGCATCCTGGGACCGGTTTCGGGGTAACACCCCCGATCAGCCAGGCTAGCTTCAATCCAATGGCAAAGTGAGCAAGGGACCCACGTCTGGGCATACGCTGCCAACTTAGGTAAAATATAAACACATTTTAGCCTCATTTTATATTCCAGTGCATTGTTTTAAAATACCTTATACTCTTTTACTCTTACAGTCCTGACTCGGGAGAATCTCCTGTTGTTGACGGGGTAGGCCGCCCGGACTACGAAGGGGAGCTGATAACGCTCGGAGAAGTGATTGCTGCCATCTCAGGACTTGCCCCTGGAAAGGCGCCGGGACTGGACGGATTACCAGGGGATATGTTTAAGCAGGAACCTGTTGTATGGGCCCCTTATCTTACCGCCCTCTTCAATGGAGTTATCGGTGGTATGGAAATCCCTAGTACTTGGCTGGGGGCTGAGGTGGTCCCCATCTTTAAAAAGGGCTCACCTCTCCTCCCAGCCAACTACAGACCAATCAGTTTGATAGACGTGACACAGAAGCTGTTTGGTAGGGTGATGTTGAATAGGCTACAGGACTGGATGGAGGAGGTGAGAGCCCTTAGCCCTTACCAGGCGGGATTCAGGAAGGGGGTATCCACAGTGGACCAGGTTTTTAGATTGAATCTGGTTTACTGGCGGGTAGCGAAAATCGAGGGCGGTAGTTTGTACACAATTTTTGTGGACTTACGGGCCGCTTTTGATTTGGTGCCCAGGGGGAAACTTTGGAGCATCTTGGCAGAGATGGGCGTCCCCCCGGACATCCTCTTGATCTTACAGAGATTGCATCACAATAACTATGCCCGAGTGAGGTGTGGGAGGGCGGGGGAACTGACCGACAGATTCCCCGTTGACCGGGGGGTAAGGCAGGGCTGTGTATTGGCACCGACCCTGTTTTGCCTCTTTGTCAACGGGGTAATCGCCCATTTGAATGCCACTGAATACACTGACGCCCCGAAATTGAATGGCAGCAGGGTGCCCGCAATTATGTTTGCGGACGACACCCTGCTGCTATCCAAAACCCCCATGGGTATTCAGAGGATTCTTGACTCCTTTGTGGCCTTCTGTAATGACAGGGGGCTGGAAATTAATGCGGCAAAAACCAAATATATGGTTCTGAACCCGAGGCAAAAACTTCGCCCAAATCCGCAATTGGGAGCTGGACGGCTGGAGAGAGTGACTACCTTTGAATATCTTGGTGTGACTATTAACGAAACCATGACCTGGGGATCCCATCAGAGCAGGGCAAGCCTTAAACTCACGCAGATCACCGGGGGTATTGCCCGTATGATGAATGGTTCATCATATCGTCCATTGGGGGCATTGATCCAGATATATAAGGCCCAGGCTAGGGGAGCGATAATGTATGGGGCGGAAATATGGGGCCACACGTCTTGCAAGAGTCTGTCATTAGTGGAAAACAAGTTTATTAGACAGATAGCCGCACTCCCGCCCAGTACTCCGCTCCTCCCCCTGAGGCTAGATCTGGGCCTTCGACCATTAGCTGACGAAATATGCCTGAGACCTCTAGCACTCTGGCGTAGGCTGTGGAGCAGCATCGATCTCGTAGAATATAGGGCGGAATTGGTTGAACTATTGAAAGACCCAATGGCGCTCAGTATTCCCTGGGTTAAAAATATCCAAGCCATTTGCGTGGGAATAGGGCTCCCCGACTTATGGAATGACCCAGCGAAAGCCGCACCGAATATATCCAAAAGGTTCCTGGCCAAGGTCTACCACGAATATAAACTAGACAGGGCTCAAGCTACCCAGGCAGAAGGGTCTCTAGCTTCTGTGTTCATGCAGAGCAAGGATTTCTATAGACTGGAGAGGGTGTTGGATCCTATCTCCCCCGCACTGACCAGGAAGCTGTTCCTCCAATGGAGATACGGCACATTGCCGTTCCGGTCTTTCACAAGCACCTGGTCATCGGGTCCCACCCTAAAGCAGTGTCCGGCCTGTGACGCCATGGAGGAAACTGATTTGCACGTGGTTTTCTTCTGCCCAGCCTATAAAATAGCACGAAAATATTGGCTTCTTCCGTTGATAAGGAATATGGGTTGCAGGGAATACGCACCAATGTATAGAATCTTAAAAACTGATCTCTCTGGCCCAATTGTCTTTGCATTAGCGACATTTTTGACCAATGTTTGGCACACGCGTAACCGGATTTTAAAGGCGTTGGGACCCTCATAAATGTTTTTACTTTTATACTAGAGATTGAATATGTATATTGTATTCTTGATTGTTTTCACTTTGATAACTGCTGTTTAATAATCTTTTTATTCTGAATTATTTATGTATTTTATGCTTGTACATATTTTACCTGTGCTTTTATGGTCATCTGACCGAAATAAAGCTATCAAAGTAAGTTATACTCTTTTAGTATTCATATTATCTGCTGCAAAATAGTTTGGTTTTGTACTCTGATAGCCCTATTCTCTCTACTCTCATCATCTGTTTTAACCCTTCTGACACTCACTTGATTCTCCAATGGATCTTGTATTGTGCCACTGAGGGGTTGGATGTAAGAGATCTAACGTCCAAATATTCAATGAGGATCAGGAATTGGATAACCGATTCACAGATGTATAATTAGATTCATGTATATGACTCTCAATAAAAGACTATATAAATAAAGAATTCTCACTTCTAGTCTGAATCTTCTAAAAAAAATGTAGCCGGACTAAAATCATGCAAACCAATAGCTCTGATCAAGCAATGTAAAACAATAACATTAGTACCTGACGTTTAGAGATCTCTCTATACTGAGCTTTTCCTGTCATTAATAAATCAATTGGAATGCACAATCAACTTAAGGAGACAAGCCATGACAAACCATAGACAGTTTAGTTAACATAACATTTATGAAAGATATTCAAAGGGTAGTATAACATTAATAAACATTTACAATCTAAAGAGTGCTGGTCAAACTAATTAGGTTAGGGTTGCCAATAAGTTGACAAATAGCTCTGGAAAGTTCAGCAAGGGCATGAGCTATAACAGCTCATGGGCAGTGTCTCACCGAGAAAGAGTCCACGAATGGCGTACACAGCGTATGTGTCAGTCCAAAAGGAAATCTCATAGAATCCGCAAGAGTTCCCAAAGGCGGTCTCTGAGATCCAGTCTGGTTTGGTTCGGGAAAATCAGAGTGAACCAGTCAGTCAGGTCATCACCAACACAATCCAAAATTATTTTTGCAACTTCCTCAAATCAGTGTTTATTATAAGACTATAGTTTTGGTGGTGACACTGCCTGGTTCATCATGTCACACCACTCAGTCCTTTGGTCAGTTTGTGTAGGGTGGTTGTTGTACGACATAAAGAAGACACATATTATAAAAAGAGGTGGTGTTGGTCATGTAAGTTGTCAGAATATCCAGTATATTTAAACCTCCAAACAATGATCCTTCAGCTGTAGGCACATGAATGAGTTCAGGAGGAAAGTTTCCCATAGCAAATGTTCCCAAAGCATCAACTTTGTTGCAAATAGTCCTTGTAAGCAAGTGAAAACTCTTCTAGCAGTATACAGTTTCACTTCACATTGTAAGTGTATGAGACTTCCTCACGAATGTAAGGGATCGCAAAATAGGCAAAATGGCATGCCTATTATATTTGCTTTAAAAAAATTGATAAATATAAAGTAATGAAAAAATGCATTTCATGAAAAAAAACAATTCTCTAAGACTCTTTAAATTCATAGGCACTCAGAATACATAAGCTGTATTGTAATGATCACATATATAGCTATGGCATATTACTGCATTTCAACATATAAACCTGTAAAATTATTTTAAAACCTTAAAATATTAATATTGTTTCAAATGATTTACATTAGTACATGTATGAAAATCATAATCCGAAGGTTTTAGAACAGTTCAACTAAAGATGGCTATGCAACATCACTTTTTCTCTTGTCACTTTTGGAGCAAATTTCACATATGCAATGATGAAATTCAGAATGAAACCCTTCAATATCACACATAAAATTATATAAATCGTGTTAGATTGAGTTAATTCTTTACACACATTATAATTATTTTAATAAGGATGATTAAGAGTGTCATAACGTGAATTTTTCATTTTGGCACTCTGAGGCACAATACAATAGTATATAAAGACTCATTTATAAATCTAAGAAGCTATAATATCATATGAATATGACTTAATCTATTCTACCTTTTATCTGCATCCTTTTACAATGAAGTGACTAAGGGCCACATGTATCAACCAATTTCACGTTTGCAAACGGGCGATTCTGAGAAAGCAAAAAGGCTTTTAACATGTACCAAAACCAATTTTGCGATTCAATAACCTGTTACCAAATCGCAAAATGAACCTGTTACCAAATCGCAAAATGGGTTTGCGATTCGGTATTTGGAAGGGGCGTGCTTAGGGCCACCCTTCCAAATAACGAATCCTAATGGTATGTATGAATGTTTTGAGACCATGAAAGCGGTCACAAAACATTCGCATTTTACCACCTACTTCAAGTAAGTGGTACCCCATTCACAAATGGGAAGGGGTCCCCAAGGGACCTCTTGTCCTCTGGGAATGGTAGTACAAATATTTGTTAAGAGCAGGCAGTGGTCCCATGGACCATTGCCTGCTCTTAAAAAATGAAAAGAAAACTTTAAATTTGTCTTTTTTAAAACACAAACCATTTTCCTTTAAGGAAAATAAGTTGCATTTAAAAAAATGATTGCTTTATTTAAAAGCAATCACAACATGGTGGTCTGTTGACCCCAGCAGGCCACAATCCCCCTGATTTTAGCGCTTCCTAGGGGGTCGCAAATTGCAATCGACCTCATTAATATTAATTGAATAGGTAGATTTGCAACCCACTAGGAATTGGTATATGAAACTCATGGTGTTTAATACACTGGAAATTGGAATGACCTCATTGCGATTTTATGAGAATTGCAATTAGGTAATCACAATTTGATACATGTGGCCCTAAGTTCTCTCATGTCTATTTTCAATGTTTCTTCAACGTGTGATCATTGAACGTTTATTCATGTGTTACTTAAGATGACTCACAATCGGTTCAGATATCTATCAAAGGATCTCGCTGATCATCAGCTGTATCACTAGGTAAAGCATGTTGTCTGTCAGACGAACCTGGTGCCTCCCAATAACAATTAATATAAAATGATCAATAGAAAACAACACTTCAGACATGAGTTAATTTCTTGCATGGCCCAAGCAGTATGTTAAAATGCATGTCTGGCCATTTTAGCTACCTGTCACTGTATACTCCATGGCCAGGAAGACTTCGTAACAGATAACAAGAATACATCATCTGGTACTTTGCTGCATGCTGTTTTTGTGGGAAAAAAACATACTTTATACTAAGGTTGAATTTTACTTCCGATCTGAACAAGTATTGATTTTTGACCAGGACTTCATCAGGAGCTTAGAAAAGTCTTCAAACCTATCTTTATGTTTAGACTCAATGTTTACAGAGAATGATGGTCTACTCTTTTTATGTCGTTATTTGTATCTGTTTTTATGGCTTATAGTTCCAGGCCACTGACTTATTCCAGCAGGCAGTGCTTTAAAAATCATTGATGAAAAACGTATTGCAAGGAGGATAATGTGAGTCTGTGATGTGCTATGATGCTTTAAACGACACTGAGCCGACCTGAGTGGGCAGATAATTGCTAATATTCTACTTCAGACTGCTTTTTAAATCTGATGTAGAGACAGATTTAGCTGCTTCTCTAGCCTGTTGTAATCTAAAAAAAGAATACATTGCATTCTTAGAAATAGAACATACAGAAAGAGACTTTAGGTCAGCCTCCTTCAGCCATTGCTAAGTAGGAGTCAATAACACTTTGGTTCATTCCACAAGACTACTTGCATTGAGTGGAAGACTGGGTCAGTTGCCATCAGCCATTTGCTTTTAGGCACTGTCAGTCACATTAAGTATTAGCCCACAGGACTGTCGTTTGGTGTTTAGCTTGTCAGGCAGTGAGAGTGACAGCATTCTGTCTGTTTATATCTTACTGCACATAGTGTGGGGCGGGCACCAAGAGGGGAGGAAGTCTATTTAATGTTTCTGCACTTACACCAAGTAGTGCATTTCCTGCCATTGCCAGGCTTCTTACACATGCTTTATTCAGCAGAGGCACGGTGTTAGTAGATATATGCCATTAACCACAGGAGTAGCATTTCAAGTTCTTTCCAGAATCCACAGTGCTTAATTTTTCTACATGATGCATTGCAGACATTTGACAATATCATTCTATGAGGTCAATAAGGTGTTTTTGTGAGTGCGGCGAAATACATTTTAAAGGAAGAGGGCCGCGCATCCCCTCTCCCTGACCCTTCAAAGGCCCAGGGGACCCCACCCCACGGGGCTGGCTCCATGACTGTGTCCCGGGGAGCCCAACCGTGGGACACAGTAGTTCCCCTGCTGCACTACCGTGGACTGGGAAAGATATGTATGCGCCCGTCATGCAGGAGAATTTTTAAATCCCCTGCCTAATGGGAGCAAACGTAAGTGTGCTCCCAGCTGGCGAGAGATTTAAAAATGCTCCCACTGGCTGGGAGTAGACTTTTTGCTTTTTAAGTCTCTTTGGCCCTGGGGATGGAATTCCTGGGTCCTGAGAAGGCTCAGGGAGGAGAGTTGCACAGCTCCCTCCTCTTTTAAATTTGATATGGTCCCTGGGGAATGGGGTCATTCTGGCCTAAAGAGGCTAGAGGAGGGGAGCCATGCAACCCTCCTCCACTTTTGAAGGCTATCACTGAGCTCAAGAAGGCTCAGGAGGGGGCAGCGCAGCCTCCATCCCCTTCATAGTAACATGCAGCCCTGGGGATGGGGTCCCCAGGGCCTGAAAAAGCTCAGGTAGGGGAGTTGCGTGACTTCATCTCTCCTTTTTTTAATTGTGTTTGGCCCCAGGAACAGGGTTTCCAGGGCCTGATAAGGCTCTAGGAGGGGAGCCGTGTGGCTCTATCTCTCCTTTTTTTATTGTATTTGGCCCCGGGGAAAAGGGTTTCCAGGGCCTATTTAGGCTCGGGATAGGGGGTGGCATGCCCCCCCCTTAGAATGTGGCCCCAGGAAATGGGGCCCATGGGGCCTATTAAATCACTGGGATGGGAGGGGAGTAATTTGACCCTCTGCAATGAGGCCTGATGGCCAACCCTACCCCACATTGCCAAAGGCTATGTGTGGAGTTCTCAGCCTACGGGGGGATGGGCTTCCTTTGGGTGGTTTTGCAACGGCCAGGTCCTGTGGCCAACCACCCGGATGAGGACCGTGTGAAGTGTGGGGTTGATTGCCTATGGGTTGGTTGGCCACAGAGCTTGACCATAGGCTAGACCCTGTGCTCAACACCCTAATGCACACAGACAAAGGCTGTGCACAACATGTGGTTGACTGCTTGCAGCCATTTTCTCGCCTTGCACAGCCAAAGGCTGTGCGCAGTGTGGGGTTGGCTGCCTCCAGGTGGGTTGGCTACAGGGCCTGGCCCTAGGCCAAGCCCTGTGACTAATCCCCCACTGTGCACGACAGAAGGCAGCATGCAGCATAGCATTGGCTGCCTGTGGGGGCAGGCCACAGGGCCTGGGTCTAGGCCAAGTCCTGTGGCCATCCTCACAGCGTGGGTTTAACTGCCTGCAAGGGATTGACTTTACGTGATGTTAAAAAAAAACAATTCACTGAGAAAAACAAAGTTTAAAGTGAAGTTATAGTTAGGTGAATATGTCAGTGGCAACATTAACGTTTTGAACACAAAAAATAGAGTAATTTACCAGTTATAGTTAGCAGTGATAACTGTAACTTGCACCCTGCCATGCATGTTCTGTGCTATCATTTCTATCACTGATAACATCTCTAATGACCAAATTGATGGCATCATTGATGACATCACCGATGACAGCATGCAAGCTTCTTTTGTACATTTTACTCGATAAACAATTATGGCATTAGAGGCTTGAAAGTAAGTACAAAATAGCTCAGAATAATATGAAGCGTAATTCATGCTATCAAAGATACAATCCCATTGGGTCTTGCAAGTATGTGTTATGTGCAACATTGAACTCATACCATACACTTCACGTGTAGCCTAGTTCACATTAACAATCAACCGCAGATTTATGGGATACCCTTATTGCACACAGTGTTCAATCTGTATACAACTGTCAGAGAAAGCCAGATTCCTCTAGATACTCAATGTCTGTACCAAAACTAGTGCCCAACTATGGATAGCCTTTATCTGTTTCAAACTCCTCTCAGTCACTGACCCTACATTGAGAAATTAAGTTGATAGGATTAGAAAAGGGGGTACTGTAAAGAGTGTTTACTCTATGGAGAGATGCACTCTACATCACACTGTTGTAGACAGTGAAACTTTCATGAGAAATAACTCACAGAGTATTGAAAGGTAGCTACTAAGAAAACTGTACACTCTATTCAAACCCTGTCCAACGAGACACTTCACTTAAAATAGGCAAGGTCTGAAAGTGCTAAAAGTCAAACTACCTGCAGCCTTCATACTGTGCTGAAATGTTTAGCTAAACAAGCCCATGCACATCGGTTAGTACCTGGTGGACACAGTTTTCTATGGTATGTAGAAATTGTTATGCTGAGACGATTCTGTCTAAACATTCAAAGACTGGAAATTTCTGCAGAATTAAAAAAGTTGTGTGGAACATACTGGACACAAGTCTCCTGCACACAGTGTTACTCATGAATACAAACATTTATACTGTGTTCAATACCTTTATACACTTTTTATGCATTAGGAGCACATGCATTTTTTAAACAGTTACATTCTGGACGCAGGCTGTATTAGGTAGAAAAGTAATATGGTACTTCCCTGCCACTGTGTAAACTATAAAACAAACTAACACGCTCATTGGATGATGTCATTAGTGATGTATTAAAACATAAAAATATGCATGCCTATTCATTTTATAAAGGCAGCCATTAGCCAATTATATACTGCTTTATTATCAGCATGTACCTCGATATTTCCACCAAGTTACCATGGTACACAATGGCACAATATATTACTGGCCAGATATATTATTGTATTGCTTTAACCTTGCCTCAAGCATGGCCTTGCAAGGGCAAAGCAATACTCGAGTCACATACACAAAGCAACACAAGGCCACCAAGCTTGGCTCTGCGTTGTTTGGTAATTCTAGAGAAACGCAATGCAGGCAAATTGCTGTCTTGTGTTAATCTGCATACCATATTGTACATTCCGACAAATGTAATGTACATCCATACGCCACTTCAATCAATGCCACTTCTCCCTGCGCCACTCTACTGTATGCCACTCCAGTCTACGACACTCCATTGTATGCCACCCCAATGTATGCTACTCCACACTATGCTATTCCACTCTACGTTACTCCACTGTATGCCACTCTACCCTGTTGCACTGTATACCACTCCACTCTACTCCACTGTATACTACTCCACTCTACGTCACTCCAATGTACGCTGCCCACTCTATGCCACTCCACGGTATGCCGCTCCACTCTACTGTATGCTATTCCATTCTACACCACCACACTCTATGCCATTCCACTCTACAACACTACAGTGCGTGCCACTCCATCCCACTCCACTCTACGCTATTCCACTCTACACCAGTCAACTGTATACCACTCCACTCTACACTATTCCACTGGGTGCTACTTCATACTATACCACACCACTCTACCACACTCCACTGTACTCCACTCTACTCTATGCCACTCCACTCTATGCTATTCCACTGTACCCCACTCCACTGTGCACTAATTCACTGTAGCAACTCCACTCTATGCTATTACATTCTACCCCCACTCCTCTGTACACCCTTCCAGTGTACACCACTCTACTGTATGCTATTCCACTGAACCCCGCTCCACTCTACTCCACTCTATGCTATTTCATTGTATGCCACTCCACTGTTCGCTACTACACTCTCTGCCACTACACTGTATGCCACTGCACCCTACTCCACTCTACACTATTCCACTGTACGACATTCCACCATCCACTAATGCACTGTACGCAACTCCACTCTACGCTAATCCAGTCTATGCTATTCCTCTCTACCCTACTCCTCTGGACACAACTCCAGCATTCACCACTCTACTGTATGCCACCCACTGTTCACTACTCCGCTCTATGCCATTCAACTCTAGTTCACTCATGAAATTGCACTGTAAGCTAGTCCACTCTATGCCACTCCACTCCATGCTATTATTTATTTATTCAGTGTTTTATATAGCGTGAACATGACCCAAATTGGGTATCAGAGCGCTTCATAATTCAATAGCATTAAACTTCCGCCATATAGTTTGACAAGTCCTTTACGCAAACTAACATGCATATATATTCATTTTTAAGTGGAACGCATTTGTACTTGTAAATAATACATGTACTGATGATTATGAGAGATCAACTTGTATTGCAATAATACTTGTCCTAAATATCACACCATGTTATAACTGTATGCCTCTACACTGTAAACCACTCCACCCAAGGCCACTCCACTGTACAATATTCCACTGTATGCCACTCCATAGAATGCCACTCCAATCTATGCCACTCCACTCTGCGCTATTCTACTTTAAGCCACCCCACTGTACACTAATACACTGTACACCAATTCACTCTACCCTACTCAACTCCATGCTATTCTACTGTACACCACTCCAGTGTACGCCACTCCACTGAACACGACTCAACTCTATGCTGATCCTCTCGGCACCACATCATTGCATGCCACTCCCCTATAAGTTATTCAAATGTATGCTAGTTTACTCTATTTCACTACACTCTATGCTATTCCACTGTTTGCCACTCCACTACATGCTACTCTATGAAACTCCTCTGTATTCTATTCCACTCTGCCCCACTCCACTGTATTCCACTACTGTCTAGGTCACTCCACTATATGCCACTGCACTGCCACTTCACTGTGCACTACTCCACTCTACGTGATTCCAGTCTATGCCATTCCACTTTACGCCACTCTACGCTATTCCACTGTTTGGCACTCCACCGTATGCTACTCCAGTCTACGCCACTCCACTGTATGTAACTTCACTTTATGGCACTCAGATGTATGCTGTTCCACTGAACACCACTCCACTCTATGCCACTGCAGTGTACGCCCCTCCACCTTACCCTACTCCACTGTACGCTATTGCACTGTATGCAGCTGCACTCTATGCCTCTCCACTGTACTCCACTCAACTCTATGCTACTGCACTCTATACTATGCCACTCTGCGCCACTCCACTGTAGAACACTTCAATCTAAAGACTATCCCACTGTATGCCACTCAACTCTACACCACTCCACTCTAAGCTATTTAACTCTATGGCACTCCATTGTACACTAACACACCAATCCATTCTAATCTCTACCACTGTATGCAACTACACTCTAGTCTACTCCACTCTGCTATTCCCCAGTACTCCACTCTTTGCCACTCCACTCTATGCTTCTCCACTCTATGCTGTTCCACTCTACCCCACTCCACAGTACGCCACTGCACTGTACGCTATTCCACTGTATGTTAATCCACTCTGTGCCACTCCACTCTACGCTATCCCACTGTCTTCCACTCCATTGTCTGCTACCCACTCTACGGCTCTTCACTGTATGCTGTTACAATGTACTCCACTCCACTGTATGCCACTCCAGCCTATGCCACTCCATGATAAGCTATTCCACTATATGCCACTGCACTGTACATTTCTACACTCTATGGGGCCGATTCACAGAACTAATCTGAGATAAAATCCTAAACTTACTATTTTTGGTATTCACAGAAGGCATTTAGTAGTAGTAAAGTTAGGACTCCTAACTTTACTACTGCTAAACAAAGATAAAATCCTAAACTTGAAAAACCTGGTGCCGGGGAGGAGCCAAGATGGCGACCGGGATGGCAGCGTAGGCTCCTGGCTCCGTGAATCTTCGCATCCCGCACAGATATCCTGCATGAGATCCTCAGCCTGCGCTACGTGCCCGTGTTGGTGATTGAGAGCGGCAACCGATCGTGTGATCCTGAAGCTTCTAGCGGCGGTACCGCCCGAGAAATGTTCATTTGAAGTTTGCGGCCTGTGCGGCCCTGGAGCCGGGACCTCGGGTGGACAACATGGCCGGGCTGCAGTTCAACAACAGCGGCCATTGGTGACCGGGTGGAGTCGGAATACCGAAGCGGCGCGAATATTGGCCTGAATCTCGCTGTGGTCGCTCCTATCACCGAGAATAGCGTGACGGGTGCATACCCGGGGTGACGATTCCAGGGGTTATCGGCGATCGCCTGGACCCTCGCCAGTGAACTGATCGGACGCGGCCTGTGGCTCGTCCCGATTTGCACGGGCTGCTCCCGGTTTTCGCAGACACTGGCCCAGGGGGAGAACGACTGTCACCTGTGACCACACACTGGATACACTTTTTGCCTGCCTCCGGACCCTTGTTTGCAGTGACATGGAACTTGATGCGCTTGTGCCTGAGACCCGGTCCCCATCCGGGGTGGCCCTGCCCTGCGGCCATCTTGATAGGATGGACTCTATCATCCTGTACACTGGGTCGCAGCAAGATTGGGAGTGTGTGGCGCAGAGGAGCGTAGCGGAGCGAGCGCGGGGGGCCGTGCTGGGGTACGGTGACCTTCTCGATGCTCTCGGAGCCCTTCATTCCACCCTGGTTCACGGCGCCCGGGTTTTGGGGAGGAAGCTTGATGGTATTGCGTCAGCGTCGGAACAATTGCGGTCGGCCTGTCCCCAGGTACATAAGGCTCTGTCTCACCTTCCACAGGAGGAAAGTACCGTGACCGCCTCTGTGAATAAGGGACAGATGGAAACTTTGGACACTGTGGCAGCGTGTGGTCGGCTGGCTGTGGGGTCGGTCCGTTCCGGAGGTTTTGGACTTGAGCGGAAGGTGGTGACTTTGTCCCACGCGCGGCCTCCGGCGATCCAGGCAATCTTCGCGCAACAGTCGCCTGCTCTGGCTGATTCCTCCTTCCTGGACCTCGTGTGCGGCGCAGGCCCTGGGGCAGTACTGGGAAAGGTGATCTTCCATGACGATGACTGTGTTGGTGTTCCGAAACGTCCTCCCCACATGTGTATGTCCCTTCCTGGTCTTCTTTGGACGCTCCTCTTCCTTGTAACCTTGGACATTATAATGGGTCGCTGGGTATGCATTGGTGGATTCGCAAAGAGTGGCCAAGGATAAGGCTGATCCTTCAGAGGTTGTCATTTAATAGGCGGGCGGGCTTGGGGGTTGTGTGCTTTCACGATGTAACTAATAGTGTAGTCGGTGAATAATGCTCCCCATTTCTCTTAGATATGGCCGAACTTTTGCTGTTTACTGTTTGCGTTGGGGAGGAAGATATTGTGCGGGAGGGAGAAGCCGGGGGCATGGTTGAAGGCCCTCCTCCAGTTTATTATTACTCTCTCCCCTTTTCTGTTAGGGGGGGTTTCCTCTCTTTCCCCTTTTTCTCTTTCTTCTATATTTCGGGTCTGGTTCTGGGGCGACAGGCACGCTGCGGGGGGGGGGGGCGTAGTCATCTGCAGAGGTGCAGGGTGGGGGGTTGGGGGAGGGGCTTCTATAGTCCTTTACTTTGTTTCTATGGCCTTCTTTTTCTTCTCTTATTCTTCTTTGTCTTTCTTTTCTGGGGTCAGTGCGGTAGGTTTCCTTCGTGGCCAATCATTGTTTTTCATTTGTGCCCCATTTCCGTGGGGTTTTATGGGTCCTAGGGCAGGAGACTGCAGGCGCAAACGGCTCGTGATATCCCTCCACATCCTGAACCTCCTGTTTCAGCGCCATTGACTTGATAGATTGCTATTTATTGTTGACGTTCACTATTCTGCCTGCCATTTTTCGCTGCTGAGAACTTGATTGGCACCTGATCCTTCTATCCTTTATTGTAAAATGAAAACCTTTTATATCCTGGTTTCCCTCTTGGGCTGTTCAGTGGATAAGAGAATACTAGCATGGAGAATCTGCTTCCCGAGGTGCTGCATGTGATTAGAATCTGCTTGCTGTTACTTTCACTGCTTAGCGGCCGGCCCCGAGGGTTGTAGGCCCATACTTGTCTTTATTTGCAATGTCAATAAAGGTTTTTCAAAAAAAAAAAAAAAAAAAAAAAAAATCCTAAACTTACTGCTTTTGGTATTAACAGAAGGCATTTAGTAGTAGTAAAGTTAGGACTCCTAACTTTACTACTACTAAATGCCTTTTTTGAATAACGAAAGTAGTAAAGTTAGGATTTTGTCTCTGTTTAGTAGTAGTAAAATTAGGAGTCCTAACTTTACTACTACTAAATGCCTTCTGTGAACTCAAAAGTAGTAAGTTTAGGATTTTATCTCAGAATAGTTCTGTGAGTCGACCCCATAGTGACTCCACTGTACGCCACTTCACATCACTCCACTCTTAGCTTTTGCACTCCAAGCCAATCCACTGTACACTACTAGACTATTCACCAATCGACTCTATGCAATACAACTGTATGCAACTCCACTCTACAACACTCCACTGTGTGCTATTCTACTCTTCCTCACTCAACTGAAAGCCACTGCAGTCTTGGCCACTCCACCATACACCACTACACTGCCACTTCACTGTATGCTACTCCACCCTACTCCATTCCACTGTGTGCCATGCCACTCTATGCTATTCCACTGTGTACCACTCCACTCTACTCTACACCACTCCATGCCACTCCACTGTATGCTTTTCCACTCTACGTTATTCTACTCTGAGCCACTCCCCTATACACTGCTCCACTGTACCCCATTCTATTGTACGCTATTGCATGGTATGCACCTACACACTACGCCACTCCACTATATGCAATGCCACTCGACCCCACTCAACTTAATGCCAATCCAGCTTGCGCCACTCTACTGGACAGCACTCCACTCCACTGTACGCTATTTCACTCTATGCACTGCACTGTACAATTCTACACTCTACGCTATTCCACTGTATGCCACTCCACTCTATGCCACTTCGCTCTACCCTGTTCCACTGTATGCCACTCCACTGTACTCTACTCTACTCTACTCTGTCATTTCACTATATGCCACTGCACTATGTGCCACTCAAATCTATGCTATTCCACTGTATGCCACTCGACTCTACACCACTCCACTGTACGCTATACCACTCTATGGCACTCCACTGTAATCTAGTCCAATGTACCCCACTTCACTGAATGCTATCTACTCTACCCCTCTCCACTGTATGCCACTCCACTTCACTCTACTCCACTCCACCCCACTCTACACCACTCCACTCCACACCATGGGACTATATGCCAAAACACTCTAGACCATGACACTGTGATGGGGGTGGAGGGGCTGGCTCTCAGTCTCCTCACCTCCTTTCTCAATAATAGGGAGCAAAAGGTAAAGTTGGGCGACTTCCTCTCCACTGCCAAGCCATTGCACTGCGGGGTCCCACAGGGCTCCTCTTTGAGCCCCACCCTTCTCAACGTTTATGTGGCCCCTCTTGCTAGGCTTGTTAGATCTTTTGGGTTGGAAGTTCTTTGACCCGTGCCCTCGGCCTGGTCGCCCCCACACCTCCCGCCTGCTCCTTACCTGCTGGGCCTCCTGCTGCCGCCTGCCGCCTGAGCCACCACAGGGCCGCCGAGCGCCGCCCCAGCCGCCACAGGGCCGCCAAGCGCCGCCTCAGCCGCCACCGAGCCCCCAGGTTCCCGCTGCTTCCCACGAGACCCCGCCCCCCCGCCAGCCGATTGGATCCCGCGCTCCCCGCCTCCACGCAGACCCTCCCTCCCGGCTCCCCTCTTAAGGGGACCCTCTTCCCCGTCCCAGGTGTGACCACTGTGCCCTCGGCCTGGTCGCCCCCACACCTCCCGCCTGCTCCTTACCTGCTGGGCCTCCTGCTGCTGCCTGCCGCCTGAGCCACTACAGGGCCGCCGAGCGCCGCCCCAGCCGCCACAGGGCCACCAAGCGCCGCCCCAGCCGCCACCGAGCCCCCAGGTTCCCGCCGCTTTCCACGAGACCCCGCCCCCCCGCCCGCCGATTGGATCCCGCGCTCCCCACCTCCACGCAGACCCTCCCTCCCGGCTCCCCTCTTATGACGCCCCCTGAGCGACCGCGCAGCGGACGCGTGCAGCGGGAGCACCGAATGAGCGCCGAAGGTGCGCCAAAGGTAAGCCCGTCTACGCCCGTCCGCGCCTGGAGCGCGCCCAGTGCCAGGACCCCTGGCCCCCGCAGACCCCAGCCCACCCGCCGGATGTACGAGGCCGCCACCCTCAACGCACTCAACACCGGCCGAACCCCCTGGTGCTACCGAGCCACTCCGAGACGCACCCACGGACCCTTCAGCTGCCTCACCTGCAAGTTCACCTGCATCCGGACCTGCCCCACACCAGCACCCACCAAGCCGAACACCAGCAGCAACCACCTCAAGTGCATCCTGCTCAACACCCGCTCCGTCCACAGACACGCCGTTCAACTCTGGAACCTCCTCGACACCACAGCTCCTGACGTTGCCTTCCTCACGGAAACCTGGATGAACGACTCCTCAGCGCCCGACATCGCCATCGCCATCCCAGAGGGCTACAAGATCATCCGGAGAGACCGCGACAACCAGACTGGAGGAGGCATCGCCATCATCCACAGGGACACCATCCGTATCTCGACCAACGCCGACAACACCCTGACAACCGCCGAACACCTGCACTTCCAGATCCACACCGACCCCAAGACCACCCTCAGAGGCACCCTGATCTACCGACCCCCGGGACCACGCACTCAATTCAGGGAAGACATCGCCGACTTCATCAGCCCGCACGCCCTCCCCTCTGCCGACTACATCCTCCTCGGTGACATCAACTTCCACCTGGAGAACAACAACGACCGCAACACCACCACCCTGCTTGACAACCTCGCCACCCTCGGACTCAAGCTGCTGGTGACCACCCCCACTCACCTCGCCGGACACACACTCGACGCCATCTTCTCGTCCAGCAAAGACATCTCCTTCAGCCACGCCACTGGACTCCACTGGACGGACCACAGCTGCATCCACTTCACCTTCAAAAGAACCACGGTCCACCACCACCAGCAACAGGCTGCACGAAGAAGCTGGAACAAGATCACAGCCGAACAACTCACCGCATCCCTGAGCCAGCACCCTCCCGCCAGCTCACCGAACCCCAGCCAAGCCGGCGACAACCTCACGAAATGGATCTCCACCTGCGCGGACGAGCTCGCCCCTCTGAGGACCCCACCCAGCAGACCCGGAAGCAAGAAGGCCCCGTGGTTCACCGACGAACTCAAGAGCTCCAAGAAGAACTGCCGAGCCCTCGAGAAAGCCTGGAGAAGAGACCCAACGCCGGACAACATGACTACCCTCAAGCTCGCCACCCGAAGGCACCATCAACTGATCCACACCACCAAGAAAACAGCATTCAAGGACCGGTTGGACAACAACGCACACAACAGCAAGGAACTCTTCAACATCGTCAGAGAGCTATCCAACCCCAACGCCGGAACCAACGACATCACCCCATCGCAAGACCTCTGCAACTCCCTCGCCTCCTACTTCCACAACAAGATCGCTGACATACACAACAGCTTCAGAACACAACCAACGCTCCCCACGACCAAACCAACGCCCCCCACCACCACCCTCAACGCCTGGACACCGATCAACCTCGAAGACACCATCAGCACGATGAACTCCATCCACTCCGGATCCCCAACCGACCCCTGCCCTCACCACATCTTCAACAAGGCCGACGCTGTCATCGCACCCCACCTGCGGGACATCACCAACACCTCCCTCGACACCGCCACCTTCCCTGAGAGCTGGAAGCACGCCGAACTCAGCGCTCTACTAAAGAAACCAACGGCGGACCCCACCGAACTCAAGAACTACCGCCCCATCTCGCTCCTCCCGTTTCCAGTCAAAGTCATCGAGAAGACCATCAACAAGCAACTGGCAGCCTTCCTCGAGACGACTGGTTCCCTCGACCCTTCCCAGTCAGGCTCCCGGGCCAACCACAGCACCGAGACCGCCCTCATCGCTGCCACCGACGACATCCGAACCCTGCTGGACAACGGAGAAACAGCGGCCTTCATCCTCCTGGACCTCTCCGCGGCATTCGACACTGTCTGCCACCGCACCCTAGTGCAGCGCCTCAGCAACGTCGGGATCGAGGAGAAGGCACTGGAATGGATCATCTCCTTCCTCACCGGAAGGACACAGAGAGTCCGCCTGCCCCCGTTCAGATCAGAAGCCACGGAAGTCATCTGCGGCGTCCCTCAGGGCTCCTCGCTCAGCCCCACCCTCTTCAATGTCTACATGAGCCCCCTTGCGGCCATCGCACGCCAACACAACCTGAACATCATCTCCTACGCCGATGACACCCAGCTGATCCTCTCCCTGACCAACGACCCCGCCACCGCCAGAGCCAACCTACACGAAGGGATGAAAAACGTGGCCGAGTGGATGACGACCAGCCGCCTGAAACTGAACACAGACAAGACGGAAGTCCTCATCCTGGGCTCCTCACCCTCCGCCTGGGACGACTCCTGGTGGCCCCCCGCCCTGGGCAACGCACCCAAACCGACAGACCACGCACGCAACCTGGGCTTCATCCTGGACTCCTCCCTCTCCATGACCAGACAAGTCAACGCCGTCTCCTCGTCCTGTTTCAACATCCTGCGCATGCTACGTAAGATCTTCCGGTGGATCCCCACCGAGACCAGGAAAACGGTCACCCAGGCCCTCGTCACCAGTCGACTGGACTACGGCAACGCCCTCTACGCCGGTACCACCGCCAAGCTCCAGAAGAGACTCCAGCGGATCCAGAACGCCTCGGCGAGACTCATCCTCGACGTCCCCAGACGAACTCACATCTCCAGACACCTGAGAGACCTGCACTGGCACCCGATCAACAAAAGAATCACCTTCCGGCTCCTCACCCACGCACACAAAGCCCTACACAACCAAGGCCCGACCTACCTCAACAGCCGCCTCAACTTCTACGCTCCCAAACACCACCACCGCTCGACCAGTCACGCCCTCGCAGCTGTCCCCCGCATCCACAGAGCGACAACAGGAGGAAGATCCTTCTCCCACCTGGCCGCCAAGACTTGGAACGCCCTCCCCACCGACCTACGCCTGACCCAAGACCACCTCTCCTTCAGGAAGAAGCTCAAGACCTGGTTGTTCGAGCAGTAGCGGACCCCCCCCCTAGCGCCTTGAGACCCTCCGGGTGAGTAGTGCGCTTTATAAATGCCTATGATTGATTGATTGATTGATTCCTAAGCCGACGATACCCAAATTATGGTCTCCCTGTCACAATCGGTCGGTTCCACGGCCCTTAACTTTAAGAACTGCATGGGAGCTGTGGCAGGTTGGATGACATCAAACTTTTTAAAGTTGAACGGGGAGAAGACAGAAATTCTTGTCTTTGGGGGAAACAAAGAGGTCTGGTCATCTGACTGGTGGCAGTCGGCTCTGGGAGTCTGCCCACAACCCTCCTCTGTTGCCTGTAATTTGGGAGTTCTATTTGATACCTCTCTGGCTTTTGACAAGCAAGTGAACAGGACTGTCTCCACCTGCTGTGGGGTGCTGAGGGTGTTGAGAAAGCTCACTCATTACCTTTCTCCCGATGCTCGGAAACAAGTTTCGGTTGCCCTTTTGTCCTCGCGCCTGGACTATTGTAATGCCCTCTATCTTGGGATGAGCAACAACCTGGTTCATCGGCTGCAAGTTGTTCAGAACGCGGCAGCAAGGTTTGTTGTCAACGCCCCCAGACGCTCCTCTGGGACTGCTATCAGGAAACAGCTTCACTGGCTCCCTGTTCATGCCAGGATAAAATTTAAAACCCTGATTATCATCTATCGGGCTCTTCATGACGCAGGGGCAGAGGGCATTAGGTCCTTGGTGTCGTATTACACCCCAGGCAGAGCTCTCCGTTCTTCCAGTTTGAAGTTGCTTACGGTCCCCCGTTTTGCCAAGGCAAGGTGGGGAGGCAGGGCCTTTTTTGCCCTTGCCCCTAGACTTTGGAACGAGCTCCCTCTTGATCTAAGGAATCAGGACTCCTTTTTTCTGTTTCGTCGAGCGCTCAAAACTTTCCTTTTCGCCGAATCCTACCCCTAAAGCTCTCTTTTCCCTTTAGTTTTGGCTGATTGTTGTTTCCATCATCTGCGCCTTGACGCCTCTGGGCAAAGTTGCGCATTATAAATCCCTGTTCAATCAATCAATCAATCAATCACTGTACACCTGGGTACTCTATAATACGACACTCTATGACACAGCACTGTACAACAGTGCACTCTACGCTGCGCCAGTCTATGCAACTCAAGTCTACTCCCCTCTACGAACCTCGACTCCACTATATGAAACTCTACGCCCCTCCACTCTACTAAACTCTACTCCACTCCCAATATAACCCTGTACTCCAGTCTATGTCGCTATACAACTCTATAGTCCATTCTGTGCCACTCTACCAGGCTGTACTCAACTCTACAACTCTCTACGCAAGTCCCTCTATGTACGAAAAAGCAAATTACATACATTTCACACACCCTACTAATTGTGCAGGTGAAATGCAACACTTTTTGTAACTGAAGCTCACAACATAGTCCACCACTGAGGGGAAACTAAGATAAAGAGCTTCATGCACTAGAGTTGGTAGCAATTATAATTTGGGCTCCAGGTTTTATGTATCTGTTATAATCAGTAAAATGGAAAACTGGGAGCCTTAATTATAATGACCCGCGCTGTATACTTGTTTTCTTAGGGAAGTCATTATTAACTGGTGTTACAATTACAAAATTTAATGACACTGAGTTTAAAAGATAATAGAATCAGGGTTCGATCATGCGCATGTTGGACATGAGCATACAAACTTATGATGTGGCCTACAAGGCAAAGAGGCTTATTTATGGGAGTGTTGCATCACATTTGCACCACATAAAGTGGTACATGTGTGATGCAGGGCTCTCATAAAGGTTTAAGAAGCCATGCAAAGCCACTCTGCATGTATTTGAGTGGCTTCCTAAATCATGAGTAAGATGATGCAGCGCAAATCGATGTGTCACCTTACTCTGCGCTCCATGGGCGTTGTGGTGGGTTTCCCCATGCAACACCCATGGAATTCGACGCTGCCCCAGATGTACAAAAACATGTGAACCTGAAGAAGATCCAAATCTCTACATCTCCTGAGGTGAGGCATAACCTTGACAAATTACTTCATTTATTTCCCTCTTTCATGTGTGCTGCAGAAGAGAAAAATGCCTCTTAGGATTGTTTTTGTACAGAAATGTGCCCCTTCCTGCACAAACACCATCCTGCCTGCAACGGAGACACCCTTGCACCATGGTGCAAGGGCGTATACATTGGCCTCAACTGCTGGAACAGCACCAGTGAAAGCAGATAGTACAGGAATGAACCGTATATGGTGCATTCCTACCTTTCACTTTGGCATAGGGCAGCGCAGCCATATGCCATAAATGAGGCCCAAAGTATGTCTTCTATACAGGGTCTGCTAAAGGAGACTGCATCAGCAGTGGTTCTCTGCTAGCACTTTGTGGATTCAGCCGCATGAGCGTGTCTCTCCTCCTCTCGTTGAGCAGGCGATACAACAGGACCTGCCACAGTGGAAGTGCACATCCAGGGCCTTATTGGAAAGTTTCCTGGAGTGTGTGACCGACCCTCAACTGATCACCCAAGGAGGTGATAGAGTCCTACCCACAAAGGGTGGAATGTGCGGCTGTTGCTGCATCGTCTGCCCCTGCTCTTATGCATTCTCCTTTGGCTGTGATGGTGATTAAAAAAAGAGATACAACCACCCTGATCAATGCCTGCTGGCCCCCCTCAAAGGGCAAGGCTCTTCCTCTTATAGTGAGAGTTAGGAGGCTGTCGCTCCCTAAGGCCCCGGAAAAGTGTTCTAGACGGGAGACATCGTTTACAACGCACGTGTTACAATGCGTGTCATTACAACAAATGTTTTCCAATGCGAAATCCATTACAACGCATGTCATTACATCGCATTCCCCAAAGTAACGTCCGGGCGGAGTTAGAATAGTAACTGTGTTGTAATGGATTATGCGTTGCAACGACATACATTGTAATGGATTTTGCGATGTAAAAAATGTGTTGTAATGACATGCGTTGTTACACGTGCGTTGTAAAGTGTCATATTCGTTCTAGACAGATAGGTGCTATTTATTGTGCCCGATAAAATCTGACTCCCGGGTTTGCGATTTATCAGGTGTGATAGATTACATTTATTCCATTTTTGGGGGGATTAACACTAACAATAGCACCAAACCCTGCATTTCATGGTAAATACAATACTATTTTCCTCTGTTAACTTTTAACAGGTTTCACCCGCTATAATGTATAGTAGGATGTGGACCTTATTGCACTCTGCAATTAACAAGTATGGTAAACTTCGCACACCTCAGCATGCCAACTGAGGGATTTGCACAGGGCCTGCGTGTGTGCACTGCGAAGACACACAAAAGTGTGATTCCAAGACAAGGTTTTTTTTTTTCAATAATAGACCACCTGCACTGAAAGTAGACCACACAGGGCGTTCCTTTTGCAGTACTCATCACGGGGTACTTTTTGGGGCATCGTGTATGAAGAAAGATGTAATTGAATTTAGTAATTATTTGTATATGCTGCTTTCAGCATGTATGGATCCTTGGTGTGCTACGTTTTATGGCGTGTTGGATCATAAGGTAGTAGCAGGTAGAAAGCAGAACAGATTCCTTCAATGTACATAACTGAAATAATTGAAAGACGAGACACCAAATATGGGGGGGATCCAAGTTCTTATGAGTTCTTTTATGAGATTTTGATGGCTCTTATTTGATCACCTACTTGGTATCTGAGCGGCTTCTGTATTTGAGGTAAAGCTGAACTCAATAGACCCTTTATCTTCTTGTAATTACACCCGCTACATAACTGTGATGTTGCAGTATGCATTTCAGTGCTTTGAGAAATATATAAAATCAGAAGCTTTTATTGTAGATTATTTTCTCTAAGGAGACTTGCAAAACCCCCACAAACTCTCATAATTGACCTCTTTTTTTGTATCCACAAGGGCTACCTGGATGAAAGTATTGAACTGGACTCTTCCAACCGTGCAATGACTCCAAACAGTTTAAAGAGCGGATTTTCAATGGTAAGATCTCCTAGGAAACAGGTTCCAGTTTCTTTCTGCACAGCTCATAATTGTATGCTCCCCCTTCTTCATCCCTCTCCACTCCATACACTTCCTCTCCGGATAATTGTATTTCAAACTTAAAACTATCTTGTTTGGTATTTGGTGTTGTAATATGAAAATCACACTCTCATCTGTGTATGGGAAGAATTTTGCACTGTGTGCTGTGTCACTAAAGAATTACCTAACACACATGCACACGTAGACCATCCTTGTATGTGTAGGTACTAGAGAAAACAAAACATGTACTCATAGAGGGTCCACTTTCTACTCTGTGCGACACCACAATTGTGATTGCAGTGCTAGACTGCACAATTGGACTACCACATATGGGTGCTCGCATTTGTCTCTCTCTTTAGAAGAACTTTAACAACTCTCATTGCCCCATCTTGTGGCCAAAGAGGATCGTGAGACCCTATAAGCAACATTATTGGGCATCTCTTACCAAGCACATTTAGGGTTCGATTAAAAGTCAGGGAGAGCGGGATTAAAAGTCAGGCAGAGCGGAATTCTCCTGGATAATTTCCCTATGTCCAATCTCAAATGTCCCAAGACCATACTTATGTAGGGACTGTGTCACTTTTGCACCAGGCAACATGGTACATGCACAACGCAACCCCAAAATGTGATCTAGCAAACCACACAAGGTCACTTTTAGTGGCCCTGAATGGCTTGATAAATCCAGAGTAATGCAACGCATTGCTGTGTTGCGTTACTCTGCACCAGGGAGGCATTCCATGGGCACTGCATTGGTGTTCCCTTGCAACACCCATGTATTTTGATGCATTCCCAGATTTACCATACCTGGTAGACCTTGAAATGTACTGAAACACTATGCCTTCCCAGGCAAAATATCTTTATTTCTCCTTGTGATTTCCTCTTACTATGTTTGCTGCATTTTGCATCACGCATAGAAAGTGGAAAATGCCTCAGGAGATTGTTTTTGTGCAGGAGGGTGCCCCTGCATGCAAGGCTGGCACCCATGCGCCATGGTGCAGTAGTACCTGCGTGGACGCTAGTCAGCCCATTGTGCACCATCACTGGGAAAAGGATGAAATGTGCCAAATTGTGATAAGTATGGCACATTCCTGCACTTTCCCTGTAAATCAGCTCAGCAAGGTGACTTGCTGAACTGCGTTACTTTTAGATAAATATGCCCCCAGTGTTTTCAACCCAGTTTCTCAGGGTCCAGAATCGTCAGACTCTATTTGAAGCATCAGTAAAATCCCTTGAGACTTTGGTGCAACAAGCCAAGTTTTTCCCTGTCATCGAGGCCCTCCTTTTTCTTTGGCAAGGGAGGAGGGGGAATGCATTGCTTCCCCAGTAATAAGCAGTCTTCCCTTTCCTTCCCCTACCCACTCTATGCTCCTACTTCCACCTGTCTCAAATCAGGCACTCCTCACACACATTCACCACCTGCTCGGCAACTGCCATTAGCAAAGGGTGGTGAGGCGAGGTGGAATACAACTTAAAAAGAAAAAAACATACCTTTTGCTGCTGGCTGCCTCCAACACCGCGTCTCGTCGCGCCGCCTGTCCTCTTCCTGCCTGATGGTCCTATTAGCCTCTGTGGGGTTTCTCCATCCCGGCTGCTCAATGCAGGTGGACTTGAGAAAACCTAAGTGTGAATGTGTGTTTTGGTCAGCCTGAGACAGCCGGCCAAACACACATGAGCACTTAGGGAGTGGAGTGCACTAGCACTCCTCCACCCTCTCCAGTGCCTTGGTCCCCCCTCCTAACACTGCTGGCTCAGAGCCGGCAACATTTAAAATAAAACAAACATTGCTTTATTTTATTTTACATTTGTTGGCTGTGAGCCAGGTAGTAGGGCGACACTCCTCCACCATTGCGGAGGAGCCGTCACTGCTGCTCAGAGAAGTTCGGAACAGAGAAGACGTCATAATTTCACATTACAATTCAGTGTATGCAGTTATTCTCCATTCTTAGGTATTTTCTCATGATTGATGGTTCTGGACAGGTGTTAGTGGAATTAAGTTTTGAGAGTGTAATTTGTAGTTCACTTTCAATGGTACAGTTGCGGTATCACAAGTACATTTTATCATAATATCATAATGTTAAATGAAGATAAAATTAACTTGTTCTAAAAAAAATAGCTGTTCATAAATGTGTAATTAAAAACAGAAGAGATGTGCCCCATTCGCAACTGACATTTGCTCGTTGAAATGTATTTAAGAACCATCCATCCTTTTCCTGGTGGAAATTGATTGGTTCCAAAGTATTTCTAATCGCTCTAGTTGCCCATAAGGGTTTTGGACACTCGACTTTGCAGAAATAAAAGGGAGGATCTTCCTATTAAAAAATATCAAATGAAATCAATAACATTATTCAGCAAGAGTAACCAATTTCAAGAGGCAAATAGAATCTTCATCAAAACAGTTTATTATATGTCCAAACAAACACGTGCCAGACATTTGAACCCATAGTTAGCACTTGTTAATAGAATACTTTCATCAGTTTGTCTTTGAAAATAGTGCTTAGGTTATAAATGTAAATGAGATTATGATACAGTGAAAATTGGGCAAGGTATGGCCTGTTGGCATTGCCCTTTCCACAAAATGATCCACAAAACTTTATTTCAATGTAGGCTGTTAATAGGTTAAGGGACAAGTGCTATGACTTTCTACTGTGTCCCCTATCACTGAACCCTTATGCTTAGTCTCAATAATAATATCTATGCCTATATTCATATTTCAAAATATAAAAGTGCTTTTACTTCCTCTATATGTGTCTTTATAAAAATACTGTGTATTCCTACTCTGTTATTTATGTGTTCACGGACAATGTGGCTGTTTTCTGGAGGCTGAACATTCTTGTGAGTAATGTCTCTATGGGTCTTTTATCTTGTGACTTTATTGCAATTGGGTTTAGTGCTTCTCTTGTGTGGATTGTGTTATCTTAGTCCATCTCATTGAATCTGTAGGTTGACTGCAGTGTGTTTGTGTGTGTGTTCGATATTCAGTATCACCTAGTTCTCAAGATAGCACTGTGCATCCTATCCTGTTCCTCCAGTGGAGACCATTGTATCTTTTCACAGGGGTATTTTAGTTCCTTTACATTCTTACTACAGAGAATACAATGATTGGTGAAATGTATAGTCTGTTGCAGAGACTGGATATTCTTGAAAGTCTTCGTGCGACCTGTTAGCAGGTGGGAGTTTATTAAACTAAGTGTAAAGAGATAATCAGAGGTGCTAAATTTGGACTGAAGGTCTGTTAGAATGGGCCTGGTGGAGAATGGTCAGAATGGGCATGATTTGGATGGACAGTTATCTGGATGGACATGTATTAATGTATTCAAAGGTCCAACTCTCATTCCCTTTTCCACAATACCTTTTTTTATTGTGGGTGGGTCGCTACTTGAGGTTTGAACCTTTCATACCTCTGTGTCACAATATGTTAAAGAAGATATACGCGTTCTCCCTTTCATATTAAGCTTTTTAGTGTTCCATTTTCAAAGGTGTTCCAACCTTAAGTAAGTACAGATGCCACTTCTAGTGTTTTATCTCAGTTGTATCCCCATCCTGCTGCTCCAAGAAGAAGTTACACGGTCGGTATTCCAAAGGCAAACACTGCTGCCATCATCTGACTCAAAGGCTGCTCTAAGCCTGTTTCTCCTGCACCTCAAGTTGCCTAGGCTGGCGTCTACCCCAGAGCAAATAAAGGCCTTTAGGTAGCCATGCAGCATCTGTTCAGGGCTATGTCTTCTCCCACTTGAGTGCCTTCAAGCCTCTTAGAGATGCAGTTAATCTTCCATTGGCGAGTTCTGCACAGGTTGTGAATGAGCCCTTTGGTCCACCGCCCAGCTCCTTGCTGGTGCCAGCTCATACGTTCTAACTGCCCTGGTGACAGCTCAAACTCCAATCCAGATGCCTGCTTCTGATCCGGAACCAACATCAGCCCCCTCCTGCTATAAAATTACCAAGGTACAGTCCATCCAATTTGGATGGACCCCAACCTCTTCCTCAAAGCTGATAATTTTGGAGGCTCGTTCAGATCAGATTCTGTTGCTGGACTTTAAATTGTTTCATGTGATGAGGATAATGAGAAAGAGGCATACAACTTGCTCTTCTCTTACCACACTGATGCCGAATTATATCTAGAGCTTCTGAATGTCAGAGATGTAGACACCTCTCCTGAAAACGAATTGTACTCTCCACTGGGGCCTTTCATTGAGGAGAGTGCCTAGTAAACAGTACCTCTTTGAAGACAGCTGCGTTATGGGTGTTCCTTAAGGTTGCTTTCACCAGCCTGTCAGTTCCACTAACAGTACTGAAAATGAAGAAGACATTCTCAGTATCTCAGCACTGCTAAAGGCAGCCCTCACAGCCTATGCAACAGATAGCACAGCCTGCTTATGACTCAGGAGGATGTATTGGTGGCAGAGGCCTTGGCATCACCAAGGGCAACAATTGTCTTCTTTCTCTTCACCTGTCACAGCTGCTTCCAGGTCACTTTGAATCCTCTTTCTATGGGCCTGCAGGATGAATAAGGAGCAAAATCTGACTTTTCCTACCCAGCTGGCATACTCTTACTTCAGATCACTGCTTTCGGAAAATTGTCCAACAAGGTTACACCCTCCCCTACATATCCACTCCACCTCATATTCCACACGATTCTGACCAACCTTCATCATAGCTTGCTTCCATCCTTGTGCAAGAAGTCCAGTCATTACTGAGGGCATAGTGAATGTCCCGGAGGCAGAGATGGCCATAGAGTGTTACTCGTGGCATTTATTGGTGCCGAAAAAAGACTGTTGTCTGAGGCCAATTCTAGATCTTTTGCTCCTTAACACCTTCCTGCAGAAGGATAGGTTTAAGATGTTGGCTTTGCCCCAGGTCCTTGCTGCCCTGGACCCAGGGGACTGGATCATGTTGTTGAACTTATGGGATGCACATTATCATGTTCTCATCCTGCAGTTGTTTGGTGCTTTCTTTGGTTCATGGTGGGTCAGGTCAGAGCATTACCAGTTTGCCACTCTACACTCATCTCCACTCCAGGAGTGTTTATGAAGGTGAGGGTGGTGGTCATGCTCCCTTTTCACAGGTTGGGGATTCATGTATTCTCGTACCTCAAGACTAGCTGCTGAAGGCAGGGTCACCATGGTAGGATGCAAACCACCTGCAGATGACATGTCTGTCATCTCTGGGTGCTCTATTAACAAGTTAAAGCCCCAGTGCAACCTACTCAAAGGCCCTTAATTAAAGGGGCCATTCTGGACATAGCAGGATTCAAGGCCTTTTTAGCTCCACATAGAGTCTAGGATATTCAATATTTGATCCAGATGTTTTAGACTCATTCCTGCGGTTGTTCACAGATTTTTTTGAGGATTTGTGTTAATTTGGTTTCCTGCTGATCCCAGGTGCCTGTTAACTTATGCACATCCAGTGTACAGTAAGTGCAGCATCACGGTTCCACTTTGGACAAGATCTGCACCTTCTGTGTTGGCTGTTAGACTCTCAACATGACAGGAGGCTGGACATTCTCCCTACACCATCCAAAACTCACTGTTGTGATGAATGCATAATGTCTGAGTTAGGGCAATCAGCTGGGAGAGGTGGAGACCAGATAGGTCTGGTTTGCAGAGTGCAGTAAAAACTCCATATTAACCTTTGAAATCTTTGCCCCTTCTGGTTGGCTCTGAAGGCCTTCCTTAAATCCACCAAGAGAAAACCATTTCACGTCTTAACGGACAACATATTCATTGAGTGGTACTGCAACAAACAGGGTGGTGTGGGCTCTTGGACGCTATGCCAAGAGGCACTTTGTCTCTGGAAATGGCAGTGCCTTCAAGAGATCTATCTGACTGTAAACCATTTAGTGGGATCGCTGAATAACAAGGTGGGCAAACTCAGCAGATGCCAGCTGGCGGGCTACAAATGGCATCTTCATTTGGAGGTGGTGGAAGGCATCTTCCTCCAGTGGGGCATGCCTTGGTTTCATATTTAAGCGACCGTCGAGAAAATACATTTTTGCTATTATTGTGCACTATACTTTCTATCAAGGGGCTCCTGAGGGAATGTGGTATGTCTACAGTTTGATACCTGCCGTTGTATGTACAACTTTCCATCCCTGCCACTCCTGCCTCGCGTTCTCAAACAAACCCGTACAGACCAGACACACGTCACCCTAATTGCTCCCTCCAGACGGAGCAGGAGAGTGTGATACCCAGTGCTGTTGGGTATTTGCCTTTTATTTGTCTACTTTTTCTGGAGGAATTCCAGTCTCGCAACAACCCAAACCTATGTGCATGAATTTTCCAGTTTCAGTTTACCTGCTGAAGTAGTGGATGTTATTTTTGTGACTATGAGCCCATGTAGCAAATCTATTTACTGTGGTCATTAAGGGAAGTTTGTGGCCTGGTGTGGAGTTCATCACGAAACCTCTACAGGACAAGTTATCTGGTGTTTTTCACGTTTAATCTCTAGCTCAGCAAGGCTTTGCAGTGACTACTGTAAAGGTTAATTTGTCATCCATCTTGGGCTTCCTACATTTGACTGGCAAACTGACATTATTCAAATCATCTGTGTTACTTTTTCTAAAAGGAGTCAAATACATGTTTCCACCTGAATCTTGCATTATACCTCAACAGAACCTCGAAGGAATCTTTACTTGGTCCTAACATTCTGGATGTGCACATGTTCTGAGCACAGTAACTTGCTGAAATTGCAGACAATCAATTTTCTCTACTTCACATTCCTCTAAGAAGGAGGAGAGGATTTACCAGCTGAAACCAAAAAGAGCTCTCTGTTTTTACATCAAGTGCAAGAGAGACTACAGAGTGGATGCCCAGCTCTTTGTGGACATTGCTTGGGCAAGAAAAGGAAGGCAGTGCACAAGTAACACTGTCCAGATGGATCATCCCGTTCATAAAAACATGATATATCTTAACTAAGGAGCAACTCCCTGAGGACAATGAAGGTGTTCACAAGAAGTGTTCCAGTCATGGACATCTGCCAGGCAGCTACATGAGTGTCCATATACACTTTCACTTTCACCGGGCAGTACTTCCTTGACGGTCAAGTCTGTAGGCAGAGCTATGTCCCCCACTCAGTCCTGCAGGACTTCCTGATGTAAGTGCACACCTAAGGCCCTCCACCTCTTGGGAGGTATTGCTTTGTTACCTATTCACAAGGCAGCAACACTGTGATTAGAAGTATCCAGTAGAAGAACAAGTTATCTTTAGTAGCGCTCTTTCTGGTGGATACTTTATCTAACCTCATATTTCTCATAGCCCTGTGGCTTTGTGGGATTCTAAAAATGTTCCAAATTAAATTCAGCACACTGTCTTTTCCAATCAGGCTCAGTTGATCCGCGTTTGAGGGCACAAAAAAGATCAATTTAAACTGACTTCATGGTACAGGGGCAATGTATTTAAAAATATAAATGCCTAAATATTGTATGATAGAATAGTGTGGCCTAAATATCATTTTCAAAAATATCTCTACATTGGGTGTGGATTTTCTGTTATTAACTCCAATAGGGTGATATTTTGGTACACAATATTTAGGTCACAATATTTTTGTCAGATGATATTTAGGCAAAGATATCCTGGTACCATACTTGTATGGGTGGTGCCCCTTTACGGCTCTCCACCATCATTTCTAGAGAATGTATGGGGTTACCACGGACTCAAACGATTGCACCTTCCAGCACACAGGAGCAGTTGCTTTGAAAATAATCTAAATTCAGTGGGACTCCTGGATTCCAAAGGTGAGGGAATTGTGCTTCGGTATGTGATACATCAGAACGAGTGGAACCATTAAAAAGTACCTTGTTCGCCTGAACCATTCCAGAATCATAAGAACTGTATCACTTACTAATCACCAAATATCTGGTTCACCCACAGAAAAAAATAGTCACTCGCAACACAAAACAAAACCTGATGCATTTGATCACAGACATAGCAATATGGTTTACCAGTAACACAGTAAAAGAACCAACACATTCCTGATCTAAATTCTTGACCCATACTATTGAAAAATGCCCAAACAAATCTCCACACCTGTCAGAGTCACACATGTGCCTCACAGACCACTAAACACTAAAGGCTCAATTTCAATGTTGGGCGGAAAACCATCCAACAGTATGTCCGAGGATTTCCGCCCGACATGGATGGTTTCTCTCCGACCGCAGTATTATGATGTTGGCGGTCAGAGGGAAACCCACTGGGGGATTCCGCTGTGCATCCAAAGGGCTCAAGGAGGGCAATGGAAGGACCCAAAATCCCATAATGATGGGCGGAGCCAGCCTCGGCTCCACCGTTGGGATTATCATGTCACTGTCTGACAGCCTTTCCATGTCTGCCTTTCTGACATGGAAAGGCTGTTGGAAAGTGACTTTGGGGCCCTTTGCAGGGCCCAGTCCCTCTCAAGCCTCCACTCTGGGGCCTGGAGTACACCTATGGTGCCCCCCTAAAAATTCCTGCACCGTGTGATGCAGGTATGTTTGAAAACATCAATTTTTCAATAGCAGCTAGTGCTGCGGGCCTTTTTGTCGCCTGCCACACAAGGTGCCATTGCAAAATGGAGGTTTCCGACCGCATATAGGGCGGTTGTAATCAAACTGTGCAGTCGGAACCGCTGACCTATGGTCAGGCGGTTCCGATTTGCAATTCGTCCAGCCGACATCAGAATCAGGCCCTAAATCATTGTTCAACCCACCTCTTCCATTTAAACACATGGAATACCATGATCCTAGGCCTAAACACAGGGATCACTCCATGCCTACTCTTTCACCCATGGAGTATAAAGATGGATTATGTGTCAATGCTGCCTGGTGAAAAAATGTTCCAAAAAAATACCTCCATCATTGCAAGATTAAAAAACTCAGAATTACCTTACCTCAGAAACATAAACCTGGCTGACCGTTCTTCTTCCCTGGAGAAAACTCCTGCCTCAACCAGATTCCTACAACCAACACTAGGGGATCTATTTACTAGGAGCTTGACCTGCTGCTGTGTCATTTTCTTAAGGATTCATAAGGATTTTTCACACAGGCGCAAACATTTTTGAGGCATCACTGCATTTGCGCAGCAATGCGTCATTTCTTGTAAATATGCCCCTAAGTCTCATTCAGTTCTGGGCAAACTTGGGCTTATTTTACCATGAAAACTAAAAATCTCTACAATTTCTGAACAACATTCCTGGCCATATTATGTTGCCAATAATTGATGTAAAAGTAGACCTAAGGTTTTGTGCTTAATTTAGGCAGATGGTGGATGCTGGTGCTCATCAGCTGGATCCGTAACTCATTTCTCATCATCAGATCTTGGTCCAGAGCAAGAGAGATAAAGGCCTAAAAGAGATAAAGAAGGAGGAAGAGAAAGATAAGAAAACAGTATCAAGGAGAGAAGGCGGGGTGGAAAGGAACCTTCAAGACTTCGATAAAGAGAAAACAAGTGTAGGGTGGTTAAGAAAGAGGCCGAGAATTGACAATAATAGGCAGCCTTGGTATTCAGCAACCATGGTGGATTCATAAGACAAACTTTGGGACCTTCACCAATATATATATATATATATATATATATATATATATATATATATATCCCAAACGAAAAGAGCTCCAATTGAAGCACCACACCCAGCGTGTTTTTCACCTTTTATTTCAGCAGGAGTGCAGGTGGTACAGCGCAACATTTCCAGCATTCAAATGCACCATATGCGTTTCGGGCTTCCTTAGCCCTTGCTCACTGGCATCTCGGAGGGGGAACAGCAACCGAAGTTTTCACCGCACTCGCAGTGATTCTTTTGAATCCTGCCTTTAGTAAGCGTGTCCAAATAGCATTGTGGTCTTTGAAGTTCTTACAATGCTGTTTTGCCCCAGATTTTCTTGATTCCCCCATATATATATATTATCTACTGGCGGTCGGCATTAGATAGTTATAGTTAGGACCGTGTTTCCATAGGAAATCTCAAAATTCTATTTTGAATAACTTTGGCGCCGGTTGACGAATCTTCGTGAAATTTTCAAAACTAATGGGGCGCTCCGCTCAGCTCCTACCCTGAAAGTCTCGGGGTGATTCGTCAAGCGGGGGCCGAGAAAAAAGGGGGGTCCCAAAACGCGTTTTCCCCGTGCATTTTTCCATAGGACCTTTAGTCGAAGGTACAGCCCGAACGGCTGAACAGAATTACTTGAAATTTGGCAGAGAGGTAGTCCTCGGGTCAGGGAAGTGCCTTTTGCAGTTCTGGTGTCAATCTGTTCAGTATTTCCTGAGAAAATAGCATTTAAAACCAAATAAATATCTATAAGCGCGCACCGTGATTGGTTGTTAGATGTCAGTCAACATTCGAATCGGTCAAAATCAGGAAGTGTCGGCCGCCATTTTGTCTCTCGCACTGAAAAGGAAAGGGGGAAAAAAGGTGGAAAACGTGAAAAGGGGGCAGGGAAGAGAGTTACTGACCCCCTAGCCTTTGTCAGGGGGTCACAGAAGGACCCCCCAGGAGAAAAAAACATTTCATTTTTTTTTTTTAAATCGCGGGGTGCGCGCACTGTGCGCTCACGGTAAAAAAAAAGAAATATATTAAGAAATACATAACTTAGCATTTAAAAAACCGTACAAATTCACTTAAAAAACCATAGGTTTCACACAGGTTATAGTTAGGAATTAGCATTTAAAAAACCTTGCAAATTCACTTAAAAAACCATAGGTTTCACACAGGTTATAGTTAGGTGGATATTTCTCTCGTAAAAAACCAATGAAATTCCCCCGTTATAGTTAGTTCAGATAACTATAACTCGCGCGACCGCCACTCTATCACAAGGATGATGTCATCAGTGATGTCATGAGTGATGCCACTGACCATGTCTTGAGTGATGTAATATGTGACATCATCAGCAGTGGATTGCAGGCGCGCGGGTTATAGTTATCTGAACTAACTATAACGGGGGAATTTCATTGGTTTTTTACGAGAGAAATATCCACCTAACTATAACCTGTGTGAAACCTATGGTTTTTTAAGTGAATATATATATATATAGATATATATATATATATATATATTTGTTTTTTTTAAACAATTTAGGGACTGTATGGAACACTTTTCAGATCCTACTTTACCTTCCCATTTTCCTTCTTGGTCTGTCTGTTATTGTCTCTAACTCAATTTTCTCTCTTGACCTTTGCCTTCTCCTGAAAAGAACACTCAAGCAGGCTCTGACAGGATATGGACCCACTTAAATGTGCCTGATGCAGATGCTGACACTGTGAGTTTTCTTACTTCCTTCTCTTTGGCTTCCTATGCTTTCTTCTTTTGTATGTTTCACCTTTCAATGTACTGTTACTGCTTGCAGTGATTCACAGCAGCGAAGACTAATTAAATGCATGAAAAAAAATCAGTTGCAAGAAAGTTAATCGAAGCTGCATCAGTCTGCCATTTTTGCCCACTCTGCCACTCTAGATAGTGGCTGGTTTCATCAAGTAGCCAAAACTGCCTTAGGGTTGCTTGTGTTCCCATCTGGATGGGTGCTGGCCTATATGACTGGACTGCTTTCATGGGAACAGAACCGAAGCTAATTTGTATATTGCTGGTCTTATTCTAGAGTGGCAGAGTGGGCACAAATATCATTACACTGGCATGCAGCTCCAAATACTTACCAGAGGCTGAGACTAATTAAAACATTCCACCATCCACTTTTTTTTGCCTTTTTCAATAGATGCCCTAAGTGCAACATGCATGCCCAAACATGGGACGTGTGCTCATGGTGCCATAGAAATCACTCTGCAACTATCTGGTGAGACCTAAATAGGCCTAAATTTATATAGGGTTGGGAGTAGGGGGTTGAGTACCCATCTAGATTGGAACTTTCATTGCAGTTTGAGTTTAATTGCTCCTATTGAAGCAGGTCGGTTTGCATATAGGTTTCCCTGTATCACAAAAGCACTGAATATTAGCCATACAAAGAGACAGGTGAGGTAGAGAGGAAAGGCCCTCAAGGTCGAGAGGAAAGGCCTTTGTGTTATTTTTAAACACAGACCTGGGCTTTTGGTTTGTATCAAAGCCAACTAACTTGGTGTCTGTAGAGGGAGATAGGTGTGCGTATGTGGAGATTGAAAATGGTACAGGTCACCAACCCAAGAGGCAAGAAGGCATAGTTGAGGGGTTATACTAGTACATTGTTGCATCCAGTGTTCTCCTCACCAGTGTGAATTACAGATTTGGCATCGTGAAAGGGGACATGACATGGCCCACCCCCTGTGTGCCACGTCCCATAACACTTCATGTAGTCTTTTTAAGTCAACCCTTCAGCAGTCCTTACATCCCTTAGGCAGGGTGCATTATATTACACATGGTGACATATTTTCATGAGCAGATATGCCCCTGTGCTGGCCAGTTAAATTACTGAAAGCACAAGTGAACAGGGAACAGGGAAGCCATCTTAAGGTATGTGCTGGGCACTGGTCAAAACAAGATTCCCAGCTACACAATGGCTTCACTGAAACCTATGGTGTTTAATATCAAGCACCTTTTAGTAATAAACCCACACTGATTACAGCGATGGATTTATTAATACATGCACCCAGATGGTACCTTAGAGGTACCCCATGATAAACTATCAACCTCTAGTGTGTTGGCTGATTGGTCTTGTCCAGCCTTCCACCACAGATGTGTTTCTATCCCCCTGGAGGTGACAGCCCATGCTCTCTGAGGTCGGAAACAAAGCCTGCTCTGGCAGGAGATATTATCACTTCCTCTAAGCAGGATGACTAGTAATCTGCATATCAAGGCAGGAGGCTTCAAAGCCCTCCACCAAATGTGAAATGCATCCCTGGCTTCCCCCAAGACAGGGAAAACGCCACCCCTTGCCCCATTTGGCACCAGGACAGGTGGGAAAATTAGCAAGTCATGAGGCATGTTCACCCTCAGTCTGGTACCATCCCTAAGGTGGGATACTTGAAGTGAACACGACTAGGAAAATTCCACCATTTAGTTTTTTGATGGAATTAGGTCTTCTGGGTCAGGGTTCCACCCACTTCCCACAGGAAGTGGTCATATAGAGGATGTAGTCACCCTAAAGGTAGTTAGCCCATTGGCTACTACCTGACACTCCCTGTAATGCCCCTAAATACAGTATTTAGGTGGCACTCTTAATGCCAGGACTTCAGATTCCAATGGACACAAAGAAGGAGTGGACCAAGAAGAATGCTGACCGGAGAACAGAGTAACACAACTGACTTGGTGCCAACCCTGCCAGCCTGCCTGCTGCACCCGACTTTTGTGGAGCAACCAATGTGACCTGCTCATGTGCAGACTCCAAAAAACCCTAAGGCTGCCAGTGCTTTACAATTTGGCAAAGAAACCCCTTGGAGTAGAGGAGCTACTCCCCTGCAGCCGCAGGCACCAAAGAAGCAAGATCCAGTTTACCTACCAGGACTGCCAATGCTGCAGCCTCCCAGGAAGAGGTCACTGTGCCCCTACAGGTCAGATCCATCCTCCCTCCAAGTGTGGGGATGTCAGGACTGACAGAAGCTGTGCAGTACCAATACCTGGTGTACCGGACCACTTGTAGCAATCAAGGCTTGTTGTGTCCAGTCTGGACACCAACATCAAGGAAAACCAACCTGCTCATCAAGGGATTTCAGGGACAGTGAGGCCCCCAACCATAATGGCCCAGCTGTCCTATTTGCCCCCCTACTGCAGAACCAAAGACAAAGAGTGGGTCACCTACCTCCGCCACCCAACACCTCAAAGTGCCTCTACTCCTGTGCTCCACAGCCTCAGACCAAGGGAGGTGGCAGTGGCCACAGGTCCTGAGACACACAAGAGCCGAGCCGATCCCATCCTGGGTCTGACCAGACAGGACTTCCAGCTGCGGCCTGCTGCCTCTTTCTGCAGGCCCCCTCCAACCGCAAGTGACTCCAGCACAAAATCTAAAGCCAGAAGACACCACTGCACCGAGCCCCATAGCCAGAGGAGAAGTGGACCAATGGTGTTCCTACGTGTCCGAGCTTCTCAAGGGTCGAGACCCTCTGTGGGTTCCCCCTGACTAATCTCCCAATCCCAGCTTGCAGCCTCTTTCTGACCGGACTGTTCCCCATTGAAGTGAATGGGACACCCAACTCCACAGCACACCTCTGCACCCAGATGCTCCAGAGCCTCCCAAGGTGACCTGTTGGTGTGGCCTTGGACCTTGCCCTATACTCACCTTAAGTCCAGAAGTACAGTCCTGTAATTCACTGTTAAGTGCCTGAATTCAGCACATATCCCCCATAGGATAACATTACCGCTACCAGAAATTTTAGTGTGTCAACTTTTGATAACTGTAAAAATTCATAACTGGAAAAGTACTTACCTGATTCTGATGATCATGGTTTCTAAATTCATATAAAAGTATGTGTCATTTTTATAAATTGGTGGTGGATTTCTTTATTGAGTGTGTGTCTCTCGTACTGCCTGTGTGTGTGCAATAAATGCTAAGCACTACCCTCTGAAAGGCCTAACTGCTTGCCTATACTACCACAAAAGAGAGCATTTGGGTTATCGTTTCCACCTCTGTCAGACACCTGGGATTTGCGTGTACTCTTTACACAGTGTACTTCATTTTGGTCCACTATATAAAGAGCCAGCTTCCTACTGTCTGCCATCAAGGTCTATAAAGATAGATTCTATTTAAACCATAGGGGTGGTAGATTATAATTATGTGTATTTTGGCAGGGAATGTATTTATAATGGCATTGTACTCTAGGGTGATGTTTGAGGGATGTGCAAGTGGGGATTGGGTGGATAGGAGGCAATTGTGGTTAGTCTGGCAGTCAGCTGTTGTGGCAGAGTCATTCTGCTCACTCTAGTTTTTGAGCAATCCAATCTGGCAAAGGTGAGTTAAGAGGGAGCCAAGGAAATAAGTCATGAAAACTCTTTTGTTGCAGATGTACGGGACACTCCATAAACAACAGAATGACGCTGGGATCTATTTTGTGTTCTGGGGTGGGATAAATGATATGGTAATGAGGTATTTATGGATTGTTTATGGATGCTGGAGTTGTTAGATAAGGAAATGAGAATTGCTAATAGCTGAAGAAATAGGTAAAACTAGAGAAGGTAGTGGAAGAGAAGAAGGACAAGTGTGGCTGTGAGGGAATCACATACTCAGTGCATGGTGGTCATCCAGCACTGTAAAAGTCAAAAGATTTGCTAGTGTGTGCATGTATGTGAACAGCAGAGCTCTTCTTGTTGTCACTCAGTTTGTGTTATGTTCTGAATATTTGTAAAGCACACTATAACCCACAAGCGTTTCCTGGCACTTAGCAGTTGAGGAAGTGTAGCTTAATGCTCCTTATTTGGAACATCTGCATCAGTGCAACAATCACTTAGGGGCATATTATCAAGCACGGCGTTAAAATTATCGCAGCTTTAGCGGCAGAAAACTGCCGCTAAAGCGGCGATAATGGGCTTGATAATATGCCGCAGAGAATTCCAATAGAAGCCCATGTTGACAACAGAACATGGGCTTCTATTGAAATTCTCTGCGGCATATTATCAAGCCCATTATCGCCACTTTAGCGGCAGTTTTCTGCCGCTAATCGGCGATCATTTTAACGCCGTTTCTTGATAATATGCCCCTTAGATGGAGAGGGCATGAAGTACTATCTTATGACACCAAGAAGCATATCATGCTAGACATAATCTACAAAAATGTATTGGGACACTCAAATTCTCTGTGAGAGCAGTGTGGAGACTGGCGCATACACTCATTTGAAATTCTGCAGGTCACAAGGGCACCTATCACTGAAATGAGGTGAGGGGAACAGTCCACCGGGAGCAGGGTCACCAATCTCTCAAATGAGGGTGCACTTTGCGTGGTACAGGGCATGGGGTTGAGGGGAAAAAAGTAAGGCACACATACAATTGAAAGTTCACTGGTTGCTGAGGCAACAAACATTCAAATAGGGGGAGGGGTTCATAGTGTAGCACAGATACATTAGTGAGGCCGCAGGAGGCTGAGTCAACAGTCACTCAAATGGACAACTGGGGTTTACTCAAAGTGTTGTACTAGGAGCAAAGACCTGGAGTGAACATAGTTTGGCTCAGCACACAGATGATGCACTTTAAAAGTGCCCTGGCTCTTGTAGACAGACGACTGTCTTGCCTCCACAATGTGTGTTGTCTGTTATATACAACATTTCTTTTTAAGTCTATTTATATGATTTCTTGAATGGAAAAATGCAGAAATGGAACAATTCAATTTTATGTTTTCATTCACAGTGTAAAATCATATGAAATACACAGAGACATTATGATTGCCTGTATAATGATGTATTTGGGTTATTCTTCAGAACATTTTAGTGCAGAGGACCCTAAGCATGGTGACAAACTAATATGCTTCATTGAGAGTTGAGAGCACAGAATTTCAGTACTGATTATAACACACGATCAACAGTCCCACCATTCCCTCATTGGTATTTTGGGAAATACTAGTTTATGTGTTGTGGTTTTCACCTGCAAGCCATCACTACGTGACACATGATTATCTATAATGTGCGATTCAGTGACAGCTTCTAGGCTGAGAAGTCATTCGTATGAATGGTTGCCGTGTCACCTTGCTCACCACCGGTCAGTAAGCTGCCAAGCCCAATAGTGGTTTACCAAGTGCTCCTACCAATATTTGGTTTCTATATACCCAGTCCCAGCAATGGGTGGCCATGCCACACAAGGCAAGTATTGTATCCATGCACAAAGGCACGTAACTCCCTCTGGTCTCTTCTGTGAGGAAGGAGAGGACCACCTACACATGTGGTAGCCAAGTCCAACCCAAGGTCATTTCCCACCAATCAGTCAATAGCCCAGTAACATGGTCTGGTGTACAGTGAAAGTTTTACATAGTTGGCAGATTTGAGAGGAAATGGCTTGTATTGTCACTAACAAATCACATTGATTGGTGCTTTTCTCTAGGTTTGTCTGCCTTAGTTTGTGTCTTCATTACCATAATGACAATTCTAATCCATATTTTCTAACAGGTTATGTTACAACATAAGCATAACATAGGCATCTACTTTATTTAACTGCTGGTTTTGTGAGTACTGATTTGGGAGAGTTCAAACCCGGGTATCTGACTGGTCTGTTGTCCTTCCAACACCTCTCCTCCAAATGTACGCTGTCAATTGAGAAGGGTTTTAGATACCTGTACATTTTCTCTTTCTCTGCAGAGGGGGGTCTGTATCTGGAACCCTGAGGTCGGGTAGATTGAACTGGGTGTAACCCAGAAAGTAGGATGTGCAAACATAAAAAATGTAATCTAAATTATTGTGTTAAATCAAAATGCCATTGATCTTCACCTTGAGCCTCAGTTCGGAAGCGGCTCTAGATCCACAATTTCTTTCATATCATAAAATCTATTTCTAATCCAGTGGACCACTTCACATGTCCTGCATTATTTTTATCTGCAAACTAAAATCATCCCTATGCTTGGAATGGATACCCATATCGGTATAAAATGTAGCTTCTTTCTACCGAGGAGTGCAAAGACCAATTGCAGCAAGACCCTCCAAAGTAATTGATTGTTATGTGCAAATACATTTTCAGATGCATAATTTATTCTGTTGGTTGTTTCAGACCAGCATTAACAGCATGATGAGTGTCTACAGTGAAACTGGTGACTATGGCAACCTGAATATCAGAGGAGAAATACTTCTGAACATCAACTATAATTACCAAACTGGGGCCCTCAATGTCTTGGTAAAATGTTGCAAGAACTTGGCCGTCGCTGATGAGAAGAAGCAACGAACTGATGCGTAAGCAGCTATAGTCACTACTTTTTTACTGTTGTTAGAATGTGGAGTATTTATTAAGATCAGAGACATGTCAAAGCTGACAGAAGAGACTCCTCCTATCATAGTCCTTACATAGGACCAATGTTTCAGATGTAGAGAACTTCTGTGTCATGCCATGCACACTTTCAAAACTTTTATTGATGTATGTATTTATAAAGTTTTATATAGCGTGAACTTGATCCTAGAAGGGTATCAGATCACTTTACAAATAGTTCAATAAGTAGAAAATAGATAACCAAGAAACATAAACGTTGAACATTGTCCGCTGCAAATCAAGAGTGGGACAGTGAGTTATCAACCAGGACTCTATAATATTGGCCATTGACACTTCTTATTGTTGGATCATCATAAAGTGGCAAGAAAAAGGGGATGTTCTTGCCTCACTCCATATAAACACATACCTTTGATTGATTTAATCCTTAGTTAATTTTGGTACTGCAATCTGATGAACTCCTATGGTCACATAAAGGAAGCAAATTGTTCAGCAAAGAGGATGAGCTCAGGAAATTCTCCATGGCCCCCAAACCATCGTGCCTAGCTTTCTTCCAATAGGTCCTTTCCGTTTCAGTCTATTTCTCATTTGTTCCAGAACTTCACCATTCACCACTTTAAAGGTGTTATTTCAAGTCAGACTTAGATAAAACAGGAGATTGTTACTGTTTGTCCACAGCTCCTGGGAAAGGACAGAAGTCCTGCTGGCAATTAGATTTTTCATTCCTACATTCATGCAAATGAATATTCCATAATATGGTACGAAGAGAGATTTTTCTGCTGCCAAACTCATAAATTTCCAAATATATTTTGACTGACTCTACTACCATTCCAAACACAGCTTCCCGATACAATATGTAGTAGACATAGATCAATATAAAACCGTACAAGCAGACCAAAATCCATAAACTAAAATTCGCTATGTTGTTGTATTTGAATTTCCTTTATCTCTTCAGTAGAATGACTACCTTTATTCTGATGATGATTTTTTCACATTTATCTTTAAAAAGTGTAGGTAATGCAAATTCATTTATGATGAGGAATTATGAAAGTTTCAGATTGCAAATACATTTTCAAACGTCAGTATCAGCAACTAGCTGGACAAAGTCTGATTAAGCAGTAATTACTGTTTAAGCACATTATAAATAACAAACACCTTCAATGCTATAATTTGCCAAATAAATCGATAAAACATGGATCTTATGCAAACGCATCTTGCTATGATTTGGTGGGCCTTTGATTTGTGTACTTCTAACTTACTAATAAACTCCAGGCTTACTCATGTCTTTCTCCTCAATTACATGTTTAGTCAGGAGTACTCCAGGGCAAATGCAATTTTTCTGGAATTCTGGAGTAAGCCACGACTAATGCAATAGAATGTCACAGTACAGTCTTTGTTAATCAGGCCCTAATGCTGTTAAATGCACAAGAAACCAATCATCCCTGCCCCATGTTATTTTCGCTAAGCAACCTCCACATTTTGGCTTCCTTAGTTCCTAGCAAATGAAAAGGTCTGTTGGCAGCATCCCTTTACAAAGACACTGTTACGGTTGCCCTGCCCATTGATTATGATATTGTTCTAAGCATTTTCTTGGAACACTTAAGAAAAAAATAAGAGACATTCAATGAATAATTACATACCCTTGGCTCGTGCCTTGGTTTCGGCTTGACAATGTTGGTATATGTAAATGTGGAATGGGGAGTGAAGAAAATCACAGGAAATGAGCCATTTCATCTAATTTCTCTACATTTTGTGATGCACACTTTTTAGAGGAAATGCTAACGATAGGGTGATACTGCACACAGTTGGGATAAATAATGTGACACATCTACAAGTGTACAATTGTTCTAAAACAAAGCTACATATTGTACTGAATTCATATTTTTGATTTCAAATACAACTTTTGGGGCCCGATTCACAGAACTAACTTAAGACAAAATCCTAAACGTACCACTTTTGGTATTCACAGAAGTTAGGATTTTGTCTTAAGTTTGTCTTAAGACAAAATTAAGACAGACTTAAGACAGACTTAAGTTAGGATTTTGTCTTAAGTTTGTCTTAAGTCTGTCTTAAATGTGTCTTAAGACAAACTTAAGACAAAATCCTAACTTCTGTGAATAACAAAAGTAGTAAGTTTAGGATTTTGTCTTAAGTTAGTTCTGTGAATCGGCCCCTTGGAATTTAAAGAACAGTTATGTGATTGGGTCATATATTCCCCTAAACAGGGGTAGTGTGTCTAGCTACTTATTTCTATTAAAATATTATTATTTAATTCTTTACACTTATGACAGAGACTCTTAATCAAAACTAAAATAAAAGCTTTATGGGTAATCATAAATCTGTATCAATATTTTAAATAGAAATTGATTCACAATCCAAATGGCAAAGCAAATAATTTAGAGTCATTCGAAGTTTTCATATACCTTTTTCAATCTCTCTGAGATATTGCTAGCTGTCTCTGTCCTTGAAGTCAAAACAGCTCAAAATGTGAGGGTCAGAAAAGTCAATATGTCTTTCCTTTTCTAGAGGATATCAATTCGTACGTGAAGGATTTATTTGCCAGAGGTAAATCAATCTGAAAAAAAGGTATCAAGACGCAAACAACAGTATTTCTATTCTGTACTTGTTGGTTTAGCCAACCTGCATCCATTTAATAAGCCAAAGCTTTCATGAAACATTTATGATTACATCTGTTTTTAGTACAAATGTATTGATAGGACCGGATACATGAATGTATATGCTTTCAAAACCCTCCTTAAAATGTCTGAAAAGTGGAAAAAAGAAGATACTGTCTATAGTCACATAGAGTGTGCAAGAGGCTATGTGTTGATATCCCTGGTGAACACATTTTCTAGATTAATTCACAAATGTACTTGCTATTTCAGTTTTTGTCTTGTATTCCAGATCATGAATTAGCTTAATCACACTATACCAACTAAAATACACGATAATACATTTTCCTCAATAAAACCCAAATGTTAAAAATCAAGTGTTGGCTAGAATGATCCAGCACCTTAATACTCGAGGTTTCAAGCTGTATCCATCTCTTTCACCCAGTTCAATTATAAAATTCTCTCTTTCCTCTATCCATACAGTAATATAGTGTAGTTCATTCATATACTTCAGAGAACATCCTATCATGCTGGGTGTTATTTTTCCAGACAGTGGCACATCTGCCAGCTTCTGCATCCTGCAGTGAAAGAGGAGAAGTTCATAGTCCTCACATATTCAGTTAATTACGTCTCTTGTAAACTACCAAATAGCCAATTTTCTTTCGTTGGAAATGTTGTCTTCTCCCTGTTGAAAATATGACTTCATATGCTTTTCTTGTTCAAAATCTGAATACATACATCTGTGTATATGCTTGCACTCCATATGCTACATTCTTTTGAAGTTCAAACTGTCCCGGTGACCTACGTCAGAAAATTATTTTCATAATTATGCACATTTGTCATTCTATAAACAATTCCTCTTCTCATACATTTTTCATACCACGCTGACTAAAAGTAATTAACACATATGACATCAATCTCTCAGACGCTTTGTTTTCAGCTACCCTTCTGTTTTGCTTTACTTAGGATCAAGACTCTATGAAGGACACATTTAAAAAGAGGTCTCATGTCTACTGATACTTGTATAATGCATGCCTTCTTACTTCCAGGAAGCAGTTTTCTAAACTCTAAATTCACATTGGGCATATACTATAGAACTCATTTTTCAATCATGTGCAAGAAGGCTTGTATCCTAGTATCAAATACATTCACAGGTCTGGCAAAATGATAGTCCAGTTTTATGATTAAAGATTCTGGGCCTCATTTATGAAAAGTGGCGCATCGGTGTGAGAAAACAGCTATATGTCACTTTTCATTGTGCTCTCCTTGCGACACCAATGCTGTGTCATATTTACTGTATGACACATCATGTCGCAAGGAGTTACAGATACGTCAGTATTTCTGACGTATCTGTAGGCGCAAAAATGACGCATTGCTGGAGTGTCACAAAAGTGTTGCAACTCCAGCAATGGGTCATTACACATGGGCAAGTCCCATGTGAAATGTACCTGCATCAGTCTTATGCCTGCTATGAGGCAGTCGTAAGATATTGACGCATATGCGTCCTAGAAGAGGCGCAGTGAAATCTTATAGATTTCACGGCGTCACTTCTATAACCCTTTCTTGCGTTGGAAGGAACGCCCCCCCCCTGCATACATTATACCTGGCACAGGTATAATGTGACGCAGGGGTTTACAAAGTGACGCATCTATGTAGATGCGTCACTTTGTAAATATAGTGCAACAAGGCTCACTTTTTACGCCGCTGGTGCATCACAAAAAGTGATGCACCGGTGGCGCAAAAGTGATGCAAGGGCTCATAAATAAGCCCCTCTATGTGTGAAGTCACTTTTGTGACAGAAGATGCACAACATAAATTTGAAAGAAGACTCCTCACAAATCTATATCTCCAGTACTTTTGGATTTGAAAATCTTAGATTTTGCAATGGTTTTACTAATACTGCAGTGTCCAAACACAGTAAATTGGTTATTTCTCGATTAACATCCAGCCACTATGAATGACAGTGTTATTCTTCTAGAGCAATGTGAGGTTTTCTCTAAGTTTACTGATAGAGAAAATGTATGTTTCGCTAATGTTATGCCACCAATATCATCTGGATATAGTGTGAGTTAGAAAAGGTGGCAAGAGAGCTGTCCCTTTGAGGTTTAAAATACCTCCAAACAATCTACCACTAGTGTGTTAGATGCAGTAGCATCTGAGTAGATTGGACAGTTTTTAACAGAGCCTTTGAAAATCTGCCTTACCCATGTACTTGTCCTCACAATTGAGTTGAGCACCTATTTTAATCATAAGAAGCATGCACAGATACAAACCTCCTCTATGTCCATATTTTTATGATAAATCTGTACAAATGTCGTCCTATTGGGTGTATATTTTCTATTATTAATACCAATTGGACAATAGTTCTGCAGAGAATATGTAGGACACTATATTCTGACAACGATATTGTGATACCACAACATTTTGAGTGTTTCCGCCACAAATCGACATCTGAGTCGCAAAAACGTGCTGTAATTTTACCAATGCTAAATGCACTCAATGTGTAGGATAAGGTCTAACAGGTTTCTTTTTTCATCAACAGCTATGTCAAAGCTTATCTTTTACCAGACAAGTCACGCCAAAGTAAACGCAAGACCAAAGTCAAACCCAACAATATCAATCCTGAGTATAATGAAATACTAAAGGTAAGACGTTATATAGCATTTGTTTGCACCTATGAGAGATGTCTTTTAGGTTTTTTTCCCTTCATCTCTCAGTTTTAAGTCTTAAGCAAACAGTTTCACTTCTTATTCTTGCAATGGTAATTAACAAAGGGGTATATGTACAAGCCCCTATCGCCACGAGAACATCACTTTTTGTGACGTTCTGGTGGCTTAACGCTGCCTTTTACATAAGGCACACTTTCACGCTATGTTTGGTGTGAAAGGGGCGTGCAGTGGGTATTGCGGTGGGCAACACCCATTGTATGTGACACTGCCCCCTATGTACAAGGGTGGCGTACATAGGAGGCAGCGCCAAAATAAAGACCAGGAAAATCCTGCTCTTATGTTGACGAAACAAAGAGAAATGCATTATTTCTGTTCCTTTTTGCTTTTTCCATGTGTACTACCATGTGACAAAGACAAATAAGAAAGTGTTAGTTTAGAGTCCTGTGCAAAATCCTTTAGTTATACCGATATGCGGTAATAGCATTGCAAAACGGTGTCACCACATAATTGAAGGTTAGCGTGCAACGAAAGAGGAATAAAGCGTGACAACAATGTTACTGAACATTTTGTGCATTTTTTGTAGATTCTTCACACTATCATTATATTGGTAGAAACCCAATACAGAAATTCTGTGCTAGCACCTTAGAACTGCAATAATTATGGCCTAGAACTGTAATAATAGTGGATCACTAGTCACCTACAGAAGAGGACAAATATGTGGTAATTGCGACACTGCACATTTCTCCTGTTTTTGCAAGGATATAAATGAACCTGTCAATAAAGTGTGTCAATCAGCTTCCATGAAAGACCTGTACATTATAGCCTCTGAACAAAAATAATCTTTTTAGGACAATATTTCCCATCATGCATGATGGTATAGCTTGAAAACATGTTCTGTGTTGTGGGCTACACACTCAAAACTCACCCACCACCATGAATTTCCACTGACTTCACCAGCAACTCCCTGTGCTGCAGCAGGAAACCTCACCATCAGATGCTACAACTAGTTTCATACAGAGTTGGTAGCAGCAGGAGTTGTGTGACAGGAAGAACTATTGCTGCCGCTACAGAATTCATTGTGTGGGCCTAATGTTATTTTCCTACCTTGATTCATCTAACTGAGTGTGCATGGAAAGTTAGCAGCGTATGGATAAAAATCATTATATAATACATGGGATTCTGTAATATCTGTATAAAGGACAGTGTCTTATTTCTTTATAATCGGCGACTTGTGACGCACTCAGGCACCGATTATTAACAAACAACATCAGAACTCGACTATTATAAGTTATTACAGTCGAGTTCTGATGTCACAATGGCTGCTGCCGGAGCCAGCAGTCGAGATGAAAGGCTTGTCAGGTCACGGAGCATAATTGAAGTAGCTGTCAAAAAGCAATGAAAAGAGAACATTGTTTTTCTTTGTTCTGCTCTATTTTAATAGCTTACAATGACAAGCAGAGAGAATGTTTTTTTGTGCTACTTAGAGAGAAAAGCTAGACTCTTTCTCTATGCTTCTGCAAAAACTTTTTAACAACTAACTTGTATTGATCTGTTTCACATATCTGTGTGTAACTAATATCTAACAGGTTTTTGATATGTTTAATTTCTCACTAGAGGTTTTGTTTTTATTCTTTATCTTTGAAAACATGCTCTCTTTCATATGAAAGAGCTACGCTCCAAGGTTTTAAGTGGTTTGTGGGAAAGGTGATGCTGTGACCATGTATTATATGGGATAAAGTACCCTCTGACGTATGTGATAAGGATATTGCAAGTCACCTCGGAGTTCCATAACCTTATAAAGGAACTCTGCCTTTGGCCTTATTCCTATATTTGGTTATGAATCTCCTCGGTAACTTGTAATATCCTAATAATGTACGGCGGGGTACTGTATTCCCTATATAATACTAGATTACTCCTTTGACCCACTTTGCGCTTCATTTTACTCACTGCTGTAGATTGCCTACTTAAACTGTGAAGTATTAGCTGTATGGTGGACTATCAGGTCAAAACCTAGTTCCAAAACAAAAGACAGTAGATAATTAGTAACATCAAATTATCGCCAGAGTCACCCCAAGCAGAAACAAAGGACATATGAACTCAAATTTGATTTACCATAAAAAATGATAACTGGATGTTGATTCTAACTTATTCTAGTGTTGAACACTATATAGAATACATGTGTACACATATATGTACCAATGTTTACATTGTGATCAGTGCATAAGACCTGGCTGCAGCTCATTCAGTTCAGTTGCACAGAAAATGCAGACATCCCAAAGACATATATTGGGACTTGCACAGGACAACAAAACCTTTGTTATATCCATTCACATAACTGCTTGCACAGAATAAGAATCTGCAAAGACAGGTTGCTAAAGAAGAACAAGAAAATAATTAAAGCTTGGACACTGCACATTAAACATGAGTGGTCTCATAAAGGTATCTGTTGACAATCAAATATATTGGGCACCTGAATTTCATTGTATTCGGCAACAATGTGTCTAGGTTAGAATACTGCAGAGTGGACTAATGCCAGATTTTCCCTAGAAAACAGTATAGTGGACCACCTTCCACATTCAAGGCCAATCTGTACGCCACAAATCCAGTTTTCCAAGCCTTGTGAATGTCTGCCAATACGTAATGGATTTGCCTTCAGCACTCTGTCTATTATGGTGCTGAGATCACTTCCACTGTGTGAGTGAAACTTTCTCAGCAGAGGCATGGGTGATTGTTTGTTGAGATGGACACCTCATAGACTGTTGATATAAGCTGAATGTTTCCAAACCTTTGGAAAACATAGCAGAAGCCTATAGTGTAACACCATTTGGACCTGCTGTTCTTCTTTACAATGCGACTTAAATAAGTGTTCCTATGCATCTTATGGTTGGATGCAACAGTCTACAAAATAAATAAACATGTACTAGACCCAGGAGTATCCATAAGGCAAGTCTCAGAGTATAAATAGTTGCCATCTCTTAATCCTTGGAGCACACATAGGGGCTTATTTATGAGAGCCCTGCGTCAATTTTGCACCATGTAAAGTGGTACATGCGTGAGGCAGGGCTCTCATAAAAATTTATGAAGCCACGTAAAGCCACCCTGCATGGCTTTTAGTGGCCTCCTATATCTTGAGTAAGTCGATTCAGCACAAATCGCTGTGTTGCCTTACCCTGCATCCAGGGAGCGTTCCATGGGTGCTGCGATGGGTTTTTCCATGCAACACCTATGGAATTTGACGCAGGCCTAGATTTACAAAGAGATGTAAACCTGGGGAAGCGTCAAATCCGTACGCCTCCTGAGGTGAGCGGTAACGAGGAGAAATGTGTTAATTTCTCCTGTTTTTTTCCTCTTTCCATGTGTGCTGCATTCTACAGCACACAAAGAAAGAGAAAAACGCCTTGTAGGGTTGTTTTTTTGCAGGAAGTTGGCCCTTCCTGCACAAAAAAAAATCCTGCCTTCAACAGAAGCACCCTTGCACCATGGTGCAAGGGTGCCTACATTGGCGCTAGGCTTCCAAAACGGTGCCAGCACAGGAAGAAAGGACAGGAAATGGTGCATTCCTGCCCTTTCACTTTGGCGTAGGGCAGCGCAGCAAGGTGTCTTGCTGCACTGCCCTACACCAAAATGCCATCAATGAGGCCTATAATATATAGCAGTCCATGATGTATATATCTACGTGGTATCTTTGTAGCACAAATCCAGCTGAAAGGCAGCAGAGCTCTGGACAGAATCAATGGGAACACTGTCAATGCGTGATCAGCAGGCTAGTTAATTTCTAAGAGCAAGAGCCGACTGTTCTGCACTGTGATGTAGTGTTCTTTAAAGAGGTGTGCTTTCGGCGGTTTCCCAAATTGCAGCAGGATTAGGGCTATCCCAAGGAGTATGGGCATGTCATTCCAGATCCTGGGTTCATTGATGGAGAAGGGTTGTTGCATGGCTTTTTTTCCCTGCAGTGGCAATGATGACCTTATCAGCCAGATTGGAGGGGGTGCCGATAGTGATGGCCTTGTAGATTATCAGGTAATTATGAAGATGGTGCATGCCGGCAAAGGTAGCAAGTGATGTTCCAGTAAGGTAGGGTGTTGTTGTCACAGTTATACATCAGGCATGTTGTAGTGTGTGGGATGCTCTTAAGTGATGTCCCCGTGGAGACTGGGAGGCCCTGGAGCAGGGCATTGCCACAAACTTGATGAATTACCGTCGACCGGGAGGCGCAGCCGACCCTAGAGGGAGGGTGTCTAATCTCCCCCATGGGCGGCAGACAAAGGGCACTGCAGCAGCAGGGCACAAAAGTGCGCCAAAAGAAAAAGGGGTCAACGAATGACCAGGGGAGTTTTGGTTCAAAGGACCCAATCAAGAAGGAAGGGCGTGGTCACAAGCACGGCCATGAAAGCCACCGGGACAAGTAGTCCACAGCTTTGTCGCCAGAGTCAATTGATGAGGTCACAACCACCAGAGATGCCAGCAAAGAATCACAAGAGACCCTTGTCTGGACTTACCGGCACTTGCAGCCAGAATGGAGTTGACCGGGTGAAGACGGTGGCATGCATCACAGGACAGCACACGCCAAAACGGCGGTGCTTATGAGGGCATCCCAGCCAGGGCCGGACTGGTAATTCCGGGCACCGGGCAATTCCCCAGTAGGATGGGGTGGGGGCTGGTTTTCTGACAGGGGGCCGGTTTTGTGGCTGGGGCGATTTTCGGTCCGTGACGTCATATGAGCCACTTCAGAGAGAGTCACAGTAATCTGACTGTCTGTCTGAATCTTACAGACTGAGACTTCTACTCCTCTCCGTCCGTGTCTCCGCTCCACGGTGCAGCCTGCAGGGAAAAAAGCACAACTGCATTGACCCTGTGCAGACCGTGAAGGCAGCCGGCAGCTAGGTAGATTTAATAATCAGGAGGAGGACGTCCTTCACATTTAACATGGGCTTCTATGGGAATTCACATCAGCATATGATCAAGCCCATTATCACCGTTTTAGCGGCAGTTTTCTGCCGCTAAAGCAGCGATAATTTTATCGCCTGGCTTGTTAATATTCCCCATAGTCTCTAGTACAGTTGTGGCCTCATTCCTGTCGGAGAGTGATTGCATTAGTAATACAATTATAGCATATTCTGTAGTACAGTCATGGGACCATTCTGTAGTACAATAATGAATATATACCATAGTATGAAACGTTAATTACGTTAAACGTTAACATTAATGCCCATTCTACAGTGCAATAATAGCCTAATTCTTTAGTGAAATTAGGACATGTTCTGTAGTACAATAGCTTCATTTGGTAGGGTAGCAATGACATTCTATAATACACTTATTGCATATTCTGTACTACAATCAGTGCATAGTTTGTAGTACAGAAGCACAGAGATGGTCATAATCAGGACAAAGATGGCTACATTCGGAAGTACAGTCAAGGGGACATTCTGTACTACATTAATGGGCATATACTGCCGTACCGTAATGACATGTTATTCAGTACAATGATACCCGTTTTGTTATACAATAAGATCTATATTATCTAGTTCAACTATTCCCTTATTCTGTAGTGAAACAATATTGCATTATGTGGAACAACGATGGCGCTTTGGTGTAGTGAGGGTAAAATTATAAGTAAATTTGTGGTATGTTCTCTAGTGAAATGATGGAAATCTCTCTCTCCCTCCCTCTCTCCCCTTTCTCTCTCTCTCTGTAACTCTCTCTCCTTCTCTCTCTCCCTCTCTCTTTCCATCTCTCTCCTTTCTCTCTCTCTGTATACTGCTCTCTCTTTCTCTCTCCCTCCTTCTCTCTCTCTCTCTATACCTCTCTCTCTTTCTCTCTCTCCTTCCATCTCTCCCCTTTCTCTGTCTCTCTCTCTCTCTGTATATATATATATATATATCTATATCTCCCCTCTCTCCTTCCATCTCTCCTCTTTCTCTCTCTCTGTCTCCTTCTCTCTCTCCTTCTCTCTCTCCCTATCTCTCTCCTCCCATCTCTCCCCCCTCTCTCTGTATCCCTCTCTCCCTCTCTCTATCCCTCTCTCTTTCTCTATCCCTCTCTCGCTCTCCCACTCTCTCTCTCTTTCTCTTTCGCGCCCCCTCTCTCTCCCCCTCCTTCTCTCTCTCTCTCTCCCTCTCTCTCTTTCTTTCTCTCGCCCCTCTCTTTCTCTCTACCTCTCTTGCTCCCTCCCTCCCTCTCTATCTCTCTATCCCTCTCTCTATCTCTCTATTTCTCTATCCCTCTCTCTCTCGCTCCCTTTCACTCGCTCTATTTATCCCTCTCAATCTCTCTCTCTATACCTATCCCTCTCTCGCTCTCTCCCTCTCCGCCTCTCTCCCCCCCTCCCTCTCTCTCTCTCCCTCTCTCTATCCCTTTATCTCTCTCGCTTCCTCTCTCACTCTCTATCCCTTTTTCTCTCTATCCTTTTCTCTCTCTCTCCCTCTCTCTCTCCCTCCCTCCCTCTCTTCTCCTATCCCTGTATTTCTCTCCCTCTCTCTCTTACTCACTCCCTCTCTCTCCTTCACTCGCTCCCTCTCTCTCTCTCTCTCCTCCCTCTCTTTCTCACCCCCTCTCCCTCTCTATCTCTCTCTCTAACTCTCCCTACCCCTCTCTTGCTCTCTCACTCTCTCCCCCTTCTCTCCCTCTCTCTCTCTCCCTCTCCTTCCCTCTCTCTCTCTTGCTCCCTCTCTCTCTTTTCCCTTTCCCCATCCTTCTCTCCTTCCTCTCCTTCCTCTATCTCTCATTCTCTTCCTCTTTTTCTCCCTCTTCCTTTCCCTTTCTCTTCTTCTGTCTCCCTCTCTCTCTCTCCCTTCCTTCCATCCCTCTCTCTCCTCCCCACGTAAAAACATAGCCAGACCTATTGCCGCGGTCAGTGCTTGTTCATGCTCCCAGCGTTTCTATATAATATTTGTTGTCAATGAATGTATTATGCAGACGTCTTAATTTATTTTTCATGAGTGTTCAGACCTCTTGGCGGATCTGCCTGGGGGTTGGGGGAGAGGGCGCAGGGAGCCTCATCCCTATTCAGACCTAGTGCTCTTTAAGGTCATCATCTACTATTTACTGTGCTTTGAAAGTTGATACAATTGAATTTGTAATGAAAAATGTGCTGTAAAATTCACTATTTTGGTCTGTCTTTTTCCAAAATGTTCTTGGGGTGAGGACCCCCCAAACCCCGCTAGTAGTGGTTGGACTCGTTTGCTGCGCTCACTCGCTACACACCGGTTGGGGTCTGGTCTGGCAAAACTTGCCAGGCCTGCCTTCAGTTCCCAGTCCGGCCCTGGCCAGAGCACAGGGCAATTTGATCGGCAGATCCTGCCGGGAGTGAAGACTGCCAGCAGGTCAGGGCTCACAAGGCTGGTGTGTCGGTGGTGGCACCGCCACCGCCACCGAGACTGTTGATGATCATGGAGTGAGGTGAGCAAGGGTCTGAATCATTAGGACCCCGGTTAGCAAAGACCGACAGGGAGGCGGGGGCGCTTTGTAGCCTCGGGTTAATGCCGCTACACATGGAGCATAGTGAGTCTGGCACAAGTAAGATCTTGTGGGGCACAAGCTTTTCAGCAGGACACACCAGGGTTCCCCCCTGTTCCGGTGAAACTACAGTGGAAGTGTTTAGGCCACAACATGGCCTAAAAGCCTAGAATGGTTCCTCGGCCGGCTCCCCGGTTAGCAGGTGGCAGAATCTGTGTCGTGTTCTAAGACTATCATGCCCTTCAAAGAACAGGGTGATGCGTTTCAGGGATTGCAGCACCTTGCCATGTAAAGCAAGCTAGGCCAGGGTGTTTGTGGGTTGGTGTCCATTGCATGCTACCAGGTGGGGGCACAGGCTCCGTTTGAGATTGACTCCCATGGTGACGGCGCAGCTCAGACTTTCATCCTTTGGAGTCACAATGCGCTGCGGTATAATTGTTCTATTACGTGTTTTGTGGGCAGGGGCCCACTGCACGCTCCCAAGTTAAGGAACATCAACTGCTTGGGTTTGCCCGCTGAGGCTTTCACTGCAGCTCAGCCTTTCATCCTCCAGGTGTGCTACACTTTACTGCTAAGGCAAACTACTTTTAGGTGTGTAGGGGCAGGTGACTGTCGCATGCTCCCACGTTAGTAGAATGTACCTGCCTGGGTTTGTCTGCTGAAGTTAGCAGCGTGGCTCAGCCTTTAATCCTTCAGGGCGCTAGATTTTACCAGACAAAGCAAGTTATTATCACGTGTGTATGGGCGGGGGTTCATGGCATGCCCACACGTTAGTGGACAGTTCCTGCCGGTGTTTCCGCGCTGATGTTAGCAGTGCAGTACAGCCTTTCACTCTTCAGGGGCCACTACACTTTGCCCTGTAAAGCAAGTTGTGATCATGTTGGTGTGGGCTGCTGTCTGGCGCGCCCCCACTTTGGGGCACAGGGTCTGTTTGGGTTAGCCGCCTATGGCAATGGCCAGGCACGCAACACCCATTGGACTCAAAGGGCTTCAGCTTCCCCCCCCCGTCGTGTGTGGCGCCCAGGATGAGACAGCTTCCCGGGCACACACACAGCCGCACCCGAGCACTTCACAGGTCTTTAAAAGACCATTTGCATGTTAATGAGGCCTTGCTGTTGTTTCACCCCTTCTAAGAGCCCCTGCGGCTCCACTCTTCCTATTGCTTAAAGATTCAGCCACCCCCCCCCCCGAAATTTTTTCTTAGCCCCCCCCCCTCCAAATTTGGCTCTAGTTGCGCCTCTCGCAATGGCAGAGCTCAGCATTTCATCCTTTGGGGTCACGATGCGCTGCAGTATAATTGTTCTATTTCGTGTTTTGGGGGTAAGGGCCCGTTGCACGCTCCCAAGTTAAGGAACATCAGTGCTCCCCCAGACAGTCCTGTCGGCTTTGTCATTTGTTGCCTAAGATAATAAGCAGCGCTCGAGATGGGCCGAAATCCTGACTCCCACTAGAGCAGACCAGGGCTGGGAGAGGAGCCCTGTGCGGTAAAACATGAAAACAGCTGGCTACAGTGCGAACCCTAATGAAAGGCCAGGCTAATTGTGACCCGAATTGGGGGAAGTTAAAAGCAGCGCGCTATGAGAATGTCTAGAGAAAAGGGGACCAAAACAGGGGTATGGGCCCCTAAACTGTACGATCTAACATGGGGGCTCAGGCACCCGACACCGGCCGCGCCTGAGCTAGCCGCCCCCCATCCCTAGCTGCCAGGTCTCTGATAGTTATGTGTGGCATTCTCATAATTGCAGCAACTATGGATGGCCATTCAAAGACTATGAGAGACACTGTCTAGCGAGCAAACCAAACAAAGTGGGCACCCGCTAACTATAAAAATTGCACCTTGGAAACACTTACAAACGATAAATTGCCTCTATTTCCTGTGCGACTCATGCCATGATTTCTTTTAAAGACAGTAAACCGACATTAAATTACCACGTCATGTCCCTGTGAGGAACGGTGAACAATGGGGGGCTTTGGTCAAATCCATGTACTTGTAGAAAGCCCCACACCGCCCATGTGCCTCAGAGTACAGGGCTTGGTGACACCCCAGCATTAAAACCAGGTGTAACAAACAGAGAGATTTAAAGTCAGGCTAACTCCAATATTACGAGGAAAGACCCAACACACAGCTATGCCCAAATAACAACCATCCTGCATCAAACAGACAAGACGGAAAGACAACAGGAGCCTCACACTCCACGCCTACGCCCGCAGATTAACACCACAAGTAACTAATCATTTAACAAGACTATTAAATAACAACGGACATCCCTTCGGCATCTGGCGCCATAGCTGTTTCATAAGTGAACTCGGACCCCAAGGCCCTTAACACCCGGTACAGACCTCGGCGCCACCCCTGCATGGTTGTGACCTGGCAGGCGGCTCGCCCCCTGGAAAGACCGGCATGGGCAGCAAAGCGCGATTGTAACAGGACCGGGCAGGTAATACAAGACAGCCCTCCCGTGTTACCAATTCAAAGGCACTCAAAAGGCTGAAGAGAGAATGTAGTGTTGCCAAAGGCAGATGCACTGAGGAAACCAAAAGCGTATTTACAGTACATCTCAGCACAATAAATACATGTTTACCATCGATAAGCGCCCGTGCGCCTGACCGTTGCTTGCTGCTACACCGTTGCTGCCATGCCTGTAAGAGGGAAAAGTTCTCGCCCTCAACCAGAGTTAACCAAACATGGTATACAACCAGAAATGCACTTCATATCCAATTTAGAAACGAAAGCGGCTATCGGAGCGCTACTCATAAGTCACTGCGACTAGACCTGCACCATGACCACGCCAAACCAAAAAACATACTCGCCCAATGTGCGCCAGCACAACCGCGCAGCCGGAATTCACACCACCCGCCAGCATCGCCCGCCGGGCACCATGGGTTATCAACGGGGCAGGGGAGGTGGGCACCGCTCCCTACCAACCTCTAACACAAATTGGCCCCCCACGCAAAACAGGCCGTCTGTGCATGAGAGCAATTCGCCCCCCAATCATAAGCCAGCAGTTGGGGGGGGCTGGGGTGGATGGAACTTAATGCATTCAGTCCATTTGTGTGGAACAGATCTGGCTGCTTCTTCACCTCGTGTGGCCCGTGATTGTTATGCGGAAAACGCCACCCTTGCCCAAGAAAACAGCATCCCCCCCCCCCGCCCAGAATCCTATCGTGCAACTCCGCACGGCATGCCCTTTTTTTTATTTTATTTTATATAGCGCGAGCTCGAACTGAATATAGTGGCGCGCCTACCATGAGAGCCGTGTTTGCATCCCATTCTAAAAGAGGGAAAATTAAGTAAAACCAGGGGGGGGGGGGCGGTGAAATGCCCGCGCGACTCGCCCCAGCAAGATTTTTTCCTTTTTTTTTTTTGCATATTTATAAAGCGCGGCTCGAACCGCCGGTATTGTGAGTGCCTACAACCTGGTCTTCCCAGGCGGTCTCCCATCCAAGAACTAACCAGGCCTGACCCTGCTTAGCTTCCTTGGTCGGCGAGATCGGGCGCATCAGAGTTGCATCGCCCTGCGAAACAGAAGCTCCAAAGCGGAATAAATAAGTCAATACCTCGACAAGGAGCTGGGGGTGTGTTGTGATCTGACTCCGCTTCTGGCTGTCCTATCTCGACTATGCGCGGAGGGAGTCGCTCGTGCAGGAAGTGGGCACGTAATCCTGCAGGACGGGTTCATGCACTTTCACTGCTGAGGGCAGACGCACTCTTTTGCCAGTGAGGACCCATGCCGCAGTGACGTTATTGCCAAAGGTCCGGCGCAGCCCTGTTTCCTGTGCCCTGTAGGACCTAGTTCCCGCGCTGGAGTGCAGCATGACCCTTCTCCGGAGCGCTTGGGGCAGTTCGCTCTACTGACTGCAGTGCCTGATGCTCCGGTAAGTGAAAGTCTCGCCGTGCTGCTGCTCAGCTGCCCAGTGTGCACGACCGCCAATGCCCCGCACATTTAAAACCGGGCGGTCTCGACCCGGAGCCGCTGGAGCGCCAGCATGAGCACCGATGCCCCAGCAAGGAATGATCCTCGCAACCCGCCACCGCAAGACTCCTTCCATTGTTGCACCCTACTGATGGCGCGAACCATGAACAAAGGGCCCCGCAGTGGCAACAAACCAGCCCACGACCCTGCACTCCTATCCAACGCGCTCTCGATCGGAGCGGACCGAAGCGCCCAACATGAGCCCAGATGGTGCCCCAACGCGCTGCTATGCTGGCCGACACTCGGTCCAGCTCCGTGTCCGGTCGGTGGAGGGGGGGTGGCTCTCTGCCCGAACACCGGCTTTCACCCCACCGAGCCCGCGGCACCCCTTTTTCAGGCAGGCCCCCTTTTTGGCCGCCCAGCTCCCGCCCCAGCTGCGAACCGTGCGCCTCACACCCCGCACCTACGCGGCTGACACCGCACCCAGCCCGTGCTACCATGTCACAGTCCGCCAAGCCAAAACACGCCACCTAGGGCCACGTGCGAGGCTCGCGCCCCCACCCGTGGCAATCCATGCCACAGGGCCCCGTACAACCTGGTACTGCCCTGGGACAGGACGGGGGCGGGGTAGCAAGCGGGACTCACCGTTCTTAATGGAGACAACAACAAAACGACGACGAGCGACCCTCCGGCGCGTGAGGAGGGATGTGGCGTGCGCAGCGAGCAAGAGGTCGCCGGCATGGTGGGGGAGGGCTATATAGCCTCCCCCCCACGCCCGGAGGAGCCCCGGAAGTGACGCCCCTCGCATCACTTCCGGTCAGGAAAGAGGAGGGGGACACCGGCCGGAGTCCCTGCCCCCCAGGAGGGGGGAGGGGGCGGGGAGGGGTGACCAGTGCCCAGGCAACACTAGGGCGCCGACCGCTCAGTGGCCCCCTGCGGGGGCCGCGGTCAGCGGCAAAGTTAAGGAACATCACCAGTTTGGGTTTGCCCACTGAGGCTTTCACCGCAGCTCAGCCTTTCATGCTTCAGGGCTGTTACACTTTACGATTAAAGCAAGCTATTTTTAGGTGTGTAGGGGCAGGTGACTGTCGCACGCTCCCACGTAAGTAGAATGTACCTGCCTGGGTTTGTCCCCTGAAGTTAGCGCGGCTCAACCTTTCATCCTTCAGAGCGCTGGATGTTACTGGACAAAGCAAGTTATCATGTGTGTGTGGGCAGGGGGTTCATGGCACACCCACATGTTAGAGGATAGTTCCTGCCAGTGTTTCCGCGCTGATGTTAGCAGTGCAGCACATCTTTTCACCCTTCAGGGGTCGCTACACTTTGCCCTGTGAAGGAAGTTGTGATCATGTAGGTGTGGGCTGGTGTCTAGCATGCCCCCACTTTGGGGGCACAGTACCTAATTGCACAACATAATGATGCGGTGTAACAAATAGAGCTGTAGACCCTGGGATAGGGGAGCCGGCTTTGAATCACAGCGTTGGGGCCACTGTTGTTTGTCAGAATAAAGGGTTGCAATTTACAGCGGTTTCTTTTATGGAATAAACTGCGCAATAATTCTGAGCACATCACTAATTTGCCCAGCCTATAAAGAACATGAATACGTCCTAGTTTTCCTTCGGGGGTGTTTACGGTCTCGCAGTATATGGCAAGTTATGGTTCCCGGTATGTGTGAGCACGCTTCCACTTTGGGGCACAAGCCCTACTTGTGTTGTCCGATTACTGCACAGTGCAGGTCAGCCTTTTATATGTCAGGGATCAAGACACTGCCATGTGAGGCATGGTATTATGGGTTTGTGGGCAGGTGTCTGGACATTCACATTACTGAAGCAAGGTGTTGTGTCCTGCGAGACACGTTCTAGTGTCTCAGCAGACACCAAGTTGTTAACCACTCCCTTGGGGGAGTGGGTACACATGTACCCCACATGCATCCCTCACAGGCGTCATAAGTGACGTGAGCCTGGGAATAAAAGGGCCCAGGTGCACGGGCTCGTGGCCAGTTGACTACCTACGTACAGTGTGTCTGTGTCGTGATTCTGTTAGTATGTGGGCCCAGGGTCCACAACACAACATTGGCTACGAGGGGGTCTGGCCCCGCGCATACCAGGGGTGCTGACTCTCTGTTCCTGGGGGGGAAGAGTTGCCGTGATGGAAAGCACCTCGCACCTACTGGGAGCATGTGGCACATCGTACGGGTTCTAGAGCTAATTATCTTGTGGTGCTGAGGGGAGCACGGGGAGCTGTCAGTGGTTGGTAAACCAAATCCAGTGTGGCAGGAGTCATGAGGTTAAAATATCTTCACTGAGGGACTTAAAAGGGCAATTGCCCAAACAATTCCTTGGGATGCCTTAACTGCAGGGACACTTGAGACAAGTGCAAATGCCCGAACACGGTCCTTGGGATGCCTTAATGGCAGGGACTCTTGAGATAAGTGCAATTACCCGAACAATGTCCTTGGTATGCCTTAGGGCAGGGACTCTGAAGACAAGTGCCCGGACAAGGTCCTTGGGATGCTTCATGGCAGGAATACTTGAGGCATAAGGTAAAATTGTCAGCGCGGGGGGGACACTGCACTTACAGCCCAGGCAATGACACAGGGCCACAAACACCACACATTCGGTAGCAAGCTGAAGCCTCGAAGCCGTGACCCGCTGCACCAAGTGACAGAAGTAGAGCTGTCACAGCAGCTGGAAGCGAGTTATTAGTTATCACAACCTTGAAGAGGCATGACTGTAAGGTTGATGCATTGTAGGATTAGGCAAATTGCGGTTTTAAGATGGAATAGAGTATAGGAGGTGTACTGTATATAACCTGTTATGAGATGGCTTACATTATAATCTGGGGTAAGCCAGAAATGAGCATGTTAAGGAGCAATGCCATCATGATAGGTGTGTACCAACGTATGATGTGAATAAACTGCAGCCGTTCTAAAGCCACAATGGTCTTGGTGTACATAATTGATGGGAGTGAAGGAACGGCGGGATGGCCCATGAGATGCCCGCACAGCTGTGGGGGGTTAGAGGACAAGGGCTTGAAAGGCAGGTGCAAAGCTGGTCTCTAAGAGGAATCGTTTGACTTTTTTAGTAAGAGAGCGAGTACCAGGCCATCTTGGTTTACTTGGTGATAAATTCCTTGAGGATAAGGTCAGTGTCCAAGGTGATGATGTCAAATAGGCGACATTTGCTATTCTCCACTTAGCAATGATTTTTTTACTTGCAATGCATCAAAGTGTGACATTGTCTTTAAACAGGATTGTGCTGTCTGATTCAGTGACATCAGCTGTTTAAAGCATTTTGCTGGCAACAGGCACATTGGCATCTGCCAGCTGGAAAATGACCTAGAACTTGGAATTTATCACAAATGTGTTATAGGAGATCAATGGCAAATGTTGGCCTATGACCAGCATTGTGACATTGAACAAATTTTAGTTTGCGGGCCTTTTTCCACTCTCCTTGACGTCTCGGACCACTCAGTAATAATACCGGAGAGCAGATTGCAGTGTCCTCTTAAACTCAGGACACTAGTTCTACAATGGAAAGTTGGCCTTTCAAGGCTCCTGATTTTCCATGGCAGCTTAGTTGAGAAGTCAATGCCCAACTTAACGGGGATGCAGTGTACTAAGAAAGAGATAGAGGATAATACAGTTCTTATAGCTGCAATACAGAATGTCTTGTGAGGATTGCTACTTTTTTTAAATGGACATGTTGACTATATATATAAGCACAGAGAGAAGGTACAAAATGTAATGGAGTAATAAAATGCCAGACATGAATTACAGGCAGCTGCACTAGGTAGGCACACTCTTTATGACCCAAATATAGGTTTTGTGCACCTTGATCACTAGCTGACTGTGATTACCGTGCTGTTCATGCTTTTTGTCAGTAATGGGGGATCAAAATTTTACCACCAAAAATAGTACCTCCTACTATTTTCTTCAGAATCACTAGTCCATTGTGATTTTTTACATTACAAGTAACACACTTTATGACCAATGCCACCCGCTAAGAAAAACATTAAATTCAGTTTTCCCAGTATTTGTGGTTGACTTATCACCTGAGAAGCATGATTTGTCACTCAGTTTACCATTGTGTTGCACATTTCCTGCTGGATGTTTGGTGATCCAGAGATGGTAGCGGCACTAGGTCAATGGCTCTATGTTCAAAGGGACAAGTCTTTGCACTGAATGGGACAGACTAGCCCTTATTTGCAGAGGTTTTCTGTGGCCACCCACATGAAGCAATGCGACGTAAAGTTTATCAGAAATTTACTAAACATTTTTAAGGCTAATATGTACAGCAATACATTGCTTTGCATCACCTGATGGACTGTGTAATCTTTAGTACATATGGATGACAGAGCTCTACGCTTGGGGGTCTTTTGTGCATGGGTGTCTGGGCTCAAAGTGCATGAACCAGAAACATGAAGGACCTTCTACAAGCTCTGAATCTAGTTAGCCTGGTGCCACCTAGTTGATGGACCACTGAGCAGCAGCAAGGCACAGGACTGAGGAATGTGGCTCTTCACTTCTTCCTGCACCCTGGACAGTGAGGATGGTGGCCCAAGCTCACTGTCATACCTTGCAGAGGCACGTGAGTGGCTGTACAAGGCAAGGTGCAGAGGTTTTACATAGGCGAGGGAAAAGGTGAAGCAAAATAAACACAGACACAGGCAGAGAATGAGCTAGTTTTGTGCTCCATGTCCACATATTGAGACTGTTTTGGCTACCTGGGTGCTTCTAGGCAGGAAAGGGCAGCAGTAAAACAGGCCATACCTTCCCGTCTTCAATCGCTCACTCTACAACACTACTCCACTCTACGCAACTCCCTCTACGCAGCTCCTTGCCACTTTATTCCATTATATTCTACGACACACCACTCCACTCTTCTCCACTGCTGCACTCGACACCACTGCCCCCCACTCTATGCCACTAAATCTCTGAAACTATAGGCCACTGCACTGTACTCTACTCAAGTCTACCACGCTCGACTCCACTCTATACCATTCCATTTTCCTACACTACTCCACTCTATGCCATTTCACTGTATGACAATCTACTCCACTCTGCGTCACCCTACAATGCTCTACTCTGCAACACTCTCTACGCCACTCCATTCTGCTCTATACCACTCCACAACACTCTGCCACTGCACTCTACAACACTCTACTCCACTTTGACACTCTACTCCACTTTATGCCACTCAACACTACTCCACTCTGCTCCCTTCCACTCTACGAGACTCTACTCCCTCCTTGACACTCCACAACACTCTACACCACCTTACTATATACCTATCCACGACACTCCACTTCACTCGACGGTACTCAACTCTACTCTGCGTTACTGCGTTTCTATGCCACTTCACGACTCTCTACGCCACTCCATAACACTCCACTCCAATTTACAACACTCCACTCACTCTCCTTGACCCCACTAATAGCTGTTGCATAGGCGAGACCTATTCGTTTTGCTAATGCTTGTTAGCGGGACGAGCAAACAGTGTTCATCAGTTATTTGACATACTGTAAATTCTGTCATAGTGCATTTTTTAAACTAAATTCTTAAGATCTGGACAAAAGCTTTAAGAGAAATCTATTCCCATTGCTTTCGTGCATTGCTTGATAAGCAACCACCTGCAAAAGTGTTTGAAAATCGTATTATTCTATAAATGTACAGCGCAATGTTTTAGTGAGTTTATCTTTCATAAACTTGTCAACGGTTGCACGGATTGCACGTGTCTGCTTTAGTAGAACACTGTAATTAAGGCTTTCATGCTGCAATCATGTGTTCATTTTTATGTATATTAGTCATTAGGCTCTCTTCTTGCAGCCTGCAGTCAACCCTCCTCCTGCCCACGGCGCACTGCAGCAGCTTTTCCTATAAAGAATTCCCCAAGAAGCTGTTTCATTAATTGCCCTCCTCTTTACAAGCGTCGCGAGCCTCACAGGAACAAGCGGGCGCGTGAGTCGGAATCCATTGTTGCAGCACATTTTTATACTTCCGTAAATGCTGCAATTACCACTTAATTCCCCGCAAGAGAGCCTCCGCCAGGTAGGTGGAAAGAGAGATGAGTTCATCGGTCGCAGGAGCGGGATAGATGCATCGCGGCCTGTAGGACGCCATGACAGTTACAAAGACGACTGTTAGCTTAGTGGATTGACGCATCAAACCCTCAGGGGCCTGTTTGACCACATAGTCAAAGGTCTGAATCCCGACAGATCCAGCAAGCCTTTCATCCTTCTGAGGTTGATAAAAATGTTTACTAATCGGAGATGGAGGAGAGCCGACCCCGCCCCCAATACATACCAAATGACGTGTGGGAATGGACTGGTGTGTATATGTGAAAGAACCCAAGGAACTGCTCGCGCAGATCTGGGGCAAATGTATGGAACATGGCTTGGATTTCAATGATTTATCGTACACCTGTGAGAACCGTTCAGGGCCATAGGACGACAGATGACTGTAAATTGTTTATGTCATTACTTGTATTAACAGAAAAAGCTATAATATTTCTTATAAAACTGTTTACTAATATTGCCTTGATTACGAGTAGTGTTCACAAAGTTATATGTTAGCCAGTATTCCCAAATCCGGATTTCTAAGGAGTGGAAACACTGGACCCGAATTCACAGACCGGAAATTCCAGCTGATAACAATACTTTGGAATTAGACTGGTTTGCATCACGGACATGTTTCCCAGCCCCTAAAGGACCCTCAACCATGGAATGGGAGTAGCAGAGACGTTGGTAAATGTCTGTGTTAAACACCATGGAATCGTGAATTCAATTTGAAATACCATCGAGAAAAAACAGTTATTCCCCATTCAGTGGGGTATGCCTCATAACTGCACAAATTCCATGCAGTAATTTCAGCCACCCAAAAGCTCAACAAGGAATTCTGTACTAGTGATCAGGGTCTAAGGCCGCAATAAATATCCGTTATTTATCATTGGCGTCAAGAGCCCTGGTTGTAGGGGAACATGCGCTCTGGAAACACACATGTTATGTTGACTAAAACTAAAACGATGAACAATTCTTCCATACATGTATTTAATGTGCTGTCCTATTATTTTGTAATGTATTTCATGCTGCCTTTGTTTTCCAATCTCTGTGTTTTTACTCTCTCTTTTACCTCTAATAATGAACATTCCACCTGACCATTTCCATTCAAAGATAAAGATGTTGGTCAGATGTGTGTTTGGTAGATTGTACCCATCAAAAGCCTTGAAATATGTGTTGCTTCTGTACATTTCTATTAAAGCTATTGAGTGTTAAACAGAGCTATCTTTTCAATATGGTGCACTGCCCAACATCCTTTTCCCATAAGAGTGTCTAAATGCCAGTGGCGGTTGGCTCTGAATGGGGGTCGAGGGACAGAGGGAGGGGGAAATCGGGATGAAAAAAAGTAAAAGTAAACTTACCTGCTTTGCCGCTGCATCGGCCGCACGCCTCTCCTCCCTCTTCTTCCCGGTTGCTGCTTGCAGCCTGCACGGGAAGCACCCAGGCTTCTGACTCTGCCAGCCAATTCCGACGCTGCAGGCGCAGCATCATGATTGCTCTGAGCAGCCTGTTTTGCTGCTCAAGCAGTGCCTGGGGAGGCTGGGCATGTTCTCCACGGGGCTGTGCAACACGGCCCAATGGAGAACATGGCAACTACGCATGTTTCTTTGGTCAGCCCTAGAGAGCCGGTCAAAGCGTCATGCGCATGTAGAGAGGGAGTGCAAACCACTCCTGCTCCCTCTGCGCGAGCCAGCCCCGCCCCACCCAGAGTCGCAAAGGAAAATAAAATTATAATAACTTTTTGTTATTATCAGTTTATTTGTATTTTCCATTGCTCAACGAGCAGTGGGGCGACGCTCCTTCACCTTAGCTGAGGAGCCGCCACTGCTAAATGCATAAAATAGGATGCACAGAACTGATATTACATAACATAATGTGATTCAAGGACCCCGAGCCAACAGGCCCTTTGCTCATCTAAAAGGTCTCTTGCAAATTCAGATCTGGCAGACTTTTGTTTTCTCAGTGCTGTCGAAGCTGTATGTATTTTTTCAGCCACCAATCACTTTTGATGTCTGGCTGATTGATGTCACAGCTATACCTCAAAACAGATGAGACAGCTAGTAGATTGGAAAACTCTGGCAGTGTTGCGGAGCGTCCTTAGGCAGGAGTTCAATGCTGGTTCGAGGGCAAAGTTTTGAACCTGTCTCAGACTCCAATACAATGCTGTAGTTAGTTTGAAATGGGTAAATGTAGTTTTACCAGAAAACAATTAGTTTGCACGGTATAAGGATTATTTGCTTGAAACCACTCTGGTTCCGGTTTGTTTGCAGTGCTTCAAACCACTGTTTCCCAAGCTGGCTCCTCCAACAGGTAGTCTTCCCTTTAAAGCAGTTTGCAAATTACCCTGTGGAGCAAGTGAAGAAAATGGCTGCCCCAGTTCTGAAACATGTCCTGAGCACAGAGCTTCAGGTCAGCAGTAGGATTAAAAGCATCACAGTTTTCCCCTGGCAGGTAGTAGAAGTTTGTCTTGCATCATTCAAGGAAGCCTCATCTTCCTCGGTCCAACACAAGTGAGAAGTGCCACTAAGCCAAGCAAGGGGCATATTATCAAGCACGGCGTTAAAATTATCGCCACTTTAGCGGCAGAAAACTGCCGCTAAAGCGGCGATAATGGACTTGATAATATGCCCGTGAGAATTCCAATAGAAGCCCATGTTGACACCAGAACATGGGCTTCTATGGGAATTCTCAAGGGCATATTATCAAGCCCATTATCGCCACTTTAGCGGCAGTTTTCTGCTGCTAAAGCGGCGATAATTTTAAAGCCGTTTCTTGATAATATGCCCCTAAGTTTTTAAAGAGGAACTGGTACACTAATGGTGAGAAACCCAAAACCACTTTTTAAGAAATTGGGTCATTAAGCAACAATCACAATCCTTGTCAGGGTGCACCACAAAAGTCACTAAATTAACTGGTGCTTAACCCTCTGGTAGCTTGGCACAAAAGTAGTCAGTTTAACTTAGAGGCACTGCGGAAAGTACTTATGCTGCACACAGACAATAATAAAGTGAAAACACAACACAAGAAAATTCCCAAACCAATTTAGAAAAATAGAGAACATTTTAATAAATAAAATGACTTAAAATGAACTCAATGCTATCAGTAGAACTAGAGTTATGAATTTCAGTTTTTTGGGGTGAAATCTATCACCTAAAAGATCAAAGTGCCAATCGACTACATGTTCTACTCGAGCGGCAGCTACCTCAACGCGAACAGAAGGTTTCTCCACGCGAACAGTCAGGACCATCCGTGACCGCCCACAATGAGAAATCACGTTGGGCGAGCGCAAGTGAGGAAAAAACTCCGCTTTGTGGAACGGAGTTTTTCAGAACGCCGCATGCTCCGCAGAGTGCAGAAAACTGCAAACTCAGCAAATGGAGCGGAGTTCACCACCCAGGCCTAATTCAGGGCCATGTCTACATTAGAGATTTATGGGCACAGTAACATTTTTTATCGATATTAAAGGCGAGTCATGTGCCAAAAACACTTAGGCCCACAATTATGAGTGCCCCAGATTTTTCGTCAACCCCCACATAAACATGTTTGCACATGGACCCGTATCACAAGGTGAGCTGCAATTACTCCATTCCCTACAATTTACCTAAGGTGAATTTTATTAGTTTAGATGCATAATAAACACTGATACATGCATATTTTGGTGCAGAAAGCACCAAAATATCTATGTTATTCTCCTTTTGGATGGAAAAACTCATGATTGAAGTTTTTTTATCAGTCACAATAGAAAACAATCTAACGATTATCACACAACATGTCTTATAAATAACTCATCCCCCACAGTGCCACACATAATGAGTGCCACATTGTTCATAACTAGTAAGTGAGGTTGTAGCTTTTTCTCTCTGTTCTCTATACTGATCCTGTTAGTGCCCACAGACATGGCTGTTGTGTTTGGCGTTGGTATCTGTGCATGTCACTATCCCACCACAAGCCAGGAAAACAAAAAGTTCAGCAGTATGGTAATGGATGCACCAATGACTGCACTGCCAGACACACCCCTCTGCAAGTAGAGCAGGTGTTTTAAGAGACATTGGCAAAGGACACATCCTTGATAGAACACTTGCTACTTTTTATTAACACATGGCACTTATTAGTGATCACCGTCCCTGCTTACTGACCCTTGGACATGTTACCAAGCTCAAGGAAAAGTTGAAATTGGGGTGCTTCCTAGTTCTTCCATTTAGTGTTTTAAAGGAATCTTTCGTCTTTTTATGCACGCTTGGTCAATTGACTTATCCTCCCCCAGCTCACGTGTCTGTCCATGACCTTTAAGACCTACCTGATGACCTTCGGTCCTATTATATCATCCTTTTGATGAACCAGAAACCCATTCTGCATATCCTTCTATACAGCATGCAGCCCATCAACGCCATCAGCAACAGCCTCTTCTGTTTCCTTTCAGGTGAACTGTAGCTATTATGCCACCTTCCCAGTCTCAAGAATGGAGTAAAGATTATGTACATCGAACTCCTCTCCATCAAGGTGGCTGTACCAGCAGAAAATGACAATAAAATTGCCCTTACCCTCCTAGTTTAAATCATGCCCTTCTATCCCAACACAATAAAGTCCGCTGAGGACAAAAAACAACAGAACTAGCCTCGCACTACAACCCAGCCAGGAGCCTCCAATCATTTCTGACAACCTTGTCCAGCAACAATTATTCAAGAGGATGACAAATGGTGCGAGATTTCTTGGGGTACATTGTCGTGGACTGAGGAAAGCTTTCAACTTCAATTTGAGATCTACACTAAACAGCATCTGAAATAGCAATCCCCTAAACGGCAAACTATTCAGAATCGCCTTGAAGAGAACTGACAATGGTTGCAACCAATGAATATCTTATTTTGATCCCACTCTTATGATTAGACGTTTTGCTCTGTCCACCAGATTGCATTTCATCAACTTTTCTAGCTCTCTGGAGTAGGGAGGTTGGCAATTGAAATGTAACACGTAGCATGCTACAAAACTCAAAAATAAAATTAGACAAAAATAACATACCAAACAGGGACAATAAAAGTGCAAAAGAACACTAAAAATTACAAAGAAAATTGTGAATTTCATAAGAAAAGTTTGTCAACATTCAAAGTGAATCCAGCATCCTTTAGCAAATGGCATACCTGAATGAAAGCTTTGTCATGCTCTTCCTGAGTAGCTCCAAAAAACAATATGTCTTCACTATAGTTGAAGGCAATCACAACAGCTTGTATGAATGCCATCATTGAAAAATTCTGCAGCAGAGGATACACCAAAACTCAGTTGCTTATAGCGAAACAGACCAATGTTTGTAGAAAAGGTTATTATGTACCTGCAATTTTCTTTAAGTTCCAACTGGTGATGTCCTTTGTTTACATCGAGAGAAAAACTTTGCACCATTCATTTGAGTTATCACATCAGCAATGTGCGGACCGGGATGTTGTTCTCTCTCGATTGCCTTGTTGGGCAGATGCATGTCAACGCAGAGGCATACAAATCCTTCACTGTTTCTTTTAGACACTACTACTATGGGAGAAACCCAAGGTGTTGAACCAGTGGAGCATTCAATGATATGTTTGAGCAATTAATTAAGTTCTCTTTCAACAGCTTCTTGCAAGTGAAATTCAATTTGTCTGTGTCTTTGGTCAACAGGATAAACATCGTGTTCGAGGCATATGAGCTGTAGATCATATGCTTTAGCATAGATCGCTATCTGGTGTTGGGCCGAATGTTTGCACTTGTTTTTCTTCAACTCCATCCTCAGATTGTTTTTTTTCGCCATCCAGTTCGGATGTGTATTGCTGCGCTCCGGCTCGGTATTGTTTCGAACTCCTTCGGTGCGCAATCCTCTACTCTCAATGGTATTGTCTTTTTGACTTCTGAATCTGAAGCTCCCGTTTCCCCACAGAAGTCCTGATAGATCAGTAGCAGGCCAGGCACCCAGTCTTCTTTTGTGGCTGCTTTCTGCTTACAACCTCCCTCCCTCCCACACACCCCCACCTCTCAGACCGCCCCTTCCATTGAGATGACGTCAGAGGCATTCACCCTCCCCTCCTCTTTATCATTTTTTTAGTTAAAACTTTTTGGTGAGGGGACACAAAGCCCACTGTGCCCTGAGGCGAAATAGCTCCGTGATTAGTGCGTCTTTGGAGGCGAGGCATTAGACACTGCTAATGCCAGCGGTGGCCAATTGACGCTTGTACGAATAATTTATGAGATTTTTTTTCTCCTTTGCCTGGAGATCATATCAAAGTTTTTTTCCCACCTTATCTTTTGCTCTTCTATAAGCGAACGTGTGTGTAAAAAAGCTTCTTTTGATTTCCATGTTGCATAGGACTTGGCTTTTTTACCTGCTGAAAGGGACCGTCGTTGAATGTATTCCGTCTCCTCCAAATTTGCTTCTGTACTCAAGATACTTTCTTCAAACACACAGAGATTATTTTTGTCTTTTTATTATTTAAAAAAACAAGGAACCAGGCGGCCGCGGGCTTTTTCGTGAAAAGTTGTGGAGCTGTTTTGGGGACAAATGAGTCTGTTCCTTTGGGGGACAGAGGTTGGTACTTTGAACTCTGCTTTCTGTGTGTACGTGGTTGGTTGCAGCGGCTGTGCAGTTCACTAGGGCGGTTACTGTTGGCTCTCACTTTGCTCTCTCTCTGTAACCTCGAAACGCCAAGTGTCTAAGGCGCTCTGATTGCCAGAATTTACCATCTCACGGACTGTAACAGATTTCAGTGAGGCTTACACTAGTTGGGGTTTATTTCAGTGGAGGTTTGCAGCTGTTTCTTGCAAGCGGCCCTTTTGGGGTGACTTTTAAACAACCTGCAAAGTGTTTTTTTTTCTTTTGGTGATGTGATTGATGCGCCTGCATTTCACAAATGCTAATGGACGAGGCCTGCATTTAAATGACTCCGGCAGGAACGGTGAGTGAGCGAGCAGGCCGTGCCAACCTCCCTGGACAGACGTGGGGGCACAGGGCCGAAGCACGGCTTGGGTAGCAGGGTGGCATGTTTTGACGCCTCTCAAGTTGCATGTGAGCCACACATTAGTTCTGATTGAGTATGTAAAGAAGCATGTGTAAACGGTGTGTGTGGGAGGGGGGTAAAGTGAGTAATACAGGTGGGTGGTTTCTAGTTGAGTGTGAAGGAGTTTGGGTAAATGTGTGTGTGAAGTAAGTACATACGGGTGGGTGGTTTTTGATTGAGTGTGTGAGGGAGTATAGGTAAACGTGTGTGGGTGAATTGAGTGCATTCGGATGGGTGGTTTCTGATTGAGTGTGTGAGAGTGACGAGTATAGGTAAAGTGTGTGTGAGTGGGTAAATTGAGTACACATAGGTGGGTGGTTTCTGATTGAGTATGAGTAAACGTGTGTGTGAGAAGTAAGTGCATTTGGGGGGTGGTTTCTGATTGAGTGTGTGAAAGAGACGACTATAGGTAAAGGGTGTGTGAGTGGGTAAAGTGAGTGCATACGGGTGGTTGCTGGGCCGATTACTGGGGTGTGTGACTAGGGGGTGTGCAGCTGAATCTCTGTTAGGTCGGGTGGGGGGCTGAATAATTGAGAAAGTATGGCTGAGTGCTTATTTGGGGGGGTTGAAAGTACTTTAGTGGTTACATTGCTCGATCCAGAACCCTACATTCCTTTGCTAAGACAGGGACCGAGAGTGTGCTGCCCGTTGTCGCTCCACCGTCTAGTTGTTATTCTCCAGGTCGTCAGTGGTTTCCGGAAGCGGAGTGGCCTGTGGAAATGCTAGGCAGGGGGCTTACTATGGAGGCGAGGGAGTTGAGGAAGCGTCGGACATATGTAGCTGGCTTGGGCCCCAGCCTCTCCAGCCTTTCAAAGTTACTGACAGCCACCAAATGCACCACCCCAAAGGGAATGACCCAGGCAACCCCAAGATCGTGTGGGGGAGCTGCAGTATGTTATGGGGGTATCTCAGCTGCTATTGTAGGGAGCTGTCTGTGGAGTACCTGGAGTTGTTACGGGTGGGGGTACCTGATGCGTCTTGGGGTGTGGTGGCACCATGAGGACAACTCGCGGCTGTTATTAGAGGGAGCTCAGGGGGCATGTTTATATTATTGGGGGCAACTTGGTGTCATGTAGGGGGCCTTGAGGCGCATCTCCCAGGCGTTATTGGTCTGTCTCTGGGGACATCATTTCAGGCTGTGTTGGGGGCTACGAGTGCCATCTCGCAAGTGTTATTCGAGGGAGTTCTGGGGGTCTCTGGATGCGTCTGGGGGTTTGAGCGGCATCCCCAGGTGATCCCGGAGGGGGCCAGCAGCTCCAGCCCTCTCCGGGGCCGGCATGACAGCTCTTGACGGTCCCAGGGCTCATTATCCGGCTCCTATTGAGAGACCCTTTCAGTGGCAGCCAGGCTGGCTGGCAGAGTCGTTTGTCTCCTCATTCACTGACCTGCAGAATGCAGCGCCTGTCAGGGCCCCCCATTCACCCCCAGGATACTTTACTGATGAGCTCTGACTTTTAGCACTTTTCACATGTCAGGAGAAGTCAAGTGTATCGTCCAACGGCTTCTTTTTACCTTTTCCGCCTTCAAAGTCCGCTTTCTCCCGGACGGCTTCTGGCTGGCTGTCTCCACACTTGCTCGGGTTCGCCTCCGAGCGCCCTGCCGAGCAGCCTTTGGGAAGCTGCGATGGGACACCCACCGCTCGGACTGGTGCTCCCTGTGTTACCCTGAGTGCATGCGACGGGGGGAGGCTTTGGGGTGCACTGAGGTGTGCCCAGCAGTGTCCCACCCACTGGCCCGGCAGCGACACTGCATCAACACAATCGGGCCACGCCCGTGAGCCGACTTAGCCGAGCGAGCAACATAGTGATCAGAAAAGATTGAATCCATCACTCACACAACTTGAACGAAGTGAGTGACAATCAGACAGAGACAGTGTCTCCAGAGTCGGATGGACGAGAAGTAGTCAGTTAGTAGAACACCGCAGGATCGTCTGTTGAGTTATTTGCCTGTTAACTAACTCCCGTTACTGGGCCGTAGCGATAGCGAAGCAAATAAGCAAATACATGCGTGCACTAGTAGCGTGACTGTAGACCCGGCCCTGATAATTAAAATTAAGCACTGATTCAGGCGGAGGAGCCAATTGATGCAGGCGGAGGAGCCAGGCAGCCAATGGGCGCCCGGGAGGCGCTGGCAGCGCTTTGCGTAAAGCAATATTCCGCGTGCCCCCTTTCCCGCTCCGGCTGAGGCGCAGGAGGAAGTGCACTGGCTGCGGACGGTGGCAGAGGTCAGGCTCGGCTAATGGGCCTGTGGAGGTGCAGAGGGAGGCGAGGCGGCGAGCAGAGGCGCCCAGCCACTAATGCACTCGAGCCATCGCCAATCAGCAAAGGTGCGTGTGCTCTGCAGAGTCCCTGCCCCCTGGCCCCTCCGGGTGCACACACACTCACTCACTCACCGCACACACGCACACACGGCACATCCGCGGCATCCCCCTGACAGCACTCTTCACTGTCAATCTCTGTCTCCTTCCCAGGAACCCAGCCTCCGCTCTGCACCGGCGCAGCCTCCTTTACCCACCGGCAGGCACCAAGTTTCCGTGCCCGCTGCACAGCGCCCACCGCTGCCAGTGCAGCCCGGGACAGCATGCCTCGCACAGGTGAGTGCCTCTCTCTGCCCACTCTGCACTGTGTACTGAGGGTCTTGGAGGAGGGAAGGGCGGCTCGGACCTGGGATGCACAGCTCACATGCGGGCCCCCTCAGCTCCACCCGGCCCGTTGATGAAGACAGGTGGACGACAGGTGACCACGGAGCGGGTGGTGGCAGACCAGGCTATTGGGGTGCACTTGGTATAAAGATCTCCAGGAAGAGGGTGCAGGCGACGTTGCATATTGGTCAAAGGCCTCGTTGAAGCTGTCACACCCCTCTGTTTTCACGTTGGGTACCTTATGTATGATGGCGTTGAGGTGTTGGCTTGTGGAGTGGAAGTGGTCTGTTGTAGATGGTGTCACGCGTGGGTGTCTGTCACTGTTACTTACCTGTGTCCACGAGACTACAGAGGCGGAAGCAATATTGTTAGGCCACGAGAGTCGTCTGAAGGATGGGTGTAGATTGTGGCCCGCTGGGTGGGGGGTCTACATGGGGGACTGCGGTGAAACTGAAGAACTGGCCGAACCTGGCACCCCACGCTCAAGACATTCGTGAGTAAAACAAACACTTGCAGACATTGTGTGTCAAACTGCCTCATGTGCACGTGGGGAAAAACTGACCTCGTTCTCATCGGTGGACATTTTGTTATCAATATTTCCTCTTTAGAACTTTGCTTACAAGAAAAGTCCTGAAGACAATTACAAACAAGACCCGAGCACTTTTATCTCTTACTCAAGGCTAACAGACAACAGGTGGGTGAGCAGCTTCACCCTATAAGCAGTAGCTAATATTATGAAAACCAACACACACACAGGGAGGGGGATGTTTACTTTCCTTAATTTAGAGTTTACACTCTTTCCGTCCATTGAAAACTCAAAATTCTGATTTAGAAAATGAGGCAAATTGACATCTATTTAAAATATAAGAATACGTTCAAAAATGTTTCTATAGAATTGTATATTCTCAAGAAATGAAACGCTTTCATGAGAAACTAAACAATCCGTTTACTTAGGGGTATTGACTGTCACATTTTAAAACAATTTTCATTGTCTTCGACCGTGACTGTAAAAATTAAGAAAGCAAAACTTCAGTCAATAAAAAGATGATGCCAGAAATGTAACAAGTTTGCTTCGATTCACCAAAGCAATTAATGATTTAACCTTGCCTTTGTCCGTTTGTGTTTACACAAACTTTGTGCTGTTTGCGGCAGACGAAAACTCGGGGAAGTCTTAACCAGCCGCAAACAAAATATAAAACAAGCAGAACCCCGCAGGCGGTGTCTGGAACCATTGTCCGAAAACATCGTGCGGACTTTCGTGGCTTCAACGGTGGTCACTTACGTGTTTCGTTGCACTTTCAGTTCCCTGCTAAAAGTTTTACTAGAAAAGTTTCACAACAGAAAGCAAAACTCTAGCCTGCTAGTCCCAAAAAAAACAAGCATTTGCAATGCAATAGGTCTCGCATTTATAAGAGTTTGAGCTATTGGCATTGTAAAATTACAATGCCTTTTATTTATGTTTTGGTTTTAAAACAAATAAAAGGCATTGTCATTTACAATGTCAGTAGCATAAACTCGCATAAAAGCAGTGTGTGGAGTGCAGCAGTGTGCGGCGTGCAGCAGTGTGCGGCGTGCAGCAGTGAGCGGCGTGCAGCAGTGTGCGGCGTGCAGCAGTGTGCGGCGTGCAGCAGTGTGCAGAGTGCAGCAGTGTTTCGTGTAGCAGTGTGAGGCGTGCAGCAGTGTGAGGCGTGCAGCAGTGTGAGGCGTGCAGCAGTGTGCGGCGTGCAGCAGTGTGCGGCGTGCAGCAGTGTGCGGCGTACAGCAGTGTGCGGCGTGCAGCAGTATGCGGCGTGCAGCAGTGTGCGGCGTAAAGCAGTGTGCGGCGTGCAGCAGTGTGAGGCATGCAGCACTGTGCGGCGTGCAGCAGTGTGCAGCGGCGTGCAGCAGTGTGCTGCGTGCACCAGTGTTGTGCAGCATGCAGCAGTGAGTAATGCAGCAGTGTGCAGCAGTGTGGGGCGTGCAGCAGTGTGCGGCGTGCAGCAGTGTGCGCCGTGCAGCAGTGTGTGGCGTGCAGCAGTGTTTCATGTAGCATTGTCCGGCGTGCAGCAGTGTGCGGCGTGCAGCGGCATGCAGCAGTGTGCTGTGTGCACCAGTGTTGTGCAGCATGCAGCAGTGAGTAATGCAGCAGTGTGCAGCAGTATGTGGCGTGCAGCAGTGTGCGGCATGCAGCAGTGTGCGGCGTGCAGCAGTGTGCGGCGTGCAGCAGTGTGTGGCATGCAGCAGCGTGCAGCAGTGTTTGGCGTGCAGCAGTGTGCAGCGTGCAGCAGTGTGCGGCGTGCAGCAATGTGCGGCGTGCAGCAGTGTGTAATGCAGCAGTGTGTTATTGGATAGTGGAAATGCTTTTGTCAGATGCCAGATGTCTGGCCACAAGCATGGACAGCTCTAATGCCCCCGACATTACCAAATAAGTCTCTAATTGAAAATCTCATCGTCATTTTGGTGCACCTATAATGCCGGATAGGAGGCCGGGGCTTTGTTAGGTCTGTGGAAAAGCCAGACGAAGAATTGAAGCGTTAACGTTTGTGCTCTTTTGTGGCAAAAACTACAGCCAGGTACAGAGAATGCATCGCACAGTGCATAAAGGGATACTGATACAATTACTGTATTGTGCTGCTCTTATGGGACAGCGGAGTCCTTCAACAGATAGTGACATGTATGTTGCACAGAAAACAGCAGGACTGGGGGAGGAAAATAAGTAGCATCAATGATACAAAACAGATTATAAACTGGCCCAAGGTTTTAAAAATGTACATGGTACAGTGCACGGATGCTTTAAAGTAAATGTATTATTACGTTTTGAGGACTTTTAGAGAAAAGAGAGTATACTAGATTGGAAATGTATAACCTACATTAAGATTCAAACAGTGCCCTGTTAAAAATAGTCCATAACCCCAAATAAACATAAAAATGCCTCGAGCTGGGACCAGTGGGAGCCTGTTTACACCAAGGGAAGATAATGATACTCCCAAATGTCATATCCTACAGTGCACACCACCAGGATAAAATAATTGTCAGTGCAATCTGCAGACAGATCTCTCAGATGAAACGAGGCGACGGTAGAGCTCCATACAAGACTGGTGTCAACAAAGGCTACATTTGAGAGAAAATTCGAGGTATTACAGCAGAACTGCCTGGCATACAAATAACTGCATAGGCTCAGTTTGGGTAAAGGCCCACCGAATGCTATAGCTGCAGCAAATATATGCTTGTCACATTTTGGAAACACTTGAACTACTGCACTTTGTAGTAGGAGAGCATTTCGTATTTAAAGCTGTACTGACAAGCAAGCATTTCTTGCGTTGTTAACAAGTCTTGTAGGACTGATACCGAGTAAGAGGAAAACGAAGTATAGTGTTATGTTTATGGTTTTAGCCGTAATACTGTAAAAGAAGCCGATTGTAAACTATTTGGAAAGCTTTCTAGCCCACCATTCGCATATTGGTATGCAGACATAATCAAAAGACTATTTATTAGGTGAGGCTGCATTATTAAAATATATGGTTGACTAATGAAGACAGTCATCTATATTTGGGCGACTGTTGCGATATGATCGCGGAAAACATTGTGGACTGTGGAAAAAAGAAACGAGACGCGATGGTGGAGGGGGTGGGGGAGAGAAGCGGGAGTGTGAAAAAGCAGCAGGGAAGGGGGCGGAGAGGGGCTACGACGGAGAGCGACGTAAAGCCATATGGCTGCTTTGCGCGCATGCACCATAGCTATGGAAAAGTTATGAACTGGGCCAAAGAGGAGGTCCTGCAAATTATCAGCCTCTGTTCCTACCGAAAGAGGTGGGCAGCTTACAGCAGCTATGTTTTCCAATCTATAGTAAATATTTACATTAGGATGTCAGCAGGAGTTCAGTATATAAAAATACGTTAAGAAAAAAAATACAGTAAGGTAACGGAACGGCTTTGCTGTTTCAGTGCTAAATTCTCTTGATCTTGTGCACATTGTAATGACTCTACTAGCTTGGCTAATGGTTTCTAGGTTTAGTTTTATCGACTTCTAGCATGTACCTTCACGCTGTAAGCAGTGAACTCAGAAGCAGAGCAATGGAGAGGATGTGGCGCTATGGCCAGAGCTCCTGAGTTTGGAACCAGGTTTGAGTCTTGACGTAGGCTCAACATCCTGCGATTCTGGGCAAATCACTTAATCTCCTCTTACCTAAAAAACAAATTGTGTCCAACTGTAATGTAATTGGTGCTCATATAAAATGCTCCACTGCCTTCGGGTCATGTATATAGCGCAAACATGACCCGAAGGCAGTGGAGCATTTTATATGAGCACCAATTACATTACAGTTGGACACAATTTGTTTTTTAGGTAAGAGGAGATTAAGTGATTTGCCCAGAATCGCAGGATGTTGAGCCTACGTCAAGACTCAAACCTGGTTCCAAACTCAGGAGCTCTGGCCATAGCGCCACATCCTCTCCATTGCTCTGCTTCTGAGTTCACTGCTTACAGCGTGAAGGTACATGCATGGAGATGAACCAAACAGAAGTACTAAAGGGAGGTCCGTGGGGTTAGAAAAAGCTTTCATGTGTGCAAAAGAGTCACATTCATTGGTAGAGAATCCCGTAGTGATATGGGATCAAGCAACTAGTGCCAGTGCCGTGCTCGAGGGAGGTGCATGTGCAGCTGCTACACAGTTTGTCAGCTCGAGGCACAAAGTCTACTGAGCACTGCAGAACGCTGGACACCAACGGGTATGTTGTCTATAACGCTTTGCACAACGTTCGTGCTTGAAGTTCCAATTAATGTGCAACTGCTGCTTATGTAAATACACCAATGACATGTAACTTCTGCTGCTCCAACAGCTGTGCTGAGTTATTAGAAAACTCACTTCTCCAGCGCGAGACGCGATGGTGGGGGGGTGGGGGAGAGAGGCGCGAGTTCTGATAACTGGTGAACTGGTGTGAAATAGCAGCAGGGAAGGGGGCGGAGAGGGGCTACGAGGGAGAGCGACGTAAAGCCATATGGCTGCTTTGCGCGCGTGCACGCCTCGTGCACTGTAGCTCTATGCCAGGGGAAGCACTTTCAAAAACCCCCTTACAAAATGTCTCAAAGAGACATCTTTCGCTGTCTCAGCGAGACCTAACAAGCGCAAGTGGAGGGGGGTTTGGGAAAGTTATGCGGCTGTATTCTAACTTTTTGTTTGTGGTGCGAGACAATGCTGGAAATGGTCTTGGCTTGACTGGACGGGCTCTCGCGGTGCGTGCATCCTCCCAGGACGTGGCTAGTATATTAAACCGCGGAGAGGAGCTGGGCTGGAGTTTAGGGAGGCCGATTTTCCAAGCACTGCTCTGTTGATAATCAGGTGGCTGTCAGAGCTGTGAATGTTTATCACTCGGGCTCGGCGCGTGGGGAAGAAAGCGCCGCCTGATGTTTATTTCGTCTTCAGACGGCTACAAACTACTACAAACTACTTACTCCAGTTGCACAAAGGCTGCTTGCTGCTGAATGGGCTAACCGCGAGGCCCGTCACAAGCGGAAAGCAAGAAAAAAGTTATATTCATTATAAGACGCAAAGGAAAACACATAAAAAATAAAGCCCCGGGGGGCTGGTGGTCCCCGGGGCTGCGGGGGCCGTGAGCCCCCCGCAAATATTTATAGAAAGCCCCGGGGGTGCCGGGGCAGTGTGGTGGGGATTGGGGCACACATACCACCTCAGGCCCCGCCCCCTACCTTCACCACTGTGCAAATATGCCCCGTGGCGCGTTTTAAGTTGGGGGATTCAGTCCCTTTGAATCCTGAGGGTCCCTGGGGTCCAACTAGCCCACCAGGTACCTCCAGTAAGCGCCACAAGGCTGCGTTGCAGAGAGGTGTGAAAAGGGGCGTGGCCTGGAGCACCTCTCTGCAACGCAGCCCTGTGGCGCTTCCTGGAGGTACCTGGTGGGCTAGTTGGCCCCATCTAGCCCACAGTATTGAAGGGGAATTAATTCCCCAATTTAGAACGTGCCACAGGGCGCGTTTGCAGAGTGTGCTTGTGAGGGGGCGGGGCCTAGGGACGATGTGTCTTTTAAAAAAAAAAATTTTTTAAAGGGGGGCTGTGGGGCCCCCCTTCCTTTTACTTTTTTGTGGCCCTGGGGACCCCATCCCCCAGGGCCTCACCCCCAAATTAAAATGTACAACATTTTTTTACGGGAAGGGGGCCGCGTGCCCCCACCCGTGGCCGATTCCAGGGCCCGGTGACCCCATCCCCCGGGGCTGGCCATTGATTATTTTTTTTTGTTAATGGGGGAGGTGGGCCACGTGACCCCCCTCCCTGGCCACTTATGGCCCCAGGGACTCCATCCCCCGGAGCCTGGCCTCTCGTTGGGGACCGTGGGGGAGTTCGCAATCCCCCCACGGTCCCAGACGGCTCCCCGCCTCCTGTGGGAGCTGGCATTGCTTTTCCACATGGGGAGAAGCTAACATGCTGCTCCCCAGATGGAAAAGCAATCTGCTTTGCTTCATTGAAGCAAGAGCAGGTTTCCCTGCTCTCGCTTCAATGAAGCAAAGCAGTTTGCAATGGCAGGGTGGGAGCCGCGAGGCTCCCGCCCTGCCATTGCAAACAGCAGGACACCCCGGGACACTGCAGGAGCTGGCCCTGGGGGGTGGCGGTCCCCAGGGCCACAACAAGGCTCCAAGAGGGGGGCCGCGCGGCCCCCCTCCCACATCTGTTAGCAGCCCCGGGGGGTGGCCTGAGAGCCCCCCCACCCAATATTAATAAGCCCCGGGGGGGTGGCGGTCCCCGGGGCAGTATGGGGGGATTGGAACCCCCCCACACTATTTTTTTAATATGCCCCTGGGATTTAGCCCCCCCGGGGGCCAATTACCAAAGAAGCGCGGGAGCCTGCGCTTCATTTCTTTTTTTTTGGGCCGAAATTCGCGCTGAGTGAAAAAAAAGGCTTTTTTTTGGCCCTGGGGGTCATTGTGGGACCCCCTGAGCAGGCCTAGTGGGTCAGGGTATTTCTACCCCACCCCTTTTCGCGCTTTGCGCGTTTGTTTCTTAGGTTTCTTTTGCCTCGATTCTACCGAGGCACAAGATGGCTGCCAACACTTCCTGATTTGGAGTGTTGACAGCCAATTAGAATCCAGCTCGTGCACGGCAGGTTGCGCGCTGGATGCGCATAGGGTGCGCTGATCCTCCAAGGCCATAGATATATATGTACTTTTAAATGTCATTTTCTCAGGAACTACTGAACGGATTTACACCATTTAAGCAAAAGGCACAAGTCTGAACTAAGGACTACCTCTTTGCCAAATTTGGTGTAATTCCGTTCAGTAGTTCGGGCTGTAGCTGCGGCTAAAGGTCCTATTGGAAATTGCATGGGGAAAACACGTTTTGGGACCTCCCCTTTTTTCTCGGCGCCCCGCTTGACAAATCACTGTGAAACTTTCGGGATAGGAGCGGACCAGAGCCGGCCAAAAGTTTTGAAACTTTCGCGAAGATTCGTCAATCGGCGCCAAGGTTATTCCAAATAGAATGTTGCGGATTTCCTATGGAAAATAGGTCCTAACTATATCTATCTACTGGCGACCGCCAGTAGGTAATACAGATATATATATTTAGTTGTATGAATGCAAAACGCCACTGCCAGTGCTTCGCTTGAACACAGAGACGAGAAGCGGACCCAAACGATTAGTGCCAATCAAAAGTGCTTTATTTAGTTGCCCAGCCTGTCCGCCATAACGCGTTTCGACCCCCACTCGGGTCTTGATCACATACATTTAGTTGTATATATATATATATATAAAAAGATTTTATATTTTTTTTGTGTGTGTTTTTTTTGTTTTGTTTCTTCAACTATTGTACTGCTTTGTTGTAACCTTTGTAACTGTTTCCTTTGATTTGTATCTGATGCCTGTCTGACCATCCATAATTGTGAAGCGCTCTGATATACTTCGGGATCATGTTCACGCTACATGAAACTTTATAAATAAATAAATAAAAATAAGGGAAGAAAGAAAGAAAAAGCAATTGATAGGAAAAAATGACAGCAAAACAAAGCTTGGTTTAAAATGAACCTATAAGATTAAGATAAAGAGACAGGAATTGTAGATTGTTGAAAGAAAGGGGCATGTGGAGAAATCGAGACTAGGCAGGGGCAGATCCTCCGTGAGAGTGGAAGAGCATCGCATCACTAACCAAAATGCCCCAAAACCCCATAGATGAAAAATAAAATAGTAATAAAGTTAATTTATTACCATTTTATTTTTCATCCGCCCGTACAGAACCGAGAGTCAGGACCGGCGGGGCTTACTGAGAGAACCAGGAGGGAGAAAGGTGGGCTGACGGGTACTTCATTTCAAAGTGTGCATGTCCCTTTGGCTGGCCGTCTTGCAACGGGCAGCAAAAAATGCGCACTTTGAAACCTCTAACCCACCTATCTTAAAACAGCTGGGTTAGAGCAAGTGCAGGTCTCCAGTGCTCTTGAGAGCGCCAAGAGCAGCTGCTCCCTTAAATCCTTGTGCTGCTCTCATGCAGCATGAGAGCGGCACCAGGATTGGTTAAGGTACTTCGATGTGGCCAGAGCCGAACACTGGACTGCAGGAGGAAGAGGTGCATTGAGGAGTAGGATGTGTTGCAGGTAAGTGTATTTTATTTCATATTTTACCCACCACTCATTTGTCCGCCTCACCACTCCTCATAGATACCATCCACCACTGAGACTATGTAGCCATGGTATCTGGCAACACCGGCATTCAGCAATGCACACTACATGCTCATAAAAAACATTCTACTACCATCCTCCCTCCCCCCGCACATATTTTTATACAAGTTGCACAATGTGCTGGGTATTTGTTTACACGTTATCGGGACGGGGGCATACTTTAAACCAGTCCTCATAGATAGTGTTTTTGGAACTGAAACGTCCACACACCCACGAAAACCAGCACATACTCTACTTCCATATGTATGTATAAAAATCTTAATTTGCAATATATATTCTGTAATTCGCACCATGGGATCTCTAGGAGTAATTAATACATGTTTTAAAATAAAAGTACTTTCTAAGAGCTAGACCAGAAACCTCTGGCGTTCCCTAAATTTTCTGTAATTATATAGTTTGCTGGATTGTAGTTTGTAGTGAGGTGTGCAACAGAAACAATTCTTGCCATTGCAGAAATGTGTTCACCTTGGTTCACATCTTGGTTTTTCACAAATATTTTATTGTCTTCACAATAAAAAAAAAATCACATTTTGATCCTCTCTTCTTTAACAGTATGTTATCAGCCACACTCAGTTGGAGACCAGGACTCTGCAGCTCACTGTCTGGCACAATGACCGGTTTGGCCGCAACAGCTTCTTAGGGGAGGTGGAAATTGCCCTCGACTCCTGGAACTTCGAAAACCGAGCAGATGAATGGTTCAAGCTTCAACCCAAAGTAAGATTTTGCAATTGCTTGTTAATGAAGAAAATATGTTTACAGGACGTGGGTGTGATCAGTTGTGTCAGCAGGTAACTATGGTGTAAACTGATAGGGTTGTGGTTTGTAACACCGCATACTCTTGCTGCAGTACCAGAAGTGATCCAGATAGCAATGACATGTGGTTAAAAGAATGATGGGTTTTGTTAGGCGCTGAGCTGCAGGCTTTCGGCTGGGGTAAACTGGGTTGCTGCATGCCAAAGTCTACGGTTCACTGACAAATATCGATGTAAAAAACATAGAAGTAAAAAATATCAATGAAAAAATATAGAATGCAAAAATATTGACTCCCTATACTTTAACAGATAAGTACAAAAATATAGACAAAATTATGGACGTAAAAATATAGTTGTACAAAATATCGATTCTTATATATATATAAGTTAAAATCAATATTGAATATGTTAAATAATAAAATTAAAATAAAAGAATTAAGTAGATTTAATATACATTTTAACAAATATAACAAATAAACGTAATTAAAGTTAAACACACATACACAATAATGAATATATATATATATATTTACTTTAAAATAATTAATAAACTATTAATTTAAATTTAATTTATAATTTAAAATTATATGCAAATTTAAACACACACACTTATATATATATATATATAGATATAGATATATCTATATCTATATATATGTAACAATAGCATTAAATCTAATTAAAAAAACATTCTATTATAAATTAAAACATTAAACTATTTAAAAAATGTCAAACTTACATTTCCCACTCCAGTCAGTGCAACAGTAGGGAGAGTGTTGGATAGCAGTGGGATAAATATTACTATTCCCACTCCAGTGAATGCAACAGTAGGGAAAGTGTTGGATAGCGAAGGGTTAACAATTACCAATCCCACTCCATTGAGTGTAACAGTAGGAAAAGTGGTGGATAGCGGAGGGGTAAAAATTTGTATTCCCACTCCAGTGAGTGCAACAGTAGGGAAAGTGTTGGATGGCAGAGGGGTAAAATTACTGTTCCCACACCAGTGAGTGCAACAGTAGGGAAAGTGTTGGATAGTGGCAGGATAAAATGTACTATTCCCACTCCAATCAATGCAACAGTAGGGAAAGTGTTGGATAGCGGAGGGGTGAAAATTATTATTCCCACTCCAGTGAGTGCAACAGTAGGGAAAGTGTTGGGTTGCGAAGGGGTAACAATTAATATTCTCCCTCTAGTCAGTTCAAAAATAAAAACAGACAAACTATTAACAACAACAAAAATATTTTAAATAAATATGTTAAAATTTAAAATACAAATATATTTAATAATAACATTTAGAACATACTATAATGTTAAATACATATGCCAAATACCTACAAATATTATATAAAATAAAATAAAAATATAAATTCAAACAAATAAACATTTTTAATTAGAAACTATTTAGAAACAAAAACATTAATTATTACATAAATGTACTTTTTTTTTATTTCCTACCCTATAACACCACACAATTTCAGAACCAACATCTACATTTTTTTTCCTTATTTGTCATAATTAATTACCAATTATAGAAGTATTATTAATTAAAAACCAAATTAAAACTCATAAAAATTAACTAACTTCCCACACGTTACCGCTAAACCCCCACAACCCACAGCTAAAATTAAACTGTAAAAAAATGAATTCCACAATTCACACTTATTTTCAATTAAAGAAATAGTATTTAACAACTAATTATATAGTAAGTAAAATTAAGTGACTCCCCACACTGTAACCCTTTAAAAGTAAAAACCACAAACACAAAAGTATACCCAAATACCCTAATTAAATATCAATTAATGAATTAAAATTAATGACCAACTAATTATTATTTAATTAATCATAAATTACTTCCCACCCTTTACCCCTATATACCCTACAGCCCATACCTAAAACTAATTACTCAATTTCCATATTTAATTTTCAATTAATTAATATTAATGATCAAAGAATTATTAATTAATCAAACATAAATTACTTCCCACCCTTTACCCGTATAAACCCCACAACCCACACCTAAAATGAATTACACAATTTCCAAAATTAATTTTCAATCAATCAATTATTATATATTAACATCTCATTATTAATTAATCCAAAATGACTTCCTACCCTTTACCCCTATAAACCCCACAATCTGCAACTAAACAAATTACACAATTACCATAATGAATTACAAATTAATTAATTAACTTTAATTAACAACTAATTAATAATTAATTACAAATAAATGACTTGCAAACCATTACCACTATAAACCCCACAACTGCACCTAAAGAAAATTACACGATTGCCATAATTAATTACCAAATAATTAATATTAATTAACAACCAATTATTAATTAATTACAAATAAATCCCACAATTAACACTATAATATCTCAATTAAATAAATACAAAATAATCATTAATTAATTATAATTAAATTACTTCCTACCCTATCCCCTATAATCCTACAAGCCGCTACAATTAAAAAAAAAAACGCTAAATTTACTTAAAATAAAATTGATAACTACTAAAAATGTAACACATATAATAAAAAACATAAACAATACTTATACACAAAAACATACATCACATACATTTAAAATATAAACTAAAACACATAAAACGAAATATAAAATCGATATTTTAAAGAACTATATTTTTGCAAACGATATTAATGACTTCTATTTTTTTTTTTAAACAATATTTCTTACCTTAAATTCGATTTTCTTGACCACGATATTTGTGCTGGGTATATTTCTGCCACTATATTTCCAACTCGATATTTGTGTAAGTCAACATTTCCAACTTGATATTCTGCCTGAATATCCTCAATATAGATAGGAAGCCAGACTGGATTTTCTTGGAAGCCTGATCCTCACAAATGTGATCCCACCCACTTGCCTCTCATAGTCAGTGTTGCAGAGCCAGCAGATACAGAGAGACAAAATATCCAGATCTACAGACATCTTCAGCTAATCTAAATTTGGTGGTTTTGTCTGCGGGGGCAGTGGTAGTTCTTTCCAAGTTTTCCACTCACATAGAAGGACACCAGGAGGACACCCCCCAACAACCTACTGAACCTTACTGGATAGCTTCCCATCTCCATATAATGCCATGGTGCTCACGCTCCCATGAAGCACAAGCCAAAATGATCTAAACCAGTGGTTCCCAAACTTTTTAGAACCACCATCTACTTTTTAGACCAACTAACTTTCAAGATCCGTCTACCTTTAATTGACATGAGGCCGGGCAAATTTTGAATGTAACTAAAGCATCATGTAGTAGGGCATTGTCATTTACAGACAGCACATTTTCCATGAAAATGGCCACTAAGTTTAAACAGACATACAGTTATACTGATAAACCTTTACAGCACACAAATGATAATGTGTGGAAAACGGATTTGTGTGAATATTTATCATTTGTGCATCCATAAGTGTCTTCAGTTATTTTGATCCAATTAAAAGCTCTGTTTAAGCACACTTCAGAATTACAAAAAAAGTGCTACATTTTTGCTTTTTTAACTGATGGATGCATTCATTTAGTGTATAGGTGTTTACATTTTGTTGTGTTTTGCAAAAACAACATCCTACATTGTCACATAATTCACTTTAAAAACTCATCTCACTTTGCATTAAATCAGCCTGGCATTTCAGGTTAGTCTTTGAATCACCAGCAAATTGGACAAGTTACACAGAGAATTGAAGGGCATCTCTATTTATTGCTCTGACTTTTGCAACTCACTGAAAATGAGCTCACAACCAATCAATGTTTCGCGACCCACAGTTTGGAAAACACTGATCTAGACATGCAATAAAATGACCCAATTACCAACTTTTATTCCCTAGTAGTCTCTCCGTCTCATGGATAATACCTCCTGGTGACAAACTAAAGGCACAGTATTTTTCTGTTGTCTCTCACACTCATAAATATCTATATGTATCTATCTATATACATATAGATAGACAGATATATCTATATATATAATGATATATATATATATATTTCTTTCTTCTAATATTGTGATTTTAATTTTTTTGTGGTTGTTAATCAATACATTGGAAAAGGGTCTGGATAGCATCCATCTGGAATCTAAAATGGAACAATGTGAATTGCTTCTGTGCCAATATTTCCTGCTCTGCATCGTTCTTTAATGTACCTAAACTTGCTGTGGCTTGGATGGGTGGAGTATTTCAGACTGGGGGTGATCAAGATGAGAACTGTGAGCACAATGGAGTCATTGTGTGCTCCATGTTTTCGGATATTGTATGCTGACTGATGCTGGAGGAGGGAGCTTCAAGGGTTGTGTTTCGATAAAGAGGGTGATGGAGCACTGGGCCTTACAACATAATCTCTTAGTCAAGTCGCAACGTTTTTCACCATTGGTCATATGGACCTTTGTTAGCTGATGTGAAGCATAGAAAGGTAGAAGACATCAACAATACAATTCCAACTTGTGAAGCCAAAGTTACTCCACAATAAGGAACAGGAATCAGTGAATATAGTTAACGGGTTTTATTTTGGATTATCAATAAATCCAGTATATATGCAAACCAAAAGTAAGTTCAATAAATGCAGCAATACAATACATAAGCTGAAATATCGTAGTAGGTTGAGGCACAACAGAAATACATCGAATTGTGATAATCACAATTGTTTAAACACAAATTAAAGCAAACAAGTGTCCCACAAAGAAACTTCCCTTCTCTCTCCTAAAGATAGAGCAGATATATGGTCATCTATCAAGGGTCTCTAATTCAGGAGCACAGAATGTGTCAGCATGATCAGACTCCAGTAGAAGTCTTTGGAAAAAGGAAAGACGTGTTTAGCGTAAAGCTTCACACTTGTAAGAATAAGCGAGCATAAGAGGTCTGTACCCCTTGAAGTCTAAAGGGAATCTTTCTGGTCACTAACTGTGTGAACACCAATTTAAAAGTTACAGGAGATTCAGAAACGTCCTTATCTCCTTTACACCACCAGGAGCCAATAAAGTTACTACTTGAGTGCATCTGCAACATCACTTAAATTTCCCAACGCATCGAGCTGAGACTTCAGTTCTCAACCTTGAACACCTTGCCATCCTGGTACATGATGAACAGAAGGCCTCTTTCGAAAGTTGTTTCTCCACCTTACTGCCGAGTTCTTACCTCCAGGCCTCTCTGTCAGCAGTCTAATACAGACAATAAGCCTTTCTCTAACTCACGAAATCATGATAATAAACATGCAAGGAAAAGAGAAAACATGCTGGCACAGCAAAATGAGGGTCAACCGAGGCCTGCAGTCAGGCAAACTTTGGTTAACCATTTAATGTGCATTTCCAATACATGGTTATGCATGTGCATGAGTGTAAGAGTAAAACGTGAATAAAAAGTACTTTTTTTTTTTTAAACTGAACATTAGAGCACACGTATATACATCTTTAGTCACTACCGTGAATACGTTTCATTAATATGTTTAAATGTTTCACACACATTAACAAAAAGTTAAGGTACAGAGTGATAATAATGTCAAATGTGCATATATAAATCAATTTTTGTGACGTGCAAGAGAGGAGTTAAAATTGCGTTGCTCCAAGGGTATTGCAGGCTGTACACTGTGATGGAAGAATGGCAGTTCAAGTAAATGTGCTGACTATAATATGTGCTTGTGGTAGGGTATGCGCTGTGAGTTACAGGTGTTAATGTGAGCCATGTACTGTGAAAGCATAATGGATTGGGTCTGGTGAATGATTGTGATTTTCTGGTGGCACTAGGAAAAGGGCAAGAGTTTGGTTTTACTGAAAGGTACAGGTTTTGTGGTTAGGATTGGAGGCTGCAAAAACTGTTATGATAGGTGTTTGTATTGGGAGAAGGGACAGTGTTAAAGATAAGGGGGGCCAGATTTATCATAATGTTGCATTGCCCTTGCATCACGCAAGGTAACACAAGGGAAACGCAACACTAAAGTCCGATTTACAGTGCAACACAAAAGTCAGATTTACCAAGCAACACAAGCCCATGTTGCATGGCCCTGTGGTGTTTGGTAAATCTGGAGTAAGAAAAGGCAGCAAAAGTCGCTGCCTTACATTAATCTGCTCCAGGGAGGTGTTCCATACAAGGAGTGTGGGAGTTTCCTTGCACCCACTAATCGATTTTGGGACATACCCACATTTGCCGTGAGTGGTAGACCTGGAAATGTGTCAACATACTACGCCTTCCCAGGGGAGGCATAATGAAGAGAAATATGTGTTCTACATTCTGCAGCACACGTAGAAGGAAGAAAACCCTCTAAGCATTGTTTTTGTGCGGGACGGTTTCCTCTCCTGCGCGAGAACAATCCTGCCTACAACGCAGGCACCCTTGCACCATGTTGCAAGGGTATCTGCGTTGTTGCAAGGCAGAACCTTGTGAGCCTGCACAAGGAGAGGACAGGAATACACCATATAATGTTAAATATGGTGCATTCCTGCTCTTTCCCTTTCACACAGTGCAGCAAGTTGTCTTGCTGTGTTGCATTGTGTTAAAATGTGATACTTCTGGCCCCATGTTTGTGTTGAAGTGTGTCAGAGACAAACTAAGAGATGCAAACACCATTAATGTTATAGGAGATGTTTTGTGACAAAGTGGGATGGTAGTTAAGGTGATGTTAATTAGGAAAATCATCATCTGTGATTTTTGGTAATTGATTCTCTGTCCTTGAAATCTGTTGTCATAACATTTTCTGTCTTGTTTGGTAGGAGACGTACCTTGAGAGTCCTGGCATGTAGGATTCCAGTATTGCCCACCATTTTATACCAAATGAGGTTAAGGTTCTCTAATTGAAGATAGCTTGAGATATGTTTTGGTGGATTAGCCATTGTTCAGACATACAAGGGTCACCAACAGCCTCCTCTGATATTTCATAGGATTACATGATAATCCATGCATTTTACCGCAAATAATTATTTTAATGCCAGGCATGCATCACTGTAAAAAGTGTATATTTACATTTTGTTAATGGTTTCCCAAAATCTCATGCATTTTACAGCCACTGGAGATCTGACAAACAAATGTTGTATCATTTTATCACAGTTTTATTATGAGACAAATATTTGTAGGTTGTATGATCTAAGATAAAGAAACAGGATGATTCCTGGTGTTACATTGATCTGCAAACAAATGCATGCTGCTTTCGGTCCCCTTCATTGTGAAGCGTGTTATTTATGGACATATTGAGATGCAAACTTCACGTAACCTAACACACAGCTCCACACAATTGAAAGGGACTTCAAAGATCTCAACCAATTAGATTTTAAATACTGTTTGTTCTAGGCACTATGTAACTATAAGGAATAGTGAGCCCATCTGCCATGTCAGCTGTTTTTCTTCTCTCTGTTTCCTCAGGTGGATGTTCCAGCTGACGTCATTCCTCAGTATAAAGGAGAGTTGACTATCAGTTTACATTACCGTCCCCCAGAGAAGAACCTTACTCTTCCACTTGACCAATCACAAGGTAAAGTGCATTCCAATTGGAATAATCTGAGGAGATGTCTTGGAAGGTACTGAGACACCACTCCCCTCTTCCATGATGCCACTTTCTGTGTGCCCTGACTTTGCACCACCTCCTATGTGGCACACAGTTTCTGTTTCCCTGCACCTGTAATGCAGCGTAGGTGCAGAGGCATTCTCTTATTTGTATGGGGCCACCCCAGCCAAGCACATTAGGGAACACCCCCCTGTGATCACACCAAAACGTTGTTCTGCGATGTCCTTATAGCAGGGCTAGAGAGGCCTCTGCACGCCCTCCTCTCTGTATCAACAAAATTACCTGCGGTGCAAACACCTGCTGCACGTCCACAACAGTATGTGTAATATGGACCCCAATAAGTTATAAGGATCTGTACAAACATTATCGATAGACGTCCTTGCTTTTGTTGGGATATCCAGACAAATTCCAGCAAATACAGTTTACCTGAAGAATCTGAAATATGTATACACAAATTAATCTTACCTGATTGTAAAGACCTTATTTAAAGTCACTGCCTTACGTTGTCATATTTGTTAAAAATATGACTAGAAAGCGCACCTCATTAAAAAAAATTAACAATAGCTGTTTTGATAGAATCTGTACTACAAAATGCATTATATGTTCCTTTTACATTAACTTGTAAGTTTGTCAAATTAGCTCACTGAAATGAACACCTGCTGTTTTGATCTGAATGTAAGGTGATGGTCAAAGGTTTAAAACTTGCAAAATATACATAGACGTTCATCATTACGAGGTCTACAAAATTAGTTCCCATGAATAGGTGAAAAGAGAATCCAGACACGGTGGTAAGGAGCATGTGCTGTATTCACCTAACGGCTCCAACGCCTGGCAGCAACTGCCACATGAACCTCACACAGAACCTCACACAGAGTTCCACGCAGGGAACTCAGAAAAACCCACACATTACACCACCCACCATTCCAATGCAACCCCAGCCCAGCACATAACCCAACACCCTCCTTCCTTCACAAAAATAAAATGGATTAACAATTTAAAGAAAGCAAAATGTTTGATGGAATGTGCGGCTTTAGATAAAAAAGCTCTACATACTCCTGCCATCTAGTGTTGGGTCCGGAGTTGTGCAAGTTGTTTTTATTAAAAGAAATCTTTCAAGTCACAAGACTGAGGAACTCCTCCTCTCTGTGATACTGTGTATCGGCATCAACTCCTTCATTAGATTGTTTTCTCTCTGCTGGTGGGTTCAGATGTGTGTGCCTCTGCTCCCTGTGTTGACTCAGTTAGGTACGACTTTCTGGTATTTTTTCAATCGCGCTTTCCACTTCTGCGCTGCTCTTGAATTTCATCAGTTTGGGCTTTGACTGACCTTCCTTTGGGGCCTACTCCAGCGTTTACTTGTTTCCATTGAGAATGTCCTTCTGGTGGAATGCACACCTTTTAGATTTTGCCCGCTTTGCCACCTGAAATATCCACACACAGACCAACACCTCATGTGCAACTTGAATATTTCACCAGACCTTCGTGAGGCCCGACTGTGACTCATGTAAGTCTTTTCTGTCCAAGAAAACCCTTTGGGATCGAAGGGCGCATCAGTTGGAAATGTCTCGTAGAAGTGGAGATGACACCCTGACATTTTTGGCGAGGAACATGCCCTGGAGGAGCCAGGCTCGGACAATTCAGCTTCCCTGAAGAAAGTTCTGGCTCCAATGTCAAAATAGATATAGAGATGCATAGTCTTCCATCTGGTCAGTGCCTGAGTACAATTTACCCTTGACCCTGCACCCAAGCACGCCTCCAAACATCTTCATAAGAGGTCGCCAGACCACCACTGCCTACGGGCCATGGCTGGATCAGAAAGATTGTTTCGAACACCCTGCCACAAAAACTGATAACAAGGCCAAGCCTTCGGCATTGACCACTTTGGACCGAGACTGACCTTCGGGATTGAGCCTGCAACCGACCACTTCTACCTTTTTGCCGACCAAAAAATTCAGTTCCATACTGAAACCCTCAGACTGAAAATTACAGGTCCAAAAACCTGTAAATCTTTATTGGCTTCCATGTCTTCGGTCGAACCCATTCTCAAGAAAATGAAAATTAGACAACAGAAAATTCAGATCCAGGAAGGGACAGGATGGATCCTTGCTTGTTCATCACAAAAGAAAAAGCTGTCCTTCTGAAAAGCACTGGACAGCCCTATCCCTCAAAAGAGAAAGATGAAGGACAAGGCCAACAGTCCTACACATCAGCCTCCTCCTCCACCACCATCTCCACCCCCATCTCCACCCCCTCGTTTACCTTCTACATCTCCAGCACATGGCCCACTTGATGCTACACCTACAGGGGTACCTGGTACAGATGATGGATGGTTACGAGTGCCATTAGGGGATCCTGACCCCCAACTATACGGATCTATATCCCACTCGTCCCTCCCCTCCAGAAGATGTCACGCCTCTCCAACAAGTCATTGCTAGGGCAGCTGCATTGCACAGTGTTGAGCTTCACAAAGAATCCCTGGAGCAGGATTTTTTGTTCGACAACCAGTCTTCCACATATAGGGACACCCAGTATTTACCCACACTTCCTGGCATGGAGAGGCATGCAGATGACATTTTTAAAGAGCCAGTCGATGCCCGAGTTATCACCCCTCTGGTGGACAAAAAATTTAAGGCAGCTCATTCGGACCCACTTTTTACCTGGGTCAAGTCCCACCTGACTCCATAGTTGCCACATTGGTTTGAAAAGAGCTAATAGCAAGACTACTGGGGACACTCCACCATGAAAGCATGTGAATAGATGCAGCTGGGGAAAGAGTTTCAGCACAGGCAGCTAATCATTGGCATATTGCCAATTGTTAAGCCATTCCGGCCCCCTATGACAAAGCCCATTGGGATGAGATAGAAGGACTGCTACAGTACCTCCCATAGGAACACCACAAAAGGGGTCAACAAATTCTCACAGAAGGTTAGGCCATCACCAACAACTCCATCCGATGCACACTAGATGCAGCGGCTATCGCTCTAGGGTTGTCCGCAGACGATATGTATGGCTTAGGTATTCTGGTTTCGAACCAGAGTTCTAGCAGGTAGTACTTAATATGCCTTTTGACAAAGAGCACCATTTTTGGCCACTAGTAGACACTACCCTTGATAAAATGAAAAATGACACTGACACAGCTGAAGCCATGGGAGCATTACAAACCACAGATCCCAGAGGATCCTTTTGTTGCTCAGGCTAAAGGGTTGCATTCAAATCCACCACTTCAGACACCTCCACCGCTATATAAAAACAAGGTCAGTCCACCTAGAGTAAGGGCTACTTTTGAGATCCTTTTAGAGGGGAAACAACAAAGCAAGGGGGATGGGTGCCTCCACACATGGAGGAACACCCACTACCAAGCAGTGACTACCCAGTCCTTACCCCCGACAACTCTGCACCTGTCGGGAGCAGACTACAATATTTCCACCCAGTCTGGGAATCCATTATCACAGACCAATGGATACTAGCTGTTATCCAACATGGGTCATTTCTACACTAACCAATATCTCACCTCACGCTCACAGGTTGTCACAAGATCATCTAACACTTCTCAAACAAGAAATTAAAGCTCTCCTTCTCAAAGGGGATATAGAACCTGTTCCACTTCTACAGCAGGGACTAGGGCTAAACTCTATTTTCTAATTCATGAAAAAGAAAGGTCGCTAACACTGATCTTAGATCTCCGACCCCTGAAACAATACATCGTGTCAGAAGATTTGCATATGGTTACTCTACAGGATGTTATTCCACTTCTTCAACAGGGCAACTTTATGGCAACACTGGACCTAAAGGAAACCTATTTTCATTTACCAAAACACCCTGCAAATACCTCAGATTTGTCATAGAAAGTGAACAATACCAATTCAAAGTTCTGTCATTTTAGGGTGACCACTGCACCTCGAGTTTTCACAAAATGCTTGGCAGTAGTTGCAGCACATCCATGCAGACAAAACATTCATGTATTTCCATACCTGGACGATTGGCTCATCAAAGCCAGTAACCACCTTCAGTGTCAACAGTACACTCAACTGACAGTGAATCTACCTCACAGATTAGGGTTCACAATTTTTTTTTCCCCATGACTCATATTCAACCTCTCCAAATTCAACGTTACTTAGGGGCAATGCTTAACACACAGTTTGGATTAGTTTATCCCAATCCGACTGAATTCAGAGCTTTCAGGTAACTCTACCTCAGTTCTAGCCAAACTGAACTCTCACAGTTCAGACAGTCATGCCTCTGCTAGGAATGATGGCCTCTTGGAATGCAATAGTTTCATACGCGAGGTTGCACTTGCGTCCCCTGATGCAATGCCGAGCTCACCAGTGGTCTCAATCACAGGGTCACCTTGTGTATCTAGTGATGATTGACAGCCGCACTTATCGTTCTATGCAATGGTGGAACACCAACAATCTGCTACAAGGAAGCACTTTTCTGGACCCTGTTCCCCACTTCACTCTCACAACAGACGCATTGGAGATGGGTTGGGGTGCCCATCTAAAGGACTTCACAGTACAAGGTCTGTGTGATGCCAAACATTAATCCTTACACATCAACTACTTGGAGCTTTAGGCAATCTTCCTAGCACTAAAAGCTTTCCTTCTGCATCTATCTCACAAGGTTGTCCTAATCCAGACAGACAATATGACATCCATGTATTGTTTGCAAAAGCAGGAGGGGGGAAGCCCTCTTATCTATCACAGCTGTTACAGACCATATGGAACTGGGTTCTTCACCATCACATCAATCTCTTGGTGGAATATGTGCCAGGGGCAGACAACAATTTTGCAGACTTCCTCAGCAGGCTGCAGCAACAGGCCCACAAGTGGGAACTCCGCCCACAAGTCCTCCTTCCCAACTATCAGAAGTGGAGTTTTCCTCAAATAGACCTTTTCGCCACAGCCGAAAACACAAAATGCTCAGACTTCGCCTCCAGGTACCCACACCCACTATCCAAGAGCAACGCACTATGAGTGAGTTGGTCAGGAATATTTGCCTATGCCAGTGGTTCCCAAACTTTTTCGACCCGCGGCTCCCATGACCCATTGGCCATTTCCTATGGCTTCTCACTTTTTTTGGAGGGTGGGGTGGATGTATGCCCAGCCTCGGGAGTACTTGCATTTTTCTCCTTGAAAATAATTGGGATGAAGCTGATGAAGGTATTATAATCATATACAGAGGGTGTATCGTATTACTAAGGTGATTCCTCTAATAAAATATTCCTGGTTACCCTTCTTTGCCCACTACTTTTTAAGAGTACCCTCTCAAACTTTTTTTCCCCACTTACACTGCTAGATAGCAACCTTATGCATGTAGGCCCTATTGCCAAAGTGTTTCTGCACTTGAAGAATATTTGCACGCTCTTTCATTTCTACCCATGTCATACGTGCCAACACACCTGTCTCAGCAGGGTGACTCATGATTTTTTTAAACCACATACAGCATTATTTTTGCTGCCTCCTATCTAAAATTGCCTCCAAATCAATGAAAGTAAAATAAATCCTTCAGATTTTTTTTTAATGTCCCTCTCTCTTGCTTCCAAATGTTGGCATTATGCCGTATAAGGTGTTTTACTTACCTGTGCTCAAGGAGAGAGCAGGCCTGTCTGGAAATGTGTGTGTACTGAAAGAAATGTGTACTGGAAGTACCTATGTTTTCAAGTACAAATGTCAACACTTAATAATACTTAGTGTGTTCAATAGACAGGACAACTGTACTTTCCTGATAACTTGCATTGGTGTAAAATGCATTTGGAAAAAAACAAAACTATTAACGAGTCTAACAAAATTAATCCAGCATCTTCCGCTTACTTTGGGAGTGTTGGAACATGGGGATCCAGTGAAATATGGAGGTCATCTCCCTCAACATGCCATCAATTAAGTACTATGTTTACAGCTTTAGGCATATCACTTACAAATCATCGACATCATGCATTTAAGTCTAATTACTTTATCTGAAGCCAACAGACCCTTCAACATTAAATACATTAAAGTGCTTGGTGTGCGGCTCCCCTGGATAGGTTTGACGGCTCCCCAGGGAGCTATGGCGCACAGTTTGGGAACCCCTGGCCTATGGTTTTCCACCTATCCCTCTCATTCCCTCTCTGGTACGGAGACTCAGGCAACCATCTTTCACCATGATCCTAGTAGCTCTCACTTGGCATGTCAGCACTGGTTCACAACACTGTTAGATCTCTCAGTGGTTCCTCACAAGAAGATCCCCAACCTTCTCACAAAGGACAAATCAGACACCCAGACCCTAAAGCTGTCAATTTAGCAATTTAGCTCCTAAGGTCATAGAGTTTGGATATCTTAATCTACCTGAAGAATGTATCAACACTCTCAAACAAGCACGCAAACCCACTACTAGGGCATGTTATGATGCAAAATGGAAATGTTTTGTTTACTACCACCAATGAAAGCAACGGTGCAAGACATTATCTGCTAAAATACTAATTTAACCTACACCTCCATTAGGTTACACCTTGCTGCAATGGCTGCCTATTTCCAACACAAACAGCATCTCTCACTGTTCAAAGTCCCAGTCTCTAAGGCTTTTATGGAAGGCGGAAAGTCTCAAAAGAGTCATTCCTTCTATGGTTTCTCCAGCACCCATTTGGAAACTTAACATTGTTATAACCAGATTTATGAGTCCCCCTTTAAGCCTCACTCATGCCCCCTTCAATTTCTTTTATGGAAGTGGAATTCTAAGTTGCCATTATCGCACACAGACATGTTAGAGAAGTCCAGGCTCAGGGCTGGACTGGCCGCAGCGGGCACTAGGCGTTTCCCCGGTGGGCCACCAGCGTAGGGGCCAGTTTTGGTCCCCTGTCGGCCATTTTTGTTACCGGGGGTCGGATAAATTGGCCCCTGTAATAAAATCGGATGGAAACGGCCGTAGCAAACCGCTCGCCTGCACCCCTCTACCCCTCAGGGGGGCCCAGCCAAGCAGTTTGCCAGGGCCGGTTTCGGTTCCCAGTCCGGACCTGTCCAGGCTCTAGCCTTAGAGGAACCATCCTTTCAAATACAAACTGGTTCTTCGTACTAATTCTAAATTCCTACCTAAGGTAGTCTCTCAGTTTCATATCAATCAATCCATTGAGCTCCCTGTGTTTTTTCTTAACCCCGATTTAGTAGCAGAAAGAGCTCTCCATACCCTATATGTAAAAAGAGAACTCATGTTCTACATAGATAGAACTAAAACTTTCAGGAACACAAAGAAACTCTTTATAGTCTTTTCTCCACCTCATAAGGCAACCCTTTATTCAAATCAGGCATAACCAGATGGATAGTCAAATTTTTTCAAACTTGCTACATTAAGACCAAAAGAACTTTACCAGTCACTCCCAGAGCACACTCCACTCATAAAAAAGGAACTACTATGGCCTTTTTAGGAAATATTCCCATAGCTGACATTTGTAAAGCAGCTACATTGTCTACCCCACACACATTTACCAAACACTATTGTGTGGACATTTAAGCATGCCAACAAGCCAGTGTAGGTCAGGCAGTGTTACGTACCCTTTTCCAAACAACTGTAACTCCTACAGGCTAGCTTGTCAGATTACTTCTAAGGAGGGACTGCTTTACAGTCTATGAAGTGTATGTGTATCTACAGTCACACATGCCGTTGAACGGATTATGTTACTTACCCTGTAAGCATCTATTTGTGGCATGTAGTGCTGTTGATTCACATGCGCCCTCCCTTCTCCCCGGACACCTGTGGCAGTTGTAGTTACATTACATAGTTATAGGATACATTTACATTTAGTATGGACATCTTTGTTGTTACACACTCTCTACACTCCTTCCTCACCTGCCTGTGGGAAAACAATTTAACAAAGGAGTTGATGCCCATGCACAGTATAACCGAGGGGATGAGTCACTCGTTTCTGTGAATCGAAAGACTTCTTAAAAGAAAAACAATTTGCACAACTCCTGACCAAACACTAGATGGCAGGAGTACACAGAGCATGTGAATCTACAGCACTACATGCAACGGACAGATGCTTACATGGCAAGTAAAATAATCCATACAAAACATATAGTGTAACATGAAAGAAGAACATACAGAAATTTTCATAAGTTCAAGGATACTAACTGCTGAAATCAAAATATGCATAGGTATACAGAACTCAGTAAGGATATGTTTAATACATGGCATAATCTTTAAACATCCCTGGACTTGATCTTACTCTGCATGGAACACTCTAATTGTAAACAAACACAGAGTCTGATTGTACAGCCATTTTGCTGCCAACATTCTCAGCTTTGAATTCAGGCACCACTGAGACAAAGCACTTGTTCCACGTTTTGCTGTTTTCTCATAAAACCATGTGATCTTTCACACCTTTCACATGAAAGGGTGCAAAAAACCGACACAAATCCATGCGAACAAAGAAAATCATGCCTCTTGATCCGTACCCATTCCGCAATCTGAACAGGTAAGTTTCTGTGTCGATTATCCACAGTACTATATTTGCTCTGTACTGTAGTTCTTACATCCACTTTTTCCAAATCAATGGCTTTTGTAAACATCTAATATTTGTTTAGTTTGGATTCTGCGATCCTATCTCTAGTAATGTAAACAAGGATATTCCTGTACTTATGTGAGAGGTTGTTTTCACGACCCATAGCATTTCCTCAGTCAACTCCTTCCAGTGCAACCCATTGACAAAAGCCAGTTGCAACTGGTCCTTAATGACTCGATTTAGTCTTTCGACTAAACCATTACTATGGGGAAGGTATAATGAAGTTAGGATGTGTTTTATGCCAGATTTGTTCAGGAAATGCTTTCCATTTCCGTGAATACAAGCTGCATGCCATTATCAGTCACTAATTCTTCAGGGAATCTCTCTCTTAAGAATACTTCCCTGAAGAATGTAATAATTGCTCCTGAATTTATGTTGTCCACAAACTTCACTTCAGGCCACTTAATCACATAGGGGCATATTTACAAGCCCTGTGCGACACTGTAACATCACTTTTTGTGATGTTTCAGTGGTGCTCGGGGCTTAGCTATATCTACAAGACCACGTAAAGCCACCCTGCGTGGCTTTTCATGGCCTTGTAGCTATGGAGTAAGGCGAAGCAGCGCAAGTCGCTGCCTTGCCTTACTCTGCATGAAAGAGGCATTCTATGGGTGTTGCTGTGGGTGTTCCCACTCAACTCTCATGGAATTTGGTGCTTCCCCAGATTTACATCATGAGGTAAACCTGGGGTAACGCCAAAACCGTGAGCTTCCCTAGAGCAGGCGTAACAAGGACAAATGTTCACAATTTTTCTTCCTTTTTTCCCCTTCCCATGTGTGCTGCATTCTGCAGCAAACGTAGAAAGAGGAAAACGCCCCTCGTGATTGTTGTTCTGCAGAAATTTGCACATTCCTACAGAAAGACAATTGTGACAACAACACAGACACCCTTGCATCATGATGCAAGGGTGCCAATATTGGTGCACAGTTGTAAAATGTGCGTCGGCGCTGACTGAAAGGGCAGGATTGCACTGGACCTTGTAAATATGGTGCATTCCTGTCCTTTTGCATTGGGGTAGGGCAGCACAGCAAAATGATTTGTGACGCTGCCTTACGCCAGTTCCTTGTAAATATGCCCCATAGTCCACTAAAACTAGAGCTTACTTAAGTGAGCCACCTGCAACTCCAAAGGGTCCAGCCCTCAAATGCTACCTTACACCAATGTATGTTTTTAACCATGACAGGGTCGACCGGAGAGGGACATGTTGCTTTCAAATTGTCACTAAGGTCACACATGTAGCATTCCTGGGCATAATGTTCAATAGCTTTGCCTGCCCCAGGCCACACATCCTCCCTTACTCTACACTTCATATCGCAAATTTCAAGATGTCCTTTGTGGGATAGATCCAGAGCTCTTCTGCACAGGCTCCCTAGAACTACCAATTGTCCACCTCTGTGCATAAAGCCCCCAATGGTGGGCAGACCTTTCTGTAAGGGATCAATACACCAGGTGTATCTTTGTTGTTGGGCCAACCAGTCGCAAAAAGTTTTCCACATCCTGAAGCTCCTTGTTGTCTGACACTGCCTCCAGCCACTCCTTTCATAGTGTCATCCTCTGAACATACAGTGCACACTATCTTTAGCTCATCCAATGTTATGTCACATTCCTCACTCTCCTCCAGTGGTAATCTAGACAAACAACCAGTCACATAATTCTTGGCCCCTGCCACATATTCCAACTTGTAATGAAACTCATTTGGCAATATGCGGAGTAGTTCTTCCACCCCCTTTTTTGGTGAAAAGATCAACCAATGGTTTGGGATCCGTCCTAAACAAAAATTCCCCACAAATAGTTCCTAAAGTGTTGCACTCCCAACCACAAAGCCACGGCTTCTTTCTCTGTTGTTGAATATGTGACGTCAGCTCCTCTTAAAGTTCTGTAAGGGAAACCTATGGTTTCCTCACACCCCTCGCCCCTTTTTTGCATAAGCACGGCATCGAGTCCTACATTGCTCACATCGGTGGAGATGATATGCAAATTATGTCAAACGGTTTAAGGGATTGGGTTCGCACAATCTCCTTCTTGATTAATTTTCTCACATTTCTCATCCCGCATATACCTAACACTTTTTTTAGAAGCTTCTGGAGACACACTGTTTTGTCTGAAAAGGTATTGATAGATTTGGCATAATACACCACTAAACCAAGGAATGAGCGAGGCTGGTCTTTGTCTTTGGGTTTTGGCGCCCTTTGAATGGCTTTTAGGACCTTCACTTTGGGTTCAATTCCCCTATTAGATACATGATGACCCAAATAATCTACCCCTTCTTAAAATAACTTGCATTTGTCTTTGCTTAAAATCAACCCACGGGACCATACAATTCCAAACACTCGCCTCACTTTGTGATCATATTCGGACTCCATCTTACCATTGACCACAGCGTTCCACCGGGACTCACACCCCGTTTGGCATCTTTGATTTATTCTTCCAAGCACATCCCTGCATATTTATTACAGCAGATCTCCCACGCCGGCAAGCAAGACCACGGTTGATCGCATCACTTGGATTTGTTTACGTTTTTATGATTACTCATTAATCACGATTGAATAGGCGATTTACTTAGGGCTGTCATCTCCTACTTCCCTACACCTGTCCTGATGAAGACCCGCCTTGACTTCTTAATTAAGCATTGATTGGGTTGAAACGTTGACAATCGCTTAGGGTCCAGATCTAGCAAGGCTCTGGGTGCAAATGAATGAATAATTTGTACAAACATCAGAGTCATTGTGTTTGTCGTAATACTCTGGCCCGCAGCATCCTTTTCCCTTGTATATACTGTGGTTTTAATCACGTTGTACATAATAGATGCACCATGTTCTACTATTGAGCATAAAAGTCACTTTGGTACACATCACTGTATACTTCACCTTGTCTTGACAGCCCTGTTTACAAACTTGCGAGTATATATGGATGCTTTAATTTATATTAAAAACAACAGAATACTCATCAATTTGTATCATTGTATTTTGCTATGTGTTCCATAATATTTCAGATATCATTAATGGAGGTTGTTTAACTTAACGCAAAATAAATAATTCTTCTATATAGAAATAGTGCGCATGCCCGACAGAACCACTGTTTTTTGTTTATATATCCATACCCAGGTTCTGAGGGACACAGGGTCACCCCATTGTTGTTTAAACTCTCATCCACCCAAATATTAGAATTTAGATCCCTCAGGTCCACACTTGTCATCCTTGCCCGCAAGAACTATGGGGGGTCAACCATTCCAACCCCTCAATGGGCTCAATTATACCCATAGGATACAATCTCTCTAATGGAAGTTTCAATTCACCCTGCAAGCTTAGTGGCACTTTTAAGCAACCGCTGTTGCATCGTCTTTAAGAGTTATGCAATGCTGGAAAAATGTGCTTTTTCCCAAATCCCCATTAAATACCTCAGGATAATCCCTGACCTTTTCGACAGCCATTAATTGACAAGTCAGGCTTGAATTGGGGAGGTTTGCTGTTTGTTTTGCACAAAAGACCTCCTTCAATTTCTATCTAGATAATACCATGCCAGGATTATTGGGGTCCAAAACAATTACAAGTTCCCGCTGCTCCTCCCAACATCACACATTTGCATCTTCCTTTACAATGTATATTGGTCTTGTAACAGAATTTCCATCAAATTCCAAGTTGGCATAAAATTTACCTATGACCTCTACCCTCTTGCCCCCATACGCAAAACATTTTATGCATGACTGGTACACTTGAATGTCCCCTAACCTACCAAAGTCCTTCACATTAATCAGCGTTAAACGGTAAACGGAATCTGCTATGAATTTGATATCTCCATTATTCACAGTGATGATGTAATATGGGGTTTTCTTTCGTGTGACCCAATCATGGAGGAAATCTCCACAACTCCTCTCTCTTGCTGACCTGAGGGTCGGTGTGTTGTGAGACTCCGCTGCATTCACCCACCTCTATGTGCCCACCTCACTTGTTCTTTTTGCATTTTTCTTTTTGCATTTGTCACCTCACTTTTACAGTAACACCCAACTTCAAATTGCCGGGTCGCCGCATTAAGAGCAGCAGGACACACAACACTCGAAACAGCATGACACGTCAGCAAGACACAAGTCACAGCAAGAATGAGGCACAGCAGGGGACGCTGAAGCCGATAGGTCATTACCACTGAAAAGAGGCTCCAGACACGGCGTTAAGGAGCATGTGCTTTATTCACCTATCGGCTCCAACTCCCGGCAGCAACTGCCAAATTAACCTCACACAGAAACTCACATAGAGTTCCATACGGGGTACTCAGAACTACCCACATTCCATACCACCCACCCATAAAATCCGCCCCCAGCCCAGCACATAACCCATACTAGGTTATAGTAAAGTCTATCATATAAGAACCAGGAGGCAATTCTTTTTTTGGGGGAGCACTATGTATATAGTGGTGACATAACGATTATATTAGTTGGATAAAGTGCTTATATAAAAATAAGTTGCTGTCAGTAATATAAACAATGGTTGGTTAAACACAAATGATTACTGCCTGCTGATCATCAACATTTAACTACTTCTCTCATTCTTTTAAGGGAAAAAGAGCTTTAAGAAATCACTGAAGAAAAGTAGTGCTCCGTTGCCAAGTGGAGGAGTGCTTGAAGTGCATATAAAGGAGGCCAAAAATTTGACAGCTGTTAAGTCTGGGGGAACTTCAGACACATTTGTGAAAGGGTAAGAATTTCTACACCTTCTTTGCTTTTTAGGCCCTGGCCTTTGAGACATCTTTAGCTGTCTCACAAAACGGGTTTCCCAAAAATCCATACATCATTTGCATACATAGAAGGGCTTTTGGTCAGCAGACGTCATTCATTGGTCTGTTGAATTGTCATTCACATTTTGCTTCAGCCCAGCCAAACATACGGAATGGGGCAACTCATGGCTCCCTTTATTTTGAGTGACTGCAGAAAGCCAGTGGATTTTGTGAACAGCCACCTAAAAATAGTTATTTTCTCTTCAGTGGTGAACTTGCATCATTTTAGTTATTTTCATATTAACTTTAAATTGCAGCTGTTTATTTTGCCCATAAATAATAATTATTGCATAATTTGTGTTTGCCCTATTTCCCTTTACTTGCAATAATAAAACATGATCTCTTTTTGTCTCATAGTCCCACATTTCCTATATGGACAGTTATTATGCAAACACCAAAAGTCATGTGAAATCAGTTTGCTCCATGATTTGCCACAGCACAAATTCCAATTGTTACATTCTGTATCGCACTAGCTGCTCCGAAAATATTGGGGAGGGTGTATAACTCCACTACCACAGCTGCTATTCAGGCCACAGGCCAACAAGCACCCTGCGGCCACCATCTTGCATTTGGTGTCTATGTAGGGGAGTATGTGGGGAGGGGGGTGATGCTCCTCTCTTTTAATAGGTTATTTATTGATGTGTTTTTCTTTGTCAGGTTACTATTACATGTGTGAAATAATGTTCAAGGTAAAAAGTCGAGTATATGCATTTAGCAAGAGCTCCAGAATCAATTTTCCACACATACTTCAAGGTGCAAACATCTTTCTGTTTCATGAACATGGAAATTTGTTTCCCCCATCCCATTCTATATCACACAAATGTTTTTGTGCAGAATGGACGGGCCCAGTTTTTGCTTCAGCACAATATTTTTGAATTATTATTTTTTTTTTTTGAAACCTTTATTACAGAATGCAAAAGATATACAGAGATGGGCCTACAACCTTCAGGCCGGCCGCTAGCAAACAGTGAGAGCATAAAATACAGTTATTAAACACAAGCCGCAAGTGATAAAGGTCCCAGAAGTCGAGGGAATCGTTGGCGGCCACACCGTCCGGACCCCCCAACTGGCTGTTCCATTTTTTATAAGAAACTACAAACAAATCCACAAGGCAGCAAAAGTCAAAGCAGCATTATGAGCTCCCCTGGGTAGGACCCTACCGATCCACAGGAATAGGGGGGGTGGACAGGCCGGGACAAAAACAAAGTAGACACAATACCCAGAACCAAGGTGACAAACAGACTAGGGAGACTGGGCCACTGCCAAGTCAGGCGTCAGCGGCAGGGTACAAATCCCGCCACGATAGGAGTTCCAGGGGCCCCACACTTTCACCCATTTCCCAGGCTTACCTCTCGCCACATACACTACCTTCTCCCGAAACATACACCAATCCATGTTGTCCTTCCACACCGAAACCGTTGGTGACCTCTGGGAGCCCCACAATTGTGCTATGTCACGCTTGGCCACCATATATCCCAGGGTCACCCACCACGTCTGCGGCACCGTATAATCAGTTGGCTCCCACACATTTAGCAGACATCTCCTAGCCTCGGGAAACAGCGCCACATGCGTGACCGCTTGCAACACCGCATGTACACCACGCCAGAATCGCGCCACCTCCGGGCATTCCCACAAAATATGGATGAAGGTCCCCAACAAACCACACCCACGCTTACACAGCCCATCCACGGCATATCCCATACGCATCAAACCCGGCCCCGAAACATAGACCCTGTGGAGTATTTTGAGCTGGACGAAGCGAAGGCGGGCCGGTATGGCCACCTCTTTCGGGGAGGCCACCGCAGACACCCAGTCCTCGTCATCCAGCTCCAATCCATCAGCGACCCATGCCTCACGAAGGCCAGTCAGCAGTCCCGAGCGATCGTTGATGAGCTTTTTATAAATCAATGAGATAGTGCCATCCGGTACATGCCCATCTAGCACTCTATCTTCCAGAGGGAGGCACTCCGGGATGGAGGCAACATCCGGGAATACAGAACACAGCGCGTGACGAACCTGTACATATCGGAAGTACTCCCTGTCCTGCAACTGGAATTCCTTCTGCAGCACATCGAACGTTTTGAATCCCCCCCTCGTCCAGAGATCGCCCACCCTGCTGATGCCTATCATGTCCCACTTCTCAAAGCCTTTCGAGGTCCACAAGCAGCCCAGTCGCTCAGATGCATACAGTGGCGTCACCCGGGTCAACCGGTCCTTCCACCCCATCGCCAAGTTTGCCGCGTGCCACACCCGTACCGCGACCCGTGTAGGGCCCGTCAAACGAGCGTCGAGCGATGTAGAGTAAAGCACACGATTATAGTCGCCACCCGGCAGTAACAGTTTGTCCATTTCAAAAGCCGGGTTAAGGGCGGGCCCATAAAGGCCGTGGTTTATCGCAGCCAGCTGGGAGGCCCAGTAATACCGTTTGATGTCTGGGAGGGCGACCCCCCCGTCATACCACAGGAGCGTCAGCTTCGCGAGGGCGATACGCGGCCTCCCATCCCAAAACAGGTGGCGCTGCAGACCCTCCACCTCCCGAAAGTAGCGCGCCGGGACGACGTCCATCGTGTTTTGTAAAGCGTATAAGAAACGTGGCAACGACATCATCTTAAACAGCGCCGCACGGCCGAGCGGCGAGAGCGGCAAGCGCCTCCAACGCGCCACATCCTCCTTCAGGCGCTGGAGGGGGGGGAGTAAGTTCTGTTTATATCGGGCCGCAGCGTCCAGGGTAATAAAGATACCCAGGTACTTAAATCCCTGCGGAGCAACCTGGATAGGACAACCCCGCGGAAGGATAGGAGCCTCCCCCGAAAGGACATACACACAGGATTTAGCCCAGTTGATGACTAAGCCGGAGTTGCGGCCGAATGAACGCAACACATCCACTAACACAATCAGTGATTTGCGCGGGGAAGCAAGATACAAAAGAATATCGTCCGCGTAAAGGGATACGCGATCCTCATACTCGGGGGTCCATCGGAGACCACGAATCGAAGGGTGCCACCGCAGCCATTCCGCCAGGGGCTCCAAGGCAAGCGCAAAAAGAAGCGGCGACAGCGGGCAGCCCTGCCGCGTGCCCCTGCCCAGTTCAAACGGAGCCGATACTCTACCATTCACCGCCACCTGCGCCCGCGGTCCGGAATACAACAGTTTCACCCAGCCAATGAATCCCGGGCCAAACCCAAACTTAGCCAGCGTCGCCCAAATGTATGGCACTCAAGCGTGTCGAACGCCATAGTGGCGTCCAAGGACGCCAAAATGGCTGGCTCTCGTATGAACGGGACCCTCGCGAGCACCCCGTGCAGACGCCGCAAGTTAAGCGCGGTGTTGCGATGAGGGATAAAGCCGGACTGGTCCTGGTGGATCAGATCGCACACCACGCCAACCAGCCGATTAGCCAGCACCTTGGGGAGAATTTTCGGCTCCGCATTCAACAGCGAAATGGGCCTGTAAGACGTGACCCGATCCCGCGGCCTCCCCTCCTTATGAATAACCACAATAGTGGCAAGACGCTGGTCCAGCGGGAGGGAACCCACCGACCGGGCCGCGAGGAACATAGCACGGAGATGCGGAGCCAGCGTATCCGGTCGTAATTTGTACAATTCAATGGGAAGGCCATTAGGACCCATGGCCTTGCCAGAGGCGACCGAACGTATGGCGAGGGCAATCTCCTCAGATGTCGGGGCCGCGTCCAACGACAATTTATCCTCCTCCGAAAGGGAAGGCAGTGCAATGTCTTTAAGCAGGTCATGGGAATCCTCTTCCGAGCGGGAAGATACCGGGGAATACACCCCACGGAAATACTCAGCGAAACAATCAACAATTTCCTCCGGCTCAGTGACACACACCATCCAGTCTCTCAATCGACGGGACAACTCGACTCGCTCTCTCCTTTTTATCCAGCCACGCAATCAATTTACCAGCCTTATCACCCACATCATACAGTCGCCCCTGTTGCTCTCTACTCAGGCCCCTAGCAGCCTCCGTGACTAGGGCCCTGTAGTCCGCCTGTTTGAGTCGGAGAGCATGCAGTTTGTCATCCGTTACCCCACCCTCCAGACCACCCTCCAAGTCAGTTATCTCAGATTCGATACGGGTCACCTCCTCCCGCTCGCGCCTCCGGGAATGGGAAATGAGGGACAGGGCCTCCCCCCGGAGTACCGTCTTAAACGCCTCCCACAAAGAAACCGCAGACGACACAGACCCCACATTGTCTTCAAAATATCGCTCAAGAGATTTAACCAAATCAGCGCGAATTGCGGGGTCACGCAGGTACCAGGAATTAATCGGGACCACCCTCCCCTCCCCCTCGGGACAATGTCGAAGTGCAACAGGAGCGGGGAGTGATCTGAAATACCCCGAGCCAGATGTCGTACCTCCCCGACCCTCCCCGCCTGTGCTGCTGGCATCAGAACATAATCAAGCCTCGAAAGACTACCATGAGCCCCGGAATGAAAGGTGTATTGTATCTGCGTAGGGTGTTTCAGCCGCCAACAATCCACCAGCCCCAGGGTATCCAAGAGGCCAGATAACCAAGCTTGGGCACGGGGGAGATCCCTGGGAGGGTGACGATCCTCAGTTCCGGAAATTACAGAGTTAAAATCCCCCCCAACCACTAGAATCCCCTCCGGCAGGCCAAGAAGAAGGCGCCCCAAATCAGCAAAAGTAGTTGTCTGCAACCCTGGCGGGACATAAACAGAAACCAAAACAATCACTTTACCCTCCAGTCTACCCACCAGAGCCGTATATCGTCCCCTATCATCATGGAGCACCTCATCAACCTCCAACGGGAGCGAGGTTTTAACCATAATGCCCACACCCCTCGAACCAGATGTGAAGCCCGAGTGGGCTACAAGGCGATAGCCCCGTCTGTTCATGGCACGAAAGGAGTTTCCAATGAGGTGTGTTTCCTGCAGAAATACTATATCGGGTGAAATTCGTTTTAAGAACTGCAGGACCACTCCCCGTTTTATCCTGTCCCCCAGTCCATTAACGTTCCAGGACAAAAGGCTCAGTCCCCTACCCCCCATCATAGCCAAAACCAATCAATCTCCCCCCAGAGAGCACTTTAGCGATAGCACAACAATACTTCTGCCTTGTGGTACAAATAAACAATACCCAACCCCAACCCAACATCCCGAACAAAACTCCCCCCTCCCTGCACCCCTGCATGAGCCCAAACAGCCTCCCCAACTTGCAGTGTGCCTGTCGCCCCTGTGTAAACTAAACTACAAAGACCCCCTAGAGGAGGAAAGAGAACCCCCTCGAGACACAGCACCACCTCCAATGGAGGGGAAACAAAACACAACAGTCAAGAGACCCTAAGCGTGGCCGAAAGGTGGTATCATCAGGAATGAGCCCCAGTGTCAATACCTCATACCCGGTCCGGTGGGCACTCTCCTCCCGTCGCCCCCATCCCATCCCGATCATGTCCCCCAGACAAAGTGTCCAACCAGTCCCCGGCCATCTCAGGACGGTCAAAAAAGTGAGTGCGACCATCAGCCTCCACACGCAGCCTGGCCGGGAAAAGCATGGCGTATTTTAAGTTCATGTCTCGAAGCCGCCGCTTGACGCCCATGAAACTCAATCTCTGCTTCTGGACCGCCTGCGTGAAATCAGGATAAAAGTTCACCTCCATGTTCTCCAGCTTAAGCGGCCCTTGCAGTCTGGAAGCTTGCAAAATCGCATCCCTGTCCCGAAAGTTGAAGATACGGGCAATAAGAGGCCGCGGAGGAGCTCCGACCTTCGGTCTGCCGCCAGGAACTCTATGGGCCCTCTCCACCGCAAATAATTTACTCAGTCCTCGAGGCTGGAGATGGGTAGAAATCAGGTCCTCCACAAAGAGATCCGCCGCCGAGTCCTCCCGTCCCTCGGGCACTCCGATAATGTGAATGTTATTCCTCCGGGCCCTGCTCTCGGAGTCCTCCAGGCGCCGATCCGTGAGCGCACTTGCCTGCCGGAGCCGGCGCACCTCCGTCTGAAGGGCCGCTACCTCAGTCGTGAGGCCCGACGCGGTATGGGCCAAGGAGTCAACCCGGTCATTTGTCTTAGATAGATCTGCTCTAACAAGGTTGACATCGATGAGGACCGCGTCGAGTTTGTGCGCCAAGGTGTCGAATTGTTGGCCCACTGAGGTCTTCATCTCAGCAATGGCGCCCATGACGTCCTGCAAAGTCAGATCCGTAGGCAAATCCGGGGCATCCGGGGGACACTCGGAAGACTTGTGCGATCCGCCGGGAGACCCCTTCGGGAGGGTGTAGCGATCCATAATGTTGACTTGAAGTGCGGTGCCACGCCGGGTCGATTTGGCCTTCAGCCGATCTCCATCCTGCTTCGTGGTCATCGTCGTGTATCTCGCACCCTCACCAGCCACGCAGTGGAGAGCAAGCAATCAAGGCCGAGAGCCCCGGGGGTCACCTCAGGAAGGTGGAGCGGGTCCCCGCAGGCAGGCAGGCAGGGTCCCCCAGCGAGGCCACCACCACACAAAGAAGCGCCGTAATCCCACTCGCGATGACGGCAAGGGGACTCAAAAGCGAAAGTGAAAGTGTGGGGTACGCGACTCGCCAGGCTCGGCCCGCCGTTGTTATTCACTTCGCCACTGGGTCACCCCCAAACTCGAGTCCGGGGTCAGGAGAGAAGCAGGCCGCAAACTTCAGTCGATGCTCACCCCGGCACCCGGGGTCCGATTCAAAAACGGAAAACGGGTACCACCTCGGCTCAGGTTCACCGACACAGTCCCCTCAACCGATTCAGGATGAAGACAGGATAAACGTAGGAGGTTGCGGAGGTCCTCGGGAGCCTCGCACCTACGCGGCCATCTTGGTTGCGCGCTAGGCTCCTCCTCATATATTTTTGAAATTTGAACGTAATCCCTTTCAATTATTTGCTTGTTCCGCCTAATTTAAAGTATCTGTTTTTCTCCCAAATTGTTTTCATTCTTGCTGTTTCCCTCGCTCCCTTCCCTTGTATGATTCAGCTTAAGTATGTATGATTTCTAAACTATCCTTGTTGATCCATGGAAGTTATCTATAGTTATAGGACCTGAATTTTGCTCAGATGAGTAGTTTGTCCCCGTATAAGGTGTCCCAAATTGTGTAACAATTCACTGTATGTCTCCAGGTTATGCATTCGAGTGTAACTTTGGGGTTGATTCTCTGCTTTCCAAGATGGCTGGGCAAGGTGGCTGGAGCAGTGTTGTCTGCATAGCCACAGTGGGAATTGCACCTCCAAAGCACTTATCTGTACTTTAGGCAGAGGTCTCTAGGTTCCTCTCTCCTCTAACCAATTCATCGTATATTTTTCACCACTATTTTGTACTTATGTGGAAATGTGAAGGATCTGGATCATCTAACACATGCACCGATTCAAGATGATGGTTTTCTGTGTCAGCATATGAGGTCATTTAGACCTTGCTAGGTGGCCAGACATCCTGCCATATCAGCAAAGGACAACTATGTCATGAGATTTCCACCTACTGGGTGGGGGTGTCATTGTCTACTTTGCATCCACTGGTGTGGCAGTGGCACAGAAGGCAGACAAGACTCCCTGGTTCATTTGGGGCTCCTGAAAACAATGAGCAATAAAGATGTATTCTATCACTTGCCTCTGAGATTTGCATCATTTATGTTCTCCATCTTGACACTCCTTTTTGTCTTTGTGCCGTACAAGCCTTTGACATCTCCAGCATCTCTGGTCCTTCACCCATATGACAGCCGCCTGTAGTTGTGAAATTGCAAAGACCTCTGATCATTCCTTGCTTTCATGGACCAATTACAAGAGATTCTATTACAGGACCGGAGGCTTCGGATTATGCTATCTCTTTCTTTACTGTCGTAATACAGCAGCCAAATAAAACATTCAATTAGTTATTATAAACTACACTGTCCATGATGCATTGCATTGGTAATACCCCTTTGGCCCTCCATAAGAGCCCAGAGTGCAATCCCATCATCCTCTTTCTTTGCTGCTCACAGCATGAGATAAGTGCCCCATCTATTGCTCTGATCAATATTGCCGTGGCTTTGATGATTTACCGCTTTGGTGTATGATGCCATATTAGTAATCATATGTTGTGATCCTTGATTGTACGCGAAATTTATTCATGTTGAAAAGTGGCTTACTTTGTTAAGGCGTTGAGCACGAGCCGCACGCTGTGACGGGACTTTGTCCTTTGATCCCAGCGCATCTGGGTGTTATTCTGTTATGCTTGTTTCAGCACGCGAGTCGCGCGCGTGTACCGGACCGTTTTTATGGTCGTTTATGGTCGTCCTCTCGAACGCGCATTGAGCGCTAGAGTGCTCTGGGCTCCCCTTGTCGCCCGAGCGCTACCCAGGAGCCGAGTGGTTCACGGCGGGCATGTGCTGCACAAGCGAGACCATTGGGCTCCTTTTGGGCTCGCGTTGGGCTGCACACGCCGCGCTCGTTTCCCCAAGTGTTTTCACCGAGATCAAGGTGAAAGATCGGTGGTGGATACAACGCCTGGTTAGGCTGAAATAATACCGGCCTTAGGGAGTGGCACACGCTCCTGAGAAGAACTTTCCTGGCTCCTACGCCCTGGTGGGCTGCACAATTGTTGAGTACAGCTTTGCTGAGGGGGCCTGGTACAAATTTTGGGGGTCATCTATGTTACAGTGTGCAAAGTGGGCTGCCCCCCCTTACTCCTCATTATCGATTACCTAATACAGATTGCTGTTATTTATATATCTGTATACTTCACCACAGTCTTGTAATAGAAATGGACGAGTGGGTGAGATATGAAGATGACCATGAGGAGGTGTATTATGAGGGACAGCAGGAGACTGTCCTGGAGGACAATATTGTGGAGGCTCTGGACGCGTCCGTCCAATCCTCGGTCAATAAGGCCATTGAGAGCTCAGTACCTAGCACTGTGCAACTAGCTTTAACTGCTGCTCTTAAACCTATCACTAAGCAGCTTGAAAGCTTTGCTAAAAGGCATGGTTTCACTAAAGGTAAATCGAAGGGTGCTCCACCACCGTCAGGCAAGGCAAAGCAGTGGCCGCACGCTAGCGCTTTTAGCGAGTTACCTCCTGCTCTGACGGGGGAGCATGAATATTCGACTGGGGGCAAAGCAAACAGAGAGTATACCCCGATACCGATAGCACCAGCACCGCTACCGATACTACAACCTCGGACGAAGAGCTTCCTCCTAAAAAGAAAGCGAAGAAGGTGTCTTCCGTCGAGCCGGAGAGCGTATCTAATACACCCTTTATCTTCAATCCTAGTGACATTGTGCACCCCAGATCTGCGGACTGGGCTCCGGCGCCGGAGGTCACTGATTATCTTCATGAGAACCTTCGAAAAGGTTTTGACAAGGAGGTCCGTAATCGGCTCAAGTCCGAATGCCCACGGCCAGATGTCCCAGACAAGGTAGCAGAGACCCCAGAAATAGACGTCAGTCTCCTCACCTTTCTGAAAAAGTTTTCTAAAGACCCCAAGAAGGGGATTGATGTCAAGATAAACTTCTCGACGTGGTGGGTCCGTTAGCAAAAATTCTGGAGATGGCCCTGGTGGCAAAGAGAGCTGCGACACCAGTTGACCCGGATATCTTAGCCGGTTGGACTCAAAGGGCAATTTGCCTCTTAGGAAATGCGAATTGCGCCATTTCAACCGAAAGACGTAAGTCTCTACTTTTGCGCATGGATGCCAATCTAGCAGATCTCGCTGCAGCGGAGCCCGGTCCCCTGGCGGAAGGTAACCTTTTCGGAGACCGTTTTGTTAAAGATGTATCAAAGTACGTGGGGACATTCACCTCCCTGGATAAGACCCAATCAGGGATCAAGCGCGTATTTCAGCAAGGCCTTTTTAACAGGGCCGGACGAGGCAGGAGACGCTCGTCAGGCCGTGGATATAACCAGGGTCCCCCCAGAGGTGACTATGGTCGAGGTAGAGGTGATTGGGACTCAACCAGAGGAGGCACCTTCTACCCCACTCGTCGACGTTTCAACAAGCGCCGTTTCCATGGAGGGCGAAACAGAGCTGGATTCCAAGCACAGAAGTCCTCAGGTAAGCCTGTCAGAAGTTTCTCTACTTCCATTGGGGGGTCGAACGCAATTCTTTGTTCAGAATTGGCGAAGCATAACGCAGGATGCATGGGTACTTCAAACAGTCTAGGGTTTCCAATTGGAATTTTATGACTCCCCATGCCAGGTCGCGTTTCCCCAACCTCTCCATTTTTCCCAACAAGAAAACAGTTTTATAGACTCCGAAATAGAAGAATTGCTGCACAAACACGTGATTGTGCCATGCGATGGCAAACCTCACGGTTTTTGCAGCAATGTCTTTTTAGTCCAGAAGAAGGGGGGTGGACACAGACTGGTTTTAAATTTGAGGGAGTTCAATCACTACCTGATTTACAAACATTTCAAAATGGAGGGTATCCATTTTCTGACGGATCTGCTGAAGCAGGGGGATTGGATGGTCAGATTGGACCTCAAGGATGCTTACCTGTCCATTACCATTTTCCCTTCGCACCGCCGTTTCCTTCAGTTTCAATGGAAAGGTCGGTGGTTCGAGTATTCGGCCCTTCCTTTCGGGCTTTCCTCAGCTCCTTGGTGTTTCACCAAGGTGATGAAGCCAGTGGTGGCCCACCTGCGGGAGCAGGGCGTGCGCATGATTATTTATCTGGACGACATTCTGATCATGGCGCAGAGCCAGGAACTGGTGGCTCAGCACCTTCACATGACGATGTCTTTGTTACAGAACCTCGGTTTTGTAATCAATCACGCCAAGTCAGCACTAGTCCCTGCACAGGTGACAGAGTTTCTGGAGTTTGTGATAGACTCCCAGATGGCACAATTGAGTCTTCCCAAGACAAAGCTCAAGGATCTCAAGAAAGAGATTACTGCTCTTCTCAGCAAACAGACGGTGTCTCTCCGAGTTATAGCCAGGATAGTAGGTTTACTAGCGTCATCAATTCAAGCGATTTTCCCAGGACCACTGCATTACAGAGCATTGCAGAGACTAAAGATCCAACATCTGCAGAAGGGTCTAACGTACACGGACTTGGTTCCGTTATCCCAAGAAGTGAGGGAAGAGATGCAGTGGTGGCTGGGCCACGTGGAAGCGTGGAACGGCAGGGCGATTTTCGGCTCGCAACCCGAAGTAGTCATCGAATCCGATGCCAGCCGTTGGGGTTGGAGTTGGGGAGCGCGTTGCGGAGATATCTCCACGGGAGGAAGATGGTCACCCCAAGAACTTTTATTACACATAATTTTTGTGGAACTCCCAAAGGGGTCTTTCGCGATTCGGACTCTGTCTCCCAAGCAGAGCTCTTGTTGCATCCTCCTGAGGATGGACAACATCTTAGCGGTGAGATACATCAACAAGCTGGGGGGAACGAGGTTGTCTCTTCTGGTGGAGATCGCCAAGGATTTTTGGCATTATTGCCTGAGTCGTCAGATCACGGTTATAGCGGAATACATCCCGGGCCAGTCCAACATTGTAGCGGACTGGAATTCGAGACACCTCAAGCATTACAGCGATTGGCAGCTGAGCCCGAATGTGTTCCAGTGGTTGCAGACACTGTAGGGTCAATGCCAGACGGATTTATTTGCATCCAGACTGAACCGGCAACTCCTTCACTTTTACAGTTGGAGGCCGGACCCAGCAGCGAAGGCGACCGACGCATTCCTTCAGGACTGCTCGGGAACTTTGAATTATGCATTCCCTCCGTCCCTCTTAATACCCAGAGGCCATAATCAAGTAGACGGAAAACCTGTTGGTATGCACCCGGTGATATGTAAACTTCTTAAGGGCATAAGGGTAGCGAATCCTCCTAAACCGAAGTACTCGGGTTTATGGGACGTCTCACAAGTAATTTCATTATTTAACAGCTGGTCGGCGAACCATCTTCTATCCAGGAAGCAGTTATTTGCCAAATTGGCAATGCTTCTATGTCTTTCGGCATGCAGGCGTTCTTCCGATGTGCGGGCTTTGGACATTACAGGTAGAGTATTTACTCCGGAAGGAGTTTCTTTTACTATCACAGGCCGTACAAAAACTCTATCTAGACGTATTGATTACAATGCTTTTCCGAATAATGACAAGTTGTGTGTGGTGCAATGTTTAAAAACATATGAAGACTGTACCCGTTTGTTGAGACCAGAGGGTTCTACCCAACTGCTTATTGCAGTGCAAAAACCTTTTAAGCCAGTGTCGGCTGCAACCATTGATAGATGGCTTCACTATGTTATGAAAGAAGCTGGTATTGACATTCAGAAATTTGGTGCACATTCAGTGCGTGGTGCCATGGCGTCGAAATCTTATATGTTAGGATCTAATATTCAAGATATTATGCATTGTGCTGATTGGTCGTCAGAATCTACTTTCAAGCAATACTATTATAAGCCGGTGGGAGATATAACATCTGTGGTATTTAATAAAGCGTTAAACTAGCATAATCCGAAGCCTCCGGTCCTGTAACAGAATCAAAAATTTGCTAGCATTCGCGCCAAGAATTTTCAATTCTATTAAGGACACGGAGGCGAGGATTATCCCACCCGGCTATGTACAAAGTTATTGTTCATGCTACCCACCCGTTGAGAATGGAATGTTGATATTCTCTAAAACGCAGATATTACGGGTTGTCCATATTTTTTTCCTAGGAGCAGACAAGAAGTCTGAATAAGATGTTCTTCCATTTGAAGAGTACGGTTGGATCCTGGTTCCATGTTAACTTCCATGTTGGAGGATGTTATGAAGTTATTTGTTGACTTGTGAACTTTTGCAGTTCGAGCAAAGAAAGAGGATGATGGGATTGCACTCAGGGCTCTTATGGAGGGCCAAAGGGGCGTTACCAATGCAAAGCATCATGGACAATGTAGTTTATAATAACTAATTGAATGTTTTATTTGGCTGCTGTATTACGACAGTAAAGAAAGAGATAGCATAATCCTCGCCTCCGTGTCCTTAATAGAATTGAAAATTCTTGGTGCGAATGCTAGCAAACTTTTGATTCTTAGCTACCCAAGGGTAATCTTTCATCCCTGGGCTCAGGCACAGTTGGAATATAGTATACAGAACATCTGAAGAAAATCTATGTTTTCCAGGGTGAGCCAGATGAAGTTTTTACATTTTAGTTTTCACCAAGCTACATCCTCAAAATGATGTGTTTTAATTTGCAAAGCAACCATAAGGAAAATGCCAATTTCGCTGTTCTCTGGTTTCACGAAAAAATAGGATTGCAATTATATCTTGCTAACTCCGAATTAGCATGAAGTATGGTATCACAGGACATGGCATTGCGTCATCATTCTCCCTGGCAACCTACTGAAAATCACATTTTACTTAATTTCAAGTTGTGATGTAAACATTACTTGAAGCATTAGTGTTGTGAGAATTGAATGTAACACTGGAAAAAAGCAAAGAGGGTTACATTGGTCAGTGTATTCATTAAAAGATGCCACATATTTCATTTTCCTCTTGAACACTGCCTACTCCCCTCAAGGCTGCACAACGTGATTCTCTAAGGAGAAGCTATTTCCCAGAGCAGATTTGACTTTTAGAATCTGATACCATTCCATTTGAGGTATCAGAATCGGGTCAATATTTGGTGATCATAACATGCTACATTCCGATGCGTATACCAGAGTCCTGCTACTGCAGATTGAATGAATTGCTCAAGTTGCTATACTGGTGGACCGGACCGGGAGGGCACGGATAGGTTTAGAGGTACTGAAGCTTCTGTGGAATAGTGGATGGTTACGTACACCAAATTTCAAGACTTATTATAGAGCAGCTCATATTAAGTATACAGTGCCATAGTTCCAGGAGGGGCGCTGATCCGGTGGCAGGAATGTTAACACGTTGGGTACGACCAATGGTATTCCTGGCATTACCTCTAGTTCCTTTCAAAAAGCAGAGTGCTTTACCGGTACGAGTTAAGACCTGTTGGGGACAGACAAAATAGAAAGGGACGAGTATATTTATATGCAGCAGGTGTTTCCCTGGCGTTCTGAGATTAGCCCAACGATGTAACCAATAAGGAGGGACAATAGAGGCCTTTTCCACTCGCACAGGAGTGGTAGGTCCAGCATAAACAGTGGCCTGAGCAAATATTTTATAAGAAGGTTATGCCGTTCCTCATTATCAGAGAAGTACAGAGTCAGGGTAGATAGGAAACGCACATGCCCCAAGAGCTGAGGTCAATGTAGGGAATCCATATATCGGATAATAATGCCCTCACACAACCTTGCAGGTGTCATGCTTCATCATCTGGGCTGCTCCTCGTCGGGTCGGCAGTGCAATACCCGACGGGCTCCCTGTAATAGGGGCTCTTTGTCGGAGATCTTTATATCCGAAAGCCGTATGGTGAAGTGCGGGTAAGGGGGCAGTATAGTGTAGATGAAAAAATAGTGAGTTTAAAATAGGATTGGGAGTACCAAAGTAAACAAGTATTTTATTCTGGGGTTCTCCTACCCTAAATAAAAACAAGAACCAAGGCACAAGATCGAGTGTAATGTCTTGTGTCGTGTTGTACCTTGTGTAACTAAGTGTTGGTCAACATGTTTCTCGCTATTGGGATAATCTCCTCGCGATTCATCAGGACCTAGAAAATTAATAACTATCTACACCTAAAGAGATGTGGTAGGTTTTCTACTCACGATGGTGGTGTTTAATGGTTAAAGTGAATTTTTAGATTCAAGAATGTGTAGTGTTAATGGGTAGTAAGGGTTTCTATTGTTCAGGAAAGGATTGTGTCAAGGGATAGTAAAGGGGTTTTAGCATTCAGGGAAGGGTAGCTTTTAGGGGTAGGAAGGGACTTTTAGGGTTCAGGGAAAGGTAGCTTTAAATGGTAGTTTGGGGTTTTAAGGGCTCTGGGGTGAGAAGCATTAAGGGGTAGTAATGAGCTATAAGGCAAAAGTTAGATAAACTAAAGAATGCACGTAATAATAAAAACTTTTTAAAAGATTTGGAATTGGCATAAGTAATAATGAAAGACACAGCATTCTGACCTCATCAATTTCAACTCAATTAACCTACTCAACTTTTTAAAAGTTGATTTTATTACATACAACCTAGAGCTTATTTAATAGGGTCAAAAAGGTGTTCTACATATGATGGATGAAATATGTTAACTTTGATCGTAGTTAGGCTATATAGTGGTTTGTAAATGTCACCAGAACCTCATGATTGTGACATGGAGGCATTATTATTACACATGCTACTGCTTATGATTTTTTTACATTACATGTTTATATTGGGGTTGTTAGCTTTAAATGGGTACTGATTTTTGGTTTAACTTTCACTAATAAATGTGAATAAAACAATGTACGATCGTAGTGTCAATAGGTTTTTGCGATTCTGTGACTGTATCATGTAAAACATAATTATGGATTTACAACAATTGCCACATCATTTGACATATAACGTGGTAAATTTGCAGATTTCATCATAAATGTTGCTTGTACTTACAATAGATGATAATGTTACTGCCAGAGAATGCACAACATAATTTACATTTTTGCCACATGATTTTGATACCATCGCCACATTTGGTCACCTAGCTTCATAATCTTAGTTGCGCTAACAATGTGAAAGGCCTGCAGAGTGGTATTGGCTCTTCCATTATAATAATGAAATCCATATTTCACAGGCAACCGTGGAATATTTTTCATATTTCAAAAATTGTGATGTATAAGTTTTTAAACCAAGGTTTTATGGCAAAAAAAGATATAAATTAAAAAATGTAAAAGAGTAGCATATATATGTGTGTGTGTGTGTGTGTGTGTGTATATATATATATATAGTAGCACATATATGTGTGTGTACATATATATATATATATATATATATATATATATATATATATATATATATATATATATATATATATCAAAACACACATATATGTGCTACTCTTTTATTTTTTGGGGCATTTTATTGCCATAAAACAGCATAATAAAAACTTACACATCACAATTTGTGAAATATGGAAAATATATATACACAGACTCACACACACACACATATATGGGATAAAGTACCCCTTGCCGTACATTATAAGGATATAGCAAGTCTCTAAGGAGTTCCATATCCATATAGAGAAATGAGGCTGAAGGCCAAGTTCCTTTATAAGGTTATAGATCCCAAGGTGACTTGCAATATCCTTATCATGTACACCAGGGGGGTACTTTATCCCATATAATACATGGTCACATCATCAACTTTCCCACAAGCCACTTAAAACTTTGGTGCTTAGCTCTTTCATATGAAAGAGTGAGCATGTTTACAAACATTAAGGGGGAAAAACCTCTATTGCAAAATGAAACACATCAAAACCTGTTAGATATCTGTTGCAAACAGATATTAGAAACAGTTCAATACAAGTCAGTTTTTTGTTTTAATAAAAACTGCAATAGTTCGGAATGTGGAGAAACATGCAGAAAGATTGTAGCTTTTCTCTAGCTATCTAAGGAGTGCCATCAAAAACATATTCTCTCTGCTTGTCATTGTAAACTAAAAAAATAGAGGAGAAAAAAGAAAAGCAAGTTTGAGTTTTCGTTGCCAAACACTTGCTTCAGTTATGCTCCGTGACAAGACCTGCCTTTCAGTTCGGCTGCTTGCTCTGGCAGCAGGCATTGTGACCTCAGAACTCAACTGTAATAAATTTTAATAGTCGAGTTCTGACTTTTTTTCTTTATAATCGGGGACTGTGTGTGTGACAATTATCTGGTTACAAAGAAATTTGAGTCAGGTGTATATACAGGGATTACCGAATATATATGTTTATATTCAATTCAATTAAGCTTTATTCGGTACAAATTAATGACCATAAAAGCACAAGAGACAGACATAGTAAAAATACAAAGGGCAAGTTACAGTAAACATTGACAATACATTAAGAATCGCAATAAATTAATTAAAACTGGTTAAAATGCAAAAACACAATTACACACTTTGTTAAAAACACATACTTTTCCTGGAATTGATGCATTTGTTTAAAAAAGTTGCAGTGTAAAAACAAACATCCGCAGATTGCAAATTAAATATTAATTTCATTGCGTGCTCAACTGTACGTATTCCATATTTAACAAACATTGGTTTAAGGAAAGCAATACGAAAATTAGAGTACAGTTTACAGAACAAGATAAAGTGCAGTGTGCTTTGTGTGGAAGTCCCATCACATCTACAAGGCCCAAATGGATGTTTTTTCGCTGTCGGATGGGCCACCAAATGGTGTACCATTCCAAATCTGAGTCTTGTTAACACAAATTTATGCGAGGGCCTTGTAACCAAGGTTAGATAGACAGGGAATCCTTCCGTAGATAAGTACCTATTGTAAAACATACCAGTGGACAGAGTTCCGACAGCAACTGCCCTCTTTCTCTCTGCAAAATCCAGAAAAGCCCTTTTCAGCTCAGTTTTGGGGATCGATAGAACTGCTTTGGGGTCTTTTACAATATTCAGGTTAAAAATATCTGAAAAACATACAATAATGTATTTAATCCAGGGTATTGCTACAAATTTGTCTAATCGCAAACAGTCCTGGATAATAGACCTAGTAAAGGACTTCTCATCCTTCAGCCAGATTGACCGCCAGGTCATCAAAGGCCTAAGGGATAAGAAGTCGAGTAGGTAGTTAACAGATAATTCCTGGTGACTCAGAACATTAGAGGCCGAGGTAGGCAAGCATAGAAGTTTTTTAAGAAAAAGATTTTCTTCCAGCTGCAAATTATGGGCACAACAGTAGCCCCAAATTCCTGCCCCATACAGTGCAATAGTTACACATCTGGCCTGGTAAATTTTAAGCATGTCCCCTGTTCTACGGTCCCCAATTTTGGCGGCAAATCTGAAGATGCCGTGGCCATTTCTAGCCATTTTATTACGTATATTATTAAATTCATAAATCCACTTCTTATCACAAGAAAAGGTAATACCTAGGTAGCAAAATGTATCCACTTGTTGCACCTTTACATTATCAATAAAGTACCCTTTAATAGTATGTTTAGAATTCTTTGAACCACAGATCATGGTGTGCGTTTTTGCCTTTGTTAATAACTAGTTTCTTATCTTTAATAAAGGACGCAAAACTATCCATCAACCGCTGCAGTCCCACGGAAGTTCTAGATAACAAAACAGCGTCATCGGCATATAATAACACCGGCACTGAAACGCCATTGATCATGGGAGCATCTGCGTTAACTTCCTTTAAAATAGCATCAATTCCATTAATAAATAAAAGAGGAGCTAAAACACAACCCTGCCTTATACCACGTTTGACGCTAAAATTTGGGGTACATTCTCCCTTACTCCCGAAACGCACACAGGTTTTTAATTTCTCGTACATCCTGGCAAGAAAGAATATTATACCCACTGGTGCTCCCATTTTCAACAAGGTTGGCCACAAAATCGAGTGGTCCACCATGTCGAAAGCGCTACTCAAGTCTGCGAAGCATAGGTACATAAGGCCTGGTTTTGCATCAGTGTACTTCCCGATCAACAATTCTAAATTGACACATTGATCAAGCGTACCCCTGCCTTTCCTAAATCCATACTGACTGTCTGCCAGAATGCAATCCTGTTCCACCCATTCCTCTAACCTTACAAGCATAACTCTACTCATAACCTTTATAGAGGAGTCCAATAGAGAAACCGAACGATAATTCTTTGCATCAGACCTGCTTCCTTTTTTATAAATTGGGACAATAATAGACTCCCCCCAGGATGGAGGGGGCCCAGTACAGACAGCAGCATTAAAAACGACTGCTAACAGGGGTCCCCAGACTTCAGGTGCAGCTTTATAAACGTCATTCGGGACCCCATCCGGGCCTTGGGCTTTCCCGCCCTTGCTCGCCCGAATGCCGCTTTTGACCTCCCTAACAGAGAAATCAAGTGGCAAAATAGGCCAACTGGATGAACAGGCATCAGCAATTTTACCAGAGTCAAAAATTATCGAGAAGTGGGTAATCCATCCTTCACTTGAAACATTTGCTGTTAACTCGGGTACATTGGCCTCTTTAAGAAATGATGAGTTAACCGTCGCCCAAAACAGCGTGCAGTTAGATAATTCTGCAGCTTGGTTGAGTGAGTCCCAAGCTTGCTGCTGTAGATCCCCCTTCCTATATTTAAGAGCATTTTTATAATCTGTCCTTAAATTTATTACTAAATTTTTATCCCTGGGCTTCATTGCTAAGGCCTGCTTGAGGCTGGTTAGAGCTGCCGAACAGGAGTGGTCAAACCAACCAGGTCCAATCCTTGAACGACCCCTATTACGACCGGTAAATTTGGCATCAATGGCAGTGTTGATTCCTTTAAAAGAAGATAAGACCCGCTCATGGTCGAATCTGTTTTCCAGAATAAAAACAATGTCTGCCAAATTCCCCTTTATTATAGATGTAATCAATTCTGAGGCTTTTTCCCCTACCCACCTAAGCCTTACCCCATTGACCCTGTGAGCTTCAACATTATCAATTGTAATCCCCACCTCTACATCACTATCCTCCCACAAAGTGGTGGCCACAATAATACAATTGTGGTCACTTATAGCTGATATTTCAATTTCCGGAGGTGCAAAGCAATCGATAATACTGGAAGATACTATCACAAGATCAATCACAGAATCAGTACGCCAGTTTTTGAATGTTGGGACGGGCAGGCCATTTCCATCCTTACAGCATTCCAATATTTCCAGGTCATGACAACCCATTAATTTGTGCAAGGTTTCCCCGTAGGTATCATGACCAAAATGCAGTACATCCCAACCAGCATTGTTAGTAACCCCACAAACCTTTAAGGGTGACAATTCACACAACGTAGTGTTAAAGTCCCCACACCAGATAATATCAAATACAACATTAGATTCCAAACTCAGATTATCAATGGTATTGGCCAGGTCTGTTACTATTTTACTCCTGGTGCCGTCAAAGATATTAATATAATAGTTGATCAAAAGGATATTGCGGCCTTTACCTTCAGAGATCCAGAGCATCTGTACAAGATCACCTACTGGTATATGCTTTTTTACCACTATCCGGCGATGGACCGATATAAGTATAAGTAAACCCCCTTTGGCTCTACCAGGTCCCTCTCCCCGTGCAGGTAAATTATAGGACACAAATCCCTCATAATTAACATCACCTTTGCACCAGGTTTCTTGAAAACATAAGATGTCATACTTGCTAATAAAAGTTTTCCAGCCTAGATCTCTGCCCTTGAATTTTAAACCGGCTACGTTCCAGCAAACCAATCTGGTACGTGTGCCTCTACTAGTAGCATTCGTAGTTACAGGTCCAGTAACAGAGCCCCCCCCCCCAATAGGCTGTCTCATATTACACAGATCCTCATGACCCTCAACAACAGTCTCTACCTTGGTCAATAAGGACATAGGTCGTGTGGCCATGGCTATAGTTTTGTTAGCACAGTCATCTACGCCAATACCTTTAGCCCTCTCTGAATACATCTCTCCCCCCTGTGTAAGTCAATTATTAGAGTCCAGGGAGCTAAGGGCATGAAATGTATTTTGAGTTGGAATACCAAAGTAAGGTCTATAGGTAGCCGGGTAGGTAATGTTTCCTCTGATCTCACAGTGATTAATATTAAGGTGACTGTAAAAGAAACCTAACGATCGGGCACATACATTAGCATCAGAGGTCGGGAGAGACGCAGCTCTTAGGAGGACGGTGCCAGCATGTTGTGGAAATTTAAAGTTTACAATCACACAATCCCCCCTTGAGCTTTTCCTAGAACTCCCTATCCATTTAACTCTCCTGGTAGTCAGGACTTGGTCAGAAAAATTTAACGGAAAACCGCATTGCCTATTCAACCAGGATCTACTTTTATTTTTTAAAGAGTCATGTGTTTCTTGATTACCCCCACTTACTAGTGGCGGTACATTCGTTAGTACTACCACATATGGTGCACATTCAGGCGGGAGGTTGGTAACGTGCCCTTTACTTATTTCTTTCCAGCCCTCGCTACTTTTAGTAATAGTGGCAGTCTGACTGTCACTACGAATTGGCACTTGAGGGGCTATGGAGTTATCTATAACATTCTCCCTACTACTTGTAGTCTTCATAGAATGAACGTCCTGGATGTTACATTTACTGTTAATTGTGGCAGTAGTTACTCTTCCTGGTTCTTCAATGGCCTTTTTCAGAAGTCCGCCCAGTCTAACGACTTCTGCAGTTAGTTGTTCAATTTTTGACTCAAGTGGGTGTATAATACCTCTGATCTTTAGGTCAATAATATCCGCTAAGTTCTTCGTCAAATCAGCGTCTAATATGACTTCGTTTGAGATGTCATCAGTGATGTCATGAGTGATGTCACTGACCATGTCATGAGTGATATAATATGTGACGTCATCAGCAGTGCATTGCGGGCGCGCGAGTTATAGTTAGCTGAACTAACTATAACGGGGGAATTTCAATGGTTTTGTACAAGTGAAAAGTCCAGCTAACTATAACATCCCTGAAACCTATGTTTTTTTCAGTGAATTTCTGAGGTTTTTTAAATGCTAATTCCTAACTATAATGTGCCTGAAACCTATGGTTTTTTCTGTGAATTTCAAAGGTTTTTTAAATGCTAATTTCTAACTATGCCTAAGGAGATAGGACATGTGAAGAAAGAAGAAAAAATGCACAGAAAGAAAAAAAAGAAGTGCAGAAAGAAGCAACAGAGGTCCTCAAAGACGAAGAAAAGTGCAGGAAGAAGGATAACATGCAGAAAGAACAAAAAGAAGAGCAGAAATAAGCCTTGTTGCAAAATCATCCTGTACCCTCAACTTTTTCAGACGGATACTGGTGGTAACTGAGTCTGACTAACCAGTCCTAGAGCCAGTGCTATGTTAAAAGACACTTAGAATACAGTGAAAACACCTACATACACTAGGGAACATTATGCGTTGGGGTCCCCCTGTGATTAGCATGACCTCCTCTGTAAGCCCCTAGTATAAAATAGGGCAGGGGGATTAAAACTACCTCTTAAAACAGGCCACAGGGCGTTTTTGCACACGTTAACTCAGGCCCCGTCCCCTCCCTTCACCACTGTGTAAACACGCCCTGTGTCCTTTTTTAGTTGGGAGATTAAGTTCATTTGAATCCTGAGGGTCCCTAGGGTCCAACTAGCCCACTAGGTACCTCCAGTAAGTGCCACAGAGCTGCGTTGCAGAGAGGTGTAAAAAGTGGCACGGCCTGGACCACCTCTCTGCAATGCAGCTCAGTGGCGCTTACTGGAAGCACTTGGTGGGCTAGTTAGCCCCCAGGGGCCCTCAGTATTGAAGGAAAATTATATCCCCAATTTAAAACGTGCCATAGTGCGTGTTTGCACACGTCACCTCAGGCCTCGTCCCCTTCATTCACCACTGTGTAAACGCGCCCTGTGGCTGTTCTAAGTTGAGAGATTAAGTCCCCTTGAATCCTAAGGGTCCCTAGGGTCAAACTAGACCACTAGGTACCTCCAGTAAGCGCCACAGAGCTGCGTTGCAGAGAGGTGTAAAAAGGGGCTTGGCCTCAGAACACCTGTCTGCAGCGCAGCTCCCTGGTGCATACTGGAGATGCCTGTTGGGCTAGTTGGCCCTCAGGGACCCTCAGTATTGAAGAGGAATTAATTCCCCAACTTACAACTCGCCAGGGGGCGCGTTTGCAGAGTGCTGCAAGGAGGGGGCGTGGCCTCCGGCACGATGCCAGTCTTTTATTTATTTTAATTTTTTAAGAAGGGGGGCTGTGTTGTTCCCCTTCTTATTCTAATTTATTGGCCCTGATGACCCCATCCCCCAGGGCCTGTCTCATAATTATATTTTTTTGACCCCAATCCCCAGGGCCGGCCACTGTTTTTTATTATTTTTAAAAAATATATATTTATAGACACACCTAGGACATGCTGGACAAACCGTACGTACCTATCACCATGACGATTTGCGTGATATTCATTAAAAGGCGACTATGCATACAATGAATCCACGTGGAATGTATTTACACCACTAGTGAAGCTCTGACATGTCTGATGCCCTACCGTGCCAAATCCCGGTAGACACCCTTGTCGTTTATTTATACAAACATGGGTAGCTATTGACGGGCACATTTAATACACATGCACACCAAGCCATTCAAAGGGGATTCGACAAAAATTCGACCAAAACTATGCAAGAAACCCCCCTCACGGTTAATAAAACACACATCCACTGCCGGATGTGTAATACTTTTTATTTTACTCTCTGGAAAGGGGACGAACATCACTTGAGAGTCACAGCGCGCTCCTGGCAGAGCCCAATGCTGTGTTACACCCACCATTGCCTGCTGAGTGCCACACACCTCTGTGTTGTATTCCACTAGCTAGTGCATATGCTATGACACTCTCTAGCCCATGTGCACTGTAACACCACCCCGTGAATATGTCATGCCACACTTGTCTTCGCACGGGTTATATTGCCCCATCTAACGTGCCTTCCTCGATGCCTATGTTATAATGCACAGTGCTATGCCATACATATTACAATCTGGGATCCATATCTTTGTCACAGTGCATATGCAACGTTACACTCCCCAGCACATATTTTATATTACAACTTTAGAGACTAGTTAGGTTACACAACACTGCCCTGTGCATATTACACTCCAAGGCGCATATCACATAGCACGCGCTAGTGCCTGTGCTATTTCGCGCTCTCCAATGAATCTGTCATTGCGCACAATGTATTGCGTATTATATTTCACGCCCGGTTCATCTTATATAACACTTTTTGGTGCATAGTTTATACCATACACTATATCTAGTTTTCATTTTCAATCGTGCTCTCAGGACTATGTTCTATATAACACTGTGTTCACCTACCCTTTTCACGGGCATAACATTTTGCGATAGGGGGTGGAGGGTCAGGGGGTGTTTCTGCCAAGTGAGCCCGGAGTCACAGTCACAAACGTCCTCTTCTTCCTGAATAAAAGTGAGATTATGCTGCATACTTGTTCATATTTTAAGTAGTTCGCACAGACACACGTTTTAAAAACAATAAAGTTCCTAATACCCGCCTTCTCTGAACAGTTAGCTTGCTGCCCCATCCCCCTCCTCCCTATCCTCTGTTGTGTGAATCCATGGACTAGCCTCCTCCCTCCTGCCATGCATGGCCTGATGTGCTGCCACTGCCCTCAATTTAGTATGATTTACCAGTCCACTCCTCCTGCCCTCCATTGCCCAATTCTATGCCCCATCATTGACCTCCTGCTTAAACTCTGTGCTTAGCTTGCTGCCCCTATTCTCCTTCCCCCTGCCCTCCGATGTCTTTGTGTATGCCCCTGCTCCATCCTTTTTGCCCACCATGTTCCATGGACCTGCCACTCCTATGTACTCTGAGTGTTCTGTTGAGCTGCCACTCCCCTCCCACCTGCCTAGCATTGTCAGATGACTGTAACCTGTCCCTGCCACCTCCACCCTGCCTGTCCACATGCCATGCCCCTATCCTCTTCCTCCTGTACTACATGGTCCATTGTACTGCCACACCCTTCTGCCCTCCCTGGTCTGTTGTGCTGCAACTGCTCCTCCTGCCTGCCCCGTGTGGTCTGTTGTGAGGCCCCTTCCCCTGAACTTTCTTGTCTGTGCACAGGTCCTGACCCTCCCTTCTATCCTCCATCGTCCTTTGTGCATGCCCCTGCACCCTCCTTCTTGCCCATCATAGCCATTGTGCTACCACTAACCCTCCCACTTGCCATGCATGGTCTTCTGTGCTGCCATGGCCCCTCCCACCTTCCCTGTGTGGTCAGTTAGCTGCCCCTGAACCCCTCCCACCTTCCCTCCATGGTCTGTGTGTATGCCATCACAGTCTCACTGTTGCTCTTCATGGTGTGTCTTGCTTCTAGTGCCCATCCTGCCTGACCTCCATGGCTATCTTGCTGCTCCTGCCCTGCCCCCTTGCCCCCAGCCCTCTGTTTACATGTGCAGACCCCTACTCCCTCCCTCCTGGCTTGTCTGTTCCATTGTAATGCCCCTGATCCATCCCTCCTGCCCTTTATGGTCTGTTATGCTGCAGCTTTCTCTCTTGTCTGTCCATTATGGTCCTGCCTCTTGCCCCTCTGTTCTCTGTTGTCCATGTGCATGGTCCTGTCCCCTCCGTCTTGCTTTCTATGGATTGTTGTGCTGCACTCCCGTCCCGCATGCCCTGTGTGGTGTATTGTGCTGCTGCAAACCCTGATGCCTGCCCTGCAGGGTCAGTTTGGTGCACCTCTCCATGTCCCTCCTGTCCTCTGTTATCCAAGTCCATGTCCCTACCCCATTTCCTTCCATGATCCAATGTACCATACTTGTGAACATTTTGAACTTGGTAAGAGGGAGATTTTGAAAAAAAAACTGGGGTATTGATTTTCCCCTTTGAGTTACATTGAAAAAGAGGAGATTGTAGACAGGAGACAGATAAAATAAAGCCCATTTGAGCCTAAAAACATTGGACGTTTCCTGGCTGAATCGGGTCTGTTGGCATGTATGGTTGTACTACCATTGCCTCTTCCTTCTGCCCACAATGGTCTATTACATTGCCACAGCCTCTCTTGCAAGTCCTGTATTGTTGGTTTGTTGCCCCTGCCCCCTTTCCACTGCCCTCCATAGTCTGTTGTGCTGCCACGGCCCTTCCTGCCTGCTCAGTGTGGTGAAATTGTTGCCTTTGCACCCTCCTACGTGCCTTCAATTTTCAGAGTCTGTGCCCCTGGACTCTGCCTCTCAACAGTATCCTATTGAACAACTAGATTGCTAACTTTCTATATTTATTACAAAAGTGTGGAACGCCTGACGTCATCTTGATGTAATCAAAACTGTAATACCTAGAGCATTTCCTTTAGAAATTACATATATGAGAGGGTCTTATTGGCATCAAAATTATGGTTAGTGCTCTAAAAGACTAAAATAAGGACATATTTTCTGAGTTTTCAAATAGCGAGAAAGCACTTTTAAATTATTTGTTACCTTTATGTTTTTTTATCCAGTTGACCACTTGATTAAATGTTGCAATTAGGGGAGAGGATGTGGTGTTACTTCCAGAACTGCACACTTTGCAACTGGGGAACCAGGTTGGAGTTTCTGCTTCAGCTCGACATTCTGTGATTCTGGTCAAATCACTTAGTCTCCCCATGTCTACAACCAAAATGAATTTGTTCTTGTGTGATGTAACCAATGCTCATGTAAAGCACTCCAATACCTGACAAGTCTGCACTATATAACCCTGCAAGAACACAAAATAATAAGTGTTTGGCACACTTCTGTCATGGGGCTATATTTGGGCTACATCTGGGTGATTTTGGGCTACATTTGGGCTCTTTTGTCTCCGGTGGCCATCTTGGGAGATTTATTTGTTAGGAAGTTTCCTAATTTCCTCATGTACTGCAGTCTCCTCAGTAGGAAATGCTTTCAGTTTTTTACTTTGATTCCATCATGAAGGTATTCAGATATGTCACACATTTGCCATAAATTCTGAATGTTAGCACTCTAGTTGCTCATTAGATCACTGTAGTAAAACTACTGTTCACCATGGAAGTCTGCTCCTGGTATTAAAAGTGCATGTTTCAGTCTGCATGTCAGAATCTTTTAATGAAATAGAAGAGGATTTGAGAAGTCACTCAAAATGTGCCCTCATTTTCTTTCTTCAGCATTAATCATAATTTCTATGGCAAAATGAACCCCCTCATTGTGTTTTTTTAAATTAAATGTTTTAAGTGTTACCAGTTTATTCCAATCAAGATGGCTTCAGGTGTGTCATACTTTTGTCATAATGAAGACAGTAAGCACTCTAGTTGTTTTTAAGAACACTCTGGGACATTCTGTCATTGGGCTATACTTGGGCTACATCTGGGTGATATTTGGGCTACATTTGGGCTCTTTTGTCTCTGGTGGCCATCTTGGCAGACTTATTTGTTATGAAGTTTCCTAATTTCCTCATTTACTGCAGTCTCCTCAGTAGGAAATACTTTCAGTTTTTTACTTTGATTCCAAAGGCATTCAGATGTGTCACACATTTGCCATAAATTCAGAATGTTAGCACTCTTTTTGCTCATTAGATCACTGTAGTAAAGCTACTGCTCACCAGGGAAAACTGCTGCTGGTATTGAAAGTGCATGTTTCAGTCTGCATGTCAGAATGTTTTAATGAAATAGAAGAGGATTTGAGAAGTCACTCAAAATGTGCCCTAATTTTTCTTTCTGCAGCACTAATCATACTTTTTATGGAAAAATGAACCCCCTCATTTTGTTCCTTTTTAAATTAAATGTTTTAAGAGTTACCACTTTAATCCAAGCAAGATGCCTTCAGGTGTGCCATACGTTTATCATAAGTAGGACTGTTAGCGCTCTAGTTGTTCTTTGGAACACTCTGGGAAGCTGCAGTAGAACACATAGGAATCAACTGACAGTCTCTGCCATTGTTGGATGTACATGTTTTACTGAGAATGTCAGACTTCATTCTCACATGACTGAGAAAGATAATGTGAATTTACAGAAAATAAGCTCTCAGTTTAGCTTATAGATCACCTTCCAAACCTCTGTGGGAACAGCATGAGAAAATATTTTTCTCTCAATCATGATATCCCAGCAGAAGGCTTTTTCACATGGTGAAATCACCTTAGAACATACCACAATTCCTAAAATGAGTGTGGTACCATCAACAAATGATTTATAATGTAACTAAAGTCTTAAAACCTTCTATTAACTGCAATGCTTTTTAATGAGGTGCTATCATGTATATTGGTCCAAAGATGGCTGCCAACACTTCTTGGATGAAGTGCTGACAGCCAATCAGATCTCAGGATGAGATGTGTGGTTAGGCTCCGCCCACAGATATATATGATTTTACTTTTGATTTTCTCAGGAACTACTGAACAGATTGACACCAGACCTGCAAAAGGCACATCCCTGACCTGAGGACTACCTCTCTGCCATATTTCAAGTAATTCTGTTCAGCCGTTCGGGCTGTACCTTGGACTAAAGGTCCCTATGGAAAATTGCATGGGGAAAACGCGTTTTGGGACCCCCCTTTTTTCTCAGCCCCCGCTTGACGAATCCCCCCGAGACTTTCAGGGTAGGAGCGGAGCGCCCCACCTATTTTGAAAATTTCGCGAGGATTTGTCAACCGGCGCCAAAGTTATTCCAAATAGAATGTTGCGGATTTCCTATGGAAACACGGTCCTAACTATAACTATCTACTGGCGACCGCCAGTAGATAATATGTATGCATGTATATATATATATATATAATATATATATATATATATATATATATATATATATATATATATATATATATATATATATATCATGCTCGTGCTTGTTCCGTTGGTTTGAAAGGCACTCGGACACACACACAAGGCTTCAAGCATAAGCCTTTAATAACAGGTAAAGAAGCGTCTGGTTGCCCGCTTTTCACAGTCAGATTCCCACTGCCTGACGCGTTTCAATACATTCTTCCTCAGAGGCTTGTGTGGAAAATGAAAAGAGCACCGGCTGGGTTCACTCACATCCTTATTCCTCATATAGCACGCCCCCTGATGGGCTGCTCTGAATGAGCGCTGTGCATGAAGGTTGTTGTAGTCCCATTACTTTCTCGGCGCTCATTAAAAATGTTCTGTTAGCAAGAAAGACCTGCAGATAGGTCTCGGCAACAGGCGCTTCCTAAATCCAAGGAATGTGCCCCACGTGTGAGGACCGGCAGATGATGATCCCCATGGCCCCCAGGTTCTTGGGATGGTGCACTTTCGACGGCACGGCAGCCGCCAATAAATCATGCTCGTGCTTGTTCCGTTGGTTTGAAAGGCACTCGGACACACACACAAGGCTTCAAGCATAAGCCTTTAATAACAGGTAAAGAAGCGTCTGGTTGCCCGCTTTTCACAGTCAGATTCCCACTGCCTGACGCGTTTCAATACATTCTTCCTCAGAGGCTTGTGTGGAAAATGAAAAGAGCACCGGCTGGGTTCACTCACATCCTTATTCCTCATATAGCACGCCCCCTGATGGGCTGCTCTGAATGAGCGCTGTGCATGAAGGTTGTTGTAGTCCCATTACTTTCTCGGCGCTCATTAAAAATGTTCTGTTAGCAAGAAAGACCTGCAGATAGGTCTCGGCAACAGGCGCTTCCTAAATCCAAGGAATGTGCCCCACGTGTGAGGACCGGCAGATGATGATCCCCATGGCCCCCAGGTTCTTGGGATGGTGCACTTTCGACGGCACGGCAGCCGCCAATAAATCATGCTCGTGCTTGTTCCGTTGGTTTGAAAGGCACTCGGACACACACACAAGGCTTCAAGCATAAGCCTTTAATAACAGGTAAAGAAGCGTCTGGTTGCCCGCTTTTCACAGTCAGATTCCCACTGCCTGACGCGTTTCAATACATTCTTCCTCAGAGGCTTGTGTGGAAAATGAAAAGAGCACCGGCTGGGTTCACTCACATCCTTATTCCTCATATAGCACGCCCCCTGATGGGCTGCTCTGAATGAGCGCTGTGCATGAAGGTTGTTGTAGTCCCATTACTTTCTCGGCGCTCATTAAAAATGTTCTGTTAGCAAGAAAGACCTGCAGATAGGTCTCGGCAACAGGCGCTTCCTAAATCCAAGGAATGTGCCCCACGTGTGAGGACCGGCAGATGATGATCCCCATGGCCCCCAGGTTCTTGGGATGGTGCACTTTCGACGGCACGGCAGCCGCCAATAAATCATGCTCGTGCTTGTTCCGTTGGTTTGAAAGGCACTCGGACACACACACAAGGCTTCAAGCATAAGCCTTTAATAACAGGTAAAGAAGCGTCTGGTTGCCCGCTTTTCACAGTCAGATTCCCACTGCCTGACGCGTTTCAATACATTCTTCCTCAGAGGCTTGTGTGGAAAATGAAAAGAGCACCGGCTGGGTTCACTCACATCCTTATTCCTCATATAGCACGCCCCCTGATGGGCTGCTCTGAATGAGCGCTGTGCATGAAGGTTGTTGTAGTCCCATTACTTTCTCGGCGCTCATTAAAAATGTTCTGTTAGCAAGAAAGACCTGCAGATAGGTCTCGGCAACAGGCGCTTCCTAAATCCAAGGAATGTGCCCCACGTGTGAGGACCGGCAGATGATGATCCCCATGGCCCCCAGGTTCTTGGGATGGTGCACTTTCGACGGCACGGCAGCCGCCAATAAATCATGCTCGTGCTTGTTCCGTTGGTTTGAAAGGCACTCGGACACACACACAAGGCTTCAAGCATAAGCCTTTAATAACAGGTAAAGAAGCGTCTGGTTGCCCGCTTTTCACAGTCAGATTCCCACTGCCTGACGCGTTTCAATACATTCTTCCTCAGAGGCTTGTGTGGAAAATGAAAAGAGCACCGGCTGGGTTCACTCACATCCTTATTCCTCATATAGCACGCCCCCTGATGGGCTGCTCTGAATGAGCGCTGTGCATGAAGGTTGTTGTAGTCCCATTACTTTCTCGGCGCTCATTAAAAATGTTCTGTTAGCAAGAAAGACCTGCAGATAGGTCTCGGCAACAGGCGCTTCCTAAATCCAAGGAATGTGCCCCACGTGTGAGGACCGGCAGATGATGATCCCCATGGCCCCCAGGTTCTTGGGATGGTGCACTTTCGACGGCACGGCAGCCGCCAATAAATCATGCTCGTGCTTGTTCCGTTGGTTTGAAAGGCACTCGGACACACACACAAGGCTTCAAGCATAAGCCTTTAATAACAGGTAAAGAAGCGTCTGGTTGCCCGCTTTTCACAGTCAGATTCCCACTGCCTGACGCGTTTCAATACATTCTTCCTCAGAGGCTTGTGTGGAAAATGAAAAGAGCACCGGCTGGGTTCACTCACATCCTTATTCCTCATATAGCACGCCCCCTGATGGGCTGCTCTGAATGAGCGCTGTGCATGAAGGTTGTTGTAGTCCCATTACTTTCTCGGCGCTCATTAAAAATGTTCTGTTAGCAAGAAAGACCTGCAGATAGGTCTCGGCAACAGGGCGTGCTATATGACGAGTAAGGATGTGAGTGAACCCAGCCGGTGCTCTTTTCATTTTCCACACAAGCCTCTGAGGAAGAATGTATTGAAACGCGTCAGGCAGTGGGAATCTGACTGTGAAAAGCGGGCAACCAGACGCTTCTTTACCTGTTATTAAAGGCTTATGCTTGAAGCCTTGTGTGTGTGTCCGAGTGCCTTTCAAACCAACGGAACAAGCACGAGCATGATTTATTGGCGGCTGCCGTGCCGTCGAAAGTGCACCATCCCAAGAACCTGGGGGCCATGGGGATCATCATCTGCCGGTCCTCACACGTGGGGCACATTCCTTGGATTTAGGAAGCGCCTGTTGCCGAGACCTATCTGCAGGTCTTTCTTGCTAACAGAACATTTTTAATGAGCGCCGAGAAAGTAATGGGACTACAACAACCTTCATGCACAGCGCTCATTCAGAGCAGCCCATCAGGGGGCGTGCTATATGAGGAATAAGGATGTGAGTGAACCCAGCCGGTGCTCTTTTCATTTTCCACACAAGCCTCTGAGGAAGAATGTATTGAAACGCGTCAGGCAGTGGGAATCTGACTGTGAAAAGCGGGCAACCAGACGCTTCTTTACCTGTTATTAAAGGCTTATGCTTGAAGCCTTGTGTGTGTGTCCGAGTGCCTTTCAAACCAACGGAACAAGCACGAGCATGATTTATTGGCGGCTGCCGTGCCGTCGAAAGTGCACCATCCCAAGAACCTGGGGGCCATGGGGATCATCATCTGCCGGTCCTCACACGTGGGGCACATTCCTTGGATTTAGGAAGCGCCTGTTGCCGAGACCTATCTGCAGGTCTTTCTTGCTAACAGAACATTTTTAATGAGCGCCGAGAAAGTAATGGGACTACAACAACCTTCATGCACAGCGCTCATTCAGAGCAGCCCATCAGGGGGCGTGCTATATGAGGAATAAGGATGTGAGTGAACCCAGCCGGTGCTCTTTTCATTTTCCACACAAGCCTCTGAGGAAGAATGTATTGAAACGCGTCAGGCAGTGGGAATCTGACTGTGAAAAGCGGGCAACCAGACGCTTCTTTACCTGTTATTAAAGGCTTATGCTTGAAGCCTTGTGTGTGTGTCCGAGTGCCTTTCAAACCAACGGAACAAGCACGAGCATGATATATATATATATATATATATATATATATTACCTACTGGCGATAGCCAGTAGGTAGTTATAGTTAGGACCACGTTTCCATAGGAAAACCTCAACATTCTATTTTGAATAACTTTGGCGCCGGTCGACGAATCCTCGCAAATTTTTCAAAATAGGTGGGGCGCTACGCTCCGCTCCTACCCTGAAAGTCTCGGGGGGATCCGTCAAGCGGGAGCTGAGATAAAAGGGGGGTCCCAAAACGCGTTTTTCCCATGCATTTTTCCATAGGACCTTTAGAACGAGCTACAGCCCGAACGGCTGAACAGAATTACTCAAAATTTGGCAGAGAGGTAGTCCCTAGGTCAAGGAAGTGCCTTTTGTAGGTTTGGTGTAAATCTGTTCAGTAGATTCTGAGAAAATAGCCTTTAAATCAATATATATATCTGAGCCAGCTTACGGTACGCTTACCGTACGCTTACGGTAAGCGTACGGTGGCGTGCGCGAGCGCGATTCTGATTGGCTCTTAGATCTTAGTAAACATTCGAATCGGCCGAAACCAGGAAGCGGCGGCCGCCATTTTGTCTCTCGCACTGAGAGTGATTTTTAAAATATCAAGCCCAAAAACATGTAAAGGGGCTGTTTTGACAACTCCCTCCCACATAGTCATGTTGAGGGAGTCCCCAAACATCCCCCAAGTGCAAAAACGGTTTTATTTTTTTTTCGGCAATTTCGCGGGGTACGCTTACCGTACGCTTACCGTAAGCGTACGGTAAAAAAATAAAAATAAAAAAAACACTATCCACACTTACCCCACCCCCTGTGCTTTTGGTGGCCGAAGGCCACCAAAAGCACAGGGCTTATGTTAAGGGCAAAAAACACTATCCACACTTACCCCACCCCCTGTGCTTTTGGTGGCCGAAGGCCACCAAATGTACAGGGCTTATTATAAGGGAAAAAAACTTAGCATTTAAAAAACCGTACTAATTCACTGAAAAAACCATAGGTTTCACACACGTTATAGTTAGGAATTAGCATTTAAAAAACCTTGCTAATTCACTGAAAAAACCATAGGTTTCACACATGTTATAGTTAGCGGAAATTTTACTGATAAAAAAACCAGTGAAATTCCCCCGTTATAGTTAGCGCAGGCAACTATAACTCACGCGACTGCAATCTTCTGCTGATGACATATGTGTCTTTATGAAAAAAATATATTTGTAATATATGTATAGCTAAAAATGTATGGAAGAAGACATGGGCAAATAAGTGTCTAAATACAGTATTAGCATCAGCAGAGGATTGCGGTCGCGTGAGTTATAGTTGCCTGCGCTAACTATAACGGGGGAATTTCACTGGTTTTTTATCAGTAAAATTTCCGCTAACTATAACATGTGTGAAACCTATGGTTTTTTCAGTGAATATATATATATATATATATATATATATATAAAACCTACTGGCAGTTGCCAGTAGGTAGTTATAGTTAGGACCAAGTTTCCATAGGAAGAGATTTTTCTTTTTGCTTAAACCTTTGGCGTCGTTTGATGAATCTTCATGAGATTTTCCAAACTAATTCTTTGTTCATATCAGCTCCTATGTGGAAAGTTTGGGGGTGATTAGTCAAGAGGGTGGCGAGAAAAAAGGGGGGGTCACAAAACATGTTTTCTCCATGTTAATTTCCATAGGAAACTTTAGACAAGGCTACAGGTCGAACCGGTGAACGGAATTACCCCAAATTTGGCAGGGAGAAGGGTCTTAGTCTAGAAAGAACGCTTTTGTTTATTTGGTGTAAATCCGTTCAGTAGTTTTGGATAAATATAGAAATTTACAGATATCGATATTTGGGAATTCTGCCATCTGATTGGCTAAAGCGTTACAAGAACAAGCTTGCTGCTTATGGGCTGCGAGCGGTGCAAGCGGTTGCAACTAGGAAGTGTTGGCAGCCCTTTTGTGATTCCATTGAAACGAGTAAGGGGGAAAAAGGGCAAAAAGAGTAGGAAACAGGAGGATAGGAGCACTGTAACCTCTGTGGGGGAGTTTGAAGCAAAGTAGTCACTCCTACCGGACTGAAAGTGCATTGTTGCTCAGAGTGACATGGTGCTGAGATGAGATGCTGCTACACTTGGGTATGAGTCTGAGAGCCTAAACCGTGAGGTCATTGCTGTAAAGTGATGTGCTCTGGTGTTTGTAGCATACCTGTGGAAGTAGGGTTAGTAGGCGTTTATACCATACAGGGAGTGGGAAGCGAACTACTGACCTCTACCGTGCGTTTATACTATACCAGAAGTGGGAAGCGAAGTACTCACGCCTACCGGTGTGAAGACTCGGGATCAAATCGAGCTGATTGTTGTAAAGTGATGGACTATGGGCACTGTAGCATACTGGCCGCTGTGGTATAACTGTGTACGTAGTGTTAGTATGCGTTTATACTATACATGGAGTGGGAAGAGAACTACTCACCCCTGCTGGTCTGAAGACTCGGGGATTAAACCGTGAGCTCATTGCTGTAAAGTGATGTGCTCTGGGCGCTGTAGCATACCTGTGGAAGCAGTGTTAGTTTGCGTTTATACAATACAGGGAGTGGGAAGCGAACTACTCACCCCTACCGGTCTCAAGACCCGTAGATGAAACCATGAGCTCATTGCTGTAAAGTCATGTGCTCCGTGTAGTATTCCAATGTAAGTCAGAGTAGAATGTTAGTATGTAATGCTACTATAATGTAAGTATGTAATGTTAGAATGTAGGGCTGTCATGAGGGGAATCTTGGGGAGTTTGTACACGGTGCTGGAGAAGACAGTTGCGGTCTGGTCCTGTTGGTGGCTGTTTAAGCTGTCTTCTTTTCCTGCAATAAATCTACTTATCGGATCCACTGCTGTCTTCCTCTTCACTACATAAATTTGGCGATGAGTGGGAGAAGGTAAAAAGAAAGGAGCCCTCACCAAGATTTTGAGCTTGCTTGCGTTCTGCTGAAGACCCGTTTTCTTGGTGAAGCTGTTTCAACTCATCCCAGGGTCGTCGGCTGATTGAACTATGTGATCCTACCTCTGGTAGGATTTATATTTTTTTATTTGGGGCTTCCTCTGCCTCTTCACTACACTCTGGTTGCTGTACTACACGTGTGCAAGTAGTGTTAGTATGCGTTTATACTAATGCTGTAGTTCTGCATTACCCAATGCATCATGGCCCTATGGAGCGCCACCTCCCAGGCGCAGGTCATACAATGTCCCAGTGTGTGCATCCGCGGGACATTTATGTTTGCTATTACAGGGCGGGAGCATTGCTTCCACCCTGTGATAGTAAATTCTTGTTTGTCTCGTTGAAGCGAGAGGAGGAAAACCTCGTATCGCTTCAAAAAAGCAGATCCGGATGGTAAAAATGGGGAAAATAATATGAAGCGGGGTCTCACCCATTCATTTAAATGAGCCCACTGGTGGGTAATGTTCCGGGGCCAATCCTATTATTATATTGCGGGGTCACTGCAGCACTGTGGACCTTAATCTCATTTGTAAATTAGGCGCGAGAGGGCACAGAGACGTTTCGCAGAGTAGGGGATCGACACCTCCCCAGGTATTGTTTACGAATTGTTCGGAGGCTTCGAGGCCAACTTAAGACCGGGGATCGGCAACCTGGGGCTTTACTTAAATATGCAGGGTGGGCCTCGCCAGTCCTTAAAGCCTCGGTGGCCCTAGGCAGTGCCTTATTGTTTCTGAAATCACACAGGCAGTACTCATGGTATTATAAAGTGATACACTCATAGAACCCTTGCCGTTGTAGAATTAACCAGGCTTCATTTATGTAATAGTCTGTTGGTTTATATTTGGTAGGTGCACCGCAAAATAAAAATGTTTTTCCTCATAACCTACTATCAACTACCGATTTTCCCAATAAACTACAGACAAGTGTTGTCAGAAAAAGAAGACCCATACACTCACTTATTTATTGGTAAAAAAAATTACTTTTATTAAAACAACACAGATAAATGGAAACATAACTTTATTCGAACAACAGTAAAACATGAAAGAAGTAGGTGGGACTCCTCCAGAAGCAGCGTACAAAACCTGCAAGAGAAAAAAGAAACATAAGTATGTGTGCCATGTCCAAGAGACCAAGCATTTGCAATTCAATAGGTCTCGCATTAACGCGATCTTAAGCTATTGGCATTGCAAATAACAATGCCTTTTATTGATGTTTTAAAAACAAAAACAAAAATAAAAGGCACTGTTATTTGCATTGTCAATAGCTCAAACTTGCATAAATGCGACACCTATTGTATTGCAAACGCTTGTTAATTGCTGGCAGGTCTACGACCAGAAGGGACCCGGCCGATTTAAAGCCCTGCGCACTGTACGTTTCAAGCAAGCGCCCTCTGCACGAGACTAAAGGCTTCTTGCCCCTTGACCCAAGGCACCCTGCCCAGTGACACTGGCTCCTGCTCACAGTATGAGGCTCCTATCCCTAAAACTCACCACCATTGGCTCACTGCATGAGACCAGAGGCAGCCTTAAGCCGTGCTCATGAGCTGGTATCAGAAAAGAGGCAATACCAGCACGCACCCTGAAGTTCTCGTAAGGTGGCATATAGGCGCTCTAAAAACGTCAAAATAAATAATATGAAATAACAAGCCCGGGAGTTGTGTGCGCACGCTAAAAGAAAATTTTAAAAAGCACGTGAGTGGTGCTCAGAGGCGCTTGAGTGCGCTGGCGATGAGCGGGTGCGTGATCGCACATCCTGCTCTTTTTCAAAGCACATACTCGTGCTTTTGGCACGTGGCAGCGCACTCCCGCGAGCCGTATGCCGCCACAAGCAAGAGTATGTGCTTTGTAAAAAGAGCTGCACGACGACTATAGGTCTCCTATGCAGTGCATGCGCACTGCGTAGGTGGGACCTAGAAAAAAAGGTAGTCAGAATGAAAGAAAGGAAGGGAGAAGGGGAGTGAGAGTCAAAAGAACAGAGGAAGGAGGAGACAGAGCGTCCGCCTACTGCACCCAGCCCTCACTGCTCACCTTCCATCACCCGTGTGTCTGGGATGCTGGGGTCCGCGAGAAACAGTGCGGTCCAGAAAGTCTTTCAAATGAAACAGAGATATGAATGAGGCCAGAGATTATATTATTATCTACGGCAACATCGCTTGCCTGCACCTGTGCACTCAGGCTGCTGCACCTCAGCCCCTTCCCCTGCATTGTGCTCAATTGCAGCTTCTGCGCACCGAGGCTTCACTGCTCACCTGCCACAACTGGTGTGTCCAACGACGTGACGGTGCGAGCTCCAACTCCTGGGTGCCGCTCTCAGGGTGGCACAGCAGGTCTCCGGTCGGGGACTGTGTCTTGATTCCAGGATGGAAGGCATCAGAAAGGCCAGAGCATCAGCACCGGTTGAGCATCTGCTGCATGCTTTTTCGTGCAACTAACTCAGTGTCTGAAAAGGGCGAAATAATATAATGGTGGAAATGTTTTAAGGTAAATGATGGTTTATTTCAAGCTTAAGAGAGAACACCAGTTGAGTGCATCCTTCCTTCTTGAAGTGCGATCTACCAACTGTTAGTGGTAATCGTGGTTCAAAGAGGAGTTGGAGTGCACGAGAATACACAAGGGTAAATAATAATATATTATGCAACTTTCACATACAAAGGAACAGAGGGCATGCTAGAAGGATATTGTGCACGTGCAATGCATTTGGGCAAGCCTGTGTGCATCTTCACTTAGTAATGAGCTCACTACAGTGCCCCAAAAGCCAACGCCACGTGTCTGTTGGGCAGCGCTGCCCGCTGGCTCAGGCCTACAGTACGGTCCAGCAGGTCCTTAAAATGAGACAGAGATGTGACTGAATGAGGTCAGAGATCACATCATTAAGCACGGCAACATCGCTTGTTTGCACCTGTGCACCCAGGCTGATGCACACCATCCCTTCCGCCGCACCGTGCTCAATTGCAGCCCCTGTGCACCCAGGCCCCACTGCTCACCTGCTGTCATTGGTTTGTGTCCAAACACGACGGCCAGCAGGGTTCACAATTCAGATGTAGTTTTGATTGCCAGGATGATGTACATCTCATGGATCCCTTTTTTTAATTGCGCATTGTGATATGCGAGGTGGATGCGGCCATATCACCTGAAGCAGTATGGAAGAACTGGGACATGTGGCGTTGTCGTTATCCTATTTATACGTACGCAAAGTGGGCTGGACTTGCGTACACCAGGCCAGCGTAGGGGTGTGAATAATTATTCTGGGGACCTGGGTGTTGTTCAGTTCCTGCCTGGGCAGGAAGTGTACTTATGTGTGTGTCCCTGTTGCAGTTTTGACATCGCACAATCCGCAATTTACATCAATGTAGCATGTACCGGGAGGGTGGCAACTATCGCTAATGAGATGCTGTCTGAAAACATTGAATGGACAACATCACATGTCGTTGTCAAGCTTGTGGATATGCGCAGACACGCATATCAGTGGTATGCTATATTATTGAAAGTGTTGCTATCGCAAAGCGCACACATGTTAATGTGCTCGGATGGAGGGAGAATCAGCAGTGAGGCTACGTCATACACAGTGATAACGCTCATTACAGTCAAGCATTGCATGTCAACCGTGAATCTGAAAGTCTCACATATGACACACTACTATACTGGTAAAAACTGACGACAGAGCATACTGCAAAACAAATCTACACATTACTCTTTACTGTTTGTCACATGTGATCTAAGATGTGCACTCTGCCCATGGCTGATGATACCCCTTCGAGCCACCAATACCCAGGCCGAAAGGCAGCACAATAATGCGTGCACACTCACACCAGGGGCATCGTGTAACACACATTTGTTTTTTGATGTAACATTTCAGATGCATGGCTATCACTGGTGGAAGGCTACTGTACAGAGCATGATTATTGATCAAGATGATCGTTTCATGTTGTGTGTACTATAAGATATGTGTACACAGCAAAAAAGTTTTCAAAAAAGCTCTGTAAGCAGAAGAGGTGTCTCTCATCAAACGGTGTAGAGAGAATAACAAAAATGGGTGGGGTCCTCCAACTGTTACAATGGGAAATGTTATGAACCAATCAAAAGCTTTTTTTTTTTACGGTCACATGGCAAGCGCGCACTGAGCGCGCACGGAGGCCGCACCCGACGCGATTTTGAGAAAATATATTTGCCATAATATAAGTTTATTACAGTTAGAAATGTATAAATGTGGAAAATATTTTCGATTATCGCTTGCTATCATATACACTTTAAACGTATTTAGATATAGTTTTGAGGCATAAAAAAATACATGAGGGAATGGCGTACCCGGTGTGATACCATACGTCTATGACGTAACACAGGGCCTGGCAGCGTGCACTCGTCGCATATGGAACGCGCAGCCGGTACGACCCTATACGTAGATGACGTAACGCGTGTATTGGTACTGCACAGCCGTTGCATACCAAACTAGGAGCTGACGCGACCTTATACGTATATGATGTTAGGTGGGATACGGTTCTACGAAGCCGTCAGATACGAAATGCGCATCCTTAACGAATTTCGCAATATCGCGGATAGGATTCGCGTGGTGGTGGAGCTTGGTACACTACCAGTACGGGAGTCTAGTTTTCTAAAAAAAATATATATATATATATATATATACCTACTTTTTTTGGAAGATATAAAAAAATTACATAATTTTTCAGATTTGAAAAAAAAGGATAATAGAGTTGCAAAATATTACAAATAATATAGAAAAAATATAGGTTTTATAAATATTAAAATATGAATTTAACATTTAAAAAGTCTTTGAAATTCACTGAAAAAACCATAGGTTTTACAGACATTATAGTTAGGAATTAGCATTTTAAAAAAACCTTAGAAATTCACTGAAAAAAACATAGGTTTCAGGGAAGTTATAGTTAGTTGGACATTTGACTCATATAAAACCAAAGAAATTCGCCTGTTATAGTTAGTTGAGCTAACTATAACTCGTGCGCCCGCAGTGCACTAGTGATGACGTCACATATTACATCACTCATGACATGGTCAGTGACATCACTGATGACATCTCAAATGACATCACTGATGACATCTTCCACGTGGTGATCTGATGCACATACTGATGGCCTAATTTAAACTTTGATACACGCACTCTAAAATACAGACTACTATTTTTGAAACCATACACACAACAATGCCAGGATACTACATACCGCCCACTATTTCCTAGGTCTACACTCACCTCCACTCACTTATACATGCAGCTATCAATACAGTACTATAATATGCATTCATACACCTATACATACAGTCACAGACTGCCACTCATCCATAGAGTTACTCACACACCTAGTCAGTCATGCAAAGAATCAATCACATAGGCATTTACTCATGTATACAGTTATACACACCAATGGTGTTATTTATACACACACCACATCACTTATTTATGCAGATACTAACACATACTTACTGTCTTATGCAATCACTGATACAAGCAGACACTCTTTTATACACCTACTCTTCAAATAACTTACTCTCACGTATAGTCATTTATATACTCCAACACTCACATATACTGCCTTAAAACATATGTAGTTACTCACACAATTACCAGTGAGACCTTCATTCACTCACCAACACACCTATACGCACACTAACTCACGCATACAGCCCTTCCCAGATGCACTTTTTAATCCATACAACCAGTGAATCACCCACTCAGACATGCATCCACAGAGTCACACACCCCCCACACCCACCCATACAGACACTCAGGCACCCATACAGATACTCAGACAAAAAATCAATAACCCATATAGACACTCATGTAGCTACTCACCAACCCATGGAGCTGCTTATACACCAACTGAGACACTAATACAGACTTTCACACAGTTTAGTCACTAACCCATACATTCTGTAACACATGTTCAATCACTCACTTATATGTCAGTCACGCACCTACTAAATAATCCATTCAGGGACTTGTAAGTTCACTCTTTCTTCAATACACCTTGGCATAGATATATATGAAAAATATTTAAACTTTACAGAAACACACATTCACTGGATGATGTCATCAGTGATGTCATCAGTGATGTCAATTGAGATGTCAAAAAGAACTATTGATGGACAGAATGCAGAACAATGTCATACATTCACCCCAGTACAGAGATCTGGGCCTAAATCCATTGTTTTTTTGCTCACCTTGCCATTCCAGTTTGGACCCGACCATATGCAAATCAGTCTTGACGCTGTGCCCAATGGGAACAGTCCAGCACGAACTGCCAGACCAGGTCTTCCCTGGACTGGAAACAAGCATCCTAGGACCGGTTTCAGGGTTTCACCCCTCTTCAGCCAGGATAGCTTGATTCCAGTGGCATGGAGAGCACGGGACTCACGTCTGAGCATACCCGTCCCACTCGGGGAGACAAATGCAAAAGGGACTATTGATGGACAGAATGCAGAACAATATCATACATTCACCCCAGTACCGAGATCTGGGCCTAAATCCATCGTTTTTTAGCTCACCATGCCATTCCAGTTTGGACCCAGCCATATGCAAATCAGTCTTGACGGTGTGCCCAATGGGAACAGTCCAGCCCAAACACCCAGGCCAGGTCCTCCATGGACTGGAAACAAGCATCCTAGGACCGGTTTCAGGGTTTCACCCCTCTTCAGCCAGGATAGCTTGATTCCAGTGGCATGGAGAGCACGGGACTCACGTCTGAGCATACCCGTCCCACTCGGGGAGACAAATGCAAAAGGGACTATTGATGGACAGAATGCAGAACAATGGCATACATTCACCCCAGTACAGAGGACTGGGCCTAAATCCATCGTTTTTTTGCTCACCATGCCATTCCAGTTTGGACCCAGCCATATGCAAATCAGTATTGACCCTGTGGCCAATGGGAACAGTCCAGCCCGAACTGCCAGACCAGGTCTTCCCTGGACTGGAAACAAGCATCCTTGGACCGGTTTCTAGGTTTCACCCCTCTTCAGCCAGGATAGCTTGATTCCAGTGGCATGGAGAGCACGGGACTCACGTCTGAGCATACCCGTCCCACTCGGGGAGACAAATGCAAAAGGGACTATTGATGGACAGAATGCAGAACAATGGCATACATTCACCCCAGTACAGAGATCTGGGCCTAAGTCCATTGTTTTTTTGCTCACCATGCCATTCCAGTTTGGACCCAGCCATATGCAAATCAGTCTTGACCCTGTGCCCAATGGGAACAGTCCAGCCCGAACTGCTAGGCCAGGTCCTCCCTGGACTGGAAACAAGCATCCTAGGACCGGTTTCGGGGTTTCACCCCTCTTCAGCCATGGTAGCTTGATTCCAGTGGCATGGAGAGCACAGGACTCACGTCTGAGCATACCCGTCCCACTCGGGGAGACAAAGGTAAAAAGAACTATTGATGGACAGAATGCAGAACAATGTCATACATCCACCCCAGTACAGAGATCTGGGCCTAAATCCATCGTTTTTTTGCTCACCATGCCATTCCAGTTTGGACCCAGCCATATGCAAATCAGTCTTGACCGTGTGCCCAATGGGAACAGTCCAGCCCGAACTGCCAGGCTAGGTCCTTCCTGGACTGGAAACAAGCATCCTAGGACCGGTTTCGGGGTTTCATCCCTCTTCAGCCACGACAGCTTGATTCCAGGGGCATGGAGAGCACGGGACTCACGTCTGAGCATAACCGTCCCACTCGGGGTGACAAATGCAAAAAGAACTATTGATGGACAGAATGCATAACAATGTCATACATTCACCCCAGTACAGAGATCTGGGCCTAAATCCATCGTTTTTTTGCTCACCATGCCATTCCAGTTTGGACCTAGCCGTATGCAAATCAGTCTTGACCCTGTGCCCAATGGGAACAGTCCAGCCCAAACTGCCAGGCCAGGTCATCCCTGGACTGGAAACAAGCATCCTAGGAGCGGTTTCGGGATTTCAACTGTATGTCTTTTGCTTTCTCGCCCTAAGTGCGCCAGGTATGCTCAGACGTGAGTCCTGGTCTCACTGTGCCTCTGGAATCAAGCTATCCTGCCTGAGGAGGGGTGAAACCCCGAAACCGGTCTTAGGATGCTTGTTTCTGGTCCAGGGAGGATCTGGCTTGGCAGTTCAGGCTGGACTGTTCTCATGTGGCACAGGGTCAAGACTGATTTGCATATAGCCAGGTCTAAACTGGGGTGGCATGGTGAACAAAAGAAAGATGGATTTAACCCCGATCTCTTGACTGGGGGTGAATGTTTTGATTTGTTCTGCATTCCGTCCATCAATTGTGTGTCTTTTGCTTTCTCGCCCTAAGTGGGCCAGGTATGCTCAGACGTGAGTCCTGGGCTCACTGTGCCACTGGAATCAAGCTATTCTGGCTGAAGAGGGGTGCAACCCCGAAACCGGTCCTAGGATGCTTGTTTCCGGTCCAGGGAGGACCTGGCTTGGCAGTTCGTGCTGGACTGTTCCCATGAGGCACAGGGTCAAGACTGATTTGCTTATAGCCAGGTCTAAACTGGGTGGCATGGTGAGCAAAAGAATGATGGATTTAACCCAGATCTCTTGACTGTGGGTGAATGTTTTGATTTGTTCTGCATTCCTTCCATCAATTGTGTGTCTTTTGTCATTTGAGAGGTCATCAGTGATGTCACTGACCATGTCATGAGTGATGTAATATGTGACGTCATCACCAGTGCATTGCGGGCGAGCGAGTTATAGTTAGCTCAACTAACTATAACAGGTGATTTTCTCTGGTTTTATATGAGTCAAATGTCCAAGTAACTATAACGTCCCTGAAACCTATGGTTTCTTCAGTGAATTTCTAAGGTTTTTTAAATGCTAATTCCTAACTATAACGTCTGTAAAACCTATGGTTTTTTCAGTGGATATATAAATATATATATATATATATATATATATATATATACATACACACACACATTAGTCACCATGATTCTTAATCGTGGAATCCTACCTTTAATGAAATTGCATCTTGAATTTAACTGAACATTTAGCCATCAATGTTTTTCCACTATGCCCTCACGTCCACCTCTCCACTCATGGCCCTTGCCCTGAAGAACTGACTAACTTTTGTTTCTTCCGTCATAGGTACCTGCTTCCAAATCACAACAAAGCATCGAAACATAAAACTCCAGTGGTCAAAAAGTCAGTGAACCCCCAGTGGAACCATACATTCATTTTCAGCAGTCTGCAGCACAGCGATTTACTTAATGTCTGCCTGGAACTGACAGTCTGGGATAAAGAGTCTCTTTCCAGCAACATCTTTCTGGGAGGATTGCGCCTTAGCATGGGAACTGGTAAGGTTTTTTTTTGTGATGAATTACATATATTATGTAAGCTGTGAACGAAGATGATATGTGTTATGTGAGAAGGGTTAGCACTGTTGGACCTAGATGTGTTAAGAGTTGTGTTGGCGGTCGCACAGAGTTGCACAGTTTTACAGTGTGCCTATGGGCCTTTTAAAGGGAAGTAAACTAAAACAATACTTTATGTTACTTCAAGCTACCTGTTGATCACTGACACTTGTGGATTTTGGAGCATTAAAATACAAAAGGTGCATGTTATTTCCCAATATCGGGGACAAACTCATAACTGGGAATGTTTTATCAGACCTGATAAATTGCGACCCAACAGGGTCGTATTTTATCAGGTCCTATAAATATCAGACCAAACACTGGACCGTTCACAATGTGGGACTGAGTGTGGCTCTTCGTGCATTTCCAATAACCAGAGATGTTCCCCATTTTTTGCATTACCGAGAACATTGCCACTGACTTGGAGGTAAAGCCTATTAAGCATGCACAAGATGTTATCCTGCATTTTCTGCAATCTGAGAGCTGGAACAGTACTGATTCCCTTTCCACTCACAGGCATGCATGCAATAGTGCAAGTCCCACACATCTATGTTGGGTGTATTGTGGCACAGAGTGGTTGAAGATTTGTGCCATTACTACTAAGGAAGGACTCAAAGAGGTAGCAGATGTACTATTAGACAGAAGCATTCCTCCTCTTCTAATAGTTCATGGCCAGTAAACGTCCTGCCATGTTGTAGCCAGACATGGCTTTACTCATCCACAGAATCTAGCCTACTGAATAGAAGGCTTTCTTGAGTAGCCAGGTGCCATGCAAAGTCCTTTGAGAACATGTTCTCATTAGGAGGTGGAGCCTAATTGAACCCCAAAACATACCAATGCTACCGCCTGCCTCTGGGCCTGAATGCCCCAAATGCTGGGTCAGAGCGTACACCCCATACAATAAAAACAACAGGACATGTAATAAGGAGAAATAGATTTCTAAAGTCCTGTATATGTAAATAGCACTAAGAATGAAGTCAGCAAAAGTGGTCACACATTGTCCACCAACTTATATCAAAACCATTCTGTTTCTGCGAACCGACCTATGTATTAAAAGATTGGTTCTCAAAAACCCAATTGGTAGTGGGTCTCTATTTGACCTACCAAATGAATATTAATTAGGTAAGTTGCAAATTGCAACCCACTATAAATCGCAGTCATTACAGGGAGGGTGGTCTGCTGAGATTAGCATGTTTGTGATTGCATTTAAATAAAGGAAAATGGGACGTGATTAGAAAAAATTATAAGTTTAAGTAATATTTTTGTCAGAGTAGGTGTTTAATCTTAAAAAGTGTTTTTGTCAACATTCAAAAAGGGGAATGGGTTCCTTAAGAACCCCTTCCCATTTGCGAATGAGTTACCAGTACACGTTTGTAGTCGGCAAAGTAGTAGGGCAATATTTAACAAAACTTAACTAAGTGCAGGAAGTCATCTTGCAATACTGCACTGCATTAGAGGGAAAGGGCAGGAATACACTGGATTTATACCAATACAGTGCATTCCTGCCTTTTTCCAGCGCTGATGCACAATGTGCTGCCTAGTGCCAACTCAGGCTTCCTTGCATCAGGGTGCAAAGGTGCCTGATTTGCATGTAGGATTTTTTTGGTGAAGGAAGGAGCACCTTACTGCACAAAAACAATCCCCAGAGGCATTTTCCTCTTTCTGTTTGTGCTGCAGAATTCAGCACACGTAGAAAGAGGAAGTAATGACTAGAAAAAAAGATATTTCTCCTCATTCGCCTCACCTGGGAAAGCGTAGCATTTTGGCGCATTCCCTTGCCTGCCAGTAATGGCAAATCTGGGAATGCATCCAAATCCATTGGTGTTGCTTGAGAACACCCACGCAACGCCCAAGGAATGCCTCCCAGCGGCAGAGTAACACAATACAGCGATTTGCCCAGCGCCGCGTTACTCTGGATTCATGAAGCCGTTCAGGGCCATGCACAGTGACCTTGCGTGGCTTGATAAATGTCACTTTGGGGTTACATCGCACATGCACCATGTTGCTTGGTGCAAAAGCAATGCAACCTCTTGATGAATAGGGCTCTCAATATTTTGCGACATTAATACATCCCCTTCTGAATCAGTATTTGCAATGGAACCCTAAATCTGCACCTTCTACATACCAAGAGGCTTATTTATGAGCCCTTGTGCCTGTTTTGTGCTGCTGTTCGCGTCACTTTTCGTGATCCTGCGGTGGCCTAAAACTTTCCCCACGTTGCGACGTATTTACAAGGTGACGCATCTAGGCAGATGTGTCACCTTGTAAAGCCCTGCGCTACATTATACCTGCGTCAGGTATAATGTATGCAGGGTGGGTGTTCCGTCGTAACAAAGCCCCGTAGAAGTGTTGCAGTGAAACCTATGAGATTTCACTACAACATTTCTATGCCGCCAATGTGTCAAACCTTACACCTGCCTCATGGCAGGTGTAAGGATGACACAGGACCTTTCCCATGGGGCTTGCCCCAGGTGAAAGGAACATTGCTGGAGTTGCGTCAGGCTTCTGACACAACTCCAGCAATGCGCCACTTTTTGCGTCGTCAGATACGTCAGTAATACTGACGTATCTGTCATTCATTGCGACATGATGCGTCATACAGTAAATATGATGCATCATTGGTGTCGCAAGGAGGGCGCACTGAGAAGTGTTGCATCGCTGCTTTCACGCAGCGACGCGCCACTTCTCATAAATGAGGCCCCAAACCGGTATTTGGTCGGAAACCTAAATTGCAACTCTGTAACGTATTATTGAATCGCACTATGGGTTTCATAAATGTCAAGAGGTCATTTTGTGGTCACAAACAACCACGATTCAGTGGCTCAGACCTTTTGTAAACTCAGAAACGCTTTAAACATCTGCTCCTATGTTTTACTCTAGCTAGCGATCCTTAACCAATGGAATACCGAACCACCCAGTTTACCTGAATTTTACGGCATAGCTAATTGCCCGAATAATACAGCATGCAAGATGTTTCAGTTGCCTTTCTCTCGCATGCTCATTGTGTTTTTATGTATGAGCCAGATTGCCAGGTAAAAAAAGAACTGGTAGCACTGAATCAAGACAAGGAAACCTACATGTGCATCCTGGTAGCGGTCTAACCATAGATCCTAAAGAAGTGAAACAATCCTGACTGTCTGTGTTGGCAGTGTTTCAAAGAATGTTTATATCTTCCAGCTGTTGAGCCTAGTGATAAAAATAATATATCTTTATAACTTCTGTTGGACCTTCCACTGTATGGCTCACTTCTGAGTAAGAGGACGAATACTGTATTGCTGTTAACAGTCAAATTAAAACATTGTCTGGACAATACGTTTGAGATTTTAACACACCTAAGAGCTACTTTGAAACTCCTACAAAGTTTAAATACTTGAAGCATCTGAATGCATTATACTGTTTATCACAAGGTAAAAAAAGTTCCAGCCATTTACATGAGATCCACGCATGGTCATACTTTTCCTGATAAAATGATTTGCATTTTGCAGAGCCAGTCATTTGCAGCCTGCAGCAGGCTAACTATTTTGCTAAGAAAATGTCTATTGTGTTAATAGCCTGTGGTACCATACTTCTTTGCTACAGTATGCCAATGAATCATTCAGTTAAAAAATGTTTACAGTATCTGGCGTGTGTGGTCGGTATGAGTGGCACAGCAAATCAGTTCTGGATTCCCTGTGGTGCTAGAAGGTGGTCTGGAAACTCATTTTGCGAACAGACAGATGTATTAATAAGAGGTTTTCGAAAATAAAGATTTGGTTTGAACCGCAATCTGACCTACTTAATTAATACTAATATTAATAAAAGTATGAACTGAATCAGATGGGTGGCATTCACAGGGATGCTGGCCTGGAAGGGTCAGCAGACCACCATGTTTCTGATTGTTTTCAATTAAAGTACATTTATATAAATCAGCCAGATTTCGTTAAAGGAAATAAGGCTGGGTTTTAAATAAATATTTTTTCAAAGTTTCTTTGAGAGTTGAACGCTACCCATATCCCACTTTTTCCACAATTCACAAATTGTGAGAAGTCAAAATGGGAACCCTTCTCTTTTGCACCTGAGTTACCACCTCAACTGAAGGGAGGTTCTCTATCACTTCTCAATAGTTTGCAACAGGTATTCCGGTTGCAAATCATTGATGCATCTGATTCACTATTTGGAAGGGACACCCAAACCACACCACTTCCATATACTGAATCGATATCCAGTCAGAAACCTTTTTTAGCAGTCAGGTAAACTTTACCACCTCTTAAAATGTGTTTTATGAATGGCCAAAAACTTTTTCGCTGTGGCAAAGTCTGTAAGGAAGTGTTTGTGAATGCAAAAACGTTTCCTACATCTGCCCGGCAGAAACGTTTTGCAAGTTTCAGTAAACACAAACATCTGGTTCAGAATCTTCATTCAACTCTTCCAATTATAGTACCACACATTTATCAATTAATTTAGGCTGTATCTTGCTCAGTAGGAAGAACCTATTTCCTCATCTTATATTTGCTTAAACCAAATCAAGGGCAAGAAAACCTGAAGCTGAATACCACTATTGGCTTCTAAAGAAAGGTGTGGAGTGGCCTTATAGATCGGTCCTATCAGTTCCTCTTATGTGTTCAGCAATTCTTATTTTTAATTGTCAAATAATACTTCCGTTATTATTTGGCAGCCACACCAACTAATATAGATTACAAAAGTGTTACATGTATATGTAGCTTTCCATTGCTATCACAACCGAGTGTAAAATCATGTGCTCTCACAGTTACGAAAATAATGCACATCCACAAAACGCAACAGAACCCAAAAAAGACAAGTTGTCTGTAAACACAATGGAAAATAGAACACAGAAAAGTTTATGGGAGGGAAATGTAGTAGGGAGTACAATTCCCAGCAGTAGGGACATCTCAGACTGCGCCATTGCAAGAAATATGTAGGTCTTTAAGCCTTTTCGATCTAAATAAAGAAATTATTTGATGCAGGTGTAGGGAAAGCCTTCTACGCAGTATTCGTACTAAGAGTAGCTTGTAAGAACCTCACATCAGCTGTTGCAGTGATCTTACCAGTCTGTATTAGCTTTATTTATTCTCTAGACCATACAAGCATCACGCTGCAACATACACGCATTTAAATGACATGCATATTAAAAAGATTCTTAGCTTTCATAGTGAGACAATAGAATCTTCTAGATGCCATTGAGCTCTACAAATACCTGAAATATCAAGCTCTGCTTCCATTTTAGTATGCTTACTTCCCCGCAAGGTTGGCCAGCTTTCAAAGCATCTGTATAATGCATGCATGACATTGTATGGCTTTTGCTGGTTATGAATGGAATAGTCTCTTTCAGAACAAGCATTTGCAATGCAATAGGTCTCGCGTTTACCCGAGTTTGAGCTATTGACATTGCAAATGACAATGCCTTTTATTTATCTTTTAAAAACAAAAATAAAAGGCATTGCCATTTGCAATGTTAATAGCTCAAACTCTTGTAAATGCGAGACCTATTGCATTTTTAATGCTTGTTTAGTCTCGACTCGACGGACTTCAGGCGCAGCGTGGAGGGGGGTTTGTTTTCTTTTCTGTAAGTGGTCCCACCACTCAGAAGAATTAGGCAGAGGGCCTGGAACTCCTGAACCCCCAGCCGCCCTCCCGGTTCCTAGTAAGAAGGAAGTGGGGTGGCAGAGATCAGCTGGGAGGGTAGCCCCTGATCGGGTGACTCAGACGAGTTCCGAAATATTCTGACTAATTTTAAAGTTAATGCACTGTGACAAACCAGGGACCTCTCGTTTAATCAGTCTGGGACGTGTATAAGAACACACAGGGCCGAGAGAGCCAGAGAGGTGCGGGTCGGTGTGGAGGGGGGGGGGGCGGTTGGATTTCGCAGTATATACTGTATCCTCCCGGGCTGAGGCAGAGACACTCCGTGATTATAAGTAACAGAGCAGATATATGCCTCCACCTGAAGCCCTCCTAGAAGCAGAGCAAGAGTGCAAGTCGCGGGAAACGCAGAAGCACATGAAAAGTCTGGGAAAACTAAGGAGAAACGGGCAGACTGGAAGAGTTGCATTAAGACAGGAAGAGCAGAAAATCTGAAACAAGGAGGAAGGAACTGACAAAAGAAACCAGGGACGAAGAAGACAAAAAAAAAGAAAAATTGGCAATACTGAAGAAAAGTCAAGCAATAAATATTTAGAAATAGACAAAAACCAGACAAGGGCTAAAAAAAGAGAAGTACAATACAAGTGTAGGTAAAAGCAGAAAATTTGACCGAAAACGAAAGTGAGACGGACAGGGAGAGGAGAGGCATGTCCTAACTTCTAGTCGCCCCCTCCGTTTTATTGTTCAGAAATTCAGATAACATCCTAATCTTTTACAAACTAAAGGCACGGAAACCTGCTGCATAGCCAATAGGTCTCGCTTTTGGGACCTTATAAGTATTTAGTTATGCAGCACAATATCCTTGGTGCAACAACATCAACTGTTGCATGGCTAAACACTTATAAGGTCCCAAAGGCGAGACCTATTGGCTATGCCAATGCTTGTTTTAAATATAAGTGAAACAAAAGCCAACGTAGTGTTAGGAAATAGAAGGGGGCTGTAAGAATACGCGTAGCAATGGTGAAAGGGTGTGCCTAATTGTGGCTTGAAAGCGCATATTGAGTGAGTGGCAAATCGATGGCGCGGTTGATAAGAAGGACTCTACCTGAAACTGTATGAAGGTGGCAAAAAGTCATTAGACGGAATGTTTCACTTGTGTGGGAACGAACAAAGCAAGAGGCAAATCGATGGCGCCATTTATAAGAAGGTGCTTTCCTGCCGTGTAAAGAAGTTGTAAAAATCGCGCAGCATGTGGCGAAAGTACAGGGCGTCTTGCTTTCGGTGGTGAATTTAGAGGGAGACAAGCTGGTGGACACATACTATGTAAAGACTTGCAAAAGGGACAGCTAACAAGTGTGTAACGAAGCGCTACAGACAACAGCGGAATTGCTACAAAAAATTTATGTTGAAAGAAATTAATCCAATTTCCTAAATCTAAAGCGCATTGATATAGTTTTCCCTTAAAAGGTTTGAAAAATGTTCCCATGTATGTTGTATGTTAGGCAAGTAACGTCAACCACTTTAAGTGCAGGTACAAATGACTGCATCAAACATCTCTAGAAAGAGCCTACCTTTTGTTTATGTATTTTAAAAGTTACACAGATGTTGTACAGTGTTGCACAAAAGCAAGCAACAGTAATCGCGCTTTGAGGAATATAAAATAAAAATAATGTTTATGCGCCCGTAAGTGTACCCTAATTTTCGGTAAGCCCCCGCCAGTTAGTAACCCAGGTAGTGTAGACCCACAAACTGCACCGAAATATCGTAAACAATAACTATATATGTAAGAATACCCGTAAAGGTGTACGATAACTTTCTAAAAGCTACCACATTTCGCAAAACACATAATAATGCAAAGCACATATAGGCAACACCTAAACAGTGACACTTTTTTCCTCAATATATTTTTTAAAAGAGTGTTTGTACAACATTCTCTACTGTAAATAAAAACAAGGCAGACGCCCACTGAGCCTCTGAGGCCTACAGACGCTGCTCCCAGCGCACTTCAGGCACGAGCTTAGCTGCAATAGGCTAGCACCGGTCTATATGAGCTTTCAATGCACACAACGCACACCTAATTGCAGTTGCGGTGCAGTGACTCTAAGAATATCTCGGCTTCTCAAAGGTCGTTCAAGATTGAAGAATTTCTATTTCAGTTTACCGAATTTTTCTCAGACAGATGTCTTACTGTAGGCTCTGTGACCTAGAGCTAAAGCCGTAAACCTGAACCTGAAAACTCAAAGTTATTTTACAGACATTTTTTAAAGACATGACATCCGTTAACGACGACACTTTAATGTAGCTGTGTTTTTAAAGCCACTTCGGGGTGCACGCTGCCTGCGGACTTCTTAACTAAATAAGAATATCAAAGCGGTGCTTTGATCAGCACCGAGCTCTTCGACAAGAGCACATTTCAACAAGCCTGGCGGAGCGTGGCGCGCGTGCGAGCTTGGGGGCGGGGGAGCGCATTCCAGGTGGGGGAGTGGACCCTTTGAAGTGCTCCCAAAAGGCGGATTGCATGGCGGCACGATGCGCGTGATTGTGCACGTGCTAGCAATGCAATCCGCTTTTTAGGAGCACTTTTCAAACCCGCTTTCTATAGTTTCGCTTGGCGATCGCTTACGCGATAGCAAGGTCGAGACCTAAAAAGGAATTTATGTTAAGAGGACTTCACAACAGTTCCAATTTGAGGAATTAAAAAAAACGATTTGTATCCCAAATAAAGCCTAAGTTGTTATCTTTGGATCCCACTGACTGATCTGTTGACCATCTTTTCTTGAGATCTTTAGGCCATAGCACCAACACCATACATCAAAGAACCATATGAAATTTGAATGCTACTGTCATGTGAACTTTGTCAGTGTTCTAATCATTTTTCATAATTCAGCTCTAGAGCTGAGAAGCTCTATCATATGTGCACTTAATAAACAATGCAATACAATATACAGTACAATACAAACAATAATTATAAATATTTGTTTCAGTAATTCAATATGGCTTCAATGTCAGTTCCAGTTCATTAGCTCTGTATTCATTTGGTTAGTACACTAACCAGATAATGTCCCAAATTCTAAGCAAATTCTAAGCAATCCAGAAATAGTCTGGTCATAAGAAGTGGTGTGAACTAAAAATACCATCAACATATATCCTTACCCTAAGAGTTTGTTTTCTCCTTTTGCTCCTTGCCTTATATTTCCGATAAAAATACATTGCAAAATGCGTAGGTTTGTTGGACTAGCTAGCATCAGGTTCTTGGAATGATCCTCCACGGGCCTGACTTAGAAGAGAAGTAATGTGACATCTTCCAAAAAGGCACATCAGCTATTTGCCCTTGTGTTCGTTATTCAAACGTATTTTTAGCAAGTCGTAAGGTAGTGTTACTGACCGCACTGGTGGAATCGACTCCACTAGCAGCCATGGTGCTGATGAAAATACTATTTAGTGGGGCAACCAGTTTTGAGTCAACATCACGTCTATGAACTTCCCTTCTTTGTTATACTGCGGATCGTCTTGTACAAAAATGTAAGAAAATGCCACAGATGCAGTGTGTGTAAATTCCCACCATATAGGTGATGTTCTGAATGTGAGTCCTGGATGTGTACACCAATTTGGTAATACATTCCCAAGACCCAAGTCTGTGATGGGAGTTCCACCACGGCATGATGGAAATGCTGCCACATGCCTTTTTTCCCGAAGCATTTCCTGCCGACATAGCAGGAGCTTCTTTAAGAGCAAAATCCTTGCCACACCAGGGGAGATCAGTAAATATGGATTGTCATCCACAGACAATATTGTAGAAACTGTGACGCCTCCTGATTTGAAAGACAGTCCAACAAACTTATCTTTAGCATCAAAGAGAGAAGACCTACAGCCTTCACTTTATGGCACCACTGCAAACATTTCAGAAAAGTTAAAGCTCTATCCATGTGATACCATAAAAAGATCAAACATTAAGGGCCATATTCTCAAGGAGCTATCGGGAATTTAACGGCACTTTAGCACAGCTAAACTCGCAATACATTTATCACCCCATTCACAAGCTGGTGCTAACAGCCCATACCACCAGTTCACCTGCGATAGCAGCCGCAAAAAACATCGCCACAGATGACCCCGCCAACTATTGCTAATGAGATGCAGAGTAGGCGTTCCCATGCAAAAAGCCGCAACAACAACAATCCACAACATTCTCAACGACCAGCCAGATTGGCGAAAAGACCACGAAACATGGGATAAGGCGCGTTAGCAGCAGAATATTAACACTTGCTCTGACCTGGTGCAAAGTCAGACGGCAGCCTGCAACAGGGAAGGGAGCCCAGCCTACAGCCACACTTGAAGAACAACAGATTCCATGGAGCCACTGAACATGCGTGCCGGACACCCAAGAGGGCCACAACACCCTCCGCCACCACCCCCAGGACCCCCTCTCCCCGGCACCCCTTCCCCCTGGCCAAAGACATGCCACATCAACTACACGGAATCATGTACCAAATAATCTGCCTGATGTCGCACAATCACATCTGGTGACAGGCATGTGTCGTCACAAAAATGAGCATCACACATTCACCTTCGAAGAAACAAATGAAAATGTATTAAAATAAACATAGAACAGAAATAAAGACACATGGCGGCTCCCCTCGGGACATTCCGTAGGTCACAGCCTGCAAGACAAAAATCATGATGAGAAGGTGTGTCCTGTGCACATCAAGGGACAGAGAGAGAGCAAAGGAGAGAGAGAAAGAGAGGGAGAGAGAGATAGATGGACAGAGAGGGAGAGAAAGATAGACGGACAGAGAGGGGGAGAGAGAGATAGAGGGAGAGAGAGATAGACGGACAGAGAGGGGGAGAGAGAGATAGACAGACCGAGAGGGAGAGAGAGATAGACGGACAGAGAGGAGGAGAGAGAGATAGAGAAAAGAAGAGAGTGACAGGGAGAGAGAGTGCCAACACTGCGCACCCAGGCCACACTGCTCACCTGCTGCCACCGGTGTGTCTCAAACCACGTGCCAGTATTTAGTGCAGTTCACCAGGTCCCACATCTGAGACAGACCCGTCATCTGTAACAGAGTCCAGATACATGAATGGCACAGTACAGACAATTGCACACAACATCATCGCCTGTCCGTCCCTGAGCACACAGGCAGCTGCACCACAGCTCCTCCCGCCTCCCAGCGGTGCATGCCTACCCCTGTGCACCCAGGCAGCTGCACCCCAGCCCCTCCTGCCGCCCAGTGGAGTGTTGCATCTGGAGCAGTACAGGGTCATTCAAACCCCACTTTAAAATGTTGGCCCCTGGAGGGCCAGCCAGAGTCCTTCAGGGAATGACAAGTCCAAAGGAAGAGGAAGAGTTCAGTCCGCAGTCTGATAGCTGTGTCATTGGCGATCATATAGAAAATGGCAGCCCATTGCGAGGTCCAAGGTGAGTATCACAGAGTGTATCGGGGGACAGTGGAAGGTGATGATGCAGAGGGCAGAATCATGCTGAAACCGGCCATGTGGCGGAGATGAATGCTACAGTTTTCTTTGTACCAGTAAGGTGGTTTCATCCGCATCTTCGTCCTCTGCTGTCTCATGTGCCTCACGTGTGGGTGGTGCTGGCCTTTCTCCAGCACTGTGTGGCAGTGACACCTCAGGGGCTGGAGGTGGAATGTCTGCCGCACTGTGTGGCACTGACACTTCAGGGGGCGGAGATGTGGATGTTGTGGTAGCAACAGCATGCATCAGCGCCAGGCCTGGTGGCAGCAATGCCATGAGGATGGTTTTGAGGTCATTATGGAACCCAGCTACCTCTCGCTGGTGTGCAGCCGTGGCAGCCGCTCTTTCCGCATTGGCGGAGGCTCCATGTTCTCCATGAACCTCCGCATGAGTCCCAACTCCCGGACGAGCTCGCTGGAGCCACTCTGACTAGACAGTCATTCTTGTCTCAGAGTCAGGACTCTGGCATTGTCAGCCATGGTTCGTTGGAGTGCATGGAGCAGACTGTGGGTGTCCGTTAGGGACTGTGAGTTGTACCTGATGGGACTTAGACACCCACGTATGGCATCTAGCTTGTTTGCCATGCGATCAAAGCCCACCCGCACCTGTTCAGCCAGCTGCTCCTGGCATCCCAACACATGGCGTTGGAAGGCCATGTGTTCTTCGTGGGGGTCCTGGGAGGCAACTGTGGTGGTGGGTGCTGCCTGCTTTGTGGTCTGTGTAGGGGGTGGAGTGCCCCCGTTGCAGCTGAGCTGCCCTGCTCCTGGAGGTGGGCTGCGGAGACTGTCAATGAACTCTTGGAGGGCGTCGCAGTTGAAGCTGCGGTGGTCCTCTTCGTCATCTGAGAAGAGAGGTTCGGTCTGTTCTGCAGGAGGTGTTGACTGTCCCTCTCCAATGTGAAGGGGAGATGCAGTTTGACAATGTGTTCACATGTGTGTTGTCGGATTGTACATGTTCACATACAGACTGCATGACTGTGTACATCGTGGCTGTTTGGAGGGGCTGCCTATTTGCTGCAGTACAGTGGACATTTCGACAACATCACGGATGTGTGATTGAACTTGTGCATTGTCTACTCACATTTCCCTGCAATGCCACTTGTGATTGGCCAGTTTCTACACAAAGTGGGCGCCAGTTGTGTCCTGTGTTCTGTTATGGATGTGTTGCAGATTGTGCCACTTTGTTGTCATTGTTGATGTGCTCTGCATGTTATATGTGTGTGCTGCATTGGGGGGGTGGCCCCTGCTGCTCTGTTTTGCTGCCCCTTATCCCTTCCATGTGGTGTGCCTTTGACTTCTGTGCTTGTACAGTGCTGACATGTAGCATACTTGGGTACATTGTTCTCTTGGTGGGAGTTGGGGTCTGGGGCATGGATTGTCCGCAGATGTGCTCCGCTCAATTGTGCATGTATGCCATTGTGCCCATCTCCCCCCGTCCCCCCAGTCCCTGGTCGTTACTCACCCTGGTGCTGTTCTGTCCGGTCCTGTAGTGCATTGTCCGGTCCCCCGACTCCAGCCACCGTCTCCCCACTGATGACTGTGGACACCATTTCCTCCATGTCGTCCAGCTCCTCCTGTGGCGCAGGACTCCCACCTCCAGTCTGCATTGCTGCCTTACGGTTGTTGGCGAGTTTCAGCTTTGTTTTGCGCTTGACGTCATTCCAGCGCCTCTTGACCTCTTCCATTGTCCTCTTCAGCACTCCGACTGCATTTACCTTGTCCACAATGGACTGCCATAGTCTATTTTTTGTTGCCAATGACACAGTGGAGGTGACAAACAGTAGTTGATGGTGTTCGACCACCTCCGTTATCAGGATCCTGTTTTCCTGCGGACTGAAGCACTTCTTCCTACTCTTCTTCTCCTTGCCCTTCCCTGACCCGAGGTCCCAGGCAGGTCGTCCAGGGGGCTTGTGGGGTTCTGGTTCTCCTCCGTACTTGCTCCGGCAACATCCATTGTGCTTGGCTGTTGTTTGGCATTTGTTTGTTAGTTTTTTTTCTACTTTTATGGTGATTTTTCCCGCCTGACACGTGTGAATTGAAGGCCTGTAGCTGGGTTTCGCAGATTTTTGTATCGTGATTGGCTGCATCACAGCTTTTTTTGCGTTTGCGTTTCGCATTTTTGCGGCATTGCGTTGATTTCATCGCAGTCAGTTGGCGAATTATCTGGTGACTATTGCATGGTACCGCCGTGTTGTGAATACCTGGTTAACACGGCGGAAATTTCCTGCGATGGACTTTTGCGATGGTTATCACAGTTTCTTGAGAATATACCCCTTAAATGTTTATAACCAATTTTATTGTTTCATAGTAATGCAATGACCGCCACATCCAGATGATTCCGGTTGACACTAAAAGATAAGGCAACATCATTGCATGATTTTTTGGACATCCTCTGGATTCGTAGAGCTGTCTTTCTGTCTTTCTTGATGAGCACCCCAATCCACCCCCTAACACCATTGAGACAGTGAGGGTGGATCAGAGGATTTCCACTTACCAGCTATATATCTAGAACATTGAAATATTATTGGCATTTTTACTTATCAGAAACTATAGGAAAAAACACAGTAAAACCCTAATAATCACAGTTGCAAACTAAAACACATTCCTGGCCATATATATTAGAAAAAAGAGACAAAGCCTTAGGACCCTGTTTAGATCTTAGTGGAGAGGCAACTCCATTGCAACAGTTTAAGCGTTCCCTCCCTACCAAAACTATGGTCCACACTACAGATTTAAATTTGGATGGACCACAGTGTGACAACAGCGGGGACTACTCCATCCTCTTCGTGGTCAAACTACTCTGATAGTCTGAAGTAGTAGGGGCCATCAGAGGCTTGGCTATATATCCACACACCTAATTTAGATGGTCAGACGCTAAGCCATTTTTAATGCCTGTCAAGGAAAAACCTGGTGGTAAGGGGCACAGAAAAGTGCTCAATGCCCCCCTCATCAAAGAAAGAAACTTTGTATTTTTCTTTTTGAAAATAAAAAACATTGGTAAATTTCCTGTCATGTTTACAGAGCCATACAGCAAAATTGCAATGCATTGACTAGAACCACTGTGACAGTGTTTACTGCAAATGCTCAAAATGCCCACTTGGCCAGCGAAAATCAAAAAATGTGCCCATGGCAACTCTGTCAGGACGATGGAGTAATTTACTCCATTAACCTGAGAGAGGATGGGTCGAATGCCAATAAATAAATCAGGCCCTTAACTTTGGAAGACTTGTAGGACGGCTCAGATGTATTGGTTGTCATTTGCACTACTTTTGCAGAAGCATGACTTAAAATAATATGCCACTTTTCATTCTCATGCACTTAATTGTCTATATTTTGCCTTTGCTAGGTGTGGGTAATGGAAGCCAAGTGGATTGGATGGATTCACAAGGAGAAGAGAGGCACCTCTGGGAAAAGATGTATGACAGCCCTGGAGAAACCTTTGAAAGCACCTTAATGCTGAGGTCCAGTATGGGAAAACGCAGTCCCTGACAACTTAGGACTGCCAGGAAGAGCGACGTCTAACACCTGGACTCGGCAGACTCCTTTTCCAACTCTTGTGCTGGGCCAACTGTTAGTTGGCTAATTAAAATTTGTTCTCTTTTTGCACATATGAGAGTGAAAGCACAGTCTCTTTAACTCTATTTGATCCAAAAACTCTTGATGTGCCTGGTACACCATTGATTGAGGCTCTGCTTTTTCACAGTAAACAAATCCTTTTTCGAACAGTGGAATTTTTCTAGACACTTCTCTTGACTGTACTTTGAAAAGTGGAAATGATAGACTGTGAAAAGTTGAGATGCACTCCTTAAAAGAACAAACACAGAACATGCACAATTGTCTGAAAGTCAAAGAAGATACCCTGTAAAAAAGCACAGCAGCCCACACGACATAAAGAACAGTCTGTTATGCACAATCAGCAAGAGGCATGCAGATATGCCAATGCACATTCCAGCTACTTATGGCGACTTATGCTTTTTACACATTCATAATGTTTATAATTCGCTAGGATACATGGCAGAAGACAACATACGCGACTGCAGAAACGTCAGTCTATTACAGAAGGCAACTGAACAGATCTACTGATCCCATGTACTGTGTCATAAGAAACTGATTTCCGTTTGTCCTACAGTACCATATGTCAATGTTGTATTTTGTCATTAAAATACAGAGTACAATAGTGCTCTAAGCCAAACTGTTTTTTTTTTACATTTTAATGCTGTTCCTAAAATAATAAGCATTTTACAGTCAAATGTCTAGTCGGACCCACGTGTGATTTTTTATATTAAAAAATAAAATGCAATGCCTGTCAATTAAATTTTGCAGCTGTCTACATTCTACAGTAATACCACAGATATTGCGGGAAGGTTTACTAAAAACGTATGCAGCGCATCACAGTGCCGCATCCAAAGTTGCTGCACTGCATTGCTTGAGAGGGAGAGATCAGGAATGTGCTATATTTGCTAAGACGTGGCACTGTCCAGTCTGGCAGGAGCCACACACACACCTTTGCTCCATAGAGCAAAGATGTCGGTGTCATGTTTAGCTAAGGTATTGTACTGGAAGGGTACCCTTCCTGCATAAAATACTAATCCCTAGACAAACTTTACAAATTTTCCCACTTAGGATTTGTGCTATACAGAGCAGCACACATGAAGTTGGAAATGTTTGGAGAAATAAAAGCTTATCTCCAAGTTAACACCAATGTCAATCTGGAATTATTTTTGGGCACAAAGCAATGTCTACTGTTAGTGCAGTAGTGTTAGGCCCATGTCAATATAATTTAATTATCACCAGATAATGTTTTTACTGTTTCCCTGTCAATGATTAGTTCTCTCCGTCTTGGTCCTGCGATGGATCTTGTTTAGTGCCGAGAGGGGTTGGATAGAAGTGTTCCAACAGTCATCCAATGCGGACCAGGAATTGGATAACTGAACCACAAGCTATAAATCAAACTCATATATAGTATTCTGAACAATGCTGTTGAGGTAACAAATTATCACGACAAGCTCAAATCTCGTAAAGAAACGGAGACAAACCAAAATCATACACACAAAAGGGAGATTTACCATGTTTCCATGTAGCGCACTGCAGCAGCCACAAATGCTGCGCTGCGTGAAAAGGAGAGAGGAAGAGAGCGCCCAATTTACTAAAACAAGGCACTCTCTTCCCCTCTCCCTTGCGCCGGTGCTGAAATCAGCTTCTGTGTGCCACGGAGACACCTTTGCTCCATGGTGCAACGGTGTCTCTGGGAGTCTAGAATAGGTTTTGTACTGGAAGGAAATGCTTCCAGTACAAAATACTATGCTTGGACTAACTTGAAGCCTTTTCCCACTTCGTATCTGTGATGTACAGTGCCGCACACATGCAAAGTTGGAAAAGGATGGAGATATTAAAGCATTTCTCCTTCCTTGCACCTACTTTGAAAGGGCGCAGTTTTCTCACGCTAAACCCTGTTTACGTTGTTTAGTAAATTGGGTTTAGCGTGAGAAACCTTGAGTGGTTGCATGGGAATGCCTATGTCCACCCATGGTATGCCCCCATGGCGCTATGTAATGCAAAGCAGTGTTATGAGTTGCTTTGCATTAATTTCCGGTTATTTCCAACTCTGAGGTGGCAAAGTGAGCTAAAGAATGATGATGGATTCAACCCAGATCTGTGATGGGGGGTGAGTGTCTGAAAGGTTTTAGTGCTCCATCCATCATCTCCTTGTTTGTTCACCCTAAGTTGGCAGGGTATGCCCAGTTGTGGGTCCCTTGCTCACTTTGCCACTGGATTCAAGCTAGCCTGGCTGACAGGGGTGTAACACAGGCCCCCGCATCCCCCGCAGTGCGGGGGGGCCCCTGAGCTGCAGGGGGTCCACTCCACCCAGTACTGGGGCCTTAGAGCTCTGGATTAAATCCGGAATGGGGGCGCCTACGTGTACCTTGCAGGGGGGGCCCCTCAGCTTTCGTTAAGCCAGTGCTGGCTGATGAAGGGTGTTACCCAGAAACCGGTCCCAGGATGCTTGTTTCCGGTTCAGGGAAGACATGGCTTTGCAGTTCCGGCTGGACTGTTCCCATAAGGCACATGGTCAAAACTGATTTGCATATAGCTGGGTCTGAAATGAGGTGGCAAAGTGAGCAAAAGAATGATGATCGATTCACCCCAGATCTGTGACTGGGGGTGAGTGTCTGAAAAGTTTCAGCGCTCCGTCCATCATCTCCTTGTGTTTGATGTGAAATAAGATACCAAAGCTCAAGAGTTCAGCAAGGAACATGATATAAGCTATTTCAAACAGTCTCTCAAAATGAAAGAAGCTGCTAGGCGCACAGAGTATGTGTCAGTTCAGGAAAGAATAGCCAGGTGAATCCACTTTGGCAAATTGGGACTGCCAAAAGGAGTTCCGTAAAAAATTATGGAAGTAAGGAATTAGCCAATAGTTTGACCAATGGCCAACAACCGCAGCTGCTGCTATCGAGTTCAAATTTCAGATAATATTATAGTTCTGGGGGTGGCACCTCCTGGAATCACTTCCAACCCACTCAGTCCATTGGTCAGTTTGAATAGGATGGGTGTCAGACGACATAAAGAAGACACAAAATGCGGAGAAATATGTGGGACTATTAACATGTAAAACGTTGGAACAATGCTCCTCTAGCAAAAAAACATAGGCAAGTTCAAGAAAACAGTTTCCCAGGCAGCTGGTTAGGATTATATCAAAATAATTTAACAAAGTTTCTTGTACAGTACATGAGAACCCAGGAAAAAAACACTGTTTCATGTTATTTGTTTTACTGAGGAATTCTCTCACGTACAGTAGATTCAGCGAGTCAAGAAACTTCACATATGCGGGGGGCGTGGCCAAGCCGAGCTGCAAGATGGCCACCGTGTAACGGGGCTCTGCCGGCCGAACGCCGAATCCGTCAGCCCATCCGGACTATGCCTACATTCTTTGCGTAAAAAGCTGCGGCGGGGGCTGCCCAGACGTAGAGGCATCGATTCCTGCCTTCTGGACCGAGATCGGTTGCGGCGATCCGGAGCGGTGTCTCCTTTCTGCCCCGGCGGCTGATCTACTGCCTCCCAGCCGGCGATCCCAGCTACGCAAGTCCCGGGTCGAGGGCCGGGGACCGGAACGCGAGGTGGAGCCGCCGTGGCCGCCGGCGGAGAACGGACTCTACTGCCGCTGGCGCCCTAGGCAACCGGGAGGGATCCCTGGTCGGCGACGATCTCCCTGCCTTCTGGGACTTGAGGGGGCGCGAGCTGGGCTGCCCGGGAGGCTGCGGGTGCTGTGCCGGCCTTGCTGCCTTCGCTGGTTCCCCTGACGGTGGGGCGCGCTTACCTCCTGCCTGTGCCCGGTGCCTGGATATTGGACTGCGGAGCTCCACGACCTGCGGAGTGGGTGCCTGCTGGACGGACGCCCCGACTGCTGGACGCTCGCTGTGTGCCTTTCTGGAGGGCCCGTCCCGGCCGCGGACCCGTGCTCGGGGGGCGCTAAAGACCTGCTGGGCCTAGCTGCACGTGGATGTCCCTGCTGGCGGCGGGGGCGGCGGAGACAGCCAAGAGGAGGAGTGGATTGGGCTTGGGAGACCCGTGAGTTTGGCCGAGGCCGGAGGCCTGTGACGATCCCGTTGAGCCCTCTCCCCCCCCCCCCCCCCGTTGGGACCCTGGTGGGGTGACTCCTTCACTGAGCCATGGGGAAAACAGATGCAAAGCAGAGGAAGCTCCAGTTTGAGAGGCAAATGGCCCAGAACACTGAAACTGTCCCAGCGTCCCAGACGGTGGTCCCTGAGACGCAGCTGGCGCCGACACAGGACGAGGATGTCAAGAGTATGTTTCGCGAGCTTAAGGGCTGCCTAAAGGAGATTGACGGCAAGCTTGACTCCATGGCCCAGTGACTAGACGGAATATCGCATAAGGTCGATCAACATGAGGAGAGGCTGGCGGCGGTGGAGGCGCGGGTTGCTGACTGTGAGGAGAGCAACGGTGATACCCAGGAGAAACTGCTGCGCATGGACAGGGTCCTGGAGGTGATAAAGGGGCGCAACGAGGATTTGGAAGCCCGCTCCCGCAGAAATAACGTGAGAATTATTGGTATTGCGGAATCCACAAATATTGGCAATATGGAGCACTTCGTTGAAGGTATGTTCCGCGACCTGTTTGGGGAGGCCCTGTCGGCCATGTTCCTGGTCGAGCGGGCACATCGCACACTGGGACCGCGCCCGGTGCCGGAAGCGCCGCCGCGCCCGATCCTTGCCCGAGTCCTAAACTATCAGGACAGAGACACGATACTGCGGCTGGCACGTGAAAGAGGTGAGCTCACATTCCAAAATATGGCCATATCCTTATTTCCCGATTTCACTCAGGCTGTGCAAGCCGCGAGGCGTGAATTCCTACCGGCTAAAAAGATCTTCCAGAAAGTGGGGACAAAATATGCAATGCTATATCCTGCCAAGTTGCGGATCCACCATAAGGGGAAACCAATGGTCTTCACGGCGGCATCGGAGGCGCTCAAATTTGCGCGGCAGGCGGAGCGGACGCTGCAAGACAAGCGAGACGGGCAGGGGACTCCCCCGCAAGACCAGCTAAGTGACATTGAATAAGCTGAACATCACTATATGCCCTCGTAGGCCTGAAACACATTGGGACGCCAGACAGCTTGATTGTACAGTATACCACTTGTTGATGCATTAGGGGGATCCTGAGTCTATAGCATACAGGGGTTGCCGAGGGGAGCGGCGGGGGACAGTTGTACTCGCTTCGGGGACTATTCCTGATCATTGGCAGAGTATTGTGAAGGGGGAGATGTTGGGCTTACCCCGCCACAGGCAGACAGTCTACGTGCATGTAGGGCAGAATTGTTCGGCCACCCTGTCGCCTTTTAGGCAGGGGAGAGTGCCGGTGACCCCACGCCCTCGCAGGGATGATTCCCGTAATATCACTGATGCAAAGTTGTTGTTGGGTTGGGTGGTGGGGGGGAAATGTGTCTCAACCTGATTGGGGGGTTGGAGTAGGTGGAGGGGGGATTTGGTTAATGTTGAATGGTTTTCTTACACTGCACTATTTTACTGCACCACTACAGGGTGATGTGGCCCTGCCACTGGCCGCTGCCATGTTATTATTGCTTATGAGACATACTGCGCGAGAGTTTTCCCTGTGGGCCCCGAGCGCGATGCCGCTGATGACCACACTGCTGCGTAGGACCAATATACACATACCTGACCGCGCTGCGTTGTCTCACATGGAATATTCGAGGTCTGAATGACCATCGCAAGATAAGATTGACCCATGCACATCTGACACGACACCAGATTGACATCTGTTTCCTACAGGAAACGCATTTGCCCCAGGTAGCCGGGGTGAGGCTTAGACATGCTAGATGGGGCGAAATACACACATCTGGCTGCTCCAGCTACTCCCGGGGAGTGGCTATTTTAATTCGGCGAGGCCTACCCTGGCAAACATTTCGGGTGCATGCCGACACTGAGGGGCGCTACATAATATTGCAGGGGAAGCTATTTCACATGCAGATGACACTAGTTAACACATATGGCCCCAACACGGACGACCCTGATTTTTTCCGGCACGTATGGCACAAGGCGCAGTCGCTAGGAGAGGGTGCGTGCATGTGGGGCGGAGACTTCAATGCGGTGCTCTCGCAGGAATTGTACAGGGAGGGGGCTGCTCGCGTGCATCACCCGCGTGCGGCGGATCTCCTCCGTGGCCTCATGACGGACTATCATTTATTAGACTCGTGGCGAGTACTGCATCCCGCGATTCGGGAGGGCACCTGCTTCACCCCACACAGAGGAGCCTGGTCCAGATTAGATTTTTGGCTCTTAACCCCACAGGTGCATGCATGGGTGTCCGATGTTACGCACAAGGCACGCACCCTCTCCGACCACTCGCCAGTGGAACTGCTACTCAACGTACCAAAGCCATATGTGACGCCCTTCGCGTGGCGCTTGCCAGCACAGGCCCTATCCGATCCGGTGTTTCGGGAAGACATATACCAACACGTGACGGAATATTTTGAGCAGAACACTGGCTCTGTTGCGTCGGAAGGCACCCTGTGGGACGCTTTCAAGGTGGTGATCAGAGGTCACTGCATTGCTGGACAGGCCACAGTACTGAAGGCCATAAGGGGAGCGCTAAAGCGGCTGGAAGACAGCCTACATGCTCTGGAGGTCCAGTACTGCTCGGACCTCTCGGCGACATCTTTGGCGGAAACACGCACCAAACTCACGGAATACCAGGCTGAAGCAGATAGGGAGCTTAAGTTTCTGACCAAGCATGCTGTGGCCCGCTGGTATGGTGAAGGTGACCACCCGGGCAGAACGCTTGCTCTCCTGCTGCGGTCGCAAAGACCATCCCCCTTCATCTCCTCAGTGGCGACACCGGAAGGTGGACATGCGTATACTCCTCCAGAAATTCTAGATACGTTTCGGACTTTTTATAAAGAATTGTACCGTACCCGGGGAGCGCCACCGCTGGCGGAGCTATCAAGCTACTTTGATACGATCCAGCTCATCTGGTTCAATGCACACCAAAAGGGATACTTCGATCGCCCCTTCGAGGTAGAAGACGTTAAGGATGCAATAGGCTCATTGGCAGCCAGAAAGGCGCCAGGACCGGATGGCTTACCGGCACAGTTCTATAAGGAATATGCGGAACTGCTGGCCCCCAGACTACTGGCAGTATATGCTGAGGCAGTTGAGGCAGGTATACTCCCGGAGTCGATGAGAGAGGCGGTCATCATTGCCCTCTTGAAACCGGACAAGGATGCCCAACACTGCGACTCATATAGGCCGCTGTCCTTAATCAATACTGATGCAAAGATCTTCGCGAAAATGCTAGCAACGCGGTTACAACCGGTGCTGCCACTTATGATACGCCCCGATCAGTCGGGCTTTGTGCCGGGCCGCTCGACATCTCACAACCTTCGAACCTTATTTGGGGTGCTACACTATTTGGCCCCGCATGTGAGGGCCGTAGCGGTGCTGTTGGACGCCACAAAAGCGTTCGACTCCCTGGAATGGGGATTCCTGTTTCCCTTGCTGCAGCGAATGGGTATGAGTGAGGCATTTATTGGCTATATTAGATTGCTGTATACCAACATCACTGCTCGGGTTAGAGTGAACGGGCTTATCTCTGCGCCCTTTGCCATTGGGAGAGGTACGAGGCAGGGCTGACCCTTATCGCCATCGCTACAGAACCCTTGGCAGCCCGCATCAGACAGCATCATGCAGACAGGGGCATTGGTTTTTCATCGAGGGCGCTGACCATCTCCCTGTACGTGGACGATATTACTCTATATATGATCGACCCGCAGGAAAGCCTTTCGCCCATGACCAGAGAATTGATAGAGTATGGCTTGCTATCGGGAGTAAACATAAATTGGGAGAAGTCGGTTATTCTACCTCTGACGGCCGGGACGACTCGCTTTACCCCAGACTGCCCTCTGAAGTGGGCTGACGGGCCGGTGCGGTACCTGGGGGTCTGGATAAGCACGGACATACAGCAACTATGGTCGGAGAATTATGGGCGGGCACTGGGTTGGGTTGAGGAGCGGGTCGGTCGCTGGAAGCATTTGCCCCTTTTGCTGGCGGGCAGGATTGCGGTGGCCAAAATGGTCATCCTGCCGAAGTTCTTATATTTATTTGGGAACATCCCGCTGCCCCTGACTGCTAGTTTTCTGCGCCAAGTGCGCTCGCAGATGGTGGAGCTGGCGTGGGGGGGTAAGCAGCCGAGGGTGGCATGGGAGACCCTCACTCTCCCGCAGCGGCAAGGAGGCTTGGCGGCACCGGATTTCCCACTTTATGCCTACTGTGCACAGGCACAATTTTTGCACTACTGGGTACACCCCACACCGTTTCAGCCACATGTGGCGATAGAGACGGATAGAGCGGCACCGTTGCCGCTCGCCGTGGCTGTTTATGCGCCGCACAAGCGGAGATGCACCGACATCGACCCGGTGCACGCACTTAAATGGGCCTGGGATGGGCTAAGGTGCAGGGCCGGACTGGACCTCCTCTATACCAGATCGATGCCTCTACAAGATAACCCGATGTGGCCCCCGCTGCAAAATATGCGCACTGGGGAGCGAGCTGCGGCGCGCTGCCTTCGCACGGGGGGAGATTTATTCCCGGGAGATTCCTTCCTCACGCCGGAGCAGATGTGTGGTGAGGAAGCTCCGACGCTGCTGGACACACTACTTTACTACCAGCTACGCCACACATGTCAAAAACTGTTTCCTACATTTCCGGCACCTCCGCCGGATCTACTTGCCCTGGAGAACGTGCTAACGGTGGAATCGGGACGCAAGCTCATATCCCGATTGTACCAGCGTATGCAATACAGCCATCCCGTAGCGATCCCGGCGGCGCGTGAGTTGTGGTCCGCGGAATTGGGTACCGACATCTCTGATGAACACTGGGATCTCTGTTGTAAGCTCCTGGATATCTTATCCCCCAACTACAGACTTCGCCTGATACATTTCAAATATATCCATATGGTATATCGCACCCCTCACCGGCTACACCGCATGGGTTTGAGAGATACAGATAATTGCTGGCGCTGTCACGCATGCGGGGCTACTTTCTTGCATATGGCGTGGGACTGCCCCCCGCTGGCGTCCTTCTGGGCCAGAGTGATGGAAATAGTAGGTACAATCACCGGCCTGCTGATCCCGTGTACACCGCAGGCTGCACTGCTAGGTATCTTGCCTATGGTCAAACCCAAGCACCGGAAGTTGCCAGCGATGCTCATTTTACTGGCCAAACGCCAAATTGCGATGCACTGCGGGGTGGCTACGTCGCCTAGTATTAGGGACTGGGTAAAAAGCGTAGTATATTGCCAGTCGCAGCTCGCTCTCTATTGGGAGCTACTGCCGGTGCGCTCCAGGCCGAAGGATATCTGGGAGCCCTTCACACACTGGTTGGCGCAAACCACGCTCCATGCGCTGTAATTTAAATGCTCATTCTTGAGACTGTCGGGAGATGGATGCAGTTCAGGTTGCATATGGGGCACGTTGGTCTACACAGATGGTTTTTGAGACTGCACGAAAGGGGGGGGGGGTGGGTGGATGGATGGGTCGGGCGCATGTGGTTCAGACATATTGAGGGGGAGCGGATCTACCGTATTGCTGGCGGTGGGTTGGTGGGGGGCTGTATCGCCAATAACATGTCATGTATACACGGCAGTGAGTTGAATTGTTTTTTGTTGCTAAAAAATGCAAATAAAAAGAATTTAAAAAAAAAAAAAAAAAAACTTCACATATGCAGTTTGGCCTATAATAAATTGTGCTAATATAACGTGAAATATATAGAATTATCAAGCATACATTCATATGAAATATGAGGATGTTAAGATTCTAGTATGACTTTAATGCACTTGAAATCATTTAGTATGGTTACAAATAACGTGTCAGTATGACTGCTTTCTGCCGTTTGAATGTAGCAATGCATAAACATATTTTAAAATACATCTTTGGTAATTCATTATGGATGCATAGCATTAGTACCTATACGAAATACAGTCTATGAAAGTTTCATGAAAGCAACATTAATAATACATGTATGACACCTACTTTTCTTTTGTAATTTCGGTGCACACCTTTACACACAGATATGATAGATTTTAGTAAAATTCATCATAATACTTTGTTAAATTCCCATTAGTTATTCACACGCAAATAAAAATAAAGCATGATTAAAAATTACCTCCATAACATAAAAATTCACCACTTATACATTTCTAGTACACATTAATAAAATACAGTTATTTGTTCACTAGAATATTGCAATCTATATTATTTATACGAATGATATCATCTAAGCGACACTTTTTTGGCATGCTTTTACAATGCAGTAACTAAAATTCTCTTGTTCTTGAACGTGTAGTTGGTGCACTTTTATTAATTTTCTCTCAGAAAGTGTCATATTCGGTATTCTCAAGGTCACTAAAGTTTAAATGTAATTTCCTCCCCATCATTAGTACTTAGAGCATTGCATCAAAACCCATGGGTGACTGAATGGGAATGTCCGGTATTACCCAAGGAATGACCCATTAACATAAAGTAATGCAAAGCAGCGCAAAGGGCTGCTTTGCTTAACTTTCAGGCAACTTCGCCGCACGAAACACGTTTTGTGCAGGAAAGTAAATTCCAAATAATTATCAGCTTGTGTCACTTTTGTGATGCAAACCGCGAGTGAAATATTAGGACAAATGCCCTTTAGTATACTGAAATAAGACCTAAAAACCATTGACTATATGGTGACCGTGAAATTACATAATCATCTGGCATTTGACCTCTAGGGCAGCACGTGCCATCTGATAAAACTCCTGCTACATGGGCATTACTCTATAAATATCATATAATTTGGATTTAAAGGTGTCATATGTACACTTTAATAGGTTAGCTGTAATTGTGGGCAAACATTTTGGACAGTTGTTCCAAGTTCAAATAGAAAAAGCAAGAGTGAAGAAAATAGGTTTCATACTGCAACTAAAAATATAACACAAACTTATATTATACATGCACATGCTTTATATTGTGCAGCAGGATGAAGAGACCAGGGCCCATATTTATCAAGGTTTTGTGTTGCCTTTGTAAGGTGGCTTGCTGCATTGCAGGAAATATTGAGAAATATGGGCCCTGGTTTTGAAAAGCATGCTGTGCATAAAAAACATAAATTTCTATCTTCTCTTGAAAAAATGCAACACATAACACATTTGCCTCATATAGTTACTTAAGTTCAAAAACAACACTGGAGACATTAAATTGACATTGCCTGCACTCAGTATCCATGTTTTAAAGTTTGTTATATTGCTTGTCTGGAACTTAAAATAATGTTTAGCAAGAGACTATTCAGTTCTTCTGGATGACCACCTCTGGTTCACATCTCATTGTCCCTTTTCCAGTCTAAGCTTCCTTATGGCTCAAGTGGTCAACTACCTGGTTTTAAGGACAACTCAAGCAAAGGTAAAGAAAGGGAGGAAACTTGCTTCACACACACTGAGGCTGGATCTCTCTGTGAAACAAAGACAGTTCTCTGTTTCTTTTCTGCAATGCAAACTCTTGCAGTAAATTGTATCCCTGAAATTGCAACAAGGAACACATAACCGTGGTGCTAAAAAAGTGTAAATCATAAAATCTTTAAACAAAACAACTTAAAATACGTGCGGTACCACCACAGCAATTGCAAGCAAAAAGCTTGTGATCTGGGTAGTGAATAAGTATAGAATTTAGAACAGAAATAACATAGCCCAACAGTGCAGGGGGCCACAACTAGAACGAGCTCATTAGAGCCTGGGTAGGTGATGACAGCCCCTCTTGACCTTAAAACAGAGTCTCGCCTGCAGCTAACAGAGTAAATGCCATGACAGAATGCCCAGTCCGGCATTGTTTTTGTTGCTCTAAGAAAGGAACATAGTATCCCATTCTTGAAATGACCTTGGTGAACTTGAAAACTAAAGATCCACTTTCTATTCCTTATGAAGCTTCTGGATAAAGAAGTGGCCTTTAAAATGCAGGAACAAATGAATGAATGAATGAATGGGTTATTTGTAGAGCGCAACTGTCACTCATAAAAGAGCTTCCTGGTGCTCTGCTTAGAGTAGTATGGGCTCCCGGGAGAAGAGGAAAAAGTCAAATTAATGACATACAGAAGGATTTGGGGATCTGAATTAGCCAGGTTTTAAGTTCTTTTCAAACAATGCTTCAGATTCGATGGTGCGCATATTGTTGGGAAGTAAGTTCCAGGCTTCAGAGCCTAGAACTGTGAAAGGCTTTCCACCTCGGGACTTTAATCGAAACGAGGGGGGGTGGAGGGGGTTTCAAGAGAATCTCAAAAGAAGATCTCAAAGTTTCTTGGGGCAGATAAGTGCGAAATCGGTCATTGTGTTATTTTGGCCTGGATCATCGATGAATCCCTTCTACAAAGAATTCTGTCCAGTTCAAGTGATGTGTCAGTGCTGAAACAGCTACCATCCAAGTGGTAGATAACACGCAATTAAACGGACAAGGGTTTTCCTGCTGTTGAGTCTCTCAGCAGTCATCTGCATGGCTAAACACCATGATCACGGGAACGTCCCAACATCCCATCCTACATGGAACTCAATGTCACCAGGCCTCACTGGTGCACCTCTAAGGTTTCTGACCACCAACAAGATATTCAAATGGCCACATATAGAAGCTAAAGTGAGCTGAAGGATTCTACAAGGCTCAGACATCTCTTCCGTGTTGATGAAAATATACATGGATCCAGTGGAAGCCTCCTGGCCAACCACTGAATCAAACTGCACCAATACACGTATGATAGCTAGCATTATATGAAACTCTCTAGCCTACTTTATCCTCACTGAAAACAGCAACCACAGATGACTCAGCATTTGTCTGGCTGGCAGACATGAAATTAGATTGCCAATTCCCTCCCTTCCATCATGGCAGGCAACCTATCCTCATCGGCTTTTGAGGACCAGTACATCTATACCCATGGAGGTCCTTGGTTCTACCATATTAGAGTCTGGAGGCGCTTCATTGACGATGTCCTTCTGGTATGGAAGGGGGACAGAGAATCACTAGACAATTTTCTGTCCCAGCCCAATAGAAGGACTCCCCTACTCCTTTTTATTTCAACTGTCACTAAGGAGAGCCTACCGTTCTTGGACCTCACCATTTTTCCAGAAGGTGGACTGCACACTAGAATGTCCCATAAGTCAACGGATAGGAACAGTTTGCTTTCTTTCAAAAGCTTTCACCCCAAGTCCCTTAGGGAGAATCTCCCTGTGGGACAGTTTTTGCGCGCAATTGCTCTAGTTTAGCAGATTATGGGTCGGAAGCAGATTCCCTACAAAAGAAACTCCTACAAAGGAATTATCCTCCACGGATTGTTAAAAGGGCCAGAAAAAGAGCGAGCAACTGTCACCGGGATGCACTCCTTGAGCCAAACGACAAACCATCTACTGAAAGAACATTATGTGTTACAACATTTAACACAGCTTCTAGCAAGATCAAAAAAATCATTCTACGCAATTGGAAGATCTTAAATTCCAATGGGCTTTCATTTGAGAAACCCCTGTTCTCATTTAAGAGTAGCCAGAGTATTAAAGATATTCTGGTGCATACAAGACCGAGAAATACCAGAATGAGACAAGAGGGCACAGAGGGAGAAAGACTGACCTGGTCCCTTCCCCCAGTGACTGGTCACACAAGATGTGGCTTGTGTGATGTGTGCCATTTGACAGCCAACACTAAATCAATAGACGTTGGTCTGACCCATCCGTGGAAACAGCGGAGACATACAAATTGTAATTCTTCCTATGTAATTTATATGTTGAAATGCCCCTGCGATGTAGTGTACCTGGGAATAACTACCAGACGGGTCAAAACAAAAATCAAGGAGCACAGATCTACGTTTAGATGCCAACAGACTGTGAGTAGACTGACAAACCATTTAAGAGAGAAGAATCACTCGGCTGAGGATTTCTTCTGGACGGTTATTGATAAACCCAATATCAATATGAGTTGGGGTAATCCAGAAAGAGCCCTGTTTGTACAAGAGCAAAAGAGGATTACAGGGTTTGTAGTTTTTCCAGGGGACTGAATGATGATATCCCCTGGAATAGTCTTCACAATCCTTAAATTAAATTTGAATCTTCTCCGGCAGTTGGGGTGAATGAATTTTAGTGGGGTACCCCCTTCAGAAATACCCGTTTAACGAGTAAGAACTTGGGTTATTTACAGTGGAGGTATTCAGTCTTTAATTATAAATTTTTCAATTTTCAACTTGAAATGGAACAACCCCACCCAAGCAAAACAACAACCCCCCTCCCAATTTTACCCCCTCCTGACTTATTCCAATATATTTTCTATCTCTCCTCCCTTTGACCAACCCTCCCCTCATAGCCCCCCAGCAAACTTCTTGTTTATTAAATCTTCCCCTCTTTTGCCTGTTAGTCACTCACTGCCACGCGATCGGCCCCGCCTGTGCCCCTCCACCTCCCACTCAAGAGAACACGTCCTGGGATTAGTGGGATAGTTTACCGTTGTTTAAAGAGCGGCAGACGAAACCAGTTCTGTGAATCTAGAATGACTACTCGAACGAGCGTTCTAGTTGTTTGGGCCTTCTGGGTGACGCCGGTCACGTGGTTCAGTACGCTACGAGGGGTGGAGTCAGCCCCTTTCAAGAGGGACCCGGGCTACACTGCTAAAATGTTCTACGGGGCGTACAGGGAGAGACAAACTTTGTCGGGTGACAGCTGACCTCAAAAGCAGTAAGCTGGTTCAGAGAGTGTGAGGGAGCGAGGGTAAGGGAAATAGGGGGTGCAGTTAAAGTTGGGGAATCAACAGGCCCGTAACTGCGGAAAGCCGTACCTTTACAAATTTTTTAAAAAACGGCAATTTAACGTAGCACTTTCAAAATCGCCATAAATTCAATTAGGCTCCGGGAAGTGGGGGTCTGCTTACACTCATTGTGACACGTAGATAGGAGGATAGAAGCTATCCGGATCGAGGTGTCTCTCTTCTGGAGTGTTTGTGTTAATGTACTTTACCAACTCACACACATGGGGTTTTTTACCTTCAGGAAGTGCGTAGCTGCGATAAGCCGTGGCTTCACTAAATTTAATAACGGCTTTTTTGAAGCAGCGCCTAATCAACAGGCTTTACTTCAATCAGACTCCGGGAAGCGGGGTCCTGTTTACATGCATTGGGACACGTAAAATGGAGAAAGGAGTTATCCGGATGGAGGTTCTCTCCCTTTTTCAGTGGTAGTGTTGAGGTCATTGACCACCTCGCACATATGGGTTTTAACCTTCTTTTATTTCTCTTTCTGTGCTAACAGGGAGCTGTTCTCACTCCCCTGCCAGTTCGAGTTTAAAAATGTAATAAACTCGGTAAGCATTATGAGTAACAGGTACCGGTTGAACGTGGTGTACCTGAGCTTTCGATGTCCACGCATTGTAATTTCTGAAAAATTGAGAGTGAGCAATGCAATAATCTGGGATTGCAACTAAGTGCTTGTATTTTTTGCATACACGATTGAGTGAGACTAATTTGAGAGTCAAACTGTGGGGCAGCCCCCTTGAATGAGTTTGTGTGGGTGTGCCCATGTATCACAGTTGGGTGGTATGAGGGTGTGGTGTTGATGCACTGCAATTTTTACTACTTGTTGTACGAAGGGCACTACACATAACACTTCACTTGTTCTATGTTTTGATCACCCTACAGGTTCCTCTCCAAGAGCGAGGGGCTCCACTACTTTTTCAACCGAGCACTGACTCGGTAAGGTGACATCCCCTTTACTTCTGGATTTAAAGGAGGGAGGGTGAGCACCTAGGGATCACAGTGTTGAGAGTCCTGAGAAAAGCCGGGGTATTAGTTTTGCCAGCTGAAACATGTCGACGCTTTTGCAGAGTGGAGGGATTGGCGTCTCATAATAAGCTCCCCAACCCAGCATCCACATTTTTTGTTTTAAACCTGGACAGGGTACCTAATAGTAAAATTATGACAAGGACTCCCTGATACCAGTTTTATATCACTTTCTCTGCACTTTCTTCTCACCTGTGATCTTACACTGTATGTTGTATTGTCTTTCCCCTCCCTATTGCTCCACCTCCAGCGTTTGGTTGGTGCAGAGGTGTGTTAGCAGCCCTATGATGAAGCATGACACAGCTTGCTGTGTGTGAGGGCAGTTTTACTAATTTGGTGCATTTCCCCTACACTCATCCACCTTCACGTAGTGTTATTATCCCTCTTCTATTTGTGAGATAAAATTACTGAACGGGAGGTCGAAGAGGGATCTTTATCCTCTCACCCCTCATTTTCTTGTGTGTTTTTGAACCTCTCCTCATCATCAATAAAACTTGTATTTTAGTGAGAGAGGCAGATTGGTATCAGCTGCCCTTCTACAGAAAATATGATGAAGTTAATATGAGGCTTCATAACCACAGCTAAGTGTCTGGTATGCTGAACAAAGACCCTGCTAACCGGCATCTACAACTAGATACTAGCCCCACTGAAAAGCATTGTACATGCAGCAGCCCACCTCACCAAAGTTCTAAAACAAATAGCAACCATATCTCTACTAAATGAGCTAAACTGGCAACCAAATTTATCATGGATCATATTCAAGACCAGCTACATCATATACAAGGTTAATGTGATGAATGAACAATCCTGCCTGGCAGAAAGGGATAACATTTGGGAGACCCCAGCAGCACAAAAGCCAAGATATCCACAGTAGACCAAAACTAAGAATGCTCTTTTCCAACCACGTCCTTAGGATTTCCAGAGACTCTGCAACCTTTTAAAGGTGTAGCTATTGCCTACTTCTTCTGGCCTGAGTGGCCATTATTTAGCTGACAATAACTCCAGTTTTATAGTTACAACCAAATATAACTCCATACCTCTACCCTCCCCAGTGCTTAATGTGCAAAACAATAAGTGCCGGCGCCCAAAGTTTCTCTCAGAAGCCCATCGCAGGCACTAGCAAATGTCCAGGTGCAGTATACCAAGGCTACATAATCTTGAGTCCACCTCATGCCGCTTTCATTCATGATAGACTCTCTCTTCTCCTTTATCTCACTAGTGCTGGTTCCTTTTCTTCCCAGCTTCCTTTCTTTGTTTTTGTTGAGGAAAAATAAGTGCAGGTCCCCAAAAATAAGTGACGGCAGACCCCACCTGCAACCACCCACTAAACTTAAGTACTGCCCTTACCCCTTCCTCTTTTCAATCATGAAACTCTCCCTGCTCTCTTGTAAAGTCCTGCTTTGTTTCCCAATTCGGTTTGTTCTCTGCAAGTGACAATACATAATACATCCTCTTGTCAATTAAATATTTTGACCATATCGGTTTATTATATTGCCGCACTTAGATTCTGACAATCAATTTCTCATTACCCGCTCATGGTTGTTTCCTCTTTCCTGTGGTAATTGAACTTAAGCTATCTTTTGCCCTATTTTCATCAATTTCTCGATGAATATTAATCACCTCTTCCATCAATTGTTTTACTAATGGTCCTTTTAGTGTGCATTAATTGCAATTACAACACATAATTATGCTTTGAAATGCATTAATCATGGAGAAAATGAATCGATGATAAGAGGAGTCTGGCAATAAGTAATGCTGGTGTGCGGTACTGAATTAGAGCAAAAATAAAACACAATTACAAAGAATCCGAATCAGAGTAGTTGTGAACATGAACTTTGCAAGAAAAAGAGCAGAAATCAAGTAAAATTAAGTACGTAAAAGATTATATGTGCATCAGAGCAAAATAGATTAGAGAAAACATTTACTTTAAGTCAAGAAAATATACAAAAGAAAATGCAAATAATATAGGACATTGAAAACAAGTATGGTGCATACTGCAGGAGAGTGGAGCTTTTCAGCAGAGCAGCATCCATTATGCGAGAATGAAAGGTTATGGCAGAAATGGTGCAGCCCTACCAGTCGCGACTGGCATGACTCATGTGGGGGGGCCTTAATTAAAAAAATTAAATAAACTTACCTTCCATGGTCCCGCATCAACTCAGCTCCTGACCTGCTCCCCTGCCACCGGCAGGAACAGGAAGCAGGCAGCCTTCCCCCCCTCCCCTAAGCCAATGGCAGCGTTGTGATTGGTCGGGACAGCGTCCAGCCAGGCACCTATGGGGAGGCCATTTTCTTAATGTATATGCAGCCTACATGGAGAAAGAGCAGAGTGCGCATGACTGGTTTGGGCGGCCCCAGAGGGCCGACCAAACAGTCAGTGCCCTCAGCAGTGGGCAAGCCACTCCTCCCCTGCCCTAGAGCAGATGCACCCGCCCCCAACCAAGCCCATCTGCTTTCTCGCAGTGCGGGAAACAGAAACATAAAATGGTAGTTATTACAATTTTATGTTTCTACTTCCCTCACTGCGAGAAAGCTGAGGGGCGACGCTCCTCCATCCCAGTGGAGGAGCTGCCCCTGCCACAAACTTTGTTGCAGGATAACAATCTCCAACCATAGAGTGTTGTCTTATGCTTCTTTATAGACTGCTGATATAAACCGTGAATTTTGTACTTGTACCTGTTCCGAGCTTGGATTATTCTTCCGTGCAAAACACTTGTGTGACTTTGTGTGGCATTGCTTTCCAGTAGTAAATCGTTTTATGTGAATAGTGTGCAGATTTAGCAGAGGTGTCGCCCTGAAACCACACAATGGAAAAAAAACAACACGATAAGACCCATGCACTAAGTAATTACACAAGTTTCCATAAGGAGCAAAATGTTAGTAAATCTGGCCCACCTATATCCTCCATACAACATAAATAACTGACCACCATTGCACAGAAACAAATAAGCCTTATTATGAGTTTGGCGGTCCGACTCACCAACGTGGTGGTGGATTCGGCACCCTAATTCAAGTAAGGTGGCCGGACCACCATGGGACCGCTTCGGCCGCCAGGGATCCGCAATCCCGGGTGGTCTTGCAGCAGTCCAAGGCCCCTAATATGCTGCGGCACCGCCAGGTATATTAGGAGTTTTCTCACGCCATAGTTTAAATGTCTCTGTGCCAGGGGATGCATGGATAGGGGCATATGGTGTGCCCCCTGTATGCAAGCACCCCCAGTTCCTTCAGGGCATGGACTTGACAGTGCATGCCCTGCAGGAGCAGCCTTTTACTGTCCCATTGCAGTACCATTTTTCATAGTCACCCTAGTGAGACCGCCAAAGAACTGCCAGCCAGAGACAAAAAAGTCGTAATCTGACTGGCAGTTTCTTATGGCTTTGGCAGTCTTTGAGTGGGGCTGCGGTGTGGCGGCCCTGATCCAAGACCACCAAAGTCATAATAAGACCCTATCTTTCTGCCAAGAAAGATCTCACATACTTGGTGTGCATAGGATGGTTTGCTCTTAAAAAAACAAGCATTTTCAATGCAATAGGTCTCGTATTTACGCGAATTTAAGCTATTGGCTTTGTAAATGACAAAGCCTTTTATTTAGGTTTTAAAAACCAAAACATAAATAAAAGGCATCATCATTTTCTTTGCCAATACCTCAGACTCGCGTACATGCGAGACCTATTGCATTGCAAATGCTTGTAATTATTTACTTCTCTTTCCTATTTCCATGCATTGTGCTATTTTAAGATGTTTCTCAGCAGAAGGAGTGAAGGTGTTGGGCGCTCAGAATGTAAAGTTAACAGTGAAGCAGGGAGCATCACGGAAGAAGTGAGTGACAGCTATGAGAAAAAACACCAGATACCTGGATGCTGAATAGTAAATAAGTGACAACAGACTAAGTCCCACTTATTTAGTATTAAATTTCCCTGCAAACAATGCTCGTCCCTTCGAAGTAGTGGTTTCTGGGGTATCAGCGCAAGAGTCGCGCAGCAGGAAGCAGTCATCTGGAGCAGAACAGGGTCTTGAACACTCCGTGCCACCAAGCTTCTGCTGCTGCAGTAGTCAGTCACTGTGGAGAAAATAATAACAAGCATCGGCAAAGCCAATACCTATTCTGAGCCCTGACTAATGCATTTTTTAAAAAGCGCGAGGCAGTCAAGAAACAAAGCCAAAAACGGTTGCTTTCTGTACATAATGCATCCATAATGATTCAGTTAACTTTTGAGATGTAAACTAGAGCCTCAATAATGGCAAAACAAGCACTTTCGAGGAGGTGGAATAATACACCCAACAACCAATAACATGAGGTGACAGAAACATAGGGGCAGATTTATAAGCGCCTTGCGCCACTTTTACGCCGCCGTTGCGTCACTTTTGTGATGCAGCGGCGGCACAAAACCAGCGCCAGGCTGCGGGGTATTTACAACGTGACGCATCTGAGAGATGCGTCACGTTGTAAAGCCCTGCGCCAGAAGTAGGCATTCCAGCGCAGGGGGGGGGGGTGTTCCGTCGCAGGAACGCCTCCTAAAAGTGGCTGAGTGAAATCTACAAGATTTCACTCAGTAACTTTTGAGCCCATGCTGCGTCAAAACCCTGCGCCTGCTTAAGGATTGACGCAGCATTGTGGAGATAGGGCACCCCAGAGCCTTGCTAGAGCTGCGTCGCGCTTGCGACGCAACTCCAGCAATGTGCCGCCTTTACGGCACAGATGCGTCACGCATCTGCCCGTTTTTGCCCCATGGTGCGCCGCATTGCAAATGCGGCGCATCCATGGTGGCGGAGCCGTGACGCAAAATAACTGGCGCATCCCTGCTGATATGCAGGGATGCGCCAGTTATTGTAAATCTGCCCCATAGTCCTCTGGGTAGAGCCAAAAGCCCACGCTGTATGTATTTTAATGTTACAGTAAATGATAGGTTAGACAGACAGCTCTACTGCTGCTCTCTGGGGCCACAGAGAATGATTACGTCAGTGACACTCCACTGTCCTTGGGGTGCTGATTCTAAAGGTACCTGTAGCAAGGTTGAAAATAAATAAACAAGCTCATTGATATACCATTTTTTTACTAATGTGGGGGAAGTCAACATGGACACATTGTTTTATCCAATTTTGAATATTGTTTTTCAATTTGATTATTTTTCTTAAAGTGACGTTATAGAGGTTTTAATATGGATAAAGACACACACAGAAAGAAGTTTACCAGTTGCAGGGGTGAGCCCTCGGCCGTTCCGAGGGTTAAAGATCGGGACGTTAACCACATCTCGTGGGTGTTTACGATAAAGTTTTCATCGTTGTAGCTTGTCTATCTGGTCTAACAGAAAGAGGGCGTGGCGGGTTGATTTATCAGAACCCGCTTCCCCATGGCCCCCCAGCGCAGCCTGGTGCCTCAAAGAGGCCGCTATTCCGGTAACACAAGCCAGTCAGTTCAGAGACGCGTGCAACTCCCTGCGCCCGACCTCAAAGTTCGAACAGAGAAACCTCCTGTCCTGCAGCACAACATCAGATTCCTTGCATTTTTGTGGCTGGAAAAACAACATTCTCCTGCTGCTTATCTCTTGGTAGCCGTACCCAAAGTTTATTTTAAAGGACTTTTTTCGTAATGGTGCCCTACTGTGCCCGCTCCCGAAAATAACGTGATGCGAGTAACTTTTCAAAACTAGCAACCGCCTTCCTGGTGATAACAAGCTGTAGCCATTGCGCAAAGGCAGCCACTTGTTTAGATTTTCATCGCGCTTTCACTTTATAATAGCTTCCGCCCCACACTGCACTCGTGGGGTGGGGAGGCAGCTATTGTTAAAGTGAAAGCGTGATGCAAAAATAAACATGCAGCTGCTTTTGCCAAAGCTCAATGAAAAAAAAAGTGCACACCAACTAATCGAAGGAGACAGTATAACGCCGCAAGTAAAAGATCCAGTCCTTCTGGGCGTCCCAAAAGTAGACAGGACGGTAACAAGGAGGGACTAAGAAGCCTCATTATCAATCGGAAGCCAGCATTTACCATGGACGATGATGCCAGCCAATGAAAAATATGGGCAGGGCTTCCACACCACATCTAAATAAATACCCTAATACAGCATGCCTTGCAAAGCACGCAACACTTTGCGCTGCAACGCTAGGCATGACCTAAAAAAGGATTTATGTTGGGATGATTGATTTTTTTTATAGCAGCAGACAGTCTGAGATTAGCAATGTCTGCTGGCACCAGTCTCCTCTGGTCTCCTTGCTGCATGTTCTAGTTATGGGAAACTGCTCAGGCCATATACAACTTTATAGGACCTCCACTATGAATGCAGTGGTTGTTCATGTCGAAAATCAGTCACTGATATTCACTCAGGGTAAACCCAGGTCTCTGAGAGATAGCAATGGAAGAGTCACTGCATGGAAAAATAAAATGCATTCTACAATCGTCAGAGAACAGTGATGGACGTGAACCTTCCATATTGCTGTGAATATTCTGACTACTCTTTAAGCTATGCAGATGAGAGTCCTCCACTATGGCAGTCACGTCTGTGTGTCATCAGCATAGCTCAGTATGGCCCCTTGCTATCCATTCATCAGTAATCTCAGTCAATGAACCAGTAGCCCGGCTTCCTATAGGAACAGCTCTGCATAGAATTGGAGAATAGACGGTCCTGAGCAGGATCTTCGCTGAAGGCTTTTGTAAAGCCAACACCTGCTGGTCACACACAATCCACAAATTGCTGCCTCCTCTTTAGAGTGGTATAATGAGATCCTGAAGAAAAAGTAAACCAGAAAAGTCTGACCTTTCATAAAGTTTCTCAATACAGCATTCATTAGTTCAGCTTAAGAACGGACTTTCTAGCTATTTTATGCTAGGTTTGTACTCCCTATAGTTCATAGTACCGTGTTTGGCTTCTTGGTGGTAGTCTATTGTTTATTTTCATAGGTTGAAAAAATGCAGGAAAAATTGACGAAACAGGCTGTCTTGTTCAATGTTCAAAAAGGAAACATATAAAAACATTTCGCTTTGATAAACCATTGTTGTGCATTACTGGTAAAAAGTAGAAAACATGAAGACCACTGGGGCACATGCAAAGGCAAAAGGGAAAACCCCTCAAGGTAGAGGGGTTGGTGAGCATGTGAAGGAGGGTTCATTGAACCTTTTAACTTGAAACACATGCTGCATTGTCTTTACATGTTTTTCAATGGTCTTCAGAATCTGTATTTTTTTTACAAATATTTCATAATTCACATGTATTGTAAATACTCTTACACTAAATTGCAGGACAACAAAGTCTAAGTTAATTTCAGTGATGTGCATATTTGTGTCATTGCATAAACACAAATTTGCTTGAAGACAGGTTTGTTAAAATTGCAAAATAACTTTATTGATAAAACATATTTGATAAAATAGGCATCTGTAAAAACTCCCCACCCCCCGATTTTACACAAACATGAAATATTCAAAATACTGGCTATCCCAAGTGTACGCAAGATAGTATTTTTTCAGCATCTGTACAAAGAGCTTCCAAGAGGGGAAGATTACACTGTTTCAAGAAATCTTGAAATTAGCAAAAAGCATCATGCATATGCAATATGCAGATAGTATCCACACATTCAAATAAAAAACATTCAAAAAATCTGTACACCATTGAAGAAGCAGCCATGCTGTGCTTAGCACCCATTGGAGAGTCAAAAAGGAGTCTTCACAGGATTCTAAGAGTTGTGTTTTTTAGGCGTAGTTGCATGTGTGGCCAGCTGCTGCTTGCAACTTCATCTCTTCCTTCCTCAGGGGGAATGTGTCGATGAGGTCGAAGATCTCGACAGCTGAGGCTGGGGAAGCGTAGCGTTCCTTGTCCATACCATGTTTATCGACAATGACCATCTGGTATTTGTTATGAGGGATGCGCAACAACAGCCTAAAAAGCAAACAAAAAGCAACTTTTAGATATACAATATTCAGTCAAACAGAGTGACTTAGCCAGAAGCATTATTAATGAGAACATGAAATAGGCCACAGCAGAAGAGGAAAATTAAATAAAGGTCAACTCAAACCTTATGAAACCATAATTTTGAAACACTACACTAAACTGCTATAAACTTGAATTAGAATCTAAATCTAATCAGCATAAACACAGATTAGCAAAATGACTGAACATTTCTGTCTTATACTTTCTCTTTAAGCAGAAAATACTTATCTGTACTTAGTTTTATGAGTTTGTGGGTTCTGAATTTACAAAGCTTTTTCTATGAGTAGCAGTGGCGGCTCCTCCGCAATGGTGGAGGAGAGTCGCCCCACTGCGTGGCTCAGAGCTAGCAGGTGACATATAAAACAATGTTTTATCATCATTTTATTTTTCATTTGGCAGCATGGAGCCAGTGCCTGCTGGGAGGGGAGGGGAGGGGCAGGTGCACGGGAGGTGGGGAGGAGAAGTGCTATGTGCACTAAGTTCTAAGTGCGCATGCACATGTGTGTTTGTCCGGCCGTCTCAGGCCGGCCAAGCACTCATGCGCACTTAGGTTTCTCCAACCTGGCTGCATTGAACAACCATGCTAGCAAAACCCCACAGACTCCCTGTCCTGAGCCAATCCCTGTGCTGCTCTCATAGCAAGAGAGCAGCGTGGAGATTGCACAGGGAATCTGTCCCAGGGGCTGCTGGGACCAGGAAGAGCACATGAGGCAAGACGCAGGAGGCGGCTGGCAGCGGAAGGTAAGTTCTTTTCTTTTATATATTATTATTTATTAACACTCCCCAGCCCTATGCTCCCCCTCCCGCGTTCCCCTCACCGGCACCCCCACCCATTGCTTGTGGCGGCTGCCACTTATAAGTAGTTGTGATTTACTCCTGTCGTATCTGTCATATAACTGAATATATTTTATTGAAAAAGTATTTTCTGTGAGTGTTTTCTAAAAATAAGACATCTTTACTCACAGAAACCGTGAGTAAACCTGACTGAGGGCCTTATTTAGAGCTTGGCGGATAGGAGACTCTGTCCCAAATGCAGCATATGTCCCATCTGTTATATTACAATGCATTATAGCCTGTGGCTGGAAAACCACCAAGTTTGAACAGAGTATCCCGTCCACCAAACTCTAAATAAGGCCATTACTCTTGGAAATACATCAGCAAGTAACACCCATGCATGGAACATGACACACCTGTTCATACAAACAGCTTTGTGAATGGAGCCAACTATGTGTTCTACCATTTTTAAACATAAACGCAGGTACGAAACCGCACCATACACAATTTTGCAAGCGTCAGTTCAACGCAGACAAGTGTTATGTTCTGTAATTTATTTGATTGTAAGTTTTATAAACCACCAGTGGGTATAAGAAAAGTGTAGTTTGATAATAAAGAGGCATGAAGATAAAGTCCAATGAGGAGGTTAAAAAACCCAAGTCTGATAAGTTTGTAAGTTCTATGAAAGACTATTGGGTAAAAGAAAAGTGTAGTTTGATAAGCGAGGGACAGGAAGGAGTCCAGTGATGAGGGTGAAAATCCTATGTCTTATAAGTTTGTAAGTTTTATAAACCACTATTTAATATAAGAAAAGTGTAGTTTAATCAGCGAGGGAGAGAAACATCAAGTCCAATGAGGAGGGTGAAAAGCTCATGTCTGATACAGTTTGATCGGGCCCTCATCTTAACTGAGTTCAGTAATGTTGGACTTGGCCTTCTCTACAGGGTCACCCCAAACATTTTTAGTTCACCCCACCTGTGTTCTAAACCTTTTTTTTGGGGGGGGGGGGGGCTTTAAGGACTCTGTGCACTTTACCACTACTAACCATGGATAAAATGCGTGTGCTCACATTTAAGCATGGTAAAGTTGGCTTACACCCAACTTGCCCATTTAATTTACTTATAGGTCCCTAGTAAAGTGGCTCTACATCCACCAGGGGTCTGTAAATTAAATGCTACTAGTGGGCCTGCAGACCTTATTGTACCACTCACTTAAGTAGCCCTTTAAACATGACTCAGGATTGCCATTGCCGCCTGTGTGAAGTTTTAAACTTCCATCTTGACCTGGGAAAATAAACCTTTTACCAGGCCTAAACCTTCCTTTTTAATCCATATGTCACCCCAAGGGGTAGGGTGCATTGCATTTAAAAAGTTGAACATGTACTTTTAAGTTGGCCAGGGAGAGGCTAGCACGTAACTACATTAGAGTAGAACAACTCTAATTAGCTAGTGTTATAAAGGAGTCTGTGTCTATAAATCCCCTCAAACAAAAGAGTGCTACAAAGCATTGCTGTGGGTTGGTAAGAAAAATTTGTATAGCTGAATATCTGAGCAGCGGCTGAAGGGGATTCAGCCACGCTGGGCAAACTTACTATATGAATGGCACAATAACTGAAAACTGGTTGATGTTTGCCCACCCATTTTCATAATGATGCTGTGCTGGAGGAAAGTTAAATGTGAATGTCACAAAAACTGGTCAGTGCCTAACATTGGCTGTGGCAGGGGTAAGTATAGGGGCACATAGTGCAAATGGATAACTTCATTGTGAATCACCCGCATTCTGCTCTTTCATAATCTAGCACATCTTGCAAAGAATTTTCTCCAGGCATCAGGGACAAATGTAGCATAATGTGCTTTTGTCTTCTAGTGTGTGTTGCAACATGAACTAATATTTATCTTTTTCTCTTAGCCTTGTTGGAGATATTTTTGGCAGTGTTGGATGTTCGGAGAAGTTCTTTGTGTCAGATAAGTGGGAGTTTGAGACTTGTTGTTGTGATCACACTCTACGGCACTCTCACAGCATTTCATTGTTTAACTTCATACCATACCTTTATGCACCCCACACATCAATCACTTCTACAAGTACCATTGTATTCAACCTATAGTTTTAGTTAGAAAACATAGATGGGGACGTATTCTGGCCACCTATGAAGATGGCCACCTCTGTGTGAGCTCTGCCGGGACGAAGGCCTTTGGGAGTTCCCATTGCGCTTCCTGTGGTGCTCTCCTCCTGTTCAACAGCACCTCATTGGGGGGAAAGCATGGGGTGCATGACAGCAATGATGTCAGGACCTGCATCTGAAATCACTGACCACGTTTGACAAACAGGCTGTGCTGCCCGAACGCACCGCAGCCAGACCTTATGGCAAAGACTCCCTCACCTTGTAACCTTGGAGCAACTTCATAGATCCCCTGCAACCGCACTTGTCAGTCCGCACTGGCTGATCCTTTTGATCTCTGCCGCATCGGGGCTATGTAGTTCTGAGGAGGTGCTTAGGCTCCTCCGCATGCATATCGCTTTCCCAGCCGGGTCACAACCCGAGGAATGTAGAGGAAAACTGCACTGTGCGATCCCATCACTGCCGCCCAGTCTGGAAAAGCCCCTGCAGGGCAGTTGTTTCTGCTCTTCACTGAGCGATGATATGGGCCTCTATGACCACTCCTTGAACTTTACCTTTGCAGCCTGAATCACCCCTTCACGGAGGGGTGCGGCCCTCTGACCACGATTGTTGCTTCCGAGGACTGGCCTGCAGCCCAGTACATGCCTCAAGGAGACCAGGCACTTAAGGGACAGTCTTCTGCCTCGCTGGACATTAGCCCTAGTCCCATGTACCATCCCATGTGACTGCAGATCCATTGCCTCATATGGTGCTGTTCCCATCTATCAGCTTCACCCTGGGCCTTCAACCAGGATAAGAAGACCTTAGACTTTTTACTTCCGCTCTCTCAATGCTCTCTCCAAGGCCTCAATCCTGGGACTCTCCTCCAATGGCAACTGGAGTGTGAACTTGCTCCTGTACCCACTGTGATATATTGTGTGTGCCCTTAGTCTCCCCCCACCACTTCCCTTCCCCCCACCACCTGGGATGTTAGTTACATATCTCAGCTGAACTAGTGCAATCTGCACATTACCACGCCTCAGTGTGCACACATCCAAAGACTGGTGGGTATTGTATTGGCAATCTGGGCGACATCAACGGAACTCTGTGGACCACTGGGTGCAGCACAGTAGAGCACATACTCATCCCTATGAACCTGGCCTACCTGCCCTGATCAACCAAAGCCCATGCCTCCTTCGCCATGAGCACACCGACAGATTTTGCTGGCAGTGTATCGGGACAGACCCTATGACTTGGACTTTCTCAAAATCCAAATAACTATAGACTTCTCCAAGGAAACCAGCATGAAACGAAAAGCCTTCCTGCTAGTGAGACCACAACTACGGAAACTGGACATTAAATTCGGTTTGGTGGAACTCGCTAAAATGTGAATCGGCAAAGATGGACAATCAAAAACCTTCCATACATCCGGAAACCTACAATGTTTCCTGGAGGGCTTTGACGAAGCCGGTATGAATACTGATTCCCCCGCCTTGTGTTCCTGTTGCGACCCGCCACAGCAATCCTGACATGGCTGAGCCTGGGATAGACTCTTCAAGAAACAGTCTGACCCCGAGAAAGTTATTTAAAAAAATGCTGAACTCACCCAATATTCAACCAAAGTTAAATTGAGGTCCCCACTCAAACCCTCCCTGGCGACTCCTTACCTGGTTGAAGTCAAACCCGTAGAAGACCCAGATGAGTACTGTGCGCATCACAAATTCTCGTCCTTTTTTTTATATATACATTGCTGCATGGTTGCCTTGTCAATGTCTGCTTCATCATCCGTCCCTGTCCCTCCATCCCAGTCTCCTCGGCCGTAACTCACTCCCTCATTTTTTTCATCATTTCACTTAAATGTCATTGGCTTACTGCACTTAGCACCCTTAAGCATCCACAGCTACTCTGGAATGCCTTTGCTCCCAAGGGCTACCACAACACCATCCAATAAGGGGCTGCCAGCTCTGAATAGCCCGCAGAGGAACCCCCCACCCCACCCCTGAGCACCACGTCCTCTCCCTCTTTCCTCTTCCCCCTCCTTCCACTGGACCTGCGCACATCGATATCCTTGATGCGCTGAACCCCCTTCCCCCTGTCAAAATTGCTGAAAGGGGAGTCTCCCGCATTTAAGAAACTACTAGAGAATCCCAGGATCGCGGTTAAACTATGTAATAAAGGGGGCGGGATAGTCCTTTTGGACATGGAACAATACATTAAGAAAGTACACAGCATGTTGGCAGTCCCAGACCATTATAAGAAGACACACAAACAGCCATTTGGTATACTAGAAAGGAAGATTTATCAGATTAGGAATACTAGAAAGGAAGATTCATCAGATTACATCTAAGGCATTGGAAAACGGGGACATTTTCCAAAAAGATTTTAATGATCTAAATAAGGAGAATCTGGTGACCCTGGCCATCTATGCAGTACCTAAAACACAAAAATTTATAAAATACCCTCAATTGCCCAATTGTCTCAACTATCAATGATGACAGTACCCCAGTCGAAATATATAAATAGACTCCTCTGCCCTTCGGCTAAATCCATTGCATCATATATAAGAGACACTGGAGATTTGGTTAAGAAGATTGAAAATGTACTAAGTAATGAGAGCAAAGAGATCCTGGATATTGAAGCGCTGTATGTGAATATACCCCATGGGGAAATGCTGGTTGTGGTGAGAAGAGTGCTGGAAAGAACACTAGGTGAGAAACCAGATGAGTTTATCCTGAAATATCTGGAAATAGTTCTGTTCAAAATATTTTTGAGTTTAATGGCGATATATATCAACAATTAAAGGGGCCAGCATGGGAGCATCTTGTGCATTTTTAATGAAATAGCGCCATTTTATGAGAATGTCAAGAGTTCGGTAAGATTTATAGATTATATATTCCTCATATGGACTGGGGAGGAGGAGCAGCTTCATTAATTCATCTTACAGCTGAACCTAAGTAATGAGAACTTTAAATTCAGAGAGAAATTGACAAAGAAAAGGTTGAGTTCCTGGATATTTGTATTGCAGGAGTGCAAGGCCACACATGGAAGTGGCTCTGTATAGAAAACCAACAGCCAGAAACACCCTACCTCAATTAGGGAGCTTTCACCTCAACTGTCAAAAAGACTCTCTCACCTTTGGGGAGTTTGTAAGGATAAGGAGAAATTGCACCAGAATGGAAGACTATATCCGTATAGGAGGAGAACTGAAAAAGAGACTCGTTCAGCGAGGATATCCCAGGCGATTGATCAGGCAAGCCAGATTTGTGGAGTGGTGCACCACTCGATATTGAGACAAGTGGTAGTAAATTAGTCAATGAGTCTTGTGATTTAAAAGTCTTGAATATTCTTTTATTTTCAAAAATGCCAGCCAACGCGTTTCGTTCATGAGAATGAACTTCTTCGGGGCATGCGTATCAACTCCTGGTTGAGGAAAACGATAGTGTTGGGTGGTAGTCCGGGCTGCACGGGCCGCTCTTTACACTGAAGCGGACAGCTCTACTTTCAGCCTTATTTCCAGACTTAGCGCACATCGGCCCTTATCAAGGCGGCCCGTGCAGCCCGGACTACCACCCAACACTATCGATCAGAAGCTAGAGAAACACATTTATGTCTTCAGGAGAAATGCCAATTTAAGTTACAAATTGGTAGCTACCTGATTGAAACAGAATGAGGGTGCACACCGATTAAAGGGAATCACCGTTGTGGCACTTGTCATGATTGGCAGTTAGCCATAGTGATGGGAAATGGGAACATAATGGATTCAGAATCTCTCTCAATGACATGACCAACTGTAGGAGTAACAATATCATTTACTTCATCCTGTGTCATTGTGGCTTAGGCTATGTCGGAGAAACTGGCAGAGACTTTAGAATTCGATATGGAGAACACAAGTAGGCGATAAGGACGTGGAAAATGCGAGCCCCATTAGTCCAACATTGTATCAAGTCTAAACACAAGGAATGTGACCTTAAGTGGCTCATATTGGAAAAGGTCATATGGAGGCCGGGCAGCCCAGAGAAAACATCAAGAAGGGAATGAGAAACCTTTTGGATTTTCTCCCTAGGTATGAATGTAAATGGTTTTAATGAGGAAATAACGTGGATTGGACCATAAATTTGGGATTTCTCTCCAGTTATCAATTGGCGCCACATGGATATGTCTCGCCTCTTGCTGTAATGTTGTAATGTTGTAATGATAAGGTGCACATCTAAGGGTACGTGCACACTCTTTTCTCCTCCTGATTTTACTTTTCGTATCGGATCCTAGGCATAGTGAGCTGGCAATATTTCCAGGATTAAGTTACTTCTGTGACTGGCATTATGAATGTGGTGCATGACTTGCCAACGTAGTTTCCATCATTTGTCCTAATTTTAGATTTCTTTTTAAATACAGATTTAGTATGGAAAACTCGTGTCATCACTCCTATTGTTTTAAGGAGATGGAGGTATTTGGGAACAGGAACCTTCTTATTCCCCAGTACCATTATGATGCCGTAGTATTTGGATCTGCATGATTCCCCTTTCCAAGATGGTGCCTGAAGGAAGCAGATTGCAGTAACCTACTGCGAGCTAGTCACCGGCTCTCATAACTATAAAGTGTCATTATGAAAGGATTTGGAGGACTATTGGTAGTTTATAATGGTATTGAGTTCTGCTACTGGCACAGTATGCAAATGCTCCCTCCAGGATCTTTAAACATTAGAAGAGCGGATTATACTCCATGAGCTCTTTCCCCCTCAATATGGTGCTTGTGGTGAGCGGCTGAGGAGCTGCGGTTAACTGTCTAGTTATGATACCGTGGCACGGGTACGTAATGGACCTATAAGAAGGGCTGAACATGGTTCAGAGAGGTGTGGGAGCAATTACGCCCACACGCTTATGGAATGCCGGTTGCGAGGAAGGATGCTAAGTAGCAAGCTAAGTTGTGGGGCAGTCAGTCACAATAAATATTCCCCCAGACACAGCTTTGTGTGCTGTATGGGAGTTAAGCTTCATAGAGGTAATAAAGCCCAAAGACTGCAGGCTTTATTAAAAGCTAAACTTATGGTTCTCCCAGTGTTTGGGAATTTTATGGTCTCTCCCGCCCCTGTGGCGGGCCTACTCATGCAGTGTCACGCAGATAGGGAGGGGCAAGCATAAGAGCAGAGTGTGAAAGAGAAAACATGGGGAGACTAATCCCCTGGATATTAGTGTCCTTTTAGACTTTAAAAAAAAAAACAGGGCTTGGCATTGCGGTTGTCCCTACCATTTGTAAGTATTTTTGTGATGGACAACTGCCATTAGATGTAGAATTGTAATAGGGTACATCTTACATTCTCAGCATCTGAGTTCTGTGTTTCCTCATAGGTGTGGCATACCATTCTCCCACCTAAATAGTAATCTATTCAGTGGAGCCCTCTTTTGTTATTAATTCCATCAATTACAATTATGTAAATTGGCACTGTTGATTATGGGGTACGTTGGTTTCTTGCATGAATGGTATGTGGCTCTTTCCCCACTGAAAGAAGGCAGGAGGTACGGTTGTGAATTTTCGTTGGGGGTGGAGCCACAGCACCAAGCTTTCATGATGGCATTGCTTGCATGTGTACCACGGATATCATCAAAGGGGATAAGGGTTATTTGGCCTTATAGTTTAGTAATGCATTATATCTTTGTGGTAAGTTTTCTTTACACACTTTCCTATTGTTTTCCCTCTTGGTGAAATCAAGGTGTCGGTTCAGTCTAGGGTATTTAGTAATTATTATGGAAGCTATGCTTATTTAAATTGTGGTTTGACCCTGTAGCTTATTCTTTATCTACTATAGATACCCCCATTTTGTCTTGCTGAGTGGATAGAAAACTACTTATATGTGTGTTGAAGAAGGTGGTACAAAGTATGCAAGCCTACCGAAACGTGCATTGACAAGACAATCATAGCCCAGTTTAGGACACCACAATGGAAGGTAAATGAGAAATGGACTCTGTTGCTTTGGTGTACGGATAGCTCTGAACTGGGGTCCATGCAGTATGTAGGAGTGATGTGAATGGGTCAGTCGGTATGAGTATGATACAGGAATGACAAGTGGGGTGTAGCATGTTAATGTTTGTTGATATTGTACAGTTTTGTTTATATTTTTGAAGTTTTGTGGAAGCTGAGAATAAAATACAAAAAATAAAACTGTTTGTGAAGAAATGTAAGTTTGTCATATGGGTCTGCCCATTTGGAATTCAGTATAGGTTAAGCAGGATTATTTGTAGCCTTGTTGTCCCCCCAAATAGCCTCCTTTCTGGTAGTCGAGAGTGTGCCAAACTATCTCGGACACTGCCCCGGGGTGCATATGCACGGATCCGAACACCGATCCCCATCTTCACCACCAACACCATAAGGGTTGAGGAATTTTTATGAATATTAATAATGCGGTTACCGTTTTTGTATGTCTAGGCTACTCTCTCTTATGACCAGGCACTCATATTTCATATCCAGTAAGCACCAATTGGCAGTATTTTGTTGTGCGAGCGACTATACTTGCTGATATGTGTAGCCTGAGATCAGCTCTATACTATACCATGGTTCAAGCTTCCTACTGTCTCATCATAGCTCTGCTGACCTGCGTTGTGTTTTGATGCACCTTGACCATTTTGTTGTGGGGTCTGGCCCACCCTCCTACAGACCAGGGGACACGTCCCAGCGGCCATAGTCTGGCTGTCCTAAGCAACACCGACTGCACTACCCCGGGACCCCTCCGCTCCCTGCCTCCCCTGTTTTGTGCCTACGATGAGTGTGTGCTTTTCTTTACCCTCATTCCCCCCTCTAATCACATGTGGAGATGCCGGTACGACCCCTCCCATTACGCGTCATTTGCTGGCAGTGCACCCCCTCATCTCCTGCCATATGGGGGGACCTTAAGATGCTCAGTCGTAATCTCATTCCTGCCCTTGCACACTGCTGCATATCTTCCCCAGGGACCCAATACTAATGAACGCACTTACTTGAGGTGTGCTTGTCGAAAAGTTCTACTACAGTAGAACTTCTTCCTGGCCACCTCCTCCTCTCCCACCCCTGTTCTTTTTGCCACCCCAAAGTCCATCGCCCACCAACCGACTTTGGCCTGAGCGTTGGAGGTAGCAGGCCCCCTGATGAAAGGCTAGGCACTCACTGCACAATCGAGAGGCCACTTACTGTGCACCCACACTGCACCTGCTTTTGTTTTGCTCAATCCATTTATTTTCCTTCTCCCTCCCCAACGTATCTCTCCTCTCCAACTGGTTTCCTATCCCTGCTTCTCCCACCCTCCCCTATTGTTCTCCAAACTTGTCTCCTCAGCTGCCGCAAAATCTCGCAGGCTAGTCCTGCTTTAGTGTCTCTGAATCCACCTTAATTTGCACATTTACAAGCTACCTTGTTCTCTTACCCCCCTCCATGTTTGAAATTAGACACTCCTGCTCGACCACTTGATACCACAATGAAAGAGGTGCGAAACGGTGACTGCTTACCCTATGGCGCACCCCTGAGTTTTACGCGACTGCACTTTGGCCCTCCCTACGATGATGAGTACTGCCCTTTGGATTAAATCCTTGAACGTTAAAGGCCCAAGGCATTCATGAAAAGCAAGAAGATCCTCTCCTACTTGGCTTCCAAACACACTGATACAGCCCTATTGGAGGAAACACATCTCTCCACCCTTGTGGCACACAAACTGAAATGAGACTGGGTGGGCAACATTATCCACAGTTGCAGATCTACTATCCTGGACTCTACAGGACCCCCACCCCTCGAATGCCCTAGAAAATGTTGGCTGGCACTCCTTCTACGTTACTAGCCTGCATGGTGCTACAGACCCCCACCCTTCGAGCGCCCTTGAAAATATGGAGTGGCACTCCTTCTATGTTACTAGCCTGCATGGTGCTACAGAACTGGTTACGCACTTGCTAAACTACACATAGGAGTCAGGATACTGGATACTGACTATCTACATCCCCTACTGGAGAAATCTTTTTTTCTGAAACGTAATAGACTCATCCCAGAACTGGGGTCATCCTGGGTGGAAACTGAAATCTAGCCCCGGATGCCAAACTGGACTGTACCGGCCCAGTTGATGTGCCTAACAACGGGGACAGAGCGATTCTACAAGACGTCATGGACGACCAGGGCCTACTTTGCATCTGGCGTCTGCTTCACCTGCCTGACAAGGAAGTCTCATACATATCACCGGTTCATGGGACACAATCACGACTGGACTATTTTCTCTCCTTTCACCAGCTTGGTGATGTGCTTCGAGATATTAGAGGGATCACTCTCTGACCATGCGCCGGTCGGTCCTGATATCCACTGGGTCTTGACTAAGCTGATCCGTGAACCTTGGCTCCTTCACCCTTCAAATTACAAGATGCCAGAAGTAAAACACCTCTTGAAATCCCATGTAACCACGTACTATGAGGAGAACAGGAGTCTGTAACCATCTGCACAAACCCTGTGGGTGGCAGCTAGGGCCACTATTCGTGGTGAGATAATGCGCAACACAGCTATTGCTGACAAATGGCAGAGGATACCAGATAATAAATCCCAATGTTGAGTATACACAAGCCATCCTACACCAAACCTCAGGCAACAGCTTGAACCCACAAAGGCAGTAATCAACCACCTGTACACATCCAAGGCAGAATATACGCTCTATAAACTGAGTGCACTGCATTACGAACAAGGGGTAAAAACCGGTAGGCTTTTAGCTGCTCAACTTAAACAACAGGAGACAGCAGCTGCAGTCCCCACCATTCGTAATGGAGCAGGTGATCTGCTTTGAAAGCCCCAAGAAATAGCCACAGAATTAATGACATAGTACCAGGCCCCATACAGCTCAGAGACTGGTGGAGACCCTGAGAAGGAGGAGCGCTTCATAGCCACTCTCAAATTGCCATGCCTCAATGTCAGTGGTGGGGCTCTCCTAGAAGGGGAAATCTCCAAAGAGGAGATCGCTCAGGCAATCTCTAACCTCCCGTAAAACATGGCCCCTGGAGAGGACGGTTTCCCCAGATAATTTTGTAAATGGCTGAAGTCAGACATTCTGGACTCCCTGTCCGATTTGTACAAAGAGGTGGAACGAACGTCGACCTTTCAGCACTATCCTTCTAGGTGCTGATCGCTGTCCTTCCCAAACCAGGGAAGGATCTTTTACTTTGCAGCACCTATTGTCTGATATCCCTTTTACATCTGGATGTTAAAATCCCATCTTAAACGTGTAATCCATAACATCATCTATCAGGACTAGGTAGTCTTCGTGCCCGGATGCACATTCCACAATCACTTAAGCACCATTGGTCACCTCCTCTGGTAAACCAGAGACTTACGGGAAGAGGTTCTCACCCTCTCACCTGACGCAGAAAAGGTGTTTGACCAGACCTATTCAACACACTCATAAGGCCTGGACTGGCTGATGATTTCATCACTAAAGTCAAATGGCTCAACTGTAATCCAATGGCTTAGGTCCACTGCTGAGGCTTTGTAACCGAACACTTTCCTGTCCTCCGGGGTACCCAACAGGGATGTCTTTTGTCACCACTATTGTTTCTCTTATAGAAACTCTGGTGGCAGCCATAAGACAACATGCCTCCATATCAGGCTTGCCTATGCCTGCTGGCCGTTCAAATATATTATCAAATGTAGATTACTTTTTATTAACACTCACAAACCTCAGCCTTTCCCTTCTATCCCTTATATCGGACTTTGTCTCTATATCAGGCTATAAGATTATCTGGATTTCTAAATCTAAATCAGGCCCTTAGTATAGTCTGCCCCAAAATGTTTAGCTCCATTTACACAGGTAGATTTGATGACACTGTTGAGGAATGGACCAAAAATGCATCCTCAGACACACCACAACTGACTGGAAAGAAAAGTCTCTCTAAGCCTGATCAGGGTTCCCCAGAAAGGCTTTGCTAGAAATAGGGGCCTCTAGTTGGCAGAGGTAGGTACCTTTGTCCAAACAGGGACCCTTGCTTCTAGTCAGGGTAAGGGGGATAGACTACTAAAATAACCCCTTCCCACCCCCTTGGTAGCTTAGCACGAGTAGGCAGGCTTATCTCAGAGGCAGTGTGTAAAGCATTTGTGAACACATACAGTAATACAGTGAAAACACTACAAATGGACATCACACCAGTTTAGAAAAATAGTAAATCTTTATCTAAACCAACAAGACCAAATACGATAAAATTCCAACATACAACACTCTTGAAAAATAGTACGTATGCAAAATAACCTTTATATTGCAGGAAAATCAATAAAACACAGTTCTTCCGACTCGGTAGCTCCTCCTGGGGCTACAGCGATACTGAATACGACAGAGTCTAACAATTCCAGCCGACCGCGTCGATACGGGCCAGCTAAAGTGTCGACAGACCCGGACACAGTACCTTTCTTGTTGCGACCAACATGTCAGTGCGAATCGGTCGGGGCAATCGTCACAGTCGCGTTGTGAAATGGAGCGTTGCGGCGAACAATGTCCTCATGTTTTGGTGCAGGCAGTGGCTTGTTGATGGAGTCGGGGAGACCAGGGCCTACGTTGAATGGTGAGACGATGCTCGCTGCCGTACTGGCAGGTCATGGTGGGCCACGGAGCCGGTCGATGTTCGGGTCATGCAGCGACAGAGTCTGTGACGTCCTTGAAGCGTGTAACAAAATGTTGCGGAATGCGGTGCCCACAGGACGCGCTGCAAGCAGTGGCTCGTTGATTGAGTCGTGAGACCAGGGTTGCATTTCGAAGCGAAGCGTTGCTCTCGGCGGTGCTTTCAGGACATGGGATCCTGCGACAGACTCAATGGCAGAGTTAGTTACCCTTTTCTTCTGCGGAGATGATGAGATACAGTGCCCACAGACACGGTGAGGTCTTTGCTGTTCCTGCGACCTCTAGAACAGGGGGCAAGCTCAGTTCCAGCCCTCGGAGATCTTTTCTTCAAGCAGGGGGACAAAGCAAGCCTCAAAGTCCTTTTCTCCTTTCCTTGGCAGCAAGTAGCCAATGCAGGCCAACCCCAAACAGCAAACAGCACAGGGGCAGTATTCCTCCTCAGTTTCTCTGGCTCTTCTCCTTGACAAAGGTTCCTCTTGATTCGCAGAAGTGATCTAAAAGTCTGGGGTCTGGGCCCCTCTTTTTATACACAAATATCCTTTCTTCTCTGAAGCTAGAGAGTGTCTGTACCTAGCCAAAATAAGTTCTGTCCTCACTGGTGCAGCTTCCTGGCAGGAGGTGGAGACAGCATTGTTGAAGGCAGGCCAGGCCCATTCAGGTGAAAGGAAATCTCCTTCCCCTACTCCAAATGCAGCCCAGGTCTATTCAGCCCAGCCCTGATTAATCAGGTTCTCTGGAGCCACTGCCCCTCTCCAGCCCCTGTCATCCAAAAGCCAGACATGCAATACACAAACCTAGCAGAGGCACACTGGATGGTTAAGCAAGAAAACCCCTACTTACTAAAAGTGGTATTTTGAAACACAGAATGTCAAAATCACGCTCACTAAAAGATGCATTTTAACCTTCTGAGTTCAGGAATGCTAAACTTTATTTTCCTACCTCGTTCCCAGGGGTAGTTATGTTATAAACAAACTCCCCATTCTGTCCTATGGGAGCAGGTAGCCTTGCAATAGTGAAAAACGAAAGTAACGGGTAGGGAAGGGTGTCGCCCACTGAATTGTCTTGGTCAACACGGTCTCGCTCCAAATGACGCCAACCCGCGGCTCCGTTGTGTGAAAAGGCTGTTTGACAAAGCTTCCTGTTACAGAGGCTCATGGAGTATTGTCTCCTACATTACATAATTAACATTTTAGAGGTACTGTTAGGTATCATATAAATTGCATGTGATTCCTGCATTTTTTCACTTTTGTATATAGCACACTTTCACATTTGATATCAACATAGTGAGTACTGAGGGGATCTTTCAGTCCTGATGAAGAAGCCTTGATGATTCGAAACATGTTGACTTTCTAGGAGTATCCGCACATTGTATGCAGGACATCTCCGCACCACCTTTTTAACAGGTCCAGCCTCGATGACCTATTGAAGTTTCTTAAATCCATGAGGCCAGGTCCTTTAAAATTCACTTTTTTGACATTCACTCCAGACCCTTCCTCTCACTACCCCTACACAACACATAGTACTGTAAGATCAGTGCTCCCGCGTAGTCGCAGGTAGTAGCACGTCCCATCCCGCAGCGGGACGGGAAGACCCCTATGATGAAGCACGACACCAAGGGCCCTTTTGGTGTGTGAGGGGTATTTAAGCAAACACTGTGTGCATCCAATCCAGGATAAGAAACACACTCCCTTGACACAGTAAGACATTTTTTAAGAACCCCCTTCAAGGTGGAGTTCTTTGTTTTGACTACATACAGATACATAAACAGAATAATTATACCTAATAGTGACTGCTCTAGTCACGGATACTTCTGAATCTCATTACTAATGAAAATAAAGTTGTGAAAATGGTTTTAAGAGTACCAGTTATTAAGGGGCTTATTTATGAGAGCCCTGCATAACTTTTGCACCACATAAATTGGTACATGCTTGACGCAGGGCTCTCATTTCGATTAATGAAGCAAAGCCCCCCTGCGTGGCTTTGAGTAGCCTCATAAATCATGAGTTAGGCGATGCAATGCAAATCGCTGCGTTATCTTACTCTGCACCCAGGAGGCGTTTTATGGGCATTGCAGTGGGTTTTCTCATGCAACACCCATGGAATTTGACGTTGGCCAAGATTTACAAAGTGATGCTAACCTGGAAAGCACCAAATCTGTACGCCTCCAAAGGTGAGGCGTAACAAGGAGAAATATGCTTTTACTCCTCTTTATTTTTCCTCTTTCTATGTGTGCTGCATTTTGAAGCATGCATAGAAAGAAGAAACCTCCTCTTAGGTATGTTTTTGTGCAGGAAGGTGCCCACTTTTATCGGTAATGTGAGAAAAATGTGTTTTTAGTCAAAGTTTGAGGTTTGTAAGGGATTATTGGTAGATCTGGTGAGAGCCATGTCCACCACCCCACCCTGGATTCTACTAGGTGTCTAGTTTTTCAAAAAATGTGTAGGTTTGCTAGGTTTTCCTAAGTGCCGAAAATCTACAGCTACCCTCATTGAAAAAATGGGTGAATTATTTTGTGAGAAAATGTGTTGCATCAATGTTGCTTTTTGCCCCATTTCCTGTTGTAGGCACTAGACCTATCCACACATTTTTAGTAGAAGAAATGTGGGAACATAGAATAGTAGAACAGTTGTTATTTCCTATTGGATTTTACTGCATTTGTGCCTTCCAAATGTTATTCAGTGTGTAAGAAAGCAAACATTTCGAAAAATGCCATCTGAATCACATGCAAGTATTTGTATCCACAAATTCAGAGATGTACAAATAACCACTGTTCCTAAACTCCATATTTTGTATCCATTTCAGAGAAACTCATGGGATTCCTTGATACCAATTTTTCACTATACATATTTCACCACATGAATTGTCCTATACTCTGTATACATTGAAAAACCATTGTACAGGGCAGCTCAGTAGTTGTCTCTGGGCATCTCGGGTTGGTGGAGAACCTGCAAACTACATATATAACTCTGCAACCAGAAGGGTCTAGCAGATATGATGGTATATAGCTTTTGAAAATTGTGACAAAAAGTTACAGGTGAAAACGTCACAAATGGTTTTATTCTACAAATTTTCAAAGTTTCTCTATTTCAACAAGTTTGGGAAAACCATTTGGAATCTACAAGTCACAGCAATATCCTATAAAAACCAATAACCACATATTGTCATCAACAACTGCCTTACTATTACAATCTCCAGGGATCTGCACATCTGCACAACAACCAACACAAGCTAAACCCCAATAGCCACCTCCTATTTAGCGTATCATAACCCCAACTGAATGCAACTATAGAGGGAACAAAGGATCCAATCAGTTTTAACGTCTTTTAGAGAAATCCTATCAACAATTGTTAACAATAACGTTCACACAAGCTAATTTAAATTTGAATTAAAGAAAATTAAGGGTACTAGACTGAAAGTCTCAGCTAGCCCCTTAAATCACAAGTAGGAGATACACCACCTGGGGCGCAACCAGGGAGGACTTCCAGAACACCATTCAGTCCCAGCCCAACCCCAGTAGAAACGAAAAGTGGAAAGATCATATTCAAAGTTACAGTTCAGACAGTAGATATATGTAGGCTGAAGCTAGAAAAATTATAACAAGAGAAAACTATGTTATCTACTCCCTACAGACATCAGCACACCTCAGTCTGCATATGACATAAATAAGAAAATTGTTGCCTAGTTTCAAAATAGTTCAATAGTTGTCACTGGAGTACCCATGCTTACCCATGTGTTGTCTTCAATGGGGGAGTGAAATGTAAGCCCTCCTCCTCAACTTCCTCTTAACTTTGCTAAATTGTTGCCTTCAGAAGTCCAACTTCATAAAAGATGCTTCATTGAAGGAACTCTTCCATTGTTTTTTAACCTATATAAATGTCTGCAGACTGTCTCTAAGCCTTACCAAGTTGACCATGATCACATGAGGAAGAGAACACAGGAGTTAATTTGGTGTCACCATACTATGGACTCTGTCCACTCAGAAATCCTTTAGGTCAACAGTTCGGGCAAATAAAGTGGGGATACAAAATGTACAAAAAGACACTGCGTTTCACAATTCATTAACTTCCAAAGTGCCCTGCCTACAGAAATTATGCACAGTGAATCTGTCACAGAGCTTAGTTACTAGATGCTTCTGTTTTGACTTCAGTTCCCTCTTGAAGACTTCCCACCAGGGCGCCGACTCTGTCAATTGGATACAACCTAAACCTAAGATCGATTTCTGACATTGCTATGTTGAGACCTATCCAATATTGCATAAGGTTCTGGACCAATGAGGATCTAGGTACCTATAAGGATTTTTTTTTTTTTGTCCTCATTTGCCGAACCCCTGTGCGTGAATCCACCAACCGCCGCTTTGTGCTAACTTGTCCTGCCACCCAAAAACCATTAAAGTTTTTTGGGACATTTGCACAAGAGAAGGGTTTACCAATTGGCGGAAGAGGGAATGAACCACACACATAGAGGGCGACCTTCGAAAACTCCATCTAGGCATATTTCAGCCTCTTTGGACCAAGAAATCGAAAACAAAAAAGACCCTTGTTATAGATCCATGGAGCAGGGAAGCTGGCATAATCATAGGACCCGGGGGAAAAAAAAAAAATAAATAAAAACCCCGGGAACCTACCTCCACTGTTTCAGATAGTCCCAAAAGGCAATTTTCTTTTTGTTATTACAGGGTCTGGCCAGGTCAACTTTAGAAACTTCATATAGGGTCGATAACCATCCCATATATGTTGGGGGAGCTGAATCCACCCAAAATCTACAAATCTGTCTCCTTGCCATTAGAATCGCGTAAAATAAAAAGGATCTGGCATGTCCTAAGATGTTTTCATAAATCCCAAAGATGATCAGAGGGAGAGAACTACTAAGTGTGGTATTAAGAATAGAGGATAATGCTTCCATCACCTCTTCCCAAAAATGACTAATAACTGGGCACTCCTTAAACATATGCACATCTGAGGCTTCTACCAGATCACATTTATTGCATTTTTTCCCAAGCTGGAATTTGGCTAACTTTTGGGGAGACAGATATGCTCGATGTAAAGTATATAGGTGGTTCCGCCTCAGCCAAGCTGGCTTCACAATTTTATATAGTAAACTAATGGAGTTCAGCCACAGCTGCTGGCACTGTTCGCCGATATTACTACCCCATAACGCCTCAGGGAGGTTGTTATCATCGTCAATCTTCTCCAGGATCGCCCAGTACCAACATGCAACCTCCTTTCCTCCCCCTGGCCTTGTCACCAGTAGATTTTCAAGATTACTATAGTTTCCCAGGGGGACTCTCTGTCTTGTTAAGGCCTGAGCCCAGCTAGTCAACTGCATATATTTAAAGCAAGATAATCCTGGCCCGACTTTCTCCCGCAAAGCCTCCCAAAGTATCATTGGGCCCCCTGCAATCAACTCTCCCCAATTCACAATTCCGGCTTCCTTTATTGGACATGCCAGGCTGTCTTTAAGACACAAAGGAGTGCCTGGCGAATCCCAAATGGGTGCTAAGTTGGAAAAGTAGCACAACCCTGTTCTTTTCCTAATTGTAAACCAGCTCCTAGCCAAGGATTGGAGAGTTTTTAATTTTTTTTTTTTTTTTAATTTCTGGTCTCCAAACTTAAAAAGAAAGCCGTCCGATGGAAGGTCAGACCCCTCCAACATAGCTCGAAACATCCTCCCTCTAGGGTTATCCGTTGGTGATTTTAGGAGCATTCTCGAATAGGATAGTTGGAATGCCCAAGCATAGTATTGGATGTCCGGTGATGTTAGACCACCTTTATCTCTCCTTCTCCTCAACTTTTTCCAAGCCAATCTCGTGGCTCCATTCTTCCAAATAAAAGAATTAATTCCTTGTTGACATTTGGATATTTGTTTAACATCAAAGGCCATAGGAATAGAATTAAACAAAAAGGTGTATTTAGGTAGGATAGACATCTTTAAGAGGTTTGTCCTCCCAAAGATGGATAGCGGGAGATGGTTCCATGCCTTTAGATGTTTCTGACATTCCTTGTGTACTCGCTCAAGATTGTGAGTGGTGATTTTACTTATGTCTTGGGTTATACTAATGCCAAGATACCGCATAGAGGTCACTACCTCCACCTGAGTGTTGGGAGAATTCCAGGCCATAATTTCTGTTTTCTCGGAGTTTATATTGTATCCTGAGATTTTGCCAAACTCCTCAGCCTTCCTGATCACTGAGGGGAGAGCCAGGTCTAAGTCTGATGTCATAATAAGGATGTCATCGGCATATAGGGCGACCCGCTTTTCCCACCCTCCAAAGCTAAAAGATGGTATAGTAGCCTCCTCTCTAAGAGTCTGTGCAAAAGGTTCAATGTAGAGGTTAAAAAGGAGGGGGGAAAGCGGGCAGCCCTGCCTTGTGCCTCTCGAAATTTCAAAAGGCTCTGTTAGGGAGTTATTTAGATAGAGCCTTGCCGATGGAGCCTTGTATATGAGTAAAATCATACGGCAGAAATTTTTGGGCAGATTAAATTTCAACATGACTGCGACCAAATAGGACCAATTTACCCTGTCAAAGGCCTTAGTCGCGTCCAGCATAAAGGCAGCCAGTGGCAGAGAAAAGGTAGTGGCGATGTCAATTGCCCCTACCAGATCATGCGTGAGGTCGGCTAAGTGTCTACCCTTTATGAAGCCCTTTTGATCTTCATGAACTACAGAGCCTATCACCTTCCCCAACCTAGTTGTCATAATGGCAGCAAAGATTTTATAGTCGCTGTTGAGGAGCGAAATCGGGCGATATGACCCGCATTTGTTCGGATCTTTCCCAGGTTTAGGTATTAAAACCACCGTGGCATCGTTCCAAGACTTTGGAGGGTCTCTGCCCTCCAGAAGGATGTTGTTGAAAACAGAGGCCAAAGTCGGGGCAATCTCCTCTTTTAGTGCCCTATAAAATTACCCTGGTAGCCCATCAGGGCCTGCTGCCTTCCCCTGTTTTATTTGCCACAAAGCCTTCCTGATTTCTTCAACGGAGATCTCTATCTCCAGCGACCTGCTATGCCCTGGGGATAGCTTTGGCAAAGAAACTTGATCTAACCAGGCCTCCCTCCCTGCCTTATCCTCCCAGGTATCTTCCTTGTATATTTCCTGAAAGAAATCCTGGAAAGCATCTCCTATTTCGTCCCTTGTGATTCGAGGAACAGCTTCACCCTCCACCCTAATCTCTCTAATATAATTTCGCGCTTGGTCGGCTTTAGTTTTCCAAGCAAGAATTTTTCCAGCTGCCTCGCCAAACTCAAAATGGGAGATTCTACTCGCCTCCCACTTCCTAGAAACCCTGGCTTGTAGTATGTTATCTAATTGTATCTTTAGCTCTCTGTATCTTTCATACTCTACACCTGATCTTGTTTGGGGGTCCAAGCTGTTTTCAATAGTCTTCATTTCCCCCTCCAGGTTCTCAATACATGCCCTATATTTCTTCCTTCTAAAAGAAGCTCTGTTCGTAATACACCCCCTCCAGAAAGCTTTTAGAGCATCCCACATAATATGGATTTTCGTAGAGTCTATATTTGCCTCCAAAAAATATTGGGTCTCTAATCGTAGGAAGTTAACTTCCTCACTTTCTAAAAGAATGGTACGGTCAAAATGACCAAGAAGGGTGACTGTATTTGTGCTCAAGCTTCAATGTAAATGAGATAGCCGAATGGTCAGAGAGATGGGAGGGAAGGTAAGAAATATCTGTCAATAGCTCTTTCAGACAATAGCTAAAAAAAGCATAGTCTATCCTAGACATATGATTATATTTAAGGTTTCGAAAAGAGACCCCCAGTGTATCCCCTGCCCTTTCCCTCCAGACATCTACAAGCCCCAATTGTGACATTGCCATTAAAAGATCTTGTCTAGATCTAGACATGATACAAGCTCTGGATTTAGCAGACTTATCGAGGATTGGGTCTAAGACAATGTTAAAGTCCCCATCCAGATAACTGGGTCGTGAAAAGCCAGTAAGTTCTCTCTTATGTTATTTATGTGAGAGGGATCATCCTGGTACCTATAGGGATTGAATTAGAATCATACTAGATGACCACCATGTTGGGAAGATCCCCTGGCTTGTCCATATTAAACATGGGTAATTCAAGTAAGGTCTGAAAGGTTTTTGGCTACAGCCCTCTGCACTACCCAAAAGTTCTCTGGAGAAGCTGAAGATGTCCTCCTGGAATTATGTATTCAGTGTAAAACGTTCAGCTGCATCCCCTGGTACCCTGGTAGATTCCTTCTTGATGTTCAAATGTGTACCTGAATATGAGCATTACCTGAATATGGTTATCAACCCGGCTGCATGTGCATGTTATCTTACATTTAGATTGGGCATATTACCATTGTCTCCGTTTACCCAATCCTGGATGAAAAAAGGAGACCTATTGAATCTGTTTCCGATGGGTTGTTACATTCCAGAGAATATTGAACACTTGCTATTTTTCTGTAAGGCCTTTGCTAAACAACGTACATATTGGATTACTGCCCTTTGTAAACTTCTTGGGTTTAGGGACCGCAATACATCTCTTAGAATATGTAAAACCAACACCAGAGACTGTGTGGTGTATTCAATCGCTAGATAACTCTCGGCAATATGGTACATTAGGTTGAATGCTTTTTAAAATAGTTAGCACTTTTCGTGCAAACTTAATGTACTGTTTCAATTGTATTTATCATTGGTTTTGTACCCTTTATCTAGGAGTTTACTTGTCCTCAGTGGCGGCTGGTAACATTTGAAAGTGGTGAGCGTAAAGCAACTGTCGTACTTCACTGTGGCTAGCGAGCGAGCTTGAACCACCTACGGGGGTTTCGTTGGGTTTCTCCCACCGAGAAAATTTTGAAAAAAAGAGTGGGCAAATGGTGCATTTTCAAGCAATCCAGAAGGTGTGAAGAACAGCTCAGTCAATACTACTGTTTAGCGTTGTGGGAGTTAAGAAACCTTATAGAAGTTTGAAACATAATGAGAATGCTCTGGTAATATGGAACTAAAATGAACAACAATTTACTGGTACCGCAATAGCACAACTATTCTTAATCATACTGGATAGAACCACGGTATATCCAACATGAAATAAATTCCAGTTAGGATTCTCATATAGCTGTGAATAGTATGATTTTCCTGCTTACTGGTCCAAGCCTCTACTGATAGCATTAATAAGGATCCCTCAGGTAGGCATGTGTTGTTTTGTGTATCTTTGCATATGTATACTATAAATGGAACATTTTTATTTAAAACATATATTCAGCCCTCGTGGCTCTCTCCTCTCTCACTCCTGCTAGTATGATCGACTTTTTCAAAACTGAGAACGTATTCAACTGCCCAGTCCCAAAGATACTAACGCTATTGTTTTTCTTTTCTTCAAAGATGAAATACAATAAACCCCTAGGCATACATACTGACTTGCTTTATAAATAATAACAAAGCTAATATCGAGCAAAACAGGCTCTGCAGTTGGTAGAAAACCTCAGAATTAAACAGAACAGACAGGCATGAAAATGCATATAAAGTCCCACACTATAAAGTAGCAGTGGTCTACAAGATACTAAAAGAGAAAAGGGAAACACAATAGTATAAACTTCAATTCTTATCACCAGGAACCGTTACCATGCAAACATAGTCACACTGCAACCAACAATATTTTGACTACTAGATGTCAAATGCTTGCTATGATTCAGCAGTTTGGTGTATAAATTGTACTCCTGTTTGTCAGAAATGGACATTTAGAAAGGGTTCATACATATGGTCACTCAGTTGTGCAGATATTGTCTCTGGAGGTTAAAAACTAAAGATATCCTAGGGCCGAAGTATTTACCATACTCCCAAAGGACACTCATCAAAGCCCTTCATATATACACCCCAAGCAAAACCTGTTAGCTACCCCCTATTTAAATCGTCTATCAATCTTCACATATATATTCCACAACAAATTAGGCATAGAATGTTCTTGCAGCCTTTCCTCAGAAGCACCAGAAGGCTAATTCTGTGTTTCTACACTACACTGGAGGAAGACCTCTGATCAATTTGAAACTATGGGTGAGCCTCTAGAGCGTTCTATAGTAGCCATACCTTTCTGCCACCAATAGTACAACCAGCATTTCCACAGAACCAGAAGGCTGTGCTAATACTGTAGACCGCTTTGTTTCTCTACCCTGGGAGATACCTCCTAAACACCCTAGCCCTCACGGAATATCACCTCTCAAACATCTTCTCGACTCCCCACAGCATTGCAAGTCCCTCACCAGCTGCCAGAAAGACCAACAAGAAAGATTCCAAACACCATTCGGGTGTTTAATGCTGTGTGGTATGCCCCTCGGAGAGTAATGGAAGAGAGGTGCCTACAGTCCCAGAACACATTACTTGAAATTACTATGAAGCACTCCCTAGAAAGTAAACCACACTGTGGGCATGAGTAAAGCTGCTCAGACGCATCCATGATCTGGGAAATAAATGGGATGGCGAGCTCACTACAGCTGCATTCATGAAGATAACTCAGGGCAAAATAATACAGATTACGTTTCTGGCCAACTAATAGCTTTCCATTTCTATTCTGATGGTTTACCTTTTCTGTCAAACATGGGAAAAAGCGATAGCAGATGCATAAAACTACAGTGCTTGAGAAAAGTAAGCATTTTACTGTAGCTAAACTTGCGCCATTAATACTTGTATTGGTGGGAGGTGAGAGACTGAGACATACATACATGTTTTCAAAATGTTAGTCAAGACACTGCCTAAATAAGCCAAATGTAGTTTCTTATTTTTTATAATTTCCAACAAAAAGTACTAAAGGCTTGTATACTAAAGTGGCAATTTCACTAACACTTGTTTCTTCCCCATCTTCTTTTCTCACCCGGACATGTTCTCTCTTTGTGAGTGACCCTCATTCTGATGTTTAAGGTCCCTTTGAATAGAAATCTACTTTGGCAGCTGAACGGGAAGTGGTTCCAGCTGGAAGCTTCGATTTTATTCCCTAAGACAGAACTCCACCCAATGTGCATAGACTCAGAAGGAGAGAGAGAGAAAGTGGCTGAATGGATTGCTGGATATATGAATGGATGCCCTTTTGGGTGGGTGGGAAGAAGCTAGCCAAGTGGGAGAAAAGGTGGATCGATTGAATGAATGGGTGAATCAATGGGTGTTGCAACAGTGGGTAGGTGGATTAACCTGTGGACGGGACGGCAGGATAGAAGATGAGTGGATAAAATGAATGGTGGATAGGTCCTGATCAATGCATGCTTGGAGAGACGGACAGAAAGACGGACACGTCTGGTGGAATGGATTCTGAGCAATAAAATGTAACTACATTCAGTGTTTATAGCAGACACATTAATTAAGAGCCTTGACATGCTTGTTCTAAGACTCTCGCATTACGCATGAGTTAACTTATTACCTTGAAAGTGTGATGCAAAGTGTGTCCTGGCCATCACAGCAGCAGCTTGAAAGAGCAGAGCCCGCTGCGAATCGTTTCATTGAGACTTGTCAGAAGTGACCTCCTCGGCCAGGCCTGCTCGTCACTGGAGCCTGGGAGGATGCACACAGTTTTGGGAGTATCTCGTGCCTGTCACACAGTGTATTTATGCGCTCTGCCTCGCCGTGTTTATACATCAGCTGAGTTGCGGGGGCAGAGGATGGCTCGATTCAGAAGCCGGAAGCTGGCCCGATACCAACTGGAGGTCTTCTGTCTGAAAATGTTTCTTATGTACAAAGCAAAAACAAGTAGAGAGTTTCCCAGGCTTAACCAGAAGGGACCGGGTACGTAACAACGTTAAAAACTGTCAAATTTCCCTCATGGATTTACTCGCAAGTCTCCAACTACAGGTTAAAGATCAATGTATATTGAACCAAAGATAAGGAATCCATAAGACTAAACACAACAAAGATAGAATGTATTGTTATTTTATTTGATTTAGAAATTGTTCTGTACCTCAAATTTGTATTACAATAATTTGTCCACAATTATCAGAATACAGTAGGGTAAATCTTCTTCAAAAAACAACAATCATGTGTGAAGAGTAACTCTCAATGACAGGTAAAATCAATAATTGAACATAATTAAATCAAAAAACATTTTATAAAAACATTCAATATGGGAATCAAAAATGCATTGCATACATATAAAATTAATATAAAGACACAAATATAATTTTGTCCTCTTGTCGACGCGTTTCGGTGTAAGGTATGATTTGTAACACCTTCTTCAGGACCAATGAATAAAAACAGCTCTCTCTATCAAGTTAAAACAATCTATAAAAAGAGAATATATATAATTATAATACATACATATACTCATGGTGTTCAACCCTATCTTTGGTTCGACATACTCGATTTTGGATGACTACTAGTCTTAATAAAATTTTCAGAAAGTTTTCTAGAATAATGCAAAGTCTATTGATCATGAACGGTGCAGAAAACTGCACCAGAGATTGTCCCAGCCTCACAATTCTAAGACCTATATGCGGCCTATCTTATTATTGCCCATCGATCTATTCAATCACTCAGGTATAGTGTTATGAATTTTAATAAAAAGCCTCCTGAGGATCATTACATTATGTTGGAGGTATACATTAAATAAGTCCTCCCCCACAGCAATTATTTTCTAAATTAGATTGTTCTTTAATTCTGTTGTTGCTGTAAATGGGCCATAGTGAATTTTAGGCATATACTCACATATGAATAGGACCATTTGATAGCAGTCCTTAAGTGACCAGAATAGCGTGTTGGCTCAGTACATCACACTCCAATCTAGTTTAAAGAATATATATATATATGAAGATTATGCCCAGGAACATCTTTTTCAATTATGTCTCTTTAGCTCTTATTTTGTTTGTTATATACTTACACAAATTTTTTTGACTCTAGGTCGCAGTCTTTAAATTACTAGTGCGGCGTAATTAACTTGATCCATCGTGCTCCAATCTAGTGTCAAGTAACATCGAGATTATTACTCAGTTATCTCTATTTCTCCATTGGTTACAGGGTTATTTGTTCTAAGAGAATTATTAAATCAATAAGTAAATGAGTGCTACTCACCCTAATAAGGCGGATGTCTCTTCTTAAAGCCGCTTTTTAGAGTTACAGGTAGCTTTTCATGTTCAAGCTCAGTTACTTCTATTTAGGCAAAAATTCAATATGACCTGATTAGTATCAAAAGTAGATAGTGTTCCCTTAATGGCTAATAGTTCTATTGCGCAATAATTTGGCTTACCTAAAATTTCAACAACGGTCTATTCATTGATATCTTGTCTCTGTGTACGCTGAATGACCGGTAATTCCGCTAAGCACCAAGGTGTCTGTACATCTGACCTTCGTGTTTCGTTTTGGCGGGACCGATTTCTAGAAGTTGAAGGAAAAGACCTCACTATATAATACGATGCTGGAAATTAATCTACATTAACTAATGGGGCCATAATGGATATCATTATAATTTAGGATTTACGCCATACGAGTTGTCTGATGGTTGAACTCTATATATCAAAACAACTGAATAAGCGCCGTGCTCACTTATAGGGAATGCATGGTGCCCCGACTGACATTATTCGTGCGATAAGCGTCTTAACGTGACGCTATGTCATAAGTTTTACCTGTTAGCAAACAGAAGGTATTGACCCCTTATTACACTAAATCTGGTGGTATCACCTCTAAGGTTTATATATCAAAACCACCAAACCGCACGACATTTGAATGAGCACCGTGCTCACTCATAGGGAATACATGGTGCCCCGACTGATATTATTCGTGCGCTATGCGTCTTGACGTGACGCTATGTCATAAATTATTACTATTAGCAAACAGACTGTATTGACCCCCTGTTTTTTACACTAAATCCGGTGGTATCGCCTCTAAAGTCATCTACCATGGACCTCAGGTTCTTACCTTTCAAGGAGCGTAGCGTCACCTCATATCGGTATCTCTGGTCTGGCTCACCTACTTAGACTCTGTTGTCCTTCTTTTTATACGTATCTACGTTTCCGGCAATTACTTAATTACGTATATACGTATACTGCGGCCATTTTGGTAGTTCCAAATAGTTTATTTTAGTAGTTTCTACCTTCATGTTATTTCCGTATTTTTGTCTCTTCTTATTAAATCCTAATTAGTTCAGGATTTATGCAAACTTTATAAGATAAAAGGAACCACCACTGCTTGGACGAATTAAAGTTTTGACGTCCGCTGTGTCTGCATCCCTTTATTTACATATTTTACGTGCCGTATAGACATATTTATAGTACCTAACTCTATTTTTTACAATAAATGACACCGAGGCCAACTTTATTAAATCTAGGACGTTGCGTCCGTATCGGCATTCGTTTGTTTACATGTTTCCATGCCGTGCAGCCATCTTGCTAATTCCTAGCTCTATTTCTTGCGATAAGAGACACAAAAAACTTTATTGAATCTCAGCCACCGCGTCTGTTGGGGCTTAACTTTATACCTTACAGAAAACCTCACAATGAATATTGATTTTTATAGAATAAGGTTATATATGTATCAATCTTATTAATTTTTTGTATTTACTTTGCCTTCAATCTAAGGAGGTGCTTTAATGATAGCTACATTTTTTTACATTCTTATTGCTCGCAATAAGATAATTTACGTACTGCTAACATTAGTATTCGTGATTGCAATTACTGGAAACTAGGGGGACTATTTGGTCGAATTTTCATGTAAATAAAGTGAGTTAGAGGTGAATTTGTAGTACCATATAGGGAACAAAGGGGTATACAAGGGTATAGGGCTAAGAGATGAGAATGAAAGGCCCTCTAGGAACAATAACAACAATGAATGTTGTAAATGATGTAAATCAGTTCACCTAACAATTCTTTCCCACTCTTCTCTATTATTAAGGCCCTGGTAGTAGGTCTTGAATTTAGACATGAAAAATTGTTCTCTTTGTTTTCTTCTTTTGTCCGTGTCACCGCCTCTCGCTGAAATTTTTATTTTTTCAAGAATGAACCATTTGAGATCATCTTCCTTGTGTTTCATTTCTTGCCAATGATCAACCAAAGGGGCATTCTTTTTGCCATTTTTCAAGGCTGACCTATGCTCTGTAAGGCGAGAACGCATCTCCCTACTTGTCTCACCTACGTATCCCTTTTGACAGGGACAGATTAAAAGGTATACCACATTTTTGGTTCGGCAATTGACCATTTCGTTTATCCAATGAGTTGTGTTATTAAGCACAATCTTTTGTTCTTTTACAATGGTCTTACAATGTGTACATGAACTGCACGGAAAATTGCCTTTTAGCTTCGTTCCATCATGGATACTAGTTTGTATACTCATTTTTGGTTCACTGAAGGTTCTTACTAGCTCATTTCGAATCGTTTTATTCCTTCTATAGGAAAATATAGGTTTACTGAGTGGGTTCTTTATCTGGCAAGGAGATGAGGTAGAACTGGTTTCTTTTCTAGATTGGCTCAATTGCGGTGATGCCAATTTAAAATATATGCGGCCTATCTTATTATTGCCCATCGATCTATTCAATCACACAGGTATAGTGTTATGAATTTTAATAAAAAGCCTCCTGAGGATCATTACATTATGTTGGAGGTATACATTAAATAAGTCCTCCCCCACAGCAATTATTTTCTAAATTAGATTGTTCTTTAATTCTGTTGTTGCTGTAAATGGGCCATAGTGAATTTTAGGCATATACTCACATATGAATAGGACCATTAGATAGCAGTCCTTAAGTGACCAGAATAGCGTGTTGGCTCAGTACATCACACTCCAATCTAGTTTAAAGAATATATATATATATGAAGATTATGCCAAGGAACATCTTTTTCAATTATGTCTCTTTAGCTCTTATTTTGTTTGTTATATACTTACACAAAATTTTTTGACTCTAGGTCGCAGTCTTTAAATTACTAGTGCGGCGTAATTAACTTGATCCATCGTGCTCCAATCTAGTGTCAAGTAACATCGAGATTATTACTCAGTTATCTCTATTTCTCCATTGGTTACAGGGTTATTTGTTCTAAGAGAATTATTAAATCAATAAGTAAATGAGTGCTACTCACCCTAATAAGGCGGATGTCTCTTCTTAAAGCCGCTTTTTAGAGTTACAGGTAGCTTTTCATGTTCAAGCTCAGTTACTTCTATTTAGGCAAAAATTCAATATGACCTGATTAGTATCAAAAGTAGATAGTGTTCCCTTAATGGCTAATAGTTCTATTGCGCAATAATTTGGCTTACCTAAAATTTCAACAACGGTCTATTCATTGATATCTTGTCTCTGTGTACGCTGAATGACCGGTAATTCCGCTAAGCACCAAGGTGTCTGTACATCTGACCTTCGTGTTTCGTTTTGGCGGGACCGATTTCTAGAAGTTGAAGGAAAAGACCTCACTATATAATACGATGCTGGAAATTAATCTACATTAACTAATGGGGCCATAATGGATATCATTATAATTTAGGATTTACGCCATACGAGTTGTCTGATGGTTGAACTCTATATATCAAAACAACTGAATAAGCGCCGTGCTCACTTATAGGGAATGCATAGTGCCCCGACTGACATTATTCGTGCGATAAGCGTCTTAACGTGTATGTCATAAGTTTTACCTGTTAGCAAACAGAAGGTATTGACCCCTTATTACACTAAATCTGGTGGTATCGCCTCTAAGGTTTATATATCAAAACCACCAAACCGCACGACATTTGAATGAGCACCGTGCTCACTCATAGGGAATACATGGTGCCCCGACTGATATTATTCGTGCGCTATGCGTCTTGACGTGACGCTATGTCATAGATTATTACTATTAGCAAACAGACTGTATTGACCCCCTGTTTTTTACACTAAATCCGGTGGTATCGCCTCTAAAGTCATCTACCATGGACCTCAGGTTCTTACCTTTCAAGGAGCGTAGCGTCACCTCATATCGGTATCTCTGGTCTGGCTCACCTACTTAGACTCTGTTGTCCTTCTTTTTATACGTATCTACGTTTCCGGCAATTACTTAATTACGTATATACGTATACTGCGGCCATTTTGGTAGTTCCAAATAGTTTATTTTAGTAGTTTCTACCTTCATGTTATTTCCGTATTTTTGTCTCTTCTTATTAAATCCTAATTAGTTCAGGATTTATGCAAACTTTATAAGATAAAAGGAACCACCACTGCTTGGACGAATTAAAGTTTTGACGTCCACTGTGTCTGCATCCCTTTATTTACATATTTTACGTGCCGTATAGACATATTTATAGTACCTAACTCTATTTTTTACAATAAATGACACCGAGGCCAACTTTATTAAATCTAGGACGTTGCGTCCGTATCGGCATTCGTTTCTTTACATGTTTCCATGCCGTGCAGCCATCTTGCTAATTCCTAGCTCTATTTCTTGCGATAAGAGACACAAAAAACTTTATTGAATCTCAGCCACCGCGTCTGTTGGGGCTTAACTTTATACCTTACAGAAAACCTCACAATGAATATTGATTTTTATAGAATAAGGTTATATATGTATCAATCTTATTAATTTTTTGTATTTACTTTGCCTTCAATCTAAGGAGGTGCTTTAATGATAGCTACATTTTTTTACATTCTTATTGCTCGCAATAAGATATTTTACGTACTGCTAACATTAGTATTCGTGATTGCAATTACTGGAAACTAGGGGGACTATTTGGTCGAATTTTCATGTAAATAAAGTGAGTTAGAGGTGAATTTGTAGTACCATATAGGGAACAAAGGGGTATACAAGGGTATAGGGCTAAGAGATGAGAATGAAAGGCCCTCTAGGAACAATAACAACAATGAATGTTGTAAATGATGTAAATCAGTTCACCTAACAATTCTTTCCCACTCTTCTCTATTATTAAGGCCCTGGTAGTAGGTCTTGAATTTAGACATGAAAAATTGTTCTCTTTGTTTTCTTCTTTTGTCCGTGTCACCGCCTCTCGCTGAAATTTTTATTTTTTCAAGAATGAACCATTTGAGATCATCTTCCTTGTGTTTCATTTCTTGCCAATGATCAACCAAAGGGGCATTCTTTTTGCCATTTTTCAAGGCTGACCTATGCTCTGTAAGGCGAGAACGCATCTCCCTACTTGTCTCACCTACGTATCCCTTTTGACAGGGACAGATTAAAAGGTATACCACATTTTTGGTTCGGCAATTGACCATTTCGTTTATCCAATGAGTTGTGTTATTAAGCACAATCTTTTGTTCTTTTACAATGGTCTTACAATGTGTACATGAACTGCACGGAAAATTGCCTTTTAGCTTCGTTCCATCATGGATACTAGTTTGTATACTCATTTTTGGTTCACTGAAGGTTCTTACTAGCTCATTTCGAATCGTTTTATTCCTTCTATAGGAAAATATAGGTTTACTGAGTGGGCACTGGCCTGGTTTATTCAGTAGATACCAATTTTTATTTATCAAATTTTTAAGTTTATTGCTCAAGCCATTAAAGTTAGTCACCATGACAATTTCTTGTAGGGCTTTTTGGGGCTTATCATTGGGCTCAAAGATGCTGTCCCTGTTATAGTATTTGGCTCTTTTGTGCGCTTCTTTAATGAGTCGTTTGGGATATCCTCGATGTAGGAGTTTTTGTTGCAAGGCCAGTGCATGAAGTTCGAAATCTTTGTTTTCACTGCAGTTTCGTCTAATCCTTAAAAACTGACTAAACGGAATGCTGTCCTTCTGGCATTTGGGATGATAACTCGTGTGGTGTAATAATGTATTCCTATCTGATGGTTTAGTGTAGAGTTCTACTTTTAGTTTATCATCCTTTACTTTTATGGTAATGTCCAAGAAATCTACTGATTCTTTACTTCTATTTCCTGTGAATTTTAAATTGGCATCACCGCAATTGAGCCAATCTAGAAAAGAAACCAGTTCTACCTCATCTCCTTGCCAGATAAAGAACCCACTCAGTAAACCTATATTTTCCTATAGAAGGAATAAAACGATTCGAAATGAGCTAGTAAGAACCTTCAGTGAACCAAAAATGAGTATACAAACTAGTATCCATGATGGAACGAAGCTAAAAGGCAATTTTCCGTGCAGTTCATGTACACATTGTAAGACCATTGTAAAAGAACAAAAGATTGTGCTTAATAACACAACTCATTGGATAAACGAAATGGTCAATTGCCGAACCAAAAATGTGGTATACCTTTTAATCTGTCCCTGTCAAAAGGGATACGTAGGTGAGACAAGTAGGGAGATGCGTTCTCGCCTTACAGAGCATAGGTCAGCCTTGAAAAATGGCAAAAAGAATGCCCCTTTGGTTGATCATTGGCAAGAAATGAAACACAAGGAAGATGATCTCAAATGGTTCATTCTTGAAAAAATAAAAATTTTAGCGAGAGGCGGTGACACGGACAAAAGAAGAAAACAAAGAGAACAATTTTTCATGTCTAAATTCAAGACCTACTACCAGGGCCTTAATAATAGAGAAGAGTGGGAAAGAATTGTTAGGTGAACTGATTTACATCATTTACAACATTCATTGTTGTTATTGTTCCTAGAGGGCCTTTCATTCTCATCTCTTAGCCCTATACCCTTGTATACCCCTTTGTTCCCTATATGGTACTACAAATTCACCTCTAACTCACTTTATTTACATGAAAATTCGACCAAATAGTCCCCCTAGTTTCCAGTAATTGCAATCACGAATACTAATGTTAGCAGTACGTAAAATATCTTATTGCGAGCAATAAGAATGTAAAAAAATGTAGCTATCATTAAAGCACCTCCTTAGATTGAAGGCAAAGTAAATACAAAAAATTAATAAGATTGATACATATATAACCTTATTCTATAAAAATCAATATTCATTGTGAGGTTTTCTGTAAGGTATAAAGTTAAGCCCCAACAGACGCGGTGGCTGAGATTCAATAAAGTTTTTTGTGTCTCTTATCGCAAGAAATAGAGCTAGGAATTAGCAAGATGGCTGCACGGCATGGAAACATGTAAACAAACGAATGCCGATACGGACGCAACGTCCTAGATTTAATAAAGTTGGCCTCGGTGTCATTTATTGTAAAAAATAGAGTTAGGTACTATAAATATGTCTATACGGCACGTAAAATATGTAAATAAAGGGATGCAGACACAGCGGACGTCAAAACTTTAATTCGTCCAAGCAGTGGTGGTTCCTTTTATCTTATAAAGTTTGCATAAATCCTGAACTAATTAGGATTTAATAAGAAGAGACAAAAATACGGAAATAACATGAAGGTAGAAACTACTAAAATAAACTATTTGGAACTACCAAAATGGCCGCAGTATACGTATATACGTAATTAAGTAATTGCCGGAAACGTAGATACGTATAAAAAGAAGGACAACAGAGTCTAAGTAGGTGAGCCAGACCAGAGATACCGATATGAGGTGACGCTACGCTCCTTGAAAGGTAAGAACCTGAGGTCCATGGTAGATGACTTTAGAGGCGATACCACCGGATTTAGTGTAAAAAACAGGGGGTCAATACAGTCTGTTTGCTAATAGTAATAATTTATGACATAGCGTCACGTCAAGACGCATAGCGCACGAATAATATCAGTCGGGGCACCATGTATTCCCTATGAGTGAGCACGGTGCTCATTCAAATGTCGTGCGGTTTGGTGGTTTTGATATATAAACCTTAGAGGCGATACCACCAGATTTAGTGTAATAAGGGGTCAATACCTTCTGTTTGCTAACAGGTAAAACTTATGACATAGCGTCACGTTAAGACGCTTATCGCACGAATAATGTCAGTCGGGGCACCATGCATTCCCTATAAGTGAGCACGGCGCTTATTCAGTTGTTTTGATATATAGAGTTCAACCATCAGACAACTCGTATGGCGTAAATCCTAAATTATAATGATATCCATTATGGCCCCATTAGTTAATGTAGATTAATTTCCAGCATCGTATTATATAGTGAGGTCTTTTCCTTCAACTTCTAGAAATCGGTCCCGCCAAAACGAAACACGAAGGTCAGATGTACAGACACCTTGGTGCTTAGCGGAATTACCGGTCATTCAGCGTACACAGAGACAAGATATCAATGAATAGACCGTTGTTGAAATTTTAGGTAAGCCAAATTATTGCGCAATAGAACTATTAGCCATTAAGGGAACACTATCTACTTTTGATACTAATCAGGTCATATTGAATTTTTGCCTAAATAGAAGTAACTGAGCTTGAACATGAAAAGCTACCTGTAACTCTAAAAAGCGGCTTTAAGAAGAGACATCCGCCTTATTAGGGTGAGTAGCACTCATTTACTTATTGATTTAATAATTCTCTTAGAACAAATAACCCTGTAACCAATGGAGAAATAGAGATAACTGAGTAATAATCTCGATGTTACTTGACACTAGATTGGAGCACGATGGATCAAGTTAATTACGCCGCACTAGTAATTTAAAGACTGCGACCTAGAGTCAAAAAATTTTGTGTAAGTATATAACAAACAAAATAAGAGCTAAAGAGACATAATTGAAAAAGATGTTCCTTGGCATAATCTTCATATATATATATATTCTTTAAACTAGATTGGAGTGTGATGTACTGAGCCAACACGCTATTCTGGTCACTTAAGGACTGCTATCTAATGGTCCTATTCATATGTGAGTATATGCCTAAAATTCACTATGGCCCATTTACAGCAACAACAGAATTAAAGAACAATCTAATTTAGAAAATAATTGCTGTGGGGGAGGACTTATTTAATGTATACCTCCAACATAATGTAATGATCCTCAGGAGGCTTTTTATTAAAATTCATAACACTATACCTGTGTGATTGAATAGATCGATGGGCAATAATAAGATAGGCCGCATATAGGTCTTAGAATTGTGAGGCTGGGACAATCTCTGGTGCAGTTTTCTGCACCGTTCATGATCAATAGACTTTGCATTATTCTAGAAAACTTTCTGAAAATTTTATTAAGACTAGTAGTCATCCAAAATCGAGTATGTCGAACCAAAGATAGGGTTGAACACCATGAGTATATGTATGTATTATAATTATATATATTCTCTTTTTATAGATTGTTTTAACTTGATAGAGAGAGCTGTTTTTATTCATTGGTCCTGAAGAAGGTGTTACAAATCATACCTTACACCGAAACGCGTCGACAAGAGGACAAAATTATATTTGTGTCTTTATATTAATTTTATATGTATGTAATGCATTTTTGATTCCCATATTGAATGTTTTTATAAAATGTTTTTTGATTTAATTATGTGCAATTATTGATTTTACCTGTCATTGAGAGTTACTCTTCACACATGATTGTTGTTTTTTGAAGAAGATTTACCCTACTGTATTCTGATAATTGTGGACAAATTATTGTAATACAAATTTGAGGTACAGAACAATTTCTAAATCAAATAAAATAACAATACATTCTATCTTTGTTGTGTTTAGTCTTATGGATTCCTTATCTTTGGTTCAATATACATTGATCTTTAACCTGTAGTTGGAGACTTGCGAGTAAATCCATGAGGGAAATTTGACAGTTTTTAACGTTCTTATGTACAAAGACCCTCTAGGACGTTGCCAGCCAGATGCATGTATTGTTGCTAACCAAGATTGCTATCCGCCTAACCTGGTCCAACAGTCTCATTTCTACATCCTGTGCATGTGGGGTACATTACTACATAAGAAGTCGGCTATGTGTCAGAGTTTAACAACGGGGAATATATTTAAGGAGGAATAGTGCTGGTACCAGTGCTCCTCGCATGGAGGCCTCATCTGTATCCACAATTCATTTATGATAATTTCAATTGCGGAGGGTGACTCAAGCAGGCAGGTCCGTTTGGGGAGCCTGCCTGTGCTGCACATGCCATGCTTTATGGCCCCTCAGTATTACTTTCCTGCGCCTTTTATTTCCCTGCATCACATGTATTCTTTTGTTGAATAAAGCATTTGTCACAGGCGAAATTACATCATGTCTGCCCACACATCAGTCTCCCTCTGCCTGCTGGATCAATTTGCCACAAAATGGAACACAGCGGGTCGATTTTCTAGAATGTTCTTTAATATCAATTCGACCACTGCCTTCATTTTTCGCAGGCCATATGCCCAAATTTAAAAGGGCTGCTGAAAAGACTAGCGCCATTTGAGGGATGAGTATTATTGTGTAAATGTGTGATGTAACTCGTTTAAAGCATGGGGCCATGAAAGGAACGCAGGCGGGATATTCCTCCATCTCCAGCATTATTAGTTATTACAGCTGTACGTCTAGGTGGCGCGGGGCCGTCCCACCGGCATTGATACGGCGCCGGAGGGCCTAAAATAGTAATGAATGTACATAACTATTTTAGGCCTAAGGAGGGCCTGTAGTGTCGCGGTCTAGTAGATCGCGCACTACGTAAGCACGCAAATGCGCGTGGCGGCCATTTTGGACGCTACTACGCATGTGCGAAGAGCGCGAGACGCGCGAGGCGATATTGCAGCGACCGGAGGCTTATGCCCGGCGCTCTTAGGTGTTACATGTACCTAACCATTAAAGAGAGGTTAGATTGCTACTTTGGCTCCTGTCCTTCACTGGTGGGAAAACCAACACATTACAGTGGCGGCGAGGCTGGGACGCAGAGGACTCTGAAGGACACCCAGGGGAGAGGAAGCCCCCACCAGCAGGAGAGCCGGAGGAGACGACGTCCTACAGGGGCAGGTACACCAGGGGGTCACAGGACAGACACCAGGACACCGAGAGAGCGCGGCAGGGCAGACGGAAGCCAGAGGGAGGCACGAGCAAAGCAAGAGTGCTGACCAGCTGCAAGGAAGCGTGGTAGGCAACCCAGGGCGAGATAGAGAAGAGGCCCTGGCGGAATCATGGAGGAACGGCGCAGAAGGGACTGAAGAGGCCCAGACGACCCAAAGAAGGGGAGAAGGGACGGAAGCCCCAGGAAACAGGTGGAAGCCAAGATGTGCGCACAGGCGTCAGCACTAACGACGCCGGTCCCGTTTCTACCAAGACCAGGGGAGCCTCAAATGAAATGGGAGGACTGGAGAGAATACTTCAAAAATTACCTCGAAGCATTGGAAGACGAGAATGAAGAGGCGTTCTCCAGCAGCCGGAGGAAGAGGATACTCTTACATAATCTGGGCCCAGAGGGCATACGAGTATTCCAAAACTTAACACCGGTCACCCGTCCAGCAGCGGACGGTGACGTGTTCAAACACGCCATTGAAGACTTAGACAACCACTATCGCCCCGCAGTCTGCATATCTATCGACCGCTACAATTTCCAGCAGAGGAAGCAAGAAGCGGGGGAAACGATAGACGACTACGTTGCGGCACTAAGGAAGCTGGCGATAACGTGTAAATTCGGAGGTCTACACGACGAATTCATAAAGGACCAAATTGTAATGCACACAACAAGCAAGATGGTGCAGGATAAATTGTGGGCAAGTGGAGATGCTACGCTAAAAGACGTGACAGCCATCGTGAAAAGGGCAGAACTGACCAAGCGCTGCGCAGACGCAGCGAAGAGAGACCAGGTTCCGAGACCCACGATAAACAAGGTGGAGGACGCCGACCAATATGGAAGAGGAAAACTGGCACCAGGAGAAAATAAGGAAACGTACAAGGGGAAAGTAAAACCGGGACAAACGTGGAAACAAGACAAAGAAGGAACATCGAAGTGCTACAGGTGCGGGAGCCCGAACCATGCGGCACATGACAAACGATGTCCCGCCTTCAGAGCAAAGTGCGCGTTCTGCGGCCTGGTCGGCACTATGAGAAGGTGTGTCGCAGGAAGTGGAAACAGCGCGCAGTGAAATACGTGGCACAAGACCTAGGAGCGGAAGAAGAGGGTCAAGAAGAAGAAGACGAAGTCCTTTGCGTGGAAGACCAAGTACTAGGTATTGACGGCAGAAGATCTCGCAAACCCCAGTGCGACATCCACATTGGAGGAGTGGAGATCACCATAGTAGCGGATTCGGGGTCCCCCTACACGATTGTCCAAAGGTCAGTGTGGGATGCGAAATTTGAACCGAAAGTAGGCCCACATCTGGAACCGCCCGACATACGACCGGTCACCTACACGGGAGAACCTATCCCAATGGTGGGATTTAGAAGACTGCTCTTCCAGTTCAAAGAACGCAGCGCCCAGTGCAAATTGTACGTTGCAGAGAAACGACCTTCGGTCCTAGGGTGGATGGACCAAGGAGAATTGGGAATACAACTGCATCCTGGAGGAGACACCCAAGTGTTGGTGGCGTTGGAAGGCAAATGGTCCAAGGCAGCGGGACTGCGAAGCGAACACCCGAAAATATTTGGGGACAAGATAGGGAAATTGGAAAAATTTACCCACAAAATCGTGCTCAAGGAGAATGTCCAACCAGTCACACACAAAGTGAGGAACATACCGATCGCAGTAAGAGAGGCAGTGCAACAGGAGCTACACCGACTGGAGAAAGAAGGGATTATTGAACCCATCGATAGCGCGGAATGGTTGGCGCCATTAGTGGTGGCCATGAAACCGTCAGGCAAGGTGCGATTATGTGTGGACCTCAGAGAACTCAACAAATGTATTGTGGTGGAGAAGTTCCCGCTACCACGCATAGAGGAAATGCTGGCACGAACAAAAGGAGTGAAATGGTTCTCCACCATCGATCTAAAGTCGGCGTACCACCAGGTAGTCCTGCACCACACGAGCAAGAAACTGACGTCATTCATAACACCATTCGGGTGCTATCAGTTCTGCCGCATGCCCTTCGGTCTGGCATCAGCAGCGGCCATCTTCCAAAAGCTAATGGCCCGCCTGTTCAGGGACATAGAGGGAGTACAATACTTCCAAGACGACATCCTAGTGATGGGGAAGGAACAAGAAGACCACGATGAGAAGCTGGAGGTGGTACTTAGGATCCTGGAGGATAACGGACTAACAGCAGAGTGGGAGAAGTGCCATTTCGGCATGCCATCAGTCACCTACCTAGGACACGAAATCGGAGAGAATGGAATAACACCAAAAAAAGGGAACGTGACAGCCATCTGCGATGCTCCTCCGCCCGCCACCAAGGAAGAAGTAAGATCCTTCCTAGGGATGGCGGAATACTACAGTAAGTTCGTCCAACACTTTGCCATGAAAACGCACCACATGAGGCAGCTCACGAGGGAGAAAACAGCTTTCGCATGGACGGAAGACACGCAAGAAGAGTTTGACTCAGTCAAACGAGAAATCAGCCAGGCTATCCCATTACAAGGGTACGATCCCCTAGGGGAATCGATATTGATGACAGACGCCAGCGAAAAGGGGTTGGGAGCAGTGCTCATGCAAGAGAGACAAGACGGCAAGAATTCAGAACAAAAGTTCAGCGTGATTGAGAAAGAGATGTTGGCCGCAGTATGGGCCATGGGGAAGTATCGCCAGTTCCTGTGGGGCACGCGATTCCTGCTGAAAACGGACCACAAACCCCTAGTGAAGGTAGTAACGTCCAGCGGTCATGCCGGCGCGACACCCCGCATAGCTAAGATGACACTGAAACTCTTGGAATATCGCTATGATGTGGAATATATACCAGGCTCAAGAAACAAGATAGCTGATTATCTCAGCAGGGCGTCAGCAATGGAAAGTGCCACCATGGGCACAGAAGAAGATGATGAGATGGTAGCCTTGACTGATGATCCGGAACGGGCAATAAGCAGGAGAGAATGGAAGGACGCGTACGGAGCAGATAGAGGTCTGGAAGAAATCAAGAAATGCATAGTGCGAGGGTGGCCCGATAGGAAACAACAGAAGCCCCAAATTCGGCAATTCTACGAGGTCAGGGACGAGTTGTCGGTGGGAAATGATGGAGTGTTTGTATACCGAGGAAACCGAGTAGTTCACCAGCGAATATAATACCATATCTTTTGACTATAATACATATGGGGCACCTGGGAATCGTGAAGACTAAAGCACTAACCAAACAAACGTATTGGTGGCCAGGTATGGATCTATAGGTGGAGAGACATGTCAGAGACTGTGTGCAGTGCCAAGGAGCTGACAAAATCCTGAAACCCATGAGACCTGCTCTAGGAAGGTTCACGAACCCCAGTAATCCCTGGGAAGAAATGGCGGTGGACATCTTAGGGCCGGTACTTGACAACCAGGGTATTCCCAAGTACATATGTGTGATAGTGGACAAATACTCAAAGTGGCCAGAGGTACACATTCAATAAGAAATGGACACTGAGACAATAATTCGATTCCTCACAACGGTATTCCTCAGGGAAGGCATCCCCAGAGCTATAATTAGCGACAACGGACCCCAATTTACTTCGGACAAATGGAACCGAATTGCAGAAAGAAATGGCATCCGACTCAAACATACGTCGGTATATCACCCTGCCAGCAACGGCCAAGTAGAAAGGTTCAACAGAGTGATAATGGGCTCCATACAGGCAGCCATCTCCAGGGGCAAAGACTGGGAAAAGGAGGTACTAAGCACAGTATGGGCATACCGCATCACCCCCACTAGCATGGGATACAGCCCGTTTCAAATTTTACGTGGAAGGCAACCCTTCACCAAAGACAATGTCGCATGGAAAGAGAAGACAATCACAAGCAAATGGTCTCCAGCAGTGGTGCAACACAACCTGGAGAAAGCACAGAAGATATATACAGAACATTACAACCGCAGAAAAAATACTCCCCACCCCTAAGAGTGGAAGAGGTGTATGACCGAGCGGCGCTGCTCAGTGATGGAAATGTATGGTCCGAAGACCGCATGGCCAAATGCAACAAAATCCTACAGTGGCCCTGCGAGGACAAGGAAGGAGCGACATCACCAGAGGACACGAGGAACGAAACGGGAACTCCGAATGGAGAGAATGAAGAGAGTATGCCGGAAGATCATAACAGCGAGGGGGAAGAACGAGAAGGACCAACTATGGAAGAAAGGACCCAGGAAGAGGGCGAGAAAGGAGGAAGAGAAGGGAAAGGTACCCTAGAAGGAAGAAGGGGAAGCCCTGTCGCAGAAGGGGGTCGAGAAGGACACGCTACCCCGGTAAGATGCACCCGAGTTGGGCGAGCGGTGGTGAGACCATCCAAGTTTAAAGACTATGAACTGGAGTAACAGACTATGTACTGGAACTACACTCTCAGTCATGTAATTAGTTTTGTGTGGTATAAAAGGGGGAGATATGTAGTGTCGCGGGCTAGTAGATCGCGCACTACATAAGCACGCAAATGCGCGTGGCGGCCATTTTGGACGCTACTGCGCATACGCGAAGAGCGCGAGACGCGCAAGGCGATATTGCAGCGACCGGAGGCTTATGCCCGGCGCTCTTAGGTGTTACATGTACCTAACCATTAAAGAGAGGTTAGATTGCTACTTTGGCTCCTGTCCTTCACTGGGGGGAAAACCAACACATTACAGGGCCTAAAATAGTTTTGTACATTCATAACTTCACAGTAACTGCCGGCATGACGGGGGGTGGGGGTTGTCACGGGGGGGATGGAGGGGGAAGGCGGGAGGGGTTTAATTAAAGAATATAAGGCGCGGGCCGTCCCACCGGCATTGATACGGCGCCGGAGGGCCTAAAATAGTAATGAATGTACATAACTATTTTAGGCCTAAGGAGGGCCTAAAATAGTTTTGTACATTCATAACTTCACAGTAACGGCCGGCATGACGGGGGTGGGGGTCATCACGGGGGAGAGGGTGGTGGAGGGGGAAGGCGGGAGGGGTTTAATTAAAGAATATAATAAAACTTACCGTCCTACAACACCGCAGCTTCTGGATGCGTCCCAACTCCCGCTGCCGCTGTCCTGAAGCTCTCGTCACCAATGAAAGGTAGCCTCCCTCCCTCCGCTCTGCCAATCACAATGCTGAGGCGCAGTGGAGAGCGCCCCAGCCGGGACCATTTTCTCTATGTAGGAGAAAAAGGAGAGTGGGCGGTCCTGCTCGAGGGCAGGGGGGGAGTGGCTTGCCTACTGTTGTGCATCCTGGGGCCGACCAAACAGTCAGTATGCACAATAGTGGGCAAGCCACTCCCCCCTGCCCTCGAGCAGGACCGCCCACCCCCAACCAGGCACTTCTGCTTTCTCGCAGTGCGAGAAGCAGAAACATAAAATGGTCATTATTACCATTTATGTTTCTGCCTTCTCGCACTGCGAGAAAGCAGTAGGGCGACGCCCCCACGCCCCAATGGGGGAGCCGCCACTCCGTGCAACCTTCAGTACTCTGTCAGCGGTGGATATAGACTCTTCCAGAAACAGAGTAAGACAGCTGTTTAGGAAAGACAAAGTTACCATAACTGTGAGTTATTGGTACAAAAAACCTCATTTGGGATCATGGAGAACATAAGATTATAATGGGAAAGGCACATGGGATAAAGCTAATAGAAACGCAAAGGGAAAGGTATTATGATCTCAGTTATTCAAGTTTTAGAGGGGTCAAATTTCATCGCATGGCCTTTTTCAATAGATGGATGCTGTACCTTACACAGCGAGTTATAAATAAGATGTGCTCCGCTGTATCCAGAAACTAGCCAAAGTGTGATCAGGAAAGGGATTGGGGACATGTTCCGGACCTGCTATAGTTTAGAGACATTTAGAAAGGGGGGTTTCAGGCAGAAGGTAAGACAATCAGGTTGAATATTCTTCCCTCTTCAAAAATTACTCTTAAGGGATTATCTGATGTTGAATGGCCAGAGCATCACGACACTGAGCACTTTATATTCACAGCCATGCTTTTTATTTTTTTTATTTTTTATTTCAAAGTGTTTTATTGATTTTATTTAACAGATACATCAGCATTACTGTTGCAGGGTTAGCCAAACTTAGCCTGTGTTACAGTCATTACAGGTATATGGCTATATGCCTAGCTAAACCCCTCTACGTGGCTTGCAGGAAAAGAGAAAAAAAGAAAAGAAAGAAAAATGAAAAGGGATAGGGTGATAGAAAGAAAGAGCCAGGGAAGAAAGGGGTGAAAGCGAGGTACGGGAAAGGCTCTGTAGTGGTGAGTCTGACTGGGGCTATAATCAGCTGACATCCCACTGGTTAACCTACGGCGGGAATTGCAGACCCGCAAGTTCCCCCCCCCCCACCCCTTGGCGCTCCTTCTACTGCCCTTAGGATGGGCGAGAGGGAAGGGAAAATGCTGAAGGTCAGTTAGAAGGAAGCTTGGTTTCACGAAAAAGCCAATCGTACCACCAAGTACTTCAGTAAACGGATAACATGGGCCAGGGGGTAGTAGTGAATAGTTTTTTTTTAATGTGCAGTCCCTTTCTGACCATATGAACGTTAAAGAAGAATAAGAACTGACACTTTTTGATGCACACTTTAAGTATTTCGAGCTATATGCTGCACTGGCATTTTAAGTGCCAAAACGAGGAAAATCAGCACTATTAATGCTGTGGGTGCGCTCAGCGTTGTTTTTTTTTAAAAAGTCTATGGATGTATATATTTATGTGCACAGTCACTTTAAGTGCTCGTATTTCTAAGAAAGCTTGAAATCAAGAGCTGAATTATTCTGCACTAGGGTGTCATCTTATTTGCATAAGAGGTCAATGAATAGAGATTTTCTTTTGGCTTGTATGTATGGGGGTTTAGGGAATTGTAGTATATAGATTGATTGAGGTAGAACTGTGTTTCACTATTTGCCACATGTATCTATGAATCTGTATTTGTTATGAATTTACCTTCACTGCAATAGTGTATTAAAATCACTTAAAAGAGATATGAAAAAAGAAATTGCATGACAGTGGATTTGAGAAACATTTGAATGTAAAAGAAGGGAGAAAATGAGGTAAACACAAGGAGATGATGGACGGAGCACTGAAACTTTTCAGACGCTCGCCCCCAGTCACAGATCTGGGTTGAATCCATCATTGTTCTTTGCTCACTTCGCCACCCCACTTCAGACCCAGCTATCTGCAAATTAGTCTTGACCCTGTGCCTCATGGGAACAGTTCTGCCATAACTGCCAAGCCAGGTCTTCCCTGGACCAGAAACAAGCATCCTGGGACCGGGGAAATGAGGCAAGAACAACACAGACATAATAGGGACAAAAAAAGGAACAAAAATCAGAAGCCTGACTGGCTCGAGAAAAGCTGATGAGAAACAAATATATTTTTCCAGAGAACTTCAGCAGGAGAGCCCTGCTGGACCCGGGGCAGGGACTTATAAAGTGTCTTCACTAACTAAGACAGACAAGGATGAACCACCAATAGACAATGTCTAGTTAGAGCAACATCAGCAGTTCAGTTAAATTTACAAATTTAAAAAGCAGATATAGCCAGTTCCTGGATTGTATACGTTAGCACCAGATACTACTAAGAGGTCCTGATTGAACAAGACTGTATGGTGTTCAATACAGGTACCAAACAAATTCGACAAAACGGCGGAGAGAGTAGAATTCAATATCCTACACAAGATGTTGAATTGCCACATAAAAATTGGTATAGAAATACTTAAAATTGCATTACCTGATTTGCAGGCTAAGTGATGGTGACAGGAGTCTTCGTCCAATTCTTCCTAATTGTGCAGGAAAAACACCAACCAGCTCAATCACAGTGATGTGCCTTAGGTCTAGACCACACTGGGCTTGCTAAAAGAGTAAAGAAAATATTATAAAAGACTACTGTAATGTTGGGAGGTAACACTGTGAAATACATAAAATGTTATGTTTTTTTAAATAATTCATCAAACTAATTTGCTACAGAAATCTTTATAAGTTCAGGAATACACTTGAGCTTTAGACATTACGGATTGCTATGTCTGTGCACAGTTACCTTCTTCAGCTGCACAAGATGTCACGTATCACCACATCCCACTTTCGTGCACAATTATTTCTTTGATTATTTTACAGACAGGAACTTTTTGAATACAATTTTTCTAATTATGATATGATGCTTTCTAGACTTTCTATTCAGAAAAGAATTAACCCTCATCCGCAAGCTAAGGATATGGAAGTTGCATGGTATTTCTTTAGGTCATCTACAGTTATAGGCACTCTCAAGGCATACGATAAAAGCTTAACCTGTTTAATGGGACCCTTAAAACGAAATACATTTTAACATTAGAAGACGGAAGAGCTCACATATTTCATAAGGCACAGAAGAAGGAAGATGTTTTAAATAATATTTGAAAGGAGGAAGATGAATACAAGAAATTGATATATCCTAAATTAAAATTGGATAGACAACAAAAAGGGAAACTTTCCTAAGTTCTGCTTCGCCTTCTCTAAATGTTTCTCAAATGGAGGCCGTGGATCTATAGGGCTGCTCTTGGCCTGCAGAGTATTGTCTATTGCTGATTGCAAATCTGCTATTTGATGAGCCCGGTCTTTATCTTTGCTAGCTTTGTATGCGATAATCTGCCCCCATACTGTGGATTTAAAATACTCCAAAACAGAAAAAAAGAGGCCTTACTTTTATTAACAAGGACAAATTCAACAATACATTTCCTCATGTCTGCCAGCCTTTCTTGGTTGGAGAGAAGAGACCGATCCATTACCAACTCCACCAGAATATAGACCACTGAATGATCATAAAAGGTGTTTGCCCTAGTATCAGAGCCCAACCTTTTAATTGACTAGGAAATATTTTTGAAATCCAGACGCGAAGCAGTTCTATAATGCTGTGAAAAATATGCACTGTAGAGAACACGGATGATTCTGATGCCATGGATCTATGAACTGAAAATCTTGCTTTAATGTAGCAATCACTCTTTTATTGTAGGGCTTTTTGGCTATATTTGATGTATCGAATGCTAAATCCTAAAGTAGTTAAAGTCCCCTCCCAGAATCATTAGTCCCTCAGCCCCCATTGCAATGTTGTGAATCTGCAATAGTGCTTCCACCTCATCAGCAACCGGGCCATAGTAATTAACCAATTTTAAAAGGGCTTCCGTTGACTACAACTTTAAGCCATAACGACCTGCCTAGCGGGTCCCTAATTACTTCCCTTATCACCCAATCAACTCCCTGCCCCAAAAAGGTTGCAACACCCCTTATCGCTAATCCTGCTGAAGCGAAGAACGCAGAGGGATATTTCTTAGGAATAAAAATGTTGGGGGAATTATTCTTGAGGTGGGTGTCCTGCAAAAATATTACCTCGGGGGAAAGTGACGCTAAACACTTCAGGCCCTGGTATTTACGCCTACTTGCAATGCCATTAAGACTGCAGGAGATCAGCCTAACCTTAAGCACCATTGTAAAGATGTAATCTACTGCCTACCACAGTAATCATGTACTTGCCCGTCAACATATCAAAATTCTGCTTATGTTCGCTATAAGTGCTACCCCCAACCCTATCACCCACCCAAAAAGACCTCAGTGACCCTCCTGGCACCCATTCCACTGAGGGGGAAGTACCCACAATACCCCCTTGCCACGCTCCATAGCAAATAAGGGCCATGGTATTGCACCCAATAGCACACTTGACCCAGCAAAAAAACACGCCCACTCCTCAAATATAATTCAATTCAGTTTAAAGGACGACACCAGACAAAGTTCATTATTATTTCTATATTTTCTGAAAGAACTCATGAGCCTCTCTAAGGCTGGCGAACAAATAAAACTGCCATTGTACTGGCACCTTCAGTTTGGACAGTTGCACTATGGATGCCTGAGCTTTGAATAAATCTAACATCTTGCCAAACTTCCTTCGACAACAAGCCACTAATGTTGATATGTCTGAACAAATGCGACAATTACATATTTCCAGAGTTAAAACACCTTTCTTCTAAATTTCCTTGGCCAAGATGTGCTCCTTGATTTGGTGGTCAAAGAAACACGGTGACCCTTGGTAATGGTTAAAATCGGGCAGTAAATAAGACTTGATAAGAGTCAACACAATTGGGGTACCTGCTGACCCTCATTCTCTTCCAGTACACCCACAATGCGCAAATTGGTACGTCGTGAGTGGTTTTCAAGCTCCTCAATCTTATATTCCAAAAAGCACATTTGCTTTTCAAATGGGCTGACTTCTTTCTGCATAGAAACAAACTTATCTTCAAGTTCAGATATTCTAGACGCAACCTCCTTCAATCTTTATGGAAGTTGTACCATGCATTCTTCAATCTTAGATAGTCTCTCATGTAAAACAGCTATTTCAAGCGCGTGCAAAACCTTGAACTCCCTTAACTCTACCTAAATAATGTTGAGCTTGTTTTTTACATCATGTTCCTTGCTGCCTCTATTCCCCCCATACACCTGTTGCTGATCCTGCTGCTGACCCTGAAGCTTCATGGCCTGAAGTCCTGCAATTGTCTTGGATTGCGGCTGATCAGAATACCATTGATAGACTCAGCTCAGAAGGCAACAATGCATGCGAGACAGAAAACTTTACCGAGAGAGGAGCCCAAGCGTGCTATGGATAAATATGCCTGTACCTCTAATGGGGCTCTAATAGCGGTGAATTGAAGTAAAGTCATGGAGTCGGATACAGTCGATCTCCCCTTCGCAACAAGGGATATTCTTTTGTTTTATCCTGGTTTGAATCCCCCTCAACAGTTACCTCCACATGCATATTGTTATTCTGAGCTCCAGATTCAGTCCTTATTGAGGAGTCTATTGAGCCTTCTGGAGCCTGCTCTGATATTGCATGCTGATCGCCGTTTTCAGCCACCATCATGTTTTCCTTCTAGATGCTGAATGTGCAATTCTATGAGCTCGCTGCCATCCTAGAACATGTTCCCAAATGGAAACTGCAATTTGCCCAGGAAGCAGCTGACTTTGCTTGCATGGCACGCCTCTTTGCCTTCTGAGCCAGGGTAGGAGAGGAATTCATGGTGACAGCTACATTCATGGTCTTGGAATGCTGCTTTTTCATACTTTACCTTGGCTTTGCACAATAGCTTGACACAGTTCCTTACCCCTCGACATGCCTTCAGCACCCTCAGACTCCCCAGCTCTGCCAATGTCTGTCCCAGCTTGCTGTTTTCACTCACTCTCGCCCACAAGGAGGGTGGCGTAGGGAGGAATGCACATTATTGCATTTCTCATCTCCGGCACGAAAGCTGAGGGGGTGAACTACCAAAGAGATCACCACCAATTTTCCGCAACCTCTCCTTCCCTAATTTACCAGAGCGCAGTAGAACTGGAGTGGCTCCTGCTTGCCATGCATCCAATATATAGAAACAGCAGCAAAATGCTGGCCAGTCCCAACTCCTCATGGCCAGCAACACTCACATCTGTCTACGATGGCCAAGTTGTTCATAGAAAGCTCAAAAAGGAAAAGAGCTAGAATTTCTGTGCCTCCGTCTCGCCGCTCGCGCTTCCACAGTAATCCTCCCAGGAATGGGCAGACAGAGTCTGTGATTCCAGCGCTGTTATCTGTTGCTTGCTTCTTGCCTCGGTATGGGGACTTTCAGCAGTAGCCTCCTGTTACGCCCATGTTCCAACACAGTATGTAGCGATGCCGGGGTAGGGGTAAATCATGTGTGCTAATGGCATAGCATGTGGGCTACTCCTGGCGTCTCCGTTAATAAGGGAGTTTTTCATATTAGGGGTAATAAATAGCTCTAAGGCATATCAGCAATGTATCTATGAAGAGAACAAGCTGATTGGCAAGTTTTTGGCCTGGTCGACATGGATAAAGCAGGGCGCTTTGTTAATCAGAAAGCTAGCAAATCCAGCCACCCACTGGATAGTAACGGAGTAGCATGAGGTCTCTCAAGTTTTTCTACAGCACTATAAACCTTACATGAAACTAAGTATTCAGTCTCGCAGTTTAGTGTAAATTGGTATTATGGGTCTATAACGTTGCCTCGGGTGCCACATTCTCTAGCCGAGAAAATTACAGCTATCTTAACAGTAGATGAGGTCAACATATCCCTTTCAAAAAAGCATAATGCTAAGGCGTGTGGCAATAACGGGTTTCTGGCAGAATTTTTTTAATATTTGCAGCAGAATTAGTACCCTTCCTAACTGATTTATTTAATTTTATTAGGGACGGCCGGGAAGTTCCCTCTACCTTCAAGGAATCTACTATAGTCAGTTTCTTAAAAAAAGATAACATGAATTCTTATCGACCAAATAGCTTATTGAATGCTGATTAAAAGCTGCTAATGAAAATATGGGCTACCCATATTATTCTCTCTGGTTAAGCCTTAATTCATACAGACCAGAGTAGCTTTGTTTCCACTCGTTTGGTGGTGGCCAACACCAACGTTTTAATACAGGCGCTGGATTACTTTTCATGCAATCAGATTAGTGCAGGAATAATATTGATTGATGCAGAGACGGTATTCGACCTGGTTGATTGGGAGGTGATGTTTTACAGTTTGAGGAAGTTTGGCTTCCCTGTACAATTTATTTTCATGCTTGAGAATTTGTATCATTGTGCACAAGCAAAGATATGTATTAATTCTAGTTTGGTAGGAACAGTGGGAATTAATATAGGCACCCGTCAGGGTTGTGCCTTATCCCCAATTTAGTTAAAAAATGTTATTGAGCCCCAGGCTATTAGGATTCACAGCAACAAGCGGACCTGTACACCGATGGAGGGTATGTCTAACCTGAAGATATTTACGGATGACATAATTGTTTATTTGAAACCTGATAATGCGAATATACAGAGGGCGCTTGATGAGATTGAGGACTTTACGGGGATTGGCGGATATAAAATCAATCACAATAAAACAGAACTGCTGCTTTTTAATGCATTTGTGGGTGATCTGCCCATCTCTCCACAGCAGCAATCTAGTTCTCATAGCCCATTAGGCTATTAAGGTATATATGTTACAAATAACTATTTACAGCTATTTCAGTTACATTATATGGCAACCCTGAAGAGGATTTGGGGGCTGCTGGAAAGATGGTCACTTCTCCCCCTGACAGTGGTTGGTACGGTTGCTCTTATCAAAATGTCTATTTTGCCTCTACTTTTATTTTTGTTTTCAAATGTTCCCATAAAAGTCAGTAATAGCTTTTTTAAGGATGTAGATGTACTTTTTAGAAGCTTTATTTAGAACAGGAATGCCCCTTGGTTAAAATACTCTGTTTTACAATTAGATATTGCATATGTTCAGACATACTATGAGGCATCACTTTTTCATATTTTATCAAGATCGTTGCAGTGGGGTATTAGATATTGTTTTTTTAATAAATTGTCCAGGAATCAGAAATAAGTTTACCAGCTTATATTAAAGTAGTGAAATTGCCAAAGGAAACCAGGTATAAGTCGCTGCAGGAGATGGGCAGCCCGATGAACATTCCTTTCACATCAAATCACATCCCAGTAAATTATATGTATCTTAAGCTGCAGGGGTGCTACCATTTTGGGTTGATGAGGTATTGGAACTCCTGTGATTTCTAAAGAGCTTGGTCATTTTATTTCAAGGGGTAAGCACATTACTTGGCACAAACTTTTTATTGCGATCACTGCAATCGTTTTCTTCTGAGTTTTCAACAGAATATTCATTTTACAATTGATAATTGTCAGGAAGCAAGTCAAGATGACGACCCTGCCATGCGTGCAATTGTTAGATCTACGCTCCTGGGAGTTTGGATCTGGGACAGGTTGCTATGAATTCAAGGGGTTCAGGAACATGGGACCAGCTTCTTAGAGGAGGTCTTGTTGAAAACCCAATGTTGTGTTTATGAAAACGATTCGGAGACCGGGTAGAAGTCCTGAAGAGCGGCAGATTTTAAGAGAATTTCCTTCATTTCTAGATGGATGGCATGCTATACCCCCGCCGCCCTTCACAGAATGTATCCAACAGTTTTGGATCATTGTTTTCGCTGCCACCAAGAAGGCTCTGGGGACTGGCTTAATATTTTTTATACCTGCCACAAGTGGAAGCATTTTTGGAAAAAAAGATTTGCCGCTATTAGTATCGGTCTCCAGGCTAAGTTCACTCTCAAAGCTTGTCTGGTACTTTTTGGGGTCTCCAAACAGAGTTGGAGCACCAGTATTGATAAGTGGGGCCAGTTGTTTATATATATTGTATTTTCAATAGCTCGCTATTTGATTTTCCTAAATTGGAGAACACAACTAGTCCCGACATTACCAGGTTGTTGGGAAAAATGCTTAGAGTAAAGAAGTTTGAAGAAGCATATGCAAATCGAGTCAGGGGCATAAACTTGTTTACCGTTATTTTGCAGTATTTAGAGCTAATCAAAAAGGTGGTTCCTGACCTGCTATGAATGTAATTTGTAATACTTGCATTGCTTCATATTCTTTTATTTTTTTTGCCTTCCCAGTATGCTCGCGCATGCTGTGATTTTAGTCTAGGTTGAATTTTGATATTTGGTGCACTTTATGATTGTGAGATGCAATTTCAGGTTTAATCCCTTTATATTAAGGGGTACCGATGCAACTTGAGCTGTGTGTATGCCCCTGCTCTGTACTGTGAAAGCGAACAATGTCACTTTACTTGTCTTGCACTTTATTTGCGCAGTTTGTCCATGTGTCTGTGTATGCTGCTCATCTCATTTTCGGCAATATGAACTATGTCACTGAATTTGTGTCATAAGTACTGTAAATCTCGATTTGTGACATGATAGTTTGTATCCCAAATCCTCTTTTATGAATGTCTGTATTGTGTGATCACGGGACAAGATTACTGGTTTAATGGTGTTGCATTAAGAGACACCTATTCTACATGTTGGGATGTTACTATGATGTTTTTATGCTAATCACTATGCCAATGTACTTGTGTTATGATGATTGCACTTTATTATTGGTAGTTTGTATATTTGCCCACGTATACTGCTCATCTCCTTTTCGTCAATTAATATATCAATGTTTATATTTTGTGTATTTCATGATTATGAGACATATTATTGGTTTAATGGTATCGCATTTGGGATGTTTGGATGTCATTTGTTCTGTATTGGATAAGTGCACTCTGTCACTTCACTTCTGTTCACATTACATGATTGCACTTCTTTATGGGTAGTTTTTAGGTCTCGCCTGATCCAGCGCATGCGCTGGTCTGGCAAGACATTTTGTGTACGGTTTTCAAAGTGCTGCCTGTGGCCTAAAGCTTGCGTGCATGTTAGCGTGCACGCGTGCAGGCGCCATTCCTCCGCAGTGTGATCGCGATGCGATCACTTTCACTTTCGCGGGCCGCGCGGCCTTGTCACTTTCACGGCCGCGGGCCAAGGCTTGTTTTCATTTCTGTAGGTAACAGCTTTTCTGGAGTGCAGTGTGCGACTTCTCTTTGGCAGACCTTTGTGGCTGGCTACTGGCGCGAGGCATGGTGCTGGCTTTTTCTTGCGTGAACCACAGTCAGCGGAGCAGTTTCCATATTAAAGAGTGGAGCGCAGCCGACACCGAGTTTAGCAGGCCTTTAGCCTTTGAACCACGGGTTTTTGCAGTTTCTAATCTGTTCCCTAGTGGGCTCTCGCGAATTTAAAGGCTGACAATCCACTGTTGATACAAAATGTAACATGAATTGAATGCCTTCCTAAAACGCTGAAGTTGCGGTACTAGGCAGTGCTTCTAACAGCTGTGCACTATGTAAATGACAAAGAGATTACGAGGCGATGAAATTAATCCTCTATTCTGCGATAATTACATCAAACTGCCGTAAACAGGCATGTGCAGACCCTTCATTGTATTACCCGCACATTGATTTGTTTTAGCTCAGTAACATACTATCGACCATTTAAATCGGATACAGGCCTCAAACTGAGCAACTCCAGCATATCACGTGTTCTCAACGATATCAGTGGTACTCATTTTTTCCTAGTTGAACATTAGTCAGGTATTTAAATCTGTGGCATACAGTTACACATTGGTCGTTGCAGTGCTTAACAGAACCCTCCGAGCTACCTCACCAGTTTATTTGTTTTATGGACCGCTCATCTCCAGAGTGCCTAGACAGAGGATTCGTCCAAGGTCACAGGGCATGGGTGTGGTCCGGGTCGGATTGCGATCACATTTAGGCCCGGGCACTCATTAAAAGAAGCATTGGCATAGCCAATAGGTCTCGCTTTTGGGACCTTATAAGTATTTAGTTATGCAACTGTTGCATGGCTAAACACTTATAAGGTCCCAAACGCGAGACCTATTGGCTATGCCAATGCTTGTTATACTTGTCTCTGTATGCTGCTTATTTTCTTTTTTCTAGTATGGACTTTGTTACTTTATTTATTTCATGAGTTTTGTATAAACCTTGATTAGTGACATGGCGCTCCTTATTTCAAATACCTCGATTGTCTGAGTGACCATCTAACAATATGCATTTTTCTACCATATGATTGTTCTCGCTATTGATAGTATAATTCTGCTTAATACAAATTAAATTATGTAAAAAAAAAAAGATTAAAAAAGTTAACTCTGTTTACAAGAAGGGAAACCAGTTGAGAAAGAGATACTGTGGTATAATTAACTGGGAACACACATTTGAAGTTTTGGGCCTGTTCAAATTTTAACAGGGCGAGAGGCCATTATTCCTGGAACTAATTTTATTGCCAATTACCTGCTGGCTGGGAGGGTGTTTGCTATTTGGCTTTTTTGTTCCACAAGATGTATCATGCAAATAGCAAAGATGTTTTGACAATGACTCCATCTCACAGACACACATAGTACTATTGATGGGACACAATTAGTGGGAGATATTTCTGAAGCAATCATACCACCAGCAGGGATAATTTTGAAAGGTGAGAAGATTAGAATGTTATCTATTGTAGTAGATAAATTGGCTACTAGTACAACTGGCACTTTGCTAGCAGTAAACACAGAATTAGTAGCTATTAGGTAAATGGTTCTGCAAGATCAATTAGCTTCAGAAATATTATTAGCAGAGAAAGGCAGAGTCTGTAAAATGTTGACGGCTCAACATTGCTGTTCATACATACCAGACAAGAGTAGAAGAACTGAAGAATCTGCAAAAAACATTTCTGAACTTAAACGTGAATCAGAAATTTTAGAGACAACTAGTATGTTAGGAACCTTACGCGAGGGAGCTTTTGCCATTAGCAGTGGGTTTGCAACAGTAGGAGGAGGACTTTTTAGAGTTATATTAAAACCTGTATTAATCATTGTCATTTATTTAGTATGCTTATATGCTTTATATAATGGATTAAGATGCTATCTAAAAAGAAAGGAGAATAAAGAATGAAAAAGGCAAATGAGAGAAGAGTTGTAAATGGAAGAGAGAAATAATAGACAAAAAAAGAAGCTGAATTAAGTTGAGATGCTGAACAATAAAAATGGTGACCCAGCAGAGATGGAGGAGGCACTCTAGAAATTAATTTGAGAAGAAGAAATTGTGATTTTATATTTAAACATGTGTTTATTGGCATTATAATAAATATCTCCCGACGGTGCAGACAATAGCATATAAAAGCATCAACAATCTGGGCACTTCAATTCTACAGTAATCGGGTAAGATGCAGGTAGTGGTCTATCAATCAAGGTTCCATACAAAAGCATATAACGTCTCAGCAGTTAACATTGCCAAATCAGGACCACTGGTCGCAACAAGAGTCTTCTTATCCCTCAGGCGTCCTCCCTAAGCAGAGCTCTCTCCTCAGTCCTGTCCAATTGGGTAACATCTTTAATCCAAGTTCCCACCACCGGCCCTACTTTGGATATCCAGGCAATCGCTATTCGCCCCCTGGCTAACACTAGGGCCAGGTCTAAAAATCTAGAGCCTACTTATCGTGTGCGGGGTCTCGAGTACAACCCCATCAAACAGATCTTTAGGGAACCAGTGAGGGCCCCAATATGGTATTCAGGGTGTCTATAATTGTGCCCCAAAATGTATGCAGCTGTGGGCAGCTCCATGTCATGTGACCAAATGTCATTTGTTATACCCCACCATCACTGCAAGTGATATCCTATTGGGTTTCCAGATTCCGGAAACCATTGAACTACAATACCCAGCATGCCTGGGACCGCCTCCAGGAAGTGGTCCCGAGATTCAAAGCACACGCCGGCGATATCTTTCCGGCTGCTCTTAGCAGGCACTCTCCTGCGCTGTGGACAGACGGCGCCGTCTCCCCACTACAGCCAAGCAGTAAGTGCGCTGCTATCTGCGCTCTGTCGCCTAGCTCTCCGGTGCCTAGGAAACAACCTTCCCTGTTCTAACCGGAGTACATACTCTCCCCTGGGTCTCCAACATGTCTTCAACGCGTCCCTTGATTTTCCCACACCACACAATCTAGCATAGATCGCAGTCTCGGGTGGTAACCACTACGACAGACAGTGGTTCCACCCTCACTACTACGGGTCTCTCACCGCTATAGCGACCCCTCGGGGCATGGGTTCTTTGCCTTCATGCTTGTGCTCTCTAGCATTGATCCATGGAGCTTGGTACAATGCCACCACGACAGGCAGTATATACAGGATAGCTGCTGTAGTCACACACAATTGTTACGGCCACAGACTACAGATTCCGAACTAGGGCTCCGCTTGGGGCTGACAATCGTTCCTCTTGACACGGTGATTACATAGCAATACCCATCGATCTCTCTTAATATTTAGGCTGGCACCTCTCTTGAATAAGTGTGTTATGCTCTCTATTCCAGCTCAGAGCCTTCCCCTATGACAATCTCCTCCTAGGTTCTCAGACCAGGTTGTTCTTCCGTGAACTCATTTTGGTCTCCTCAATCACTGATTTTTTACTTCTGGACGCTTTTCTTTTAAACTGGGCACAACTTTTCTACTATCTAATGCCACCACCTCTACTAACTAGGTTGGATGGGCATGCATACCTAAGGCTACTAGCCAGGGACAGATGTGGTACAGAACCTGACTCTTGCAGGTGAGTGATACACTACCAAGTTAAAATCACGTGAACTGTCACATTAGCTCTGTTGCATGACACTTGATACTGTTGTACAAGCTGTGTATATGTGTTCACGTTGATATGTGTGGGACAAATATGCTGCATCCCACTACATTGATTTAACTGCGCCACATGTTGTTTATGTTTTACCGCAGGTCCAACTGGTGAATCTGCTAAACTGCCAGATCACTGGTCTAGTATCATTCATATACACACCAACACTTTTTTCACTCCTTATCACTTTATTCTTTTTACTCACACTTAGCAGTAACTATATCAAGAGATCCTGATGAAAGCCATGACATTTGTGTAGGTCAATAGGCTGAAACATGTTTATCACTTTCTAGTGAAACTGCCTCTAATGTCAGCAGTCACACTATCCGCTATTTGTTTTTAATCCTAGCACAAGGTAGCAAACTGTGTCTGGCTAACCTCGTAGCTAGTCTTAACCACTGTTCAGTTAGCACTGCACCTCTCCCACCACACGCTTTGCTCACATTGGGTTTTATGAATACCCCTCTTACCTGAAAACATCCCTGGGCTCCTCCCTCGCAGCGAGGGGGTTGTAGCCCGCATCACGACCAGGCTTGTGGTGTGAGGAGGATTCCCGATGATGAAGCATGACACCTCTGGTGTGTGAGGGAAACCGTCCTTAAAAGGGACTCCCCCCTCTTTCAGCATAGTTGTTCCTACCCTTACACTCACCCTGCGCGAGCCCCGACCCTTTGTGTGTTACATCGTCCAGGATTGGGGAGTTTGCCCTTGCTGGTGCATTAAATCTCCTCAGGCCCCCCTTGTGAGTTTTGAGCAAAATCTTCATCCCATTGCCCACACCTATGGCCGCTGTATGGTTCACCACCGTAAACAACCTGGAGTCTATGGGGAGTCATATAAGTCCTATGGACATAATTGAACTGCATGCATTTTAGCCTTATGTTCCTGGAGACCTTCTTAGAGTATGTCAGTATCTTGTGCCACTCCGATTCTGTTATTTCCCGTTCCAGTGTCTCCCCCACATCTGTCGCAATGCCAGCAATGGTTTACAGGTCATCTCAAATAGTGCTCAAAAGAATCATGTCACTAGGTGTCTTGTGGTGCCCAAGAAGACCAGCAGCTGGAGCATCCCAGGAGTCACCACACCCTAGAGCCCTCCGGCCCATTGGTCTTTAAACATTCGAGTCAGAATATCATACGTGAGGAATTGTCCTGAGGGTAAGTCATATCGGGTTACCAGTTCTTCCAGGACACCCTGTTGGTAGCAGTCCCCCCGTCACCAGCCCAGCATCAGTCCAGGCCAAAAACTGCCCAGCTGTGAAAAAGGAGAGAGGGTCTCCATGTGGGAGGTCCACCAGTGGTAGTGCTGGGGTATAGAGTAGAGAACCAGCAGCCCAGCACTTCACTGCTACAGTCAACAACACACCAGGACCTGGGATCACTACCACTGGACAATCACATGCCTAAGTGGGTGGACAACCCCAGCGATCCCAATTCCTCCTGGTGGCCTCCATTTAGCCATTGAGTAAACCACTGGAGCTGTGAAGCCAAGAAGTGCATCTCAAAATCAGGAGCACTCAGGCCCACCTCGTCTGGTGGGCACAGAAGAACCCCCAGAAATACTCTCTGGCAGCCCCTGTCCCATATCAGTTCCCACAGTAAGGTGTTCAGGGACCAGCACACCAACAAAGAAATAAATCAATCTTGGGAGCATGACCATTTTTGCTAGTGAGAACCGGCCGATAGCTGGTAGCTTGAGAGAGTGCAAAAAAGGAACGCATGATCCCAGGGGACTAAGGGTTTTCCCCAGATTTCCCTCTCTTAAGTCCTACAAGGAATGAAATGCCATTATACCCAGGTATCGAAAGGAAGAAGGGGACCACGTCAGGTCTTGACATGAGATAAGGGCCGTTGGGTGTCTGGCGATATGGGGATCGTGTATGTCTTCGTATGATTGATCCGGAGGCCGGAAACTCTCTCAAGTTACCCCAGAGGGTGCAGCGTGCTGTCGATGCTGCAGGCCCATTTGCTAGGTAAAGTAGGAGGTTGTTTTCTCGACCTTCAACTTACACACCCATGCCCACTCCTGTCAGGTAAAAAAAGGATAGAAGGAATCCCTGCCTGGTGCCTCTGTGTGCATTGTAATGCGGGGAGATGGTAGTGCCTATTTTGACCTGTGCAGTGGGGTATTATAGAGTAGCTTAACCCAGTTGACGCAGCGTTCCCCAAAACCCATCCAACACATTACTTCAAACAAAAGTTCTCCGCGAATTGAGTCGAAGGCCTTTTCAAGGTCATTCAACATGGAGTGTTAACAAGACTGTACTTCCAGATGGTAAAGTACATTGTACAGCCTTCTTAGTTTAAGGGAGGTGTTGCAGGCCAGTTTGAAGCAGTTCTGGTCTTCGTGCATTAGAGCGGGCATATGGGGAGGAGCCGGAGGGCCAGCATCTCACTAATGATTTTGAAATCCACATTAAGCATGGAGAGTGGACAAAACTCCCAAGTTCGGGATTTTTGGGTTTTGGTCTTGGAAAGGGGGACCACAACAAAATCTCGAGTTGTGTCAGGTAGTGTCCCCAATCACAGAGAATTGGCATACAGTGACTCCAGGCTCGGGGACAACGTCCCAGCAAATTTTGAGTAAAACTCTGCAAGAAGGCAATAGGAACCCAAAGTCTTACCCTAGGCCATTTCTTTAATAGTAGACTGGATCTCTTGTACTGTTACAGGCCTCCCTAGTCTCCCGAGGAAGTTCTCACAGAGGCAGGCCAGCCAGAAAGACAGTCTGAAATCCCAGCTGGAGCGAATCCAGACATTCATACAATGTTTCGTAGTATTCCCAGAACCAGGCATTTAAAGCCCCAGGAGAATAGAGTAACTAACCATTGCCAGTCATAATATGTGTAATAGGGGCCCCCTTGAGATTCAGGCCAGATGAGCCAGGCCGATAGTCTTCCTGGTCGTCACTCCTCCTCATGGGCCCTGGCAACATAGTTTTTATAATCATGGCAGTGTAGCCATTCTAAGGTGGCATTATATTGCTCCTGGGCCACACAATGTCTGCCTAACGATGTTCCGTCAGTTTCCAGAGTGCTATCTAACTCATGCAATTTACTATGCAGGGGCTGGACCTCCCCGTTCAATTCTTTCTGCACCCCGACCGAGAGGCCCAAATTGTGAACCCGGACCACCAGCTCCAACTCGAATAGACCGGAGGATGCCAAGCACTGATTATTCTCAAAATACCCAGAGATTGCATCTTCCAGAGAGTCCCAGAAGCAAGTATTCCCTAGAGGCAATGGATTAAGCCTGCATGTGTTGATATGGGGCGCTCCCTGACAGGTTGGAACCCAGTAGCAGGGGATTATGGTCTTCCTCAACCGAACTCTGACGAATAGTCAACAGACGCCTACCTAAAATCTTACGCAATGCATTATCTAGTGACTTTGATAAGAAGGCATCTACATCAACTACCTCTCTACTCGCTCCTTTGTCCCCCTCCCTGAACAGGATTTGCCACGATCCAATATGTATATCATTGTTATACTATGTGTTTGATTGCATTTCGATAAATGTTGTAAAGAGCTCTGATACCTTCGGGTCTGGCCAGCGCTACATAAAACTCTTAAATAATAATAATAAATAATAATAATGAAAGGGTGCATCCTCGGTATTTGGTGTATGTCACATATTGACTAAGACTGTGTGAACAGACAAATGTATCTATCTAGGTGTGTAGTTGGTAAATATGTGAGTAATATTAATAATCAAGTGTCTCCACAATGTTGTGTCCTCCAAGCATCCGCTAGATTCCAGTGGTCCAACTGTCTCGGAGTCCTGTAGATGGGTGCACCGGATGGAGGGGGGTGGGTGTAACAATGAAGGAGGGCATCAGCTACACAATTAAAATCCCCACCTAACAGGAGGTCATCTGTCATTGATGATGAAGGAAGCAGGTAGGGAGTGGAGGAAGGTCACCTTGTCCTGATTCGGAGCATAGATGCCAGCTAAGGTTATATCCCTGTTCAACAGCATACCCCTGATCAGGGTGTAGTGGCTCTCTTTGCCAAAGGTAGGAGTAGGGGAGTTCGAATGGTGTCCCTGCCTTGATCCATATCAATGCCCTCAGGTGACGCGGATTATGAAGTGGCATATAGAAGGCCTCACAATCTGTGGCACAGGAGGTCAATCTCCTCCCTTGCAAGGTGTGTATCCTGTAGCATAGCCACCTGCACCCATTCCCTCTTTAAATATCTATGTATGTTGTGACGTTTGGAGGCCGAACCCATCCCTTGAGTATTCAAGGACAGGCAGGTCAGAGAGTGCCGCTGATCTGGCATCCGATTGTATGAAGTGTGTGGCCCACCAAGACCACCTGGGATACCCCCACATCTAGTCCTCCCACCTCAACATATAGAGCAATCCCTATAAAAAATACCCCCCCCCCAAACTAGTAGCTCCCCGTCCGAGAGCAGCCCAGCAATGACTAGCCACCCAAACTTAAACCTACAAAAATGATCCGCAGAGTGTCTCCTTCAGTCACCCAGCAGGAGTATACCTGGGAGGGGCAGGCTATAGGGCACAGACAACCCCAGTGTCACACCAGCCCTGCCCATGTTTACTCTCCAGGCACTCTGCCCGGCCCCACGGCAGACACCAGCACATCCTTGGTCCAGAGTCCCTCAAGAAATAACAGTGTCTTAAATATGCAGCGTTGCCAAGGTGGCAGCCTCCTCCAACTCCGTAATCTACACCGTGGGTGGGCCTCCATCTCGAGGCTCACCCCAACCACCAACACACCAAAGGGCCAGTGGCAGCGGTTATCAAATCAAGTCATCAGATTGTACCATCACCAACAGCAGGCCAGTAACATCGACCTGGGAAGACTCCGACTCTAAAAGGACTGATCAGCGTTCAGAAGGGGTACTAGTCCCTGAGTCTGACCTCTGTGTTATCACGATCTCAGCCACTGCCTGGAGAGCAGCCCGCGGCTCACTCCTGTTTGGATTGCGACAGGGATGGCCTCTTCAGGGATCTGCCACGTAAGGCTCCATGAGAGCGTTTTTTAAAAATTTACATTAAGAAGCACTAGGCCTAGGACGAGCCATCAGGAGAGTCGTCTGCAGGCTTAGAGCCAGTCCCAAGCTATTCCTGGATCTCCGCAAAAGTGCGTGGCACCATCTTACATTATCCAGATCTTGGCCAGGAAAATCAGGGGGTACTGTAGTCCCTTGTCGCAGTGGGTCTTCTTGAACTCCAGGAAGGGAGCCCGTTTGGCTTGTACGGCAGCGGTGAAGTCTGGGATCACTAGTTCCACCTTGCTATTGGCCTGTGTGAATGGGCCCCCCGTTCACACTCTCTGCATGATAACGTCCCTGCCTTTGTACCGGAGCAGCCTAGCCACTATGGGGTGAGGCGGAAAAAAGGGGCACTCCGGCACTCTGTGGGCATGTTCTAGTGTGAATAATGGGGTCAGGTTGTTCAGGGCAACCTCCATCTGGAGCCAGTGTTCGAGATATGCCAGCATATCACTCCCCTCAGTACCTTCAGTGAATGCCACCACTCAGATAGTATCTAGTCTATTACATCACTCTGCATTTCCTGCTCGATGTTCAAGGACCTGCACTCTATCGGTCAGTTTTGCCATTTGGCGGGACAGTGTTTGGAGTTCGGGCCAGAGTTTCCCCACTGAGGATTCTACTGCTTTGACTCAGTCCACCAATTTGTGGTAGTCTGCCTGCAGCAGGCCCAGGCCCAACGAGACCGTATCTTGCTGAACGGTGGCATTGGTATCAGCAATGGCAGTGAGTATTTGTTCCAGTTGGAAGTAAATAGGATCCGTCGAGGTCCAGGCCCCTCGGTTTCCACAGGCTGGGTTCAGGGGTGTTCCACCAAGTCAGGCGGTGCCCCCGCTTGTTTGTCCTTGGTTTCCCCATCAGTACTTGTTGTGTTTTCTCTCCTACAAGCTGTCAGCCTCAGGGGTGCCTGGGTTCCCCATGTGTATCCCAACGGGGGAGGGGTAACAGTTCTGTGGAGGAAGCGCCAAGGCGTTTTGCCCCCTGGTATAGGATATGTGCACATGACCCCAGACAGGAGGTCGTTACTCCAGGCTTACACGTAGGTAGGAGTCCCTGAGTCTGTGGGGGGATCTCACCAGTTCTGTGGCGGGAAATTTCTATGGCGGCAACTACTTTGAGGCAGACCTGGGCAGAATAGCAGTGTCTGATGGATCCCCCAATGGCCAATGGCTTCTGTTACGCCTGCCACTACCTGTGGTACGTTCCACTGGGCAGGAGAGAGAGACTTGTTCCGTGCTGTGGACAAATGGCTTGTGTTCACATAAGGGGAGCCCCATGGCAGGTCCAATTGGTGTCCTCCTGTTGCCTCAATGTCTGGCCCCCTGCCCCAGGCAAGTTCTGCAAAGTCCCACTTGGTGAGATGGAGTGCACAGGTGAAGTAACAGGGGAGGGCAGGAGGGTGGTTGCCAGTGTCTGTGGCCTCCCAGATCAGTCGATCCCGACCAGGGGCCTCGTCTGAGCTCCCCAACAGAAAGAATGCCCAGGTTCCAGTGGCAATTTTGCTGTACACTGTGGGCCTCAAGGAGCAGAGAATGAGGGGCCCCACCTAACGCTGCTGCTAATTAAAAAACAGAAGAGATGCATTTTTTTGAGGTATAATAAGAAAATACAACAAAAATCGCAATGATTCAGAGATTACTTCTAGATTAACTCATGTCAGAAAATATTACAATAAATAGGTTTGGCAAGCAAAAAATGATTTTCTTTCATGTCTGGGGTCTCTTTTTCACAAACTGGCATGTCTTAGAGATCAGAGTAAGTTCTGGTGGTTTGATAATAACTTGGATGTGATCAACGGCCCAACTTGGGAGGATTGTGGCTCTATAGAACTAAATATTACTTTACTCATTGTGCTGAAAAATAAACTGCCCAATATTTAGATCAAAAAGATATTTAAGCACCACAGAATAAACTGATAAAAAGTGAAGTTAACATTGAATCTGTTAGCATTGAAGGTGCACTGAGGGATGTAGATCTAGTGTTGACCTGGGCCCTAATGAGCTGCATGGCATGCTCTTCAAATCAGATTTAGATTATTGGACCGATTATTTCACTCCTTTATTTAAGAACTCACTTTAGAACTGAGGAAATATGAATTTTGTGATCAGTTATGTCCCCTATCGTAGACCCCAACGGCTCCATGTACATGCTATAAGTACATGTATGTTCCCTCCTGCTCCAGTTTTGAAGACGCAAATATATGTGCGTCCACCGTCAACATGTCCTCTTTCAGATCCGCCATGAATGGGTCAGATATTCCATTCCTAAGTATGAAAGGCCACCGACTTTATGTGGTTCACTTTCCACATTTTACAGATTCAGGCGAGTAGGCCCTGAATTCTGTCATCAAGCCTTTTCCTGTCTTCTGCCTCTGAAAGCTCCAGTCTGAGCCTGCATCTGTATCCATGAACTTTGTCCTACTCCCTGCGCGGCTAACGGTGCCTGATCCAGCCTGTTCCCTGCCAAAAACTGTATTTCACCTTCAAGATTATCTGCTTCGCTCCTCACCCGATGCATTCCTGTCTAGTAGTTTAGGTAAACATTCCTCCAGCTACCGTGCAAGGGGCCAGGCCTCGCTGTCCTCATGCAAGTAATTCATAGCCCCGTTACCATGGAAGATTCCTGCCCCCTCGCATCTCATGTAGACACTTAGACGCCCGTACACGCACTAACAGTCAGTATAGAATAGATTCCGTCCGAGAGACCTTTCCTTTTGGATAACACAGTTCTTTAAACATAGGATATTAGATATGATTTGTGATTAGGTTGACATAACCCCAGACTCCTGTCTCCACATGTAGAGCTAAATGTCAAGTCCCCTTCACCCTCTAGTTGCACGTCAAACACACGTCATACGGCTGCGCACGCATCTCTGCCAAATATTTCTGCTGACATTGCAGGATTCTTCTATGGATCCACCCATTTGTGACATCATGTTTAATGACGTATTTTAGTTACACCCATGTTTACGCCTCTATTGATTACGTATGCACAGTTTTTCTGTATTATCAGCTGTTACGCCTCTTGCATCTGTTTCACTGTAATGCATTTTCTATAAAACTGCTTATCTGTCAATAATATATGTCCCTTCCTTCCTGAACTTTCGTGGTGATGGAATAGAAGGCCCACAATTCGAATTGTATTCCTTTGTATAGGAATAAAGCCCTTTTAAAACTTCTAATACCACGGATTCTGCCTCTTATTTTTACTGAGTTATTCTCGCTAAGACTTTACCGCATAAAAAATAGTACCGGTAACGAAATATTTACCACATAAATTGGCGCCCGAATAGGGACACTTTCTCATCTCACGCGCCGGCGGTGCGTTGCAGGCCCGGTCTCCTGCCACAGCTGAACGGACAACTACGCGTACCCGCAGGATTTCCTGTATCTCCCTCCGGCCGAGCGGGGGTGACTGAGGCTGCGATCAACACCCAGACGAGGCGGTGAGAAGTGCGAAGTATCCCGACCAGAGCCTAGCTGAGAGAGCAAGATCCGAGGTATACAGAGTCCCACCGAGTTCCGAAGTTCCGAGTCCAGTCGAGTCGAGTCCAGTCCGGTCCGGTCCAGTTTTCAGTTCCGTTCCGAGGCCTTCCGTTCCGAGCTACCCGGTGAGTACCATTACCGGGGAGGCATTTTACGTGCACATAATCTGTGCCGGTCAAGACGGGTTTGGGTACACAAATCCGGTCTGCACTGTTTCAGCAGTGTATCTGTACTGTTTAGCAGTATATATAGTATGTCTTGCATATAAATAAGTATTATCTAGTGTCAGTATTATGTCAGTAACTAGTTTTCTATTAGTTATCATTGTCCGTTAAAAAACTGTTAAATGTTAAATGTTTAAATACGTTCTATACATTGTGGTGTGAATGACTGTTCATTATTGTGTTTACTGTATTAAGTGTGTTCTAATAATAAGATCCAAAAAATGCCGCTCTTTTCGAAACTAAGACAGATCAAAACCAGAAAAGGGGTACTCGAAGAAGCTGTTCCCATCCCACCGAGGGACACTCCAGGGTACTTTATGTATCATAAGCATGGTCTAGATGCCGTATTATTTCTTGATTTATGGGTGGACTACACCAAAGAATTACCAGAGAGTCAGAGATGGCCCGCAGCGGGGACCTGGGATGCAGATTGCATCATGAGAGTAGAAGAAGAATTATGGAAAAAGAAAGCCAGACAGTCACAGAAAGATGCCATTGAATTATGGCGTAAAGAATCATATAGACGTACAGAAAAAGCGCTCAGACAGGAAGAGAAAGGTAGAGAGATTTCAAATAAAACCCGAGAAAATCTATTACTTGAGGAAGGTACCCGAGTAAACTCAGAACAAGTAGACAGACAAAGAAACACTCTTATGAATGGTATGTATCCTCTTCTGGCCGAAGGGTTACCTAAGGCTACCCCGGAAATACCAAAGGATTTAACTCCTCCATTGCTCCCGATAAAAGCACATCCCAAAACACATCCCAAAACAGCAAAGGACGTTTTCCTTTCCTCTTATTTAGATGACGTAGCTCCCGAGTATGCTAATGCCATACCGCACATACCGCTTGCCGATGGTGTTCAACACCAAGAGCATCCGTCTGTATCCCCGCAACTACAAACTCCTACACAAGTTCCCACAGGTCCGTCCGTTTCTACAGTTTTTCCCGCATCCACAATTTCTATCCTACGTCCAACGAATCCTTTCGTGCCTAGCGCCTCAGATGGTGCTACAGGAGGTACGACAGACATGTTTGCCACCCCGCCGCGAAATAAACAGACCCTTAGAGATTTAGCACTCCAACGTACACCCCAATTAGCGACATCCGACATGTTTAAAGAACAACTTGTGGATTGTAGATACGACCCAGTACCAGGTAGACAGGATAAATTGCTCATATCATCACTACGTATAAGACGAGCTACATTATATTTAATGACGATACCAGGAATGGGTGAACACCTAGACGAAATATATCGCTTTGTCCAAACAGGGCGAGGTCCAGAAAGTATTAACGAAGCTATGGAATATCAGAAAGTGGATGTCCAAAGACAACTACTACGTTTTTTCATAAATTGTGTAATTAGGAATCAAGACAGGCCCGGGGCAGATCACGATACCATGCAAAGACTTGTCAAATGGGGTCAGAACATATCAGAAGAGAAACACGATAGACAGGCGTGTATAATCGCCATGAGTCGAAAGATCCGCAAGGAAGTAGAACGAATACATAAAGAAAGACGAGAAACAGACAGAGTAGAATTAGAAGAGGAGGAGGAGCAAGAATCAGAACGAGTCGAAACAATAGCTTATGTAGGTAGAGGAAGACCCCATAATAATACTAGAGACTTTAACGACCCGATACGTCCAATACGTCCAGAATATAATAGACATTTTCCAAATCCTATGTTAAATGCAAAATCCCCCGAACACCTATTCCAAGCCGTTGATAAATTACTCCGAGATCGAAGGGGGTACCACATGCTCGATTCCATGGACGAACAAGAATTAGCCAGGTCAGCAGTACAATGGGCTGACAGTCCCGGCGAATACAATGATGATGTACTTGCACACACGTTTCTGAATCTTGACCCATACGAACAGCGTTTAGCTAGTATATACATGATTCAACACCTCCTTATATTATATAAAAGTCAACACTCCGATCCAGGACCCTTACCTGACATATTGACAGAACTGCTCACGAACATATGGAGAGGGTCAGGTACTGATTTGATCAAAGAAATTCTAGAATTCCGAAACCAATATTTAAATTTCGTATGCCCAGAACACGTTCCAGTTCCCATCATGGGAAGAAAAATGTATCACATAGATAGACAGAACCCGTTACGCGAAGTACACCCAATCAGAGGTGACGGTAATAACTTTACACGCGTGTTTATGTACACGCCTATAACTAAACTAGAATTATTGGAAATGAAGAAAGTAGTACCCAGCCATGACAAGGATCCAGCAGGTTTCCACCGTGAAATAAAGGACATGTTACTCATGGGAGAGTATACCTACCCCGACATTATGAAAATATTAAAAGTCCTATTACCCTCTGGTGTTTATGAGAAACTTAAAGAAAAAGAATGGGAGGTGGGAGACCAAAAGATAGATTGGACAGCATTAGAAAACGAAGAAAGGGCCCGAGCTGCAGGAGCAGGACTTGGGGAAAAGACTACAGCACTAGCAGGACTACTAGTGCAGGTACTGCCACGTTTATTAACTACGAAAAAGGAGGACTGGGGTGCAATCTCAGCCTGTAAACAAAAACCAGATGAAGACACTAGTGATTTCTATTCCCGATTTGAAAAATGTTTTGGTATAAATAGTGGCATAAAAGCCAGTAGTGAGTCATATCCACATCTGTTTGTGACAAAATTGGTTGAAAATTCTCTGCTACAAGTCAAGAATAGAGTATTGAAATTCGAAAGTACCTGGCAAGGTAATACCCCATCACAGATGTTACAGATGTTACAATATCACCACAATAGAATTAGAGAAGAACAAGAACATGAACAAAGACGTATGAAAGATACAAAAATGAAAATGCTTGTTGCTCAGTCAGTCCCAGTTAATGGTCATCAAAAGGGTGATTCCGCAGGTCCAACGAAAGGGACATGCAACTATTGTAAACAACAAGGTCATTATATACACGATTGTCCAGTCCTGAAACATAATATTGCTACAGGTAGAACTCAGGAGAGACCACGTCCACCTAGACAGGATCAGAATCAACAACCAATCCCTCAGCATGCACAACCTAGGTTAGCTCCGCAACAACTAGCTCCGCAACAGGGAGCTCCACAACAGACCGTAGCACCACCACAAGCGCAGCCTATTGCTGCAACACAAGCAATGACACAACAAATGTATCAGTATGCACAAGCAGATTATCCCAATTATCAGCGATACTCATGAGATAGCCTAGAGAGGGAAGTTGGCTTACCCCTTATTGAGGTTCCTGTAGACCAAGAGGGACCTTATGTACATAGCGAATTATTGGGGGAAGACAGAAAGTTTTTACTTGATACAGGGGCAAGCAGAACAACTATAAGGCGCAGTGAAGTTCCAGGGGCACCCCTCTCAGGCTCACAAAATATTTCCCTTGGATTCTCAGGAAAACCTATAATTAATGACGTAACACAACCTCTTCCACTTACAGTCGGTCCATTGACACATACTACAGATTTATTGCTTACTAAATCATGTCCAGAAAACTTGTTAGGCATAAAAACATTGAAAGCTCTAGGAGCTATAATATGTTGTTCTCCGGAAGGAGTACGACTATTTTTACGTGACTTTAAAGGTCACTACGTGTCCAGAGACATGGATCACCGACTGCAGAATTTACCTACACATTTATGGGCACAAGGCCCCACTGATGTTGGTTGCATGAACATTACACCATATCGAGTTACACTGAAAACAGGAATAGTACTACCACGAATGCGACAATACAAGTTACCACCCGATGCTGTTGTGGCTTTACTGCAAATCATTGACGAGCTCATTACACAAGGAGTGGTTGTCGAAACTGACTCCAATGTATGTAATTCTCCGATAATTCCGATTCTTAAAAGAACGGATCCAAAAGCACCACCAGTATATCGATTAGTTATTGACCTGCGCGAATTAAATAAATGTATTGTACCACAATACCCTGTGGTCCCAGATATCTCGTCATTATTAACAGCTATTGATTCAGAAGCAACGTTCTTCACTGTAATTGATCTCAAGAATGCTTTCTTTAGCGTCCCAATCGATCCGGAAAGTCAATACTTGTTCGGATTCAGTTTAAATGGACGAAGTTTTAAATTCACACGCGCACCTCAAGGATTTACAGAAAGCCCTAGCATCTATAGCCAAGCACTGAAACGAGAACTTGACAGTATCCACATGCCAGTTAACACTGCCTTGCTTCAATATGTCGATGATCTGCTGATCACCGCCCGAAGCGAACCTGAATGTGAAACAGCGTCACTGACGGTTTTAAAATTTCTGGCCGACAAGGGGCACAAGGTGTCCCCTTCTAAGCTGCAATTCTGTGTCCAGCGAGTTGTTTACCTTGGGCACTCGCTGTCCAAGGAGGGAAGGCAGCTTACACCCGACCGCATCCAGTTAATCGCTAACATGCCACCACCCAAGACACAAAAGGAGGTGCGGGCTTTTATAGGCCTCACTTCATACTGCAGGCAGTGGATCCCTCAATATGCATTTCTAGCAAAACCACTCATCCAGTTAACAACACAGGAGGCAGCCACATCGACTGTCCTCCCTTGGACTCAAGAACATACACATGCCTTTGAAAGCTTAAAGAAAGCTTTATGCCAAGCACCTGTTTTAGCAACACCATGTTACAGTAAGCCTTTTACACTCTTTGTTACAGAACGCGAAGGTACTGCCTTGTCAGTACTCATTCAGGAACAAGCAGGATCACACAAACCATGTGCTTATTTCTCTAGTACATTAGATCCAGTAGCTCAGGCTCTTCCTGCGTGCCTGAAATCAGTGGCAGCAACAGCTTTAGCTATCAGACAAAGCGATGCCATAGTGTTAGGACATCAATTGACAGTACAAGTACCACACGCAGTAGAGGTTCTCTTGAACCGCACACAAACACAACACTTGACTATAGCGAGACTCACCGGTTACGAACTGACATTGTTTCAGCCACACATAGAAATCAGACGTTGTAATACATTAAATCCTGCCACACTGTTACCAGTGGGCGGAACAGATCCATTGGCACATGATTGTGTCGAAGTCATTACTATCACGACGAAACCCAGACAAGACTTGACAGATATCCCTTTGTCAGATCCAGACTTGACATTGTATGTAGATGGGTCATGTATGAGAACAAGTACAGGAGAGTTAGTGGCCGCTTACGCAGTCACAACAGACACTAAAGTCATTGAAACAAATCGTATTAACACTTTGTCAGCTCAAGCAGCAGAGCTCATCGCTCTGACACAAGCCTGTATTCAAGCCAAAAATAAGAAAGTCAACATATACACAGATTCACGTTATGCATTCGGAGTCGTCCATGACTTCGGCGTACTGTGGCGAGAGAGAGGTTATTTAACTTCTCACGGTGCCCACATCCAGCACGGACCCCTCATTCAAACCCTATTAGACGCGATTCATCTACCTATTGAAATATCGATTATGAAATGCAAAGCCCATACAAAAGTTACCGATATCATTTCTCAGGGTAATGACCTAGCTGACAGAACAGCTAAACAGACTGCTCAGAATCAGACTCACACAACTGACATGACAAAGACAATAGTTCCGACACCAACACATTGCATGACAGTTAAGGATCCCGCCCTGGATGTAATTGACATACAGACACATGCTACACCAGAAGAAATAAAGAAATGGACTGAATTAGGAGGGATCCACACGGATCAAGGATGGATGACGAAGGAAAAATCTATATGGTTTCTTCCCGACTCCATGGTCCAAGTTATCATTAATACAATACATAGTCCAGCACACCTAGGAGAGAAAGCTATGCTAGACAGCATTCAACACATTTGGTTCAACAAACACTTGCGAGCAGCAGCTAAACAAAAAGTTCGTACCTGTATGATATGTTGTCAGTTTAATCCAGGTAAAAGCATCCCCGTAGAGCAGGGTGGATTTCAACTTCCCGATCATGCTTTTGAAGTCCTCCAGATGGATTATATCCAGATGGAACGATGTCGAGGATTCAAATATGTCCTCGTAGTTGTCTGTGCTCTTTCCCGTTGGACAGAAGCATACCCGGTTTCAGATTACACTGCTCCGACTACTGCCAAACAGTTAGTTCGAGAATTCTTCCCACGGTACGGTTTACCACGTGTTGTCTACTCAGATAACGGCCAGCCGTTCTCATCCGAACTAATGAAACACGTTTCCCTTTTGTTAGGCTACCAATGGAAATTCCACTGTGTCCGGCATCCCGAGGCCGCAGGTCTCGTGGAACGCCATAATCAAACTCTGAAAATTAGATTGTCCAAAATATGTAGGGAAAAAGGTGTCGACTGGATAGTAGCCTTACCAGTTGCGCTCTTTTACATGAGAATGGTAGCACATTCTCGAACAGGGCTATCCCCGTATGAGGTGATCTTCGGTAGACCACCAAATATGTGGGGGACGCCTATACCTCGCAAAATAACTGATGTTGACTGTAATATGCTGACAGATTACCTGGCTTCCTTGATGTCTGCACTACAATCTTGTCGTTCACAGGTAGCCGCAGCTTTTCCCGATAATACTGAGGTGAAGCCCCATGACGTGGTTCCTGGTGACCTGGTTTTGGTCAGGAATTTCGTCCGGAAGACCCAACTGGATCCTAGGTGGAAGTCGCCTAAGTTGGTTCTACTGACTACAAGGACTGCCGTGAAGATTGAGGGTCGCAAAGGGTGGTTGCACTCGAGTCATATCAAGAAATTTTATGGACTACCATCCAGTGTCAATACTGAACCCTGTATTCCCTCACAGACAGACTCAAAGCTCCCCTTGGTTGAAAAATCAAAACCAGAACTTTATAAACTAAAATTGAGGTCTAGCAAGTCAGACAATTTGATTGTTTAAGTCCTCTCCAAGGTGAATCGGTTGAATTTGTCTCTGACATATATCCTCTAGACCGGAATAGAGAAAGAAATCTTCAAATGCAGCTGAAAAAGCATGCGTATTGTAAATCACTTCGTAGTCACTGCACAGTAACCCTATTAATTTTGTTTTTTCTAAGTCTTCTGATCATCGTTTTCAGCGTACTATTGCATATGTATTATCCTATTTCTAAACGTGCTTACAATGTAACCGCAGAACATTCTTTTAGTGAATTTCCTCCGCATGAGTTGTCCTATAGATTTGCGCTGCGCAACAACACATTCATTAGTATGTTACATCATTCCCATCAGACCAGCAATGCCACAAATTGTTGGATATGTGGCCGACTCCCTCCTTATCAAAACTATAAGGGAGTTTTGCCCCTCTTTCCATATCCGTTCACACACAATGGCTCTTGTGGAGCATGGTTTAGTTTGATTAATTCCCTAGATTCAAATTCCGCAGTTTATCAAGACAACTGGGTATGGGGAAACCTGAACCTAGTTCTGCTTAAAGTCTGCTACCCTAACAAGGAGGGACTTCCCAAAAGAACAGGAACTGATCTAGAAAATGAAGTATATGGATTAGGTAATTTTACACTTAACCTCATGATCCTGAACGTTGAATCCGAAGCTACACCAATCTTGCCCGCCATGTCAGTATTCCCAGTGAAAGGGGAATTATGTATAAGAAAGAATGGTTCCATACACATGGGCCATAGTAAATGCACCACTGTAATAAAATTCAGTGATCAAGGCAAGTCTACATTTAGAGCTTCCCATCATTCCTACTTCATATGTGGCCAGACCGCATATATATGTCTACCTTTAGATTGGGATGGTACCTGTTACATAGCATTCCTTCTGCCACCTGTTTTCCTAGCCCCGCCTGATTATCACAGAAATACCCATTTAGTACACAATAGACAACAGAGAGATCTCCCAATTGTCGATTACACTGAAACAGCATGGGAAAAATACACAGATTTCAATAAAGGTTTCTTTCCATATATAGGTACAGTCACTAATAGTAAGCTGATACGTAGATTAACCAGAACCCTTGAAGCAGTAGTGAACGAAACTATTTCCGCCTTAGGCAATTTAACAGAAGAGCAGTCTGCTATGCGGATTGTTGTGCTTCAAAATCGTCTTGTCCTTGACGTCATCCTGGCCGATAGGGGCGGAGCTTGTAGGGTCATCGGATCAAGTTGTTGCATTTTCATACCAGAAAATTCACCGTCAGTATATAAAGCCATAACTCGCCTTCATAAGATTATAAGCCAGATACACCAGAGTCCAGGCACATGGACTTGGTCCGGTTGGTTCTGGGGCGTGTTGTCAGCCTGGGGATGGAGAATACTATCCTTCCTAGGTATTGGCTTTCTCGTACTATTCAGTTGCTGCTTATGTCTACAATGTGGGCCAGCGATTTGTGGTCTGTGTGCCACATCGTGTATCCCACCTCCAAGTTTTCATTCAAAATCTCGGAAAAAGAAAGAAGAACAAATGATGCTATATGAACAGATCGATGGATTGATGAAGATCGATATCTCCTGAGGGTCCGTAGGGGACAAGGAGGGAATGAGGAAATATGAATTTTGTGATCAGTTATGTCCCCTATCGTAGACCCCAACGGCTCCATGTACATGCTATAAGTACATGTATGTTCCCTCCTGCTCCAGTTTTGAAGACGCAAATATATGTGCGTCCACCGTCAACATGTCCTCTTTCAGATCCGCCATGAATGGGTCAGATATTCCATTCCTAAGTATGAAAGGCCACCGACTTTATGTGGTTCACTTTCCACATTTTACAGATTCAGGCGAGTAGGCCCTGAATTCTGTCATCAAGCCTTTTCCTGTCTTCTGCCTCTGAAAGCTCCAGTCTGAGCCTGCATCTGTATCCATGAACTTTGTCCTACTCCCTGCGCGGCTAACGGTGCCTGATCCAGCCTGTTCCCTGCCAAAAACTGTATTTCACCTTCAAGATTATCTGCTTCGCTCCTCACCCGATGCATTCCTGTCTAGTAGTTTAGGTAAACATTCCTCCAGCTACCGTGCAAGGGGCCAGGCCTCGCTGTCCTCATGCAAGTAATTCATAGCCCCGTTACCATGGAAGATTCCTGCCCCCTCGCATCTCATGTAGACACTTAGACGCCCGTGCACGCACTAACAGTCAGTATAGAATAGATTCCGTCCGAGAGACCTTTCCTTTTGGATAACACAGTTCTTTAAACAAAGGATATTAGATATGATTTGGGATTAGGTTGACATAACCCCAGACTCCTGTCTCCACATGTAGAGCTAAATGTCAAGTCCCCTTCACCCTCTAGTTGCACGTCAAACACACGTCATACGGCTGCGCACGCATCTCTGCCAAATATTTCTGCTGACATTGCAGGATTCTTCTATGGATCCACCCATTTGTGACATCATGTTTAATGACGTATTTTAGTTACACCCATGTTTACGCCTCTATTGATTACGTATGCACAGTTTTTCTGTATTATCAGCTGTTACGCCTCTTGCATCTGTTTCACTGTAATGCATTTTCTATAAAACTGCTTATCTGTCAATAATATATGTCCCTTCCTTCCTGAACTTTCGTGGTGATGGAATAGAAGGCCCACAATTCGAATTGTATTCCTTTGTATAGGAATAAAGCCCTTTTAAAACTTCTAATACCACGGATTCTGCCTCTTATTTTTACTGAGTTATTCTCGCTAAGACTTTACCGCATAAAAAATAGTACCGGTAACGAAATATTTACCACAGAACCCTCAGGTGCCCGACTCAGGGAAAGGTCCCATATTGCACCACCTTTATAAAAAGCGTGACAGGAATTATGCAGGCAATTAGAGATTCCTCTCAGTGTTAGATATCAAGGCTAAAGTTTATAACAGATTTCTGCAGTGTGAACTTGAAAATTAGGTGGATCAAAAGCACTTAATTCCTTTTTTCAAATAGGGTTTAGACTCAAGTGCAGCACAGTAGACAATGTTGTTGCCCTCTCATTTACAGCTTTTGAAGCTTCCCAAACACTATTGATTTTACTTGAGCATGTTACCGGCTGGATCCCTGTCGTTTCACCTGTTAAACTGGGTATCCCAGAAGCTCTGGTACATGACAGTCTGGCTTCACTCAGATAATTGAGTCGAAGTTAAAGTTGGAAATGGGACCACAGGCTCAAGACATATTCTTACTAATAGAGGCTTGAAGCAGGGCATGTTGGCTACTCCCTTGTTCAGCCTCTATACTGCGAATCTTGACAGTGCCTTGCAAATGTCAAGGTTACCCTCCCCATCCAAATCCCCAAAATTGCTTCAATATGAAAATAATCCCTTTTTTTTTTAGAATGTACTCTAATTGGTCTACAGAGGTTGCTGAACAAGTTACATGAATGTTTTAAATGATTTATTGCCAGTTATACCAAAACAAAGATGATGGTATTTGGTAGATGAAAAAGAAAACACAAACATGTATTTGGGTTTAACCAGACTAAGGCCCGATTTAGTATTTGATGGACAGAGTAAAGGCAGTCAGAGTGGCAGAGGGCTTAATGTGCAACACCCTCCATTTACTCCACTCCCCAAACTAAAAATTTACCACCAGCCTTGAGGTGAACTCTATGGATATGTATGAGCCGCAGTCACAGCAGTTCGTACACGCCAATGGAAAGTTTGGTATGCCCTTCCTCGTGATGGACTCTTACACAAAATCTTTGAAAGCTTTACATTTTTCAAAAACAAACTCCTAAAGCAGGAGTTTTTTTTTTTAAATATGTACAACTAAAAGCATCACAATATGGGGAGTTGTCTTACATGGTGTGAGGGGTCAAATTTTATTTTTACTTCCCCTCCCTGTCAAGTTTTATCTGGTAGTGACAGACAGTAAAAAAAAGCTATCCAACTTCCCACTTTAAATTGGGTGGATGGTGAGACAGATTGCCTCTGAGGGCCTGTACTCTGTCAGAGTAGCAAGTTGGTGACAGAGCCAAAGTAGGCACCTCAGTCGACATACTGCTGGTCCACCCAGCCCTAAATTGGGCGGTTGGACCAAGAGTTTGACAGAGAAGGTACTCGGTTGAGAAAAGGTACCCTCTCCACCAAAATCTATATCAGGCCCCAAGTTATATTTCTGTTTACAACCATTTAGGGATCTGGATAACAGATAAGGATTACCATAGATATATCCTTTTGAGGAACTCATACTTAAATCTCACTAAACGCTTATCCAATGGTATCAATGATTTCTTTAGGTTGTGAGCCCACAATGCATCTACTTAAAATAGGAACTGCATGAAACACTCTCTACTCCTGTCACATACCTCTGTAAACAGTGGCAGGCATACCAGCAGTGTCATTTTTTCCTGCAACACAAGAATATGGTTGTATGATAGAGGCATGCATGGCTAAACAATGCATGCTTCTACAACACTGCCCTAATCATGAATGCGTCTGAACAACGCATTCCTTTACCACGCATCCCTTTACCACGCATGCCTTTATCACACAATTTTGTGGTAAAGGCATTACTCAAGTCAAAAGCTTTTATTCGATATGCAAGATATCTTGTAAGCACATTAAAAAATACAATAGACACATAAAAATCACAGTTACAAGAAGCCAGTATGAGAAGCATAAGAATATAAAAAAGGGCATAAATTTCCCATAATAAATTACCTAAAAAGAGAATTAAACAGCTACTGACAATCTCTTGCAGCGAATAAGCCAGGACCACTTTAAAAATTTCGCAATTCCACACACAAAGAGAGGGGAAGTGTCCGTAGTTAAAATACGCAGGGCTTCAAGGTGACTACGTGTACCCATATTGCGACAGAGGGGTTTCAACCAGACACCCCTGGGCCTTGCATAATCCGGGCAAACAAATAAGACATGTGCAATAGTCTCAGCCTTGCTAGGGCAACATGCACAATTGGGAGAAATGCGGGGCACAGGTGACCAACTCGAAACCAATGCACCTAGGGGGAGGCATCCAACTCTAAATTTGAAATAAAGGGCTCGGTCATAAGGGAGAGTTATCAAGTCCAGGTAGGGTTCAAAAGCCACAGTGTCTTTAATTTGCAAAAAGGCGACAGTCGACTTGCAGTGGTTAGAGGTTGTATTTAACCGCTCCGCACACCAGTTCCAATAATGCGCCTTGACAACTTCTTTTGTGGGGGCTGAACGTGATGACCAGCAGCCTCCTAGACCGACATTCTCCAAAAGCTTTTTGGTATCTCTAAGCCACTTTATTTTTGCCCAGCCCCCCAAACTCATAATTTCTCCCAAGGCATCAGCATAAGATTTCAATTCTTCACCCCTCCAGATTCTTGCCCATAACAAGAGCGGGCGAAGCTGGTCCTGGTCTTTAATATTTTTGCAGCCCATGTCCAACCGGACAGGTACGGATGGAGTACTCAGGGGGACGGAGATAAGGGATTTCAGTAACTTGCTCTCCGCTGTCTCTAGATCTTTCAAACAACAGTGGCCCCACAGTTCTGCCCCATACAAGGCTGATGACACTACTTTAGCCTTGTAAATGTCAACTACTGGGGTGAGTGATCTTCTTGGAGAGGCCCTGAACTCCCTCATAAGGGCACCTCCCACTCTCCTGTGGCTGAGGACCATTTTATCAATATGACTAGCCCAGGACATCCTATCCGTAATCCGGATGCCGAGGTAGTCAAATTCGGCTACTTTCTCTAGGGGGGTCGAATTTAGAGTCGGGGGGCGGCCCAATTTCTTTGGAGGATTTAGGACTAAATATTTTGTTTTGTCCACATTTATTGTTAATCCTCTTACATCACAGAACTCCTGAAATCGTGTAAAGGCATTACTGGTAAAGGGATATATGTGATAAAGTTCACACCGAGCCCCCTCAGCCCTAAAACCTACCTGAACCCCCCGAGCTCTAAAAATGCCCCTGCCCCTGCCCCCGAGACCTAAAAACCAATCCGACCCCTAAAAACGACCCGACCCCTATCCCCAGGTCCTAAAAAGTACCCCAACACCCCATAGCCCTTAAACCTACCCCACCGAGTCCTAAAACTAATGCAACCCCCCGAGAGCCCTAACCCCCCATCTCCCCCTAAACCTTAAAAACTACCTAGACCCCCCTGAGCCCTTAAAACTACCTAGACCCCCATGAATCCTTAAACTTATCCAACCCTCCTAGCCCCAAATTCTTCCCTGACCCAACCCGAGTCCTGAAAACAACGCTGAAACTCTCAGCCCTAGAGACTACCCCAACCCTTAAAAACTAACCCCATCCCCCACAAAAAACAGCCCACTCACCTAACCACGATCTTTCTGAAAGCTTCCTGTTCCTGGGCCCACCCATTCCAGCATCTAGACCGCGCATAAGCCTTAACCACGCATATGCGTGGTTAAGCCAAGCGTGGTTCCACTCTTGGGGAAATGGTACGTGTGGCTTAGCCCACGTTGTAAAGGCTGTTTCCCCAAGAATACATGTCAGGACTCCATGCATTACAACCACCTCTTTCGACATAGAACATACAACACTTACACATCTCTCTATCCAAACACACCTATCTCTCTATCAAAACGTGTAAATAGTCCTGACGGTGTGAGTGTAATGATCGCACACTATTAGCCATTATGCCTTATACAAAGGCTAGATAATACAACATTCTTTCTCGTCTGAGGTTTCCTCAGACAACTCTGCTTTGTTGTTACCTTAGTTACAAGGAAAGAGATCCTCTTAAATACCTCTTAAATAAATTCAAGATAGCGATCTTGTCAGTGGGTGTTTTTCTAAATAAATACAAACACATTTTCTCACTAAAGATGTAGATCAACAGTGAAAAAGCTCTTGATACACAGTTGTACTATGAATGTCCTTCATTTTTTGGTCGCGCTTGGGCAGGGCATGCGCTGCTCTTTGATGCACGCTGTATTGAGGTAGTATTGAGATAGGGACTTGGAGCTCCGCCAACTCTCCGCCCATATTTTTCATTGGCTTGTGTCATTGTCCACTATAAACTGCGGCTGTTAATTGGCCAAAGGCTTAGTAGTCCCTCCTTTGTACCGCCTTGTCTCATTTTGTAACCTCCCATGGCGACACCCCCGGTTACATGTGTTGTTACTCGCTTTGTTTCAATTATAGCCTGTAGCACTATTTTCATAAATGGCTTTTTTTCTGTTTTTTTTTACCAGCGGCACGCTTTATGTTGCACTGCTTCCAAAGCTCAGAAGAAGCAGCATGCGCCGCGAGGCGCCATTGTGTAGATAAAGCATTTTTTTTGTTCCAGAACGCACACTAAGTTTTTTGCGAGTGCCCATCATGTGGGAAAAGCTTTTGATCTTTAGTAGGACGCCTGCTTCAAATTACACGGGCGCACACAATCAATGGCGCTTGCATTTTGCATCCGTTATCCACATCCTGGCCCGGGCGCTGCGCTTAATGTTTCAGCACGGCGCCCACTTAAACTTTAACAACACGGGCGCACCGAATCAAAAATGGCGCCAGCAGCTCACAGCCCCTCATCCCAATCCCGACCAGAGCGTCGTACTTAATATTTCAGCCCGGCGGCCGCTTTTTCTTGAGAAACACAATCAACTTCACTCAGTGAGCTGTGCACGTAAAGTTAAATGTAGCTTGAGCGATAAAAACGTAAAAGTCTTGTGTCCCAAACAACTGTGCGTTAGCCTGGCATTATGGGGTTTCAGCTGCGCACTGTCTAATGTAGCGATTCTGCCTGTTTGCCGAATAAAACTAACTGGCCAAAAATAGGACGACAAAACGGACACATTTTGAAAATATACTTTTTTCTCCATACCAAGAACAAACACTGCTGCTTTCATAATAGGACCCAATATTACTGCGATGCACAGATCACCCGAAAAAGAAAAACACTGCGAAATCTATGGCCTAGCATATATTGATATGTATGTTAAAACCAAAAAAAGATGTAATCTTTCTGAGCTATGTAAAAGTCTAGCACTTGAAACTTAAGTACAGGATAAGAAAGTCATTTGCTCAGTATCACACAGCTGATTAAGTTGAGAAGCTCAAATTACAAGTCTAGAGTTCTGGTTCTGCAGACATCAAAACAACCAACAAATCAACCTGCGCCTTTGGTGTTTCCAGCTACAGTCACAGTAGAGACTATTTGATATATCACATGAGTTCAACAAGCCTATTTGCAAATTGGCAATGGTAAAGACTTGTGGTGTTACTCTGAGACCTTGCACATACAACAACCAACCCTCGTAAAATAAACACTACTTTAACTTGCCCAATGCAGGCCTCTTATTCAACAGAAGGGTGGCTGGGGGAACAATGTTGGGCTGTTGAATTTCTACCTACATAGTCATTAATTGCAACTGACATCAAAATAGATTACAGATGAAAATGTATGAATAGTATGTTATGGACTGATAAGGTTTCCAAATGCTGCATTCTATGGGTACTTGAATGCAAATCATGGCCATTGGAACTTACATTTAATGCCCATATACTCCTTGGTGATTTGTGGAAACTGTCTCACATTTAGTAGCACTGGTAAATTCTTTACAGAAGGAACATTTGCAAAGTCTGATTGCATGTGAAATCCGAACAATGCACCACTGTTCCATGAGTCCATGACCCCCATCAGTTTTTAAGACGGGCCTGGGCAGCACATGCGCTGCGAGGCATGCTGTATTCAGGTAATAACTTCAGCTATGCCCACTCTCCACCCATGTTTTCATTGGCTTGTGTCATTCTCCACTGTAAACTGTGGCTGTTCATTAATCAATAGGTTTAGTAGTCCCTCCTTAGTACCGCCTTGTCTCATTTTGTTACCTCCCATGGCAACACCCCGTTACGTGTGTTGTTACTCAGTGGGCTTTAATTACAGCCTCTGAGCACTACTTTCTCAAATAGCTTTGTCCTGCCTGCAACACAAGCTCTCTCCTATTGCTTTTTTAAAACAAATTATAGCACAGATGCTGGCATTAGCAATGCAATAGGTCTCGCATTTGCGATAGTTTAAGCTATTGGTAATGTAAATGACACAGCATTTTATCTATCTGTTTTTAAAAACAACACATAAATAAAAGGCATTGTCATTTACAATGCCAATAGCTCAAACTCTCGGAAATGCGAGAACTATTGCACTGCAAATGCTTGTTTAAACTGTGTCTTTCAATTCTTGGAGGAGCTGTTTTTCCTTTTTTTAAATGCTACTAGTTTGTGCAATAGACCAGATTGTTAATTATATCGGAAGTAGATTACCCGTATAGTGATCTTCAATGTGGTTTATCAACACATTTAAAATGTAAGTTTGAAAAAGCTTCAAGGAGTATCTCATGTGTCAGAATGCTTATTTACATAATTTTTCCAAAAATCTAAAAAACATAAAAAGTAAATAGAATCATTTGGTAATCACATATCATTTGGGGAAGGTACTAGAAAAGTAGGTCATCTTTAATTTAACTCTTAGAAAAGAAAATATTTTGGCGATTGAATGCCCCCAAGTACTTTTGGCCAGTGCGGTATTAGTACCAGTAGTTGCCTAAACGATTCTCCTATCAGTACATGTGATGAGCAGAGCTATGCATGATTACATTTTTGGATGGTGAAAAATGCAAAAAAAAAGATTTCATGCTACATTACTGGAATCATATTTTGAGTAAAAACTCTACATTGTTCACTGCAATGCAGAAGTTGATTCGTGCAGATATGCTGCATAGGTCTGTAATTCCAGAAATGTTTTAAAAAAAAAATCTTTCCAGAACTACTAGCAAAACAAAGGAGCTAGTGCCAACATGAGCAAACTCTTCCAGAGAGTGTAAGTGAAATTTTCATGTGGGCCATTTTCCCAATTATTCAGGATGACCTTGCTTGAAAAAGCATTTCCAGTATCATGGCTTTGGCTGGTTGTCATATAGATGACTGAGCGCTGAAGTAAGTTAGCACCAGGATTCCACTAAAGCCCATTGGTGATAATGATTACACTGACAAGCCTGCAGACAGAAGACAATCCAGGTAGGACAGAATGAATACCAGCATACATTTCGGTGGCTAGTTAGAAAAGAGAAAATTACAAGAAAGGTTTGGGAGAGTCATAAAACTAAAACTTGTCAGTTAAAAATGCCAAAAATAATGAAAAACTCCTATTTACTTTCTAAGCGTGGGCATTGCAGGTTTAACTTACCAATTTACAATGTGGTGATCTGAGTTTAAGTAACTGACTTTTATTATAATGGTTGTGCAGATTTTGAAACTCTGCTCAATGTGAAGAATGACAAAGTTTTCCAACTTTGACTATGGTGAATTTTTACATTAGCCTTTTTCTTCTATGCAGCTGGTATAGCTTTAAGCTAACCAACAAAGGAGTATGCAGTTCCTCAATGTGTAACTGTGGGGATAAGTAGAGAGGTACCATACGATAAAACTACAAGGATATTGTGGTCCTAAAATGAGTGATTGGGAGGGGAATCCTCCCTTCGGAACTAGGATCCTCACACACCCAGCCAGCTAGGTGTCATCCTTCATCATTGGGTCTGCTCCTCGTCGGGTCGGCGCTGCAATCCCCGACGAGCACCCAAAGAGGGGCTCTTTGGTGGAGATCTTTTGTTCCTTGCTGTTTTGTGAGGTGTGTGTGAGGGGCCTGGGGTAGTGTAGATGTAGTGTAAAGGAGGTGAGTGTTTAAAACAGGTTGGGTAGTCCAATAAGCTATTTTAATGGGATGGCTCCCACCTGATTAAAATGAAAAAGAGTGGCGACTTAATCTGAAATAATAGTTCAAGATCCTCGCGCTCAACTCTCAAAGGGTCAACATGTTTCTTGCCTAAAGTCCAAATGATGAGGCGGCAATTCATCAGGACCACGCGCACACTTATCTACACATCGTGGTAGTTTCCTGACCAACCTACCTACCACGTGTTGCTAGTTGAAGTACCAAGGTTTGAGGATAATCCTAAGGCTCTACTAGCCGTGGCTCAACAGTGTCCGGCGGGGCTGTGACACCTCTAGGTACAGTGTCCTCAACTCAGCGTCACTGCGCCTGACGACCTACCCTTACCGCCGGAACCGGGTAGCTTTAAACCAATACCTGGACACAGGTAAGCCCACTCCCCTGCCCAGTAGCTAGAAATTGACAGGTGTAGCGCAGGAACCCCGTTTTGCAAGTTTTCTTTTAAACCTTGGCATAGTAGTATTTTGCACAAAGTATCATATCTTCCCAAATTTTCAGGGGCCAACTTATTTCCTTCCAACAATGTTTTACCTTTATCACTGTCTGGCAAATCACTTTGTATTATGGTGACAGCTAAAACAGCTTGGATCACAAGAGATATTTTCAAAGGCACAAGCCAGGCAGACCAGCTAACAAAAAATAATGAGATTTACCTCAGACATAATGAAATGACTTTTATGTTTGCAAAAGCTCTGTCATGACCTTTTGAGTAAAACAAATGCCATACCCATTACTCATTTTTGCATCTCTCTAAATAATGATCAAACCCATAAGATGAAATATTATAGTAATTTATCTATTTGCGAGTGCCAGTTTATGAAGGTAGGGTTCAGATAGAGTGTAAGGCTGCTCTTAATGTAAATGTCCTGCACAAGACAGAATTTTAATACACTTAGCTACAGAAGTATTTACTATCTAGCTGAGAATCAAGTTCATTGTGAAAGAATGGGTTTTACAATGAGTATTATGAAAGTCTCTTGTAAACCCTAATGCTGATTCATCTACTAACCCAACTGGATTTGGGGTTATGTTCCAGAACGTTGTTTGCAGCTACGTTCAACTGTTCTCTTTTTTATTACAAATATTACACAGCGATTAAAAAATATATATATCTCTTTGACTGAGGTATTGTACGCGCTAGAGTGTTTGCTGACGGCTTAGCCCGTATGGATAATCAGTAAAATATAGGCATCAAGGCCCTGATTCTTAGAGGGCTGGAGATTTCTGGCACCAGCGTAAACCACTATGTGTGCAGTGGTTGAAATGTCTAGATTTGAGGAGTTTACATTTCTGGGAGCAAATCTGCTTGAATTTAACGGAAGATAAGATACATTATTTAACGTACCCTGTGGGGTTTGATGCAGGAAGAACCAAAATCCACAATATTACCCAAAAACTTAGTAAGTGCAACCTATCACATCCGGTAAATTTCCTTACCCTGGGGAGTCAGATTTTATCACGAGTGATAATTCGCCTGTTCCCTCCGGTACACTCATAATCAGGGTCAATGAGATAACGAAGGGAAAAATAAATTTAAAAGCCAATGTTTTCACATTGTTTTCGTCAACAAGCAGTTTTCTTAGGCCTCTTATCCTTACAGAAAATAATAGATCCCATTGCCTTCTCCTGCTTACTGGCCAGCAGCAATACCTAAAAGTCAGGAATGTTACACCAAATGGGCCTGGACTTAAAGAGAACTCGTAGGTTTTCCCTGTTTGCATCTGTATCACAATTCTTTGCACAAGACATTCGCACAGAGTTTAGATTAGCTACTACATAAAAAGTTATTCTTTATATTACAAAATGGGTATTTACGGAGTAGAAGAGGTGGTTTTCATATTCTTGTTGACGTCAATCTACTTGTATTAAAGATTCAGGCACATTACACATATTTGATGAAGTCTGAAGATCAATTTTAGGTTCCAACATAGAACCCATAAGAATCAGTATGGGACGTATGTGCCTGAGAAACTAGGGTGTCCCGAAAAACAAACAAGCAATGCACTGTCTGATCTCATGACAATGACTAGCGTGGTCACTGAAAATAGAATTAGTGTAGTTGAATCTATAAACATATCAGGGAATAATGTTCTGCACTGGATCCAACATAAATGAGGGGCGGTCTATTACAGTAATAGGCATGATGTGAAACCTGGCCTTGAAGAGTGTAACTATTTGCCTTGCCTTTGCTTGGAGTTCATTGCTTTCTAAGGAATTGACTATAAACTAAAGACATAATACCACCTAAATTAAATCATAGAAAACAGGCCACTTTTGGAAAACCTGACAGCCCTCACACCTCTGTTTTCTTAAGAGAGGAAAATTAATTTACAGTAAACTGTTATAGTGTACTATTTCCTTCAGCACACACAGCAGGGATATGCACCCATTTGATGTGGATGTATAAAATAGTGAACATGTACAAAATTATAGGAACATAAACAGCAAAAGGCGCACCACAATCTCAAATTAGGTCAAAATCAGTCCATATAAATCCAATTTTTCTTTTTCAAAATGATCTTCTTTATTTTTCATATGTTAAAATAACATTTAAGAACAGCCAGAGCAGCCGACGCGTTTCGTCCACTTGGGACTTCTTCAGGGCTGCAAAGTGTATATATAAAACAATGTATAAATACAATGAATACCAACATACAATATATACAGAACAAACAACATTATTATAAATCTTAGACAAATACACATAAAGTACTAATGAGACGGAAGACAGAGGACAAAAATAAACTAAACATATCAGGACATAAACAATTAAAAACAAAGTTATAAGTCAGTTAATCCTTGCTATTGATTTATATTCAATAGTTTTCGGTATCAGTAAGTAATCAACTCTATGGCATGTTTCCAAGTGAGTAGGAATTTTTAAAACTGCACAATTGTGTGATGCGACTGGTTTTTAGAAAAATGCATAAGCCATCGTTAGTTGAGTCAAAAGGGAAAAGAGTAGCTATCAACAGGCTCAGAGGGGTGTCACCGGAAGTGACAAGAGAAAAAGAAGAAGAAGAAGAGGGCGGTTCAAAAATGTACCCACCGTTAGAGATAATACAACTGTTTATGTGATTCTTGCTTGAGAATTCAGGAATATCATTTCAGAGTCACTAGAAAATGTCAAAAATGGAGGAGCATTACTCAGCGTAGTGTTCTAATATTTGCAGAGTGTCAAAGGTACATTTTATGTAATGATAGCCTAAAGATTTAGGCAAAAAGTGGAGTACAAAATCTATCAAAGGGTTCATTCAACGTCACTGAGAAAGGTCAAAAATTTATATGTAGAGGGTCATTCCTCAACGTAATGTTTTAATATTCACAGAAACCAGAGTGACAAAGATACATCTTATTTTAATGATAACCTGAGGAGCTAAACAGGAAGTGGAGTATACAGCTTAGCAAGGGGTCATATGCAAGAATCGATAGCGCAAATAAGTGAACATATAGAAACTAATTCCAGTGTCACAAGTAAGCCCCCAAAAGGCGAGTTCACTGTACCAAAGTACATAGGGGCCAAGAGAAAATAAAACAAACCCCTTAGGGGTATCTGTACTTACATGGATAATGAGTATATCAAATAGAATAGTGGTCTGGTGTCGATGGGTAGCAAATGCGCGTCCCTTCTTAGTAAGAATCAAGCGTCCAATTAAGTAAAAACCAATGATATAGTGGGATCCCGAATCTTAAGAATGCCTAAGATGAAAACACAATAAACTAATGATTAAGATCAATAGTTGCGTTTTCAAATGGATTCAACTAACCCATTCACAGTATTAAGTATAGGTAAATCTAGGATGGGGATAAAAATAGGATAAATCTGGGCAAAAACGTTATAATGGTGACCAAAATAGGACAATCAAATGTTGCGAGCAACCAATCTTAGATTGTATAGTCTTACCATAAGTGTCCAAACAGTAATTTGTCACCAACCGTTATATGATTAGTGGATAATAATTAAAAGTATATTCCTTGTATCAAACAGACAGAGGATTTAACCCTTAACATATATCTACGGGGTTTTATTACTAGAGTGCCATCAATCCTAAAAAACAAGCTCAATGAGAGTTTTTGAGTTTGCCAACAATACTGCTAAGTTAGGCTATTTCTAAATGCTAAAAACAGCATTTGTCCAAACCTCCAAGGCACCTACCCGATTCCGCATCCTTCGGGTCCTCGATTGAAATCCTCAGGTTTTCCGTAACACCCGAGACTCCTGCTCGTGTGTTTATATAGTAATTGACCCCATGTGAACTCAGAACACCTGGGTCCCTGCCTCGTAACCAGGATTTGCATCACGGTGAAATAACTAAAAGTAGCATGTAAACGCAGTGGCCATTTTGGAAGGGTGCATAGTAATCAGCCTGCTAATGTCAGGAGGATTTGGAACAAGGTCGATAATACGATTGCTAATATAATATAATAGCGGACGGCACATATATCTATTGCCGTGCATCTGGTGCATGATAACTTCGAAAAAAAGGGGGTATATCGATAGAGAGTAAACAACACTCCGTATGAACCTAAAAACGGGCAGATCAGCCGCCATTTTGGAACAGGAAAGTTGTCCCAGCTTTGTAACGTCCCCCAAACCCCCAAACTGGCTGACAGAGGGCAACGGGGGCTTCTTTACATGTATGAAATGTAATGTCTGCAAACTGGGAAGAAACAAAACACGTACGTTCAGATACAACACTGATAAAACACACAAAATCAAGCACACCATTACGTGCAAAACAACTTTTGTAACATACATCCTAGGCTGTCCATGTAACATCATTTATGTAGGCAGCACAAAAAGGGAACTTAAGACCAGAATACAGGAACACCTAAGAGCGGCAGTAAAAGGTGATTCCAAGTATCCCCTTACTACACACATCCAGGACAAAGGGCACAAGCCAAATGAACTGTGGTTCTTTGGGATAGATCATATACAACCATCCCCCAGAGGAGGGAATAGGGAGTTAGAATTGAGACGCAACGAGGCAGGTTGGATATGTAGGCTCCGATGTGTGGAAATGGGGCATAACACACAATCTGAAATGCATTATTTCCTGTAGAGATCATGAGATTTAAGAACAACTTAGTCCGACCACAGATGACTATGTATTTTGCATATGAATTTTTAGTATCAACCACTCATCTTTTTCGATTAAGTTAACCCTATCCCCTGCTGTTCTGGAAAAACAAAATGTTGATGCCGATATGCATTTTTTGTGTGTTAATTATGTATGAATCCATAACGCGGTATTTTGACAACTGCCACGTTATGTGCCTTAGCTCACTGTGATTGTTATTACTATGTGCTCCTGGTATAGTCTAGCTCACGCTACTGATCTACATATTTTCATTCACTGTGATTGTGATTATTATGTGTTCTTGGTATAGCCTGGCTCATGCTGCTGATTCACATATGCTTAATCTTGTCGCCTTACCAAACTGTATTTTCCGGTTCTTTCTTTGAATTGACAATATTTATGTGATTATGTGATTATGCACATTGATGATTGATTTATGATTCACAATGGTTGAACCTTATTGTGACATTTGTATTTCGAACACAACATGTGACTTCACTCACGGCTATTTGAAATGGGTTTGTTAACTCGAAATGTATTCGATACACATATTGGCATTCTTATCTTATTTTGCTGAAAAAGATCTCATGTGTTATGTACACACCATAAATTATTAGGACCTATAGCCTCCGGTGCACTTCACCTGTAGTTGTTCCAAATACCACTGATATTGGCCATCTTTCATGAAACGTAACACTATATTCACTTCTTTTGGTAGCAAGCTCTGGCTGATTTTTATACACCTGGTTAGTACCATAGGGAAGACCAGTTTTTTGTTTTTATTTTGACATATCTCCTCAGTCAATCGGTTTCTCCTCTCCGATCTTGTATGCATGTAAAAAGTGATACTTTTATCTAAGGATTAGCTTATACGTCAAGTTAAGACTCCCAGAACCCGCCCAGTCTATAATGGCGTCCGTTTTGCTCACGTCTACATGCTTTACGTGTGCGTAATAGGCGAGTCCTTTTTTGATTAATGACTAAACTCATACTAGGAGTTGAGACTCATAGAACTTGCCCGTTTCAAAATGGCGACTGATTTGCCCGTTTTTAGGCATATACGGTTTGTTGTTTAATCTGTATTAACATACCCCTTTTTATGAGTTAGCATACAACTAGGTGTACGGCAATGGATATGTGTGCCGTCCGCCATTACATCATACCTTCAATTGCAATATCGTCTTTTTTTTCAAACCCTGTTGACATTAGCAGGTCGATTACTTTTTCACCCTTCCAAGATGGCCACTATGTTTATAATACTTTCCTTTTCCAAAATGGCGGATGATTTGCCCGTTTTTAGGCATATACGGAGTGTTGTTTAATCTGTATTAACATACCCCTTTTTATGAGTTAGCACACAACTAGGTGTACGGCTATGGATATGTGTGCCGTCCGCCATTGCATTATACCTTCAATCGCAATATCGTCTTTTTTTTTTTCAAACCCTGTCGACATTAGCAGGTTGATTACTTTTTCACCCTTTCAAGATGGCCACTATGTTTATAATACTTTCCTGTTCCAAAATGGCGGCTGATCTGCCCGTTTTTAGGTTCATACGGAGTGTTGTTTACTCTCTATCGATATACCCCCTTTTTTTCGAAGTTATCATGCACCAGATGCACGGCAATAGATATATGTGCCGTCCGCTATTATATTATATTAGCAATCGTATTATCGACCTTGTTCCAAATCCTCCTGACATTAGCAGGCTGATTACTATGCACCCTTCCAAAATGGCCACTGCGTTTACATGCTACTTTTAGTTATTTCACCGTGATGCAAATCCTGGTTACGAGGCAGGGACCCAGGTGTTCTGAGTTCACATGGGGTCAATTACTATATAAACACACGAGCAGGAGTCTCGGGTGTTACGGAAAACCTGAGGATTTCAATCGAGGACCCGAAGGATGCGGAATCGGGTAGGTGCCTTGGAGGTTTGGACAAATGCTGTTTTTAGCATTTAGAAATAGCCTAACTTAGCAGTATTGTTGGCAAACTCAAAAACTCTCATTGAGCTTGTTTTTTAGGATTGATGGCACTCTAGTAATAAAACCCCGTAGATATATGTTAAGGGTTAAATCCTCTGTCTGTTTGATACAAGGAATATACTTTTAATTATTATCCACTAATCATATAACGGTTGGTGACAAATTACTGTTTGGACACTGATGGTAAGACTATACAATCTAAGATTGGTTGCTCGCAACATTTGATTGTCCTATTTTGGTCACCATTATAACGTTTTTGCCCAGATTTATCCTATTTTTATCCCCATCCTAGATTTACCTATACTTAATACTGTGAATGGGTTAGTTGAATCCATTTGAAAACGCAACTATTGATCTTAATCATTAGTTTATTGTGTTTTCATCTTAGGCATTCTTAAGATTCGGGATCCCACTATATCATTGGTTTTTACTTAATTGGACGCTTGATTCTTACTAAGAAGGGACGCGCATTTGCTACCCATCGACACCAGACCACTATTCTATTTGATATACTCATTATCCATGTAAGTACAGATACCCCTAAGGGGTTTGTTTTATTTTCTCTTGGCCCCTATGTACTTTGGTACAGTGAACTCGCCTTTTGGGGGCTTACTTGTGACACTGGAATTAGTTTCTATATGTTCACTTATTTGCGCTATCGATTCTTGCATATGACCCCTTGCTAAGCTGTATACTCCACTTCCTGTTTAGCTCCTCAGGTTATCATTAAAATAAGATGTATCTTTGTCACTCTGGTTTCTGTGAATATTAAAACATTACGTTGAGGAATGACCCTCTACATATAAATTTTTGACCTTTCTCAGTGACGTTGAATGAACCCTTTGATAGATTTTGTACTCCACTTTTTGCCTAAATCTTTAGGCTATCATTACATAAAATGTACCTTTGACACTCTGCAAATATTAGAACACTACGCTGAGTAATGCTCCTCCATTTTTGACATTTTCTAGTGACTCTGAAATGATATTCCTGAATTCTCAAGCAAGAATCACATAAACAGTTGTATTATCTCTAACGGTGGGTACATTTTTGAACCGCCCTCTTCTTCTTCTTCTTTTTCTCTTGTCACTTCCGGTGACACCCCTCTGAGCCTGTTGATAGCTACTCTTTTCCCTTTTGACTCAACTAACGATGGCTTATGCATTTTTCTAAAAACCAGTCGCATCACACAATTGTGCAGTTTTAAAAATTCCTACTCACTTGGAAACATGCCATAGAGTTGATTACTTACTGATACCGAAAACTATTGAATATAAATCAATAGCAAGGATTAACTGACTTATAACTTTGTTTTTAATTGTTTATGTCCTGATATGTTTAGTTTATTTTTGTCCTCTGTCTTCCGTCTCATTAGTACTTTATGTGTATTTGTCTAAGATTTATAATAATGTTGTTTGTTCTGTATATATTGTATGTTGGTATTCATTGTATTTATACATTGTTTTATATATACACTTTGCAGCCCTGAAGAAGTCCCAAGTGGACGAAACGCGTCGGCTGCTCTGGCTGTTCTTAAATGTTATTTTAACATATGAAAAATAAAGAAGATCATTTTGAAAAAGAAAAATTGGATTTATATGGACTGATTTTGACCTAATTTGAGATTGTGGTGCGCCTTTTGCTGTTTATGTTCCTATCTTGCCCCAGTGGTTGGGGAGGTATTGTGTTAGCGGGTACCAGTCGAGAGCGCACACAGAGGGTGAATCTGAACTTATCACCTATTAACACAAAGGGTAACTGATAATCCGGTGCTGTCCAAGAGGGTTACCGCTAGCTCCGTTTCTTCTAAGATGTACAAAATTATAGTTTGCAAAACAAATACATCCCCTCTCAAAAGGGCCTAAAAAGAAACATCAAATTGAAAATCTTCAACTCCAAGCGTTTGCCGGACTGGGAGATCAACACCAAAACCCTTGCCTACTATTATATTTCTGTGAGAATATATGTAACAAAATATCTGTCTACAACTTTTAACATAGTGTGATAATCATCCACTCTTAAAAGCCTATAGGCTTTAACAAATGCTTTTCGCATTAAATAATCCAGGCCTACTGCCTTACTCGGAACGTTTCATATTAAACAGGCCAGACCTATGGCATCTGGCATAACTCTTCCCAGTACACCAATCAGGCTCATAGATGTTCTAATAACTTGTCACCAAAACCAACTCTGGTTGCATTGTGGTAAAGCATACTGTGCTTACTGAATGTAGGCTTTTGCACAATAAAACCACCAGGCATACAGTCATACAATTACAAAGGTATACAAAGTTACAGTTGGGTAAGCAAAATACTACATCTCCTAAGACAGCCTGAAAAGGAAACTCCCAGTGCAAATCTTCTATACCCACTGTTTGTCAGAGGGGGTCACCAATATCAAAAATTGCATACTCTGGTAATTTGAATAAATATCTGTTAGTGTTAATACAGAGTAATAACAATCAACCCTTAAATAACTGTTGACCTTATCATATGATATTCACAATCACAATTAATGTTGGCTTTTCAACATAATCAACTCAGATCTACCGTGTAGGGCATAAACGTTCTCACAAAGAAGCCATCAGATACACAGAAATACAATTACAAATATGTGCAACATTACATTTGTCAAAACAATATAAAGTCCACCCTAAGAGAGCCTTGTAAAGTTTATCGGAGCCCACATTTTTTTATCCCCAGGGTTTGTTTAGGTGTGTCACCAACACACAAAACCCTTGCCTACTATGGTAATCCGTGAGATTCCATTTAACTAAATACTTGCCCAGAGGCTTAAGAACACTGTAATAACAACCCAATCTTCAAAGCCTATTGCCTTTAACACATGCTTTTCAAAATACTTAAGTCAGGCCTACTGGCTTCATCATAACATTTAAAAAAAAACATCTCAAACCTATGGAATCTGCCATATCTTTTCACAGTGAACTGATAAGCCCTATACCCAACACAGGTCTATTAAAGGACACACACACTGGCAGCCATCATGAACAGACTTATATAATTGCAGATATGTAGAAAAAGTCAGTATGCAAATCAATATATAGCACCTCTCAATACGGTCTAACAAGAATCATCACAGTGAAATCCCCCAGGGTTTGTCAGAGTGGGTTGCCAACACTACAACCCTTTCCTACTCCGGTAATTGGTGAGATTGCATATATGAAATACTTTCATATAGCCTAACAACCCACTGGTTTAACAAATGCTTTTCTCCATAAATAAACTAGGCTGACTGACTTTGGCATAACTTTTTGTATTAAGCAGATCATACTATGGAATTGGACAAAAATATTTGCACCAATCCTGCCAGTTGGTATTCACCATAACCAACTCAGGACTATTGTTTTCAGTGAAAGCATTCACACAAGGCAACCATTAGGCACACAGTCATAAAATAGCAAAAGTGTACAAAATACAGTTGGCTAACACAAATACTAGCTGTCGTAGGAGGGCCTAGGAAGGATTCCCACACAGCAAATCTTCCATAGCAACGGTTTGTCATAGGCTGTTGCCTTCACAGTAACCCCCCCCCCCCCCAACCAGGTTTGTCAGAGTGGATGGTTAACACCAAAACTCTTGCTTTCTAAAGTAATCATTCAGGTTCTGTGGAAAACAATACTTCTATGCAAACATTCATACAGAGTAAAAACAATCCACCAATAAATGGATTGGTTTTAATCTCTACATTTCACAATAAAGACATCGGGCCTAATGCCTTTAATTTACAATACATTTTAATAATAAACAGACAGCGTCAATAGCCATGATCATTGGCCATTGTCACCATAACCAACTCAGCCCTGCTGTATAGGGTATACGCTTTGTCACAAAGCCAAAAAGCTTCTTTTTTCAGTGGAAGTATGTAACAAACCTAATGAAATCCTTTACTCAGGAAAAACCCATGTGGGTGGACTATAAACCACTCTCTTAATAGTACTCTGGAAGCTCTTTTTTGGTTGATCACATAAGGACAGGGACAGCTGGACTATCAAGCCAGACCTAGAAACAGTGTGACCCAAAATGTGACAGAACTACATGACTACACAATACAGAGAGATGAAAATGATGACAACAGCATGACAAATGACAATGACTGTTATCTGAATTCACCTCATAAGTTTTGTGAATATGTTGCTTTAATTTATGCTGTTGGATGTTTTTTCATATCAACAATAAATGGAAAAGGAAAGTCCGTGAAAGGTCTGTTCTTGTCAGGCAAGTAAGATATGTTTTAAAACTCAAAAATGTTATAATTGTGGGTAAGCCAATTGACCAGAACCTGCTTCCGATTCCAAGTGTATAAGAAACTCATTTGTAAGTAATTAGTCAACTGAAAGAAGAATGAAATGTTTCAGGGGGATATAAGAAAGATCTGCAGGAAAGGGTGGAGGATTTACAACTGAAGTTTAAGCTGAAATTGGAGGAGAAATTACGACAGTAGTGGGATGCAAGTAAGCTGAGCGAGTACGAGCAGGGAGAGAGATGCGGAAAATTGTTGACTTGTAAGACCAGGATGGATAGGACACGCAATCATATTAGGAAAATTAAGGATGAAGAGGAGGACAGAGTGGTGGAGGACTCAGAAGGGATAGAGCGGGAAATTCATAAGTTCTTACAGGATTTATATTTAGAAAAGCTTGAGGTAGATGAGGCTGAGATAGATTATTGGCTCTCGGGCAAGCTGTTACAGAGGCTTAGTTCTGAGGAGCAGCAATGCTTGAACTGTGAGATAATGGGGAATAAAATTATGATGGCAGTTAAAAAACTTTAAAGGGGGAAAGCAGCTGGGCCAGATGGGATTCCAAACGAAAGATACATTAGGTTGTCAGAGGTAGTAATTCCGGTCTGGCTGGAACTATTTAATGACATGTTGATGAAGGATTCCCCTTTACCGGAATCTTGGAATGAGGCAGTTATCTTGCTTATTTTGAAACCTGGCAAGGATCCCTTGCAGTGTCAATCATACCGGCCAATATCACTACTGAATTGTGATTATAAAATCTTCACAAGTATTCTGGCATCCAGTTTATGAAAGGTAGCTGGGAGTGAAATTAATGTAGACCAGAAGGGTTTTCTACCAGGAAGACAGATGAGAGACCTCACACACACCTCGATAGGTTCAATAGATCTTCCTACAACTCAGGGAGTTCCTCTTTCAATTGCTAATCTTGATGCGGCCAAAGTCTTTGATCGGGTGAACTGGAAATATTTGGTTGGCACATTAAAGGCATTTGAAATTGGGAAAGAGTTCCAGAATGTGCTGAGCAAGATCTATAGGGTGCATCAAGCACAGGTATTAGTTAATGGTAGTCGTACCACTTTAGTAAAGTAGAAATGGGGACCGGATATGGCTGTCCCTTGTCCCCTATTCTTTTTTACCTATATATGGAACCCCTAGCACAAAGCCTGAGACAGAATAGTGAAATAATGCCATTCACTGTGGGAACCTTCTCCAGGAAGATAGCTTTATATGCCGACGATTAGATGTTATACACCTCGAACACTGAACATGGTCTACCATGGGAAGCTGTCTGGCTATGAAATTAATAGTGGTAAAACTGAGTTAATGGTATGGAATCAGGAACATCAAGGCATCAGGTTATTGAAGGAACTAAGGTATCTGGGAAATGATACTACAAGATCTGCAGAAGGCTTCCACAATGAAGTTGGAGAAAGTTTCCAAGGAGGTATATAGGATTTAAAAGAAATGGCAGAATCTTCTCCTTACTTTGTACAGTCATGTTAATCTGGTCAAGATGTCTATTCTACCGAAGTTTTCTTCTTTGTTTGACAACATACAATTAGAATTCAATAAAAGATATCTTGTGAGAATACAGGGGAGAATCACATCCTTTATCTGGGCTAACAAGGGGATAAGTCTTTCCTGGAAGAAGCTAAGAAGGAGGATAGGAAGTGGTGTTCTGGGGCTCCCGGATTTTCAATTGTAATTTTGGGCATACAAACTGAAGAATAGCAGAATGCCCCTGCTTATGTATCGTGTTATGCTGACTAATTCACCAGAGATTGGTTGCATGTATATGTTTGGGGCTCCTACATTTTTTAAGAGAGTTCGACTAAAGGCCTTCAAAAGCTGTGGCAAAAATGTGGTATGAAGTTCGGTCACCCCTGAAGGACCGTGGAATAATGCTCTGGGGGAGATGGTGGCAGGGGGCAAGTGCTGTTCTTGGGACACGTGCAGGGAATTGACAGATGGAACGCTCTCCAGGTTTAAGTTTTATCAGATATCAGGGGTGGTCGGACTCTGGAGGAAAATCTATGGAGATGGATCTTCAGGATCCAACATCAAGAAAGAAGGAGGTATCATACTGGTATGACTATCTGGTTTCAGCAGCAGAGGAAAGCATGAGACCCCCTCACCTGGTTTGGAAAGGATGCTTGCCAAGTGTGGAGTTGGAAAAGTCATGGAAAGTATTTATGAGCATGCTTTATTCTGTAATTAATTCTGCGGCATTAAGAAAAAAACATTTTTCACTTTACATAAGAGTCTATTGGACCCTGGTAAAGTTGGCTAAGATAAGAGGTGGTGGGGGACTCCAAATGTAAGAGGTGCAGAGCCTGAGAGATGGGTGATATCCACATGTTTGCCAGCTGTTTAGTTTGGGAAAACTTCTGGAGGAGTTAGAAGGCAATTTCAGACATCTTGGGAGTGGAAGTAGAGGTAGGACCCACCTTACTGATGTTCGGTACGGCACAGCTAGGACCTGTAATTGAGGGCCTTTCAAAGTTTCAAAACTAGCTGATATTTTATTTGATCTTCCTGGCTAGGAGGGAGATTTGTAAAATATGGTGCCAGGCCCCACCCCCAACTTGGAGGGAGTGCTGGAACTCTGTGAGACATTTCAGGGAACTGGACCAAAAGATTAAATGGAATAAGAGGTAGGCTTAATCTTGGTCATTTTAGAATTAGTTGGAGTCTAACGGAAGATCATGATGTCCAATGATTAAACCTCTTGGTCAGCTCTCAATCTATGGCGCTGGTTGGTATCTTGGCGCAGACATTGATTGAGAACAGACCGCTGATACAAGCACCAGGCGCAGTGGAGATCAGGAGTGTGTTTGCTCATTTGAGATGATAGGAGGACTAGGGAAAATATATTAAATGTTAGCACCCGGACAAATGCATCAACATCCTACTCCAATCACAAAAATGTATGATGGGATGCCTACATATAACATGCCTATTTTCAGGAAGAAAGTTAAGGGATGCTCCAAGTTACTGAATACCAAATTACAAGCAAATCATATGGGTGATCAGACAGGGAGAGACAGTGCTGTTACTAACCACCCTTTAAGTATGGATCTATTGATGCAATAATATTTTCCCCCTGCAATTGCCTAATAGGAAACCAAAGTTGCAAAGGACTTCTCAGGGGCTGAATAGTGTTCCATAGTGTGGAAATTAATTCAGTTTATTGTCAATCTTGATAATAACCCAGTGAAAAAAAATTAATCTAATCAGAATGAGAAATTAGAGATTATAATTATAGGTCATGGTCGATTTTCAAAAGAGGAGAAAACAGATTATTCAAGAATCGAAATAATTTATGTTTCAGCTAAGATAGTGTCAAATTTATTTAGGTGGCTTGTGACATAGACTTCTTATGACTTAAATACTTAAGGAATCTAATTTGATACAGTGATCTTAGAAATCATAAGAGATCTTGTCTGGACACCACATACTTGAATACCAGCAAAACATATTGTATTTAAGGTCTGACTGCAGTGGGGTTTGAATCTGCGTCTTCAAAAACGTAAGGCTACCCTACGAAAGAAGGCAGGTTCTCAATTTGGTCAGACATCCAAATGCTTCGCATTGGTTTGGCGATGAGAAGACTAAGAAGAAAAAAGCACATTCACTGTGTCATATCTGTTCACAATGTGAATGTACAACAGCCCAGCAAGAAATTCTACAGCTGATCCCTGAACTCAATAAACCATATTCTTCCAAGATCGGGGTTGTCACTTAAGTTCACGGCATGATCATAGGAAGGTATTAGATCAGTTCTGTGATGAGACTTGTGGGGCAGTCTGGGAGTGAAGTTTGAACTTTACTTTGCAACTGGCACTATGGAGGGATACAACCAGATTATTGTCCAAATACAGAAAAGGTGCTTTGAAAAACCGGCTGAAAATTAGAGAAACAAAATCCACTTGTTCTAAAATCTATTCATGCTACACCAAACTGGGTCACATGGTTATCTCATTCTGAAATAATGACAGGAGCCAAAATGTTTCTGCTGCTGCACTTATGACTTAGAGTAAAATAATAATATTTACAACTTCAGTTGATGCACATTGCTATGTATTCAGTTGAGAGAGCACATATTTGCATTTGAGAGAAGACTTTTATGTTGTATAGTGAAATGTTGCATAATAATAAGAAAACCTCTACAACTAAATATGAGGTAGGAATGGAATATTCGTCTGTAATGGAATAAAACCCATCTGCAAGCTGTCCTCTGAACACTACTTTAAAACTAATCAAACGAATTGTTATTACAGATTAAATGCATATATTGTGCCATGTGGAATTAGCTTTCCATAATTTAACTTGATTTTGCAGTTCTATTGCCAATGGAGTGGAAAACTCTCCAGTCTCTTTAGGCCAAAAGCATATGAAAATTCATATATTGAACCAGTATCTCTATCGCTGGAACTCCAGCACTCTGCTTAATTTAACAAATCTATTGGCACACTGTGCCAACACAACCTTCACCTTATACTACACTTCCTGGAAAACAATTAGTTGCTATTAACTTCAGTGTATGGTTCTTCCACATAGGGCCAGGTGAGATCTCCAATACATCGATGTAATGTTGTATAATTTCAGTAATGTCGCATTACGCTCGTCACGCGAAATCCCCGAAATGACATTGTTATGTCATGTAATTAATACAGGTACTGTAATTATGTGAAGTTCGCTGCAAAAATTTAGAGCAAGTTCATGAAGACAACACGAACAACCAAAATACAAGCGATGTCTGTTTACGTGGTTGTGTTTTTTACTCTATTTTTTCATGCAAATTGCATCCGACACATTTTGCATGAATTTATAGTGCTAAATACTCAATTTGCATTTTGAATATTTATGTGTAATTGTCTAGAAATGTAATGTAGCTACGCAAATGCAAATTAGGCAAATTTTACGCATCCCTACTTCCAATGTCTCAAAGGATGATGCAAAATCAACCATCAAAGACTAACATCAAAGGCAAGAGAATATACAACATCAAGCACACTCTTCTTATGAGTAGCATCCCTCATTCCGAACTATTACAGTCCACAACTGCTAGAATCTCTGATTCAATTTACTTCTACTGAGGGCTAAGTTATTTGCTGATATTTTTGGTGTTAATAAAACGGCCTACTGGGCTGACTTTACTGCTGTAAATTGACAATAATTAGAGCTCTGCTAATTATCCTCACAAGATGGGACTGCCATATTTACTTCCCTGGATGGTGCCCTTGACTTTATTGGGTGACACCCTGACATCCAAGGCCTGAATGAGACATTTCTTCACAAAGTGTGCTTTCACGCCCTAGCACGAAAGCTAAATTTTGATATACAGCTCTCCTATTGGGAGCCTGAAACAAGTTTCAACTGTTTTCGTTTCTCCCACACCTCTGACTTCTGGTCCTCCACTTTTCAGACTACCATCATAATTTTGCTGGAATGTGTCATTGTTGTGGAGCACAGGTGTAGCCCACACTAACACACCCCCACCAAAGGCATAATAACAAATATAAATTTACATTAGGGCCAGATTTAGAGTTTTGTCGATGGGTTACTCTGTCCCAAATGTGGCAGATAGACCCTGAGCCGTATTACAAGTGCCTTATATACTGTGGTACTTTCGAACATCAAGCATCTAGGGACTGATGAATAAAATACATATCATTTAAAATTACAATAGATAAATATATTTGCATGAATACATTCATTATAAATCCTAAACCTCTAGTTTAAAAAACATGAAGGCTTAAATTCTAAATTGGCAATTTAAGCCCCCAAGGGCCTCATGTACTACAGCTGTTTGAGGTCGCAAAACCTGCATAGTTTGCGACAGCAACCCCCTTTTCACCTGGTTGAAACCTCTTTTACTATTTGAAAGAATAGAAGGGGTTTTAGCGCTTTTCCGAGTCACAAACAGGAGTGTGTATCTCAAGTCGATAAGGAATGTTTCAATCATTTGTGACCTCAGTTGCGGCTATAAACTATTGAAAAGTAATAAACTGTTGAAAAGTAACTTTTTCTAAAGCTGAAGTTTTTCCTTTGAGAATCATGACGAGTGGTCGTTTGGGGTCAAGCAGTGGTTCAGGTAACCACTTCAAATGTCCCTTGATGTGTTCCCGGGTGGAAAAAATGAAACAGCACCTATCTCTTAAATGGGCATGGCCTGCATTTTTTTTGTTAATCTGTCTTTGTGAAGGGAAACGCGGAGATGGTAGTCTGTTCACCCTTGCCATGAAGACAGGGGGCCCGATTCACAGAACTAATTTAAGACAAAATCCTAAACTTACTACCATTTTGGTATTCACAGAAGGCACTTACTCATTTCGGTATTCACAGAAGTTAGGAGTCCTAACTTTAGGACTCCTAAATGCCTTCTGTGAATACCGAAAGTCATAAAATTAGGATTTTTCTCAGTTTAGTAGTAGTAAAGTTAGGACTCCTAACTTTAGGACTCCTAAATGCCTTCTGTGAATACCGAAAGTCATAAAATTAGTATTTTTCTCAGTTTAGTAGTAGTAAAGTTAGGACTCCTAACTTTAGGACTCCTAAATACCTTCTGTGAATACCGAAAGTCATAAAATTAGGATTTTTCTCAGTTTAGTAGTAGTAAAGTTAGGACTCCTAACTTTAGGACTCCTAAATGCCTTCTGTGAATACCTAAAGTCGTAAAGTTAGGATTTTTCACAGTTTAGGTGTTGTAAAGTTAGGAGTCCTAACTTTACTACTCCTAAACTGAGAAAACTCCTAATTTTAAGACTTTTGGTATTCACAGAAGGCATTTAGGAGTCCTAAAGTTAGGGCTTCTAACTTCTGTGAATACCGAAATGAGTAAGTGCCTTCTGTGAATACCAAAATGAGTAAGTGCCTTCTGTGAATACCAAAATGGTAGTAAGTTTAGGATTTTGTCTTAAGTTAGTTCTGTGAATCGGGCCCCGTGTTGCTAAATGTGTTATACCAAATAATGGTCATTTCACAACTTCCTGGTGAATGAGCAATTTGTGATGTGACCTACTAGCACATATGTTGCAACTCAAGTTGCATCCCTGTTCACTAACAAGCCAGTGTGCAATTTGCATTTCCCTGGTTTGGGAACGGGCATAGTACATCAGCGCCATAGTTTCAAATTAGCATGTGCCACCGAAAAATGATGAACTAGAACACAAATAATGCGGCAGTTAATTGTACGTGGCGGCACCTGCAACTTGCAAATGTATTCACCGGAGTTTTACACATCTCCACAGGGAAATCTCAGGCTTGGGACCAGGAAAGTGCGAAGGGCTCCTTCAGGCTTTTTAAACCTGAACAAGCCCGTCAGATATTTTGATGCAAGACCTTTGGTTCAGGGTGCAAATTATGGGCCCGATTCACAAAGGTAAACTGAGACGAAAGTCTAACTTTACGACTTTCAGTTTTCACAAAGGGCATTTATGAGTAGTAAAGTTAGACTTTTGTCTCAGTTAAACTTAAGCTTTGGTCTTAAGTTTGATTGAGACCAAAACTGAGGCAAAGGCCAAGTTACCTTTGTGTTTCGGGTCCAATAAGAATAGCTGCGTTTTTCATCATTTGTAGCTTGTTAAGCAGGCTCTGTGGAATGTGGAGATGCACAGCTGATCAATACTGCAATCTTGAGAGAACAAATACTTACACAGAGTTTGCCTGAGTAATTCCAAGTAAGAAGTAAAGTTTTATATACTATTTGGATGAAAGTTCACCAATTTCACAACCGCTAAAACCTATGAATGATATCAGAGATTAATATAAAAAATAACCCTTCATTTTCAAGGCCTAACTCATTGTGCCAGATGTCACAGTGTAGTGGAGCAGTCAAATCCCAAGGAGCTGTTCTCTTTGTCCCACTGAGGAAAAGGATATTTTTTTCCTGCATTTAAACTAGATATATGTCTGACATCCATACTTTAACAGCTTCTAGACGCTACAACATTGAATCAAGTTGACTAGATCCCCCTTGTAGATCTAAACGGATATGAGTATCATTGGCATTTATCTGATCCGCATTTAATAATATTCAACGTATTGTACCAATGTAAGTGGGTACGTTTTGTAAAACTTTGAAAAATTAAACAGAAATATATAACTATGTCAAGAGGAAAATATCTACTTACTTGAAACACCCCAAGTTGCATTCTGTAGAAGAAATTTGCTGCTGATGGAGTTGATACAATTATCAATCGCCTCTTCTCATAAAACTGGTCCAAGAGGGCTGCAGCAGTTCTCACAATAACATTGACATTCATGGCTGGAATTATAAAGTCACATGGCAACATAACTAAAGTAGCATGGAAATCGATGAATTATCAATATCACAAACATCAGTAAGTTAAATATATGAAGGTCTTGGAAAAATAAAGGACTCTTGCTTAGTTGACTATTCAGATATCAACAAATTCACTCTTTGGTCTAAGACAGACCATTGGTACACCATGGTTTATCAAAATGAAGGGATATTAATTCTCATAACCCACATAATACAGGCGTACTTTGAAGTATTTCAATACATATAACTTACAACTCTTACTCTCAATTGATTATGTGTGCCGGAGATATAACCAAGTGGCTAGGCTTTTACCTTTGTTTTCAAAGAGCCTGTCTTTATATATACATTATACACCAACATCTCACCAATCAACATAAGTAAAAATTCTTATTGCTTACTAGTTGCTTATTCTTGCTAAAATAGTCGAAACAAAGTACAAATTACTAACCTGTGCAGAGGAAATCCACCTTTTTGCCATTTCCCTCTAATCACTTTAGATTTCAGAATTCTAGGCATTTGGTATTTGGCAGCTTGGGTAGGTGCTCTCCCTCAAAACATAAAATCCAGATTTCCACTGCATGTTATACAAATATATTAGCTATAGGGGTGATATTGTATATCATACTGCGAAGCAGATCTAGCATTTACAATAATTATTTAAGAATAGGAGGTTCCAGACTTAACATGGGTAATGTCGAACAATATGATCTTCATCAAGTTACGCTTTCTAAGAAAGTCATTTCAGGTCTGTGGTATAACTAAGATCCCTCTACCTGTGGATTTACGCTTGTGATCTCACGTAATATTTAGAAATCTTTTTGTACTGACCTATTCCCGTCAGTTTCTCTCTGAATTTCGCCAGGAAAGTACATTGTTTTTAAAGGATACAGGCTAGCGGCACAGTATTCTAAATGCAGTCACAGCTATAGAAAAAGAAAATGTCTAGTATGCTTACGCTTGATCTCCATTCCCCTTAACAATTCCAATATGTTGTTCAGTGGGCCCAAAACCTTCAACTATTCAGAAAAGCTTAACCAAATTATTATGGATATGGAGGCTAAAATAAACGCCGTCCAGGGAAAAACGGCAGCCCCTACATGGTCTTTATGTTGCAGACAGCATTTTCAGTGGTTGATGCATTTTTTGATCATTACTGACAATATTGCTGATTTATGTATGCATAAACTTTGCTTTATTAAATGCTGACACCACCTAAATTGTAAAGATTTTACTGGTGCATATTTTTACTGCGGGGAGTGGAGGGGCTAAGTGTGCGGGGCAGAGGACATTTTGCCTTACCGGAGCTGCACACATCAACAGCCTCAACAGTAAGTCTCAGACGGACATTTTGATTATAATGGAGACCTGGCTGAGCGAGATGTCAGCTCCAGGGAGTCCTCACCTGCTGTCAACGTATTAGCTCTCCATGAGACCTACGCATGCATACATTTGAACAGGGGAGAGAAAAAAGGAGGCAGGATTGCCATCGCCTTTGAAAAAATCTTTACCTATTCCCACAAGGCCAACACTGAACCAGTATCACTGATACTGGGTTGGAGTAGGTTGCCTCTGCAGATGAAAGTATACGGTGCATTATTTTGTAACAATGTTGGCATGAGTGTTACACACACCATTATCTTGCCCGGGGCTGATGACTCAATTTCCTCTTTGTTGTTATTAGATTTACATTTTTTATGCCTCTTTGTTGACATGATTATAGTGAAATTGGTATGTGGAAGGCCATGCTGGCCCTCAGTGACTGAAGTTGTTAAAGTACATCTGCAACATATTTCGGCACTATTTAGAAGCTCTTTTTAAAAACAGAGCATATTACGAGGTACTTGTCTCTCATTATACAGTAAAGTATCGATCCTTGTCGCTGAAACATTAGCAAAAACACTACATCATTTCCAACACAGTGCACCGCAGCATAGCAAAACATACATATTATCCTTATAATCCATTACTCACGGACATCTGAGATCGATTCTGCCCATGGGGGATCACATATGTGTCCTCTAAATGTATTCCATTTACCTCATATTCTAGCCCACTTCTTGGGGCATCCTCTGTGCATATAGACTGCTCTTTCCGCCACCATTGCACTGTCCATGTCGTTTCCCTATTGTTGGTACGTGGGGAGCATACCCATACCCCAGTTCCGGGCTATATTACGTTTTGCAATTGTCATCCCCAGCGCCGCCCAGTCCTGCATCCTCAAGTTCAAATCAGTAGGCTCCCAGATATTGAGGAGGCATCTTTTTGGTTTCGGTGGAACGTCTGCCTCCCCCACCCGTGAGATCACACTCATAACGTTTTCCCAGTAGGGTTCAATCTGCGGGCATTGCCATATAATGTGATAAAATGTGCCTGGCAGACCTCATTGCCATAAGCACAGGGGATCGGGCGCTCGGCCCAATGTATTATAATGCATGTGTAATATATGCGATGGAGGACCTTCAGCTGTACGAGTTTGAGTTTAGAGGAGATCGCCACCCCACGTGGAGACACTAATACCTCCTGCCAGTCTGAGTTGTCCAGCTCCCCTACATTTGCCTGCCAGTGTTCCCGTAAGGTTGCCGTGGGGTCTAGTTGGTTATTTATTAGTTTACGATAAGTTTGGGAAATGGCCTTTTTACTCATGTGCTCTGTAAGGAGTCTGTCTTCTAATGGTGAGGCCTCCGGTAGCTGCGTGCCTGGTGGGATGGTGCTCATCAGTGTGTGTCTGATCTGCGTATATCTGAACAATTCAGTAGGTCTCCTATTTTGGAGATACCGATGAGGTATCACTGTTTAAATCCCTTGGTGTTGTGTAGCTGACCTAGCCTTCGGGTTTCCCAGAGCGGTGTAGCCTGCGTTAAAGTACCGTCCCACCCCAGTGCCCGCTGCGCGGTATGCCATATTTTGACCGTATGCACCGTCGGACCCGTGAGGGTGTTCTTTCTTGTATTAGTGTATAGGGCTCTCAGAATGTGGTTGGTTGGAAGGACACATCTGTCCATTCGGAAAGCAGGTTCTTCCTGCGATGCATGTAGCCAATGATATATAATCATGAGTTGTGAGGCCCAATAGTACAATTTTCTGTTAGGCAAAGCGTTCCCTCCATCGTACCAGCTCCGAACTAATTTACGCATCGCTATACGTGCGGGTTTCCCATGCCAGAGTAGAGTAGTAACTTCAGCGTCAATCGCTTTAAAGTGTGCGGGGAGAACCTAGAAGCTCTTTTGAGTTTCTGCAAAGTGTTGCACAACTGAGATGTTTGTAAAATGTCGGCCCTGTACAGTCAAAACCTAATAATGAGACACTTAAAAAAAATTCTATGCCTGCAACACCTTTAGGAGAGCAGAGCTGAAAGAAGCTGAAGCCCTTGTTTTTTGCCTAGCAGTTTGCCCGCAGACTTCCCTGGTGGGGGCTCTAGTCTATAGCCATCCAGGTCATGTGGGTGAGTTCATCAACTCAATAGATGACACTCTAGCACAGCTGACCCTGCAATATTGCAACTATAGCCTGTTAGAGGATTTCAACTTGCGCACTGATAATGTAAACAATGCAGTGGCTGTCAGAGTATTGGAGAAACAGGAATGCCTAATTTAGCCAGGAAGTTTCGACACCTACACTTTTGGCAGGGCATATCACAGACCTCATATCTCCTAATGTTCTGCTCTCAATAGATGACCCGGTGGCGGTATCTTGGTCCGATCACCTTCTCATCCCGTTTAGCTGGTCAGGGGTGGGTTATCTCAGGCAAGAAACTTCAAATGTGATTTATACCTCCTGGGCCTGGAGTAAAATTCAACCTCAATAGCCAGTCAGTTTACTTGTTAACTCTGTGCCAGAGCTATGTGGGTAGACAATAAGGGATGAGGAAGTCATAACCACGGACTTCCATCAGCTGGCGACAAGTTAGACCCTTTAAAACTGCATAACAAGCAGTTTCTCTGCACTCCGGCTTTCTCTGATTCCGTTTGAATTTTTTACAGATTATGCTGGGATATCCTGCTAACTGTTACACTTTAGCAGGCCTGAGTCCCTACTCATGTGATGGTGTTTCTCCCCTGACTAATTTGCACATCTTGTTCTTTTGCATCTTCGATGATACGCCCAGAAGAACATTTTTACTGCCTCTTTTTAAAGTTTCTAAATTTAGACAGGGCAGACAGCCTTGTTGTTTCTACAACAGTTACATTGCCCTCTGATCTGTTGTGCAATGGCCTCATTTCTATGGAAGGTTTTAAAACTAAGGAAATGTGCAATATCACAGGGGAGAACTGATTTAGGCAATCTATTATACTTCTTCGATTCTATGATAAGGCGGCTTGTTTTTACATTTGCTGTTCTGAATTTTTTTATAATATTTTATTGTCAACATGTTTTTACCCTATCAATGTGTACGTTGACGGGCTGAAATTAATTTGTGTTTCCTGTGTTGACATATTGCACGCATTTTGTATTTGCGTTTTTATGCTACACAAACCTAGCGAATAAAGATTTTTGACTGACACTCGCTGCAAGACCATTGCTGTTTTGAGGAAGCTCTGAGTTATTATTTGGCTTTTTAACTGTGTTGGAAGCCGGCACCAACCGGGAGTTTCCAGGTGACCTGTTAGATAATCAGAAAGATCCCTGAACGAAGCTGAATCACTAGTGCATGACACAGCCTCATGTCTGATCAACTGAAGCCGGCATCAGGCTGCGCCAACGATATCCCCATTTTCCAACATTTGCTGGAGAGGTAGGGCTCTTCTTCAGTTTGAAGGAGACCCACTGCCGCAGAAGACTGCCCTTTGGACGAACGGCAGCAGATTCGTTATCGTTGCCATTCTTGAGTCTGTGCTGGGCATCAGTCATTTGGCTGTCATTACAATTCACTCTTCCCTTCTTAAGGATAACTTTTCATTCAGAGAGCCCACCAAGGTGCTTTTGATAAGAGAGTCAGCCGTTGCGTCAATCACTGTGCTCCCCATGGAAGCTACTTGGGCAACTTTATCCAATAAAGTCACCTAATTATTTGCCTCAAAGCCGCATTGGGGAGCAGCCTGTACCTCCTCTTTACCAGTACTTGCTACACATACCCGGGGCCTCTGACTGATTTGCCATGTCCAAAGGGAAGTGAGAGGCCAGAGCGCTCAGTTCAGCTCCCTCTACTCATTGTCACAGGTGGAAACTGTAGAGACGAAATAGTCAGCAGAAGACACTGTGTTGCCTTGCAAAATGTCGAGGGCTGAAACATTGTTGCATGCTGGTGCATGTAGGATGTTCTGGAAACAGGCTGGCTGGCTGAGGCCGACTCATCCCCTCTGATCGCTTCCAGCAACGTCTCGGCAATATGTGAAATTAAGTCAGGGGATACACCTGTTACAGTTAGCGCTCTAGCTTCCGGCTAGAGCGCGGAGACATTTGCGCGACCTGCGCTCATGTCGACGGACGTGAGCGCGTATGTATAAAAATAAAGGGGCGGGCGAACGGAGTCAGTTCGCGCCCAACTGGCATACCGAGTCGGCTCCTCATTTCAGCGCTGCGCGCTAGCGGTAGACCCCGCAACGCGGCCCCCCCGCTGAGGCAGAGCAGAACAACACCCATCTCCAGGCTATCCCGGGATAGTAAGCCAGCTCCAATATCTGACGTCAAAGGTTTAGCCATTGGCTGCCCATTCTGTGAGGCAGTGCGCCTCTCAACCCCTCGCTGGGAGCTGGAGCTGCCTGATTGTGTTGCAGCTGCACATGCAGGAAGCGCACCTGACCTCCTCGGGACACGCTAGACTTCATTAGCGCGATAGCTGCCTGGCAGACACGCCCGAACAGAAGAATCCTCCAAGGAGAGGTGAGGCACCCCAGAGAAATACACGGACATGGCAGCCTCATCAGCCAAAAGCCCGGTATGCCACTCGTCGATTAGCCTAGAATGCTCAAGGGTAAGTGACTGCTGGCAGGGAGCAGTAAGGCATGGGGGGGAGACAGTAGCGGCTGCTCCAGGACAGGAGTGGTGATGCAGGGGGAGGGGGAGCAAAATGGGAAATAAAACACTTACCTGGCCAACTGGCCGGCTGCCATTTCTCCTCAGTCCACTTCCTTCTCCCCGTCACCAACGACAGCAGGAAGCACCCTGGCTCCTAGGCTCCCCTACACCAATCACAACTCTGCAATGCAGCATTGTGATTGGTCTGAGTGTTGTGGTTCGGCGCTCAGATGTGGACTGGGGGGCTTTGCATTTTCCTCACCAGGCTGTGTAATGCAGCCTGGTGGATAACATGCAAAGTGTGCATGGCTGTTAGGCTGGCGCAAGAGGGCCGGCCAAGCAGTAATGCACACTTAATGATTACAAACCACTCCTCACCCCGCCCCAAGAGCCACTGACTTCAATAGGAAAGTGATAGGTCAATAGAAGAACACAACAAGGGTGTGAGCAGATGAGTATGAACCGACCAAGAGATGACAAACAGAGATATGAAAAGAGAGAACACTTGGGCAAATGAGCAAAGTAAAGCATGCCTGAAGATAGGGTCTAGGGCCGAAGTCAAATGCTAGTACTTCTAGCTGCAAAAACACCAGCATCACTTATGCTGCCAGGAGCATGGAGAAGAGATTAAACAAAGGAAGGCAATGCAATGTGTGTGAGTAAGAGGACTCGAGTAACACAGGAGATGGGAGTCAGGAATAAGAGAAACAGGGACATTGACATATGAGTGCAATTGAAAGCAGGATGAAACACAGATTCTAGGTTCAGCACCGAAGGACTGGATCTCTTAGCGCCTATAAACACATCTATGAACTCTACTAGCTAAACGGGAAATACAAACAGGTCAACTGCAGATATTCCAAACACACTACCCTGGAGGATATCTAAGGAAGGGAACTAGAGGCTATAGGGCATCAAGGGTTAGCGACCTCTAAACACAATGGGGCACATTATCAAGAAATCTTTCGCCACTTTAGCGGCAGATATCGCCAAAAAAGTGGCGATTCTTTTATCGCACTATCAACAAGAACATGCTTTAGCGCTTGTTTTCTTGAGATAGCTGCCGTTTTATATTGCTTTCCATGTCAGTGATATTTATCGCTAATGACATGCAAAGTAGACGTTCCTCACCAATACTACATGAAAACAGTCGCAAACACAACTTCGCACTATTAACAATGCGGCACGGACCCGTGAAGCGATTAAAAAAGCTGCGCTACCGCGGTTATCGCAGGAATTTAACTCCTGTTTAAAAGTTGACTTAACCATCTTTTGTATTGGAGGTGGATTGTGTGGTTAAGTTCACACTTGCCTATTGGCAAGCTTTTCATTAGAGCTTACTAATTATCGCTTGGTTTCTCACGCTATTGGTGCTTATCGCTGTCTATCGCTGGATTTGACTTCGCCTCTGATCAAAGCGTTGCTAATATGCCGCTAACACGGCGATGTCAACCAGCGATAGACGGCGATAAAAGAAAACGTGCTAAGTACGATTTGCGATAATTATCGCATTCTGTTGATAATATGCCCCAATGTTTTTAACACAACAAAGCCACCCGAGATTGTATTTGCTTATTATATATCCTTCAGGACCCTACCTAAAACAAACTGCTACTGGACATACACAAAAATGTGACGGGATGCCATGTTTCCTCATGGAGGGAGGGGCTACACCTGAAATCAGGGAGGCACTTCTACATAAGAGCGAACCTGTGATCTATAAGGATTAAAAACCAATGTGATATCCTATACAGACCCTTATATTCACAGGAGGTATCACTTGGTATTATTAACCAGCGTGGAGATAAGGGGAATTAGTACCCCATCACCACATGTACCCTCAACATGTTTCTGCATGATTGCTAATGCGAGTATGTGGCATTCTTCAGGATGAAAACACAGGATCCAGGTGTGGCTGCTGCACATGCGTGTGCTACTAATCACAATAGGGTTGACCTTTGTCGACCCTTAATGTAGCAAGCACATAGTACCCCACTGTCAGGTCATCTGGGCCCCATGGAGGAAGGGCTTGGGAACCCCTGTAGTCACACTTTCGTCAAGGTGCATTCCTGTCTGTAAACCTGACTGTGTCCGCTCCTTCCTCCCAACGTGCAGATACTGACATGAGAGTGAGACAATTCTCCCTGCTGCTCTACCTACAAAGACCAGTTTCTTTATATTTATTTATTCGTTTTTAAGAAACAAGATGTGTACATGTGACATATACATTGAACACAATTTTGACCACACGTCTTTGCACATAATATACATATTCACTTAACCAAAAAAAACAGAAATGTATAAATTGAGCTAGAAGACTTTACAAAGTTGTGAACATCGAGACAGGTATAGGACATTCGCAGTATTTTTCAAATGCCAAAATGTGCCCCTCGCTTGTCTTTCCCCTTGCTAAAGATCACTCTGTGACTCTGTACCCATTCCAAGATCATTGGGATCTGCTACTGCAAGACATTACTGCAGAAGGATCAGTCCTTTCTATTACACAAATTACAGTAACCTCCACGCTCACACTCATATTTCCTTTGCCTCAGCTGTGCTTATCACTCTGGTTTCTTCTCTAATTCTACAACACACAGTTTTTTCATCGTGGTCTAATAGCAGCTTTAGTTATTTCTTAGACATAATTGTGTTCCACTCTGTGAGTCACAAAGTTATTCCCCCCCCCCCCCCCCCGCTCAGCTCAGTGAGGGTCATTGCCCCACTTCAGTCCATTTTACAAGCTCATCTTTCCATTTATTTAAGGGTAGGGGGGTTATTAGCTTTCCATAGCATTGCAATCTGCCACTTCACCAGTATCAAAGCTAGATCAGTAAATCTGGTCGCTTCTTTAGGCATTTTAGACCTTGGCATTATTAATAACTAACTGGCCCTTAGTTCATCCTTAATTTCCAGCCGTTGTGTGGTTTGCTGTTAAATTATAATCGCCCTACATGGCAACATGACCAAAACCTATGTAAAGGATCGCCATTCTCTATTGCAGACACTATCCAATGCAACCAGAATCATTGTGCATTTTGTTAGGATACACAGAGCAGTTTGAAGTTAAGTACCGCAATATTTGAAACTTGTTTTCTTGTAACACAGACCAAGGTTGAAGGACAGTTTGAGGCTTGTTCCAATTCAGCCCTGGAAATTAGGAAAGCAAATCAGGAGGTCAGACAGTAAGGCTCTGTAATGACACCACAAGTCACTGAGGCCATTGTGGCATATTAACAAATCAGGAAATTCCTCAAGACACCTGGGGCATATTTACAAACCCCTATCACCACAGGAACATAACCTTTTGCGACGTTCCTGTGGCGATAATTCCTTCGCCTTATTTACAAGGTGGCTTTAAGCCACTTAACATGACTTAACACTGCCGTACAAATAAGGCACCCTTTCACGCTACACTTAGGGGCCTATTAGCATGGCGGGCGGATCGACACCGCCCAACCGGCGGTGGCGATCCGCCCGCCAAAACACCCCGCCGGACGGCCTTTTACCCCCGCCACATTAGCATGGCTGGGGGTACCGCAGCGGATGGAAAGACCGTCTGCCACTTTTCCGCCGGTAGGCAATCGTCACAATTGCCTACCGAACGGAAAAGGCCTATGATATGATGGCGGTGCCTTGCGGGCACCGCCATCCATATTATGATGGGGCGGTGTCCTGCCTTTCCATGGTGGAGACTCTGCCATGGAAAGGCATGCAGGAATCGCTTTGGGGGCCCGTTGTGGGCCCCCGAGGTGTAGGGGGCTGGGGGGCTGCACTTGGGGAGTACCCATGGTACCCCCTACATTGGCATACACAAGTTGGCGGGCACTTCACGGAGCCTGTCACGTTGTGCATGCCGATGCACAACATGCATTTTCTACATTGTGGTGGGTGCTGCTCACAGCACCGCCCGCCACAATGTTGAATATACTCCTAATTGGCGGTGCGGTACCGCCGCACCACTAGCGGCCGGTCCCAGTACCGCTAGCGTGGCATCCTAATGGACCCCTTAGTGTGAAAGGGGTGGGCAAAGGGTGTTGTGGTGGGCGTTCCGCCGCAACACCCATTGATTTTGACGCTGCCTCCTAGTTATAAGGGTGGCGTAAATAGGAGTCAGCACTAAAATTATGACCAGGGAAAACCTAGAGAAATTATCAATTTCTCCTTGTTCTTGCTGTTTCTATGTGTGCTGCATTCACTTTCCTCGTCCCTTCCGCATTCCATTCCTCCAGCACCTCCAAATTAGTAACCTGGTCCTGAAGATGATCCTCAGTTATAAGGATTGAAACGTCATCGACACCTCAGCACAACTTCCGGCGCCTCCTATTGTGGTCCATCCAAACCATTTATCTGTACAAGCTCTTGTAATTCACTACCTGTGGAACATACATTCATAATCTTTGTATATAAACACCACGTTCATATTTTGCGCCACCGCTGTTCTTTCACTTTGTCACCTGTGCCGTTCACCATTGTGTCACGATCACGTGTCACAAAGTGCCTTCGGGTTACTGACGTCATGTTAATCACATACAGTGCTGATACAACTGTTCCCTAATCTTCCCTTGCCCTCGTTTTTTTTGTTCCATTTATTGTGTGTATTCATCAAAATACAAGATGACTTCGGCACGTTCCAATGAATTATGAGTCTCTCTTCTTTCTTTTTTCTGCAATGTGTTACACATGCCTAATTATTTGTCTTTCTAATTAATACACGTTGAGACATTGTTGTTTATTTATACTTCATTACCCAGATCTCAACCTGGTCTATGGGTGAACTGTTGTTTTTACCAACCAGCACTAGGGGAAACACGGGGGTGCACCGCATTCTTGTGGATACGGCGCATCCCTGCGTTTTCAGAATGGTGAAGCATGCCGTTAGCAATTTTTGCTCAAAGCCACGCTTTGCCATTCTGTTGTAAATATGCCCCTATGCTTTATCAGAGCATAATGTTAGGAGGGCATCAGAGTAAAACCAGACTTCTTAGCAGACCCATGTGCTCTGAAGAGGCTTTTGGGTTGCATAATGAATGGTAGTTTTTTAAGAAACCTATCCAAGCTCAAAAGCAAGAGAAATGGGAGTATGAGATTAATAGCAAGAAAAGCTGTGCCCAGGCAAGCTAATAAAAAATGTGTGCAAGAAACTAGCACCATATATATTAAGTATATTGAATGTAGCTATTTTAGGAGCATAGTGATCCAAATCTTTTTTTAAAGAATCCTTATTATGGCCTATTTTCAAAAAACATGAACTTGACTCCCTGGCAGGGTGACCAGGCGTCCCGGAGTTGCCGGAGGTAGATTTAACTAAATTCATTTGTTGTCCCGGTTTTTAGAGAGGATTGACTAAACAAACTTGTATGTATTCCAATGCACGATTAAGTACCAGAAGTTTCAGAAATTAAGTTGAATAGCACTTAAAAGTTGTATGCAATTGATTCCCCCTAGTTTCCTCGGTGTCCTTGTTTTCTGTATTCGTTATCACTGTCTTCAAAGTCATTCTGGCCCCCTCGGTCGATGAGAAATTATAGTCCCACTTCTATTTTTGTGAAACGTCCCAGTTGTTGGATTTACTACTCCTATTCCTTACATCCTACAAATTATTGCCCAATCACAGATATTCCTTCTCTATTACAACTGGTTGAGATGGTAGTTACAAGAATCTGTGGAGAAAAACTGGATCCTAGGTGCCAAGTTGTCAGTCTCTCACATCTTCGGGGAATGAAGAGCACACTGAATGATGGGCAGTTCCCATTTTGGAAACACTAGATTAGGGGCACATATCCACCCTTTTGTTGCTTGGCCTATTTGCTGCCTTTGACACAACTGAGCAACAAACTTTGCTTTAAGTCTAATAAATGTGAGATGGGTGTCCGAGCCATCATTAAACCGGCTCCATTTCTTTTTTAATCCGACCGGGGAGCTACAGTAATCATTATCAGCTAACACCGCTGCGGTACATTGAGGGGTGCAGTAGGGCTCATTTTATTCATCTCTTCTTCTCTTTAATTCTGCCCACAACTCATCCATCAATTGCAAGTGGAAATGGGGGTTAGCTATCACAATTATGTTGGCCTCACCCAAACTACCTTTAATTTCTCTAAAATTCCAAAGGCTGATCTTTAGACAGTTTCTGAGAAATTCTCTCCAAAACTGTATGAACAGAGACTGGTTGAGTGTGTTAAAAACTGAGGATCAGACTGAGGGTTCCAGTCATTGGCTGACGACACACAACCTCGCAGAAGTGTAGAAGATGCAGATATTCCGTACTTCTGTGCTCCTCGGTCGATGCCAACTTGTAGTGCCACATCCATTTTTGTGGACTGTCCAGGTTTTTGATATATATATATATATATATATACACACACACTTAGAAGATTTGCTCAACTACCCTCACTCCTCAAGGATTTATTTAGCACTCTTGTGCTGGCAGCTAACTTTATATTCCTCTCGGTTACATCTGGGCATTCACACAGCATACAAAACAACAATGTATACATAAATATATGAGACGTGTCACTGATCGGCTCAGAAAGCCGCTTGCCCTTGGCTACGTTGTTAAAGTGCATAATGCGATTATACAGAGCTGTACAGACAAGCTGCCGCTCTGCGATAGCTCAAGAAAGGTTTGCATTGAGGTGTAGCTAAGGCTATTTTAGTCTAGTAAAACATGCAATAAAGCACAAAAAATGAAATGATCCCATATAAAGTTATGCTGAGAATGTTACTATCCAATCTGCACAAGTGATGATAGGTGCTAGACAATCTAGAATAATATAAAATGTAGTTTATTTTATTCGGTTTTGAAACTGCTTGTTTGATGTACAATCGACAGCTACACTTTCAAATTTTCCAGCAATATCTAGTGCAAGTTGTTAAATAATGGATGTCTCGCACAGGGAACATGAAGTGCAGGATCAAAAATTAACTAGCCGCCTTTTTTTAACTCAATAACATAAATTTGTCATTACCTTCTCAGCCCACGCTCGTTTCTGTACTTACTAAATGAGGTGTGCCCACCTCCTCCAAGGCATCATGTAATCTAGCAAAACTGGCCTTCTTACACTCCCTTTCCGCCTTTTTCCTCTGCCCCCTCCCCTCATGAGGGCCACAAAGGGGGTGGAGTTCCACAGTGTTTCCTTCTTTTGTATCAGCTCCCACATGTGATACTGTGCAGACCTGGCTGGGCCGAGTCTCTTTACTTAGCATTCTTTTAATTTCTTTTTAAAAGCGCCGTTTTTATGTTTCCCCTACTAGACAGCGAATGTGCTGTCTGCTGCAAGATATACTGTGGGCTTGCCAAGAGCATACAGGGGCACAGAGCTCGCCAATTGCTTATCATTGGTTGGCTTTTCGTCTCTCTCATTTGCCTGCTTCGTATTCATGTCTCAGGTCTCAGTTTGTCATTCTTGTGTTTGTCCCTCCAATGGAGCAATGCCTCTTTATCATCACTTTTGATTGGCTGTTTTTTTTTGTTTACGTTGCTTGCTTTTCAAGCACTACTCAACTCTTTTTTTTCAGTTAAGCACTCAATGACAGTGTTTTTCCCAGCTGTCGCCCTTGTGTACTTCACTCCCCTTCACTCGGAGTTGCTGTCTGTTCTATGTGTGCTTTTCCATGCCCCTCTGTACTGCACTCTCCCTTGTGTGCTTCCCTACATTGCTTTCTTGCACATATGTTTCTCTATCCCTTGCTCCATGATGCTGTCTTGCCCGTTGCTTCTTCTCTCCGTTCCCCTTGTTACTTCTCTATCAGTGCCCTTCTCTCTCATCCGTTGCGTCTCCTTCTCACCCCTGTAGTCCACTGTTGTCTGTTTGCCCCTGTGCTTCTCCCTGCCCGCTCCGCATTACTCTCCTGCGCATCACGTCTCATCCTCCAACCCACGGCCTCCGTGATACTTCCACCCCTTTGATGTTATCACCACATGATGCTTCCACCTTTCTGTATTTCTTTTGCACTCTCCACCCAATTTGGGTCAGTAACTAACCAGAAAAAAGTGCTTGTGACATTTTGTAGGCACGCACATGAGTGGGGGGCCCTGTGGTCCCAATTGGGTGCCTCACTTGCTTAGTCTATTTTCAGATACACTGTCCAGTCATGTGGTGATCTGGTGCATCTCTCCTTCTTTCATACAGTGCTCGCTTGGATGTCTTTGAGGTTGTTTGTGGAGCTCTCTGCTCTTCTTTGGCTTTCTGCGAGTTATTTCCAAGTGTGGCTCACCATCCTTGGTGAGTTGGCTTCTGTCCTTTCCTTTTCTTTAGTCGGTGAATGGGCTGTTTACACTTGTACCTCTTCTAAACCTCATTGCTGGGATTTTAGGATACAAGGGACTGTGTCACGTGTAGTCAAAGGTCCTTAACTGTCTGCAGTGCATTAGGTTCCTCACATGCCTAAGTCTTTTGACTTCAATACACATCCTCCTTGGGAGTGGTTGGATTCTCATACATCTGTCAGATGCTATTCTGTAAGCTACTGAATGGCCACTGTTCAAGCCGTTCAGGTTAAAGATCTCCTTTCAGCTCTCTTTATTGATCCCCGTTGGACCGTGGGCTGTGACTGATATTTATCTCTGGCTCCCCATCTCATTTGAGTACTTTTAGTGTGTTCCCAACTGACGGCCGGAAATTTGGACCTCCCTATGCGCTCCCTACTAGGTTTGCAGTTTCTGGCTGAAGGCCAAAGTTATATCTAGACAAGATTGTTGGTACTTACCCTCCCATTTTAGTGGTGGGGGCTAGTGGTGGAGCACATTTCTATTGCAATTGGTTTCTAGTCATCAGATGTTACACTAGATTCCTTCTTTGCCTTCCCTCCCCACCTGCGGGCGTCGACATTTGGGCTATAGTTGTGTTATACTCCTCTATATATTCTGTTCATGGAGTTGTTTGATCTGCTCCAGGTGGGTCATCCAGGTGTAGTTCAGTCTTGTTTCCCAGGATGTGGCACCAGTAAGGCTGTTGACTTCTCTTGCCTATGCTATCTTCTGGCCATGCTTGACCACATGGGTGTTTGTCAGGCAGAGACCCATCCTCATTGGGTTCATGTAGTTCATGCTGTAAAACTTGAGTAATGTTTTTGTGCCAGCAGGCTGTGTGGCAAGTGAAATGGAATATCTGGTAGAGCCGTCACAAAAGCCAATTTGGATGGAATTTGGGACTTCAAGGCCCAGAAGATTTCGCACTATCGCCAGCTTTGGCGGTTCCCATTATAAAGGGGACCATGCTCATGGCATCCTCATTTAGGCCCACATGCATCAAAGCAAAAGCCAGTCGCAAACGGGCAGATTCTCAGAATCTGCCCCTTTGCGACTGGGATTTTTGCATTTGGGATGCATCATCCCAAATGCAAAAATCGCAATTTAAGGAATCTCTAAATTGCGATTCCTTAAATTGCTATTGCATTTAAGGAATCCCAAATTGAGATTCCTTAAATGCAATGCATGAAAGTTTAAAAATTAGCGATTTCGCTAATAGGGGGAGCAAATTACCATGAAGTTGAACTTCATGGTAATTTGCAAAAACTTTGAAAAATGCACTAAAGTGCATTTTTCAAAGTTCCATTTTACACACACACATGCCCTTGGGGCATGTGTGTGTGCAAGATGTATTCATATGCAGATTTCAGGGGTGCAACAGGGTGTCTTTTTGACGCCCTGGCACCCTTGAAATAGCATGAGCAATTTGCGATTCTCTAATTGAGATTAGCAAATTGAGAAAGTCTTCTCATTCATTCCTATGGGCCTCTAGGCCCATAGGAATCAATGGGGAGGTATTCCTTAATTGCGACTCGCAATTTGCGAGTAGCAATTAAGGAATGTTTAGAAATCGCTATTTTGTAAGCGATTTCTACATGCATAGCCTTTTGCTATTCCTTATTAGCGAATCCTTATTTTTCGCTATTAAGGAATCGCAAATGGCATTGTTGATGCATGTGCCAGTTAGTGTGCAGGCCTTTCAATGGGGAAAGACATGTGAGGGGAGAAGACAGTGATTCATTTGCAAAAATAAAAATAACAAAAATAAGTGCTATGGCCCAGTATAAACCTCTGAAGGCCACAGCAGCTTGCATCATTCACTGTCCCTGCAGCCCTGGCAAATGCCAGTACTGATTCTACCTCTTACTCATCACACTCCAACAAATGTGACAATTTCAAATATTCTAGGTCACCCAAAGCTGTTAAGAATGGCCTGCGTGTTGGGCGTCGTGTCACATGCCACGTGCGCCAGATGTTCCCTCCCTGCCGCTGACTTTTTCGATGTGGATTGGTCCTGCCCAGCCTTGACAACCATCTGGAACAGGGTGGGACAGGAGATATCGGAGGTGCTGGGTCGTCACATCAATTTTGGTCCCCGGATGACACTACTGGGTCTCCTGGAGGAAGCTGGGGGGCTAATTTCTGAGATGATCTTTATAGGAGTGGCCTTTCTAGTGGCTAAGAGGGACGACGCCCAATGTTGGAAACGTGGATGTCTGGAGAAAGGGAGTTGCCTGGCGTGCATGCCAAGAAAAAACAATATATGAGGCACTGGGATACCCCCAAAAACATGATAAGATATGGAGCGGGTGGTGGACATATTACGGACTAGCACTGTGACAATAATAATCCCTAATGGTGATGATGTTCATTCATATGCAATGATGTTATGTGTTCATCGGTGGATGAAGCCTTGTGAGACTAAAACGACTAAAAATGTGGTTATAAAAAAATACGAATGGCCTGGGTGCACTGGTATTATTTTTATATTATATATTGATTTTTTAAACATGGTGCTAATGTTCTCTGTTTTAAAATAAAGGACTGCACCACCATGTGGTGGTGTGTGATAAAAATGTGCCAATGCTATAAAATATGTGCTGAGCCCTGGCAAAAGCTGCCATAAATTAAGCATTGGGAGAAGAGCACACGTGGAACAGCCATTGCAATTTGGTGATAAGTGGCAGTGGTGAAGTTATCTGCAGCAGTTCACGTGTGAAGGTTCTTCAACCAGTTCTGGAACAAAATACATTTCAGACATGAACACTGAAGAGTTATGACACAACATCTATGACGCATTTATTTGTTTAATTTGAAAACCGTGTGTGACGGAGTCTTGCATTGGATGATCTCCCCAAAAAAGAACAATGGGGCACATGCATCAAGCCTTTTCCCGTTCGCAATGCGAATGGAGAAAGGCCTTTTCCTATGCATGTAGGTTTTGGCATTCGCAATTTAGGTATTCGCATTTTTTTGCGATTACCTAAATTGCGAATGCATTTCCTAATGCCGATGGATGCAGCCTTTCCTAAATGCGAACTGTGCATTTAGGAAACGCTAATTACCATCAACTTCAAGTTGATGGTAATATGTGCATGGTTTGAAACATGCACAAAAATGCATTTTTCAAAGTGGAATGTAACGTGAGTGTTTTACATGTGCACACTTAGGCCCCCGGGCACCCTTGGATTTGCATTCGCTATTTGCGATTACCAATTTGGTAGTCGCAATTAGCGAATGCAATACCATTCATTGCTATGGGCCTGTCTGCCCATAGGAATGAATGGAGTCACGTTACATATTAGTGATTCGCAATTTCCAAATCATGTGAAGGAATCGCAAATATTTTTGCAATTCCTACATACATAGCATTTTGTGATTCCAAAATAGCGAAAAGGTAAAATTAGCTATTTGGGAATCGCAAAATGCGGGCTTGATGCATGTGCCCCAATATTTGTAGCAACTTGAAAGTCATGGTGAAGGTCATTGTTCTTGTTTGAAAGAGAATCTTCTTTGAACATAATGACCTTTGTTTATTTGAAATGCTTGGGGCGGTAACCAAAAGAGTGGAATGTATTGTTATGACTTTCAGTGAAACTAGAAATATATTTAAAATGCAGAAACCACTTACGAAATTTAGAACATCACAGCATAACGCTAATAAATATTTCAAGTAGATTGTGCAGGCATGAGACTTTATTGTAATTATTGGAAAATTGTCCAGTGGTGATATTTGCTGGAATACCTTGCATATAATACTGTCAATTCGTTTTGTGTGCTGACCAGAGAGCGTTTAACACTTAAAACTGCTTCGTCTGTGTGAACCTTTTCACGAAGCCCGAGACAAGTGAATTTAGCAATGTAATGCAGTTAATTCCGAGTTAATTATGTCCAAAACTCCTGTGTTTCAAAATGGAACAGTAAAAACTTTTCTTTCTCTTTTGCAAATCTCTTTCCGTGTGATTCCTACCTTTAAACCTCTTGCCCCTCAACATGTCACTCAGACAATCTGAGTACTGGTTATAGCAGATTGGGTGAGTCTTGTAAAGGAGCCATCCTGAGCACCGAATCAATCAAAGAAAATCACTTATGCTGACACTGTCGTGCAGACATAGATTTTTCTTCCTGGGTCCTATCTTGCCCGATCCCAGGTTCTAGGTTTGGGTGGTCCAGGAGGTTGACATGTTTAGTCTGAAAGCTGAAACTGTGGAGCAATTCCTCGCCTATCTTGTGGTGAAGATGCAGACTCCTGTGTTCTGGGACCCTGCCATGACTGTTGACTGGGTCCTCTCCTTGGTACCTTACTTCCTCTTGCACCTTGTTTGTACTGACTTGGGTATTGTCAGAGTATCTCGCATAGAAATGTGTTAGACTCTGGCTGTTCTGGTTTGCTCTTTTGACCATGCTGGTCTTGGAGTCGCGTCCTGGTCACTTTGGTTTGACAACACTGTTCCTCCCTTGCTCCCTGCTGGCCTTAGGCCATGATGTGTTAGACCTTGTGGCTTTATCTTTCTTTTGTACTCCTTGCTGGCCCTGGAGCATCAGGTACTAGGACAAAGCCCATGTGGATAATTGGAGGTAAGTAAACAAATAAATAAATAAAACGAATTTTGTTGCGCGCCCTGCATTGCATTTTGCTCCCTCCACGGGCCGCGGCTGGTGTATGAGCAGATTCGCTGCTGAAACTTGTGGATTACGACTGGCACTCTGGTTTCCTCTTGTGCAACCAGATGGAGTTGGAGGTTGTAGGTTAGGCGCTGGAAGTAGCGGTACTGGGGTGCTGCAGCACCCTCACAAAAGCCATGCTGCAGTTCAGAAGGTGAATGATCAATAAAGATACCATTTCATCTTGGTTTTATCTTGTTGCATTCTCTGGTGGTTCAAAGTCCGGGGTCAAATGTCAGGCTATGTCTTCTGACAAACTGTTGCTTATTCTTTTAACAAGAAGATTGGGGGTTACTTTTCTTTCTTTTGACTGCAAATTGAGAGGCTTTTGTAAACTGAACTATGATAGAATCTTGCTGGGATACAAGGAAAGGCTGTAGGAAGTAGATTTTTTTTTTAACACAAAACGTAAATACCTGTATATTGACTTTACAAATATTTCAAAATCTATCAGTAACTGAGAAAGTACAAATGAAGCAGAATATTTTGTAGTTCTGAAGTATGAAGAAAACAAAGATTTTAAGAGGATCCAACAAATCAAGACACATTACTTGGTAATTGCTAAATGATAAATATTTGCAGAAACCGGATTTCCGCACATTATAATTTGTGTGCGATATAGTTGTATCAGTAAAACTGCATGTCAGTGGGAATTTTGTGTTGATTTCAATGGAAAATGTGCTTTCTGTAACTGACAGTTTAGTAACACACCATGTTTTAATAATATATTTTAAACAGTGTACTCCAAAATCTGCTATTGGCTACATACCTCACCTTTACCACTCTCCTCCTGAATGGGCGTGGCTCATGTGCAATACTTGTTATTTGAGAAACACTTGGATTTTACACATTCCATATGACTTCAGTAATGTAACCAAAGGAGTAGCCAGAAAACAGAAAAAAACCACTTTGAACCAAAGCTCTTATAGCACCAAGCAAGGAAAGCAACTCATCGAGACCCTTCCCAGAAAAGGTTGCTTGTCTATTCCATCTATGCATATTCATCCTTTCATCCACCTACTGATATCCACCATTTCACCTACACATTCTGTCATCTGTTTAGTCTTTCATACAACATTCAGCCTGTCACCATTCAGTCCGCCCATCCATATCCAAACCTATCTATCCATCTTCAAACCTATCAACGAAACATATCCATCCTTTCACTTATCCGTCCTCCTTTCATCCATCCATTCATTTTTTCAATCATCCATACTTTCGCTCATCCATCTACCCTTTCACTCAAAACATATTTCCACCCTTTCTTTCACTCAGCTATCCATTCTTTCACTCAGCCATCCTTCCTTTCACACATCCATCCACCCTTCGACCCATCCAACCATCCACTTATCCATCCATTTACCCTTTCACTCACTCATCCATCCTTTCACTCACTCATCCATCCTTTCACTCACTCATCCATCCTTTCACTTATCTGTCCCACCCATTCATCCTTTCACTTATCCATCCACCTGTTCATTCAACCACCCATTTACCTTCCCTTTCACTCATCTATCCTTACATCCATTCTTTCACTCATCCATCCCTCCACTCACTCAATCCTCCCACATGAGCCTTTGTCTGCCGAGCTGCACACTGAAGAGGCCTATTAGGAAGCCCGCCACTGTAGCTGCTAAACCAGGGGGATGACAACACGTCCCCATCCATCCATCCTTTTACTCCATCCATACATCCACCCTTTCACTCAGTCCATTAATCCAAGCATTAACTCCATCTATCCACCCTTTCACTTATCCATCCATCTTTTCGCTCACTCATCCATCCATCCATCTTCCCACTATCCATCCTTTCTCTCATCCTCTATCCACGCACCCTTTCACTCATCCATCCATTCACCCTTTCAGTCATCCATTCTTCCTTCCTTTCACTTAGCCATCCTTACATCCATCCTTTCGCTCATTCATTCATGCATCTTTCTATTCACTCTTCCACTCATCCTTCCATCATTTCACTCACATCCATCCATCCCTTTTGACTCATTCACTTACCCATCTATCATTTCACTCATCCATCCATTCACCCTTTCATCCAGCTTTCCCGTCTACACTTCCATTCACTCATCCACCCATTTTTCCACTTATCCATCCTTCCATCTATCCATTTACTTATCCATGCATCCTTTCACCTATCCATCCATCCTTGCAACTTGCCCATCAACCGAGCCTTTCACTCCATTCATCCACTCATTTATCCATCCATTTACCCTTTCATCATCATCCATCCTTTCACTCACTCATCCATCCTTTCTCTAATCTATCTATCCTTCCTTCCTTCCTTTCACTCATCCATACTTACATCTATACAGTCACTCATTCATCCATGCATCTCTCCATCCACCCTTTCACTCATCCATCCATCATTTCAAACCCATTAATCCATCCACTCACCCTTTCACAATAATTATGAGCCTTTGTCTGCCGAGTTGCAGCTATAAGAGGCCCATCAAGAACCCCACCCTCGCTGTAGCTGCTAAAGTGGGGGGTTAACAAATCTCCTGGATGCAACACTGATGGCAGCCCCCCACTCTGAAAATTGGTCAAGCTCCACTGGACCTGGCCCGTTTTGGCTTCCTCTTGTGCTCCCTATTACGCTTGGAGCTTGTGAATTAGCCCTTGACCACTCTGTTCCTCTTGTGCCCCATGCTCAGAGCTTGTGGATTAGACCTTGGTACTCATGTTCACTCTTATGTTCCTTACGGACTGGGGGCTTGCACATTGTGTCTTTAGCATTCTGTCTTCCTCTTTTGATCCCTGCTTGTTTGGAAGCTTGTTGATTAGTCCTTGGCTGCTCCGACTTCCTCCAGTGCTGCCTGCTAGACGTGGAGCTTGTAAATTTGGTATTGACCATTTTGGCCTCCAATTGTGTTCCTTGCTAGGTACCGAGTTTTAACTTAGGCCTTGAGCATTCTAGCTTCCGTTTCAAATGCACTCAGAGCATGTGATGCAAAGTCTTGACTACCCTGGGCTTCTCTGCTTCACCTTAATGGACTTCGAGGTTGTGATGTCAGGCTATGGTCAATTTGGCTTTCTTGGGGGCCAGTGCTGAATTGTTGCTCCCTTCTGGCCTTGGTGTTTGTGATGTTCAGTTTTGACTCTAACTCTCTGGCTCCAGAGGTTGTCGCTTAAGCATCTTTGTGTCTTGCTTCATCAGTTTATTCTTTTAATCTATGGATTGGCCTTTAGGTTTTCACCATGATATACATGGATGATGGATTTTCTCCCTTGGGCCTTGATCCTGTTGGTCTGCCTTGTTGGATGTACCCTTCTCCTTTTATTATGTGGTCTTGAAGGGTCTTTTACCTGTCCTATTAATGCTTTTCCATGAGCTACTGGGATTTCTGGTCATGCTGTATTTTGCGATCATGGACTGACACCCTGTTCTGCAGTGCTCTTTTCAGTTAGGTGTCCCTAGGTCTTGACTGTCCACATTTTCGTTTTCCAGTAAGGCCCATTGTATGACTATTTCTGGGCTTCCTTTTATGTGACTCTTAGCACTTGGTGGAGCAGCCCTTCTGTTATCCTGTACTCTAGAATTCAATCGAAGGGATGATACATTGGGGCTTGTACTGGGGTTTGATCTTTCCTTCTGGCTGGCTGAGACTTTGAGGAGCAGATGGAGGGCTTAGTTGGTTGGTTCATGATTCACTTGCTTAGTTTTCTTTTTGCTTTTTTGAGGACGGTGTTTTGCAGCACTGTAAGATGAGTCCCTGGAACAGCTTCAGTTCCTTAGTCAGATGTCTCTGGTTGTTTGACTGCTATTGGCCTCTTGCTTTCTGGTGCTTGGTTTATGGTGGCTCTGTTCTGTGATCCTGTTGGCAGTTCTGAGTTTCCTCTATCTGGGTGGTTATGACGATGCCTATCTGTTTAAGTCCTTGCGCATTTTCCTGTCATCAGATGGTTTAGTTTGAGTTTCTGGAAACACATTTCTGGATGGCAGACATCGGTTCTCAGTCTGTCCCAATGGTGTGGTCATTTGCCAATTTCAAGTCTACAGGAAATAAATACACTTTGAGTTGGTCTTTCTTCTGTGGCCACAGGTTGTTTTGTTTATTTTCTGGATCTGATCATGGAGTTCACCATTGCATTTATATGTGCCTCTGTCTAGGCACCTGGGTGCTCGGTCTGGATTATTATTGTATTGTTTTCCTTTGCTCGAATGTATGGTTAGTTGCTTCCTGGAAAGTGCAGGCTCTTCATTCAGGTTTCCATTATTGGGACTGGCTGTCCTGTGTGGTTGTTTCCCATTTCAGAGTTAAGGACTGGGTGTTTCACTTAATCCTGGTTTAGCCCGGAGAGGGTAGAGTCTCACTCCAGGTGTGCCAATCTACTACTTCATCATATGTTGTCCCACAAAATTGGCCATGGGTATGTAGTAGTCTCCGACTGGTAGTTCAGGTTTATGCAGTTCATATTTTCTTGCATACATTGCCTTCAGTGATACTAGGTTGGCAGTGATGGGTAGTGAGTGGGTTGCGAGTGGGTTCTGAGACTGCTGCTCTTGTATATCCTCATTTATTAAAGACTTGGTCGAGGATAGGCTGAGGGGGTAATGTGTCTTTTAATTACTGATAATAATTATTACTCATATTACCCTTCCTTGGCCCAGCACTTACGGTCCACTCTCCCTTGCCACAGTCACAAACTGGATGCTTTAGGATTACAGGAACTAGGGTAGTTCTGTTCCCCAATTATGACATAGAATGTCTGGCAAGTGTTTCTCAATGAATCATATACATTATGGATTAGTCAATCGTGCATTAATAAATAAACAAATATTTTCAGAATAATCAAGATAGCGCAACATACAAATTATGATGTAAAGGTGCAACTCTGCAACGACACAAGGTATAATGATAAAATATTCACTCACGGGAACACGTTGGTTCTTGCCCCGACCAAGCTAAGTTGGACTGGCATACTCGGGCTGGACTGCCCTGAAGCTCGTAGCCACTAACACAGGAGAAGTCACAAGTGGCGCCATAATTATTACCAGCAGATGAGCACTTGATGTAGCCATTTTCCGGTGCAATGAGATTACTGCACCGTTTGACTAGAAGGAAAAAAGGAAAATGGTGAATGGAAACTATAAGACTTAATTTCAGGACTAAATAAGAAACAAGCACAGCGCGCCTGACCCCTCCAGGAAACCTGCACATAATATTTTTGTGATAGAACAGTATAATCACAGAAGTGTTGAAAAATAGGTTGGAAAATTAACTACAGATGTCTCATAAAGGATTACCTGATCAATAATGAGTGGGTAGGATCAAGAGTTATCCCTGAATTCATGTCCAGGAGATTAAGTATGTAAATCAAATTAAAGAAAAGTGCATGAATGTTACTGTCTGGGAGGACTTGGCTTAGCAATTCGGACTGGACTGTTCCCATGGGGAGCAGGGTTAAGATTGATTTGCATATGACTGGGTCTATAACTGGAAGCGTGTGGCGAGTGAAAAAACGATGTATTTACCCCAGATCTGTGACTGGGGGTGAATGCTTGATTTGTTAGGCATTCTGTCCACCATCAGTTCTTTTTGCATTTGTCACCCTAAGTGAGAAAGGTATGCCCAGACATGGGTCCAGTGCTTGGTATGCCACCAGATTCAAGCTAGCCTGGCTGATGAGGGGTGACACCCTGAAACCGGTACCAGGTTGCTTGTTTCTGGTTCAGGGAGGACCTGGCCTGACAGTTCGGGCTGGACTGTTCCTATGGGGAGCAGGGTCAAGACTGATTTTCATATGGGTGGGTCTAAACTGGAATGGCATCAATTTAACCCAGAAGTGTGACTGGGGTGAATGTTTGATTTGTTCAGCATTCTGTCCATCATCTGTTCTTTTTGCATTTATATAGTGTTACAGCACAAGTTCTTGTGCTGTGTGGAAAACAATATGCAGCCTGATTCACAAACCTTTTATTCCACAAGTAGGTGTGGCTTACTCTTGGAAATTCACAGTGTATTCAAACCTGAAGAGGACAAAGAAAGATCGACTGAATACATTTGCTGTAATTTCTAGGGTTGGTTGAGCAGTAAGCTTAGTCGTGGTGGGGTACGATTAACAAGTGAGGTGGGAGTTGTACCGGCAGTAAAGTGATAAGTCTGGTGGCTGTGCCTTTGGCGAGTAACAGTGAATCCACTGTAATAGACACAGTTACCGGGCTTACCATGGACTCTCTGTTGCCTACGACTTGACAGAAACTATTAACATATGGATCTCTTGGCACGCTTTTGCTGGGCTTATCATAGCCATCTATTGAATTGGGACTAACAAATGCTTCAGCATTTTTGTTTCAGATTGGAGTGATTACCTCTACTAACGAAGGAACAACCCCTGCCTCTGCAGTTAACTGTATACCGCCACAACTGAGCTTACCGCTGAGCCAACCTAAGAAGTTACAGTGACTGTATTCAGCACTTTGCACTAAATGTTAAAGATAAATTTATAGGGTCAAGTTCTCAAAGATTGGTATACAAGAAGGTGTGATTTATTCTTGTACTCTGGGTTTACTCCTAGAATCTAGGAGTCGTACAAGAGCAAATCCCAGCAACATGCACGCTCATACGCGGTAGCCATTTTATAATGGAATTGTTCATTTGAAACTTCTCTGCATGGAAGCGCCATCCTGTAATGGAGATTGTTATATTTCTTAAAGTAAATTACATGATGGCCACTGTGCACACACATGTATATATAATGGCCATCTTGTAATGGAGTTTCAAAAAACCTAATTAACTCCATTAACAAGTTGGGTGCTGTGCATGTGCATGCACATGGCGTCTTTTAGGACTCTTTTATATACTCTTACATGCATTAGTAAACTGGCCCTGAAACATCTAAAATGGGTATATTCAGGGAATATCCATATAAAATTAGTACAAATACAAAGGACTGTGTCCGCTCTCTGCTTTTACTAATAGGGAGTTGGATGTTTCAGACAGATTCACAAAGCATGTAAGAGTACATAATACAGTACACCTATAGTGCTACTTCCTGTATTCATGAATGCTATTGTAAAATGAGCCCTATGCCTATGGGATTCCAACGGTGGCTTCTGAACATGGCAAGGATATTACTACTCACAAAAGATGCTTGGAATGTTATATATTGCCCTGTGTATTTCTCATTCACTAGTCACTTCCGATACCTCTTTCATTCTATGGATATGTCTGCTGTGCATGCCTGGACCTTCAAACATGCATACCCTTAAAACAATTAACAGGAAACGTTATTAGAATTATACTTGTAGCAACATAATGAGTATTTTACATGGCATTGTAAAAATAGGAAACTAGTATCTGTATTTACCTTTTCAAGGGACATTTGGTTTCAGAACCTTTTGTGAACTATCTCAGACTTATTTATTTGTGACTTTCCTATAGCACTGTGTGTTAATTGTTGGTTACTTCGGCCCCTAGAAAAGAGTAGTAAACTATTGCTACATGCAAGAGTGTAAAGTTAGAGTCAGATCAGATAAGCATAATACCCTTGTCTCTTATATTTTTATAATTCCCCATGGTTTGTTAACTTTTCAGGTGCAAGGAACGTTTGAACAGTTTTGGAAAGTTTCCTGATTCACTCATAGGGCTTAATTACGATGTCCGCCCGACATCGATTTGGTGTTGTGACTGCCCAACCTCCTGCTGGTGGTCCTGACTGACCAATTAGGATGCGACCGAACAGTGTTCGGTCGCACTCCCATTCTTTACAATGGGAGCATGCATTCCGACCTGAATGCATGATCTCATTGTAAAACAAAGAGGTGCAGTTCATCCTTATGCCCCGTGGCAGGCACCTAATGGTGCCTGCCACGGGGTGCAGGAATCAACAGGGGGGCACCATAGGTGCCCCCTCAGCCACCAAACAGAGGCCATGCACCCATGGGGGCCCTGCTGGGGGCCCCAAATGTCGACTTACGACAGCCATTATGTGTCGGAAAGGCCGGCGCAGAATGGCTGCCGGATTCCGTCAATGTAATCCCTTGGACGGAAAGAGCCGCCCTTGGGATTACTGAAGTCATTCTGACAGGCGGACGGGCTCTCCGTGCGCGTCAGATGGCAGTCGGAATGACCGGTTGATTTCCTTTCCAACCCACTGTAACAAAATGGGACGGTTGGAAAGGAATCCGACCTTACTTGGATTCACATCTCATGGTAGGATACTGGTGCTTCATAGTCTTAGTCCTTGTACCACTAAGGATGCACCTCCAACTTCCATATTCTTGAGGGGCCATTGCTGGATAAAGCGGGTAGACAATGGGCATTGAGTGGAGAATTCTGGCTAAAGAGTAGTATGAATCTAGGTATTGTGGGTTTTTGGTCCTTTTAGCCCATTAGACATTGTAGATGATGAGAAAAAAACTTGAATTTGATTCAGTCTGGTTCAGTAGTTTTTCCAGCTTAGCAATGAGTTTCCTAGGGAGATCAGTGTAGATGAGTTTTGGATAATGGTAATTTTCAAAGTTTGGTGATCTGGAGATTGATATCTTTCACCACTGCATTATCTTGTGTGTTGATCAAGAGTACACAAGCAAAGACTATACCTCTTTTCCTGGCTTTGTGAGCAGCAGAAGGTGGGGATTCAAGACCTATTATCAAGTCAAAAGGTAGAGCGATAGGTGTGTTTTTTGTATTAAGGGGATCTCAGTTTTGACTCTCTTCACGGAGAGGATGCTCTTCTTCATCCAGTGGTTTACATGATTAACACAAGAAGGGATGCTGGAGGCATGATTTAAACTGTTGTCAAGCTGGAAACAAGATTCTACTTCAACTGCCTACTAATATTTTGTTAATACATTACTGACCCTGAAAGCGCCTGTGCAATGCAAAAAAATGTTCTTGCATGATAGTCATGAAATACCACATTACCACTTTCTGTGAGAGTTAGTAAAGAATAGAACTGTTTTTCAATTTGTGATTTTGAGCCTGACAGAGTTTGACAGACAGGGTACAGCCATCGCACGTGCAATTTAGTAACCTGCCCCCCAAAGCCTCTATCTGCCCGCCTCATTTAGAATCAGGCGGACTGTAAGTTTTCTGTCAACAGAGCCAAGAGCCCCCATTGTTTCTGTCAACAGAATGCTTCATTTGACAGCCCAACAGCGTAGGGGCCATCGGAGGAAGGACTGTACACAATTAGCACTATTTAAGGTGGATGGTGTAATTTATTTTTTTCATCAGTCATTGCTAGGAAAAACTTGGTAGTAAGAAACAGAAAGAAAACAATAATCATCCCCATATCCTGGGAGACAACTCACATCGTGTGGGTCCATTTGTTTTTTTTGCTTCCAAAAACAAACTCTCCTTTTGGGAGGTTTTTCTTTAAAAACAAAAACGATTGAAAAGTTTGACGGCAGGCTGTCATAGCTGACGGTACTGCTCTTCAAACGTTTCCTACACTGACATGCACTGGCATGATGCAGGGATTGTCCTGAGGGCCAAGAGACAACTATAATTTTGGTGGGGCAAAGGGCCCTCAGGATGGCAGAAGAACTGTCTTCCGCCACCCTGAATGAGTAAAGGTTGTCCGCCAAACTCTAAATCAGGCTGTTGTGTTTCTAAAATTGAATCTGTCCTTGTTAGAAGGCCACACTGCAGTTTTTCTTCAGCATGTTGAATAATTCATGTTATTCAAAATTTGCAATGAGAGTACACATGCACTGTTACCTCTGATTCTAACATTAAATCTGCACGAAGCTTCGTTTTCTGCTCTGTCCATCACAGTGTACTCAATTTTATGGTCTCCTTCTGGAAACTCAGATCCTGGAGGTCGTCCATGTAAGACAACACTGTAAAAGAGAACAGACTTTTTTATTTTTACGTTATTGGATATCTCTTTTACAGCACCAAATGCAACTACGTGGCATTTTTAAGGCCCTTCTAGATAGGAAAATATATAGTTAAACTAAATACCTAAAGTCAAACAACAAATCTCAGTTAATTGTATTTTTTAACTTGAACAATATAAAAAAAGTGAACCATGTGTAAATATTTCCCAATAAATGTGCACATCAATAAAATAAACTATTTAGAATAAAATATGCAGGGATGTGACAATAAGTACCCTCCAAGTCCTACACTAGCTTCCCACTGGCGGACAATCAGCATGCATGACTTTCTGCATCACCCACAGGTCCATCAATGGCAACAACCATCATTCATCAAAGTAAAGCTACAAAGATACTCCCAGAACGGAACTCTCTGCTCTAGACTGGCACACTGATTATTCCTCCCTACAAAAAGAAAGCCCATGGTGGAACCTCCTACTCTGAGCAAGCAGCAAAATCTGAAATATTTTTCTGGAAAAGACAAGAAACATCAAAGACTGCTCGACTTGTTTGAAAATTACTGTTCTGAGGTTCTTTGCATGGGTTGCTGGGAAGGGTGCTTGTCCAAGTTCGGCAGGCCACCAAGCGGAGTACCAGAGCGAAGAGTCTTTTCCAAAGATTACTACTTCTGTCTTGCGTGTGTTGAGCTTGAAGCAGTTGTTTTTCATTCATCTAGTGACTTTGGTCTTGCAGGCGGAGAAACTGCCACAGGTGTTTGCCGCCTAGTCAGAGAGGGAGAGTATGAGCTGGGTGTCATCAATGTAGGATAGGATGTTGATTCTGTGTGTGTGGTGGAAGTAGGCATTGAAGAGGGTGGGGCTGAGCGAGGATCCTTGTGGAGCTCCGCAGGTGTGGTTGATGGTGTCCAAGATGAAGGAGACCAGACTAATATCATAGCGCTAACGCGTAGTTGATGCTGCTGGTTCATTTTTATGCTGTTTTTTAAATATTGCAACTCGCGCTGTTATCCTTTGCGCTTTGTACTTTCTGGGGCCTATTATTGCAGGGAATAGTCAGGTCACACTTGCATCTTAAACTGGACAACTCACCTGCACTTTGCGGGATTTAGTCAGAATCGGGGGGACTATCTGGGACGCGATCGCGGCGTTCCGGCCGCCATCTTAGGTGAGGTCTACTGGATCAGACTGCCTTCGGGTGCCATCTTTGGTGGGGCTAGAGGTGTGTCCTCGCAGGACTCCCGCGCATTGATCAGGATATTTAAGGTGCCTTCCTGTGCCCTCAGGTAGACTTATATCATAGCGCTAACGCGTAGTTGATGCTGCTGGTTCATTTTTATGCCGTTTTTTAAATATTGCAACTCGCGCTGTTATCCTTTGCGCTTTGTACTTTCTGGGGCCTATTATTGCAGAGAATGCCGCTGACCGCGGACCCCGCAGGGGGCCAATAGGCGGTCGGCGCCTTAGTGGCCCCGGGGCCCCGGTCACCCCTCCCCACACTTTCCTCCGGGGGGGTGGGGGCAGAGACACTGACTGGTGCCACCCCTTCCGTTTCAGGGGCCGGAAGGACGCGCAATGCGCGTCACTTCCGGGCCCAGGGGTGAGGGGGAGGCTATTTAGCCTTCCCCCACCCTCACTGGCGACCTCTTTGTCGCCCACCTCGCTTTTGGTCGCCCACCTCGCTTTTGTCGGACGCCGAGCCGTCTCGCGGGGATCGTCGTCGCCGTCGCCTATCGTGCAGGAACTGCGAATACTCGGTGAGTTGCCGTCTTGCCCCCTCGCCCCGGCCCTGTCCCTGGGCAGTACCAGGATACGGGGCCCTGTGGTCGGAGTACCACGGGCGGGGGGGGGGGCCGTGCACAGAGCTGGCTCGTTATTTTAATGTGTCACGGGAACGTGTTATGTCGAGGGCTGGCTATGCGGCGTGCTTTTCGCCGCCACTGAGGCTATCGAAGGTGGGCGGGCGCAAGGAGTCGAGGTCGGGGCGCACCCGCCGACCATCCCTCCCCCCGTAGCTGACTTCCATCCTGGGTGTGGGGCGCACTTTGAACTACATGTCGCACCCGGGTTTCCCTGATTTAGTTATTCCTGTAGGCGGCGGGTAGGGGAGATCGTACCGGGGTTGCACCGGGTTGTAGGCCCGCGTCAGGCGCCATAATTTAAGGGGAGGCGGGTTTCACTGATTGACCGTGCGTCTCGCTCCGGCCGATGTAATCCGGGTACTGCTGGCGGTATGAGGGCTTTGTGGAGCGAGCAGAGTGTTTCCCGATAGTCTGCCCGCGCGGGGTCGGTGGGAGTCCCGTTTTCCGGCGGGTGGGACCCAGGGAGCTCGCTGCATGTGGGGCGGTGCAACGAACGTGAACGCAATCGCATCACCTTGCCAACTCTCACCAGCGCGGGTGATTTTAGAGCAGGATTTATATGCGGCCCCCTGCTCCTCGTACCTGAATATATAATGTTGAGGCCGCGCTTTATTCATTAAATACGCGGGGGTAATTTTACGCTACATGCGCCCATAAGGGATTACGTTCCCGCGTTTCCTCGAGCTATTGCCCTCCGTGCACGAATGCGTTCGGTAATGCGCGCCAAGAATTGGGATCGTATGGTTGCTGCCACCCCCCCCGTGCCTGAAGGCGTACGGTCAGCGCGCCAAGAATTTTCGTGGCGAGTGCGCGCGGTACCTTTCGTTTAAATGGGGTAATTCGCTAAGTACTTCCCCGGGTTGGGTGCTTCTGGTTTGCACATAAATTGTTGAGCTCTGTTGGCATCTGGACATCGAGTCTAGACCCGTGTCCAAGGGTACTGCTCCCCGAGCCGGAATGCGTAATGTAAAGCGCTGAAGCGCGCCCAATATTCGCTCGTTTCTCCCGCGAATACAACAAATTATGGCGCCATGTGGCTGGCTATGTTCGAGGTGGGGGTAGGGGTAGAGGCGACCGGGTGTGTGGGGTTGGAAGTGACCTGTAATGACAAGCGCCCCCCCTGTTTCATGTTTGCCTCTTTGGTGCTTACGCTGGTTTTCTCTTTCAGTACATTCGTCCGCAACGGCGTTTGGAGGTTTATTAAATGGGAACAGGGAGACACGAGCCAAAACATCCCCCCGTATTTGGGGCTCGGACGGGAGTAAGTACGGGCAGGTGGGGGAAGGGGGTCCTGTTCGGAGTGGCATGTGGCACTCTGGAGCAACGAATCGGCCTCAAAAGGGGGCGAACAGGTGGTAATTGTCTCTCTTTCCCAATTGCAGATAAGAGAGAGCAACGGTTAAGAGATGGACAGTCAAGGATTATCCCCCCCCCTTTTCACACCAGGGACACAGGTTGAGGAGTCTGTGCCGGGCACTTCGGAGGAAGCCCGGATCGCCGCCTTCTTGGAGCTGACAAGGGCCAAGGGTTTAGCCTGGGCAACGGAACTATTGAAAGCCAGTACCCCCCCGGACTCTGGGATAGCGATGGACGTTCCGTCGGCAGATAAGGATTTGGGGGAGGGTGCGGGCCCGTCACGGTCCAAGAGAATTCGCCGCCCCACGAGCAAAGAGTTTCCGGTGGAGCAACCGCCGGCACGAAATAGGGCGGCTCCCCCACACAGGGCCCCATTGACCCCCCAGGCGGCGGTTGGTTCGGGGATGGGGACGAATATCGGACTGCCTTGCCCCTCCCAGGCGACATTTGCTTCAGCGGAGGAGCTGGGTAAGCTTTCAGATACTTTAAAAGACTTCATGGCTGAGGTCAGATCTGGTCTGTTGCTCGCCAGGTCCCCCCTGGCGGGCGGCCCGCCTGCCCATGCTCCGCCGAGTGTACCCGCAGCGCCGGGGGGCTTCACGCATGTCTGGGGTCAGCAGATGGCTGCGGTGGAACTCCCACGGCCCCCACCTCCAGCTGCTGTTGTGGCTGAGAACGCGACAAGTGCGGTCACTCCCGCAGTAGTGGTTCCCCCGGTGGTACCCATGCCGGCACCAACACTAGCCGTTGTGCCTAAGCCTCTAGTTACTACGGCCCCGCTAGTATCGGGCCGCTGCTCACTCGCTTGGATGGTCCCTCTAGTGGCCAAAGAGGGGATTTGGCGCAGGGAATTTATTGATATCTTCACCCTTCTCATGCACGGGGCTGAGGGGGTGGATACCAGGAGGATGGGCAATAAGGAAGAGGACAAGAGGGTGCGGTATCAGTTATATCCCGCAAAAAATATTGTGACATGGGGTCAGGCCTTTGCCATCTTTGCGGCAGTAATAGTGGAGAAATTCCCAGACGAAGGGCCAGGTCTTTTTCACTATGCAAGCGTGATTACAGAGGAGGCTGCTAAGGGTGGGGGCATGGGATGGTACCACTACGACTGTGACTTCCGCAGACAGAGAGCAATCTGCCCAGATCTTGAGTGGGACCAGTTGGAAGTCCGTTTATGGGTAAAACACATGGGCAAGCATACTGAGGAGTCTGCGACAAAGTCAGGTACAGAGAGCGGCGTAAAGAATAAAGAGAAAGAGGAGAAACAGGAGGGGAAATGGCAGAACAGGAAGTCCTTTCGGGGCGGTCGCGGGGGGGGTCGCAGGCCTGGCTTTCGGGCACGATCTTCCGGAACCTGTAGGCTCTTCAATGCAGGGTTCTGTTCCTGGGACAAGTCATGCCGTTTCTCACACAATTGCAGCATGTGCGGGGCATCCCATGCCGCCACCGCATGCTCCAAGCGCGATACCCCCGACAAGCCTTCATCGAGCAAGTAGCCCGGGAGGGTTCCCCCCTCCTGCGCTTTGGCCCCCTGCGTACATAGCTGCCAGCGCGCATGACCTAGACCCACACGACCATGTGAAAGGGCCCTCTCCCATCTGCGTAAAGAACCTCCTCAGCGCACTCCGCGGTTACACTAGCAAGGAAGGGTCCCTCATTGCAGAGGGTTTCTTAGATGGTTTCCGCATTCCTTATCAAGGCCCCTTAGTGAGCAGGGATGCAAGAAATCAGAAATCAGCTAGGGAACACCCGGAGGTAGTGCGTGATAAAATAGCAAAGGAGGTGTCTTTGGGCAGGGTGGCGGGCCCATTTTCCTCACCCCCTATGCCCCACTTTGTGATTTCTCCCCTGGGGGTGGTACCAAAAAAGGAGCCAGGGGCTTTCCGACTTATCCACAACCTATCACACCCAGAAGGGGACTCCGTGAATTCCTGGTTGGACGAGGGTAAATGCTCAGTGTCTTACTGCTCCCTAGACCTGGCAGTCGACATGATCAGGAGGGCAGGGAAGGGAGCCTGGTTGGCCAAGTCTGATATCGAATCGGCCTTCAGGCTCCTGCCAGTACACCCGGACAGCCAACACCTTCTGGGCTTCAAGTGGGGGGACCAGGTCTTTTATGATAGGTGTATGCCCATGGGATGCTCGGTGTCTTGTGCGTACTTTGAGGCGTTCAGCTCCTTCCTGCAGTGGGCCTTAACAAACAGGTATGGCATTGAGGGAGTGACCCACTACCTGGATGATTTCCTTTTCATCGGGGGAGCTGACTCGCAAGATTGTGCACGGGCGCTGCAATGTTTCAAGGAATTGGCAGGACACTTGGGCGTACCTTTAGCTCCTGGTAAGACCGAGGGTCCGGCGCAGGTTTTGGTATTCTTGGGCATCGAGTTGGACACGGTAAAGGGCGTGTCCCGACTCCCTGCGGATAAGGTACAGGCCTTGCGTCAGGAGATCTGCGATCTACTGGGTAGGGACAAGGCTACTCTAGGTGAGATCCAATGCCTGCTAGGGACCCTGAATTTTGCGCTAAAGGTCATACCCATGGGGAGGGTCTTTGCACGCAGGCTAGCTAGGGCGACTGCTGGTATAAAAAAGAAACATCACTGGGTCAAGCTTGGGACAGGACTGAAGCAGGATCTGGTGGTATGGAGCGAATTCCTCGCCTACTTTAACGGGACGGTGATTTGGAAGCAGCCCTGGATTGATAGTCAGGAACTTTGTCTTTTCACAGATGCCTCAGGCAGGGAAGGTTTTGGGGCTATCCTGGGCGAAGAATGGTGCGCGCAGGGATGGCCCAATGTTTGGCGCAGGCGTAGGATCACCAAAAATGTTACTGTGTTGGAGCTCTTCCCGATTGTTGTTGCATTGCACCTATGGCCGGCGGCATTGTCAGACAGAAAGGTGGTTTTTTGGTCTGACAACATGGCGGTCGTTCAGGCAATTAACAACCAGTCCGCCAGGTGCCGGCTGGTGCTGTGCTTACTAAGGGAGTTGGTCCGGGCTTGCCTGCGCATCAATGTGGAGTTTAAGGCCAGGCACATTGAGGGGATTCAAAATGTGGCAGCTGACGCTCTTTCTCGTTTTCAGTGGCTCCGATTCAGGGAGGCCTGGCCGCGGGCGAGAGCGCAGATGACCCCATTCCCGGACCATCTATGGAGGATCCTGCAGTGGGACTGAGCCTGAAAGCGATGGGAGAAAGAGCTCTGGCCCCAGGTACCAGAAGGCGTTACAGCGCCCACATGGCAACATTCAGAGCAACGTCTGTGGCACTGGGTACTTCAGGGGCTGCGTTGGTGTCCCAGGTCCGAGCATTTCTAGTGTGGGCCAGGGGACAAGGGAAGAGCCGTTCATGGGTGGGCAGTCATTTGGCAGCCGTAAGCCACGACACTAGGTTGTCTGGCGGGGCGGATCCCACTAACTCCTATCCCATCCGGGCCGCCTTGAAGGGTTGGGCTAGGGAGGAGCCCAGGGCTCCTGATAACAGAGCGCCCATTGATTTCGAAATCCTAAAAGGCATGCTAGGGGCTCTCGAGTTAGTTACCTACTCTCATTACGAGGCCACGCTGTTTTCAGCCACATTCTGCTTAGCATTCTTCGGGGCTTTCAGAGTCAGTGAGTTAGTGGCTAGGTCCAAGGTCGACTTTTCAGGGGATGCGCTGGCACTGTCAGACGTGTCTATTTCCGGGGCACTGACCATTCTTTTACGCAAGTCTAAGACTGATCAGGCGGGGCGGGGGATCAGGGTGGTGCTCCAGCCCCTAGGCGACCCCAGGTTCTGCCCTGTACAATGGGTAAAGGCTTTTTTAGAACACAGACCGCCTGGCCCGGGTTATCTCCTGTTGCATTCAAATGGTACCCCTGTAACTAGATACCAGTTCGAGCAGGTAATCAGGGCCAGTTTAGCCAGGGCGGGGCTCGCCCGGCCGGACAGAAGGTATTCCAGCCACTCCTTCCGCATTGGCGCTGCCACCGCCGCTCACCTGGCGGGATTAGAGGCCGCGCAGGTGAAGAAATTGGGGCGTTGGGAATCTGATTGCTATAAGATATATGTTCGCCCGTGAGGCAGCTGTTAGTATTGTGTTTGTGATTTATGGTGTGTATCGTTGAAATCACCCTTTCTTATTAAATAACTTGTGTGTACACCATGTCTCCTCTTTATTAGGACGAGTGGTGTGGGTGATCGGGCATTCATTTGTCGCTCGGGCGGCCCAATGGGCATCGCATCGGAATTGGATGCGACACTTCTCTCAGACCAAAGTGGAGTGGATGGGGGTGCCGGGGATGAGATGGTTCGAACTCAGGAATAAGATCGAGCAGAGACTAAGAGCACTCGGATCCACCTTACCCCACCTGCTGGTGATCCATCTGGGAGGGAACGACCTTGTTACCCTAGGGAGACGATTGCTGTTATTAGCCATGAAAAGAGACTTAGGTGAAATCTGCAAACGTCTGGGCGAGTGTGAGATCGTGTGGTCAGAGATCATCCCCCGCAGGTCTTGGCGGGGAGCTAAATCCTTAGAAGCGGTAGAGCACTCCAGGAGGCGCATTAATGGAGCAATGCGTAAATTCACAGCCCAAAGGGGTTTGGGCTTTATTCGCCATGAGATGATTCGGGGGAATGTAAAGGGGTACTTCGACTTGGATGGAGTACACCTCTCCCAAATAGGCATGGACCTGTTCTTATTGGATCTAAGCGAAGCATTGGTGAATAGAGGGTGCAGGTAAAGAGCTAGGTTGGTGGGGGGCCCTGGCTGCGACGGTTAGCCGCTTCCAGGGCTGTGGCGGAGTTACAGGGCGATCTGGAAGCAGGCCGGTACAAAGGGTACCTCTGCGCGGCACACGTGGTGCCTGAGCCAAATCGAGGAGCCTCCAGAGAGGTCCCGGAAGCCGGTCGGCGCCCCGCTAGGCCTGCGGGCGGTTGTGGGCCTGAACAACCGGGGGCTTGCTATGCGACGCTCCGCCCCGAGAGGGGGGGCGTGAGTAATTTTCAACGGCACGTGATCGAAAAGAATCACTTGGGGGGCAGCATTTGCGGGTCGACCCCGTGCTGCCCGGCTCATCAGGCGGGCAGGTGAAGTAGATGGCCACCTGCCCTTGGATCGCCCGTAAGATAACCCACCTATTACATATCCTGGAATTATGTAATAAACCTGCAGCATTTGTTACCCACTTACAACTGTTTCTTGTGTTTTCATTGGGTAACCTAATTTGGGGGAAGGGGGGTGAGCGGGGTGCCCCTGGGGGTACTATGCCGCTGACCGCGGACCCCGCAGGGGGCCAATAGGCGGTCGGCGCCTTAGTGGCCCCGGGGCCCCGGTCACCCCTCCCCACACTTTCCTCCGGGGGGGTGGGGGCAGAGACACTGACTGGTGCCACCCCTTCCGTTTCAGGGGCCGGAAGGACGCGCAATGCGCGTCACTTCCGGGCCCAGGGGTGAGGGGGAGGCTATTTAGCCTTCCCCCACCCTCACTGGCGACCTCTTTGTCGCCCACCTCGCTTTTTCCCTCCCTACCGCTTACCCGGCATAGGTGTGTTTGGGTGGGGGGGGGGTTTTCTGAGCGTTGTAATATTTTCATTTTTCGTTGCAGGCGGAGTTACAGGGCGATCTGGAAGCAGGCCGGTACAAAGGGTACCTCTGCGCGGCACACGTGGTGCCTGAGCCAAATCGAGGAGCCTCCAGAGAGGTCCCGGAAGCCGGTCGGCGCCCCGCTAGGCCTGCGGGCGGTTGTGGGCCTGAACAACCGGGGGCTTGCTATGCGACGCTCCGCCCCGAGAGGGGGGGCGTGAGTAATTTTCAACGGCACGTGATCGAAAAGAATCACTTGGGGGGCAGCATTTGCGGGTCGACCCCGTGCTGCCCGGCTCATCAGGCGGGCAGGTGAAGTAGATGGCCACCTGCCCTTGGATCGCCCGTAAGATAACCCACCTATTACATATCCTGGAATTATGTAATAAACCTGCAGCATTTGTTACCCACTTACAACTGTTTCTTGTGTTTTCATTGGGTAACCTAATTTGGGGGAAGGGGGGTGAGCGGGGTGCCCCTGGGGGTACTATAGTCAGGTCACACTTGCATCTTAAACTGGACAACTCACCTGCACTTTGCGGGATTTAGTCAGAATCGGGGGGACTATCTGGGACGCGATCGCGGCGTTCCGGCCGCCATCTTAGGTGAGGTCTACTGGATCAGACTGCCTTCGGGTGCCATCTTTGGTGGGGCTAGAGGTGTGTCCTCGCAGGACTCCCGCGCATTGATCAGGATATTTAAGGTGCCTTCCTGTGCCCTCAGGTAGACTTATATCATAGCGCTAACGCGTAGTTGATGCTGCTGGTTCATTTTTATGCCGTTTTTTAAATATTGCAACTCGCGCTGTTATCCTTTGCGCTTTGTACTTTCTGGGGCCTATTATTGCAGGGAATAGTCAGGTCACACTTGCATCTTAAACTGGACAACTCACCTGCACTTTGCGGGATTTAGTCAGAATCGGGGGGACTATCTGGGACGCGATCGCAGCGTTCCGGCCGCCATCTTAGGTGAGGTCTACTGGATCAGACTGCCTTCGGGTGCCATCTTTGGTGGGGCTAGAGGTGTGTCCTCGCAGGACTCCCGCGCGGATTGCTAGCCACAGTATATAAGCGATGTGTGTACCAGCGCGCAGCGTTGGCGCGCAGCGAGCGCGACGGAGGTGCGCCAGAGGTAAGCCCGTTTGCGCCCGTTCGCGCACAGGTCGTGCCGGGAGCCGGGGACCCTGTTCCACTGTCCAATGCTCGGATAATATATACTAGAGACATGCTGTTAAAATGCAACCCTGGATTGAGCCATCAGCCACCTGCTACTGAGCAGTGTGAACAGCCTCTGTTGTGCGGTCTGTTGAACGTCAGATCACTGGAAATAGCATTTCTCATAGAGTCCAGCAAGGTCGACATTCTGTTCATGACAGAAACGTGGACCAGAGCAGACTGCACGGTGGAGTTAGGGTTAGCATGTCCTCCGGGCTATAAGATCAGACACAACCCGCGGGAGGGAGCTAGAGGAGGGGGTGTGGGTCTTATATTTAGGGAATCGCTCGATGTCTCAATGCTTGATACCAAGAACATCGTGGGCTGTGAGACTCTGGCCTTTTCCATCAAAGGGCACGGAGGTACCCTCTATTCTGGGCTGCTGTGCTATCGGCCCCCTGCCAGTACTTTGTCAGCAGTACCCGAGCTAATTGACACTATCTTCGAGCTCTCTAACACCCATGCCAGGACTCTGATTTTGGGAGACTTCAATCTTTGTCCTGATGGCCCTACAAGGTCTGCCCTCTCGGAGCTGGTTCAGGCCTGTAGTGATATTCACTTGCAGCAGTTGGTTCACTCACAGACCCACTCTAAGGGCCATACTCTCGACCTGATCTTTGCAAACACTGGACAGGTGGTAGTTCGTGACACCCTCCCTCAATGCTGGACGGATCATGCTTTGGTCCTCTTCTCTGTTGCACTCCCCATGGTATCAACTGGGAGCGGAGGTATCGGCACCAGGACTAGGATGGGTAGGCAGTGGTCAAGGTTGCTTAAACAACCTTGCCTACCATCCTTGTTGGGTGGTGATATTTCCTTAGGAGACAGTGTGGATGCAAGCTATGAGTGCCTCAGCCGGAAAATCGTTAATTCCCTAGATGGGCTGGCCCCTCTGCGCAAAATCAGAGATAGATCCAAGATCGCTATGCCCTGGTTTACCGCTGAGCTATCACAACTGAAGCTCGGTTGTAGACGTGCGGAGCGAGCTTGGAGGAAAAATTATTTAGACCCTGAGAAAGCTCTCTTTAAACAGGCCTTATCGACCTACAAAACACACATTAAAGCTGCAAAAGCACGATTCCTGGAGGATTCACTCTTAAATGCATCGAATAAAACGCAGGCCTTGTTTAAGATCGTTGGGGACCTCGCTCGACCTGCCTCCGCTGCCAACGATATCCCTGCCTCCCAAGCTCTGTGTACCTCTCTGGCGCAGGCTTTTGAGGATAAGATCGCCCTGATCCTAAATAAGCTTGCTTTATCGACTACACCTGCTACTCAGCCTGCACAGGGCCCCTTATCAGTGACCACCACAGAGATGGAAAGGGTAGCTGGTAAACGTGTATTGCTGGATAGTTTTCCCCTCCCATCTTTTGAGGAATTCTGCTCGTTGGCTAATAGTGTATCCTCCGGCTCCCCGCTCGACCCATTGCCACATAAATACTGGAAAGTATTCCAGGCAGAGCTTTTTCCTCCGTTGCATGCTATCTGCTGTCAGTCTCTTTCCTTGGCACGTGTCCCGGAGTGTTGGAAATTGGCAGTGGTCTCACCTTTACTGAAGAAGGAGACCTTGGACCCTACCTGCCCAGCGAACTATAGACCTATATCGCTGCTCCCTTTTCCCATTAAGATTCTGGAGAAACTGGTCACTAGACACTTGTCCAGTTTTTTGGAGACCAATTTCTGCCTGGACACGTCTCAATTCGGCTTCAGACCTGCACACGGCACGGAGTCTGCCCTGGTGACCGCCTTAAACGATCTTCGTTCGCGGGCCGACACTGGTCGAGCAGCCTTTTTAGTGCTGCTCGACATGTCGGCCGCATTCGATACGGTCAACCACGACATCTTGGTCAGAAGACTTGAGGATGTAGGGGTGAAGGGCTTGGCTCGTGACTGGCTGGTTTCCTATCTGGGTGATAGGCAGCAGGTAGTGGCCCTGCCACCTTTCCAGTCGGAGATCAAAGCAGTTAAGCAGGGTGTTCCGCAAGGGTCTGCCATCAGCCCTATTTTGTTCAACCTCTACCTCTGCCCTCTAGTGAGTCTGATTAAATCATTCGGCATCTCGGTTATCAACTATGCCGATGATATACAGCTCATTTTTTCCATCGAGGGCAAGGATGCGGTGCCTTTGGAGACCTTCCATCAGTGTATGGCGTCAACTGCGGAATGGTTGAGGCAGAACTCTCTGCAGTTCAATGGCTCCAAAACAGAGGTACTACACTGTTCGCTGGATCGGGTCCCTCGGCCGCTGCCTCCTGACTTCTGGCCCGCTTCTTTTCCGGATGTTCCTTTGGCAGCGGCCTCTGCCAGGAATCTGGGCGTAGTGCTTGGGCCCAATCTTCAACTGGACCTTTTTGTAAATAAAACTGTGGCCACTTGTATGATGCTGCTCCGTATGCTGTGGAAGATCTTGCTGTTGCTGCCGGCCCACGTTCGGCCAGAAGTAGTGCGTGGCACCATACTGAGTAGGTTGGACTACTGCAACGCACTACTCCTGGGAGCCCCAGCTAATTTGGTGGCTAAACTGCAACGTGTGCAGAATATGGCGGCCAAGTTGGCTTTGTCCCAGCGCCGTTCTGACTCTTCTTCCATGGCACTAGCCGATCTTCATTGGTTACCTGTCCCGCAACGAGTCATCTTTAAAGCACTTTGCTTAGTGTTCAGAGGACTTTATGGACAAGGACCTGTTCCGTTGCAAGAATTGTTCCAGTGGTATGTGCCCACTCGCTCCCTTCGGTCGCTCTCAGCACATCTTGTGGTAATTCCCAAGGTAATGAGAGCTCGGATGGGTGGGCGAGCTTTTGGATTTGTGGCAGCTAAACAGTGGAATACTCTTCCCTTGTCGCTGAGAAGCTCCGGAGACTTTTTCTCTTTCAAGAGGGAACTCAAAACATTTCTCTTCCCTAGGTCTGATTAATTTCTTTGACTGCTGTGTGGTGTTGGTATAATTGTCTGAAGCGCCAGGATACCCTTCGGGTGACAGTCTGCGCTATACAAATACGCCATACATACATACATACATACTAACCGACTGGGTACAGGCTGTCAGGAAGGAACGCATCCAGCAAAGTGCTGGTCCTCAGATGCCAGCTTTGTGCAGTCGTTACTTCATCAGAACAGAAATATCCTCGGACCAGATTATCAAAATGACATTGGGTATAGCAAAATATCACCAATGAAGTGCAGAATTTTTGGTGTAATAAAGACCCTGTAGAAAGTCAACACTGATGGTGATTTTTCGACTTAAAGCAGGCATTATGAAGATCGTAAAAGGAATGTTCCCCGTTCCATGGTCTTTCAAAAAAATGTAAGAGATGAACTTAATCAAAAGAGAATGGCTCATGTACTCTCTGTCCAGAGGAAATGTGTACTATTTCCCATGCGTCATATTTGGTGAAACACAAAGGCAGAACTCAATTTTCAATACATTTTCAGATTGGAAGAATGCCTCGAGGACAGTGCAACGCATCAGGCATTTGTACAGACATGGATCAGTAGACGATGCACGCAAGGTCAAATCAACAGCTATTTAGAAATTCAGTTCAACAAAGAAAAAGAATACTGGATCAAAGTTTTTCAAAGAGTAGTGTCAGTAATCAAATTCTTCTCATAATGTGGATTAGCTTTTCTCAGTGATACAGAACTCCTTGGTGCTCAAAATAATAGCAACTACTTGGGAATTTTAGAGTAAATCGCAGAGTTATTGTAAAAGAAATCCAGGAAGCCAAGTACTTTTCTCTGAGCATAGATATGTTGGATTGTCAGATGGTGAAGAGGTAGAACGTTTTCACACATTCAAACCCCAAAGCAAGCCACACTGGAGAAGCGCTTGCAGACACTGTTAGACCTTCTTAATCAAATGCGGCATTGAAATCAAAAACATGAGAGGACAGTCTTATGACAATGCAGCAAACATGCCAGGGTGCTACAATGGTCTTCAAGCGCATATTGGCAAGATTAATCAGCTTGCACACTGCATTCCACGCGCAGCACATTTGCTCAATTCGGTTGGAGTATGTGCTGTAGAAAGCTGTAGAAAGCTGCATGGGAGCAATCTCAATCTTCTGGCTTGTGTAAGCTATGTACAACTTTTTCTCTGCATCAACCCACTGTTGGGCGGTCATGCTCGAATATCTTGAGGACAAAGATGGCGAATATCAGCAAGTTTTAAAAAGAATGACTGGCACAAGGTGGTGTGCAAGGGCCGATGCGAACAAGGCGCTTCAGCAGCTTTCAGAAGGCTTTGCAGTTCATTGGTCAAGATGTGAATCAGAAACCAGAGACAATTCACAAGACCAAATGTCTGCTAAATGACGGGTTAAAGTAGGAAAATTTCATCATGGTAGGCTTCCAGGCTGTAATCCTAGATCAGATCAAAGGAGTCAAAAAATCCCTACAAAAGGAAGCAACAGAACTTCAAATGGCCTTCAACCTTCGGAAATCACTTCTCGATTAATTATCATCACATAGAGAAATGTTTGATGATTGCGAGAGGAAGGCAGATGAGAATATCGCTGCACAATATACTAATGCAAGCAGGCGTGCGCGCGGGCGTAAAAAAAAAAAGACATCACAACAATGGTGATGCGCAAGAGGTTGTGCTTCAAGGAAGAGAAAAGTTCAAGATTGAAACTTACCTACCAGTATTGGATAAGTTACGTGCATAGCTTTCCCGTCGTGTGGAAGCATATAACAAAGTTCATTCTTTATTTGGGTTTCTCATTGTGTGCTCATCAAAGACAGACACCGAGAATTATCCTGAGGACAGTGAGTTGGAGTTTGCAGATTAAATGATTAATTTCAAGTATTTGATATCACAGTTAGAAGATTCTGGTGAAATAGTGCAATCATCGCAATCATACATACTCATGTTTGAAAATATGGTGTAAGCAACGTTTCCAAATGTTATGACAAGGTTAAGAATTTATAGGTGTCTCATAATCACGAATGCTACTGGTGAACAAACCTTTTCGGAGTTAAAACGAATAAAAAATTATCAATGATCTTCAATGACACAAGAACGACGGAGCTTACTTGCCATTATGGCCACTGAATAAGACGTCTTGCAAAAAATAGACTTCCAAGATATCCTGAAAGATTTCACCTCAAATAAATTGAGGAAAGTGACTATTTAAAGTGTTGTTGGTTTATTTAAAAAAATGTAAAGCATTTTTTGTTTAATAACATTAATAATTGTTAATGTTTAGTTTTGTGTAATAAAATTGCTCACTGCGTCACTGGATTAAAGGTAGCCTTTCTGATATGGGGTGATGCCCCGAAACTGGTCCCAGGATGCTTGTTTTTGGTCCAGGGAGGACCTGGCCTGGAAGTTTGGACTGGACTATTCCCATGCGGAACAGGGTCAAGACTGATTTGCACATGGCTGGGTCCAAATTGGGGTGGCATGCTCAGCAAAAGAACGATGGATTAAACCCAGGTCTTTGTGACTGGGGGTGAATGTTTGCATTGTTCAGCATTCCGCCCATCATTTTTTCCTTTTGCCATCTATTACAGTGGCATATACGTGACCGAAGGTCAAACACAATAGCTTTGCTTGCTAGAGAGCATGGTTCACACAGCTGGATGAAGAAATGATCACAGCTGCCTGCAGGATAAGTACTCTTTCTGTGGAAGCATGCACATTTTGACAAATCAAAGGCTGTACTAAGCAGATTCACGGTTCCTTTCTGTAGCAGTCCTGAAAGCTCTTTTTTATCCCATTATGTTTGGGGACAGCCAGACCTACCTAGTTATAAGTATGACAGAGAGGAAAGGAAGCTTTAATGATTCATTGGAAGGAGTTGTACTTACTCTGTCAGAATACCATCTGCAGTGTCCATACCCTCTGGGGTTTCCCAGGTCACACGTACAGTCAGCTTATTGGGTTCTGCTAACTTCTCCTTGACACTTGGGCACTGGATTCGTGGAGGTTCCACATCTATAACATAATTAGATCAAAGCAAGAAGAATAAGTAATGACTCTACAAAGTCTGAGGTTTATATTAAAAATCTTTATATGTAAAGTTGAGCATTTTTGCATAGCATCCTGTGCTGAAGTTTTCTTCACTCGGAGGTCTGGTTTGTGTATTTGCCAAATGGTTCTTTCAGGTTTTTAGTGTCTCCCTTCACTTCTCCTGCACTGCACCCATGAAATCGAACTTCATCTTTTTCATATCATGTTTTCATGGAGTGTTGCTTTCCAGCCTTTGGAAATTGTTCTGAACTGTGCATTGACAAAATACTTTGCCTTCCATATTGATGTGATTTACAGATGTAAGCTTTCATTCCCCAATGCCTAAAACATTATTTTATTAAACCACTGAGAGGGCATATTCTTGACGCTGCACATTGATGGGGCCAGTGAGCAGAATGCAATTACTGACGTTTTACTTCAAATAACATTTTCTTGCCTCCTAACTATGTCAGCCAATCTGGAGGTCCAATATACAAACAAATCACAGAAGGTTCACCACGGGGTAGAGCTCACCAAGTCCCCCTACCTTTATTCTATTTTCCGGTTCTAGAACTATATATTTGTTAGACCCATTGGTTTTGGGCTGGCTGGACGCATCGCAACCAGTCACAATCCACCGTTCTAGATGGAATGAGTATGATACACGTGTCCGATAACCTGTGCCCACCCTTGGATAGCTTAGCACCGAGCAGTCAGGCTTATCCTCAGGGCTCAACTGTGAAGTATTGGCACAACACCACCCTCACAACACACTGCGTACACCACAAAAAGACTCCACACCGTATGTATAAAATACTTGCCTTTGTTACACACACACTTAAATCAAAACAAGAATCACATTGTATACACAATTTACAGTTATATGCAAGTGTCGAACTACCCTATTGAAATCAAAATGAGATACACATTGTTTATACACTTTACAGTTATATGCAATCGTCAAACGTCCCCATTTGCAGAACGGGCGAACAGTTACAGGTTTATGGCTATGCCTCGTGACCCAGCCCCCTAGTAACTCAACTACACCACTCAACGATACAGGTTGCCCCTGCTGGCGCCCCGTTGACTAGACAGTCGGAACCACCAAACACAGAAAGAAGTAGTTACTTAGTTTTTTTCATCCAGATTAGACCTCGATCATGATCCTTCACCTGCACGAGTGCCAGATCGTGATCCCCCTGTAGACAAATGGTTGTGACTCAGGAAGCTGGTGCACTTCCAAGTCTAGGGAAATGTTTTTCCCTCGAGCAGAGGTGCGAACAGCCATAGCCCCGACTATTAGCTGTAGGTGCCCACAAGGCACACAAAACCCTTTGGGCCTCCTCACAATGTTCTCCACAACAAAGTACCTTGTGGCATGGGTCCAGGGAGAGGGAGCCACTGACCTCGGACAGAGGCCGCAATGTCAAGTACTGTTGCCCTCCTGATCTAGAGGTCAAAGACAGACACAGCTCCTGGCTCATGTTCCTCCAACAACCCTCAGACAACACACACTCCACAGTGCAAGATAGCACAGGCCCCCTTGGTTGCAAGCACAGGCTCCTCAGACTCTGCAAGCTTCCCCTGCACTCCTAGGACTCCTCACTTCCCAGCACTGCAGATGGCTGCTGATCTTTACGAGCACACACCTCTGTACAGTGTAATGATGGTGTATGTTAGGACAGTCCTTGTCCTAACCACAATCCTGCCACCTGTTTCTGCCGCACCCTGTGCGGTCCATACGATCTTGTGGAAATGATTAGATCCTTTGTGTCCCTGGGATCTCGTGGACAGGAGGCAAACCAACTGACCCTTGGAGAGAACTTAGGGACCCAGGCCATGACAGTTGGCACTTAGCTGCAGGCCAGCAACGTCCAGGCAAAATCTAGCAAGTGATAGTTCCCTTCCTGGAGTACAACAAGTTCCACACCACCACAAGTCTGAGGATAGTTCAGTTGAAGTCCCTCCTGCCTTAATGATTCCTCATGTCGATGTCCCAGCGTCGAATCAGTGTAGTATGGTTCCAAATCCAAAAGTGTCTCTACTTTTGGAGGCCAGAGCCCAAGTAGTTATACTCACTTTGACCTTTGAAGATTCAATCAGTTCAAAAAGCCACCGTTGAAATGAACAGGCCCTCTCTAAATGTTGTCATGTCTGCCATCCTACCCTGGGAGGTTTGATCACTGTCTTCAATGGGGCCAAAACCCTGTCTCTTGGAATGCAGGTGCGAATTCCACCCCAAGTAACCGTCCCAGAGAGGCCTTCAGAGTTAGAGGTCCGCAGTTTCCATTGAGCCCCTGGTTTATGGCCTTTTATCAGGAATACACAGATGTAGCTATCCCCTTAGCACCCAGAGGTGTATTGGAGACAGGCCGACAGACACACAGAGCCACGAGTGATGTAATATGTGAGGTCATAAGCAGTGCATTGCGGGAGTGTAAATTATAGTTAGTTCAGGTACCTATAACTGCTGAATTTCATTGGTTTCTTATGAGTGAAATCTGAGCCTAACTATAACATCCCTGTAATCTTTGTTTTTTTCAGTGAATTTCTAAGGTTTTTGAACTAGTAGCTACGTTTGCAGAGTGGTGGAGAAAGGGGCCGGGCCTTCTAAGCCCTCCCAGCAATCATTCTCTGTGTGACTTACTGGAAGTAACAGTAGGGCTTGGAGGTAACAGGACAGCTTGTTGGCCCCCAAGGACCCTGTGGAGCCAAGGGGACGTCATCCCCCAATCAGATGTGCGCCAGGCGGTGTGTTTGCAGAGTGGTGGTAAAAGGGTGCAGGGCCTCCGATGATTTGATGCTCCCTTTTTAAAAAAATGTTTTTTAATATTAGGGGAGGGGGTCTGGGTGACCCCATTCCCACGGGCAAGGTCTTTTCTGAATGAAGGAGGTAGGCCGCGTGGCCCCACTCCCTGGGCCGATTTCAGTCCCGGAGACCCCATCCACCCCGCCCAGCCTTTTTCTTTATTTAAAAAAAAAATCCAGGGGAGTGGGACTGCGCACCGGGCCAATTTGGGCACCGGGGACCCCATTCCCTAGGGCCTGGCCTCTAGTGTGGGTGCCCAGGTCCTGCCCAGGGCACCCACTTTCTAGTGTTGGGGACCGTGGACGGAGCCTGCAGGCTCCCGAGGTCCCTGCCAGCTCCTCTCCTCATGCAGGAGCCGGCATTGCTTTGACACAGAGGGAGCGGCTAGCATGCAGCTCCCTCTCGGTCAAAGCAATTGTGCTCGCTTTCAGCAAGCAAGAGCATTTAAAATGTTCTCACTTTCTAAAAGAAAGCACAGTTTTCTATGGCTTGGCGGGAGCGGTACAGCTACCACCAAGCCATAGCAAACAGCTATGTCCCGGGGTGGGCACCCCAGGACATAGCAGGAGCCGGCCCTAGGGGTGGCAGTCCATAGGCTCATCTATGGCGCAGGAGCGGGGCCCCGCTGCCCTCTCCAATGCAGGACACAGGTCCAGAAAGGTGGTGGTCTGGGTGCTGTAGGGGGGCCACCCAGCCCCAACTCTCACTGTTATCATTTGCCCCAGGGAGATGGCAGTCCCCAGGGCTGCAGGAGGTCATACCGCCTGCATTAATATTACATTTAGCCCCGGGGGAGGTGGGGGTCCCCGGGGCGCATTTGTCATATTTAGCCCCAGATAAGTAGTGGTCCCCGGGGCTGCAGGATCCTAGGAGGTGGGCCCGTACCCCCGACTACATATTTTGGACATGCACCCGGGACCTGGCCCACCCGAGGGCCTATTCAAAACTAAGCAGAGGAACCTGTGTTTTTTTATTTTCCTGTGTGATTCGCGAATCCTGCCCCCTTTTCTTTTTTTATGGTTTTCCTGTGACTCGGTTCACCCGAGTAATAAGATGGCTGCCAGAATTTTCCCTGTTTGAAGTGCTGGCAGCCATTCGGATCTCAGCACAAGATCTGGGGACGGGTTGTAAATCCTCTGCGTCCCCAGTTGTATATCTGAAAAACCTTTAAATAACTCTGCAACTACTGAACGGATTTACACCATTTAACAAAAAGGGTGCCAACTAGACCAGCAGCTATCTTTCTGCCAAATTTGGTGTGGGGAGAGGACACAGTCTATTCAGATGTGTCATCTCCCTCTCCCCCTTCCTGCCCAGGAAGCCTATCAGAATCTAGATGAATAAAGGCGAGTCCTCTGTCATACCCACCCTTGCTGTATTTGAGGCTATCTAGAGGCAATGCACAAAGTGTAGCTGTCACCCAGCCCACCCATGTATTGGAGACAGGCTACAGGCACACAGAGCAATGTTAAGAGCAGAGAAATATCCACTTTCTAAAAGTGCCATTTCTAAAATGGTAATGCTAAATCCAACTTTCCACTAAAGAGGATTTATTATTACTGTTAAAGATTGCAGGTATTGCTGTTAGCATGAGCTAAAAGCCATTTTGTTCCTGGCAGCCATTTTAGTTAGCCATGTGCTTTCTCCCTCTTCCCGAGCCTTGCACATGCTCAGAAAGGTTTAGCTGATAGAATGCACCTGCTCCTAGTATAAAACTGTCAGGCTATTCTTGCTGATGTAAGGAGAAATATCTCTCCTCCCACTTTGTTGAGCAAGCACATTTTGTATAGCCATATTAGTCAGTAAGTATTCTTGTATGTGCCAGGACCTCCCCTTGGTTTTATGCTGACTATGTAACCTACGCATATATAAGGCCCCTGTTCTCTGTACTCCTTAGAATGCCTCCTACAGTGGCCTGAGGGTACTGTGTGACGCAATCTCCCTCATGTGAGGTTAATAAATATGTTTTCTTGATATTACTACTTCTGTGCCAATCTCTTCTTTGTTGGTTTTAAGGACCAGGAGTATCAGTGAACCCCTTAGAAGGTTTTTATTTCTTCAAATGGCGCCCGAAACGTGGACCTCATCGGAGAAGCGGCTATCCAAGGGAGTGGTCTTGACAGGAGACAGGAATCTACTGAGGGGGACAGGACAGGAATCTACTGAGGAGGTACCCTGCGCACGGAGATTGTTTGTCTTTCGAGCCCAGTATATTTCTGGTCTTTCTGATCTGATCCTCCAACTGTTTGCTGCTCCCGACTGAGACCTTCTTTGGCGTGAGTATTCTAAAAACTATCGTTAGGTCATTAAGAACTTGGCAGTGGTAGGCTGGAGAGTTGTGCTTGGTAAGGTTGTCGACATGTGATTTGTTTTGTTTGGCCAAAGACTTTGGAATTTGGAAATATATGTAAATTGCAATTTATGTAGGCAGGTAATGAGGAGATTTTTCTCTAACTTTTGAATAATTCGTAACGGCGCATATTGTGTTAAGTGCTACTGCTGTATAATATTGTATATGCTGCAATATTTTTAGCATGCCTGTTTTTAAGCGCACATCGAAGAATGTGCTGCTTTTTTTGGAGGTACCAATGTGAATCTTGAATGAACTCAGCCGGTTCCCCTAGAGGGGATACCTAAATAGGTTTAGGTATAAAAACGTATTTCTTCCTTGGTGACTAAGTACCCCATGGAATTAAATATGTACATAAAAAGAATCCTGGGCTATGCACTTAGTAACATTCATAAGTGGTGATATGCAGAGCGCTTTTTGAGTGTTCTGCCAGCCACAACTGGCGAATTTGGTGTATTTTGTCTTCTTGAGCATGGAACAGTCTTTGGGCTGTTTTTTGGAGCAGTCTTTTTTTGGACTACTTTTGAGAAGCTTTTCTTGTAAATATGACTTACAATTAATATTTACAAATGGTTTGGTTTAAGTACAGTCTGTGGGCTGTCTTTTGTTTCGGTCCTAAGTGTTGATTTGTGGGTTAATTGTGTGTTTGAATGTCTATGTGAATTGTGGTTTGACACCGGTGGTACTTGTGTGAGTAAGTAGCGATTGCTCTCTTTGTGTAAGAATGTCTAGCCTTAAGCGCGCTGTATTGTGTGTTCTGAGTGTATGAAAATGTCTGGAATGAGATCAATGTTTTTTTTTCGTCCTGCTATGCAAATGTCATTGAATGAATTACATTTTTTAACAAAAAAATCCAGAAATGAATTATGCAACATATGCTAAATAGCTGCACGCTATCATTAAAATTGAAAGAGTAAGAAACTATACATGTGTGCAAATTGCCACAATGCTAAAGATAAATTAGAATTCACAATCAATAGGAATTAAATAGGCCTCATAGAAAGAAAAAAAAAACGAAATTGTGTGCTTTAAACACCTAGGACTAAGATATACATATACAGCATTTTCCTTGGATACATTGTATTAGATATTAAAAAGCATTCACGCCATCTGAGTGAATTAGTTGTTGCTGAAATGAATACGACATTACAGAACGATAGATTTGTGCTGGCTTGAAAGGCGTGTAAAGTGACGCCTGCTGGTCAAGAGTACAGCTGCGTCAATAATACATGGCTATTCTTGGTCCCAAGCCACAAGTAAACTGCTGAGTCAACTAGATTTTAAGTTAGTGCAAAACACGGTATAAAGGCCTGCATTACAAACTGTTGATTTTAAAAGTTACAAAAGACAGTTTCATTATTTTGGATAACAGAGAAAAGAGTAGAAGGGATTTCCTTTCTTAAAGCCTTTTTACATAAGAACATCTGTGGTTCTGATGTTGAATAGTAACTGTCCTTTAAAAAGTGGCGCAAGCTATTTTAGGTTTAAGTAAAGCCTCTGTGCTTAGGGTTAGAAATGAATGCATTTAAAGGCAAAAGGAAAGGAATGATGCTTGCTTTTCATATGTGGAACCATAAAATGGTTGGTGATCATTATTTAAAAAAAAAAGGAAATTTTGATATGAAAAAAAAAGTTTCTTAAGAATAAGTCCACTAAATTAGTTTTTTAATCTCTAGAATGCCTAATAATTATACTGTGAACTCCTAGCTTCAAAGTTGAATTTAAGCAGCGCTTTACCACAATGGGTGGAACTAAAATGGAAATGTCACTTTACCCAGTCACACAAAACTCATTTTTATAAGGGTGTACCTTATACATTTCTGATCCCCCATTCCTGGGATATCTAGGGGACACCCTGGGGATGACTAATATGCCAAAACATTGTATGTTATTCATTTTTAAGTGCCCCCAACACCAAAGTCGAAATTGGGCAAAATGTACTGTTTAAAATCACTCCTGCCACTCAGAGAAGTTTTCAAACTGATCTTAGGCTTCAGTAAATGCATACATGCAAGTATAGAACAAGCAGCTGACCTCTATACCGCTAGAAAAGTACACCACACACTGCACACATATGAAAATAAGTAAAAAAAAAAGGGGAGAATTTATTATCCTACCTCTAAATTACTGGCAAACAGGAAGGGAATAGGACTGCTTTTCAGCTGTGAGTTCCCATAAATTGCTTTGAATTGGAAAAGCCGCATGGAAAGCCTTGCACAAAAATAGGACAGCAGGTAAGGGTTAAAGGTCGAGTTCTGCATTTAGCAGCCTAGCAGGGCTACGGGCAAGGTTTGCTTTGACACTTTGACCTCTGAAAAATGTTGAAAGACAAGATGACAGCGCAGGGAGAGAAGGAGAAGTTTTGCTTACTATTTTTGGCAAAAGCAAGCTTTTGTGCAGTCATATGAACAGAAGGAAATATAGTGGTATATTTGGGCCCTGATTAGAGCATAGCTCTGCCATGTATATGGCACTAATACTTTTAGCTTAAAAATGACTGTGCAAGGGCTGAGATAAGGAGGCAATGGGATTTAGTTTGCATTCATGCACCCTTATATTACACTAGTACAATTGCTAAAGGAATTGGTAGTTGGTTATTAATGTGTTCTAGCTAGCTCAATGTGCTATTTGCATCCTACAAGTTTGTTTGTGCCCAGCTGCAACCAATAGGGGTAGATAGTGTTGACAGAAGGTAAACCTATTTCAGGTTTTCCTACTGTCGAAATGGGGGAAGGAGGTTAGCTCCTCTGCAAATTAAGGGTAGGCAAATTTATGTTTTCTCTTTTTTTCACTCTCTTTTGAGCCTGTCTAAGCTGTCTAGGAAATAGCCATGAGACATTTAATTGGCCATTCAGTAATACTGTTTTAAAATTGTTAGAATTCATAAAATGAATAAAGAAATACGTCATGTTACTGCCCATCCTGTCTGATGAAATTATGAAAGGATGAGTAGTCTAGATTGCTGTTCCCTTATTTGACCTTTAAGGGGAAACTATATATTATTCTCATGCTACATACAGTTTTGCAAGGGCATTGCTAGTCTTTTATTAGTTAGTCTGTGTAATTGAGCTGACAGCCCTTATTAGAGCTGGTGAATAGGGTTTTTTCCTTTGAAAATTATGTTGCATAGTCCACATCGTGAAAAGTAGAATGCATAACGTTTATAATGTCAGGGAAGACGCCCATGTGATCCACAGCAAACATTTTTGAATGAAAATATTGTTTTATAGGAGTTTGTTTGTCACAACATGTTCTGCTGGAGAAATGTATGTACCCACTATGTTGAAGTTTTTTTAAAGTTCTTTATGTAAAAAGAATCCCTGTTAAAATAGCAGTTTTAGATTTTCCTGCTGCACCTATAACATTAGAGCATGGTCCTAAGCGTATAATGTTGGTGTCTTTATGAAAGAACAATCATTTTAGAAGTGTCTGCAGTCCTGTACAAGTAATGCAAGGTTTATGAGTAAAAGTGTACAACATTTCCTTTTTTTCTTGAGGTTCTTCAGATGAATAATATAGGAATACACAAATGTAAGGTTTTGGAGTATGTCTGTATTGTTTTTCTCTTTTCCTTAGAATTTAGTAAATGAACACAGACTTCCTTAGCTGCTTCAAATAGTGTAATAGGTTCAGGTTTTTTTACTCTCCGATCGATGAAGTGGTTCTTGGGTGCCTTGCTAATATATGGGGCGCCCCAAGACTAGGAAGTATTTTGACACTATCCTCTCTGTTGATAGATTAATTGTATGCCTTGTCTAAAGACCATTTGTTCTGTCCACCAATAGATATTTGCTGCCTTACAACAATTGCCAGAGGGGCATGGACATCAGATCCAGCCTGGGGAGTCAGCACAAGTCCAGCTTGAAGCCAAGGTGAAGGTAACCAGCACAGGCATTGCTGGCAACTAGGACCTCAGTGAAAGTAGAAGGCCTGAAGCACTGGGATGTGAAGTGTGTACCCCTGTCACTGTCTTGGGTGAAAGACGGGGTCACAAATCAGATTTTGATGCCCAGCTGAGAGTCACAGACCGGCAAGAACGGCAAGGAGGCTTTTGCTTGAAGTTACCCCCTTTGAAATAAGGGTTGCTTCAGGTACTTCAGCATTACGCCCCGAATCCTGGCTGTAAAGTCTGCACCTTTGTTTGTTGATCAAGAGTGCCTGGGCACACTGGATACAATCTGTGGCCCCAACGAAAGAGCAGTGTGCCAGAGGAGCAATACAGGAGTTAGGAAAAGACTTGAGTTCAGGGTACAGGTGCTGTGCCTTTGGTGCCTGTTAGATTAAAGTGAAGAAAACTGGTGCACTGCCTGAGACCCTGGACAGGATCGTTGAAAGACTTTTTCTTCTCAAACTGGGCCGTGATTCCTGAGTTGCGAGTTGTGCAGCTCCACCGTGGGAACAACAAGAGCCTGCCTGTGAGGCTCAAACGGACACAGGGAGAAGACTCCCCTCTGGCTGGTTGAACAGCGGCTTCATTTTCCCAAGGACTTCTTTTTATTAGCAATGTACCCTTTCGGTCGTCCCATTTTTGAGGAGGAGCAGCCCCTTGCGGCTCCTCGTCCTAATTCCTCTGGCCCTGTGTGGTCCTCCTGGTCCCTTGGAGCCAGGATTGTTTTTGTAATAATATGTCTGACTGCTTAAATATTTGCATTAGGAATAATGTTTAGTCTGCAAAAGAAAAGTTCATCTGAGCAGTTGACAAATGTTACTTTGCCCTTTCCTTGACTATAATGATTGATACTCTAGCCCTCATAAAAGGAACACTGGAAAAGTCTATTGAAAACGTTTTTTACATAGAATTAGACTAGATGGTTCTAGGATTTGCTTTTGCTTAGGGTTGAAAAATATTGATGGTTCTGTTTGAAATAATGGCCATTACTCTCTCCTGCTATCTGTATGACCCAATGCTCTGTTCCCTTTGTGCTTCTGTCTATACCTTATATATGCCCGCTTAACAATATTTAGAATGAGAAATGCCCACCTAGCAATGGATCAGGATATTGATGAATTTATGAGAATAAATGTGCAAAATATTTTCTATGTTCCTTCTAGATCATAGGGATGTCTTTAGCTCCTGCTAAAAGGACCGTCTGTTAAAGATTGCAGGTATTGCTGTTAGCATGAGCTAAAAGCCATTTTGTTCCTGGCAGCCATTTTAGTGAGCCATGTGCTTTTTCCCTCTTCCAGAGCCTTGCACATGCTCAGAAAGGTTTGGCTCCTAGTATAGAACTGTCAGGCTATTCTTGCTGATGTAAGGAGAAATATCTCTCCTCCCACTTTGTTGAGCAAGCAAATTTTGTATAGCCATATTAGTCAGTAAGTATTCTTGTATGTGCCAGGCCCTCCCCTTGGTTTTATGCTGACTATGTAACCTATGCATATATCAGGCCCCTGTTCTCTGTACTCCTTAGAATGCCTCCTACAGTGGCCTGAGGGTACTGTGTGATGCAATCTCCCTCATGTGAGGTTAATAAATATATTTTCTTGATATTACAGCTTCTGTGCCAATCTCTTCTTTGTTGGTTTTAAGGACCAGGTGTATCAGTGAACCCCTTAGAAGGTTTTTATTTCTTCTATTACCATTTCAAAGATAAGAAACATGATGCAGTTGTTCCTTTCGAATCAGGAATTACAGTTTAAATGAGTTTTAAGGAATTCCCAATGCTAGCCTATGAGAGTAGTAGGCCTCACAGTAGTGAAAAACTAATGTAGCTGTTTGTCACTACCAGGACATATACAACTTTAAAAGTACATGTTCAATATTTTAATTACACAGCACTCTTCCCATAGGGCTACATAGGGCCTACCTTAGAGGTGACTTCTTCGCCACTTGTCCCGTGCGACCATTTTAGATTTTCAAAAGGGGAGTTTATGGATTGGCAAGCAGTTTTTAATGCCAAATCTAAGTGGCATTAAACTGCACACACACAGGCCCTGCATTGGCAGGCCTGAGACAGGATTTAAAGGCTACGTGTGTGGGTGGCACACTCAGTGCTGCAGGCCCACTAATATAATTTAGATTACAGGCCCTGTGTATATGGTATACCACTTTCTAAGGGACATACAGGTAAACTAAATGTTCCAAGTAAATATACACCAATGGCACCATGTTTAGGGGTGAAGCAGTGGTAAAGTGCTCAGGATCCTAGGCCAACAAAAAGGTACAGCGAAAAGTGGAGGTAAGCAGCCAAGAAGTTGGGGGAAGACCACCATAAGGATGACAGGTCTAACAATGACCATGGTAGCAGATAGGATGCAAACCAACTGCCTGAAGTTCAACTCCGACAAGACAGAAGTACTGATCTTCGGAAACAAGACCTCCCCATGGGATTCCCTTTCCCTTGCAGTCAAGTTCAGTCAAAAGGGTTAATTCCTATTTTGTAACACAAAGAATGATCATTGACAATTTGATTTGAATTGAAGGTTTTTTTTATTGGCAACAGCCACTTTATCATTTTATTTGTGCAAAACAATCCCTTTTTTGTTGGAGAAATGGAACAGCCGACTCGTGTTTCGCCCTTTGTGGCGATTTTAGCCAGGGCTTTCTCAAGGCTAATTATCGTATTCTGTAATCAAGCGGTCAGTGCAATCACTTGCACATTAACATCAACAAATATTTAAAGTTCAAATCAGAGAAAAGTCCAGAGGTAATCCCGTAGTGTGGCGATCCAGTCATGTAACTTAGCCTTGAGCAAAGTTTCTCTACTATAACAGGAATCAATATCCAGATTCAGGACTTCTGGACCTTCCCCCTTTTTCTTTCGCCATGGGATTCCACCTGGTGGCCTTTGGAGCTAGTACCAACCCCCACACCCACATACCATGCAAGAAATCTATGGATCATCCTAGATGACATGCTCAACATGGTGGCTCAAGTCAACACAGTGCGCACCTCCTGTTTCCACAACCTATGCATGCTGCGAAAGATCTTTAAATGGTTGCCTCAGAACACTAGACGGACCGTCATGCAAGCACTCATCTCCTGGAGGCTGGATTATGCCAATACTCTCTACGGTGGAATCCCCAAGACAACTCCTACACAGATTCCAGACAATCCAGAATGTGGCTGCAAGACTCATACTTGACCTCCCATGCTGCACCCACATCACAAAGCACCTCAGGAATCTTCACTGGCTCTCTATTCACAAGAGAAGCCAATACGCATTCACCATCCCACCAGACACCTACGCTCTGCCACATCTCACTTGCACACACTAACCACATCCGCAAAAGCAAAACTGGAGGTTGCTCATTCTCGTACAAGACATGTAACGACCTCCCTCAACACATCAGAGCCTCCTCCTTACTTCTTGAGTTTCGCAAGAAAATGAAGGTTTGGCCCTTCCTAAAAGGACCTTAGAACCACACACCTACACACTTTGCCCAAGCGCCTGGATACCCTCTCAGGTGATTATCAACCTATATAAATCAACATTACCTAACATTACAAAACATAACAGGAAGGAGCTGGGGTTAAACCTTAACTACTGAAGAGGTATGCATCAGTCTTTGTTTAGGTTTCTCTAAACCTGGGTGACGCAAGTATCTCCCTTAACACAGGCAGCTACAGGGCATTTTGCTATTTATCCACAAAGCAGTGTCCTAACTTGTTCAGATTAAAGGTCGACATGGACAATGTCCCTGCAGCTATAAAGCTATGAAGCTAGCATTGGATGTCCAACCTGCAGGAAAAGTATCACAGGAGCCAAAATGGGATAAAACTGGCCCCATTCGGGACAGTTAGGGTACATACCAAATTCAGTATGATTAGGGTAATTAATGTAGGCAGGGACACCGCATTTCCATAACTAAATTCCATACACATTCTGAGAAAATGCTGCATATAGTTTGATCATGTGTAAGTAGTGTGATAATAAAAATTCACCTTTAGGTAATAGAACATAGCATACTGTTTTTCTTTCTATACTAGGCATTGTAATGGTAACCAGAGACCAATTTGCTGTCACTTGTGCAGCTCCGGATCCCTTTATATTTCACAATTTATTGATCCGAGATGCATCAGGTTTCTCATGGCAGAAGAGTAAAGCAAATCCTCCATGGATTTTGCTACTGGCATCTCGCTCCTAATGCAATTACCCACAAGTTGACAGCATAAAGCAAGCTCAAGCTTGTCAAGGGAGTTAGGAACTGCATTTTGCTCAAAGGAGTATAGTTTGTTCGAAAAATAGGCGAACCAAGGATATGATCAAATGGCTGGCACAATCATCTATTTCATCTCATGACTCCTATGAGTCTGGACGCAGCAGTAATTCAAAGGGAGTGGTTTGGGAGTATGCCAGGCAACAGAGGAAATGTAAAATCACCAGAGCTACTAAATTAATATAACAAATGTGCCATTTTATGTGTATCTGGCCTGAGACATTTGTCAGCCAGGTAGGGAACTCTATACTCACCAGTGCATGCTCTTTACATGCAGGTCCGAACCTGAGAAAACTCGAAGCAGCATTTTATATAACAAGATCTGTTATTGATTCATTTAATGGAGATGGGGAGGCTGGAGTCGGGCCCGGATTACATTTGAATTATGCTGGTGCAATTTGCATAATTTTGGAAATTTTCCACTAGGTGCTTATTACATGAAATTCTCATGAGTGTCGGATCACGAACAACTAGAACGCGAGAGGCTACTGTTCACCACACCTGTGTTTTTCATGCCAAAATGGATGCAAGAGCACCCTGGAATATAGTGCTAAAATCCAGATTTTATTTCATGTAACTTGCAATTTTGCATACATTTTACCAAACTCTGCGTAATTAAGCGAGAACGAATTATGCAAATTTCACACACCCCTAGGTCAGAGGTCTTCAATCTGTGGGGTGCGACCCCCAGGGGGGCCCTGGAGTCATGGAAAGGGGGTCACACATTTCCAGGCCTCACTTCTGCCTGGAATCCAAAATGTGCTTTTCCTTTTGGAAAAAGAGACCCGTCCGGGTGCTTCATTCTGATCGGTAAAAAGCTTCTGCTGAAGTTAATTTCTGAAGTTGATTGAGTCTCCTGTGCTGTGAAAAAAAAGAGGCCGGGCAGACAGGTAAACAATCCCTCACACCAGGGTGCCTGCTGGGCTGAATGAAATGCAAATGCAGCTATGAGTTAATCTGGAAATGTAAAGGGTGCTTGGGAGCGGTAATCACTCCAAGCATTGTGATTGCAAAGATTTGGGGGTTTTTCAGTGGTAGTAGGAAGAGTTAAAACCTGGGCTGTGAAGTTGTGCTTTTAATTGTAACTGTATTTACACAGCATTTAGTACCCCTGACGAGGGTTGAAGGGACAGTTATGCAAAAAACAAATTGCATTACTTATGTACTGGTATTACTAAAATCTACATTTTGGAAGCTCCATTTTATCCTAAAATATTATTTTTAAAAATGACTTACGCATTCAAAGTGCTTTCTGTCAAAGGCTGTGACCTCCTAGCAAAGAAATTACACAAATCACTATTCTCCACTGCACCAACCAAATGGAAATCTGTGGCTCTCTGGTTACAGACACAGACCCCTGCAGTGCATTAACAGAGGTTTCATAATGCACTACAGTGCATTTCCCACTGAGTAACATCTTTTTCAAATGTATTTTCCAGTTAAGCTACCCATTATTTTATATGTAGCTGCCTAACTGTGAAAGGTCTAAAAAACAAACAAAATATTTTGGGGCTTATTTATGAGTCACTTGTGCCACTGGAGCGTCACTTTTTTTGAAGCTCCAGCAGCGCAAGCATCTCAATCATATCTATGTGGTGACCCAAAGTCACCCGCATGGCTTTGCATGGCCTCATAGATATGGAGGAAGATGAAGCAGTGCAAGTCGCTGCGTTGTCTTACGCTGTGTCAAGAAGGCGTTCCATGGGTATTGCGGTTGGTGTTCCCACATAACTCCCATGGATATTGACGCTGCCCCAGATTTACAAAACCATGTAAACCTGGGGCAGCGCCAAATCCTTACGCCTCCACACAACAGGCATAACAGGGAGAAATGTTTTCATCTCTCATTGTTTTTTCCTCTTTCCATGTGTGCTGCATTCTGCAGCACACAGAGAAAGAGGAAAACCCCTCACTGGATTGTTTTTGTGCACCAAGGTACCCCTTCCTGCACAAAAACAATCCTGCCTATGTTAGTGCAAGGCAGGAATTTGTGCCCCAACACAGGGGGGGGAAGGACAGGAATGTACCATATTCCATAAATAAGGTGCATTCCTCCCCTTTCACATTGGCGTAGGGCAGTGCTACAAGAAGACTTGTGGCTTTGCTCTGCACCAATGCCTCATAAATGAGGCTCTTTGTTTTAGCCACACCTTTGACCACACCCCCACGATCACTGAGCTTTAGTTTGACAAACACGGTTTAATATTTTCCCACTGTAAAAATGATTTGTTGTGGGAATTGGGGGCGTTTATGGTTGTCGATAGTTGTCAATGATGGGCAGGGCCAAGATCTAGAACTTTTTGTCAGGAATGGGTCCCTATGCCCAAAAGATTTTGACAGGGGGGGTCTCAGCATCAAAAAGTTTGAAGACCTCTGCCCTAGGTAGTCAGCAATTCCATGCAAAAATGAAACTTCACCTTTCTTGAACAAAGGAACAGTTCTGCTATGTACAGACTAAATTAACACTTTATGAAAACAATATAAGAAGATGTCCAAAATAATATAAGAAGATTTCCTGTTATAAAAGTCAGTTCAGAAAATGTCTCAGGGAATTCACTTTCATACTATTTGAGGGGAAAGTTGACGAGTCGCAGAATACACCCCTGCTGGTTGAATTTAATCCAATAACAACTTATCATTTTATTAGCAAGTCAGAGAATGGCATCAGCTGCTATCAGAAGAAGAGCAGCTGAGGTCCTAGATGTACTACTATGATGGAGACGCAAAGGTTAGAGCTTCCCACAATATCTATGGCTAGAGGATTCGTGCTTGAGCAGGAAGAAAGGACAATCGCAGCAACAAATCAAAAGGGCCTTTGGTCTCTTAAACTTGACAGTAAGTGGGTCAGGCTGGTCCATGCTCCTTTTTTGGCTTGCGTTGATGCTATTTTTTCTACACAGCTATGCACTAGTGGCAAGTAAGCCTGCTGGGAACATAGTGGTGTGGTTCACACCTACTAACGGTTGGTCTTAGGTGCTTGAGACAAAGGACTACAGGAAAGTCACCTGCATACGCTTCTATGTTCAGCATTACAAGCCCAAAGGTTGATGCTGGTGACCACATATCTGTAATTAAAAGTTGAATGTGGAAGCTGCAGCTTGAGCACCTAGAGCGTAGTCAACTGCGGCCCTCAGAGACGGGTGGGGAGATGGAACAGTCTCAGGAATGAGGGGCAGACTCCTCAACCGTTTGTACCGCCAGCAAAGAGTGCACAGTTTTTCTTGCTGGCACAATGCAGGAGGCACTTAGTGGTGTTGGGAGTCCTGTCATAAGGAGGTATTTTCAACAGCACACTTGCTGGCCCTTATGTTTTTAGTAAAAATAGCGGCCTTGTTGCACCAGGATAGTCTGATACATGAGGCAACAATGTCTAAGGATGCATTTGGCCCAGCACAGATCAACTTACCAAACCATCAAAACCCGTGAAGGATCCAAGGCGTGGGTAGTGGCAATCCCCATGGTGGGATAGGTTTGTCTCCATATGGGATGTGCCTTGCTCTGGGTGGATTCAGCCGTGCTGTGTGCACTAGACCGATATGGTCCTGTCTCTGCCCTGAGCTGCTGCCGCCAGTAGGACTGAATATGCCCACGTGGGTCTAGTTCAGTTGTGGGGCGAGATAATTTTCTGGATGCACTAAAAAATGGACTTCCAAGTAATATCAGCAAGCTGAGGAGACGGCTGATTCATTTTGGGCACACTTTGTGGTGTTGTAGAGCAACAAGGGGGGGGGTTGCCTCTCTGCATCAATGTCCACTGTTGAAAGGTTCGGAAGCTTGGGATAGGAAGCTCGGGTTAACTAGTGACCTCATCGTCCAGTGGCGGAAATTAGGAGGAAAATCGAACATTACAACCTGAAGACACCTTCTGTGTTTAGATGTCTGCTTCCAATAATAGATGTTGGGGTGGGTACAGGGTTGGCTGGAAAGGGGAGTGTCTAGCTGGCAGTGGAGACCTTCTAGCACTACCTGGGGTGCCTCATGAATGGACAGTTTCATTGGGGAGGGTCTGGTGTCAGTGGGGATGGTGCCTCAAAATTCCCTGGCTGCATTCACTAGTAAATCAGTTATTTTGATATGTTGCACAATGGCATGAGCTCAGACACCGCCTCTGGATGCAGTGCATTCCCTTGGGTGGGCACTGGTCCACTGTGCAGGACAAAAGACATCTAATAGTGCTTTAACTCTGCAAACACTGGTGTTGCTAGGTATTCGCTAATATTGGCTGAGACCTTTTTTCTTTGAATAACTCATACAATGACACAATAAGACACAATAAGGCAACCACACATCATTTACACTCCATTGCACCACACATATTACATCTTGCAGCAAACAAGTCCAAGACAAACACTCTAAACTCTACTTCATCTCTTCTTACACACAACATACACTCTACTCACAAACACATCACCACCCCTTTTACCTTACAACTTCCACTCTCAAATAATACTATACAAACAAATCCATCTCATAAAACAAATACGTCAGCCTCTCCTTCCACTACTCCTCAAATACATAACATATCACGCACACCAGCAAAACAAAATCTCTCAAGCATAACACCTCATAATACCTATTTATCTTTATTTATTTATTTAAGGTTTTATATAGCGCCGACTTGACAGGGTATCAGAGCGCTTTACAGGGAAAACAGGTTGTATACAGGTTTGACACAGGCAAAGAAAAACACGAATAGGGATAGAGGGAAGTGAATACATTTGGAAATAACCAGGGTATATACATTAATCAGAGGGGCGACAAGTCAGCAAAATGCAGGAAAACCAGCAATTGCATATTTGGGGTGACACGTCAGCGATATGCAGAGAGAGTCCACAATTACATATGAAAGAATAATGAATCAGTACAGAGAATAGGAGCAACTAAGCAGACCAGAGAATTTGCAGAATAACCAGAGAACTACTGCAGAGCAGAGTGCACAGCAAAAGAAAATTAAGGGAGGAATTTGCTCATTAGGAATGTTTTAGCTTCCTTCTTAAAGGTTGACAGAGAAGGGATTCTTCTGATGAAGGACGGCAGCAAGTTCCATATTCTAGGTACAGCCCCAGAGAAGGCACGATAATAGGTTTTATCCTTACGGAAGCGGGGTGGCTGGAGCACATGGTCTCTTGTGGACCGGGAGTTTCTGATTCCCCCATATACTAAGAGTTTCTTGGTGAGATATGCAGGGGAATTCGTGTATAGTGCTTTGTGCGTGATACAAGCCAGTTTGAGCTGGACTCTGGCTTCAAAGGGGAGCCAGTTCAGTGCCTTCAGATGCAGAGAGATGTGGTCAAGCCTAAGAGTCTTGCTGCAGCATTGAGGCAGGCTTTTAGGGGGGCAGTGGAGATCTTGGGTAGGCCTGATAGGGCTGAGCAGCCGTATTCAATCCTGGAGATAACTAATGCCTGGACTGCACTTTTTAGGTCTGCAGCTTCAAGGAAGGGTTTGAGCTTTCTCAAATAGCTCTGTGGAACCTGCCAGTTTTGCCCATCGAGTTGATGTGGTCACGCATATTCAGGTTGCTGTCCAGGGCTATGCCAAGAGATTTGGCAGATTCCACTATGGTCGGTGTGCAGTTAAGTGCTGTGATCGAGTTGGTCCATTTCAGGATGTCAGTAGTGTTTTAAAACTCTGTTTTTTGTGTATTCAGTTTGAGCTGGTTGCTGGCGAGCCATTGAACAGTCAACTTCAGAGCCTCATTCAAACAGTTAATCTCCTCTAGAGATGAGATTTTGATGTAGATCTGGGTATCGTCGGCGAACATGTGGAAGGAAATGTTGGCAGTGAGGAGTATTTCAGCTAGCTGTTCGAGATAGAGATTGAAGAGTGTAGAGGACAGAGTTGAGCGTTGAGGGACACCGATTGTTATCAGGGAGAGAGCAGATAGGTTGCTGTTAACAAAGAATCTCTGGGAGCGGTTCCAGAGGAAGGAACCAAAATATTTGATGACGGTACCTCCTACTCCCATCCTGTGTTCAAGGCGTTCAAGTAGTTTCTCATAGTTAACTGCGTCAAATGCCGAGGATAAATCCAAGGGCTTGAAGAGCATTGTCTATAATGTGAAGAATAGTTGTTTCGGTGCCCGGGTCTGAAACCGGATTGGAATTTGTCTAATAGATTGAAATTAGCGATGTGTTGGCTCAGTTGAACTTGCACACATTTCTCCAGCACTTTAGCAAGAAGAGGAATATTGGATATTGGTCTGAAGCTGTCTGGAATAGCAGGATTCAGAGTTGTTTTTTTTCGGATGGGGATGACTTTCCCGGTTTTTAGGGAGTCAGGTATGGAGCCTTGAAGAAGGGAGGCGTTGATGGTTCTAGTCCAAAGGGGAATGATGAATGGGGAGGTCGCTGCCAAGCAGTTGGAGGGGAGTGGGTTCTTAAAGTGGCTATTCGGTTTCAAGGGGGAAAGAATTTTCGAGATGGAGAGGTCGTAATATGCTTTGAAGGTGGACCAGTGAGCTTGGTTTTTGGGTGTTGCCTGGGTGGATGAGGAGAGAGATGGGTCCCGGCAGGAGGAGGTGGGAAGTTAGAGGCAGCATTAAGTTTGTTTCCTAGGGAGTTAATTTTGGCTGTAAAGAAGGAGGAGAACTCCTCACAGGTTATTAGGGATTTGGTAGTTTCTTTGGAGGTTTTGGCTAGTTTGTTTGATTGGAGTTTGACCATTTCAAAGAGCTTGCGGGGTCTGTTTTTAGCGTTTTCCAGTTTGCATCTGAAGAACTCTTTTTTGGATTTGAGGATGTTTCTGTTATATGTATTTCTGGTCTGATGGAGAAGTTTTAGTAGGGAGGCTGAGGGGTGCAGTCTCCAGTTTCTTTCTGTGAACTTTCGGAGAGCTCACCTTTCGTTATTGAGGGGTCAGTTGAACCAGGGGTTTCTATCTTTGATTTGGGATCTTTTTAGCTTTAACTTACCATCACAAACTACAAACCTACACCCACCTTTCAAATTACACAAACGAACAAACTCCAATACCAAGCTTTTGCTCTTCCACCATACCCAACACATATACAGCATCACAGCAACTGTCTTTCAGCCGCCTCTCATCCATTGGACAATTTAGAACCTTACTACATGACCCACAAGCTGCACCACCACCCCTAACACATACACTTCTGCCCTAAACAGAGGCACACAAAATAAGCAATGTGCCACATCTCACAACTTTGCTTCTCCATGTCTACTGCACAACAGGGTTACACTACAAAAACACAGCACACCAACTCACTCTCAAACACCATCCTCACCACCTACACACGCAGGCCCATCAAAATGACTTCTTAGCCTGCTGGACAAAGAACATGATACAGAAAAGCTACACGACTTCTATCCTCATATACCTAATACCAACGCTAAGGACACACCAGCTGCAAGCCCACAAAATACTGCTCACTCCTCTACAAAACAAAGTCACACTATCGCCAAAGCACATTCTCTAAACTGTCTACTAATAAATGCTTGATCGCTCTCTAAGAACAAACATCCACATCCACATCCTTCTCACTGACGCAAAACCAGACATACTATTCATAACAGAATCATGGTTGGGAGATGATATGGCGCCAGTCCTGCATGAAGTCATTCCTCTAGGCTATCAAACGATCACCCAAAATCATACAGGCAAAAAGGAGGTGGCATAGCTGTTGTGTTCAGGCAAGCATTACATATCACACTAAAGTTGACAACGTCTCCATAAAAGATTGTGAGGCCCTTTTCATCAGATGCAATCCTATTCAGTCTTCCTCCTGTACCTTCCTGTTCCTTTACAGACCTCCACCTAGCAAGGCAACATTCCTAGTCGTACTTCCAGACACTGTTTCAAACCTGATAACACTACAATCCAACCTATGCATTCTGGGTGACCTCAACATTTGATTTGACAAACCAAATATGCCCCATCCGAAAACAATCTTCGCTGACCTAGAAGCACTGAACCTGCATCAGATGGTCCATAAACCCACACACATCGCTGGACACATCCTAGATGTCGATTTTGTTAATACAGCACTAGTTGCCTTTCAAATGGTGACTCCAGTCACTTGGTCAGACCACCATTTGCTTGCCTTCCAACATAAAAACACTAATTGACGCACCTAAAACCACCTAATGTGCATCTGCCTATCGGCTGTGGATATAACTCAATTTGGAGCACTTAGAAAAACAACGAACATCCAGTAGAGACCTAGAAACAATCAATTCTGTTAAAAAACTATGAGTGGCTACAGGAAACTTTTGATATCCTGATACTACTAAAAACAACACAACTGAACAACAGAAAACAAGCACCTTTGAGAAATAAAGAGATAAAAGATAAAACAACTAATTAGAAAGCTGCAACGTGCATGGCTCAAAACAAATGCCAACCAAGATAAACTTCGCCTACAGAAAATTAACAGATTGTACAAGTCAGCTATCAAAAAAGGAAAGAAAAAATACTATTCAGACAGAATACAAAATGCTAAATTTGCAAATACAGAAATCTATAAAATTCTCAATGAATTTTACAAACCAAATTGCCTAGAAGGAGCTCATCCCGTTAATCAAGAGTTCATAGACAAAGTGGCAAATCATTACAAGGACAAAGCAGACACGTTGGACTCAGTTAAAACAGGGACAAAGCATCAGCACTAACCCTATCACAAAGCTACAATCCAAGAATACTCTTACCCAGCCTCTCCAATCTTTCCAACACACCTCACACAATAAATTTATGGGCCTGGTCAAAGCAAGCAGGCATGCCGGCAGCCCTTCTAACCCTTGTCCACCGCAAACCTTCGAGGCGATTCTTCTAACAAACTCTGCGGCCACTCCAGTAAGGAGAATCATCAACAACTCTTTCAATACTGGAATATTCCTAGAACTCAAAAAGTCATACATACGCCCATTACTGCAGAAAATAAACTTGGACCCGCTGAACCCTGCTAATTACAGACCTATTTCAAATGGACCTTTCCTCGGCAAACTGATAGAAAGAGCAGCTTTCGCCCAGATGTCACAATTCATTGAAGAGAATGCCACACTTTCAGACTTCTAAATGGCATTCCATCCAGACAAAGGCCCAGAATCTGCCTTCTTTGATATCTAGAATGACCTGAAGAACACAGTTGACTTCAATGGGGATGCTGCGCTACTTCTCTTGGACCTCTCGACTGCCTTTGACACGGTTGACCATGACACTCTGCTTCAAAGACTCAAAGAAGCCGGCATAGAGGAGAAAGCAGTATAAAGGATCGCATCCTACCTTCGCAACAGAACTAATGTCATCCATACACCTCCTTTCTCGTCCAAACTGTACTTCACAAAAGCAGAGGTCCCTCAAGGCTCTATCTCGGCCATGCTTTTCCACATCTACATGAAGTCATTACCATCACTGATCAATCAGTTTCACCTTACGTACTATAGCTATGCATATGGCACACAAATTATCCTTCAACTGCAATGCCCCAAAGACATTGGAATCTCGCCACTTTTCATTTGTCTAAGAGCCATGGAACAATGGATGATGTGGAACCATCTCACATTGAATGCTGCCAAAACAGAAATATTCATGTGTGGCGATTGGAAACATTATGATCCGCTTGCCGCTTGGCCTGATGATCTGGGAACAATGCCTAGAGTATCGAAGGAGGTAAGAAACCTCGGAATGACCATGGACTACAACCTATCGATGAATGCCCATTGAACAAACTAGCAAGATCAGCTTTGTTACTATAAAAAATCTGTGACAAATATTCCACCATTTGGGATTTCCACACATGGTCCAGGCTACTAGCTCTCTTGTTTTTTCCAAACTCGATTACGCCAATAGCCTCTACCACGGATCACCTTTAATGACCATAAAAAGACTACAACGGATTCAGAACTCGGCTGCCAGACAACTGTTGTGTAGTTCCTACGAATCTATATAGGATCTGCCAGTTTAGACAACATAAACTAAGTGTTTGGTGTAAAGACTGATTCCAGACACCCCCAAAGGATATGTTAGTCTGTAGACCAGCTAGATCACAGTGCCACTACAAGCCCCACAACCTTACCAAGGAGCGAGTAGTTTCTGGCAACTATCGAACATGACAACCCTCAGGGATCGTGGAAACAGTACAGTACTTTTCCCTCAGTCACTCAAGCTCACTTGCTCTCAGGTTGATATACAGAACAAACGATGGGGACGTTGTCAATAAGCATTTATTGAACCAACGTAATTCTAGCATATTATACGTGTGCTACAACAACCATTAGACAGAAACAGAGGTATACGGTTATAAGCACCAACAGATTAAAAAAAAGGTAGAATTCTCCCATAGTGCTAAAACAGTGAATTTATGCATATATATATATATATATATATATATATATATATATATATATATTTATATATATATAACAGTAATAATACGTACCCCTACGATGTAAGCCTAACTAGATGTACCTGAGTGTACCTAGCATGTATGTAGGTGTAGAGCCAAGAAACCCCCTAAGAAAGAGCCAACTATTACCTGATGTGAGAGAACAAAGGACCCCGTTTTGGTCTTGAGTTGGACACCCAGCGAGGGATGTCAGACCATTGCGTGCTGGAGTGTCTGTGTACAGGGACATCAACGTCTCTTGTCAGCATGGAAGCTTCTTCTCCTCTGATTTGCCCAGCGAAGATGTGGTACCTATATACCCAAAAGGTACCCTCAGGGGTTCTACCTTGGTGTGTCATGGTACTGTGGGCATGTCGACCAAGGATGATGATAGTGGTGACCCTTACACAGAGTTATTATGCAGAAGATGGTAATCTTGCTGTGATACTGAGAATCTGCATGCAAAATAAATTAGGCTAGTTTTCAGAGAAAACCACACGACATTTATGCGGCACCTAACTAGGTAAAATGTCAGCGCCAGAACCGTTATGTGGAACACTGGTATGACAAATGTAGGTAAAATGTCGTACAACTGCCTAGGCCTATATCAGGGTACATTGGGGTTCATAACACTACTCTTACATATAAAACCGCAAGAACATATCTACCCTGCCTTAAAAGCCCTACATTAGTTACCAGTTGCCAGAAGATCCACGTTCAAGCTGCTTTGTATCACCCACAAAGCAATACATGAAACGGGACCACTCTTCATCAGGAATAAAATTACCAAACACATTCAAGAAAGGAACCTCCGTTCTAGAGTAGCCCCTCGCCTCAAAAAACCAAGATACATGAAAAAAACAATGGGTTGCTTATCATCTCTGTTTTTTAACAAGTATATGAGTGACTGCATAAATAAGAATCTTTTTAGCATAACTATTTATCTACAAATGCATCACTATTGAGCTACAAAAATATATCTACATAAATAAAATCAATTTAAAGTACAACACTTCAAAGCCAGAGTTTATTTCATGCATCTTTAATCTACATAACCAACATTTCCTTATGCATCTATATACCTTCCATGTTTTTATGGATCTATATCTGTATTACTTTTGGATCTATATATTTATTAATTTTCTTCTAATTCAGCATATTCAATGCACAACCCTATTTTTCACCCTATACCGTTCTCAATATCTCCTCTAGCTCAACTCTGACTCATCTCAAACCCCTTTCTACTACTCTTTCCAAAACACTACCCTATTTCTCACCTTATACCACTATCCATATATCCATTACCTCCACTCTCACATCCATCCCAAACCCCATACCACTACTATGATCCCCAAAATAACCCTTTTGAGTCTCTTCCCTACTCCACCCCTTCTTGCATCATTTCTTACCTCTTTTTACTATTCCGATCCCCCAAAATAAGCCTTTCTAAACCCTCCCTTTGACTCTTCCCCCTCCACCTCCCTTTTACTCATCGCAAGCCTCCTCCTACTGCTATGAGGTACAAAACAAACACACAAAATGTAAATCCTTCCCTTCTATCCCTCCACTATCCTTTCGATTTCAAATAACTGACTCACATATCCACCACTCAAATTACTTTCATATTTTCACTATTCTTTTTCACCACTAATCCTTTATAGGTTCCGGTGTAGCATGCTACTCGCCGAAAAAGCGCTTTGATGCCTAGTCAGAGGTAGTAAGCGCTATGCAAATGACATTTCAATACAATACAATATGTTGCTTAAAGCACTGCAAACAACAATACAGGTTTCTGTTGGGTGCCTGAGCCTGCCCTGAGGGGGTGTAAAGTTTATGACGAAGTAACCCTTTCTAAGAATTCTAAATCAGGCCCTAATCTTTGAATTCAATTTATTAACTCTTTAAAATCCATTCGGTAGTACTTGTATCCGTCCTGCTCAGTTTCGGTTCCCATGTGGGAATGTTTTAAACAAAACACAAACGACGAAAAGTTCGCCTCCTCTGCCACCCTCTGGCCATAGTAAAAATGACAGCACTTGCAGCAAAAATATGTTTCGCATTATGTCCAAAACTTGACTTGCCAGCTTCAAGTAATAAAATCGGCTTAAGAGGGAGGAGGAAATAAAGTTTTGCTACTCAGTCTGGAAAGGGATGAGGCGAAGAGGAGACAAAACATAAGCTCAGACACGTTAGGACCTCCATCTCACATTGCAGGACAATTAAAGTAGGCTGCCTGGCTGAAAACAGATTCCGTGCAGGGTAGTCCGTTTTGAAAAGAATGGCACATAAAATATACACCTCATATAAAGTGTCTCTATATTATCTTGATGTATTGAACTATCCATATGCACGACTTGCGTTTCTAAGTACCGTAAATAACAGATATTACTGTCGACCATATTTACCGGTACTCAAATTACCGACCGGTTGGAACGGTGAGTCTGTCTTTCCAGTATTCAGGCGTGTGGCTTTAGATCACTGCAGATGCCAGCGGCGAGTGTGAAATCACTGAGAGACAGTGCAGGAATACATAGAAGAGCTGCAGAATTTACCTTCGAAGTGCTCTACTGCTATGTACGTTAATCTGCTCTGCTGACAAGAAAAACCATACAGAGATCTCAGCATTGTAAAAAGCAAGAAACTAAGGCCCACTAGCCTTCCAAGCATCTGGAAGTTAAGTTTTTGAGCAAAAGTTGGTGCAAGTAATACAAACGAGACCTTCATCTAGGTCTTCACTATCCGACCCCATAATGTTGTCATTTGGTGACATTCGAATGCATAAAACACTTTGGTGTTTAGCTTTTGTATGGACTGCTCACTAGGCAGACTGTTGCTTTGCACTACCCATAACATAGCTACACCTCTGTTCCTTTCCAACCATCCACTGCGCTTGTGACATTGTGCACACGAATACATCACAGTTGGAGCAGGATTTGTAAAGGAGTGCTGCACAGCTGTACTGGTAAAGTGATTGTTGCACATCTCCAATAGGTTCGTTTTATTTTTATGACCTCAGCACTCACGGTGGGGCAGATAATCTTTCCGATCCCTAGTCTATGTCCTGAAGAGGTTTGCGATCATGTGCTCCAGTGCTCAAGGTCACACAAAGACTGTCCCTATCCTCCCGCATACGCATTCAACGTTCTGTGCAGTTTCTAGCAATCGCGCCTGCTAACTTGCCACCAGGCGCTGATACAGAGCAGAGGTTATGATGGTCTGAGTTCCAGCGCCCTGCCACCCCCATTTCATGTGCACGCATCCCTTGAAAATGTGTTTTTTTTCTGTTTTCACCAATAAATCTCTTATTTTTCAATGGAGTCCCCATCTTTCTGGTAGTTTCTGCTGGACTGACAACAAATAGTGGGTCATCAGTGGTCCCTTATTCTATAAGAGAGGCTGATTCTTACTGAGAATTCCCAGGAGCCCAGGAATTGAGGTATCACACAATGGAACCCTTAACAGAGGTAGGCTTTGAGAGGACATTTTGTTATGGTTTATTTGTTTACCTTTTTAAGTGTGGTGGACCTAAAGCCACTACAGCAAACGCTGGATGGAATAACATCTTGGATGACAACTTCTCCGACATCTGTGCCTTGTTGCCTCTCAGGAAATCTATACAATCAGGTTTGATTCCACACGACCAAGAGCCCCAATGTTACGGATTACAAATCTGGTAGCATGCCTTCTCCCTGGAGTTCTACTTTTTAGCTGCAGGCGAGAATCCGTTCTTTGGAAGACACATCCCATCCTTTTGCTGCTGAAGAGGGAACTTCCAGACATTTCTTGTCTGAGATTTGAAACCAATTTTTCTTTTTAACACTGCCTTTGTGATTGTATTCCTGAGCACTTCCAGAACTGTAATAGGGTTCAGAGAACACACAATTATTGCATTTGCAGTGATCTTATGTTTTTTGAAGGTCTGCGCTCTGAACTAGTCCAATGTTAATAACCAGGAGCCAAAGAGGCGATTAACCACCTCATTTAGAATGAAAGTTCTGTAATCTAGAAAAAAAGTTTTAAATGTACACTCTTAACCCTCCACCTTTAAAACATGGAGTTTCCTGTTGAACAATAGAGCCTTAGATTGAAACCCTAATGTCTTGAATTACCTGGGTTTAGGTATGTTGCTTGAAAAGATCCAGTCCTGTGTTTTTTTGTTATACTAAGCTGACCTTTTCATTTCTTGAACTGTGGTCAGGAGATCCTGCGTTCACGCTGTTTAAGGCCTGTCGTGCAGCTCCTCATTTGAGTACCACCCGAGTGAAAGAAATGCATGTAACCACCGTGGTTATTTATAAGACTGATCAATGCCATGCACTGAAATCAATCTTCTGTTAAATATAGTATCCTTTTTTTAATGTACCATATATGATAGTTTGTTATTTTAGTGCAATTGCATTTGACATTTTTAAATTTGATTTATTTTAATAATGCTTGCGTGAAGGGCGACCATGTTATTACACTGTGGACCGAAAAGCAATTTAATAAAATTCAATTCAAATTCTGTTAAGTAAAATAAGTTAATACCTGCCCAAAAGAAAGCGGTCACTAAAAGTGCCCATATGGAACATACTGTGGTGTCGAAAAAGATAAACAAGGTGGCTAGAGGCAATATCTTAATGCTCCCGATAGGGTTCCTAGATGCTACATTTATTATAAAGAACACTGGACAGATGTTGATATAGTACTACATAGATATTAGGAAATATAGATTCACACAATAAAATATTTTATGTGGGCACTTTAGCAATAGCAAAGCAGACAAGCCACATGCCACAAAATGGTAGTAGCACAGAACGCAAGAAAAAAACCAATATTAAGTATAATGTAATATTTGGCAGGAATGACAATCTTGCCACACCCAACCATTGGCTGAAACAGAGAATGAGTATGCTGAGCAGTGAAAGTTGTTGTGGGTGAGCTTAGGTCAACCTAGCAGGGCGACAACCACACAGAAATCTCAAGATTGGTATCAGAACATTTTGTTAAATGTAGCTTCACAAAATAATTGTGACTTTTTTGTTGATGATGATTTTTTTACGTGGTTAAAAGCAAGGCTACCAAGATGTTCCAATGTGGATGCTGTGTGGGGTAGTCGTGTCTTACCCAACTACTGCCTATGTCTGCAAATGGAAAATATAATTTGGAGAGTCACATCTTAAAATACTCACCGGTGCAGGTCGCTGGCCTCCCACTCCAGGCTTTGTTGTCCCTGCAGGTAACAACCCTGTCCCCTTTCAGCTGGTACCCCGGGGAACAGTAGTATTCGCAGCGGGAGCCAAAATATGACCCATCGGAACATTTGAATCCCCCGTTCTGTGGCATGGTAAGTGAATGGCAGCGGATCTCTAAAAATGGAATCACATATATGAATTAGTGTTAGTCTCAGAAAATCCTGGGGGATGAGGAAGAGTCACAGTGGGTATTCGGATGCTATGTCACACTTTAATATTTCACTCCTTAGACAAAGAAGGCTATGGTTAGCAGGAGGTTTTTGAGAGGATGTGATACCCCTCTTTCACACTTGACATGAGTTTCCACAGGTCTTATTGTGTTTAGTTTGTATACGAGGCCATTTTGCTTTCTCTTAAAAATTCTCAATAGCGTCCCCTAAAAAAAGACAATGGTAAAGGGTGAGTTCAATTTAGCTAGTACTTTGACTGTGGTTAGTAAATAAAACCTAAACAGACAGGGAATTGAACATGGAATGGAATTCACTCGCATGGGTTTATTCATCAGTTAGAGTGACTCTTTGGCAGTGCGCAGCCGGGGTTGGGTGCACAACCCCCACTGAGCACATGCGCTGGCCGTGCGGCGTAGGGGTTGGAAACAGGTGGGCAACCCGCTGCGTAGAACGATCGCTCTTGAGCAGTGGGTGTTGGGTGTGGGTCTGGCCTGCAGCAGGGTTTGTGACTAACCCAGCATGGGTTTGCCACCCTCGCTGCACATGGCCTCTGGCTGTGCGCAATAGGAGTTGATTGCAAACTGCAACAGGCACACAAGCACAGTAGCGCTTGGTGTTCAGCCATGCACGGCAGGGGTCGGTGCAGGGCCTGGACTGCAGTCACGACCTGTGATCCATTTGCTCTGGGGGGCAATTCCCCACTGGGCCACTTCTCTGTCTCTCAGCCTAATATGCAGTCTGCCTTTTCTGCATCCATTGTAAAATTCAAGAGTAACATGCAATTTTTCACAAATTGGTGGTTGAATCGATTTCCTTTTAACTTGTGAGTAATGTGCTTTTCTTGGCATTTTTTTCTATAAGGTACTCTAGTTTTCAACTTCTTTGACTACAAATCACGGGGTAAAATCCTTCGAGTGCGGCCTCTAAGGGGCACGGTACAGTTATTCCACAGGGTGAAACGTCTAGTAGGTTGAAAAAAAAAAGAAACAGAGGCCTTCTCTGGCCTATCACACATTTGTCAAACAATTCAAAATTTGACAGACAGATATATATATATTCCCTGAAAAAAACATAGATTTCAGGGGCGTTATAGTTAGTTGGACATTTCACTCGTACAAAACCCGTGAAATTCCCCCATTATAGTTAGTTCAGCTAACTATAACTCGCGCCCCCGTAATGCACGGCTGATGACGTCACATATTACATCACTCATGACATGGTCAGTGACATCACTGATGACATCTCAAATGACATTACTGATGACATCACTGATGACATCATCCAGTGACTGTGTGTTTCTGTAAAGTTTAAATATGTTTAATATATAGAGGGAAAGGCGTATTGAAGAATGAGTGGGTGTATAAGTGTCTGAGTGGATGATGTAGTAGGTTCGTGAGTGACTCTATAAGTGAGTGATTAAACGTATCTTACTGAATGCATGGGTTAGTGACTTAACTGTGTTAATGTCTGTATCAGTCTGTCTGTTGGTGTGTAAGCGGCTGCATCGGTTTGTGAATAACTACATGAGTGTATATATGAGCTATTGATTTGTTGTCTGAGTATGTGTATGGGTGCCTGAGTGTTTGTGTGGGTGGGGTGTGTGTGACTCTGTGCATAGATGTGTGAGTGGGTGATTCACTGGGTGCATGGTTTCAAGACTGCATCTGTGATGGACTGTATGGGTGGGTGAGTGTGTGTATGGGTGTGTTAGTGAGTGAATGTATATCTCAGGGCTACAAGTGTGAGTAACTACATATGTGAAAGGTAGTATATATGTGTGTTAAAAGTATTTAAATGGCTATAAGTGAGAGTGTGTGATTGTGAGAGTGGCTGTATGGATGAGTGTGTGCTTGTATCAGTGATTGTATAAGAGCGTTAGAATGTGCTAGTATTTGTATGAGTAAGTGAGCTGATGTGTGTATAACTGTATAGGTGAGTAAATGGGAGTGTGATTAATTATTTGCATGAGTGACTAGGTGTGTGAGTACCTCTATCAATGAGTGGCGGTGTGTGAGTGTCTATGTAGGTGTATGAGTGCATATGATAGTCCTGTACTGAGTGACCGTAAGTATGAGTGACTGTACGGGTGAGTGAGTGGATGTGTGTGTAGACCTAAGAATCAGTGAGCGGGTATGTAGTTATTGATGTTGGAGTGTCTATGGTTTTCAGAATGGCAGTCTGTAATTTAGAGTGGGTGTATCAAAAGTTATATTGGGGTGTGATAAGATGCATGAAATTATCACATAGATGATGTCATCAGTGATGTCATCTGTGATGTCATTTGAGATGTCATCAGTGATGTCACTGACCATGTCATGAGTGATGTAATATGTGTAGTCATCAGCAGTGCATTGCGGGGGCGCGAGTTATAGTTAGCTGAACTAACTATAACGGGGGAATTTCACTGGTTTTTTATGAGTGAAATGTCCAACTAACTATAACGCCCCTGAAACCTATGGTTTTTTTCAGTGAATTTCTAAGGTTTTTTAGATGCTAATTCCCAACTATGACATGCCTGAAACCTATGTTTTTTTCAGTGAATTTCAAAGGTTTTTTAAATGCTAATTTCTAATTAGAACGTGCCTGAAGCCTATGGTTTTTTTCAGTGAATTTCTAAGGTTTTTTAAATGTTAGTTTCTAACAATGCCTACAGAAGTATGACATGTGAAGAAAGAAGAAAAAACGCACAGAAAGAAGCAAAAGAAATGTAGAAAGAAACAACAGAAGTCCACAAAGATGAAGAAAAATGCAGCAAGAAGCAAGACATGTGCAGAAAGAACCAACAGAGGAACAGAAAGAGTTCTTGTTGCAAAATCCTCCTATGCCCGCAACTTTTTCAGACGGGTACTGGTGGTAACTGACTCTGACTAACCAGGCCTAGAGCCAGTGCTATGCTATAAGACACTTAGAATACAGTGAAAAAACACCTACATACACTAGGGAACACTATGCGTTGGGGTACCCCTGTGATTAGCTTGACCTCCTCTGTAAGTCCCTAGTACATAATAGGGCAGGGAGATTAAAACTACCTCTTAAAATGCGCCACGGGGCGTATTTGCACAGTGGTGAAGGGAGGGGGGGCGTGAGGTGACATGTGTGCAAACACACCCTGTGGCTGTTTTAAGTTGGGAGATTAAGTCCCCTTGAATCCTGAGGGTCCAACTAGCCCACTAAGTACCTCCAGTAAGCGCCACAGAGCTGCGTTGCACAGAAGTGTAAAAAGGGGCATGGCCTGGACCACCTCTCTGCAATGCAGGCCTGTGGCGCTTACTGGAGGTACCTGGTGGGCTAGTTGTCCCCGAGGTACCCTCAGGATTAAAGGGGACTTAATTCAGCAACTTAAAATGCGCCACAGTGCGTGTTTGCACACGTCACCTCTGGCCCCGCCCCTCCCTTTCCCACTGTGCAAAGGCGCCCTGTGGCACGTTTTAAGTTGGGGGATTAAGTCCCCTTGAATCCTGAGAGTCCCTGGGTCCAACTAGCCCACCATGTACCTCCAGTAATTACCACAAACCTTCGTTGCAGAGAGGTGGTCCAGGCCATGCCCCATTTTACACCTCTCTGCAAAGCAACTCTGTGGCACTTACTGGACGTACCTGGTGGGTTAGTTGGCCCCCAGGGACCCTCAGGATTCAAGGGGACTTAATTCCCCAACTTAAAACGCGCCACATGGCGTGTTTGCACACTTGTGACATCAGGCCACGCACCCTCCCAGCACCACCGCACAAACGCACCCCCTGGTGCGTTGTAAATTGGGGGATTAAGTCCCCTTGAGTCCTGAGGATCCCTGGGGGCCAATTAGCCCACCACTTAGCTCCAGTAAGCGCCACAGAGCTACGTTGCAGAGTGGTGTAAAAAGGGGCATGGCCTGGGCCACCTCTCTGCAACGCAGCCCAATGGCGTTTACTGGAGGTGAGTGGTGGGCTACTTGGCCCACAGGGATCCTCAGGACTCAAGGGGACTTAATCCCCCAATTCACCACTGAACAAAAACGCATCCTGTGGCGCTTTTGAGTTGGGGGATAAAGTCCCCTTGAATCCTGACAGTCCCTGGGATCCAACTAGCTCACCAGGTACCTCCAGTAAGCGTCACAGAGCTGTGTTGCAGAGAGGTGTAAAAAATGGTGTGGCCTCTGAACACCTCTCTGCAACGCAGCTCCCTGGCGCATACTGGGAGGTACCTGGTAGGCTAGTTGGCCCCCAGGGACCCTCAGTATTCAAGGGGAATTAATTCCCTAACTTACAACTCACCAGGAGGCGCATTTGCACAGTGGTGAAGGAAGGGGGCGGGGCCTGAGGTAACATGTGTGCAAACATGCCCTGTGGTGCGTTTTAAGTTGGGTAATTAATGCCTCTTCAATCCTGAGGGTCCCTGGGGGCCAACTAGCCCACCAGGTACCTCCAGTATGCGCCAGGGAGCTGCGTTGCAGAGAGGTGTTCAGAGGCCACGCCCCTTTTTACACCTCTCTGCAACACAGCTCTATGGCGCTTACTGGAGGTAACTTGTGGGCTAGTTGGCCTCCAGGGACCCTCAGGATTGAAGAGGAATTAATTCCCCAACGTCAAACGCGCCACAGGGTGTGTTTGCACACATTTCAACTCAGGCCCCGCCCCCTCCCTTCACCACTCTGTAAACGCGCCTGTGGCGCGTTTTAAGCTGGGGGATTAAGTCCCCTTGAATCCTGAGGGTCCAACTAGCCCCCAGGTACCTCCAGTAAGCACCACAGAGCTGCGTTGCAGAGAGGTGCAAAAAGGGGCATGGCCTCTGAACACCTCTCTGCAACGCAGCTCCCTGGTGCATACTGGAGGTTCCTGGAGGGCTAGTTGGCCCCCGGGGACCCCCAGTAATCAAGGGGAATTGCTTCCCCATCTTACAACGCGACAGGGGGCGCGTTTGCAGAGTGCTACAGGGAGGGGGCAGGGCCTTCGGCGCGATGCCGGTCTTTTTTATTTATTTATTTTTTAAAGAAGGGGGGCTGTGTAGCCCCTTCCTTTTCTATTTTATGGACCCCATCCCCCAGGGCCTGACCCCCATTAAAAAATAGATATATAAATATTATGGGAAGGGGGCCGCGTGGGCCCCCCTCCCGTGGCCAATTCCGGCCCCGGGGACCCCCTCCCCGGGGCATGGCCAAATATATATTTTTTTTTATTATGGAGGGGGGCTGCGTGGCCCCCCTCCTTAGGCCTCTATTTGCCCCGGGGACCCCATCCCCCGGGGCCGGCCTTTATTTATTTATTATTATTTTTTCTTTGGGAGGGGGGCCGCGTGGCCCCCTTCCCAGGCCACTTCTGGCCCCGGGGACCCAATCCCTGGGGCCTGGCCATTGCTCACTTATAATACTGCAAATGATCTCTGTGACCCCTTACCATTTCTCATCTGTGAGGTCCTGTTTTAATCTAAAAGAAACTTTTTTATGGATGTTGCATTAAACATAAACACATTTCTCTGCAAACAATTAATGAAAGCCCCGGTGGGTGGCGGTCCTCGGGGCTTGGGAGGCCTTAGAGCCCCCCCACACATTTAAAACTTTGCCCCGGGGTCTGGCGGTCCCCTGGGCAGTGCAGGGGGGATTGGGGCCCCCCACACATTTTTTAACTGCCCCCAGTACCTGGCCGACCTGGGGGCTTATTTAAATGAAGCATGGGAGCCCCTGCTTCGTTTTTTAAAAATTTCCGGCCGAAATTCGTGCTGGGTGCGTGAATCTCGCCGATTTTGTTTTTTAAAAAAATGCTTTTTTTTGGCCCTGGGGGGCCTTGTTGGACCCCCTGAGCAGGCCTAGGGGGTCAGGGTGTTTCTACCTTGCCCCCTTTTCTCGTTTTTCGCGTTTCTTTTTCTGTTTTCTTGTGCCTGTTATACCGAGGCACAAGATGGCTGCCAACACTTCCTGGTTTGGAGTGTTGACAGTCAATTAGCATTAAGCTCGTGATCGGGAGGGTGCGCGGATCCTCCGTGCCTCTAGATATCACTATGTTTATTTCTTAATTTCTCAAAAACTACTGAACGGATTTACACCATTTTTAAAAAGGACGCTTTCTGAGCCAAACAGTACCTTTTTGCAAAATTTGGTGCAATTCCGTTCAGCAGTTCGTGCTGTAGCCGTGTCTAAAGTTTCCTATGGGAAATTGATTTTTTTACTCTATTTTTTTAATTTCTCATGAACTACTGAACGAATTTACACCATTTAAAACAAGCATTTGCAATGCAATAGGTCTCGCATTTACGTGAGTTTAAGTTATTGGCATTGTAAATAACAATGCCTTTTATTTTATTTTTTTAAACGGAAACAAAAATAAAAGGCATTGTCATTTGCAATGTCAATAGCTCAAACTCACGTAAATGCGAGACCTATTGCATTGCAAATGCTTGTTACTCCGAGTCTCAATTCAGGGGGTGCTGCCTAGTACACTGTACCTAGTCGGAGAAGATGCGGATCTCTGCCTTCGGGGTCCATGCATCCTTTTGAGGTATTAGTCCATTGTGTCAATGGCACCCACTTCTTCTCTGGAGTGGCTGTAATTCTTGTTTTAATGTTACATTCTGTTAGCAAAAAGGAGCCACCTGAAGTGGTATGTTGTCTCGCGCTGGTATTGACCCTTGATGATTCAGACGATGGCTCGGTTTCATCAAGCCATAGGGTTTGTTGTTATTCACAACGATGTGAAAAGAACATTGGGGCTGATTGAGAACTGCTCCTCGATTTCATCTGCTAACAACCAGCATACCAAATAACTGAGAAAGCAGTGTCTTGCTGGCCCATCATGGAGTAGCAGAGGAGATAGAGTTGACAGGGTGCTCGGTGTGTCTAGAACAGGCAAAGAAGAATTCCATGTAGGTTGAACATGGTTAAAAGCCCCACACACCCCTACCACAAAGGCAGCTCTGGTAGGCCTCACACATTTCAGTCACTGCACAAAATTTGCACCCAGTTTGGCAGTCTTAGACAAATACCAAGGGAAGCGTGAGAATTGAGGCTGAACTGTCCTGTTACCCCCATGAGCAGTCCAGTGATGAAACGAGAAATAATTAGGCCCCCTGGCTCCTTGAGACTCCTGTGTCCTACAGATATTCATAGGTCATGGGCTGATTGGGCCCCCACCCCGGCGCACATGTCCTGCTGGAGCCTGTATTATGCCTCTGGAGTATCTTAAAGTCAAATGATGGGCGACAGAGGTGTGAGAGGATTCACTGCTGCATGAAGACCCCAATTTGTAGGGCATTCCCAGTGCCACAAATTCCCATCTTTAAGTCAGACAAGGATCTGACGGTGTTTCAGTTTCCAGTGTGTTTTACACAAAAAGTCAATCAGGTATGCACTCACTCACTCAGTCCCTTGCATGCTCAGTTGTTAACTCACTCCTAAGCTCCCCCACAAGCGAATTCAACATGACAACTAAATGTGAGAGAATGTATGTGATGCTGGGCACAAGTCGGGGGTACACATGGGTGGACGGCGTCCACCCACTATTTTCACAGGGTGGAATCCCTCCTCCCTGCCACAAGGTTGGGTCCCAGTGAAACATGCTGATTGTGTCCCGGTGTAATTTGCCGACACATTCGGCAGCACCTGCATGTTGTCTGCTTTACATTCAAAGCATCAAAGTGCAAGCGGCCATGGGGCTTTCTTCGGTAGCGGCTCTTCCACTAAGGCGGTGGAGCATCGCCACTCTGCTAATTGAACAGTGCAACAACGAAAAATAAAATGATAATACCAAGCAGTTATTATCATTTTATTTTTCTGCGAGGGATTGGAGCCAGGTTGGGGAGGGGCATGGCTGAGCACAGTGAGGAGTGTTTTTTGCACTTCCAAACACTGAGCATGTTCTCCATGGGGCTGTGTTGCGCAGCCCCGTGAAGAACATGCCCAGGCTCCCTGTAACTGCCTGAGCGGCCAAACAGGCCGCTCAGACCGCCTTGAACTTAAGGACGCCCCATTACTACGGTAGAATTTAGTGCTCTGTGAATATATAGTCATTCATTTATTCAGCAGCCGCTTGAATTGGAACATCTATCACAAAACAAAAGCTAAATTGTAGCACCAACACTGCACAAAGTACTTCAACCCAGCAAATGGATATTAGAGCCTATAAAGAGCGACTGAGTTACATACCTGTGGCCTCATTATTTAAAGGGCGCACTTTCCATGTTTGCGCCCGGTGCACTTTAAAACAGGTGCGTCGGGCAAAAACAGGGAAAGTGCACCATATTACATGGAATGCGCTTCCCCCAGGGCAGCCTCCAACTCACACTGGCCCCTGGGCAGAGCATTCATGTGAAAAACAGAGCGGCTTCTTTGAAACCGCTCCGTGTTTCACAGTGCAGGTGACAACCCGCCTGCATTTTTAAGGGGGATTAGTGATCTGCACCCACCTGCAACGTGAAGTCTGAGGGGTTCATGGCCCTCCAGAGGGCTGCCATCAGGGGATGCACTAACAGTGCCATTTTACTTTAATTTATTTTTGACGTGAGTGATGTGTGAGTCTATTGCAGACATTTTGCAGAGAGATGTTGTGTTTAAGGTTCATGCAAAATCCATAAAAATTGTTCCTTTTAGATCACAATAGGACCTCAGGTATGAGAATGGTAGGGTGTCACAGAGATTACTTGCAATAATATTAGTGAGATGTTGCTGGGTTACAATACACTATCCTTGAACATTAGATGCAAACACATTTAAAGTTTGGATGAGTGCGTCTGTCCACTGTCAGTGATCTAGCCAAAGAGGGCATGAAAGAGCTGGGAACTGAATCAAAAATTCAAAGCTGTTCCAAACAGGGGCACCAAAGAAACGTTGGGCCCAGCGCCCCCGAAATCCTTAATTTGTCCCTGGGTCAGGGAAACAAACTCTGGGGAAACAAGATAGTGGTGGGATTCCACCCGTAAGCGTTTGGGCTTGGAACATCTAAGTAGCCATCTTGTTTGGAACTCCTTTGTCTCCACAACACAGCAAATCTTTACCACAAAATCCAGAAATCTAATTTATCAAATACACCATTTAGATTTCAGTTTAGTAATATAATCTAGGAGTTTGAGACCAGAGCCTTTGTGCACTCTCCGCTATAAATCCTCCCTCTTGAGTAGTACAAATGCTGGCGTCTATGTCTATGTAAATTATGCACATTGGTAGTAATCCACAAATGGAATTTTGGTGTCCTCTGGTAGAGAGACTGCCAAGCAAAAACAAATAAACTGAGTGGGTTGCTTTAAACAGAACCGTAATTTTGTCCTGAAGGAGATTTTGACATCAGATTTGCCTATTGTCAAGATGAGGGGAGTGGACTTCAAAGGGGACATGACATCACATTTTGATAGTGAGCTAAATTGGTAACGTAAGCAATAAAGACATCACTTGAAAGTGCAGTGTTCTCGGGGCCGCTAACTCTGACTTTTAGAGGCACCCATCAACAGTGTGGCGAAGCAGATGACAGATGTGATTTTAAATAGCCGGCCGCTGATTGCAGAGAACAAACCACCCACCGTATGTATCTGTTTACGGTTTCGCCACTCCTGCTGCTCCGCGCGTTGTAAAGGGACTGAAAAGGAGGCGGGGGCCGGGGGTTGTCATCGGGCGGGGCGGCCCACGCTCCAAAAGCTACATTTCATTTCATAATTAATTAGTGATTCTTAACCCCGGGCTTTTTGAGTGCTCTGCCTGATAATAACAAGATGGAGGCCTTGTGAATCAACGGGGCCCTTTGCCCTTACCACTCTCATTACATCAGCTGCTGTCCTGTAGAACAGAGACACCGAGTCACTGCTTCCCGCTCGGGGAGGGTGAAGGTCAGAGGTGCTCACCTCTGCTAACACGGGGCCGCGCACAGGGCCTTTGTTCTTTCGCAGGGAAAACGGAAAGAGGAATATGGGAAGAACGGAGAAAAACTCAAAGTGAATGTATCGAGGGGACTTACAGATGAGAAATTAGATGGAAATACACCGGTAGCAAAATAATGTCCAACGCGAACAAACAATGGAAATAGATAGAAAGGAACGGGGAAAGGAATAGGATAAAATTGGGGAAATAAATTAAACAGAAAATGGGAAAAATTAAAAACAGGAAAGAGAGAAGGAAAAGAGGAAGAAGCAGAAGGAGGAAAAATGACAACAAGCTTTGGCAACGCGGCCGCGAAAGTGCCGTGAAAGTGAAAGTGATCGCGATCGCGATTACGGGAGGACAGACACATGGCGCTGCGCGCGTGCACGTTCACGTGCACTGTAGCTTTAGGCCACGGCAGCACTTTAAAAAGCCTGTATACAAAATGTCTCGCCCAGATCAGTGCAAGCGCTGGATCAGGCGAGACCTAAAAAGGGCGCTTTCTGAACCAAGGGCTACCTTTTTGCCAAATTTGGTGTAATTCCGTTCAGCAGTTCGGGCTGTAGCCGTGTCTAAAATTTCCTATGGGGAAAACGTCTTTTGGGACCCCCCTTTTTTCTCAGCCCCCGCTTGACGAATCACCCCCTGCTAAATGTTGCTAATATAGTCTGGATAGCAAGATAGCTTCCCCCATGTTGCCACCTCGCCAATTTGATCCATACCGCTATCTCCCATCAGACAGCAGCGGAACCGCTGCATTTGCGGCGGTGCACCCCCCGACCGGGATGGCCGGATACATCAAAGTTCACAAGGTTTCCCAAAGCGAGGTGCACTCTCAGGTCGGCTTCAATAGGGTCAGGGAAGGTACCATACAAATCCACCGTCAGCAGTTACCTGACGTGTTTCGGGCATACGCCCTTCCTCATAGGTTTTACTGCACCGTGGAACACCAACATAACGGACTCACCAGCATTCTTCCCTTTTTATTCTCGTAAATCACATTCAGGTGAGTAATCTCGCACAGCAATCTGGGACTGGTAGTCCATAACAATTAAACCCACGTGGGCTGTTGGCATCATACTGGTAAATGTCGCCAATATAGTCTGGATAGCAAGATAGCTTCCCCCATGTTGCCACCTCGCCAATTTGATCCATACCGCTATCTCCCATCAGACAGCAGCAGAACCGCTGCATTTGCGGCGGTGCACCTCCCGACCGGGATGGCCGGATACATCAAAGTTCACAAGGTTTCCCAAAGCGAGGTGCACTCTCAGGTCGGCTTCAATAGGGTCAGGGAAGGTACCATACAAATCCACCGTCAGCAGTTACCTGACGCGTTTCGGGCATACGCCCTTCCTCATAGGTTTTACTGCACCGTGGAACACCAACATAACGGACTCACCAGCATTCTTCCCTTTTTATTCTCGTAAATCACATTCAGGTGAGTAATCTCGCACAGCAATCTGGGACTGGTAGTCCATAACAATTAAACCCACGTGGGCTGTTGGCATCATACTGGTAAATGTTGCTAATATAGTCTGGATAGCAAGATAGCTTCCCCCATGTTGCCACCTCGCCAATTTGATCCATACCGCTATCTCCCATCAGACAGCAGCGGAACCGCTGCATTTGCGGCGGTGCACCTCCCGACCGGGATGGCCGGATACATCAAAGTTCACAAGGTTTCCCAAAGCGAGGTGCACTCTCAGGTCGGCTTCAATAGGGTCAGGGAAGGTACCATACATATCCACCGTCAGCAGTTAGCTGACGCGTTTCGGGCATATGCCCTTCCTCATAGGTTTTACTGCACCGTGGAACACCAACATAACGGACTCACCAGCATTCTTCCCTTTTTATTCTCATAAATCACATTCAGGTGAGTAATCTCGCACTGCAATCTGGGACTGGTAGTCCATAACAATTAAACCCACGGGGGCTGTTGGCATCATACTGGTAAATGTCGCTAATATAGTCTGGATAGCAAGATAGCTTCCCCCATGTTGCCACCACGCCAATTTGATCCATACCGCTATCTCCCATCAGACAGCAGCGGAACCGCTGCATTTGCGGCGGTGCACCTCCTGACCGGGATGGCCGGATACATCAAAGTTCACAAGGTTTCCCAAAGCGAGGTGCACTCTCAGGTCGGCTTCAATAGGGTCAGGGAAGGTACCATATAAATCCACTGTCAGCAGTTACCTGACGCGTTTCGGGCATACGCCCTTCCTCATAGGTTTTACTGCACCGTGGAACACCAACATAACGGACTCACCAGCATTCTTCCCTTTTTATTCTCATAAATCACATTCAGGTGAGTAATCTCGTAGAGCAATCTGGGACTGGTAGTCCATAATGAATATGCTACTTATCAGTATGCATCTGTTCTTGGCATGTAGGGCTGCTGACATTCATATCTGTGCATAGATCCCTGCCTAGTGTTGGGTCCGGATGTTTGCACGTTGTTGTCCTGGAAGAGTCTTCGAAGTATCACGAGATAGGTGACTCCTCCCCTGGACCACAGTGCGCATGGGCATCCTCTCCATCCTTAGATTGTTTTTCGCCATTGTGGCAGTGATGGAGTAGATATAGTAAGTGATGACCATGCTATACAGTAATTCTGAGAGCTGCAGCTGCTACAGGCGCCGGGGAGGAGGGTGGGCGATATGAATGTCAGCAGCCCTACATGCCAAGAACAGATACATACTGGTAAGTAGCATATTCAGTTCGAGGCATGTGGGCTGCTGAATTCATATCTGTGCATAGAATACATAGCAGTACCTCCTATTAGCGGCGGCTACCCGTGCCAGCTGCAGCAGTCTGAAAAGGAGTTTTGAGAAAAGCCTGTCCTACAGCTGCCTGCTGTTTTGAGTGTACATCTACACAGTAGTGTTTGGTAAATGTATGTATAGTGGACCATGTGGCTGCTCTACATATTTCCTGTAAAGGAATGTTTCCCAGGAAAGCCATGGACGCCCCTAACTTTCGTGTTGAGTGGGCTCGTGGGGGAATCGTTAATGTGCGTTTAGCCTTTTGATAGCAAATTTGAATACATTTAACGATCCATCTGGCTATACCTGCTTTGGAAATGGCGTTGCCCTTGTGTTGTGGAGAAAAGGCAACGAAAAGTTGTTTTGTTTTCCTAAAGTCCTTAGTTCTGTCTGTATAGTACATGAGGGCCCTCTTTACATCTAGTGTATGGAGCATTCTCTCAGCGACATTTTGTGGATTTTGAAAGAAAACAGGCAGTTCAATAGTTTGATTCATGTGGAACTGCGATATTACTTTAGGCATGAATTTGGGGTTGGTACGTAGTACGACCCTGTTTGCGTGAACCTGAATGAATGGCTCTTGAATGGTTAGTGCCTGGAGTTCACTAACTCTTCTTAACGAAGTGATTGCTACTAGGAAAGCTACTTTCCAGGTGAGGAATTGAATCTCACACGAGTGGAGAGGCTCGAAGGGTGGACCCATCAGTCTGGTGAGGACCAAGTTGAGGTTCCACACCGGTGCTGGTGGGTGTCTTGGGGGAATTACTCGTTTAAGTCCCTCCAAGAAGGCTTTGATGGCAGGCACTCTGAATAAAGAGAGGTGCTGCCTGTTTTGGAGATAGGCTGATATTTCGGTCAGATGGATACGTATTGAGGTGTATGCCAGATTGCATCGGTATAGGTGTAAGAGGTAACAGATTATGTTTTGAATGGATGCGTCTAGCGGGTTAATGTCATTGTTGTTGCAGTAAATGACAAACCTTTTCCATTTAGCTGCATAGCAAGCTCTGGTAGTGGGTCTCCTGGCCTCCTTGATGATCTCCATACAGTCAGGTGGCAGGTTTAGGTAGCCAAACTCTAAGACTTCAGGAGCCAGATTGCCAGGTTCAGCTGTTGGGGATCTGGGTGCTGAATTTCGCCATGGTTCTGCGTTAAGAGTGCAGGTTTGATACGCAGCCTTTGATGCGGCACCACGGAAAGTTCTAGAAAGGTGGTGTACCATGGCTGGCGCGCCCATGTGGGAGCAACTAGGATGAGTGTCAGTGAATGCTGTCACAGTTTGCGTGCCACCAGCGGTATTAATGGCGCTGGGGAAAAGCGTACACAAATCTGCCTGACCAGTTCATCCATATCGCATTGCCCTGCGACTGTGGATGCGGGAACCTGGTGGCAAAGCTTCGGCATTTTGCGTTTTCGTTTGTGGCGAATAGGTCTATCTCTGGATGACCCCACTGTTGGAAGTACGGTTGGAGAACGGACGGATGTAGTTCCCACTCGTGCATCTGGTGGCTGTGTCTGCTGAGCAGATCCGCCATCTGGTTGTCCTTGCCCGGGAGGTGTTCCGCCATGAGGAATATGTTCCTCTGAATGGCCCACTTCCACATGCTCTGAGCCAGATGAGACAACTGTGGAGAGTGTGTTCCTCCCTGCTTCTGTATGTAGTACATGGCAGTCATGTTGTCCATCCGGATCAACACGACTTTGTTGCACAGGTGTACTTTGAATGCCTTCATGGCTAGGAAGATTGCCATCAGTTCCAGAAGGTTGATGTGCATCTTCTTTTGTTGCGTTGTCCATAGTCCCTGCACTGTGTACTTGAGTACATGAGCTCCCCATCCCTGGAGAGAGGCGTCCGCCGTCAGTATTATTTGTGGAAGAGGCTCTTGGAACGGTCGGCCCTTGCAAAGGTTTTGTGGATTCCACCAATGCAGAGAGTTGTATGCCCGACCGCTCACCAACACTAGGTCTTTTAACTGCCCGTGAGCCTGATTCCATTGACGTGCCAAGCACTCCTGAAGCGGGCGCATATGTAGTCTCGCGTGCGGGACTATGAAAATGCAGGAGGCCATCATGCCTATCAACTGCATGAACACTCGCGCAGGAAGGGAGTGTTGAGGTTTGAACTTTGAGATCAGCAGTTGCATGCTGTTGATCCTCACTAAATTTGGCTGAGCCATGGCTGCCAGAGTGTTTATAGTCGCGCCCAGGTACTGTCGTACGTGTGCGGGTTGGAGATGTGATTTGGGGTAATTTAGTGAGAATCCCAGACTGTGAAGAAGGCGAATGATGACGAACATGTGGCTGGCACATTGCTGGGCTGACTTTGCCTGAACAAGCCAGTCGTCCAGGTAAGGGTAGACGTGAATGTGTTGTCTCCGTAGATGTGCAGCCACTGTTGCTAAGCACTTGGTGAAAACCCTGGGTGCTGTTGTTACTCCGAAGGGGAGAACTTTGAATTGATAGTGATGTCCCTGAATAGTGAACCTGAGATATTTTCTGTGTGATGGGTGGATGGGTATGTGGAAATACGCATCTTTGAGGTCTAGTGTGGCTAGGAAGTCTCCCTGGCTGAGCAGCGGGAGAACCTGCCGTAAGGTGAGCATATGGAAATGCTCTGACAGAATGTAGTGGTTGAGGGGTCTCAGGTCTAGTATAGGACTGAGCGACCCGTCCTTTTTTGGGATTAAGAAGTACAGAAAGTACACCCCTGTCCCCTGCTGGTTGACGGGCACGACCTCTATTGCACCCTTTTGCAGCATACTTAGCACTTCTTGCTGCAATAATGCTAAGTGCTCTACGGACATAGGACGGTGCTTTGGCGGTATGTTGGGTGGAGTGGAGGTTAATTCGAGACAGTAACCGTGCTGGATAATGTCCCTGACCCACCTGTCTGTGGTGATGGTTTTCCACGTGGACAGGAACCGCTGGTGTCTCCCCCCGACAGGAGTTATGTGGTCGGGGGGAAGGGAGAGGGCGTCACTGTTTGTTTTTGGGTGAGGACCTGGTGTTGCCGTAACCACGCCCTCTGCCCTTGGTGCTGGAGCCACGATATCCACCTCTGTTGGTTTTATCGTAGGTACTCTGTGTGCCCCCTTTAGGGTATTGCTGCTGTGACCCCTGGCCTCTAGCTGCTCCTCTATTCCCGGGGCGACGAAAGGAGCCACTACGAAATTGCTGCGTTTGCAGAGCCCCCATTGACTTCGCAGTGTCAGTGTCTTTCTTTATTTTTTCTAAGGTGGTGTCAACCTCTGGGCCGAATAAGTAGTCGGGGTTGACTGGCTGATTCAGGATGTTGTTTTGAATCTCTGGTTTGAATCCTGAGATTCTTAACCAAGCGTGTCGGCGTAACATGACGCTGGTGTTAATTGCCCTTGCTGCTGTGTCGGCAGCATCCAGTGCGCACTTAATGGATGCGTTGGTAAGGAGTTGTCCCTCTCTGATGAGGAGCTCCGCTGCCTCTTTGTATTCATCTGGCAGATGCTGGAGTAGCGATTCTAGCGTGTCGTAGTGTGAACGATCATAGCGGGCCAGGAGGGCCTGTGTATTGGCAATGTGCCAGATGTTTGCTGCTTGAGCTGCAATTCTTTTGCCTGAGGTCTCAAGCACCTTGGACTCCTTGTCTGGGGGAGGAGCATCACCTGTTGTTTGCGAGTGTGCCCGTTTGCGAGCGTTAGCAACCACCATGGAGTCCAGAGGTAACTGACCTCTAATGTACATAGGGTCTCCGGGCGCAGGCTTGTATTTTTTTTCAATCCTGGGGTTTAGCACCCGTGCCCTGGATGTTTCTTTGAAAATGTCCTTTGCAGGTTTGAGAACACCTTTCAACATTGGCAAAGTTTTGATAGTTCTCTCAGAGGAGGCGAAAGTGTCCACTAAGAAGTCATCCTCAACAGTGTCAGAGTGGAGTTGTACTCCATGATTGGCGGCAGCACGTTCTATGAGGGCATTGAAGGCAGCAGTGTCCACTGTGGGAGAAGTTTTGGTGCTGTAAAGCTGCGTGTCCTGGGTATCTGGCGTGGTACCCTGGTCTGTAGGGTCATCCCATGCTTGATCTGGGTCCTGCTGCTCATCAGGATCGACATCCCCAGGGTAGGTGGTATCATCACCCATGTAGTCCTCCACTGCGTCTGTGTCGGAAGGCGTAGGAGAAAAGGACTGGGGATCCTGATAGGAGGTTTGCAAGCGTTCATACAGAGCTGGTTCCGACTCTGCTGGCAATTTGTGCTTTAGAGGTATTCTGTAGGGGTCCAAGCCCTTCTGTGGCGTGATTTTCCGTTTGCGGAGCATCAGTCTGCCAGTGTCGGCGTCGATGAAATGTGGCTGTGAAGGCTCAGAAGGTGAGTGTCCAGTAGATGGGGACTGTGTCTGGCGGACACGTGTTCGGATCTCGAACATCTTCGGCACCGTGGATTGCGGCAAACCAAAAGTGATGTTGGTTGGCGCCGAGGGTGCGTTTGGAGCCTTGTTCATGTCGGGGCCCGACGTGGATCGGAGGGCTGCCCGTTCCCTGATGCGTTGCAACGACGCCGCGACTTGTCGCACCGAGAACGCCGAAGGTTCTTTGGTGCCGGTCGGTACCGTGGAGGTAGGCGTCGACTGCTTTGGAGCCACAGGGTCATCGATCCGAAGAGAGGTATCAGCGGTCGTCGGAGTCGATGACTTGGCGCGAGCCGCCGTCTTCGAAGTGGACGCAGATGGAGCGGCCATTTTGACTTTGGTGGTCGGGGCCGACTGCTTCGGTGCCAGGGGCCGAGGCGCTTTTGTGGGACCGAGGGCCTTCCTTTTCGGGTCGGTGCCGATATCCGCTGCAGCGAGTTCGGTGCCGAAATCCCTCTTAGTGCGTTCGGAGCCGACAGTCTTTGTTGGCATCGAAGGAGTGGAGGTCTTCGAGGGCTTCGAGCCGATCACGGGCAGTTTCACTTTTGGTTTCGGTGGAACTGGTGCGACGATTGGTTTCGGTTTCATAGAAAGGAATCCAGTCGTCTTTGGTAATAATGGCTCGTGCTGGATGTTCGAGGCCGGGCCCGAAGGCGGGGCCGAAGAACTTTGGGGTTGATCTCGGGTAAGGCCCGGAGGCGATCCCTCGACCTGAGCCGTAGAGTGATGCACTTTGACGGCCTCCGTATCGACGGGTAGGCCTGGCTCTTCGCTAGAGCTATCTTCTTCGTGTTCGGAAGCGGGGCTGGAGTTTACTTCTTCCACGCTCTCTACATCCTCATCCTCGGTGCTGAAGATGTTGGCCGGGGCAGGCGCCGATTGCTGCGCTTCTAATCTTGCTGCCCGTCGATTCCGGAGAGTCTTCTTCGATCGGAATCGGGCACAGGCCATACATTTCGATTCGTCGTGATCCGGTGAAAGACATTTGTTGCATACCGGGTGGACGTCGATGTGTGGGTATTTGGCATGGCATACAGGACACCGTTTGAATGGGGTCCTCGATTCCATCGTCGATGTAAGGTCGATGTTCGGATCAAACGGATCCGAAAGGCTGGAAGAAGTTTTTAAACTAATCAAGAAAGCAGTCGATACCGAACGGTAACAGTACCGACGAAAACTAAAGGCCTTTTGGCCTAAAACTAAATTTTCCTAACTTGAGCTAAGATAAGCACATCCGAACCCAATGGCGGAAAAAAACAATCTAAGGATGGAGAGGATGCGCATGCGCACTGTGGTCCAGGGGAGGAGTCACCTATCTCGTGATACTTCGAAGACTCTTCCAGGACAACAACGTGCAAACATCCGGACCCAACACTAGGCGGCGATCTATGCACAGATATGAATTCAGCAGCCCACATGCCTCGAACCAATTAAACCCACGTGGGCTGTTGGCATCATACTGGTAAATGTTGCTAATATAGTCTGGATAGCAAGATAGCTTCCCCCATGTTGCCACCTTGCCAATTTGATCCATACCGCTATCTCCCATCAGACAGCAGCGGAACCGCTGCATTTGCGGCGGTGCACCTCCCGACCGGGATGGCCGGATACATCAAAGTTCACAAGGTTTCCCAAAGCGAGGTGCACTCTCAGGTCGGCTTCAATAGGGTCAGGGAAGGTACCATACAAATCCACCGTCAGCAGTTACCTCACGCGTTTCGGGCATGCGCCCTTCCTCATAGGTTTTACTGCACCGTGGAACACCAACATAACGGACTCACCAGCATTCTTCCCTTTTTATTCTCGTAAATCACATTCAGGTGAGTAATCTCGCACAGCAATCTTGGACTGGTAGTCCATAACAGTATGATGCCAACAGCCCACGTGGGTTTAATTGTTATGGACTACCAGTCCCAGATTGCTGTGCGAGATTACTCACCTGAATGTGATTTACGAGAATAAAAAGGGAAGAATGCTGGTGGATTTGTATGGTACCTTCCCTGACCCTATTGAAGCCGACCTGAGAGTGCACCTCGCTTTGGGAAACCTTGTGAACTTTGATATATATATATATATATATAGAGAGAGAGAGAGAGAGAGAGAAGAGAGAGAGAGAGAGAGAGAGAGAGAGAGAGAGAGAGAGAGAGAGACAGAGAGGAAGAGGTTAATAGCGACAGGTGACAATCTGAAAACACATGATATTCAAAAATCAAGTTCTATCCCTCATATAATGCCATTTCATGCTCTCAGAATCTTGAAAGGGGCATTCGGTGAATGATGTCACAATAAGTCTCAAAACCTAAGCTGACATCATGAAAGGGCATTTCCAGAATGTCTACTGTTTGTGATTGTTAGCAAAGCAGAACTAGGCAAAGATAACTGTCTGGTTTTTCTTTATCCCGTATGTCACCGTTTACATTTCTACATGTATGTGTTCTTTTTTTAGTCTACATTTACATCTTAAATGACAAATATAATCAGATTTTGGAATATCCCTTGCTCCCAAAAGAGATTTGGCTGAAAGCAAAGTCAATAACTCAACCTACTCACGTTTGCACGCATACTTGTCCGACCAGCGTCTGTTTTCTTGACAAATGATTTGCGAGGAGCCGTGCAGCTCGTAGCCCTTCTGACAGTGGATGTCGCATGCGGTCCCCCGGACGGTTTTATAGTAGAGTCCTCGAGGCGCTCTGCAGCTCGCGTGCCCATTTTTCACCTTAATGGGAGAACACCACGGAGCCTCTGGGCACAAAGACAAAGGGAAGTTAAGTATATGAAAGACATTACAACCGAGAGGAAACTAAGAATTCACTCGTAAACAGGTCGCAATAGCACAGCTCAGCGGTAAGCAAACGCAAAGTAAGACGACTGATAAACAAGTACGGAAGCCTAGCCAAGGACTTTTTAAGGACCTTGGGGGTCCTGGCCAAATGTTTTTTTGGCGCCCCTGCTGGGACCAGCTTTGAATTTATGATCCAGTGTCAGCTGTTTCATGGCCTCTTTGGCTAGGTAACTGACAGTGCACAAGCACACTGGTCCAAATTCTAAATGTGTTTATGTTTAAAATTCAGGGACAGTGACCTGTGTTTTCAATATTGTAACACAGGAGCAGCTCACTTGTATTACTGCAAATGATCTCTGTGACCCCTTACCATTTCTCATCTGTGAGGTCCTGTTTTAATCTAAAAGAAACTTTTTTATGGATGTTGCATTAAACAAACACATTTCTCTGCAAACTGTATATAATAGAATCTCACACATCACCTACATTACAAAATAAATTAAAGGTAAGCAATATTCAAAATAATCTCTTTAAGAATTATTCAAGGTCATCAGGGCAAGACTCTGCAGACCAGAGCTGGCTCTATCAGGGGGCCTCCTGAAGGGCTGGGGCCCTGTGCCAGAGCCCACTTTGCCCTGCCTTAAAACTTCTCTGTGTCTAGCAGACCGCTGTTTGTGAGAGTAATTGGCTATGCTACAAATTGCAACAAAACTGTTTCAACAAGTTGGTGCAGGGCTGAAGATCAGACATTTTACACAGTAAGCTGTAGTAAAAGAACACTTGTATGATTCTCATGCATTTGTTAGGCAGGTGTCTCGCTGTATTTTCAGATAGCAAAAGTAAACTGGAGTTTGCGGAGTTTAATAAGTAATAAGAGATCCACTGCCATTTTGTGACATGAGACTTGCCTGCTAGGATGTTGCTACAGTGTCCACACATTAGATTTTAATGTGTGAATCTATATTTCCTAATATCTATGGAGTACTCAATCAACATCGATCCTATGTAAACTGCTACAGCTAGTTGCATGGGCAGATACTCCACTAAGGCAAAGGAGCGTCACCCCACTGCTTTTCAGCATTGCAAAAAAATGATAAAGCAATGTTATCATTTTATTCTTCCGTGCTGAGGCAGTTTTGAAGAGGCAGGACGGGACTGGGTTGGGCATAGCAGGGGGAGGAGTAGTGGCACTCTCTAAGTGCACATGACTGGCCTGTCGTCTTGGGCTGGCCAAACAGTCATGTGCACTTTGCATGCTCTCCACCGGCTGTATTGTACAGCCTGGGTGGAGAACATGCCCAAGCTCCCAGTCCAAGTGCGTAACCACAGAGCGCAGAACAATCACAAAACTGCATTGCAGCGTTGTGATTGGCTCAGGGGATCCTGGGTGCTTCCTGCTGGCACAGAAGGAAGAGGACGGAGGGGAGGCGCTGGCCGGCAGGTAAGTGATTTAGCAGCAGCCGCCACTGGCTAATTGACACTGACTTTATTGACAATCATAGTGTACATAAAAGGCAGGCAGCAGTAGCCCCTTATACTGTGTTGACTGGTGATAGCATGACCCGCGCATGTGCAGGAGCTTTCAGTAAGCTTTATGATTACGTCGGTGTTATGTAAAGAGAGGTCAGAGACTTCTTTATGTTGAGGGCTTGACGTTTATTTCAATATTATCAAGCACCCACAACCAGACGCTCCTGCTGCGCATCAGGACTCCAGACAACTGACTTAACGATGTCAGAACCCTGGAACGCATCGAGCAGCGTCCGATCACGGTACATCATTTAAACAATACATTAACCTCGTGAGACATCCTCGCGCCAGAGTGCAGCGCGAGGATGAAGCACAACACACTATAGTCGGCTACAGCCAGATTCATGATGATACTTGCTCTGCTTCGTGTGGTAAAGAATATGGAATCATGTGCCCTAAATTTATAGATTGATAGGAAACAATGACATAAAATATCACATGGTAAAGCAGGCCAGCCTGGTTCCTTTACCTTTTCTGGCATGTGGTAACCCTTCATATTTGCCAACGTTTCTCTGCTTTTCTCCAGATCTCTACTGACCAAAACTGTTCATGTAACAATCTTTATTTGCTGCACATCAATTTATTTATTCAAATTTCATTATTATTCTGTTTTAATCTATTTTAGTACTTTAAAACAATATGCACACCAAAGCTTGGAATGAGGCAAACATTGGAGGGAAGAAAAACCAGAACCCTTCTTGGGAAGAATTACTGCCTACTCCTTGACTCAAGGAACAAAGCATCAAACATTCTTCTGAAGATATAACTGTCCTAGGTAGACTAGGGATGTCTTGAGGAAACCAGTATGGAGTTTAATACCTTTGATGGAGCAAGGACTCGTATAAAAGAGACTTGCTCGGATGCAATCTTCTCAAAATAACTCGTAATACTGTAATAATTGTGTTTGTGAATACTAATGTGCATTACAGTTCACACATTTAAGTTAAGGGGAAGCTTGCATATGTGTCGTACTAACAAGTAACCCAAGTGAGACTAAAATGGCTGCTAACGCAGAATTCTGTACTGCGCATGTGTCAACTACATCTACGTAGTAATGATGAGTCTGTGCTTGGAGGGAAATCTTTGCAGCTGCGCAATCGCTTTCAAGATGGCCGCTTGAAACTGACATGTTAAAGCGCATGCTTTTGCTGAAACTAAAACTCCGCAACTTTATTAAAATGCTAATGCGAAAGATTTTTATAAGTAAATGGGACTAGAATAGAGATAGGTGGTATCCAGTGAAATCATTTTATTTTGATTTCCACCATGTTTCTTTGACTCTTTCTATTTAGTTTGTATTTGGGCCTCAGAACGATATTAAGGTGTGCCATGTGACACCCAACGCATGCGCACTTGTAACCCCCAGGAACTACGATGACGTTCTTGAACTTCAGCCAAGGCCACGATCGCAACATGTCCTGGGAAAAGAAGTTGTCTTCCTGACTGATGAATGAGAAAATTATTAAATGTATAAATGTATTGATAAAATGTGGAATGCGGGTGGTAAATAAAGCTTGGGAAAATAAATCTAAGGGGCAGAAACTCTGAACAATAAGACTAAAGAAAATTGTTAAAACTTAGCATGGTGTGATGATCATCACCCTACCCTGTCCAATCAGAATTATGAATTTCATAAATTTGAAACATTTAGAGGCGGTACATGCCATTGGAAGGGTATAATTGAGGTAGTTTAATTAGTTAGAACACTCCAAGAGAGACGGAGATGCTGAGAGACCGAGATGCTGTCCGAGAATTGAATAATTGCTGATGAAGACTCGATTTGCAGACTCAGAGCCAAAACCCTAGTTAATTAGAAGAAGATCGCGGAAAAATTGAGGAGGTACATAACAGAAGAAGATCGCGGAAGAATCGAGGAGGAAGATAGTGCCAGAGAGGGGTGCGACGCAGGTGTCGTATCTAGAAGAGGTCATCTATCCTGTCCCTGAATCCTGTCCTGAACCTTTGTCACCTGATCTGTCCCAGGGGACCCATTTCCAACTCCTTGACCAAGGGGTTGGTTTCCACACCATCCTAGGTAACTTTAATTCTGTGTTGTATGTCATTGTACTGCTCTCTCTATTTTCTCCCTATTCAGGTACTGTCATCGTAATAACATTGTTTAATGATTTCCTGTTAAAAATCTGATTTCCTTCCTTGGAGTAAACGGTGTACGACTTGTATTTAGGTTCTTGGCTCACATGAATTTAACTAGATACACATTTAAAACTCTCCCGAGTCTGTGGTTATTTGAAGGTTTTGTTCTATGTAAATTTCCACCTACAACAGTTAACTAAAAGGTCCATTGACCAGAGGAAAGTACATTCGGTCAGAAGGTTTGGTAAGAAATGATAAGATAAATTCATCTTACAGGTATTAGTACAACAAATTGACTACTAGCCTATGTGAATTTGTGTGTGTTTATGGGCCCAGGTGAGTATATGGTAGTTGAGTACCTGAGGTTGGTATCCCACTGGAGCACCTTAACTAGCACCTTTCTCTCCAACAGAAGGCACTTCTTTACATTTAGGGGCCTATTTAAGTCCTGGTTTGCATCACTCATGTACCACGCAAAGTGGTGCAAGAGCAAGGCAAGCCTAAAGTCACATTTTTGAAGTCAGGCAAAGTAACTTTGTGTTGCTTGAAAAATATGGCGTAATGCAACGCAGTGCAAATTGCTGCGTTGCATTTCTCTGCATAAGGGAGACGTTCCATGGGAATTGTGAGGGTGTTCCCACGCAACTCCCATGGTTTTTACGCATTTCCAGATTTATCAAACCTGGTAAACCTGGAGTGCGCCAAAAAGAAACGCCTCTCCAGGTGAGGCACAATGAGGAGAAATATCTTTATTTCTCCTAGTTTTTTCTCTTTCTCTGTGTGCTGCACTCTGTAGCAAACATACAAAGAGGAACAAGCTTCCCAGGATTGTTTTTGTGTAAGAAGGTGGCCCTTCCTGCCCAAAAACAATCCTGCCTATAACACAGGTATCCTTGCACCATGGTGTACAGGCGCCTGCGTTTGCGCTAGGCTGCCAAAATGGCACTAGCGCAAACAGAAAGGACAGGAGTGCGCTGTATTGGATAAATATGGTGCATTCCTGCCCTTTCCCTGTGATGCAGGGCAGCGTAGCAAGGCAACTTGCTGTGCTGCCCTGCGTCACAGGGGTCATAAATATGGCCCTTACAGTATTAGAACCTTGCAAAGCCTTCTATTATCAATGCCATCTAGCTCAATAAAGCTGTATGGAAGTGATGCAGTCTAATAGCAGATGGGCACTCTTTTCTTACTCTGAAAATCAAAATGCATGTGTAGTATTTTTAACATGTACAGTTTTGTGATCTCATGTTCAGAAAGCCCCAACATATATCATTTGCATAACCTAAACTTAAAAGGATCAGTGTCCAGACCAGTAAAGGCCTCAGTAGGGTGTCCTGTACTTAATTTTTAAGAGAATACGTTTCAGGGCCCAATGATTTTCTTAGAAAACTGCAGCTGGCCCTAGCGAGAATCCGTGTACCAAACACCAAGGTTGTCTAGTCTTTTGCGCAAGCTCCAGCAAAAGTTGCAGATCTCCCTTCCCCCCCGCTCCCCCGTTTGATTTTCACAGAAATATCTCAGTCAGTTGACCCACATTTTCTACTAGGCAAAGGGAATCGGGGAGAAAGTTGTCAATCTAGCACTAATACCTCTAAAACCATTAGATGTTGGCCTACTCTCCCCATTCACCTTAGGGTTTCACAGGAAGGTGCAAACCTACCATTGCCCTACTCAACCGCCTCCAGCTGCAAAAGCAGTTGGGTATAACTGATGTACATTTGGAACTCCACCTTGAACAACCTACTCTTTGTGAACAATAGGAACACATACCCAATGAAGAGGAGTGAAGAACATGTGGGGTACTCCAGGGTTCCACGGCCCAGTCTGGGATTTAAAAAGCTTGATTAGCTATTAACGGTCCCACAAAAAGGAAACCAGCGAGACTGTTCTCCTGCCGCATGTCAGCCCATGACACATGGGATACATAAATAGCCGCTGAGACGCTGCTTAGATGGCTGCTAACAAGTCCAATGATTTCAGGACTGCTGGCTCCCCCAAACCCGTGCCCATGACAGCCTTTCCCAAATCTCAGGCAGGGTAGTTGGAATTGCATGTCCACAGTGAAATTCAGGTTGAACATATCCTTAGGCCCACCAAACAGACATGTGCATTTAGGTTTCTCCAACCCAGCTGCATTTCACAGCCAGGTGGAGAAACGGCACATACTCCCTCTGCCTGAGCGAGCGTCAAACCAGCCCACTCAGGCCAATCCCCATGCTGCTCCCATAGCATGACAGCAGCGGCTGGATTGGATGGGGAGTTCTGCTCTTCTTGCTGGGAGCAGGAAGAGCAGAAGAGAACCGAGGAGCGAGGTGACTGGCCGGTTGGCATCAGGTAAGTTGTTTTTTAAATCACTAATTCATCCCCTCGTCACTGTACATTGGCAGCACCCGCGACTGAATACCCCTTTCCAATTCAGAATATGAGGGTTTTTATTGCACTGATTCCACCAGCTTTCACTTGGGGAATATTGTTTAATTACAATTCTGCTTGTACAGTAATTACCTGAAAAGCTCAGAATCCCAAGTTGGCACAAATTGTCCTTTACACCCAAGCTGGGAATTGCCAGGCAACCATAAAGAAGACCTAAGAGGCATTGTTCCTCCAATCCAACAGGTTCTTAGTCATTGACCCATGGTCCCACGAAAGCACCTGTTTGAACTGGATGACCTGGCACAACAGAGAGAGAAAGGATGTGGCCTAAGGACTAGAGCGGTCAACCTTGAAGCTGGGGAACGGGGTTCGAGTCTTGGGAGGGACGCTCAACATCCTGTGATTCTGGGCAAATCACTTAATCTCCCCGTGCCTAACAAAAATGAATGTTTTCTTGTGTAATGTAACTGGTGCTCATGTAAAGCAGCTCCAATACCTTCAGGTCGAGTTCAAGCTATATAAAACTGCAACAACAAAAAAAGAAATAGGAAAGCTGAGCATGAAGTCTGTCTACAGAGCAGAACTTAACCCGTCCATTCAATGGTTTTTCTTTCAACAGTTGCTAATTGTTAGAACCGGCGGTCTCTAGTTGGCAGAGGTATACACTTCTGACAAATAGGGACCAACCAACTCTAGTCAGGGAAAGGGGATTACACACTCAGATAACCCCTGCTACCCCCTTGGTAGCTTGGCAGAGCAGACAGGCTTATCTCAGAGGCAGTGTGTTAAGCATTTATGACCACATACAGTAATAAAGTGAATACACTACAGATGGACACGACACCGAAGTTATTATAAAAATAGTATTTTTATATAAGACTTAGCACAAGACCAAATAACGACAAAAATATACCACAGTCTTAATAAATACTCTTTGGAAGGAAAAATAATAGTTCAAGTAAGGTTTCTTCTTGGCAAATAGTTCTTTAGCAAAGTATTCTTCTGAGCACAGTTCTTTGGCAACAATGTAACCCCCACAGGAGTCACACGACGTCGAGTCTACAAGATTCCCAAGGTTCGGCGTCGACCGCGAGGAGCGCTACGTCGAGCCTGGAGTTGCAACAGACCCCACAAGTACAGTACCTTGAGAAACGAAGAAACCGATGATCCACGGCGTCGAGATGTCGGCGTCGAGGTCGGCGTCGATCGTGCCTCGGAGTCGGGTCAATCCGCAGCGGCGTCGAGGGATGTCGGGCCGGAGCAGCGCTCACGGCGTCGAGAAGGGCGTCGAGTCGATGCGATCAGCAGCGGCGTCGGGACGGGGTCGCTTGGAGGTGGAGCCGATACTCACTCCTCACTGGCGTCGATACCGGCGTCGAGACGGGGTCACTTGGAGCCGGGGCCGATACCCACTGCTCACTGGCGTTGCTGCTGGCGTCGATCGGGCCCGGTGGCCGGCGTCGAAGGCTCGGGACACTGGAGCCGTTACTCACGATGTCGAGCTGGATTCGGCGGCGTCGGCGGCGTCGAGACTGCAGATTTTCCCTTGTGTACTGGAAACAACACTTTCCAGCAATTCAGCAATTCAGTAGATGGTGAAGTCCTTTGGCCCTGTGACTTCAACAGGAGACTGGCACTCTTCCAGTCCTTGGAGATTTCCTAGCAAGTGTTCAGAGAGTACACACCAAGTTCCTCTCTCCTTGTTCCTTGGCAAAAATAAAGAAGCAGCTTTCAGGTTCCTCCACAGCAAAACAGCACTCTGGCAGAAAGGGGGAGGCAAGTCCTTAGATCAGCAGGCTTCTTGTCCTTGGTACAGGTTTCCTTGTCAGAAGTGATCTGAGTTCTTGGTTCAGGGGTCCTTCTCTTATACCCCATTTCTCCTTTGTTCCTTTGTCCAAACAGGGAAATTCCCACCATCTCAGGTTTGTTGTGGGTGTTGCCAGGCAGAGGCACCTGGCCTATTCACTGAGCAGGGCAGAGTCCTCAGCCGCCCAGCAGGAGGCGGAGCCAGTATTGTCACTGGCAGGAGCAGGGCTATCAGTCGCCCAGCAGGAGGTGGAGCCAGTATTGTGTCAGGCAGGGCAGGCTACTCTTCCCTCACTCTATGTGTAAACGCCCCATTCACCCCACACTGACTCATTCAGACCTCTGGAGCCACCCAGCCCCTGACACACACACCAAACCAGCAGAGACCGGTAGATAGTTGGACAAGAAAATAGCCACTTTCTAAAAGTGCTATTTTCAAACATAGAATTTAAAAACCATCCATCCTAAAGGGTGTGTTATTAAATTCTGAGTTCAGGGATACTAAACTCGACTTGCTACCATGCTCCCTGAGTCAGATGGATTATAATGGAGTTAATAATCAGTCTGCCCAGTCTGGCCTATTGGAGGCAGGTAGCCCTTCAATAGTGAAAAACGAAAATGGCTGTAATTCACTATTAGGTCATGCCACACACATCAGGGCATGACCTACCTTTTACCAACAATGCACCCTGCCCTAGGGCCTACCATAGAGGTGTCTGAAATGTGGTAAAGTGAAGGGTTAGAGACTGGCAAGTAGGTTTCCTTGCCAAGTCGACATGGCAGTCAGGGACTGCACGCAGGCGCTGCGGTGGCAGGCCTGAGACACATTTTACACACTGCTTCTGTGGGTGGCACAACCAGTGCTGCAAGCCCACCAGCAGCAGTTAACTTACACGCCCTTGGCACACGCAGTGCACTAGACTAGGGTCTGAACAGTAAGCCAACCAAGCCAATCATGGTAACACCAATCAATGTAACAATTTAACATAGGGAGCACTTGCACTGTGGCACTGATCAGCAGTGGCACAGTGCCCAAAGCAATAATCCAGCAAAAACATCGTAAACAGAGGAGGCAAACAGAAAAAAAATGGAGGAGAGACTCATGCCAATGATGCCAGGTCTAACACGTGTCCCCTCCAGCTGAAATGTGGGGAGAACTACCCTTCACCCAGGGAGTCCTCATCACTAAGGCGGAAAAATCTGGACAGACCATCAGCATTGGCGTGATCTGTACCAGGGCGGTGTTCCACCGTAAAGTCCATCCCCTGTAGGGAAATGGACCACCTCAACAGCTTTGGGTTCTCACCCCTCATCTGCATTAACCATCTGAGGGGCCTGTGGTCTGTCTGAACCCGGAAGTGAGTCCCAAACAGGTAGGGTCTTAGCTTCTTCAGCGCCCAGACCACAGCAAATGCCTCACGCTCTATCGCACTCCACCTTTGTTCCCTGGGAAGTAACCGCCGGCTGATGAAGGCTACAGGTAAGTCTCGGCCCTCCTCATTCATCTGTGCTAGAACAGCCCCCACACCATGCTCTGAAGCGTCTGTCTGGACAATGAATTCTTTTGAAAAGTCGGGTGCCTGGAGGACCGGTGCTGTACACATTGCAGTTTTCAGGGTGTCAAAGGCGTTCTGACAGGCGTCAGTCCAGATCACAAGTCTCGGCTGCTTCCTGGAAGTCAGCGAGGTCAAGGGGTGCACAATGTTGCCATACCCCTTGACAAACCTCCTGTAGTAACCCGTGAGACCCAAGAAGGCTCTCACCTGAGTCTGGGTTTTGGGCGGTTCCCAAGCCAGGATGGTATCTATCTTGGGTTGCAGGGGGGCCACCTTGCCACTCCCTACTTGGTGCCCCAAGTACACCACTGAACCCTGCGCAATCTGGCACTTACTAGCCTTGATTGTGAGGCCTGCTCTGCGCAGGGCCAACAACACTTCCTGGAGGTGGCGCAAGTGTTCCTCCCAGCTGGCGCTGAACACTGCTATATCGTCCAAGTAGGCGGCGCTGAAATCTTCCAGCCCGGCCAATACCTGGTTAACCAACCTCTGGAATGTGGCAGGGGCATTCTTCATCCCAAAGGGCATCACACGGAACTGGTAGTGCCCATCTGGTGTGGAGAATGCAGACCTCTCTTTTGCCCCATCAGTCAAGGCGATCTGCCAGTACCCAGACGTTAGATCAAACGTACTAAGGTACCGGGCAGCCCCCAACCGATCGATGAGCTCATCAGCTCTGGGGATGGGGTGCGCGTCAGTCTTGGTGACCGAATTGAGTCCTCGGTAATCCACACAGAACCGAAGTTCTGGTGAAGCACCAGGCGCTGCAGCCTTTGGGACCAAGACCACTGGGCTGGCCCAAGGACTGCTAGAGGACTCAACCACCCCTAAGGCAAACATCTTGGAGACCTCCTCCTTGATATATGCTCTGACCTTTTCAGTCACCCTGTAGGCCTTGTGGCTCACAGGAGTGCTGTCCCCAGTGTCCACATCATGGACACACCACTGAGTGACACCAGGGATTAAGGAGAACAGATCAGGGAATTGTACCAACAGATGGCGACAATCTTGCTGCTGCTCAGGGGTCAGTGTGTCAGAGAGGACAACACCATCCACTGACCCATCTTTTTCTTTTGCACACAGGAGGTCAGGAAGAGGCTCACTCTCCTCCTCCATCCCAGCATCTGTGGCAAGGAGCATGCCCACTTCGGACCTTTCTAAGTGGGGCTTTAACCGGTTGACATGCAGGACCCTTAAGGGGTTCCTGGGAGACTTCAAGTCCACCAAGTAGGTGACATCGCTCTTTTTCTCCACAACCTCAAATGGTCCAGTCCACCTGTCCTTGAGCGCACAAGGTTCCACAGGGGCCATGACCCAAACTTTCTGACCAGGTTGAAGCTCAACCAGAGTGGCATTCTGATCATACCACCGCTTCATCTCTTCCTGGCTGGCCTCCAGATTTGCCTGAGCAAGATCTCTGAAGCGCCGAGTCTGGTTCCTAAAGGCCAGCATGTAACTATATACATCCTGGGGAGGTTTCCTGGGAGATTGCTCCCAGCCTTCTTTGACCAGACTCAAAGGTCCTCTTACCGGGTGACCATACAAAAGCTCAAAGGGGCTGAACCCTAGAGACTTCTGTGGCACCTCACGGTAAGCAAACAGCAGGCATGGCAAGAGGACGTCCCATTTACGCCTCATTGGTTCTTCAAGACCCATGATCATGCCTTTTAGGGTCCGGTTGAATCTCTCAACCAGCCCATTACCTTGAGGGTGGTAAGGAGTGGTAAACTTGTAGGTTACCCCACACTCCTTCCACAGAGACTTCATATAATTCGAAATGAAGTTGGTGCCCCGGTCTGACACCACCTCTCTGGGGAACCCCATGCGGGAGAAAACACCCATCAGTGCCCGTCCCACCACGGGGGCCGTCACTGTGCGGAGAGGGATGGCTTCCGGGTACCGGGTGGCATGGTCCACCAAGACCAGGATAAACCTGTTGCCCATGGCTGTCTTGGGGTCCAGCGGCCCCACAATGTCAATTCCCACTCGCTCAAAGGGGGTACTGACGACGGGAAAAGGTTGGAGGGGAGCCTTCTACTTCCGCCCACTTTTCCCACTTGCCTGGCAAGTTTGACAGGTCCTACAATGGATATCTGAATCCCTTCTCATCTGGGGCCAATAAAAATGGGTGACAAGCCTGTCATAGGTCTTGTCCTGCCCCAGATGTCCAGCTAACGGAACGTCATGAGCCAACCCCAGTAGGAAGGCTCTGAAGCGCTGGGGTACCACCAGCACACGGGCTGACCCAGGTTCAGCAGCCTTAGGCTCGCTATACAGGAGGTCGTTCTCCCAGTAGACCCAATGTGATCCTGACTGATCACCTGTCGTTTGGGCTGAGGCCTGCTGCCTCATACCCACAAGAGAAGGGCACACTTTCTGCTCAGCACAAAATTCCTCCCTGGAGGGACCACCATCCTGCTGCCAATGGGTCAGCTCGGGCAGGTCTCCCAGTTCGGCCACTTGTTCTCCTGTCGGTTCCAGGGCATCCCCCTCAGGGTCTGCTCCCTCCTGGGCCGCGGGAACGATGGGGGACGGTTTCCCGCGCCCCCTGCCTCTTCTCTTCACGGTTGGGACCTGGGCCATACTTTCAGGCTCCAGGGCCCCATCAACACCCTTACTGACTGACATGGACCGGGTGGTCGCACACACCCACTCAGGCAGACCCAACATTTCCAGATGCGATTTTCATTCCACCTTAGCCCAAGGGGAGTCCTCCAAATCATTGCCCAGGAGACAATCAACAGGCATGGCGGGCCTCACAGCAACCTGAAGAGTACCTGAGACCCCCCCCCACTCAAAGGGAACTTGAGCTACCTCACACTGACTCTGTGAGTTGTCAGCAGCTACAACGGGGTAGAATGCATGAGGGACCACCTGCTCTCTGGACACCAAGTGACACTTGACAGCTGTCACACTCGCTCCGGTGTCTCTGAGAGCTTCCACCCTATGGCCATTAATGGTCACCCACTGCCTATATTTCTTAGTGTTACTAGGCAGAGGGGTTGGAGGGACCATTTCCACGTCTCCTAAAGAGACCAGGGACATTTCTGCGGGACCCCACCCACCGGGGGCACCCATCTCATCCCCTCCCAGGGCTACGCTCGCTACCTGACGAGGGGGTGCACGCAGCGGTGCATTCGAATCCTTCATGGGACACTGGGGATCATAATAACGGTGTCCCACCTGCTTACAGGCATAGCAGGTCATGGGGCCCCTGTGAACAGGTTTACCTGTCGGGGCCTCTGGCTTCTTTACAGGGGGAGGCTGGGAACCCTTCCCTTGGTTCCCTTGGGGACTACTTTGGGGCCCTTTCTGAAACTCCCTCTGTTTACCCCTGTCCCCCCCACTCTTCTGCTGGGGACCCTGCCCACCTTTGGCTGAGTCTCCCACTGGACCCTTGTGGACCCTGGTACTGACCCAGCGGTCCGCCTCCTCAGCAAGTTTTCTAGGGTTAGATATCTTGCTATCAACAAGGTGCTGGCGTAGCTCTGGAAAACAGTTATTAGACAAGTGCTCCCAAGCAAACAAATCATAAAGAGCATCATAACTATCAAGCTTGCTACCCTTTATCCAACCATCCATGGTTCTGCAGAAAAAAGACACATATTCAACCCACGTAGTACCAGGCAACTTCTTACATTCTCTAAAGGTTTGTCTGTACTTTTCTGGAGTTAAGCCATATCTCAGCATTAAAGCATTCTTCATATGAGTATAAGATGCCCTTTCCTCTTCAGGCATGCTCAACAAGGTATCTCTCCCCTCGTTTGTAAAGCGGCTCCACAACCCCGTTCCCCAATCCTTCTCAGGGACCCGGTGGGCCAATAACGCTAACTCATATGCTTTAAACCATTGGCTAATATCTTCATTCTTACTGTAATCTTTGATCACATCTTTAGGAAAATAAAACCTACTTTCTGCAGGCACAGATGGAGTGCTGCCACCAGAGGGATTCAACTCTAAACTCTTAGTTTTAAGCTCCATCTCCCTCACCATCTTCTCACGTTCAAACGCTAATTTCTCTCTCTCAAAATCTAATCTTTTGCTCTCCATTTCAGCTTCTCTCTTGCTTCTTGCATTCTCTAATTCCAACTGCCCTCCTAATTTAAGTTTTGCCATCTCTAACTTGTATTCCCTCTCCTTCTCCCTGTCTTCCAACTCTTCAGGAGAAAGGCTCTTAGAGGAAACACTGCTGCCTGGAGATGACACTGGCCCACCTGTGGGCTCTTCCTCTTCCTCTTCTTCTTCCTCTTCCGGTACCACCACCGGGTCAGAGGGATCTCTGGCCTCTAACCAGGCCTTCAGCGCTTTGAGGAAGTCGCCTCTCAATTTGAGACCTGTGGTAGGAACTTTAAACTGCTTGCAAAATCCTCTTAGATCCTTTAGCTTGTAGGAATCTATCTTCTCCTTATCAAATTCCCCCACAACAATCTCCACAGGTGTAGCAGCTCTGGCATTCTCCATGGTCAAAACTGGCAGTGTTTAAGAAAATAAGCTCCAGGAAAGCGGAGAACAAAAATAGAATATCCTACCAAAAACAGATTGTGGCTGCGTTATGGTCTGCTTTCACTATGTAGCGTACACTAATCACTGCACATGAGTCATAAATGCAAAGTTCAAATCCTCACCGCTGACCACCAATGTTAGAACCGGCGGTCTCTAGTTGGCAGAGGTATACACTTCTGACAAATAGGGACCAACCAACTCTAGTCAGGGAAAGGGGATTACACACTCAGATAACCCCTGCTACCCCCTTGGTAGCTTGGCAGAGCAGACAGGCTTATCTCAGAGGCAGTGTGTTAAGCATTTATGACCACATACAGTAATAAAGTGAATACACTACAGATGGACACGACACCGAAGTTATTATAAAAATAGTATTTTTATATAAGGCTTAGCACAAGACCAAATAACGACAAAAATATACCACAGTCTTAATAAATACTCGTTGGAAGGAAAAATAATAGTTCAAGTAAGGTTTCTTCTTGGCAAATAGTTCTTTAGCAAAGTATTCTTCTGAGCACAGTTCTTTGGCAACAATGTAACCCCCACAGGAGTCACCCGACGTCGAGTCTACAAGATTCCCAAGGTTCGGCGTCGACCGCGAGGAGCGCTACGTCGAGCCTGGAGTTGCAACAGACCCCACAAGTACAGTACCTTGAGAAACGAAGAAAACGATGATCCACGGCGTCGAGATGTCGGCGTCGAGGTCGGCGTCGATCGTGCCTCGGAGTCGGGTCAATCCGCAGCGGCGTCGAGGGATGTCGGGCCGGAGCAGCGCTCACGGCGTCGAGAAGGGCGTCGAGTCGATGCGATCAGCAGCGGCGTCGGGACGGGGTCGCTTGGAGGTGGAGCCGATACTCACTCCTCACTGGCGTCGATACCGGCATCGAGACGGGGTCACTTGGAGCCGGGGCCGATACCCACTGCTCACTGGCGTTGCTGCTGGCGTCGATCGGGCCCGGCGGCCGGCGTCGAAGGCTCGGGACACTGGAGCCGTTACTCACGATGTCGAGCTGGATTCGGCGGCGTCGAGACTGCAGATTTTCCCTTGTGTACTGGAAACAACACTTTCCAGCAATTCAGCAATTCAGTAGATGGTGAAGTCCTTTGGCCCTGTGACTTCAACAGGAGACTGGCACTCTTCCAGTCCTTGGAGATTTCCTAGCAAGTGTTCAGAGAGTACACACCAAGTTCCTCTCTCCTTGTTCCTTGGCAAAAATAAAGAAGCAGCTTTCAGGTTCCTCCACAGCAAAACAGCACTCTGGCAGAAAGGGGGAGGCAAGTCCTTAGATCAGCAGGCTTCTTGTCCTTGGTACAGGTTTCCTTGTCAGAAGTGATCTGAGTTCTTGGTTCAGGGGTCCTTCTCTTATACCCCATTTCTCCTTTGTTCCCTTTGTCCAAACAGGGAAATTCCCACCATCTCAGGTTTGTTGTTGGTGTTGCCAGGCAGAGGCACCTGGCCTATTCACTGAGCAGGGCAGAGTCCTCAGCCGCCCAGCAGGAGGCGGAGCCAGTATTGTCACTGGCAGGAGCAGGGCTATCAGTCGCCCAGCAGGAGGTGGAGCCAGTATTGTGTCAGGCAGGGCAGGCTACTCTTCCCTCACTCTATGTGTAAACACCCCATTCACCCCACACTGACTCATTCAGACCTCTGGAGCCACCCAGCCCCTGACACACACACCAAACCAGCAGAGACCGGTAGATAGTTGGACAAGAAAATAGCCACTTTCTAAAAGTGCTATTTTCAAACATAGAATTTAAAAACCATCCATCCTAAAGGGTGTGTTATTAAATTCTGAGTTCAGGGATACTAAACTCGACTTGCTACCATGCTCCCTGAGTCAGATGGATTATAATGGAGTTAATAATCAGTCTGCCCAGTCTGGCCTATTGGAGGCAGGTAGCCCTTCAATAGTGAAAAACGAAAATGGCTGTAATTCACTATTAGGTCATGCCACACACATCAAGGCATGACCTACCTTTTACCAACAATGCACCCTGCCCTAGGGCCTACCATAGAGGTGTCTGAAATGTGGCAAAGTGAAGGTTTAGAGACTGGCAAGTAGGTTTCCTTGCCAAGTCGACATGGCAGTCAGGGACTGCACGCAGGCGCTGCGGTGGCAGGCCTGAGACACATTTTACACGCTGCTTCTGTGGGTGGCACAACCAGTGCTGCAAGCCCACCAGCAGCAGTTAACTTACACGCCCTTGGCACACGCAGTGCACTAGACTAGGGTCTGAACAGTAAGTCAACCAAGCCAATCATGGTAACACCAATCAATGTAACAATTTAACATAGGGAGCACTTGCACTGTGGCACTGATCAGCAGTGGCACAGTGCCCAAAGCAATAATCCAGCAAAAACATTGTAAACAGAGGAGGCAAACAGAAACAAAATGGAGGAGAGACTCATGCCAATGATGCCAGGTCTAACACTAATATTTTAGTTCAAGAAGTTCACCCCAGTCTTCCAAAAAGCAGGTGCAAATAAGGCAAGTAATGCAGGATAGCCGTCTTCCCTTGTCCTTCAACTTCATCCTATAACGCAAGAGTGTTCGACATACCTAATTTGACATATTTTTTCTATTTCTCCATATGTTACAACATATTACAAGAGTGTACATCGCCGAATAGGTCGACAACCTGCAAGTACATGAGGGTAGTTTTCTCAACTTACGAAACTATTCCAGTCCTATAAGTAAAAGCATTCAGGCGTACAGAACACTAAAAATGGGAAGTAAACATAATCTGAATGCAAGGAAAGACAATCCCAACTCCCAAGAAAGTTCCCGGCCAAACTCCTATTTGAAGAGATGGCCACTCTTTCTCAGTGTCGACGAACAGAAACTGAGAGACTGCAGGAATTATTAGTGAAAGATAAATCACTCACATTTTACCACAACCCCTAAGGGTGAGTTGTGAGTCCCAAATGACTATGACTCAGTTAAGACCAAGTAAAACTGAGAAGCCAATTGCGTCTGCTAGTCCATCCGCCTTTTTAGGCACACCTGACAACCAACACAATGCCATTATTGACCCAAGCATGCTTCCCAAATTTCACAAATCTAGTAACACTGGAAGCTATCCACAAAACACAGGAAAAAGTCCTAATGAATCTAGGAGTGAGTAAAATGATACTGGGAGTAAATGGCTTACGTTTTCATAAATCCTCAAGCTTGTGACACTGAAGAAAGATTTAGGTCCAATGTATGTAGGGTTTTTTGATGTCACAGAATCGGGCTGTTTGCAACAGCAAAAAGCTTTTTTACATGTACCAAACCAATTTTGCGATTTGGTAACCCATTACCGAATCACAAAATGATTCGGTATTAGGAAGGGGCTTGTTAAGGGCGTCCTTTTCTACTAGCGAATTGCAGTGGTATGTGTGAATGTTTTGCAACCAAAATGCAGTCACATAACATTTGCATTTTACCACCTACTACAAGTAGGTGGTAACTCATTTGCGAACTGGAAGAGGTCTCCAGGGGACCCCCAACCCTTTGTGAATGTATGCAAAAATATTTTTTAAGAGCAGACAGTGGATCCATGGAGCACTGCTAACTCTTAAAAAATCAAAAGAAAACTTTTCATTTTTTGTTTTTGAAAGGCATCCTGTTTCCTTTAAGGAGATTGGGCTGCATTTAAATTTTTTATTTAAAAGCAAACACAGACATGGTAGTAGGTCAACATCCCTGTGTTTGTAGCGATTCCCAATGGGTCGCAAACTGTGACTTACCTCATTAAAATTAATGAGGTAGGTCAATTGTGACCCACTGGGACTCGCAGTGTAATGCACACTGTTGTACATAGCTTTTTAAGATTTCCTAATTGCGAATCGCGAAAATCAGCTATTAGGAAATCACAAACGGAAGTCTATGTACATCTGGCCCCAAATTGTTCACAAAGAATTGGAGGCAAAAGGCACCAAGATTAGTAAGCTTCATAAGGGCAGTTGTTGCCTCAAACTCAGAGTTGAGAGAGATGAACTATGGGAAGACTGGTTAAACAAAATAGTTTGGCCATGCATAATCAGTTTTGGTAACTTTAAACATATGAAGGATCCTGAATCAGAGAACAGAATCTGGAAAAAGTCTGGGTGATTATTAGAGGTGGAATGTGTAATGATAGGTTGAGACGGGAATGTCCTCTGCATGATATATGGGCAGGTTACCCTGCCCGAGTGCCCACTTTCCTGTTTATGTGACATCCTGACTTCTATTTTTGCCCCAGCATCATGCTAATCCAGAATGAAAACTGCCTTGAGTATGTCAGGTCTAGGACCTATCCTGTGACCTGGAGGGGTGCACCAAGCATACCCTTATAGAGGACGAAGGACTACTGGCCCTGTCCTGGAAGTAGCACATAAAGGGCTGGTGGCAGAATGCCATTATCAGAGTCAGTGAGAAGGGGGGGGGAGGGGGGGGGGGAAGTAGACCAGAAAGAGGTACGTTTGACAAAATTTTTAGCCAGGGAGAAACCTGTCAAATACATAACTAGTGACCACAGACAGGAGGGTAATGGCAAGCCCAAAATAAGTATGAGCTCTAACCCACGGAGCGATCAACATCAAATCAACAAGAACAGAGAACCCATAAGGCTTAACACGATTAAACCTCACCAGTTAGGTCACTCTCTCCCCCATGCACTTCCGTACTTAATACGATTGCCCAACATCCAAATGTCATGCCAAATAGGGGAAACAATGGAGCAGCCACACAGGTTGATAGTTCCAATCTGACTCCTTGTAACCAACCTAAAGCGCCATTATCTGCCAGGACAATTTTCACCGAACCATCCTATCTAGATTTATCACCAGCAATTACACCATATACGGTTGTACTTGCAAATGTACCTAGGTTAAGGGCACAAGATAGTGAGTCTTGGGAATCCCTAAGGAACAAGGCACTCCATTGGTTAAGCGCAAAAGTTGGGTCCATGGAACAACTTTTTATGGAGTTTAAGATGGCCATAGGGTCAAGTGGGTCGGTAAAGATCGAAAAACCCTACCAGGTGATTGTGTGGTGCTAACGTTTAAAACGCCCCAGCTAGTGGAGAACATTTTATGGAAGGCAGGGAATAACATCACGATCGCGGGGGGTATTAACATACTACCCCTCGGCTGTTTTTTACCAACCGCCCTTTGGGCTGAAGAGAGAGGCGGTAGCAGTAGAGATATTGAGGAAAGAACTCAGTACATATATAACGTAACGGTGGGAAATCGGTTCGCATTTCTCCCCTCCCTTGAGGAGATAGATTGACTGGACCAGTCACTCAAAGTCACCGTGAGTAATCTGCAGGTCCACACCTTTTTCGAACCAGAAAATACTGACCCGAATCCTAAGAGAGTTCTTGCAGGAGAGGGCGATATGTTACAGAAACAGAGTGAAACTCTTGAAGACATTTCCTTAGGTATCTGCAATATCCCTAACTGCAGACCAGAGATAGGACCAGGAATAGACAAGGCTAGGAGCCCAGACACTACTTCACCCACCGACGAAGCACATGACACCCAGAATATATTAAGCGATAACGAAAATAGTATTACGATTTTATAATGGAATATAGCGGGCCTACGTTCCAAATTAAATAATCACCTCTGGTATGAATTTATGGGGAAATTTAACATCTTTTGTTTGCAAGAGACGTGGTCTCTGAAGGAAATCCACATTGAAGGCTATAAAACCTATCACACACCCGCTATACCATCTACACATGGGAGGCCCAAGGGAGGTTTGAGTATGTCTCGAATATGCTGGCGATAAATAAAATATCTTTCCTTATTTCAGAACCAAATTACCAATTCGTGATTGTGAACATGGACAAACAAAACGTTGTTGTCTTGATTAACTTCTATAACAACGCACAGAAGGACCAATTGGTGGACATTTTAAAACAGTTCAGAAATACCCTACAGGAAATTCAGAATGGTTGTATAGAGAATTTTCTACTTGTGTGTGGGGGAGATTTTAATACGGCTCTGTGTCCACACAATAATGATGTAACATGCGGACTGTTGGACAAAGATAATTGTAATCTTCCCCACTTTCCGCATTTCGTATATGGGAATGCCTTAAATGAAATTCTATTTGTCTTGGATATGGGTTTTGCAAACGTGTTAAGTTCACCACCAATCCCATTTACCCAGACCTATAATGGGAGAGGGCTAAACTCGATCATTGACTTTATAATAATCCTGAATAGGTTCGCCCCCCCCCCGCCTACTAAACTATAAAACGCTAAAGAATGCAATAAGTGACCATTTTCCTTTAAGCGTGACTATATCTCTTCCCACAAAAACCTGTAGCCACCATAATAAGAGGACATACGCGGCCCAAAACCTGGTAATTGATAAGGTAAATGATTACTCCCTAAAGTGGGATATGGTAGAACCGCATAATATCACTAAGATAGTGGTCGAGAAAAGCTTTGAATCAATGATGAAATGTTTCAATAACTCCACACCACATGAGGAAGTACTGGGGTCCTATGCACAAATAACAAAAATAATTAGGAATACATTGAAAGTCAAAACAAAAAATGGGAAGGACAAAAATAAGATGTGGTTCAACAGCAAATGTACAAAAGCTTACACAGAATTAAAACATGCATTACACAAAAAGGAAAGGGATAGAACTGAAATAAAGCAGCGTAGGAAGGCCGATAACCAGGTTGTGAAAACACATAAAGGAGAACTAAAAAATAAAACCTGGGCCGACCTACATAAGGCAAGCGTCAGCAAGGACAGTGCTGCCTTCTGGCGCATAGTAAAATCCCCATTTCGGACAACAGAAGACACCCCTACCATAGAAATCGCTATTGATGAAGGACACTGTGTGGAACACTTTTCCAATAACTTTGGACAGGCAAGGGAGGAGGACGGTACAGTTGTAAGCGCTGTAAGCCCCAGTTCCACATCAATAGACTTTCTAATAGACTTAGCCTTCACCCTAGAAGAAGTACAATTTGCACTAAAATCCAGCAAGGGGGAAAAGGCCCCGGGCCCAGACGGAGTACCCGTTGACATCTTCAAACACAACATAGAGCTATGGGGTCAATTATTAACGGGAGTGTTAGCGGCCTGCTGCACGATCGGACTCATAGAAACATGGTCAGACTCCATTATGGTACCGATCTTTAAAAAAGGTGATAGAGAGAATCCAGCATGTTATCACCCTATCTCTCTGCTGGATTCTGTGGGCAAAGTGGCAGGTCGGATAGTTCTTAATCTGCTCCAACAATGGGCCGAGGACAATAATGTTCTATCAGACCTTCAATTTGGTTTTAGGGAGGGACTGGGCACAATAGAACAGGACCTTAATTTAACAATCCTTATGGGAAAATATATAAAGGCAAGAAAGGGAAAAATGTACCAGGCCTTTGTTGACCTCAGTGTCGCATTCAATTGCGTATGCCATGAAAAATTATGGAGCACCTTAGCGGCACTCGGGGTGGAGGCTCCTTTAATTCATTTTCTAAGAGAACTCTACAGAAATGCTAGAGCTCGGGTACGGTACGGACCCAATGGAGAATGTACAGTGTCGTTCCAAGTGGAGAGGGGGGTTAGACAGGGCAGTGTTCTGGCACCTTTCCTGTTCACTCTATACACCAATGGTCTGGTGAAAGCCATGCCGGAAGGGTGCCAAGACTTACCTCAGTTGCAAAAACGCCCTATACCCGCCCTGTTCTATGCGGATGATGAAATAATCATTGCCCGAGCACCACTAGGGCTACAACGGGCCCTTGATAGCTATAACGAGTTCATGAAAAATTTAGATTTAAAAATAAACACTACTAAAACTTTTATAATGAACTGTGGGAGGGACATTTTTGCAGAGAGTAAAAAGGTGGAAGCTACTACAACGTACACCTATTTAGGAATTCTAATTGACCACAAGGGCTTGTGGTGTCAGGCCATTAAAGCTAGGAAACTGCTCTTCATGAGAACAACGACAGCCCTAGTAAATTTCTCACAAAAGCTAGGAAAGAGGCCCCCAGAAGAGTTAATTAAAATCTATCAAGCCAAGTGCGTTAGCACAGCTACCTATGGGGCCGGGATATGGGGCTATTGCGATGTAAATGAAAACCAGAAGGTAGAGAATACATTTATAAGGTACCTACTGGCCGTCCCATGTTGGACATCAACCTATATTTGCCACAATGAATTGGGTCTACCATACATCACAGACATAATAAAGGTGCGACCTGCCAAATTATGGCACCGGATCTGGACCATGACAAAAAAAACATTCAACCGGCACGTGTTAAGTGATAGTCTTAAGTCAGAACACGCCTTAGAGATCAGGTGGCTGAAATATATAAAAGAATTTATGAATGACCTGGGCCAGCCAGAATACTACACAATCTTTCCATGATGGGTTCCATCACTAGAAAGGTTTTTAAAAAACAATGCATGACCTACATGGACGCAAATAGATTTGCCAGCGAGGCATCAAGGCCCACAGTTTAAATTAATCAACTGATGCGGTCTGCCACTGCTGTTCAACCATATTTATCTTACACAACACGAGGATAAGACAGATTTGTTCTTACGCGCCTCAGACTCGATGTATTCCGTCGTTTGGTAAGCTTCCCGACCATAAATGATTGGTCTAAAATCCTACCAAATTGGCCTTGCGACAGAGTCTCACCCTAAACAACAAGCCATGTTGTCCTGTTCTGTAAATTTTATCTGGAACTGAGGAAGAGGTGGATTAAACCTATACTGAAAATATGAGGTATGAGGCAATGTCGCCCGGCCTATCCTGCATTGCAATATTTAGATAATGAATGCATTGCAAGAAACATTGCTCTATTCTTGAAGTGCACGATCAGACGTAGGAAACATTTCTGAACTTTGCCCCCTTTTTTAAAAATAATACGCTGCTAACTTTTTAATCTTTAATTACTTTTTAATTTGTATACGTCGTTCTAACTTTTTATATTAACTTTTTTTTTTACAATGGGAAAATCATCCTTTTTAAATTCACTCTATTTATGAATATTGTATAATAATTGTGATGTGTTATTGCAAAACTGTGCTTTTATGGCTTTTCGTGTGCTAAATTGCAAATCGAATAAAGCTAAATTCATTCATTCATACCCCTCCTTTCCCGTCCTACCCTCACAGCGCCTGTCCTCTACCTATGCCACCTACAAAAATGTTCAGAAGAGGAGTCGCCAGAATGTGACACCATTGGCTTGGCTTTCCTTCATTGCCAGAAAGCAGCAGTGCAGTCATAGACAGGGTAGAGTACACAATTGACTTAGAAGCAGATAGAGAAATTCTAAAGGTGTGCACACGTAAGAGTGTGGCAAAACTACAGTAATACAGCGGGTGCCGCTTAGATCTATATATTTGCTTGATTCTATATATTTACTATGCAGCTATTACACACCTGGTTGATAAGTTATAAAGAATGAGGGAGACTCCAAATGTATGAGGAGCAAATGGTCAAAATTAAGAGTAAAACAAGAATTTGCAATGCAATAGGTCTCGCATCTGCCAGAGTTGAACCTATTGGCATTGTAAACTACAATGCCTTTTATTTATCAGTTTTGATAAATACCAGATACATGAAAGGCATTGCCATTTCCAATGCCAATAGCTCAAACTCTTGTAAATGCGAGACCTATTTCATTTCAAAGAAGCGACTGCCATTGTCCTGGGCTGCATGGAAAGAGAAAGCGTGCATGGCGCGCTGAATGTTGCAGGAAAGCATGTCGTGCCTGCAGTAGGAGAAAGTCATTAAAGAAAATAGTGCTTACAAACTAAATAAGAAATACCGTGTAAAAAGGGCCAGGCCTCATGGGAGGTTACATATGACGACAAGGCGGTACTAAGGAAGGACTAACAAACCTACTAACGAATTAGAAGCTAGCATTTACGAAGGACATTCACACAAGCCAAGACAAATATGGGCGGAGCTTCAAGTTTATACTCTAATACAGCATGCCTCGCAGAGCATGCCCAGGCTCGACTTACAAAGTTATGTTGGTCACATTATAGCATGTATCTATCCTTTTGAGGGATTTTCATTTACAGTAACAACTAAATTCTGCAATATATATAATCCACATTTGTATAGCACGAACAATCACCCGTAAGGGTCCCTAGGCGCTGGGGGCCGTTTGGAAGATTAAGCAAGCTATTGCCCAGAGTCACATGGTGCTGGGCTAATCTGCCGCCAGCCCCGGGGATCAAACTGTGATCCCCAGATTCCGGAGTCAGTCGCCCTGGCAGCAGCGCACACACACACACATATATATGTGTGTTATTTGTCCCACTTTGCCAGCTCGGTGTAATCCCGATCCGATGAAGTTAAAACTCGTGCTGTATGGGTTTTCAGCATATTCAGATGAAGTGGCGTGGTGTGGGCACTATGGGGCAGATAGCCTTTCAATAGTGAAAAACTAAATTGAGAGTATTTCAATTTCAGGACATGTCACACACACCAGTGCATGTCCTACCTGTCACATATACTGCACCCTGCCTATGGGGGTACTTTGGGCATACTTGTTGAGTGCCTTACATGTAAGAAAAGGGAAGGGTAGGGCCTGGTAAGTGGGTGTACTTTACAGGTTGACATGGCAGTTTTAAAACTGCGTGCAGACACTGCTGTGGCATGTCTGAGTTACCTTTACAGGGCTACTTATGTGAGTGGCACAATCAGTTTGTCTTGAGTGAATATGTTCATTTCAGGATGATAGGGAGGATGTTTGCGCTACCTAAAAACCTACAGGTGGGTGAGGGGAACCGCCCAGAGAAAGGGACATCCCAGCACTCTTTTTGATATATTGACCCAGTGGCCATTTTTTGTGCTTTCTAGTTGTGATACTGGGGAGTTGGCCTCTGCTGGTCTCAAAACCTCCACAGGCCCTTCATTTGTGTAGTTTATTCCCTTCATTGCCTCCTGAACCCACCATTTATGGTTCCTAATGCACCTGCACCCTGCTGTGCTACAGGATCCTAATGTACACCACCAATATGTAGCTGGTTTCATATTGCTGCCCTCCCTAAGTATTTGCTCCTGACAGCTGTACTAAGCACTCACTGAGATTTGCCTTATTTTTCCCATTGCTGTTTACTATCACTTCCTTTCGCTTTACTTGCAACTCCCCTGTTGGGAGCGCATAATTATTTGGTTTTTTTTCTTTCTTGGTTGGATGCTTGTTATGCCACTGGCCCGACTGTTTGTTCTCCATGTAGGGGCCTGTGGTCCCAATGACTTGAAAATATGTGCGTACCAGCCAGTGCTTCCTTTTCCCTGCCCCCAGGATAGGGCCTATACTCTCCAGCTGACATTTTTATTTCTGCATCTGCTGGAACGGGTTATGCAAAATTTTGTATACCCACCCCATTTTGCATGTCGTTTTATTAATTAGATTAATTAATTCATTATAATCGTACTAATGGTTTGGAGTGATGTGGAAATGACTAATCAACCTTATTAATGACTGAAATACACGTGGGATATGCATCTGCATGGCCTAATTAATGACGTGAACTAAATTTAGTACGCATACTAATGATAGATAACTAGAACGTTGCATGATATATGTCGCTTTAGTGATGTAATTGTGATTCGTGCTTTATTTAGTAAGTATAAACCGCATTGAGTGTTGCTTTTGGCTAGATAAATACACACACATATGGGTATTAGCGAGGGAATAACATTTAATTAGTCATTTCTATGTATTAATTACGTTTTTGTGTTTCTTTGCTTAAGTTGACCATTTCGAGTGGCCACAAAATGGCTGACTCCTGTATCCGATGAAACCGGCTCCATTGCTCAAGGTTCGGGGTGAAGTGCACATGCGTCACCGCTAGCAACTGTGGCCTGGACCTGACCCCAGATGAACATGTACCTTCCAAGGACAGCCTGGGATGTCAGCCAAATATATTTGAACAAAGACTGTTGTGTGAACCGGAATTGGCAAGGGTCATAACCCAAAAGACACTTTTGTGAGAACCCAAAAGGATGATCCCTGATTGTCCAATCAGCGAACTCGGATGCCCAAATTTTGTTACTTGTTTTCATAAATTTTACTAAAAATTATGGTAGAATAGAGAGGTAATTACGGTCGCTCCTTCGATTTCCTGATGATATGCTGATGGAGAGGACGGTGACACTGCAGGGCAGCTGTTAGCCTGAATCTTTGACGGACTGAATTAATGCCCAAACTCCTGGTGAACTGAATTTGCTAAATTGATGGGCATAGATTTGAGAGACTGCAAAATTTGACATAGAGGACGACTTTAGCCAGAATAGGTAAATATGAATGGCAACTTGATCAAATGAATGATTTATTTGCAATATTAATATAAAATTGGATTTGAATATCTACAGAAATGAGTTGGGTTGTTTATTCATTGAAATGTGTTAATGAAAAGGTTAATTAGGGAATTGGAATTTCACTTAAACTGCAACTAACAGATCCGTCCCGGTTATGAGGATAATACCAAATGTGGAATCTAGGGCCTAATGAGTATGAAAAGGGTTTGTAGGTTTATTGCTCATTAGGGTAAAGTGGTATCTTCCTCCCTCATTATTAAGCGCTTGGAAGGATAATCGCCTCTTGCACGGATTAAAGGTAAGTGTGTTGGTGTTATGGGCCCCACCAGCGAATGTATGGATAGTGTGCATATGTGAGATCATTTAGTCCATGGCAGTAGAGAGGGATTTTGCACTCCGCGCTGCATCAGTTTTTCTGGTAGCAGTATGATGGTTGGTTATGGATTGGTTTAGTGATTATTGCTTGTACATTGCTTATTGATTTTGGTAATTGATTGGTATTGATTTATGCACTAACACTCTATGTTGAGTTACGTTCGAGTTAATGTTGTTTGCACGGCTTCTGGGATGTAGGAAGTCGGAGGTTTGTAACGGTTCCGTAGTAGAGCAGAGGTAAGCGCTGCTCTCTGGAAAGATGGAATTGTTGTTGCCCTGTAGGTACACAGGGGAAACGTGTGACAATTGAAGTTGCACGGCGCATTGTCTGGGTTCGATTCGGTGACATCGTCGTGTGTTGCCATTAGAGACATTTTCTGTGTGAGAGAAGTGTGTATGATAGCAAAGGTTACCTGTGAAGTTCTGGTCTTAGGTACCAGGGATCCAACTGGCATTCCGATAACGCTCATCACTGGAAAGGTAATAGGTACTCTCTGAGCTTGTTAGAAGGACAAAGGAGAGGTAAGCGCTGCTTTGTTAACATATGTCATAATTCTGTAGAAGGACAGACTGTTCGCTGTTCTCGGGAAAGACAGGATTCTGTGCGAATGTACTACATATTCTGGTGTGAACGAGTGTGAATGTAAAGGCCTTTGGGTTGATTGAGAAACTTTAGGTTTATTTCTCAGGAGCATTGGGTCTCCAACTATGTGTCTTAAATACTGGAGAAACAATTAGCTAATGCTTGTTAGAAGGGTGAAGTAGAGGGATGGGCTACTTTATCAACGGAAGTAATGATTCCGTAGTAGGGCAGAGGTAAGCGCTGCTCTCGGGAAAGACGGAATTCTTGTGAGAAAGGTATTTTTGCTGTTCTTTGGTTAGTGAAGCGGACAATGGAGATGTTTCTATGTTGTTACTAACAGAAGTGTAGAAATTGAAACAAAAACTTATTGAGCGGTTTTGTAAAGGAGGGTTAGACAGAAGCAGGAGCAGGAGCTGCCGCAGTGGTTGGTGAAGTCAGAACGACCGCGCTGGGATTGGACAGTCGGTCAGAACTGTGAAACGCCCCGGATTGGTGCGTTAGTGTACGCCGTGCTAGGATTGGAGAAGAAACAGGGTGACGTAGACGCTCCTTATTGGTGCGTTAGTGTACGCCGCGCTAGGATTGGAGAAGAAACAGGGTGACGTAGACGCTCCTTATTGGTGCGTTAGTGTGAGTCGCGCTGGGATTTGAGGATTGTGACAGTGACGTGGATGCTCTGAATTGGTGTGAAGTCGCGCTGTGATTGGATAGATTAGCGGTACAGTTGTAAAAAGGGACTAGCGTTGCGCGAAAGACAAGAAAATGTATTACGACCCACCAGAGAAGGAGAAAAAAACCTGGTTAGGGAGAATCAAGAAGTGGTTTAAAAAGGACAAACCAGTTAAGACTAGGGAAGGACAGTTACTTTCTCCACCGAAAACCCCTGCATCCTTTATGTTTGCGAAATATGGGTATCAGACTTGTATTTGGTTAGATAACTGGGTGAGATACACCAAGGACGACGGAGTATTGGCTTTTCCAGAGCATGGTTCATTTAATTTGGCTGTTTTAAGAAATTTACGGGAGAAAATAATAAATTTGGAACCAAGACCTAGACTGACACAGTTTGAGGCTTTGACAGAATGGGAAGACGAAATGCATGAACGAGAAAGACAAAGAAGTGGTAGAGGATATAGGTACTGGTTTGGAAGGCCATACGGACACGAAACGCATAGTGATCGAATGAAAAGATGGCGAGATGCGAGTATGACTGAGGGTGTGTTCCCTGTAAGAACTGTAGAAGAGAATGAAGGTCGAAAGTGTGCAGAAAAGAGGCATAATATAGAATCGAGAGGTTATGGAGTGAATGAGTCTGAGGATGATGTTCTCGATAATATGTTCTATAAAAACCCACCACCGTATCGACCAGAACCAGAAATGTTAACTCCAAGTGCCCCAATGAGAGAAACAATGCGAATTTTACATTCGGAACCAGAATCCCTAAGTTTGAGTAAAAACAGTGGTACCGGAGAGGTAGAAAAGAAATCGGAAGGAAGAACAGATGGAGAAAATTTTGTAGAATTAGCAAAAACAACCCTGGAATTAACTGAGAAAATAAGAGAATTGACTAAGAATCTAGAAGCAGTAACTGTTCCAGTAACGATAGGTCCAGTAATGCCTATTTTTGAAAAACAGAAGGACAGTGAGGACTGTTTGACAGTCCCTTACATAAATAGTAACCCTGTAGAACAACCAAGAGTGAGTCAGAATGAGAATCCATGGAGACAGACTATGAGTGTAATGGAACCGAATTTTACAAATAATCCATTTGTAGATCAGAATTTTGCAGAGAGACGTATGACAATGATAGAGACAGTGTCAGAAACACAAAATGATTTTGGACACGGAAGTGTAGGAAAACCAGTAGGACCATCAACAGACGAGTTAAGTGAATGGTTGAGAAGCTTGCAGAGGAAAGACAAAGAATCCCAATCAATTGATGTGGCCAAGTTACAAATGGTATTGGAAGAATTAATCGTAGGGACTATCCCGACAGAAAAATTGAAAACCTATCAGGATGAAGAATTATTATTTCTGTGTAAAAGTGCAACCTGGAGAGCGAAAAACTTTCATGAAAGGTTAGAAGAAGTGGCAAATGAAATGGGTATTGATATTGAAAAAGTAAAAGCCTTACAGAAACCATAACAAGTAGAATTCACTGAAAAAGACATTGAGAACATGAACACCACAGGACGAATAGGTCAAATTAAGGACATAATCATTTTGCTGAGAAAATGGGGAGACGTGGATAAATGGAGAAGCAGGTGGTATAGAAAACGCGATGATGCCTCAGATAAGACATTTACAGCCTTTCCTGTAAGAGAAAAGGAGAAGGTAGTGACTGAGTGCCCTATGAGAGAGATTCCAGGAGGAGGATATGTACATGTCCCATGGACGAGACAGGATATTTTGTCATTTACGAATGACTTCCCTCGACTACGCGAAAAGCCCGTCGAGTGGTACAGACAGGTAGACAGATATGTAAAATTGTCTAAAGTACTATGGATTGATTTGAATAGTCTGTTTGACATAATAGTACCAGCAGATTTATGGTCAGAGTGCAAATTGATGATAAATTGGCCAACCAAGGAATATCCTAGGGATCCTAAAACAGGAGCACCAGACCCCGAGGTAATGAAGAAATATGAGCAGGTTATGGTATTTTTGAAAAATAAAGTGCCCCCTAAAGAAACAGACTGGGTAAAAATTGATCAAACACATCAGGAAAGTAGAGTCAGTACATGCAAACTATGAGAGGCTAATACAAGATTTTAAGCAGTTTAGCGGAGACGAGAATCTGAGTGAAAAGGATTTGAGCCATTTTGTATACAGATTTGTATATGGTTTACGACCAGAAATTGGTGATATGATTAAACAGCATACAGTAGATTGGCAAAATAAGAAAATAGATGAAGTATTGAGACATGCTAAATACTTCAGTGATGAAATTGAAGCAAAACAGCGAAAGTTAAAGGAGAAGGCAATGTGGGCACAGGTAAAGGTAGCGGAGAGACAGGAAGCACAATTGGTGGAACAAGCAGGGACCAAGCCAAAATTTTATAATGGGAAGTACAAAAGGAACATTGAAGAAGCTAAAAAGAAATTTCCGTGTCATAATTGCGGCAGGATAGGGCATTGGAAATCCGAGTGTTCATTTCCCCCGAGTACTAACAATGAAAATCCATCATTGAACCCACAGGTGCAGCATGTTGTTCCCCCACAGAATCAGGTGCCAAAGCCGCCTTTTCCACAGAGCAGAAACACACCGAAGTATAGTAGTGAATCGGGATTCTACAATGAAGAACAGGTAAATAAGATGCCACGCGCTAGCGCTGTTTCGCAGTATTGGCTGCAACGCCATGAGAGTGACCCAGAGGAGAGCTATTGACGGTGCCGAAGGGAGGAAGAAGAGTGTGTACTTGGCACAACTCTAGAAGTAGACCAGACAGGACCTTTTGTAGATGGGAGGGTTAAGGATGAAAATATTACTTTCCTAGTGGATACTGGTGCTACTCGATCAACTGTTAGATCAGCTGATGTTAAGAATCTTCCTCTCTCGGATGAAACGATCCAAGTAGTTGGTGTGTCCAACAGGCAAATTAAGACATATCTTACTGAACCAGTGAAAGTCAGCATAGGGAAATTTTCAGAAATGCACCGCTTTGTGGTGTGTGACACCAGTCCTGTGAATTTATTAGGTAGGGACTTGTTGTGCAAAATGAATTGCATTATATTTTGTACTCCGGATGGAATAGCTTTTGAAACGCCAGATGATGATGTATTGTATAAGATGACCCTAGCTAACAGAGAAAGTGAAGTTACTGAAACATATGCTGTATTCAACCCTGATGAATTACCAAAGGAACTGAGAAACTCTGTAAAGGCAGAGGTTTGGGATTTCACTGGGGAGGATGTAGGACTAATGAGAAATGTAGATCCAGTCAAAATAACTGTAAAAGAAGGAGTAACGTATCCAAATGTTCCACAGTACAGATTGACACCTGAAATAATTGAAGGTGTAACTCCTATAATAGAGAAAATGATCAGACAAGGAATCTTGAGAGAAATAATGAATAGTCCATGTAATTCACCGATAATGGGACTGAAAAAGCCTAATGGGAAATTCAGGATAGTGCAAGATTTGAGAAAGGTGAACAAAATTGTGGTATCATGTTGTCCCATTGTACCAAATCCATCAGTGATTTTATATCAGATTCCCCATGATGCAGAATGGTACACATTAGTTGATCTGTGTCATGCTTTCTTTTCCATCCCATTGCACCATGACATTCAGCAAATTTTTGCATTTCGTTTTGGTGAGCGTATTTTGGAATGGTGCCGAATCCCACAGGGGTATACAGAAAGCCCCTCAATATTCAATGAATTGTTAAAGAGATCTTTGGAGAGTCTAGAAATGCCTGACAGCTCTGTACTGGTACAGTATAATGACGACCTTTTGGTGGCGTCAAAAACACGTGAAGCCTGTGATGCAGATACAATAGCCTTGCTGAATCATTTGGCAGATGGAGGACTTAAAGTGTCACCAGCAAAATTACAGTTTTGCAAAAAGGAAGTGCAGTATTTGGGACATAACATTGAGAAAGGACTAAGGAAAATAACCATAGATAGAATCAGAATAATAAAGGGAATGAGAGCTCCCATGACTCAAAGAGAAGTGAGAATGTTTTTGGGAATGGTTGGATACTGTCGTCAGTGGATAGGGAACTTTTCCTTGATCGCAAAGCCTTTGGTGTGATTAACGAGAAGTGATGTAAAAGATCCCCTTGAATTAAACAAAGAAGAATTGGCAGCGTTTAGACAATTGAGAGATGGTTTGTGTGAAGCACCTGCATTAGGTATGCCTGACTATGAAAAAGAATTTGAGTTGTATTGCAGTGAGAGAAATGGATGTGCACTTTCTGAGTTGACCCAGAAACATGGAAAAATGAGAAGACCAATTGCATATTTTTCATCAATGCTAGATCCAGTAGCTGTAGGTTTACCTGGATGTTTGAAAGCGGTGGCTGCAACATGTCGAAGTTTGGAGCAGAGTGAAGGAATTGTGATGGGATATCCTTTGAAAGTGTTTGTACCCCATGATGTAGCAATTCTGTTGACAAGGAGTCGTACTCAGTATATGACACACAGTCGGCTGACTAAGTATGAAAAGGTCATATTGGGTGCAACTAATGGGAGTCTTGCGAGATGTGTGAATGTGAATACTGCAACTTTGTTGCCTGATGCTGAGATTGTGGAAGTAAGAGATGAAGTGGATCATGATTGTCTGGATGTACTTGATTTCTGTACAAAACCATGACCAGACATAAAAGATGTACCTTTGCCAGAAAGTGATTTTGTGATGTTCGTTGATGGGTCATGTTTGAGAACAGATGAAGGAGTGCCGAGTACAGCGTATGCAGTATGTACAGTCGCAGCAGTAATAGAAGCAAAACCAGATTGGTCGCACACTGCTACACCTACCAGGCGTGTTCCCCCAATGAAAATGGTCCCTGAAGGTCAGCGTCGGCGGATACACCTATGCTCGAGTGTGAATGCAAGTATGCGTGGCGTGTGCCATCCCTGGACACGTGTTTCGAGGTAGTTGCCTCTCGTCAGCAGGGAGTAGGAAAATGTGTGGGGTTGCTGTGTAAGCTGCTAAAATCGTTATCAGGTCTAGTACCTCTCGTAGCGCGCAGGTGCGTAACCATGAGTCCGCCGACTCCACCGGCTCAAGGGAGCCTGAATATAAAGTTAAACCAGATTGGTCGCACACTGCTACACCTACCAGGCGTGTTCCCCCAATGAAAATGGTCCCTGAAGGTCAGCGTCGGCAGATACACCTATGCTCGAGTGTGAATGCAAGTATGCGTGGCGTGTGCCATCCCTGGACACGTGTTTCGAGGTAGTTGCCTCTCGTCAGCAGGGAGTAGGAAAATGTGTGGGGTTGCTGTGTAAGCTGCTAAAATCGTTATCAGGTCTAGTACCTCTCGTAGCGCGCAGGTGCGTAACCATGAGTCCGTCGACTCCACCGGCTCAAGGGAGCCTGAATATAAAGTTAAACCAGATTGGTCGCACACTGCTACACCTACCAGGCGTGTTCCCCCAATGAAAATGGTCCCTGAAGGTCAGCGTCGGCGGATACACCTATGCTCGAGTGTGAATGCAAGAATGCGTGGCGTGTGCCATCCCTGGACACGTGTTTCGAGGTAGTTGCCTCTCGTCAGCAGGGAGTAGGAAAATGTGTGGGGTTGCTGTGTAAGCTGCTAAAATCGTTATCAGGTCTAGTACCTCTCGTAGCGCGCAGGTGCGTAACCATGAGCCCGTCGACTCCACCGGCCGACGCTGACCTCAGGGACCACATTCATTGGGGGAACACGCTTGGTAGGTGGAGCAGTGTGCGACCAATTAGACTTAACTTTATATTCAGGCTCCCTTGAGCCGGTGGAGTCGACGGGCTCTTGGTTACGCACCTGCGCGCTACGAGAGGTATTTACCTGATAACGATTTTAGCAGCTTACACAGCAACCCCACACACTTTTTCCTACTCCCTGCTGACGAGAGGCAACTACCTCGAAACACGTGTCCAGGGATGGCACACGCCACTCATACTTGCATTCATGACTCGGGCATAGGCGTACCCGCCGACGCTGACCTCAGGGACCACATTCATTGGGGGAACACGCTTGGTAGGTGGAGCAGTGTGCGACCAATTAGACTTAACTTTATATTCAGGCTCCCTTGAGCCGGTGGAGTCGACGGGCTCTTGGTTACGCACCTGCGCGCTACGAGAGGTATTTACCTGATAACGATTTTAGCAGCTTACACAGCAACCCCACACACTTTTTCCTACTCCCTGCTGACGAGAGGCAACTACCTCGAAACACGTGTCCAGGGATGGCACACGCCACTCATACTTGCATTCATGACTCGGGCATAGGCGTACCCGCCGACGCTGACCTCAGGGACCACATTCATTGGGGGAACACGCTTGGTAGGTGGAGCAGTGTGCGACCAATTAGACTTAACTTTATATTCAGGCTCCCTTGAGCCGGTGGAGTCGACGGGCTCTTGGTTACGCACCTGCGCGCTACGAGAGGTATTTACCTGATAACGATTTTAGCAGCTTACACAGCAACCCCACACACTTTTTCCTACTCCCTGCTGACGAGAGGCAACTACCTCGAAACACGTGTCCAGGGATGGCACACGCCACTCATACTTGCATTCATGACTCGGGCATAGGCGTACCCGCCGACGCTGACCTCAGGGACCACATTCATTGGGGGAACACGCTTGGTAGGTGGAGCAGTGTGCGACCAATTAGACTTAACAGTAATAGAAGCATCATATCTGAAAGGAGTGAAATCAGCCCAAGTAGCAGAACTTGTGGCTTTGACTAGAGCATGCAAGATTGGGAAGATTGTGAGAGTGACTGTGATAACTGACAGCCAGTATGGCTTTGGAGTTGTCCACGACTTTGGCCAACTATGGCTACAAAGAGGTTTCCTGACCTCGAGTGGAACTCCCATTAAGAATGCAGAAGTGGTTGGAAAATTGCTTGAGGCGATACAGCTGCCTAAACAATTGGCTGTTGTAAAATGTGCTGCACATAGTCAAGGTGGTGATTCTATTGCCACTGGGAACAGGTATGCCAATGACATGGCACAGTATTGTGCCCGGAATCAGAATTCAGTCAATCGGGCTAAGGAAAGAGAAATGTCTTCTTGCTCATTGATGTTCACTAACATTGTGGGAACTTGGGAAGAGGTAAAACAGTTGCAGGATGAGGCAGCAGATGAGGAAATGAGACAGTGGGTAACAGCAGGATGTGCCCCAAGGGAAAAGGATCATGTGTGGGTCTATAGAGATGGAAGACCAGTTATGCCTGATAGCATGATGTCTACCATGGCACGGATGTATCATGGCCAGGGACATATTGGACAAGATGCTATGATCAGGTCATTTAAGCAGACCGGGTACAATGCAAAATTCAGACTTGTGGCAGAAAGTCTTTGTCAGAGATGCTTAATATGTCAGCAGTACAATCCTGGCAGGAAGACAGTAGTGAGCCTGGGAACAATAGGTCGAGAAGGAGGGCCTTTCACCAGAATGCAAGTAGATTTCATTGAGATGCCTCCCTGTAACAGACTGAGGTAGGTTTTGGTAGTGGTCTGCCTATTCTCCAGGTGGGTGGAAGCATTCCCAACAAGAAGAAATGATGGGTTGACAGTGGCTAAGCTACTGCTGAGAGAATTCATCCCGAGGTTCGGGTTCCCAGTGACAATTGAGTCAGACCGAGGAGGACATTTTCATAATTAAATTGTAGGATTAATTTGTGAAGCATTAAATGTACAACAAAAACTACACTGTACTGTACTGACCAGAGGCTTCTGGTGTGGTTGAACAGATGAATGGTACTATCAAAAATAGAATAGGGAAAATGTGTTTGGCCACAGGTATGAAATGGCCTGATGTCTTGCCTCTAGTACTCATGACAATCAGGGCAATTCCAGACAGAACTACAGGATTGAGTCCTCATGAAATAATCATGGGACGTGCAATGATACATGTGTTTATACCAGTCAACAAGCTGATGACAATTTCTGATGACATGGTGTTGGAATACTGTAAAGGCCTGGCTGACGCAGTTCATTCTGTGTTTCATCAGGTTGGACCAGATGCCACCATACTTGAAAAGAAGCAAGCCCATGATCTGAGCCCAGGTGATTGGGTAAGGATAAAAGTCCACAGAAGAAGAAATTGTCTGGTTCCAAGGTGGGGAAAACCACGACAAGTCATTTTGACCACGACCACAGCTGTGAAGTGTGCTGGACTGAAAAACTGGATCCATGCCAGTCATACATTGAGAATTCCAAATCCAGTGGACAGCACAGGAAAATAATACTTGATGAATCAGAATCAAGCACTGAATCAGATGACGAAGGGTCAAAGACTCAAGGAAACTCTGAAAGGGGGGAAACAGAACAAAGATCAGCTTTAGTCACCAGAAGTATTGCTCTGAGAAGAAGATTGCAGATTTCTGAATCTAGTGATTCTGGAAACGAGCAAGAAGCGCAGGGTTCCAAGAAGGAACACAGGAAGAAAAGGGGAAAGAGTACTGAAGACGCAACAAAAGAAATTCGTGAAAAGGAAGTACCAGATGAGACACTGAGAGAAATTCCACCTGAAATAACAAATCTAAGTGAACAAGGGACAGGTACAGAGAGAGAGGGAGAGATTTCTGCGGAAGACCCCGAGGAGGTGTAGAGAACTGCAACATCCAGTTAGGTGAAGGGACATGTAGCCAGCAGGAAGATTGCGTGCCGGAGACCCGAGGAGGGACAGAAGTAGGGAAAACAAAACAAGTGGTGGAAGAAGAAGTTGCTGAAAAGACAAAGCGAGTTGAGACAGAGTCTGAAGAGAGTGAAAATGAAATACCTGAAGGTCGAGTTCTACGAAAGAGAGCTTGGAGGAATGAAAAGAATGACAAAGGAAGTAAAGTAAAAAGAGTTGCAAGAGATGATGTTTGGCCCAATAAAATAAGGAAACTGAGATATCGATTGACAAGAGTGAATTCACCAAGAGCTGAACAGGTGAATGAAGTGACAAGTCAAGAGAAAGCAAAAGAAGACAAATTAACTGAAGACAAAAAAGTAGAAGAACAAGGAAACCTAACCAGAAGTATAGTCACCAGAATGTACATACGTGGCTCTGCCTGAACAGGGAGAAGAGGCAGATAGTCAAGGAAATCCAGAGGAGACTGTACTGAAAGTGGTTGAGGATGAAATAGAATCGGAAATCCTGAGAGTTCTCTTGTCCGACATTGGAGAAGAAGAAACGGAAGTTCAGGAAAATCCATATTTGGAAGACGAGAGGAGAGTGAAGAACGATGAGATGCCAAACTGAATAGGTTAAGAAAACTATTGATGAAGAGAACAAGATATTGAATAAAAGATAGTGACTGGTAGAACCAAATAGGTGTTAGAACCTTAGGTTAGACAAACTAGTTGTGAAGTAAAGAGGCTAAGTCAAAAGACATGGTCCATTTTAACAAGATGGCTAACATAGAAAGTAGTAAAGGTAGATGTACATTCATGAAAAGATGGTGTAAAATGTGTTGTTGTTGTACAGGATTATTAATGCTTTTATGGAGCATCCTTGCTCTTGTCATTTCCTTTAAGGCTACTATAGACACATTAGAAGACATAGTGAGAATAAAACTAATATAGGGAAAATTCCAAAAGTGGTTCCAACTAGAATAGATAAAAATGATTTGCATAAAGACAGGTCGATAACAGATTTTTCTAATAAAGGGTTTTCAAAATTATTGTATGAATATGTAAAGACAATGGACGTACGCAACTGCTACGTATGTATGCAGTTACCTGCATCTGTTTCTGAGGGAGTGACATATTATCATCTTCCAGCAACGTATGGTATAACATGTAGTGTAATAGCTAGTTTGTTTTATGAGACAGGGAAATTAGAATATTATTTTTCAGATGTAGATAACATTTTTGCGCAAGTGCCTTCTTATAATAAATTGAACAAAGTAAAGCCTGCTAAGGTATTAGATGAATTCTTTTTAGAAACTAAGGAACTAACATTAGAGTATATTTTTAGAAACAATTTAACATGCAGTTTGAAGAAGGAGGAAAAGACATTCCTAGACATGGTTGAGGAAAGGAGATTGAAAATGCAAAGAAAAGCAGCAGAAGGGAAAGTGGAGAAAACAATCTGGGATATAGAGAAAGAAAAACATTTGAAAGGAGAAGCTAGTCCAACTATAGCTTTAGATTGGCCTCAGAAAGGGAAATTTTGCATTCGAAGGAATCAAACGGCGTATGATAATTATTTTCTAGGTAATAGTGAATGCCATGATACATATCGAATCATGGGTGGATGGGGATTCAAAGGTGGAAGAGATCCAGTCTTTCCTGGATTATATTTTATTTGTGGGAGCAAAGCATATTATCGTTTGCCAGACCATTGGTATGGCGCATGTTACGTAGGCCTGGTCTTTCCAAACATCTTTCATATGGATAGAGGAGAAGATGGTGTACATAGCTTAAGTAATCATTAAGCTAGGACCAAGAGAGAATCTTGGGCAGAAATTGTAGGTGATATGTTTCAAGCATTGATTCCAGCAGTGGGAATAACTCTGAATGCGAACAAAATTAGAAAGTTGTCAACTGTAGTGGATCGCTTGTCAACAAGCACAGCTGGAGGATTTTTATTGGTTAATACTGAAATGGTTGTCATGCGTGCTATGGTAATGCAAAATCGACTTGCCCTTAATATTTTATTGTCAAAAGAGGGTGGAGTCTGTGGAATGCTGAAAGTTCAACATTGTTGTACTAACATTCCTGACGAAAGCAAAGATCTGAAAACTTATATTAAGAATATTACTGAATTGCATGATGAACTTGCACCACTGGAGGTTGAAGGTGTTTGGGAAATAATTGGAAAGAAAATAGCTGCTATTAAGAATTTCTTAGTGAAAATAGGTAGTACTCTTATAGGTAAAATATTGTTTCCATTAACATGTGTAATCTGCATAGTTTTAATGATAAGATTATGTTGTATGTGCTGTAGAAACAAGAAAAATAAGAAAAGAATAAAAAGAGAAAATTCAAAAAGAAAAGATAAGAAACAAGAAAGAGAAATTGAAGAAATAGAATTGGAGGAGTGGAAGGAGAGTATTTATGAATCAGTAAAAAGAGAAGGCATAGGTGAAACCGAATTATGATTAAGAGCAAGAAAACATTTTAAAGATTCCATAAGACAGAACAAAATTTTGGATGGTGTGGTGATAAAATCACCAAAGGGGGGATTGCTGGAGCGGGTTATGCAAAATTTTGTATACCCACCCCATTTTGCATGTCGTTTTACTAATTAGATTAATTAATTAATTATAATCGTACTAATGGTTTGGAGTGATGTGGAAATGACTAATCAACCTTATTAATGACTGAAATACACGTGGGATTTGCATCTGCATGGCCTAATTAATGGCGTGAACTAAATTTTGTACGCATACTAATGATAGATAATTAGAACGTTGCATGATATATGTCGCTTTAGTGATGTAATTGTGATTCGTGCTTTATTTAGTAAGTATAAACCGCATTGAGTGTTGCTTTTGGCTAGATAAATGCACACACATATGGGTATTAGCGAGGGAATAACATTTAATTAGTCATTTCTATGTATTAATTAAGTTTTTGTGTTTCTTTGCTTAAGTTGACCATTTCGAGTGGCCACAAAATGGCTGACTCCTGTATCCGATGAAACCGGCTCCATTGTTCAAGGTTCGGGGTGAAGTGCGCATGCATCACCGCTAGCAACTGTGGCCTGGGCCTGACCCCAGATGAACATGTACCTTCCAAGGACAGCCTAGGATGTCAGCCAAATATATTTGAACAAAGACTGTTGTGTGAACCGGAACTGGCAAGGGTCATAACCCAAAATACACTTTTGTGAGAACCCTAAAGGATGATCCCTGATTGTCCAATCAGCGAACTCGGATGCCCAAATTTTGTTACTTGTTATCATCAATTTTACTATAAATTATGGTAGAATAGAGAGGTAATTACGGTCGCTCCTTCGATTTCCTGATGATATGCTGACAGAGAGGACGGTGACACTGCAGGACAGCTGTTAGCCTGAATCTTTGACGGACTGAATTAATGCCCAAACTCCTGATGAACTGAATTTGCTAAATTAATGGGCATAGATTTGCGAGACTGCAAAATTTGACATAGAGGACGACTTAAGCCAGAATAGGTAAATATGAATGGCAACTTGATCAAATGAATGATTTAATTTGCAATATTAATATAAAATTGGATTTGAATATCTACAGAAATGAGTTGGGTTGTTTATTCATTGAAATGTGTTAATAAAAAAGGTTAATTAGGGAATTGGAATTTCACTTAAACTGCAACTAACAGATCCGTCCCGGTTATGAGGGTAATACCAAATGTGGAATCTAGGGCCTAATGAGTATGAGAAGGGTTTGTAGGTTTATTGCTCATTAGAGTAAAGTGGTATCTTCCTCCCTCATTATTCAGCGCTTGGAAGGATAATCGCCTCTTGCACGGATTAATGGTAAGTGTGTTGGTGTTATGGGCCCCACCAGTGAATGTATGGATAGTGTGCGTATGTGAGATCATTTAATCCGTGGCAGTAGAGAGGGATTTTGCACTCCGCGCTGCATCACATCCACTATATCCATCATTACCGCTGCTTTGACACAGGCAAAATACACTCTACTCACTTGAAATGTTCGGGGAATGAGAGGGCCGAAGAAACACTACCAAATCTGGTCACAGTTAGGGTGCTTTGGGGCACATGTGGCCTTCCTTCAGGAAACCTATCTGAATAAAACTTAGGTAGCAGCCTTGCGCTGCAGATGGAGCAGTCAAATTATCAGTACAAGTTGCTTCTCATATGCAAGAGGGTACATGATTTGGATCCGCGCTGCGGTTCTCTTGTGTCGAGGAGTCCCGTATCAACCCAGATGGCAGGTATGCACTGACCAAGGGGCACCTCGATGGCCCACTTTTGATACTAGGCTTGGTTTATGCAACTAATTCTGATCAGGCCTGTTTTTAGGCTGCACTCTCTAATATGCTCACACCTTGGTTGGTTGTCCCCTAGCTATTAGGAGGCGATTTTAATGCTGTCTTAGATATGACCCTAGATCACTCCTGCCCCCCTTACCAAACACACAAGCTGCCTGCAACATCACATTGCTTGCAGATTGGCTCCACCACTGGGCACTTGGAGATGTGTGGCATATACGGCACTCAAGGGTAAAGGAATGCTCATGATGTACATGTGCACGTAGCCTGCCTTATTTGCCCTTCCCCTCTCCAGGCAGGATTTATGGCATTAATTACCTCAGTAAACCCTCTTGGATCGCAACCCACTGAAATTCAGTCTGACATGGGTGAGGACCCCCACCCCGGTGCCCATATGGTGAATACAGCCATTGTGGTTAGAAGACCAGCCCTGAAATGCTACAAGAGGCTATGGTGCAATTCTTTGCAGAAAATGCTGACACAGCCTCCACTAGAGCCCTGGAGTGGGAAGCATATAAGGTGGTAATCAGAGGCATCAAGCTGCGCACCAACATTGGTCCACTCACATCGGTAGAAAATGATTTACGCCAGTCTGAGACTAAGTTGAGGAGACTTGAAGAATCAGCTACCTGTGACCTCTCATATCAGGGACCACCCTTCAGCTATGATAGGTGAGCACGCTGAACTCATTAAATGCCTGTGCCGTCTTGACGCAAAGGCCTATGTGGCTCGTACACATGAAAAGGGAGACAGACCAGGCTGATTGTTGGCCCAAACCATACATCCTCAAAACGCTGTGCCCTGCATCCATACTCTCGGAGGGAGACTGCTCAGTTTGTAAATAAAAGAGTTCATAAGAAGATCCAGTCTAAACCATCTTGCCTCCTCAGCTGATACTGATGTTTATAGAGTGGAAGGGATGAATGGATGCAATTTGATAGTTGAGTGCAAATGTTCACAGATAAAGTGAACCAGACAAAGGCCTTTTCTCTCACTTCAGCTGAGATCCCAGAAAAGTCATTGCAGTCGATGCTAATAAATGCTCCTTGGAAGCCTTACAATATCAGCACATGCTTGATAGGCGTCACAAGCAGGGAGTAGTAATTCCATGATACTCAGTAGAGCAACTTTTATTTTGAGGTGGTGGTGGAACTAACTACACTTGAAGTGTGTAGGTAATTAGTTGGTAATGGCAAAGAGGTAGTCAGGTAGAGATGTAGTCTGATACTGAGACACACACTAATGACAGGTAGTCAATGTATAGAGGCATAAGTTCCCTGAATTCACTTTACACTGAAAGATCAGTAGAATACCATGACAAATATTTAACAAAAGTCACTTGCAAGACGAAAGAAGCATCCTTACAAAGAAACAACTCAATAATTAGAATGGATTGTAAACCATGTATGGTATATGGGTAGCTAAAGATAAGTGCTGGATGAATGAAGCATTCCCATTCAAGCAAATTGAAAGTCCCCTAAACAAATGTAAAAATAGCCACTGATGAAAAGTCAACCAGCTATCTTTAAACAACAATTGCATGTGAAAATTGTACTAGGTTTAAATGAGACAGGCGCATGAACAAAAATGACGTCCAATTGAATCACAACAGCAATTTAAATAAACCAAAGAAGTGTCATGGACCTCAAAGTTGAAATAATAATAGGTTTATAAATGATCTAATTCAGTTATATACATTTGTGGCATGGAAAGTGAATATATATTTGAGGTTTAACTCCACAATTGCATGACTATGGAGATGGAAGGCTGCTGAAAACATAAGTGCCTCTAGTGTGGCACTAAACTGCCAAATGCAATTATACAACTAATTGAGTAAAATATACAAAGAGAAGCAATAAAGCACTTTGAAGTACTTTTATTAAACATGCACAACAAAACACTATGGAAATAAATTACAAATATATAAAGTGAGGTAGATGAAAATACCTTTGGTGACACCGTCATGACACTTTAGACTCCTAGTGGGCCCTGAACCCTGTAACCACAATTCCCTGCCACTGTACTAGATGCAATAATAATAGGTTTATAAATGAACTAATTCAGTTATATACATTTGTGGCATGGAAAGTGAATATATATTTGAGGTTTAACTCCACAATTGCATGACTATGGAGATGGAAGGCTGCTGAAAACATAAGTGCCTCAAGTGTGGCACTAAACTGCCAAATGCAATTATACAACTAATTGAGTAAAATATACAAAGAGAAGCAATAAAGCACTTTGAAGTACTTTTATTAAACATGCACAACTAAACACTATGGAAATAAATTACAAATATATAAAGTGAGGTAGATGAAAATACCTTTGGTGACACCGTCATGACACTTTAGACTCCTAGTGGGCCCTGAACCCTGTAACCATAATTCCCTGCCACTGTACTAGATGCAATACCACAATATAAAAGAGTGTCATTATGAATAAGGCAAGCCTACTGGCTTTGTCAGGGTATCACCACATTAATAAAAACAGAGAAGATGTTATATTTCACCACTGTAACACTACAGAAATCAATGAGGACAGAACCAATAAGCAATACATGTTATAACACACCATTGTAGTCAATAGGGATAGTACACACTTCTAATAACATTTATTATACTGTAACACCTTTCCTTGTCAACTGTCCACAATGTTTATAAAGTATGGAATTCAATAACGTGTCCTAGCATATTTCATTTTTAGGTCTCGCCTAGCGACGGAGCGCAAAGCGCTGTCGCTAGTGATATCTATTGTTGCCGACTTGAGTTCGGAAGGTGGACAGGACATGTGCACTTTCCCCAGACAGCTGATGTGCACGCTCACGGCGTCTCTTTTCTGGCGATGTGAGCTTGCGGCCAGACAGCAGATGTACACGCTCACAGCGTCTCACACGCACCGCGCACGCCGTCTCTTCTCACAGCCGGACAGCAGTTGTGCACACTCACGGCGTCTGTTCCGTCTTGTTTAATTCTACTACGGAGGCTGTTCTGCACTCCATGCCGACTTGTGCCCCAGTCCAGCCTCTTGGGTTACGTGTGCTTCAGGACCCGTAATACTGCTTACAAGCAGCGCTGTGGGTTACGATCAGTGTATGTGTGCCAGATCCTGTATCTTGGTTTAAGAGCGCTGGAGGACCCGCGCACCTGACTACAAGCACTGGTGTGTGCCCCGATCCAGCCTCCCTGTGGCTCTGACAACTGAGACGCGCTGGGTGTGCACTCTCATGAAGCAGCACAAGCCAGATGACTGTGTGCCTCAACCCCAGCACGAGAAGCCTCACTGCGACGTCCACGCCCCCCTCAGCTAGTCTGCAGGAGAGGGACAACGTACAGCAATGCTGGCCCTGTGACTAAGGACCGCCGACACCGCACCGGACCCTTGCAAATTCAGTAGACGCGGGCGAGCCCTGACCTTGTAGCGTCTTGCTCCAGCTCTGTGGGCACATGTAGAAGTACTTTGGTGATTACCTGGGATTGGAGCAGACCTTGTAGTAATGCAGCACTCACTGCAGCCTACTGCGCTGAATCCCTCCCGATTTCAAATCCCCAGTGGGACCATAAATGCCATAGTAGAAGCGCACAGGCTTCAAGACGGCAGCATCACACGTAGCTTGCAAATGCTTGTTGTTGGTTTCTGTTACCTCCCGAGTGTTGAATAGGTGTTGTGAACGAAATGTGTTAACCCAGGAGAAGAGAAGATCGTGCATTAGTCGCCTACCCAACAATGATTTGCTAGCAGCACCAGCCTTGAAACTTGTCCACAAGCATACATGCCAATAGACCTGATTCATGCGGGAGACTCGCGATTTTTTACGCGAAAAATCGGGTTTTTTTGGGCTGTCTCCCGCCTGAAATTGCCCCTGCTTCAATAGAAGTCAGAGAGAGAAACACATTCTCCCGATCATTTTTTTAATAATATCAAACTTTCCCCTCCTAAAATGTTGGCATGTATGCCACTCGCAGAATTGGTATGGCCATAAGGCTGTGGGAGTTTCCTTAAAGCACACCCTTTTACTTAGAGGGGTGGTTATAGAGGGCTATATTATGCCAGCCCATGGAGTCCACTTCTCGGCCCCCTCTTGCAGGCCCATGAATGGAGTCTGTGAGATGACTGCCATTTTGCTAAAGCACCACCTCTTGAAAGATTTACATTATTGCAATTGCACCAAAAATACAAGCATTTGCAATGCAACCAGTCTCGCATTTACGCGAGTTTCAGCTATTGGCATTGTAAATGACAATACCTTTTATTTATCTTTTGGTTTTTGAAACATAAATAAAACATATTGTCATTTACAATGCCAATAGCTTAAACTCACGTAAATGCGAGACCTATTGCATTGCAAATGCTTGTTACTATGCTGCTACTGCAGCTTTGGGACCAACCGCGATCCCTGCACTCCAGAGCCTCTGTACAAAATGACAAACTCCAGAGCCTCTGTACAACAGTACAAGCTACAGGAATGCTTCAAATGATGGAAATAATTTCTCAGAATCCGTGATTCAATCCCATGGGAGACATAGGTTAGCTTTTCATAAAACATCCTGATGGTGCGGATGCTGAACTTCCTGTATTACCCCAAAAATGCTTTACAAACACTAGTGGTGCCCCTGTGCATGATGAACAACTCCGATTTAGAAAGCCCACGCAGGGGTTTCTGTGGTGCTCCTTTGCCCTTAGGGTCTATGCAGAATGAGCGGCTTCTCTGCTCTTTCAAAATGCCATTTCCCTTTTTAATGCCACCTCACACCACTTGGCTTTTTATGACTTCTGGGTGCCCGATCCCACCTGGAAGACTTACAGGCATTTGTGCTCATTGGTGGCAGTCGGGCCCAATACCAGCAAAGGCCCTGCCGGCTGACTTCGCACCTTCTTGGGCTGGGGCAGGGGCCAGCAACAGTCATCCCTATTCCGGCCTCGGGCAGAAGCAAGCCCTTTGTCTTCAGCTCCCGTCTGGATGTGGGAGCAGCAGTGCCTTCTCCTGCCCATGGCCGAGGCAGGGTGCTGGAGCACCCCATACATGGGCAAGAGGGTAATCATTTACTTCCTCTTTTGTCCTAAGGGGATGGTGTCCCCGGGACTCCTTGGATTGTGTCAGGCCCCAGACGAATTGCCACATGCTTCATTCTCCACCATCTTCCCTCACCTAGGACCTGGCTTTATTTCGTGCTCCACAGGGCGGATGTTACTGGTCCTGGGCATGTTTGACGCCTGGTTGCCAGCTCTAGCATCCAGCAGTGTTTTCTACAGGGCTCCTGATCTTGATAAGGCTGCATCTGGTGAGCAGCATAGTTTGATGGTTCCCTGCACAGACCAGTCCTCTGACAGTCTCCTGGTGCCCTCTCCAGCTTGCAGGGGCATCTTGTGCAGCCAAAAAGCTGAATACCCTCCCTGTTGGACTACCCAGGCCCCATGACTTTGGCCGTCGTGCAGTGCACATGTTTGACAGTGAAGTGAACGGTAACCATCCTGATGAGTTCACCCAACTGCAGGACCTGTCCACAGAAGTCTTAGTGGAACTCTTCAGGGTACCGTAGCAGGTCCAATTCCCAAACTATTTCTCAGGGGACACAAAAGAGCCAGCACCACTGGCCCTGGAGAGTCTCTGCGCCACTGGCCTTGAAGAGACCCAGTCTGGTCCTGAGGGTCAACTGGAGTTAAAGTCCTTTAGTCCAGTCAAGCTAGTCATTCTTTTGTTGTATTCGTAGTGGTAGTCGCACCCAGGTCCAGTGTCTTCTCATCCGTCTCTCCCTTATGTTGGGGTTTTTAAGTGGAGGTGGAAAGGTATAAAGGCCAGGCACCCCTGAACAATCCTAGTGTGCCACATCAACACTCCACCTCTGTCCTAACAGCATTCTGGGATATTCCAACATGGCAACTCCAAACTGTCTGTGGAAAGAGCTTCCATGAGAGCCTCAGCTCTGCCCCTAGCTGAAACAGCTGCCTGATTTTCTTCACAACAAAAATTCAAAGATGAGCCCCACCTGTGTTGGAGTCCAGTGGCCTGGCCCTCCTCCTTTATTTCTTTGGGTATAGGCTGTCCAGACCAGGTGCAATGCGATGACCTAATTAACAGAGCAGATTTCTTCCCCATCCCTTCCTTTCCTAGAAACTGGGTAAAGCACGGATAAGGCTTGGAAAGGCAGGCCTTTGATCAGCCTTCTGGACAGCTGAGTAATTAACTTGCCCAGTAAGGAGGACAAAGCCTTGGAAACCGAATATGAGTTGAGCCACGGAAACATGACAAATCTTAAAATGTCATTAGGAGTGTAGGAATTACGTAAGGGACTGTGGATCTACATGTGGGATGCATGTTTACTTCTAGATTAATAGCTCGCTGGACGCTGTAGGTTTAAGTAGCATAAAACTATACTTTGGTGCTGATTTAGCTTATAATGTGTAATTCTGTTAAGCACCACAGATTTTTACTAAGCTCTACAGACCTTCCGTGTGAATGCCCACTCACATTATAAGGTCTACCCCAGGCCAGTATCAATCATTGAAAGGTCCCTTCTGCTACAGGCTACCTCTGTGCAGATACTGAACAAGATGGCAGTCTAACACATGCAGCAGGCACACAAGCGTGTTCTCATGTAACCAGCACAAGAGCCCCTTAGGCTAGCTCTGCAGCAGCAACTTCATCTTAAAAGGCGATCACTGGCAGTTAGCACTCTCAGTCCATTTACTATGAATTTATCTGGAGTGAGACTCAGGTGGTGAGGCTCAAAATAGGGTGGTCAAAAGCGAAACAACCAGGGTGAATAAGTGGCTGGAATTCAGTTTGCTACATCAACTGAAATTAATATATAAATTAAATTAACAGGGCATTTTAGTTTCTTTATTGGTTGTTTGTATCACTTTATTATTACAAAATATAACTGCTGTTGGACACTAGAGCTGAGTATTAATGGCAAAATGAGGGATAGTATAGGTTTGTAAAGCCCAAGATCATATGCTTCATACGTCTTTAACCATCAAAGTATATTCTCATGATTAGCAGTCTCAGCAGTAGGTTGATAACAAGATCTAATAGCCAGCAGCCAAGGCCAAGTGAGAGGGCCCAGGCAGATGCAACAGATATGAAGAGGTGATCCAACCAAGCATCTGGCGGATAGACAAACTAAGACCCCATGTCCTTTATCTAGGCCCTTCAGGAAGCCAGGCCATCTCTCCTTCTAGGAGAATGGATATCTCGTAAGCAGCCCCAGAAGACCAGGCCATCTTGTTGGTGGCACCAGCAGTTTAAACAATCAGACCAGGTAGCTTGAGGTGTAGCTTCCACAATTAACTCCGACATTTAATCCTCCTGCTTCCATAGACCCTCCATTCATGGAGCATATTAGTCAATTCTAATTACTTCCTGGGAGAAGATTTATAGTGTTAGAAGCCTAATCCTCTTTCAGTACCACGACTTGGGCTCCAAACAAGTAGAAATTCGGTAAGGGATGCTATATCTGGTTTCTTTTCTGCAAATGGCCAGGGGCACTCCTTAGCAAGGGAGAATATTGACAAGTAGTCATGTAATCTACAAAATGAGGCCTCTCACCTTGCCCAAGGGCTATGTGATAGGCATGGGCCAAGTTGGGTCTTGTGGAGCAGAATGAAAGAGATAAGGAGAAGGAACTTGGCAAATTGACTCTAGCAGCGATGCATGAATATGGGGGAGAGAACGAATGTGTTCCAGCAGGTCTGAGCTCGTCAAGACTTGCAGTGAACTCAAAAGGAGACCCAAGTATGGGGAATGGCCACAGGAAGTGTTGAAGTGCTTTTTATCATTAAAAGGACTGATTGGAGCGTGAAACACAGATGGCATACCTGGCCAATGGCAACAAGAGTGTATATTTAATCCATATAGAGCACAACAAGAATCACAAATGGGTCCCCAAATGCGACAGAACATAAATCATATGGCACAGAACAGAACGGCACAGTCAGTAGCCCCAGCTCAACTGGCCTAAGTGTAAACATGCAGAATAAAAGGCAATTCTATGGAAACTTACATTCAGCACCAATGATGAAGCAAAATATACAGAATAAAATGCAGAATTTTCAACAGAATTCTTGTTTTCTACAAAACACTTTAGTAAATAGCAACAATTTCCCACAAATTGCTGCAACACTGGGAGTGCCTACTGGACAGAGTCAGAGACATGATGGTGTCTGAGGAGGATTGTGTCGTGCAGTCTTAGAGGTAGCCTAGAGAGGCCCATTTGTGGTGAGGTGAATGGCCACCCAGTGTCTTTTCTGATTGCTACAGTTGTTACCTGATGCATGTTTAGGTCGATGGTGGTTCCCAACCTATAACTCTTGGGAAAAGAAGTTCAAGTTGTAGGTATATCCAATAAACAGATTACTAATACGGTGTCTGCAAACATACCAATAAAAATTGGGTCAACTGAAAATGATCATCAGATCATAATAAGTGACATGAGTCCGATTAATTTGTTGGGTCGTGATCTGCTGTGAAAAAATGATCTAGATTGCACACTAGATGGTGTAGCACTACAGACACAAGATGACAATTCTGATATCAACCTAATATCACTTGTCAAGAGTGAATTTGTTCCCAGTTCTCACAAAAGAGGACTTGCCCCCTAATTTAAGAAACACGATGAAAGAGAACGTTTTAGTTTTCACAGGTAAAGAGATGACATTAATAAAAAAGTGAAGAACCAGCACAGATCATAGCAAAAGTAAATGCGGTTCGTCCTCCTACTCCTCAGTACAAGCCTCCTCGTGAAGCGGAAGAGGAACTGGCATTGGTCATTGAGAAGATGATTGAGCAAGGCATTTTAAGAGAAGTGTTACGAAGACCTTGCAGCTCCCCGATTATAGGTTTTAAAAAAAAATGAATAGTAAATGGCACATGGTACAAGACCTGAGCAAAATTAATATTACTGTAGTCACATGTTGTCCCATGTGACTGAATCCAGTTGTCATTTTGTTCCAAATTCCTGCGAGTGCTGAGTGGTTTAATATCATAGATTTGCATCAAGGATTTTCCTCTGTTCCTCTTCATGAGGCTAGCCAGTATCTGTTTGTGTTCCTATTTTTAAATAGGTCTGGAGTTGAAAACCATTGGGCTATACAGACAGTCCGAGACAGAAAGAGGTCTGGTAGGTTAATATACCTGCTTTATTCATCGTAACGATTACGAAAGGAAAAACTTCACCCGAACCCTAATGCCACATCGTACAATTTTTATAAATGATTACATCAATCTACTACCCCTAAGAGCGGCACTATGACTATTTAACAGGCCACTACACTGAACTAGCACTCACCACACTTTCTACCTTGGTCCTGAAGAAGCGCACAGGATCTCCCCCTGAGACCAATATATTGCGTAAAACATGTCAACCTTTCACATGTCCATAAGGGACGTTACACTTCTCTAGCTACCGGGGGCCATTATCACCCTCAAGTAGCACAACCTCTTGTTTTTTATTGATGGCAGAGGGGTTATTCCTAATTAAACCTACTACTCCCCCCTCCAGCCATCTTTTAATACTGCACAGGACACCACTCCGACTCAGACCCGCACACACCTTTACGGCTTTATCACTCAAAAGATCTCCTAAAAAGTGACCCTTCGGGGGACACGTAGGGATATGCAGCGCTGGCCCAACGAGGAGCCCTCCCCAATTATGAAGCATGACATCCTTCGGGGTGTGTGAGGGTACCAAGACAAGGGCCTTGGCATTATATTAAGAGAATGACTTTCTTCCCCTCTTTCTATCATAATTTTCGTAGGAAGTGTGACACCCATACAACACATCTACTTTCCAGGAGCACAAGTCACTGGACCTAGATCCAGCTCCTTGTCCTCCCTCCTCCATTTTTTGTGTTATACAGACAGTCCATCAATATTCTCCCAAATTCTGCAGAAAGATTTAGAGAGTTTACAACTGCCCTGCAGTTCAGTGCTGGTGCAATTTATAGATGATCTGATTGTTGCAGCAAAACCAAAAGAAGCTTGTGAGCTGGATACAATTGACCTGCTGAAACATCTAGCAGAAAATGGTCATAAAGTGTCCCAGACAAAACTGCAAGATTGCCAAAAAGAGGTTATTCACTGGGGTCGCAAAATTGAAAAAAGGAGTAAGAAAAGTGTCTACAGAACGCGTATCTGTGATCCTGAAAATTAATTCAACAAAGACTCATAAGAATTGAAGATGTTTTTGGGAATGGATGTCTACTGTTGTCAATGGATTCCAAACCTTTCCTTGATTGCAAAGCCTTTACAGAAGTTTACTCACTGTTATGTGAGTGATGGGTACCATGGAACAACAAATGCATGAATGCCTTCCTCGAGCTAGGACATAGCCTCTGTACTGCTCCTGCTCTTGGAATACTTACTATGAAAAATATTTTTATTTATTCTGTTATGAAAGAGAAGGGAGCTCACTTTCAGTACTTACTCAGCAACATGGGGGAGCAAAGTGACCAGTAGCCTATTTTTTTCTACATTAGATCCAGTAGCCACCGCACTTCTAGGCTACCTGAGGTGCATTGCCACAACCTGTCTTGCTATTCAACAGAGTGAAGTGATTGTGATGGATTAGACACTTATTGCGTTATTCCCTCATTCATTTGAGATTTAGCTGACTCGAACATAGCATCTGACAAGTACTTGCCTGACAAAGTATGAGCATATTATTCTGGCAGATGAGGACATTACCCCAAATTACCTGTTTATGATGAGTCTCTGGGACCCACAATGAGATGAACGTTAGTTTTCTAACATATTATACTGCAAGCACATGCCAGAATAATTAAAAAGAAACCCTGTCTATCATGCTTGCATGAAAATGTAATTTGTTTTTAGTAAATTTGAAATTGTGCGCTTTTTAAAAAAAAAAATGCACAGCACCTGCAAGCAGGAAGGTGTACATAAAAGAGATATAGAAAACATTTCTAATTGTAATGCTTATCACAAGAAATTCTTATCAGCACAAAGAAAAGGTTCTATTGGCTTTGTATTACCGTAACCAGAATAAATAGTTTCGGCACACAATGAGGACTAAAAAATAAAAAAGACAAAAGAATAGTATTAGAAATGGAGGTCTTTAGTTGGCAATGGTTTGCACCTTTTCCCAAGTAGGAACCCTTGCTTCTAGCTAGGGTAAGGGAGTAACGCCCTTAGACAACCTCCTGCTCACCCACTTGGTAGCTTGCCATGGGCAGTCAGGCTTATCTCCAAGGCAGTGTGTAAAGCATTTGTGCACACATACAGTAACAAAATGAAAAGACTTCAAATGGAAACCCCACCAGTCTAGAACAAGCATTGACATAGCCAATAGGTCTCGCCTTTGAGACCTTATAAGTATTTTGCCATGCAGCACGCATGTATAATTAATATATGAATACTATATATAAATGAAAAATTATGGAGCAGACACAAGCCGCACTCCTTCCCCAAGCGAACGCCCGCTGAACTCTCTGAAAGTTTCGCATCGCATTCATACAACCAACCATCATTAACAGAGTGGCATGAGCTTGTTTCAAAGCGATTCTAGTGACCTAAACAAAGAGCAAAATCCGAGGTGTAGAGATTAAAACTATAACCGAGTAGCAGAGGTCTACTCAATTTCTAGCTTAATATAGCAGGGTTCACCGCAGCTCGCTTCAGATCCTCCCCAGGGAAAAGAGAAAGCGTCAGAATTCTCCCCTTTGTTCATTAGCCTTGATTAATGCTTATTCACGGGAAATGACTTGCACACTAGGAGCTAGACCTTACCAAATAGTGAAGTGATGCCCTCTGTATTCTCAATTATACATTATTTCTACATTCTAGTTTCTGACTGCACAAGGCTCCCTGCTGCAGAAACTGCAAGTGGCACTGCTGCCACCTGCCACTGTGGGATGCAGAGCACAAGCCTCGTCACTCGTGGGATTGGATTCTTCTGTCCTTTAAGACAAGGGTGACTTGGGCGGGGCCCAGGGCCCCTTCAGATTTATCAGACATCCTGTTCAGGACTAGCACGATTTTCTCCACACATGCCATTCTGGGCCCACGGACTCTACAGTCCCCTGCCTCTTTGTGTGCATACCAACGCTCGGGAAAAATACAGGCCATTTGTGTGAGTGTCTGGTGAACTCAAATCCACCAGCCACCCTTTTAATGTATCTAACAAACACTTCCAGGTTATGGCTGCTTCCTTCTTACCCGTTATCAATCAGTAACTGGGATGAAGGCGCGGCCCGAGGACGGGCTGAAACAATCATCGACTTGCACATCATTTTGGGCTGCGCTAGATAAATATTGTTGTTTGTAAAATGGATCGCTTATTATATGAATGAATCATAATGTATATAATATGTCATAACAAGATACAATACATCATGCTTCTTGCACTTGGATGCCACACGGCTACAGTCAGACACCACTGCCTTAAGTCAAGTAATTGTGTGCGGTTTTTGTTCACTTAAAGAACCACAAAGGCGAGATAATAGGTGACGAATTTCAGTTTTGGTTTGAAGAGTTAAAGTACCAGTTTGAACTGAATGTAACATATCGTGCTTTGATCTCGGCTCCTACTTAGCTCTCAAAACTCTATTGTTCCATTTTATTTCACTGGCGACCGCTGCATGTTTACAACAAATACTGCTCAAAGTGCATGTGAGCAAACCTGAAATCTCTATTCACTGCTTCTGCTCCTTCTAAATCTGCACTGATAGAGAAAAACGACGACAAGTAGCAGAACGCAAAGAATCATCAGAACTGGGTGAAACACTCATCACTGGAACAAGCCACCTTGAGATGGCTCCCTTACAGTAAAAGAAAGAAAAAAAAAATCATCGTTTGGAATACTCTACGATAGCAGTTTCTGGTAAGATTAGTACTCTTTACCTCTCGGTGGAGACACAAAACAAGCGCTCGCCATGACGTTTTCGTTTGCCTTTTTCTGCCGTCCCACTTGGATGGCCTCGCCTGCTAAAAGGTTTCTTATCTTTATGGGGCCATGTGTTTGGTCCCATAAGGATAAGAAACCGTTCGCGACGCACGAAAGGCAGACGAGCCCGTCCAAATGAGACGGCCCAAAAAGCAGAACGAAAACGTCACTACCAGCTCTTTTCCAATGGCTGGCCACCGTTTAGCATAAACGGTGACGCCGGCCAATGGAAAAGAGGGGCGGGGCTTAATGCCTGTTACTGAAAATACCTCAAAACATTCAAAATTGCCAGCGAGACTGCGCATGTGCGCAGCCTACGCCAGCGAGACCTATCAATAGGCACTTTTTATCTAAACAAAAGAAGGCCAAAACGACAAAAATCCACCATGCATATGTCAAGATATCATCAAAAACAGGTTATTCATACAAATAAAGCTTGTAGCAACAAACAGTTCCACCTGGGGCTATTACGACGTCGAGATGGAAAACAATGTCACACAGAAGCCAAGAACAGTACCTTGGCAAACGAGGAAAACAAAGACGGTGCATGGCATCGGGGAGGTGATGCGTCGTTGGTGTCGGGCGGCATCGGTTCCTTACAACCACAGTGGAGGTGAGGCATCAGTTCCTTACGACCACAGGGTAGATGAGGTGTTGGTTCCTTGCTACGAGGCTGGGGAGGTGAGGCGTCAGTTCCTTAGTGTTGCTGGAGAGGTGAGGCATCAGTTCCTTGCAACGATGCGGGGTCGAGGGATTCTGGAGGTCACCCACGTCGGGTATCAGCTCCGCGATGATGAAGCACAAGCATCGGTGAGGTCGTGGCTGGGGTGCGAGTCAGGCAGTGTGCCATGAGCGTCACGAGTGGTGTCCTCGGCTCCGGTGCAGACAGCGGCCTCGGTGATGGCGTCAGTCGATACGGTACTGCGTCGGCAGGTGTCGGGCTGGGGTGCAAGTCCGGCGGTGCATTCTGCACTTCACGAGCCATGCCTACTGCTTTGTTGCAGGTCGCGGCATCGCTCGCCGGTGTCCGTGTTGCTTTTTCCATCTGTGGCAGCTGAAACTGCAGTTCCAGGTGCAGGAGAACAGAGGAAATGAAGTCTTTGTGTCCCTGTGACTTCAGAACAGGAGGCAAGCCCTTTGAGATCTTCTTCAAGCAGGATACACAGCACAGTTCAGTCTTTGCCGTCTCCTTGGCAAAAGCAGGCATTGCAGGCCAATCCATAAAAGCATCCACACAGCAATGGGGCAGTGCTCCTCCTTACAGCTTCTCCAGCTCTTCTCCTTGGCAGAGGTTCCTCTTGAGTCCAGAAGTATTCTAAAATTCTGGGGTTTAAGGTCCACTACTTATACCCCATTTTGTTTTTGTTCTTCTTTGTGCCAGTGTCTCTGAGCCCAGTCCAAACCAGTTATGTCATCACTGGTGCAGTATGACCACAGGGGGTGGAGACAGCATTGTGCAAGGGGGACAGGACCTATTCAGGTGCAAGGAAAACTCCTACCACTACTCTAAATGCAGCCATGGTCTATTCAGTTCAGCTCTGAGTCATCCAAGAAGGTCCAGGTCCACCTCAACCCCCCCCCCCCCCGTGGCTGTCTACAGTGAATGCACATCCCCAGTCCCTTTCACTCCAAAACCAGACAGTCAATCCACAAACAGGCAGAGGCACACAGAATGGTTAAACCAGAAAATGCCCACTTTCTAAAAGTGGCATTTTCAAACACACAATTTAAAAACCATCTTCACTAAAAGAGTGTTATTAACTTCTGAGTTCAGAGAGCCTAAATTGCATTCCTCTATCTTGTCCGAAAGGGAAGTTATACGTGTAAAATGTTACAAAGTAGCTCCCATGTTAACCTATTAGGCAGATAGCCTTTCAATAGTGAAAAACTAAATTGAGAGTATTTCAATTTCAGGACATGTCACACACACCAGTGCATGTCCTACCTGTCACATACACTGCACCCTGCCTATGGGGGTACTTTGGGCATACTTGTTGGGTGCCTTACATGTAAGAAAGGGAAGGGTAGGGCCTGGCAAGTGGGTGCACTTTCCAGGTTGACATGGCAGTTTTAAAACTACATGCAGACACTGCTGTGGCAGGTCTGAGTTACCTTTACAGGGCTACTTATGTGAGTGGCACAATCAGTTTGTCTTGAGTGAATATGTTAATTTCAGGATGATCGGGAGGATGTTTGTTTCATTCTGTGACAGATTTAGGAAAATGAAAACCAGATAGCAGAGGCTGTCCATTGGCAGAAATAAGCAAAAATACATTTGGATCTCAAAAAAGAATTTCAATCCAGAGAAGCATAAAGTTGACCAACTTGTACCAGAAACTACACATAGTACCATCTGGCAAGGGTGATGGACGCAGAAATGTAACTCTTGGATAGAGACCCAGTTTCCGCGAACATCAGCTCTTGTGTATTCGGCTCCACCGCTCCGCACAGCAACATGTGTATTTGTAAAGCGCCCGTTCACCTAGGGCATCTTAGCACTGAATACCAGATGCTTATTTTACCCAACTCAATGATACTCATTTTATTAACCTCAGAAGGATGAAAGGATGATTGGACCTGCCGGGAGTGAAACCTGTGCCCATGAGGTCAAACAGTGGATGCATTAGCCCACTAAGCCACCAGACCCAGCTAAGCCACCAGACCCACCTTCATAAGAACCTATGTTACTCTAAATCCCTGTAAATGATCCTGAAAAGTATACTAGAGCTTATGCCCTTAGTTACGAGCTCTCTTACCTTCCACAAAGGTCCAATGTATAAAGAGAAACACAATAAAATATACATATGACTTGCATCCTTTTACCTTCAAGAGTGGACTTTCTTCTTGGATTGAGCTCAGTGAATAAGCACCGGGCAATGATCGATGTCGTTATCTTCAAGGTCGATAGACGTGGAGTTGAGAACAGTAAATCTATACTTACTGATACATACTTACTTTCATGACATGGTGGATGTTCTGAATACAATATTTTGGTAGGATGATATGGAAAACTTAGTAATTTGTTAAAACACCCTAAAAATTCATGTGGATTTTCATGCGCTTCCAAGGACTATCTCTGCAAAAAGACTGCATTTACCAGCAAAGTCTTATCTTTATGTGTGTTCTTAGCATGCTGCAGGCCCTTTGTGACAATACCCTACCCGCCGTTTTCTCATGTCCATGCCCCTACGTCTACAATAGAAGAAAATCTGCCATGTCAAGGTCATAAGTTTCATCTGCGACCGTGAATGTGTACAGATCCCAATTCTGTGAATCAGGATCAGGCATTCACCTCCTCAAATGCCACTTTTTGTGCATTCAAGTTCAACTTTGATGCTCAAAAAACATTGTGAATTGGTCCTGCAGAGACTGACCCATTGCAAAAAGGTTAAGAATGCACATCAAGTTCACATCAGCATGCTCAACTGTCAGAAACATAGGGTAGTAATGACTTTTCAGCTTTTTAAATGTGCATTAGAGTTTTGTTCATGATTCATGAAACAGTGGCCTAAAAGGGGAGAATGTTAGTATTTAAAGCAAAGCGGTCACCTTTACTGGCATATCTATGGTGTGAGTATCTATCTTCATCGTCTTCTACCGCGTAATATCCCGATCCTAAAACAAAAACAAAGAGAAAAACTGCAAATAGGAGGAAATGAAACACCAACATACATAGACAACTGATTTGCCTTGCAAAAGTCATGCAGGTGATATTAATTGTGAAAGCAATAATCATCAAAAAGCAGTGAAGAATGGCAAGCTTCCGGTGGACACCAGTCATTGTGCCCAGCATGCGGCATTTTAATGCGGTAGGCGTTTTCTTTTAAACAACATTTCTCGTTTGTTTAAAAAGAAGATTTGTATGCACTCACTGTTTCAATGTGAAATGCATGCACGTCTTTTGCAAGCTGACAAAGCTGTCTGGCAGAGCAGTTGACAGATTATGATAAACTCCTTGAAACTGGGGTTGGATTGTGAGACTCACCGTGATTGCTGGTGAAAAAGGTACAATGCTGTGTGTAAAATCTTTGCAGTAACTAGACTAGTGCATGCCGTACCCTGCAGCAGGTGGCAAGCAGTGACCCCCCCCACACACACACACACAACTACAATAAGGTAAATCTGAATGAAATGGGGGACAGTGAGGATTGATCACACCATTGAGTGAGAGAGGAAAACATTTAAATAATGTATATCAAAATCATTTTCTCTCCACTGTACTAAATTACAAAGAAGACGAAGACGTAGTGTCATCGAAATTCATCGACTCCCATTATCCTAATATTCTTTATCTGTGCCTTGGAATAAAGGTATCTATCAACTGCACATCAAACAGGCAAGGTCAAGTGGAACACTTAGGGGCCGATTACGACTTTGGCGGTGCGGGAGTGGGGCGGCACGTCACAGCCCTGCTACTTCACCGCCGAAGTCGATTGCCCGTTTCCCGCCAGAATAGGAGTTTTCTCCTGGTCTGGCAGACAGTCCTTTGCTGTTCCCACAGTGGTGCCTTTGAACAAGACAACGCAATAGGAATGCCAAAGCAAGTTCCTGCACGGCATGGACTGTTTAGTTAATGCCATGCAGAAACTGGGCATGCATGCACACAGGGGTCCCAACATGTGCCTCTCTGCATGCATCCCAGTGGTCAAGGGCAACAGGGGGCCTCGGTTTCCCCAATCCCAGCCTTTTTAAGGCAGGCTCACCAGCTTGAAAAGGCTGGCAGTGGGAAAACTCAGAATATGCTTGGCGGTGCCGCAAGGGCACCAGCAAGCATATTGCTGCCCCAAACTGCTGCGTCACCTCCAGGTAACGCAGTTCTTTGGCAATTGCGGTGGTCCCAAATAGGTAAGACCGCCGTACTTGTAATATGGCAGTCGGATCACAGGTGAGGTGGTTCCCGACTGCCACCACACTTCCACCACGGGTTTGGCGGTCCGACAGTCAATGAAGATGAAATGTAACATACAGCTCTCCCAAGAAGGGGCATGCAGAAAGTACGTATTTTAAGAAGAACCTCAAACCAAACATTAGAAATAGGAATGTTTTTGATAAATCCAAAAGGTTGCAATGTTTACATATAAAAACAATGTCTTGAACATTATACCAGTTTGTCGTCATTTATGAGAACCACCATCAACATTAAAGAAAAACTACACCACAGGGCAAACAATAGAAAACCCTCCCTTCATTCCATCTAGACCTTTCTACTATGTCCGACTAGACATGCACTGGTGATAAGGTATCTGGGTATCTGACTCAGTCCCAAATCATTGGTTGTCTTTTTGTGAAGCAGACCATACATTATGGAACAATAAAATACAGGGCTACTGGAAATATCCGCCAACAGAGGAACACATTTTGCTGCATTATACAGTAGTGGTGATTGACTAAATTATGAAGTAAGAAAAGATAATTTATGAAGCATAATGCAACACATCCGGTGGCTGGATTAATTGGGTCTTGTCATTTGTATAATAATAGTGCCGGATTAAGGAACAATCATTTTTTATTGACATTGGTAAATTATGCAGCATACGGTAGAGTGTTTGCCGACTGTGGAAAAATCATAATTCTGCAGATAACACCACAGCTGTAGAATCCCATACTTCCAGTGGCCCTGATATGTTACTAGCACACCACAGACCACACTACCCAGTGTCAATCCCCTGTGTTCAGCAGCATCACCTCTCCATTTCTACAGATCTCTCAAGTCTCGTGACAACCTCTTGCTTTATTCAGACTTTGGTTTCGGTTTTATGCACATGATGGCCACCTCTAATTCTGTCACTCTGGCAGGATAACCACAACCAACGTTTGGAAACTGAGCTACTTCTAAGGCAAAGAAAGTACTTTAACAAACGTACTCCCTGGTAGAAAGTTATAGTTAATGGAAAACAACTCAACATTCAGGTGGAAGTTAAAAGGAAATACTTTTCTGATTAGATTCTGTAACTGGTGGCTTCGGTAAACAATCCTGTCTGCATAATCCACTTTTACTTTGTGTCTTGATGAAGCCCTCCCTACCCACAGTACACATCACCACTAATACTCGAGTCAGATTGAGCAATAGGACAGACTAATACAACTCATATTCCATCAGATTCACCAAGAAGTTTAAAACATCACTAACCTTAGAAAATCCACCACAAGCTTACTTTTGTGGGAACCAAATGAGTGTCTTCATACTATATAAATGCAAAAAAAAAAAAAAAAATTCCTTCTTCTATCCCTCCGCAATCCTTCTAAATACAAATAACTTATTAATATCCACCACTCAAATTACTTTCATATTTCACTATACTAATTCAACACTAATCCTTTTTGGGTCCCGGAGTAGCGTGCTACTCGCCGAAAATAGCGCTTCAACACCCCATCAGGTGTAAAAAGCGCTATATAAATGCAAACCTTTTTCCCTCTTCTATCCCTCTGCGATCCTTCTGAATCCAAATAACTGACTAACCTATCCACCACTCAAATTACTTTCACATTTCACTACACTAATTCAACACTAATCCTTTGTGGGTTCTGGAATAGCGTGCTACTCGCCGAAAAAGTGCCTCGACGCCTTGTCAGGGGTAGTAAGTGCTATATAAATGCAATTACAATACTAGCTCTATCTTCGGCCCAACATCACTGGCCTTTTGTTACAGGGCCCAAGAGGGCCAAGTGGAATTCAAACTTCCATACTGAGTCCTGGGCCAATTCATGGGAAACAAACTCATGGAACATTAACAACACTATATAATTCCCTGAAAAGTGCACTCTAGCACAATCTAAAATTAAAAAAATTCCCCTCTGAAGACATATTTTCATCTCTGGGTTCTATGAAGTAACACCAACTTTCATAACATCCTGGTGAATAAGACAACCTGCAGACTTTCAAGAAAAACACAGAAAACGTATTTACAGTAGCTCAATAGTGCTTCACTAGTATTTTAATGACAGCATTTTGGGAGTCCCTAGCTTTTGGATACCTATGAGTTTTTAACTAGGCCCTTCCCAAAGTCATTTATCACGCTATGTTATCTTCCAAGTCCTGACGTTACAGTAGAGCCCGGGATGAGATGCACACCAAGATGAGAAGTGGTCCAAGCTGACTGTGAAAAAATTAAGATAAACACCAGTGAGTGTTAATTTCCAGATGATGCCTGTGCTCCAGATGAAAGCCATCCAGTTAATTTCCTTTGCTTCGTGTCAACTCTCGTGCACATGTGCCAGCTTGGAAAGATAGTGATGCTCTATTTTTGTAGATCTCTTTCGGGGTTTAAAAAAATCCTCCATCAATAGGTTTTCTATGACAATCCACCAACACTAGGCTTCCCTGTAAAAGTTCAGACAATGGTCTGCATCTTTAAGCCTGCGACTATGAGAAGACCGCACTGGGATACACCTGGGAGTTTTCTGGGGCAAAACAAACTTTATTATCAAATGCTATCTCCACACAGTATCTGTTAATAGTAGAGAGAAGGGGGAAATTATTGGAGGAACCCCACAGCAAAGTAGGTTTCTTGTAAACAGGTGTATGCCATTTGTACCTAGTATGATCACCAAAAATATATTGGCCGAATCAATAGCTTACCCAGAGCCCTGGCTTAGACTGAGATGAGGTTTATCAGCTTGCATCTGTATTGTCAGTTCATATTTGCCATCTGATATAGAGAAACCTTATCTCAATTCACCCTAAGTGCTGACAAATCTAATCAAATTAGAATGATTTCAACAAAATTCACTGCAGAAATTAATAATTACTATTTCTTAGATGGAGAAAGCCAGGTGGATGCACGGGGTTTAGCTGGGTTTTACACCACTGGACAGCTATGTTTAGTAGTGTATTTTTGAGGTGCAGAACAGCACTTTGTTCCACTGATGTTGATTCACAAAAGTGCTAGGGGACACTATGCACCCTTTGACTTCACAGGGTCAGCAACTGGTACTGTCCAAGAGCCTCATATATGCTGCTGAATAACAAGGGTACGAACAAGTGGAAACAAATGTCAAACTTATAAGATGACTCGTTGTGAGGCGATTGGCTATTGCAATGTGATTTCAACAAGTTACCCCAAGTATTTGACTGACAGACTTCAGAGATCACAAACGCAAGCTACCAAGATGTGCCTAAATCTTGTTAAGTCCAGGCCGGCTCTTAAAGCACTCCACTGGCTTCCAGGCCCTGCAGACATGGCACTCAAGTCACTTGGAATCCTCCACAAAGCCTACTGGAGAAAGAGGCCTGGCATACTCACAGCAATGTCCTCTCATTATTTCCCCTCAAGGAACATTTGGTTGGCAAAACCTAACAACAGAATCTTTGCCTCCCCCTTTAACCAGCAAAAACAGGGAGGGTGATCCTTGAGAGTGTTGAGTGCAAAGCTTTGGAATGCCCTTGACTGCAAACCCAGAGCTGAATCTAACTACCTCTACCTTCATAAATCTCCTCACTCGAGGCTTCTTCCCAGAATCTCTAACGATAGGCCAGTTTCTGCCACCCCTAAAGAAACCTATATTAGACCCTGAACACCACGCCAACTACAGGCCCATCAATCACCTATCCTTCATTGGCAAGATAACTGAAAAACTAATTTGTGCTGAACTCTAAAATCACATCAGTGCTAACCATCACCTTCAGGAGCAGCAGAGACCACTTCCTCAAACATCATAGACAACGCCATCCTGATCACAGATGAACGTATGAAGATAGGCGCTGCCTCCTGATATTACTGGCTACAATACACTCAACCTTTCAACCCTCAGCCACACTCTGGAGTCTCAAATAGGAGGAGCACCAGCCAAGGACACTGATAATGAATCCCAGCTATCCCATCAACACCATTAGTTCACATGATGCCTCCAGGACCAAAATGCTCCCTAACTGCGGCAAAGTCCTCCAAGGTTTCTTACTGTCTCCCCTCATATTCAACCTTTACATGGAGCTACCTTGGGGCTCTACGCATAGATGACAGAACCAAAATTCACCAATATGCCAACAATATACAACTCGCCCTGAAAGTCTCCTATGCGCCAGACATCCAACACCACAAACGGTGCCTACACCTCATCCAGACCTAAATGTCCAGCACCTACCAGAACCTGAACTCAGCAAAGACAGAATTCTTATTATTTGCCAAGAACAATCAACAGCATATAGGACAAATCTGATTCAATAACATGTACCCCAATGGCCTCGATCCTCAGCTTTCACCGAATTCCAAGTCACTTGGATTCACCATGGACACCAACCTCACAATTGGATGCCAAAAAAACAAAGATGGTCTCATAACAGCTCTCTTGTCTAAAGAAAGTGAATCCATTTCTTCCATAAAGCAACTTTAGAACTGCTGTTCAAATCCTTGTATTCTCGCATGTGAATGGTGTCAATGTCCTACCAGAGTCCACACTGGCACTTCAAACTGGCATCCGGGACGCCAAAGCATGTCTCTTCAGTACCAGAAGAAATATGATAATATTATCAACATCCTGAAGGAAGTTCCTTAGCATCCCTTGCCAGCCTCCACCATTTTCAGAACAAGCTGCATCATTTACCACGTTAGCATAACCAGCACCTTACCGATGTACGGACATGCTCATCATACTGAATACTGAATACTGAAATATTTATAGAGCGCACGAATGCCGAGGCGTCTTGGCGCTATAGAGACATTGAGAGCGGTGGAAGCGGATCTCAATTGGAAGAAAAGAGCCAGGTCTTTAATGCTTTTCTGAAACATTGTTTGGATTTTTGTGAGCGCAGGTGAGAGGGCAGAGAATTCCATAATCTAGAGGCCTGGTGCGAAAAGGACCTGCCACCCCACCGCGCTCTTCTAATTTTTGGATGGCATATCAGATCATGATTGGCTGATCTTAGCGTACGCGATGGTACATAGCGAGGAAGAAGTTTGGACAAGTCATCTGATCCTGTACCATATAAGGATTTATGTACCAGGCAGAGAGCCTTGAATTGTATTCTGGCTCTAACTGGGAGCCAATGAAGTTCCCTGATGGCTTTTGACGTTGGATGACGGTAGGGCAGGTTGAGCAGAACCCTAGCGGCGGCGTTTTGAATAGCCTGGAGTTTGTTAATTTGTTTTTCCCCTGTGCCCAAGTAGAGTGCATTACAGTAATCTACTCGGGACATTATCAGTGCGCCCATTACAGTCTTTTTTAAAGTTATAGGGATATAGGGTAAAATTTTTCTAAGAATCTTGATGGTGTAAAAGCAGGTTGAGGTAATCTGGTTGATCTGCGCTTTACAAGAGAGATCTTTATCAACCAGGAAACCGAGGTTTCTAACTTTGTCAACTGGATTCGGGCAGGCGCCTGCCTCCTGAGGCCACCATAGGCTGCTCCAGACAGGTGGTTTTTGCCCAAATTCGATAATCTCGGTTTTATCCGCGTTTAGTTTTAGGAAGTTACAGCTCATCCAATTTTTCACATCCAGAAGGCAGTTTTTAAATCGTTCTGCCGTGGCTTCGATGGTCTGGGATACTGACACTACAATTTGAGTGTCGTCGGCGTAGGACACTAATTGTAGGCCATGAGATTGAATAAGGGCAGCTAAAGGAGTGACATATAGGTTAAAAAGGGTGGGCGATAATGCCGAGCCCTGAGGGACCCCGCCAGGAAGGGAGAATTCATCAGATCGTAGATTTTCCCAAAATACCTGTTGGATTCTGGAGTCCAAAAAGGAAGTTAGCAGAGCAAGAGCCTTTCCAGTAAATCCTAAGGTTTTTAGTCTGTTTAGTAGGATTGAATGGTTGACGGTATCAAATGCCGCTGTAAGATCCAATAGGATTAGGGCTGTTCTACTGCCCTCGTCCATCTTCATTCGAATGTTTTCTGTGGCCATGATTAGAGCGGTCTCTGTTGAGTGGAAGGGACGAAATCCATGTTGAGAGGGATCTAAGAGCTTATTTTGGTCAACATATTTCATCATTTCTTGATTCATAGCTTTTTCAAGAATTTTGGCTGGCAGGGGCAGGCAAGATATTGGCCGGTAATTCTTAAGTACCGTTGGATCTAATGAATCCTTCTTGAGGATCGGACGAATACATGCTTTTTTCCAGCATTTGGGGAAATCACCAGACGAGATGATGTTATTTAGGAGAGGGGTCAGAACAGCTGCCACCGTCTGTGGAATCAGGTGTAGAATGCGTGGCGGGCATGGATCTAATGGGGATCCTGACTTCATCTGTGCAATTAACTCTGCCACCCTGGTTTCCTCTAGCAGTGGAAAGCAAGGATAAGTGGGTTCTGTCAGATGGACAGTGTTTGTGTGGTCATTGGGTATAATCAGCGCAGATGAGCTCAGATCATCGTATACTTTCTGCACCTTTTGCTGGAAGAAGGTTGCAATATTGGTAACGAAGTTCTGGTCAGGATTAAAAACAGTATCACGGGGGCTCTTGGTCAAATGCGTAACCGTCTTAAATAGCTCTCTGGTGGTATTAGAGGCTGTCTGGATTTTGTTAGTGAAATATACTGACTTGGCCTGAATTATTGCTGACTTGTACTCTTGTAGGGCTTTTGTGTATACGGATTTGTTTAGGATACTATAATCCGAACGCCACAACCGCTCAAGTCGTCGACATTTCATTTTTATATGTTTCACCTCTGCGGAATACCACAGTGCAGTTGCTGATCGCCTACGTGCTTTTTTTATTTCAGCAGGCGCCAGCAGATTAACTGCCTGACTAATCCAGTTTTGAAATTCAATTGCTCCCTTATTAGTGTTACCAGAACCAAGGGGGGGGGGATTATTCGAAAGTGTGTCAGCTAGGCTGATGGGTTCAAGTTTATTCCATGGGTGGGTTTTTTCAGGTAGTGAGCATCCTCTTCGATGATTATTCAGGTTATTTTGAAGTAAGTTAAAAAAGATGGCACTGTGATCCGACCAAGGGACTGCTAAAATCGAGGTGACATTAATAAGGCTATTGTTGGTAAAAATGCCATCAAGAGTATGGCCCGCCGTGTGGGTGGGGCCAGATATTAACTGATTCATGCCAAAACTATGAAAGTTGTCTATTAAGGTGGCTGAGTCGGAGTCATTATTTGCTTCTAAATGAAAGTTAAAATCACCCAAGATTGTGTACGAAGCAGAATCCGATGTGGATTCAAGAAAAGTGAGCAATGCCGTAGTGAATGGTGCTCTCAATCCGGGGGGGCGATACACAAGGAGGCCTGTGAAAATTAGGCAGTTGTTGTTTTTGATTTTGAAGCTCATGGCTTCTGCTTCTAAACCCGGTTCTGATAGTGAAAAAACTTTTAAATGGGATTTATAAATAATCCCAATGCCACCTCCCACTTGTCCTGACCTATTTAGGAACTCTACCAGGTATCCTTCCGGAACTGCATCATTCCAGTCTGGTCCTGAGATTTCAGATGCCCATGTTTCTGTTAGAAACATCAGGTCTATAGTATGATCAGTGATGAGAGTAGAAATTTCATGCTTGTGTTTTGGCATTGATCTGGTGTTCAACAGAATACACTTTAAAGAGCTATTCCGGCTCGTTGGGCAGCTGGTTCCACCGTAGCCGTTAATTTTGGGTTGTGGGCAGGTGTAGGTATCAGAACAGACAAGATTACGAGATCGAGGCGGGGGGTTGTTAAGCCTTAGTCGTTCACAGGAGTCACAGCTAAATGAGGAAGGGAGGTCGACTACATTAATCGTGTGCATCCGAGTGCAGCGAAACTGATTCAATTCTAACAGTTGGGTGTTAGAGTATTGGAGTGGGTGGGTAGAGTTAAAAAAGCCAGGATCTCTGGCGCTAAGCGCAGGTCTGGCGCGGACGGGCGCAGACGGGCTTGCCTTTGGCGCGCCGCCGGCGCGCCGCCGGCGCGCCCGCTGCGCACGTCCGCTGCGCTCCCTGTAGAGGGGAGTCATTTTATGCTGTAGTGCGAGGGAGGGGCCGAAGACTGGACCGCAGTTAGGATTTACCCCCAAGATGGCGGAAGCAGAGGCGAGTCACACCCCCAACAGCGTCTACCCAGCTGCTAAGGAGCAAGACGCCTAAGCAGGTAAGCACCAAATGGCAGTATGAAACAGCGGTAACTCCCAATGGATTAGGGTTAAAAAACAGTCTAAGTGCCCAAAAGTATTTATAGTGAGTTTAAAAACGCAACAGTAACAATTCTTACAGACAGCATACAGTCCCGGCTTTCCGCCTCAGGACACACTTCACACAGCGCTCGTAGTCAGCGGAGTGGGAGGGAAGTGGAGATTTTATGCTGTAGTGCGAGGGAGGGGCCGAAGACTGGACCGCAGTTAGGATTTACCCCCAAGATGGCGGAAGCAGAGGCGAGTCACACCCCCAACAGCGTCTACCCAGCTGCTAAGGAGCAAGACGCCTAAGCAGGTAAGCACCAAATGGCAGTATGAAACAGCGGTAACTCCCAATGGATTAGGGTTAAAAAACAGTCTAAGTGCCCAAAAGTATTTATAGTGAGTTTAAAAACGCAACAGTAACAATTCTTACAGACAGCATACAGTCCCGGCTTTCCGCCTCAGGACACACTTCACACAGCGCTCGTAGTCCTATATGCTATATGCTCATCATCTTAGTGGCTCTCGGGACACCCGCTGCCAGGTCACCATTAGACTGGAGACTACGAAGTGTTAAAAAAGAAAAATTCAAGTCAGCAGCCCTTTCCCATCTACGCACCCAAGATCTGGGACAAAATCTCCATATCCATATCAACCACCCCGATGCTGCTCCAATTTAGAAAAGAATAGGGCACACCTCTTGAACGAACACTATATAACAATGCAGTAACAATACTCGTTGTCTGTATGTCTGCCTATGACCCTGTAGAGTGTTTGCTTCCTTTCTGGCTAGATTTGCACTATAGAAATGCCACATACATACTAAACCAAGCTCTTTAACAAAGCCTGTTCCCAAGATAGCTTCTGTCTTTGCAATAGAAAACGGAGATGTAAAAAGCCAACTAGCAGTTGTCTAGAGTGTAACTTACTTATATTGCAAGACGCCCATCAGTGCACTATAAAACACCAAAATGTATAGATAAACACAGGCGATAAAAAGTAAACATGACTCTAGAAGCTCTATTTCATTTCTGCTCTAACCTCTCCCTTCAGAAACCCTGATTCCATGGGTACCAAAGGCAGTATCCAGCAATACTATATACCATGTCTTATTACCCATCGATGGTTTTCTCTCAAAGGTGGCATGGCAGCAGGAGGAGACGAAAAAGAAAGGAGAAATCAGAGCAACAAGAATGGAACATTTTCCTTCATAAACATATATTTTTTTAAATTCGAGAGCACCAGTGTGGTATGAAATCTGATGCACTTTTGGAGTACAAAGAGATTCAGAAAAGCAAACCGCCACCGCCAAAACCAACCTACAGGAAGGAATGGAAGACGTCGCAGAATGGATGAAGCTCAGCCCCCTGAAGTTGAACTCAAACAAAACAGAGGTCCTCATCCTCCGACAATCCCCATCCGCCTGGGACGACTCCTGGTGGCCCTCAGCTCTGGGCTCTGCGCCGACACCCTCGAACCACGCACGCAACCTAGGATTCATCCTGGACTCCTCCCTCACGATGACCAAGCAAGTCAACGCCATCTCGTCATCATGTTTCAACACCCTGCGCATGCTCCGAAAGATCTTCCGGTGGATCTCCACCGAAACCAGAAAGACGGTCACCCAGGCCCTCGTCACCAGCCGTCTGGACTACAGAAACGCCCTATACGCAGGAACCACCGCCAAACTTCAGAAACGACTACAAAGCATACAGAACGCCTCCGCACGACTCATCCTCGACATCCCTCGCCACAGCCACATATCCGCCCACCTGAAAAACCTGCACTGGCTCCCCATCAACAAGAGGATCACGTTCAGGCTCCTCACCCACGCACACAAAGCGCTCCACGACATGGGCCCCGAATACCTCAACAACCGCCTCTCGTTCTACACTCCCACCCGCCAGCTCCGCTCAGCCAGCCTCGCCCTCGCCACCGTCCCACGGATTCGAAGAACCACCGCCGGAGGAAGATCGTTCTCCTACCTGGCAGCCAAAACATGGAACTCCCTCCCAGCACACCTACGTATGACCCTGGAAAATCTCACCTTCAGGAAACACCTCAAGACCTGGCTCTTCGAGCAGTAGCAGCACCCCCCACCCCCACCCCCCCCCCCTTTTCAGCGCCTTGAGACCTTCACGGGTGAGTAGCGCGCTATATAAATGTTTTGATTGAGTGAAACCCATCACTAAATGTTGCAATGGTTCTCTTATATACATCCCCGAAATAAAAAGAAAAGAACTGGGATAAACAAGTACAAATATTACAGAGAAGCAGCCTGAGATCTGACATGCATTCCAAAGGGTGCAGCAAAAACACTGCACCCAGTTTATAAAGAATAAATATTCTGAAGAGGGCTAATGATGAGATGCTCTAAACATCTCTTTTGGACTGTGCACCTTCTAACACATTCATATAGACTTGATCTACAGGAATTCTGGAGAGGCCTGCAAGCTCTGTAGAACTTCTCTCTATAGGAAAATATCTGAATTTAAAGGAAGGTGCTAACCAGGCAGGTTGGTGGGCCGGGATCTTTGAGCTATAATGTACAGTAGTTTTTATATAGCGCTTTGCTCCCCATTGTGGGATGCAAAACATCATTTTCAGCATTATAGCACTCTACACTATGGGAAAACGTGTGGTTGGCAGTGTTGAATTTATTAAGATCAAATGAGAGAAGCATTTAGGTGCTGTGACCAGAGCTGTACTAATATCTTGTCTTGAGAATTTAGGGGCCCATTACGATGGCGGGCGGACAAAGTCCGCCTGCCACCATAACGGCAAATTGGACCGACCGACAGAGGTGCGGCGGTCCCGCTGTGCCCATTAGGATGCAACCGCCACCCTGGCAGTCGCCTCCCGCATATTTAACATTGTGGCGGGCGGTGCTGTAAGCAGCACCCGCCACAATGTCAAAAATACATGTTGTGCATTGGCATGCACAACGTGACAGGCACCGCGCGGTGCCTGCCACCTTGTGAATGCCAATGTAGGGGGGTACCATGGGTACCCTGCAAGTGCAGACCCCTACCCCCTAACCCCATCGGGGCCCGCAACGGGCCCCAAAAGTAAAGTCTGCATGCCTTTCCATGGTGGAGTCTCCCTCGTGGAAATGCATGCACACTGCACACATCATAATGTGGATGGCGGTGCCTGCAAGCCACCGCCACCATATTATGGGCCGTTTCCACCCGGCAGGCAATCGTCACGATTGCCTGCTGGCAGAAAAGCGGCGGACGGTCTTTCCGTCCGCCGTGGTACCCCCCGCCATGCTAATGTGGTGGGGGGTAAATGGCCGTCCAGTGGGGAGTTTTGGCGGACAGATCGCCACCGCCGGTCAGGCAGTGGCGATCCGCCTGCCATGATAATAGGCCCCTTAATCTGCAAATCCACTGTTAAGTTTCTATGTTATAGGTGGTCCAGATTATGCGTTGGGCAGGGTACCAAACCATATAGGCATTTACAAACCACTAACCATGGCAGGGAGCAGTGTGAGTCTATACATAAAAGATAGGAAATAAATCAGAGTATCATAAATGTTGCCCTGTACGCCTTTCAGGCCCCCCTCCTCCTCCCCCCCCCCCCCCCCCCCCCCCGATGCTGTGCATTTGCTTAGGCCTCAAAAGACATTATACACATGCAATAGCTGGAGCATTATTATTGTACAACAATGAGAGTCACGTGGAGTATACTTATCATGTATTTTGATAGTATGCTTCTAGTTTACATATTCATTTAAATAGATTATGTTTAGTTGAAAGCAGAATAACTTTAGGCTTTCCCATGAGTGTTCTAGGGAATCCTCACAATATTTCTCTCATCTTACATGATGATTACGAGGTTTACGTTTTTCAAAATAAACACATATAGAATGATATAATAGCTATTTACAGCTCTGCTCCTGAGCAGTTGTAATAGAAACATCAGTTAACCCTGTTTAGCAGCCAGGTGTGTATACTGCTCAAACATAAATGAAGTACGTGTATGATTGTGTAACGATTCTATTGAAATACTGACCCTCGTTAGTGCAATCCCGTTGTTGCTCAGGAATGTGGGACATTTTAGAATTCGCTCTGTACAATATGTAGCAAATGTTCCTATTTATATTTCTTGCTTAAACTGTCGCTATGATTTTACTGATTTGTGCTATTATTTTGCTTAATTTATTCTACACTAAAACTGGCTTAAAATAAAGCCTTTAAAAATAAACGAGTAGATTTCTAGTGTTTGCGTACCTATGGCGAAAGATTGCCAGAACAATACATAAATATACCTGACAGTGTCTGGCTCTGTTATGTACCTGATCTTATTTACACGTAAGCTGAGGGAGATGCAGGTGTCAAACCCTGGCTGTTTCTTTCATTCAGAACTGTCAAGTTGTCCATAACTGCACTTAGCAAAGAGCCATGAAGGATCTACTGGGTGTGTTTACATACTGCCTGTAAAGGCTTATCAAGAGAAGGCCCAGTAATCCATAAGTCTACATGTGCAATGAAGGAAATCATTAAATGAGTAAAATGATGGCAACCGGAAAAGAATGGGAGTTGATGACATGAGCAGTAGTCATGTGCCTTTTCAAAGGCAGGGACCAACACTCCTCATAAGTGAGGAAAGAAAAGGTTGGCCGTGGCAATGACCTGTAGGGTCGAAATGCTCAGCCGATTCAAACTTTCTTGGAGAAAATACATCCTGGAGTGCAAGTCTTCTGCGGCGCTGAAGCACGAGACATATATATATATATATAAAGCACCCAACAGGGTGGGTTCATGAGATATACTTTAGGAGAGACTTATTAATCAGGAGCGGCTCCTCCACTAAGGCGGAGGAGCGTCGCCCCACTGCTCTTTGAGCAGGAAAAATAAAATGATAATAACATAGTTATTATCATTATATTTTTCGCAAGTTTGGGGCTTGGTTAGGGCAGGGCTTGTGGCACAGGGGGAGGAGTGGTTTTCACACTCCAAGTGCCCCTGTCTAATTGGTCGGCAGTCTCTGGCCAGCCAAACAGTCATGCGCACTTGCCATTTTCCCCATCAGGCTGCATTACACAGTGGTGGGGAACATGCTCAAGCCCCCAGTCCACATCTGAGCACCGATCCACAGTGCTCCGACCAATCACAACACTGCATTGCAGCATTGTGATTGGCTTAGGAGAGCCAATCACAACACTGCATTACAGCATTGTGATTGCCTGTGGGGGGCCTGGGTTCTCCCTGGTTCCAGGACTTGCCACGTCGTTGTAGAAGCGGAGGAAAGACGGAACCGGCAGATGAGGTACCTGTTATTTTTTTTTTTTCTAATTAGCCCTACCCCTCCTCTACCGCCACCCACCCTTCCCCCACCCTCATTCACTGCCAGCTGCTACTGTTATTAATATATAAAATAGATTTCCCTATGTGACACTGTATTTTTTTAATTGCAGCCCAGCCGGATCACAGTGGTTCTTTTAGAGCCATATATATTTTGTCATCTATGTGGGTGCGGTAAATCCACATTGGAGCCCACACATGACATTTAACTCCTATGCTATTGGTGCATTCTGTGCCATCTACTGTGGCCTTGCTGGAAACAACTTGAACCAGTTTTAACAATACCCTTATAGAACAAGAGCAATCAATCAATCAATCAATCATACCACTTGTATAGCGCGCTACTCACCCGGAAGGGTCTCAAGGCGCTTGGGGGAAGGGGTCCGCTACTGCTCGAACAGCCAGGTCTTGAGTTGTCTCCTGAAGGCGAGGTGGTCCTGGGTCAGCCGAAGGTGGATGGAGAGGGAGTTCCATGTCTTGGCCGCCAGGTAGGAGAAGGATCTGCCTCCGGCGGTGGCTCTTCGGATGCGTGGTACGGCGGCGAGGGCGAGGCTAGTAGACCGTAGCTGGCGGGTGGGCGTGTAGAAGGTCAGGCGGTCGTTGAGGTACTTGGGGCCCAGGTTGTGGAGAGACTTGTGTGCATGGGTGAGGAGCCTAAACGTGATCCTCTTGTTGACGGGGAGCCAGTGCAGGTCCCTCAGGTGGCCGGAGATGTGGCTGCGTAGGGGGATGTCCAGGATGAGTCGGGCGGAGGCGTTCTGGATGCGTTGGAGTCTTTTCTGTAGCTTGGCTGTGGTTCCGGCGTAGAGGGTGTTTCCGTAGTCCAGTCGGCTGGTGACGAGGGCCTGGGTGACCGTCTTCCTGGTTTCGGTCGGGATCCATCGGAAGATCTTGCGAAGCATGCGAAGGGTGTGAAAGCATGATGAGGAGACGGCGTTGACTTGTCTGGTCATCGAGAGGGAGGAGTCCAGGATGAAGCCCAGGTTGCGTACATGGTCTGTTGGCTTGGGGGCAGTGCCCAGGGCTGTGGGCCACCAGGATTCGTCCCAGGCGGAGGGTGATGGTCCCAGGAGGAGGACTTCCGTCTTGTCTGAGTTCAGTTTCAGGCGGCTGTTCTTCATCCACTCGGCGACGTCTTTCATCCCTTCGTGTAGGCTGGTTCTGGCGGTGTCAGGGTCTCTGGTGAGGGAGAGGATCAGCTGGGTTTCGTCGGCGTAGGAGATGATGTTGAGGTTGTGTTGGCGTGCGATGGCGGCAAGAGGTCTCATGTAGACGTTGAAGAGGGTGGGGCTGAGTGATGATCCTTGCGGGACGCCGCAGATGACTTCGGTGGCCTCGGATCGAAACGGGGGGAGGCGGACTCTCGGTGTTCTTCCGGCGAGGAACGAGATGATCCACTCCAGTGCCTTCTCTTGGATGCCGGTGTTGCTGAGGCGTTGGACTAGGGTGCGGTGGCAGACAGTGTCGAACGCTGCGGAGAGGTCCAGGAGGATGAGTGCCGCTGTTTCCCCGTTGTCGAGCAGGGCGCGGATGTCGTCGGTGGCTGCGATGAGGGCTGTCTCGGTGCTGTGGTTGGCTCTGAAACCGGACTGCGAGGGGTCGAGGGATCCGTTCCTCTCGAGGAAGGTGGCAAGCTGTCTGTTGGCGATCTTCCCGATGACTTTGGCAGGAAAAGGGAGGAGCGAGATGGGTCGGAAGTTCTTGAGGTCGGTGGGGTCCGCTGTTGGTTTCTTCAGTAGGGCGCTGAGCTCAGCATGCTTCCAGCTCTCCGGGAAGGTGGCAGTGTTGAAGGAGGTGTTGATGACATCCCGGAGTGGGGGTGCGATGGTGGAGTCGGCCTTATTGAAGACGTGGTGGGGGCAGGGGTCGGTTGGAGATCCGGAGTGGATGGTGTTCATCGTGCGGGCTGTGTCTTCGGTGGTCACCGTGGTCCAGGTGTGGAGGGTGGCAGTGGGGTGCGTTGGTTCGACGGTTGGGTGCGTGGATGGTGTGCCAAAACTGTTGTGGATGTCGGCAATCTTGCGGTGGAAGAACGAGGCGAGGGAGTCGCGGAGATCTTGTGAAGAGGTGATGTCGTTGTTGCCGGTGCTGGGGTTGGAGAACTCCTTGACGATGCTGAAGAGTTCCTTGCTGTCGTGGGCGTTGTTGTCCAGTCGCTCCTTCAGTGATTTATTCTTGGTGGTGCGGATGAGCTGGTGGTGCTTGCGGGTGGCGTGTTTGAGGGCGGTAATGTTGTCAGTGATCTGGTCGAGGAGCCAGGCTTTCTCGAGGGTGCGCCAGGTCTTCTTGGAGTCCTTGAGTTCGTCTGTGAACCAGGGGGCCTTCTTGCTTCTGGGTCTGCTGGGAGGGTTCTTCAGTGGTGCGAGGTCGTCGGTGCAGGCGGTCAGCCACTGCGTGAAGTTGCGGGCTGCTTCATTGGGGTCCGTTGTGCTGGCAGGTGGGTTCTGGCTGAGGGAGGTGGTGAGCTGGTTGGCGGTGATCTTGCTCCAGCTCCTGTGAGGAACCTGTTGCGGGTGGTGGTGGGTTGTGGTTTTTCTGAAGCTGAAGTGGACGCAGCTGTGGTCGGTCCAGTGGAGTCCGGTGGAGTGGCTGAAGGTGATGTGCTTGCTGGATGAGATGACGGGATCAAGCGTGTGGCCGGCGTAGTGGGTGGGGGTGTTGACCAGTTGCTTGAGTCCGAGGTTGGCGAGGTTGTCCTGCAGGGTGACGGTGTTGCAGTCCTTGTTGTTCTCCAGGTGGAAGTTGAGGTCCCCTAGGAGGATGTAGTCGGCGGAGGGGAGGGCGTGCGGGCTGATGAGGTCTGCGATGTCTTCGCTGAATTGTGTGCGTGGTCTCGGGGGTCTGTAGATGAGGGTGCCTCTGAGGGTCGTCTTTGGGTCGGTGTGAATCTGGAAGTTGACGTGCTCGGCGGCGGCGAAGGTGTCGTTGGAGTCGGTCGTGATGCGGATGGTGTTCTTGTGGACGATGGCGATGCCTCCTCCGGTCTGGTTGACGCGGTCCCTCCTGATGATCTTGTACCCGTCCGGGATGGCGATGGCGATGTCGGGGGCTGAGGAGGCGTTCATCCATGTTTCCGTGAGGAAGGCGATGTCTGGTGATGTTGTGTCGAGGAGGTTCCAGTGTTCCACGGCGTGTCTGTGGACGGAGCGGGTGTTGAGCAGGATGCACTTGAGGTCGCTGCTGGAGCTTGGCTTGGCGAGCGCGGTGCAGGTTCAGAGGCAGGTGAACTTGAAGGTTCTGCAGGTGAAGGGTCCGTGAATGCGTTTCGGTGCGGCCCGGCAGCAGGTGGGGTTCCGGCCGGCATTGAGTGCGTTGAGGGCAGCGGCGTCGTAGGTCTGTCGGGTCGTCTTGCATCGGTGGGGGCCAGGGGTCCTGGCACTGTGCGCGGTCCAGGCACGGACGGGCGCAGACGGGCTTGCCTTTGGTGCGCCTTCGGCGCACAATCGGCGTGCCCGCTGCGCCATTTAAGGCTAAGTGGGAGGGAGGAGCAGCGGGGAGGCGGGAGCGGGGAGGACACAGAACAAAAGGGGGCGTGGCCGCGTGAACGGCGGCGGGGAGCGGGGCGGGCAAGGCACAGGGGGGAAAACAACCACGTTGATACAATAAGGCAGTCAGAATACAACAATACAGCAAGTTATAACAAAAATACGGCGGAACTGCAGGGGCAAGGGACAGCGAGGCAGGCAGCTAGGGCGGCAAGGCAGACGGCACAACGAGGCTGCGAGCAGCAGCGAGGGGCACACACACAGCTGGTGGCCGTGCGGCGCGGCGCGGGGGTGTCCTGAGAACAGGTCACACTCATCTGCGCCGCGCGGTCGCTATTTAAGGACAAGTGGGAGGGAGGAGCAGCTGGGAGGCGGGAGCGGGGAGGACACAGAACAAAAGGGGGCATGGCCGCGTGAACGGCGGCGGGAAGCGGGGAGCGGGGCGGGCAAGGCACCGGGGGAAAACAACCACGTTGATACAATAAGGCAGTCAGAATACAAAAATACAGCAAGTTATAACAAAAATATGGCGGAACTGCAGGGGCAAGGGACAGCGAGGCAGGCAGCTAGGGCGGCAAGGTAGACGGCACAACGAGGCTGCGAGCAGCAGCGAGGGGCACACACACAGCTGGTGGCCGTGCGGCGCGGGGGTGTCCTGAGAACAGGTCACCCTGTGACAGCATGCACACTGTGACACTGACTGGCAGAGTCTTAATAACAGCACAATCAGGGCCCAGAACAAAAGACAAACAATTTGGGGTGATCGTGCAGAAAAGGTATTCTACTATGCTCTATATTCTTGTGTTTGTCCACCCCCATAAGGAGAGAACCTCCTTATAAATATTCTGATCGGACAAATTGCATTCTTGCACTGCTGATGTGGGAAGACTGCTTTTTTAGGTTTTTAGGTCGAGCATTCGAGACCTCTTGTATATACTTTAGTATATACTTATTTGTGTATGTACTTTGTGGGCTCTGGAGATCAGCCCTAGGACTTGTCTGCTTCTGCTTGGGGACTTGTTTTTTCTTTTCAACTGCCTTTATTCAACTGTCTTAATAAAAAACGACCAGTAGAGGTCAGTAAAATACCAGAATTGCTTTCTGCTGAGGGACTTTCTTTTTTTTTTTTTTTTCTGGCAACTGCCTCTATTTTTAGGTTGAGCATTTGAGACCTCTTGTATATACTTTAGTATATACTTATATGTGTATGTACTTTGTGGGCTCTGGAGATAAGCCCTAGGGATTTGTCTGCTTCCGCTTAGGGACTTTTTTTCTGTTCGACTGCCTCTATTTAACTGTCTTAATAGAAAACGACCAGCAGAGGTCAGTAAAATACCAGAATCACTTTAGCATTCTCTAGATTCCAGTTCATCTTCCACGAGCACCCGTAGACAATATTTTTTTCAAATCTTGTATTTTCAGTGATATGACCACCGAAGGACCTGATTTTATATTAAAAACAGAGCTTTGGGGGGAAATGCTCATGCAACTGCTTATCACTGCTTACTTGACAGGTCTTGTCGATGTCAAGTTAATCACATTAATGTATGTCCATCTTGATTCTGCTGCCTATGTGAAAATAAAAATTTGTTTATCAAAAAAAAAAAACAGAGCTTTGGACTATACCATTTCCCGATGAAAGGCAATATTTCTCTCCATGTGTTCCCATACCTGGTGTGTCACGCAGTTTGGGGCTTACTTTCCACCATGGTAAAGAACAGTAGATGTTTCAGCACTCAGGCTAATGTGCTGCATAGCTAAACCATAAAAGGTCCCAAAGGCGAGACCGATTGCATTGCAAATGCTTGTTAGTTGAGTTTCAGCACTCCATGGAAGTGTATCACTTTACACTCTCCCTCCCATATGATTCCTACAGCCTGCTTAATCCCCATTCTCCCCCAGCTTGTCCATTGCTCCCAATCCCTCCCGATCACATTTCATTAATTCTGTTATTTGTTTTTATTTTATTCATTGTTCCTCGTGCAAGCTTCACTGTTGGTTGTTCCCTGCACCCGCTTTTAAAATGATTGCTTTTTGTGTTGTTTTTGCTGTGGTCTGGCAACTTTATATTGCCCACCCTTCACCTTGGACTAACACGTGATTAATGTTGCCATGAAAAATACGGGTTTTTTGACAAAATATGCAGAAAATGCAACAGATGGTGGATTGTATAGCAAATGTAGCAAATACTTAATTATTTGAAAAAATCCACGAGATGACATAATTTCAGTGGCCCTGGTAGTAGCCAATATCTGATTATAGGCCTCAGAAGGATGATTGCTTGAGCACAAAATGACCGATTTGATGAGTGAGTTGAAGTAGCTAGAATGTTAAGAAACGTCGGGCAGTTTGCAGCCTCCTTTGGCAAAATATGGACAAAAACAAGGAATGATCTGGCCAGAAGGTCTATACAATTTACTGTACTGATACCCCATGCACTCATTCAGAATAAGGACCAAACAATGAGTACTGTGAGGTAAAAAGCTTTAGGTTTGTGGGAGAGGTGTCACTTGCTCCAGTGTTCACTTACTTGGCTACAATAAACGTCTTGTTACACTAACAGACACACACACGAGATGCAGCAGTAAAGCATGAATAGATACAGGCAAAGCACCGTTCTTGAAGCATGAAAATAATCCAGCCGTGAATACTTCAATTGATGATTGCTAAACACACCTCTTCCAGCGCTGGCCAAAATACTTAGATCCCCTTGGCACACAGTGCGGCCTTCAGCACTCTTGGCAGGGCCTAGAAGCAAGCCCGCAGGTCTTCCAAAAAAATATAAGTATTTTAAATGTTAATTTCGCTCTGCGGAATAATTTTGTCGCCAGGCTTTGTCTTTCACATCTTGTAAAAATCTGCAGACATTTGTAAAATTTGCAAAGTCATTGGTACACTTTCTTTGTGGGGCTGGCAGCAATGCAAAGGCGACTGTCTCTCCAGGGAGGACTGTGCGCTGTGTTTTCTTTGATTAGTGTTTGCCACTCTTCGCCTGGTTAGTGAGAGAAACACAGCTAGACTTAATGCAATAATATGGTAGCACAATAGTGTGCTTGCACTTAATGGCAAACAAACATCTATTGTGCAAATCATCATATTCGGTAAAGAGGCTAGGCCAACAGTGGAAGCGGCTGGTTGCACATCAGTGAATAACTCTCAGCTAGCTTTCATCTGGTCATTTCATTCATTCTCATTGGTTATCTAAGAATATATGAGGGACAGTGATCAGCTGAAGCAAGGTATGACATGGTGTTGGTACTTGTATAGTGCTTACTCCTACTACCGCTGATGGGGCACTGAAGTGCTTTCTGTACAACTAGTATGCTACTGCGTGGGAGCCCAATGTCAGTGATTAATAATGGACAGGGCCACTAGAATGATGAAGTTTTACGGCACAGCTTTTTCCACATATTTATGTACTTTCCGCATTTGCCACATAATCCATCATCTGCTATATAATCTGAAGGTAAAAAAAGATTTTGCTTCTAGCTCAAGCAGATCACAAGTTGGTGAAAACGTGGCAACACATGTTGCTGTACAGTGAAATGCCCTTGACTAAGGTTGACGGGTCAACTTTCTTTTGTTTACTACTATGTTTGCATGTTACGCTGGTACTAAAGATACATTTTTGTCCACACAGTGTTAACATGTGTAAAAATTACAAAATAATTAAGTAATACTATTTAAAAAAGTGCTGAATTACACCGCATAATGTGCATTTTCTTGCCATACAATTTAGTCAATCCTGCAGCATAATTTGATCCTCCCTGCCATATAATTCTAGTAGCCCTGATCAATTGTAAGAGGTGTAGTTGTAGGAAGCCTAATTCAAATCTACAAAAGATAGTTGTTCCTTAGTGGAGCACATATTGAAATGAATTCTGTTTTTTATTTGGTCCTCATTTTCTGGAAAAAGGTCAGAATTCTGTCCAAAACGTAGAATCCTATGCATAAGATCCGATTAAGACCTTGCCTTTCATTCCAAAACACTATTTCAATGGGGTGGAAGTGGGACACACCAAGAGGACTGTCCTGGTCAAGATTATTAACTTTAGACTTATACTTGTATGTGACTGACTGGATGAGCTGAGCTCAATAGATAATGATGCTGGTACTATATCTATGCAAGATGGCCCTATTATGCTCTCCGCTACTTCTGTAACTTCTCAACTAGAGCAAAATAAGCAGATGGATTCTCCAAATTAGCCTCAGACAACGATACATTTAGAGAACAGCTCAGACTCTGTTGCAGTAATCTGTTGGAATATTGCTGGATACAAACAAAAAAAGTCTAATATGGAATGGTTGTCTCTGATAACATCTAAAGATTTAATATGCTTTACAAGAGACGTGAGAAACAGACCCAATATATCTGAATGGGTATCGTTCATTCTTTACTGCTGCTATACCCTCCTGAGCTGGTCGTGCAAAGGGAGGTTTATTGACCTTACTTTCTAATAGTTGAGATACATTTTTATGCTTTTAGTGACCATGCTGCAATCACTTTCTCTATCCCCTCTTTAGTGAAAAGGGAATGTTCACTTAAATTGCATATAAATCCAGTAATAGCAATGGAGAAAGAAATAGCTCTGAAATGGGAGAGAATTGATGCAGTGAAGTTTTTGGATAATTTAGTCTCTAATCGAGTAGCAGATATAATGGTATTTCTAGACCCTCTATCTGATGATGACATGGTCACAGCTTTTGAGCAGATATTACTGGAAGTTAAGAAGAATTTAACTCCATCTATATGCAATGGACACCATAAAAAATGTAACTGGTTTGATGAGGATTGCGAAAAATCACTTAAAAATCTTCATGTGGGTTTGAAAACTAAACCTCGCAACTCATCCTTGGTTAAATCATTGCGACAGGCTTATAAAAAGCAAGGGTATCGAGGTTGAAAGCCCTAAAGGAAGAGTGGTGGGAAAATCTGCAAAAGGCTGCATTATTAAAGAGTTTGCAGGCTTTCTGGTCTGTGATTAATGCACCGTTCTTAAAAGATGAACAGTGTATGTCTATAGACAACCATGTTGAGCAGGAGGAATGGGTTACGTATTTCGAAGGGCTATTTGGAACTGTTGAAAAGGCAATTACTCAATCTACCTCCACAAGCTTAGCTGGTTTAGGAGGCGGTGCCCAGTTTACGCTGGAAGAAATAAAATATGCTCTAAATCAGTGCAAACGTGCAAAGGCACCAGGACCCGATGGCGTTCCAATCGATCTTTTTCTAGATAATCAGGACCTTTGGGCCCCACTCTTAACTAATGTCTTTAATAAAAATGCCCAAATTGGTGTTCCTCCCTCATGGAGAACTACTGTAATTGTCCCTATCTACAAAATGGGAGATAGGTAAATCCCGAAAAACTATAGGCCTATATCTTTGATAGATTCAACTGCCAAACTAATGGGCCGGCTGCTTTTAAATAGGCTTGAGGAATGGGCTCTGGAGAATAATATTATAATCCCATGTCAGTTTGGGTTCAGAAAAGAAAAAGGCACTGTGGATCAGTGTCTGAACCTGAACCTAATAATTGCAAAGTATACGGCAGCAAAAAAAGGTCATTTATACCTTGCCTTCAAGGATCTGTCCGCAGCCTTTGACTGTGTGGCACAGACTAGACTGTGGCAGATCATGGAGGCAATGGGGGTGGATATACAGATCATTAATATTATTCGTGATTTGTATTCAGGTGCCTCGGCTCATGTTTGTTATGGAAAAGGAGGCGAGTGTACTAGGCACTTCAAAATTGCTAGAGGTGTGAGACAGGGGTGCGTCTTAGCCCCCTTTTTATTTGCACTTTACACTAGTGATGTCGAATCAGCTTTGCAGAGATCTACTCGAGATGTTCCTTACATTAATTCACTACAAATACCGATACTTTTATATGAAGACGACGCAGTGATTTTAGCTCGTAATGCGCTCCGCCGATTAGTGATGTATTATACTAACTTTATGAACCAGCTGGACATGAAAATTAATTATTCAAAGTCCTTTGTCTTAGTGGCAGGGCCAAAGCAGCTGAAGCAACCACAAATCTGTGTTGAAGGGGGCAAGTTGGAAGTTTTAGATTCTTTTAATTATTTAGGGATCATGTTTGACCGCCAAAATAACTGGCAAAGTATGGTCATAAATAGGGGGTTACAGATGGAGGAAAATATTGGGGCACTTTTTAAAATTATTAAAAAAGTAGGTTCTAAACCTATTGAAGCAATTAAAAAAGTTTCTGAAGCCAAAACGGTATCTGCTGCCACTTATGAAGCAGCTGTCTGGGGCATTAGAGATTGCCCAAAATTACAACTTATAGAAGATAGCTTTTTGAAAAATTTGGTTTCACTGCCAAAATCATGCTCTAATTTTAATTGTCATACGGAATTGTGAGTCCCTTATATAACTGATAGAATTTGTGTGGCGCCCATCTTAATGTGGCACTCGGTCTGGCGGAAGGAGACTCTCTCGTTAACAAGGGACATTATAAATGACGTCTTGAAGCTTGATGGTGCAAATAATATCAGTTGGTTATGTTATGTTGAATCTACCCTTCAAGCAGTTGGGTTACATCATCTGTTCACAGATCCCACAACTTGCTGGTCTATTTCTAAGAAAGATAAAAAAAAATGTTTGTTATCTAGATTACAGGCAAGGAGGGAGGTCTCCAATTTTAAGATGACAACTGTTAATGCATTCTTGGACGTTCCAAGCATAACGCAAATGGATGTGAATGTAATCTATAGTTAGATTTCGACTGAATTATATCCCCTTGATGTTAGGTCTACCTTGTAATATCTATGTAACATCTGAATTGCCATTTTCCACATGCGATGATCGATCTATTCAGAGTGATTTACATTTCTTGTTTTTTTACAAATTTTATTGTGAGGAAAGGAAAAGGTTTATTGTCCCCCTTATCTGTAAAATTAATTTTAGGCAGTGTCGTGTGGCCCTTTCTGATCTGCAGTTATTACCTGATCCTTTTACATGTTTTTCGTTGGCGTCCTTCTTTTTACCTGCTTTAAAAAAGAGACGATTAATTCATCAATCTGATAATTAACTGAAGTATTAACTGTATGAATTGTGTTAATCATTGTATGTATATATGATTTTTTTATTCTTTTCCTATAATCTTTGAAATAAGAATAATGCTGTTTGTAATGTGTCATTTTTGGTAAGATTGGAAACTGTTTTATCTGTCGAATACTTTTTATGCCATCATTTTGTTGGTGAAATAAAGTTATTTCTGACTGACTGACTTATACTCTTTTGGGAAATCAGAATATTCTATTGGTGTAAAGTCCAAGTCTGAAGCTGGCAAGGCTTTCTAGGAGTAGGGTATATGATTGTCAAGCTCACACTGAAGCAGTTTGTTTGGGTGCCAAAGGCTCGGAGGTTTACAAACTGGATTGTGTGGCCAAAGAGGTTGCATCACTGTTAGAATAGATTTGCGCTTTCACCCCGATCCAAGGTTGTACTTTTGGACTTAAAATGTTTGGGTCTCAGATCCCTCACACGAGGCAAGGCTGGAAGTTGTAACAGTGCATGGCTCAACAATGCCATATACCTTTACCGTGGACCAGTTTTCAGCACAGCAAAACGCTGTGGGACAAACCTGGATTTTAGCCCAACTATGGTGCAACCTCCCTCTTCCATTATGATGATCCTCCAAAGGTGGAAAAACTTTCCCCAACTGTTGTGAACTTTCCTTCTGAACACGTCTTGGCACCAGGTCTTTCACCAGTCGGGGCTTCTGCAGAGTTCAGTCCCCAGTGATCAGTCTGGCTTTTTTTAGGTCAGTACTCTGTCTGCTTTTTGTATCCCTGGAGCAGGCAAGCTAGAAATTAACCATCTAGATATTAGAGAGCAGTTACAGTCCCTGGATGGCAGTAGGAGCTAGGAGTCCTTCAGTGTTCTTTCTTCCAGAAGGGTCTTCTTCTTCAAGTGGACTGTTCCTAAGTCCAGGAATGTTCTGAGGAGGTATTCATGATATGCCGGTCTCATTCTGTGCACCAACCAGTGACTGAAGAATCTTACCTACCCAGTCCTTTTTATTTTCATGCATATGTCCACCTCATTTTACAGCAGTTTCTCTTCACTTTACTGAAAACATTTCCAGAAGTTTCAAATCCAAAATGGCTTACCCCATCTCGCATCAGAAGGCTCTTTGGCCCTCCCTAAACTACTTCCATAGTTTGATGAAGTCTTCTCCCTCTAACAGGCCAAGAACTGGGACTGAAGCTAGAGAGTATAGGAGCACCTGGGAATGAATAGGAGCAGAACCGGTCTGCCTGATGTAGCATCTCCAAATCAAAGGAGGTTGTATGAAAGTTTTTTCTAGGCTTTGCCAACTATTGCTGCACACTTCCAAGATGGCTAATCCTTATTAACTGGCCAGTCATTGCCCCCTGTCTTTTTGGGCCTACAGGTGCCCAGAGGAAAAGCATCAACTCCAGCCTAGAATGTGCATTGTGCTTCTATGGTCAGATGAGTGGCAACACTGGTGCTAACCCAGTTTTGGCCCTGGCAGCACAAAGTACATTTTAATACAGTGACTTTTCCACTAAACTTTTCAAACTCTCATTTCACAATTAATGTAGATTTTTAAAACAGAGTGAAAAATAACTTAGAATCATTTTCCTAGCATTTCCCAAAGCAAAGGCAGAAATTAAGGGTTTTAATTGTATATAAGCAACATGTTCATGGAGAATCTTGCTCAACCTACACAGTTAAAATAGAATAGAGCATTTGGACATTTGGCCACTAAGATGAGGATATGATAATGATAAATATATATATATATATATCCCAATATGTATATCGCCTAAAGGTTGCCGCTCTCCACACAGCGGGTGCCGCAGCTCACGAAGGCCATCTCGTGAAACAAATCACACCAATGGTCCGAGACAAAGCTGCACACTCAGCAAATTGACGAAGGCCAGGCGGTGAAACGGCTGCAGTCTCTGAATGACTGATTTAGATAATTTCTGGAACTCCAAGAAATGAATACTGCGGCACACCTCCAGACAGCATAAACAGTTTTATTTATGCATTTAGATGATTAAGTGCATAAATAAAACTGTTTATGCTGTCTGGAGGTGTGCTGCAGTATTCATTTCTTGGAGTTCCAGAAATTATCTAAATCAATCATATATATATATATATATATTCACTGAAAAAAACAAAGGCTCCCGAGATGTTATGGCTGGGTTCAGGTTTTGCACAATCAAAACCATAGAAATTCAGCAGATATAGATATCTCAATTAACTATAACTTGTATCCTAAGGCAACCATAACTCATGCCCCCGCCATGCAGAGTTTTCATCAATACTTTTACTGCAAATGTTGCAGTGATATGAATGATGTCATAGAAGATGTAATCTGTGATGTAATATGTAGGGTACTTAGTGCATGGCCAACCAATAATTTGACTACAAATGAGACAATGTTCTGCTGCGCAGTGGTAGAACTTCGCCAAGGTTGACTCATTTTTCTGTTGCCTAGTGCAGTATTAGGGTATTAGACTGTCACGAAAGAGGTGAAATCTTTGGCCAGATACTGGCAACATTTGTAAAACCGACAAAAAATTCAATAAGACTAACACAAAATATACAGCATTATGGCACGTAATTTGCCCTTTTTTTGCTGCAGAATTTAGTAAACCCTGCCACATAATTTGGCCCTCCCATGCCGCATAATTCCAGTGTCCCTGCCAACTACAACGGAGACACTGGCACAGCACAGTTCAGCAAAAATTGCAAACTCAGACTCATCATGTATACTAGTTCTCCACCTGCTTAAAAGGAAAGAAGAAAGAGAACCAGAAATTAAGGCAAAACACAAAACCTAACCAAACTAAATTTTATTTAAATAACCTGCTTTTTTTCCAATAGTTGAATATCCATGTAGTTTCCAAATTCGTGGTAAAAACAGGACAAAATTACCCTATTTCTATAACTGAAAAAAATTGTATATTACATTATAGAAAAAAGGGATGTATTTTTAAGAGACCCTTTATGATTGAAAAAAAAAGAAACCATCAAAAAATATTTTCCCCCGGTCTCACTGGATTTAATTTTTGGCTTACTTTCTTCTTCAAATCTTACCTAATCCCTCCTATGCCCTCTAAAACATATATTCTCAAATCACAGAAAAGATTTGCCCCAAATGCAATAAATCTTTTGAGGAAAATATTGTATTCAATTGCCAACCTGTCAAGTCACTGTCATTTGGTGGGTGTCACCCCATTTTTACTTCTATTCACGCTGTTTGTTGGACCTGGCCGGCGCTGCTTGTGTGTAAGGGCTGCTTAAATCCACGACTTGCGGAACCCGCTTCGCGGGTCCCGCTGCGGAATCTCCTCACCTTCACCGCCCGCTTGTGGTCTCCTGCCTGGCTGCTCTGTGGGGGCGTGTGAGGCTTCAGGGTTGCGAGCGCGAACCGGGACTCACCTTCCCAGGAGTCCCGGTCCCGGAGGCTGAGTCACCTGGCCCCGCTCTCCCTGAACGCCCCGCCCCCACCTTCTTACAACTTAAAAGGCACTTGGACCCTTTCCTCGTGGGACGCTGTTTGTTGGACCTGGCCGGCGCTGCTTGTGTGTAAGGGCTGCTTAAATCCACGACTTGCGGAACCCGCTTCGCGGGTCCCGCTGCGGAATCTCCTCACCTTCACCGCCCGCTTGTGGTCTCCTGCCTGGCTGCTCTGTGGGGGCGTGTGAGGCTTCAGGGTTGCGAGCGCGAACCGGGACTCACCTTCCCAGGAGTCCCGGTCCCGGAGGCTGAGTCACCTGGCCCCGCTCTCCCTGAACGCCCCGCCCCCATCTTCTTACAACTTAAAAGGCACTTGGACCCTTTCCTCGTGGGACGCTGTTTGTTGGACCTGGCCGGCGCTGCTTGTGTGTAAGGGCTGCTTAAATCCACGACTTGCGGAACCCGCTTCGCGGGTCCCGCTGCGGAATCTCCTCACCTTCACCGCCCGCTTGTGGTCTCCTGCCTGGCTGCTCTGTGGGGGCGTGTGAGGCTTCAGGGTTGCGAGCGCGAACCGGGACTCACCTTCCCAGGAGTCCCGGTCCCGGAGGCTGAGTCACCTGGCCCCGCTCTCCCTGAACGCCCCGCCCCCACCTTCTTACAACTTAAAAGGCACTTGGACTCTTTCCTCGTGGGACGCTGTTTGTTGGACCTGGCCGGTGCTGCTTGTGTGTAAGGGCTGCTTAAATCCACGACTTGCGGAACCCGCTTCGCGGGTCCCGCTGCGGAATCTCCTCACCTTCACCGCCCGCTTGTGGTCTCCTGCCTGGCTGCTCTGTGGGGGCGTGTGAGGCTTCAGGGTTGCGAGCGCGAACCGGGACTCACCTTCCCAGGAGTCCCGGTCCCGGAGGCTGAGTCACCTGGCCCCGCTCTCCCTGAACGCCCCGCCCCCACCTTCTTACAACTTAAAAGGCACTTGGACCCTTTCCTCGTGGGACGCTGTTTGTTGGACCTGGCCGGCGCTGCTTGTGTGTAAGGGCTGCTTAAATCCACGACTTGCGGAACCCGCTTCGCGGGTCCCGCTGCGGAATCTCCTCACCTTCACCGCCCGCTTGTGGTCTCCTGCCTGGCTGCTCTGTGGGGGCGTGTGAGGCTTCAGGGTTGCGAGCGCGAACCGGGACTCACCTTCCCAGGAGTCCCGGTCCCGGAGGCTGAGTCACCTGGCCCCGCTCTCCCTGAACGCCCCGCCCCCAACTTCTTACAACACACCCCATTGGTCTTTGGCCCATAAATATCGGAGAGTGACGCTGCGCGGGAGCGCGCGGGAGCGTCCGGGGCTAAGACCGGGCAAAGAGCGGGCCGTTTGAGGCCGTTCGAGGACTGAGAGGACTGGACTGGCCCACCCCTTTTGGCTTGATATTTTTGGAAGCTAAATCAATAACTGAGGGGAAATAGACCTACCTTTGTCACAGTGCTTTAGCGCTATGGATCCAAGGGTAACCCGTAGCAAGTCTTCTAAACGTGGGTCACAAATCAGTGGCCCCATGGATGACTTTATAACCCGCACCAACATAGCCATAGACGAAGAGATATCCAAGCTCCAATCCCGGGTCTCGCTAGAACTAGATGCCGCTAGAAGAGTGTCCCAAGTAATTGCACTTTCCAAGAAATCCTCCCTAGGCCACATAGCCACTTCTGTCACCCCTGAGCGCCCAGCCCGCCCACATTGTATAGTCACTCAGGTAGATGTTCACCATTCACCGACCCCGGCTATTCTCCAACTTGCCTCAGGAAGTAAGGATGAGGAAACCCCATCGACACCTCTTAGTGTGCACATCCCTGTCCCCATTGTATCTCTCCCGAACCTGTCTAATAATATCCCTAGTGGCAAACTACCGAAGAGGAAACGCAATTCTCGCTCAGCTTATTTCCGCAAGAAAGCGAAAATTGCTGTTCCAAAAGATCTGCCAATGACCAACATCACAGCATCCAATGCTGGAGTAGAGAATACCCCTAATACTCAGTCATGTAGTGAGGGGCAGGGAAAAAATCCATCTATTCCCCTCCTTAATACCCCAGCAGGTGAGGACCCCGAAGTAGACGGGTTAACCAATAATAATAAAGAATTTATAGAGGTGGTTTGGGACACACTTAAAAAACTTTTGTCACCTCTAGACCTAAGACTATCAAGGATAGAAAATAACTTGTTAGAAATGGAGAAGAGCATTATTGCTCTGGCTACTCTTGGGTTGAAAAGTCTGGAAAACCAGGGCATTATTGCAGCTGACTCAACGCCACAACCTACCGCACCCCAAACCAATCTAGCTTCCTCTTCAGTACCACCCACAATAAAACCTGTCCCCAAACCAAGGATAGTTACGGTGGAGCAAGCTCGCGTTAAACCAAAGGCTCCCCCACGAGGCCCCACACGTAACCTGCAATATCCCAAACACGAAACACTAAATAGACCGATTCCCAGTGAAACCCAGGTTCCCCCAGTCAAAGATAATTTTAGAGGTGGCTATATTGACCTTCCCCCAGAGGCAAACGACTATGTGGTTGTTTTGACGGGTGTTCCCATGATAGGTAATGGCCAATTTGAAAATCACTGGTCGCTGAAAAATAAAATAATGCACTGGTTAAATGTCAACAGACCAATCCCCAATAGTAGAAGAAGTCGCGTACTGATGGTTCGCAGAACCCCCTGGATAGGGCCAACGCTGAAATCCAGTCCGGGGGACTGCATAGTAGTGACCTTCGAAGACCCACACACGGCGCACCACATCTGTAGTTGGCCCAGTAATGATGACTCCTTAGTCAAACCCAAACCACTATCCTTTTTTTATCCTCCCCGACCTAACTGTAATCAGGGGGATAATTGGTCATTGGTCCAACACCACCAACGGCCGAATAGGTCCCGGTGCCACCGGGAGACCCTCCTACATTGGAATGGTCTCTCTACTTATAATAGATTTGGTGGCTTAGAGGAGGTGGATTGACTCCCTGTGCAATCACCCAAACAACCCCAAAGGGAATTTTTAACTTCGCAAAGGCATCATTCCATTGATTGTCCTGCCCCTGAGCCTGTAATAAGCCGAGTAGGACGATCCAACAATGCAAGGGTTGATGGGGTGACATTGTCATTGGACACAACAGTAAATTGTAGCAGGGAAGATTGGTCAAACTTGCTCTGCATGACCCCCCCTGCATCTACTTCTCTTGAACAGTCGGATTCTACCTGCCTTGCCCCCTATGCGACCTCCAATCTCCAGCAAATCGAGCCACTTGTGAGGTCTCCAAAACTTGTGGGTGCGACTGTTTCTCCTATGCCTATGCCTATTGACCCTATCAAGGTCTCTCCAAAAGATGACTCTGTCTTAAAAATTCTATCTTGGAATGTGGCTGGTCTTGGTCGTAACTTTGACATCCCCGAATGGAACGACTTTCTGGAACCCTTTCACATCTGCCTCTTTCAGGAAACCTGGTGTTTGGAGCCAAGACACCGAGTGGGATTCTCCACCTTTTTTATCCCCGCAGTCCAGGAACAAGGATCCAAAGGTCGCCCGTCAGGCGGCCTTATTATATGGATTAGTATTGCTCTGGGCTTCAGGGTAAAAGAAAGAAACACCCAATCATCGGATCTCCAGTGGCTAACGATAACACACAAAGGGGGAAGAAGTATGGAAGTCTTCAACATCTACCTGAGGGGTGCCAAAGGCGGTGTATCCCATCTACCTCCCACAGGCCTAAACCGCAACCTGGCTGCCTGCAATGCGGACTCCCATATAATGCTTGCAGGCGATTTCAACTGCTGTTTTGAGCCCCTGGCCAGCGAAGATATTTTGGACACTTTTGAGGAGGACACCAGGAGAGGTATTCCTATTTTGAATCTTGACCCGATTCCCAAATGGTCGCAAAACGCAATAGAGATCAATGCCCTCTGTATGGAGCATAATTTGCGACCGACAAATGGCCGATCCAAATCTGACCATATGGGTGCTCACACTTATAACAGACAAGACCATACGTCTAGGATTGATTATATCATGCTTAATTACAACCTCTGGCAACATCACCTAGATATGGAGGTTATAGTGTCGGGTGATAGCGACCACAACCCCTTATCGCTATCTATTTCATCTCCTTGGCAGGCTGGAAGTCAAGGCCCACCCGGTCATAAGTGGAAATCCTCCCACGAATTAGTCCCCGCAAACTGTAGCAGGCGCTTAAAGTGGGCAAAAGTCTTAGCCGATGACACAAGGATGGCCCAAGCCGGGACTATTTTGGAAGAGGTGGAGCCTCGGATGAACACTTTAAGTTTAACCGATAACAAGATATTACCTCTATTCACTGAGACTGTATTGGCACTGAGTGACTTATTTATTGTTCCCCAAACCACTCGTAGGGGTCCCTCGAAAACCTTGCCTAAACAGTCAGACAAGTGGTATACTGCAAAATGTCGTGAAGCTAAGAAGGAACTTGTTGTGACATTAAAGTCCAAAGACGCAGTTGCTATTAGAGCTGCTAGAAAATTTTACAAAAAAAACATATTTGAAGCTAAACAGGTTTATGATTTCAACTTTTGGGGAGATTTAGTAGAGGCTAGCACTAGGAAGGACGCCAAGAGGTTCTGGGACCTATTAAGATCTAGGGAAAAGCCCATTGACCAGCAGCTAACTTGTAACATTACAGGGGGCGTATGGTTCGACCACTTTTCACAACTGTACTCCGCTCCTCCAGGCCCCCCCCAGCTAGCTTGCCCACCCACGGGTTTATTGCCTAATTCTACAATCAACCTCCCGTGCTATGATGGCCTATTCACCAGCTTAGAAGTAGAGAGAGCAATCCAATGTATTGTCTCGAACAAAGCAGCGGGTCCTGACGGAATCCCAGGAGACCTAATCAAGAATTACCCATCCTTTTGGAGTAGATTAATTGCCTCGCTTTTGAATGAAGTTATGTTGGGTGGAGTCTTTCCTGACTCATGGAGGGGTGCTGAGGTCGTACCTATTTTTAAAAAAGGTTCTAGGGACGACCCAGCGAACTCCCGTCCAATTAGTTTATTGGACTCTTCTCAAAAGGTAGCAGGGAAGGTGGTATTGGGCAGGATCATCGAGTGGGCAGATGGAAATCACATCCTGTCAGATCTCCAAGCGGGCTTCAGAACAGGAACAGGCACAATCGAGCAGACGTTCCGCCTTCTAATGATCTATTGGAAAGTGGTGGTGCTGGGAGGGGGCAGTCTGTATTTAGTCTTCATTGACTTGCGGACTGCCTTCGACCTGGTACCACGCGCGCTTTTATGGAACGTCCTCGATGGGTTAGGCCTCCCTCCCTATTTGCTGTCGCTGCTCGTAAAATTTCACGATAGGAATTTCGCCCAAATTAGATGGGGTGCACAGGGAGAGAAAACATCTCGTATCCCCGTGGACAGAGGCGTTCGCCAGGGGTGTGTGCTTGCCCCCACTCTGTTTTCTCTTTATATTAACGGAGTGGTGGAGCATCTTCTACAACAACCATCAGATGCACCCACCCTGGCTGGAAGGAAAATCCCAACGCTCTTGTTCGCGGACGATACCCTCCTAATTTCAAAATCACCAATGGGCATCCAATCGTTGCTTTCCAGCTTTCAAACCTTCTGTGAAGGAAGGGGTTTGGCCATAAACATAGGCAAAACTAAGTTTTTAGTCCTTAACCCACCCAAAAAATCTGTCTATCCCCCGGTCCTAGATTCTGTCCCACTTGATCGCGTCAAAGAATTTGACTACCTGGGTATACGCATCAGTGACACCATGAGCTGGAAGGCACACCACCAAAAAATCTTCCTTACTCACAAAAGGGTGGCAGGTGCGTTGCTCAAGGAACAGCGAGCCTCATCATCAAAACCTATTGGGGCTCCCCTAGATATCTATAGGGCTAGGGCTGTAAGCGCGGCACTTTACGGTGCTGAGCTGTGGGGCACTCATAGAGTTGACACTCTGGCCCACCTTGAGAACAACTTCCATAAAGACCTAATGGGTTTGCCCCACAGCACGCCAACAATCCCATTGCTGCTAGATGCAGGTACCCGGGCAATCTGCGACCAAGCGAAACTACGCCCACTTTTGTTATGGTCCAGAATCTGGAATGTGCAGGAATTAAGAAGCTACGCAGAAGCTCTGAATGACATTTTGTCATTACCGGGTTCACATAAGATCATCTGGCTTAGGGAGGTAAAAAAGCTGCTCTACAAATTAGTCCTAGGAGAGGCTTGGGCCAATAAATCTGCACCCCCGAAACAACAGCTAAAGAAGGTTTATTGGGCATGGGTAGACAATGAGAGGGCCCGAAGTACAAATCATTGTAAATCTGTAGTTCTGTTTCTGTCGGTCAAAGAGTCACCGTTAAGGGAACCTTACCTAGACACCATTCAGAGCTCATGGGACAGAGCACTGTACATTAAGTTTAGGGTGGGGGTGCTTCCATTATGTGAGTTCATGTCCACTTGGACACCGCCCGCTCAAACTGTACCCTATTGCCCCTTTTGTGATCTAAGGGTAGAGTCTGTGTCCCACATGTTGTTCGAATGTAGTGTCTATGTAGCCCCGAGACGTAGGTGGTTGAAGCCCCTTTGCAGGTGTCTGGGAACTCGTTCTCACTTGGAAGCCCTGCGTATTTTACGTACAGATGCTAGACCCTTCTTTTCCACTTGTATGGCAACATTTTTGGGTTGGGCTTGGCGTCTAAGAACTGCAAGAAAACTGTTAATCCAGTGAACGACCCCCCCTACCCAACATGCTGTTCCGGATATGAAATGTTTTTATGTTGATGATTGTTGTTAAAAATGTTTTTTTTTTTTTAAATGTGAAAAATGCTTTTATGATATGTTTTTATCGAATAAAGCTATTTACTACTTCTATTCACCCACCTCACAAACAAAATTCCCCCAGAGACTCCAATGGGTCAAACCTATAACACCCTCCAAAAAATTAATTCTCCTTTTAGCTGAATGCATTCACCCTATTAAATTCCTGACTTCACATACATTTTTGAGTAAAGAGATTGAAAGACATATTTGTCTTTAATATGACCCTACTACTCCTCTTGTAAAATAATCTATCTAAATTCTTCTATTTTAGTGAACTTTACTTCCATAGTACCACATGCAATTTTCTTGTGACCCCTGATCTCGGTAATCAAATGGCAATAACAGGAAAAACTAATAAACAGGATTGGAACATCTGATATTACTTTGTATGGTTTTCACTCCACATCCTCTCTTTGACCTCTCAGAAGCAAATAACAGGCTGTGAGGCACTAAGGATGGGAAAATGGGTCAAATATGTAAAGTCATCACGTATCAAATAATTGTAGTCTATTCAGCCAACGCTAGAGTTTTGTGAAGCAATGTCCATTAATTAGTCTCAATTGGTCTGCAGCCAATTATTGTTGAGCGTCTGCATAGTACACGCTGCAATATTTAGCCTCTTAAAATTTATACACATCATTATATGAAATGGCACATCATGTATGACATATTAGAGTGGCTTCATTATGCCTTGCACACTGAGGCACAGTACAGCATCTCTTGCTAGATGACCACTAAAAAACCATCCCAGGATCCTCTACTTAACTTGGCAGTTTGGAATCATACAGGCCTCTCTAACTAACGCTCAGCTTGTGTGTGAGGACCTGTTCCATTGCCTGAATTGATTTTTGCTTAGAAAAGACCCATCTATGTATGAGAACAACTACCAAATCCTAGTCATTTGTTACTCTCAGATTCAACATCTGATAGTAATTCAGGAGTGGATAAAAACGAATAGCCTCCAGCGCAGTGTCTACAATGGGGAGGAGATAATCTCAGATAAAATAGGCAGGGTCTCAGTGATCATCATTGAATTGAGTTGCAAATGCAGGAACTTGGATATTTTGTTGATTTTCCAAGACATAGAACCATTCTATGGTAATCTTCACCTTAAACTCAAAAGCTCACATTTCACTTAACTTTATAATCGGTTGAATATCACTATACCGAGGTTGACAATGTGGACCTACTAAAGTCTAATATCCTCTTCTTCAACTTCTACTACATCAATGAGGCAATTAAATACTTACTGCATGAAAATTAGGGGTGGGCGGAATTTGCATAGTCGCGCTACTCAAAGCTCCGCGAAACGGTAAAAAATCTCCGCGAGCACGCATAAATTCCGCAAACACGCGGAATTGCGTGTTCCGCCCGTTCACGATGCTTTTTTCCTGTTCGCGAACTCTGTTTGCGTGCTCGGGGGGCAATATCTCGCGAACATGCATTTTGAAAGTGCAAATAAGCAAAACATTCCGCGAAGCCACGGATCGCGGAATTTTTTGTAATTCTGCGTTCTACACAGAACGCAAAATTACCCAAATTACCCAAATTCCACGAGCAGAACGGAATTCACCGACCAGGCCTAATGAAAATGCCCCTTTTTGCATGTTCACCCTCACTTTTTGCTAGGTTTCATTGCTGGTTTTTGGACTCCGCACACTGGGATCCTGCTATTCAGTGCCCAGGTGGTATGCTCTGACCCCTAAATCATGTTGACATTTGCTCTACTCCTAACTGGTATATTTAACTTACCTCTAAGCCCATGGATATATGGTACAAAATGTGCCCAGGGCCTGTAAGTAAAATGCCTCTAGTGGACTGCAGCATGCCTTGTGCCACCACTAGAGTGACAGTGCAAAACAGGACTGCAGGCCTACCCCTGTAGCCTGTCTGTGCAGTTTTAAAACTGCAAATTCAACCTGCAAAATAAAACCTGTAGGCAAGCCTAAAATATCCTTCTAATTATTAATAAGTCATACTTAAATAGGCCTTAAAGGTTCATAAGGTAGGGTGCATACTATTTATAAGTAGGACATGAAAAAGTTTAATGTTAAACATGCCCTTAAAATGACAATTCCCAAAAAAAGCTATTTTTGCTGTAGCAGGGTTAGCTGTTCCATAGGAAGGTACTGGGAGATAATATTAACTTAAATGATGTTATCTCGGTGGTACAGCTACAAAGTTATCTCTAGACATTTTTAAAGTTATTTAATATAAGCACAAATCATTGGTAAACTAGGATTGTAGCAAATATTTTGCAAACGGTATTTTTAATAGTCATCTATTACCTTTCTAAAGGTTCTAGAAGTCCATTTGCATGACTTTCCAACTGTTACATAGGAGGTGAAAACCCCTTTGATGAGGTACAAACCTGCTCCAAGAGCGGAGACAAAGGTCTTGTGTGTAGGGAGGTGTTCTGTTCCTCTGAAAGGATGACCATCTGGGCTGTACCCAGGAACACAATTAACTTCAAAGAGGCCTACCCTGTCACAGGCAGATGTAGTTCACTTGTTGGCCTTTGTTGGCCTGTCCTCTTCTTTGTCCCTTTGGTCAGGTAGGTACCAATCATAGTGGGAGGTGAGCTTCCCCCAGAGACAGTTTTGTGTGACCACAAAGAAGGGCTGCTCATTTTCCTGGCCACATCTCTAGAGTAGGCACAGGAGCTCTGCACAGAGAAAGAAAGGTTCTGCCCTGTTGAAATTAGGTAGAGAGGGGCATGGAGGAATTGATTGCAGTAGAACACACAGGAACTGCAAAAGAGGTTTGGGCTACCTCTGGGAACTTTCTCCCTCTTGGTCAGGGAGGGGTCAGGAGCCTCCCACCCCACCCACACGCTAGTGCCAAGCATAAATGTGACAACCCTGGGCACGCTTTTCAGAACACTACTGGACCTGTGGGACACAGAAGAAAGACTGCATCTGCTTTTGAGACCTTTGAGGAGACATGAAAGGCTGGACCTGCTCCCACTTGTACCCATGACTAAGAGGTGGACTCCAAGGGTCATTTGGCTCACATCCTGTCAAGTTACAGGGACACAAAAAGCTAGAAGTAGCCCCTTATCCTGAAGACTTTAGCTAAACAGTTTCAACTGGACCTGCCCTGGACCCTGCTGGTGGCTTCTGCTGGAGTGAGTGATGACCCCCAAGCGCTATTCCTGAGGTCTTGGTACCATTAGCTCTCTAAAAGTGTATTTCTTCTAACATCCTGAGAAACCTGGGACTTCGGCTTCAAAGACATCAGAGGACCTAGACAAATCTGCCGAGTCAATCCGACGAAGATGCTTTGCCACTGGGCCAAAAATTCCAGTTGCTCCAGCTTTGAGATTTTCTATAGAAGGAAATCTGTTTCAGCGAGATGTCATGGAGAAGGTATTCTCCTAATGGAGCCCTGTTTGGCTACAGCTTTTTATCCTTGCTCAGTTAGAAGAATCCGAGCTCCAAAAAAAGTGTCTAAGTCTCAAAGCAGAAATCTTCACCATGCGAAGGTACCAAAAGTATCCTGTCAGTGAGGGACCTTCCTTGGGCACGAATTTAGAATTTATGCTACTCAGACCTTACCCACAAAATGTCACTGGCTTCAGCTGGACCTCATACAATGGCTATCTGGCCTCATGAAGCCGTTCTCAGCTGCAGCCTGCTGTCTTGCCCCACTGAGGATTTTGACTTCCATTTCAGAGACCAAGTCCAACCGGGACAAACAGAAATGTCAATAACTGCAGGTGGAAGCAAGCACCAGCCTTGAGGAGAAACTTTCAAAGACTATTGTCATAACAATAGGCACACAACAGACATAATCTTGCAAAGACACATACTAAAGGAGAAGCCAGAGACTCAACCAAGCTTATACACAGACAATTATTCCACACTCTGGCAGCCTGAAAGTAAGCATCTTAACACCTATCCATACTACAGGTCACATAGAAGTGTCCAGATCAACCTACCATTCAATCAATGAAACCATGGTCTACTACAACATGCCGAAAGCAGTTTGGCACAAAAGAAATGGCAGGTGGCATATAAGCCAATACAATATGCATAAAACAAGGCAAATGATTATAAACTGAAAGATGACCAGACAATCTCACAAGAGACAAAACTCAGACGCAAAAAGGACAGCTGGAAATCAAAAACCAATAGAAATTGACATGCCCAATGTGCAATACTTCCCACCAGCACCCTCTGTCATTCAAACCAAGGACAAGGTCAACAACTGTTAGAGGGCAAAAAATCTTTATCCGAGAGTATATGGATAAACCAACCTAGCAACCACAGAAGAACCTAAATACCATCCCCTACGAGAAGGAAAACAGAAAGTGAATGAGAGAAGCATTAACCAGACCAAATATACCTAAGTGTAGGGCAAGATCGCAGTCTAGAACAACTTGAGGCCCTGTCAAATGGAAAGGCCTCCACTGCAGAGGAACAAAAATTAGTCTCATCCCCTTGTCTGGGAAAAGTGTAACACAGACAGATGGTGAGAAGGAAGGCAGCATGCCAAGTGTGCTTCAAAGTGACAACCCCCATGTAAGGCCCTTAGATGCATTAGCCTGAACAACACAGTGTCAAAAGAACACTACTTTCCTATTACAAATCCATTCTACAGGTAGGCATTCCATATGGCCTATGCATAAAAAACAATTGATAGACTGATGCTGGACAATGCAGAAATTCACTCCCAGTCACAAGGATCTGGGTTAAATCCATGATTCTTTTGCTTACCACACCACCCCAGTTTGTACCCAGCCATATGCAAATCAATCTTGACCCTGTTCCTTGTAGGAACAGTCCAGCCCGAACTGCCAAGCTAGGTCCCCCCTACACTGGAAACAAGCATCCTGGGACCGGTTTCAGGGCATCACCCTTCATCAGCCAGGCTAGCTTGAATCCAGTGGTGTAGTGAGCATGGGACCCCTTGTCTCGGCATACCCTTCCCACTTAGTGCGACATATGCAAAAGAAACAATTGATACGACGGAATGCTGGACAATGCAGACATTCACCCCCAGACACAAGGATCTGGGTTAAATCCATCATTCTTTTGCTCACAACACCACTTCAGTTTGGACCCAGCCATATGCAAATCAGTCTCGACACTGTGCCTTGTAGGAACAGCCCAGCCCGAACTGCCAAGCCAGGTCCTCCCTGGACCGGAAACAAGCCACTGGAGTCAAGCTATCCTGGCTGATGAGGGGTGAAACCCCAAAACCTGTCCTAGGATGCTCGTTTCCAGTCCAGGGAAGACCTGGCTTGGCAGTTCGGGCTGGACTGTTCCCAGGGGCACAGGGTCAAGACTGATTTGCATATGGCTGGGTTCAAACTGGAACGGCATGGTGAGCAAAAAAACGATGGATTATGGCCCAGATCTCTGTACTGGGGTGAATGTATGACATTGTTCTGCAATCTGTCCATCAACTGATGATTTGCATTTGTCACCCCGAGTGGGATAGTTATGCCCAGACATGGGTCCCATGTTCTCCATGCCACTGGAGTCAAGCTATTCTGAATGATGAGGGGTGAAACCCCGAAACTGGTCCTAGGATGCTTTTTTCCAGTCCGGGGAGGACCTGGCTTGGCAGTTCGAGCTGGACTGTTCCCATGGGGCACAGGTTCAAGTCTGATTTGCATATGGCTGGGTTCAAACTGGAATGGCATGGTGAGCAAATAAATTATGGATTTAGTCCCAGATTTTTGAACTGGGGTGAATGTATGACATTGTTCTGCATTCAGTCCATCAATTATACTTCTTGCATTTGTCACCCCGAGTGGGACGGGTATGCCCAGATGTGGGTCCCGTGCTCTCCATGCCTCTGGATTCAAGCTATCCTGGCTGATGAGGGGTGAAACCTCGAAACCGGCCCTAGGATGCTTGTTACCAGGCCAGGGAGTACCTGGCTTGGAAGCTCGGGCTGGACTGTTCCCATGGGGCACAGAGTCAAGACTGATTTGCATATGGCTGGGTTCAAACTGGAATGGCATTGTGAGCAAAAAAACGATGGATGTAGGCCCAGATCTCTGTACTGGGGTGAATGTATCACATTGTTCTGCATTCTGTCCATCAATTGTTCTTTTTGCATTCCATATGGCCTGACAGGAGAAGAAGGGCGGAAACAGATGAAAACTGATGGTTTTACCCCCAAGTACTCTTCAAAGGTACCAGATCCCTTGTGGTCATGGGTAGGTGGAAACAGCGGATGGTCAGAGTTGGAGTGTTAGCGATCCCTGTACGCCCACGGCGTACAGGGTAAAGTTTTTTAGATTCCTGTGCCCTCAACAGAACATATTAACAGCAGATGGTAACCCTAAAGATCAGGTACTGGGCCATTCCTAGCAGCAGCACTTAGACTCTAGAAAGCCTGTTTGCAAAGGAGGTGAGAATCATCAAAGACCACATCTAAACATTTCCATGAACTTCACCAATGAGGCTCAAGGGACTTCAAACAAGCATGTCTATGAAGAATCACCGAAGAGCACATAAACATGGCCACCAAACCATTGGTGTCAAGATCAGATCTGGAAAACTGCATAATGGCCCCAAAACCGTCTTGAACTACTTCAAAGTCTGCAAAAAATGACATCAGTGCACACTGGAGGTACCTTATTCAGCTCTGTGGTGGTACCGGCTAATAGCTGGAGCTGAAGTATCACCTGTCAGCGTAGAAGGCTTTTCCAGATTCGGTATGTTGCCTAGGGAGATTGGTGAGACAAGGACTTTGCAAGTAGAATTACCATCTCACACAAATTAATAGTGCTAAGAGAATAGAGAAGCCAGGTCAAATCAAGGTTGCTAGCAGAGAATGAGGCAAAACATTTGAGGAAAGGAGCACAATTACTGTTCATATACTCTGAGTAAGTAGATGAGGCTATTGAAGCAATTGTATAGGATTCAGCCAGGGAAGTCATAACATTATGCTGACAGCCATGTAATTTTAGTACATCCTTGCAACAACTCCTCCAACGCCAATGTTGTGGCTACTACACGTAATTCTGCAAGTGGCCATTATTAGGTCTGGGAGAACTTTGGATGGTGCATACATGAACCAGATCTCAATGAGAGCCAGAAAAATAGGGACAGATTGGAGATCTGATTGTGGATGCGGTAAATGTTATTACTGTTGAGGTAGATTTGAGAAGGGCTTAAGAAGTTGGTGAATAACGCATGACTCAACTGTGATTGGCACCAGCCAGCCAGTAGGAAAGACTCAGTAGGTGAGGAGGCTGGGCCTCCACGCATCAAGAAATATCAGATTGCCTCTATGCTATAGTGAGTATACACTTCCGATTATTTGGCTGTGCTTCTGCTTTTCTACACTTTTTCTCCAGAAATCGTGGCTTGATGATCAGTGTAGCCCAAACTGGAGAAGATTAAGATGAGGGAAACACCAACATTTTGAACCACCACTAAGGGACTAATTACCATGTTGTTCGGAAAGCTTCCGACCGCTGCTCGGAGGCGCTCCAACCGACATTGCAGGTTTAACTCTGACCACCACATTAGGATGACGGCGGTCGGAGTTTAAGCCGACAGGGGACTCCGACTCTGTTCAAACGGGAGCCCGTTGGTCTGTCGGAACAGCACGGTTCCGCAGTCGGGATTATGATGGTGTTTTGGCTGTCGGAAAGTGACTTTGGGGGCCCCTCTCAGGGCCTCCTTTCCCCCTGGCCCTCCGGATTTGGGCCTGGAGGTGCCCCCCTAAACATCCCTGCACCATGTGGCAGGGACCTCATGGTGCCTGTCCCACGGTGCAGGGATGTTTACAAACTTCCATTTTTCAATGGGAGCTTGTGTTGTGAAGTTTTCAGCCCGCTGCACAAGCTCCCATTGAAAAATGGAAGTTTGCAACCACACCATGTGTGGTCGTATCCTAATGAGGTTGTTGGAACCTCCAACCTGTGGTCGGGCGGTTCATTCTACGAAACAGTGTCCTCCGACCTACATCGTAATTAGGCCCTTATTGTCCATTGGTTGTAACAGATGAACATTTCCATTACTTTCCCTCACAGCGGTTTCGTATATTTAATTTACGTTTTAGCATTCCAACTATTACACAACATATAAAAGTTAATATCATAAGCACAGCATGGATTAGATTTCAACATAGGGACCTTGGCATATAACATAGCTCAAACGGATGTGAGCTACTTGGAAATCCTACAAGAGAATATATGTCATATATTATACGAAAAAGAAACTGAAGAGCACTACAACTTTGGAGTTTAATGACTACTTATTCCTTCACAATGACAAGTGGGAGACATAAATATCTCCCAATTTCACTTCCACTGAGTTGAAAGGAAATCAAGTGGGGCCATTCTAAACAGACAGAAAGAAATGCTAATCTTTGCACCTGCATCTTTTGTCTTTACTCAGTAATTTGGTTTTAATATAGCACATAATAACGGTGTTCAACCTGCCTTGAATCACAGTGGACACCTGGCGGAACTGAGACACCGGGAGGTGAATTCATTCTTGCGACGTGAGGGAGCAAGGATTTGAAGCCAAATCTTCTGGGTAAAGAGGCATCAACGTAGCTATTACACTTCATCCTTTCTTGTCTCATTTCTTTTGATTCCACATGTGTTCCTCCTCTTTATTAATTCTTTTCAGTTCCACTTCCTTCATCTCTTGCCCCTTACTCACTTTTGCTACGAATCGCCCATTTTCATACATTTTCCTTTTCTATCTGGATTCTAGTACTATTCTTCTCCCCCCTCCACTGTTTCCTCCCTCTTTTATTGTATTTTCTTTAATCCACACCTTTTTAAAGCTCTTACCTTCCCTCCCTTCTTGTTTACTAGCTTCCTTGATCACACCACCACAAACCCCCGTCTTTCCTTGAATCAGCTCCATTTAATGTCCTCTTTCCAGAAGTCACTAACATGTCAGCACCGGTGTAATCTCGTAAATCAAAGTGAGCAATCAGTAATTCCTTGTGTCTCATGGTGTTAATACGTATACATCAACAGTTCGGTGTGTATTCTGGTATTCTTTAAAATACTTGTTCCCTCTACCACTTCTGCTCCCCCTGCTACCCCTCATGCTCTCTGCTATATCCTAGTTTTCGTTATCAGTCCCAACTGGACTCCACAGTTAATACTGCTCTATGTAAAAGCATCCAATGTTTCAGACTCTACGGTCACTGTGAGGCATGCTGCTGCTACCTGGAGCTAGGCTTGGGACATTAAAGATGTTTTAAAAATCTGCCACTTTAAAGTTGTGGTGTGCATGGTCCAAAAATCACTATGCTCTAAAAAGGTTTTATTAGTAAATGAGCTGTAACTTGCCAAAACTTTCTTTGTCAGATAAACACTTGTAGTATCTTGTAATGGTGCTCAATGGGAGAGTCTATCCTGGAATATAGTGGGTCATAACTGGATGGGTAGATGTCATGGTTGGCAGATGGTAATTCTTTACTACGTCTAAATCTCTTGAATCCAGCATTTATTTAACAATGACGATGGGAAATCAGCACCATCAAGTAAGGGGTGAGAGTGTGTGAATACACTACTATAAGCAAAGCATAACACAGTAAGAGAAACATGGGAGGTTAAGCTCAAATAACCAAAGGTACTTTGATCTCCGAACAGTCATCGAACACCAACATGTAACTGTGCTGCTTCGTTGCACCTGAAGACGAGAAAGAGAACCTGAGACGGGCAGGCAAATGTGCTTCACCTGCTTGAGGCACTTTGGTACAAAAGCCACTACAGGCATTGAACTGAGTTGCAAACTCAATTCATGAGAACGTTTGAGTTATCTGCACCTTACAGCACTCCTAGGCTACACCCGAGTATAGTGCGGGATACTAGTGTGATCTCGACTAGAGTGTGAGGGAAGATAGGTACAGGGGAAGTAAGGGGAAGCGTAGCACCTCAGGATTAAAACACAATTTATAACAAACCTCTATGATGTACTAATTGAATTATTCAGTATTCACTTCTGCGGTGAGATTAAAATAACTTTACTTTTCAAAAAGATAAGCACTGTGTTGGGCATTATTTATTGAGTCTATTGGTTGACTGTGGAGGTCTTAGGGCCCGATTTAGATCTCAGTGGATGGGTTACTCCATTACAACGGTGACAGATATCCCATCCGCCCAAATTTAAATCCCATAGGATATAAAGGGATCTATAGTTCGACAGATGGAATATCCATCACCGTTTTGACAGAGTAACTCATCTGCCAAGATCTAAATCAGACCCTCAGTTATTACACCGCGCCGTACACAAGGCCTCCCCAACCCTGAGCAGCCTGTGAATGCTCACCATCACCCTTCAGGTCCAGTTTGGGCAAATTCCTTTCAAATGGAATTTCAGCCTTTGTGCAAAGTGATGTTTCTCACAGCAGGTAACAATGCAGCCGGTTTCTAGCAGCAGTCCGGGCCGGACTGGCCGTAGGGGGCACGGTGCATTTCCCCGGTGGGCTGGAGGGATGGGGGCCGGTTTTGTGGCCGCAGGGGGCTGCTTTTCTTACAGGATGCCGGTTTTGCAGCAGTGCTGCAAATTCGGCCCTCTGTAAGAAAAGGAGCAATGCTTAGCGGCTAACAACCCCCTCCCCTCCCGTTACCAGGGCAGGTGGGGAAGCAACCTGCCAGGGCTGGTTGCTGATCTCAGTCCGGCACTGGTGGCAGTACCCAAACCATGGACACCATGCAATGTGAGATCACTGCACCTGGCTGTCATAATTCCTTCTAAAGCAGTAATCAGGCAGAGATATCTTTTCATCTTGATCAGCAGAAACTGCAGTTCCACTTTTCACCCCCATAATCAACCAAATACCAGAACTCAGGAACTTCTAAACAGCAGTGCCCTATAGATCTATCCAATAGTACGCTTGGGATTCTAGCAGAAGAGTTCTTTGCTTTAAGAGCTCAAACTGTGCAGACATGCGTAAGTCCGTCAAACTATATTAAAGGTTTTTCTTTTGTCTAATGTCCACTGTCAACCAAAGCATTGAAAATTTGACACCCACTCCCATCTCCTGAGGCAGAAGACCAGTTGAGCACAATGTTTTAAACATATTGCAGTCGTGTCAACAAGTATACTGGAAGGACGGTAGTTAAGGCAAACTTGTAGTAAAGTTTAGACTGCATTGAAATTGCCAACCTCTGGATCTCTTTAGGGGATAAAGGCAAGAACCCATTGCAGTTCCCACATATTTAGAAGAAAAAAAAATACATCACTGCACAAAATTGTGACTTCGTACTCAGATGTTGATCCCGCATAAATACAATCTTTGTTACTTTGCTGGTGTAAGATCAAAGAGGGAAGGGTGGAGCAGCTGGATAGGTTTTCAAACAAAGAGTGAATGTAACCTCTGTCTGGGTGGTGGTATGTTTCATGACACTCTGCCCTAAACAATAGACCACAACCACAAAGGCCTGCAACAACACAGAAAGCCTTCATGAGAATCGATGATGTAAAAACAGCAGCAGTCAAATGTGGGCAGAGGGCTGTTCAAAAAGACATGAGGTTTGTATAATAGCAGGATTAAAGATAGAATGACTAACTTTTGGTTGTAAAATCATGGCGGGTTTCTGGTGTACCTAAATGCTTTTGTTGGAACAAATACAGGTTCAATATTCCGAATATGTTAAGGTACTTATTAAAGAAGACGTTTTGCAATATAATCGAATCTAAGACTCTCATTAAGAATATCTCTGAAATTTCAATTGGGCCAGATCGAGCATGTTTCACCTGGGTTAATCTCTATGGGAAAATCGTAAATGAGTGTAGGAATCAGGGGTGCTATTTCCAATTCGCCCAGTTATTCCCCATTTCTGTGGAGACCCTCAGGATCTCACTCACAGTGAGAGGTAATCCCCCTCCTGTTATTTACTGATGCCACCGGTATAACTCAAGGGGGATACCAGGCTGTTATAAACTACATCTTAATCGCTGTTATAAAGCAAGCTCTTTAATGGAGCCCTTCGTAAAATACATCAGTTTATTCAAGGTTACCTATAAATCATGCAGCAGCAGTTTCTGCACGAGGACGGGGAGCCTCGCCCCGCCCCCCCCCCCCCCCCCCGCGAATCGGCGGGAAAAAATAAACTGCCAACGAAAAAATGTCATTGCCATTTTATGTTTTTACCGTTGTGCGTGCTGCAGCAGCCAGCCTGCCCTGACCCAGAGACATGCAGGACGTGTGCTCAGGAGCAGTGGCTGGCTGGATGCTCCACAGTGCGCATGCCACTTTGGCCAGCTGTCTTGCGACGGCCAAAATGACATGCACCCAGTTGAACCTCCCCCCCAACTGTCTTAGACAGCTGGGTGGAGACCAAGCACACGCCGACAGGGCCTGTAGTAGCGTTCAGCCTGCCCGCTTCATCCAATCCTAGCACTGCTCTCATGCTAGTTACCAGCTTGAGATCAGCACCGAGAATGTTATGGAGAATTGAGGAGACAGAGCAGAACATTGCGCGTAGAGGTCGTCGGAGTCATGCAGCAAGCAAGGTAAGTGTCTTTTTATTACACTTACCTTGCTTCCTTGCATACACACTCATTTGCCCGCCCCGCCCCACTCTTCCTAAATGCCAGCTGCCACTGAAAACATGCCGCAACTAAGCATTATATACATAAACCGGGCAGAATTATAATAAGCAGCACTTTTTAAGCTCTTTCATAGACTGTTGGAAATGATACCATGCACAGGTCATATGATAAAAACTAGCAGTGTGGGTAGTTATTCATGCTCAGTGAGTGAAACTGTGCCCAGCTGTTCCACACATGATGGGAGAAATCGTAAGAATGCAGTGATGCAGGCAGTGGTTTAGCAACGCCACTACGGGCTCTACTGTGAGCAAGTAAAATGGGCCAGAAGCCGCCGGATGGATAGTAAAAGGCAGAAATAATCCAGGTCACTTGGAAGCTGTAACTGAAGCAGCTGATAAATTAGGCCTTCACTTCTGTAGACCTGGTGCCCTGGCTCCTGCTCCAACAGGGGCAGATGTGCACCTTGATGCGGGTTATATTTGGCAAGAGCCAGTAACAGTTAAGTAGTTGTTAAACTGGTAGGCATTGGACCGGGGTGAATTCATGCGATAATGTGTGGCAGACGCCATCTACTTGGATTGCTAGTTAAAGTATTATGTCTGTAAATCAACTACTCTGGATGGAAGAATGTAGCGAGGGAAGAACTGATGTACTGTCCTACAGTATGTAGTTAGCCTTGCTGTTCAGTAGTACTAAATTTCCTTAAAAAAATAATCATACATTTACAGGTCCAAACATTTTCCAAGGAGCACACCGCCAGCACTCAAGCATGCCAGGATTGGCTAATTCCAAAGTTATATTGTTTTGATTTCAGCTCATGTCTCTTTCTTCCACTACCCCAGGTCTGCTTATTCCACCTTTGTAGGTACTTTCTAGCTCTTTGTTACAGATACCTTTAGCTGTTTATTGGCAAGACCTATGGATTCCAATACGTATCATATAATAAGAATGGACATTGGGGGGGGGCGCTAGAGAGCCCACAGCGGAATGGCTGCCTCGTGAGACAGCTCCGCCAACCAGGCTCGACTAACGGCTGGAACGGAGCGATGGCGGGCTCGCATCTGCCTTCTACCGCCAACTACTGATGTCGGAAGGCAAGGGCTCGGAATGCGTGGACCGGAGAAGGAGCGCTGACGAGCGATTACTGTAGAAACAGCATAATTCCCCGAGCCGTGGACGCGATGTCCGATGCAACCAAGATGGCGGCGCCCTGCGGCGGTTGGGCCGCGGAAGAGTGGCGGTGAACAGCGGCTTCCGCGGGGCACGGGCCCAGCGAGTGCCCATGACCAATGTGAGGCTCACTTGACTCGCCTGTGACAAGGGCATCATAACACACAACGGACCCTGTCGCCGCCGGCTCATCCATGCTGAGGTGTGCGGGCATGGGACTACGCATACGCGGCCGGAGCCGATCACCCGGTCGGGCCGGGAGGCGCTGTGAGGCGGACGGCCTACCCCCAACGAGGACCTGAGGTATGCTGGCCGGGGGCTGGATTACCTGCGGCCCCGTCAATCGCGGGGGACCACGGTGGGCATTTGGACGCCGAAGGCTGGGGATCGCGCTGAGCAAGAGGCACACGATCAGCGCATGGTCGATCGCGGAGGAGGCAACGGGGACATGAGGAGCTGGGAGGTCGCATGGCTTACCCCGGTGGAGGCTACCCTATGTGCGCCCACTGCGTCCGGTCCTCTATGTACAGCGCACAGCGCCCGAGTGGTATGTGGACACCTGCAAGCAGTGGTGGCGGGGGTGCCCCTTTGACCGCATAGAGTGCGCGTGGGTGGGCAGGCGGTGGGCGCTGCCGAAGTTCCTCTGCTGGGCCGAGTCGTTGGGCTGGTGTCGACGTGGCTGCTGAGGACCGCTGGACCCGGGATTGGTCGCTGCTGTCGCTGCGGTTGCTGTGGGCGGCCCAACTTCCAGAAGATCCTCTCCGGACCTGTGGGGGCTCCTGGCCACTGACGACTGGTGTGTGCTCCCCGGTCTGGCGGCTGCGACGAGAGCTACTCCCCGTGCGCTCTCACAATGGGGAAACCGGATAAAACACAGTCAAAGCTGCCATTTGAGGGCAAAAAGCCCACGAAGGAGCAGTCGGCGGCGGCGGCGCCGGCGCAGGGTATTCCAGTGGACGCGTCTGCGGATCTGGAGGGAGTGCTGCAGGCCATACAGCGTAGCTTGCAGGACATCAACGGCAAGCTCGACACTATCACACTGAGAGTGGATAATATGTCGGCCAAACTAGATGGCCACGGATTGCGACTGGAGGAAGCGGAGTCACGCATATCGGTGGTGGAGGATGAATCACATGGCACACAGCAGCAGTGCGCCGAGATGGGGAAGCTGCTGGAGGTTATCCGCAACAAGGCAGAGGATTTGGAGGCGCGCTCGCGGCGCAACAACATCCGCGTCGCGGGCATTCCGGAATCCACAAACACAGGGAAAATGGAGACCTATATCGAAGAGCTGATACGCGGCGTGTTTGGCACGGAGCATCTATCAGCTATCTTTGTGGTGGAACGTGCGCATAGGACCCTCGCCCCACGCCCGAAGCCGGGGGCGACCCCCCGGGTGATCGTCGCCCGGATCCTGAACTACCGCGATTGTGATACCATCCTGCGGCTGGCTCGAGAGAAACGAAACATCACGTACCAAGGCAACAATCTGGAGTTCTTCCCGGACTTTACGATGGCAGTTCAAATGGCGCGCAAAGAATTCAGCCCAGCAAAGAAGAGGCTCCGGGAGTTGAATATTGATTATGCCATGCTCTATCCGGCAATACTTCGCGTAACACAAGATGGCCGTCAAACTATCCTGCAGACGCCGAAGGCGGCTCAGGAGTTTCTCAAGAAGCTCGGGGGCAAGAGGAGAGACCGACGACAGGCAGAGCAGAGGCAGGAAGCTGACATGGACGAGAACCTGGGCTGAGCTGCCTGGGATGTCATATTGGTTCAGAACTGGTAAGACTCTGCGCATTTATTACTATGGGGGCATGCTCCGCTAACTACTGCTGGGACTGAACGCCAGCCGGTCCAGGTAGGGGCGCGCTGTGGCTGTGTCATGTAGCGGCGGAGATGCAGGGGGCGATGGCCCATCCGGATTTGGACTCCCTGAACTGTGCCAATTGAACTAGAACTGTCTGCCTAGCGCGGGCACAGTGGGCACCGAGGGCGAACGATGGGACCACACATGTTGCCCGACGGCCCGGCTGTCTGCGCTGCTTGATTGTCCCAATAGGAGGGATGGGCTGCGGGGATGGCCCCTGGGGGCTCCGTTGTCCCCACGCTCTATTGTGCTGGAAGGGTGCACTGGCTGGCTTGGGGGGTGCACGACATGGCGGCTAACTCGCAACCAGTGCTTGTTGAGATCCCCAAGGTCCACGAACTGTTCAACGGGTGGGTAAAGTGCAATATGCGCTGCCTAGCATGTGTAAACAAATGCCTGGTCACATCCGTACCAATGGATGTAGTGTTGGGCTCTCGGTGGATTCCCCACAGCGGGTGCTCCCCACTCTAAGTTACTAGATGTTGTTCTGTATGGGTAGGGTATGGCTTTGGCATGGTTGGGTTGCTGAAGTGGGAGGGGGGTGGGTCTTCAAATGTTGGGATGTTTATTGCAGGCTATGGTGCACGAGAAACATGGCTGTATTCCGGCTTTTCATAAGGTGGTATGATATCTCGGATCGTGTTACTACTGATTGCTATGTTGTGCGGTAATATAGGGATGCTGTTTGATCTTTGTACTGTGTCCGATGGCTAGGAGGAAAGAACGTGATACACCTTGAAATCTACTGACCTGGAATGTGAGAGGCCTAAACAACCCTAGAAAAATTAGGCAGCTATTTGCATATCTAGACCGGCACCACGTCGACATTGCTCTTTTACAAGAAACGCACCTTGCGCCGGCCTCCCCAAGTCAAGTGGGTACAAGATGGGCAGAGGTCATAAAAAGCTCCTCCTACTCATCTTATTCCAGGGGAGTTCTGATACTGATTAAAAAAGGGACACAGTTCGAAGTGATAGACACTACTACGGATGATGCAGGGAGGGTTTTCCTCATCATAGGGGTACTACGAGGGCAACACATAGCGTTACTGAACACATATGCCCCGAATGTGGACGACCCGGATTTTTACCACACGATATGGCGCACACTGGGTAATCTCCCTGACATACCTGTGATATGGGGGGGCGATTTCAATCTGGCACTCAACGATCAGCTTGATAGGTCGGAGGGCTCAATGGAGCCACACAAGAAGGCGCTGAGTAAGCTAAGGGATGTGTTGGTAGACAGACACTTAACAGACATTTGGAGAGACAGACACGCGGGGACCCGGGAAGCCACACACCTTTCAGCAGCGCATGGTAGTTGGTCTAGGCTAGACTACTGGGTGGGCTCGCCCGAGGCATTGTTATGGACGAGGTCCATTGCGCACCTACCACGCACGCTCTCGGACCATAACCCGGTACTGTTGTCCTTACAAATCCCACATTACACGCCACCGCCTTATAGCTGGAGGTTTAATGCACGGGCCCTGCTAGATTCCGTTTATGCAGACACTATACATAAGGCCATCAAGGAATATTTCGACATCAACACCCCTACGGTGGATGACCCGGGGCTCCTGTGGGAGGCATTCAAGGCTACTATCCGAGGGGTGTGCCTGAGTACCACTGCGGGTATCCTCAAAGACATTAGACACCAACTAAATCGACAGGAGGTTAAATTGCGCGAACTGGAGTCGGAATATGAGAGGACACACAACACGGGGATACTGGGAGACATCAGGGTAGTACTATCGGAACATCAATCCTACGCTGAGGATGAGCTTAAATATATCACCAAACGCGCGACTGCAAGACAGTATGGTGAGGGCGGTAGACCTGGCGGGTGTTTGGCCGCTAGGATCTGATCGGGATCCCGCCCCCACACTGTGCGGGAGGTGAGGGACCCCACAGGGTTGCTCAAACGCGACATGCAGGGCATATTGGGTGAATTTATGGCTATCTATGCGGCATTATACTCCTCACGCCCTACAGAGCCTCCAGAGGCGATTGAGGAGTACCTGGAAGACATCGCAATTGCATGGCTGTCGGACAGACAGCGGGAATATTTATCGCTCCCGATCACGGAGGAGGAGGTGACGGAGGTGATCAAATCCCTGCCGAATGGGAAGGCCCCGGGCCCAGATGGGTTCACGTGTGAATTCTACAAGGCGTTTGTGGACCAACTGGCGCCACATCTTGTCGACATGTATGGAGATGCCCATGAGAAACAGAGGCTGCCACCTACGTTGCGCGAGGCCATGTTGATTGCATTATTGAAACCGAACAAAGACCCGGAGCAATGCGAGTCGTATCGACCGTTGTCCCTTATTAATGTTGATACTAAGATTCTGGCGAAGCTTCTTGCCAACCGATTAAAACCGCTGATGCCTAAATTGATTTTACCGGATCAATCTGGGTTTATTCCGTCCAGATCTACCACGCATAACACCCGGACACTCTTCGCCCTATCACATTATCTGCTTCCTACCACGAAGGCGGCGGCGAAATTTCATGATGTTGCCAAAGCTTTTGATTCCATTGAATGGCCCTATCTGTATACCATACTGCAACGTATGGGCTTTCCCCCGCTCTTCCTACAGGGGGTGGCGCTTCTGTATACAGAACCAACGGCGCGGGTAAAGGTTAATAGATACGTTTCCGACCCGATCAAGATCTCGAGAGGCACGCGGCAAGGTTGCCCGCTGTCTCCGCTACTATTTGCGTTAGCACTGGAACCGCTTGCGTGCAAAATCAGACAGAAACACCATTACTCAGCGCTCCAATTCCCACAGAGGCCGCTCCATATCTCGCTGTAGGCCGACGATATGACGTTGTATGTGAGAGATCCGGAGGTGAACCTGAGCCCCCTACTGCGAGAATATATAAAGTTCGGCCAGCATTCTGGTCTCACTATCAACTGGTCAAAATCGATGATCATACCATTGACAGACACCACGGATCCCTGTCCAGTGGATTTTCCGCTGGAATGGCAGTCGGACCCGGTGAGATATTTGGGGGTCTGGTATCACCGAGACCCAGAGGTGGTGATACGCACAAACTATGGGCGGGCGATTGAGACCTTAGAAGGTAAAATAGGGCGCTGGATCCAGCTGCCATTGTCATTGGCAGATCGTATAGCCATTGTCAAAATGGTCGTTCTCCCCAAGCTATTGTACCTTTTTAACAATATTCCGATTAAGCCACCGGCGGAGGTGTTCCGCAGAATCTCAGCCATGGTCCTCCGCCTTATATGGGGAGGTAAGCAAGCCAGGATAGGACTGCGCTCCCTCACACTACCGTACGCCCAGGGGGGATTTAGGGTCCCGGACTTTCTGCTCTACTATCTTTGCGCGCAAGCACAATACGCGCATTATTGGTATCATCCGGTCCCATTTCTGACACACACCGCTATCGAGGAAGGGGATGCACTCCCTGTCCCACTAAGTGCTATTATAACGCACAGGCGACCTCCATTGCATACTCGGGACATAAACACGATAGACACAACAAATAGGGCTTGGCACACCATGGGAGAGAAAGCACACAGGCTGCCCCTTTATGTGCCAGCCCTACCGCTGCAGCATCACCCTGAGCTCTCAGTCACTCAGGAAAAGGTCGGCATGGGTTTGCTTCGACGGGTTGGTCTAACCACCATGGGGGACTTATACGAAGGGGGTGCCTTCCAGACACACGAGGAACTGACATACATAAGCAACCAGACACTACTGTTTACATTCACATACTACAGACTACAGAGGGCACTGCAGAAACTGTACCCCACGCATCCAGAGGAACCGCCCACCCTGGGAGCTTTACAATTGGTGATTGCAACACCGACTGCCGCTAAATTGGTGTCTAGATTATACATAGCGATGCAGACAGACATTGCCGACACGACACACAAGGCGCTGGAACGTTGGAACGGTTGCCTGTCGAGTCCCTTGTCGGAGGAGGACTGGGGGGTGGTATGTACAATCACTGGGATGCTGACCCCGAATGGGAACCTGCGCATGCTGCATTACAAATACCTCCATCAGACGTACTATACCGCAGCAAGACTTTATAAGTATGGGCTGAGGGACGACGCTAAATGCCAGCGCTGCGGGGTAGATCCGGCGGACTTCATACACTTGGCATGGCACTGTGGGGCGGTGGCAGAGAACTGGCAGAGGGTGGTACATATATTGAGTGCCATGGTGGGCACGCAACTCGAATGCTCAGCTAATACATGCCTACTGGGCCTATTGCCGGGAATAAGGGCTACCAAGCGCAAATTCTGTCTGATTGCATTGCTAATTGCTAAGAGACGGGTGTCGTTATGTTGGGGTGGCCGTATGGAGCCCAGGGTCAGGCAATGGCTTCAGGACTTGACTTATTGCAGGGACACGCTGCAAACGTATGAGGAGGAGTTGCCCACAGGGTCCAAACCACGGGACTACTGGACATACCTGATTCAATACCTACAAACACACCAACCTGTGTGAACTTTATTACTGTAAGGTAACATCGGTCAAGATGACATAGGAGTATAAAGATAATTATTGCATGCTGGATGAAGGATGTTGATGTGCCATGACCTGTATGTTGGTTTACATGTTATCACTGTATGTTCTGATTACATGCTATTAAAATTCAATAAAAATAAATAAAAAGAACGGACATTGGGTGAGCCCCTTGCTCATAATTGGATAGTTTTGTATCTTTCGCACTTTCCTGTTGACTTTAGACCTAGGAGGGATTATTTCCTCTCTTTCTCTACCATCCTCCTGTATGTACATATGCATGCATGTATGTTTGTGAAATTCCTAAAGCGCCAATATAGCAAAAGGCAGTGGACTGCTGTAGAGGGTCATAGACCAGCATAAAGTCACCAGTGATAGAAGAGGTGGCTGGTCTGTGGACTGTTAATACATTGTGATGTTGTGCTCTTTAAAGAACCCGATCTGTTTCCCCCCCCTCTTTCATCCCTGCAAGCAGCATTCTCTTGCACTCATAATCCTATTGTTTTTCTCACTTTCTTGCCATGCACTGCGCTATCAGCAGAAGGCCATATTAAAATGGTTCTTTGACTATTCCAAGAGGGCTACCAACTGATAGCGCACACTCAAGCATGCTCACAAATGTGCAAACATGCACATTGAGCATCTCTGATTGGGTCTTTATATCACATTCAAAGAAGGCTGCCAGAGTAAGCAGTGGCCATCTCTAAACGAGTTTTGTTAAAATAGAACACAATGCATTCTAAAGGAGGCCACTTCAGGATGCATACACATCCATGGTGGCCATCTTTGATTGGTGTTTTTAAAACAAATACCAAAATGCATTCAAATATGATTGCTGTTGATGCATTTGATCTTAATGCACTTTCTTTTGGCTTTACAAACCTATTTCAAGATGACCACTGCAGATGTGTGAGCTTTAAGGGAGACCATGTAATACAAAACAGCACTGGCAACGCCAATAGATTTCACACCGAGACCTACTAGCTCTGCTAGTGTTCCTTGATTTCTCCCTTTGTGACTGATTTCCATCCATTCCTCCTTCTTTCTTCCTCTTTTGCTTGTATCTCTCTTGCTCTGTACCAAAGTCGAATGATGAAAAGTAGATCCCCGTCTCCAAACATGAGTGCCGAAGCCCACTTCCTCCAACCACCTGCGACTAGCACTGGCAAACGCAATATGTTTTGTTTTAGGTGCCATCCTTTAGGCTTTGTCAATGCTTCTTTTGTTTTGCCATGGTTGTAAAACGTCACTGTTGGTAGATTGGGCAAGCACTCTCCAATGTTAAAAAATAATTGAGTAAAAGTAAAAAAATATACTTTTTGATGTCAAAAAGCTCAAGTTGCAAGGGGGTGTGGCCAGCCAAGCTCTTTCTTGAACCCACTGACATCACCTCCGAACCCCGGACATCTGACGGCAGGGAGCATCTCCAATGGCGGCCCGACCTCCTTGAGGTGAGCACACTCGGGGATGAGGAATTGCGGACGAATGAGGCACTAGCTGTGGCGGAGAAGCCCTGCTGAGCCAAGAGAACCTGGGAACAAGATGTTGCCCACACACTGTGAGAACATTCACCCCCCAGTGGATAGTGCACCACAAGGAGCAGTACAGCAGCCACGTCCAACGATATGGGCAATGGGGATGCCCCCGTGACCTGTTGGTGAGCAGTAAAGAGGCCTGGACATGGATGGAGGAGCATTGGCTCAGGGCTTGCACTCAAGGCTGGAAGGACTGCCGCCCTGAGTGCAAATGGATGGCCAAAGATGCTGGTGAACAGCCTATGGGCCTGAGTGGCAAGAGACGGTCTGGCTACATGTCCTCTCGGAGGCTGCAGTGATTTGGTGGTCTACCAGGCCTTGGGTTTTGAAAGTGCAATGGAGCTGAAGGAGGACTGAAATTTGCCCTGCACTGGTGGAAGCAGAGTCCTGCTGCTCCTCCTAAGCCCCCCCCCCGTGGTAGCTGGACAACAGCATGGCTGAGCCTGGTGGAAGGGGCTTGGAGGGGCAATAAGATTGTCCACTGACAAGGAAGACTGTACCTGGGCAGCCGTGGGCCAAACTAGACACCTAAAGACATGCTTGTGGGGGAGTACGCAGGGACTCAAGGCTCCTCAACATGCAAGGGTGCTCGCCTGGAACGAAAGACAATGGTAGGTGCATGATCGCACATGAAGGACTCCCCAGATACATTGGATTTCAACCTCAGAACCGTGATCACGTCCTGGGAAGTCTTTGATAACAAGATTGACATGGTCTTAATGGACCTGTATAAGCTGGTGGATAAAGTGAAGCGTAATGAGAACGCGCTTGGTGAGGTACACCCAATTGTGAGGCAACTGCAAGATAAAATTGCAGAATTTACCTGACATGCACAAATGGTACACCGCAGGCCAGAGGACGCAGAGGAGCACAGCCACTGTAAAAACATCAGGGTGCTTGGATTGCCCAAAAAATCAGAGAGTGAAGATATGGTTGCCTTCCTGTAGGTGCTGTCGAATGTTTTTACACTACAGAGGGCTCAGAGTGCAGGACAGCCCTCCTCCCCCAGGGCACCTCCTCTACCGGTGGTGGCACAATTACTGCACTATCGCTAGAGATAATTCATACTACAGTGCATGCACTCAATGGGTAGCTTTCAAGTGGAAAACGTCTTTGTCATCTGGCAGATCAACATCAGAAAGACTATTTCCTAGTGGTCAAGAAAGAACTGCGGGAGACCAGTATTTGATATATGTTCCTCTTCCCTATGAGACTTAAAGTTATTGTGGATGATCGAGCTCTATTCTTTGATACACCAGCAAATGCATGGAACTGGCTTGCACAGTACAGGGTGGGGATCGATGCGGGACACTGATATGGCTAGATACTTCTTAAACACAGCCATCAATGGAAACGGGATGTGGCCCGGGCAGTGCGGACCACAGGAAAAGGCAGGAGACAGTGGCAGCGATTGGCAGGGCAACTTCCTTTCATGCACTGATGAGCCAGGAATCTGCTGACCCTCACACTGATTTCACCTTCAAATGCCTTGATCAGGATGCCTCTCAGGAGGAACTGACTTCCAAGCCTCATATAACTCCTAGCTGGCGGATGACCTGTGAACGCCCTCCTAATGATTAAAAGGTGGCTCAAGTATGTAGTCTTTGCCGAAGGGTGCATTTCCTATGTTAGTAGGGAGGACAAAGGTGGCCCACATGCACTCCGTTAACACTTGACTTGATTTGGACAAGGCTTCTGGATAGAGGATCCTGCAGTACTCCTAATGAGGGGGAATCGGAGGCGGAAATGTTTACAATGTGGTTGCAGCAGCAGCCACCCCTCGATACCCCTACCGTCACTATGGCTCTGGGGGTTTGGTCTTTGTATGTTTGCACTGTTTAATGTTTTGGACAGTTGGCCATTGCCAAACTGACCGGAGGGAGGGTTGGGAAGGGGAGTTGGGGTTCATTGTTCCGTGCAGTATCGACCAGTGAATAATGTTTTGTGCTGTCAGGACCACGATGCAGCTAATTTGGTTTGGGGGCTTGAGTACTACACAGGGGGAAAACGGTAGTACCCTTTTCTGCCAGTGGATGGAGGGCAGAGCGGGGAGGTGGATGGTGTGCCCACCATGATGACTAGAGTAACAAAATACTCCTTCCTCATCTGGAATGTTAGGGGGTGGGCATTGATGGCAAATAGTAAAACATTCTGGCGTTCCTGAAAAATAGTGGCTTTGATGTGGCTGTTCTCCAGAAGAAGCATCTGGTAAATGAAGAGGCAGTGAGGTAGCAAAGGAAATGATGGGGCAGATCTATGCTACAGAGTACTCCTCATTCTCCAGGTGGGCACTAATTTGGCTGAGGTTGTGGATACCCTCAAAGTCACAAAGGCACTCATTGACATGGAGGGACACTATGTTGTCCTGTTTGGATGGCAAAATGGGCTGCAGATCACGATTGTTAGCATTTGCGACCCAAATGTGGGACCGGTACACTTCCTCACAATGCTCACGTGTCCTTTCACAAGACCAGCACATTGTGTCACGGATATGTTTCTTGACAGATTAGGTCCCCCCACTTGCAGACTCCCCAGCAGTTACATTGGTGTAGGACTTCAATGAGTGATTAGGCCATTTGGGCCTCTAGGACGTATGCAGACTGAGTAAATTGGAATAGAAGGCAAATTCCTTCTGCTCCCCATTATACGATTTTCATGTAAAAGTTAGGCAAGTTGGAGGGCTCCCTGGAGATTGCTGCACAGGGTACACATATAGAATACTTGGATCGCACGCTATTGTAACACAACCCATTGCTCATGGGCATGCAGTGGTGCAGGCATGCATCACCCATTACCACCTGGTGGCTCCCACTCAATTACTTATACAAACATACTTTCAGAGACCACTTGATGCACATGATAGAAGACTACTTTCGCATTAACCAACACACCACTGCACACGCTGTTGAGTGGGAAGCTTTTAAAGTGGTGGTTTGTGGCTACTGCTTTAGTCAATCAGTATGGATTCAGAAATCACTAAGGGTGGATCTATGTGCACTAGAAGATAATATCTGTAGACTGGAGAGGGAATCTCCAGAAAATCCCCAGGTGCTACCTGCTCTGCATGAGAAGCAGGAAAACCATGCGATCACCGTGGAAAGGCTGCGTGGTCTGAACTGGAGTAAATACTGAACCTCTGCTCATGCTGAGGGAGGCCAGGCAAGAAGACTGCTCTCCTGGCTGTTCTGTACTGAGGATAGGGGTCGCCTGATAGGGGGCCCGACAGGAACCTTGGTGCCAGAGGAAGAGAGGGAGGCCTTGGGGGCACTCGTCACTTAATCTGAAACCAGGGGACCCTTGAGGAATTGGCACGGGGAAAAATGCAGGTACGGCTGGCCTGCTGATAGAAGTCTATCGAACATATGCAAGGATACTGGTGCAGATCTTGGCATAAAAGTATGCCTATATATTGGAATGCTGGCCCCTACTAGATACGACTAGAGAAGCCCTAATAGTCTCCATCTCCAAACCATAGGGGGATGTCACTGATGTGGCAAACTACTGCCCACTCTCTGTTAAACTTGGAATACAAAACCCTCAGTAAGGTACTACGGGTTTAGCTCTCACAGAAACACCTCCTATAATATCGAATATATTTATCATATCCTAGATGAGACCCCCCAAACACACCACCCTCAGGCAGCAGTCTTGGTGATTAATATCCAGAGAGAATTTGAGAGTTTGTGGTGGAATTATCTGAGAGCGTTCATGTGGAAGATGTCGACAAGTGACGGTGTGTACAAATGGGTTGCATTGCTGTATGCAAGTGCGTGCATGTGAGTGTGTGTAGGCCAATGCATCTCCGACCCCTTTACAATTTTTTGCGGGTCTTGACAGAGCTGCCGCAACTTCTGATGCTTTTTGCGTTGCCGAGTGAACCATTTACCAGCATACTTAGTTCCGATGCTGGAGAACTTCTACTCAGAGGTCACCTTTGGGAGCCTGGAGACCCCGATTACAGAGTGTAACTTCTCTGGCACAAATTCCTTGTTTACAGGGTACTGGTGCACGTGGTGTCCCAACTCATGGGCCATTAAAACCGAAACCTTACACATAATCTGATCTCTTGGTTGTACAAAGCTATGTTGTTCATGAACTCCGATGGCCTGTCGTCTTTGCGAACCAGATGGGAGACTATTATAGGTATACAATTCAATGGAAATGAGTGGGAGCAGACCCTAGAATGCACGTACACTATTTCTCGAAACGCAAGATTTTAATTCATGCAGTTTAACTATTTACATAACACCTTCCTCATGCCCCACAGGCTGAACAGAATGCTACACGCTGTCGACTTGAGTTGCCCCTTAAGAGAGGTGCTTTGGCTGAAGTGGATTTTGTCCTTATGATTCTGCCTCCAGGTGACATTGGAGCTTGATAAAACTTTGCATAGGCAGTCTCTGCAGAGATCTGCCTTCTAAGTCACTATAGCAGAAGGCCAGAGAAAGAGAGTGGCAATAGGTCCCTTGACCTAAACCTGGGAGTGGCCTGCAGAGATATTGCACTACACTGGAAATCACCTGAAGGCCTCCTACATAGTCAGTGGAAGGCAGAGGTGAAAAGCTGGCTGATGGCAGAGAGAGCGCTGTTGCGTTTGGAAGAACATAGAGGCCTCTGCACAATACCCCTGGCAGACCAATGGATAGAGGTGGAAGCTAGTTTTACTGACTCGGAGGAGCAGTAGCCCAGCAGGATGGAACACAGACCCCCATGGTATGGATTCTCCTTCCCCATCTCTGGGGAGACATACAGGTGCAGGACAGTGTTAGGTGTGCTATGCTACCCCCAAAATAACCATGCTGGAGTTCACAAAGTGAATGAGTAATAAAGACATCTTTAAAATGTTGTTTTTATCTTTGTCCAATTTGCTGTGTTCAAAGAAAGGTCAAAAGTCAGGCTGTGTCTTCAGATAAATTGCAGCTTATTCTAAGGAAAAGAATGCTATAAAGTAAATTACGTGATAAATTTCCAGGGGTACAGGGAGTATGAAAGGAAAGTCTACAGGGTGTCAATTAAGACAACAAAATGTAAACACCTGAAAATAAATTGTGTACATAATATACATTTCAAAATATACCATCAATTAGAAAATTACAAATGAAGGACTTTTTTTGTAATTCAGAGGTGTGGTGAAAACAAAGATTTTATGACGATCAAACCAATCAAGACACTTTACCTGGTGATGCCCACCTTATAATTATTTGCTGAACACCGATTTCCACAAACATTACTGTTTGTGCAAGATATACTTTTTTGCCTCATTTCGATGGAAAATGTGCTGTCTGCAAATGACAATGCGCTGCCACACCATGCATTAATACAATATTTGCAACAGTATCCTCCAAAATGCACCACCGGCTACATAACACACCATTTCCACTCTCATGCTAAATGGGCGTGACTAGTTTGCTTCACTTGTTGTTTGTGTGACACTTGGATTCTTCAGTCCCTATGACTATAGTGATGTAACATTGATGGCAATTTCCTCATCCCAAAAATTGTTCCAGCACCACTTAGTAGACTTCTGGCCTTGGACACACCTGTTTTCCCATGCTCCAGAGTTGCTATTTCCCTGGATCCCAGATATCCGCACACACAACACTGAGAGCATTTTCACATGCTCGTGCACAACTAGCTATCTACAGCTTTACATGTTGCTTAGTTGTGCCAACGAGTACCTGTGCTGTAAAGTATGCCTGTATGTAACACCCTCAGTAAAGCTTATACTGCATGTTTCTGAAAGATGTATGCTTACACTAACAATTTTCACACCACCTGAATTTGAACTGGCTATGTTTCTATCTGTAAAACAACACACACTCAATAAAGAAAGTTTAAAAAAGGACAAGTCGCCATAAAAGTGCCTGGCACTGAAGGGAACTTTTACAGGCTGATGTGCACCTTGTGAAAGAGCAGAATGCCAGCACTGACAGTGAAATCAGCCAATGGCAGAAAGGGGCTGTCCCGTTGCCCCAGGGAGGAAGGCTGTAGTGGGCAGCAGGAACATGTGAATAAAACAACAGGCTAATGGACGAAGAGGGCTGGCCTAACACACCTCTATATGTACATTACATATAGAATTTTAGAAAAATCAAAAGGTCTTGTCTAACGCCAGATCTACAAATTAAGCACTGGTGTTCAGCGTCAGTGGCACAGACGCCACTGATCGCAAGGAGCACAGAAAGATGCATTGCTTTAAGGATTGTAGCCATAATAATAATTACTGCATTTGTAAAGGGCGCAGCTACCTCAGACGAGGTACCCCGGCGCTGGGGGCTGTCGGGAAGATTAAGCGAGCTATTCTCAGAGTCACAAGGTGGTGGGCTAACCTGACGCCGGCGCCAGGGATCAAACCGTGAGCCCCCATTTTCCGGAGTCGGCCGCCCTGGCCGCTGCACCACACCTCTTCCCGAGTAAGGTGACACTTTACATGACTGAAGTTTTTTACTCAAATCTCCTCTTATCATCTATGTGAGATAAATATTCGATAATTGGACAGTAGGACCTTCCTAGTTAGGTAGACGTTGACACTATGTGGGTACTATTTGGCAATGATGTGCTTTGTTTGACAGTATACCTAGAGTGTTTTTTGGAAAATAAAAGTTTGCTTCCTGTTGTGAGCAAACTAAAAAAACAATTGTGAGAGCTTGTGTGAATGTTGTGAAACAAGTTTTGTAAAAAGCATTAATACTAGAGGTCTGGTTCCCAAGGGGCATTCTTGGATGCTCACATCTCACAAAACTGAGGCATCTGTTGATTCTGCCCACCCACCCTAATGTTACTTAGACTTCAGATTGCTTTTTTATGCAGACTCTAGCAGGAGATATGCATCGATCCACACATGTATGGTAAATAATGCTTACTGTACTTTCCTTTACATTAATGGTCCCACAACAATAGTGTGTGATCCGATGAAGTTTCTAAGTTGAAAAAACAAGTATGAGACGTCATGAACATATGCACACTGACCTTCATTTGTTGGTGTTCTGAGCTGTGAGTAGTTGTAATTGAAGTATCATGTTTTAGTGCATACTTTAAGAGCCACCCCTATTTTTCCATTCCTTGGTGTGGGTGTATGCTGAGTAAACAAGTTGTAATCGCTTCAAAGTAGGGATGAATTTAATTTTGTTACCGAGGGATGTGTTCATAAATTTTCAAAGCTTCTGTCAAATGTATATTTTTACATACTTGTAGGAAAGCTGTTTATTGTGGAAGAGGGGGAGCAGCTCAGACCACATACACCAGGTTTGTGTGACAAAGGCTGCTTTATTGAAACAGGTGTACATCACATAACTCAACCCTGGGCTGTACAACTTACAAAACGTTAGATCTCACCATACTAAATTGTTCACCTATGTTAAGTACCCCCCAGCCCTAGGTGTCCTCCCGCCCAGAACAACTTAATTCTGTAAGTCTCTACTTCCTCTAGTGCTGATCTTCTGCCTACCTTTAAACTTGCTTCGAATTTTACTGCAACTATTAACCTCAAACTAATTTAACTTCCTAATGAACCTTTAATTTCCTGGCTTGTCCAGGCGTGAGCTGGTCTACCCGTTCCCTTTCAGCCCGATTTCCGCCTTCAACCTTAATAAACTTCGGTAAACCCAGGCAGCTTCTCAGCCAACCACTCCTGCACCTGCTTCAAAGTGACAACCATTCATTGTTACCTTCCTTTGCATCTCTTTCATATAAATCCTGCCCCCCAAAAGACTAAAACATGGCCTCACACAAATTCTCAAAAACCTACCAACTCTAGGGTGGGAAGGTGGGCAAAAGCGCTACCTCTCCGACTACCAGCCACTGTGTCGCCCAGTAAAATGGTGGCTGGTGACCTAATATGTTCACAGATATATGTCGAATCAGCAATGGCAACTCTGTATGCCCATAGTGTTTTGAAGACTTGAATTTCCCATGGAACATTGTTTTGAGATGCCAACTGGATTGCACCTTTTAAAACCCTGTTATACCTTTCAACCAGACCATTCCCACTTGGATTATATAAAGAAGTGGTTTTGTGTGCAATACCACACTTAGATAAATATTGAGTCATAGTTCCTGAAGTAAACTGTACTCCATTGTCGCTGATAATGCTTGCCGGAGTACCCTCCGAAGTGAAAACTTCATCAAAGAATGTGATTACAGTCTCTGTATCTATTCTTTTTATAATCTTGAGCGAAGGACATTTTGAAAACACATCCATCATGGAGAGGATATATTTTTCAGGACTACCAATAGGGCCCATGATATCTACCGCAACACTCTCCCAAGGTGCATTGGGGCATAAAAAATCACTCATAGGGGGTATGAGGGTTTTAAGGGTCTTGTCAGCAGTGGAACAAAGATTGCAATCCCTTACTAACCTCTCAACAGAGATATCTAACCCAGGCCACCAGAATCTGCTTTTCACTATGCACTTTGTTTTCAAAATGCCCAAATGTCCCTCGTGGCACAATGTGAGAATCTTGTCTCTCAATGGTAAAGGAGGAATGACCTTATCACCTCTCATTAGGATTCCCTCTGAATTAGACAACTCATTTCTGACTTCCCAAAAACGTTTAATGTCACAAACATCTAACTTACTGGGCCATCCACTGGTGACACATTCCAAAACTTTCTTTAAGCAATCATCAGAGGATAGGGCCTGATCCCATTTACCTTTCCCAAATGAATCTGTACCGTGATCCCACAGAAGTGCAACTTGCACACTGTCCATAAGATCATCCTGGTTCTCAATCATTTGGACAGGCAATCGCGACAGAAAGTCTGCAACTGCATTTTTTCTTCCAGGAAGGTATTCAATATTATATACAAAGTCTAAAAGTCTCATAGAGATCCTAGCTAACCTGGAAGACACATTTATCATGCCAACATTTTTTAAAACTTTGACCAAAGGTTTGTGATCGCACTTGACAGTAACCTCATTTCCCCAAACGAACGTTCGGAAATGTTCTAGTGCCCAGGCACAAGCAAGTGCTTCTCGTTCGATCACCGCGTACCTAGTTTCAGCAGGAGACAACGATCTTGAAGCATATGCTACAATGGATTCTACCCCACTATGGTCCACTTGTGAGAAAACAGCACCTATACCTGTACCACTAGCATCTGTGGTGATTATGTTTTTTCCCTGAGGATCAAATCCTTGAAGTGCAGGAGCTGAAATTATCGCGTTTTTTAAATCAGTGAATTCTTCTTGACACTGACTACACCATGTGAAACTCTTCTTTGTTTTTAAGAGTTCTCTAATATGGAATGTTCTCTTTGAAAAAATTTCTACAAATTTAGAAAAAAACTCCACCAATCCCAAAAAAGATTTGACCTCATCTTTGTTCTTTGGACTAGGAGCATCCGTTATTGCAGAGACTAGTTTGGTCTTGGTGAGAATCCCAGGGGCGCTAATTTCATGTCCTAAATAAGTTACAGTATTGGCAGCAAACTTACACTTGGACGGTTCAATGGTTAGACCATACTTTTGTAGCAAAGACAGTACAAGAAATAACATCGTCGTCGCCAAAATTGTAGTGATGTAAATGAGGATCAGGTCCACGTAGGTTCTTGAAGAATAAGTATTTATTTGGTAGATGGTACAAGGTATCAAGATGTAGAAGGATGGAAATAAAAACCCCACCAGGAGCTGTCTCCTAACAGCTCAGCCCCAAGCTCCCAACTGAATTCACAGAGCTAGAAACCCAACATTCTAATGTGTCATCATGAATATCAACATTCCACATGTTGACAGCAGAGGATGAGCAAGACAGGATGAGTAGCAATCACTACACCCTGGGCTATGAATATAGCCCAACCAGCCCAAACCCCAAGTAGTCGTCAGACTGCTCCAATTCCCCAATATTGCCCGGGGGAAGACCTCCTAGTAGTCTCGGCTTCCCCCCAAGACCCCACTGGAGTCTTGTAGTAAACAACCGACTAAGCTATCATGTAAAAGGGGAATGTGGTCCAAAGAAATATTTGTTCTTTTAAAATATGAGGACTGAGAATGAACTCCAGCACCTTTTGTCAACAACATATCTTATTTTCAGTTGAGGTAATCTGCACTTGCCCTTTTTGGGGTGCGAGATTTATAGGGGAGTTGGTTTTGAGTGTTGGGGAAGAACTGTTATTAGTCTTTTGATTATTCTGGAATTCCTTACCTGCATAGCATCCCGCCTCATTCATTTCTATCTGTTCATGAGTATGATATGGTATTATAATAAAACTAAGTCATAAAAAAGTGAAAATTGCACCATATTTTAAATGTTCTTGGAAAAATCAGCTTCATGAAGAGAAGGAATAGGTTACTCAGAAATTCCTATAATCGAGCAGAGCGTTCCTCACCAATTATTTTTTCCAAACACCCTATAATGGCTGCACAGTGCCAAGCGTCCTCACCCACATATACTCTACTTTAGGTTTATTTTACAGGCGAGCCTGTCGCCATCTTCTTGTCTGGCACCATGTGGGTAATTCAAGTCATATTATCAATAGTAGCTGCTCTGGAACATATTTTGAGGGAGGTCTGCTTTTTGAAAGAGAATCCTTTAAGAATTGGCACTCGTGCCTCAAACAGGCCGACTTACATATGCGGTATACCACATAATTACAGGCTTGCATGCGGCGTGGGAAACCAGAGACTTTCTTCTAAGAGGCGGTGTGCCACTCAGTACCTCTAATTTTGAATTCCCTAGTACGACATCTCCTGTAATCACAGTTTAGCGGGGGGGAAAGGATGTCAATAAATGTTTATTTGTGATGCTCATTACTGTATTTTGCAAAACACAGCTTGTTTTCTTTACATGCTTTTTGTTGTGACACTGGTAGCTTAAGTAAAGATGTGTAAAACAAGGAGCAATGCCGTTGAGTAGAAGAGCCCCAAATCCAACTGTTGTGCATCCATGACAACTATAATAACTACGAATAGGTAAGTAAAACAGTACTTAAAAAGTGGATTTGTAATAATTTAAGTTACAAAAGTACTGCATTTTGACAGAATTTCTATTGTTCTTCTCTAGCAAATGAGGACTTAAGGCCATTTCAAAAACTATTTGGCTTAAACTTCTTTGATAAAAAAGAAAGGAAAAAAATAGAAACAACAGTTAATTTCTCCAGGAAAGAGAGTAAAATAAATTCCAGAGATTAGTGCTAGCGAGGAACAGATGTGTTGTAACTCACTCAGGATACTATGTGGCAGGAAAGCTCAGACATGCGCCAGCAGGAAGTTGGATAGCCTATGAAAAGCTCTGGAAATGCCTATCACGCAGTCGCGCGCCAATGTATTAATAGGTTTATTTTTGGAGAACGCCGTGCTGGCATAGTGTGCACGACAGCCCTGCGGTACGTCACGTGATCTACGATCAATTTGTGAGGCGCCAGTTGTTGGTGTTATTTATGGCGCAATGACAGCCGAATTATAAATTGTATTTATTTATTGAGGATATATGTCTTGCATTTTTATTAATGTTTCTATGTGTATTGCCAAAGTATCACCAACGTGCCTGTGCTTGTAAACGTGTGCATATTCTGAGAACCCCAGTGCATCTGTAGCATTTCAGCAAGTGTTTGACTAAGCTGTGTTATCAATGGCTCAGCCCCCCACCCCCGACCGACCACCTCAAAACGAACACAAATTGAAAAAGAACGAGAAGAAATTGAAAGTAAGAAATGCACTCCTGCTTTGAGGAAGAACGGTACAGTAAAAGGAGACCTTCTCCAGGTGGTAGGCTGGTCTTGCAACTGATTCGTAGAGAAGCGGAAGCACTCCCTAGTGAGCAGTGTAGATGGCAACATGTGTCCGGTAATCACCCTCGTACATGCACAGGTAGGCACTAGTGCCACAGCTCACGCCATACATTAGGTACACACCTGTTTATAAGTGTTCAGGAACCCGAAACACAAAGAAATACAACACACACCACAACACACAAACACATACTGCTTAATTTGAGTGGCTGGTTACAGGTGAGGCCACCAACACTTAATTTTGGGGACCAGCACTTATTTTTCCTCATCAGACTGGCCTATAGCAAGAGAGAAACACAAAAAAAGAAGGAAGAGAACGACGGCAAAATGGTGACAAAGGGAGAAAGCAGGGATCAAAAAGACCTTGAAAGAGTGAGATAAAAGTACAGGGGGCATCTAGCGGTGGGTGACAGAGGCATCAGGTGAAATCAAGACTTTACAGCCTTGGTATTCAGCACTCCGGCTCTGCAACAGCACCCGCCCCGGGCTTTTGAACAACATTTTGGGCCTGGCACTTATTGTCTTAGAAATTAAGTATTGTACATATATTCCTAAGATATCATATTGATCCCACAATAACGAGTTGTTGAGAGCGACTGGGCACATACTCATTTATGCACATTTAAGGCATTTCCTGATGAAGAAAGGCTCTTCACAGTAATCTTCCAGACCACAGGGCTAGTTCACTCACTCTATCAGTGCTTAATATGAACCAGTGGTTTCCGGTGGGGGGCACCGGCACTTATTTTTCTGCATCAGGCATTTACTGGGAGCAAAAGACACATATGGGATAGATGGAGGAAGAGACAGATGGAAGAGAGTCACAAAGGGAGAAAGCTGCAAGAGTGAGCTGAAGGGGCAGGAAGTGGCTGTAAAGGAATAAAGATATCCAAGTTGACTTCAGGATTATGCTGCCTCCGTATTCTGTGCTCACACACTTAATTGCAGTAGCCGCATGTTCCAGAGGAGGGCTTTGGGCACGTAAGCTTCGGTGACACCATCAAGACCAGGAGCATAATCCACTCCGGCTCTCTGTCAGACCCATTCCCGCACCACGTCTTCAACAAAGCAAGCAGCTCCATCGCACACCACCTGCGCAACGTCATCAATCTCTCCCTCGAGACCGCGACCTTCCCAGAGAGCTGGAAACACGCCGAGATCAACGCCCTACTCAAAAAACCCAAGGCAGACCCAAGAGACCTCAAGAACTTCCGGCCCATCTCTCTGCTCCCCTTCCCGACCAAGGTAATCGAGAAAATCGTCAACAGACAGCTAACCTGATACCTCGAAGAGAACAGAATGCTGGACCCTTCCAAGTCTGGGTTCCACAGCAACCACAGCACCGAGACCGCCCTCATCGCCGCCACCGACGACATCAGGACCCTGCTAGACAACGGGGAGACCGCAGCACTCATCCTCCTAGACCTCTCCGCTGCCTTCGACACCGTCTGCCACCGCACACGCCTCCACACAGCAGGGATCCGAGACAAGGCTCTGGAATGGACCACCTCCTTCCTCTCCGGCAGAACCCAGAGCGTCCGCCTCCCCCCGTTCCGTTCCAAAGCTTCCGAGATCATCGGGCTGAGGGATCGTCCCTCAGCCCGACACTGTTCAACATTGACAAGGCCCCGCTCGCACACGTCGCCCGACAGCATGACCTCAACATAATCTCCTACACCGACGACACTCAACTGATCCTCTCCCTCACCAAGGACCCCATCACCGCCAAAGCCAACCTCCACGAAGGAATGAAGGCCGTCGCCGACTGGATGAAGATCAGCCGTCTGAAGCTGAACTCAGACAAGTTGGAGGTCCTCATCCTCGGCTCCAACCAGTCAGCCTGGGACGACTCCTAGTGGCCAACGGCACTGGGGGCAGCCCCGACCCCCACGACCATGCACGCAACCTGGGAATCATCCTCGACTCAATGCTCTCAATGACCAAGCAAGTCAACACCGTCTCCTCCTCCTGCTTCAACACCCTCCGCATGCTCCGCAAGATCTACAGATGGATCCCAACAGATACAAGAAAGACAGTCACCCAGGCCCTCGTCAGCAGCAGACTCAACTACGGAAACGCCCTCTATGCGGGAGCCCCGACCAAGCTATCAATCGACTACAACGCATCCAAAACGCCTCGGCACGACTGATCCTCGATGTACCACGACAAGGCCACATCACCCCCCACCTGAGAAACCTGCACTGGCTCCCCGTCAATAAGAGGATATCCTTCAAGCTCCTCATCCACGCACACAAGGCACTCCACAAGACCAGCCCAGCCTACCTCAACAGACAGCTCTCCTTCTACACCCCCAACCACCAGCTACGCTCCGCCGACCTCTCACTCGCCACCGTCCCGCGCGTCCGAAAAACAACCACCGGCGGGAGATCCTTCTCCCACCTCGCCGCCAAGACATAGAACACCCTACCACTGAGCCTACGACAGACCCAAGACCTGCTGATCTTCAGGAGGATACTGAAGACCTGGCTGTTCGATCAGTAGCGGCCCCACCTCCCCCCCCCCAGCGCCTTGAGACCGTCGCGGGTATGTAGTGCGCTTAACAAATGACTGATTGATTGATTTACAAATTAAGCACTGCACACTATGTTAAAGTAGCTATAAATCAAGGGGTCAAGGGGACAGCCGGGTCACATATGACCAAGCTATTTACTTTCAGTAACACTGTTTCTGGGGTGTACTCTAATTGTAGATGCTTCACATTTTAAATACTCACAGGCTTCAGACTAGATCTAGACCCTCTTCAGTAATTGCTCCTGCATACCTGCAGGTGGCACTATCGTACTCCGTGGTAGCTTCCCATCACCAACGGAAATGACGGCACAGAACTGTTATATACGTGTCACCCCATGGGCTGAAGTCAGTTTTGTTTTGCAACTCTTGCACGTCTTCAGATGACGATAGACTGTGAGAGATTGTAAGTAAAACAGTGTGAAAATTCTACATTGGACTATTTTAGAACCATAAATGTCCACTCCACCAAATGGGGATGAGTTTAGGGCAGTGAGTAATCTCTGGTTAGGTAGAGTATCCACCAGATACAGTGTTACAAAAGGTAAATAACTTGTTCTTCTGATGGATACATTCAACCACAAATTAGTCACAATCTGGCTAGATACAAAGAAGTACTTCTCTGAAGTGGTAGGATCTGAGGAGTGGACTTACAGAACGAAGTCGTGCAAACGACCCTCAGTACAGACTTGAACGTGGAGACAATAATGCCTGGTGAAGTAATAAACAGACACCCCTATGGCAGCTTGACAGATGTCCAGCACCAGAAGGCCGTTCATCAATGCCATAGTGGCAGCTTTGTTTGTTTCTTGACTGTGTCTCCTTTCTTAGCAGTGGCTAATCTAACAAAAAAACTGGTCATCCACCTGGTATATTTTAGTGCAATCTTTGTAAAGTCTAAGGGCCCTCTTTTGAGCCAAATGATGAAGCCTTTCCATCTACTTAGAGGGATGTGGTGGAGAAAAGAAATGGGACGTGTGATGAACTGCCTCATATGGAAGTGTGATACCACGATATGCCCAAGTTCAAAGCATGGATTTGCCAGGAAAGAATGAGGTATATCAAGGCTACTGACAGCTCCCACAGTTAATTAACATAGTATGCAGAAGTCATCACAATATGGAATAAAGTCTTACTGATCAGGGCACAGTTGTATATAGGTTCAAATTGTTTGCACATTAGACATGTGAGGGCGAAGTTAAGGTCTCACTGTGGCATGGTAAAGGGCACAAGAGAAAACAATATGCAAGTCCTTTCAAAAGCCACATCACAGCTGGTGACTTAAATATCAAAGACTAGTCAGGAAAACTTGTCCTTGACTCCACAAAGCGCAGCTTGCTACAGTACAATATGTCAGCTATGTTGACCTGGAATAGCTTCACCCTCATGGGTAAGAGAAAGGCCTTCAGAGCTAACCGAATGTCACACAGTTCCAGAAGATTGATATGGTGCCCCTGCTCAACAGGCGATCAAAGCTCCCAGATTTCCACCTTGTCCAGGAGACTTCCCCACTCAAGAGACGATGTGAACCCTGTATGGGATAAGACAAGCAGATTCCTCTGTGTCAGTGGCAGAGGGTATTTTGGCTCATTGATCAAGAACCTGAAGGAGGACAGCAGGAAGACGGTTGTTTAAAGATAGTCACTTCGTGAACACCCTTGAGGCGCAAGGAAGGTGGTAAACTGAATACCTTTCGACCCCTCCATGAACAGAAGGACGTGCCTGTGGATATGCATGATGATACATGAACGTACATTGGCAGTACTCCAAATCCAAGGAAGACCTGTGCCAAAGTCAACATTTTGAACCTGTCCTTTCAAAGGAATGTGTCCAAGAACTGAAGGCCTAATATCGGCCTGAGCGCTCTGTCTTTTTTAGGGCACCAACAAGTACTGAAAGTAACACCCCCGGCTCTTCTCTGCCTCAGGAAATCTGTTTATGGCCCCCTTGGCCATCGTGACTAAACTTCCTGTTCAAAGATGGAGACATGACCTGGCAAAGTCTAAACGAAAACAGGAGCCAGAAGAGGGAGCGTAGACATAAAAGCGAAGGTCTAGCCTTCGTGAACACCTGAAACACTCATTGATCTGAGGTAACTGCTTGCCAGGCTGATAGATACAACTTTATTCTGTCCCCTTTCGGATGCCTATAACCATGGCAGTGAAAATAAAAGTGGCTTTGTTGCAGCCACAACATGTGCTGAAGAGGAGGAGGATTGCTGTCCTTAGTGACGGTCAAGGAATCTACCTCAAACACATCTCCTGATGCCACAAAAGGGTTGTATAAGATGCTGAACAGGCTGTGAAGTCTGACTTTACTGATAGGCAATTACTTGAAAGTGTCCTTTCAGCGCTGTTATTGAAACTGGAGGCTGGAGATATCAAGCCCAAGGAGCAGTTCATAGCAAGGTTGTCTCCGAAACGTTCCAAAGCGTGGAGCCATCAAAGGGCATAGCCATACCAAATGCAAGCACATAACAAACAAAAAAATCCTATGGTGCATCAATTAATGACATCCAATCACCACACTAGTGCCAATGGCGTGACCCAAGCAGATGGTCATGTCTAGAACAGTTCTCGGTATTTACCTAGCTGCATCTTGTCCACCAAGGATCGTTTGTGCAAACAAGTTTGTGAATTCCTCTGAAAGGACAGGCAAACACTTTGCTGGCCATATCACAGAGAACATGTATAGCCCACTGCAGCTGACAAATAGCAATCGTTGATTTTAATGCCAAACTGGTAGATGAGAAAATACTGTTTATAAATAGGTCAGTGCACATTGAGGTTGACCTTGCTGTTTGAAGTCTGATCTTCCAAGCTCTCAAGACTTGGGTGCTGAGCAAGAAACCTGGTTCCCCATGAGGAAACCTATGACGTTCAGCTGCGGGGTGACTCGCCGGTGGAGCTGAGCACAGCTTAGACCAGGCCACCATCAATGCCTCTGTCAGATCCTATTAAAAGGCAGCAGGACCTCATAAGTCACAGATCCAGACTGCAAGATCCCATTTAACAGATTTACTTTGGTTTCTACAGTGAGCAAGGGAAATTCTGACACTTCTAAAGCTCAGCAGACTACCACTGCAAAAGGGACACTTACTTCTGTAGGTGGGTCTAACTATCTTGGTGTAACTATCCATAGCACTAACATTTTCAGTGGTCCATACACAGTCCTGCATCATTGTAATAAGGTGGGAGCAAATTATTCATCTCCATTTCATCATCATAAGGAATTTTTGAAAGACCCTGGAAAGCATCTGATTCCAATCGAAATAAAATCTCTAACTACTGGTAATACTAGCATCAGGATAGTGGCACTGCCTAGGAGTTTTCCTCGACCAGTGGCTGTGCCTTAGTTATTTCATGAGACATCGGCCAAGCTTAGACCGAAGTTGCCTTTGAATCCGAAACAAGTGTGTAGGTTGGGTTTACAGTCAATGCCTTTGGACCCTAGACCGGCATTGACGCGGTCCACACCAAAGTGGCCTTTGGAATAGGTGTAGAGGTACAGACTTGTGCCAGCTGGGGTACTGGGAGGGCCACAGCACAGTCAGCTGGTGCCAGGGCAGGTCCTGCAAACAGATGCCCGATTGGGGCCTGGTGGATCCATGGGGTTCAAAGGCACTCCAGAGGGATTCAGAGTCATCTAAAAGGTTTGCATCCTCACCTGCTTGAAAGTCTGTTTCAGCTGTGGGGTCAACAATGCCACAAGAAACTCAGGGTACTCCTTTAAGAGCCAACTGCGTGACTTCTCCCTGGAATGAAGTGACGGGAAGGAGAAAAATCCCATTTGGTTTTCCTATGCCTAAGAAGAGATTTGTCCTTTTATTTAGACTTCAACTTACCTGAGGATGGTGACTTGGATCAGGATCGGGTTCTGGAGCAGTCATTGTAGCTAGCCTTGTTTCTTGTCCCCGGCAATGTATAACTTCACCTCTCACTCTCCGTTGCCCTTCAAGTGCATTAGAGACCAATTGCCTTAGGACTTTGAGTCATACTTGGACCCACTACACTAAAGACATGTGATTCTGGTCCATAACTAAGATCTGCTTCCTGGATTTATGAAATAGTTTGATGTCAGAGGTCTTCAGGGAAGATACTGCTTTAACACATTGTCTTGATAATCGTTTTAGTGTTGGTAAGACACTAACAAAAAATATGAGAGTGGAGCTCTGGATGGCGTCCAAGGGTGCGGTAAGAAAGAAACTGGAGCATGGGTGCAGTGGTGGCACCTACATATAGCTCTGTGCCATCACTTACGGAGGCAGTGTAAAGTCTCTGTAGAGTCTGATGACACCACCTGCTGAAGATCTGGATCTAGTCTGATGCCTGGGGCATTCAAAGGATGAGGAAAAACAGATCTTACTTGTCCAGGATAGCTTTTATGTCAGAACTCACTCATCCTGGTGCTGTTAGCACTCAAACAATAAGGCAGCATACTTGCAACTGTTCCTGGCTAAGAGACCATACAACTCTATTCTTTCTTTTGGGAACGTAGGAGTGCCTCCCACCTTCCTGATGCACAGAGCAATAATCAGTGAGTTGATGGCTAGAAAATGTGAGCTTGTGTGATAGCCTAAACATCTTGCTTTCCCTAAGGGCCCTATGAAAGTCAGGCATGCCTAGAGTTCCTAGAGGAACCTCCGACTAATCCCCAACTAAGGGCGAAGTATATGAATGAAATGTCTCACCCACATTGAATTAGTTACCACATACCCAATATAAATGGCTGCTGTAGTGCCCTGCAGCATGTCTCCCACCTACTGTTGCTAGTCATGAAAAACAGCCCACCCTCAAGCTCCTTCCTATTCCCTACACCCCCAGATCATTTTTAACTTGCTCGCACTTAGAAACTTTCCTGCAGGCTTAAGCTCAATCTTTGCCCTGGAATCGGCATAACTCTCACAGAGTCACCCCAGTCATGCCCATTAACCTTCTATATCCTTCCTGACAGCGGACTAGAATGCTCCTCTCAATTAACCGGGGGCACAATCTGTGGCACACCTGAAGAGCCTGGCGGAGCTCTGCAAAAGCTCTTAACCTCTTCAGTGCCCCGCCCTTTCCCCGCCCTGTGCCGGGCCTTTCATTAGCGGGCGGGGTTCATGACGAGATAGCCTCGTCATGGGCACAGCGCAACCGCGCTCCATGACGAGACTATCTCGTCATGGGCACTGAAGGGGTTAAACATAAGATCTGGTCTACTTGCATGCTCCCTCCTATACCATATAGAGATCCCTCTAGATGAATGGTAGTTTGCACTTATTCTTGTCGCGGTTCAGCTGACGCACCTAACAATGTTTTCTATACAATAGCTATTTTGATTGTCACCAACACCAAAGAAGCCTTCACATCATGAACAAATCTGCCATAAAATGCCGGCTTAAGGAGTAAACCATGCAACACATAAATGTGATGTCAGTTGTAGAATGCAATTTCTTTAAAACTCACTACAAGCTCAGTGCTAGAAAAAGATTTGCCCTAATACTTGGGGACTTCAGTCTTAGTGAATCCTGGTTCATTGAATCGAGCAGATCCACCTTCACTACAAATTCTTATAAGGTCGCTCAAACAAATGAATACGGTTTTAAACTTCAATCATATATCGTACGTTTTAGGGAGCCAACTCATTTCACACACAATGGTTCATTATTTCCAGCAATCAGGAGAGGGGAAAGTTCTCCATATAATATGCAAAGTACTGGGATTTTGAATGACACATTTGCCAAATCATGGTAAATTCACATTATTTCTTTGCATTCTTAAAATCATCAAATTGAGAATAAATTACATGCTATAAGAGGAATAGAGCCAAAGCGTAAATATTTTGCAAGTATCAGACGATGAAGACAAATCCCCTTACAATGACGCATAGGAGCAATAATGCCTGTAAAGAGCCTTTTATCTCTTTAGTCAAAGTTGCAATACACTCAAATGGCTGTACAGAATTAGACTCAAAACTTTACAGAAACACAAAACAGCCAATGTTACAATATTGGTGCATATACAATTTAATGTAATTCCCTACAATTAGAGGTAATGAGCCCTTATCCTTCTTATCTCTCTGAAACACAATATAAACAGCAGTTAGTCATGGGACAATCTCTACATTCTCCTATAATTGCATGACAATTTAAGTATAGATATTGAAGTGTGAATTGCATAACATCTGTTCCCTTTTTTCTGCCAGAGGCACCAGGCATAGAGTCCTGCACATAACGCAGACAACAGTCAGGTATCTATAACAAAAGAAGCGCTGTGCTATGTAGAAGGGCACACGTATTTTGAGTATGTCTGCATAGAACATTCGATCCATGATGAAAGGTCTCACCTACATCTCTAAACTTTGGACTATGCAGTAGGGGATATATGAGATCCCACCGCCACGGGGTCTACAGGCCTCAACCTCCAAACCGGCTGATTTGTGAACATTTTGGAATAGATCCAGGGAAGAGATTGCCGCTTATAGAGGGATTCCTGAGTGGCCAACAAAGGAATCTTGTGACCTGAAGAGCATCCATTTAAAGGTCTGCTATGGAGGGTCCTCAAGTAATTGAGGGACCTCTCCTCTAATAATGCACTAGCAAATGATGCCAGCACATGTATTTGACCTTACAGAATGGACCATCAGGACCTTCCTACGATACTAAAGAGAGTTGGTAGAACAAAATCCTGAAGAACTTGCAATATGCTTACTTTCTGGCACACTGTGTAACCACAGTCTACATCACACATTCAGAGATCAAGGATTTCAGACTTGGTCCATCCCACTGAACTTGATTTTTATTGCAATGTTCAATATGTGCTGCATGATAAGGGGAATAAGCATTGACAATGGCAATAGGTCTGGCTTTAAAGGAATGATGTGTGGTAGTGTGAAGCATTACAAGTAGATAGTTTGGGAATGGATAGATGTATATGTGTGGAAGCAATGGACTGGATATTAATATTGGTGCAGCTTAAAAAGTCAGGTGACAGGTGTGCTGTCAACTCAGACCTAAAAATACCCGTAGGTTAATGACTGTCCTCCTGCCATATGTGCTACTGCCAGTGAAAAACACCATACATGTATTGAGTTATTTTAGGATACTTTAACAGCATCATAATGTCATGTGTGTTGAAAGCTCAAGCTCAGGCAGCTGATACATACACAAACTGATCTAAACTGTATGGAGGGCAAGCGCTTTTTTTGGTGGAAGCACACAACCTCTGCCTAATCAAAGCAGGTTCTCTTGACTCCCAACATGTGGGTGGAGCCAAAGCCCTTCTCCAGGTCGTACTCACATAATTATCTGGGGACAGTTGCTCTCTCAAGCCAGACCATAACAAGCCTTTGGCATGCGCTGTCTCACATTGTAAATGATAATAGCTCAAACTCTTGTAAATAGAAGACCTATTTCACTTCATAGAAGCGGCCGCCATTCCCGGGGATGCTTGAAATTGAAAGCACGCATGGCGAGGAAAACACGTTGTGCCTGCAGTAGGAGAAACCCATTAAAGAATAGAGTGCTTACAGACTAAACTAGACATACCGTGTCACAACCAAAGTGAAAGGTGCAGTCGCCAAATGCAGACAAGGCGGTACTATGAAGGGACTAACAAGCCTAATAACGACTTGGAAGCCAGCGTTTACGAAGGACAATGACAAATAGAGGCAGAGAGTGGGTGGGGCTTCCAAGCCATACTTGAATACTGCATGCCTTACAGCAGTGCATGCGCTGCCCTGGCTCGACCTAAAAACGAACCATGTGTGCAGCCTGACCCATAAACCATGATGCGCTCCATCGCAGTAATGTAATAAAAACCAACCAGGGAACTAAATAAACTTCAACATTCCTGATCACCTGTGCCAGAGGTCGCTATAGACCTTGTTATCAATCTGATTTTCTAATAAATTATTCATTTAATCTTTCCTTAACTATGAGAACCATTTAAATGTGGTAATCTTACAAATAATAGTGTAAGTTTATTTCAGTTAATTACAAGCATGACAAATTTGATATAGCTTTGATAAGTGCATAATGATAGGAAGTGCCCACTTTGTCCTTAAGAATCTCATTTGACTACGCACAAGTAAAATACAGCTCATTAAACACTTTTAAAAGCAATGCTGTTGATCAAAAAATCCCCACGCAAGTAAAATTTCATTAGCAATGAAAAAGGAGATGATAAAAATAATAAAATATATATATACAGTGCGGCGGTATATCAAACTCGAAGGCCTTGCTATAGGGGCCACCAAGTCTTATATTTCTAGCGACCTACAATGTTCTTTAAGCAGTCACTTAGTAGTTTTGGTTTGAGGAGTTTCCGTATGATTTTTGCTTAGTAACCTCTCTATTCCGTCCATAAATTTGATAAATCGGACAGTGACAGTAACATAATCACCCCTCACGAAAAACAAGCATTGGCATAGCCAATAGGTCTCGCTTTTGGGACCTTATAAGTATTTAGTTATGCAGCACAATATCCTTGGTGTAACATCATCAACTGTTGCATGGCTAAAACACTTATAAGGTCCCAAAGGCGAGACCTATTGGCTATGCCAATGCTTGGTGTATATAATATTTAATTCAATATGCATAGGCTTCCAAATGCATTTGATATGCTACGAGCTTCTACATTTATTCTTCAAACACCAATGCCATCAACAAATGCCTATCACCTTATAGCCATCCCCAAACTCCATAATAGTTTATTTATAATTATCTTCAAGTTAAATGAAAGATTAATTAATAATCAAGTGAACCTAAATCCAAACTTAACTTACAAACATTAGCCACATTTTCACATATCTTTCATTTTTTAAATTAAACCAATAATATTTAGGGAAATATGCAAATTATTGCTTAGCCGGAAGTGGGTAACACATTGCTGATTCTAAGCTAAATATATACGATAGATATATTCAACGTGTGATGCCCTTGGTCGGGACGGGGATAAAATCATATGCACCTTTAGGACACTGAAGCCCATGCCACTATGTCAGCCAATAAAATACATATTTGGATATTTAGCAGCATGCAAAGTAGCCAGAAGGAACTTGCAATTTTCAAACATGAATATTAAAACAACAAGTTGAGTTCCCTCAAATGTTACAAATAAACTTGTTAAAAATCGACTGACAAAAAGGAGTCATACATTTACACAGGTAGGCTTACTCCTATTCGCATGTGTAAATGTACGACCTTTAGTAGTATACAAACATTCCGAGTAGGAATCCTGGAAAGCTGCACTTCTCTCAGCTTTCCGGGCATCTGCTATTTTCCCAGTGTCAAAAAGAAAGACCAGCTAATAACGCACACCCTTGTTTAAAATAAAATAGGTCTAGACACAACACATTGTAAGAAGACCAGTATTTCTGATAAATAGATAAATAATTCAAAAAAGAGTTCTTGGAGGAATCAAAATATTTCACAGTTCCACCGGATAGGATGAAATAATCGTCAAAGCTTCAAACAGATGTTCTTTTTATTGGTTTTGAAACCCATGTTCAATATCCAAAACAGCCATCCAATATCCAAAGCAGCCAACACGTGTTTTGTCTGTGCTTAATATGCACAATGACTTTCTCAAGGCTAATGGTTGGTTTATTGCTTCCAGACTTCAAAACTTGATATCAATATTGAGATATCAGGTCAATAAGACCTCTCCACAGTGTATAAACAAAATTCTCATGAAATATTTGTAGTCCTCCGCTTTCACACAGTAGGAGTCCAGATCAGAGGAGCAGTTGATGGAGGCCCAGTGAGTCTGGGACTGCTCCAGCTAAATGTAATTAGAGCGCCCTGGACGCAAGACTGACCGGCCGCTGCGGTGACCCAACAGCGCTGCAGGAAGGAGCAGATTGGCAAGTGGCGCGCTGAAAGTTTTTTTAAAAAATGGAATGCAGCGTCCCGCGAGTGGCGCGCTGAAAGTTTAAAAAAACAAGTCCGGGAGTTGTGTGTGCGCGCGCACAAAAAGGAAATAAAAAAAAGCACGCGAGTGGTGCGCGCGAAAGTGAAAGTGATCGCGTGCTGTAGGGTGCCGCAAGCGCTTAGTGCCCATCACCGCGCGCGTAGCCGCAAGCTTTAGGCCATGGTGGGTTTTCTAAAGCCCACTTACTAAATGTCTCGCCAGACCAGAGCATGCGCAGACTCAGACGAGACCTAAAAATGATTGCTTGGCGGCAAGATTCAGTTGCCACATTGATTGAACACTGTGCAAAGCACTATCTGCATTCGTTTAATAAAGTAGTGCCAATGCAAAGTAAGTGCATTAATGATTCATTTTGTGATGAGCACAGTCTGCAGGCACCAACAGAAGTCTTATCCACATTTTTGGGTGTTAGGTTGTGAAAGGAAAGCAGCCAAATGTGCATTTGTTATAATCTTCACTTCAAATATATTTCAAAACTTTTGGAAAGGTAGCTTTGTGGTTGGAAGTGTTTATATGTGTTGACAGACACCCAAGCATGGCTTCTTTTCCTGACATTATCTTTATGACTGAAAGTCAGTATACAACAGGTTTTGTTCCCCAGAGATCTTGCCTGCGAGTCTCAGAGGGCCGAGATCATTGCTGACCTTCATGCGTTCATGTTTGTCCCTAGCAGCATGTCCTTCCAAATAAAAGCTTTTAATGTTGCTGCTCCTGCTTACCTCAAGGAAAATAAATATTTGAGAAGCAATGCTTTCTGAGCCAATTCTTGTTCAAATCCACCAAATTACAGCCTTATCTGCGCTTGGGAAGCATTATTGGAAAGCTGAAATAACAGGCGATAAACGTTCCATTGTAATAGATTAAACAAGCAGTGGCATAGCCAATAGGTCTTGCCTTTGGGAGTTTGTAAGCATTTAGCCATGCAGCACATTATTCTGGCTGCTACAACAGCTACTGCAAGGGTCACAGAAAACATAGGGGGTTGCAAACAACTAAAAGTGGAAGCACTAACACTGCCGGGGGAGGATGGGCCACTCACCCTGTCCCCAAACATCCATAGCCTCAGGGCTTTAAGTGGGATGAAAAAACTGGGGGAGCGGGGTCTCTCACAGGGGCACAGCCGATGTAATTCAGGGTGTGACTTAAAACCACGGAAGCTGAAAATCTGTGCTTAGCTTAGTGTGCTGCCCGACTGGAAATCTACTACTTCTGATATTACATCCATATATATATATAATAAAGCAAGTAGCATTACACTTACAACAGGCTAGTACTATTGGCTTTGTCAATGGGTGTTAGTTGCATAACATGAATAAGCAACAACCATGGCTTCGTAGTATAGCATATTGAAAATGCCTTAGTTCTGAAATGGTGGGACTGTGAAAGAACTATAAGGATTCTATTTGAAGGGACATACTGCTGCAGAGTTAAGGTTTATTTTTTCATCCTGAGGGTGAGGGCAAAGATGGAGGGCCCAATAGGAGCCCGTGTCAGCATCTGCTTTTTAGAACTGCTGGTGCTGAGCACCGGCAGGACCCGGCCCACTTAAAGCCCTGCATAGCCCTGCAACTTCAACTCCCAGGGCGCAAAGAATCTCAAAGTGTACTGCGGCACCGTGATCTCATGGGCCACTGAGGCGAAGAGCGGCTGCAGCCCGGAAGCCATGTTCGGAGCAAAGATGAGGCAAAGATGATGCACGGGGGAGCAGTGAAAATACAACCAGCAGTTCTAAATGCGCTGCATTGTACAATTACATTGCCACTACTCTAGAATCAATACCTTAGCAAAGATGAAGTGTGGTGAGAACCCGCAGAGCAGCAACAGTGGAGGAAGTCCATCCTGTAATCCCTGTGCCAAAAAAGCAGGGAAACAAAACTACAGCAGTGCATGCCACAGACAGTGAAGGCTAGCATGCTGAATGGGGAAAATACGTTGCACATGCGATTTCAGCCTGCAATAGGGAGGCAGATGCTCCAACTGACATATGGCTGGGTTTAAACTGGAATGGCATGGGGAGCAAAAAATCGATGGATATAGGCCCAGATCTCTGTACTGGCGTGAATGTATGACATTGTTCTGCATTCCGTCTATCAATTTTTCTTTTTGCATTTGTCACCCCAAGTGGGACGGGTATGCCCAGACGTGGGTCCCGTGCTCTTCATGCCACTGAAGTCAAGATATCCTGGCTGAAGAGGGGTGAAACCCCAAAACTGGTCCTAGGATGCTTGATTCCAGTCCAGGGAGGACCTGGCCTGACAGTTCGGACTGGACTGTTCCCATTGGGCGCAGGGTCAAGACTGATTTGCATATGGCTGGGTTCGAACTGGAATGGCATGGGGAGCAAAAAAATCGATGGATTTAGGCCCAGATCTCTGTACTGGGGTGAATGTATGACATTGTTCTGCATTCTGTCCATCAATTGTTCTTTTTCCAACTGACACCGCAGGACTGCAGAAAGTTAGGCGCTACTAGTGGAAGACATTTCATGTAGATGGGGACTCGGCTTGCATAGACCGATGCATTTGCACAGTGTCTTACTGTCTAACGTGTATGACAATGTGAAAGTGTGCTGTAGTCGAAAAACAGTATACACCATCAGCCTTGAATGTATGAATACCTTGTGGAGTATGTCGGCAGGTCCGAGGTACCGGTACTTCTGGCGCAACCTTCAAGGAATGGAAGGGCTTTTCGGCATGATCTTAAAAAGAATGACCACGGTATCAAAAAATTAAAAAAACTGGTGCAGGCAATAGACATAAAAGTAAGCCTGGGCAAAGCACTACGCTACGCTCGCGTAGTTTGCGAAGTTCGCGCTACTTCGCACTACGTGAACTGCACGTAGCACAGTGCGAACACGCGTAGCGTAGTGCTGCGGTCATTTTTTGCTTGCTCGCGGTCCTCAACGTCAAGTTGGCGACCGCGAGCAAGCAAAATTACATCCCGGCGAGACTTTTTCCTTGTTCGCGATCAGCAACATCAAGTTGGCGATCGCGAGCATGGAAAATAAACCTCCCGGCGAGATTCCCAACGCAAGGAGGTCAGGTTTCTCATTGCGAGTGGTCGCGTATGCTCACGACCGCTCGCGATGAGAAACTACCAGTTCGCATTGAGAAAGCTGCCGCTCGAGTAAACATCTACTCGAGCAGCAGAAAACTACAGCTCGCACTGTGCAAGATGCCATTTTCAATGATTGCACAGTGCCGGTTACTTGTCCGCACTGTGCAATCATTGAAAACGACATCTGGCACAGTGCGAACAAGGTACTACGCAGTTCGCGAAGTGCTACGCGTAGCTCGCGTAGTGTGAACTGCACTTTGCGTAGCTTCGCGAAGTGCTACTTCGCGAACTACGCCCAGGGTTACATAAAAGTTAAAGTACAAAGGAACGCACACAGAAAGCCTATAATTGAGATCTGCATTTAAGGATAGTATAATATCCAACGTCCTGGAACATAGTAAATCAAGATGACCCGAGATCTGCTACAACGATCGATGCTGGAGGCTGGAGACTGAGCAAAAGTCACATGTGCAGTGTAAGCCGATCATAAAGTAAACAAGTACGAGGCGCATCTTCAGAATGAACAAGTGATGTGCGAGCAAAACCATGTAGGAGCTCTCTGTTCACAACACGGGACCAATTCAACGAAACAAAGGGGCAGATTTACAAGCTCCTTGCGCCACTTTTGCGTCACTTTTCCCATGTTAAAAGTGACGCAAAAGTGGCGCAAGGGGCTTGTAAATCTGCCCCAAATCGTGCGCCAAACATATGAAAAATGCATTATGGTGTAAGGGGACACAGCCTGTCTCGCAGTGCATGTGTGGTGCTAGACTCGACCTAAAAATGGCTTGGGTTTATCCCGGGTAACCTTCTACACCAAAGGATACAACGGGCATGAGCTTTGTCTGCACGACGTGTAGTAGCGGCACCAGTGATGGGCTAAAGAAGACTTATGAAGGAGCTCTCCGAAGGCACAGATTCAAGCTGCAAGCTTTGGTTTCAATGCATTGAGATGCAAAATATGTGAGCTACGATCCTGCAGTCATGCAGCCAAAAATGTGTATTTTTTTCTCAAAAGTCTCTGGAGGCCTATTCCTGTTTGATGAGCTCGGCATTGTCTGCGTATTGCAGGCAAATGGTGCGAATCTGCCTGGTCTAAAGAGTGCGTAAGTCTGAGCTAAATAGATTAAAAAGTGTGGGGGTGAGAATGCATCCTTATTTAAGCCCTCTTTAGCGTCTGCACTTTTGGTGAGAGTACATGATTCTCACTCAGCTTTATTTCCACCTATGAGTTGAAGGTCACAAAGCAGATGGACTGGGACATTCCATGAGGCCAGGTTTCTCCATAGTAAATTCCTGTTGACATGATCATACGCTTTGAAAAAGTCAATCAAACAGGTATAAAGTAATTGTTTGTGTTGATTGACATGTATTATCATCACTAGGCTGATTAAATTATCAATTGTACTTGACTTAGCTTTGAAACTTGTTTGACTGTAAGGAATCCATTTTCCTTAGCTGGCCAGTCTTCTAGGTCTGTCAGAAGCAAGCTTGCAAAATACTTTGATTCTGTGTCCAACGATGCTATCAAACAATAGCTATCTGGACTGGAGTATGCTCCTTTTTAAAAATAAATATAGGTTGTAATACCAACCCTCTCATGAGTCTGGCATCATTTCTGCAGCCAAGCAGTGAATAAATAGCTTGCAAAAGGATTCTGACCAGTATTCCGGATCTTGTTTATAAATAGCAGCTGGCAGACCATTCGACGAGCCAGGAGCTCCATCTCCCGGGCCTTTTTAAATTTGCTCTTTTATTTCATTGTGGTGGTACCAAAAGACTGAGTGAGGCAGGCTTCGCATTTCTCTGGTAGTTTGGAGCCCATAGCCAGATATAGCTGCTTAATGTGAGATAGCCATGTTATTTAATCAGCATTATTGCCTACTTTCTGGCTCTGGACACTTTCCGGGCAATTGATGAGGCAAGAGAAGTTCTTCTAATTCTTGCCTATACAGGTTTAGAAAAGTTTCAACTAGCTCCAATCTTTCCCACTCCATCTTGCCTCCCACAGTGCTTTGTTCTAAGCTTTTCTTAAACATTTACCATCTTAATGTGTTCGGTGGGATCTTGCCTCCCAGAGTGCTTTTTTATAAGCTTTTCTTAAAACATTTACCATCTTAATGTGTTCGGTGGAATCTTGCCTCCCAGAGTGTTTTTTTATAAGCTTTTCTTAAAACATTTACCACCTTAATGTGTTTGGTTGGATTCTCCAGATTGTTTAATATTTTAATTTCTCTATTCAAATGTTTTCAATCAGCCCTCTGCTCCTCTGAGTACCATTTGTTTTTGTGTGTTCTCCTTTGATAATTTAAAGACCACTCTGGTGTCTCTGAGGTATTCGCTTAGCTCCTTTTGCACTCCTCCCCAGGCTAAATGGGATCTTTTGTCTGCCAGATTGCAATATCCTACACTAAGTATCCATTTGCTGTAATGCATTAATGAAAAGGTGTTCTAAGATAGTCTCTTGCATTGACATAGACTTGATTGGGACCCTATAGATGATATAGACTGTACCACATCATTTTTGTTTCTAACGCTGATGTGCCGAGGATAGTGGTCGCTTTCACATATTGGAGTTATGGAGAACTCTATTTTATCAAACAGACTTATTGAGTTGAAAGTGTAGTTCAACACTGAATGGCTCTTATTAGCCCTGTAGCTGTACGCCATAGGTGTATCTGGCAGGAAGCACCCATTCATCGCCCATAGTCCCAGGGCCTCTAAGGTTCTGAGAAAACGATGTTCTAATTGATCCAGGCTATTGTATTTTGATGTCTAAATTGGAATTCCTCTTCGAGCATCAAGTTTGCTTTAACAACCTTCTCTCTTGGAAGACATAAATCAGTAGTCCTTCCCTCATGTGGCCTTTGTTCATGTCGGGGTAAAATTCTTCCACTAATCCCTTTAATGGGAAATCTTTCTCTTCCCATGTTACCTGTATGCATAACGGTTCATAGGAGATTAAATAATTCTCCATAGCTGGGTCAATGAAGAGCTTTTTTGAACCAGCTATGGTCCAGGATAGCATGGAGAGGCCTTTCTCAGGTTTTGTGCTTAAAGGGTTGCTAGCTCTATTCTGGAGATCCAGTCATGCATTTTTATTTTCAGTCAGATCATTCAAAATCCAGCCCCAATCAACTGCCTGAGAATTGGGGGATTGAGCTAGTTTACATCGGCAACCTTGTGACTTATTCCACAACACAATTATCTTTTGTGGCTCAAAGGCTTTGGTGTTTGGATCTGCCCCCTTTGCATTTTTGAGCAATGATTCAGGGTTCGGCTTATCATTTTTCATTATCTGGGCCTTGAGGTCTGTAAACCCCAGAGTTACTTCTTCCGGCATTAAAATAATTGAGCATCTCGACTCTGGTATACTGGCAACGGTAATACCCCTTTTTGCAAAGGCTTGGTGCTTTATTAATATGAAGCTTGCTGTTTCTTCTCACCCCCACATAACAATAGTAGTTTCATTGTGCCTCCCATCTGGGGGTGGCCAAAATTTGATAGCTTATATGTTGCTTGGTGTAAAATGCTTTAAGTCATCTTTACCGCCAGGAGCTTCAAAATGTTTCTCCTATTCAGTGTATCATTACGGCCTCTTGATTTATATCCTGTATAGAAGGTGGTCCTAGTTCTTATGATATCACCACGGTCTCATGAAATCTGTTGTAATGGATATTTTGCTGCCTGAGAGTTTGTCTGTTTTATGGACTGCTGAATATAATCCTTGTCCCTTGTGTCCAATATAGAAGCCAGCAAGTTTGTATCTTGTATTACTAAAGCCTTGTGTGAAAGGTGCGGGAAGGACTTGCTCTCTATAATTTCCTTGGCCCCATTGCTCAAACTGTGCTGTGTTAATGGGCTTTGATCCCTTAATCTGGTATGCTGGAAACGCAGTAAGACTTTTTTGTTGACTTGAGCGGTGGTTTTGATGAAGTTCAGAGTTAAGAATTCAGTGTAATCCTTTAGTCTGCAGTCCTTTGTGATCCTTCACTGGTCTGTTTCGATTCTCCATTGATCTTGTCAACTGGTAATTCGGCTGCAGGCAGTTGGATTTCCGTCAATCTAGGGTCTCTAATGGAGAATTAAAAAATTAGGAAAATGTTTGCAGTTGTTTCTTTTATTCTTTGAGGATTTGCTTTGCTTCCCCTCTTTTTATTATTTTTTTCGTAATTGTTTTCATTTACCTCTTGATAATACACGCTGCGCTGCCTTACTTCACAACGAGCTAAACGTGAAAGATGGTTGAGGAAGAGGTGGAACAGGAAAAACTCAACATCTGCATAGAAAGTATGGTTGCACCCAGGAGTGGCTAATGAAAAGTAGTACAAATTAACTAAAATAAATATGTAAATAAATAAAACACACACAAAGAAAGCTAAACTCCCATATAATTTTCATTATGTAAGGTGCACGTCAGCTCATTTATCATCCAAATGACTCCAACAAGGCTTTTGTAAGAAAGTCAGTGGCAGACCTAAAAAATATGCCCATTACCCATATTAAATAAGGCCAAAATCTACGTAAAAACAGAAATTATTATCAGTGAGTGATTGCCAATGGTCACTTTTCGTTGTCAGGGCTATGTTTTACACTGAAAATTTCTTTGATGTGTTTGGGGGTATTTTCAGGGAAAAATCATCCAGATTTCTCTTTTACAATGGCATCCTGTCCGTAAACAATTTGCGCATCCACTTCTACACAAAATGCACAGTTTAAAATTTTATATCCATTTCCATGAACATAACAATTATTGTTAATTAGCACACTTGTACATTTTTTCATACTGGTACAATTGTGTGCATAACGCACCTTGCTCAAATGACCCTTTCTGTGATTCAGGTGCAGGGATAGACTTGCAAATGTGCATAGGTACACAAAGTTTTTTCAGACATTAGTGAGATTCAAACCTTGTAAATAAAGTAATGTCTGTGTGCGCAATATATGCGTAATTCACATAAAAACACAAAGCAAAAATATATGTATGTGAATATGTTGTGCATATGATTAACGTAAGCAATGCATGTGTGTATTAATCAACACATCTAATATCCTAACGCTCATGTAAAAGTGGGAGTCCTCGGGTGAGCGATTGGGTGCCCGCAAGATGGCCACCAGCGTTTAACGCTCTTGATCCCCAGTCTGTTTTTTCGTTTATGCTGCCGACCGAGACGTACCTAAACAAATTTAAGAGGCCACAGGCAATGGCTCAGCAAACGGGGAATGCAGCAGTGAGTTTATTTTAAGGCCTTTATCACCTAATATAATTTTTCAAGCCTGAACCCTCCACCCGCAGGAGGCCGTGATCGGCATTTCCTGCCCTTTTTCAGTGGACTGGAAGTTGGAAGCTGCGCTTGCTCCTTATGAAGTCCATTCGTTGCAAATGGGCATCATTGTTTCCTCCTTCCTCCAATGCTGACCCAGCCTTTTGATCTGTAATGCTTAATCCTTTTGTGAATTTTTCACCCCCAGCCGTCTGGATTTAGTTGCCCTCACATTACCCAGGCAGGATGCTTCTTACCATTTCACCTAAATATCCTTTCCTCCATGCTCAGGGACTTATTTTTGGCTGTTTTGATTAGTTAAGCCCTTTCATTGCCAGAGAACTTCTCTCGCATACCCCTCATTGATTGTTGTGCTTCTCAGCACATGACTTGTTCTACCTTCAATATGGCGGATGGAAGAAGTCAACCTCTGAAGAATGTCTCTTTCACCAGTACTACCTCTGCTTCACGCAAGGAGACTCTTGGAAGCGGAAATAAAAGACTTAAGAAAGACCCTGCTTCTCCTAGGAAATCTTCCCTTTCAGTCACTATGGAGGACTTAATGGATGAACTAAAAATGCTGAAACCCTTCATGATGGACACCAACACTACTTTTCAATGGCTAGAAGATAAATGGTCTTCACTAGAGTCCAGGGTTTCAGATATAGAGATTAATGTGGCAGAAACCAGAGAAACCAGAGAGTTAAAACTATGGCCGAGGAGATCAATGTCCTTAAAAGACAAACTGAAGATTTAGAAAATCGGAATAGGCGTAATAATCTTTGCATTTATGGTATTCCAGAGGGAGCCAAAAGGTGAGATATGATAGCCTTTCTTCAAACAAATTTACCCAAAATGGTGGGCCTCACCAATGGTAATCCCCTCAATATCCAGAGGGCCCGTCGTCTTGGTACTAAAACTTCTGCCTCAAATATTTCTACCAAACCAAGAGGAATAATTATTCTCTTCCTCCAGTATAGAGATCTAATGCAAATTCTCTCAACCTCCAAGCAATGGAAGCAAATGAATTGGTCTGGTCACAGAGTCTTCCTCTCTCAGGACGTTTTGCGGAGTTACAGCTCCTCGATGTAAGGAATTTTTGGATCTTCACCCCTTGTTGCGGGACATGGACATAAGATAAGATATGGCCTTATACATCCATGCAACTTCAAGGTCACCTACAAAGAAAAGACTACTTCCTTCAAATCTCCTGCCCAACTTAAAGAGTTCATCCATTTTCACAAGAGAGAAGATATGGACACGGGCAGCTCATGAACATTTAGTCTCTATGGTTTTCTGTTCATTAATTTGTAGAAAGTCTGATGTGTCTCTTTTTTTTAGCAATATCTTCTTTCCCTTTCTTCCCTAGGTCCTTTGTATGTTGTCATTGACATCCATAATTCTGTTCACTGTGCAGACATTGTCCATTGTCCATCCAATTGAATGCCCCCCAAGTCTTCCTCATTGAACGGGAAGACATCCTTTTACTGTTTTCAAGTGTTGCAAAGTCATCCTGTGCCCTGGGCAACCCCATTTTTTGCAGAGTGGTACTGGTGGTAACTAACTCTGACTGTTCCTGGGCTCTGCCTAACTAGGCCCAGCGCCAGTGCTATGCTTTAAACACACTTAGAATACAGTGAAAACACCTACATACACTAGGGTACACTATGGGTTAGGATAACCCTATAATTGGCATAAACTCCCATATAAGGCCCTAGTACATAATAGGGCAGAGGGATCAAAACTACCTTTCAGTCCCTAGTATATATTAGGGAATGACAGTTTAGAGGCCAACAGTCCTTACTGCACTTGCATGTATGCACGGGTCCGTTTAAAAGCAGCACTGTGTTGGAGGACTGCTTTTAATATGTAAATTGTGCCCACATTTGACTTTGGTGTTTGGGTCAGTTGGAAATTAATAAACTATAATATTTTTGCATATTAGGTACCCTCAGGGTCTTCCCTAGGTGTCTGAGTGGTACGGGGATATGTACTTATAAGGAGGATCCATATAAAGTAGGTTTTATAAGCCTTGGGTTTAGTGAAATTGCACATTTCACTTCCAGCACTGTAGTAAAGTGCTTCCCAAAATCGACTTTTGTGCTGGGAGCACTGTGGAGTGAGGACCTGAAATATTTTTACATTTTGCATATTCAGAACCCCTAATGTCTGCCTATATCTACAGGTCCCCCCACCCCTGGAACACCTAGGGGACTGTCCTTATAATAGATGTTTTTTAAGCCCTGGTGTTGGAGACATTACCTAGTTCATTTTCCCCATTACAGATCCCCAGCCACATAGGTTAACATGGCAAGAAGTTATTCATTAATAATTCCCGCCAGGAAACATTGAAAAAAAACATTCAAGGATTTACTAGAATAGTACTGATAAATCCAACAATATGTTATTGTTTAATTTATCCTAAAATGTATACAGACAAGTTATAAGACTTTCTTGTCTGTAAGCCAAAAATTAGGCTTCCAGGGATCTGCCCTGATTGTTCAGAGTTAAGTGGGAATTGAAGTCTCAAGCTTTCAAGGACCATCTTGGAGCTTCCAGACCCTTGAAGTAAGTTTTGGACACTTTGGGACCCTCAAAGGAACTTCAGGCAGAAGTTCCAGAAGTTTGGAGAACTTTGGAACAACTGTGAAAAAAAGCTTCAAAAGTAGACCAACTTGATCTGGCCAGCCAAGCCGGCAACCCTCAACCTAGAGCCGGCCTGCCATCCAGGTTCGTCCCGCTGAAAAACTCTGGAGGTGCGACTTCCAGAGTTTGACCGGGATTTGGTCGAAACCCAAGCCAGCATACCCTCACTGAATCTGGTCTGCTGAAGAGCATCGAGGGACCCCGGGAGAAAAAGCGCTGTAAAAGTTTCAAAGTCCCAACGTAGAAAAGGTGACCGGCACCACCCACGAGAGGCAAGCCACCCACCTTCAACTACAAGCTGGCCTGGATCCCTAGTTCGTCTCGCTGGAAAGCTCCAGAGGTCTGACTTCCATAAGTTTGACCGGAAGCTCCTTGCAAGGCAAGCTGAAAACCCTCACCGAATCCGGAAGCTGAGAGCTTCAAGGGACCCAGGAAGAAAAGCTCCAGAAAAGTTTCTATGTCAGAAGGTAAAGACTTTGACCGAGACCTAACACAAGGAGCAGCTGTGCAGGACTCTATCGCGGTAGGCATGAAACATCATTGGATAGGATTGCCCTCCTGCTTGACCCCAGGGAACACTGATTAAGTATCTGAGAGGGGCAGAGCCTTTCAGATATGCTGCTTGAAACAAAAGCAGAAGGGTCCATGTTGGAAGTTTGATTTGCACCAACCAGGTCTTGCACTCTGACTGACTGTGCCTGCTGCACATTCTGGAACTACAGCCCTATGGACCTAACTTGCTTCATGAGGTATAAAGAGGGGACTGCCTGCAAGCTACAGGTTAACAGAGCTCACCTGGACCATCACCACCAAGAACTCTCAGCCTGGAGTGCGCCCTGTGGATGTGAAAGGGTTTTGTCCAAGTGGATTGTGGAAACTGAAATCCCAAACTATCAAGGGCCATCTTGGAGATTCCAGACCCTCGAATTGAGTTTTGGACATTTTGGGACCCCAAAAGAAACTTCAGGAATAAGTTCCAGAAGTTTGGTGCAACTTTGGAAAAAAAGCTCCATAAGTGGACCAACTCGACCTGGCGAGCCAAGCCGGCAGCCCTCAACCGCAAGCGGGCCTGCCCTCCAGGTTCGTCCCAATGGAAAGTTCCAGAGGTCATACTTCCAGAGTTTGACCGGGAGTTCGTACAAAGCCAAGTAGGCGAACCCTTACTGATCCCTCCCTGGTAAAGAGCATCGAGGGACCCTGGGAGAAAAAGCTCCGTAAAAGTTTGTAAGTCTGAAGGTGAAATTCTTGACCTGCTCCAACCGCGGAAGTCAAGCCGCTCACTCCTGGGTCTTCCCACTGGAAAACTCCGGAGATACAACTTGCATAGTTTGACCAGATTCTAGTAGAAAGGCGAGCCGGAGAACCCATACCAGATTCGGACTGCTGGACGGCATCGAAGGACCCTGGCAGAAAAAGCTACAGGAAAGTTTCTAAGTCAGAAGGTAAAAAGTTTGACCGAGGTGACCAGATGTTTCAATAGGCGCTATATGTTTTTATTTGCTATATAGTTGTAAATCTTTGAAAATTCCTGTCGCCTGTTCCCTATATTGAATATATTTCGTTTTGGTGTTATTTTAAAGATTGAAATATTTCCTAAATTTATAAATTGGTGTTGAATTTTTATTGTGTGTTGTGTCTTAATTATTTACTGAATTGTTTTTTTAAATGATTTACATATCGGTCTCTAAAGTTAAGCCCGCCTGCTCGCAGCCAAGCAACCAAGGGTTGAGCATGGCAATAATTTTCTGAGACCTATTCTGAGCCCTAGTCTGGGTTAGTGCAAAAATAATTGATGGACAGAATGCAGAACAATGTCATACATTCACCCCAGTACAGAGATCTGGGCCTTAATCCATCGTTTTTTTGCTCACCATGCCGTTCCAGTTTGAACCCAGCCATATGCAAATCAGTCTTGACGCTGTGCCTCATGGGTACAGTCCAGCCCGTACTGCCGCCAAGCCAGGTCCTCCCTGGACTGGAAACAAGCATCCTAGGACCGGTTTCGGGGTTTCACCCCTCTTCAGCCAGGATAGCTTGATTCCAGTGGCATGGAGAGCACGGGACCCACGTCTGGGCATACCCTTCCCACTCGGGGTGACAAATGCAAAAATAATTGATGGACAGAATGCAGAACAATGTCATACATTCACCCCAGTACAGAGATCTGGGCCTTAATCCATCGTTTTTTTGCTCACCAGGCCGTTCCAGTTTGAACCCAGCCATATGCAAATCAGTCTTGACCCTGTGCCTCATGGGTACAGTCCAGCCCGAACTGCCGCCAAGCCAGGTCCTCCCTGGACTGGAAACAAGCATCCTAGGACCGGTTTCGGGGTTTCACCCCTCTTCAGCCAGGATAGCTTGATTCCAGTGGCATGGAGAGCACGGGACCCACGTCTGGGCATACCCTTCCCACTCGGGGTGACAAATGCAAAAATAATTGATGGACAGAAGGCAGAACAATGTCATACATTCACCCCAGTACAGTGGGTTAGTGACCTTATTGCCAGTAGTAGATGCATAGTTACCACTATTAATAATCCACTTTCCAAAGTATATATATATATATATACACACAACAAGGCAATTATTTCTTAGTGGATCCTCGAGGTACAATTTGTAATGAGCTACACTTTCCCGACACTAGGAGTTACTTGTGCCCTCTTTATCAGTTGCTCAGTGGGTGGAAAGCCCACCCATTTACTGGGCCACTTATGAGGGCTAAAAAAGTGAATGTCTGTCAATTCATCTCCTGCTAACTTACCAAGTACATAAAATGTAGAGAAAGATGTTCCAGTTTTAACGAGAGGTGCAGAGGCGGTCCATCCTTAAGGGCAAAGAAGCCATGCCCCCCCTTTTTCCAGATGTGAAGAGTGCCTATCAGGACGGAGCACAGGTCAGCCTAATAGACACTCTTCATGTTCAGGTCAGGCAGGCAGGCGCTGGTTCCTTGAGATTAACTTTTCTGGCTAAGAATTTCACAGCCCTGTAGGTTTGACCTCCTGAGCATGGCAGAGCATTCGGAGGTCCTCCCCATCACTGATAGCCTCAGACCTGAGCGCTTAAGTTTTAAGCCTTGAGATGCCCAGGGGCCAGTGTTCATCAGTGACACTGGTGATAGAGTGGGGTGGGATCCACAGTCTGACTGACCCCATCCCACTCTGTGACGAGAAAGGGACTGCCGACCCCTAGCACTGACTGACCTATAACAAGGTCAGCCCACGAGATGAGGCGAGAGTCCCAATCGTCAGGAACCACTGAGGATTCTCTCCAGCCACCTGAGATCACTGCTGTGGCCCAGTAAGATTTGTTTGGTTTTAATGTTTAGTACATGCATGCATGTGTGTATGTATGACAGTTTGGGAATTTGTGAATTTGTGCTGTGTGTGTATGTGCTTGTGAATGGTGGGTGAATACGTACACACATGTGAATGCATTGATGAGAGTGAGTATGCGTTTGCGCGTGTGTGGCCCGCCCACCATCTCCTGGACGAATTACTGGACCTCACTGGAGAGGTGCATAGGAAATAAACATTGAATGCAATATTTCATACATTTATAATTTGCTTATGTTACTCATTTTTTCATAGAGATTTGTGTATACATGATGACTTCCTTTCAATCTTCCTCTTTCTCGGCTACCGATTTGATGAATTTGGCATATAATCCGAGTAATGTAACGATGGTCAAATCTTCACTATTTCCATCCTAAAGCCCTACAAATGACACCTGCAGTGGCTTCTGCTTTGTGCTAAATCGGTCCATTTCATGCAACATTATAGACCACAGTATCCTACATAAGTGTACACTTGCTATTCTTAACTGCACAACTTCATACACATATTGTCTAGATACTTATAAGCAGTTAGGTATTCAAAATCTATAGATACCTACCTGTAAATATTTGGGCTACAATCTTATCGTTTCTAGATATTGCCGGCTCGATATTCTGTGCCCACACATACATAGACCATGAAGCCACAGCAAGAATGCTTTCATTTTTGTGGACATGAATGACATTGGATCTAGACTTTTTCACCCCTTCCACTTTAAACACCTGGCTCTTACCAGTCTAGATTATGAGGAATCTGGACTGCCCTATTACCAGGTACCTCACTCTGTGCTTGCACTGCAATGGAGTGGTCAGACGTTGTTTTTTCATATAAACTTATTTTAAGCCTTCAGCAGCTCCAACTGCAATGTCCGCCAGTCTTAAATATGGATATAGACTAGATTTTGCAACTAACAACATATCTTACCAGTAAGCTCCGAATGGTACAGCATATTACTGTCTCTCTGGTCACCTATCGAATCTAAGCACATACATGTTCTGTGCCAGCAGTCTAACACTGACCCAGAGCAACAAGCCTAAATTATATTTTCAACACTGTCCATTATCGTGTAGAACGAATTTCACAAGCCCTGAGCACTAATACTAGAGAAGAAACCTAGTCAGTCAAAGCTAGATCAGAGCAATGTAAAACCAGGCTCAAGGTGAGGCAGGAAGGAAGCAGGGGAATGAGGGTGGTGTTTTTGAACCAGCAACCACCGGCTCTCTGATCAGCCATTGCCCTTAGGAACGTGCAGCCGACAGTGGGTTATAGTCTACACTGGTATTGGTTCTCACTGAGCTGCTGTCAACATGGCACCAGCTCTCTGCTCTCACATTGAGAGTGGGAGGTTTAGTTTCAGGTGGCGCGAGAAGAAAAGGCGCTGAGGGTGGTGAAGGTGAGTTGCACTTTGCCGGGTATTGACTTTCTATAAATATTAGCACACAGTGATGGACGGTGACTTTCTTTTTTATTTTTTTATTCAAGTAAACTTTATTCGGTTATTATAACAGAATAACCATAAAAGTACAAAAGATAAAATTACAAATATAAAGTTACTGTCATTGACACCACACAGAGAAAAATCCACATAAGTTCAGATCACAATTAATTTTCGTAGTTTAAAAACATTTTTAAGAAATGAGCAAATAAATACAACTGTTAAAATACTATCCAATTTCTGTACAGCTAAAAAGGCAGGGCGACAGCGATTAATTTCCATGATCTTTAGCAAAGGAAGAACATACATTCGTCTGGGTCTTATATAAAACTTACAGAAGAAAAGTATATGCATATCAGATTGGACTGATAAATCATCACAGGGACATTTGATCAAAATTTTTGACCAGTCATTCATACTTGGAAAGCTGAGTGATCTAAATAATAAATTAAATCTGAACCGTATTAACAAAAACCTTTCATAGTCACTCATCAATAACTTAAGATACGGCTGTAAATACTTGCAAAGAACGATTTGCTCGTGAGCTGCCACCGTGGTTTTCTTGATCTCATTTCTAGTTCTAGTCTCATGCAAGTAGGTCCTACATCTTTCTTTTAGACATTTCCTAGATATATTGCATAGAGTAGATGGTTCTGCATAGTAATTCCCCATGCCTAATAGCGTGAAAAAATGCTTAATGTAGTTCAGCCATCTAATTTTCCACACTTCTCTAAACCCATCGCATTTTCCATAATCATTCGGTTTAGACCAGACTCATCCGCAGTCCATATTCTATGCCATAGTAGAACTGGTGCAGTTTTTATTGTATCTTCCAAATATGGCTCCCCAAGTTCCACATGGCAAACATGTCGAGACACTCTGTGGGACCGCTAAGAGATATTTCATAAAATTATTTTCGACCACTTGTAGAGTACTGACATTTGCATGCCCCCACAGGCCTGCCCCATAAGTAACAATAGCTACGCAAGTCGCTTTATATACAGTCAACATATCTTTAATTGGCTTCCTCCCTATTTTACGACTAAAATTTTTCAATGCCATAATAGATTTACAGTACAACAATTTCCTAGTCTTAATTGTATTGTTCCATAGGCCTGTACTATCAATTAAAACCCCTAAATAGGGAAATGTTAAAATATCCTCTACTGGGGTAGATCCAATATGAATTACTTTTTTCTTTCTCTGTGCACCTGACCCACAGTGCATGGTAAATGTCTTAGAGCAATTTATACTTAAATCAAGCTGATTCATAAAATCAGAAAAGGAGGTAACTAGTCTTTGCATGGCCTGCGGTGTTCTAGCCATCAGGACCACGTCGTCTGCGTATAGCAGAATTGGGATTGATCTTTTTCCCACCATCGGCACGTCCCTACACTCAGCTATCAATGTTTTTTCCACATTGTTAATATACAGTGAAAAAAGGAACGGTGCCAGGACACAGCCCTGACGTACACCCCTTTTAATTGCAAAGGATCTAGTACATTCACCATTTTTTCCATATCTGACTCTGGCCGAAGCTCTTGCATAGAGATCTCTAAGAAAATTAATAACTAATTGGTCTACTCCCATGTTACTCATAACTAGCCAGAGTTTACTATGTGTTACAGAGTCGAATGCAGAGGTAAGATCAACAAAAGTTAAAAACATTCGTCCCTCTTTGGCTTTAGTATATTTTTCAGTTAAAATATGCAAGTTCAAACACTGTTCGATTGTTCCAAGCCCTTTCCTAAAACCATACTGTAGGTCTCTTAAAATTTTAGCTTCATCTGCCCATACATGTAATCTATTTAAAATTACTCTTCCTAGGATTTTAATCGTAGAATCCAGGAGTGATATTGGGCGGTAACACTGACAGTTTTCTCGGTCGCCCTTTTTAAAAATAGGGACTATCAGGGATTCACACCACGATGGGAGAAGACCTTTATCTAAAGTAGCATTAAAAAGACGTGTAAGAATTGGGGCCCATGGGGGCGTGGCTTCGGAGCCGTTGGTGATGGCCGCTGCTTTCGGGAGCTCCGCGGCAACGTAGGCAGCGGGGAGTCTCCAGGCTTCTTTTCCTCTGTATTGGACCGCGGAAACCGGCATTTCTTTCGTCGGAATACCTCAGCTATCGCTGTGAGGATTAGCGGAGAGTTTCCATGCCGTTAAGGTGATTTTATATCGAAAGATGCGGTCAGTCAGAACAGCGGCCGCCATTTTGTTTTCTGTGACGATATTTTCCTGATGCATTTGTTGCCTTTTTATCAGTGCCATTCGATACAGGATTTCTACTATAACATATGAACAAAGGTTTTTCCTCATTTGCGTTATAATTTCCTGGTCTTCTTTGTGACAGTTATTGGAGTACCTCCTGCAGACTCTTTTTTCTTCATTTTTATTTTTTCTTTTCATCAACGCTTTTTTGCGGAATTCCTCTAACTTTGACAAGTATTGCTTTCCGTACCGTCTTTCCTTGTGACCTTCTCTACCATCACCAAAAGGGACTTTGTCTTCTCTCTCTTCATGGCAATGCCGCGTGGTGCTCGTAGTGGTGCTCGTAGTGGGGCTCACCAAGTTATCTCCCCACCACTGGCTGATAACAACCCTTTTAATGTCCTACGAGATACTATGGATGAAGCTCCCCCGGAACCCTCTGACCCTAAGGCCTCCTCCTCGGCGGATACTCGTCCCAAACAACTCTCCAAACTACCAGCGGCTTCGCCTTCTGGCAAACGGGTAAAAATTAATCCTCCTTCTCCTACTAATCCACCCTCTTCTGTCTCTATGGAGCTTCTCCTTGATGAAATTCGTGCTCTGAAGCCTTATATGGAGGAAACTAATTTGCGCTTACAAAGCCTTGAAGACAACTGGTCTCACACCATCCAGAGAGTTGTGGCCCTTGAACAAAGAGTTGACGCGTCTGAGGAGACCATACATCAAGTTCCCATTTTACATACAGAAATTGATCATCTTAAGCAACAAGTCGAACAATTGGAAAACCGCAACAGGCGCAATAACCTGCGTATCTATGGTTTGGTTGAAGGTCTTGAAGGTTCTAATCCAATCTCATTTTTCCAGTCATTCTTACCTTCTCTTCTTGGTCTTCCTGAATCCCCTCCTTTGAACATTCAACGCGCTCACCGTTTGGGCCGGATGTCTGCTTCTTCCTCCTCCTCAACGAGACCTAGAGGCACTATCTTATATTTTCTGGAATATACTGACCTGCTCAAGGTACTCCAAGCTGCCAAACAAAAAGGAAAGATTTCTTGGCATGGCTCCAACCTATTTTTTACTCAGGACTATGCCAAAGTGACGGCAGATCGTCGGAAAAGGTTCCTGGAAATGAGACCTGCTCTTCGAAGTCTTAATGCTAGATATGGCCTTTTTCATCCATGCCTTTTTAAAGTGACATATAACAACAAGACTATATCTTATGAAGACCCGGCTGTTCTCCAACAATTTTTTAATACTTGTCGTCATGATTCTATGGATGTTTCCAGATTGTAACTGTTCTGTTTTCCTCATGTAGAATGTTTGCTGTCTTACTGTTTTTGGTTCTAATGTTCTACAGTGTTAACATTTGTATTTTGTCTTTCTCCATTTAGTGTTGGATATTTGGGCCCCTGTATGTTATCCTCTTCAGTTTCCTGGATGACGTCCTCCCTGTCGTTGTTGCCCTGCAGTTTCCCGTTCGGCGTTCCATTTCCCTGATGTGGTTCCAACACACTCATCCTTTCTTGTTTTCTTGTGGTATGTCTTTTGCCATTGTGTTCTTATGTTTATGGAACTGGTTGATTTTGCTTTGTTGTTCTCTTCTCTTTATTCTATTTTCTTCTTTTGCTTCTCATATCTTCTTTTGCTACCATTGTTCCAATCTTTTTCTTTTTACTCTTACTTCCTGTTCTTTACATTTTCTTTATCTCTTTCTTTTTAACCATTTACTTCAATCTATTTTTTACCTCTCTTTTTCACCTGTTTATTCCTATTTTCTTCCCGTGTTTCAATCTCGTTTTCTCTTTGTATTCTTTGATTTTCTTGCCTTTTCAATGCAATGTGTTTATGGCGGTTCTTCGGTTGTATTTACTAAATTATGTATCTTCTTTTCTCTCTTGTACTTGGTATTATTTCTTCTCCCTGCAATGTTCTGTTTTTCCTTCTTTTACTAATGTAATGATTACTACCCAGTTTTTATCTACTTATGCTTTTCTGTTTTCCTTTTATTTGCATTTTCTTCCTTATCTGTAAATGTCTTTGAATATTTTATCTTGGAATGTTAAAGGTCTTGGTTCACCTATTAAACGCCAAAGAGTTTTGTCTCATGTAGCAAATTTAAAAGGGGATATTGTTTTATTACAAGAAATTCATGTTAAAGATACTGAAATTCCTAAGTTACGTCGTAATTGGGTTGGTCATGTTTTTGCCTCTCCTGGGTCTGGGAAGCGCAATGGTGTCGCCATTTTATGCCATAAGAGGTTAGATGTTCATCTTGTTAATCAAGATAATGATGCAGATGGTAGGTGGGTAGCAGTTTCTCTGTTGATTAATAAAATTCCTCTGACTATTATTAATATTTATGCCCCTACTGTTCCGGATAAAGTCTTTTGGCCCCATATTCTTTCCCTGCTCATGCAAGTCACTGATGATTATCTGATTTTGGGTGGTGACTGTAATATGGTTATAGACCCCTTTTTGGACAGAAGATCTGATTCTAGGTTCTCCCCCTCTCACATGCATTCTTTATTTACCTCCACTATTTCCCAAAGTGCCCTTGTTGATTCTTGGAGGCTTTGGCACCCTACCCTTAGAGAATACACTTTTTACTCACCTCCTCACTCTTCCCAGTCCCGATTAGATTATATTTTCATTTCCAAAGCCCTCACTCAACTTATTACTCACTCAGACATAGGTTCTATCTTAATTTCTGATCACGCTCCAGTCTCTTTAAGTCTGGATTTACTCCCACCCGTGAAAGGCACTAGGAGATGGAGATTTAATAACTCTCTTTTATTGGACCCACAGTTTACACCAGCTTTTATGGATTTTGCCTCTTCATTTTTTGAAGACAATGATTCGCCCCAGCTAACCCCTTCCCTTATTTGGGATACATTTAAAACCGCTTCTAGAGATTTCATTATTACATTTGTTGCCCGTAAGCGTCGTAAAGCCTCTCAACCTATTCATTTGCTTAACGCACAAATTAAACAATTAGAACACTCCTTTTACCTCTCTAAGAAACAATCTGACCTAGATGATCTTATTAAGGCTAAGCTTTCCTTTAATAAAATTTCTACTGACTCTGCCAATTTATTTTTACTTAAGTCTAGTGCTAAATATTACACCACACAAAATAAAGCCGGTAATCTTTTAGCTAGATACCTCAAAGTTAAGAAGGAGCGTACTAAAATTGAATCCATTGTTACCTCCTCTAATGTTGTGGTTCATAAAGACGAGGATATTTTAGCCGAATTTACAGATTTTTATCAACGTTTATATACTCCTGAATCCTCTCCTGTCTTGTCTGAAATTACTCGATATTTATCCTCCATTGCTCCACCTCCCTCTTCAGAAGTTGATTTCTCCCCTTTAGAGGATGATATCACGCATAAAGATATTCTGGAGGCTATCCAAGTTCTAAAGAGGGGTAAGGCCCCTGGCCCCGATGGGTTTACTATAGAATTTTATTCCCATTTCTCCTCATTACTTCTTCCAAGAATTCATCAACTATTCTCATCCTTTATAACATCGCAAAAATCTGAAGGTACCTTTCAGGAGGCCCTTATTTGTCTTCTCCTCAAGGATGGTAAAGATCACACCTTCTGTAAGAACTATAGGCCCATTCCTTTAATTAATTTAGATTACAAAATTTTTGCTAAGATCCTTGCACTTCGTTTAGAAAAAATTCTTCCACAATTAATCGCCAAAGAACAATGTGGTTTTATCAAAGGACGTCACCTATCTGACAATACCCGTCTTTTCTTTAATGTCTTAAGTAAATCTCATTCTCATAAGACGTCATTGGCAGCTATTGCACTGGACGCTGAGAAAGCTTTTGATAGAGTCAACTGGCAATTTATTTTTTCTTCCCTTTCTTGGTTTGGTTTTGGCCCTAAGTTTCTTTCATATGTCTCAATGCTCTATTCTTCTCCTAGGTCCTTTATTTTGGCCAATGGCCTTGTCGCTTCCTCCTTTCCTCTTCTTCGTGGTGTTCGGCAGGGTTGTCCGCTTTCTCCGCTCCTATTTATATTAGCATTAGAACCCTTCTTAACTAAGATTCGTATGAACGCTGATATTTCTGGTTTCCCTTATGGTTCTACACAGTTAAAGATCTCTGCATACGCAGATGATATTTTGTTATTTCTCTCGAACCCTCATACATCTCTCCCAGCATTTTTGTTAGAGGTTTCGAACTATGCATCAGTGTCTGGCTATAAGCTTAATGTAGACAAGTGTGAAATCCTTCCTCTCAATAAATTCTGTTTTCATGCCTATTTCGTAACTTCTTCCTTCAACTGGAGCCCAAACAAAATCAAATATCTTGGTCTTTGGTTTACACCTTCTATTAAGGATACTGTGGCCTTGAACCTTAAAAATTTACTATTAGCTCTTACTACTTCTACGAAGCAATGGCACCCCTTATTCTTATCTTGGTGGGGTAGATTAGATTCTATCAAGATGATGTTGGTACCGTTGGTCTTATTTCTCTTGTCGAATCTTCCAGTTCACATTCCTAAATTTTATTACAAGAATATTTATTCCGTATTATCTAAATTTTTATGGCAAAACAAAACTGCCAGAATGTCTTTTTCTAGACTTAAATCTCCTAAACATTTAGGTGGTGTTAATTTTCCGGACTTTTCCTCATATCATACTTCCTTTTTTCTCACTCATTCTGCCTCTTTCCTTTCTGATCATACTCCTGACCCCTCTTCTTGTCCTTTGTGGGTAGAGGTTGAATCTTCCTTTTTTCATCCCTTTGCGTTTGAAGAGTTTGTTTCATTGTCGCAAGCTCCAAAGAAATTTTCTCTTCCCATTCTTCAACATGTTCGCAAGTCCTTTCAACCTATTATTTTGCACAACCTGGATGACCGTGCTCGTTTTTTACAGTCTCCTATTTGGTATAACTCTTTTATCAAAATTAAAAATAGATCTATTTTTTGGAATGACTGGTTATCTCTAGGTCTTAAATGGACTCATCAACTCTTTCATGATGGTTCTTTTATCCCCTTTTCTGTTCTTCAAGATCGTTTCTCTCTTCCCCTCTCTTCTTATCCCAAATATATTCTATTAAGAACGGCGGCTCAAGCTACTTTTGATGCTCTTACGGGTACTTCCATTCAATATAATTCTTCTCTCATTTCCTTACCATTTTTACATTCCTCTCCATCTGCTTCTCAAATTTACAAAAAATTGCGAGATTCGTCTGCTCATCGAGTGAAATCTGCTGTGGAGTGTGCTTGGGAATCAGATTTAGATGACTGTTTTCCGCTTACTACCTGGGATAACATTTGGATCAAAATAAGGAAATCGTCTAGAGCGGCAAATACAACTCAAACTCTATTTTTTATATACAATAGACTTCTAATCACCCCATACAAACTACACCACATTGACTCCTCTATCCCGTCCATCTGTTGGTCCTGTTCGGCTTTAGTGGCTGATCTTAAACACATGCTGTTTACTTGTCCTGCTGTTCACCTTTTTTGGAGCAAAGTATGGCAACAAATTAATTCCATTTTTTCCACCAGTTTCCCCTTTTCTCTTTCTCATATTTTTCTTGGTAGTCTTTCACAAGTATGGTCCTCCTCCAATGTTGATACCTCTATTGTTGATCTCCTTCTTGCTGTGGCATTTCAACAAATCACGAAAGCTTGGAAGGATACCTCCCTTATTTCTTATCAAGCATGGTGGTATGGGGTTTGCTATAACCATAGACTAGATAGAGCTTATGTCCACCCTATTTCCCTTGCGATTAAAAGGGACTTATTATGGTTACCCATTACCTCCTTTCTGAATTTGTCTGCCCAACCCCTTCCCTTACATAATCCTTGCAGGGAGGAAGTACCTAAACCTCCTTGATCTTCTTGTTATCATTATTAATTCTGATAGTATTAATGTATGAAGTTTGCCAACTTGTTCTATCTCTTTTTGAGTATTAATTCCTGTATTATGAAGTCATATTTTTTCTTTATTCTGCCACTTATTTATTATATTGTTGTAATATGTTTACGATGATATCCCTTTTTCTTTACTTCTTTTCTTCTCTCTCTTTTTCTTTCTACTCCTTTTTATTTTTCTGTAATGTTTTACAATGTATTTTTTCCCACAAATGTATATTATTACTGTACTGTTACTTTTTCGTTCTTCAATAAAATCCTCTTTAAACTGAAAAAAAGAATTGGGGCCCATAATTCCCTGTTGTTTTTAAATAAATCAACAGGGACCCCATCAGGGCCGGGTGCTTTCCCCGCCAGGCAGGCATCAATACAGTTTTGCACTTCTGTTACTGTTATTTCGGGTACAAGTGTGCTACTGGTGTGAGTACATGCTCCCATTTGAGTATTCTCATTAGCACATTCCCTCTTATCTTGTGCATTGGAATACAACTTTGCAAAGTGTTCAGCCCACTCACTCTCTGTAATTGCCACATCTAGTGGGTCTATATTACTATAATTTTAAAAAGGGGCATTAACAACTTTCCAGAATAGAGCAGAGTCTTTACTTAACGAAGCGTCACATAAAGCATCCCATGCTTCAATCTTTAAAGCATTTTTCCTGTTTTTAAGGGTTTGCTTATAGACATTCCTACAGTTTCTAATTAGGCCAATGTCTTTCTCCGTAGCATGTAGGGCTTGCTTTAGACTTGAGTATGCCTTTGTGCACTCAGAATCAAACCACCCCTTCTGCTTTGTATTCCCACCTCTAGTACCGACCCATAATAACTTTCTTGTTTGAGCAATAATCATCAAAAAATTGTTAATGATATCAGAGTCATTGGCATTCTCATCTGTACATACATAAAATTGGGGCAACATACTTTTTATTAATTTCTCCTGGAAGTCAACTGGGGAAATTTTTGTCCACTTTAAAGCATATCCATTTTTACGGGCCATAGTAATATTGTCTATTATAACTTTAGATTTGGCCCTACCACGATATTTTTTAGATCTCAAACTTAATTTAAAACTTAGAGGGAAGTGGTCGCTAAGCGGGCAATCCAGAATACTATAATCCTGTATCATATCCCTGTGACTAGAAGTCATTATGGCGCAATCGATGGTTGTGTTTGCCCCTCTGCCATTAAACGTTGGTAAAAAGGGGACTTCTGGACTAGTCAACCTGTTTACAAAGTCCATGTCATTCGCAAATATAAGTTCATTTAAATAATCCCCCTGTCTGGAATGTTCAAAATGACTAAGGCCAATGTCTCTATCTAATTTTACCCCACATATCCCACTCTCTGCGTTTCTGCATATTGGGCAGTTAAAATCTCCAACCCAAATAAAACAAGTGTCCTTGGACCTCCTCCCTATAGCGGAAGTGATGTTACTTCCTAATAATCTAAAGACATCATCTGAGTCTTCTCCTTGGATATTATTATAAAAATTAACCAACACTAAAAAAAAACCTTTTTTAATTGTGATCCTTATAATGTGATAATATATATTATTAAAAACTAACTCAATTTTGATACTTGCTATCAGATTTGAAACGTAGGTACACAAACCTCCTTTGGCCCTACCATAAGGTGAGCTTACTGCTGGGGAGAAATAGGTTTTAAATCCTGTGATATGTACAGGTTCAATTGTCCAGGTTTCCTGGAGGATTATCACATCATAATTACTTAGCAATTTGTCCCAATTTTCGTTACCCAATTTAGATCTCAACCCTGCAATATTCCAACTCAGAAAAGACCATACCTCCCCACTAGTCTGATCGACCACTAGGTCATTATTACTATTTGAATATGTTATTTCCCCATAAGGTACCTCAGTTTGTGGGCTCTGCTGACACACGAGGCCTTGCCTCTTTCTAATATCAACCACCGTAACTATCCCTGTGTCTATGGTGGTCCTTTGCAACCCTCGGTCCTCAAGCTCCGTCCATTCACTGGAGATCAGATCAGTGGGTCTGTGGTCTCCCTTAAGTCAGTCAATATCTTCTAACCCTTGCAAGATATGAAATCTATTTACTAATGGGATATCAAAATTTGGACTGACATTGCCTCTATGTCTAAACCTATGCTCCCCATGATACCACGTATTAGCTCTCCTTAGATTCATTAATGGATACAAATAGGTCAAATCTACAGTTTGAATTCTGCCTGTATCATAATTAGGTTCCCAATGACATATAAAACTCACCGCTCTTCTATTTCTTAGATTTACAATAATACAATCTCCTGGTAAATCTTTATGCCTGTGACCAATCCAATGTACTCTCCTAACATTTAGAATTTCCACACATGTTTGCCCAGGTAAAGGTCTGTTGTAATTCAGCCAATGCATTACCTTGTTCTTATGTTCTTGATAATTTTCTTCCTTCCCATTGCTCAACTCTGGTACCCCTGCCAACACTACTGTGTAAGGAATTGACTGGGGGGGGGGGAGATCGATATGTATTTTTTTGGCCTTATCATAGGTGTTTACAGCCTTATTTCGGTTGGTCACATTCAAGTCTGTCATTCCCTCCGGGTCCCTTACCTTTCTCTCTCTCAGTTCCTTTACCTCCAGAATCCCCATGGTTTAACAAATTTGTCCCCATAGTTGAGGTATGAGGTACACCACCCTTATCACACCTTGCCGCTAAAATTGTGGGTTCTGATGGGTTTGAAACACTGATAGCAACGTCATCTGGTTTATTAACAGTGGATGCAGCTATAGGTCTAATTAGTGAGCTCAAATATTCCAGTGTTTCTAAGTTACCTACTCCCTGCTTTTCTAAACCCTCAATTTTTTCAGCAAGTACTTTTAATCTTCCTACTATTGGCAGTACAAAAGACTTCATTAACTGCTCGATTTTTATCATAAAGTCTACCAAATCTGTCAATGTGATTCCTTCTTGTATAGTGGGCTTATCATCATAGCCAAGGGTTTCAATACTACTTTGTGGCTTACTTTTCTCCCCTTTTTCTTTTAGGGAAATTGGTACAGATTTCTTATGATTACCTTATAATTTCCCTCTCTTACGTGAATTCCTGTTCTGTACAGCTTTTGTTTTTAAATATTTTCCTTGTAATCCTTGTAGGGGGATCGCATTGCGTGTTGATCCTACTGTGTTAATGTCATTATTTATACAATTAATTGGCTCCTCCAAATTATCAGTCACATTAATAATAATCGGAAGCTCCTCATTTAACCCTAAATTGGGAGTAAGAGACAGCCTATTTTCCCGACTCATAAACTTGTCGGGAGGTGTAGTTTGCGACATAATAACACAGTTAGAGTCTTTGACAGGAAAATCCGCATATGAAGCCATAAGAATTGATTCTTGCGAATACGCCATGCTCAGAGTAATGTTCGGATGTACTTCAGAGTCTTAGTTTTGTTGGGTTTGCAAACACAGACTAGGGGGTAGTGACAACCGCCTCTCAGTGCTCTCAATCGCATTGACAACTACCCCTATAGTCTTTTGTAGCATCCTGTCTATTGCTGTCAGGCTTGGCAAAGGGGTTTTTGGTTGAGCTTTAGTTCTTGCGCTCGAACGGGTAGCCATTGGTGTAGTTTTGACCATCCTTTATAATTTACGTAAGTTCAAAATATATGAAGCACCACTTTCATAGAATTAGAATGGCATTAACATAAATCAGGTTACCTGTAGTAGATGCCAAAGGGAGTGGCCCAGCCCAGCCACGGTCTGCCCCGGACGGCCTCAGACGGCCCGTCCTTTGCCCGGGCTTAGCCCGGCATACGCCCGCACGCGTCCCGCGTAGCGGGCCTTGACGCTGTTTAAATGCGCCTCCTGGCGCTGTTCGTGCGTGCGTGATGTGCGCCGCCGCTGGTGCTACCGGGATTCGTAGTCCCGTTGTTGCGGCGGCGCTGCTAATGGCTGGCGATGACTCCTGGCGGTGGCGGCACAACCTTCTGCTTCGTGTGACTCCTGGTGGTGGCGGCGTTAAAGATAAGGTAAGTTTCCCCCGCTCCGCCGGCCTTGACGCTGTTTAAATGCGCCTCCTGGCGCTGTTCGTGCGTGCGTGATGTGCGCCGCCGCTGGTGCTGCCGGGATTCGTAGTCCCGTTGTTGCGGCGACGCTGCTAATGGCTGGCGATGACTACTGGCGGTGGCGGAACAACCTTCTGCATCGTGTGACTCCTGGCGGTGGCGGCGTTAAAGATAAGGTAAGTTCCCCCCGCTCCGTCGACCTTGACGCTGTTTAAATGCGCCTCCTGGCGCTGTTCATGCGTGCGTGATGTGCGCCGCCGCTGGTGCTGCCGGGATTCGTAGTCCCTACCCGAAGGGGTCAAAGCGCTTTACAAAAGAACCAGTTGCGTAACATAAGGACTTTGGATTATATGAGTTACATAAGAGATATAAATCAGGAAAAAAATTGCAAATGTACAAGTGGAGCGAAAGGAGGGAAAAATTGCAAATGTACAAGTTGTAAAGTCACTCAAGGAAGAGATACAAACAGATAAACTCTTAAATCACATAGGAATGGCAGTAAGTACAAAGGTCTACTACATATACTAGTGGTTAGAGCGCTTTACAAAAGGACCAGTTACATTACATAAAGACTTCGGAGTACATGAGTTACAGAAAAGATACAGACAGAACAACTCTAAAATCGCAAAAGAACAGTAGTCAGTACATACGCCTACTACAGATACTAGAGGTTAGAGTTGCATATATACAAGTTGAAGATTCACCCAAGGAGAAGAAACAAAAAGAAAAAACTCTAAAGTTACATAAGAACAGTAATAAGTAAATAACATATGTTCTTTGTGCATTTACTGTCACTCAGAAACTCTCAGGAGATAAGAAAATGCACCAATAGAAGTTAATATCACCCATACGAAAAAAAAGATCTTTATCTCTGTTTGCTAAAGTCGCGATAGGTAGAACAGCACGTTTTATTTGGGCAGCCGAGATTTAAAAATGCACTTGTTTATTAGTGTAATGGAAAACCATGGATCTGGCTGTGTGTGGCTCCAACAGCTCAGGATAGGATTGTATTATAGCCAATGTAAACATGTTTGAGTGCCAAGAAGACACCATGTTGGTAAATATGTGCTAAACAATTACATTTTCTTAAGGTACCACTAGTAGCAGCGGAAATAATACATATTTATCAAATAACCATTTGCTTTACGCAGGAAGTAAGGGTGGAATTTTCTTGTAAATTATACCAGACCAAAGAGAATCCATATACACCATATTAGCGTTTTCAGAACACTGGGAAAATGTGAATTATATTCAAATTTTCCATGTCTGGAAATTTCTCGTTCAGAAAAATGATTTAAGCGCAAGCTCAGCTATTTTAACGCGCTTGCATATAATAGAGGCGCTAGGCCAAATCCCCACTTATCTAATTATCCAAAAATTTGTGGGCACCTTTCTTCTAAAAATCTCTAAAAGGAACAGCAGCACAGTGGCCCAGTGTTCTCTGGAGCCGTAAACCGGGTGTTTCACTACTATTTACACAGAGTGAACATTCCACACGTTTTGATTCCCTGGCTGGGAGGGGGAGGGGGTATAGATCACACTGCACAACAAGGGAGCTCTTCACAGCAAATGTAAAGCACACAGGTTTCAACTTGAGCAGAGGCATCTCTGAAGCGGGTTTAATAAATAGATTAAATCAAGCCAGGCTGAGGTGGAAATGCAGCTGTGACTGAAAAAGTACGCACCAAAGCTATGTAGGCGGTTACAAACTTGAAGTGAGCTCTACTGGACTGAAGACAAGCCTTGCAGCTACAATTTGCACAAAAGAGCTGTCGTCCTATGTATCATTCAGAAAAAGATGCCTGATTTATACCAGATTCGCAATGACTCATATTTGTTGGCAAGGAGACATGCAAACAAAAATGTGCATTTCATTTCTAACACTAAACTTGTCATTTCTGTGCAAGATTTCAGATGCGCGTTTCATCAGAACCAAGCACCCTGTAGATGAGTCTTTTGCCTAAAATGGGATGCCCTGAGGCAACTGTTGGGTGGAAAAAGAGAAAAGAAAAGAAAAGAAAAGGGAGGAGGAAGGTAAAGGAGCGTTCCCTTTCAGGGTAGGATTCTATGAAACGTGGCCTCTGTGACGTGGGTGAAAAGCGAAAGGGAGGACACTTTGAAGTGGCTAAAATGGTCAGTGCTGTGCTGAGCTGAGAGCCCTGTACACAAAATATGTGTGGATGTATCAGTATGACAGACCCTCATTCAAAAATCACTGCTAAAGAGTGCATCAAAGTTGAAGCGCCCAATGCCATGAAAAGGAAAGAAAGCCTGTTTACTGCAAATAATAATTTTCCTGTAAAGCAATGCAACAATTTAAACCCAACATAATATTTACTTTTTTATATATTTTTCAAAACCTCATAATTACTAATTACGGATACCAGGGACTAAGGTTTAATCAATGCAAATGTCGCATAAAACAGAGTCATAATTCGAAAAAAGAAAGTCAGAAATTTACACTTGTAACCCTATGCTTATGTATGTAGTAATTTATCACCGTTTTGGGCATTCAGAATACTTCAGGAATACTCGTGATAAACTGCAACTGTCACAGAAACGGTTTTGGGATTCCTTTGCGGATTCAAAGTTTCTCACACACAAAAGCATTTTCGCGTGCATAAATGTAACAAATGTACATTTAGCCTTATGAGGCTTTTCTCTCAATTGGGATATTTCTAGGCTTGGGCGGTAAATTTCGTTCCGCTTGCGGAATTTGCGATATTTTGTCATTGTCGCGTTCCGCGGAGAGCGCAAAAATGTCAAAACTTTCGTAACCTGTCGCAAAACGGAAGTATTTTTCGTGTTCGTGCTTTAAAAATGCATTCTCGCGCGCACGGTCGTGACTTACGGGTCCCTGCGTTGGCCGCCGAGTTTTCCTATCCGTTCGCGCGCGCCACAAGATGTTGGATTGTTGGTAGCCGGTCGCGCTATCCCGTGAGAGTATGCGATCGCGAACACATCATTGCGATCGCGAACAGGAAATAAGCATCGCGAGCAAGATGGCCACCCCCATTAGCGACCGCATGGGCAAGTTGGAGATATATTTCCCCGCGAGCATGCAAAAACACATCGTGAACGGGCGGGAAAAGCAATCTCCGCATCTTCGCGAAAGTTTTGCATGCTTGCGGAGATTTTGCGCAATTTCGTGATAATTTGCGAAAGTCAATTTCGCAAATTCCGCCCACCCTTAGATATTTCTCCATGAATAATCTCCATCCCTTACACCCCCACCAACTTTGGGATGCTCCCTTTTTTCCAACTCTAGATACAAATTTACTCCTGCTTTTGATGCAATAAGTCCCAGCCATATGCAAGCTGGTTATATATTTTGCTAAAAGTTTGTGAAATGCCCACATATAAAATGATACCTTTGTAGTTTAAATTGACATGAGTTAATGACTGTAAATTCATATTTCGTGAATATAAAACACAAATTTACACTCGTAGAGCAAGCGTTTTCTGCACCTTAGTTCAGCTGAGAGCACATAAGTCATTGTCCATGATGTCCATGAAATGAGGACTGGGCTGTTCTACAATGTGTCACCATGGTGTGAGTCAAGAAGGACATCACAAACTATTTAATACATGAAAAGGTAATAAATACACAGTACATAAACACAAACAGTAAATTAATCAAACGGCCTCCACATCCACACAATATTGCCAGATCACAAGGGCCGCAGACAAGGAGGCCCATGGTTTTAAGATTATGTAATGAAAGTTGCAGGCTAGTTATGCAGGTCCATTTCTATGCTTCCATTCTTGGAAAGATTACAGTCAGAAGCACTGCCAAACCTAAATATAACATGTCTTAGTGGAGTGAAAGATGCGGTGTAAGATTGATTTTTTTTTTTGTTACCACAATTCAGCAGGCTGCTTTTTATCTCAGATATTTAACTCATGGAAAAGCAAGTCATGTTCCTGAGCAGACAACTTCTTGGAAAAGGCAACATCAGCCAGATCCCAGCAGTATATTAACAATTTGATTAATGAACTTGAAATATGTGGATTATAAAAGGACCATTTTACAAGCAGTGCAGACTGAAGATAGACGGCTCAGTACTTTACTGACTGTCAGGGTGCCAAGTTAGCAGCCATGACTGGCACCACATCATGCACACAGTCAGGGCTGCTGCTGCTACTTGGCCCGGGCTAGATAATGATCTGTTATCCACAGGAAAGGAATGTTGAATGCCATATTTCATACATTTATAATTCACTTATGCCACTAATTTTTCATAGATAGTTCGGAATATAGGGAAGAGTTGTTTTACGTCCATGCTGAATGTGCCATTGTCGGGGGAGGCAGTGATAGGGAAATAGACTTGCAAATATGTGGGCAACGTTGGGCCCCACCACTGCGGCTAGGGCGCTTCATAAGTCGATATTCTCCTGAAGCATAATAGGCTTCACACTAGCAAAAAGAAGCTTTAGTCATTTTTAGGTCTCCCTTGAGCCAGCGCATGCACTGCGATGGAGAGACATTTAGTGAGTGGGCTATAAAAAGCCGACCACAGCTTTTTGTGTGGCCTAGAGCATGCGGTTACGCGCACAGTTATGAGCAGAGGCCCAATCTGGCTTTCCTCTCTCGTCATGGCTCATTAAGTGCATCGCTCGGGGGCACCCTTACAGCCCGCGATCGAGATCACTTTCACTTTGACAGCCAGGCGGCCAATGCTTGTTGAGCCTTGAGAGCTGCCAGCCCGATGAAGATGCATGGATTAGGAATGCATTTATGCAAAAGAGTTCTTTTGGAGGCTGTTTACATACAAGCTTTTCTCTCATTGCGGCTTGGATGTAACATCTGCTTTTAAGCACTAGAACAAATACGTGTGAGGCGCTTTATCACTTTACACCTTCGCCAGGGTGCACTGGCGAGAGGCGCTACTATTAATCTTTATTTGGCGCTGTTGTGATCAAGCTGGCACAGATGCTGCCTGTGTAATCTGTAAGAACATTAGGAATCAAAGACCCAAGGGATGCAAAGAGTTTGATTCTCGGCAGCGCCAACTCAGCATTTCATTCTTCAAAGCGGAACACATTGAGCAATTGTAACAGCGGTAATTTATAGCGCCTAGCAACGTCAAAGCGCAATGCAAAAACCATTACTGTTATTACAAATATACACGGTCTACTTAAACCTTTTTCTACTCAGTTTTATAGATTCAACAGTCTGCTTTTATGGTCCCATCAGGCAGCTCTAGATGTCATGTATGTATCTGACGGTGTGTCTGCCTTATGGTGACGTCAGGTGTTTCTAGACATCATGCATGTATCTGACAGTGTCTGCATTATGGTGACACCAGGCAGTTCTAGACGGCATGCATTAATCTGACGGTGTCTGCCTTATGGTGACGTCAGGCCTTTCTAGATGGCATGCATTTATCGGACGGTGTCTGCCTTATGGTGATGTTAGGCATTTATAGATAGCATGGATAAATCTGACGTGTCTGCCTTATGGTGACATCAGGCAGTTCTAGATGGCATGCATTAATTTGAGGGTGTCTGCTTTATGGTGCCATCAGGCAGTTCTAAACATCATACATGTATCTGATGGTGCCTATGGTGACGTTAGGGAGTTCTAGATGTCATGCATGTATCTGACGGTGTCTGCCTTATGGTGACCTCAGGCAGTTCTAGATGGCATGCATGTATCTGACAGTGTCTGCCTTATGGTAACGTCAGGCAGTTCTATGTCTTTGGTTTCTTTAATTAGACGCCTGCTTTTTGGTCACACCAACCAGCACTAGGTCGGGTGTTTCATTAAAAGACAATGTGCAATCGGCTAATGTCAGGCAGTTCTAGGCCGTGTGTTTTTTTTTTTTAATACTCTAGTTTAGGTTACTGTCAGGTAGTGGGAACGCAAAATAAAACAAGCCTGTAAATCTTGTCTTTGTTACTTTCTAGTGCTTGTTCATTGGTCTGCACAGTAAATGCCCTCAAAGCAACCACCATTGCCTCTGCGGGCTGGAATTTGCTTTTTGGAATATGTATGCAATACGACAACTGGGTTTTCAACAACATGTTCGGCATGTAAACATGTTTTGCTTTTTAGTTTCACAATAAAATAAATGCAAGTACAGACTGGTCGCTAGATAAAGCTCTCTACCAGGCTTTATTGATGTAGCCCTTTCCATGGATGTTTCACGAGAGCCATTTCCATTAAATGTTAGATTTTTTCCCTATTTTCAGCTGCAAGAACTTCCCTGAAACATGAGCCTAAACATGTGGCTGTTGCATGTGGGCACTGACCAGGCTGATAAGAGTGATGGCGGCAATAAAGAAGGCCTGTGCACCAATACTATCACAGACGAGCAGTGGAAGTCGTGCTGCGAAGCCACAAAAAGCATCTCACTAAATAGCCGACACAAAATAATTCACTTTAAATTCCTTCGTAGAATGTACATCACTCCAGTCAGACTACACCGAATAGATCCCTCTAAACCACACACATGCCGTAAATGCGATGCAGCTTACGCTGACTTTGCCCACGTGGCATGGACATGCCCCCGCATACACTTATTTTGGACAAACCTGCATAAACTGCTGCACATCATGGTCCACATCCCCATAAACCCTCTACCCGAGATCGCACTCCTTGGCTACGTTGCTCAATTTCCCAAAAAAGTTCGAAAATTTGTAGCCATAAGCCTACTACTGGCTAAAAGAGAAGTAGCCATACATTGGGGTAACAAGCCCGCACCCACGACTCAGAAATGGATGAATAGCTTAGCCTCTTGCTCCACGCGAAGCGAAGTATACGCAAACACAATCCTCTCTACCTCTCGGCCTAAAGACATCTGGAGCCCGCTCAGAGCTTACCTGACATCATTACAGCGCGATCCTCTTACACAAACAGAGCAAGGCCTTGTCCCCAACGGAGTGGGTTGAACACTCCTACCAGGCAACTTTGGGCCTGCCTCGCTTCCATTCCTTGCTGGATCCCTAAAAATCTCTACTCTCCATGTCTCTATAGAAGACCCACGAGTAACGCACAAGAGCACGCCTAGACATACCCCTCCTTTATTGGCCGCTTGAATCCTTACTGATGTTGAACCGCCTGCATTGTACTTAACTGAATCTTTCTCTCTAAACTACCAAACAGAAATTGTATTGTCATTACATTCCTCAATTAGACGACTGTGTGTATTCAAATGTAACCTAATGTTATATGCAAAAGCTTTAAATAAAGTCTTTAAAAAAGAAAAGGCCTGTGCGCATTCCTCAGCCTTCACTGCTTGTAAAAGGATAAGCACATTATATGCCTGCTCTCCCCATTACTTTTGAAAATGTATCGATGTGTTAAGATATCTGAAATGACCACAAAGGAGCTCTACAAAATAGTTTTCCAGAGTAGCACGAATATGTTATTTGTTAACAAAATAAATACATACACATTTGTGTAACACCCAAATCCGATATCTAAGAAAGTTGTGTTCTGAAATCAAGACAACACGAGCCCCATTGTTCTCTTGAACCCTCTTACTGACACATCTGAAACACCATCCATAGCACACTGGGACACACACTCACTGCACCTCATGCTGAATCCTACACCTGCATACGTAATATGCATCTGCAAGTCATTCATACCCTAGCACACGTGAAATCCGTATAGAAAGCAATGCATAACATATTGTAGCACATAGATCATACACACAGCCACATGGCTTGGAGACACTATACCTCAACACCTTACTCCAACAGACGTCACAAGCACATTCAGGAACGTTCAGGGGATAATGTGCTGCATTGCTAAATACTTATAAGGTCCCAAAGGCGAGACCTATTGGTTATGCCAATGCTTGTTAATAAAGGCAAGGCTGAACGTGGAAAACGTTTACTACACCGGTACAAGATATAAAAGTTACATTACCCATACTTCTCACCTGAGCTGCTACGCTACTAATGCACAGTAGCAGAACTTTTTTACAGGCCTACAGAGCATACAGATTCACGACAGGGCTAGTAGACTAGTAATGGGAAATGCCATCACTTCTCAGCAGAGAGGTTAATAAATTATACAGTTCTTAAAAAAAGCTGAGGAAGAGGGCATGGTGTGCTTGAGCCCAAGATGCCTGCCATCTCATTGGGGTCAAGCCAAGGTTCCACTTTTGTGCCTGTCTAAGCAGATCAGTGACATCCTGAACCGGCAGAAGTTGCTTGCCTTGTGGTGGATGCCTTTGGGCAACCCTGCAAGTGCTTGGACTTTAAAGCAAGAGCTCTAATATGGCAACTGAACAACTTCCCCACAACCTACGCAAGCTTGAGAGCAGGAAGTGTATACCAAGTGTTGAGCTGGCAGAGCTTGCAGTGACTAACTGGACTGCCACAACAAACACGATTGTTGGAGACTGTGGGAGCTGTCTCCCATTAATACATAACTATGTCTGGACTGGCCCACAAACAATGTTGCTGGAGAGTGCAGGCGCTGCCTCCCACTAATAGAGCGCAGTGTTCTCCTGCTGATGTGTCCCTCTGCTAACTTCCTCCTTGAGCTTCAACAGGTCCACTGTGTGTTTCAGTATGTTGGCTCTTGATTTGCTTGGTTTTTCAACACCTAAGTTGTATCGATATCCAACAGGTTGACCTGCAGAGCATACTTATTTTCTGTAATTGCAACAGACAGGGATGTGATCTCTGTCTAATACAAATTTGTTTAAAAAGACGGATGTCTCATTGGGAGTTCACCATTATTTAGATGCCTGTCTTTTCTTTACAAAATAATAAATGGCATGGCCTTCGAGAAATGAACATGAGAACAAATAAAATGGTCATACTATCAAGATCCTAGCATGACAATTCTATTCGTTCTCATATTCATTTCGAACTACATCCCATCAAGTATTTGAAAGATGTCTCAGCCCCTCCCAAGTCGCTCAACAAACAAATTCTTTTGACATCAGAGCCCCCACCCCTTTGATAACCTTGCCTTCAATACGTGTGAATTCTCAACTTGTGAGGCTCCTGCACTACTAAGAATTCACAATGACCAACAGAGTAGTAAATAAATTGTGATACAATGAGTGCCAGCCCCCAAAGCTCTACTCTGAAACCCACAACCAGTGCAATTAAATGACGGCGCACCGAATACCTGCAGTAGTAAGGCACTGATTTATATATAGGTGGACGACCTGCTGTTCCGACATGGGGACGACATAAATTACTCGTTGCCCATCACAGAGGGACCGCGAGCATTAATTTATAAATGGCTGCGATCCACACTACCCGATGACTACACATGTGCGAGATTCCCTACGAATGTCTTGTCCACAGTGTGCCCCTCCCTGTACCCATTGTATATCGTGTGCTTCATATGAGAAGGCCGATAGTGAAACCCGAGAACCGTGCGATGCAGAAGATCTGATCCTGCACATTGACCCTCCGGTTCAGCATAGAATTTACTCGTAGGGGCACTTCTCATACCTCTGCCACATAAAAATGAGGAGCAGTGACCCTAAACAGCGTCAATTGAATTTTGAGGCCAGGAAAACCCCTCGACATGAAGACGCCGAACACCCCTCTGAGTCAGAGCCACATCAACTGGAGGGCACTGCCGCTATAATGGCCAAACTACTTACCGGATTTCAGTCCATCGATGCCCGATTAGACACTCTTACCACGCGTCTTGACGACATACACGGCCGACTGGAGGCGCAAGACATTCGGATTGGCAATGGGGAGCAGTGAATCTCTGATCTTAAAGACGTGCAACCCACCACGCAGAGTAAGCTAGAGGGGGCCTACTCAAACAACTCGCCATGAAGGCAGAGGATTTAGAAGCTCGCTCGTGCAGAAATAACCTCCGTATTGACGGTATAGCTGAATCTATAAATACCTGCCCAATGGCCAAGTCTGTCGAGTCCATCCTCCTCGAGATGTTTGGGAAAGAGGCCTTTTCTTCCACATTCGCAGTGGAGCGCGCACACCGGACATTGGGACCTGTTCCGGTCCCGGGAGCGCCCCCAAGGTTGATTATTGCCAAAATGCTTATTATCACGATTGTGATGTGGTACTACGACCGTCATGTGAACGTGGCTCCCTCAGCTATTAAGGTTCGAACCTTTCTATTTTCCCGGATTTCTCGCCAATGGTGCGAGAGGTGCGCCGCAAATACGTAGACATTAAACGTTCTCTCCAGAAAGCAAATGTCAAATATGCTATGCTATACCACGCCAGGCTTCGAATTCAGATGGGTGGCAAAGGACACATGTTTGACTCTCCTGACGAAGCTGTGAAATTCTGGAAGAAACAGCAAACCAGGGATCAACCACAAGGGAATACTGATGGACGTGAACCTGGTTCCTAATGGTTACCGGCCACCTTTTGAACTACAGCCCAACTGGACCACCTGCTAGTACCGATATAAAACTCTGGCTATTCCTATGTTGCGTCTGAGACTACTGATGACTGCTGTGTAAGACCCTGAGACTTATGCTTCGCCATACCACAACTCCTCGAAACAAAAACGTATTGATGTGAAACACATTAGGCAGAAGCGAACCTGTCAATTCATATCCCATAGACTGACGGCTCCTTGGAGCGTTGCCTTCCCCCTCAGGATGTTCTCCTGCCTTTTCTTCTCGCCCTCCCCCTCCCTCTCCTTCCCTCTTGTATGAGGCTATTTGAATGGGATTCACCGGAGTGTTATTTTTGTGCATCCAATGTGGGTGGAGGGTGGAGGTGGGGCTGGACTTTTTGGTATGCTGGTTATTGTTTTGTTTCTTGTTGGTATGGTGCACAATCCACTCACATAACATGGGGCGCAATTTTTACAACTCTACACCTGCTGTGATTTGGCTGATCATCGTTAGATGATCTCCAAAGACATGCGAGCCAGTGTTTGAGCCTCAGATGCATGTCCTGGAATGTGAGAGAGTTATCCAGTCCTGATAAAGGTCGTCTGGTCCTAGCGTATCTGGCCAGGCACTCTATCCAGGTCGCCTTCCTTCAGGAGACGCATTACGCGCCGCTCCCGGTGCATGGTTTTGCATCATCATGAGGAAATCAGTTTCTTTTCCAGCTATAGCTCGTATTCACGTGGGTGTGTATATTGATACAGCGCTCTCTTCTTTTTCAGGTCTCAGAGGTTTAAACAGACGATGAGGGCAGATATCTTGCTATGTTTGGATTGGTGGGGGGTAAACCAGTTCTCTTTATTAACGTATATGCTCCAAATGTTGAAACTTCAGATTTTTTTCCTAAAATTACGGCATATATTGACCATTTGGGTGCTGATAATATACTTCTGGGTGGTGATTTTAACCTCACACTAGATCCCATGACTGACACCACTGGTTCAGGGCACACCACAAAACCTCATGCCACACAGGGACTTACCAACTTACTGCAATCCACTCTACTTCCAGATCCCTGGTGCGAGAAGCACCTGGGAATTCGGACCTACTCTTTTTATTCTGCCCCAGATGTCTCATGGTCCCGAATAGATTACTGGCACCTCACACCACAGCTACTTTTGGAGGTACGGAGGATTGAATACCTGCCCCACACATTATCTGATCATGCCCCTGTATTGCTCTTGGTGGATTTCCCTACGATTCCAAAACAGCGACCTCTACGGAGATTCCGTGCATTGGCACTACTCGACTCGGTATTCCAAAGTGAGGTGGGCTAAGCTATTAGAGAGTACTTCTTGTTAAATGAGGGAACTGTAGCGTTGCAGCTGGTGCTATGGGATGCCTTTAAGGCATTTATCCGAGGCTGTATCTTGAAACATGCCAGCGTACTCCGATCCATACGGGGGGCCTGGAGAGAATAGAACAGAAACCAAAAGACATGGACACTACCGCGCAGACTACCTCATCACCGGAGTCCCTATGCGATCGCGCAGCACTACCGACTGAATTCACTGCCTCTGCTGCCCGCAAAGTCAAATACCTCGGTAAATATGCCATGGCCAGAGCGTACGAAGAAGGTGAGAGGCCTGGCAGGACACTCGCTTGCCTCCTCCGACCTAAATATCAATCTACTTTCATCACACACCTGGACACCGACACAGATACCACACGACCCCCCGGTCAGACAGGCACTGTCGAATTATTTACAGGAGAAAGCCATGGTTTGGTTGGAGGAGGGACAGCGTGAGTTCCTAGTTTCCCCTATAAATGAGGATGAAATTAAGCAAGCAATAAGAGATTTAGCCAGCAATCGTGCCCCGGGGTTGGATGGGCTCTAAGGGGAGTTTTATAAAGCTTACCAACACCGCGATTACTGGAAGTTATATGATGAGGCTCTGCAGAGCAGGTCTCTCTCTCCATCTATGCGAGAAGCCATAGTAACACTACTGCTCAAGCCGGGCAAATCGCCATACCGATGTTCGTCATACAGGCCACTATCGCTACTCAATCACGATTATAAAATTCTGGCCACAATATTAATCACCTCTAGCATTACTGGTGAATACCATATTATGCCCCTGCCAAGCTGGGTTCATCCCTGGCTGATCTACTGCACTTAATCTGCGTACAATTTTCTCTGTGATCAACCAAATGGAGCCTACGTTGCCACCGCCGGCCGTTCTCCTTGATGCCGAAAAGGCTTTTGATTAATTGGAATGGCCTTTTTTATATGCCGTAATACAAAAACTGGGGATCCCCAACCATTTTTAAAACGTAGTCCGCCTGCTGTATTCAAATCCAGTGGCCAGGCTGCAACTTAATGGTGTAATAACAACCCAATTTCCTCTGTCGCCTGGCACCAGGCAGGGATGCCCCCTCTTCCCCTATTATTTATTGTGGCTATGGATCCCCTTGCTCGCCACATACAGGAAAGGCACCTTCACCGTGGACTGCAGCCACATACAGGCCCTCTTGCTGCTTCGTTCTATGTGACGTTGTTATGCTATTTGTACGGAAGCTGGCTGAAAATCTATCCCCACTCCGGAGACGGGTTGTCCGGTTTGGAGTATACTCGGGATTAGTAATAAATTGGACAGTCAGAAATGGTTCCATTGACCCCAGCAACTACCCAAGAGGCATTCGAATTTCCCCTTAAGTGGTGTACAGACCCCCCAAATACCCCTGCAGTTATTTACATTGTAGTGCCCCCGAAGTAATTCGACTAAATAATGGTCCTATAGTGGATCGGCTCGCATCGCAGGTTGAAAAATGGATCAAACTCCCCCTCTCCATGGCCGGCAGAATTGCCATATTGAAAATGGTAGTCCTGCATCGTTTCTTATACCTCTTTTTAAATATTCCTATCGCTTTAACCACAAACTTTTTCGATATACTACGATCTCTACTTATTCAGCTTGTCTGGGCAGGCAAACAGCCGCACATAAGCTGGAACACTCTCATTATGCCTTACGAGCGTGGGGGATTTTTATCTGCATTACCTTATTGCCCAAACCCTCTTTATGTATTATTGGTATCACCCTGATGCCCGACTCCAATATCTTAAGCCCGAGCGTTCTCAAATATATCTTAACTTGCTCTCCGTCATATTGCCACGGGGATTGCCACGTAACCCTGCTGGGTTCCAAACGCTACCCACGACCTGCTAGGCGTGGACCAAGTTACGACGGTACTTACAAAAAGAGTCTCTATATTCGGCGCATATGCTACTGGCAGACAACCCATGGCTACCCCCACCACGGAAATTCTCAAACGCAACCTAGCCAAACATGGACTTCAGAAGATTGGGGATCTGTTTAAAGAGGCACAGCCCTGCACGGTATCTGAACTTACTACTCGCGGGGACACCACATACATGGATACGTTTCTTCGGCATAGAGTTCGTGGATCCCTGCTCGGGGCAATACCGGATGCACTAGCTGAACCAGAAGACTTTCCCCCTCTCTCACTCGTCATAGCATCGCCGGATAGCACTCACTTAGTTTCACGCTTATATCACCTATCCTTATCCCTTTGCCCTGTAGCTGGGGCCAAGGCATATGCGGCCTGGGAAAGAGACCTAGGCATGCCAATAACTGATAGTCTTTGGCACTATTGTTGTGCACAAACACAATACATTTCAAACAATCGTCGGCATAAGTTATTGCATTTTAAGTATCTACATAGAGTCTATGTAACCCTGAAATTGCTGGCAAAGATGGATCCTAATACAACACACGCATGTGCTAGGTGTGCCACACCCGAGGCCAACTTCCCACACATTACTTGGAATTGTGTACCGATACAAATATACTGGATGGATATTTTTCAGCAATTATCTCTTATGATAGGACAAACATTACAACCCACACCGCTGATGGCGTTATTGGGATATGTCCAGCCGCTAGAAGATTCACTGCGATAGCCATGCTCATTGCAAAACGTCAAATCTTTTTACACTGGGGCAGAGCACAAGCACCAACGGTGATGGCATGGCTCCGGGATATGGTCCAATGTGACACCATGTGTGAATTGTATGCCACATTACTACCACCCACCTTAAGCCCCCTGGACATTTGGCAACCACTGAAGAATTATTTACTCACACACCCCCTTAATGAAACCTGAAATGTACATATAGATAGGCTGCCACTGCTGCCACGCATGAGGGGATTCCAAGCCCCAGACTACCTTGCTCTCCCTGGCGGGAGGAGCACTTTGCCACCAGCCAGCACTACAAAAAGCACCAACATTTACCGTGGCGCGCGACGCGCCTTCAATCTGCCACTGCTGCCACTTTTGCCACGCACGAGGGGACTCCAAGCCCCAGACTACCTTGCTCTCCCTGGAGGGAAGAGCACGTTGCCACCAGCCAGCACTACAAAAAGCGCCAACACTTACCGCGGCGCGGGATGCGCCTTCAATCCGCCACTGCTGCCACTGTTGCTGAGCACGAGGGGACTCCAAGCCCCAGACTACCTTGCTCTCCCTGGAGGGAAGAGCACTTTGCCACCAGCCAGCGCTACAAAAGAGCCAACACTTACCATGGTGGGGACGCGCCTTCAATCCGCCACTGCTGCCACTGTTGCAACGCACAAGGGGACTCCAAGCCCCAGACTACCTTGCTCTCCCTGGAAGGAGGAGCACTTTACCACCAGCTAGCACTACAAAAAGCGCCAACACTTACCGCGGCGTGGGACGCGCCTTCAATCCGCCACTGCTGCCACTGTTGCCATGCAGGAGGGGACTCCAAGCCCCAGACTACCTTGCTCTCCCTGGAGGGAGGAGCACTTTGCCACCAGCCAGTGCTACAAAAAGCGCCAACACTTACCGCAGCACTGGACGTGCATGAGAGGCACCCGGGCAAAGCCCGGGCCAAGGGCAGCCCGTCATTGCCACACCTCTTTCACCCAACTCCTGAGCAGCGACGTAGATCTACTTCCAATATGATAAGGTACTGTGCTAAGCCCTAACGATTTCCGCAGAGATTCTTAGTTAAAAGAAGATACCAGTAAGACTCTATGACTATAAATTCTAAGCTAGGCCACTGGACTTATTAAATAATCTCTGCAAACATAAAATTTGACTTTGGGCATCAGGGCTATAGTTATCTTGTGGGTCACTGTAAGCAACAAGTTATACACACTTATTACGGGCTAAAACATGGGTAAAAGAAAAACGATGCAGGGAGCAGGGGCGGGAAATGGCCCTAACGGGGGGGGCGGAAAGGGAGAAAAGGCAAGGAAAGCCCACAAACACGTTGCTAACAACTGCGTGATGGATAGAATGGACACCCTTATCAATGAATGTGAAGGCATCCTAGAAGCAGAACCATCAGCTCCCCATACCAATGATCAATCCCTCCCCAAAAGCACCAGCCCTACCCGCTCAACTATTATTCCCACAATGTCCTGGAAGGTCTCCCGGAAGGGAGTATCAACACATAGTAAAGATTCATCATTGAAGCTTAGAGTAGGACAGGCAAATGACTCTTCTTCCCATCCTTCAAATCTTCCTATTAGTATTAATGACAGTCAAACCGGTCTCTCCATAACCTGCTTAAATTGGTTTGCAGCTTTGGCAGATTTGCCCGACGCCTCTGGGAATGAGATGTCCCAACCATCTCTTACAACTCCTATTGAGATTATTAAAGAGCAAATCCCACCGTCACACAACATTCTTCAGCTTGTCAGCTCCCTTATGCTGGAGATAGGAACCATGAGACATTTGATCGAAGAACTTATCATCACGGTCAAACTTCTATCTCCAAAGGACATACCCCACCAGCAGGCTGCACACCCTTTGCATGAACAATGTCCACAGGCCCACCGGGCATGCTCACTTCCTCATAAAGAAAGAGGCCCAATAGGAAATGGACCCTCTTCATCCCCCTTGGTAACATTTAAGCATGTCCCCCCCAACCTCCAAGTTAAAACAGGCAGACTATCTCAAAGCCAAAACACCTAAAAACCACCAGATTCAAGTCCCTTCTCAGGTCCCCACAAACCGCACTAGACCTCCTAGCTTACCATTAGTTACGCGCCCCTTTGCAAAAGATCACCCTCAGAGAAGCTACTTAGTAACCCCCTCTTTTCCGTATGCGCAAAAAGTTTTTATGTTTAATGTCCCTAAGTTAGATCTAACGGGTGGCTACGAAAATGAAGCTTCCCTAATTAACAAATCCATACACTTGATCCGCCACGTTAGGGGCTGCCGCTCAGTCATACGAGAAGACATTGTCAGGGCCCGGAAATGCACGTCCTTCACCCCACCTCTGGACTGCATTGAGCTTACCCTGTCTAAGGCCGATTTGGCCGAAAATCTTCTCACACTGGAGTACCGTACTTGCCCCCCAGGCTTTTCAGCTATACAGTTCAGGCGATCCCCAATTACACCGTAGCCAGGCCACATGATAAGCATCCATCGATGGCTCTAAGTGAAGGCACCCTATTGGAAGCCATTGATTGACTGCAACGCGAATTCCAGCCACACCAGGAACTTCATATTATCCCTTCAATGACTAAACATAGTCTTCAAAATAACTTAATCCCTCAGGAGGTTAATCCCCCCACACTCTCAGATTCCCTTGTCTTGCCCCCTGCCCCAGTGTCGCCCTGCCAACATATCCCTAGCAGAGACACAATCCTTGCTCCGGCTTTATCCCAACAGTTAAAGATCATTTCCTGGAACGTTGCAGGGCTTAGCAGCAAATTGTCATTGCCCCATTGGAACAAACTGATAGAGGGCTTTGACATTTGCGTTTTTCAGGAAACTTGGAGCTTGGTTCCTTTACATAAAAGTCGGGCTACACTTGTTTTCATTCACCAGCTACCACCATGGGGAGAGGGCGCCCCTCGGGAGGTTTTATCATTTGGGTCAACATCGCTTTGGGCTGTAGAATCACTGTACAACAAAGTGCGAGCCCTGACAACTTGAGGCTTACTATTAAAGGACCCAGAGGGAGAGAAACGCTTGACTTGTTTAATGTTTACATAAGTGGGACCATAGGGGGCAAATCATCACCTATTGTCACGCTATTGAAACCAGGTTTATCCAGTTGTCTGTCTCACTCTAGAGTTGTGGTTGCAGGAGATTTTAATTGTACCTTTGAGCCTCTAAGCTCAGAAGACATGTTGGGGGTTGAGGAAGATGACAGAAAATGGGCTGTCCCCCCATTAGGTATACTTCCTGTTAAAAGATGGTCTCAGATAGCAATCCAACTCAATGCACTTACCTTGGAGTTTGGCCTGATGGATGCAAACGGCAGAACTTTATCAGACGCCCATTCTGGAATCAGGCAAGTAATGAGCAAGAAAACTTTAGAGCTACAGGAGTTAATAACAGGTATTGACGGGCTGGTAAACGTCCCTACAATCCATTTGCGCACAATTGAACAGATAGGCATATATTTCCAAGGACCTAATAAGCACAATAAACCTGGTGTGCAACCAAAGAGTCGGCAGACATGGTATAATAAGGATTGCAGGCACAAGAAGCAGGCATTAGCCTTAACAATTAGAAGCAAGAACTGCCCTTTGATTAAAATCGCAAGAAAAGAGTATAGAGCGGCTCTGCTTCAAGCAAAGCTGAAATGGGACAAGACTAGCTGTCAGGATCTGAAGGACGCTAGCATAGCAAGGGATACTAATTTTTCTGGAACCTTGTTAGACGGGCGGACAAGTGGGATTCAGATTTAATTCCAAACCATATTTCTAGCCAAAATTGGTACGTTCCCTTTGGGAAACTCTACCTGGGTCTGATGATGATTGCCTGGAAGAGCCATGCGATCATTCTCATACTTTCTCTGATGGTAACAGCGAACCTTTTTCGCTGGTTGAAGTAGAAGTTGCCATAAGGAAGATACTCCTCACCAAAGCCCCTGGACCAGATGGCCTCCCAGGAGACTTGTTCCTCGCAGACCCCCAAAACTGGGCACTGTACATTTTGCTTTTAATTAATTCCATCTCTAATGGTTGCCCAGTACCAGAATCTTGGAAGGGGGCGGAGGTGGTCCCGATTTTTAAAAAGGGAGCCAGAGAGGACCCTGCCAACTACAGACCAATCAGTCTGATCGATGCAATTCAGAAGGTAGTTGGCAGAGTCCTGCTACAGAGGATCCAATCTTGGGCTGAGGACGGAGATATCCTATCTCAATATCAGGCGGGATTCAGGGTCAACACTGGAACGATTGACCAGGTATTCAGGCTGCTCCTCATATATTGGAAAGTTGTTGTGATCGGCAGAGGCAGTCTTTATCTCGCTTTTATTGACTTAAAGACTGCCTTTGACTTGGTTCCCAGGAAAAGATTGTGGCAAATACTAGGAGATATGGGCATCCCTCCACTTATCCTCAACCTACTGATCCGGCTTTTAGAGGGCAACTATGCAAAGATGAGATGGGGGTCCCAAGGCCAGTTGACGGAAATGATTCCAGTAAACAGGGGAGTCCGCCAGGGCTGTGTCATGGCACCCACCCTATTCTCCTTATACGTGAATGGGGTGGTTAGCTTCTTGCAAGAAGTTCCAGCTGATGCCTCGGCCCTGGCGGGTGACAAGGTACCGACTCTTCTGTTTGCGGATGACACACTGCTGGTCTCTAAGACCCCAGCCGGGTTACAAAAATTACTAAACAGATTTCAATCTTTCAGTAACTTTCGGGGGTGGTCATTAACACTTCTAAGACTAAGTTTGTGACATTTAACCCCCACAAACCGTTCAGAAACAATCTCACCTTGGATGGGACACACTTGGAGAGAGTCAGTACGTTTGACTATCTTTGTATTCGACTCTCGGAAAAAATGCAGTGGAGGTCCCACCTTGACAAAATGCTCTTGAATCAGAAACGTGCGGTCGGGGCACTAGTCACAGAACATCGTTCATCGCAAAGCAGGCCAGTTGCCCCGGCGCCCACGGTTTATGACGCAAAGGCAGTTAGCTCTGCCCTTTATGGAGCCGAGCTATGGGGATTTGACAATGTTGATGAGATCTGCAGATCAGAGCACAAGTTCTTGAGGATTTGGTGATGCTTCCCCGGAATGTCCCATTAACACCCTTGATGTATGACATGGGCAGGTGTTCATTCAGCGATATTGCTAAATTGCGTCCATTGCTTTTTTGGGCCCGCTTTAGGTGGACTCCTGAACTCACGAAATATACCATAGCACTTACTGAGGTAATGAGCTTAGATGTCAACCATGGGGTCAATTGGATAACTAACGTCAGGAAATTAATGATAGCTCTTGGTCTTAAGAACTTTTGGGATAACCAAAACCCCCCTAGTAAGGCAGAGCTTAAAAGCATCTATTGGGACTGGATCGATACCCGGAAGCTTAGTAATCCAAATGTGGGAAGGCTAACAGAAGAATTTTTCCAGCACAAGCAACGTAGAAGCCTTGAACCATATCTGGATATAATCCAGATACCAAGAGATAGGGCGCTCTATATCCAATTTAGACTTGTATCGCTTTCGGTCCATGAATTAACTGAAAAATGGCGCTCCCCAAAATAGACAGCAGAAGATTGTCCTTCCTGCAGGGCACCGAAGGAGAGTGTTGCCCACCTTATGTTTGCATCCCCAGCGTACGAAACAGCAAGGTCCAAATGGTTAAAACCAATCAGAAGACTATTGCGTACTCTTGACCATCGTGCTGCTTTACGCATCTTGAAATCTGATGCAAGAACCCATTTGTTTGTGGTTTTTAAGCTGTGCCTGGATAGTTAAGCATAAAGCCTTGCGAAGGGCAACTTAATCCTATACCACAGGCCCCATGGAGAATGTATTTGAGCACAAGTGATTGACAAAACATCGCACAAACTAATTCCTATGCACTGTCACTTATATGAGTTATATTGGGTACCATTGTTTTAACCATATATTTTAACTCCTGTTTTTATTCAAAATGAAATATTTTTAACATCGAATCCCTCGGATCTGTGCTACATAGTCTTGGCAATAATTGTTTTTAAGTGATATAACAATGTGTTATCATGTTCTGGCTGAGTAGACACCATGTACTAGTTATGCATTTTATGATAACTTTTATTTATATAACTCTATTTTTTATAAAGGATTGTCTGATGCTTTTATATTTGTTATCGAAATAAAGCAATTTGACTTGACTTGACTTGATATAGTTGCAAATACACGGAATACCATAATGGCAGACTGTAATATGAGATGTGCTTGAGACCTGGGTCGGTATGAGACAAATCTTGGTTCACTGCAGGTATTGTTATCATAAATGTAACAGTTGTGTCTTACCGTGATTTAAATCATAGATTATATGTTTTTGGGAAATGCTCTTCCATACCTTGTTTTATTGTTGTAATGTGGATGTTTTATCTATCGTCAAAAACGCCTCTTTTTGGCTGTTGATATCAGTACGATATTTTGCACTTATTGTGAGACTGTTATTTGTGAATGTCAATACAGAAAATTCAATAAAAGTTTTTTTTTTTTTTAAAGAATGCCCTTTTGAATCTGTGCAAACGTACTAACTTGCATGGTTTACGGGGTTTCAACAACTCTTCTCTAATCTTTTCCCATACTGAAGTTTTTGGGAAATTTACTCCTGACAATAGCAGAAATAAATTTCAGAGTTGGGAAAAAAGTTTGGAGGGAAAGTGAACTTGCAAACACTCATATTTTCGCATGGGCAAATCTACACATGCACATTTGCTCATGCTAAACTGCAGTTCACAAATATTTTCTAGGAGTACTATTTCTTGTCCTTCTTCTGTATATTCTTGAGAATTCACGAAAGCCATATAGCTGCACTTAATGCAAGGACACCTACCATGGGTGCACTTTTGAGACTTTCTTTAATAATTGAGCCCCTAATTTGGTCTGGCGTTGACCGTGACCTTTTTTTAAATTAAAATTCTGTCTCTCTCTCTCTCTGTATCAGCTGGCTTCACTGTAAATGACAGCATTCTGCTATATCACATGGAGCATATTGGCACACAAAGTAGTTTTGTGCAAAGCCAGGAACTACTGTGGCATTGTGTGCTTTTTGAGACCAAAACTAATTCTGGCTTTTGCCAATGTTTGTTATAATAGTGAGGGCTCGGCAGCTCCCATCCCAAAAAGGTTTTACAAAAACCATGCCAAAATAAGTCGCACATTGACAAAACTAAAAAGCTGGCCATCAATTTCAGACCTACTAGCTTTGCCAGTGCTTGTTTATTTTTGTTTCCCCCATAATCTTATTGAAACTGGTTACACTGATTTTCCATTATGAATATTTTGGGGAAATTCTAGCATGCATCAACACAATACTAAATGGTACTGCAAAGAAAGGGTACCAGAAATTTTACAGTAGTTTAGCAAAATGTTTTATTCCTGCTTTCCTTTTTTATGAACATTTTATTTTGAAAGCAAAGAATCATCAATCTTGCTTTCAAGCTTCTGCGAATATTTGCATCAAATCAGAGAGCATTCTGGGAACATTATACATAGCCTCATTCTGCTAAACTTTGAAAACGTGTGTACACGTTTTTATACTGAAACCACTGTCAGTAGTGCAGTCAGAGCACACAACATTTACTAAGAGCGCTCACCCTAATAATAAAGGCTTTCAATAAATGAACCATAAATACAAGGTTGAACAGCATTTACATATGGACAGAAATATTACCTTAACTGCATACAGTGCCCTTCCCTGCTCCATGATGTGGTACTGCAAACTAACAGCAAATGGGTTTGTGCTGCATGGGGTTGGGCCTACTTGTCCCAAGGACAAAATACACATGAAAACGTGTTGCCCTTGACACCAAACAATATGTCCAGGGTGTCTGGCTATAGGAATTCCACATCCCTGCAGGGCTATCAAACAAGTTTGGCTACGGTGGAGACGGAGTAGTCTATGCCATCACCAAACTTAAGGTTTATTGGGAAGACCTCTATATTGGTGGGGAAGAAACTCTCTTGGTACTGCGATGGAGTTCCTTTCCTGCTGACATATAAATCATACCTATAGACTTTAATCCATGTCATGCCTTTTTAATCCACTACCAGACACTCTCTTTCCCTTTACCTCACTCTTACAGCTTCGAGCTTTCCCTCTTCACAACGGGTTTTCAGTCTTTCTCTCCGTACTCATTCTCCTTTTCATGTTTTTCTCCTTCCTTGCTCGTGCTCAATGTCTGATGCAGAAAAATATGTGCCAGTTCCCAAACATAAGTACCAGTGGATCATTGGATCCCACTGGCAACCACCGGCTCAATTTAAGAACTGCTGACCAGGGATGAGCGACTGTGCACAATCCACCTAACAAAGGGGAAACACAGATGCTGCCAGTGTCTCACATTCCCCTACGTTTTATTTCACGGCTTACCAAACCTAATTTAGTGGGGGACCGCATTTAAAACTACTGAAGTATTTTTTTTTAAATGTATTTATTTATTTATTTTTAAGTATGATCATGAAAAGAGACATAGTGGAGTAGAAAGTCTGTGGCATCTCCATCTTGTTCTACTCTATCACTTGCTTAAATGGTAGTCCTCATTACAAGTGGCCGGGAGCAATATTCCCGGGGGACACTGCTCTGAACTATTCTGAGTAACCCAGTATTTCTGGGCCCTGGATTACCAGGTCTGAAAATATCAGACCAGGTAATACCAAGCAAGGAACACCACACTTGGAGCCTTGTGCAGTGTGTGGGGAGCTGCCGGCATCTGCTGTGTCTAGCTCCAGACCACCCTCTTCAGGGAGAAAGAGAGAGGAGCATCAAATTGTTCTTCATCTAGTGCCTCGCCTACTTTTCTCTCCCCTACTCCCTCCCTGCTGCACCACAGCCCTCAACATAGCCCCAGAAAAGGTTTCCCGCTTGCTCTATTCCTAGGTCTGCATGTCAATCTCCATTCTGAGAGAAATGACTCGCGGGAGATACTGTTTGGAGAAGAGATTCTAACCCTCCAGTATCTCCTCACCTAAATGGGGAAATTCTTAAAGAAGGCAAAAGTGAGGAACTAACAGGCTGATTCACAAAACCTTTCCTGTTTTCGGGTTAGTCGTGCACGTAGAAATTTTTTTAAAGTAAAATCCCGATTCACAAAGTCAGGATGTGCAAATTTTTGCATGCAGACATGTCCCTTAAGACCAGAAAAGTTATGTCACATTTACCCATTTTACAAAGTTGTGAGACTGAAAAGGATGGAAAGTGGGTTTTCCCAAATGAGTAAGAAGGGATGTGGCACATGTAAAAAATATGTAATATAATGGCAGACCAGAGAAAGTGGAATAATAGTAGATTTGGATGGCATACAACTCTGAGAAGGGTTAGAACACAGAAGCACCTGAGGGCCGAAGGTCATGCAGAAATTTCTGGTTTCAATGTGAGGCGGGCTTAGTGTGTGTGTGTCAGCACTCCATCTTCGAGCATCTATATAATGAAAACCTTTTCATTTGTCTTTAAAATAGTAACTATAACAACCTTTCAAAAACACCCTACATTTTGAAGTTGAGCCATATCTAAGGGATATAAATACCAGGTTTTAATATTAACCAATTTAATGGCACTCAACTTACTGACCTCAAAAGGATGGAAGGCTGAGCTGGGCTTGCCAGTGTCCAGACTGCTAACCAGCAAGTGAAAATTGAAAATATTAGCATGTAACTCACTGGGCTATGCTGCTTGGGTGAAGTTTTATGAATGCTATATGCATCTTTTTATTCCTTTGCTTAGCATTTTTAGTTAATCTCACTCTTTCATTGTGACTCTGATGCTGGCTAACTATATTTTATGTGAGCTGCTTCTTTCAATCTATAACTTTTCTACCTCGTGGAGTTTAAGAGTACAAGTTTACATTTTCAGTAGAAGTAAAGATTCAGCAACATCAAAATTCCTGCACTTGAAGATTTGAACAAATCACTGCAGCCCTCAAATACCTACAATCACTATCTACAAAAACACATGCTCAAGTTCAAACTCAACACTATTACTTTCAAAGCTTCACATCTTATAATCATTCAACAAAAAAGCCTGTGGCAGAAGAGGGGACCACAGAAGTCAATTCCATTCTCCAAGTTAGTGTGCCCAGATTCAAGAGCAAGCAGACCACAACACTGTCATTTTCCAGAGCAGCAATACAAGTCTTATCCTCCTTACCAAAAGAGCTTTTTAAAACTCAGAAAAAAACATAAAACATGTTCTCTTAGACAATGCCTTCAACTACTGTCATGCAGATATTTTGGTGTGCTCACAATGTCACCTCTTAGCTCTGTTCTCATGAAGTACCTCCTTCCCCATCGAATCTTATGTTCTTGTAATGGTTAGTGCAAAAAGAACAATTGAAGGACGGAATGTCGAACAATGTCGAACACTCACACCCAGTCACAGGTTTGTCCTAAATTCATTGTTTCTTCTGCTCACCACGCCATTCCAGTCCGACTGGTGGTGAGTGTTTGACATTGCTCAGCATTCCGTTCATCAATTGTTCTTTTTGCATTTGTCACCCTGAGTGGGACGGGTATGCCTGGACGTGGGTCCCGTGCTCGTCATGCCACTGGATTAAGAATATCCTGGCTGATATGGGGAGATACCCTGAAACCGCTCTTAGGATGCTTGTTTCCAGTCTGGGTAGGACCTGGCCTCATACTTCGGGTTGAACTGTTCCTATGGGGGGAAGGGTCAAGACAGAGGCCGCTTTCACTGAGTCATCTCTCATGTCTGGCCAGAAAGAGATGCAGACAGAGTGGAAGAAAGACCTCAAAGTGGAACAAGAAGGGATCAGGTATAACTTTGCAGATGTCATCTACTTATTCCAGTCAGAGGTATAGAATATTAGAGCAGTGGCAGGTGAATCAAAGAAGAGGCTTCAAGAGGTTGTAAAGGTGTACAAGATTACAAAGGTTCGGGTATTAACAGTTGAACCCCAAATTGAATCTCTGTAACTCAACTTTGAAGACCTGGAAAACTGATCTAGAAGAGACAGAGTATGCAATGTCAGGGAGTACACTGAAGGATATGATGTTCTCAGAAAGAGATGCACGGGTTTCATCTTCACCTAGGTCTTGAATCTGAAGGATGGTGATGCTCTGGTTGTTAAGAGAACACAGTATCAGAGTAGCCCTGGCATGACAGGCATCCAAGCTATATCTTTATGAAGAAAGAACATTCTAAGAGAGAAAAAGGCAGCACCTAACACTTTCCAGGATCGACAAACTATCTTTTGTTACAACGCTATTAACACGGAATGCGCTGATCCTATGATGGAGGCAGTCATCCAAAGGGAGATGCACTTTAGCTGGATTTTTCCTGAGCAGGTTGCGCTTTCAGCTGGGGCACACAGTATAAAATATGAAGAACAGAGGTAACATTAAAGATGAAACTATGGGTCATGTAGAACCAAAGAACCTCCCAATGCTGTTGAAGAGAATGGCACATTACCATGCAGCAGAGTCAAATAATGAACTTGGAGAAATACTTAAAGGAGAGGTCACACCTCTAACAAATTTGGTTCATGGTCCCTAGTGTTGATAATATGGATGGATTCTGTGGAAGCAGAGTGACCTCTGGTGCACTGCCTGACAGAGAAAAGATGTTCTCACCTTGCAGAAATAAATCATGATTTTTCGAAGATGATTGAGCTCTGGGCTTCTCCGATTGGGACTCCACTTTATGAAGGAGCATAAGATGCAGTAGTCCCAGATTGGGTGGCTTGATGCATAGTGAATGTGCGACGATTTTCGTATGGAAGCAGGACCATCTTCTCTTGTAATGTCCTCCTACACTCTGATGTTTGATAATTTTGTTTCTGTAATTAAGTAGAGGTGCTGGGAATGATCACTGTGGATGATTGGATGGGAAAAAGGGTATAGAATTTATAAAGGTGCAATTGAGATAAGCTAATTGAGAGCATCACTTTTATGGGATTGACTGTTAAGGGAATAAATTAGTTGACTAAAAGATCAATTATTTAGTTATTCTTCAACATAGATGGTAGAAATGTTTTGACCCTACAGGAAACGCATCTTTCGTAGACTTTGTGCCTCTTCCAACACACACAATAGAAAATTGTTACAGGATAGGGATGACTGCTAGAATTGCGAAGGGGAAGGTGTATAGGCAATTGATTACATAGATTGAGGTGTATGCCACAAACTTGGGAGAAGACACATTCCTCCCGAGATTTCCATGTACAATGACAGGTGTTGTGGAGGGGGAGGTTGTCCTGGTGGTGACATGAGCATGGTCCCATTACCTGTGATGCTTCCACTCTGCAGGAGGGACCTCATCCACAAGGATGCTTCTGAAGAACTTAGGACAGGGCTTACAGAAATCACATTTGTGGAATTCTGGCAAGTGTAGGTGCTGAGGCTATACATTATTTTCCCTCATACACAAGTCATTCTTCAGGATTGATCTAATTTTGCTGGTCAAACAGCTCCAAGCTAAGCTAACATATTTTTGATAACTTGTTGGGATCATACCCCAGTCACAGCCTTGCTTCATAGCAGGGCAGAGGTACCTGGGGTTGGGAAATGGAAACTGGGTAAATAAATGGTGCAGAACAAAGCTGCCAGGCCAGTAATTAAAAAGTCTATTAAAGATGAACATGATGCCAGGGATGGCAATAATGAACATATGGGATGCTATAAAGACTCTGAGGGAGCAAGCTTATAGGCATACATCAGAGACAAAGAGAGAGAGACGTTGGTTTTTGTTTACCTAGACAGGAACTAAGCCAAGGCGCATAAAAATGTAGCGGATTACGTAGGGAATATAAGGTTTACTGGTTCATCAATTAATGAGATGCACAAGTTTGCGGTTGCCCTGGGGGCAGCGCATTCCCCAGAATGCGGCGCATTTTCCTTCATTGCGCCAGGCGCACCTTTTTGCGCCCTGTGCAATGAAGAAAAGTGTGCAGCATGTGTAATGTGGCCCCTGGTGTCTAAGAGCAGCTCTAAATAAAACATGAGCCAGGATGGGGCTCTAAGCACTGTGTATTTCAATCTCGAGATAGCTTGAGGTAATATTTTCTGTTGCAAAGATATTAGAGGTCGGTCCAGTAACTATGTAAACATACTTCAGTAATGTCTCATTTTCCACATGCTTCGGTCTTTTGCTTAATGCCCATTTATGTCCTATGCATGCAACACAACAAAATATAATGGAGAGCCCTGATTCAAAATGTCTCCACAGAACCTCTCATTGCATCTAAAATTCAAGCAAACTATAATAAAGAATGCAAATATATGAAGTTTCCCATAAATAAGTGAAACGACGGGAAAGTAAAGAGTCCAGCAAGGACCTGATCCGAGGATCTGCAGTGCGTTTTGTGGAGTCAGCAATCACACTGTTTGATTTGCCTTCGGTCCAAGAGAGAAAGGAATTCGTCTCCCTGCAGACAGCGTTCGGAGTAAATGTTGCCACAATGGGTGGGCTAGAAGTATTACTTTAATCGTAATAACCCACAAACACGCTAGCCTTAACTTGAGGACTTTTACAGACAGCTCAATCCGGTTTATGCCTTAAATCCAAGACACATTTGCCAATGATTAGCACATTCATGTCTGCATAGCGGCTACTAAGCAAACCTTAAATTGTGCCATGTGGAAGTATTTGAGCCATACCTCCTCCATTTATTACCCTTTTTTACCACAAAGCTAATTTACCTCAAACTTTACAAAACCACCAGTCAGCAAACTCATTTAAGAGCATGAAATGCCATTACAGTGGCGACATTGGATCACAATGGTTGAATTATAACCGAACCTACAAGTTATTCCTTATATATCAAGCATGCTGTTAGGTGCCCGCCTTTTGGGCATTGCCAATGCTTGTCTTATCATGGTTTTTACAAAACTTTTTTTGGAGAAGGGGCTTGGCCCTCGTCAAGCCAAAAAAAAAAAAAAACCATTGGCAAAGCCAATTTGTCTGGCCTTGTTAACGGCCTTCTGGCTTTGTCAATGCTTGATGTGTTTTCCCATGGTTTTTGTAAAACTGTATTTTTGTGTGAAGTGCTGGGCCCTCACCAATATATCAAAATATTTGGCTAAAAACAAAAACATTATTTTTTTGCTTTAAAAAAGCACACATTGCACAGTACTCCTTTGCACTGAAGGGAACTACATTGCGTGTGGATGTGCTCCTTGTGAAAGAACACAATGCTGTCACTCACAGTGAAGTCCGTCAATATCTGAAATGGGTTGCCCTACTGCCCCAAGCTGTACGCTGTAGTGGACAGAAGAAACATGTGAATGGCAAAAACAAGCTAAGGGATAAAGAGGGCTGGTGGGAAGCCCTAAATGTACATTATATATATATTATTATAGTGCAATCAAAATATCATGCCTAACACACTTTCTAAAGTAAAAGTCTTTTTTGTCTATAAAATCACATTGCTGTAGATGTCTCTGGCACTGAAGGGAACTATTTTGTGTGTAGATGTGCTTCTTATTAAACAGCAGAATGCTATAACTGACATAAACATTAGCCAATGGTAGTAGTGGGTTTAACCATTGCTCCATGCTGTATGCATTAGTGGGCTGAAGAAAAATGAGAATGACACAGTAACAGACCAATGGATGAAGAGGGCTGGTTGAAACCCCCCATATTTATATTTTATATATATCATTTAAGTACAATCAAAAGGTGTTGGCTAACACCAGACCTAAAAAGATCTTTCACACTACTCATTCTTTAAGTCTAATAATTTACATATCAACAATATCAACTGAATATATTGTATTAAACTAAATAGTTTTAAACAATTGAAACGGAAGTTGAGAACCCGTGACTTCCTTATTTATAACACTATGTTCCAGTATTTAAAAATGTGAGATGCTATGGCTTCTCCTTACCCGCTGGAAGTCAGGGCAATCAAAATATATTTTAATTTCTGAGAGAGCTCATGTATTTTCTGTATGCACTGGTGCGTATATAGCACAGACTTTGCTGGTTATCAAGGGGATGCTCTACAATAATTGGGGGATGGGTGGGGGGCTGGAAGACCTTAACGGAGCGAGCATACAAAATCATTGGAGATTTATATATTTGAATTACGCAATGGCATTACATTTCACATATTTACAAATGTGCAACATTTCACACATATTTACAGTTTTGGAAACAGGAAAGTTAAGTGATATGCCTCGAAACACATGACGTTCAGTCAAGTGCTAAAGATAGGATTAGCACCCAAGTCCCTGAGCTCCAAGTTTGGAGGTTTATCCACATTTGGTTACCTTATCTTAATTAAAAATACCTCCAGTGTGGATACAGAAGGTTACATGTCAATATGGTTAAAGGAATATTGAGAATTATGGTGCTCAATAGAAAAATTAGGAGATGTGGAATAATGACTAGAATTGATGTCTTTGTAACATAGGGGACCAGGTTTGAGTCCTGCCCTAGAGAAACCTCCTGTGATTCTGGTCAACTCATTATGCCTTAATAATGTGCACTGTAGTCTGGTTCTGTTGTGAAGTGTCTAATGCCCTTGAGCCAGTCTTGTACTTAAAAAAAGAATGTATGTGGTAATGAAGAACAAGTTACTTAACTAAAGTAATGCCTTATCTGGTAGAGACTCTATCCAGCTGCAGGTTCCTTACAATAGACTATTCCCCAGGCGTCAGACTGGATTTGGAATTTATTTGTGAGCAGTACCCCTGCACACCTGTAGGTGCCCTCGTTTGGCTCTGCATGACAACATCCGTGCCGGAAGTTATGTGTGCAGTGACTATATAGGCGCCACCCAGGCGCACTGACGTCAGTTATTTTTCACGACTATCTACGGCAGAAGCGCGGAGCCACGAAGCACACTGACAACTGGTGTGGAAAACTAGGGCCCTGAAAGGGAAGTACCCTGTCCGTAGAAATCCGTTCGCAGAGTGGGGAGGATGGATGGGTTGGTAAGGAATCTGCGGCTAGATAGAGTCTCTACCGGATAAGGCGTTACTAATGGCCGTGGCATGTGTCATAAGCAGGATGAAGGAGGCCATTAGGCCCATCAGAGTCAGCCTCACCAAAATCCATGATGGAGGCTGAATTATTGGTATCAGAGCCCGAATAGCCTGGATTCATCATTCGGTAGGACCCTGCCGAAACTGCACAGTGTCCAGAACAGCTACAATGAAAGGGAGCGTCTGACAGGGAGTCAGGTGTGACTTCGGCACATTGATAGTGAAACCCAGACAATGCAGGAGGTCTGCCACAGTCTGAAGGTAAGAGACAACAGCCTGGGGCAAGCTTGCATTTAACAGACAGTTGTTAAGATAGGAGACAACTGGCCCTCCTGATTTTCACAGATGATCTTCACACTATCAACTTGGTGAACACCTGCGGAGCGCTGGTGAGGTCAAAAGGTGGCACAGCAAACTGAAAATGCTTTTGGCCCACTGTGAATCGCAGGTAGCGCCTGTGGGCAGGCGGGATGGAAATGTGAAAGTAGGTATCCTGCAAGTCCAACGTTACCATCCAGTCTCCAGGGTCCAAAACAGACAGGAGCTGAGCTAGAGTGAGCATTTTGAATTTCTCCTTCATGAGGACAAAATTGAGAGAGCGTAAGTCGAGGATAGGACAATGGCCCCTGTCTTTCTTGGGCATCAGAAAATAGCTGGAATAGCAACCACAATCTACTTCTGGCGCCGGAACTCTCTCTATGGCTCCTTTAGCCAAAACAGTTGTCACTTCCTGGCAGAGAAGAGATAGGTGGTTCTCCATCAGCCTGTCATAAGAGGGTGGCATGGAAGGAGGGGTAGTCTCAGAAGGGAGGGAGTATCCCCTTCAGGCAATCTGCAAAGCCCACCTGTGCGATGTTATGGACTGTAATGGCTAACCCTGCCACCTACTGGGTGCATATACTGATACGAGGGCACATAGGGTTTGGAGGCTGCAGCTGCAGGGGCGTTGGTGGACTGACCCTACCCCCGGGGCAACCGACCCACAGGGCTATTAGGAACCGCGTCTGCAGCCATGCAGAGGCTAGATAGCTTGCACGCCACGGTGGCTTAGCTGGTAAAGATGCGGTTGTGTGCCCCTTCCGTGGCCATAAAAGGAGTGAAAGACAGATTGAGGATGTCGAGGAGCCAAAGAAAGGTCCAAGGACCTGGCCGCAGCCCTGCTGTCCTTTAAGCACTTCAGCACCAAATCTGCCTCGTCTCCAAAGAGGCGGTAGCCATGAAAGGGCATGTCCATGAATAAGGACGGGACATCCTCAGAAAAGCCAATCGTTCTCAACCAGGCATGGCGTTGCAGGGCCACTGTCAACGAAACCGCTCTGCCTAGTGAGTAGGTAGTGTCAAGTCCACAAAGGAAGGTGAAATGTGCTGCATCCCTTTCATCGGCAATAGCCTGGGAGAGCACGGCCCAAGCCTCCTCCAGGACTGTTAAGTGGGACGTGGAGGCTTGGACCACCAAGCTCTTCGGAGTAGGGTTTTGAGTAGGAAATTTGGGTCCCCTGGAGTGGGGGGGGGCGGCGGCTGGCAATCGTCCTGTTCACAGGAGCCTCTATGTTGGGCTTGGACCAAGTCCCAAGCAGAACGTCAGTAAGTGCATCAATGAAAGGGAGAAGAGGTCCTGATGGGGACACTCCTCGGTGAAGCACTTCCGTCAAGACATTAGTATTGACTGCCACAGAGGCAAGCTAAGGTCCAGAACCTCAGGTGCCCTCCACAACACCATTGCAGAAAGAAGATCCCTCCTCCATAGCCACGGTAGGGGGAGAAAGAATGGCAATTTCTGGAGAAGTGTTCAGCCAATTGACTTTACCCAAATCCTCCACCCAGTCCAGTTGTTCTTCATGAGGCTGGTATTCTTTAGGGTCGAGCGCCCCACCCAATCCTCACCCAGTCCTATTCCATACAAATAGGGCTCAGGCTCTGGCCCGGAATTCATGGCTCCAGTTGGCGTCAGGGTTGGTGTCGGACAATGCCCCTCCAACTCCGTGTCAGAGTCGGGGATGAGAAAGGGGTGGCGTCGCCGGTGGGCTCCAGCAGCGTTGGGGAAGGTAGAGTTGGCACGACCGGCTCCGATCTGGATTCAACCATGGATCCTAGGGCATGACTGGCGCTGCCTACGTGGATCCAGTAGGGGGCCCTTCCAAACTATCGGGGCCCAAAGGTGCACCGGAGGGAACAGGCCACTCAGAGATGAGGTGCATGGGCGAATAAAATTCTCTGTAATGGGTGGGGGTCGCTCCAGCTCCCAGAAACTGACGCTCCCTCGTCTCGTCTGCCGACGGGCCAGTGAAGTCAAAGCACACTTCGACTTCTTTTTCTTCTTGTGGGACTTCGACTTACCCGAGTAGCTCGATGACTTCGAATGCAATGACGACCTTGGTGCTCTGTGACTTCTCCTGAGACCTTCCTCCTGACCATGAACGTTACAGCGTCGCACGCTGAGCCGTCATAAGCTTGAGGGATCACTCCCTGCACCGTGAATGTCACCTCTGACGTGGACGACGCCAACGGAGCGACACGGAGACGAACAATGCCACCTACCACCTCGCAGGGGTTATTCTCAGAAATAAATTCTGGATCCAGTCTGATGCCTGGAAAATATTTTGAGGTAAGGAATCTGTGGCTAGAAGTCTCTATTAGATTAAAGGATACCAGGTGTCCTGATCAAGAAACATTATAGATATTATTTTGTAACAGTACAAAGAACGAATTGGAAAGAAAGCTTTAGCTAGGATAATAAATTCTTTGGTAAGACTCACTAAATCATTTAATTTTTACATCTAACTTAATTTCCAAGGATAGCGGTTTGCAGCAGTACTTATATTGTGGCAGGTCCCAAATTAAGTCCTTTATTCCAGACTGCAATAGTGAAAAAACTATTTGGCAGCAGTGAAAGGCATATAGGGAACGGGGCACTGATGAATGATACATGTGAGCATGAAGTAGGAACGGATTTCTAACGGGAGTCAATAGCCCTTGGGTTTGCATGGCAGTCCTGGGTGGAAAATGCATGGAAGAACAGGTACTGTGTTGCTTTACAACATAATATCACATAGTCATTTCATGTTCAAGATGAATAGGGTGGGTGATACATTCTGGTCCGAAGTAGCTGGTGTTGGTTCACATCCCTATTTCTGGGAACCTATTATTTGTGGTCACTCTATAGGTCTAGTCTACCAGGAAATGCAGTTGTCTGGCTGTGAAAGTCACATTGTGGGTCTACCAAGAACTTACAGGAGCTTACAGCCCACCCATTGCTTGCCATTGGCTTGTTTTAATGCCACTCTTATTTGCTTGCTTTTTATTCGCTGGCTGTCCATGTTTCAGCCTTTCCGTCTTGTGTTTGCCTTCCCCATGCAGAATAGCCTCATTACCATCACTTTAATTATACTTCCACTGCTCGCTTTTAGGGAAGTACTTATTACTTTTTGTTTAAGCACTCTATAAGAGTGCATGTGTCGTCCAGCTGCCTCCCATGTGTGCTTTTCTCCCTCCTTCACATTGCTCTCTCTTGGCCACGTACTGCTCTCCCCCTAGCATACTCGTGTTGCTCTCTTACCTGTGTACTACACCCCTGCTCCACATAGCTCTCTTTTGTCAGTGTGTTTCTCCCTTTGCCCTGTCTTCTCTCTCACATTTTGCTTCTGCCCCTGCAAGCCGGGTTGTTTCTTTCCCCACTTGCTGTTTTGCTTCATCCACAAACTCCTCATGCAACCCACTAATGCATTTGTATTGTATTTTAAAGCAATTTCACACTTTTTAAAATATACTATCCATCTCGGTTTGGTAAACAAAAACAACAACAAAATCCTGTGTCATTTTGTAGGTTTGTGAATGAGTTTTGAGTGTATGCGCTTGCATACAATATGACACAACCACCACATCATATTACTTTTCTTTTTTAAGAGATGCTGCATAGAAGCCGTAATGCCGTACAACATGGCTAAACAAGCATTTGCAACGCAATAGGTCTCACATTTAAAAGAGTTTCAGCCATTGGCATTGTAAATGACAATGCATTTTATTTATGTGTTACTTTTAAAACAGATAAATAAAAGGCATTGTCATTTCCAATGCCAATAGCTTAAACTCTCACAAATGCGAGACCTATTGCATTGCAAATACGTTTGGTGACCGTGCTATAATTTTTTATTTAAAAGCGTTAGGAGAGAGCTTGTTCTGTCTGCAACAGCAGGCAGGACAAAGCTATTTGAGAAAATTGTGCTTGGATTCTACTGAGTAACAACACACGTAACAGGGGGTGTCGCCATGGGAGGTTACAAAATGAGACAAGGCGTTATTAAGGAGTGACTACTAAGCCTATTGACCAATGAACAGCCACAGTTTACAGTGAACAATTACACAAGCCAATGAAAAATATGTCCCGAGAGTGTAGCTGCAAGTCCCTACCTGAATACAGCATGCCTCGCAGAGCAACGTATGCACTGCCCAGGCTCAATCTAAACAGGGCTAAAGAGGTGAAAAAAAAAAAGACCAACTTGTTACACTGCAAATGCAAGTTTATTTAATAGCATTCAACTTTGCCAAAATCTACTAGATAACATTTTATAATTGGGTTTTTCTGTCTACTCTAGCTAGACTGATGTAGCCGTTAACTAAGATGAGGACCTACAGTAAGGGTTGACCTGCGGCCTGGGCGCGGCTCCACCTACCATTCATTTTAATTTTCTACCCTTTACCTGCTTGGAATGTGAGTTTGACGTACCACTTGCTTACTCCCAGAATACATGGAAATCTCACCCACAAACGCACATAACCAACTACTGAAAAAACTAAAGTTGATAAATAAAAATGTAACATTAAAGTTGCTCATTATAACCAACTGAACAGATTGTTTTTTAAAACGGTTTTGGGGAAGCAAAACGTTGGGAAATAAAATAAATCCCAATTAAAAAGTGCGAATTGTTCTGTAGTAGAAAACATCGCTCAATCAAAACATAACAGGACAGCCAGGACCACTGGAATTATGCGCTGGAGAGGGCCAAATTATGCGGCAGAGTTCAGTAAATCATGCAGCAAGAAACGGCAAATTATGCGGTGTCACATTTCTTGATAGTATTACTTCATTGTTTTGTACTTTTCACACTTGCAACACTGTCTGGGCATTGGATACACCTCATTAGTACCAGTTTAATGCCAAAACATAGTGATAAGCAAAAGAAAGGTGACCAGTCAACCTTTGCAAAAGGCCTTCCCTTGCGTTGCAACTGTGTTTTTAGTAACTTTTGAACCGTTTGAGCTAGAAACATTATTTTCTTTGTTAAAATCTGCAGATTATGCAGCAGATGATGGATTACGTAGCAAATCTATAACTGTCCGAAAATCGCTGCAGCATCACAATTGCATGATTCCAGTGGCCCTTATTATAACTAAATTACGTACACCCCAATATAAACATTGCGGTTTCCTTTTTATGTCCGCTGAGAACTAGCCCTGAGGACTTCCTAAAAGAGCCCCTCTTCCTTTTAAGTGAATCCTGGCTTAGGCGAAGGAAAGCAGAAACATGTGCGACAGTAGCTGATGGGATGATGACAGCAATCTCATTCAACAAGCCCTTGGAGACCGTTGCCTATTGGGTATTCAAAATGTAAACAGTGCTCTAAAGAAAGTAAGACAACAAGCATTGGCAAGTGAACAGGTAGCGGCTTAAGGACCTATTGACTTTGAAGAAAGAGGGCCAGGGGAGGGGGCTGAAGCAATGAGGGGGGCAGACAGAAGCCCATGGATGAGATGAGGAACAGGGAGAGTGCTAAGAATCGGGCAGCAGATTGGGCCTTAGGGCCACAGCTGCGACTTTGGAACTGGGGAATCAGGGTGCAGTCCCAGTGTCAGCTCGACATTCTGGGCACATCACTTATTTTCTCTGTGCCCACAAAATGAATTCGACTGTGTGTTCCTGCTCCATTTATAAATCAAGGAAAAACGCACGTCCATGTGACTCCCAGGGGGCACCAACAATGTAGTAAGAATTTATTGGCATTACTAAAAAAAAATAAGTACTGTTATGGCTGGCTTGTATACACTACATATTTGTGAGATGTAATTACACTGGGAGAAAGGGCAGGCGGATGACACACACGCAACTTGTTTGTAGCATCAGTTGCTCAAGGGCATCAAATCAGCCCTCCTCACAGCCCCATGAACTCAATCTAAGCACCCACCTTGCAACCGCTGGCATACACCTCCATTTTGGGCCAGAGATCCTCCAGTCCAGCAAATGCCATTTCAGGGCTGGCCAGGCATTGCCACTGCTTCTCCCTGCCGCCGCCGCCTCCTCCGGTCCCTGAAGCAGCAGCCGTGCTGCACAAATAAGTAACCACAACCGCAGTGGCCTGGGATAGCAGCTCTCTGGCTGCTTCCCTACTAAAAGCTGAATATGGCTGCGGCGCTCCTACCTGTGGCTGTACCCTTACTAAAGAAAGACAAAAGCGGGCGTCCTGCTACTAAAACATATAGCGTGGCGCCCGTGCCTATTAAAGATATGCGCTTGGCGGCCCGTGAAGGGCGCCATGCTCATTTGGAAAATATTTAAATAATGGGGGAAAAGCGTTAGCCTCGATACAGGAGGATAAAAATAACGCACAACATAGAAAAAAACGGGCGCCGTGCTAAAACATATAGCGTTGCGCCCGTGCTTATTAAAGTTATTCGCATGGCGACCTAGGAAGGGTGCCATGCTGATAAACAAAATACAATAAGAGAAGAAATAAAAAACACAAAAGCAGGCACCGTGCTATATGTTGTAAAGTTATGCACATGCGGCCCAGGAAGGGCACTATGCTGATAAAACACAATAACTAAAGAAACAAGCATTGGCCGCGCAAGTGACGCGGCCGCGTGGCCGTGAAAGTGATCGCGATCACCAGATGGCGCCAGGAGCAGCAGCAGCCAGCGGGATGAGTGGGACGCGCTCTGTGGTGGGGGAGGGGGAGGAGCGTTGAAGCGCGAGCTTGGGAGAGATGAAAAAAAAAAAAGGAGGCACGTCTGGCGTGTGCGATGTCCGCGCCCCATGATGAGAGAGGAAACCCAGATGGCACCTCTGCTCGTCATTGTGTGCGTAACCGCACATTCTATGCCAGCCAAAAAGCTGTGGTCGGCCTTTTTAAAGCCCGTTTACGAAATGTCTCGCAGAGCAGCGCATGCACTGGCTTAGGCAAGACCTAAAAAACAATATGTATGTCTTATTGGTCTATAGGCGAGACCTACTGACTTGGCCAATGCGTTTTTATGAAGAACTCAAACAGAAATATGTTGCTGTTGGATTTTCTGATTACAATTGTGTTCAGACATATTTTATGGCCAATGGTTGGGACTTCTGAGGACAGGTGAAGTTGAATTAGAGGTGCTGTCTTGCTTCAGCCTCTGGTCAGGGTGCAGAAACGTACAACTTGGTATTATTGCTACGTCCATGTTGCATAATTACTGGCACCGTGATTGACTAAGCAGGTAGAGGTTTGCTGAAGTAATGTGTGATGGGAGATGTATGGTGACGGATTTGTTCTACCGCACTGCACACAAAAGCTAGGTGTGTGAAGTTGTAGCAGTTCTTGTGAAGTGTTGGCTTGATAAGCAGTATGCTTTTGCAAAATTCGAAGGAAATGAGAATGGACAAGTATCGAAGCAGAATGTTCAGCGTGTTAACATAAATGAGGCCAAGTGTCTGACGTAATCTTCCAATTTATGATACTGAAGCCAGAGATGTAGCTGCTGAGACCAAAAGCAAGCACTATGCTGGCCAAGGCTGTTTGGCGAGGTGATAAGAAGATCAGGTGCTAGTAGTATTGCTCAAAAACCAGCACAGTTTAGGGGGATACATACATGTGATGTAGTCCCTGATTTTACACATGACTTTAAGAGCTTAGGGGCATATGTATCAAACGATTTTGTATTCGCAAATGCTGCGATTCACAAAAAAACAGCGTTTGCGAATACAAAATCGCAAAATGCGATGTATGAGCCATTTTCGCATCGCATTATTAAGGAATCGCTAATTTTGCGATTCCTTAATAATGCGTAAGCATTTAAGGAATCGCAAATTGCGATTCCTTAAATGCTATGTAACAAGCACCCAAGTTGTGCGATTTCTCCTTAAGAAATCGCAAATTACCACCAACTTCAAGTTGGTGGTAATTTGCGATTTCTTTGCAAAATGCACTTTTTGGCATTTTTCAAAGTGCCATGTGGCGCACATACATGCACTTAGGGCATGTATGTGCGCCATATGTGCACACATGCTCATTTCAAGGGTGCATCAGGGTGTCCTTATGACACCCTTGCACCCTTGAAATTATTCTTAATTTTCGATTCTCTAATTGCGAATCGCAAATTGAGAATTACTTCCCATTCATTCCTATGGTCCTCCTGGCCCATAGGAATGAATGGGAAGGTATTCCTTAATTGCGATTTCGCAATTTGCTAATCGCAATTCAGGAATAACAAGAAATCACAAAATATTTGTGAATTTTTAAATACATCCCGTTTTGCGATTCTCAAATAGCGATTCTCAAAAAATCGCAATAACGGATTTTGATACATATGCCCCTTAATGCTAACTATAGAATATGTTTAGGTGAATTTTGCTTTGTAATAAAACGCAGCATTTCAGTTACCATTGCGTTTATTATAGTACAAAAGCGTGTGCAATTAACCTTCCAGAACTCTAGTTCATATAAAGATTTGAAAATAGGCCACAATTGTGTGTGTGATGGAATGAGGGGTAGCTAGATCCAGATAAGCAGATCAAGCAGTGAAGCAGGTCATGGGGCACACATGTTTGGGGGTGGGCTGTGGGAGGGGTGCGTGTGTTTTAAAAAAACAACAACTTTGTTGTCTGTATTGATCATAATGAGGTAAATTGAGAGGGTTAGTTAGGAATGGTGCAAGGATTTGTGGTTGGAGAGGTAAAACAGCATTTTGCAAATACAGCACTCCATGTCAAAATAAAAATGTAATTTTATGTGCCATTTATAAATCTGGCACCACCTTCTTCTGCTGGTGCGTTAAGGCTTTATAGTGGATTATTCAGGATAAGAGCTGTCCTCAAGTATGGACATATAGACAGGGGGCTGTGGGTGGGCTGTGCAACAAAGGGTGGCAAATCAATGAGCTTTTTAGGTTGTTTAAACAAGTATCATTGGCTTATTGTGATCAATTTGGTTTCTGAGACGGGGTGAGACCTTTTATAAATTATCTACTTTCACTAAGGACGTGATGTGTCAAAAATCTGCGTGCCCTGTAAAAAAATCCACTTGTCCATTGATGCCAAACAGTGAGGTGATAAATTATCAGAGCTTTGATAATAACCTCTCTGAGAGTTGGCATTCTCTGTGAGTTTGTGAATCCCCGCTAACTTGCATGTGGAAGGAGGGTATTCACCAACTCCTGTTCAATCTCCTCCCACACTAGAAAAGATTGGAAGTTTTCACCTGATGAGGGCATGAGTAAACTTATTTCAAGGGTGGTAAAAAAGGGTGTGTAGTAAGGATGAATTTCCAATTGTCCAACAGATTTTTACTTAAGCAAATGTAACATAACACAACATGTGCATATGTAAAGGCCACTTTCATTCTAGGGTACTTTGGTGCTGAAATAACAGATGTTTGTTGTTCCTAAACCCAATGGTACTCATGTTACCGATCTGGAGAGGAAGCAAGGCTTAGTAGATTCGCTGGGATTTGAACCTGCGACGATGTAAGAATAAAATCCATAAACACTGCTAGGAATACTGTTTCCAGTCATACCTTGGTAAAAGTTTGCCAATTGCTGAATGTAGTAAATCTGCATACATGCAAGGACATATATCTGCACGTGCACTTTTGAGTCTTTCTTTAAGAATTGGGCCCTTGGCATATCTTCATGTTGCCCACTATGGCTTTTCCCAAATTGTCCCTCATTTCTTTTAAATATTGGCATTCATCAAACACAGAAACAGTACCTAAAGTTGCAAAACAGTTCAACAAAACACTATTTCAGGTTGGAATTTGTTTGTGTACTTTCAGTTTCGAAAGCAAAAAAATCACAAATATTGCTGACAGGCTGCTGCATGCATCTGGGCGCTTGCAGTAGCCTCAAATTGTTACATTTTGCAAACCCACGTGCATGTTTTTGAACTGGAACTGGCCAGTTACGCATGCTGAGCTCGCGCCATTTCCTTGCAGCGCGGGTCCTGATAGCAAAGAATCATATATACAGGTGTAAACAGTATACACATAAAATTATATATTTTGCTTTAGTGGCAGACAATCCTTTTCGCAGATCTGTACTGTAAACTGGCAGCCAGAGGGTTTGTACTTCAAGGAGCTCCGCCTATCTGTCCAAAGAACAAAGTAAACATGAAAACATGTTGCCCTTGACCCTAGACAATATGTCCTGGGCATCGGTCAAAAGGAAATTCACACCTCTAGTCGGAGGGACCCCATTTGTAACACATTAGGTGTTTTGTTTCTGATGTCTAAGGGCACCTGTACTGCAGACACCCACAGTCAGAACCAAGTACTCCTTATAGCACTTGCCCCCCCCCCCCCCCCCCAGGTGCTGAGGCACAGTGGTCTAAAGCTTACTCAGGTGCTGTAGGATAGAGACTCAGAAACACAACAAATAACAACACCCAGTAAATCAATGTTCAGTCAGTGGGAAAAGTACTTTGGCACACACAAAACTAAATACCACGGGCAGACTAGCAGGTGGAAAGGTCAGCGGAAACACCTTCTAAAGAACCTCAAAAAAGTACAGGGGGGCAAACAACAAGAAAGGTTACAAAGGCTAAGTAACCCCCTTATGCCGGAAACACCTTGCACGCTTTGTGCGGCAACAAAACCTAACTACTAAACACACAATATGTAGTCAATAACATGCCAAACGTTTCAATAAAAAGTGAGCCCTACTGGCTTTGTCAAAGGAAATCACCATACAAGCAATTGTTCAAAATACGGCATTTACTGAGAAGCAACATTTCAACGATATGAAGCATTTTAGAATATTACCACAAACATCCACTTATTTTTCCTTTCACTATAAATGGAGCTGTCACTAAGGGCTTCGAGATGCATTCCCTAATAACAGCACAAATAGTGAACATGGCCTGTGGACCTCATGCTTCTAACATGAATAAGGTTACCCAGAAACCAGATACAACCCAAAGATACAACAAATGCATACACACTAGAGCCTCACAACAAAGTCTAAATCAGGAAGTGCCTAAAATCACCTATCATGAGGTTACAGAATCAATGGCCCAGGAAGCTTATGGTGGCACAATTACAAAACATTTGTGGGCACTTTAATAGGGGTTTGATATTCCATTGGCAGCCCCCAAGTGTAGCAAAGCCTTCTGCCGGTGCCACTGCCTCATTAGGGCACTGCCAACACAAATATGCAAATATTCCCAGCCGACTCAGGACTCATGGGGCCCAACTTTTCCCACAGGTGCTTCCTCTGAGTCAGAGGCCAACAACACCTATAAATATTTCATTTATTTTCGGTGCAAAAAAGCCACTGGCAGCCAAAACACTTAATTGTTGACCACGCAGGAGCCTCAAAGTCCGTACAGTCAGGCTCGTCCACCCCCCGAAGGCACAGATCTTTTAGGCTGGGTAGCGAGCCTGGCTCTTCTATCCCCCATGGTTGTGGAAACAGGGCGTTTCCTGCTCCCCGATGTCATAGGCACAGAGAGTAGGGACTGAACACTGTGGTGCTTGGGGAGCAGGAGAAGCCCCACACTCCGCATGGCCTGCGGACGTTCGGCACAGGGGCTACCCAAGCTTGAGAGGATATCTGTGTTGGCACCACACTGCAATGTGTAAAGATGAGCTCAACACATTTGTGATTGATGGCTAAAGACTATAGAGGGGAATTAATAAACCATGCTTGGCCACATATCTAGGTCACAACACAATTTCCATCCTGGACTACACATTAGTAACTTTGCCTCTGCTGAGTCTAGTCAAAAAATTCCAAATAATCAGCTCCCTGGACAGCGATCACTCAATGCAACACATTGAGATGAAACTAAATGCCCCCAGGTACGCAAATGCTCCAGCCATACCAGGCCAACTCTCAACAATCAATTTGAAGCGGTTAAAGTGGACAAGCAACACATTACCCCAAATAGCGTTGGACGCTAAGAACCTAATACAAACAGCAACGGCAAAGAAGGATCTATGTTCAAAAACTTGGGCCGATTTCCTGGAAACATTACCAAGATCAAACAGTAAGGCTAAGAGACAGAGCTGTCCTACAACCAAAACCAAACTCTCAATAACAACGTTAGCTATGAAGAAACATCTTCAACAGCTCATAAGACAGATTCAAGGTTCAAGGACAAACCAAAGCGTCTGGCAAGAAGTTCGGTCGACAAGGAAACAATATAAAAAGCTAGTATGGATGGAAAAAAGGAATAACATCGATGACTTCTGGGCCAAATTGGTGTATAATACAAAAAAAGCAGACTCCAGGGCGTTTTGGGTACAAGTCAATTCCATCAATAGACCAGTACAACCCATAAGTATGACATGTATCCCCGAAAATGTTTGGGCCCAGCACATAGTCGATACATTTTCGGTAAAGCCAGTGGAGCACCAGGTCTTGATGGCCACAACGGCATTCGAAACTCAAAGAAAAACGGTACAGGAAAACAAGCCTGTTCTCAGACTTAATGATATACCCAACCGCCAGGAGAGCCAAGATCAATCAATGTGGTCAGCTGACGAGCAACGAATATTATCTATAATTAAGAAAGGCAAGCAAGAGAGTGCACCAGGGCCAAATGGCATTCCACAGGCAATCTATAAAGAAGACCCCAAGTTCTGGGCATGCAAACTCAACCTCCTGTTCAGGACAATCAGTAACTCAGGACGGGTCCCGGAAAGTTGGAGAGGTGCCATCATTAATCCTATCTATAAAGGTGGAGATCGCAAAAATCCAACAAATTACCGCTTAATAGCCCTGATCGATGCAGAGGCAAAATACTATGCATCCCTGGTGCTAGCTGATTTAGCACAATGGTCGGACATGAACAACAAGATCCCGCTAAATCAGACAGGGTTTCGTCGCGGAACAGGTACTATGGCTAATGCAATGGCACTGTGTTTGATTGGCGAAAACAGTTTGGATAATCATCGGGAACTATATACCTGTTTCGTCGATTTTAAGGCGGCCTTTGACCGTGTTAATAGGAATTTACTATGGGCCAAACTGAAGCAGCAGGGCTTACCGGATTCAATCCTAATGCCGATCATCGACCTGTATAGTAACACCTGGATGCAGGTAAAAATCAACAATGGGCAAAGGCTAACTAGGAAGATCCATACCTTTGACGGACTAAAACAAGGCTGTGTGTTGGCTCCCCATCTTTTCAACTTGTTCATGGCCGACCTAACAGCAAGCTTGGACCAGCTCAACGCACATCCTCCCCGGCTGGGTACACTTCGTATAACACACCTATCCTATGCAGACGATGTGGTCCTGCTAAGCCAGACAAGAGTAGGCTTGCAACGCCTTCTACAGGAGCTGACCCGCTACACAAAACAGAACATGCTAGAAATAAATAGCACGAAAACAAAAACAATGGTCATAACGCGACGTCATAAGCCATTACCAACCTTTTTAATAGATAATGTTAAACTTGAAGCGGTTGGAAGTTACAAGTATCTTGGGATACTGTTGGACAAGCGCCTTAATTTCCACGTACAATTTACTAGCATGGAAAAGAAGGGCATGGCCCTAATGCACGCCTTTATGAGTCTAGCAACTGAACTCAAAGGTCCTTTGGTTTCGCCTCTGCTAACAATAATGAAAGCTAAACTAATCCCAACTATAGCTTACGGGAGTGTACTGCATCATGGCAAGAGTGCACAACTTTTGGACAAACTGCAAATGAAAATCTACAAACGCGTCTTTGCGCTACCAACCAACGCATCACCGGCCCAAGTAAGATTGGAATTCGGCCTAAAATCCCAAGTGCTGCTGAGAAAGTATGAGACCATAAAATTCTGGTACCATGTCTGGATGAATCAAGAGATCATGCTCTATCGAGCTATGTGGGAAACTATCTCCAAAAATCCAAACTTAAATCATGCCAAGTACTTTAAAACGTCAATAGAGTCAACAAATCTGGCCGGCCTCTGGGAATCTAAGCTCCCAGTACCCACATTCAAACAGTTGGTCAGGAAGGCAGCCATGAGACACTCATTGCTGGACGACAAAACAGCTTTTAGCCGCCGGTCACATGCCTGGATGATAATACATTCCTACAAAAAACTAATCCCGGCGCTCTTCTTGGACCTTGCATTTTCGCCTTTTATCAAACGCAAATACCTTAATATAAGGCTGGGCAATCTGCCAACTAACACTGAGCAACCAAAGTGGAAGCCCCAAGAAAGTGAAGGGTGCGGGTTATGTGGCGCAGCATGGCAAGATTTCATCCACATGATTTGTATATGCCCGGCGCTTATACAGGAACGTCGGAATTGGTTGAAAAATAAATTCAAGGAGTATGGAATACGTACATGTCGGTCCGCTGTCATACAAACCCTATGTACAGTAGACCCACAATTCATCTGCAGAACAATCAAATTCATTGAACAGTTTGAGAAAAAGCAAAAAACATTAGTAAATTGCTGAACTTGGAATATGTTACTTTTACAGTAGAAAAACATCTGTTTTATCTTCATTTTTTTAGTTTTTATCATATGAACAGTAGTGTAAATTTTCTGTGTTTTAACATATCGCCATATTTACATTTTGTAATGGTTTTTATTAACTATACAATAAAGCATTTACCGATTACCGATATCTGTGTTGGCACCACACTGCAATGTGTAAAGATGAGCTCAACACATTTGTGATTGATGGCTAAAGACTATAGAGGGGAATTAATAAACCATGCTTGGGTTTCCCTTCAATGCAACAGTGCCTCTTACCCTCAGAGCACTGCTGCAAACTGTGACAGTGCCACACACAAGAAACTGGATGAAATCCAGATATCTCTGGATATATAGAGTTTTGTATTCCTTGTTCCTGGCAGCATGCTTCAACTACCATAAGTGCTTATTGAGAGACCTAAAGTTTCTGAAATGTTGTTTCTGGTGCGGATACCTGCCTGCAGCCTTTGACTCTACTGTTTACTCCTTCTTTGCAGCAGGTAGTTGTAGAGGTCCTGAATCGTCCTCGGGTCCATCTCTGGAAGTATCCTGGTCTGGGGTTTTTGCATCCCCAGATCCTCGAGGAGGACCATTCTACTTGACTCTATTCTCAAGCACCTTAGTCATTCAGCCACATGCAGTGTGCCCGTGGACCAGTACACAAACCCGAGGGGAGCCCCGTCCTTCAAGATTTCCAGCAAATCCATACTTTACTTTCCACAAGAAGGAGGTGGGGAGCCAGATACACTGGTTTTGGAGGCTGAATCCAACAAGTGGCGAAGGATACAAGCACACAGTGAGTGTCTCCACTGCTGACAGGGGTTCATCCACACCGAGGGTCCATCACCCTCCGCTTCAGTGGTTCCTCTCTTCCCAAAGTCTATTCCCTTGTGCAAGAGTTAAAAAATGAAGGCAGAGTTTTCCAGAAGGTGGGAGCCCCTTCCCAACCCAGAGATGCTATACCACCCCTACACCCCAAACTGGCACTTCCTGGGGTTTGTCCACAGGGTGACAAACCCCCCTGCGCATCACTCTAGAAATGTTCACGGTGGAAGAGTCAACCAAGATTGGGAAACACTTTTCCTCTGAGCCCGACTTCTCCCATTCCTAACCGCTTTCTTCCCCCCAAGGCTTCAGAGGTTTCCTTGGGGAGACTGACCTCATACGCCTGTCTTCCCTGCCTTTGTTGACTGTTTGAGAATCCTGCCCAGGCTTGTCAGAGATTGGCAGCTATCCTATGGGAATTTCTCCCTCGTTCCTTCTTCTTAAAGGAGCCTATTGTTTAAGAAGAGGCTCTGATCTGTCGGCTACCCAGCAGAGTAATTAACACGACTCAACAGGGTAAATGAAAACATGTATTGTATTAAGGCCTGCTCAGGGAAATGGGACCAATTGTTAAAGCACATAAACAAATTCATAAAGGATAAAACTGGTACTGAATATGTGTTAGGGACCAAGGAATATATAGGGAAAGTCGTGTCAGTGGCTTTCGTATGCTGTGTCACTGACAAGTTGCATTTTAGGGCCATTTTACCCAAAGTGTATAAACAGTTAAGAACTACATATTCTTCACTTCAGTCAAGAAGAAAGGAGAATTATTTTCTTGTATCTTCAAATGAATTGTAAGACCTTAGCAGGCCACAACCAATGTATCTGGGTCCTAACAGTGCTAACTCTGCACAGATACCAGACAAAGTTGAACAAGAAACCCCTCTCCCTGCCTCTACACATGCGCACATATCTGTGAACCTGCACTGCGTGCAACCTGGTCCCGCCCCTTGACCCCCAGCTGCACACAGCAGCAGGGGCGGCACCGCCGCAATGGCGTATGAGTGTCGCCCCACTGGCAGATCCAGCAGCTAAAAATTAAAAAGGTATTTGATTATTGTTTTATTTTTAAGTAGCTGGCTAAGCCAGCATGTGCAGGGAGAGGTGGTGTGTGGTATGGGAGGGGGTAGTAGGAGGAGTGCTATGTGCCCTCTCTAAGTGCACGTGTGTTTGGCTGGCCATCTCAGGCTGATCAAAAAACACATGCAAACTTAGCTTTCTCAAGCACAGCTGCGTTGAGCAGCCTGGCTGGAGAAACCCCACAGACTCCCTGGTCTGAGCAGGGCGTCTTTCTAGCCTGCTCAGATTAATCCCCGCGCTGCAGAGCAGCGCGTGGATTGGACAGGGAGTCTGATTCAGCTCCTGTGTCTGCTGGGAAATGAAGAGGAAGCACCCGGCGTGACACGGGACACGACCATCAACCTAAGGTAAGTTTTATTTTATATTTTAATTATCCCCCCACACGTTCCCCCTTCTCCTCCACAATGCCTTTTGTATGTGGTGGCCACCACTGCTCTGCAGCTCACCTTATGTTAAAATATAGGAAATGACAAGTCTGTTTAAATAGAAGCTTACAGTAAGAATCCATTATGGAGAATTTCTAACACTTATGCACCATTTTAGTTGCGCCTCACCCTACAGCTTTCTAAGTGTGATTTCAACAATACTTTCCAGCACTCAAAAGGTTCATATATGACCTTCCCCTGGATGGGACCAAATTAGTTTTAAATTATTGTCATGTATGATTTGGTACTGAATGATAAACAAATCCTATTAATATGTAACCTGGGATAGAACATATATGTAGGTGTTGGAAACTGGAAACTAAAGAACCAAGTGAATGCCTGCAGAACAAAAATGATAAAAATTCCTTTATTCTGGTACATTTGAGAATGCTCTGTTTCACTGATCCGGAACACTCCAATAAGTGTGTGGGACGAATGTACAATTTTTCCAGATATTCATTCTTCTGGTGCTGTTGTTTAATATCTTCATTTTGGTGACATATTATATTTGAACAGTGGAATTGGTCACAAATCTACATGTTTGTAGCACGGGGAGTATTATTTAATTTTTTTTCTGAATTATTTTATTTAACTGGGACACTGAGGCTAGTATGTTGTCTGTCTACCTGTCCTGCCTACTGCTCCATTGAAGTGCCGCCTACAGTCAGGGAGTGCTGACTGAATGTATGATGTTTTCATTGTATGTACCATGTCTGTGTACTCATAGCTACGTGACAAATGTGTTTAGAACTGCCCATAGTATTTAGTACCCATTCATGTGTTTATGGTTGTTGCTTGAGGGCTGACACTCAGTGTAACCCACGATTTTATCTAGTGTTTTAGCGGGCTCTCCCGCGTTTTTGTGAACAATCTGTGATTTTATGACTGTCTTTGGCTGCTGCTGCGTAATTTGCACATTTTAAAAATATTTTTTTGATCCGATCGTTTTTACCTGTTATTTGATGCTCCTGCTGCTATTTTTTGAAACTTGCTGTATGTTGAATTGCACAAACCCTTATTTGCGTTATTTTGCACACTCTGTCAGATGACAGATTGAATTGGGCCTCGTACATCTCCAATTCTCGTAGCGAGAGTCCCCCCTCACTTCCGGTGGCTCAGAGATAGGCGCCATTTTGTTCTGGATGCGCTCTAGTCTCTAGCCCACCGGCACTATTTTAATGGACGCTGCGCGTTCGCGCAGCGGACGAGCGCAGCGGGCGCGCCGCTGGCGCGCCTAAGGCAAGCCCGTCTGCGCCCGTCAGCGGCACGTCGGGGGCCGGGGCCAGTTACGCTGCCCGTTTTGGTGCCTATGGTTCGCGCCGCAGTCCATACTCTAGTGAGCAGCTTCTTCAGTTGCGTGGTCTCCGCTGTGATCATCGGATTTTTCCTGATCTCCAAGGGGTACGTGACTTTGTATGTTCTGCTTGTGGCTTTCGGCTGCAGCTGGGTCCTACTGTCGTGACTTCTACATTTAATGATGATTTTGTCTTCTCGGCGGCGTTGCTTAACGTCCGCTCTCTGAAAAAGCATCACACGGATGTATTTGATCTTTTGGACGACAAGTCACTGGACTTTCTCTTGTAACAGAGACTTGGCTTGACAATTCCTCCGACCCGATTATATCCCTGGCTGTCCCGTCGGGTTACAAAATCTCTAGGCTAGACCGGATAACCGGGCGGGGTGGGGGGCTGGCTGTCATCTTTAAAGAGAAGTGGGAGCTGCACAAGGGTTCCCTCAGTTCGTGGGGTGGTTGTGAAGCACTGGATTTTACTATCCGTTGCTCTGCCCACTTCTTTCTGGGCGGCTCTCTGATCTATCACCCTCCAGGGGCGGCACACACATTTCTTCAGGCATGTGCGGAGGCGATTTCTTCGAGAGCCTTGCAGTTTTCTCACTATCTGCTTTTAGGTGATTTTAACATTCATTTCGACCTGAAAAATGTAAGGGACACATGTGAGATTATGGATATTTGCCAGTCGGCTCTCCTCTCACAATGGGTGGATCAGCCGACCCACCTGGGAGGTCATATTCTTGATCCTATCTTTTCTAATTTCCCCCTTTCCATCAAAACCCCGCTCCCGGTTTCCTGGTCTGACCATCACCTAATTGGCTTCTCGTGGGTCGCTTCTTCTCCTAGTACTAGATCTGCCGTTGGCCACAAACCAGCGTGTAAAAAGGTTGATCCTATTCTCTATGCTAAGACGCTGGAGGCCCACAGGCCATCAATGCCTCATGAGCTGGATAAGTCTTTAGCTGCCTTCTCCAACTGGCTCCAAGACTCCCTGGCGTTAATCGCCACGCCAACCTCGGCCAGACAAACTAGGGTTTCACCTTCTAAACCTTGGTTTACGGAGGACCTCTACCTGCTGAAGCAGGGATGTAAGAAATTGGAACGGTCTTGGCGTGTCGGGAACTACTGTCCGGTCGCTAAGGCTAATCTCAGACAGGGTCAGAAAATTTACTACAAAGCCATCGTCTTGGCAAAAAAGGCCTTCTTCTCCAGCCGGATTGTTCAGGCTCAGAATAATGCCAAGGAGATTTTTTCTATCGTCCAGAGTTTTATGTCCCCTGTGGCGCAGAGCAGTGTTCTTCCGGTGACAGTTGACTGGTGCGAATCACTCTCCACTTTTTTCCGGGATAAGATTTTAAAGATACAGAGTAGCTTCTCTATCCCTGTTGTGTTAGATGGACCCACGGCCCCTCTGGATTCACCGCCCACTGCTCCCGGCGCCCTGCCTCTTGAGCATTCCCTTTCGAATTTTACACCGGTGGACTTGTCCTGCACCTTAAGAATTTTGCAGGGCCTTAAGTCCGGCTCGCCGGATGACCCGTGCCCAGCAAGACTCCTGGCATCTGTTGCTGAGACGGTGAATGGGGAGGTTAATCACATCATTAACCTATCCCTTCAGCTGGCTAGGGTCCCGTCCGGTTGGAAGCAGGCTAAAGTTCTCCCCTTGCTAAAGAAGCCTAGTCTAGACCCCTCGACGCCCGGGAACTACAGGCCTATCTCTCTTCTCCCTAGCCTTTCTAAGGTATGTGAGAAGATTGTGAGCAGACAGTTATCGGATTTTGTTGAGGGAGCGGGTCTTCTTCACCCAGCCCAATCTGGCTTCCGTTCCTCGTTTAGCACGGAAGGTGCTCTGGTAGAAGTCTCAGAGGCCATTCGGGAGTGTCTGGACGCCGGTGGGAAGGCAGCCCTTGTGCTGCTTGACCTGTCGGCGGCCTTTGACACTGTCCCCCACATATTGCTCCTACAAAGACTGTCTGAGATCGGGGTGTCCAACCTTGCTTGGGACTGGATTCAGTCTTTCTTGGAGGGCCGGCTCCAACAAGTCTGGTTACCTCCTTGTGTTTCGTCACCTCTACAAGTGAGCACGGGGGTCCCTCAGGGCTCCTCCCTTAGCCCCCTTTTGTTCAACATCTACCTCACTCCCTTGGTGGCTCTAGCAGAGAGGTTGGGGGCTAAGGTTATTGCTTACGCTGACGACACCCAACTTCTGTTCACGTGGGAGAAGCAGGGGGTCTCGGTAGACTTTGTACAGAGGTGTCTTTCCTCGGTTTTCAAGTGGCTGGCAGTTGCCCAGATAAAGTGTAATGAGGACAAATCCGAGGTTTTATTGTTCGGCGACTTCCCCCTCGGATTCAGAGAGTCGCTCTGGCCTCCAGGGTTCCCTTTGCCCGCCTCTACGAGTCAGACGGTTAAGAACTTAGGGGTTTATTTTGATTGTAACCTCTCCTTCGCTAGTCAGGTTAAGCGTCTGACCGGCTGTTGTTTCGGCCTCCTCAGAACCCTGAGAAGATTTCTTCCGCTGCTTCCGCAGGCTGCCAAGGAAGCGGTGGTTCGGGCTCTGATTTTATCCAGACTTGATTATGCCAACGCTCTTTATGCTGGGATCCCTGCCTACTCTCTTAACAAGCTTCAGGTGACCCAGAATGCGGCGGTCCGCCTGTTGGGGGGTTTGGCGCCCAGGCAGAGCGTGAAGGAGTACCGCCGTTCCCTTCATTGGCTACCGGTCGGGGCTCGTGTAGTATTCAAAGCCCTTACTATGGCCCATCGTGCTCTACATGGTCAAGGCCCCGGCTACCTGCAGAGACGTTTTTCATTTTATGTGCCGGGGAGAGCCTTGTGCTCCGCTTCATTAAGGCTGATGAAGATACCTAGATTTCAGCATCATAGGGATGGCGGCTCCTCCTTGGTTGTGTTCGCTGGGCGCGCCTGGAATGCGCTTCCTCTTTCGCTTCGCTGTTCTGATGACCTTGGAGTTTTTAGGAAACTTTTGAAAACACATCTCTTTGCGTAAGGTCTGGCTATGATGTTGTCTCCTCTTGGGCCGCGCCGGGACACTCTTCGGAGTAGCCACGCGCGTTATAAATGTAGATAACATAACATAACATAATATCTACCGATATTCAAGGTGGTAGTAAGTTCTATTACTTTAAAAGATAACCAGATACCACTGATGCACATCAGATCTCAATCTCATTAAATGCACACCTCTAGGCCATGGCTCTAGCTCAGACTCTTGCATGATTTTGCCATTCCTTGCCTGATTTCCCCTTTTCTCATTTAATGCACTGATCTCAGGTATTCCCTCCACCCATGGGACAGAATGATCCAAACATACCTGAAGGGTGCTTAGCAATCTGTCCCCCTTTAAAAAGATGAAAGGAAAGTTAATGCGGAGTGAGAAAATATGTATGTTCTCTTCACTATTTCCAGATTGCCAGCTTTTCCCAAAACTACTGAAACCATTCACGACTTACCCTGCGGCACGTTAATTAGATTGATAATATATTTAGTTGGCATGCAGTTTAGGGCTCAGAAATAAGAATTATAAACCTCCAAGGGACAGGAAGCAGTATGCATCTTAAACAATCTGGTGTTCATAATCAACCATTATAAATCCTGCCTCCTTTCATCCACACAAATGGGAATCAGGGGTGTCCTTATAGTTGTAACTGCCTGCATATTCCAATTTACACAAACTGAATATTCTTAATCACACAAGAATTCATGTCTCTTTTACAAACAGCACATATTTCCCTGAGACGTAGTATGAGAGAATTGTTTTTTTTTACTTCTTTCAAGCAGACTGTGTTTTCAAGGCCTACTCCTATCCAATGACTAAAACTCCTTCATTCAAAAATGTTCTTTCCTACAGTAGCATAACATTATATATATATTTTTAGTTACTCTATAGTATGATTGGGTTACAAATAAGCCCTAAATCCATACAACTCTAAACTTTAATCATACATAAAATAAGGATATTGACAAAAAGCACATTACAGTGCTCAAAAAAGTCCTACACATATTTATACATTCTCTAAGTTCTTTAGTGGTACTCCATATCAGCTGATGCCTCAGTCTCCATCCTAATTAGTGAGGACATACATTCCCTCAGGCTTCTGTTTTTCCAATTTGTGCTAAAGGAAACAGTAATATAATCAACCGACTCTATTATGGGCACACTGTCAAGTTGCAACAAGACCCTGTTCAACTACTTGAGATTACACAGAACTGTAGTTTCCCAAGCCTAAACAATAAAAGCAATTGTATCCTCAATAACAATTTGTTCATACAAATAATTATTGATTGATTCCATTCCATAAGGCAATCTATGTATTTAAAGATTAATAATTGGACGAAATGCTTCTCTTGAAGAATCTTTTACAACTAATAACAAATCCATCTTGAGGGTAACGCCTTCTTCAGATTTTAAATCTGTTCATCAATTGTTTTTAAATTATGCTTTCGGAATTACATATGACATACCATTGGGCTATAGCTTTTAAGTCACTCAAGTTTACTGTTATTTATTGCTAAACCATTGCATGCGTTAATGCAAGGTCCACTCTTACAACTTGGATTGGAATGGAACTTCCCAAACAAGGTCTTCACTGTGTCTAAATAAAATAAACAAACAGTTATGAAACCAAACTACAGTATTATATGTCAAAAGAGTCACAGGGTTAGCAACCTATACAAGCTTAAAGGCCCTAAAGAAAAAGCCCTTCATACTTCCTATTAAGATGATTGAAGGACATACGCAACCAGCATCATTACCATGGGTTCACATCCATGAAGTTGGACTTTTAATGAAGAACACATTTCAAAACAAAGGCTTAGACAATTATATGTGTGGGCTTATTTAAACAGACACTACTATAGCATCTAGGAACAGCAAAGGCCATGAACCTGATTATAGGTGTATTGGCAACCATATTCCTATCTTCAATCTATATTTACTGGTGATCTTAACACAGCTGCAGGCCTACCTGGCTGTATAACAACAATACATGGCCAGTGAAGTAAATGGCTGAATGCAATGTCCCCAATGTGGAGGATAATTATTAGTATTGCACAGTTGTGCATCAAGGTCCACCAGATAAAGGTTTATTAACAGTGGTCCCAATACACACACTTATTTGACAATACGATGTGCTGCAAATGCACAGGCGTTAATGTACAGTAATTGAAAAGCATACCACAGGCTTGATCAATTTGTAGAGTTACCAGTTTATTCCATAACTATTGTGTATCCATAACACTGCAATATGCTGGTGGACAACTTTTGCTCAGTACAGCCCTCAAAACAGAAGTCAACATCATACAGTTATAGGCAATTACGTTTGCGCCTTAAATCCTGATTGGGATATCGGCAGGAAATTTGGCCTTCAGCCCACCTAGGGTAGTGAATATGTAAGACTTTACTATGTGGTCTAAACAAAGAGAGCAATCTATTATTAGATTGATATTTTCTTCCACTTGTTTAAGTTTATAACCTACATTTCCAATTTCTTAAGGGACCAAACTTTAAGTAGAACAATTCAGTTGACTTCTGTGTATGTGGCGTACCTACCTATGTTACCAATTCTCTTCAAGTTTCCACCGGTTTTGCTTATTATTTTTTTACAAGACATGTAGTTAGTCAGGTGAATTAATCAACTATTATTGTAAACAGCAACCCCTCTATTCACTCCAACAGTACCTCATAACAAAGGGTGAGGCCCGCTAGTGGCTAGAAGACATAAAAGGTGGGAGCCACACTGCAATAGTCAGTTGTCTCCCAGATCTAATACTAGGGCTAGATGCAAGTTGTTCATAAGAGGGAGCTTGCTATGGCAAGTTTTTAAGGAGACGTTCATGGTCTTGAAGTGAAAGATTTGCCTTAGCTATTTAGAACTGCTTGCCTTTTCCATTGCTATCTAGACATTCACAAATGGACAGTCAGTTGCTCAGTACTTTGTTGTAGCAACAATGTCACAGCTGTACGATACATAAATTATCGCTCTGGTATCTTGTGGAAACGTGTAATATTTAACATTAGCATAAGCAACAGCCATTTTGGCTCTGGTGTCCATTTAGTTTCCTTCATAATTCTTTCGTACTCTGCCGTTTGCCTTTTCACTCTGCTTGGGTCATCTATTTTAGTTGACCCCCTGACAGCGCTAAGCAATGTACGTGCCAGGGTTTGTAGCTGCCAGTGCACCTGGTCTCAGATATTAACGGTCGACCATTTACTGCTGCCATAAGCATTTCTGCTCCCCCTCCCTATTTGCTGACCAAGTGGTTATCCATCTGCCCTTGTTTGCTCATAGCCATTTCTAAACTTGTTTCTTCCATTTCTGTCTACATGCTTACATTGCAGAAAAAGAGTATATAAGGACAATGGTCTGTGAGTTCAAGTGTACTACGTCCTGCAGCAATTGAGAGTGTTGTGTGGACGTGGCCCCACTCATGAGTGATTAATAAACGTGTTATTTTATTTCAACTCCAGTGCCGATCTCTTTTTGTTAGTCTTTGGAACCCGTGGATGAGAGGGTGACCCTGCACCAGTATACCCCTAAAAAGGTACATTTCCACAATCTGACCTAAAATCCTAGTAGATTAGCCAAACATTTCTAGGACTTTTGTTTGAAGCATCATATCTGGAAGAGTGGAATACATATCATAATGTTTGATTGGCACCTGAAAAACCTCTCAGATTTATGTGACTGGAATCTTCACCAGTCACTTAGAGACTCTTCACACATTTTGTTTTACTTTTGCTATTAATATTTTAGCACAGACCCTGAATACCAGATTGGTTATGTTTTTCACTGGAAATCAAATTCTGCAGAAACAACTTCAGAGGCTTTCCTGCAGGTCTGAACCAAGGCTCATCGCTACCTTTCCCTTCTTTTGTCAAGATTTCCAGGTGTCTGGCTCAGCTCTGGTGTCAGAAGGCATCCGTAATCACAATATTTTGGAAGTCCCATGTTTGGTTCTCAGACTTTGTGTGTGGAACTATCCATGTATCTTCCAAACCTTCTTTCTACTTTCCATGAACTGCTAATGAACCCTCAAGAACAAATGCACAATCTATTCCTATCAGGCACTATAGACATCAAGGCCTCAAATTATTCAGTTCTGCATGACATTACTGCGGACTTTTGTCAAAATCGTTCTCCATTTGTCAGACTCGGTCTCCATTAAAAGTTCCTGGGACCCAGGTACCAATGAGTCATGTAAGTGGGCTTGGGTTTCACCGTTTTGCTGGTGCAAACGTAATAATGTTGTTCAGTCTCATTTTGTTGAAAAGAGTTTGCAATGTTAGAGGATTAGAACTTTCCTCCAGACAATTCGCCTTCTGCTGTTTTCTTTGCAATCACAATAAATGAAACCGATTGCATTACTGTGGAATATCCCTGTTTTTTGAGAATATCCCAAATTATGTGCGGTTAGATATCTGAAAGAATATGAATTCAAAAGTAATCTGAGAATACCCTTTAAAGTAATCTGAGAATACCCTTTACATCCCAATTATGAGTTTCTTTCACAATACTCCATGCCCCGGCATCTTTCCCATACAAGTTTGTTGAGTTGTGCGGATCTGCAACAAGTTTAAATAGCTAGATCAAATATTGCCTGTGGTTCATCCAGTAGACCCATGGTTTCTGAAACTTTAGGGGCAGTGCTCGTTTAGAGCACATTCTCAGGTTGACTTGTGATGGAGACTTTACTTTCTGAATATGTTTTTGCAGACAGTACAACATGTTTATGTGATTGTTGTCAATATTTATTTGTTTAAACATTTCTTTAACCATTATTAACAAAGTACCAATACATTACTGATTAAAACTTCACAATGAATAGCACAAAGAGTCAAAAGGATAAATAATAAACAAACCGAAATAATTTAAAGGGATACTAATCGTTTACTAGACCGGTGTTAAATAATCCATTACCTAATGCCATCAAATAATAAGATGCAGAAATAATCAGTGAATAGGGATGGGGAGGAAGTCATACCAAACATAGGGGTCTACAAGAGCTGTGTTAAATCCATGATATCTGTGTATAATAATTCAGTAGCACTGGTGTTTTTGTGAGGGGCAAAGCCTTACTTTAAAGGGGGGGGGTGTTTACTTAAGCAGAGATAGATAATAGGATCTAGCATCATCAGTGATGTCAGGTGCCACAGTAGATCTACACATCTCAAAATGTGTGCAATCACTATAGGTCAGGCTTAAAACAGCATATTACAACAGGGTAATGATAAATGCATTGTATCTTGGTCTCAATCACCGTCAGCTTGGTATAAGGATGGAATTATGGGAAACAAGGATCACAACAGGCTTGGTAGGAGTCGAGGAGTTACAGCCTCAGTCATAAGCTAGTTACAAAGAAACAGATGGTAGATAACTGATACAGAAACTCAGCATACACAGAGACATTCCACAGAGACTTTCACAAAACAGCATATATATTATAACAGTACAGTGGCCAAAGAGGTGTTCCCTTAGCCTGGGTCTCACGTTTAGCACAAAATTAAAAAATGGAAAGACAAGCAATATCAATAATACATTTAACAATATTGGCAGTATAACTTTCCAATATATCCTGAATAACAACTCTTGCATTAAGGTAATATCCCACCACCCATTATAGATGTATTTAAATGTACAAACGGTAAAGTCAAGCCATGGTCATCTGTGGTTATTCCCTGTGAGCAAGCTTATCCATGAAAGCTCAGCCATGTGAAAGGTTATTGTTACAAAAAGCAGGAGTTCTCCTTTTCTTAGACTACATATTTTTAAACAGTCAGAGAGGTGTATAGCCACATTAGCTGGTGTATCTGGGATATGTAGAGCGGTGCAAGTTAGGGTAGAGGTGAAACATTCATTTCATTTTGCAAATCAATGACATCTCAGATTATATTCCAGTATATAGTCACAGAGGCACATCATCTTATGAGCACCTCCATAAACTTGAGTTTGGTCTAAGACCTGCTCTATATAGATGGAGTGGCAAACAGTGACAGCTATGTAGCAATTTCAAAATAGTTAAACTACAGGTGGTCTTCTCTTAGAGTTTTATAATGTGAAATCGTCAGCCCTGACCTCAATATGATTAAAAGAGATATAATATAGCCTTATAGCCTGCTGTAGCGGGCTCTACCCACCATTAAATGCCCGCTCCAGCATTAAAGGTTTGAGATGAAGCCTAGGACCTTTAACAAGGAAGCAGGCCTTTAATGGCAGGTAGATCTCGCTACAGAGGGCTCTAAGGCTATTAGAGCACTCCGCCCCTAGAGGGCAGAATGTTATCATTTGTAAAACAAAGCCCTCACAAAGCCGGAGGGGGTTGAAATCCCCTCGGGCACGTTGAGACCTTTGTTCACAGCTGTTGCTGTGAATAAACATTGGAATGTTGATGCTCTAGGCTTCTACTGGCCATTAGAACCTCAGAGCACTCCATGGTTTTCTATCAAGCGCTCAACATTCCAGTGCTCTAATAGAAGCTTTCACGCATGCCTTTAAATGCAGATTTTCCTTAGTAAATGATTTTATTAAAGACACAAAAGGGAGTGTTATTGCACCTTTATCTCGTGTCCTTCATTTTTATAGAAGATGAGTTTCTGCCTCTCATTTGTCACTATTAGTCTAAAGTATTATGATCTAATCTTACACTTCAATCTTCCAGTATTAATTCGGTTAGTTTTTACAATCACTCGGAGAACGACCAAATATTCATGGATTAGAGGCCCATTTTCTTCTTTGCTGGAACTTGCTTTCTTCTATTATTGGTTCCGTTGATCAAAACGTTTTGGTGAATGTTCATATCACGAAAAGAAGCACTGTTTCTTGCAATTTGATTTATTGACCATATTGATGTGTTTTTCTTGCTTTTACTAATTATCATGTTAGTAGTTATTTCTCCCCTGGTTTCTGGGAAATGTAGTTCTATGAAAGACGTGGCTGCATTAAACATAGCAGCAACCAAAGAAGCACACTGTTTGCCTCCAGGTCTTTAAAATAAGGTCCTTCCTTTATTGAAGGGATCATCCAATGTCTATCCGTTGTCTTGCGTCACCCTATTATTCTACTGCTCGTTGTTAAAGAAACCCATTCAGAAGTGTGCTGCAGAACAGCTCAGACAAAGTGAGTCAAGAAATGTCCTTTTGGGCTACAAGCAGTCATGGTCTCTCTGGTTACAACATGGAATCTCAGCCTTTATTGGCATGTAATGCTACTCTCTCCATACTCTATGGCAATGTATCTGTTTACTGGTGCAGCTAGGTTGCTCGCTGCCTTTAAGACAACCAGCCAAGGGATTTACATTCTTTTTTTTTGGAACTACAATCGTCTTTAAGGTCTAGCTTCTTATCATTTTTTCTGGCTGTTTGCTTACAGAAATCAAAATTCAGCCAAACCAATCAGAACTCGCCCGGTCCTACTATTGTGCCCCCCATGACAAAAGCTCAGATAATTTTATGGAGGTTTTATGAGAGGAAAACAGCAGAGAGTCTGGAATCCAAGGAAGGTGGGACCTAGTAAGAGCATATATATCCACAAAATCGAGAACTCATTAACTGTGGTTAAGGGAACACATTAAAATTAGACTCTGCCTAACGGTTTTTTTCAAAACCGGTGAAGTTTGACGGTGATAATTTAGAAAAAGTACTTAGCAGATGTTGCTAAATAATTTGTATTATTATACCCTGACTGATACATTTTTAATCTAGACAGACTTTTCCAGACTCCTGTCAATAGAGTGGAAGGACTGATTGAATGTAAGGGGCTGTGCTCAGGTGCGAAACCATTAACAGCTCTAAGCAGTTGTTCATCACTAGGTAGCTCTCAAGAATTGGCCGAGAGGAACAGTCGGGATGAATTTGAGACTGCACATATGGCACCCCTTCCGTTGCAAGACTCACCATAGACGTTTTAAAAAGTAATAAGATTTTACATAGTCTGTCTTCATCTTTACGCTCAAGGTGTGTACAAGGCACCTCTACTTGAAAACGATGAAAAATGGAAACCGAGCAGATGTGAGATCCCTGGAACTGACCCTTACTCTTCGTTCCAAGCAGCTGGTTTTAACGCAGACTGCTTTTAAAGAAGGATTAGAGTGGGAAGGATGGTCTTCTACAAGGTATATGTCTTTAGTACTGCTGTCTCCAATGAACTGCACATTAAATGAAAGGGGATGTATTTTTACAACCATCCACATGTAACATCTGCAGCCTGGAAACTTACTTAAGTAGTGGAAACAGGGAAATTAATGGATCTGTTACACTGAACTGGTTTGTACACGGTTAGCCTTGTGATGCATTGTGCCCTTGCGCTTTACTTGGATATGTAAAACTTGAGCTTTTCATGTTCAAAATATTTTATTGAAATTTTATAATGAACAGCAACAACATAGACATACAAAAATTATCAAATTCATTCCAATAGAACAGAAAGTGGTCATATTCTTATAAACTTAAAAGGAGGGGGGGAAGGGAAACATCTAATAACAAATTATTGAGTAAACAATAATTAGAGCTACTATGACATATTAACTAGTATAAAAATCGTAAAAAGCATTACAATACATAAACATACCCCTAAGATGCAAAATAGAAATCAACAGGAATCCAAAAAGAGTGATAAGAAATAGGATTATGATTAACCCCAGACAAAGATAATTGAGCACCTCTTCTTGTAAAGATAACCCAAGACCACCAAGCATGAACTGATAACTTAGAAACATCTTTCCAACAAAAGGTAATAGATTTTAACGCAGCAGAAATCAAAAAATCAAAAAGCCTACATTCAAGAGAACTTAGAGATTGTGATAATGTAACTGATTTGCAAATTAACATTTTATATGATAAGTCTTCATGTATATTTAACAATTTCTTAATAAAATCCCAAACTTCTGTCCAGAATTTTGCAATTAAAGGGCAATCAAAAAGCATATGTCGTAACGAACCAGGATGCAATTTACAATGCCAACAAGTGTCAGACTGAAGGAGTTTAGCCTGGAATAAACGTATTGGAGTCCATAAAGAATTAAATAAAATATAGGAATTGGTTTGATAAAGTGAGACAGGTAACCAACCAGAAATACTTCCAATCCATATAATTTCCCATGAGTCATTAGACAATGTAAGTGAAAGTTCATTATTCCAGAAGGTTGCAATCATCGTTATGTTACTTCCTAAAGTGTTAGATAATTTTTTATATAAAATGGAAACACCATTAGCTTTCAGCGATATAGTTTGGATATATACGGATAGATCAGCTGTAATACTAGTTGGAATAGCTTGTGGAAAGGAATCTAACATTGAATTAATTAAATATTCATATTTAATACGATCAGATTGGGTTAAACCAAACCTTGTTTGTAGATCCTCAAACGGTATAAAGGTATTGTTGGAATAAATGTCTTTAAGATAAAAAATACCCGCTTTGATCCACGAAAACCAAAATCTAATGTTCCTATTTAGTTTAATGATATTGCTATACCATAATGATAATTCAACAGTGTTATACATGGGGTATAGAAAAATAGAATCTAAATCATTAAAAACCAATTTAGTGGATTTGAGAACGATAGATTTATGAAAAACTGAGGAGGTGTTAGACATAGTTAACAGCGTTGGTAATGGGAACGGCTTCACCATAGATTTTTCAATTAGGAGCCAAGAAGGTGGATTATGTAAAGGGAGATGACTAAACCATATGGCACTTTGTTTTAAAATAAAAGCTTTGTGATAAAGAAAAAAATCTGGGATACCAAATCCAGCATTACATTTAGACATTTTTAATTTTTTGTAACTAATGCGAGGTGATTTGTTATTCCAAAGAAATTTGGAGAGAAGTTTATCAATATCTTTATAAAATTTTAATGGGAACTGAGAGGGAATCATGGAAAGAGTATAAAATATTTTTGGAGCAATATTCATTTTAATAGATTCCAGTCTACCCCACCATGAAAGATGTAGCAATGCCCATTTAGACGTTTTATCTTTAATATAATCTAAGACAAAATTACAGTTTAAAGTCATTGTAGATTTTATAGATGAGGAAAATAAAATACCAAGATATTTTAATTTAGTCTTTTGCCAAACAATTTCATTCATAGGTATCATATCAGGAGTACAATAAATGTTTAAAGGGAAAAATTCAGTTTTATTAGTGTTTAATTTATAGCCAGACACCATAGAATATTTTGTTATAATCTCTAATAAAGAAGGAAATGAGGATAAGGGGTCACTAATAAATAAAAGTACATCATCAGCATACACTAAAGTTTTAATAATAATCTCATTAATAATAATTCCTTTAATGTTATCACATTTTCTTATAGATGTAAGGAAAGGTTCAATGCCAATTAAAAACAGTAGCGGAGAAAGGGGACATCCTTGTCTAGTACCTCTAAAAAGGGAAAATTGATTTGAAATTTGGCCATTAATAAATAGACGAGCAGTAGGAGCACAATATAGAGCTGAAATCATACGAATAAAATTATCGCCAAAGTTAAAAGATGATAAAGCATGGAATAAAAATTGCCAATGCAATTTATCAAAGGCTTTTTCAGCATCCAGAGCCATCATTCCTGAAGGAGTAGTTAACGTAAGACCCTGTTCAATGACATGTAATAAAGTTCTTGAATTATTTGCAGAGTGTCTATTCTTCATAAAACCAGATTGATCTGAACGTATAATAGAGTCTAGTACAGGGGATAATCGTGTGGCTAATATTTTGGCATATAATTTACAGTCTTGATTAATTAAAGAGATAGGGCGATAATTAGATACAAGGGTGGGGTCTTTATCAGGTTTGGGAAGAACGATAATTAAAGCTTCAGTAAAGGATCCTGAAGTAATTCCCGTAGAGCCAAATGTTGTGAAAAGTTGAAATAATAAGGGTAAAAGATGGGATTGAAACTCTTTATAAAACTCCGCCGGGATACCATCAGGACCCGGAGATTTATTTTTTTAAAGAGATTTTATAGCGGTTAAAATCTCCTCCTTAGTAATTGGAGAGTCAAGCCCCATTTTATCTGATGGAGAAATTTTAGGTAAACCACATGAGGATAAAAAAGAATCAACTAAAGATTCATTATGAAACTCAGGTTTATCATATAACTTAGAGTAAAAATCCAAAAATTCATTCACAATATCTTTATGAGATAAAGCAATTTTACCATTGGATCCATGAATAGAAGTAATTTGAGTTTTATCCTTTTTGATACGTAAGTAATTCGCTAACAATCTTCCCGATCTGTTTGCATTAAAACTAAATTTAGCTTTGGCCTTAGAAATCTGAACACCAGCTCTATTACTAAGAATTGTATTAAATTCATATCGAAGCTTTTGCAACTTACTTCTATATTGAGGGTCATTAGACGAAAGAAAAAGTCGTTCATATTCCGCTATTTGCTTTTCTAGCTTTTTAATATTTGCATTAAAGGTCTTATTTTCGTGAGCCATAATAGAAATAGTAACCCCTCTAATATAAGCTTTAAAAGCATCCCATCTATTAACCAATGAAGTAGTACCTTCCGGGTTAAATTGAAAAAAATCATGAATGGCAGAGAGGAGCTTTGGTTTATTAAGTTCATTGAGAGCTATACCAGAATTCATTCTCCATCTAGGCTGGTTAGTAAAGGTTGAATTTAAATTTAAAATACAAGAAACCATAGCATGGTCAGAGACATCAATGTTGCCAATCCTGGGGTTACTAACACAATTGATCAGCTGTTTCGAAACTAATATGTAATCGATCCTAGAATGAGAATTATGTGGGTTAGAAAAAAAAGTAAAACATTTTTCTGTAGGGAAGTGTAACCGCCAAATATCAACTAACTTAGTGGTTTGAAGAAATAATTTAAAAGCAAAATAAACCTTAGGGGGTGGAATTTAGTACGAGATATTCTATCTAATAAAGGATCAGATATGACATTAAAATCACCTGCAACAATTAAAGGTACATTACCAATTTTTACAACCTCCGTTGAAAGAGTAGCCCAAAAAACAGGGTCATCTGCAGTAGGGCCATAAACATTTAATAAAAATAAGATAGAATCATGAACTTTAACCTTAACAATTAAATATCTCCCATCCGTATCTGTAATTTTGCTCAAAACTTGGCAATGTGCTTTTTTCGCACATAATATAGCTACACCATTTTTCTTGCCATTAGCAGGAGAAGAAACAATATTATCAACCCATTTTTTCTTCATATAATTTAAAAGTTTATCATCTATATGAGTTTCTTGTAAAAAACAAAAATCAGCTTTGCAACTACCCAGATAATCCAAAATTTTTGTACGTTTCACAGGATGGCGTAAACCTTTAACATTCAGTGACACTACTTTAATATTAGCCATGACAAAATAAAAAGAGAGAAGGGTTAGAAAGAAGAAGGTCAGAAAAAGACACAAATGTTAAGAAGAAAGTAGCTCCAAAACACACAAAAGGGAATGGAAGAAATAAAACATAGCAAAAAAGACAAACAAAACACATAAATATGAAGATTGGGACGCACACATGCTCTACAAGCATGGCCAGAAACCGCTGGAGCCCAGAATATTATGAGTTATATAAATCTGTCAAAAAAGATCATACATGAAAGAATCAAGTGATAGGACCCTGAGTGTCCATAGTTTGCTGTACTTGCTGATCCAGAAATTGTCGTAAATCTTCAGGACGCTGAAAGGATTTTGAAAAATTATCTTTCCAAATGCGCATAGTTGAAGGGTCAAAAAGGCCATATTGGTATCCAAGGCTTCTCAATCGAGGGCGAAGATCAGTAAATCCCTTTCGTGTTGCAACAGTTTCCTTGGCAAAATCTTGATGAATAAAGATTTTGTGACCATTGACCAACAATGAAGGAATTTCTCTAGCTGCTTTTCTGATCAGAACCAAATGATGATGACGGAGAACTTTAAATATCATTTGTCTAGGCTTGGTATGTTGAGGATTGCGACGTGAAGGAATTCTATGAGCCTTATCGATTTCAAATTTTTCTGGAAATTTGACATTTAAAAGACCAGGAAGTAAGTTCTCTAAGTATAGTCGACAGTTAGATCCCTCAACTTCTTCTGGTAAATTAAATATGCGAAGGTTATATTGTCTATTGCGATTTTCCATGTCCAAAAGTTGTGAGCACAGAGGTGATATTTTCGCCACAAGTGGAGTAAAAGCGTCGACTTTAACTTTATTGTCTTGTATTTTAATTGAGTTGTCTGAGATTTTCATCGACATACTCGCCATTTCCTTTCGTACATTTTTTATTTCAGTCGCAATAGTTTCTGTATTCGCACGAAGAGCCTGAATTTCCTCCAAAATTAAAGAAAGCGAGGGTTCAGATGACTCCACCACCTTTGATTTTATTGGGGGCGGTGAAATCTGCTGTTTTCTTTTATTTTTATTATCCATTTTTGAGAAAAGATAATAAAATTTGATTAAAAATGAATAGATTATGAGTAAAAAAAAGCGAAAAGAACCAAAGCAATCCTCCAAAATACTGGTGCAGCAGCTAAACTGGACTAGGGGTGTGGCTAGGCCCAAGCCAGGCCCTTTCCTAAAGTATGCTCCGCCCCCCTGACAGACTAACCAGGCAGTCCCTCAATGCAGAGCTCGGAGCAGGAACCAGGAAGCCAGAAACACGACTTCCCACGATGAAAACGGCCTGAAATCGCTTCACAATGCTGGTAAGCCTGTACTGACAGCAGCGACCTCCTTTAAAACAAAATTTTGACAGATATTCGGCGTTTTATGTCGAAAAACGGGCGAAAACGCGGAGGAGCTCACCGGGCGGCGGCCATCTTGATTCGCGCGCTCGCGCGTCTCCCAAAACTTGAGCTTTTAATTGGCAAGGATGCGTCATGTCTGCACCGGTAAAGTTTAGAGTCTAATGAGAGTTATGCGCCCCCCTCTGCAGTCCAAGTGGTATCTCGCCACTGGTCCCGCACAACATGAATCTTTGCAAATAATATTTTTCATTATTGTACTTTGTTTATTATGATGAACAATCCAGATCGAAATTGTGTACCAATTTAAATTTTAAAAAAACTTCAAAACCTATTAGCGCAGAAGGACTACTGCTTTGAATACACAGTATAAGGACAAATAATGATTATTACTAATGTATTCAGAAAGATAAGGTCCAGGTTCACGAAGGTATTTTGGCCACAAACCCACAATCACAACCAAAACGGTCTTTGCATCAGAAAACTTGATTCAGCAAATTGTTTACTCTTGTGAAGAATTCACAAATGTTTTATACATTCGAGCACAAGCAGCTATTAGACATATTCGTGCTAGGTATTATGGTTTCTCAAAATGAATTGACGGCCAGCTTAGATGTCTAGCATCCTTGTAGAAAGAATGGAATTAAAAGAAAATGTAAGGATTGAAAATGATGTTCATATGACCACATATTATCAAATGGGAATCAAAAATAAAACCCAGAGACTTTCCATCATCTAAAATTGCACGAGCCACAGCTAAACTGGGATAAGCCCAACAGGGAATTAGCAAACAGGTCCCTAGAGGTGAAGGGTAAAAAGAGAATGCTCATCACTCACTTAGCATCCTCCAAAGGTGATGCACCTTGATCAAGTGGTACTTTATCTGCCTACAACAGGATGCCAATGGTAATGAATTCTAGGAGTATTGATACCAATGTTAATGAATTCTAGGAGTAATGACTACAGCTTCTACTAATAAATGAAGAGTTGAACACTGCATCAGCATCTCCATCAGCATATGAAAACTCTGCAAGGTAAAGCAGCAGAGGTGTCCTCTTCATCTTTTGCAATTACATTTATTTTCAGAAAAGAGGAGAATCAGTTTATATTGAAGTGGTACCTGTGTTGGAATTGAAAATGTTATTGCCCCCTTGCTCGTGCTTTATACTGTGTTAAGTTAGCATTCATGGTGCCATTTTATTAGTAGCCACCATTCAGCTATATGATTGAAGCTACGCTACTGCCTCATTTTGCATGCCTCAGCAGAAAACCGTCTTCATGCATCTGTGCTCGTGTTTCTCCAAGGCCGATTTCAGCTGCACTAATGAATGTAATCTCTATTGTTGCATAACTTAGCTGTTAGATAGGCTCGCTCCCACCTTCACTCTAATGGCGAGCAGGGGTGAAATGGCTTTGAAGTGAAGATAACATGTACCCAGTACCAGGACTGCACTCATCCTTCTGTGCCTCCTTTGTTTGTTAGTGCCTGGAATAGAATTTCCCAGTCTGGACGTGTTCTTAGGGGTTTGGAATTGTATAATATCTTGTGTTATGTTGGGGGGGGGGGGTCTGTCCCTCAGCAGCTATTTCATGAGGCTGGTCAGAGTGGGCTCCGCTGCAGCGCAATACTAATAAATAACTTTGGTTTGTATTCTCTACTGTCTGACTGACTCTTCATTTGTTTGGAAGGCTGAGAGGAGGTCACAAGTGACCCGGGTGACCCTATTCGGGTCACTTCCTTCACCTCTTCCTTACCAATGGGGCATCCAGTGGGTTAACTGGGCTCCCAATCATTTTCCTACTTTCTTTCCATGCCGTTAATGCAGAAGTGTGCAGCAGCGATGCTCAATCTCATTTTTAAATGGTGTGTGTATTTCATGCGCATGATATGCCACGTATCATTAGCACTTCCTCCAAACTATCACTACAAAAGTCTGAAAAACCTCAGCAGTCAAAAGGCAGGCTGTATTTTGGGTACATTCCTCTCATCAGTGAAGACCACCCTGGGCTCCACACAGAAAAGAAACACTGAATACTCTTTGAGCAAAGCAAGATTCCGTTGTAAAATCCAAATTTGTGATCCCCTATTCAAGCCTCCAGATTCCTGCAATAGGGGTGGAAACAAGGTAGATACCTGAAGGGCAAGACAAACCCAAGCTAGGTCTTGAAACGTGGCCAGTGCAATGGGGAAACGAGGGTTGAGGAAAGAGTTACAGATCCCTTCCCCATGGTCTACATTAACCCAAAGAACTCTTGTAAACAGGGAGAAGAGAGTAGTAGTGACAGAGAGCAGCTAGAAAAATCAGTCATGTTTTTCTGTTACTGAGAAAGAAAAGTTGCTGAATTCAAGCATCAAGAGTGGGAAGACGGGGGAAATGAACCATTGGCCATTTAATCAGTCTATGTGCTGTAACAGGTTGATGTGATTAATAACAATTCCCATTAAACCAAATAAATCAAAGGAAATCATCCTCCACGGTCTCTCAACTACAGACAGAGCCCTATATGGTGCTCCCAAACATGGTCTTGTTAATCTGATATTTTTTGAGAGAAATATGCATTGATTCGGTAAAACAAGAAACCGAAGCAGGAACATAGGTAGACACACCCACTATGGTACATGGAAAGATCCATCAATCAAATGGTTAGTAGCGGTTTGTGCTACAAGTGAACAAATATAGTCCACTTTATTCCCACCAAGATATTTTTTTCCAATTAACTTATTCATCTGTGCCTTAATGATCAAGTTAATACAATAACAAACATTACACACTACCTGATCTATTTTTAAAATATATAGAAATTTCCATTAAGACAATTAAAAGAAAGAACAAGTGCGAGTGTGAGAGGAGGAACAAAGAGAGAGGGAGGGAGAGGGAGAGAAGAGTGAGGAAACATAAAATCTGTTCAAGGGGTGCAGGCTGAGGGTGCTCGCAGCAGGGAAGGAGGCTTCTGCTTCAAGAGGCATGTACAACATGGAGACCACTTATTGGAGGCACATCACTACAGAACGTTTTACTTATTAAATCGCTTAGTTACAAATAAAATGTGAACCATCTCGGAAACACTCTTGAAACAAAGTTTAGCAAATACCGATAAAAAAATAGAGAAATTGTGCCCATATTAATGGAAAATCAGCTTTGTCTCTGCAATCCTACGTCTCCGCCTAGCCTTCATGGGAGTCTAAAATTTAGATTTTAAGCAATTACGTTTAAAACAATCCTAAACGCAAGTAAACTATCTCCCTGCTGCCCGCTCCTACAGCATTTAGTCTTTCAAATGGCTTCAGCCTTTCCTGGCCGAGAGATAAAATGTTGCACAGATTGAGTGAATTTAGTGCGGTCAAAAAGATACATTAAATCAACTGAGAATGTTCCACTTCCGTTCCTCGACTGTCTGCAGCTTCAGTGCTAACCCTTCGTCAAAGAGCCTTACAGTTGTTTTCATTCAGTCTCATCTTTTCCAGGACGCATCCATCTTGCTCGAATCTGCCAGACTCTGAAGGCTTACCCTACATTAAAAGGTAAAAATAAATATTTGCCTTGTTAACTCAAACAAACCTGACGTAATCTGTCCTGAGCTGTGAAAATAAAACACTCATGTGCTTTAGGCAAATCAGACGGGCATCACCCGGTGCGCCATGGTTTGAGCAGAGTGACTGCAGCATTTAATAATGGGCATTTCCACACATGAAAAAACGCACATGTGGCAACTCTCATGTGGCATGTCTCCATGGAGTATTGTAAGCAAGTCACACACGCTCGAATGCCTTAGATCCACAGCATGACACAACTACCCTTCTAATATTGCATGTTTCAAAAAAGCTGAAATACATAAAGAAAAAAATTATAATGTTTAGAAACGTAAGGGGAAGTTTCCACTGAAGGAGAGCAAAAATTGGCTGACATCACAGCAGAACACAAAAAAAATCGAGAAGAGAGTATGTGTGGAGGTGTGATATGGTCAACGCATGGTGAACACGCTTATAATGGGAACTACAAACATGCACATAGAAAATGATTACCAGTATCATGGAGCTAGGACAATAGTGCCAACACTGACCACAAGTACAGCGGCAGATGCCCTTACAGGAATAATGGCTACGACCACATCCTAGTGCGAACCTAAACCAAACACAGACAATGTAACATCATATGGGGACACATATGGTTTCTGTATCACAGTGCGCTAGGCCGCTCAGCTCATTGGGAGATTGCGGTAGAAATGATTATTTTTACAGATATTAAAAACACCTCAATGAAAAATATCGACTTCATTCCTGTTAATGTTTGTTAAGTTACAATGATTTATAGAGCGCAATATTTCCTTATTGAAGGACGCTTGGCACGTGGAATACCACTGTGACAGGGTTACTAGTGAAAAGGATTGCACCATGTGTCACTTTGGAAGAAGAGAAAGTTACTGGCACTATTGGGATTTTTGGTAAATTGGAAACACAGCAAACCTGCACAGTTTCCCACCAGGACTCCGGATGATCAAAACAGCCTCAAATGCTGGGTGAAAATTCGGCCACAACTAAGTAATAACCCATGGTGTTGGAGGCATTAAATCCAACTCTCAGGTTATTTTTTATTCCTGAGTGGACCTTCTGGATCCAACTTGTAAAGGGCTATTTTTTTCTGACACACTGAAATACTATTCCAGCCAGTAACAGCATCTCCAGGGCAGGTATTACCAAACCCATTAGTCGACTGGAGGGGTAGAAGTAAGAAAGGTCCACAGAGATGTCATCACACATTACCCATACACAAGTCAACTTAGAAGTTCAGTAGAAATTAAGTTGATGACCTTCCAGCAAAATCCATTTTTAAATTCTTTCATTTAGGATATGTATTGTATTGTAATTGCATTTATATAGCGCTTACAATCCCTGACGAGGCGTCAAAGTGCTTTTTTGGCGAATAGCACGCTACTCCGGAACCGATAAAGGATTAGTGTTGAATTAGTATAGAGAAATATGAAAGTAATTTGAGTGGTGGATATGTTTGCCAGTTATTTGGACTGAGAAGGGTAGCAGAGGGATAAAAGATGGAAAAAGGTTTGCAATTATATAGCGCTTGTTACCCCTGATGGGGTGTTGAAGTAATTTTTGGGTGAGTAGCACACTACTACAATCAATCAATCAATCAATCAATCAATCAATCAGGTAATTGTAAGCGCGCTACTCACCCGTGAGGGTCTCAAGGTGCTGAGAGGGGGGGGGGGTCCGCAGATCTGTTTAGCTGAAGAGCCAGGTCTTGAGGGTTTTCCTGAAGGTGTTTAGGGAGGGGGCGCATGTGATGTCTGTCGGTAGCTCATTCCAGGTCTTGTCTGCAATGTGAGAGAAGAATCTTCCGCCTGCTCTGGCTCTGTGGATGTGCGGGGTTTCGGCCAGTGCGAGGTTGGAAGATCAGAGGTTTCTTTTGGGTACGTGGAAGTTGATTCTGTCTTTGAGGTATTTGGCTCTGTTGTTGTGCAGGCATTTGTAAGAGTGAGTGTGGATTTTGAAAGGGACTCTTCTCCAAGGGGAGCCAGTGGAGACTTCGTAGGTGTTGACTGATGTGTTTGTGTCGGGGGATGCAGAGGACGAGTCTGGCGGCGGTCTTCTGTATTGTCTGGGGTTTGCGGAGTGTTGATGCCGGTGTAGAGTGCGTTTCCATTGTCCAGTCTGCTGGTGATGAGTGCATGGGTGACTGTCTTCCTTGACTCAGGGGGGATCCACTTGAAAGTCTTGCGGAGGATGCGGAGGGTGTTGAAGCAGCTGGAGGTGATGGCGTTGACCTGTCGGTTCATGGTGAGTGATGAGTCGAGTACGATGCCAAGGTTCTTGGCGTGGTCTGAGGGGGGTAGCTGGGCTTCCGAGGGCAGTCAGCCACCAGGTGCTGTCCCATGCAGAAGGGGTGGTACCGAGGATGAGGACTTCTTTCTTCTCGGCGTTGAGCTTCAGGCAGCTGTTGGTCATCCAGACTGCAACGTCTTGCATTCCTTTCTGGAAGTTGAGTTTGGCAGTGGTGGGGTCTTTGGTGAGGGAGAGGATGAGCTGGGTGTTGTCGGTGTAGGATAGGATGTTGAGGCCGTGTTGTCGGACGATGGCGGCAAGGGGGGCCATGTAGATGCTGAAGAGGGTGGGGCTCAGGGATGAGCCCTGTGGAACTCCGCAGGTGATTTTCGTGGAGTCGGAGAGGAAGGGTGGGAGTCTGATCCTTTGGATTCTTCCGGTGAGGAATGATCGGATCCAGTCCAGGGTTGTTCCTTGTATGCCTGCGTCGTGTAGACTAGCGACTAGTGTGCGGTGGGAGATGGTGTCGAAGGCCGCTGATAAGTCGAGTAGGATGAGGGCTGCGGAGTGGCCTTGGTCCAGGAGGGTGTGGATGTCATCTGTGGCAGCGAGTAGGGCAGTCTCTGTGCTGTGGTTGCTTCGGAATCTGAATTGGGTCGGGTCGAGGACGCGTTCTCTTCAATGAATCGTGTCAGTTTCCTGTTGACTGTTTTCTCTGCAACTTTGGCTGCGAAGGGGAGGAGCGAGATGGGCCGATAGTTCTTGAGGTCGGTGGGGTCAGCTGTGGGCTTCTTGAGCAGAGGTCTGACTTCTGCGCAGTTCCAGTCATCTGGGAAGGTGCCTGTTTTGAAGGTGGTGTTGATGGTGTGTTGTAATTCGGGTGTGATAGCGGCCGCTTCTCTGTGGTAGATGTGAGGGGGCAGGGGTCGGTGGGGGCCCCCGAGTGGATGCTTTTGATGGTCGAGGCGGTGTCTTCGGCTGTGATCGGTGACCAGTTGGAGATGGTCGGCTGGCTGGTGTTTCTGAGGGGCGGGAGGCTATCTGTGGCGCCTGGTGGATGGTCGATGAAGTTGTCGTAAAGGTTTTTGATCTTGAGGTGGAAATAGGTTCCAAGCTTGTTGCAGAGGTCTTGGGATGGGGTGATGTCTGTGGCTTCGCTGCGTGGGTTGGTGCATTCTTGAATGACACTGAAATGTTCCTTGGAGTTTGTGGAGTTGGCCAGGATTTTGTTGTGGATGAAGTTCGTCTTGGTGGCTCTGATCTGGTTGTGGTAGTCCGTCATGGCGTCCTTGTAGGTGGTGTGGTTTTCGGTTGTCTTGGTGTTTCTCCAGTTCTTCTCTAGGGGTCTGCAGGTACGTCTGGTTTCTTGTAGAGCGGTGGTGAACCAGGCGGCTTTCCTGGGGCGATGTCTGTCGGGGTTGCGTAGCGGGACGAGCTTGTCTGCGCAGTCGGAGATCCAGGTGTGGAGTTCTCTGGCTGCGTTGTTTGCGTCGGGTGCCCAGGTGTGGGTGAGGGTGGAGTTAAGTTGCTCGTCAGTAACCTTGCTCCAGTTCCTTCGTGGTGGGTGTGGGGCTGGTTTGGGTGCCTTGGGTTTGTTGATGGCGAAGTGTACGCAGTGGTGGTCAGTCCATGGCGGCTGCGTTGTGTGGCTGAATTGGACGCGGTTTCCTGCGAAGATGGGGTCGAAGATGGGGTCGAGGGTGTGTCCTGCTATGTGGGTCGGTGAGTTGACGAGTTGTTTAAGTCCGATGCTGCCGAGGTTGTCATGAAGGATAGTGGGTATGGGGGTCACTAGGATTGTCGAAGTGGAAGTTCAGGTCTCCAATGAGTATGTAGTTTATTGAGGCAATGGCGTAGGGTGTGATGAAGTCATGATGGTGGTGGCGAAGGGTGTTCGGGGGCAGGGGGCTGTAGACGAGGGTTCCTCGGAGTGTGGCTTTGGGGGTGGTCTGGATCTGGAAGGGCAGATATTCGGCAAATGGGAAGGTTTCTCTGGAGGTGGTGAGGCGGAGGGTGCTCTTGTGGGCGATGGCGAGGCCCCCTCCTGGGTGGTTGGGGCAGTCTTTCCTCTGGATCTTGTATCCGTCTGGGTTGGCAGTGCTGATGTCGGGGGCAGAGGATGCATTGGTCCCGGTCTCTGTGAAGAAGGCGATGTCGGGCGAGAGAGAGTCGAGTAGGTTCCAGATTTCCATGGCATGTTTGTGTAAGGAGCATACGGTGAGGAGGATGCATTTTAGGGTGTCACCGGTGCTGGCGTTGGCGATGTTGGAGGCCGGGGTGACAGTGAGAGTCTGGCATCAGTGGAGGCAGGAGAACTGCCCCTGGGTCGTGTTTGACGAGGCCTGTTGGCATTCTCCAAGACTTCCAGGGTTGAGTGCGAGGAGAGTGGTGGTGTCGTAGTGATGGGTAGTGGGAGGCCCAGGGTTCCTGGCGCTGGCTGCGGTCGGGAATCTATAAAGGATTAGTGTTGAATAAGTATAGTGAAATTTGAAAGTAATTTGAGTGGTGGATATGTTAGTCAGTTATTTGGATTAAGAAGGGTAGTGAAGGGATGGGAGAGAGAAAAAGGTTTGCATTTATATAGTGCTTGCTACCCCTGATGAGGTGTTGAAGTGCTTTTTTCGGCGAGTAGCACGCTATAATGGAACCCATAAAGCATTAGTGGTGAATTAGTATAGTGAAATATGAAATTTGAGAAGTCTACATGTTATTTTTATTGAAAAGGATAGTGGAGGGATAGAAGAGTAAAGGATTTAGGCTTTTTCTTTTGTAGGTCATAGTAGTAGGAGGAGGCTTGGGATGAGTAAAAATGGATGTGGAGGGGAAGAGTCAGAGGGAAGAGTTTAAAAAGGCTTGTTTTGGGGGATAGGTATTGCAAAAGAGGTGTCAGATAATGCAAGGAGGGGTAGAGTAGGTGAGAGTCTAGAAATACTTATTTTGGGGATCACAGTAGTGGTATGGGGTTTGGGATGAATGAGAGGGTGGATGTGGAGGATATATTGATAGAGGTATAGGGTGAGAAATAGGGTAGTGCATTGGAAAGAGTAGTAGAAAGAGGTTTGAGATGAGTCGGAGAGTTTAGGTAGAAGATACATTGAGGGAGGTAAAGGTTGAGAATAGGGTAGTGCATTGGATATACTGAATTAGAAGAAAGTCATAAATATATAGATCCATAAGTACATGGAAGGTATATAGAGGCATATAGGAAATAAGCATATGCAGATTAAAGATATTGATAGAGGTATATGGTGAGAAATAGGGTAGTGCATTGGAAAGAGTAGTAGATAGAGGTTTGAGATGAGTCAGAGAGTTGAGGGAGAGGATATATTGAGAGGGGTATCGGTTGAGAAATAGGGTAGTGCATTGTATGCTTTTTTAGGAGAAAAGTAATAAATATATAGATCCAAGTAAATGGAAGGTATATAGATGCATGAAGGAAGAAAGTATATGTAGATTAAAGATGCATGAGATAAACTCTGGTTTTCAAGTGTTGGACTTAAAAATGTATATATTTATTTATTTTTAACATAATTATTCTACATGTTTTAACAAAGCAATAGACATATATAGGTACACAGCTATAATACATATAAATGCTTATATACAGAGGGATATGCTGCATATTTCTGTTTGTATATGGTGCTTATGTGGGGAAGAGCCAATTCTTGAGTAGTTTTTGAAGATAAGGTGGTTATCCGTGGATCTTATGTTGGGGGTAAAGAGTTCCATAGTTTGTCTGCTTGAACAGAGAAGGATGTACCACCCAAGTTTTTTTGTCTTGTATCTTGGGATTTTGAGGCGAGGTGCCACTCTAGAGCGGAGGTTCCTTTGTTGAATGTGTTTGGTGGTTTTATTCCTGATGAAGAGTGGTCCCATTCCATGTATCACTTTGTGGGAGATATAAAGCAGCTTGAACGAGGATCTTCTGGCAAACGGTAACCAATGCAGGGCTTTCAAGGCAGTGGAGATGTGGTCTTGTGGTTTGATATGCAAGATTAGTCTGGTAGCTGAGTTCGGAATCTGTTGTAGTATTTTCATGGTTGTTAAAGGTTGTTAAAGGTGACCCATGGTAGAGGCTATTGGCGTAATCGATTCTGGACAGAACAAGGGAGATGGTAGCTTGGACCTCGTGTGGAAATCCCAAATGGTGGAAGATTCATCGGGGAGTTTTTACAGTAACAAAGCTTGACTTTGCTAGTTTGTCCGCTTGGGCATTCATCGATGGTTTGGAGTCCATGGTCATTCTGAGGTTTCTTACTTCCTTCGATACTTTAGGCGGTGATCCCACTTCATCAGGCCAGGTGGCAAGCGGGTCATGATGTTTCCATTCGCCACACGTGATTATTTCCGTTTTGGAAGCATTCAATTTGAGATAGCTTCAAGTCATCCATTGATTCAAGGTTCTGAGACAACTGAAAATTGGCGAGTTTCCAATGTATTTGGGGCATTCCAGATGAAGCAGTATTTGTGTGTCATCTGCATAGTTATAGCACCTGAGGTGAAATTGATTGATCAGTACGGCTAATGATTCCATGTAGATGCTGAACAGCATGGGCGAAATGATAGAGCCTTGAGGGACCCCTACTTTTGTGGAGTACGGTTTGGACGAGAAAGGCGGGGTATGGATAACATTGGTTCTGTTTTGAAGGCAGGATGCAATCCAGTCTAGAGCAGCTCCCTCTATGCCAGCTTCATAGAGTCTTTGTATCAGAGTGTCATGGTCAACCATGTCAAAGGCAGCCGAGAGGTCCAAAAGGAGTAGCGGTCAACTGTGATCTTTAGATCATCCCAGAAGGTAAGGAGGGAAGAGTCTGTGCCTCAATAATACATATTTAATTCAGACATCAAGCGCTTCTTAGCTGAATTCAGATGAATACTTCAGGTCGTATAACATGTATGATGAAAGGGAGAGATGAAATTACTAAAGATCAAAGAATCAGCTCTAAAGCAAGGAGATTTAGACCCTCAGGCTAAATTATTCTACGATTGGGGCGCACTCCTCCTGATTTTGAGGAAATTTATTGAAATCTGCTGCAGCCTTGCTCACAAAAGTTTAGACCTGAAAAGGTAGCCTGCAGTCATGCTTTTATATTTAGAAAAGTGGGTGGTGTAAACCCACACTGCAGCCATATGGGACATCAAGCTTTTATACCACTAGTGCTCTTTCTGCACCACAGTACTGTGGCCTTACCAAAATGTTAGACAAGCCATTTGGGATCAGCTCATCTCTCACCATGTTTAGAGGTCAGGGTACATGGAATGCTGGATAGCAGTCTCCCATTACCCACAATCAATAATGCCAGCAGAATGTAGTTGTAAAATGGGCGAACAACGCCAATAGAACCATTTTTCTATGGTAAGTGTTAGCATTAAGGTGAGGTATACTGTTGCTTTAGGAATAGGATTAGTATTAGGATAAGGAAACATTTAGAATTAGGCTTAGCCTAAATAGTAGTGTCAGGTTTAGGATTAGGGGTATAGGTTTGAAATAGGATAAGCGGCTGATGCAGAATGAAGGTTAATCCTTAAATTCGGGTTTAGGCTAGTTTAAGAGTTAAGGTTATGTTTGAGTTAGCTTGATTTGATTTTTTTTTTAATAATTCTTTTTATTGAAGCTAGATTTGATTTGATTTGGAAATTTATATATCGCACGAATGCCCAAGGGCGTCTAGGCGTCTAGGTTAGCTGTAGGATAAGAGTTTGTTTAAATGTTAGGGTTTAGTATTAGGCTTAGCTGTACAATCAGTAGATGTATTATGCTACTTGCTTTATTCTATGTAGTGCTATTCTCAGAAAATAAGACTAATGTAGTGGCTTCCATGTAGTAGTACTTCGATGTAGTTGCAGTGTACACAGCGAATTTCAACCTATTTAATATTTCTCTGGCATCTACACATTTAGTTATTACTGGCAGGGTTTGTAGCACTAATTTACTGATTTTCATACAGAAGTCAGGTTCAAAGTAGGGCTCAGCAAAATCCAAACAATTATACTCCGATAATGAGACCCAAAATGGAGGTCGCACACCGGTGAAATATACTTTGAATGAAAAACAAAAGAAAGACAAATGTACCAGGAGAAAATATTGTACATAGAAAGACCCAGGTAACGTTACCACTGTCAGTGTTTATCCAAAAACAAGAGACTATTCTCTGCTCAAATTATGTTTTTTTCCCCTGAACAATGAATGGCTTGCTTTACTGGTTGAAATTAGTCACTCAGTTCCATTGCATGTGTACCACATAGTACATAAAGCACTTCTGTTGCGCTCTGTTTACTCATCTAATGCAAATCCTCGAGTCAACTCGATACTGCACGTCTAAATGAAATATTTGAAAATAATGATGTCTTGGTAAGCCATGCGAGAAAACACCATTAATTTTCAATTAGGTAAATGTGTTTACATTGGCATACAGCAAGCATACTTTCTTAGAGTGAATAAAACCACTATTCAACTTTACTGTCGATGCTACCAGACCAGTCACATAATCCGCGTTTTGGCACATATGTATGAAGTCATTAAAAAACTATCTACCAGCATGTGAAATTGTATTACTTTTGTCCATACTTGCATAAACACTCTTCACTTTGTGCAAATAATATTGTGAATGCATGCTCATTTTAAATAGATGGCGATAAAGATTGTGTAGGTATGATAGAGTCTTACTTCAAACTCAAGAAGTTGTTTTATTTAGTTTTTAACCACTTTGGCACTGTTCGTCAACTCTACACAAAATGTCCAATTCAAAAGCTTAAGTAGCTGTGTTTCAGTATGAGACGTTTTGTGTACCTCCATTCAGGTGGTGAGAAGGTAAAGGGGAGAGCAAAGAAGCTGAGATTTAAGTGTTGGCTCTTATAAATATATTTAATCTGTTAGAGCTAGTACTGCTCCAAAGAATTACACCAAGCTTGATATGACAACCAGTAGCGGCTGACCCTCATAGACGATGTGCCAGAATTATGTGCCAGTATTTTATTAAACAATGGTGAATATTAGCCAACTTTTCACTATTGGTATAACTTCGCTGCAAAGATGAATCAGCAGGCACAGAGGCCCTTGCATAAGCCATCAGAGCAATTGTGAAGTGCTACAAAGTCCCAGCACTGATTTTAAGTGTTTGATACATATTAGTGCCACACCATTAGTGGGGACCTGCAGTAGGACACACACACAGAGCTCCAGGCTGTAGGCTCAATCCCTGCTGGGCCTGGAGCAATCACCCTGACACCTCGCCCTCTACCATTTTGTAACAAGGTGGGGGGTGTCAGGATCCTCACTGACTCCACCCAACCCTATGTAGAGATAAGAAAGGATAAGGTGCAAGAAACTAAAGTCACTACATCCGGCAAGTCCGAGTCTGTCGGGAAGCAAAAGGAGCCAACATTGCAGGACATACTGGAGGCCTCACTACTGTCCACACATCCTTGGAGTCGCGCATCGATTCGGTGTCCACTGAGGTGGCCCTCATCAGGGAAGATATGCAATCGATGAACTCGCGCCTAAAAGATGTCGAAATCAAGGCGACCTCCCTGGTTGAAGACACGTCGGAGTTGCAGAGGAATCTGGAAGACCTGCAACAACACGCTACGAAGCTCGAAGCGCAGTTGGATGACTATGAGGGATGCTCCAGGCACAATAATGTCCGCATAATCGGGGTTCCGGAACGCGCAGAGGGGTCTTTGGCGGATCTTTTCGTGGAAGAGCTGATCACTACTTACCTCAAGTCGCGGGGTCGCTCCAACTTCTTCTCGGTGGAACGGGCGCACCGAGTGCCGGGGGCTCGGCCACGTCCTGGAGCTCCCCTGCAACCGCTCCTTGCTAGGATCTTTAACTTCCACAACAGGGATGTCATCCTGCAATGTGCTCACTCTGCCCCACCAGTAGAATTCCAAAACAGTCGCATCACCTTCTTACCGGACTTCACACTCAAGGTGCAGAGACAACGACGGAGCTTCTTGGAAGTTAAAAAGGCGCTCCGCGATAAAGACTTGAAATATGCAATGATGTTTTCAGCCAAGTTGAGAGTGGAATCCGATGGAAAATCATGATTGTTCACCTCCCTGGAGGAGACCTGGGACTGGTTCGAGGGCTGGCGTATGGCGAGCCGCCGCAACAATCATGGCCGTGGTGTGAGGAGGGACGAAGATGCCCGAGATTCTGGTGGTGGCTCACCGCTGCAGGATTTGAATCAAGCGGCGGGTGGTGCCGAATGACTGGTGTGTATGTTTTCCCTGGGGGAGATGGAACGGTCCGGATGGCCCGAGGGGTGTGGGGATAGACTTTCCTCAGCCATAAGTATCAAACCCGGTTATTTTTAGTTATTTTGTCCTTCATGACTTGGCTGACTTGATTTCCCCAAGATTGCTTGTTCCCCGATTCAGCGGGTGGGCGTCGTGGGGTGTATCCTGGGCCCGAGCTACTGCTCTAGTATAACCATATCAGACGTTTACTCTTCTTGTTGGTATAGCGACCATTTCTCAAACATGTATGCTCGGTCCGGCCGCACGACCCCGTGAGTTATTGGAAGGGTGGAAGATGGGCACTCTGCTAGTTTGGGGGGTGGGATGTTTTGCTACCGCCAAGGGAGGGGGGGTTCGGGGACGATGTGTTGGGTCTGTGGGGAGGGAGGGGGGTCGGGTTTGTATTGGAGGTTTGATTTTGGTATTCTTTTTGATTGAGGTATGTTTTTTGTTTTGTTCTACACTGGTACATGATATTGTTCACCTCTCCACTCTCATACTCCATTCATTTGTCATTTACGTAAGGGGCATCCACCTAGGCTGTTCACACCCACACTTGACTATTCAACATTACTCGATTCCCATTAGATGGATGTGATGACACGTGGTCTGACACTTAATTTGTCCACTTGGAATGTTAATGGATTGGGTGACAAAATTAAGAGGGGCATTGTGTTGCAGTACATTAAGCGTAACGAACTTGACCTTGTGTTATTACAGGAGATGCACCTGATTGGGAACTCCTGTGGCGCTCTGAACAGGAAAGGGTACAAAATGGTGGTCCACTCCGACTTTACCCCGGGCTCCAGAGGGGTGGGGGTTTTGCTTCGCAGGGGTTGTCCCTACATCATCCATAACTATTAGACTGACCCCCAGGGCAGATACGCTGCGGTTTCGGGCACCTGGGAAGGATGTGTTGTTAATTTCCTCTCTGTTTATGCCCCCCCCCAGACTTCAGCGCCCGACGCTATGTGACTTAGGGACCCTGCTTCTGGACCTGCCACTCGGAGTGTTGGGAGGGGATTTCAATCTCACGATGGAGGTTTCTCTGGACCGCCTTCCTCCCCGGGGGGACTCATCGAGAGGATCTCACTTGTCCGAGTTCGCGAATGCTTTGGGGGTGGTGGATGTCTGGTGGTGGTTCAACCCGTCGTACACACGTTTTACGTTTCGATCCGGGGTGCATGGTAGTCAGTCGAGGCTAGACTATCTATTTACTCATGCCCAAGATGTTCAGATTTTCACGAGGTCCAGTCCCCCGTCCTGGCGACTCTGGAGTCTCGCAGTGGGGGACGCCCCTGCTCCATTTCCGTACACCCGTGGGCATTAAAAATTCCATACATCAGGCACGCTCTCCACAAGGACACTGAATATTATTTTGCAGAAAATATTGGCTCAGTCGACTCTGCAGTGACGCTGCGAGGGGCCTTCGGGCGGTCATTAAGGGCAGGGCTTTATCACTGATGGTGGGACACAGGGCGGAGCGAACCAAGAGGGTACTGGAATTGGAGGCTGAGGTCTCGAGTTTGAAGGAGTCGTTCGCCTGGGATCCTGACCCCGCCACACCCCACAGCCTTGCACTCAAGAGACAGGATTATCAACAGCTTCTCTTTGAAGATGGGGCGGCGCGTTCGCTAGCCTCCCGACACAGGATTTATGAGCAGGGGGAACGGACAGGTAAGCTCTTGGCGTGGCTTGAACGACGGGAGCAGGCTGCTAGATGGGTCCGCGCGATAGCGAACTCAGAGGGTACCCTAATTACCGACCCTCAACACATAGCTGACATATTTGCTAGTTATTACGAGGAGGTATACACTAGTTCTCCCACGTCTCAGGCCTCATTGTCTGCTGACCTTTTGGTTACGCTCGATATTCCTACTATTTCTCCGCGAGGCAGACATCTCAGTGACTGAGGTCCAAAAGGCCATACAAGACGTCCGTTTTGGGAAGGCTATGGGCCCTAACGGGCTTCCCATTGAGCTATTTAAGCCCATGTCAACACTACTGGCTCCCCACCTGCTAAATCTATACAATGAATGTTTTGAGTCAGGTGTCCTACCCGCAGAGATCTGCACTGCAGCTACTGTGGTCATCCATAAGCCGAACAAGCCTGTTGAGGAGTGCAAATCGTATCGCCCTATATCCCTCTTGACGGTTGAGGCTAAGATTCTGGCCAAACTCCTCGCGAATCGCCTCCCCACTATATCGCTGACCTGGTCCATCCAGACCAATCAGGGTTTATGCCGGGGAGGAATACGGCCCGGAACTTCCGTCGGGTACATGGGGTCCTCGGCAGACTACACACCATAGAGGAAGACGCGAATCTTTTGTCGTTGGACGCCTCAATGGCTTTTTTAACACCATCGAGTGGGACTTTCTTTTTGCTGTTTTGGCCCGTCTGGGGTTCGGACCCAAACTTATCCGTTGGATTCGGCTATTGTATACTCACCCTACGGCTCATGTCGTTGTTAATAACCATCGCTCCGCCACTTTTTCGCTTCATCGGGTCAGGAGGCAAGGCTGCCCCTTGTCACCGCTACTTTTCGCCCTTGTCTTGGAACGCTTGCAGTGTGGGTCCGGGGTGATCCGGAGATAAGGAGGCTTAAGTGGACGGCATATCACGAGGACCGCATCTCGCTGTATGCCGAAGATATCCTCCTATACTTGGCCTCCCCTGCGCGGTCGCTGCGACGGGTGCTCCACATTTTCGGTGCCCACTCTGGATAGCAGATAAACTGCTCTAAGTCCAAGATGTATGCGCTATGGGGTTGCCCCCCGATGAGTCCTCGGGGCTTTAATATTCCGATGGCCCCTGTGGGTTTTCGATATTTTTTGCATTTCGTCACTCCTGACCCCGATCTCTTTTTCGAACACAACTTACTCAGACCTCTCTAGCGTTTCAAATCCGACGCTGTGCATTGGCGCTCACTCCCTCTCACTCTTCTTGGACGTACGTCCCTGTTCAAAATGTTAGCACTCCCGCGCTTTCCCTATGCCCTACAGAATACCCCTATCCCGATCCCAGATTCTTATTTTTTCCAAATCGACGGTGTATTGCGGGGACTACTATGGGAGGGCCGTACGCCGCGCATCACAATGAACAAGCTCACCATGGGTTGGTATGACAGGGGCATTGGTTTACCGGAACTCAGACTATATTATCAGGCGTCCCAGTTGATTGTTGTCAATCGCTGGGTGTTTGAGCCTCACGATGAGCCTAATTTCCGTACAGATCATTGGCTCCTGGGACGGGCGGTTACAATAGAGCACTCTACAACAACCCCGCAAGCTTAACTTAACAGGCCTCATGGCGCGCAAGGTCGAGATTTGGCATGATGTTACCAGAAAATTAGGATGGCACAGGCGCCTGACGAAGGCGACCCCCTTGTGGGAGCCCGATATTTTAGGTCATCTCAGCGCTTGTCCAGGGTTTTACAAGTGGGATTTAATCGGAACCTCCACGGTTAGAGACATCTGGGTTAAGGGGAGGCTAGCATTGTTTCCGGAGCTCCAAGCTAAATACCAACTGGCACCATCAGAGACGTTTAGGTACTTGCAGATTAATCATGCTGTGTCCTCCGCCCTGCCGAGGGATAGCCCTCTCCCGACTTGTCTCCTCTGGAAGACCGCCTGCTGCCCAGGCTCGACCTAAAAACGAGACAGACTGATTGTGGTGCAGAAAGCAACAAAATCTGCATGTTACCCTCCATTTGAATGTAGAAATCTTGTAATAGTTAATATTTACTGCAGTCATTTAATTCTGAACCCAGGGTATCGGATTTTAATGGGTGTGATACGTGTTGTATCCCCTGAATGGGGCACTTGTAACAGAACCCTGAGTCAGTGCTTTATGCACTTATCAAGCCTAATTACTCCAATGGTAGAATGGAATAAGTCAAATTAATGGTTTAACTTTTTTCTTGACAGTGCAGGCAGCTAGGATGGTGACACTATCTTCCAGTGCCAAACCTAGATAGCAGGAAATACAAAATTTCAGCTACAAATATAGAACAGTAACCTATCTGACTTCCCTTTTATATTTTAGACACAGAAGCAGTGGGCTAGAGGTTAAGTTGAACATTTTGGAACTTCGAGACCATATAAACTCTGCACTGGCACTTGATCAAACATTGTGTAATGCTGAGCACAACCCCTGTGCTTGAAACAGTAAATGTGTGTAATTTAGAAGTAATGTGTGCAATCAACTATATATGCAGGGCAACTAGAATTATGAGATTCTTTGGCCACAATGTTTTCCACTGGGTTATGGGTTTGCTGCACTTGTCTGATAACCCATCATCCATTGCATAATTTGCAGAGGTTAACAAAAAAGTTTCTTCTCAAACGGATCCAAGGTTACTAAAAAGTTGTCAATTTTGTGGCTCCTAGTGGTAGGCCCTTTGTAAAGTTTAATTGGGCATCTTTCTGCTACTGTATTCAAGTGTTAAACTGATACTAAAGAGGCAAACCCTTTGTCATTTACCCATAACACCGGGTGGGCAAATTAGTTATACGGTCACAAAATGTGATGTATTATTCTGCATAATTTGCCTTTTCTTGCCACATAAATTAGTCAGTCCTGCCACAAAATGTAGTCATTCCCTGCCACATAATTATATTGGCCCTATTTATAAGTAACACACTTGCAGGATTTCTGTACTGTATCGTTCATCATGTCACCCCCATCACTGATCTGTGTAACCATCCAACCGCTTATGATCCAAGGTACCGCTTTATTATCATGTAGAAAGTGTTGTCCTTTGTTTCCAAACACATTTAAATGGTTTGTGTTTTATATTTAGACCACGGAGTTACACGGCACTTGCGAACTTGCACACACGTATACTACTGTGCTCATCCGATTGGGGAAAAATAGACTGCAAACTCAGAACAGTGCGATTCCTAAACAGCGTAGTGTGGGCTGCGTCTCAAAGTCTGCTAAGGACACTTCCTTTCTGTCTGTCAGTTCATATCTGCATGACCAGTGCTTTAAATGGGAAAAAATAAGTGCAGGTACTCATTAAAATTAGTTAGAGGTGTGGCAAAAGGGCGGGCTAAGGGCAGGATATGATGTTACATAATGACCTCTGTACCAGTTATAGCACATATCAAAACGCATGAAAAATGCATTTAGTAAACATCATTTATCCACTTTACATCTTCGTTTCCTGCTTCAACAGAGGGGCACACAAAGGAAAGCAACCTCTGTGCTGAACAAAAAGATGGAGAAAGAAAACGGCCTTGGGTAAGGTAGAGGATTGTCTGTCGCTGCCGCTCTCTTTAGTACAGCCAGTACAGACAGTTCCTTAAATGGGACAGGATTACTGACTGGCAGCCCCAGCCCATTTCACACTCATGATGGAGGAAGGGGGTGGAGGGGCCTTAAGCACTTTAAGCCTAATAACCATTGCGCACCTGATCAACAGTGCAGGGTCTGTCTAGACCCTGTCCTGCTGATCACAACATGACGCTAGGCAAGCCCTCTCAACCCCCTGCAGTCTGGGGGCATTCAAGTGAGAGCTGCTGGAATCTCCAGCAGCGATTGTGCAAAAGGCCAATGAGGGGCTCAGTGACTTGTGAGCTCCTCGGAAGCAAGGCGGCATCTGCCCTGAGGAAATAAGTAATCGGAGCCTGCTGTGTTCTCAATGAGGGTACTGGTACTCTCCCTCACCTAAGAAAAGTGCCGGTACTGACTGCAAGGAAATTCAGAAGTGCCGGTACTCAGTACCGGTGAGTACCGGCCCATTTAAAGCACTGTGCATGACCATTGCCCGAGCCTTAATACAACTGTTATATTTCACGGCAACATCACAGAGTGGACCCTACAAAACTCCAAAATAACTCTTACAAGCCTTACAATGGAAGATCCCAGAACAATTTGTGTGACGTCTATGGATACGTCTCTGAACTCCAGTAACCCGGCATCGCCCCTGTACCCCATCACAATTCTGGAATCTGACTGGAAATGCTGCAGTGCGCAGTAAATACATATTTCAACTAGGTTCAATAAAGAAAATTACAAATTTAATTCAAGCACAAAACTATGGCGAGTGCTTATTTTAGCTCTGAAACGTCATTTCACGCAGAAAGATTTATGAATGTCTGCATTAAATTAGTGGTATGTGAGCAGCAGTTATTGTAAAACGTGCTAAAACTGTATAGTTATTGTAATTTAGATTGATGCCGCACAATTTAACGCTGTTTAAGGCAACAGAGATGGACGATTGTATTTCAGTGTGACGATTGTGTATTTTTTTTTTTACGTGAAAGGGGCGTGGTCTGGAAACAGGATCTAGCTGGTTTCTGTGAGGGTCCTTAGATCTTTCTCATGAGCCGTGCTGCTTTTCATTTTCATCCAGTCAGTTTACTTTAGTTAAGCACGGGTGCCACGATTGTTGAAAAAGTAAAGAAATAGAAAAAAAACTATTTCTTTACTTTTTCAACAATCACGGCACCCGCGCTTTACCTTTAACCATGTTAAAGTAAAGCGCGGGTGCCGCAATTGTAGCAAAAGCAAACAAATAGGAAAAAAACGGTTTCTTGCCTTTTTCAACAAACGCGGCACCCACGCTTTACTTTAGTTAAGCGCGGGTGCCGCAATTGTTGAAAAAGTAAAGAAATAGATTTCTTTACTTTTTCTTTACTTTTTCAACAATCGAGGCACCCGCGCTTTAGCTTAACATAGCTGAAGGTAAAGCGGGTGTGCCGCCAAAGCGAAAAACACAATAAATAAATATATATATAAATAATATAAGCATTAGACAAAAACGTGAAGAGCGAGCGGGCTTGCTAACGCAGAATGAGCACAAAAGAGTGTTTACCCACTAATAAGGGAGACAGTGTAACGCCGCAAGTGAAAGATCCAGTCCGGATGGGACGTCTCAAAAGGAGATAAGGAGGTAACAAAGAAGCCCCATTTTCAATGGGAAGCCAGCATTTAGCATAAACGATGATGCCTGCCAATGAGAATGATGGGCAGGACTTCAACTCCACTTCAGAAATCTCCTTGATTACAATAAGCCTTGCAGAGCGAGCAATGCTTGCGCACTGCAACGCAGGTCTGCGAGACATAAAAATGAGAACCAACTTGGTGGAATTAGACATAGATGTTCTCCATCTCCCTTTAAAACCTTCAGATAGGAACTCCAGGAGTGCATTGCTGGCAGAATGACTGGTGATGTTACCTCTGTGAAAGAAACTGAACTAAAGCTCAATCAATAGGCACTGGCACCACATCCAGACTGGCATATCCTACAGCAGGACCACCTGCACAAGTTAAGTGGATTTGCCTTCACTGAAAGTGCTAAATTGATTCCTTTAATTCACCTCTAGCTCGGAAAATATCAAATTTAATACACCTATGTTTCAATGGGATAAAACAGATGTTCTATTCATGCCCTTTGATTTGCACATTTCAGGCAAAACTATGGATGCGCAAAAGATTTGACCTTATCAGTGCCAACCAGGGCATGTTATGCTTTTAGAGAACAATATAAATGTTGTCACTGTTGCAGCCTGACAACATGCTGTGTGTGCAGAGGCATCTTTCTGGGATGCAAATATTAAAAGCATGCTTTACGTAGCAATAAGTGAAGGTAACTGTACACTGCCCTTTGTTCGTCTATGTTTAATTTACAATAGTTATTCCACATTCCAGAGCTGATCTAGCACCCTGCCTTCAAGTCAGGTCAATCTCACGCCTTTAGGGATGAAATGATGGTCAAGGGAATACAGAGCATGCAGTCACTTTGGCTTTTTTTGCATGCTTCAAATTATAGCAGACATCAAGGCCAAGGGTGCCGGAGAGCAAAATAAAATACAAAAAAATCGGGGACACACTAGAGAAGACTGAATTTCCTTCATCAAGATGTAGTTACTTTAAAAAAATATATATATATATATATTATCTACTGGCGGTCGCCAGTAGATAGTTATAGTTAGGACCGTGTTTCCATAGGAAATCTCAAAATTCTATTTTGAATAACTTTGGCGCCGGTTGACGAATCCTCGCGAAATTTTCAAAACTAATGGGGCGCTCCGTTCAGCTCCTACCCTGAAAGTCTCGGGGTGATTCGTCAAGTGGGGGCCGAGAAAAAAGGGGGGTCCCAAAACGCGTTTTCCCCATGCATTTTTCCATAGGACCTTTAGACACAGCTACAGCCCGAACGGCTGAACAGAATTACTTGAAATTTGGCAGAGAGGTAGCCATAAGGTCAAGGAAGTGCCTTTTGCAGGTCTGGTGTAAATCTGTTCAGTATTTCCTGAGAAAATAGCATTTAAAAGCATATCAATATCTATACGCGCGCTCCGTGCGCGCACCGTGCGAGCACCCTAACGTGCGCGAGCGTAATTCTGATTGGTGGTTACATGTTAGTCAATGTTCGAATCGGTCGAAATCAGGAAGTGTCGGCCGCCATTTTGTTTCTTTTCAGTGCGAGAGTGAAAAAGGAAGGTGGCGAACGTGAAAAGGGGGCAGGGTAGCGAGTTCCTGACCCCCTAGCCTTTGTCAGGGGGTCCCTGAAGGACCCCGAAGGCAGAATTTTTTTTTTTAAATCGCGGGGGTGCGCGCACCGTGAAAAGCCCCCCCAAAAAAGATATTTTTTTTTTTTTAAATTATTATTTTTTTTTTTTTTTTTAATCGCGGGGGTGCGCCCACCTTGCGCGCACGGTGAAAAAAAAAAAAAATAAATTTAAAAATGTAATACGTAGTTTATTGTAAAATAAATATATAAAAAAAATAATAATACATAAATAAATTAGCATTGAAAAAAACGTTCAAATTCACTGAAAAAACCATAGGTTTCCCACACGTTATAGTTAGGAATTAGCATTTAAAAAACCTTGCAAATTCACTTAAAAAACCATAGGTTTCACACATGTTATAGTTAGGTGGATATTTCACTCGTAAAAAAACAATGAAATTCCCCCGTTATAGTTAGTTCAGATAACTATAACTCGCGCGACCGCCACTCTATCACAAGGATGATGTCATCAGTGATGTCATGAGTGATGCCACTGACCATGTCATGAGTGATGTAATATGTGACGTCATCAGCAGTGGATTGCGGGCGCGCGAGTTATAGTTATCTAAACTAACTATAACGGGGGAATTTCATTGGTTTTTTACGAGTGAAATATCCACCTAACTATAACATGTGTGAAACCTATGGTTTTTTAAGTAAATATAGATATAGATAGATAGATACAAGATCCTCATTTCACTTGAAATCAGCAGAATAGAATTTAAGTACGATATATAATAAACATACACCGAAAATGCTACATTCTGGCCCACAGTTTTTTTTATTTCTTTCTTCACCAACACATTGGTTGTAATGTACCAGCACTCCTCAATTTGTCAAAACTAAAGAACTGTCAAAACAATTGAAGTAATTGCACCATTTTGGTCAAGTGGAAAAGCCAGAATCATACCACAAATATTCACATCCAAAATGCAGCAATATCGAGGGAGGCGGGGCTTAACAGTGAGAGAAGATGGCTGAATGTTAATGGCTCTCCCCCATGCCAGCTCAATAAGTGGGAAATATGCACAGAAGTATCTCTCACTTCCCAGTTCCATTCTGTCCCACCGACAGAATGGAATGGGAAGGCTAGAAAACCACAGAGAAACCAACAACATAATGGGGTGTGCTGTTTTATTCCAGATGAGAGGTGAAACTGAATGAAAACATTCTTAGGCCTTTTAGATTACAAGACGTAAACTGACATATCAACCCAATCTGAGGAGGATATGCCGTGGCACCCTATTTGATTAATGGATTGTGTTGACTACAGGTAGTGAGACAGAGGGGTGATGGTGCTGGAATGGGTCCTGGAATCTACAGTGGTAAACTGCAACTTTGGGAGAAGTGTCAGCAGAGTGAGTGACCAAACAACAGTTTAGCAGTATGAATGTTATTAGAGCGCTAGTAATGCCCTGAAGATACTTGCATTGGCAGAGTGGCTGCTCCGGATAGATTTCTCTACCTCTTGACCGCATCGCTGCAAGATCAGCAGACATTTTGAATTGGGCTCAGCAAGTAAAGATTATTTCACTCAAACCTGTGAAGGTCGCCTTCTTTCTTTGTACCCCGGTGGGACCAACGCAGCAATAATGCTATGGGACAGATAGGATGCGTTGCTTATTCCTACAGAGTCCCCCGTCAAAGACAATTTGCCCAACGGGCGGTAATCTCTTTTCCACATCTGTAAAACTTACAAATGAAGAACAGACAAAGATGACACCAGTGCCATATAGGAGTATGGTCATTATCAGCTTGCTATGCTACCACAAGCATTGCGGATCACCCTAAGTGACCACATGGTATTTAGAAAAAGGTCTGATTTGACGCTAGGATATGAACATGAGTGTGGCATGAAGAGCTGCCCCTGCTGGACTTTGCCTGCTTCATGTCGGGGGCAAAGGCTTCAGCACAGCCATTGTCCTTGATGGGAATATCAGGACTGACAAAACACTGTATGATGGAAATAGCTGAATTGAATACTACGCTGGACACTCTCCTTTCGGCATTGAAGGCAACAAAACTCTCCTTGATTGCAGCCAAATAAGCAACAGCACAAACAGGGAAGTGAAAATAATTGGAATGAAACTCATAGCCTTCAAAGTCAGACTGGAAAACAATACAAGGAAAGTGGATGATATGGGTGATACATTCATGGGCATCTCACACCCAAGTTTATTTGTGTAAAGTTCATCAGAAAGTGTTAGAACTGAAAGATTGCAACTGGTGGTCTAATATTAGGATTTTTGGAATCCCTAAAAAAAAGAAAGTGACAATATCTTCTCATTTATTGTAATTCCAATGAGCGCACAGAATCTGGTGTATACTGCAGACCAATTCATGTGTCCCTACGCCCACTATAATGTGCTTCTTCCCCCACAAAGTAGCAAGACAGATGGTAGAAGTGGCAAAGAAACATGGCTGATACTTGAGACACAAAACAAATATTTTATTCTGAGAAGACTTTGCTTATGGGACTAATTTGACTAGAAAAAGTTTTGTGGCACTTTGATCACTTCTAAGAAAATGGGATATAAAATTTAGCCTTTTTGAACCTGCAACAATGTTGGTGACAATTGATAGCAAAAATAGCATGATCTGGGTGAATTTGAGAAATTATTTGAGACCATGGAGGAGATAGCAATGGAAATGATTTACCCTGGAGGAACAGCACACAACAAAACGGAACATGAACCAAGAGTGAGAGAGTCTGATTCGCATCATGTGACAAACACCACACAATGATTAGCACCTCAGAGTGAAGAAGACCATAACAACTGTTCAGAAGAGATCCCTGCCAAAGGTAGACAAAAAACAAAAACACCATTTACCTCCTCCACTGAGCACTCATGAGGAGCCTGGATCATGTCACTCCACACTAAAAACCTATCCACCAGTGTCTTACCACTAGTGTACTGAAACAGGGACTTAACACTACTATAAGAGGAAAACGTAATGACAAGGTAGAACGTTCGTTTTTTATTATTATATAGAGATCATGACCATGTTTAATAGGACTCACTGTGGGCCATACAGGTTACACCCAGCTTTTTGTCTGCTCTAAGGAAAAAGCTAAGAGAAGGGAGTGCTTTCACCTAAATTGGGCTCTACAGGAATAATTTGAGAGCACAAAGGTATCATAGTGACCACTATTTGTGCTCCTAACGGCATCAGTAGACTGTTTACAATTTGAAGATGGTAGTAATATTGACTGAATTGAGGAATCTATCCCTATGGCCCCTCTTTGTCAACAGGCTTTCCAGCTATTACAAAAGAAATAAGGTACTGTAATATATAGCCACTAAAGTCCGGCTGTGGTGATTTTGCGAGAGATGAATCTCTTCCTGTCTGAATCTGAGAAGTTGAAAAGAGAGTGAGTGGGGCAAGTAGCAGCATCTTCTGGTCATGCAGTACATCCAGATAATCCAACAGCTGATACGCACTACTAGAGAAAGGAGGACTAAAAACATTGTTCCATAAACATCTCGCAGTCCACATCCAGAAGACAAGGAATTGTCTGAATGGGAGTTTTGTATTTGCTAAAATCCAACTGCAAAACTCTCATTGGATCATTTTGTGCACCAACAAGAATAAAAAAAAGGCATCTTCACTTTTTTAAATATACTTTTCGATGAATTATGTCTCGATACAGGTGATTGTTGGGAAAGACTGGAATCTGGTTCCAGAGCTGATACTTGATCGTATAGGTTCGGTCTCCGTAGCTAACATAGAAGACAGGGGCTTAGTTCTAGACCTGATATTGTGTCATACATTACTAGAGCCCTGGAGGCTTCTGCATCCAACCAGGAGGGAACACACCTTATTGCCCAAGGATAATGGACACGATGCAGAATAGATCACCTTTTGATCAGCAAACATTTCCTACCACGAGTCTAGTGTAAAATATTGGAAGTGGGGTTTTAACATGATGCAGAGATCAAAACAGAGCTTAAGCTACCCTTTACATTCCCTGGATGCATAACATGGAGGATAAATATCGTCAGGTACAAGACACCAAGGGAAAAGAAGAAACTGAGGGAACATTTTAAGGATTAGCTAAAGCTAAATAACAGTTCAGTCTTAACAAGTCTTGTGGTTTATGCAAAATCTTACCTGGGGCCTATACGATGAAAGACTCTGCAATAGCACGAAGAAACAAACAAAACAAAAAGATTTGTGGAAAAGGTTGCAGATCCTTAGGGAAAGATATCAAGAACCTTCAGGAGCAGAAGACCTACACACTTTAATGCTAGCTAAATACGAGTAGAGCTCCCTTTTCACAATTAAATTGGAGCTTGCTTTAGCCAGACTTCAATGTAAAACTATATGCAAGTGGAAAAGGTGGGGTAAATGCCGGCTCTACAAGTCTTATTGAGGGGGTGGGACATCCCTTTTGTTCCCTGTCAATTCGCAAATGGATTGGAAATAACTTAATGAATATAAAATCACTTTTGTTATTATGCACCCATTATATAGGGCAACTTCTTTCACTAAAAGCCTCAAGTGGTGTTGTATCATTATATTCAAGTCTTAATAATGACCTTCACTTATATCGACAACACAATATCGACTACCAACCTATTGTCACGGAAAGTAGATGAGGAGTTAGGATAGCAAATCTATGCTTCTCTGTATATGCTTACCTTGATCATATAATGAAGAGTCGATATACAAGCAGACCAGTAATCGTGACATCGATACTGTGAGCTAAACTGTCCATCCCCCTTGAATATTAGTATAAACCAGCAATAAATACATAAAGTAGGGTTGTGCCAGTATAACAAACCACACCATGACTGAATTCCCTCACCTCCCTCCCAAATTTGAAAGCACGCAGCTGATGTGGATGACCTGGAGGAATCTGGAAGCAAGACTGCTCTCTCTGATTCTGATGAGTCCCTTTCAACAGCAGCCAACTTCAAAGAGATTCTAGAAATGCCTGTGGTCGCTCCTCGCTATTCCACATCGACACTCGTCTTCCCACATGATGGATCCGCATGGACGCAGTTTCTGAGAGGGTGGATGCTTTGAATAGACTCTGCTCACAAATTAGCTCCATTGCATGTGATGGGTTTCGAGGCTTGTCTGCACAGCAGAGCTCGGGAGGTGTGCCTTGGACACCTTCCATGGTTTGAGATTTATAAATTCTGTAGAGGCCTATTCTTACGTGTTTATTATGAGTTTTATGAGCATGAGAATAATGCATGAAACTGTGATATGAACTACATTCTGCAATAAATATCAAATTATATTTTCATATAAACATGCGTTATGCATATGCTTCAACCTCCATTCCAATATTACTGCATGTAACAGATTGCATTCTAAGGTATGACTGCAAGGACATTTTAATGACAAAAACGTTTTGGAACATGGATTATTTTTGTGGTTATGGTTGCAGGGTACAAAAATGCTGTGTTCTACTCGCTTCCCTGGTGTAACGTAATTTGACCAGTTATAAACGGTTTCTACTGAATCCAGGGAATAGCATGTGGTGTTTTGAATATACAATGACCTGCTCTGAAGAAATGTCCAGGTGGCTCCAGCTGCATCTTGGAATAGACTGCTAGTGCCCATTGTTTTGCTTGGTGTTTATTTTAGAACTTCACATTTTTGGTGGGTGCTTGAATTCTAGTTTCACAAACTCCACATGCCACAAGGGGATCCAGCAGAACTCATTAGCAACTGGTCAAATGTAATTTCAATCCACCTACCCTGTGAAACATGTTAGCAGCAGTAGTTGTAGACAGAAAGAAGCATTCCTTTCAGACGGTCACAGTCCAGACGACTCTCAGTCACCTCACTCTCCCTTGCCCATGGCCTAAAATCATCAAAGTCTGACTGCACAGTGTAAGCATTTTTATTATCTCCGAAACTGCATTTTACAGCCTTCCTCGTCTCCTTTGACTGTTATAGGTTTAGCCAGGGCTTTAAGTGGGATGAAAAAACTAGGGTGGGAGCTCTCAAAGGGGCGTGACCAATGTAATTAGGGCGTGGCTTAAAAAGTACGCTAAAAATCTGTGCTTAGCATAGTGTGCCGTGCCAGAGGTGATTAGCAGCTTCTGTCATTGCATCCAGATATATAATACAACAAGTAATATTACACCGACAACAACCCAGTACTATTTGCTTTGTCATTGGTTGTTAGTTGCATAACATAAATAAGCAACAATCATGGCTTGGTAGCATAACATATTGAAAATGCTTCAGTTCTGAAATGATGCGACAGTACAAGAACTAAATCGAGTCTCTTTGAAGTTACCTCAAAGGCTTTAAGCAGGGCTACTGCTGCAGAGTTGGGCTTTTTTTTTTATCCTGAGGGTGAGAGCAAAATGGAGAGCCCAATAGGCACCCGTCTCGGCACCTGCTTTTTAGCACCGGCAGGACCCAACCCACTTAAAGCCCCGGGTTTAGCAAAAAAGAGGGCCCCTGATGCTTGTGAATGCACACATCAACTAAATTCAGTACTACGAAGGTTACTAATAGTAAGGGCAAACTGTGGCCCATTGTGAATGGGACCCTAGGAGCCTTGCTCTAACAACCACGCATAAAAATAGATGCAAGAAATGCAAAAGTAAACAGGGGTGCAGCTATATTGGTGCCACCTTTGGAAGGTCACTGTGGCCCAAGGGTGTCAGGGACCCTCAGTACACCAATCTTGAAAGAATCTCACTACCTAATGATGGGGAAGGGAGTCATTGTCTTTGCCTGCCTGGTACCCTTGGCACGCCACTGCAAGTAAGGGAAATATAATGATGTGCCAATCACTGGCACGGATCCAAGAAATTGTCGAGAAGGAAAAGTGAAAGAAATATAAACATGTTTCCAAACAAGAAATAATGCTTTCGAAAAGAAACTCCTTCTCTGACAGGACTACATTTTGTCGCATTGCATTTAGCACAAGTCTTTTCGCGCGCGCCCAGGCAGGCAGGGGTTGCACGTGTCACACACGTCAAGAAGCCGGAGTCCGAGTTTGAATGAATGCGGCTGCCTGGGCTGCGGTCACGCGACGGATGCCGAGCTAACACGTGGCGGCCAAGCCAAATCAAAACAGACCTCGGGGGACATCATGGGTATCAGTGTGGACTGACGCCAAAGCAAACTCTGTCAGACCAGTCTTTAAAGAATGGGTTGCCAGCTTTTGACATATGCAAAATGCATTAACCCATAAGTAAATAGAAAATACAGATGGGTTAAACAGCATTCATTTCTCAATGAAGCGGTATTCCAAAACAGATAGCATTACATGTTATATGCATACAATAAACGCTTTTCTCCAGTGCAGCTGCAAACGCACGAATGGCTTCTACTTGTAAGCTGCATTCTGTTGTTCCCCATAAAGTTTGTATTTTTTTCCTGTGAAGTACTTGTTCTAATACCTCAACGAAAGCGCACTTCTCGTAAAAGAAGAAAAACCTTTGCACCAGTAGGGAGCAGCAATGCACCTCAACATGTTACTCCTTTGTTGTTGAACATTAGTACAACGCAACACCTATTTCTCTGAAAGTTCTGAGCAACTGCTTTTAAAACGCTGAAAAGAAAGAAACCCCATTGAACATTCAAACACAGAGGAGACTCAGCACTTCAGTCTCCATTTTCCCCTTTGGTCTCAATTCACACTTAATATGAGCAACCACCCCTCGAAAATACACCCCCCCTTTACCCGCCCCCGCGGTGTGCCCCCTCACATTACCTTGATATCCGCGGACAGTGTAAACAATCGGCGCCAGCAGCAAAAGTAGGTTGAGCAGCTGGGTCCCCATGTTGCTGAGACGGGCTTCTTTCCTTTGCTCCTCACACAAGCCTCAGGATGAAAGGGGAGCGAGAGGACGAGGGGGAGGGAATACCCTCGTACAGCTCAAACCTCACAGCAGAAAGATAACAATTCCTTTCCTTGTAAAAGACGTGCTGGCGCCTGCCAAGAAATCTGGGAATGTAAACCAGTACCGTATTGGTCACGGAAGCCTCCCTTCTCCTTGGCCTCGCTCATGTAGCATCCAAAAGCTGCTAAGATTTCTTCCAGTTGCTCATGCAAATGTATATCTCGGGCTCATAGCAGCAAGTAAACCGCGTGCAGCTGAACAGCTTCCCGTTTACTTACAGAGCCGTTTTAAATACTACCTTGAAAGTTTTACCTTTTGTTTGTTTTTTCATGTTTCATTTTTTTCTCTTTTAAATGCACGTTATAGGATTGCTGGTACAAATATTTTACACCTCACTTGTAAAACAAAACATGTTAGTTTAAGGATACATGCTAGTAAGTTCAACGAGCCTTAATTAGAGAGCACACATTATACTTATGAGCTGTTGTGTACCTTCTGTGCATTAATCAAAACTTATTTATGTTTTGATCAAAATGTAACTTAAGAGTCAATTTACATTTGATACATGTATGTTTTAGTTTTTATCTTTTATAGTGTGTCAGTTAGTAATTAGTGTTTAAAATAAATATATAGTATATAATAGTATATATATTAATTAACTGCACCATACATGAAGATTGATTTAAAACATACACCTACCTGGACAGTTTACCAGAGATGGGTTTGTTTTCTCGTAATACAGAATTCTAAGAAGATCAGTAAGCTCCTTCAACACTTGTTGATGCTGACAGTTACCTCACAATTGCGTTACCACTTAGGTTCCGATTTAAATGTCGGCGTAGAGGGAACTCTGCGGCGACGGAGTTCTCTCCCTACCAACAACCAACATTATGGTCTGCCCCTCCTTGATCGAGGTGCACAGGGCTCTAGTACAATACGTCTCACGCAATCTACAGGTGGGAGCACCTGGGGTTGCTGCGCAACCAGCTGGACCAGTAGGACTACTATTAGTCTGGTTATGGTTAATTTGGTTATGTGCATGCGTCCCCAGAATAAGGAAGATTTACCTTACTGGCTTGCAGAGAAATTTGACCAGCTGGAAGCAGTATTTCCGAATGCAACTCCTGTGGAGAAACACAGGATTCTTACTATTAGTTTGCAGAAAGACTTAATACCCTAAGTAACTGATTGTGAAAATTGGGTAAAGTGTTCGCGGCAGTGTATGCGAAATGTTTTGGCACACCATCTATGACTGTGTTCCCCTCCGTGATTAAACGTGTTCAGGATGAACACGGGCCGGACGCGGCTGTGGAGTTGGGGATGAGGTTGGTTGGAGTGTTTGACGTAGTTGCTGATCTGATCCTTGCTAATGTAAAGGGAGATGCGGTTAACTTTCAAGTGTCTAATGCTTTGCGCCGTGTCCGGGATGAGGAGAAACCCTGCGAATTACCGAAAATTATTGCAGAAGCTTATAGGACAATTGGGCGCAACAGTTTGGGTGTTAAGCCTTTTGCTAGAATTCCAGCGCAACAGCAAACACAGACGGCACAGTCTACTAAAGACGACCGTCCGAACTTTCCTAAAAAGAATTGGAAAAATAAGAAACAGGGGAAGCAACAACAAACACAAGGGTCGCGTGCTGCATCGTCTGTTCCCGAACCCTCTGAGCGCACTTATGAACTGCGCGACCGCGCAAGAATTAGGTCTCCTGACAGGTTTCAGATTCCCGATCAGCGTTCTCCTCGTTCTTCACAGGCAACATCAAGCCGGTGGAGGGGAACGCCAGGATCACGGCAGAGGTCGAGGTACCTTGCAAGGTCGTGAGCAGCCTCGTCAGACTGAAAGCAAAGGGAGACAGGGCGATATTCCTCATCCGCGACCACCTTTTCAGAAAAAAAAGGTGCTGCCTTAACTGCAAAATATGCCACAGACGGTGAGAACACGGCTCCGGAACTTAACATAGGTAGTAACGCTTCTGGACAGTGCAGCGGAGGTTACAATAGTGCGGCAAGCACTGCGTCCATTTCTGGAGGCGACAGCAACTGAAGCATTCATGCCAGTTGAAACAGCTGACACTCGAGTGGCTCTCCCTGACAGATTATATGATATAGTTCTTCTAATTGAAGGTGACATACGTGTAATTAAAGGGATTTTGGGGGAAAATCTGACTTTTTCGTAAGACATACTTTTGGCGGAGAGAGATTGGCCACCGCCTTTTGTTCTAGCCACTCCCAGGGGTGAGGAGGTTATATTCCCCAGTTTTTCACATAATGTCTCCAAGGAGCAAGCAATGGCTTTTGCAGAAGAGTGGGCTTTGGTCTGTACCGTACTCAGGTGGGCTGGGATAAAGATTCTCCCACGCATGAGATACCATTACGGTCTATGCCACAGCCACAACCCCAATATCCTCTCCGGCGGGAGGCAAAATCTCTAGTTGCAAATATTCTGGATCAACTAGAGTATCGTGGAGTAATTGAGTCATGTGTGTCACCGATGAATAACCCTCTATTTACAGTAGCAAAACCAGATGGGTCGTACCGCTTAGTTTTGGATTACCGACATCTGAACTCACATTGTCGGACTTGTGTGGTGCAGAATACCCATAGTTCTGCGTTAGTCAACAGTCTTGTTCGTAACAAATATAAAACTACACTAGACATTTCCAACCGTTTTTTCACACACAATCTATCAACTGAAAGCAGTCAATGGACCACCTTCACAGCGGGCGGAAAACAAAACAAATGTACGCGTTTGGCAATGGGCTACAAAAATAGCCCTGGTGTTTTTGCCGTCCGTATAGTCTCTTTGTTAGACAGCATAGACGAAGACGCATACATGTATGTTGATGATATCTATCTAACAGACAACGAGTTATGGCTTCATCTTTGTCATGTGGATCGCATCATTGTTTTATTTGCGGACCACGGTTACAAATGTAACTTTGCAAAATCACACATTGCAGAGTACACAGTGTTGTTTTTGGGCTACGAGCTCAACAATGAAGGACAAGGCTTGGCGCCTCACTTCTTGGAAAAATGCGCACGTTTGCGCCCTCCGAGTACACTGAAAAAATAACAGTCTTTGCTGAGTTTTTAAAATTTCGGTCGAACTTACATTCCCGCTTATGCCCAGCGTATCAAGCCTTTGTATGCTTTGATACAACCTACTTTTTCAAAAGCCTGCTGGCTTCCGGAACATTCTACTATACTGCAATCTTTGCAGTCTGATCTTATTGCATCAAAATTCTTGTTGACTCATGATAACCATACAAACCTGGTAATACGAATCATGCCAGGTGCAGTGGGTTTTACTTACTTGACTTTTAATGAAGGAGACACAGTACCTATTGCTTTACAAGTCGCATTTGTACACTTCGGCAGAATTGCGTTTTTCCTCTATTGAAAAGGTTTTGACAGCAGTCCAGATGGCGATCCTAAAGGAACGCGCACTGGCACATGGGAAACGTATTTTGGTTGTAACAGCATGTCCAGCTCTGGAAGTGGTGACAAAGGCGAGTGTACTGAACTCTAAGACTTTACATCCTCGAAGGATACAATGGGCCACATCGTTGACCTCTCCTTATATCACGTTTATTTTTGACACATCTTTGCGTACACAGGAGTTTTTACAGTATGAATTTGTTTATCCTCCTCTACTGTCAATGCGCCCCCTTGAGCAGTACCAATGTATCATCTATACCGATGGTTTGGCGCAACCAGGAACTGGGTCTAAGCATTCTTACTCGGCTGCTTGTGCTATAGTTGCGGGTACCGTAGTTAACGGATTGTTCCAGTCGCATGTTGTGTATACTCAGGCACTAGGTGACTGTACCGCCCAATTAGCCGAGCTGCGCGCTTTGGTACTAGCTCTGGAGTTTGCAGATCCAAAGGTGATTTCATTAATTGTAAGCGATTCATTCTACTGTGTTCAGTCTTTTAATGACAACTTATCCTTTTGGTCTCAAAATGACTATCGTGATTCCAAAGGCAGTGCAATTAAACATAAAATGCTTTGGGTTTGAGTCGCAGATCTTAAAGACCGTCTGCCTCTCACACAGGTAATTCCTAATCTTGGTCATCAGCGCGTAGGAGTACACGCAGTTGGCAACAATTTGGCAGATGAAGCTGCCGAATCAGCAGTAGCCACGTGTTCAGTTGCAGCAGTTACAAGATCCATGAATAGGATTGATAATGACATTTTGGCAGCAATAGCTGGTACGGAGAGGGGTGATAATTACACGCAGGGTTTCCTTTCCTAATACTCTTATAATTTAAGACCCAATAATGTTCCTTTTGTGAGAATTAACGACGTTGGTGACAGGTTGATAACCAACGCGGACCGCAGATCTTCATTAATAACAGCCGCACACGAAGGCATGGCTTTGGCACATGCTGGAGTGTCTGCTACTGTTTCTATCTTGCAACAGCGTTACTGGTGGCGCGGCTTATATAAACAAACTCATAATTACATACTTTCTTGTGACATTTGTCAGCAGATTAAACCATCTACGGCAATCCGCCCACCACAAACATAGCAATGCATTTCTAATAAACCTTTCGGTTGTGTTTATTTAGGTCACTGCGGTCCTTTTTTTTCAGATACTGCCTATAAGTTCATCTTAGTTGAAGTTGATTCATGCACACACTTTCTATGGGTTTGGCCACAATGCAGTACTGACGCCTGCACTGTCATCAGGGATTTACGTGTCTTTGTGGGAATTTTTGCATGTGGCACCTTCCACTCGGACCAGGGGCCAGCGTTTGCCTCTAAGGCGTACAAGGATACCATAAGGTCTTTAGGGGTGCAGGTCAAATTTCATCTCCATACAGGCTTGAGGGCAATTCGGTTGTGGAGCGAATGAACCGTGACTTAAAGCAATCCTCGACAGCTAGGGTCATAGGGACTGGCAGGAACTGGTTCGCCCATTTTTCTATAGCGTACAACGTGTACTAAATAGTCTCCCTAGAAGATCTATGGGTGGGCAGACCCCATATGAAATGCTCTTCGGCATGAAAATGTTTGTGCCAGACCTTGATGGTCTAGACATGGTGGCATCAGACACATCCTTTGACGTAGATAATCATTCTGCTGTATTACAGAAACTACAAGAGACCCGTGATAGTCTTGCAAAGGAACATTTACCCTCACCCACTGATGCTGCCCTGCAGATTCCGGTAGTCGGCTGGCTACCCAAAATCGGTGACCTGGTCCGAGAGAAGGTGGAGAACAAGAAAGAGTTTGGCCTCTCTTATCTTGCACCTGTCCTAGTGCTTGGAGTGAAGGGTGCTCGTACAGTCATTTTACCACTACTTCCTGGTCGAAAAGAAAACAGATACATCTCAGTGGACAATGTCAAGCTACAACATCTGGCCGATCCTGAAAAGCATCATGACAGCAGTCTCTACAACAACTGTATCGAGAGATCCTGGCTTACCTGCTACTAACAACACACAGGAAGACATCGCCATTGAGCTAGACTCTGTTACCAATCATTTACTGCTCCAGCCTGCTTCCACTCAAAATGAAGAAACTGAATATGCTTATCCAACTACAGTGCCATTACCTGGTTTGCGACCTGAAGTAATTAATGATTCACGTTTTTCCTTTGACTCACATTCCACATCATCAAAGGACCCTTCCAATTTTTCTATTTTTGTCGCCTGGTTTAAACAAACTTATTTGGTTCCGCCTTGGACATACATCTGATTGGTGCTCATCGCAATTTTTTTGTTTTTGTCCATTGGCTTTGTGACATTCTTTTTCCTTCACATCAATGGTCACTACCTTCCTGAACACATTGCTGTGAAACTGGTAGATGTAACTTTGGCTCCGCACTCTTCTCCTCACATCATGAAAAGACACCTGACTTTTGTGAACATCACTGCCTGCCCGTTATAGACGGCATAGTTTGGGACGCTGTAGATTTTCAAATCCATGGCCCTACGAAAATAATTAATGTGCCAAATGTACTTCGTGTTTCAATGGGTGATGTAGTGAAACATAACATAGGGTCTGATGATTGGGACGTGCAGGCCGTGTTTTCCGACTTGAAATACTATGCCGATTTTGATGCTGAAGATTTGTATTTGAATACTGCAAATTATGCAGATTTGTTTTGCTATCAGCACTATGGTCATCATTATCTGCTTAAAGCTAACACGTTTAGAAATGTTTTTAATTATACACAATGGGAACATTGCCCGGCTCCTTTGGAAGGCAGCTCTAAAACGTTTTTGAAAAAATTCACATATTTTACCGACTTTGATAAATTAAACCCCGGGTCGTTCTATTATAAATTAAATGCTTCTTCAAATTCTAAAATAATGCTCACCCACAGTAAATTATTATATGCTAAATCCTTTATTGATAAATTGTCAGTGGGTGGCTATTATCTGTGGAACTCCACAATTGATCTTAAATCAGTTTGGGGTTCTAAATCCTAGCAAGTGCAAGGCACAGAAGCGTTACACCGCGCGTGCCTCATCCCATCACAGATTCTATTTTTAAATGAATTGATTTATCAAGCTACTTGTTTTGGATTGGCAACTTCCAAGCAAATGAATGCCCCTGCTATTCCTGCATTAGCGGCATATCAGAACTGGAGCAATTGTACTAATTATTCCTTGGCTAAATTACAATGACTTTTTAACAATGACACCTTGAATTTTTCTAGTTTGGACCCCCTAGGTTAGTTGGTTTGGCAAACTAGTTCGAATGCTTGCCAACTTCGTTTCTATGACAAGGCACCTGGTTACACACAGGATAGGCCTGATCCTCGTTTTGCTAACTCCCATTTAGTTACTACATATTCCGTTGGAAAGTTATGTCAAAATTGGTTTCAACACTCGACTCTAGATTCAACGAAACAACATTTGTCGTTATTACCAGGTGACATTGATTTGCCAGATTTTATAAAAGGACCTGCTGGTCCAAGATCAAAAAGATTTATTTATGCAACTTACAATGAAATCTGGAAGCTATCCCAAATTGAAGCAGCTTCACGTTTAAGGCCTATTCATCAGGCTAATCTTGAAAAAGTGCTTGCTGTTGTTGATAATAGTATTAACACACTTTCTTCCCACATTTACACATTGGACAATATTGTTTCATCTGTTGTGGACATTGTGCAGGAGGATGTTTCTGTTTTGTATCATGGTCAAAATCAATTGCGTTCAGATATGCAATTTGCGTGGACTCTACAGACTCTTAAGATGGGGAAAGTTCAGTGGGATTACTTGAATGCCTCATCGTTATTTTTGCCCTTTAACTTGACAACAAAACATCAGTTTATGTCCATGAAAGATGCTACTTATTCTCTTTTGCATATTGAGAAGGTAGATCCATTACCATTCTCTGTGGCGGAAACAGATTTGGCAGTCTGGCTTATCCATGGGGTAATAACTCTCCCATTTTCCCTGTTTAAATTTACCTCGTGCATGAAACACTATCCACTAGGCCGCTTCGAACCCTTAGGCAGTGCATTTCTACACAAAGTTTGGTCGTTACCATTCGCAAACAGATGCCTACGGGATGACCAAGAAGTATACCTAACTGGTGAATCGTGTGATACCACGATAGGTCATTCTATGGTTTGTAAGAATATCCAGTTGAATGGCGCCTGTAACCTTACAGTCCCAAATCTTGCATGTGTTTTAAAAGGTATACCCGTGCCAGCTATTAAACCCACTTTCACTCTGCTTGCAAACGCGATTAATTTGCTTTAAATAATGAAGAATGCTGCGGCATGCTAGCTGGCATCCCTTACATTGTAACGGTTTCACAGCATGTGGTTTGCTGTAAAAATGTGCTTTTCCCACCCCCACACAGGAGGCTCGATAACTCGATTTGGCCTTCCTTCTGACCTTGAAGGCAGACTTCAAAAGGTTGAGCAGAATAAGAGCATTGTTATCCCAAAAAGAAGTTTCACTCACATCTGCCCGTGAGACATTCGTCCTTAACGTGGCTAACACCCGTACAGAGGTATAATCGCTTCTTATTACTGACCTCCCATTACATTTCGGTGCATTGATTCACACTATCTTCAATGCTTCTAACACTACAGGCATTGTCCATTTTTTTTAAAGCTGTGGGCTCTGGCCTTGTTAACTCTTTTCAAACTATATTTGGTGTGATACCACCATTTATCCATTCAATTTTTTCCAGCATCTTCGGTGGCTTGCCACTATTACTTGCCCTAGCCGCTGGGATTTTGCTGTTAATTTGCTTGCTATGAAATGGATGCTCTTCCTGTGGCCCTGCACAGCCAATACTGGCTGCAGATGCTTCGTAGCCGTATGCTTGAATGCTACGGTACTCTGCTCCTGGCCACACTCTGCGTGGTTTATGGATTATCTTTTCGGTTTACCTATTTCACTTGCGTGCAACCTGTCTTCAACTGCTTGGATTGCTCCTTTCAATGGGCATTGGATCTTTGCCTCGCCAATACAGCATTACCTCTACCTGATTTTGAACTGCTAATGAGTCCCTTAGTGGCCCATGAGCAATAATGTTCCGGTGTTGGAATTATGGCCTGGGCTGCAGCGCTTGGAGTTCTGGCTGAATGGGATATCTGTGCAGCGGCACAGGATTTCCAACAATGGAGTTATATGAAGTATCATGCAAGTTGTCCATTGATGGTGCTGGAAGTGGTTCTTGTTGAGGAACATATATGTTCATTCACTCTGCTTGATTGTATGGCAACCCTTTTTTCAGACGATACCAATGACTTCCTCTTGGAGGCTTTTGCAACATACTTACTGTTCGTACACCATGCTGGATTAACTCAGCCACCGTATCCTTCTGGATTTAAAAACATAATAATTTGTGTGCCTCTTTGGACACAAACTATTTTTTTTCTTTCTCTTATCACATTCACCGCAAATCTGAGGTATCATTGAAACAAATGCTCTTGATTCTTGCTCAGACTTGTTTGAAAGCTGTGTTCTCTTTAAGACCACTGTCCGATGGACCGACCAAGGGGAGGGTGTAGTGAGGATATGGACACACCCGCAGACATTGCTAAATTAGCATAAGTTAGATATGCTTGGCCGCCATTTTGCCGCTTTTGCTCACGTTAATACATTCCACATTTCTCGTAAACACTTTGCTTGCTCGCTTTCACATGATAACTATCTGCATTTCACCTATTTAGTTGAACACTCTGCTCTTCGTCTGTACAGCGTGTTCAAGGCCGAAAAACAATGAGCTCTGTTGATTTGCTTTGGTCAGTCTCACGTCTCTAGCCATAACCTAGAACAGGACTGCAAACCTGGAAATCTGGTGCATTTAAGATTGCATTGCATGCATGTTAAGACTCTTGGAGAAACGCTTTCCAGGATAGAAGAGCTGTGCTTGTCCGGAGATGTAAATTCCTACATCTGAACTCAGAGGTAAGGGGTCCCCCTGACAAAGCCTGGCAGTCTTCTATAATTATAATAAAATAGCTTCTAGCACGGGGAGGGTGATGAGGCGCTATAGTTCTGTTTCCACTATCATTATACGATGATTTCCCCTTTTGTTGTATATGGAATTGTAACAATGCTGATTTGTTTGCTCTTATGCATATTGTTGCTAGTATTGGCACGTGTACTGCATTATAGAGCACGTTAGTTAAAATAAACATTTTAAACTATTCCTTGGCTCTACTTACTCATGTTGTGGACAAGTACGAGAGTTTGAACGAGAGAGTGTTCTTGTTCCCACATATCCTGAGAGGGACGGAGTAACATGTTCAAGGATGTCTAATCATAGGTAGCTTCGCTGTAGCATGGAGAACGAATGAGACACTATAGCTAGTCGGATTGGGGTTCTCCGCACCGAGGTGGATTGGGGTTCTCCGCACCGAGGTGGGTATTTTTGGTACACCACTACACACTAGGGTCCTGGTTTCCTGCGCATAGTTCTGTATATGTGCAGCATCCCTGCAACAGATCCTGGGCAATTGTTTTATTTAAATTTCCCTCCTTTTTCTTTATCATCACATATAAGAGGACCTTGAAATATATCACTTCAGGATGCGTGCTGGATGTAATCACTAATGGTATTGTTGTCTAGGTGAGGGAGGGAGCATGAACATCTCTAATTTCATGTTTCAAAACCATCAATTTAAAAAAAATTGTTCTGATTGCACTGCTAAAATTTGATTTACTAAGGTTAAATGTTTCTACAGGTCAATGAAATACACTTTTTGAATTTTGAAAAGACATCGTATTTTTACACATTTGCTGGCTTTAAAAATGGTGGTGTTCCTAAAGTTGAGGGCCTAGTTACTTCCTTTCCCTAACTGCAATTAACATTTAAATAAGTGCTTGCTGTATAGTTACATTTTTTAATGTTATTGCTGAGTCGAGTAAACAGCAGCCGGTGCTGCTGCTGCCCAGGGGGCCGCAGGTAAAGGTCAGGAAGGCCGCATGCGGTCCCCGGGCCATACTTTGAGTATCACTGATCTAGATACAACATATAAAATACATAAAAAAACAGTATAACATTATAAAAGTCAGTTTGACCTTCCGCAACACCAGATTTTCCTTAAAAATTGTGTTACATCAAATTGGATTAGACTTTTTGTGTTTGGTGCATACAACAGGGTTGCTGCTTGGCAGCCCTTGCTCCTTTATAGTGGAAAGTGGGAATTAACCAGTATTTATGCAAGTTAGTCTAAAAGGACAAATAAATAAAAGGGTAAATGTACCTCATGGCTTACTATATCACACCCACAACATGGACAGACATTGTTTCCTTCCCAATAAAATACCCTATCTGCCAAGATTTCTAATTGAACCAAGACATAGAGATGCCTTAAACCTCGAGGATACGTATCCTCGGGGTACTTTTTAAAAACATCAGTGTTCGAAGTTTTAGGGAGGACATCCCTGGTGTAGTGGCCCCAACCTACTGTGTAATCTCCCCTCTCATATACTACTAATAAGCCAGTTTCAAAGCAAATTTATCCTAGAACGACAAGCTGCCATGCGATTTTAGGTTCAGCTGCCCGCGTACCATTCTGATCTAATCAAACCCTGAGAGACACAGACGTCTTGTAGGTGGACTAACTATATACTATCTGCCGGATTTAACCAAAGACCTCCTACAGTTAATTTTGTTAAGGATGTCTGGCATATCTAGTTAAATTTCTTTGTAAAGTGCACTAATACTTGCTGGTAAAGAAGTGCTATAGAAAACACTGCAAATAAATAAATAGTAAAAGCAATACACAGGTATAGAGGTCTTTTCGCAGACAAAGTCACAACAGGATTTAGTGGCAAACCGAGCATAAGGGGAGATATAGGAATGCCTGGATCCAAGGCCTCCAGTTGATACAGAAAAGCAATCTGAGGAGTGACTAAAGGTTTAGAGTTCACAGTGCCCCACATTTTTGCTCCTTACGATGCACCCATCGTGGGTTTGGCATAGGGGCCTGCTAAGGCAAATGAACAAAATTCCACGAAAATGTTGCTATTACGCTTGTTCCATCGATAAGTATTCTTCTTTTCTCTACATGTGCACCCTATGACTCAATGGCGCCCCCTCACCCGGACTACACTTTAAAATCAAAGCAGTTCCTCATCCTTTTAAGATGTGGAGGACACATTGGAGCTAAGTAGGTGATGATGGGGGCCATCCCTTTGGCAAAGTAAGTGCCCTGGCCCACAACTTTCCTAAAACGAGCTTGACTGGTTTCTCCTCTAAATAAATCCCACACTAATTCTGAGTACAAGTGGTCCCTACCCACATTCATCCATAGGTCCAGTACCACTGGCCATTAGGGCAAGGCTGTATGTTCAGTGCTTTTTTGTGAATTTTGGCAGATTTTAATGACACATGTTCATCAATTGTGCAGTGAGTGTATCACAAGTGAATCAGTTTCAGTGACACTGGCACTTATGTGGATGTAGTGATTATGTATCCTACACTTTTTTTCCTCCTCTCTTCATATTTTTATTTTTAATTTCACATTGTCCAGTTCGTCTGCCCACGTTCTTCACTGTATCTCTTTACAGGCTCCAACAAGCGTTTCCAATGCAATAGGTCTTGTAATTGCGAGATTTTGACCTATTGGCATTGTAAATGGCAATGCCTTTTATAATATTAAAAGGCATTGTTAATTACAATACCAATAGGTTCAACTTTGGCAAAAGCGAAGCCTATTGTATTGCAGAGCAGGGTGCCCGTAAAGCGGTGTCCCTGAAGCAAGCGCCGAGCTCAACATTAAAGTAAAAAAAATAAAATTGAAACTGAGCGCAGTGTCCCTGAAATGGGCACTGCGCTCAAAATAAAAGTAAAAATAAAACATTGAAACAGCACCTAAAGCGGGCACCGTGCTCAGCATGCAAGTTTATAAAAAAAAAAAAAAAAGCTGAAAGAAAGCACGGTGTCCTTGAAGCAGACACCGCGTTCTTCTTAAAAATAATACTTAAAAAAAAATAAAGTTGCCATTGTACGTGAGTGCTGTGGGAGTAGGGGGCAGACACTTTTAAAGTTAGAGCAGCATAACACACTATACGAAAAGTGGCCACCATTGTCCTGTGTGGGCGTGCTGAAAATACAAAAAGCAGCCGCCATTGTCCCCATTAGTCAATAAACAAAATAGTGCACACCGACTCATAACGCAGACCGTGTAATAAGTCAAGTAAAATGTCCAGTCGTTATGGGAGGTAACAAATGCAGACAAGGTAGTGCCAATGAAGGACTAACAAGCCTATTTACGAATCAGAAGCCAGCATTTATGAAGGACAATGACATAAGCCAATTAAAAATAGGGGCGGTCCTAACCTTGTCCAATGTTTTGTGGCTCCAGGGGCAGGGGGTGGGATGATTTGTCTACCCACCTTTATTGATGTTTACTGGGTGCCAGAGTTTGTTATAGTGCTTTCAGTCAGGTGATGCAGTGTCTGTAGATGTACAACTGGGATGTTTGTGCTACCCACACTGACACATACACAGACTATCCGTCTTCTATGTTGTGGTGGACGTGTACATTGCTGTGTATTTGTAGGTTTGAATCCTGTTACTCTTGTGCTCCACAAGAGGACTTTGAATGGACTTGGGGGGGATCTCACACGTGCGTGGCTGATGTACATGAGAGGCTAACTTCCACACGTCACCTGTACCTCTATGATTAGCATATTATACAACACAGTGACAAATAGTCCTCCTTGCCACATATCACTACATCTTTTTTTTTCTTTTAATATTTTTATTTAGGTATAGTTCATCAATACTTAATACAATAATAAATTATGACAGCGTCATACAATTCCACATGATTAAAGATATAAAAACCATATACAATAAAAACAGCGAAATTTGCATAATACACCATTTCAGAACAAAAATCATACAGCATAATTCTACAATCATGAATATTATATATCTAACCCAGCAGCATAACAACCACCTACTGTATCTTAACTCATATTTTGCCATAAAGTCCTAAACTTACTATGATCTTAGACCATATTTTCTTTCACATTCCTTAATCCTATCTAGTTAGAGTAGCTGTTGAAAAGTCGGGGTATCCATCAACCTCTACCTTTGAAGATTCAGCAACCGGGCTGCCAGCACCAAAATATATATCTGCCTTTTTTTCAGTGAAGTTGCTCTTAAATCTGGAGAGTATCCTAGAACCACTGTTTGGGTATCTAGCACCTGCTGTACTTTCAATATATTAAGGCAGTACTGATTAATCATTCTCCAAAATCTATTTAGCTTCGGACACTCACAGATGATATGTGCCCAATTCCCTCCTCCATCCATATTGCAGCAAAAGCAGTTTGCAGAGATCTGAGGGTTTATTATATGCAGAAAATCTGGCGTTTGATAAAGCAGCCACTTAGAGTAATATTGCATTCGCTTTAAATTGGCTGCTTTCAACAAGGAGCCATTGAACTTATTCATCTGACTCCATGCAATGGTAGAGATCTGCAACCCTTCCTGGATTTACCATTTTCTCTTTGCTTTCTGATATAATTTACCTGCCGCTCGAGCTCGAAAGAGGGAGGCCCAACCACTGATCGATATAGGGGGTTTAGGATCTAATAGCCCTGCTAGCTCACTAGCCTCATTAATATATATAAGGTTAAGTTCCTGCAAAAAGTTTCTAACCCTGACGTAGGACCACTGTAAAATGATCTTGCTATGTTTAATGCATGGCTCTATTTCAAACAAGTTTTCCAGTCCCCAATTAGCAAGTCCCCTATTCTCCGATTAGCTATAACCGCTGGATCTAGCGAAGCGTCTTGTCCAATTTGTATGTCAGAGAAGAGAATTTCTCCATTTACATTGGGGATCGTATAATGACCAAAAAGCTGTTTTTTTCGCTTGATACTCCATTGTACAGTTTTGTATATTACTCTTTTGGGTGTTTTTATTAAACAAATAAAATCTTGGATTCGATATTCTTTGTGGATAAGATCTAAAAATAGAGTGCCACTATTGTAAGCCTGGAACCCTTATTTGCCCAAATAAAAGTGGAAAACAGGCCTTGAACTTCTTTTAAAAATTTCATTTGAACTGCATTTGGAATAGCTAAAAAGAGAAAATTACACAAAACCATCATACGAATTATGGCTACTCGGCCTATTATTGATATTGGAAGATCTTTCCATTTTATCAGTTTATCTTTTATCTCATTATAAAGAGGGATATAATTTTAGGCATAGAGATCCTTGACATTCTCCGTAACATACACGCCTAAGTACCTCTTAGGCTGAGTATTGACCAGTGGAGTCAATTCTGCTAATAAGGAATCAGGTGTACAATTACAGAGCAGTGTCTCTGTCTTAGATGTGTTTATTTTATAGCCTCCATATATTGAAATTCCTGAAATATGTTAAATATTTGAATTTGCACTTCAATGTTAGGTTTTAAAAACTGGGCAAGATCATCAGCATACAGTTTGAGGTTTGTCATATCGGGCATTGGAGATGTTAAACTGCTGATTAAACAAATGGCTATGGCAAGGGGCTCCATAAAGCATGCAAAAAGCAGAGGAGATAGCGGGCAGCCCTGTCTCGTCCCTCTAACTACTTTTTAAATGCCAACCTTATTGGCACTTACGATTATTTGAGCCGTAGCCCCCTCATAGAATTTAGGAATTAAAGCAATCAGCTCAGAGGGAAATCCAAATTCAGCCAATATATAGAACAGACTTTCCTAGCATACAAGGTCAAAAGCCTTTTCGGGGTCTAGCAGCATAATTATTTTGAGTAAAATAGTCCTGAGCCTCAAGTAAAAAAGTAGTATTTAAAGATAGTTGTCGTCCTGCGACAAATCCGCATTGATCTTTATGAATAATTGACCCAACGCAGCTGCTCATTCTATTTGCTAATAACTTAGCTATGATTTTATAGTCTATGTTCTAAAGGCTGATAGGTCTATAAGAATTTATATCCTCCTTATCTTTATTCTTTTTCAGAAAACTGACTACCACAGCAGTTTGAAAGGAGGATGGTATTTCTCCACCTTGTAGAATATTATTAGCTAACAGACCTAGTTCCTGTTTTAAAATTGCACTCATTTTTAAAAACCATTCTGCCGGAATGCTGTCTTTCCCATATGCTTTACCATTGGCCATAGATTGAACAACCGCTTCAATTTCTTGTAACGTAACAGTAACAGTTAGATTTATACTTTGATTTGACTGTTATTTTGGAATTTGCAATCCATTAAAAATTATTTTAATTTCAAACTATCTACATCTTGTTATCTGACACTACAACTTACTCTGCTTCGACAGGTGACAATGACAGCTGCCTTTTCTCAATGGTTGTTAGTTGCATTAGTTGTAGAAGACCCTACTCTGACTTACTTCCAGGAACCTTTAGTGATGCTTCTGTTCTGACCTGCCAACAGTGGGTATGGACTGTTATGAGTGTGTTTGTTGTTCCAGTGGAAGGTGGTACTGCTGCCAATTTGGGAACATTTCGCACCTCGAGTGTGTGGAATGTGTGTTGGGTACCTTATCGGCATCTGCATTGGCGACCTGTCTGGACTGACAATGGACATACCCCAGGACACTTCAAAGGCTGCTACATGACTTACAGTACCCACTATTTTGTTCAGTCCCATCGGGCCACCCAGGCCTTGCAGTGGGTTTATTTTAACGGGGGGGGGGCTGGGAGAGGGCCATGCCTTATATAATTGTGGCTGTGTCTTATTATACCTTTACTGTGCATTGGTGCTTATCCTAGTATGCCACCTGATATTCATTTTGAAGCTTCTGTCATTTCTACCAGATGTATGATACAGCTGACCTCACACCTGGGCCATTCCAGAACTATTGCCTTTGTGATGGGTTGTGAGTTGCATAGGATCAATGGACAACAACTATAGCTTAGTTGGGGATTTTGGAACAGCTTATGATCTGAAATGATGAGTCTGTAAGTGAATTGTAATGAGTCTCTTTGGAGTGACATCACAGGTAATGCAGAGTGGTACTGCTGCTGATGTCAGTTGTGTATTTGTGGATCCTGGTGGTGATGGCTACAATAGCGAGCTCTATGGATACGTCTCATCACATTCTTTTTTGTGTTACCGGTGCTCGGCACCAGCAGGAGCTGGCCCGCTGAAAGTCCTGAGGCCCCCTCATGTCAAGCCGAAAGTACACGTGTATTTGCAAGTTTTCCCCAGCATGATGACTGGGACACATATTTCTCAAACACCCACAAATATGCAGACATGGATGGGCTCTTGCTTTCTGATGGTGGCTCATCGATTTGCTATGGGATCTCCGTGGAAGAATCAGTATGTCACTTACTGACGACTGTGTCCACAATGTTGTCGGTTTTCCTTGTGATCAAGCAGTAACAGGAGCCGCAGGATTTGTAATGCAGGATCCATGCCGTCACAGGACATGCGCAGCTGAGTGGAGGTGGGTTTCAGCCTTATGTGCCTCCCTTTCCGCCAACTCGGACGGGTTTGTTCGACCGCCTCAGCTGCCTCATCAGAAAAGTGCATTGTAATTAGTTGGGTGGTTTGACATCTGTTTTGCCCTCAGATTTACTCCGAAGGGCCTTTCTAGTGCAGCTGGGTCAGGATTTCTTGTCACAGTCTGAAGGATGCTGCGGTTTGATATCCGTTTATTTGCGCTTATCGTAACACGTCAGTCGGAGCGACCACTTCCAGACATGGCTGCGCTGGTCTGACCACCTCCGACAGCACTACAGAAGCTGGTCTGACCGGCATTGTAATGAGGCCCTTTATACTTACCAAAATACTTACATTTACATGTAGATTTTTTACTACGAGTATGCCTTTACCATTCGTGCATTTACAACGAAGTTCGTTGTAAAGGCATCCATGGTAAAGTATACTCGTGGTAAATACATTTGTGGTTAAGACATTTTTGTTGTAACACCTTTGTTGTAAAGGCATTCGCTGTTAAGCCATAGTTGTAAATTGTGTTTCCCCTCATATCATCAGCCCACAAGCAATCAACTTTCACCCTTCTTTTCAGCTCTGTATACATCCTCAGATTGCATCCTAACTCCTCATTCAATATTCCAAAAACACTGCATGGAGATAACCTGAACTAGTAAGGGATTATTTCCTCTCCTACCTTTCTATGTGATTGATATTCTCCTTACACTCCCTCGGCATCCCTTAGAGCCTGTGTTTACCCTTCCGCTTCAAGTGCGTGCCACCTTACTCTCCACTATACTTCACTAAACCAAAAATTACAAATCATAAATTCTCTGAGTAACCATTCCTTCAATACGAAAGCCTTTCTACTTATCCTGCTCTGTTAAATCACAAGTTCTCATTGTGTTCTAATCTCTCCTTGTTATCTCACAATATCTAACTTTCTCCACCCTATTTACTCACCCCTCTTTCGTCCATTTGCATTAACTCACGCCAATAATTACACCTAATTGCAATTATCTTAATACATCACCACTTAATCCCCTTGGTGAAATTCTTCATTTTTCTTGGAGCACAAGACTAACCCAATAACCAACAATGAATACCACTGGATTAACGACTAACTTTGGGGTATGGAGTAACTGCTACTTGCCATAAAGCGCTTCAACGTCTCATCAGGGGTGAGCACTATAAAAATGCAATGACAATCATTTGGGTCCATCTATGGGACTTTCAAGGTGTTGGAATTACATGAGTATTTTCAAACAACCCTGAGGCAGCCTTCTATAATGTTAGTTACAGAATCCATATTGCAGTATTTATAAAATCTGTTTTGATGCTCACAGCAAGCACTATCAGGCATGTATTTGTGGGACTGGGAGTTTTGTGAAGCCGCCTTTGAACTCTATAAAGTCACCTGGCTCTTTTTTTGGTAGAATTCCCATTACCCCATCTACCAAACTATGTCTTTCTCATTTGTTTCAGGAAAAGGTTAATGGTAGCCATGCTGATCAGTCTTCTAGGACATCTTCAACTAGTCTCCCTAACCTCCTTCAGGTATTGCTTGTAGACACTTAAAACTTTCAGCCATCTGATCACGGAAGAAGTTAAAGACTGCATTCTAACTATTAAAACAGGATCCCCAACTGAAGCATGCCCTCCCAAATAGTTGCTTAAAGCTGTTGTTATTGTTGCTATTAGCAAACATTTCGGAATTCTTCTTTTAGTGCAGTGACAGTATATATCTCTTTTAAGGAACACGTTGTTCCCTTTTTACACATGCCTAAGGCATACCCGATGGTGCTCTCTAACTATATGCCCACCTATCATTTACATTCATTTGCCAATAGTCTAGAGAAAGTAGTAAATTCACTGGTTATTCACTGGTTATTAGTATCCTTCAAATATCCAATGCATTTGACGGTGCCCAGTCTGGGTTTCAACCGGCTTATAGTACCAGGACAGTGGTAGATGCAGCAGTTGATGAAGCATGTATGATACAGGAACAACGGAGTACTTTGAGTACTATGGCAACGATCATTTTAGTCCTGTTGGCATCTTTTGATACCACTAACCAAAACCTTTTCATTTCTTGGTTTTCCACTACTGGCGTTAAGTCCCAAGCTCTGGATTAGCTGGACTAGCTTTAGTCTTTCCTAAAGAGCCAACTAAAAGCAGTAACTTTCCCACCTTTTAAACATCAGCACTACTCTCTTATTTGCGGGCTGGTACAGCTCTCCTGATGGACCCCATACATGTTAAAGTCTATATTGCACCACTGGGCACTCAGATTAGATCTTTTTGGCCTTTATTTTGTTTTAACTATTTTAGAGTACAGGACAGGCATCTGATTATTCACATGACTGTCCAGAATGTACAGGCAACTATCTTTCAAACATAGTGGTGTGGATGACCAACAACATGCTTAAACTTAATTCAGAAAACATAGAGGCTAATATAGTAGGTAAATAACTCAAGACCTTAGTTAGAGTTGCCAAAAAGTGGCAGATGTGGCATTTATCATTTTAAGAGTGCATTGATGTCCATTGCACTCTAAATCTGACGAACAGGACATCTGCCACTATTTGGCTCTAAAAAAGGCCCATAGCTTTTTGTCTCTTTGCACTGGGCCTTCTGAAGTAGGTTTCATTCCTTTGCCGCTTGAATCAGCAGGCAATCTAGGGGTATTATTAACTATATAACTAAATTACCTCACGATAACAAGCATTTCTTGCAAAGCCCAAGTTGGATGGTCGGTAATCTACAATTCGATAAGCCATTGCACGAGGGTAATACATATAATTGTAACTGAGTGGGAATCAACGAAAATGCAGGCGCTTTAAGCAACATCATAGACAATGAGAGCAAAGCTTGAGTCTGTGGTGTCAATTAAAACCATGAAGTGGAAATACCCATTTTTGATTATCTTTAAAGTGGCATCAGTGAACCCAGACTAAGCTAACCTAAACAGCTGCACAGGGGAAAGGATTGTTGTACCATACACTTTTCAGCACTCTCTTTCCCCCCAACAAATACATATCAAGCATTAGCAAAGCCATTAGGCCTTCCCCATAAGAGCTATTGGCTTTGGTGATGTTTTGTAGCAATGCTTTATCTTCATTTACTCTTATCAGGTTACCTGGGGAGAAAGAGTGCGTGTCCAAATTACACATTAGGTGGAGGAGATGCAGTTCATATAAATAGCACAAGCGTGCTGTCCTTTCACAAAATTTACATCACAGTTCTGAAAGGAGACACGATCAGCAGCCAGTGTACAGTGCAGCAATGTTCAAGTGTTAAAGAATTAACAACAGCTGCGAGGATACAGATGCAAAGAAACAACTATATCCCTTACCATGAGAGTATCTGTACACACTCGTAATAGGTGGCTAGGGGCTTTTTCCAGACTAGCACCCTCCGCAGTCTGCCTCAGTATGCTGAGCAATCCTGCGCACAAAGTCCGGCACTTTCGTGTGGCTCACATAGAACTACGCCCTCCTTTGCTTACTGGTGCAATGCCCCAATTATATTATATTTTTACACTTTTTGGCATCCTTTTACAAGTCCAGAAAGGTTCATGTAGAAGAAAGTTACTTCTGTACCATACCAAAAACGTTGTTTGCTCTTGGCTAAAAGACATTAACATTGACGAAGCCAATAGCTCTCGCATCACTGAGTACCTAATGGCTTTGCCAATGCTTGTTGTTTTTAGTTTTACTCTATGGAGCAATAGATGGGCGGTGTTGAGAAGACACTGAGGAGGGCAGTAAAGTTTGATTTATTATAATAGAGATAAAGGTAATAAAAAGAAGCAACACATAGTACAGTTTCAGCCTCTCCACCAATAGTTATAGCCAAACTCTAGCTGTCACGTTCAAAAGATCACTCCAAAATTCGACACCATCATCAAGCTAATATGTACTAAGGATCCATAACAAGATTCCATCAGAAGCTTACCCCTAAAATAATATAAAAACAACAATATTCCCAAAAGGACAAAGGAACATACAGCAAAATCTCACGAACTTCACAGGAATCATTTGCAACATTGTCAACATAAATACAGTGCCAAAAGAACAATGGGGAGTATTGCAAAGTTCATATCATACCATGCTACTGGAACGCTGCAGCTCTCTCTTGGTCTTAGCTCACTGCCCTTAAAATCAGATTTCAGAGATGAATTAGATTTTCCACTCATAGGAATGTGCCCATCCAGTTGAGATTGCACATCATGAAACACAATCTCCTTTGTGTCACCTGCCAAGTCTCCTTCTTAAAGACACCATCGGTGCCTTTGTCATTAGCACCTGACTTCATGCACTCCCTCTCATCTTCACAAATAGAGACTCTGCTAAGATTTAACACTGAATCTCTTTCTACTCTCAAAGATCCATTCAATGACTAAACTACCCTAACAAGATCTGACCACTCACCACCACCCGCCTAATGACATTCACTTCATTGCCAGTGACATTTGGGTCTCTGAATTCCTCCACAAACTTTTCACTGTTTTCTGTACCTTTAGCCCGTTCGATTGCATCGGTGAGTGTGAGATTAGAGGTTGCACATAAGTATTCTTGATTTTTTTTTATAGTAGCTTTCCACCATGTCTGGTCTCTAAGACCCTGATCATAGGTAATTGTCTCAAACTCATAGTTAGCAACTAATGCCCTAAGTGCAGCAACAGTCCTCAAAGCTCTTCCCCCAATTATGCTTTCTTGAGTAGAGCTTCTAACAGTCCATTAATATGCTCATTTTGTGACCATATGTGGTTTCTAACTATTTCAGAGGGTACTCTAAAGTATCCAAGTTTAGAATGGTAGCATTGGGGACTGCTGGTAATAATTGGAGCTGCGTAATTTAGTGCATATAGTTATATTCAAATTACACTCAAAATGTGTTTAATAACATGAAATCTGTGTGCATTATATGAACCAAATGTAGTAGATGGTTATATTTACCTTATTGAGGGCCACCCACATAATTAACTGAATTCTAATGAACGTATTCTCATTAAAGAGGATGGTGTATACGTTTTTTAAATATCATTAATGCCATCTACTCATGCTAACTATAGTTGTTTGAAAGCCATGTTGATTTAAAGTTGGTCTAACTTGTAACCAGGCCTGAGCTGCATGTATTTAATATTTATAAATGTTTTGCAAGTTTCAAGTACTTTTCCCTCTGCAGGTGTCTTATCAACATGCTCATTAGCTAGAATAGGTGTATTGTTATTGTACTGAACTGCTATGTAGGTGAAACCTAATTAGAACTTGGCTTCGGACATGGAGACTGTGATGGTAGGAGGGATCTTCATAAAATAGATTAGCAGAACCTGTCCTCACTTCGAAAAGAGAAGACCTTTGCTTGACTCTGCCGATTTCCCCATCTAGAGTGTCGAGCTTCATGCTTGAGCACTCATACTTTTTCCCCTGAACCTTAAACGTGGTTCATCTGATGCTGACACCTTCCTCTTTGAAACCCCCTTGCTACTGTTAATGCTTTAACTAGAATAGGAAAGCTCCTTAATGGAATCTGTATGGTTGCTATTTTCTCTGCTATATGTAGTTATATGTTACATCTTCTTCCTCATAATATACAAATTCTAGATTGCATGATCATTTAAACATGTATGCTCTTACAATACATTTGATACACCTTCAAAATTGGTTTTACTTGTAACCTTAATTAAACTTGCTAATAAAACCCTTATGGTTTGAACAACATCCTTTCTATTGTTTCTGTGAAGCCACATTGGTTTCACTGTACTTGAAATGTACTGCTGATGTTAGCTCCTTTCTTACACTTCAAGTCGGCAATCAAAGTTCCATGCGACCAGTTGGGGAAGTCCTGTTTGATGACGTTACTAAACAATTGAGATACACGGATCTCTACTCCATCCTAATTTAACTTGCTTTAAATAGCCCGCCTAGCCAATTTGTCAATAAAGTACCTCAACATAAGCTAAAACATGTTGTACCAAACACTCCATTCCATTGTTGTGTCCCTTGGTATGGGTAGGAAGAAATGTGGTATAAGCATGCTTGACATTATGAGCAAAATACCCTCCAAGTCAAACAATAAAACAAACTAACAAAATAAAAGTTACCTTGGTCTTCATTGAGGCAAAGTGATAATCAGGTAATGTACAAAGCGCTAATAGAAGTCTTATGCTTTGTTGCACTTAACATAAAAAACGTAAACAAGAAAAGTAGCCACCGCTGTTATGTGTGACGTCCCCTTCAGGCTAGAGTCAACATCAAAGTGCTTAGGTAAGCATGAGCCAGCAACATTTTCACCTGTGTATAGTAATTCCTGCTCAATGCACAAGCTGGAATGAATAACTGCGATGCTGAATGATGTTGACATCAAACGTTAATGTCAGTTTTCAGAAAGTTAAGCATAATGTATAATCTATACCTCGCTCGTGACGAGGTTGCTGATTGTGCAAATTATGGCCTCACAAGTTAACTGTGAGTCAAAATGAACACAATTATTATTAGGGTATTTTCAATGATTTTAGAGGTATATTTGGCCCCCAGTTTATGAGCATAGCTGCAATCTAATGGCCTTTGCTTACTGGCAGCGGTGTCTCAGTCTGTACTCACAGTTTCAGTGGTCTGCCATTACCTCTGAAGACTGCAATTTCTTTGTTACCTTGAGGATTGGTTTCAGAGGTGATCATGCAAATCAAAGTACCAAAGTACTTCTGATATACATTGATAATACAGTCAAACTGCTGAGAGCAAAATATAAAATAGATTTTTGCTCTGCTTGAAAACATATTCCCTCCCTCTAAGCGGTCCCTGGGATCTTAACCATTGCCATTTTTTGGAGAGATTGTTATGAATGCCCTACATCTGGGAAAATTGTCTGTTTGCTTCCACAGACTACTGCCTACAGTTTAACCACTTCTCTTAACTGTTCCAGGAAACAAATGTTTACATTATGTGACATTTCTTCTCTCCACATTCCCCCATCTGGAGTTTCCTTATCTGTTAGCACTGTGCCATAATTGTTTTGGGTGAGTATTTGCACCCCATGACAATACTTGCTTGCTTGTCCCCAGGCCATTCTAACTGAGCTGGGTGTCCTTGTGCGGAACTTCATTAGCCATGCTGCTCAACCTCCTCACCAGCTGATGACTCCTGAACCATGTTGCACTGACCTAACTGATGACATCTGCTGACACAGCTAGCCATCTGCTTTTTCACAGGCAGTGAGTTTGACACAAGTTCTTGCCATGTGATGCTCCCTACCACTTACTCACAGGTTTTACTTTTCAGTTCGGACTTTGATATGTACAGTGTGTAGTTTGACTGACAACATAGGAAATCCTGCTTGTCCATAACACCTTCCCTCATGATTGAACGGACCTGGATTAGCAAACTTGTGCGGCTAGAGACATAAAGGGAAGACAAATATGCCATCATATAGTCTGCTAATACTCTAACAACTTTAAAGTGCAATGTACAGATAAATACTTTCCGATTTATTTTTTCAAACACCACCACAAATTAATGGGTTTATGAAAACTATTTACAGTTTTACAGTCTCCAGAATTTATATTATGACACAGACGATCAAGTACATGATAAAATCATAAAGTAGAAACTACAAAGTCTCTGAATGCAAACTCACACATAAAAAAATATAGTTTTCTTTTTATATAACAACACTGAACTGTTAAGGCCACAACACCTCAATAATAGATTTTGATAAACATATATGTTGCAGGCAATCACTAAAATGCAAACAAAAAATAAAATATTCATATTATTGTTTAAGGGTTTAAAACCAGAAGTTTACCAAAAAGTTCATTATGAAACATTAACTTTTAAAAAGTCAAAATTCCAAAAATAAAGTGCAACATTTGCTTGAAGACTGCGATTTCAGGTGTTCACAATATTGCACAAGTTTTTGCCTTTTTATCTAGGGTATTTTGGCCAGTTTGTGGCAGGTCCTGCTCGGACTGCATAATTTCTTTTGGACTGCCCTTTGTGCTGCTTTGGCTTTCATCTTTACTCTCCATTCCAGGTAACTTGTTTGACTTTTCTTTGCTTTTCTCGTCTGGGGTTACGATTTTGCTTTCTGTGTCTTCACTGTTTTCCGGCATTGATTTCTGGCTGGTAGATGACTTTCTTTTAAACAATGACATCTAGAAGAAACATTTCCAGTAAGTGAAACAGGCTTATGGTCTGAAACAGGATTACTGCATAAAACATATCAAACAGTATTAGATTAAAGTTTAAAATCAAAGACGATATTTAACAACTGGAGCACAGAAAATACTATGAAAGAACACCAACTTAAATAATTACAATTATCTTTAATGTCAGAGATCCAAATTCTCAATAATATGGGGTTTTGTCCGATTGTAATACAATACTTTGAAATAGGAGAAAACTGGACACATACACAATATCGCCCACGAAGTCACAGGCAGTATTTATGCTGCAGTGAAAACAAATGGTTTAGGTAGACAACTTCCTTACCTATCTCAAAAAAAGCAACGAATAGTCAAATGGATAATAGGCTGCATTGATGGACTGTTGTAGGTAACTGAATTAACAAGGGCATGGATATAGTGATTACATCCCAGTTCTCAACAAAGGCTACCAATACTTAATTTGAGTGACTAAGGTTTGAAAATTGTAAAAAATCGAAAGCACCTACAGAACAGGAAATCCTCCTAGGTAGGGAGAAGTCTGAGAAAATATATACCACCTTAGACACATTTCGCATAAATTACGAACAGCAGTGTTACCCAGAAACAGTATAGATTGCACGAAATTCTATGTTCAGAGGCTGATTGCATGAAGAAAAGAAGAGGTGCCAGGCTTCAATAGCCATTACATTATGAGCTTAGACTTGTCATGAACACTGTGTTTTATTACATCTTGCACGATCGTTACTGGCTGTAATGGTTTCACTTCCAGGTTTTGTTAGGGACAGCCAGTATAAAAGGCTTCAAGGAATATCACTCTTTGACAGGCAACGCTACAAATCAGTGCTTTTTCTCATTTCTTTAATAAAAATTACCACCCGGCATGCCTGCGTTGTGCACCTTTAGTGTTTTTGCTATTCTCAACATTTGTGAAGTTCCTGTTGCTTCCTTGCTGTGTCTCCACCCCCTCACTTTTATGTTTACTGCAGAGTCCTGGTTCATCTTCGAAGTCTTCCTAGCTCCTACTCACAACACAGGCCCTTTCTGGCCTTTGAAAGGTGAGTTTATCATTCATGTTCTTCATGCTGTATTCAGGGCCGGATTTAGGGCAGTGCGACTGGTGCGGTCGCACTGGGCGCTGACCTGTGGAGGGGGGCGCTGTGACCTCAAGGGGGTGCTGTGTTTAGCACTATCTAATAATAAAAGGTGGTCATGGGACGGGGGGGTGCCAAAAGTGATTTTCGCACTGGGCGCCACCAGCGCTAAAGCCGGCCCTGGCTGCATTCCTAGAAAATATATTCACTATTAATTATGCATTCCTTGCTTCAATCTCCCAGCGTTTGGAGCCATGTGTGAGACTTCCTACGGACCCACCTGTTCCCCCCTCGTCCCTTATTCAGTCCCCCTGTTTCCCAAAGCACCCTGTTTCTCAGCACTGTATCCGATGCTTTGTCATTTGGGTTTTGGGGAGACTGGGAATCAAGCAGCAGTTCTGGTTTGTGTACCCTTTTGGCTGGCCTTTTGGCAGCTGAGCGCAAGGAGGTGTCCCCTAAGGGGCGGACCGTATTGGTGTATACATTCCATATCTTTTTAAGTCGACGTTCTCTTATGGGTAATACAGGAGTTGTCAGGGAAATGCAAAACAAAAGAGGTTGTTGTAGGTTAGTGTTTACTGACACACACACCTGTAATGCTTTTAATACACCAGTCTTCAGATCTAGTACCACACCTTTGTGTGAACGATTAAGAATGTTTCGGGAAATACACCAATATTCCTTCTTTTGTGTATTGCAGGAAGCTAGAACATTTCATGGAAAACATTTTCCTAAAGAGAAAAATGGAATTCAATATGTTGAATGCCACAGATTTTTTTATCCTGGGCATGGTATAGGATGACTTTGCTGGCTCATGTATAAGGGCCAGACAAGAGCTAATCATGTACAGAAATCACATAGCCTAAATGCACAACTTACACAAATGATATATGTTGTTTTTGCACGCGTGGACGTTTGGAATCTGGGCCCAGATTTATTACGGGCTTGCTTTGTCCTTGCGTGACGCAAATCGTCACAAGGCAACGCAAGTCCTTATATGGAATAAAGCCAAACAAGAGGCTATTTGTTCCGCCTTGGGTGACTTTGTACAGAAATATAATACAACGGCTTGCGCTGCATTACGTTTCATTGTGGTAGGTGTTCCATGGGTGAAGCATGGGTGTTCCCAAGCATTTGTTTTTTGCTAATAGTAATTATTCAATCCCCTCAAAAATATCCAGACATCTTCCAAAAACCCGAAAATAGACATTCTGAAAGTTCCTGGGTAAATTTATTACGCTCTTTGACTAAGAGGTGCTGGCACCATAACGATACATATTTGAAAATGAAGAAATCTGCTGTTTTCGTACCCAGTGCCAAGAACGCCCAGGAGCTTCAGGGTTACAAGTAAGAAACGTCTGTTTTTACAAAATATATAGGTCCTTATTTAGAGCTTGACGGATATGAGACAGCCTCCAAAGATAGTTGATGTCTTGTCTGTCCTATTTAGAGTATGCGGAGGTGCTATGCCCTCTAACAAGGGAGTAAGGGGTATTCACCACTTCTTGGTGGATGTTCTGCATCCACCAAACTATACATAAGGCACTCAGGGTTCTTGTTTAAAGTAAGGATAATTGTTCTTTCGCATCACATTTCTTGTATAAACCTCACACATAGGCAAGATGGCACAGCTGAATTCAGGCTCGTGAATAACCCTGGGCGTAGTTCGCGAAGTAGCGCTACGTGTAGTAACGCGAAGTGCAATTTGCACTATGCGAGCTCCGCGTAGCACTACGCGAACTGCGTAGTAGCCTGTTCGGGGATGATTGCACCGTGCAGGATGCTTGTCCACACTGTGCAATCATTGAAAACGGCATCTTGCACAGTGCGAGCTGTCGTTTTCTGCCGCACGAGTAGATTTTTACTCGAGCGGCAGCTTTCTCAACGCGGACTGGTAGTTTCTCATCGCGAGTGGTCGTGAGCATACGCGACCACTCGCAATGAGTAACCTGACCTCCCCGCGTTGAGAATCTCGCCGGGAGGTTTATTTTCCACGCTCGCGATCGGCAACTTGATGTTGCTGATCGCGAACAAGGAAAAAGTCTCGCAGAGATGTCATTTTGCTTGCTCGCGGTCGCCAACTTGACGTTGAGGACCGCAAGCAATCAAAAAATGACCGCTGCACTACGCTATGCTACGCGTGTTTGCACTGTGCTATGTGCAATTCGCGTAGTGCGAAGTAGCACAAACTACGCGAGCGTAGGGTAGTGCTTTGCCCAGGCTTACTCGTGAATAGCATACTATTTGCTAAATCACATTTTTGCAACAATTAATTTGCGAACGTGTCATCTTTATAATCATTAGCTTTGGAAATACAAAAAAAAATTGCATACCCTTTTTGTTCTTTCAAGTATTCCACCGGTTTTAGCACCATTTTTCTCTGAATTTCCCTCTGGAGAATTGCTTACGGGTTGAGCTTTAGTGGTTTCTTCTGTGGAAACAACTGAACATAAATCAGCATCTTAATTAATCAGCATTAATTGTCTATATATATATAACTACTATCACATTTTAGGTCTTGGACTAGTAGTACTAATCACAGGCTTGAACGGTATAATAATCAAATAATAATAATACAATTTCTAAGCGCATAGCTAACTCAAATGAGGTGTCCCAGCGCTAGGTACAGGTATCCACAGACCTAAATGTAGCTATTAAACCCCCATAGATCCCGAACTAAAGAACCAAGTTTTTTCCTGAAAACACACTCCAATTGGACCTGACAAACCTACAGTGGCAAAGCATTCCATAATTTCGGCGCTAAATAGCTATTGTCCGGGCCACTGGAATTATGCGATTATGTGGCCATGACCTTTTTGCATAATTATAGATTTGCTGCAATTGCCACATAATCTATCATCTGCTACATATTCTGCAGATTTTAACAAAAAAAAGTGTTTCTCGCACAATCAGAATCCAAAGTTACTAAAATATGGCCACATGTGTTCGAGCGCAGTAGAAGGCCTTTTCTTGCCGCATTATTTAGTAAACCCTGCCACAAAATTTGGTGCACCCCTGCCACATAATTCCAGTGGCCTTGGGATTAGTTAAATCAGATAACATGCACAACTCTATATTATGCATGTTCTCTTTTACTTTGGAAGAATTAATCAGATGCCCAAAGTCACAGGCACCAAGGAATGAATCAAGTACTGTGAGCACAGGTAAAGTCTGCACAAATGTGCAAAGTGTGGTCATTCACAACAGTGCCAGCCAATTCCGTGATGCACTTCGATAAATGTAAACAAAGAGCAATAAAGGCTCAGATTGTGTGCATGTCTTCGGGGAATGGAAAGGCATCCCAAAGTGAAACAACTATTGACAAAGCCAATAGGTCTCACTTTTCTAATACGAGGGCCAAGCTATTGGCTTTGCCAATGCTAGTTTGCAAAGCATTGCTTAAAAAGGGAAAGAATAACAATACTGTAGGAAAACCACCGCGGCAGAGGATCCCGCCATGAGATGTTTGGCAGAAAGGCCCCCACCATGAGATATTTGGTGGAAAGGCATGTAAAGGGACCCCCATCAGGGCCCCGGGCACAGCTGCCCATGGTGGTGCGTGGGTGTTGTTACGGCAGCGGGATACTTTTTAGGCTCTCCTATGAGCCAAACATTCCCGCCGTTGTGACACTGCTGCACCGCCCACCCTGGATTACTGTTGTAATCTGATGGGCTTACTGCAGACGGCTTGGTGGTCTTCCTCGGACCACCATGGCGGCGGTCCAGCAAGATGGCCCCAACATCTATATCAGGCCCTTAGAGAGGGACAGGCCTCTCTGCTTGCCCTATTCTTGTGAGTGTGAAGCTTTACGCTTGTTGAAAAATAGCCCTCTCTGAAGGGTTATCTCACACTTTTTGCCTTCCTCCTCCTCTTTTTCTGGCCTTCTTTTTGTTGGCTTTAGGACTCTGGGTACTTTACCACTGCTGACCAGTGCTTAAGTGCATTTGCTCTAGCCTCTAAACATGTTATAATTGGTTTACACCTGTTTGGCATATCTGATTTACTTGCAAGTCCCTTGTAAGTGGTATACCATACACCCAGGGCTTGTACTTCAAATGCTACTAGTGGGCCTGCAGCACTGATTGTGCCACCCACAGGAGTAGCCTTTCAAACCTGTTAAAAGCCTGACACTGCAAGGACCGTGTATAGTTTACTGCCACTTCGACTTGACATTTAAAACTACTTGCCAGGACTTAAACTACCCTTTTATTATGTATGGGTCACCCCTAAGTATGCCCCTAGATAGACCTAATGGCTGGGTGCTATGTACGTAAAAGGTAGGACACATACTTATTTGTTTTGCATGTCCTGGTAGTGACAAACAGCCAATTTAGTTTTTCACTACTGTGAGGCCTACTCCTCTCATGGGTTAGAATTGGGAATTCCTTAATACACTTTTAAGATGTAATTTCTGATCAGAGAAGAGTAGCTGTTTCATGTTAAATATGTTTGTAATTGTAATGATAAATCCTCCTTGCTGGCAAAGTTGGTTTTCACATTACTGTTTTAGAAACTGCACTTTTAGAAAATTGACATTTCTCTGTGCTTATAACTGTGTGCTATACAACCGGTCTCCAATACACATCTGGGATGGATGACAGCTGCACTTTGTGCATTCCCTCTAGACAGTCACAGCACAGGCAGGATAGGTGTGTCTGAGTACACATCTATAGACATCTGCATTCTGATAGCCTTGCTTGGGCAAGATGGAAGGGAGGGGCTAACACTTTACTTGAATAGGATGTGTCCTGTCCACACACAAAGGACTGATTACCCCCCACAGATTGCCTGGCAGACAGGACTGGCTTGAAAGGGATCCTTGTGCAATTCAGAAAGCTGCTTTGAAATCATCCCCCACATCAAAGGAACTTTGGGTATAAGTACTGGGTCTCTGTCCCCCTAAAGGCACTACTGGACTTGTAACTGTAATTCTGCAATGAGAAGGACTGCTGTGCTGCTTAAAGGACTCAACTGGATTGCTAATCTGGAAGGCCTGTTTTTCTCTTTGTTGCTTAGCTACCTGCTGCTCTCTGACTCTCTCTGCTGAAGGAGAGCTGGACTGTGACATCATTCCAAGTGATCTCCAAGGGCGTGTTGGCTTGCCTCCTGTTGTTTGATACTCAGGGATGTCAAAGTGTCTATCCCTGCTCCTGTGCTATCTCACTGAAAGTGGCCCAGATACTTGTAACATGGATTATGAGGCATCTCCTGTCTGCGTGTAGCAGAACTGGCGCATTGACCTAGTTGCGGGTGTATAATCGGCACATCCCCTCGGAAGCAGCGCTGTGCCTAGAGAGATGGATACATCAGACAGCGTATCGCCGCCGCTGCAGCTTGGTGAGATCGACACATCCCCTTAACTGTGGGGCAGAATCTGGCACATCGCTCGATGCCCCTCTACCCTGGCACCTGTGTTCAGAACTGAAACATTGCTTTCACTGCGGGGAGAAGATCGACGCATCCTGCACCTGCGGGCCTCGACATTGACACATCTCGCTGTTTGCAACCAAAAAGGTACTTTACATGGGTCCTGTAGCTAGGCGGCACTCCATTGCGGTCGGCCCGAACTTTGACTTTGATCTGGTCCAGTGTAACCTAAAGTAACCTTTTTAGCGCTATTGGCTTCCAAGCACTGTTATGCATTCCATCTTTAAAAAATCATATCTCGTCCTCTACTGATTAGATTTTTGACGTTTTGGTCTTGTTTCACTCAGATAAATATTCTCTATTTTTCTAAACCTGCATGGAATCTTTTTGTGGTGTATTAATTGTGTTACTGTGTGTGTGTTGAACAAATACTTTACACATTGCTTCTTTAGATAAGTCTGACTGCTCTATGCCAAGCTATCAGAGAGTGAGCACAGGTTATCTTTTAGTGCATATCTAACTTATCCTGACTAGAGTGGTGGCTCCTGCCTGGCCTGGGTGCATACCTCAGCCAACCAGGAATCCAATTTCTAATAATACTAAACATGTATTTCCTTTTATTTTGGGCTTCTACTTACGTCCGATCATGCTGACACTTTCTGCTTCTATGCTCCTGAATTAGAGACCCTTAATAGATGATCCCTATATTTTACCTATGTTAGAGTATAGAAGGGCAGTTTATTTATGGAACACCAATTCACTTTTATCTGTCATTACATGGATGTGGCTTGCACAATTCTGTATCTCATTTTATTGCGTCTCAACCAACTGAGATACTTTACTTTGCTTACTGTACTAATATACTTACTGAACCTGTATATGATTTACATATTGACTAGATTGATTGGTAATCCAAATAAACCCCTTTAATCAAATAATCAATTGCTGGTCCTCATTGTGGAGGCACATAGACTTCACAAGTTAAATTGAATTGTTGATATTTTATCCCTTTCAATGCTTCATGTCAGCTATAAAGGTTTCTCTAATTTGTTGAGTAATTCCTTCGTCACCTTGACAGAGAAATGATACAGTAAAGGCCCAGGACACTCCAGGAAGATGGTAGCATGTACGATGGTTAGCTACTGAAGCAAAGGAGTTTAGTGCAGCTCTTGGAGAAATTCTAGACTTGCCCAAATCCAGTCCTAACCCTTAGACCACATGCCTGAGGGTGAGTATAAATAGGGTAGTGTGTTGTAAGTGTTAATTTCAAGCTTGCAGTATTTTGCTAAGATTACGTGGTGAGATGATGGTCTTTTAATTGTGGCACATATGTGGATGCCTACTATTGAGAAGTTGAAGTTGTTATTGGGCTCGACGTAGCCTAAGATCCCGGGATAGATAAAGTGTGGTATACACTGTAATGTACTTTGTCCGCTAAGCTGCACAAATGAGATAGGGACTGTTGGAGATGGCCCTTTTACAGGGTTATCCCCAAACTGTTTGCTTCTTCCTCCTATTTTTCCTGACCTGTTTTCGTTGGCTTTAGGACTTTGGACATTTACCACTGCTAATCAGTGCTAAAGTGCATATGCTCTCTGTGTAAATTGTGAACATAATTGGTTACCCATGATTGGCATATTTCATTTACTGGTAAGCCCCTAGTAGAGTGCACTGAGTGTGCCAGGGCCTGTAAAACAAATGGTACTAGTTGGTCTGCAGCACTGATTGTGCCACCCACATGAATAGCCCCAAAAAGATATCTCAGACCTGCCACTGCAGTGTCTGTGCGCAGTTTTGAACTGCCATGACGACCTGGCAAGTGCAACCACTTGCCAGGCCGTAACCTTCCATTTTCTTAAATGTAAGACAGGTAGGCCCAAGGTACGCCCAGGGGCAGGGTGCAGTGTATATGAAAGGTAGGACATGTACTGGTGTGTGTGACATGTCCTGATAGTGAAATACTGGCAATTTATTTTTTTACTATTGAAAGCCTATCTGTTCCATAGGATAGCATAGGGCATACTGTGTAACATCTTACAGGTATAACTTTCCATTGGGACAAGATCGAGGGTTAAAGTTAAGGCTCTCTGAACTCAGAATTTAATAACACATCTTTTAGTAAAGGTGGTTTTTAAAATGTGTGTTTGAAAATGGCACTTTCAGAAAGCAGGCATTTTCTTATTCAAGTGTTCTGTGTTCCTCTGCTGGGTTTTTGTATTGACTGTCTGGTTTTGGAGTGACAGGGGCTGGGGATGTGCATTCACTGTAGGCAGCCACTGGGGAGGTTGAGGTGTGCCTGGCCCTTCTGGATGACCCAGAGCTGAGCTGATTAGACCTTGGATGCAATTCAGGTAGTGGGAGGAGTTTTCCTCAAACCTGAATAGGGCCTGTCTCCCTAGCACAATGCTGCCTCCACCCCCTGTGGTCATACTGCACCAGTGAGGACAGAACTGGTTTGGACTGGGCTCGACACCTTGGAACAAAAAAGAACAATGACAAAATGGGGTATAAGTAGTGAACCTTAAACCCCAGAACTTTATATCCCTTTGGACTCAAGAAGATCCTTTGCCAAGGAGAAGAGCTGGAAAGCTGTGAGGAGGAGTACTGCCCCTTTGCTGTGTGCTGTGTGGGGTTGGCCTGCAGTTGCTGCGTCTGCCAAGGAAAGGAAAAAGACTGGAACTTTGCTGTGAACCTGCTTGAAGAAGAATCTGCAATGTATTGTGTGTGCTGGCGTCATGTTCTGATGTCTCAGGGACACAAAGACTTCATCCCCAGCTCCCCTGAACTCGATTGCTGAGAGTTCTGACCTGCCAGGATGTGCCTGTTCCTGTTTTAGGCCTCTGTAGGTTGTGCCTGCTGTTGGGAGCTGGAAGAAACCCAAGAGAAGCAAGAAAAACAATCTACGACACCGTCAGCGACACTGCTGCGACCTGCACTGAGGCCAGGGGCACCGCTAGTAAAGTGGACAACGCACCGCCCGGCCTGCACCGCAGCTCCGATGCCTGCAGTCATTGGCATTCCCGGTGCCAGCACTTGCACCAAATCCGTCATCGCCAGCGCCTGCATCCTGTTATCGCGGAGCTGATAACCGCCGTGGTGACTCCACAAACTTGCCGACTTTGCATTGCCTCACCAGAACCGATGCCTCACTGCCGCCGCAACTGACTTCCCGTGTCCTGGGTTTGACATGTTGCCTCCTCTAGGACACAACGCCTCCCCCGTGGCAGCCAGGGAGCCGGCCTCTGCACCCACGCCTCACCTCCACGGCGCGGTGCATCATCATAGACTTCGTTATCCAAAGATACTGTTTGTTTAGGGGTCTGTGTGACTCCGTGCCCGTCGCCACGCACCTCGTGGTCGGCGTTGTACTTTGGATTTATTGCTGTCACAACGTCGTAATAGCCCCAGATGGAGCGATTTGTTTTCTACAAGATTTATTTTGAAAATAGCTGTTGTTCAAGTGCTATTTTGCTACATGTATGCTGGATTTTGTCGCTTAGGTCTTGTTAAGTTTAGATAAAGATACTTCATTTTTCATAACAGGTGTGGTGTTCATTTGTGGTGTTATAACTGTATTACTCTGTGTTTTGTGTACAAATAATTTACACATTGGGATAAGCCTGCCTGCTCGTGTCAAGCTACCAAGGGGGTGAGCAGGGGTTATCTAAAGTGTGTATCTCCTTACCCTGACAAGAAGCAAGGGTCCCTATTTGGACAAAGGTACCTACCTCTGCCAACTACATGACCCCAAAGCGCAGGGTCCCTATTTGGACAAAGGTACCTACCTCTGCCAACTAGAGATCCCCAGTTCTAACATGGGCATAAACCTTTATATGAGAGTAAAGTGTGGTTGGTGTAGTGGATCCTGTAGCACAAAGACGAAGCTGCACTGATCCCGGTGATTCACACTGGTTGAGTGTGTATCTGAGTAGGTGGGAAAGTGTTGCTGTGAACCATTTATTGTGTGATTGACTACTTTGAAATCTTGAGTGGAGCAGACAAAGGTTATTTGTTGAAAGTGCTTTGTGTAGTGTTTTGTGTGCTCAGGGTTGAGAAAAGAGTGCACCCATGAAAATTGTAAAGGAGAGTGAACTGCTGAGAGGAGTTAAAACTACATTATAGTGTGCTGCGCTGATATTGGTCCATTGGTATTTGTTCCACGCTGTTATTGGTTGATATGTCACTGAATGTGGTTCTGTTACTAGTTATTGACGCCGAACAAGAACTGTGGGTAAAGGAGTTATTTCCGGTTTGAGACAAAAATGTACATGTCATTGTTGATGTTATTGGTGAAAAATGAAAAGTCTCAAGGCTATACATTATCTGTTTAGGGGAGATGTGTGATTCCCTGTGAGAAAAGCAGAAGAGGCCCCCACCAGAAAGAACAGTTGGTCATCATATGGCCATAAATATGGGGTTCCACACCTGCATAAGGTGAGTCAGTGGCATAAAATCAATGAAAAAGAGGGTGCATTGACGTTTCCATGCTATGGCACTTTTAGTTTTAGAATTATTGAAAATCTGGGAAGGGAATTTACTAGGGGAAGCCACTTCCTAGACCCGCACAGTATGAAGCATTAATGCCTGGGAGAATATAGCTCATACTGGAGAGAACGAGAAATAACAGGGTAGAGTCAAAAAGGTAGAATGTACTTGTGCTGAAACTAGATGGGATGCAGTACAACAACTGCCATGATTGAAGGAGCTAGGATTACCCTGCATTAATGAGTAATTAACCTCACAAAGAGAAAAAGAAAAAGGAGGATAAAGTAGAGAATGCAGAGGGAACAGACAAAGATAGTGATAGCGATCTTAGTGATGACTTTTTGGATGTATTGTTAACCCGTCCACCCCCTATAATGAGACCCTACCTGCAGGATGAGTGGTGTTGTTACCGGTGGAAGCTTCAAAGGAGCCACCGCCCCAGTGAATACAAGTCAGAACCTTCTGAGAGAGTTCAGGGATTTGTACTCAAACTGTTCTGTTTACTATTGGTCCAGCAGTTCCTTTGTACAAACCTGAATCTTCAGGGACTGCGACACATGCTTTGACAATTTTAACTAGAGTAAGTTTGTCAACTACTGTTCCTGTTGCTCCTGGATGGGGACACATGGGAAGAACTCCTTTAGTTCCAAATATGGGGAATTCACCATTTGTTGCACCTATATCCTCTGTAATAAATCAGGCAGGAGAGACCCCTATGAGGGAACCATCTCAGAGGTCACAAAATTGTCACATGTCCATTCGAAATTCACCTCAGTGCATCATAAGGACTAGCCTCCAAGTAATGGTTAGCCCAATGCTACTGGAGTCCACAATTATGTTAATTCACTGTAATTAGATGATTTGATCAGGTTTTTCAATGGTTCTTCCCAAGAAGCCGAGAGTTCAGGTTTGAGCAGAGACATTCAATATCTGGGAATGGAGAATGCAATAGATGTGGTCAAATGAAAGTTACAATTGTATGAGATGACTTTAGGAAATTTTGATCTTACCAGATTGGATAACCTATCAAAAGAATGAGTTCATATACATGTGTAAAGATGTTATCAAGCGTGCAGGAAAAGCTCATGAAAAGCTGTCTAAATTAGCACAAATGTATGATGCAGATTTAAGTAGGGCCAAGTTCTTTTAGAAAAGTATCTGTGTATGTTTTGACGAAAATGACAAACAGTATTAGGAATGACATTGCAAATTAGAGAATTAAGCAAAACGAAAGGAGAGCTGCCCCCATCTTTGGCGGAAATGAAAGGTGCTTCAATTTTTCTGTTGAGGGAAGTGCCTGGTGGAGGTTATGTTCATGGACCATGGAGCAGGAGTGATCTTTTGTCATTCACAAATGATTTGCCCAAATTGAGAGACAAGCCAGTGGAATGGTACACCAATGTTGACCAGTTTTTGAAGATTTCAGATTTGAGCATCCTTTTCAACACACTGGGATTTTTGGGCAGAATGTAAAGTAGCCGTATGTTAGCATGATCATTCAACAGCAATTAATTTGCTGGCAGAGCAAGTGGATTAATGAGATTTTGAGGTATGCAAACTATTGTAGTGATGGATTGGAAATGATATAGAAGCGATTAAAGGAGAGCTTGATGTTGGTACAGATAAAAGCAGCAGAGCAGATTCAATGGGACATAGGGAACTTTGGTGGTATGCAAGGTGTATGTCAGAAATTGGGTCTCTAGTTGGCAGAAGTATGCACCCTGTACAAGAAGGGACCACAGTCCTAGTCAGGGTAAGCTAGATACACAAAAAAGATATCCTCTCCTCTGGTAGCTTGGCACAGAGGAGTCAGGCTTATCTAAAGAGGCAATGTGAAAAGTATTTGTGCCACACACAGTAACACAATGAAAACACCACAGAAATACTCCACACAGGGTTAGAAGAATAGACAATATATCTAGGAGTAAACCAAGATCAAAATGACAAAAATCCAATACGTAGAACCAGAGTAATACATTTGTAAAGAATAAATCAAAATCTAGTGTTTAAGAATAAACTAGAGCCTAGGTGTTACATGAGGTCACACAGGACCGGGGTGAATCCAAAGTTCAGGCGGATCTCGATGGAGGACAGGTCGGCTACAGGACTTACGTAATGTTGTAAATCGGCTGCTGCATTGGCATCACAGGACAATGCGTTGGATCCATCAGTGCAAAGTCGTCACTGCTTCAATTTTTATGGTTCTGGACAACAGATATCACCTTTCAAGGATCCAGGCCTGTTTTAGCACCGCAGGGCAGGTCTCACAGATGGCAGAGACCAGGTGCTGTTTTAGGGTTGAAGGAAGTCTTTGATGGACCTGAGACTTCAGAATACGGGAAAGCACGCAAGCCCTTGGAGTCACTCTGGGTTCAAATGAGATTGGTCCAGTCCTTGTCCTCAGCAGGGCAGAGATCAACAGACCGCAGGGCAGTAAAGCAAAGCAAAGCAGAAACGCAGTTCTTCCAGAGCAGTAGTCAAGCAAAGTGTCAATCCTTGTAGCACAGCAATCTGTATTTCTGGAAGAGTTCTTCATAGGTCCAGTAGTGTACTGTCTTGGTAGGGTCAGAGCCCCAGTACTTATACCCAAATGTGTCTTTGAAGTGGGGGTGATTTCAAAGCAGGCCTTTGTAGTGCACAGGTCCCCTTCATCCCAGCCCTGTCTACCAGGCTATCTGTGGGGGGGAGGGGGGGGAGGGAGGATAATTAGCCCTTTGTGTGGAAAACGGGACACTGCCTATTCAGGTGTACGTGTCAGCTCCCCCTTTCTCTTCCTGCCCAGGAAGAGCTATTAGAATGCAGATGAGTTCTCTGTCACACCCGCCCGTCCTGTGTTTGTGGCTGTCTAGAGGGTATGAGCAAAGTGTAGCGGTCATCTACCCTAGACGTGTATTGGGGACGGGCTGCAAGGCACACAGAGCAGTAAGAGTTCAGAAATGGACACTTTTGTAAAAGTAGCATTTCTAAAACAGAAATGTTAAATCTAACTTTACCAGTAAAGAGGAAACATCATTACCATCCCAAAGATATGAATGATGATGCAGCTACTCATTTCAAATCAGGAATTAAAGCTTAAAAGTGTTTTAAGGAATTCCCAATGCTAGTCTATGAGAGGAGTATGATTACAGTACAAATGTAGCCGTTTGTCACTACTAAGACATGTAAAACTTAAAAGTACATGTCCTACCTTTTAGTTACACAGCACTCTGCCCTTAGGGCTACCTAGGGCCTACTTTAGTGGTGACTTATGTGTAATAAGGGTAGTTTATGGCTTGGCAAGTGGTTTTAAATGCCCGGTTGAAGAGGCAGTAAACTGCACATAAATTAAATATGCCAAATAGGTATAAACCAATTACACCATGTTTAGAGAAGAGAGCACATGCACTTTAGCACTGGTTAGCAGTGGTGCAATGCTCAGAGTCCTAAAGCAGTGTATAATCACGGGATCTCTTATGATGCAAGGTGGAAATGGTTATGCACAACAGGGTAGAGGACAAGAAGTACTGCAATTGAAGAAATCCAATCCATATCCTTAACATTATTTTAAGTTAGGGTATTGGAAAAGAGAATGCTGTCTTAATCCCAATACAGTTATACATTATATTCAAGTTCAAAATTCAGGGTTTGTACAAACACAGGTTAATAACCTTGCTCAAGAACAAAATGTGCAGAGACAGAATGCAAAGTCCCAATGCACAACAAGTCCCTGTGATGCAAGTTGGTCAAGCCCTGATTCCACAACAAAATGTAAATGTCCTCAGATTTAATTCTAACCAGGTCCTGAATTTTAATCTGAAACAAAACCCATTTCAGCAGTTTCTCATGTTTGACACACTTGAGGGTTATGGTTCAGATCAGTCACTATGATGGTGCATGAGGGGGAGGAAGATTGCATGCTGTGTGAGGTCTTAGAGGTAGACTAGAGTGGTCTATATGAGAAGGTGAGGTGAATGGCCACCTAGTATCATTCTGGATTGATATCGATGCTACCAGTTCCACTGTTAGAAAAGTGGAAGTCCAAGACCTACCCTCTCGGAAAAAGAATTAAAGTTGTAGGAATTAAAAATAAACAGACAACCAATCCAGTAACATGAGAAGTGCCTGTTAAAATAGGCTCCTTTGAAGAGAAACACCAGTTGGTGGTGAGTGATTCTCCTGTAAATCTTTTAGGACATGATTGTGCAAGTTAAATTGCACAATTGACTGTATGCCAAAGGGAGTGAAGTTTCAAACCCATGATGAAGACGTCGCCTTTAAATTGGCGGGTCATGGGCGAACAATTGAACTGTATCCTTTGATAACCAATGATGATTTGATACTAGATCTCAGAGATACTGTAAAACCTGAAGTCTGGGACTGCTCAGGAAAAGACATAGGCCTCATAAAAGAAATTGAGCCTATCCGCATGACTATCAAACCCAACATTGAGTATTCAAGAACCCCTCAATTCAATCTGACACCTGAAACGATTGCTGGAATTACTCCAGTGATTGACTCAATGATACAACAAGGAATTTTGAAAGAGATAATGGAAAGTCAATGTAACGCACCCATTTTGGGCTTGCAGAAGCCTAGCGGTAAGTACCACGTAGTTCAGGATTTAAGAAAGATTAATAACGTCGTTCCCTGTTGTCCTGTGGCACCGAACCTTGCTGTCAATTTATTCAAATTCCATGTGAAGCTGAATGGTTCCCTATGATTGTGTAAGGTGTTTTTCAAAATTCCCTTGCATGAGAACAGTAAGTACCTTTTTGTCTTCCGGTTCCAGGATGGTGTTTTAGCATGGTGCCAAGTCCCACAGGGGTATACAGAAAGCCCTTTAATTTTTAATCAGATCCTTGAAAAGAATCTTGAGTCTTTAACAATGCCCTGCAATTCAGGCTTAGTGCAGTACATTGACGACCTCCCGGTCACATCAGAAATCCAAGAAGCTTGTAAATGAGACAAGATTGCATTGTTGAACCGTCTAGCTGAGAATGGGCATAAAGTGCCCCTGAGTAGATTACATTATTGTTGAGAAGAAGTTCTGTATCTTAGACAACACATTGAGAAGGAACCTAGGATGGTGTTGCAAGAAAGAATCTTGGAGATTCAAAGATGAATCCGCCAACCAGCCAGAGAGAATTCAGGATATTTTTGGGAGCGGGTGGCTATTGTCGACAGTGGATACCCAACTTTTCCCTAGTGGTCAAGCCTTAACAGAGGTTGACACACAAGGATGTGTCGGACCTGGTACCCTGGGACAATGATTGCTTGGTAGCCTTCCAAAAGCTGAGAGAAAGTCTCTGTCAGGGCCCAGCACTGGGAATGCCTGACTACAATAAAGTGTTTGCTTTCTTCTGCATTGAGAGGGAGGGTTGCACTCTCTCAGTGCTAACACACTTACATGGAAATGCCCGAAGACCAGTGGCATATTTTTCTGCTACCCTTGACCTTCAGCTACAGGGCAGCCTGGATGCATTAAAGCTGTAGCAGCTGTAGGTATCAGCTTAGAGCATTGTGAAAGTATTGTCATGGGCCATCCCATTTCAGTATTTGTGCCCCATTCAGTTGAGATTCTGTTGACGAGTACACACACACACACAACACCTGACCAATAGTCGATTGACCAAGTGTGAACAGATTGTCCTCGTACTTTAAATCCAGCTACCCTTTTGCCCCTACCTGAAATTAAGGGCGATGATAAAGAAATCAAGCACGACTGTCTTGATGACACTGAACTGTGCACCAAGCCAAGACCTGATATACAATATTAGCCATTGACTGAGTCTGATCTCGTATTTTGTTGATGGGTCCTGCCTGCAAGTTGATGGAGGAACGTATGCAGTCTGAACACTCCAGCAGTAGTCAAAGCTTCCTGGCTTCAAGGAGAAACATCCGCACAAGTGGCAGAATTAATCACTCTTACTAGGGCTTGCTGTGATTCTGAACAGCTGAAACTGATGATTTTCACTGATGGTCAATATGGTTTGGTGTTGTTCAAGTACTGAAAACATGCCATCCACAAGTTATTAGGTTACTATGCGTTTTCTTTTCAATTTCACATTTTTAGGTGTTAGTTCAATGCGCCAACTAGAATGAACCATAAATGCAACTCCTAGAATGGAACCATCTGGCAACCACACTATAGTCATACAGTAAGATCAACGCCAGGGCGCTCTGCAAACACGCCGCCGAAGTGAGGGACAACATCTCCACCCTCAATGTGACCTTCATCACAGAGACCTGGCTGTCCCCTTCCTCTACCCTGGACATCGCCACCACAATTCCCATCGACTACAAGATGAAATACTGTGACTGCTCGAACAGACATGGGTGCGGCACTGCCATCCTACAAAAAGATTCAGTCACCTGCACCATCACCGATGACAAGACCACGCCGATCATGGAACACAAAAACACAAACTTCCAGCTCCGCACTGATGACAAAACCACCATCGAAGGCACCCTCACCTACAAACCCCCAGGACCACGAACTGGTCTCTGTGACGCCATTGCTGAATTAATCACCCCACTCGCCATCGAATTTGAACACTTCATATTCCTGGGAAACTTCAACGACCCCACCGACCCAAACTCCACCAACCTCCTGGAACGATTGAACAACATCAGCCTCAAGCACCCAGTCACAGATGCTAAGCACAAAGCAGGATACAAGTTGGACCACGTCTTCATGTCCAGCAACAGAATTAAATACAATCACACCATGGAACTCACCTGGTCGGACCACTCTATCATTAACTTCACCATCGGTGGACCTCCCCGCACCTCCCCCAACCGCCACAGTGCCCCCTTCTGCAGCTGGACCAAGCTCATTCAGCACCAATGGACCGACACCCTCAGCATTACCCAGTCCATTGTCCCTACAGACCTATACCAGGCTGTAGGGAACTTCAACGCCTGGATCATGAGCACCACCTGGAAACAAGCAGAGGTCAGACCGCTCTTAAAGAAACTCTCTGCCGACCCTAGTGAGCTCCAGAACTACTGCCCCATCTCTCTGCTTCTGTTTCCCCACCCCACTCCAAGTCCTGTAGAAGGGCATAAAATATCAATTTACTGAACACCTGGAGAGAAATAGCATGCTGGATCCTTCCCAATCAGGATTCAGAGCCAATCACAGCACCAAGACAGCAGTGATCACCTCAATCAACGACATCCGCACCCTACTCAACAGAGGAGAATCAGCTGCCCTGATTCTACTCGACCTCTCCGCAACTTTCAACACCGTCTCCCACCAAACACTCATCGATAAACTGCACCAGATTGAAATCACAGATGGCGCAATCAAATGGACTGCTTCCTTTCTCACAGGGTGCACCCAGAGAATCTGTCTTCCTCCCTTCACTTCTGAACCCAAGTGCACCATTGGCGGCGTCCCTCAAGGTTCATCCCTCAGTCCAATTCTCTTCAACATCTACAAGACACAATTCAGGAACATTGTCAAAACCCAAAACATCAACATTGTCTCCTACACCGATGACACCAAGCTTGTCTTCTCAGTCTCATGGCCCAGTATTTCCCCATTCCTTAAGACCTATAAGACTCAGATAATCAGAAAGTAAAATCTGACCATAAAAGCAATGACCCTGGGAAATAAAAGTTGTTAGATAAACCTAATTCTTAATAACATAACATGTTTTTTAAATACAACTAAGTATCTGACAGTACTGAGAGCGGAGCCCACGAGCGAATATACAGGACTGGCTGTGTAGCTGTTGGTGGTGTGGGGTCGAGTGAGTTGTACAATTGCAGAGAAAACGGAGGAGAAATAGCTGAGCATTACAGTACGTAGCGGTCACAAAAAGAAAAGCGGAGTTGAAAGTCCTGGCCACCAAGGGTATGCTCATCAGTAGTGCTGCAGCAACTATTGTATTCTCCCTTCATTAATAACTCTGGGCCACAAAGCACTTGGATGCATGTACCATTTTTGCAGCAGACTTTAGAGTAGCGGATGGATGTGTAAATGATGGACCTGTGCACTGGCTTTAACAGCTATGCCATAATTAGAATTTAAAAACCAATCCAAAAACATTGCTCAGTGTCACATAACTGCACGACAAAGCACATTTTATGTGATTTGGGGTTATTCTGCCTCTTCAAGAATAGTTAAGTAAAAGAGCACATGAAGGCGCTTGAATCCTGGACTTGACTGTAAATGTTGTGAGAGAGCTAAAGCCTGAAAAGACAGGCAAAAAAATGGTAGCACTGGAGATGAACCTGCCTCAAACATGTCCTGGCAGCACCCTGAAAGCATGTTTCCTTTATTAGGCAAGAGGATGCCCCAGCGGCAGTGCTTTTTGAAAAGACTCTTACAGTAATGATGGATTGTTGGCCACAACTTAACAGGGATTAGTTAATTAAATATCGACTTCTGAAGTAAATTATTGTGCTACGCCAACGTTGCAAGTAAATGTTGCTCAGTGAGTAAAATGAGTGAATATTATAATTCAGTTTCTGTTGAAAGGGTGTGGCAAAAATCATTTACTTTTTGGCTATATAACCCTTATGTTTTAAAAAAAAAAAATGCGCTTCTGCCTACCACAGCATACAATAAAGGCAATGAGTCAGCTTACTTCAATCTTTGTCCCTCTTCTCTTTGAGTGACTGCATTTTGCTTCTGCACGTGTTTTAAAAATGCCAGGATTTTGGGCCAATCTCTGCTTTCATTTCTGCTTCCCTTTCATGTTTTGATAGTATATTTGCGACAGGCAATTTTAGTGCATACATATGTACGCCACCTTTAGACACCAGCATTTTTTTAAAACTAATAATGCCTACTGTAATAACACATAGGCTTCTTTTCTTTGCTTGTGCGAAATAAATATTTAGAGAGGCAAGCTAGTTCTCTGTGAGGAAGTATGTGTGATTTGACTTGCAATAAACAGAAACATTAGACACAAGGTGAACTCATAGAATAATTACTACGAGCTATATGTTAAAAAAGATTTTAGTGTACTATTCAAGCCTTCTTTTAGAGCCTAGAGCTAGAATTGCAGGAAAAAGCACTAAACAACAATACAGTTACCACACCACTCAAGCCCGAATCCAATCGTCACAAAAAATATGCCAAACATGCAGCGGCGTTGCTAGCACCCTGACTGCCCGTGGCCGCCGCCCCCCCAAACTTGTGACGCCCGGGGTGGACCGCAACAGCCCCCCCTCCCCTCCCCCCCCCCCCCCAGCTATGCCACTGCTAACACGTACTTCCATGTGCAGAGCAATAGGTATGCTGACATACCCAGAACATTTGGTCCGTGGTAAAAATATCGGAAACGTGCAAAGCAGGCAATGGAACGTGCTTTTAGGCAATCCCACTGGCAGAACTTGAGCTATAAAAATGCAAATAATATAAAATAACAGTACAAAGCCTAATCTGTGGTAGATAGCAGTACTTACATTTTACAGAGGGTTAAGACACAAAACAGCAGAAACTGGTATAAAAGTTGGGGTAGAAACTGCATTGTGGTATTATAAAATGTGTGAATTTTCCATATGGAGTCAATTAACATGCATTAAATTGCGATGCTAGGCATGCAGAGATGTTGCACTTTGCACCACACACAACCACATTAGTGGAAAAGAACACAGCCAAATCCTTCAAACTATCAATTCAGTGTGTGGAGTACTGTTGGACCTGACATCCTTGGCATGGCCCTCCCCCAACTTTTTGCATTCCAGCTTCCTATTTTGCAAACTTAGTTTTTACTGGCTTCTGCACACTTTACCACTGCTAACCACTGCTAAAGTGTTTGTGCGCTCTCCTTTAAACAGAGTTGGAACTGGCTTATATCCAATTGGCACATTTCATTTACTTGTAAGTCCCTAGTATAATGGTACTACCTATACCCCCGGGCCTGCAAATTAAATGCTACTAGTGGGCCTGCAGCACTGATTGTGCCACCCACTTTAGTAGCCCTTTAAACATGTCTCAGGCCACTGCAGCTGATGTGTGCGGTTTTAAACTGCCATTTCGACCTGGCAAACAAACCTTTAGCCAGGCCCACACCTTCCGTTTTAGTACATATAAGTCACCCCTTGGGTGGGCTTTGAACAAACCAGAAGGCATGGTGAAGTGCATTTAAATGTGGGGCATGTACTTTTAAGTCTACATATCCTGGTAGTGAAAAACTCCTAAATTCATTTTTGACTACTGCAAGGCCTACCTCTCCCATAGGATTACATTGTGTTACAATATTACATTAAATAAGTGATAACTTTCATTGGGAGCAGGTGGGAAGGTGGAGTTTGTTGTCTAAATGATTGTAATTAAAAGACTCCTTTAATGGTAAAGTCAGATTTTAGTCACAATTCTGAAAATACCACTTTTAGAAAGTTATAAGGTAAAGGTGCTAACAAGGGATTGTACTTCATAAAAAATTGTACATTTATAAATATTCTGGATACTCTACTGTACCATCATAAATTAATAATCATAGATATATTTTGACTTTCCACAAAGAAAACAATCTCAACAAAGCTGGTTGTATTTCTTATTTTTATATCTATAGCCTTTTGTATAAATGTTAAGGGTAAGAATACTTCTTGAAGCACCTAGAAGACAGATATCTGATCTTCTTAACACATAGTACTAGTTAATAACGTACAAACCAATTTCTCTAATATAAAGAAAGACTGGCCAATACATAGTGCCTAGATTTCCTCCAATCGCAATTCTTGGACAGCAGTGAATAGAAAATGGGTAGCTGTGTCAATATTTCAGTCTTTCTTGTAGTAAATCTATAAGACCATCTTCAGGACAGAACAATCTTTTGAAGATTAACGACATTTTCATAAATGGAACCATGTGACCAATTAATACCCTATAAGCTATCTAGGACCATAAAATCCTTTGTTAGAGATCACCATTTTAACTTGGCAAGTGAACTCATTCATTAAAATTTCTTGACTTTGAGGACCACTTAACCTACTTTAGTACACTTTTTTGCCCTCTCATCTATCTAACCAATCTACATTAACAGCCCACACACCCTCACTTCATCAAACAGCTGTTCTATAAAAGATCTCTGGGAAAGGTCCCCCATGTGGGTGCCCGTTGGGCAGTGCTGTGCCGGCTGAGGAGGAGCTAGCCCAATGATGAAGCATGACATCCATTTCGGTGTGTGAGGGCCCTTGCTCCTATTGGAGTGCTCCTATTGGAGTGCACCCCCCCAACAAACTGTTCCTAGACACTCCAGCCCCTCTATCTTCACAAAGAACTGCACACTCTTGTTTAATATTTAGATTTAAGGAGCTCGTATGCTGGACCTAAAATGCGCCTGGTCTCCCCTCTCTTTTTTACACCCCTATCAGATACACCTGTTCACTGGTAGATGACGTATTGGAGACCAACCATCATGGCACGTTCTCAAATAGAAGGATCAGGTGCAGGTCTCAGTCAATTGTTCCCCAAGCTGGGGAGTGTTCAGCTGCTGCAAATGGCTGGTTACACTATGCATATGGCCTAAAACCCAAACATTGCAACAATATTAACCTCAGATGGAGGAAAAATAGAATGAATTGAGAATAACTGAAAGAATAAATGGTGGTGGGGTCGTCGTCGGATGTCATTGACTGCAAGAGAAGTAGGTTCCACTTCATTTTGATCGTGAATAATAAATGAGAAGTGTAAAGGTTGAGTACCCACCAGGCGAGGGAGTGCACATAATGTACATCAGCTTGCCTGGCACTGTTCTCAAAGCTCTAGTACACAGTCAAATGAGTAGTTTTCGGTCCCCCAACTAAGTTGAAGGTCGTATCGAAGAGAGCCAAGACTTTGGGTTGACACCTATTTCAGAAAGGAGTCCACAAAAGAAAGACACCGCGCAGAAAGCGGCAAGCACCATGAAGAGGCCGATACCCAGGGACTGCCGACCCACTGAAGAAAGAGGGACTGGCAGGACAGTTAAGGACACTGATGTTGTGGGCAGCGCCTGGAAACCTTTTCTGGCCCTGCGTCCTGCTCCAGGAAATTATAAACCAGTTGGGAAGGTGGGAGAGTAGGAGTAGGTAAAACTTGCAACTAAGCGAAAACTGTAAGAGTTATCCAGCCTGTGTTAACAAATATTAATGGGCCTTAACTCGAAATGGAATGTGCTGCTGGAACAAGTGAAAAATAACTGCAGCACCCACAATAAAAAGCACTGTCATAGCATATCTTTATTTATATGCCACTGCACCCTAAAAATCTCCAAGCACTGGGTACTGTAAGAATGCAAGAAGGAGCGCCATAAAACACCCAAATAAACGAAAACATGTGGCGCTAATATGTATTCACTGGATACTTCGCGGTGTTTTTCGGAATCAAAAACAAAGTTCGATTTTACAGGAATTTAGATTTTAGAAAATCAAATGCTAAACAGTGCTTTATTTTTTGGTTATTTGCTATGACTTAGCCTGCAACGTCCCTTTTAGATGCATGCCACAAGAATAACAAGTAAACATGACTATACACACCTTCCGGGCTCTCATTACGCTTGGTTATCTTTTTCTCCTGAAAATGAAAAAAGATGTAAGTTATTCAGAGTATACAGACAGATCAAATAATATCCCTATAATTACGGCCGCAGCCTTTTCTTTCTTCTCTACAATACTCCAAAATTACATGGCTATGCAAATCTTTCCAAAGACAATACTTTCTGTACTTTATTTCATTCTGCTTCAAGCAACGCTAAAATCCTACAGTCTATTTTCTGAAATCATTCTTATCCCCTGCAATTTTATGGAAACATGTCCTTCCTTTCCTACGAGACTTGCTCTATTTTTATAACTTCCATGCTCAAAAAAGAGGCAATGTGGTGCCAAGCATGTAGAAATAGCTCAATCATGTTCATTCGCATTCATCTCAGATGTCACCCTGGAAGCAAGAGAACCGCCTCGGGGCTCTAGCTAAGGCGCATGCGCGAGGCAGTATTGTGCCGGTCAGGGTAGTGATGAAGGGGTGACCAATAAAATCCTTAAGTCACCTCTGCAAAGTCATTGAGAAGCTTCCACACTTTAGTCAGCGAAACAAAATTTAAATGCAATCGAGAATAATATATCTATTTTTGGTAACTTCCTTTCTGATAAATATATATTATTATTGCAAATTCCTCATCATGAACTGTCAGAGTGGATTTGTATTTTTTTTCAGCAATGTCTGTATTCCATAGGGCTAGGACGGAAGGAACACCATAATGAGAATGATCATTAGTGAATAATGAACAGTCCTCTGTAGAAATTATGTGATAGGGTGATGAGGTATGACTGAAAATAAATTGGGGGTTCCCAGAGGAGGAATGGAGTTCCTAAGTCAGGGACAAATGGATCAATTCTACTAAAAGGTTCTTAGACAACTATACATTTTATTACCACTGGCATGAATCACTACTATATTAGGAGTGTCCTAGCATATAACCAAAAAGACCCAGAACATAATCAAATGTGGTACGTTTATTATCAATCAATATACGATATATATTTTGTACCTCCAAAACATACCATCCATACCAATAATCATATAGATCTCAATCACACGATCATGCATCCTCATTCATTCTTCTACATTTAACAATGCAACCCCACAATAGATTATCTCAATATACATGTATAATGATAACATGCTTTTCTATTTTCAAGAGTATTAAAAACTTGGAAGACTAGTGTCAAATGACAGGAATATTTTTTGTATTTGATATTGACGTCTGTCTGCAGTGGACAGTATTGAAATTGTAAGGACTACATGGTTCATTCGTTTTTATTTATAACGGCTGTGTGATCCAATCTCCAAAATGAGGTATGGTCAGGAGGATTGCATTTCCATCAAAATAATGTTATCAAAGGTAAGTAACTTATTTTTCTAATGGATACTCCTATAGATTTTTTTTTATCATGAATGACTCTGAAAGCAGCATCATACAAGGCGGTGGGGGTGAATTCTCCAGATGACGGTGGGCTGAATTCTCCGGATGTTAATTAAAACACCACACAGTGGTGAAGCACTATCCAGACACACCAGCATCAAAACAATATGCTTAATGAAGTTGTGAAGAGATCGCCAAGCAGCTGTTTGATAAAGATCACTCACTGAAGCCCTTGTAAGTAGGGCTGAGGAAGTAGTCCACCCTCTTGTTAATTGTCCTATGATTCCTTCTGGGGCATCCTTTTTAGAGAGTACATAATATTTTGCTGATGGAGAGAGTGATCTTGCAGAAAAATATTTGCGTGTCCACTTCTTTCAGTGTTGTTCATTCAAAACTGTAAAAAGGTTGGCCATCCTAAATAAAATGTTTGGATTTCCCCAAACATAAGCTTAAAGCTCTTCTACGATCCATCAGGTAGAAGTGTGTTACTCTATCTTAGATGGATTTTGAAGAGTATAGGGAGATGGCAATGATATTGAACGAAATTGGGTTATTGGTTGAGGTGGTGGAAGCCCCACTTGGGCATCAACCCCAATCTTTGTCAGGGTGAACCACAAAAGCCACTAAATTAACCTGTGCTTAACCCTCTGTTAGCTTGGCACAAAGCAGTCAGGCTTAACTTAAAGATAACAGTGTAAAGTATTTATACAGCACACACAAAGTGTAATAAAGTAAAAACACAACAAGAAAAACTGAAAATTTAGAAAAATAGACGACATTTTAATTAATATAATGATACAAAAACGACAAAAGTCCAATCAGTGGGTATGGAGACATCACATTTCAAAGTTTTAGATAGCTATAGTGCCTAACAGCACAAAGCTCCACTCACAGTCGTCAGAGTCTGAGCCTGAACGTGCCTGTTTAAGCTTAAGAAGAGCCAAAAAGCTCTGCATGTCACCTTTCTTATTGGGAGGAACTGAACTGATGCCAGTCAAGGGTGCAGAACCTGGGACAGCACCTCTTAAGATTCATGAACTCATTCCAGCAGAGACCAGCAGGGCTCAGGTAGATGCAGTAGCAGGTTCAGTCCAGCAGGTCAGCTGGGAAGTTGCAGGGGAGCCTCTGGAGCTGCTGTGTCCCTGTAGTTCAAACAGGAGGCCAGCCAACTTAGCCTTGGAATCACTCAGCTTAGCCTGGCAAGAAGGGAGCAGGTCCAGTTCTCCTTCTAATAGAGCTAGACAGTCTTCAAACAGCAGAGCAATCCTCTGGTAGTAGCAGGCAGTCATCTGGGAAGAAGGCTCCTCTATAATGTCCATGAGTCCAGGAGTGTACTGACTAGTGGCTCTGGAGGTCCAATATCTATACCTGATGCCAGCCTTTGAAGTGGGGGCATTCCCTATACTACCCCCACAACTGGTTTAAAAAATGTCTTCCATTCTCCTGTCAAGGCTCCAAGAAGTCTGAGGTGACAAAAGACTAGTGCCAGGTTAATTTGTGTGTGCTGGAGGCAAGCCCTTTGAAGTGTAAGTGATACAAGGCACAGCTGTACTCTCAGCCATCCTGGCAGGGTGGTTCATCTTGCCTTCGCCCAGTCCCCTCCGTATCACTTTCTGGAAACAATACACAAACACTAACAGCAGAGTCATTCACAATCATGTAACCCAGGACACTGGCAGAAGGCACAAACGATTAGGACAAGTAAATATAAATTTCTAAGTGGTGTTTTCAGAATTGTAACTCAAAATGTGACTTTACCATTAAAGCGGATTTTGGATCACAACTCATTTGAGTTTAAACACCCTAGCTGTATCTGCTCCCCATCAAAAGTTAGCACTTATTAAAAGTAATAAGGTAACCCAGTATTGAACAATTGAAGAGATAGGCCTTACACCAGTTAAAAATGACTTTAAGAGTTTTTTCGCTGTTAGAACACGTAAACTTAAACCCAAACCCATGTGTCCTACTGTTTAACTATAATACATCTTGACTCAAACCTTTGAGGCCTACTTTAGGGGGTGGCATACGTATTTGAAAAAAGAAAAGGTTTAGACCTGGCAAAAGGTTGATTTTGGCAGGTCGAAAAGGCAGGATAAAACTGCACTAAAGGCTGCTGTGGCACACCTGAGACATGTTATAAAAGGATACTTTTCTAGGAGGTACAATAAGTTCTGCAGCCCACCAGCAGCATTTAATTTACATCCTCTGGATACATGTGGTACCATTTATTAGGAACTTACAAGTAAATAAAATGAACCAATCAGATGTAGGTCAATTTTACCGTGTTTTAGGGGGAGAGCAAAGCACATTATCAATGGTTAGCAGGGAAAAAGTGCACATAGTCCTAATGTCAACAAAAACAGGTTCTGTGATAAGACAGCCAAAATCTGGGGGAGACCCTGTAGAAAGAGATAGGTCCAACAGATATTCCTGGGTTATTATGAAATTCTGATGCCGCACTGGAGAGAAACACAGTTCTGGCTTTTAAAATAATCCATGCAGACAGTGCTTACAATTCACTTATAAAGTAATATCTATGGGGAATATGGTCTTAAGAAATGTCTCTTGGAACATGATGTATACTGTATTAAAAGATGAACCCATTAATAATGTCAAAACTAAGTTCAGGTTCCAGACGTAAATTATATACGACATAAAGGTAGGGAGGTTTGAAGCCTCTTAAGAACATTTGGAATTGCGAATGGAGCTAGCACGGTGAAGAAGCCAAATCTAGAGCATGGGCCATAGCCATGATCTGTCTAACCGCACCAGCGAGATGTCTGAATTCTGCACCATTATTTGGACATTTCCCCATAACTCCTAAATAGTGTACCCAGACATTCTCATAGCACCACAACGCCACTCCCCAAGTATGAAGAAGCATCCATGGTGTCAAGGCCTGTCCTTTTGATGTGTTTGCTTTGTCATTCCCATGTTTAAATAAAGCTGAAAAGGATGTTCTCAAGCGTTCTGGGAAGATCTACTATCTGCTACAGATTACAGGACTAACATACCATTAGACAGGTGGAACTGCAAAGACTGCATGAAACAAAATCTTTCCTTTAATGAGTGTCAATATTAAGGTTTACGAACAGGGGAGCTGGTGAAAAGGCAATAGTAGAGTATTGTGAATCTGTGACCTTGAAAATGACCTTGTCCCGAGATGTGAAAATTCATCTGCATTGCATTCTTTGTTGGTCTGGACGTTGAGCCTTCTTGAAATTAGAAAGAGTCTGTGTCTAACCCAGCTCCAATCAAAGTAGAAAGGGATTTGAAGTTTGCGAACGTTTGGATTGTACATTGAGGCATTTAACATATATGCTACTTAGTTGAATGAAAAGGGGAAGGGCTGAGGGATCGTGCTTGAAAAACCTGCAACAAACATATATGTGGATACTGGACAGAGCATAGCAATGCGGATGCATCTTGCCCTGTTGTCCTATGTTATGCTTCAGTTCCAACGAGGCATGGTCTATGTTCTAGTCTCTGTGCCAGGTACGAGTGTTTGAAGGTCTCACTTGCAAAAAGTCAGTTTGTTTGTTGTCTTACACATGTCTTTTTGTTACATATGAAGTCCCTAGAGCCCCCCCCCCCACTCCCCGCACCCTTTGCTGGCACTCTCACTTAGCAGCATGCCTTTCTTCATCCATTGTAGTTGTAAGAACTAATGGAATATTTAGGAATCTAAATTGCCCTTTGCTCTACAGGGAAGCACCTCTGGGAGGATCGTCTAATAGATTGATTATTGTACATCTGTGCATGTAATAAATACTGTAATAATCAAAGGGGGGAGAAAGAAGAGTATATGATCCACTCAGCTTCTTTTACTCAAATGTCAAAATATCAAGTGGAGAGTGAATCACTAGTGGGACGACCTCCGGGTGGAGGAAGCATTTTATTAACCCAATGATGATGCTGTCACGTTGGTAACAACTGAGCGGAGAATCCAAATATACCGCTTCATTCCCACTTACAAAAACGTGAATGAGGGTTTCTTAATAGTACTTAGTACTGGCACTATACACCCTGGTTTTTTCAGGACTAGTGATTCACTCTCCACTTGATATTTTGACATGTAATAAATACGCCCTGCTCTCAATTACTACATATCAATGGGATACAAACAGACATAAGCAGCATTCAGCCAGTCAAGGAGTCAATTCTGCAAAGAGGAGAGGAGTTGGTGTCTGAGTGGTAAGACATACAGGAGGCAGTATTAGCATTTTACTGCTCACAGAATTACAGTACAGCAGTAGACATTGCCAGTTACCAAGTATATTTGTAGTTGAAGACTTCTTGGATCTGTCAGAGTCTTGTGACTTCTGTGAATGGTCAGAAGTTACATGAGAGGCCTTATGATGTTTTCTCCCTTCACTGGAAGAACTATCAATTGATCTAGCTCTCTTGCTAGATGTCGAGGCCCTGTCATCCTCCTCAGCCGAGGAAGATTTTAACCATAAAAAAACTCTTGCCTCTCTGTCCCTTAAGGTCTTAGGAGGGAAAGTCCGGCAAATTCTACAGTCCTTAGCAACATGCTTAGGATGAAGACAATAAATACACTCCTCATGCTGGTCGTCTACATGGACCCTCTTCTTATCACAGGTCCTGCAGGGTCTAAACAAAGCTTTTTTGTCAGACATGACTGAAGAAAAGAAGAAACTGAGTAGGCACTCAGGGAGACTCCCTTCCACACGACGTGCGGTGAAAATCTGAGGAGAGCTGGCTCTGCTGAGAGGGTTCTAGAAGGGTGCTGATGTCTGATTGGTTGCTACCAATTCTTGGGTTATTTTACATAACAAGGTAGATAGGCTTCTAAGATATAGGCCTTAGGGCCTTTTTTCTTTGGGCCTACTACTACTACTAATTATTTTTTGGCACTACTTTTTTATCTACCGAGACTCCCGCCTCGGCGACGGGGAATGATTCAGGCATGTGAATCTATGAAAGATACCCCAATACTGGATAAATGCCATAATTTTACATAAGAAGTGAATGAACCATTGGGTAACAGCTCTCTGCAAGTTACGGTGCCAGTGTTGTACCCTTCTTTTACATATGGCAGCAAATGCATCTAGTACTCAAACCAGATACTCGGTTTGTGGGAAAGGGACATGAATTACAAAAATGTTAAGTCCTCAATCATGCTTTTAAAGAAAACGCATGGCAGGGTATTTCTTCAACATTCATGAAACAGGGGGCTAAGTAAAATCACGAGAGCTGTTTTCGTCCCAGGGACCTGTATTAGTTCTTTAGAGACCTATGTAGAAAAGGATTCCCAGAGTCTAGTGAAACAACTCTATCTTGCATATGTGATTGAGCTCAGTTTGGAACCTCAGGCAACATTCGTCATGCACCAATGGCCAATACCAACATCTTGCACGCAGGTTTGATACACCAGATAAACATTACAAAACATCTATCTGCCTCAATCCCAAGCATGTGCCAAAACCTGCAAAACATTTTTCTTAGCAAACTTTCCACTACAAGAGCAAATACGCAGTGATTGATAAGCCAGATGTCTTTTGAAATGAATTGTCTGCGCCTGTCATTATTTCAATCTTCCTGAATTTGCACCGGTCCCAACTGAGTGGAAGGTCACCGCAAAAAGGTAATTATTATGGTTTTAAACAAGGGCGGCTCCTCGGCAATGGCGGAGGAGCATTGCCTCACTGGGTCAGAGCCAGCGGGTGAAAAATAAACCGATATTCTATCATCGTTTTATTTTTCACCTGCTGGCTCAGTCAGCATGTGTAGGGAGGGGCGGGGCTGGGGCCATGAGAGGGGGGGGAGGAGGACTGGTTGGGGCACTTCCAAGTGCACATGTGCGTTTGGCCAGCCATCTTAGGCCAGTCAAACACACATGCGCACTTAGGTTTCTCCAACCCAGCTGTATTGAACAGTCGGGTTGGAGAAACGGCACAGACTCCATGTTTTGAGTGGAGTGTCAAACCACCCCGCTCAGGCCAATCCCCACGCAGCTCTTATAGAATGAGAGCATCGCGGAGGTTGCAGAGGGAGTCTGTGATGCTATCCCAGTGTATGCTGGGACCAGGAAGAACACCGAGGCGTTCCACGAGAGGCGGGCGGCAGCTTCAGATAAGACTTCCTTTTTGTTTTTTAATTAATATTAAACTCCCCCCTGCGCCCCCTCCACCCGCCATACCACTTTTTGTTTTTGGCGACCGCCACTGGTTTTAAAGCAGTCCCAGGGGTGCTTTTCAACTTCCTGGAGTTCTTTGCATAATTCAGATTATTATAAACACCTCAATCTGTACCCACTTCACTAAAAAGATTTATCACTCCTCTCTTAAAAACAAACTAGTACACTTTGAACCCCAGCAGTTGTTGTTACATCGGTGGTCTCCTAGCACGGCAAAAGGCAGTGAAAAACATATTTCCAGGCAACTGGCAGATGCTGCTGGACCATAGGCAGTTGGGACTCCTATCTGCTTCAGGGGAGATAAGCTGTGGCTTTGTACATCACAGATGACACACACACAATGTGGATTTAAGTGGTGCTGTCAGACCTCTCGTGGAGCTTGATACCGTTGACTGTGCCTGCTAAAGCCTCAGCCATTGACATGCCTACAGACACCACTCTGTCATAGTTGGGTGAATTTCTCTGTAAATGTGTAGGATCTTTTTGTGAGCTTCAACCAGGTTTACATGTGGGGTTTTTCAGGGCTCTACACTATTTTCCTAGCAATGTAATTTCAAAGTGCACCCATTGTTATCCCTCATATAAGTGTGGGACATTTGTTTTGCTTCATACATGAATAGCACTCCGACTGTGAATTATTTGGAATACCAGTTACTCTAACTCTTGACCCTATAGTACCTCCCCTCTCGGGGTACCACGCACAACAGTAATATAACAGAAAGGTAATGCTTCACAAGTATCAAATGTATTTTTGACATCTCTCAAAATTAACTGAATTGTTATTTATTTCTTGTAATAGTTGTACTGAACAAGCTCTGTTAAAGGCACTAATACTGGCTCTAATGGGCTAACATGCAAAGTACATTAGTGCATGTATTGGCACATCAAGAGTTATGGGCTTTGCCAAGGCTTGTAATCCAACACAAACTGTTACTAGATGTACCTCTTGTATCTGGCAGAGGTGCTTGAAGAGATTATCACAAGTGTGCAGTAATATATGCCATTAATAGTTGTCCATCTTGAGCCAAGAACAAATGATTGAATTTGCAGTCCAACAGGCTGTACTAGATGTTCTTCTGTAGTCACATACACATTCTTGCTGTTCCAGGTTACAGTAATTCAGGTCGTTATTATATGTTGCTATTGGACCCACAGCTGTCCACCACTCCCACTTTAATCTCAGTATACAAGAGAATTAGGAACAAAACAGACCCCCTTGAATAACCCTTTATGGAAAGGACAACAGAACAATGGGAAAAAGCTTGACTGCACTGGAAGGTCAGAGAGAGGGCACAGCTTCAATGCATACATTAGCATACTCACTTTCGCTAGTCTAAGAATTTGAACTTGTTTTCTACATGCTAAATAAATACATCAGTGCTGGCTTATGATGGCGCCAGCCCTTATCAGAGCTTTGAGTGCATCTCCTGTACGTTCTGGAAGAAGCAGGTGAAGACACTCTAAGATTTGTATTACTAGCTACTAGTACTTAACAATTACCTCTATTTCATACATGGAACTGCTCTTTAATTGTTTGCCTACAAGTTTTTTGTTGCATGGGGTATAGTCCACACTGCCATAGAAGCCAACAAAGAATATGCAGCTATCTACACACAGTCACTATGGAGTTTCGTGATATCAACACGGATAAAATGTTAAGCTATGGTAGAGCTGGCTGGAGGTGCACCTTGCACGCCTGATTAAACAAGCATTTGCAATGCAATAGGTCTCGCAGTTGCGAGATTTTGAGCTATTGGCATTGTAAGTGACCTCGGCTTTTATTTATGTGTTTATAAAATCTGCAGTAATAAAAGGCATTGCCATTTACAGTACCAATAGGTCAAAGTTTCTAAAATGCGAGACCTATTGCACTGCAAATGCTTGTTGTTTACAGGCACCACATGCTGCGCTTTCACAATAATAGAGGCCATGCTGCCCCTTTTTTCAAACGAGTCATATCTAACGAAAGGTCCGCAGACACTATTTAATAAGTGTGATATAGGGTGCTTTTAACAAAAAAGCATTTGTTTGCCAAGTTGATAAAAAAATGCTTTTTTTCCGTAAAAGCGCCCTGTGAAAGAGTGCATGGCGCGCTGAATGTTGTAGAAAAGCATAGTGCATGCAGTAGGAGAAAAGCATTAAAGAAAATAGTGTTTACAGACTAATTAAGACGCACCGAAGTAAAATAGCCAGTCCTCATGGGAGGTTACAAAAAAAAAGGTGGTACTAAGGAGGGACTAACAAACTTATTACTGAATCAGAAATAGCATTTACGAACGACAACAACACAAGCCAATGACAAATATGGGCAGAGATCAGCAGGATATAGTGATTTTCTTTCTTTTATTTTGGTCAGCATCTTATCATTTTAAATACATTCAAAATATTTTTGGAGATGAGCGAGTAAACAAGCCATGAAATAAGCTGCGATAGCACATTAACCACAGATAAGAACATCTCTGAACCTCTCTCAGCACAAAGAATTGAGATGGGGTGAAACCTTGCCATGTAGGGTCTACCTCTGCCAATTTAAAAGTAAGGATAGCTAGAAAGGCCATGCCCTTTGAACACAGGGCTCTGGAAAGAACGTGCAGGAAACAAGCTGTTGGTGGCTTCACATTTGAGCCTCCTAAATCCTCCTTGTACGTTTTATTTGGGAGGCCGAGTGGTGACTACAGCTCGCTGAAATAATAAACGCTTTCATTAAGGAGGAATCTACGAACTATTGCTCTATATCGTTCATGAATATAAACCAGAGAACACATCCACATGGCAATCTCATGCAGAAGGCTCAGCTTGGGTTTACTGTAATCATGGCTAGCTGGCTTGTCTGCCAGGCCCCTCCCCCTCACCCTTCTGTCATATCATGAGCTCAGAGGAGAACCTTTGTCTTCCTGTGACTCCGCTCATTTGAGTCAGGTAATTGGCAGGCACTTTAAACACTTCCCTCAGTATACTTGATTGATTCAAACGTCTGAACTCAAAGATCCTTTTGCAAGTAAATGATCGGTACACACATTATTCCGCAAGGAGTTTACCAATCACCAATTTTAATGGTAAAACAATGATCAAGGAAGAACAGTGCAAGAATTAATTTAATTTAAGAATTTAATTGCGGGTGGAAAAATCCATCTCTGTTAGGTGACTTGACGATGTGGATATTATGGGGGTGGTTGACTAATCCAAAAAGCCAGACGAAGGGAATGGATGGGGGAGGGAGTGGGAACAATGGAGGAAGCGTTTGCAGTTTGTTTCATTAACCCAGCACCCGCTTCGGTCAGCGTCCGTGCAGGGGGGGGGACGGGGGAGCATATTTACTACATATAATGGCCTTAAATAGTCAAATATTTTTGTTGAAAAATGTAAATGTATTCAATATAAATAAAACCGCATATATGACCGCAAAACTCTTCCATGTGTGTTTTTTTTTGTTTAATCTGGTTCCGACCTGCGCCTTGGGGAGGTTTACGGCTCCTTGCTCTTTCTCCTCCCTTCGTTCATGGCTGGTCTCCGAGCCTGAAAGTAGTTAAGGCCAGAGGCAGCGCCTGCAGAGGCACAGCGGGCGGAGTAAAGGAGGGTGAAAGTTGGCACAATATGGAAAGTAAAGAAAAACGAAAACAAACAAACCTTGTTCAAATCATGATGCGCGGTGTTGGAGTTTACCGTGCTTCATGCTTTGGACAGCCCGGTGCTAACAATGTTTGTTTATTTTAGTACAGTCTTTCTAAAATAAACAAGCTTACTAGCACTCTGATGTCCAAAACATGAAGCGCAGTGTCAGAGAAACGGGTGCCGAAGGAGCGACGCGGACTACTGCTGCAGGGGCGGTGTGCGCTGTGAGGGAGGCACAGTGCTTCAACAAACTAGGGAAATATAAAGTACCATGAAGAGCGATGTCGGAGACGCGGGTGCATATATGAAGTAAGAAAAAGTGTGAAATTCTGGGGAAAAAAATGCTTTACCTACACGATGGCCCCTCGCATCGCATGCCGCTTCTTCTCAGCTTTGGAAGCGGTGAAATATAAGACGTGACCCCTGGTTATAAACAAGCAGCATGCGGTGTCCGCCCCTCGCGCACACCGGCACTTGAGAACGGCGGTGGAAAATAAACAAGGAAGTAGTCCCTACACGAATAGATAATGCCGAGCAGTGGAACGAAACTGTAGTTGGTCGGTGCTGCTTCCTGCTAAAGGGAAGCAAAACGGAAGTGCCGCATGGGATCGTAAGCCAATGACAAGCCCGCTAACAAAATAAACGCCCAAGTTAACGAATGGCAATGGGCAGGAGAAACTACCGGCAATAGGCGGAGTTTCACCCAATATTCAGAATTACTTAATGCCTCGTAGAGGCAGCGCATGCGCTGCCCTTTGCGAGACCTAAAAATGGCCCCCCATGTGATAGAAAAGGGGCTGTGTTAGGATCAGGCTCACAAGTTCTGACATAAGCATTAAAGAAATACCTGCAGTAGTGAAAAAAAAGGTTTTCTGTAGAGAATTCTTTCAGAAGATAACTGACTGAACGTAACAAAAGAGTAATGAATCAGTGTACTTTTGAGACATGAAGAGGAGGAAGAGATGTGGCCTTGCAGCTGTGGCTGCTGACTTTGGAACCTGGTGGCCCAAGTTTGAATCTCAGCCTTGGTGCATGACTTAACAAACAAGTTACTTACCTTCGGTAATTCATTATCTGATGGAGACTATCTAGCTACAGATTCCTTACCTTTGAATTTCCCTGGTGTCAGGGTGGACCCGGAAACCTTTGCTGAGCAATACCCCTTGCGAGCGCCGTCGGGTGGCACCATTCAGCTCCACGTGGCGTCGTCAGCGCTGGTTATGACGTCGCGGTACATATATAGGCGCCACCCAGGTGCGCGGACGTCAGTGCTTTTAGTTTTTTCCACGCCAGATGTGCAGAGCCACAAAGTAACTGAAGTAGTCATGTGCAAAACTAGGGCCCTGAAATGGGAGAATCCCTATATCTACAACATTAGTCCGCAAAGTGGGGAGGCAGGGGTGGGGCTGTAAGGAACCTGCAGCTAGATAGAGTCTCTACCAGATAATGAGTTACCAACAGTAAGTAACTTGTTCATCTGATAGAGACTTCTAGTCGCAGATTCCTTACCTTTGAATTAGATAACCAACCCATATCATCCTGGCAGTGGGTTGCGGACCAATACCATATACCATATACCAGGAAGTCCTGCAGGACCAAACAGGCAAAATGCCCCTCTCAGTGGTCCTGACTGTCCAGGCAGTAGTGCTTGGCAAAGTGTGCAAGGATGCCCATTTTGCTGCCTGGCAGATGTCAAGGACTGGGACATCCAGAGCCATGGAAGAAGTCCCAGCCTTCCCCCTGGTAGAATGGGCCCTTAATCCCTGAGGAGGCTGTTTCTTAGCCAGGGCATAGCAGATCTTAATGCAGAGAACAACCCAGCTAGAGATAGTCCTTTTCTGCACTGCCCGCCCCTTCTTAGCTCCCACGTACCCCATAAAGAGTTGGTCGTCCAACCGGAACTCTTTTGTGCGGTCAAGGTAGAACGACAATGCTCTTTTTGGGTCCAAGCGGTGGAGAAGCTCCTCTTTCCTAGAGGGATGTTGGAGAGCAAAGAAGGTGGGCAGCGTGATGGATTGCCCTAGATGGAATGGGGTCACAATCTCTGGCAACAATGAAACGCTGGTGCGAAGCACCACTTTGTCTGGAAAATACATTTAGGGAGGGGTGCAAGATAACGCCTGCAACTCACTCACCCTCAAGGCAGATGTAATCACCACTAAAAAGGCTGTTTTGATGGTAAACAGCCGGAGGGGACAGTTGTGTAAAGGCTCGAAGGGAGCACACATAAGATAAGTGAGGACCAAATTAAGGTTCTACTGAGGCATAACAAAGGGCGTGGGTGGAAACAAGTGAGCCAGCCCTTTCAGAAAGCTATGTACAATTGGAGACCTAAAGAGAGAGGACTGGTTTGGCAACTGCAAAAAAGCAGAGAGAGCAGAAAGATAACCCTTGAAAGTTCCCAAAGCAAAGCCCTGTTGGGCAAGGGTTAGAATGAATAAAAGAACAGTGGACAGAGAAGTAGAAAGAGGGTCAATAGACCTTTCTGTACAGTATAACACAAGTTTCTGCCAGCGGCAGGCATATACCGTCTTAGTGGAGGGCCGCCTGGCCACCAAAATAACATTATATACTTTGGGAGGAAGGTCAAAAGCCATCAACTGCCGCCGTTCAATATCCATGCATAGAGGCACAGAGTTGACAGGTTTGGATGGAGAACCCTTCCCTGATGCTGCCACCGGACATCCTCCCGAAGGGGCAGCCTAATCGGAGGATCATTGCTCATCTTCAGAAGCGCTGGATAGCAGACTCTCCTTGCCCAGTCCGGAGCTACAAGGATGACTTGGGCCTAGTCGATCCCGATCTTCTTCAGAACCCTGGGCAGGAGTGGTTTGGGCGAAAAGGCGTACAGTAGGCCTGAGCTTCACTCGCGACGAAAGGCGTCGCCGAACGATAGCTGCTTCGGAAACTCCAGTTCGCAGTATTTCTGACACTGGATGTTCTCTTCGGAGGCAGACAAATCTAACCAAAGTCCTCCCCACTTGTGCCACGTCTGACTGGATTCGCCATTCGTGATCCGCTAGGCAACGACAGCTGAGTTTACCCGCCCTTGCGTTCAGAGAACCTGCCAGGTGTTGAACCACCAGGATTATGCCCTGCTGTTCCAGCCATGTCCAGAGACGCAGGGCCTCTAGACAAAGGCTGGAGACCAGTGTCCCCATAATCTGTACCTATCCCAGATTGCTGCGTCATCCCATAAGTGACGCATCTGTCACGACTGACCCTGGTTGGGGGAAGGGAGAGGGGTCTGCCATTGACCCAATCGTCGAAGTTTGTCAACCACCACTGCAGATCCCTCATAGTTCCTTTTGAGATCTGGACCATGTTGGTGAGATTTCCTTGATGCTGTGCTCACTGGAACTTGAGGTCTCACTGCAGAGCCCACATATGCCACCTGGCATGCTTTACCAACAGGATGCAGGATGCCATGAGGCCCAACAGCCTCAGAGTCAGTCTCACCAAAATCCAGGATTGAGGCTGAAACATCTGAATCATAACCTGAATATCCTGGATTCGCTGCTCGGGAGGATAGGCTTCAAGCTTCACTGTGTCCAGAACAGCTCAGATGAAAAGGAGCATCTGAGAAGGAGTCAGATGTGACTTTGGCATGTTTATAGAGAACCCCAGCAAATGCAGGAGGTCCCCGTAGTCTGAAGTTTGGAGACAACAGCCCTGGGTGAGGGCACCTTCAACAGCCAGTCATCAAGGTAGGGGAAGACTGAGACCCCTAACCTGCGCAGATGAGCTGCCACCACCACCATCACCTTGGTGAACACCCAAGGGGCACTGGTAAGGCCGAAGGTAAGCACGGTAAACTGAAAGTGCTCGTGGCATACCTTGAAACGCAAGTAATGCCAGTGGCCCGGTAGGATGGGAAAGTGAAAATATGCATCCTGCAGGTCCAGTGCTACCATCCAGTCTTCTTGTTCTAGGGCAGACAAGACCTGAGGTAGAGTAAGCATCTTGAACTTCTACTTCTACTTCTTGAGGAAGAGATTGACGGTCCGAAGATCTAAAATGGGCCACAACCCTTTGTTCTTCTTCGGAATCAGAAGGTAGCGAGAAGAATAGCCACTGCCTACTTCTGAAACCGGTATCCTCTCTATAGCTCCCTTGGCCAAGAGAGCAGTAACTTCCTCCTGGAGCAATTTCAAATGATCCTCCATCAGCCGTTACTGATTTGGCAGAATGGGAGCAAGAAAAGAAAGGAAATCCAGAGAATAGCCCTCCTGAATGATCTGCAAGACTTACTTGTCCGATGTTATGGACCTCCAGTGAGGGAGACGATGATGGATTCTCCAGCCAACTGGAGTTATCTTCCATTCCTAGGTCGGAAGGAACCGCATCCACGTCCCCGCACAGCTTGGGAAGCAAGCGCAGGACGGTGGCTGAGCCCTATGGCTGACGCGGCTGGAAACCCCATCCGTTGCCACGAAAGGGGCAAAAGTAGACTGGCCTACGAGGAGCATAAGAGAGGCCGAAGGATCTGGTCGTAGGTTGAGAGTCCTTGAACCTCACTAGGACTGAATCTGCCTTTTCCCCAAAAAGGCGGGTTAGAGCAGACAGCATGTCCATCAAATTTGCCTGGAAATCGCCCGAGAAGCCCGTTCTCCTAAGCCAAGCATGGTGCCTCAGGGCCACTTTTGTGGAAATCGATCTGCCCAGCGAATCTGTTGTATCAAGGCCACACCTTATGGTGAATTTTGCTGTATACCTCCTGCCATTTACTGCTTTAGAGAGCACAGCCCGGGCCTCCTCCAGGACTTGTGTCAGCACTTGCACAACTGTCGCCCAAAAGTAGTGGGAGAAATTGCCCAATAAGCATGCAGTATTCACTGACCGTAATGCCAGGCTGGAGGAAGAAAACATCTTCTTACCAAATGAATCCAGCCTCTTGGATTCCCTAACCGGATATGCGGAAGGGAACTTGCCCTGGGATGTGGAGGCCTGCACCACCAAACTTACAGGGGTGGGGTGTTGGCTGAGGAAGTTTGGGTCACCCGAAGGTGGGTGATGGCAGCGTGCAATTGTCCAATACAGGAGCCCCTGTGCTTGGACCACGTGCCTAGGAGGGGATGTATGTCGTTACAACGCACACTTTTACAACGCATGCACTTACAACGCATTTTTTACAACGCAACATCCACTACAACGCATTCCATTACATAGCATGACACTACAACGCATTTTTAAAAACTACCTTTACAACGCATTCCATTACATCGCATACTACCTTTACAACGCATACCATTACAGCGCATAATATTAAATTGCATTTAAGGTAAGTATTGGATAGTATAGGGGTAAAAATTACTATTCTAACTCCAGGGGGTGCAACAGTAGGGTAAGTGTTGGATAGTATAGGGGTAAAAATTACTATTCTAACTCCAGGGGGTGCAACAGTAGGGTAAGTGTTGGATAGTATAGGGGTAAAAATTACTATTCTAACTCCAGGGGGTGCAACAGTAGGGTAAGTGTTGGATAGTATAGGGGTAAAAATTACTATTCTAACTCCAGGGGGTGCAACAGTAGGGTAAGTGTTGGATAGTATAGGGATAAAAATTACTATTCTAACTCCAGGGGGTGCAACAGTAGGGTAAGTGTTGGATAGTATAGGGGTAAAAATTACTATTCTAACTCCAGGGGGTGCAACAGTAGGGTAAGTGTTGGATAGTATAGGGGTAAAAATTACTATTCTAACTCCAGGGGGTGCAACAGTAGGGTAAGTGTTGGATAGTATAGGGGTAAAAATTACTATTCTAACTCCAGGGGGTGCAACAGTAGGGAAAGTGTTGGATAGTATAGGGGTAAAAATTACTATTCTAACTCAAGGGGGGTGCAACAGTAGGGTAAGTGTTGGATAGTATAGGGGTAAAAATTACTATTCTAACTCCAGGGGGTGCAACAGTAGGGTAAGTGTTGGATAGTATAGGGGTAAAAATTACTATTCTTACTCCAGGGGGTGCAACAGTAGGGTAAGTGTTGGATAGTGTAGTGTAATATTATGCGTTGTAATGGTATGCGTTGTAAAGGTAGTATGCGATGTAATGGAATGCGTTGTAAAGGTAGTTTTTAAAAATGCGTTGTAGTGTCATGCTATGTAATGGAATGCGTTGTAGTGGATGTTGCGTTGTAAAAAATGCGTTGTAAGTGTAGTGCGTTGTAAAAGTTGCGTTGTAAAGGTTGTTCCCCCTAGGAGGACATCAGTTAGTGCTTCATTAAAGGGCAAAAGGGACTCAGAGGTAGAAGCCACCGGCTGAAGCACTTCAGTCAGGCAATTAGTCCTGATGTGCACGGAAAGCAGCTCTAGTCCGAGGACCTGAGCTGCCCTTTTAACCACCATGGCATAAGATGCCCCTTCCTCCGTAGCCACCATTGGCGGAGAGAGCATGCCAGTATCTGAAGAAGTGTCCAGTCCACTGGCTTCTCCAAGTTCCCCATACCAGTCTAACTTCTCTGCAGAGTCATCCTGGTGTTCCAAAGGGTCCATAAACCCCTCCCATTCCTCTCCCAAGCCTAACACATCCTCAAAGTGTTCAGGTGACAACATAAACCCCTGGGTTCCATTGGCATTGAGAGACGCCGTTCCGACTCCGTGTCGTTGGGGATAAGGATGGGGCTGGCACCGCCGGTGGGTACCGGCTGCAACGAAGGCTCCGACTTCGGGTCCAACGCCGGAGGAGGTCGCGATGGCACAACCGGCATTGACCCAGATCCGGGATGGGACCCATGAGGCCCAACAGGCGCTGTGGCCGGAGCTGACGGCCTTGACCCAATAGGGCCCCTTCTGACCCCCCAGGGTCTGAGGGCTCACCAGAGGGGTCGGCCCGCTCCAATAAGTGGCACATAGCATTTATTTATCCCCGGAAAGGGAGAGAGGTGCAAAGCCGACCCTGGCTCCGGCTCCGCAGAACCGTGCCTAGAGCGTCGGTGCTCCTTACCTCTTTTGTCGACGGGCGACAGCCGAGGCGAAGATGAAGTCTGCTTGGACTTCTTATTGATGTGCCTCTTCACCGAGTGTCCCGAAGACCTCGAGCGGGACGAAGAGGACTTTGGGGTTCGAGAGGAGTCCCGCGACCTGCTCTTCCTCAATCGGGACCAGGACTTTTACAGAGTCTCGCTGGATGGTGTCGACTGTTGGGCCACAAGGAACTTCATAGCCTGCTCCTGTAAGAACCTAGGAGCCATAGTCCGACAGTCCGAGCAGGAGTTCGAATCATGGTTGCACTCGAGACACCAGAGACAGACGAGGTGGGGGTTGATAACCGACATCATGCGGTGGCAGGCACTGCACGGCTTGAACCCGGTCTTCCTCGAAGAGATCCTCGAACACAAAGTTAGAAAAAATTCCGAATTCAACAAAAGTTGAGAAAAGGCCTGTCAAAAAGTGACAGAGGGGATGCTCTTCCTGGATCGGCACTTAACCAGCATGGGAAGAAAAGAACTGACGTCTGCGCACCTGGGTGGCGTCTATATAGGTACCACAACATCATAACCGACGCTGCTGTGGACGTCACATGGAGCCAAATTGAGCTACCTGTAGGCACACGCAAGGGGTATTGTTCAGCAAAAGTTTCCAGATCCCGCCTGACGCCTGGGAAATTCAAAGGTAAGGAATCTGCAGCTAGAAGTCTCTATCAAATATTGTGTGATTCTGGGCTTATTCTCCCTGTCCCTAAGAAACACAAAGTGGAATGTAATGTGTGAATTCTATACGTGTAATCCCGACTTGATGTACACAATCTTGTAGATTGACTAACATTCTTTCAAGTAATGTAGAGTGCTCTGTTGCTTTCTAGCTAGGTTTCCGCTACATAAATACCAGTACACGTGTACATAAATAAAATAGTCCTCACACATTGCAATGAAACACATTCCAAAAAGATGGATCTCCCTCAAGAGGGAATAGCTGCGCTTTACAAACCCCTGATTGATTGAAGAAGGTGGAATGAGAAAACCAAAAGCATCAGGTGATAGTTATACTCCTATTGGCTAATCTGAGATATGATTGGCCAAGTTTCAAAGCAGTGGCTGAAAGGGGCTGACCTAAATGAGCCAATAGATGAAGGATGCAGACCCAAAGCCTGTTCTCTGTATATTGGAAACAGAAGGTCAAGCAAACAGCTGCAGTGTCAAGTCAGGGAATCTGTTGTCCACGATGCATGTCCCTCTTCATCTACTGCAGCAGCCCTATACAAGTCTCCCTCTCATGAAACTCCAGAGTCCAAGACTATGTAGCTCATCTACGGTTTGTACTGAATTGGCCAGGTCATATCTCTCTTGCTCTCTAATACCTCCACTGGCTCCCAATAACTGGCTTCAAAGGTCTCTGTCAGTGCATAAGTGTAGTGAGCTCCCTTTCAAAGTGTAACTTACCTTCCCAAGTATTGATACACTGTTGTCGTGGCTTTGGTCACCACTGTCTGTCTTGATAAAGGGATCCTGCTCTTTACTCTTAGTTCTATCATCAGTCTTGGCCTTCTTATCTTCCTCTTCTTCATCCTCCTCATCTTCTTCCTCATCCTCCTCTGCCTCATCCTCTACCTCCTCTTCCTCCTCTTCATCATGCGTATCCTCTTCCTCCTCTTCTTCCTCATCCTCTTCTGTGTCTTCATCTTTGAGGTTCTGCTCCTGTGACTGACCCAACCAAAGAGACAGAGAGTACAGTTACAGACATGTCCCCAAAAAGTTTCTCTGTAATAAACTTTTTTTTTTTTTACAGTCTTGTGATTTCTAGGTTTCTCACTTGCCATAGTCTAGAACACTATACAACCCAGTAAATTAAAAAGGTCACATCTCAGTTATTGAACAGGTTTTCCTTCACCTTGGGATGAGTATATAAGTTGATTTTGGGTCTGTAGGATGTACACAAATGCATTTCTTTTTTCACAATTCACATCAATTTGGCTTAAGTAATAATATATATCCACCTTAGCAGATATGTGGTGATGTAGAGTGTTTTATGTCCAAATAAAAAATACCATCTATACTGTATAGCAATATATTTATTTTTACACCAGATAACTTAAGCATTAAGTCTTTGTCATGACATGTATTCTGCGTTTAAAAAAAAAAAACATTAAAAACAGCTGACTTCAGCATTACTAGGACATGCAAGCTGATTCGATTAACAGCTCTCTCTAAGAGAAGCAGATACTACAGCACTAGTTGTAATTTGTAATGGTATGAAATCTTTTATTCAAGGTATGATATAATCATTGTGATTTGAAAAAAATCAGGAATAGAAAATATTTTAATATAGGATTGACACATCCTTCGCAGGTTCAGAATTTATACATGCCAGTGTAAACAAGAACAGTGAAAGCCTGATTGTAACTGATATTAAATTGAGTTACACATGAGCCAAACTAGCCACATTATCTCTCCAACGATTTGTGTAAAAAAAACCTTTACTGCTAAACAATGGGTTTATGAATTTGGGGATAAAATTGATGCCTCCACTAGTATCTCGAAAAGTTTGGAGATCTATGAAGGAAATTATAAATTAACAATCGTTAAAAAATACTTTCAGTTCTACAAAGCTTTATATGCATTGGAGAGCACCCAGATAGTGGTACACGATGCAAGAATTACTTGGATTACTTTTCTATTTTTAAATGAGGATCACATGGCTGTATTTAACCACACTACTGATAGTAACAGAACCACATAGTATGGACAAAACCACTAAATCTAAGGTCGCAGAAGCGGATGCATCCCCATATATGAAATGTATCTCATAGGTCAGTGTACCTTGACTCTTCAATTGTTTTTTTATTTTCTAAGAACTAGGCATGCAAACCTTTGACAGTTTCCTAGCATCTTGCAAAAAGATTTCAAATTATACAGCAGTATTCATGCCACCTAGCTGAATTAAGTCACTAGTACATGTTTCTCCTCAACCAGCGCAAATTTCTGCCAGACTGGTAAACAGTTGGTCACACGAACAAGGCAGTGGCTCTGTTAGACTGGTTTAAGGTTTTTTTTTTTAAAACATGTTTTTATTGGCATTTGTTAGTAGTTTCGTTACATATCAGTGTTGGATGGCAATATCGCAGAGTACATGTTTCCAATCAGGTGAGATCAATCATCAGTTAGACTGGTTTAAGGTTAAGGGCATACCACTAGCACTGCTACTATTACATGCAGAAAAAGCATTTTACAGGGCAGTGTGAGCATTGCATTAGGCAATGCTTTTTATTATAGTCATTTCTATCCAAATTCTCAAACTGAATGTAGTGTTATATAAACAGTACCAAGCATCACTATGTAATAATTAAGAAACCTTCCTGTATTGTGTGAGGAAAATTTCAGGGATATTTATTCTCTTGGTATATGTGCTAACTATGGAGCCATTTATCCAACTTTCATCACTAACATGTCAAACATCATCAACAGTCACTACTGGATCCAAGATCAATAATTTAGTACATCCAGATGACATCATTTTCTTTTGTTACAACCAGATATACTGGTTTAAAAAAAATTACACACACTGCCATCACAGTAGGAGTTTCGCCACACAGATGACATCCTTATCAGTACCCTCTTCACCTATTACAGCAATGCCAGTTTTAGACAATAAGGCGGTGGCAGATAAACTTAATACAGTATAAACCCAGATATCATCTTGTGAAGCACACAACGTAATGGATCCTATAGGTGTAAAGCAGACACCATGCATTGGTATTACTCGGTCTAAGAAGTGTAACAGTTTTTTAAAGTGAAAAATGATTCTTTAAAGACAAAAAGTACTGGAGTTTTAATACTTTGGGGGCATCTTCAATCCTCCACTGTTAGGGCAGACAAATTCAATTAATATCACAATACTTAACATAATATCAAATTCCCATATCTTTCCATAGGATTGCTCCTCTAAGTACCTAGCAATTTATTTACATGGGTTAACTCTGTCACATTGACATTTATATGAAACATAGGGGACCCCGTAGTGCTATGTGGCACCAATATTTACTCCTAATCCAAGGTGGCTGAACACTGCAGGCCCATTCACAAACTGCATTTTGTACTATGTTGGTAGTACTACACTAGTACTACTAACATACTACAAAATGCTGTTCACAAACCTACATGAGGAAGTCTATGCCTCTGCCTCTCCTATCGTTTCTGTATGGAAATTTCCCCCATACATAAGTACACATTTGCGTAGTAAATGAGGGAGGGTCGAGAGGAGCGACTGGATAATGGAGACTACTTACTATTAAAGGAGGAGTAAGGAGAGGGTTTAGGGAGGGAAATGCACTGCCCCACAAAAGGGAAGCCCATTCATATTCACAAATTGCCCTTCTATAGTAACTACAGTCAAAACGTTTGTAACTGTAATCCAGCTCAAAGATGAGGTAATTTGAGTGCCACACATGGCAAACCACTGGTACTGCCACATCCTCCCATAGAAAATAATGGAGATATGGACTCAGACTAAAATCCATAGGAAAAAATATTAAAATAAATTAAATATTTCAAACTATTTAAAAATATAAATACATATTTGTCAAAAATTGAATATAATTAAAACATAATTATTTAAAACTATTTTCATAACCTTTTATAAATTAAAAACTAATTTACCATTAATATTTATTAAAAATAATTAAAATACTTTTTATATACACCACATTTAATAATATAAAATAACTGAGAAGTTTTATTTTTTCGTTTAGTTGGTATTTTTTGCAAATTAAACTTCAGAAAAATAATTTTATTTTAAAATGTTCAAAATCATTACATTTGTCCTTTAAAATTAAGTTGGTAATGTAACTTTTCATAATATTTTATATTTAAAATAAATATATACAATTAACATTAATAATTAGCATGAACATGTTTTTTCAATTTTATTTAAAAAGTTTCATAAACCTTTAAACTTTTCCCTGTACTTTACGATAGATATCTGCCCAAGTGCAGAGGTCTCTGCGAAGTCTAGTAGTAACATTAGGGTGTTACTTTAAGTTTTTACAAACTCCACCCCCTATTTCAGGGTGTGGGGGAACATGTAAGTCTCCACTCTTGGGTAATTTAACATTTGAAAATGGTGAATAGCCACAAGTAGTAAAGTTACTCACAAGTGTAAATTACTTGTAGTAAATCTACATCTGTAGATTTAAGTTTATAAATAGGTTCCTACCATATTTTTAGGTCTCGCCTGACCCAGCGCATGCGCTGGTCTGGCGAGACATTTTGGTAGGGCTCCAAAAAGTGCTACCAGGCCAGCCTAGAGCTACAGTGCATGTGCGCGGGCGCGCGCGTCACGCTTGACCGCGATTACTTTCACTTTCGCCGCCGCAGGGCCGCTTTGATGTTTGATCGCGATCACTTTCACTTTCGCGGCCGCATGGCCGCTTTGCATAGCCAATAGGTCTCGCTTTTGGGACCTTATAAGTATTTAGTTATCCAACTGTTGCATAGCTAAACACTTATAAAGTCCCAAAGGCGAGACCTATTGGCTATGCCAATGCTTGTTGGTTTTCCTTTTGGGCCACCCTGGCTCAGCAAATTATTTACACGAATAAGGGTTATGCCACTGCTGCACTATGTCACAGGGTGCTTTTTTGACCCTCAGCAACCATTTTATAAGTTTAAACTGTCAGTTCTGGTTGGTTATCACAAACAGGTCCTTTACAAGACTCTGGAAAAACGTTGCCAACCTTAGCTGGAGATTCTAAGAACGCCTCGAGTCGAGTCTCTCAACTTTTTTCGGTTTGGTAGTGTTATGGGTGGAGAAATATTTCACTGAATGCAGTCTCACAACTGTATCATGAAAGATCTTTTAAGAGCTTTCTGGACTGCAGAACCAATATCTCATCCCTTGGGAGAATTGTACATGTTCATTTTCACCAATCTTTAATGTAGAGGAGAATGGGGTATACCAACCACTTAGATGGTAGATTTTTTTTTTTGTCAATTACAATTTTGCAAACCAGGGGCAGTATTATATATATGACGCACTTCCCTGTTTGCGCTACAGTTCACCTTTAAATAGGTGCGCTTGCACAAAAAGGGAAAGTGCGCCCCATTACAGTGAATGTGCTGTCCCCAGGGCAGCGGCAAACTCATGCTGCCCTGGGGCAGCTCGTTCATGTGCAATAGGGAGAAGCCCCTATTGCTGCTTCACAGCCGCGCAATGTTTCACTGTGCAAGTGGCAACCCACCTACACTTTGAAGAGGGGAAAGAGATCTCCTTGCAGGCGGGTGCAGTGAGTGACTGCACCCGCCTTGAAGAGGATGTTTGGGGCTGCCTTCGTGAGGTGCACTTAAAGAGTGCCACCTTTTTGTAGCATACTTTCAGCGTGCCACCTAAAGACACGTGTCCCTCTGCATCAGCTTCCATAACACTGCATGAGCACAGGGACAAAGAGATTCCTTCACTTGGCTGGGCCCAAGTTCCGATGCAAACAAGGGAACACCCTCTTGAGATAGCGCTGGCACTACATGTGAACCAGCGCTATCTGTATTTCAGATGTGGCCCCTTCTGTAAATCCAAAGTGTCCTGGGAGCGCACAAAGCTGGCGCATATGACCTTAGTGCCTCCTGGGGCACTTTCTATAAAGGGCTCCAGATGGATATGTAGATACTTGCTGGATTCTCTTGCTCAAGTTTAATAGGTAAAGAAGTGGAATCAGTGGCTACCAGTCCCGTTAACAATTTTATTGTTGACTAATTCAATGTGGATGCTTTTCACTGTAATGTGGATTTCAAAATACAGAATGCAACACACAATACTAAAATAACTGATTTTTATGTTATACCCCTCCAAAAATCAAAAATCGAGACAACAATCATGGGGCAAACATTGATGTACATTATGGCAGTCACTATCTGAAATGGACACATATGTTCGTCACTTGCACTAAACTGGCAAGGTGTTTTTGAATGCTTGTCAGGCTGTTTAGATTGCTCATTAGTGCTCTTTAATAATCTTCTCATGTTGGGTATAGTTTTTTGTTTTTTTTGCATGAAGGTTGGAAAATGGAATATTGCAATAAGGGAGAAGGACTCCAACCGAGCAGCATTCCAAAGCTGGATTCAGTAGATGAGGGAAATGTGTAATTATCAACAATGTTAGACTAGATGTAGAGCAGTCCACTCAGTTTCAACCAGGTATGGCAAAAACGTCTATGTGTATGTTAGATACGTTTATTCTAGTTTATTTGAATTTCAAGAGCTCTCACTTTTTTATTTTTTAAGCTGTTTTTAAGATAGTTCAGCCCATGGTTTTCACTCTGAAGAACCTGTATTCTTACAGGATGCTGAAACAAAAATAAATACTGCTCCAACCTGACCCTATGGGGAAACCAGTCGTTTTACCAAAAGTCTCATGCTCACATGTAAGGCTAACTCATAGGTGTCCGACTCCTTACCTGCATCTTTTTTATTTTTTATTTTAAGGAAATTCTTACTAAAGTTTTAATACAGAGAATTTTCAAGGTCATCTATGAACTTACTTCAGTCGTAGCGTACCTCCAATCAACTATCCCACCATTCAAACCCTAAAGAACAAGTTATTTACCTTCTGTCATCCAGGTGACCACGACGCCAACGATGAACGCAGAGCCGACCGACGCCACCTTCCGACGCGCAGAGGTACTGCTGACGAACACTTTCCGGATCCAGTCAGTCTGACGCCTGGGGGTAATTCTAAGGTAAGGAATCTATAACTAACTGTTTCTTTCACATATGAATTCTTTATCCATCCTATAGTCAGATCATTTTTCCACCTATTGAATAGAAATGTTAACCATGTCATCAATAGGATCCTCCACCTCTACCTTCCCTCACGCACATCCCACCAGTGCTTATCTGTAGGAGGAGTATCAAAGCTTCCTTGCTTTCAGATTGAGGAAAACAAGGACAACACACAGTCTGAATTGGCATGCACTCGCAGGAGATTGCCAGACATATTTCAGCATAGGTTTCAAGACAGAATTGAACTTGGATTCCTTCACATTCAAGTTACAGGTTAACCGTTGCATAGAAAAAAATTGCCAATGCCACTGAGTCATTGCTGCAGGCTGGGAGGGCAGATTGGTTTCAAATTACGTACAAATAGCCATTTTTGCAGCCATCAAACATCTGCAAATTTAAAGCTTATTTTGTTTCAGGAGCACCCTCGTACAGGGTGATCTGAGTCCCAGTATCAAAACCTCAGGAGGGTTTGTGGTGGGATATTGTAAAATATCTTTTATTGCACTGAGGATCTCTTTCCAATTTATATTTATTTTAGGACATTGCTATCAAATGTACATATTATTTCCTGGCATCCCACATACCCTTCAACAGTGGGATACACTGAGAGACATGCGGTGCAGTTTGGTCACAGTATTATACTAGTCACATGCAAAGCTCTCAGAAACATCTCCCCAATGAAAACCCCATTACAGGTTAAAGATCTTCTTCCTCAAACATAAGTTCCATGTGCGATTGTTGCTGTCTGGGCAACCATGTTGCAAACTTTAGGTCTATACTTGAACTACCTCCTTCCATGCCCAGCAGACCTGTGGCCAGAAAATCATTCAGAAACTCTTTCTACTTGGTTTACTCCCTCGTTGCCACCATTTACCAGCTAATGGCTGATGTATTTGTTCCTCCTTCATCTATCTATCCCACTTGCATTGGGCAAATGAGTTACTAATGCCTTCTCATCTACAGCTAAAATGTCCCTACTTTCCCTACAGCTATCCTACCTCCACTTATTAAAAGGTATTGGCAGTCTAGCCAGGCAAAAAATACTCATTAAGTGTATTGGGGTATTGCATGCCCCAGATGCTACTCAGATACGGACATATGCTATGGGAGTGCACCATACTTGTTGCATATAGGTAGGCGGTCCACAATGCAGACCTTAGGGGTCTACAAGAGAGAACCACAACATATTGTTTGGGTTTGATTTGCCAATTTGGCACTACTACTCGCCAAGCGAGTTCTTACCCTACATTGGAGGGCTTTGCAGCCACCAACGCTGATTAAATGGCAGAGTGCCCTTCTACTGTGGGGAGATGTGTAGAGCACAAACCTGCATTATGTGGAGACCCGCAGCCTCTGAAAATGCCCCATGGGATACCATGCTTACGCAGTTCCATGAGGAGATGCGGGTAGCACATAACCCTCCCACACTCCCAAGTAGCCAGGACATGGACCTCTCCCTCGCTCATTCCCATTTTACCCCTTGACCCACCCCGTGATTGACACACAGAGCATATTAGCTGCCCTCGCACCCGCTACCTAAGCCTCCCTCGACGCCCCCCGTACAATGCCCCTAATGCCATCCTCCATCCACCTTTGACATGGGCCATACTTCCTGCTCTGACAGCTCTTTCGGTGTCCTTCCATTTGTCTGGTCTCCGCCTCTGAACCAATACTTCACTGACACTCGCGCTGCCACATTATTTCCCACACTTCCCAAGTTTACTGTTTCAGAGGTACCTGTATGTACAAACATGATGGGACATCGCCCTCCTCACACGATTGGCCCAGACCGCACAGTCAGCTCGCACTCTTCCACTTCCAACAGTGATCTGCAGGTGGTTTGCCACCACCCTCATCCTCATCTTGTGCCCATTCTGTGTTGCACAATGGACTCCCCTCAGATTGTTGTGTTATCATTGTCTTATGTCAATCCTGATCAATATGTTATGTTGACATCATACTGCCATTTTATTTTGTACTGATGAAATACCTCAATAATAATAATTTGGGGGAAATAATTGGAGTGTAAGGTGACGTGAAGGATGCTAAACTGCATTTAATTGTTCTCTTGCTTTACATCGTCAAAGTCATCCTCAGTGAGGAGCTATTGTAGGAGCACAGGCTTCCCTCTGACTTTGGGACCAATCCCACATCTTGCATTGCAAGTGTGCTGCATGGTAATACAACAAAGTTAGGGACAAGGAGGCCCCCTAGCATTTTCTCTTGCTGTTAGAGCCTAATTGATAATCTAGGTCACTTCCTCTTCCAAATGACTTAGGACATTATGGACCGCAGTATAAACATTCCGGAGATAAAGGGATTCAGGGGTTGACATGTGTTGCAGAACTATCAATTTTGACCTTTAACTCCACCCGTTACTCTGGCCCTTCTGAAATGTTGCCCCTGGGATGAGGAATAGCCTGCTTCACCGGGAATTTCTGGATCCAAAACGGCAGGCTCTTCTTAATTCTGGGGACTTGCTCACTCACATTTTCCACCTGAGCAGGTAGTAAAGGTGAGAGAAGAACCACAGTAGGTTGCTTGCACAGGCAAGGAGTTGGTAGGGTGATGGGGGTAGTGCAGGCTCTAGGGCTGCTGGCAGAAGTGCTGTGTGGTCCCTCCATGCTGAAGGAAAGGGTCAGTGGAGGGCGGGTTACGCTTGTGCATTTTCACTTTTTGCATATTGAAGGAAAGTGTCGGTGGGGTCGGGTTGTGCTTGTGACTCTTGAATGCCTCTGAGCTCCTGTGGCCTTACCAGGTACAAACATACACCTAGTAAAACAGGGTCAGTAGTTTTACAGTAGGAAATTGTTGAAACAGGAACACTGTGAAACTCAGAAATGGCCGAGGTGATAGTCTCAGGCTCTTTCCCACAATACTGCAGCGACAGATTTATGATGAGGACTTTATTGCTGCAATTTGTCAAATAAGTCTTGTACGATCTTGAGCTTAAGTGGCAAATACACATTGCCCCACGCAGTTCCGGTGGGGCCAGTTTGGACTTGGGGCCTGCTGCCCTCCCACCAGCTGTATCAGGCCTTCCTGGTACATGACTGCCTGGACCACCCTTTGAATCCCATTGACCTCACCAGCTATAGCTACAACCTCCTTCTCTGGCCCTCAGAGACTCAGCACGAAACTGGGCCCCTTCCCCCTCCACTTGCCTCTAAAAATAGTAGCTGGGGCTGGCCCTAGGGCCCTCCCTGATGGTCCATTCAACTGGGGATCCCAAGACTGCGGGACGCTCTAGGGACCTAGGCCGCTGCAGCTGGAACTGCAGACGACGTGTGGCTGGTGCCTGTCGTGCCAGGGGTTTGTCTTAGACTTGAGAACCAGCTACACGAGAGTGGCTGTGCCAGGGTCCTTCACTAGTCTATACCACCGCTCAGACCCGGGTAATCGGCTCCTGCTTCTCCTCGTCCCAGGATGGAATGCCTAGCTGGTAGCTGGGGCCCTTGCAGGATCCGCTGAGGGGCCGTGTACCCTCTTCTTATCCACAGAACCGAGGATGTCTTCCGGTAAGTCGAACCATCAGCTGCTCTTCATTGTGGTTGTTCTGCCCCATGGCTGCCCGCCCCGTTTCAGCCCCCCCCCCCCCAGGCTCTTAGATGGCCTGCATCTTTCAGCAAATCACAGGGGTGGGTTGCCGCCTGGAGGGCATGGACACCAAGATGTCCAACCTAACTGTGGAATCTAGGTCTATCTAGGCTGATATTCTATTCCCTGTTTCATTGACAGGGTGAAAAGGATTGAGCGCCGCCTGTCAGCAATGGAGTAGTGGCTCAACCACATCCTGGACCGAGACTCAGAACTATGATATCTCTGTAACAAACTTACTGACCTTGAGGCCTGGAGCCACAGGGACAACCTCTGCCTCTTTGGATTCCCAGAATGCATGGAGGGGTTTGGACACCCGTGGCTTCCTCCAATCCCTCCTCCTCACTCTCAGGGGGTGCCCTCCTCCCCCCGGAGATACGGCAGGCCAACCAAATTGGTCCGCAGCATGCAGCAACTCCAGGGTAGGCGTGGCCCCTCATCGCCAGCTTCCTCAGCAATGAGCATATTCATCAAATCTTGACTGTAGCCAGGGCCCACGGTCTATACGACTTTGAGGGCCACGAGATTCAAATTGTTGCAGACTTTTCTCGGGAAACCAATGACAAGAAGTAAGCCTTTCTTGCCCTCTAGGCCCAGTTAAGCAAGCTAGACATCAAATTTGGCCTTTTCGAACCCGCGCACGTGTGGATCATGAAGGACAGTAGGTCTAAGGAGTTCATTGATACTGGGGAATTGTGATCTTTCCTGGAGAGCCGCTTGAACAAGGGTTGGCCATGGCCCATATGGCGTCATCGACGGTGGCTCAGCTGGCAGACGTCCTTCCCTTGGCAGCTGTGGACCGGAGTCCCTGGAGGGGTAGCAATCAGGACAGACTTCAGTACCGCTCAAGCAGGTCCCAGAGTGGAAAGGACAAGGCGATCTAGGTGGTGGAGCTTGGCCAAGGGCGTGGCTATTCTCGCTCCCCGCTGAAACCTGGTTTGGCCGAGGACTGAGGTGCCCTCTACTCCACTGCAGCCTGCCTGTGCCTTGCCTGCCATTTCCGACGGATGGCTGAGTATCGCAGTATTTCCTAAGTGACTGTCTCCTGTAATGCTGTTTTGAGGTTTGACTTTGGTGCCCTTTTCTGTGCATTATTGAGTGTTGCTGCTGCAGGGTGTAGCTCGTTACCCGCCCTACCCAGCATGTTTCTTGTTGTATTCCAAGCTATTTTACTGCATTCAGTGGTGTCCTGTTGCTTTCCTACTTTGCATGCTGTGTTTTGCTGCTCCTTGTTTCTTGGACCCCCAAGCTCCCTGCATGGCTAATGTGTACTTCTCTCATCCTCCATGAAGGCTCTCCATCCCTGCAGGACTGGCTGGTCCTCTCATGCTCCCGGGGGTTGCAGCTGTGAGTCTCGGCTACTGTCTGAGGGCATGGGAACCTGCCCTTGTCAACCTTGTGCCCTAGCTTTCCAGCCCCCTCCCTGGCTCCAGCCGCCTTTAACCGGCTTCCACTCTCCTTGGCTTCTGCTTCTCTTCTGCTGCCCTTGCTGAATCCTCCCCCTAAACCGGAGCCTCCCGAGCTTTGCGGGCATCCCAGGTTTGAATCTGTGGTTTAAGGTTTCTTGTCTTCACCAAGGCAGACATAGGTTCCTCTGCGGTCTGTATTTGGTGCCTTACCCTCCTCTTGCGCTACCTAGCCCTGCCGTTGGTTTGGGACTTCCTCTCCTGCCCTTCTGCTCCTCCTGGCCCCCCTTCTCAGTGACCCTCTCTGTAGAAGGGCTTTTCTCCTCCCCCACCCCCACTCCGCCTGGGGTTCCCCTCATTCCACCTCCCTGCTCCTCTGCCTACCCTCTCTCCTGTCCCCTTCTCCCTTCCTGTCTTCTCGTTATTGCCTCCTGTTCCCTCTTTTGCCCTGTGCTACTTCCCCTCACTTCTTCCCCTCTCTTCCTGTCCTCCTCCCTCCCAACTTAGCGCTACCACTCCTTGATGGCCGCTACTGCAGTCTGTCTCCCTAAGCCCCTGCATGCAATCTCCTGGAATGTGAATGGCCTCACCCATTTTCTCATGCGCAAGAAGGTACTATCATACCTCCAATCCAAGCGAGTTGATGTAGCCATCCTCCTGGAGACTCACTTATCACTCGAAGCGGCAGGGAAACTTCGGCTCGATTGAGTGTGAAGGGTGATTCACAACAGCCGCCCCCCCTCAGTGGCTGAAGGGACCGGACAGCCTTGGAAATGTGGTGTGGCAATCCTCCTTTGTAAGTCCTTGCCCCTTACCATCCTTAAGATATGGATCGACCGGATGGTCGATACGCAGTTGTCAAGTTTTGACTTGGCAACATGACGCTTTGTGCAGGATCTACATATGCACCAAAGGTGCTCAAAGGCCAGTTCTTCCTGCAGCTCAACCATCTCCCAACGGAAATTCATGCCACTCACTGGCTCATTGGGAAAAAAATCTGGCCAGGGATGCAGTCTCGGACCGCACTGGTCCGCTTGATATGAGCAACAACATGGACAGGGCTCTCCTGCGGGACATCCCCATTGTCTTGCAGATGTCTGGCAACTCTCGCATCCCGGGAACAAGGAGTTAACTTTTTATCTCCAGTGCATAGTACTAAATCCCTTCTGGATTAATTCTTGGTTTCCCAGCCGGTGGTTGCCCATTCACGGGACTTGCTGATCCTTGAGGGCAGATTCTCGGGCCACTCCCGATCCTCCTTCCCATGGACCTGGGGCTGTTCAACCTGGCCTGCAAACCATGGCACTTTAATATCTCAGGTTATAAGTCTCCTCTGAACAAAACTCTGCTCCGGTCCCACGTTTCCACCTACTTGGAGCAAAACTGAGGGTCGGTCGCCTCGTCGTGCACCTTTTGGGCGGTCGCCAAGGCGACCATTCAGGGCCAATTAATGAGAGAAGCCGCCTTTGCCAACATACAAAGGGTGGAGAGCAAGGGACTCTGGAGGACGGCATTGCGCCCCTCACTCGCCTTTACACTGTTAACCCCTCAGTCCACCTCTGGCGCCGTCTAGAGAAGGCCCGTATGAACCTCTATGTGCTTTATATTTCCAAAGCAGAGTACGCGCTGCAACGGTTGAAGGGCCGGTGTTACGAGCAAGGTGAGGAGGGGAGGATACTGGTGGCTAATTTGTATCAGCAGGAGGCTGTGTTGGCTATCCTAGCCATCAAGCCTACAGAGGACGACACCCTGAGTCGGCCGCAGGACATCATGAATGAGTGTGGCAAACCACAAAGCTCCTGTCCAGGAGTGAGAACGGCTACCACTTTGTCGTGCTCTGAACCGGTGGGGAGGAACTCAATCTCGATGCATTTTTAACAAGGGCGGCATCTGTTGTAACTCATGAAATAGAACTGACTGAACAACGCCTATCCTGGGAGCCTATTCTTCAGAAGCGTTCTTCCCTGGGGGTCAAACTGCATCTAATGCTCCTACACAACTTCTTGAACCAGAACCAGGAGTACTTGTAGACCGTACCCCCCCCCCCCCCCCCAAGACCCATTGCCTCTAACGCCATTTAGCATGTCAAAAATATCTACCAGGGGCATAGGCCTGAAAAAACACCCGGTCGCTAACCCCGAACCACTAGCAAAGAGAAAAAGGGGTGGCGGCCCACAGAGACAGAAACCAGCGAAAGTCTTTAGATGAGCCAAAACAAAGGGGGTTGATGAAACAGAAACTGCTCAAAGTGGTTAAAGTGCCCCGGAACCCCCTACCTTGTGCCCATTGACGAACGACGACGATATGTGGCAGAGACTAGAAAAAATGGTCTCTACCATGCTCAACCCTACCCTATTGAAGGTAAATCAGATCAAAGAGAAGTTAGCCCACCTGGAGTCCCAGGCCACAAATAACTTTCGCTCATTTGAGGCTTTGTATGCTAGGAATGAACCCAGTACTGGCCCTGAGTCACATTCGCAGGTGGGGGACCGCAGATCAGTAATGACCCTGGACCGCCCAAACATAGATCATGTTCATATCAATCTAGACAACCCTGCACACTCCAATCCGGACACCCATATTGGCACTTATACTACCATGACCCCCCACATACTCGAATGTCCCTGCAACAGCTCAATGTCCACTCGGAGATCCTAGCAGGGGAGGCTGCGCAAAACTTCCATCCTAACACAGCCTCGACAAGCCAGGTCTTAACCTCGCCAGGACCAAGGAGGAGGGATGACCATCCCAGGGCGGAAAGACTCAAGGTCGTAGGCATGACCATGGGACTACAGACCCTGCACCTCCCCCGGCAGCTTCTCCACTTGTATTAATGTTGGCGAATGTAACACTTTTGAGCGAGGGTCAACTAGAAATGACTGACCAACTAATGTCTAAAGCCCTTCACGGGCTGACACGTCGTCTGAACAAAGTGGGGGGAGGAGGCAGCTGTCTATCTAATCTAATCATCATGGTTAGAAGGATAGGTTGGTTGGGCACATCGAGGAAATAAATGCTGGGAGATTGTGGAGTGATACATTTTTATAATGAACTTGTTGTTAGATCCCTCCTAGCGTACCTATCTAAAGCTCCCCCCAAGGGCTCCGATATTGCTGTTTCATCATTGGCATACTTTTAGACCTCTTTTTCCACAGGTCGGTGGAGGTAGACCCCAGCATAGGGATGCCCAGTCACGGCCAAACCCATTAGGAAACTTCGGGGCATTGGGCCGGAGGTTGGAGAATAGATTCGCCCCTCTCTCCGATTTAGAAGCATGCGATTGACTACGCCCAATCAAGATAAAATTCTCAGTAGGATGCGATAATCAGGATATTCTGGCCCCTGTCAATCAATAGAGCCCAAAGATAGTTAACTCACAAATGGGGGCAAATAAAACCATTTTTAAAATAGCTTCATGGAATGTGGCAGGTATTGTTCCAAAACTGGGTGATTATAACTGGAAAAAACTCTGGAAAGACCACGACATTGCATCCTTTCAGGAGACTTGGTCTACGGAGCCAATTTTTGTAAATGGATATCACTCCTTCCAAACACTGGCTAAACCTTCTCTCTCAGGGAGGGCTAAGGGTCGGGGGGGGGGGGGGGTCTTTTGACTTTAATTCCAAACAGTCTACCAGTAAAAGTTTTAAAAAATTGAATTGCCGAACCTACATTTGCATCTGCTGACACTCAAGATAATAAATGAAGGCACATGGTTTCTAATAAAGTTTTATAATAATGAGTTTGGGCCAAATATGCACTTAGTGGTAGGTAAGGCAAATAAGGCAATAGATAAGCTTTTAAGTGATCCTAAGAACGAGGCAGTCAATATTATTTGGCTGGGCGATTTTAACATACATCGCTGTAAATACAATGAGGTCTCTGTCTGTGGCTTAGAGGACTTGGGGGGATATCACTTCACCCATAGTGAATATGGAAACTGCCTAAATAGGAATCTATCCTCCTTTAATATGGTAATAATTAATGACCCAAATCAACCACTAGGTAATCAAGGGCGAACTTTCCAGCGAAATGGGTATGAGTTAGCAATTGATTATTTGGTAGTTACTAATCCCCTCAGCGTTAGGGCTACCCTTTTAGCAAACCAATTCACGATTTTCAGCGACCATACCATCCTATCTCTACAGTTAAGTGTATCCACAAGGAATCCGACCTCCCATCAGAAAGTTGGAACCGCAATCGTGGCAAAGCAAAATGGCCTTCAACATAAGTGGGCTCACACTGATAAAATCAAGATGGTCCCAGAAATTGTTTCAACCATACAGGATAATATATCTATTTCTATGCGACAAGAGGGAGTGACCCCACTAACCAAGAGACAGGGTACGACAAGTACACGGTAAAGAGGAACTCTCTTGGAACAATATATCTATTTACCTGGAACCTGACGCTGACCCAGGGGCAGTGGTGTCATCCTTCTGTGGCCTTTTAGAGAGAGTAAAATTAGCTCTTACACGTACTAAATCATCACATACTGGGAGAGGTAGGGGCTGGTTTGACTCTCCCTTCACAAAAGCGAGGATGGCTCTAATGTCTGCCCTGAAAATTAATTCTAGAATCTCAGACCTGATCATAACCTAGCTAGAAAAAATAGGGAAAGAGCCATTAAGGATGAGGTATGGTCGGAACTTGAAGAGGCAGCTAGCACGGGTAACAGTCGAGAATTCCAGAGACCTCACATTAGACATTAATAAAGATGAAGACCCATGGGTGGGCCATTTTGAAAACATCTTTGCCTCAAGCATGCACACTACTACATCATTGCATACCATAGAGCCAAACCCACAGGATTCAAAGTTCTTCTCGCTCACTGAAGTGAGAAGAGGCCTGGTGCTATGTAGCCCTGGTAAGTCAAAAAAACTATGGGTGGTTAACTTACCACTCTCATTGAGCAGAGTCAGGTCAATCGTACCTGTAACTCAAAGTTCCCATTCAGGGCTTCCTCAAGGGGCCGGCCGGCTCTGTGGACCGGTGCGAGCTTGATCTGGACTTGTGCTGGCTCTGTTCACGGTGCTTCGGGCGAGGAAGCCCTGAATGGGAACTTTGAGTTACAGGTACGATTGACCTGACTCTGCTCAATGAGAGTGGTAAGTTAACCACCCATAGTAGTCGCCACAACGTGCCACTACACACTCACCGGTCCTGAAGAAATCCTCAGGATCAGGGTTACTCATAGTATGGCCCGCGGGCCGCCAGCGGCCCGGCAAGCCTTCCTTGGCGGCCCGCGGACCTTTCAGACATCGTACCGGTGTACGAGCGAGGAAGAATGGAGTTCAGGCAGGCAAGAGCCCTATTATGCACTCAAAGACGGAGGGCTGCTCTGGTTGGCTGAAGCTCCCGCCCCACGTTCGAAAATAGCCCGCAGTGTGCAACGATTGGCTACTCAACCGGAGGCTGCAGGCTGTCTCTCCAATGAGCTGTGGAGAAAAGGGAACCCTCCGGTTGGATGATGTACGTTGGAGCCGAAGCCCGCGCTTCGGTCAGCCTTTGTCTCCGTGTCCATCCATTCAATTGTAGTCACACGGACCGCTAACCCCCGGTCAACTGGGCGAGGAGCCCAGGATGTTATAAGTGTACCACCCTTGGTCACCCTGGAACACGCCGCCGTTAACTGCGCTCGATTTCACGTTCACATCGTCTGCTTTATGCAGACACCATTTCGAGTCTGCCTGGATACAGTGAAAGCACCAAGGCACATGTTATCTCACATTTATTATAAACTGAGGTCTAATAACTCCCAGACCCCCTTCTTTCTTTGGGAGGGAGATGGAGGGAGACGGAGGGAGGGAGAGGGAGACGGAGGGAGATGGAGGATGGGAGAGGGAGGGAGAGAGACAGGGAGGGAGAGACAGGGAGGGAGAGAGACGGAGGGAGGGAGATGGAGGGAGACAGAGGGAGAGAGACAAAGGGAGGGAGATGGAGGGAGACAGAGGGAGGGAGGGAGAGAGAGGGAGGGAGAGGGAGGGAGATGAAGGAAGGGAGGGAGAGGGAGGGAGGGAGGAAGATGGAGGGAGAGAGGGAGATAGAGGGAGTGAGGGAGACGGAGGGAGATGGAGGACGGGAGATGGAGGGAGAGGGAGGGAGAGAGACAGGGAGGGAGAGAGACAGGGAGGGAGAGAGACGGAGGGAGGGAGATGGAGGGAGAGGGAGACAAAGGGAGAGAGACAAAGGGAGGGAGATGGAGGGAGACAGTGGGAGGGAGACAGAGGGAGGGAGGAGAGAGAGGGAGAGGGAGGGAGAGGGAGGGAGATGGAGGAAGGGAGGGAGAGGGAGGGAGGAAGAGGGAGGGAGGGAGGGAGATAGAGGGAGTGAGGGAGACGGAGGGAGATGGAGGACGGGAGATGGAGGGAGAGGGAGGGAGAGAGACAGAGAGGGAGAGAGACAGGGAGGGAGAGAAACGGAGGGAGGGAGATGGAGGGAGACAGAGGGAGAGAGACAAAGGGAGGGAGATGGAGGGAGACAGAGGGAGGGAGACAGAGGGAGGGAGGGAGAGAGAGGGAGGGAGAGGGCGGGAGATGGAGGAAGGGAGGGGGAGGGAGGGAGGAAGATGGAGGGAGGGAGATAGAGGGAGTGAGGGAGACGGAGGGAGATGGAGGACGGTAGATGGAGGGAGAGGGAGGGAGAGAGACAGGGAGGGAGACAGAGGGAGGAGGCGACAGAGGGAGGGCGACAGAGGGAGGGCGACAGAGGGAGGGAGACAGAGGGAGGGAGGGAGAGAGAGGGAGGGAGAGGGAGGGAGATGGAGGAAGGGAGGGAGAGGGAGGGAGGGAGGAAGATGGAGGGAGGGAGGGAGATAGAGGGAGTGAGGGAGACGGAGGGAGATGGAGGACGGGAGATGGAGGGAGAGGGAGGGAGAGAGACAGGGAGGGAGAGAGACAGGGAGGGAGATAGACGGAGGGAGGGAGATGGAGGGAGAGGGAGACAGAGGGAGAGAGACAAAGGGAGGGAGATGGAGGGAGACAGAGGGAGGGAGACAGAGGGAGGGAGGGAGAGAGAGGGAGGGAGAGGGAGGGAGATGGAGGAAGGGAGGGAGAGGGAGGGAGGAAGATGGAGCGAGGGAGGGAGATAGAGGGAGTGAGGGAGATGGAGGACGGTAGATGGAGGGAGAGGGAGGGAGAGAGACAGGGAGGGAGACAGAGGGAGGTAGACAGAGGGAGGAGGCGACAGAGGGAGGGCGACAGAGGGAGGGCGACAGAGGGGGACAGAGAGGGAGGAGGGAGACAGAGAGGGAGGAGGGAGACAGAGGGAGGAGGGAGACAGAGGGAGGAGGGAGACAGAGAGAGGAGGGCGACGGAGGGAGGGCGACGGAGGGAGGGAGACAGGGAGAGAGAGACAGGGAGAGAGACAGGGGGAGAGAGGGAGGGGGAAGGGGAGAGAGGGAGAGGGAGGGAGAGGGAGGGAGAGGGAGGTGGAGAGAGGTAGGGAGAGGGGGAGGGAGGGGAAGGGAGAGGGGAGGGGAAGGGAGAGGGTAGGGAGGGGAGAGAGAGAGAGATGTGTGTATGCCGGGTCTGGTGGCTCAGTGGACGAAGGCGTCTGCTGCAGGGACCTGTGTTCAACCTCATGGTCACAATTTTTTTTTGCTTTAGCCCCGCCCCTCCCCCTCTGACCCCGCCTCCACCGGTGCAGCCCTCAGCCACAAACCACACTGTAAATTTGGCCCCCGAGAGAAAGTTTGTGAGTACCCCTGCTCTAGATGAACAACGAGGCTGAAACATGTCGAAACATGTCGACCACCAACAGTGCGGTAGATTGGTAACTTGATCTACGCATGCACGCACGCACGCACTTGTTTTTACTTTTCCACCCCACCAAATCCATTAAAGTACCTGCCAATAAGGTGGCGTAGGGAATTTTAATTCACTTCACAGGGACACTTCACTTCTTCACTTTTTATTTCTGGATCCTACTGTAATACCAGTTGATCTTCTTCCAGGTGGAGGTCAGCAAATTCTCAGAATAAACCCTATGATGATGCTGTCACGTTAAGTAAAGGCGGAGAACCAAGATATACCGCCTGTACCTTGTGTACGTGAATGAGGGTTTATTTAATGGGATAATATCCAACTTGACCCTGGTACACAGGACAAGTGGTCCATTCTCCCCCCCTTTTTGATGTTTTGCATTTATGTATGGAAGCCGAATGGACCATTGCTTCTCCTTCCCTCCATCGTGATTTAACTATGCCCTAGTAAGGCCCCAGGACCGGATGGGGTCCCAATTTATTTCTTTCAGGAAACCCCGGACCTATGGGTGCGCATATTAATGAATGTCCTTAATAGTATAGCTCTCGTTGGCCCTCCCCCCTCATGGACAACAAGCGTCATCGTCCCAATACACAAAAAAGGGGATAGGGTGAATCGAAAGAACTACAGACCAATTTCCCTGCTGGATACCACAACAAAGCTTATGGGTCGACTCCTTTTTAGGTTAGAGGGGTGGGCCCAGGAGAATAACATCTTAATTCAGGTGCAGTATGGGCTCCAGCAGGGAAAGGGTACTGTGGATCACTGCTTGAATTTAGCACTGATAATAGATAAATACACTAGAGTGAAGGAAGGGAAGATCTACATGGCATTCATGGACCTGTCGGCAGCGTTTGACAGTATGGTACATGCTAAGCTAAGGAACATAATGGAGGAGATAGGGGTTGAATCAGATCAGCTATAATTAACTTCATTAGACATTTATATGCAAACACCAAGGCATTGGTAAGCTATACCAAAAATGGAGATTGTACCCGCTTATTCAAAATCGCCAGGGGGGTAAGGCAGGGCTGGGTCCTTGTCCCATTCCTCTTCTCTATTTATACAAATGGAGTCGAGGAAACCCTCCTGGTGGCCACACGGGATGTTCCCGCCTTTGACTCGCACCTGCTACCCATATTGGCCAATGCAGACGATGCGGTGCTGATTGCAAGAACTGGGCAAGCCATCTAACGCCTGATAATGGTGTATGTATCCTTTATGGATTCAATAGATTTGAAAGTTAATCAAACTAAGTCCTTTGCTGTTATAGCAGGGGCTGGAAAAAGAGACAAAACCCCATACCTCCACGCGGACCCTGGAAGAATTGAGGTTGTTGATACCTTCCCCTACCTGGGAGTCCTCTTTGACAAAAATCTATTGTGGTCAAAGCTGGTGGAAGGAAGGATGCTGGGAATGGAGAGAAGCATCTCGGCCATAAAATCTTTTTCCAAAAAACCTGAGCACCAGACCATTACTCCCGATAAAGAATATCTATCAGGCCAAGACAAAGGCCACAGTAACATATGGGGCAGGTGTCTGGGGCATAGTATCCGCACTTCAAAAACAGGGGGTGGTAGAGGGTATTAGGCTAGGTCCACCCTCCTTTCAATCATATACACAAAAAACACCGGAATACCGGCTAAAGAACCTAGCTATGGTGATGTTTGCCCCAATTCAAGTTGAGTTGGAAGGTCTGGTTTCACACAAGAAAGAGCAATTGCTTTCTTGAGTCCCCTCACTCACCAGGGTTTCCCACTGGTGACATGCTTCATCATTGGGGTCCTCTCAATCCGCTGCAGATTGAGGCGTCCTTCGACTTGCGAGATTACGTAGGAGCACTAATAAGAGACTATGTGTGGTGCAGTGTTAGTGGAGTGGATGGAAAATTTATTAAAAATACCTGGCTAGTGGGCGAAATATTTTATTCTAGCTCCTAGTCGGTATATTAAAAGCAGGGGTACTAGAGAACGATGTAACCATAATGAGTTAAAAGTCTCTAGTGTTGGTCAACATGTTTCAAGCCTTCCTCAGGACCACACAGGGGCCAGCCCTGTGCGTTCCACTCCTAAGTGACCTAAAAAGTGAGGTAAATAAATAATTAGTGATAAGTGATGTGCCACACCTACTGTGTGTGCACGATAATACATACGATTTGGACTCAATGGATCGTGGTATCTGTAGGAGATACAACAGAGCACTGTTAGAAATACATTTGCCTGCCAGGGCACTAGCAGGTGTTAAACTGAATGCAACACATTGCGTCTTAATCACACTCAAACATCGTTCGTTGTGCGTGAAAAAACATTGCTGCTGTCAATTCCATCGTGCCTTATCGGTGGAATAAATGTGCGTATGTTGTCTGCTAGGGAGATCCTAAATGGATTGTAAGTATTAAAAACATGGACATAGACACCTCGTGACAAACCACAGGTAGAATCACAAAATAGATGCATTTTGCGCTATTACATACTTTAAATGAGGTTCAGAATCGCCCCATGGTCTGGAGGGGTTAAGGGGCTTGTAGTCACACTCTGAAAGGATGGTAAGATATGGTTAAGTATTAGGACAGTAGCAACTCTCTGAATTTGTGAGAAAACAAGAGTGGTTGCCGTTTTTGCTGCCAAAAACAATCTGTTGTGGCTGCGCTGTAGGGAGGAAAAACGTGACACTTACTAGAGTTGAGCTCACCTCGGCGGTGATACACCTACTCGTACCCCTGGAGACCGCATATTAACGCGTCTCTCCACAGGAACCTGGTTAAATAGTGATACTTCCGCCTAGTCATCCAGTGGATGCTAGAGCGATTACTGTACCAAAGATAGCCGCCCAAGTAAGACAAGATCGGCGGCCATGTTGGGAGAATGGAGTTGGACATTTTTGGGTTGTTTTCAGAATTATTGGGGAAATATTTCTTTTGGGTGGTATTAACCTCCTGGGGTGACATCTACTTCAGTTAGTGGCCGATAGGGTGCGGTATAATTCGCGTATTAAGGTACCGCCCGAGTTTGGTAAAATCGGCAGCCATGTTGGGAAAATTAAGTTGGACATTTTTAGCTCAACATAATTAATATGGAAATAAAAAAAGTACCTTTTGGTGGTGTCAACACCCTAGGTTGGCAGTTATTACAGTAACGAGTGGCCAGGATACAGTGAAATGTGTATATTGAGGTGCTGCCAGAGTGGTCGCATGGGTGGCACCATCTATGTGCTTTTTACACGTTTAATGTTTCTGTAGTTTAGGCTTTTCTTATTTTGTGAACTGTCCCCAAGGAATATTATCGTTCAAACCGTGGGTGTCCGTGCGTAGTTTAAAGACACAGTGCTGTTCCTTTTCGAGGAGTTTATGTTCCAGGTTGTCTGTTGGTTTCATGTGTTTCAACACCACCCATCTGAGATCATTGGGGGTGTGTTGTTTTTCAATGAAATGTGTGGTCATTTTTGTGGTTGCCCGCTTGCACCTGATGTTACTGCGATGTTCAACTATCCTTGTGCTAACCTTCCTCGCAGTCATGCCCACATAGTAGAGGTTGCATGGGCAAGTTATTAGATAGACTACCCCTGTGGTGTTACAATTTGTGAATTTACGCAGTTCCCAAAAAAGTTTATTGTTCAATGTCACATTTTTAGTGGGTGATGTCAGGTGACATACGCTGCAGTTATTGCAAGGGTAGTGTCCATTGGGTAAGGCCTGTAAGACTCTCTGGTTACCACCATTGTGAGTTGTAGTTTTTGGGCGTGTGTGCACCAGGATATGTTTCAGATTTTTCCCTTTTCTGTGGGAAAACATTGGTCTCAGAATGTCCAAATTTCCACTTGTCAAGATGCGGCAATGTTTTTTCACAATCTTGGCCACCTAGTGTGACGCTACATTAAATGTGGTGATGCAGATCAGTCTCTTGTCAGTCAGAGATTTTTTTCTTGGTGGGGTTCAAGAAGCACTTCTCAATGATTGTTACCCGCTCTTTTCTTTGCTCTATTCACTAGATGTGAGGGGTATTTCCTTATAATCAGTTTTTGGGATAGTTCTCTTGCTTGTAGATTGTAATCCTCTTTCTCCATGCAGTTTCTCCGCAGGCGTAGGAACTGTCCAAAGCGGAGGTTCTCCTTAAGTTGTCTCAGGTGAAAGCTGTCATACAACAGGAGACAGTTCTTTGCTGTTGGTTTAAAATGTGTGGTGGTTTTTAATGAGTCTCCTGTTGTTCAGATCCAGGAAAACCAGTTGTGACCTACTCATTGTGTGAGTAAACTTAAGAAAAGGGTCCTGTAGGTTCAGCCAGGTCATGAAATCGGTGGCTTCAGACTCACTCCCTTCCCAATGAGCAACACATCGTCGATGTATCTCTTCCATAACAATATATGGCTGGTGTAAGGGTTTATGTTATTGAGTATCTTATGTTTCTCCAGATGGTGGACATAGAGCCCTGACACAGTCGGGCGAAGGTGCTCCCCATGCTGGTACCATGCTGTTGGCGGAATAGGGTCTCTTCAAAGCGGGAGAAATTCTCTGTCAGAGTCATCCTGTAGCATTCCAAGACAACATGTCTTGGAGTGTGATATAGCCATTCTTGTTAAAAAAGAACTTCCTCTATGATGTTAAGGGTCTCTCTATGAGGTAAACTGGTGTAGTGACTTTCTACATCCAACCCAATGAGTATACATGTCGTGGGGTCGAAGTTCAGGTCCTGGAGAAGGCATAGTACCGCCTTGGTGTCCTGTAGGTAAGTTCCTGTTCCTTGTATGAGCGAGCGAAGGAATGCGTCCGCGAACTTGGAAAGAGGTTCCAGGATGGACCCAATACCAGAGACTATCGGTCTTCCTGGTGGGTTGTCTATGGGCTTGTGTATTTTTGGAATTGTATAAAAATACGGTGTTGTTGAATTGGTGTTCATGAGAAAATCGCCTTCTTTCTTGGTTATCCAATCATTTGCTGTGGATTCTTTAATCAGGCTGGCGATTTCAATACGTAATTGTTCTGTTGGGTCTTCTCTTATTCGTACATAATTCCTCTCGTCTGTTAGTAGTCTTAGACACTCTTTTCGGTATGCAGTGGTGTTCTGGAGGACAATTGCTCCCCCTTTATCCCCTGGTTTTATTGTGATTCGGTCATTGTTAGCTAGAAGTTGGATCGCTTCCTGTGGCATAGTATTGTCAGACTCACTCCAAACTATTGAAAACAACTTTTTAAAGTCTCTAGTGGGCCTTTCTCCCTCTTCCTCTAACTATATCTTACACATAGAACTGGGTTTGCCCTATATCTCAGACTCAATTCTGGTGGCACCGATCCTACTGTGGCACTCAATTTGGCACTGTGACCCTGACACAAAGCATAATAACAAACTGCTTAAAACTGGAAAAGCACAGAAGATTCAGGTGGCTTAACTATGTGGAGTCAGTGTCTGAATGATATTGGGCTCCCTTACTTATTCAGAGATCCATTAGCATGTAGAAAGGTCTCAAAACAAAAGGTATATGTTTTTATTGATGACAGAATATAATCGGATGGACAAAAACTGAGACAAATAGGCAGTTTGTATCTATTGTCCGAGCCCGTCGCTGATAGAGGGAGGGTACTTCTATTTAGCAAATGTCACTAGTGCACAACACAAATTCATATTATTAAGATTTTGCATGAACATGATACCGCTGATGCTAGGTTACCTAGAAAAAACATTTCACCCCTCAGATTTGATTGTGTGCCCATGCGATAACCTCTCCACATAAACTGAGCTACATATATTATTGTTTTGCGGGCTCTATGAGAAAGAAAGGAATGACTACCTTGTCCCGATTGTAAAGCGTCAAAATCTTAAACAATGTCGGGTTGCACTTTATTTTTTTAAATTGTTGTCTGTCCCTCTAGTCTGCTTCTCGGAAGCCAAGTTTTTATGGGCTTGAATAAAAATGAGGTAGGGGGGCTGTAAACAGTATCAGTGTTATTATGCGGTAAATTTTCATAATACATTCTGGGGTTACTTAAACAACAATAATCTTATAACATGTGAAAGGAAATTGCTGTTATTTTATGTTGGATGAATTGGAATTTTTTACTGTTTTATTATTTTTTACTTGTGCTTTTATGATCTTATCTATTGGATTGAATAAAGAACTATTTAATTGAATGAGTGTGCCGCTTTCTACCATGACTTGTACACCCCGGAGGTGGTGGCTGACCCGGCCCGACTGGACGCCATTTTTGATGGTGTGTGCCTCCCCTGCTTCAATGAGTCAAGTAGGTACCTGCTCCGAGGGGAGATCACTAAGGCAGAAATAGAGCAGGCCATCTCTAACTTCCCGTATCACAAAGCCCCAGGGGAGTATGGCTTCCTGGTGGAGATTTACAAGTGGAAGGGGAGGAGATGGTAGATGCCCTCTACGAGGCCTTCTGGGAGGCGGAGCACACAGGGTCCCTCGGCTCTAGGTCCCTCAGCTCTATCTCAAATAAGGCGCTGATCTCGGTCTTACCCAAACCTGGGAAGGATCCCCTCCTAGGTGGCAGCTACCAGCCCATCTCTCTGCTTAACAGGGATAGCAAGATCTTGGCTGGGGTTCTGGCAGCTTGACTCCGGGAGGTGATCCCAACACTGATCCATCAATCACTCACAGGTGGGGTTTGTTCCCCGGTGCTTGTCCCAGAATTACCTCTGCACCAGTGGTTAATTTGTAAAAAAAATAAGTGCCCGGGTTCTCTTCAGGAAGCAGCTTGCACCAGCCCATTTCTCCTGTTAGTGCCACCTAAAACAGAACAAACTACTAACCATGAAAGTAGGGAGAGGATGTGGCATAATGGCCAGAGCTGCCAATTTCGGAGCTGGGGAACCAGGTTCAAGTCTCGGCGTCAGCTCAACATCCTGTGATTTTGGGCAAATCACTAAATCTCGTCGTGCCTACCCTAAATGAATGTGACCTTAACTGGTGATCATCAAAAGCGCTGGTGTTGATGATTAAGTGCCGGTGTTGAGCACCGGAAACAACCGGTTCAAATTAAGCACAGCTCTGCACCCTGGCACACTAATTGTGATCCGCTAAGGACCTGCCTGAGGGCACCCGGACTCTCTCCCTGGATGGTGAGAAAGCATTTGACAGGACTGAGTGGGGCTACCTCTTTGCAACGCCTCAGTGAGGACTTCATAGCCAAGGTCTGGTGGCTTTATGACTCCCCCACTGCTCAAGTCAATTTCAGGGGTGTTCTCTCTGAACCGTTCCCAGTCTCAGTTTTTGCCTCTTCTTTTCCTCCTGGCCATGGAGCCCTTGGCTGCATCCCTCTGCCAGTCCGCGCAGAAAATGGGCAACCCTACCCCTGGAGGGGGAGGGGGAACGGATGTCCCCCGTTTGATCTCTGCTGAACTGGACATCATCTCCGACTTTGCGGCATTCTCAGGATACCGGATCAACTATGGCAAGAGAAAGGCCATACCGATTTTGCAAGTGACTCAAGCAGCTGTGTCCGCCTATCCCTTTCAGTGGATGCCCTCCTGTTTCAAATATTTGGTGATCTACATCAACCAAGGTCTGAACCGTATGGTGGTAGACCAACATGACACGCTGTTGGCACAAAAGTGATTGGACTACGATAAGTGGTTCCACCTCGGTCTCTTGCTGGGGGGCAGGACGTAGCCGGTCAGGATGGTGACCCTGCCGAGATTCACCTATGTTTTGGGTATACTCCACTTGCTCGTGCCTCTCCCACTCCTACGGTTGGTGTATAGGGTCATAATGTCCTTCATCTGGGGGTCATCTCAGCATAGGTTGGCCAGTAGCAGACTCCTAGCCCACTGTTCGTGCGGCGGGCTGGGACTCCCTTCGGTTGAGCATTATGCCTTTGCCTGCACTTAGCCCAGCTTGCGTACATGCTCCTCCAGACCCAGGACCCCCCCGTTGTGGATCACGATTGAACTCACCATCCTGGGGTGCCGTACCGTATCTATCAGAATGATGCCTCTGCCACAGGTTTAAAGAATCAGATGCTTCGTACTATGGCTAAATCTTGGTTGCGAGCCCACCGCCTTTTCTCAGTGGACGCTCACCTGCACAACCATGCACTGTTTTGGGTGCAATACTAGCTTCCACAGCAGTGGCAATGTGCTTGTTTGGGGCCTGAGGCACGCTACTGGGATCCTCACCCTCACATGCCCTCAACCTTTGAAGCACTCCGAGAGGAGTTCAGCCTGCGGCCTCGCCAATCCTGGCAGTACCTCCAGCTGCATCACTGTCTCGCCCGTTGCCTGGGCTCCCAGCCCTGGTCCATTCCACCCTACCCAGTGGTTTCCTATCTGAAGGTGTGAGGAAGACTTTGAGGGGTGGTGGCCGCCTTTTACAGCCTCCTGACTTGTCATCTGTATTCTTTGCCCTTGCTGGACACCCTGTGCACCAAAATGCAGACTCACCTTCAGGTGAAGTACAAGCCAGAGGACTGAGTGGAACAGCTGGAGGCTCTAGGAAAATCTGGCTGAAGTTTAACCTTTTTATATTACTTGATGACTGGCACTGGACCCCGGCGAAGCTACTCCAACTGCTGGAGCTGTGACAGTGTACGGTGTGACCTGGTACACATCCTCTGTGCACAATGCCCGGCCCTTGGTGCTTTGCTGAGTAAGGTCATGCCAATCCCTGTACCGCTAGCTTGATCCTTGATCCTACTTCTCAACTCAACTCAATTCAAGTATGTCACCTATTAATGTTTTGGGTTTCTCTGTGAGACTCAGTAGGTGTAACTGATATGCCCACATATGGCTCCAGGTATCACTGTACTAACACTAATTGTAATTTACGAATGAGGCCCAAAAGTACAAAAGAATTATATGGTTGCTTTCCTTGCCATTTAGATAGGACATGGCCTGGAAGTTTGGGCTGGACTGTTAAGATTAGAGCAAGACTAAGACTCATTTGCCTAAGGTTGACCCTCTTTGTAGTCTCACAGTGAGCAATTGAAATGATGGGCTGGTACGCGTCTCAGATTGTTTACCAGTAGCTGTTAGTAATTGAAGCAGTCTACCCGTCACTATTTTTTATTTTTTGTATTTCTCGTGATAAGGATAGCGGTGCCACCCTAGCAGTTCATTTTGCTGTCAGGTGGAAAGTTGTTCGTATAGGGATCCACAACTGCATGAGTCATCAACCCAAGTAAGCAATAGTACGCAAAGCCCGATTTAAAAAAAGAAGGATTGTGTATCTGATATACTGTCTCCGAATCAACAGTTACGTTCAAAGTCACGTTTTTCCAATTGATTATTAAAATTCTCAACACACCTTGAAACAATTTTAGCAGTTCAACTATCACTGGAAGTGACTGCTCCAGGAATCCCAAAATGAGTAGAGTATCATCCACAAAAAGGGAGAGTTTGAAGTCTCCACGGCCTGCGGACGTAACTCTATCATGGCACTGTTCATTATTCTGCACAATATAGATTCAATGCTGAATGGAATCCATAAAGATTAACCCTAACTGCATTTAACGGAGTAGATTGGGATTGCCTCTGAAAATCGTTTTTAAAACTAGGTCTGGGACCGAAATTGGTGCCGCCCATAAGCTTTGTCTACCCCTTCCCGAGAATTAAGGTGAATTCCAAGTCAAACCGATCCCTTAGAACTCTAGAAGGGCATCCATCAAGGGTTGAGAAATATATATATATCACCCAAAAATGCCCCTGCATTCAAGACGCACTCCTCCAGTCGGTAGGTATCACCTTTATTTTTCCAAACCGAACAAGGTTACAGCTCCGTTTATTTTGTCCATTTGTTGTGCCTTACGCGTTTCAGTGCATTCTCGCACTTTCATCAGAGGCAAAAGTTCAGAGTGCACCAGCTTCAGGCTCCCACAGCTTCCCTTCGTGCTTCTCTCATTGTTATGGGCCTCAGGTGTGCCGTTTTTTTATATCTCTTTCAAGGCACGCTGGGAACTGTAGTCATATTTCTGCCAAATTAAAACCTCCAGTGGTTGTGTGTCTCTGAAACAATTTCCATGGACCATTTAACAGCCCTCCAGTGGGCCACAGAGCTGTAAACTTGTTCCTACAGTACATGGAACCATCTGCGCCGTCCTTTTGGAACCTGATTATTCAGGTCCGACGAGCCCTTGCATTGCTTTCAGGGCGGTGCGAACTTGTACGGCTGGACTCGCCGCATATTAATCTCACCCAAAAATGCCCCTGCATTCAAGACGCACTCCTCCAGTCGGTAGGTATCACCTTTATTTTTCCAAACCGAACAAGGTTACAGCTCCGTTTATTTTGTCCATTTGTTGTGCCTTACGCGTTTCAGTGCATTCTCGCACTTTCATCAGAGGCAAAAGTTCAGAGTGCACCAGCTTCAGGCTCCCACAGCTTCCCTTCGTGCTTCTCTCATTGTTATGGGCCTCAGGTGTGCCGTTTTTTTATATCTCTTTCAAGGCACGCTGGGAAATGTAGTCATATTTCTGCCAAATTAAAACCTCCAGTGGTTGTGTGTCTCTGAAACAATTTCCATGGACCATTTAACAGCCCTCCAGTGGGCCACAGGGCTGTAAACTTGTTCCTACAGTACATGGAACCATCTGCGCCGTCCTTTTGGAACCTGATTATTCAGGTCCGATGAGCCCTTGCATTGCTTTCAGGGCGGTGCGAACTTGTACGGCTGGACTCGCCGCATATTAATCTCACCCAAAAATGCCCCTGCATTCAAGACGCACTCCTCCAGTCGGTAGGTATCACCTTTATTTTTCCAAACCGAACAAGGTTACAGCTCCGTTTATTTTGTCCATTTGTTGTGCCTTACGCGTTTCAGTGCATTCTCGCACTTTCATCAGAGGCAAAAGTTCAGAGTGCACCAGCTTCAGGCTCCCACAGCTTCCCTTCGTGCTTCTCTCATTGTTATGGGCCTCAGGTGTGCCGTTTTCTTATATCTCTTTCAAGGCACGCTGGGAACTGTAGTCATATTTCTGCCAAATTAAAACCTCCAGTGGTTGTGTGTCTCTGAAACAATTTCCATGGACCATTTAACAGCCCTCCAGTGGGCCACAGGGCTGTAAACTTGTTCCTACAGTACATGGAACCATCTGCGCCGTCCTTTTGGAACCTGATTATTCAGGTCCGACGAGCCCTTGCATTGCTTTCAGGGCGGTGCGAACTTGTACGGCTGGACTCGCCGCATATTAATCTCACCCAAAAATGCCCCTGCATTCAAGACGCACTCCTCCAGTCGGTAGGTATCACCTTTATTTTTCCAAACCGAACAAGGTTACAGCTCCGTTTATTTTGTCCATTTGTTGTGCCTTACGCGTTTCAGTGCATTCTCGCACTTTCATCAGAGGCAAAAGTTCAGAGTGCACCAGCTTCAGGCTCCCACAGCTTCCCTTCGTGCTTCTCTCATTGTTATGGGCCTCAGGTGTGCCGTTTTTTTATATCTCTTTCAAGGCACGCTGGGAACTGTAGTCATATTTCTGCCAAATTAAAACCTCCAGTGGTTGTGTGTCTCTGAAACAATTTCCATGGACCATTTAACAGCCCTCCACTGAAACGCGTAAGGCACAACAAATGGACAAAATAAACGGAGCTGTAACCCTGTTCGGTTTGGAAAAATAAAGGTGATACCTACCGACTGGAGGAGTGCGTCTTGAATGCAGGGGCATTTTTGGGTGAGATTAATATGCGGCGAGTCCAGCCGTACAAGTTCGCACCGCCCTGAAAGCAATGCAAGGGCTCGTCGGACCTGAATAATCAGGTTCCAAAAGGACGGCGCAGATGGTTCCATGTACTGTAGGAACAAGTTTACAGCCCTGTGGCCCACTGGAGGGCTGTTAAATGGTCCATGGAAATTGTTTCAGAGACACACAACCACTGGAGGTTTTAATTTGGCAGAAATATGACTACAGTTCCCAGCGTGCCTTGAAAGAGATATAAAAAAACGGCACACCTGAGGCCCATAACAATGAGAGAAGCACGAAGGGAAGCTGTGGGAGCCTGAAGCTGGTGCACTCTGAACTTTTGCCTCTGATGAAAGTGCGAGAATGCACTGAAACGCGTAAGGCACAACAAATGGACAAAATAAACTGAGCTGTAACCTTGTTCGGTTTGGAAAAATAAAGGTGATACCTACCGACTGGAGGAGTGCGTCTTGAATGCAGGGGCATTTTTGGGTGAGATTAATATGCGGCGAGTCCAGCCGTACAAGTTCGCACCGCCCTGAAAGCAATGCAAGGGCTCGTCGGACCTGAATAATCAGGTTCCAAAAGGACGGCGCAGATGGTTCCATGTACTGTAGGAACAAGTTTACAGCCCTGTGGCCCACTGGAGGGCTGTTAAATGGTCCATGGAAATTGTTTCAGAGACACACAACCACTGGAGGTTTTAATTTGGCAGAAATATGACTACAGTTCCCAGCGTGCCTTGAAAGAGATAAAAAAAAACGCACACCTGAGGCCCATAACAATGAGAGAAGCACGAAGGGAAGCTGTGGGAGCCTGAAGCTGGTGCACTCTGAACTTTTGCCTCTGATGAAAGTGCGAGAATGCACTGAAACGCGTAAGGCACAACAAATGGACAAAATAAACGGAGCTGTAACCTTGTTCGGTTTGGAAAAATAAAGGTGATACCTACCGACTGGAGGAGTGCGTCTTGAATGCAGGGGCATTTTTGGGTGAGATATATATATATATATATATATATATATATATATATTCACTGAAAAAACCATAGGTTTCAAGGGCGTTATAGTTAGCTGGACTTTTCACTCGTACAAAACCATTGAAATTCCCCCGTATAGTTAGTTCAGCTAACTATAACTTGCGCGCCCGCAATGCACTGCTGATGACGTCACATATTACATCACTCATGACATGGCCAGTGACATCACTCATGACATCACTGATGACATCTCAAATGACATCACTGATGACATCACTGATGACATCATCCAGTGAATGTGTGTTTTTCTGAAAATTACATATGTTTTATATATGTATATCTCAAGGTCGATGGAAGAATATTGGGTATATAAGTGTCTAAATGGATGATTTGTTTTTGAAAAATTGATTGTATAACTGACTAAGTGTATCTTAGTGAATACATGGCTTAGTGAGTAATGTTTAAATATGTAAATATCTGTATCAGTCTCACATTGTGTATAAGTGGCTGCATGGGTTGGTGAGTAGCTACACGAGTGTCTATATAGGTTATTAGTTGGTTTTTTGAGTATCAGTATGAGTGTCAGAGTGTCTTTATGGTTCGGTGGGGGGTATTACGTAGTGCATAGGTGCATGAATGAGTGACTCACTGTATGTGTTGAAGACAGCATGTGTGCAGGACTGTATGGGTGGATGAGTGTGTGCATGGGTATGTTAGTGAGTGAATGACTGTCTCAATAGTATCTTTATGAGTAACTACATATGTTTTAAACTAGTATATGTGACTATTGGTGTATATATGTGAGTATATGTGAGAGTGAGCGATTGAAAGAGTTCCTGTATGAATAAGTATGTGTTTCTATAAGTGATTGTTTAAAAGACTAAGTATGTGTAAGTTTCTGTAGAAGTAAGTGTGGTGGTGTGTGTATAACTGTATATGCAAGTAAATGGATGTTTGATTCTTTATTAGCATGAGTGACTATGTGTGTGAGTAACTCTATGGATGAGTGTCGTTATGTAACAGGATGTATAGGTGTATGAGTACATATGATGAGTGAGTACATGTATGAGTGACTGTATAGGACTGTTGGTGAATGAGTGGATGTGTATGTGGATCTTAGAATTACTGAATAGGTTGTTGTAACTGATATTGGTATGTCCATTGTTTTGAAAATTTGAGTTTCTATTTTTGAATGTGTGTATCAAAGGTTATATTAGGGGGAGAGGAGGTCTGCCACTCTATCACAAGGATGATGTCATCAGTGATGTCATGAGTGATGTCACTGACCATGTCACGAGTGATGTAATATGTGACGTCATCAGCAGTGCATTGCGGGCACGCGAGTTATAGTTAGCTGAACTAACTATACGGGTGAATTTCAATGGTTTTGTACGAGTGAAAAGTCCAGCTAACTATAACGCCCCTGAAACCTATGGTTTTTTCAGTGAATTTCTAAGGTTTTTTAAATGCTAATTCCTAACTATAACGTGCCTGAAACCTATGTTTTTTCAATGCATTTCAAAGGTTTTTTAAATGCTAATTTCTAACTATGCCTACAGAGATAGGACATGTGAAGAAAGAAGAAAAAATGCACAGAAAGAAAAAAAAGAAATTCAGAAAGAAGCAACAGAAGTCCTGAAAGACGAAGAAAAGTGCACGAAGAAGGGTAACGTGCAGAAAGAACAAACATAAGAGCAGAAAGAAGCCTTGTTGCTAAATCATCCTGTACCCTCAACTTTTTCAGACGGATACTGGTGGTAACCGAGTCTGACTGACCAGTCATTGCGCCAGTGCTATGTTAAAAGACACTCAGAATACAGTGAAAACACCTACATACACTAGGGAACACTATGCGTTGGGGTCCCCCTATGATCAGCATGACCTCCTCTGTAAGCCCCTAGTATCTAATAGGGCAGGGGATTAAAACTACCTCTTAAAAAGCGCCACAGGGCGTGTTTGCACACGTCACCTCAGGCCCCGTCCCCTCACTTCCCCACTGCGTAAACACGCCCTGTGGCCATTTTAAGTTGGGAGATTAAGTCCCCTTGAATCCTGAGGGTCCCTAGGGTCCAACTAGACCACTAGGTACCTCCAGTAAGCGCCACAGAGCTGCGTTGCAGAGAGATGTAAAAAGGGGCACGGCCTAGACCACCTCTCCGCAACGCAGCGCAGTGGCGCTTACTGGAAGCACCTGGTGGGTTAGTTGGCCCCCAGGGTCCCTCAGGATTGAAGGGGAATTATTTCCCCAACTTAAAACGCGCCACAGGGCTTGTTTGCACACGTTAACTCGGGCCCCGTCCCCTCCCTTCACCACTGTGTAAACACGCCCTGTGGCCGTTTTTAGTTGGGAGATTAAGTTCATTTGAATCCTGAGGGTCCCTAGGGTCCCACTAGGTACCTTCAGTAAGCGCCACAGAGCTGCGTTGCAGAGAGGTGTAAAAAGTGGCACGGCCTGGACCACCTCTCTGCAACGCAGCTCAGTGGCGCTTACTAGAAGCACCTGGTGGGCTAGTTAGCCCCAAGGGGCCCTCAGGATTGAAGGGGAATTTTTTCCCCAACTTAAAACGCGCCATAGGGCGTGTTTGCACATGTCACCTCAGGCCCCGTCCCCTCCCTTCCCCACTGTGCAAACACGCCCTGTGGCTGTTTTTTAAGTTGGGAGATTAAGTCTCCTTGAATCCTAAGGGTCCCTAGGGTCAAACTAGCCCACTAGGTACCTCCAGTAAGCGCCACAGAGCTGCGTTGCATAGAGGTGTAAAAAGGGGCGTGGCCTCAGAACACCTGTCTACAATGCAGCTCCCTGGCGCATACTGGAGATACCTGTTGGGCTAGTTGGCCCTCAGGGACCCTCAGTATTGAAGGGGAATTAATTTCCCAACTTACAACTGGCCAGGGGGCACGTTTGCAGAGTAGTGCAAGGAGGGGGCGTGGCCTCCAGCGCGATGCCGGTCTTTTATTTATTTTATTTTTTTAAGAAGGAGGGCTGTGTGGCCCCCTTCTTTTTCTAATTTACTGGCACTGGGGACCCCATCCCCCAGGGCCTGCACCCTAATTTTTTTTGATGAAAAAAATTAATTTGGCCCTCCCAAGGCCTTAATCGGCCCCGGGGACCCCAACCCCTGGGTCATGGCCTTTTTTAAAAAAAAAATTCTGTAGGAGGGGGCTGCGTTGCCCCCCTCCTCAGGCCACTTATGGCCCTGGGGACCCCATCCCCCGGGGCCGGCCTTTGTTTTTTATTATTTTAAAAAAATATATATTTATAGAAACACCTAGGACATGCTGGACAAACCGTATGTACCTATCACCATGACGATTTGCGTGATATTCATTAAAAGGCGACTATGCATAGAATGAATCCACATGGAATGTATTTACACTGCTAGTGAAGCTCTGACGTGTCTGACGCCCTACCGTGCCTAATCCCGGCGCCCCCGCCGGTGGGTACTCTCCAAGTAGACACCCTTGTCGTTTATTTATACAAACATGGGTAGCTATTGATGGGCACATTTAATATACACGCTCACCAAGCCATTCAAAGGGGATTCGAAAAAACTTCGACCAAACTATGCAAGAAACCCCTCTCACGGTTAATAAAACACACATCCACCGCCGGATGTGTAATACTTTTTATTTTACTCTCTGGAAAGGAGACAAACCTCACTTGAGAGTCACAGCGTGCTCCTGGCTGAGCCCAATGCTGTGTTACACCCACCAGTGCCCGCTGAGTGCCACACACCTCTGTGTTGTATTCCACCAGCTAGCGCGTATGCTATGACACTCTCTAGCCCATGTAAACTGTAACACCACCCCGTGAATATGTCATGCCACACTTGCCTTCGTACGGGTTATATTGCCCCATCCAACGTGCCTTCCTCGATGCCTATGTTATAACGCACAGCGCTATGCCATACATATTACAATCTGGGATCCATATCTTTGTCACAGTGCATATGCAACGTTACACTCCCCAGCACATATTTTATATTACAACTTTAGAGACTAGTTAGGTTACACAACACTGCCCTGTGCATATTACACTCCAAGGCGCATATCGCATAGCACGCGCTAGTGCCTGTGCTATCTCGCGCTCTCCAATGAATCTGTCATTGCGCACAATATATTGCATATTATATTTCACGCCCGGTTCATCTTATATCACACTTTTTGGTGCATAGTTTATACCATATACTATATCTAGTTTTCATTTTCAATCGTGCTCTCAGGACTATGTTCTATATAACACTGCGTCCACCTACCCTTTTCACGGGCATTACATTTTGCGATGGGGGTGGAGGGTCAGGGGGTGTTTCTGCCAAGTGAGCCCGGAGTCACAGTCACAAACGTCCTCTTCTTCCTGAATAAAAGTGAGATTATGCTGCATACTTGTTCATATTTTAAGTAGTTCACACAGACACACGTTTTAAAAACAATAAAGTTCCTAATACCCGCCTTCTCTGAACAGTTAGCTTGGTGCCCCATCCCCCTCCTCCCTATCCTCTGTTGTGTGAATCCATGGACTAGCCTCCTCCCTCCTGCCATGCATGGTCTGATGTGCTGCCACTGCCCTCAATTTAGTATGATGTACCAGTCCACTCCTCCTGCCCTCCATTGCCCAATTCTATGGCCCATCATTGACCTCCTGCTTAAACTCTGTGCTTAGCTTACTGCCCCTATTCTCCTTCCCCCTGCCCTCCGATGTCTTTGTGCATGCCCCTGCTCCATCCTTTTTGCCCACCATGTTCCATGGACCTGCCACTCCTATCTACTCTGAGTGTTCTGTTGAGCTGCCACTCCCCTCCCACATGCCTAGCATTGTCAGATGACTGTAACCTGTCCCTGCCACCTCCACCCTGCCTGTCCACATGCCATGCCCCTATCCCCTTCCTCCTGTCCTCCATGGTCCATTTTACTGCCACACCCTTCTGCCCTCCCTGGTCTGTTGTGCTGCAACTGCTCCTCCTGCCTGCCCCGCGCGGTCTGTTGTGAGGCCCCTTCCCCTGAACTCTCTTGTCTGTGCCCAGGTCCTGACCCTCCCTTCTATCCTCCATGGTCCTTTGTGCATGCCCCTGCACCCTCCTCTTTGCCCATCATAGCCATTGTGCTGCCACTAACCCTCCCGCTTGCCATGCATGGTCTTCTTTGCTGCCATGGCCCCTCCCACCTTCCCTGTGTGGTCAGCTAGCTGCCCCTGACCCCCTCCCACCTTCCCTCCATGGTCTGTGTGTATGCCACCATAGTCTCATTGTTGCTCTCCATGGTGTGTCTTGTTTCTAGTGCCCATCCTGCCTGACCTCCATGGTCATCTTGCTGCTCCTGCCCTGCACCCTTGCCCCCAGCCCTCTATTTCCATGTGCAGACCCCTATTCCCTCCCTCCTGGCTTATCTGTTCCATTGTAATGCCCCTGATCCGTCCCTCCTGCCCTTTATGGTCTGTTATGCTGCAGCTTTCTCTCCTGTCTGTCCATTATGGTCAGCTAGCTACCATTGCCTCTTTCCCCTCTGTTCTCTGTGCATGGTCCTGTCCCCTCCCTCTTGCTTTCTATGGATTGTTGTGCTGCACTCCCGTCCCGCATGCCCTGTGTGGTGTATTGTGCTGCTGCAAACCCTGATGCCTGCCCTGCAGGGTCAGTTTGGTGCACCTCTCCATGTCCCTCCTGTCCTCTGTTATCCAAGTCCATGTCCCTACCCCATTTCCTTCCATGATCCAATTTACCATACTTGCGAACATTTTGAACTTGGTAAGAGGGAGATTTTTAAAAAAAACTGGGGTATTGATTTTCCCCTTTGAGTTACATTGAAAAAGAGGAGATTGTAGACAGGAGACAGATCAAATAAAGCCCATTTGAGCTTAAAAACATTGGACGTTTCCTGGCTGAAACGGGTCTGTTGGAATGTATGGTTGTACTATCACTGCCTCTTCCTTCTGCCCACAATGGTCTATTATATTGCCACAGCCTCTCTTGCCAGTCCTGTATTGTTGGATTGTTGCCCCTGCCCCCCTTTCCACTGCCCTCCATAGTCTGTTGTGCTGCCACGGCCCTTCATGCCTGCCCAGTGTGGTCAAATTGTTGCCTCTGCACTCTCCTACCTGCCTTCAATTTTCAGAGTCCGTGCCCCTGGCCTCTGCCTCTCAACAGTATCCCAATGAACAACTAGATTGCTAACATTCTATATTTATTACAAAAGTGTGGAACGCCTGACGTCATCTTGATGTAATCAAAACTGTAATACCTAGAGTATTTCCTTTAGAAATTACATATATGAGAGGGTCTTATTTGCATCAAAATTATGGTTAGTGCTCTAAAAAACTAAAATGAGGACATATTTTCTGAGTTTTCAAATAGCGACAAAAAACTTTTAAATTATTTGTAATCTTTATGTTTTTTTATCCAGTTGACCACTTGATTAAATGTTGCACCTAGGGGAGAGGATGTAGTGTTACTTCCAGAGCTGCAGACTTTGCAAATGGGGAACCAGGTTGGAGTTTCTGCTTCAGCTCAACATTCTGTGATTCTGGTCAAATCACTTAATCTCCCCATGTCTACAACCAAAATGAATTTGATCTTGTGTGATGTAACCAATGCTCATGTAAAGCACTCCAATACCTGACAAGTCTGCACTATATAAAACTGCAAATACACAAAAAATAAGTGTTTTGCACACTTCTGTCATTGGGCTACATGTGGGCTACATCTGGGTGATATTTGGGCTACATTTGGGCTCTTTTGTCTCTGGTGGCCATCTTGGGAGATTTATTTGTTATGAAGTTTCCTAATTTCCTCATTTACTGCAGTCTCCTCAGTAGGAAATGCTTTCAGTTTTTAGGTCTCGCCTAGGCAGCGCTTGCGCTGTCTCGTTGAGACATGCAGTATACACTATAGTGTATATAAGCTCCGCCCACTCTCCACTAATCTCCACCCATCATTGTCATTGGCTAGTGTCTTAAATAGTGGCTTCTGATTGGTTGTAGGGTTGTTAGTCCCTCCTTATGATGGACATGTCTTCATTTGTGTCCTTCCACGGCTATTGGCCCCTTTACTGCACAGACTACTTTCTTCCGATGCCTTCTCACAACCCCATTGCCAATGCTTGTTTAATTTGTCTCTCCCTACAATGCTTGTTTTATTTGTTTCTCCACACTCTGAGATCTCTGTTTAATTATTTAGGATTAACACAGCCCAAGTCTCGCTTTAATTATTTATTATTTGTATTTTATGATTAATACAGCCCACACTGAGGACCTTCTTTTAATTATTTATAATTAATACACCCCAAGCCAGGATTGAACTCTGCTCTCCAGCTTCAAAGTCGGCGGCCTTATATGTTGCGCCACCGCTCCTCGCTTCAAAACAAGCCCTTAAAGGGATTTATCTTTGTTTTCATTGCGTGCATTTCACAGTGCCCCGGGGGCACAAACAGGAACCTAATAGAGTGCTTCTCTATCACAATGCACTTTTTGGTCCCCCCGGGGCACAAGCAGGCATCCACTTCAGCAAGCGTGTGAGGAGTGGATGCGTGTGTGCGTGCGCACGCGAGGCTGTAGGAGTGGAGGGATGGCGAATTTTGCGACCTCAGCTCTGGCTGCGTCACTGAGTGCTGCAGCGCTAAATTGTTACAATTGCGATCTCACTCAGCCGCCTGCCAGCATTAATTAATTATTTACCGGGCCGCCCGTGGCGCCGTGCGCCAGGCTGTCTGAGTCAGTCACTGACTGACACAGCCCACACTCTGCCGATAAAACATAGGAGGTGCAGGGGCCTGCCCAATAAATCCGGATGTGACCTCACGTAGTCCTGCACTGTAGGAAGTGAGGTCGCCAGAGAGTAAAATTAAAAAATACATCTTATCGGAGTAACAGAGACGGCGGGCGGGATTTTTGTTTTTCCTTGATGCACTGCTTGGGACACTGAGCAGGTCAACAAGGAAAAACAAAGCTCTCGCCCGCCGTCGATAGGATGTAATTAGCGCGAGTCAGCCTTTGTGGCAGTGCTTCTGGTGGTGATCGAGTTCAGGAGGTCGGCATGCCTGACTTGCACCAGGCAGAGGATGTTTTTTTTAAAGTTCTGTCGGGCCTCCAGCAAGACATTGTGTGGCCCAGACAGGGCTCCGAATCAGATCAGCTCATCACAGTGATTCATCCCTCGACAGTAATACCACACGTCATATTAGTCTACATGCTTCTGTACATGTGTTTTTTCCTATGCTGTTCTTTCATGCGCAATTGTTATAACAACATGTATTTAGGCAGAATCAGAGGACAATCTCTACAGGCCAAATGTGCGAGGTAGTGACCAGCAGGAAGATGAGGACCCAGGAGGAACTCCCTGTCCTGCCATAAAAACATGGATTTTGAACTATGCTCTGTTTTAATAAATGACAAATCTGCATTTATGTAGATTTGCAAACACTCTTGCTCCAAATGACGTGTTTTAATAAATACATTTACTTTTCACCGACACTGCAGATATGTATAGAAGGCCGCTACAGAGATATGGACCCATAATCTGTATTGCACTGTTTCTGAGTTTGGAGGCAGACAGAATCTGTTAGGATATGTTAGGCCAATATGGGGCCTAACCACAGTCTGCCTGTTAAAAGTTGGACACACAATAATATACATCCTTGTTGTGCTTCTTATTACATATTTGACGCCTTGGACTGGGAAATAGGGGGCTGATAACACATCAAAAAAGCACATGTACGCTTAGGGCTCTAAGGGGCTTATTTACAAGCCCCTTGCGTCGCCTGTACGTCACGGTTTCGCACATTAAAAGTGACCTACAGGCGGCGCAAGGGGCTTGTAAATAAGCCCCTAAGTATGTGCCTGCTCATTACAGCTCGTGTTTGGGCGAAGAGGTGAATGTGTGCCCAATATTACATTACCGATTGTGATCGAGGGCTCTAAGGCAATGTGTTTGTGTATCGAGAGTCATTATTGTAAAATGTATACATTTAATTATTGTCCTCAACAGTTTGCCTGTAAAAATGCTTACATTCTTAATATCTCCCACCGTATTTTATGTAATTGCAATTTTTTTAAAAATCAAAAGCAAATATTAGTTCAACAATTGTCTTTTTTTTTGCAGTAGACATATTGATCTGGTAAAGAACCGCAATAAAAAACGCTGGATCACAACAAAATACAAAGAGCATGTCAATCAAATCAGTTTTTTTTCAATGGACATTCTAAATACATGCAGCTACATGACTTATAATTGTGAAATAATATGGAGGATTGCGCACATAAAAATCAATCCGGCAACAGTGTATATTCTGTATTTTATGGTTTTTCGAAAATGTTATGTCCTATTTCCTAGGGGAAAGCACTATGAGCAGAATGAAATGTTCATTATGAAGCTAATTAACCTCAGTTTGCGATTTGCATTATTAATGAAGCAGAATTATCATACTGTTAGTCTGCACGCGTCCACATTTCCATTCCCATTTTCTCTAATAATCAGACATTTAAAAAGCAGTTGAGAAAAAGGGATGGCATTTATTTAATTGTATATTACAGATAATGCCTTTTCGCTAAATCATAAAAATAGGCGGTGCTTGTAATGTAAAGCTGTGACTAGGTTCCCTGGCCGGGCCAGGCCTCCCGCCGCCGCTAGGCTCCATCTCCAGTCACTGGAGCCACTCCTCTGTGCTGCAACACTGCAATCAAATTCTAGCACCTTTATCTTGCGGGACCACAAGGGGGGCAATGGGGGCGCTACAGAGCCTGCGCACCACTCTTTGGGCCTGATAGCCAGTGCAGCCAGTCTTCGTTGACAGCAAAGAACATAACATAACAGCCAGGGCCGGCTTCCTGGGGGCGCCATGTTTGAAAGTTTATTATGCTTTTGAAGCACCTGCTGCAGCGTTTCTTTCCCCCCCCCCCCCCCCCCCGGCAATTACCAGGCCTCACATAAAAGTCAAGAAAACGCGTGTGATTAATTACCTTCCTGGAGAGAGATCAGTGTTTTGTATAGTTGAGGTTTTGACTTAGGTGAAGTTATTGCAGAGGGTTAATATGCCTGCTGCAAAGAACGTGTACCAAGTAGATTACAGAGTGTGTATGATGTAAACAGATCAGCAGGTTACTGCTTTCAAAGAGGCATCCTTTTGTTACTTGCAATTTATAACTTAAAGTCCGAATATAGAATAGTGAGCTATTAACTTTCATCCCAGAACTGCATACATACTGCAAAGTATATATTTTTAGAACATTGATTAATGTTGCAAAAAGGGTTAATTTGGCTAGAAATCGATTCTTATTATTAAAGAAAACTCCCAACTATGCTGTTTCTTTTTCGACTCTGAGTTTGTGCTTCTCCACACCAAGCACTCTTAAACTATACTGCCCACCAGTATGAGTGACATGTGACTCCTACACTTTCAGTCCTTTGGCTTATGTAACATTTCCTATACACTGATTTACACACGTATGATTGATTGTCTCTGTGTAATGTGTGTGTGATGCAAAGTGCTCGGACACCCTACACTGGTATGAGTGGCGCTATATAACTAATTCAATGCAGCTTGAGAGAGTGTGGTTATGGTGACTTGGTCACTGTTAAAGGGTGCTAGTGAGAGAATCCGTGGTGCAGGTGGTCATTGGGGGGGCACCAACAAACATTGAGGCACAGGGCACCACCAGCACTAAAGCCGGCCCTGATAACAGCAGTAACATAACAGAAGAATAGGCAGCCGGCACGAATGCGCATCCGCGCATAACTTCCTGAGACAGATCAGCGCATGTACAACCCCCACACTGCATAACTAATCCTGCCGTGAAATTTAACGCATGCGCACCACCCATAAACAACAATTCTCCCTCTAGTGTCTTAATCTTGTTTTTAATGCACTTCCACCGCTCGCTGCATCCAAGCATTTATCTGTTGCTCTGCTCCGTTTTCAGAAGCAGAGCCATGAACAGGGGACAAACTCCTCGATAAAACACACTTTACTATGTAAAAAATGAAAGCCTGCCCTGTGCGCTTGAATTTTCGGTTATATCCCCAACACATTTGCGCCCGCCTCCGGCCAGACATGCTATGGCCATCACGAGTAGGTTATTGTGCACTTCCATGTGCCTTCTGCTTAATCCTCCGTCTGCTCTTCCACTGGGGTTGCAGCTAGGAGCCTGCGGTGTCCGTGATGTTAGCGTGTAGCCCAGCAAACGCAGGTAAGTGCCGATGGGAACAGAAATTAGGATGTAGCACATGCTCAGTTAAAGCCGGCAAACAATAGCACTGCTTTGTGAGCCCGTAAAATCTACCCATCTCTGCTGCCTGAGATAGTGAGATTTGTGGTGCCGTTTTGTAATGTGGTAAAGAGCACCTGCCCCTGGCACTCCTGGTCTGGATCCGAACCTGTAATGTGCAGGATGCACACACAGCTCCTGACAGCAAGTGTTTAACACACTGAGCTACCTTATCCACTTGCATCATGGCGGCTTCATTTCATGACGTGTTGCTCCGCCTTAGCATTTGCCTCTGCACTCCTACCAAGGTTGTGCCCTCTTATTCACAATAGGGCCCCTCCTATGCCCCCCTCACAGATTGGTTTCCATCTCCTCACGTTCTCCTGCCTCTTTTAGAGTATTGGACCCCGCCAGCCCTGTGGTATCGCTGCTGGCCTTTAGCTGCAAACAATGTGCTGTATGGTAAATGCTTATAAGGCCTCAAAGGCGAGACCGATTGCATTGCAAATGCTTGTTTACTTTGATTCCATCATGAAGGTATTCAGATATGTCACACATTTGCCATAAATTCTGAATGTTGCTCATTAGATCACTGTAGTAAAACTACTGTTTACCATGGAAGTCTGCTCCTGGTATTAAAAGTGCATGTTTCAGTCTGCATGTCAGAACTTTTTTATGAAATAGAAGAGGATTTGAGAAGTCACTCAAAATGTGCCCTCATTTTCTTTCTTCAGCATTAATCATCATTTCTATGGCAAAATGAACCCCCTCATTGTGTTCCTTTTTAAATTAAATGTTTTAAGTGTTACCAGTTTATTCCAATCAAGATGGCTTCAGGTGTGCCATACTTTTGTCATAATGAAGACAGTAAGCGCTCTAGTTGTTTTTAAGAACACTCTGGGACATTCTGTCATTGGGCTATACTTGGGCTACATCTGGGTGATATTTGGGCTACATTTGGGCTCTTTTGTCTCTGGTGGCCATCTTGGGAGACTTATTTGTTATGAAGTTTCCTAATTTCATCATTTACTGCAGTCTCCTCAGTAGGAAATACTTTCAGTTTTTTACTTTGGTTCCATCAAGAAGGCATTCAGATGTGTCACACATTTGCCATAAATTCAGAATGTTAGCACTCTTTTTGCTCATTAGATCACTGTAGTAAAGCTACTGCTCACTAGGGAAAACTGCTGCTGGTATTGAAAGTGCATGTTTCAGTCTCCATGTCAGAATTTTTTAATGAAATATAAGAGGATTTGAGAAGTCACTCAAAATGTGCCCTAATTTTTCTTTCTGCAGCACTAATCATACTTTTTATGGAAAAATGAACCCCCTCATTTTGTTCCTTTTTAAATTAAATTTTTTTTTAATAGTTACCACTTAAATCCAAGCAAGATGGCTTCAGGTGTGCCATACGTTTATCATAAGTAGGACTGTTAGCGCTCTAGTTGTTCTTTGGAACACTCTGGGAAGCTGCAGTAGAACACAAAGGAATCAACTGACAGTCTCTGCCCTTTTTGGATGTACATGTTTTATTGAGAATGTCAGACTTCATTCTCACATGACTGAGAAAGATATTGTGAATTTACAGAAAATAAGCTCTCAGTTTAGCTTATAGATCACCTTCCAAACCTCTGTGGGAAAAGCATGAGAAAATATTTTTCTCTCAATCATGATATCCCAGCAGAAGGCTTTTTCACATGGTGAAATCACCTTAGAACATACCACAATTCCTAAAATGAGTATGGTACCATCAACAAATGATTTATAATGTAACTAAAGTCTTAAAACCTTCTATTAACTGCAATGCTTTTTAATGAGGTGCTATCATGTATATTGGTCCCAAGATGGCTGCCAACAATTCTTGGATGAAGTGCTGACAGCCAATCAGATCTCAGGATGAGATTTGTGGTTAGGCTCCGCCCACATATATATATGATTTTACTTTTGATTTTCTCAGGAACTACTGAACAGATTGACACCAGACCTGCAAAAGGCACTTCCCTGACCTGAGGACTACCTCTCTGCCAAATTTCAAGTAATTCTGTTCAGCCGTTCGGGCTGTACCTTGGACTAAAGGTCCCTATGGAAAATTGCATGGGGAAAACGGTTTTGGGACCCCCCTTTTTTCTCAGCCCCCGCTTGACGAATCCCCCCGAGACTTTCAGGGTAGGAGCGGAGCAGAGCGGAGCGGAGCGCCCCACCTATTTTGAAAATTTCGCGAGGATTCGTCAACCGCCGCCAAAGTTATTCCAAATAGAATGTTGCGGATTTCCTATGGAAACACGGTCCTAACTATAACTATCTACTGGCAACCGCCAGTAGAAAATATATATATATATATATATCTCCTTCTGGCGGTCGCCGGTAGGTAGTTATAGTTAGGACCTATTTTCCATAGGAAATCCGCAATATTCTATTCCCAATAACTTTGGCGTCGGTTGACGAATCTTCGCAAAATTTTCAAAACTTTTGGCCAGCTCCGGTCCGCTCCTATCCTGAAAGTCTCGGGGTGATTCGTCAAGCGGGGGCCGAGAAAAAAGGGGGGTCCCAAAACGTGTTTTCCCCATGCAATTTTCCATAGGAACCTTTAGTCACAGCTACAGCCCGAACTGTTGAACGGAATTACACCAAATTTGGCAAAAAGGTAGCCCTTGGTTCAGTCGTGACTTTTGGTTAAATGGTGTAAATCCGTTCAGTAGTTCCTGAGAAAATGAAATCACATATATATCTGGGCGGAGCCTAACCACACATCTCATCGTGAGATCTGATTGGCTGTGAGCACTTCATCCAAGAAGTGTTGTCAGCCATCTTGGGACCAATATACATGATAGCACCTCATTAAAAAGCATTGCAGTTAATAGAATGTTTTAAGACTTTAGTTACATTATAAATCATTTGTTGATGGCACCATACTCATTTTAGGAACTGTGGTGTGTTCTAAGGTGATTTTACCATGTGAAAAAGCCTTCTGCTGGGATATAATTTTCCCACAGAGGTTTGGAAGGTGATCTATAAGCTAAACTGAGAGCATATTTTCTGTAAATTCACATTATCTTTCTCAGTCATGTGAGAATGAAGTCTGACATTCTCAGTAAAACATGTACATCCAACAAGGGCAGAGACTGTCAGTTGATTCCTTTGCGTTCTACTGCAGCTTCCCAGAGTGTTCTAAAGAACAACTAGAGAGCTAACAGTCCTACTTATGACAAACGTATTGCACACCTGAAGCCATCTTGATTGGAATAAAGTGGTAACATTTTGAGTGACTTCTCAAATCCTCTTCTATTTCATTAAACAATTCTGACATGCAGACTGAAACATGCACTTTCAATACCAGCAGCAGACTTCCCTGGTGAGCAGTAGCTTTACTACAGTGATCTAATGAGCTAACATTCTGAATTTATGGCAAATGTGTGACACATCTGAGTGCCTTCTTGATGGAATCAAAGTAAAAAACTGAAAGTATTTCCTACTGAGGAGACTGCAGTAAATGAGGAAATTAGGAAACTTCATAACAAATAAATTTCCCAAGATGGCCACCAGAGACAAAAGACCCCAAATGCAGCACAAAAATCACCCAGATGTAGCCCACATGTAGCCCAATGACAGAAGTGCGGAAAACACTTATTGTTTGTGTTTTTGCAGTTTTATATAGTGCAGACTTTTCAGGTATTGGAGTGCTTTACATGAGCATTGGTTACATCACACAAGAACAAATTCATTTTGGTTGTAAACATGGGGAGATTAAGTGATTTGATCAGAATGTCGAGCTGAAGCAGAAACTCCAACCTGGTTCCCCAGTTGCAAAATCTGCAGCTCTGGAAGTAACACCACATCCTCTCCCCTAAGTGCAACATTTAATCAAGTGGTTAACTGGATAAAAAAAAAATAAAGAAAACAAATAATTTAAAAGTGCTTTGACGCTATTTGAAAACTCAGAAAATATGTCCTCATTTTAGTTTTTTAGAGCACTAACCATAATTTTGATGCAAATAAGATCCTCTCATATATGTCATTTCTAAAGGAAATGCTCTAGGTATTACAGTTTTGATTACATCAAGATGACGTCAGGCGTTCCACACTTTTGTAATAAATATAGGATGTCAGCAAACTGGTTGTTCATTAGGATACTGTTGAGAGGCAGAGGCCAGGGGCACGGACTCTGAAAATTGAAGGCAGGTAGGAGGGTGGCGAAGCAACAATTTGACCACACTGGGCAGGCAGGAAGGGCAGTGGCAGCACAACAGACTATGGAGGGCAGTGGAAAGGGGGGCAGGGGCAACAAACCAACAATACGGGACTGGCAAGAGAGGCTGTGGACCATTGTGGGCAGAAGGAAGAGGCAGTGGTAGTACAACCAGACATGCCAACAGACCCGATTCTGCCAGGAAACGTTCAATGTTTTTAAGTTCAAATGGGCTTTATTTGATCTGTCTCCTGTCTACAATCTTCTATTTTTCAATGTAACTCAAAGGGGAAAATCAATACCCCAGTTTTTTTTTCAAAATCTCCCTCTTACCAAGTTCAAAATGTTCGCAAGTATGGTACATTGGACCATGGAAGGCAGGAGGAATTGGGGTAGGGACATGGACTCGGATAACAGAGGACAGGAGGGACATGGAGAGGTGCACCAAACTTACCCTATAGGGCAGGCATCAGGGTTTGCAGCAGCACAATACACCACACAGGGCATGCGGGACGGGAGTGCAGCACAACAATCCATAGAAAGGAATAGGGAGGGGACAGGACCATGCACATGGACAACAGAGAACAGAGGTGAACGAGGCAATGGTAGCTAGCTGACCATAATGGACAGACAGGAGAGAACGCTGCAGCATAACAGACCATAAAGGGTAGGAGGGACGGATCAGGGGCATTACAATGGAACAGACAAGCCAGGAGGGAGGGAATAGGGGTCTGCACATGGAAACAGAGGGCTGGGGGCAAGGGGGCAGGGCAGGAGCAGCAAGATGACCATGGAGGTCAGGCAGGATGGGCACTAGAAGCAAGACACACCATGGAGAGCAACAGTGAGACTATGATGGCATACACACAGACCATGGAGGGAAGGTGGGAGGGGTCAGGGGCAGCTAGCTGACCACACAGGGAAGGTGAGAGGGGCCGTAGCAGCACAGAAGACCATGCAGGGCAAGCGGGAGGGTTAGTGGCAGCACAATGGCTATGATGGGCAAGAAGGAGGGTGCAGGGGCATGCACAAAGGACCAAGGAGGATAGAAGGGAGGGTCAGGACTTGGGCACAGACAAGAGAGTTCAGGGAAAGGGGCCTCACAACAGACCACGCGGGGCAGGCAGGAGGAACATTTGCAGCAGAACAGACCAGGGAGGGCATGGCAGGAGGTCAATGATGGGGCATAGAAGGGGGCGTGGCTTGCCGAGCCGCGGAATGGCCGCCATCTAAGCGAGCTCCGCTGGCCGGAATCCAATCCTATCAGTAATCCTGCACTCTTGGGCGAGCTGAGATCGCCGGGGCCTGCTGCAAAGATAGCGCATGTGGCGCGGGCCGCGCGGGTGAATTCCTGAAGCCCGGGAGACTCGGGCGGACGAGATACGGCCTGAGTCCTGCTGCGGCGGCGTGAGGAGCTGCTGCTGTCGGAACCTGGAGGCGGCGCTGCATGCAATCGAGGCCGGGGCGCCCACGTGGTTGAGGGCCCAGCTGCCGGAGGCGGCCTTCCTGGCTGGCAGATAGCTGGGGGCCTGGCCGCTGTACACGCTGCAGCACGGAGCAAGAAGCTGAGGACGCCGCTGGTGCCCGGCCGGACTGTGGCACTGATGGAGAGAAGTACGGAGACGGCTGATCGGTGCCCGGTGGGGTGAGTGACTCGAGTGCTGCGGCTGCGTGAGGCCCTGTAATGAGAAGAGGCCCCGAGGGGGAGGCGGATCGAGTGCGCTGCTGCCCTGGTGCTCTGGTGAGCCTTGAGGAGACGCTGCCGTCTGCCCGTACAAAGAAGTAGGATCCTAGATTGGACCGGGCGGCGTGGTGACTGGCCGCTGCGATTGAGGAGCGCTGCCTGGGGAAAACGACCGCCAGTGGAGGACAAAAGGAGCCTGCTGGCGTGCGGTGACAACGTGGGACTGTGTCGTTGGTCCGTGGGCCCGTGGAGGTGCGCCTGTTGCATTCTGAGTGGGTGAGGAGCGACCCACTGGTCCGAGTAGGGCTGCGTGGCCGGGGATGTCGCGGAGAAGGTGGCTGGCATTTGGCGATTATACAGGGTGATTGGTGTTGGAGCTGCGACCCCCTTGGAACCTGACGCGGTGCCCTGTCCGGAGGTTGCCTGAGGCTGCCAGGGAGCTGTCGATTTGGCCTAGGGGCGCGCCTGGAGGGCCATCCCACCCCCTCTGGACATAGGACTGCCCGGCTCGAACCCACAATTTCTAAACGGAGAGTAGGAGACCCCACGCTTTGGCTGGGAGGCCTGCCATACGTCTGGGGGTTTGCGAGAGGATCCTGCGGTGGCTGCAATGGGGAAACACGACGCCAAGCAATCGAAGATTACCTTCGATAGCAAGCGAGCGACGCAACAGGTGGACACCGGAGCTGAGGCGCAGACAGAGAGCAGGCGTGAACAGGGGGTGGAGGACCAAGGTGAGGATTTGAGGACTCTTATGCTTGAGATGCGATCCAGCCTCCGTAACATAGATACTAAGCTAGATGCCCTCACGTCGCAGCTCGAGTCGGTCAAGGCGCAGGTCACCACACACGAAACGCGCCTGGACTCGCTGGATGGATGAGCGGCGGACTTTCATGAGTTCCAGGTCGAGACTAAAGAACAGCTCTTACACATGGACAAGCTGCTGGGCATCATTAGAGCAAAGAACGATGATTTAGAGGCTCGGTCGAGGCGGAGCAACCTCCGGGTCACGGGTATTCCGGAGATGACCGCTATATCCAAAATGGAGAAATACATCACGGAGCTGCTGCATGAGCTGTTTGACCCGAACCTCTCCTCGGTCTTTGTGGGGGAGAGGGCACATAGATCTCACCAGTTGGGGCGCCTCCACGGCCCATTATTGCCAAGCTCCTCAATTACTAGGATAGAGATACTATATTGAGGCTTTCGAGAGAGAGAGGTCAGATCACGCACCAGGGAAATGCTATATCGTTCTATCCTGACTTTACTCCGGCTGTGCAGGCGGCGCGGAGGGAGTTCGCACCGGCCAAGAGACTACTCCTTCAGGCGCAGATACCATACTCATTGCTGTACCCGGCGAGACTCAAGGTGGCGTTCGAAGGCACCACGCACTTCTTCACGGATGCCAAGGCGGCGATGAAATTTGCCAAGCATGTAGGCGGAAAGAAGCCCAAACGCCCGACTGGGGGAGCGGAGGTGGCGGCCGGGAACCTGAGTGACAATGACTGATATGGGTATCGTATTAATGGAACATATAGTGACTGCCCCTGCCGCTTGCTAACACTTGTGCCGAACATTAGTGGACACCGGCTTCCTCTCTGGTACTCTCTTGCCGCACTGCCGCATACCCCTTTTCTTGTAAATGTGTCCTGTGGCGGTCCAAGCTGCCTGCAGAACTTCCGGCCACCCTGTTCTAACCGGGGTTAGATGCTGGCTTAGGCACGTCCCCATGGGAAGGTTCCCAACTATGTTGAATGTTTTTGGTTTTAGGATGGGCACTACACAACCTGATTGGGGGGTTGGAGTGGGTGGGGGGTTGACGGTGGGGGTGTTTTGTTTTGAGAACTGGTTCCAGCGTACAGGTAATCTGCTATGTGGTCGCTATCGTGCATAAGATTTGTGGATGATAATGGGTGTATCGTTTTAATGCAGACATGACCCAAAAGGTACCTAACGTCTTAAACTGTGTAACATGGAATGTGCGGGGTCTGAATGACTGTCGAAAGGCCAGACTAGTGCATGCAGATCTAGTACGTCACAATGTGGACATATGCCTCCTCCAGGAGACGCATCTGGGCGCCCCCTCGTCGCCCCGCCTTCATCACACCCGTTGGGGCCATGTGTACTCTGCCACGTTCTCGACTTACGCCCGGGGAGTGGCAATTTTAATTCGGCGTGGGTTTGATTGGCGGGAAGGACTGACACACTGCGACCCCGAGGGCAGATATGTCTTAGTCCGGGGACTTTTAGGTGGCACACTGGTGACGATTGTGGCTGTTTATGGACCGAATGTGGACTCCCCTGGTTTCTTTCAGGATGTCTGGGCAAGGGTGCGGGCAGCTGGATGCGATACCGTTATCTGGGGCGGGGATTTTAATGTGGTGTTAGATGACACTCTGGACAGACAGGGTGCTGCCCGTAGCCTACACCCTACGGCGGGTGCTGCTCTGGGGGCGATTGTTGAGGAGGAGGGCCTGGTTGATGTGTGGCGGGATAGGCATGGTGGGTTGCGGGAGGGTACATGTATATCTGACCACCGATGTGCTTGGTCCCGATTAGACTACTGGCTGCTCTCTAGAGATGCGGCTCTGTGGACGGTGGAAGCCGAACACATGCCGCGCTTGCTTTCAGACCATGCGCCATGCCTGTTGTGACTGCTGTTGCCTGCTCTGCCTCCACGTGGCTTCTCCTGGCGCTTGCCGAGACATGCGCTGATGGATGAGGTATTTAAAGAGGAGATCCGGGGGGACATTATTGACTACTTTGAGCTGAATACTGGATCGGTGGACTCTGTGTCAAAGTGGTCCGCCGAGGACAGTGTATTGCGCGGCAGGCCGGGGTGCTGAAAGCTATAAGAGGTACGCTCGCTTCACTGGAATCGGACATAAGAGATCTGGAAAAGTGCTTTTATGCCGCTAGCACTACTGATGTCCTGAGTCTGCTGAAGACTAAGCTTTTAGAGTATGATGCGGAGGCGCAGCGGGAGGTTAAGTTTCTGGGCAAGTACGCGGAGGCCAGGAGATACGGTGAGGGAGATAGGCCGGGGCGCACGCTGGCGAATCTGGTGAGGCCGCCCAGATCTGCGATGTTTGTCCATGAGCTGCGCTCCAAAACCGGGGCCACGGTCAGGGGATAGGAGGGCATCCTAAATGCCTTCTCGGGCTTTTACTCCGATTTGTACACGGCCACCCAGGGAGAATGCCCTGACGGGCTAGACTCCTTTCTAGAATCCATAGCGCTGGTCTGGTTCAACAACAAGCATAGGGAATACATGGACCTCCCGATAACGGCAGACGACGTGGCCCAGGTAATCAAAAGCTTGCCCCTTGACAAGGCCCCTGGCCCAGACGGCCTGACCACGGCCTTCTACAAGACACATGTTGAGGAACTGGCTCCCCGGCTGTTGGAGGTGTACGAGGAGGCTCTGCAGGTTGGAATACTTCCCCAATCAATGCGTGAAGCATCGATTATTACCCTGCTTAAACCGGATAAACCGAGGGAAGAGTTGGACTCCTACAGGCCTCTCTCCCTCATAAATGTGGATGTGAAAATACTGGCCAAACTGCTTGCTAATAGAATACAACCAATGTTGCCCCTGATAGCCCTGCCGGACCAGTCTGGGTTTATCCCGGGGCGGTCCACGCCTCACAATCTCCGCACGATCTTCTCTATCCTGCATTACTTACATCCGGACGTGCGAGCTGCGGTGGTCTTCTTGGATGCCACCAAAGCGTTTGATACTCTGGAATGGCCATATTTATTTGCAATATTGAATCGTATAGGTTTTAGCCAGCTCCTCATCAACAAAATCCGGCTGCTCTATACCATGCCCTGCGCCAGAGTTAGAGTGAACGGTATGATCTCGGACGCCTTCCCGATTTCACGGGGTACGCGACAGGGCTGCCCGCTGTCCCCATTACTCTTCGCTATCGCGATGGAGCCGCTAGCGGCTCGAATCCGACAGCACCACACGGTGCGTGGAATAGGCCTTAGCTCACGAAGTCTGCTGATATCGCTCTATGCCGACGATGTAACGCTCTATCTCACGAAGCCCGAAGAGAACTTGGATATAGTCTTGCGTGAGTTCATCCGCTTTGAGGGGCTGGCCGGTATAGCGGTAAATTGGTCCAAATCGGTGGTCTTCCCATTGACGGAGAATACTCCGCGGATGTTCTCAGAATACCCCGTGCGGTGGGAGGCAGACGCTGTTAAATATCTCGGCATCTGGGTGAGTCGCGTGTCTCAGGACATTTGGACGCTAAATTTTGGGAGAGCTGTAACGTGGCTGGAGGAAAAGGTAAAGATATGGATGAGGCTACCTCTGTCACTAACGGGCAGGATAGCTCTGGTCAAGATGGTGGTCCTACCTAAATTTCTATATTTATTTGCGAATATACCGCTCCCCCTGACGGCGCATTTTTTCGCAACTCTGCGATCGCATATCCTTGAGCTGGTGTGGGCTGGCGGCCAGGCGCGTGCATCCTGGGACGTGCTCACTTTGCCATTAAGTCAGGGTGGGCTGGGAGCGCCAGACATGCGCTTGTATGCCCTGTGCGCACAGGCCCAATTTTTGCACTATTGGGTGCATCCGACACCTTTCCAATCGCACGTGGCTGTAGAGCAGGACACTGTAGCGCCGGTACCGCTTAGAGTGGCCGTTTGTGCGAAGGCGCGCCGCCCCAGGGGGGATGTGGATACTGCGGAGATGCTGCGCTGGGTCTGGGTGGAACTTAGGGGAAGGGCGGGAGTACCGCTCCTGTATGCCCCGTCCCTATCCCTGGAGCGTAACCCGCTACTGCCTTGTATCGGAGACGGAATTAGCCCGCCCATGCTGCGGAGGATGCACCTGCACACGTTTGCAGATCTTTTTCCAGATGATAATTTCATGCAACCACCGGTGGCAGTGGAGGGACAAACGGTGCCTTTTTCTGACTTATTTTTATACCATAAACTGCGGGAGACCTGCAGGGCGCTGAGTGCGGACTTCCCGGCGGCCCCCCCAATATTCCAGGCGTTGGAGGGGGTGGTGGGTTCCCCGTCCCCTCGGAGATTAGTCACTAGACTGTATAAATCCATGCAGAGTGTGGCGCCGGTGGTTCGACCTCGGTCCCTTCAGCACTGGAATGAGGAGCTTGACTCTCCCCTATCGGAGGAGCAGTGGACCTTCTGCTGTGGGCAGCTAGCTGAGCTCTCCCCGAATTATAAACTGAGGCTTATACATTTCAAGTATCTGCACAGATTCTATAGAACACCGATTGTGTTACAGAGAATGGGCTTGAGGGAGGAGGTTGGTTGTTGGAGATGCGGGGGTGAACCTGCCTCTTTTTTGCATATGGCGTGGTCCTGCCCCAAGCTTGCGGATTATTGGTCTCAGGTATTCACTTTGGTCAATCAGATGTTGGGCCGTACTGATGCCCCTTCCCCTGAGTTAGGGATATTAGGCTATGTTAAGAACACACCTCCTAAAGAACGTAAACTACATGCCATGCTCCTTCTATTTGCGAAGCGGCAGGTGGCGATACACTGGGGTAGGAGCCGGGTGCCCTCGGTGAAGGGATGGCTGGCGGACGTGACTTATGGCCATGTGCAGCTGAGTGTCTTTTGGGACTTGATGCCGTCAGCCTCCCGACCGCGGGATATCTGGGAACCCTTTGTACGGTGGGCTCAGGAGCGACAAGAGATAGAGGAGGAGGGGGCTGCATTGGATGAGTGAGAGCGGGTTTTTTCTTTGCTTGGCCGTCACCCAATTGGAGGTCGGGAGGCCCGAGCACGCTTCCAAATGTTACTGGATGAACGAATTGGCAGATATGGTCTGACCCTGAACTGTTGGATCCCCTCAGTGAGGGTAGTATGAGTTGACATGAACACTCTAAGATATTGATGTATATACGCGACTGCATTGGCATGTATCACAAATGTAATGAGGATATCATATTGTTGGTTACAGTTTGTAAAGCTGTGTTAACTTCAATAAAGCTTTCAAAAAAAAAAAATGATGGGGCATAGAATTGGGCAATGGAGAGCAGGAGGAGTGGACTGGTACATCATGCTAAATGGAGGGCAGTGACAGCACATCAGACCATGCATGGCAGGAGGGAGGAGGCTAGTCCATGGATTCAGACAACAGAGGATAGGGAGGAGGTGGATGGGGCAGCAAGCTAACTGTTCAGAGAAGGCGGGAAGGCCAGTGGCAGAAACAACGGCCACACAGGGCTGTAATAAGGGAGCAGGGACATGGACTTGGACAATGGATGGCTAGGAGGAGGGAAGGCAGGAGCAGCAAGCTTGGGTGGGGGCAGCACAATGCCAGGCCCTGCTTCTAACCCCCCACCAGCCATTGTGATATGCATCTTACTTAACCTTGAAAAAAACTAGAAATTTGCTGAAAAAAACAAAGATTATAGGGACGTTATAGTTAGACTGAGATTTCACTCATACACAACCAGTGAAATTCAGCAGTTATAGTTACCTGAGCTAACTATAACGTACGCCCCCGCAATGTACTGCTAATGACCTCTGACATTACATCATTCATTACATGGTCAGTTACATCACTCATGACATCACTCATGACATCTCTAATGAGATGTGAATGGAATGGAACTATAATCGCTAGAACTTTATTTATGGATAGTGTGTGTATATTTACACCCCTTTTTTCCCTTTTCTTTTGTGTAAGAACCATTATAATACGCAACGTGCCCAGATTAATATGGCCGATAGCCTTTCACTTTAAAGTAATGTGTAGCCCATTGTTTATGTTGATGTTTGCAATTCTAAGTATGTTTATTATGAATAAGTCACGTTGACGAACATACAGGTACGGCGGTCACGGGGCAAGATATGCTGAAATAACATTGTGTGCATATTAACATTTGTTTTCTTTTCTTTATTGTATCAATTCCTGAATTTTCACATCGTGACCAGGCCAATATGGCCGTCAGCTTTTTGGATTAAAGTAATGCACTGCTGATGACGTCACATATTACATCAGTCATGACATGGTCAGTGACATCACTGATGACATCACTGATGACATCTCAAATGACATCACTCATGACATCATCTACGTGATCATCTGATCGACCTCCTCACACCCTAAAATACAGACTATCATTCTCGAAACCATAGACACACCAATATTAGTGCAGCTACAATATTCTGTGCACTATGCATGCAGTCCTCTAATCAGCTACATAGCTTTGATACAGTCTTTTAAATACTCAGTTAGTACCTATGCTGTCTAGGAATCCTTCTGTCTGTCCCATGCACTTCTCCATTCAACCATCCAGAACTATCTATGTATCCTATCACTCTGCCAATACCTAAGCACTAATAAATATAGCATGCACTCTCTTTGCAGCACTGAAATTACTCCAGTTATTAGTCATATACTTAAGGTATGGCCTAGCCACTAACACAAGTGCAGGTACAATATTTTGTACACTATGCATGCAGACCTCTAACCAGCTACATACTATTGATACACTCTTCTAAATACCCAGTTAGTACCTATGCAGTCTAGGAATCCCTCTGTCTGTCCCATGCATTCTCCATTCACCCATCCAGCACTATCTACGTATCCTATCACTCCACCAATACCTGAGCACTTATAAATTCACTATACACTCGGTTTGTAATACTGTAATTATTCTAGTTACTAGCCATGAACTTATGGAATGGCCTAGCTACTAACACAAGTACATCTATAATATTTTGTGCACTATCCAAGCAGACCTCTAACTAGCTACATACTATTGATACATTCTTCTAAATACCCAGTTAGTACTCATGCAGTGTAGGAATCGTCCAGTCTGTCCCATGCACTTCTTAAATCACTTATCTACCCCTATCTACTTATCCTATCACTCCACCAATACGTAAGCACTTATAAATTAAGTGTTAACTCTGTTTGCAGCACTGTCATCATTCCAGTTACTAGTGGTATTCTTATAAAATGACCTAGGCACCAACACAAGTACACATAAAATATTCTGTGCATAATCCCTACACTCCATTAAATACTGAAGTAGTCTCATGCAATTCTTCAATCACCCATCCAGCACTATGTTCTTATTGTATCAGTCTACCAATACCCAAGCACTCATGGGGCAGATTTACAAGCCACCCGCGCCACCAATATGTCACTTTTTGTAATGTAGTGATGGTGCCAGGCACTCCTTCATATTTACAAAGAGAGGAAAAGCCACCCTGCGTGTTTTTTCCTCTCCTTGTCAATACGAACCCTTCATACACAGAACTTTGCGTTGAAGGGGCGTCACATAGGTGTTGCTGTGAGTGTTTCCACTCAACATCCATAGAACAAGACACATCTCCAGATTTGAGAAATCGTAAATCTGGAGATGTGTGTGAATGCTGCGCCATCCTAGAGTTGGTGTAGCAAGGCGCAACAAGGAGATTTGTTTTCATTTCTCCTCATTTTTTCCTCTTTCAATGCATGCTGCATTCCACAGCATACATTGAAAGGGGAAAATGCCTTTACTGATTGTTTTTGTGCAGGAAGGGACACCTCCCTGCACAAAAACAATCTCCACACGACACAGACATTGTCACCACATGGCTGCAGTTTGTGCAGCAGTGCAGATGGAAGCACAGAGTTGCAACATATTCATGTACATATGTCACATTCCTGTGATTCGGAAGTGCCACAGTGCAGTGCAGCTAAAGAGCTTGCAGTGTCACGCTGCCGTACTTCCTCATAAATCTTCACCTATAAATTCACCATACACTACTAATGCATTCTTTGAGTCAATCATGCTGTATACATATATTCAACCAAACTTTCACACATTACCTTGCAATAATAGTTCTTTCTTTAACCAGATCAGGTAGCTCTGATGAGAACTTTTTTTTTTTCTTCTTTTTTATTTCTTTGAACAATTTTGTATTTTTTTTTCTCCAAAAAATGAACAAAAAAAAGAATGAATAAAACAGGAAACATTTGGAATTACTTATCATTCCAAAAACAAAAAAACAAAAAAATGAACGACAACGGTTGCGTTGCGCAGCACAAACTGCATCCACCGACTGCTCACCGAAGCATATAAGTTTCTTACACTTCACGCAGTGTTGCTCGAGAAAGGCAAATTCTGGCCTAATGTTCATTGCATGTGTTCCTGAGGACGCTCCAGATGTACTTGCCCCAGCAGGTGAGGGGTTCAAAGCAGCTCGCCTCATTTCCTCCCGAACAAGATTGAGAGGATGTGTGGTCCGGAGATGCTTGTACATAGAAGCAGTGCCACAAGAGTATTTTTTTTCACTGCCTCTTGACACGACTCGATCACAAATTTTGCACGTCACCTTTCTCGCATTTACTTTCTTCTCTCCGGGTGGAAAAGTGAAGAATTTCCACACAACAGATTCCAGCCTCTGTGGACGTGGTGCCTCCTGCAAGAATTCTTCTTCAGAAGATACTTCCTCCTGCTGCTGCTGCTGCTGTCCAGATGCCATTATGTTTGATATTTTTTGAAAAACTCCAACAAGAATTATTAAAATGGGTGGGGTCCTTCAATAGTTACAGTGGGAAATGTTATGAACCAATGAAATCTTTTTTTTTGAGGTCACATGGGATCCGCGCACTCTGCGCTCACGAAGCACGCACCCGACGCGACTTCGCAAATATATATTTAAAAATAATCTAAGTTTATTATAAGAACAAATATATTATTTTTATGAATATCTTAGATAGTCTCTTGCCCTAATATGTATATTAAACACACATACATATCATTTTAGAATATAAAATAATTTTGCGGGAGTCGCGCACCTAGCGCGCCACAGCACGTATATGACGTCACGCGGGACCCGCCACCACGCAAGCGTCGCGTACCGTAATGCGCATGTGTCGCGAATGTGCGGGAGTGGGAGTCGTGGACTGGTCGCATACCAATCACGCACATCACATAATATTAAATGTATATGATGTAACTGAAAAACACGCAGCCGTCGCACACCGTACGCGGATCCTTCACGCCGTTTCTAAAATGGCGGCTAGAATCCGCGCACCCACCGTGATGTGTACGCTTTGGGTGCGCGACTCCGAAAAAAAAATTGGAAAAAATATCAAAAAAGAAAATTATATAAATATATATATTTTTTTAAATGAAACAATATTTCAGTTTTAATTTTTTTTTTGCAGTTTTCATAAAAATATATAATGTTATTTAATGAATAAAATATTTATAAATAAACAGTTAAAAACTGTAGAAAATCAGTACAAAAAAATAGGTATAACTACTATTACACTTAAAAAAATAGCATTTAAAAAACCTTTGAAATTCACGGAAAAAACCATAGGTTTCAGAGACGTTATAGTTAGAAATTAGCATTTAAAAAAGCTTTGAAATTCACTGAAAAAACCATAGGTTTCAGAGACGTTATAGTTAAAAATTTGCATTTAAAAAACCTTAGAAATTCACAGAAAAACCCACAGGTTTCAGGGTGTTATAGTTAGCTGGACATTTCACTCGTACAAACCCATAGAAATTCCTCCGTTATAGTTAGTTCTGCTAACTCTAACTCGCGCGCCCACAATGCACTGCTGATGATGTCACATATTAAATCATTCATGACATGGTCGGTGACATCACTGATGACATCTCAAATGACATCACTGATGACATCATCCACGTGACAATCGGATACACCTCATCATACACTAGTATAACCTTTCATCACTTACTGTAAAATACAGAGTACCATATTTGAAACCATTAACACACCAATACCAGTTACTAAGTACCTACTCACTGATTCCTAAGTCTAAACACACAAGTACCCATTCAACAATAGAATCACTTATACATGCAGTCACTAATTAATAGAACACTATCAAATGCACTTATACACATATATAGACATTGACACATCAGCAGTCATCTTAGTCGGTTATGCAGTCATCCTACTCACTCATGAAAAAAATTAATCACACTTACATTTACTCACTTACACAATTATCCCACAACACCTCATTTATTCAAATACATAGTAACTCATAGTTAATATGTTAAAAAATCACCATTACAATTATACACTCATTCATATAGTTACTCTCACAATCACTGACTCTTATATATACGTATTTATATACACCAACTCTCACATACAACGCCTTTTACTTTTTTTACTTTGTTGAAGATGTACAACTAAAACATTTATTCGCTCACCAACACACAAATAAATACACTCAGTCACCCAAACAACTGTTTCCACACGCACTCTTAAACCTATACACTTAGTCAATCAACCATTCACACATCTATGCATAGAGTTACACACACCTCATCCAACCACACTCAATAACTAATATGCACACTCATGCAGTTAGTGACCAACTGATGCAGCATGTTATACAGATACAGTGATGCACACATTCACATAGTTTAGTTACTAATCCATGTATTAAGTGAGACAATTTTAATTACTTAAACAAACAGACAGCTACTAAATCCTCCATCCAGACAGTTATATATCCACTCAATCTTCAATACAGATTGGTATATATATAATACTTATGTAAATTTCAAACTAAACCACATTCACTGGATGATGTCATCAGTGAGGTCATCAGTGATGTCATTTGAGATGTTATCAGTGATGTCATCAGTGATGTCACTGACCATGTCATGAATGATGTAATATGTGACATCATCAGCACTGCATTGCGAGCGAGTTATAGTTAGGAGAACTAACTATAACGGAGGAATTTCTATGGTTTTTTACGAGTGAAATGTCCAGCTAACTATAACACCCCTGAAACCTATGTTTTTTTCTGTGAATTTCTAAGGTTTTTTAAATGCTAATTTCTAACTATAACGTCTCTGAAACCTATGGTTTTTTCAGTGAAAATATATATATATATATATATATATATATATATATATATATATATATATATATACACACACACACACACAGCCTTTCCTAATGTAGCAGGGTCAGCTGATCTCCCACCAATGGGAGCGCCGCAGGAAGATCTTAGGAGGGAGAAAGAGCATTCCAGTGGTGAGCGGCGTCTGAGGAAGGCTGGATTAGCCGAAATGCATTATGCTGTGCCACGATGTGAATTAAAGGCTCCTGAACTTATCCCCGCTGTGTACTTGGATTACTTCTTACCAAGTGGTCTTCTTTGCGCTATATATATATAGTCCCATGGAATTCTGATATGATGCTTATTTCCATGGATGTTACATCCCTTTATACAAGCATTCACAACATGGATGGGGTCAGGGCATGTGAATCTTATCTTAATCGAAGACCTATGGGAATGTACTCTCACAACAAAATGTTGCTTGCCATGATATCCATGTGTTTGGAGAACAATTTATTTTTGTTTCAGCATCAGGTATACCAGCAAACGCGCGGTGTGGCCATGGGGGCATGTTTTTCTCCCAGTTACGCATGTTTACACATGGGTTACTGGGAGGAGATGGTCCTCATGGCCGGACACCGCGCTGTCATAGAGTCGAATATCATTTGTTGGTATAGATTTATTGATGACTTGTTTTTGGTATGGCGGGGGGATGAACTCAGTGCCAAACAATTTCTTGAAGCAATCAACAGCAATGATTTAAACCTGCAGTTCACTTATCAAATCAGCAAGAGATCGGTCTTTTTCCTGGATGTAGAAATATTTGTTTGTAATAACCAACTACAGACTAGACTACACAGGAAAGATACTGCGGGAAATACGGTGTTACATGCACTCAGTCACCATCCACAACACCTGATCAATAGTATTCCCTTTGGGGAGATGCTAAGGATGCGTCGAATTTGCAGTACAGAAGTCGATTTCCTTACAGCTCAAAATGAATGCAGGGAACGCTTCAGGGAGAGAGGGTATGCAGAATCTATACTCTCTAAGGCTGTGTCAAAAGTTAACAATATCACAAGAACTATGGCACTGACACCAAAAATAGCCCCATCTAATAACCTAACAGTCATCAATACTGAGGACACGCGAATCATTTTGACCTTTAGTACACAGCACAAAGCAGTACGTAAAGTCATCAATAACCATTGGTCATTGGTTCGGGCTGATCCAGTGTTGGGCAATTCACTATCTAGGAAACCTAAGATAGCTTTCAGAAAAGCACGCTCAATGAGCAATGTGCTCGTGAGCAGCAGCCCAGAATTGACCCAATCTAAATCATGGTTATCGGCAAGAAGAGGGTTTTATTGCTGCAATGTATGTAAAGCATGCAGATATGGAGTGAACACAAAGAAATATTCGACCCCATTCCTTCCTGAACCAGTTCCTATCTCCAAATACCTTAATTGCAAGACAGATTTTGCAGTGTATGTGCTGGAGTGCTCCTGTGGCCTGCGTTATGTTGGCAGCACCAAGCTGCAGGTTCACAAGCGGGTACTCCAGCATATGCGGGCAATAACTAACAAGGATTTGACCTACCCGGTGGCACGTCATTTTAAGGAGCACCATGCCAGTAAGCTGGAGGCTTTCAGCTACTGGGTGGTAGACTCAATCCCTATACTAAGAAGGGGTGGGAACCGGGAGGTCTTGTTAAGGAGATTGGAAACCAAATACATTTTAGAGTTGGATAGTAAGAATCCTAGAGGACTGAATGCAAGTGAGGACTTTTATACTCACTTGTAATTTGGAGATTCATCTTCTTTTGGGTAAAGAAACATGTTATTTCTATCAACTCTAACAGTATGCTGCTATATCCCTGTCTCGTTAAATTGCACTAATTTTACTATGAGAGATATTCATTTTTACACTTTTTTGCACAATGGGTTCATACTATTTTAGAGAGAATATTTATTGGGAATTTTTTAACAAATTTGTCAATGTATATTTATTTGTAAACAGGTGTCACGGACGTGGATCTGAATATCAGATGTGTATACTTGTACGAATTTGCACTAATTTGCACAGTCACTTTATTGCAATAGGTGGTTTCATGGCAAGGCCCACTTGGGCCGTATTAAGCAAAAACATTGTTGAAAACATGCCATTTGTGTGTTTTTAAATTGTTTAAATTATAATATCATTATTTATGGTTTTAATGAAGTAATCAGCAATCAGCGGATCTGTGACGAAATGCAGTATTTTTATTGTAAATACGATGTATTTTACAGCTATTGCTAGATGTGATGGGCATTGTTTGGTGAAGATTAACTGACAATGTAAACGTTACGGAAACTTCTATGTCCATGATTTATCCCCACTTGCACATGTGACTCACTCCAAGCATATTTAAAAGGTGGATCCGTTGTGTTGCGCATCATGTGACCAAGGCCTGTAACGGGCTGAAACGCGTAATGGCGGCGGTGGTGTCTACTATATTTAAATAAATAATTAATTTTCACCGCACCTTGGGTTTGCTTCGGTTTCTTGAGGAGAGATCTTCAGTTTATGAGACGGAGTATTGTAATATATATATATATATATATATATATATATATATATATATATACATACATATATACATACACACACATTTATATATATATATATATGTGTATATATATATACACACACACACACACACACATATATATATATATATATATATATATATATATATATATATATATATATATATATATATATATATATATATATATATATATATATATATATATCTCCAATGCTGTATGTCCTCACAACAGAGCAGCTAGGGGAGAAATTAAATTCCATTACTGATATCCAGCTCGCAAAAATGATAAGTGGGTATAAAGGTGCCCTGTTCGCTGAACAGATTCTGTGCTTCTTGAAAGAGCCAACTCGTTCCCTGCACACGTGCTGAAATGATTTAAAGAGGTATCAAGCGTTTGGATTAACGACAAAACAATTAAGAAGGATTAAACTATCTAATGGTCCAACAATCATCCAAACATTGATATGTTCAAGAGACAGAATTTGTCAGCAAATACTAGGGACCGTTAAAGAGCAAATATACTCAACTTGAAAAAGACTTTACACAAAAGACATATACTGACAGGGGAGGTTAGAAATATGGAGGACCCATAGATTGTACTGCTTAAAAATAAACCTTATGCCCAGTATGTTGTTTGCGGTCCAGACTTCACCATTCAGTTTCTCAAAAGGCATTCATAAGAAGGCTTGGCACACGTTCACCAGCATCAATACAACTGTCAAGTGGGTAAGCTAGTCTTTTTCAGCACATGTTATGAAGGGCACTTGGGTTTCCTCAACACTGAAGGTATGTTTCAGCAGCTGAAATGGAGCCAACATTGGAATGGGCTTGGGAACCAAGGCAGAATATCTGGTTGTCTCTAGAACAGGAGCACTCTTACATCTCCTTAGGGAATCTTCTTTGGATGCCAAACACCATAGACTACTTGGGAATATTTTAGAATCATCTAAAATTAACCTCTCCTATTCGGTTCATACTGTTCATACTGTACATGGGAATATTTTAGAATAATCTAAAATTAGCCTCTTCTATTGGGGTCATACTGTTAACACTTTGAGATGCAACAGACTTCCCACCTACAATTTTTACATTCTAGGGGAATTAGACATCCTGCCAAGGACCTCCAGCAGGACTTTAAGAGAGTGGACCCATGAGTCACACTCACACCTAGATGACCTCTTTGTTGATGGAATTTAAGTTGGTATTTAAAGATGACTTTCATCTTTTCCAGACAGTGACACTTTTCATCTCAATCAGTTGTTGCACTGGGCTAAGCAAGGACTGCAAAGGGGAGGGGGAGGGATCTTACTAAAGTTGAGATTATATTTTTAAAGAATTTGGCTGATAAGGTAGTTTCTCGTCTACATAGAGCAATGGAGTCAGAATAGTCAACTCCAAAACAATATTACAAAAAGGTCTGGACCTCGAAACTGAGAAGTGACATGTCTAAAGCGTCCTGGGTAAATATCTGGCAAAGTGCAAGTAGTATGCTACTCTGCATGGTTAGTGGTTAAAACCCAGTGGGTTATCAGTTATTAGATTTAGTATTGTGCTCGCAGTGTAACCATTCTGTGCAGTTACTACAATTTCTTAGTGGTAAATTGTAGGAAAGTAGGATCTGCTTCTTATGGTTACTCCCACTTTTTGCTAAATGTAATACTGTTTTGGACTAGTCTGACTGGGATCTTGCTAATCAGGACCCCAGTCTATCTGCTTTCTCCCTAAACTGTTATGATATGTACTTAGGTACACTCCAGATTGGATACTGGGGTATCCTTGTCAGTCCCTAGTATAAGGTACCCATGTACCCAGTGCATAGGTACCCCAGAGGCCTCTCATGGGCTGAAGCATGTTTTATGCCACCCATGACAGGACATGCAAAATGGAACTACAGGCCTGCCATTGCAGTCTGTATAAGTTGGTGCATGCACCATTTATTTAAGATATAGGTTTACTTTATCTAAGGGTCACTGCACTTAAAACTTATAAGTCACCCCTCTAGCAGGCCTTTACAATCCTAAGGACAGGGTGCTTGGCTCTAAGAGAGAGGGTGCCACTGCATGAGCAGGACACCCCTGCAGCGTACAGATTCCATTCTTCAGGGTTGTCAGTGAAGCAGCCATTTACGACATATAGAGTGGCATTATGCGACTGTGTGATGACCAACTCTATAACGGCTGAAACTAACCCTATCGTGGTTGGTGTCAACATGTTGAAATCATACCTGCACACCGGTAACCGGGGACCCCTCAGAAGCGAGCTTCATGGGGTCCCTGGTGTTCCCGGTACCAGCCTTCTAGTCCTGGACAGCATAAAATGGTTGCTGCCGACCAGAGACACATTTCTGCCCTCCTGCTGCTGAACCAAGCTCGAGCAGGGGAAGACAGAACTATAGGCATCCTGTCACAGACTGGTGGGACCACCTCCTAGACAGGATTTAGTGTATTAGGGCTGGGTGGGTGCGCTTGTAAGCGACTGAAAGTCTGCATGAGGAGCACATATAATGTCCCTGTGCACAGTCCAGTTCAAACCAGTCCTGGGAGTCACTGGCTTCTGCTCTGGCGTGAAACTGAACAAAGGACATGGGAGTAACCTCCCCACTGTCCAGACCCTCCCCTGGGAGGGTCTCCTGAATCTGTCCAACCCTCTCCTGTGGGTACAAAAGGGCTTATCTGGTTGTAGGAACTTAGATTCGACATGGACAAGATTCTAAACCAGAAACCACTGAATTTCGACCGTCTGGACACTCTGAACTTTGCTGGACTTCTTTTGGGCCCGACTTCGTCTCTCAGTCTGAAGCATCATTGGTGCCCATGCACCATACAGGATCCGTGCAGGACCTGTGGACACTGCTGTCCTGTCTGCTGACCCTGACCTCCTACGGAGTCTGAAGGCTTCAGCAACCCAGGAGGTGGGTTTCTATGTCCCTCGAGGTCCGAGCTGCCCTCTCACCAAGTTTGAGGTCAGAATCCCTCGTGGGGGCTGCAATACCCAAACCTCTGTGCACCATCTACAGTTGCAAGTGCATATGCTTGTTGACGTTTTCCGAACAAGTGCATTGGGCTCCGAGTAGCCCCAACCTCTGGCACCATTTCCTATCAAGAACTCCGGCCTCCTCGCACCGAGTGCTCCGTGGGCTGCTGTTTGGTGAAGTCGCTCGAGGTCTTCTAGCGACTCCTGTGCCTCTGGCCTGAGGTCCCCTTGAATGTCAACTTTGCTTTTCTTGGGCTCCGCTGGTCGCTCCAGGCCTGGCCTGACTCCCCTTGCTGTGGTGAGTCGCCTGGACCTTGGTGGTCCGAACCATACACATCCTTGACCCTCTGCGTGGGTTGCCGTTGCCAAGGCTTGTTGGTGCTCCAGCCGGACACTGACCTCTCAGTACTCAACATCCTTTGTGGGACAGCTCGTATCCGGCTCCTGGTCATCCTTGAAATCTCCTGGTCCCCGAAGCTGCAGAGTCAACAACTCCAATCAACGCACCTGAAGCACCAGACATCGGTGGGCATTCGTCTACCGAGCCCCTGGTCACTCCTGAGTGGCCCAGACTCTGTCCCCTCTGCTTTCAGGTAGTCTTCGACAAGAATCCACGTTGGAATTCCAACAGACATTTTTCTTCCTTCCAGCAGCGGCTCTTCTTCAAAGTCCTCCATTGGGTTCGAAAGCGGTTTCCGATGCCACCTCAGACCTATGCACCCGTCTTTCCCGCGATAGGTTACTCGGGTCCCTTGGTATCCACGGGTGGGGTGGCTCTCCAACCTCCTAATTTCCACACGGTTTCTTCAAAGTCCACTGGGAAGGGTCCTTTAACTCTAAAACTTCAACCCTGACTTTTCCATAGAATTGTACGAAGCACGTGGTCGTGGTCCCACACTGCACCCATCCTCTGTGGGGTCCCTACTTACTCACCTTAGATGACTCCTTGGGGTCCCAGCGTTTCTACATCCTCTCGACACTGTCTTGACCCGAGTCTTGGGTCTTATACCACTTTCTTAATATATGGATTGGTCCCTCCCTGGGGCCCACTGTGTATTAGTGCTATTTTTTTTTTTTTTGTTTTTTTTTTTTAAACCGTTTATTGCAGGTTGTAAAAGTTACAGGTATGGGCCTACAACCACCCGGCCGGCCGCTAGAATGACAAAAGCATATTGCATACATACAGTAAAAGTCTCTCGGCAGTGCAGAGCAGTGAAACAGGAATAATCAATGGTGCAGGCCACACAGCTCCAAGCCCACAGTACGGTTCCCTTTTCTTGAAACAAAACAACACCAAAAAACCACACCCGCAAGGCAACCCGCGATCCAAAGTGACAGCACGTGCTCCATAAGTGGGGGATCCAAACCAGCAGCAGAACTCTGAGGAGGGGAATGGGAGTAGGTCAGGGACTGGGGGACCGCGCGCCCGCGGCCGAGGGAGGGGGGCCGTCTAGGGAGACGGAGCAGGTGAGGCAGCCGGTAGCAGTGGTGGCTCACAAATACCCCCGCGGTAGGCGTTCCAGGGGCCCCAGAGTTTCACCCACGCCCCAGGCTTACCCCTCGCCACATACACCACCTTTTCACGAAACATACACCAATCCATATGCTCTTTCCAGGCCGATACCGCAGGGGGCCTCTGGGATCCCCACAATTGAGCAATGTCACGCTTAGCTATCATGTATCCCAGAGTCACCCACCGCGTCTGCGGGACCGAATAGTCATTCGGTTCCCATACATTCAGCAAGCATCTCCTCGCTTCAGGCAGCAGCGCGACACGCGTAACCACACGCAGGACCTCATGCACACCACGCCAGAATCGCTCCACCTTCGGGCACTCCCACAGTATATGCATGAAAGTCGCCAGCGCACCACAGCCACGCTTACACAGTCCGTCACCAGCAAAACCCATACGCAGAAGCCTTGGCCCCGTCACGTAAACCCGGTGAAGGATCTTGAGCTGGACGAAACGAAGGCGAGCCGGGATGGCCACCTCTTTCGGGGAGGCCACCGCGGAAATCCAATCCTCGTCGTCCAGCTCCAGCCCGTCGGCAACCCAGGCCTCGCGGAGACTAGTCAGCAGGCACGATCTATCGTTGATCAGTTTTTTGTATATGAGGGAGATCGTGCTGTCCGGTACATGGCCGTCCAACACCCTGTCCTCCAGGGGGGAAGACTCCGGAATGGATGCGACGTCCGGGAAGACGGAGCCCAGCGCATGGCGGACTTGTAGGTACCGAAAGTACTCACTGCCCTGCAGCTGAAACTCCGCCTGCAGCGTCTCAAAAGTTTTGAATCCCCCCCTCGTCCAGAGATCTCCCACCGTGCTGATTCCGATCGTGTCCCACTTCTCGAAGCCCTTCGACGTCCATAGGGAGCCCAACCTCTCAGACGCATACAGCGGTGACGCCCGGGTCAAACGGTCCTTCCACCCCATAGCTGCATTAGCCGCGTGCCAGACACGCACCATAACACGCGTCGGTCCCGTCAAACGGGAGTCGGGCGCGCCAGAGTAGAGCGCGCGATTGTAATCGCCACCGGGTAGGAGCATTTTATCCATCTCAAATGCCGGGTTCAAGGCGGGCCCATAAAGGCCATGATTAATTGCAGCTAGTTGGGAGGCCCAGTAATACCGTTTAATGTCCGGGAGGGCGACCCCCCCATCGTACCACGGGAGCGTCAATTTAGCCAGAGCAATGCGCGGCCTCCCGTCCCAGAACAGGCGCCGCTGGAGGCCCTCCACCTCACGGAAATAGCGTGCCGGGACCAAGTCCATAGTATTCTGGAGGGCGTAGAGGAATCGCGGCAGGGACATCATTTTGAACAAAGCCGCTCGGCCGAGCGGCGAGAGCGGCAGACGCCGCCAGCGCACCACGTCCTCCCTCAAGCGCTGGAGGGGGGGCAGCAAATTCCGCTCATAGCGGGCCTCCGGGTCAAGTGTGATATAGATACCCAGGTACCGAAAACCGTGGGGGGCAATCTGGATCGGACAGTCCCGTGGTAGGGCCGGAGCCTCCCCGGAAAGCACATAGACACAGGATTTCGCCCAGTTGATGGCCAGGCCTGAGTTGCGACCGAATGAGCGCAAAACATCAACCAGGACGATCAGTGATTTACGCGGGGAGGCGAGATACAGAAGGATGTCGTCAGCGTAGAGGGACACACGGTCCTCATGCTCGGGGGTCCAGCGGAGACCACGGATAGAAGGGTGCCACCGCAGCCACTCCGCCAGGGGCTCCAGGGCCAGGGCAAACAGGAGAGGTGACAGGGGGCAACCCTGTCGCGTACCCCTCCCCAGCGCGAATGGGGCCGAGACTCGCCCATTCACTACCACCTGCGCCAATGGGCCCGAATATAGCAATTTGACCCAGCTAATGAAACCCGGGTCGAACCCGAATTTCGCAAGCATCGCCCAGATGTATGGCCATTCAAGCGTATCAAACGCCATGGTGGCGTCCAAGGACGCCAAGATGGCCGGCTCCCGCACAAATGGGACACGCGCGAGCACCCCGTGCAAGCGCCGCAGATTGAGCGCCGTGTTGCGGTGCGGTATAAAGCCAGATTGGTCTTGGTGGACCAGGTCGCCCACCACGCCAACCAACCGGTTGGCCAACACCTTGCCAAGGATTTTGGGCTCCGCGTTCAAAAGCGAATTCGGCCTATAGGATGTGACCCGTTCACGGGGCTTCCCCTCCTTGTGGATCACCACAATTGTGGCCAGGCGCTGGTCCGGCGGGAGGGAACCCTGCGAGTGGGCCGCCAGGAACATCGCGCGCAGGTGGGGCGCCAACACATCCGGGCGTAGCTTGTAGAGCTCGATGGGAATACCATTGGGGCCCATGGCCTTGCCGGATGCAACCAAGCGAATAGCCAAGGCAATTTCGTCCGAGGTGGGAGGGGCGTCAAGCGAATCCCTGTCCTCCACCGTTAGGGAGGGCAGTGCGATGTCCCGAAGCAGGGCATGGGAATCTTCCTCCGAGCAGGGGGAAACCGGGGAGTAGACTTCGCGGAAATAATCCGCGAAGCAGGAGACAATGGCTTCCGGCTCGGTGACACACGCACCATCAACACTCTCAATCAAAGGCACCACGCGGCTCGCTCTCTCCCTCTTATCCAACCACGCAATCAATTTGCCAGCCTTATCACCCACATCATACAATCGCCCCTGCTGCTCTCTACCGAGGCCCCTGGCCGCCTCCGTGACGAGGGCCCGATAGGCCGCCTGCTTTAGGTGTAGAACATGCAACTTGGCGTCTGTTACCCCGCTCCCCAGGTCACCCTCCAGTTCTGCAATCTCGGCCTCTACCCGGGTCACCTCCTCCCGCTCGAGCCGCCGGGCATGGGAGATAAAGGAGAGGGCCTCCCCTCTAAGGACTACCTTGAAAGCCTCCCACAGGGAGATGGCGGAAGAGACCGACCCCACATTCTCGTCGAAATATCGCTGTAAGGATTTGATCAAATCGGCACGAATGGTGGGGTCACGCAAATACCATGCATTGATTGGGGCCACCCCGCCATCCCCCCTCGGGAAGACATCGAAATGCAACAACAATGGGGAGTGGTCTGAGATACCCCGCGCTAGATGGCGCACCTCCCCCACCCTCCCTGCATGGGCCGCCGGGACAAGGATGTAATCAAGCCGCGAGAGGCTACCATGGGCACCCGAGTGGAAGGTGTACTGTCGCAATGCGGGATGCTTTAATCGCCAGCAATCCACCAGGCCCAGCGTGTCCAGAAGGCCGGGCAGCCACGCCTGTGCCCGGGGGAGGTCCCTAGGGGGATGGTGATCCATAGACCCAGAGGCTACCGCATTAAAGTCCCCTCCAACCACCAGCAGGCCACTCGGAAGGTCCAAAAGGAGGCGCCCCAGGTCCGCGAATGTGGTGGCTTGTAACCCAGGCGGGACGTACACTGACATAAAGATAAACACTCTACCCTCCATTCTTCCCACCAGAACCGTGTAGCGTCCCCTCTCATCATGGCGCACCTCATCAATCTCCAACGGGAGCGAGTTCTTGATCATAATACCCACCCCCCGCGAGCCCGAGGTGAAGCCGGAATGTGCCACCAAACGATATCCCCGCCGATTCATTGCATGAAAGGAGTTACCTATAAGGTGCGTCTCCTGCAGGAAGACAACACCTGGTGAAATACGTTTTAAGTACTGCAGGACCACACCACGCTTAATCCTATCCCCCAGGCCGTTAACATTCCATGACAACACAGTCAAATCCCTACCCCCCATCATACGTCGAATCAATCGGTCGTCCCCCATCGAGCATCCTAATAACAACAACATAGTAGCGGGTTTGCCCTGCGGTGCTAACAAACAACACACCCCCCCCACCCCCCGGTCCCAACAGAACTCCCCCCTCCCTGCACCCCTGCATGAGCCCAGACAGCCCCCCCAAAGTGCAGTGTGCCTGTCGCCCCATAGCTAAAATACTAACTAGTCCCCCAGAGGAGGAGGGAAGCCCCCAACAGACCCCACGCAACCTCCATAGGAGGGGAACATACGCAATCAATAAATGGTGAAGGAACAACGTCCAGAGCAAGGCCTATTCAGTCACCCCTCAATTCTGATCCGGCGGGCCCTCCTCGCCAGCCGCGCCCCCCCCGCCCCGATCTCCAGGCAGAGTGTCCAGCCAGTCCCCAGCCGCCTCGGGCCGGTCAAAGAAGTGCGTGCGACCATCCACCTCTACCCGCAGCTTGGCTGGAAAGAGCATTGAGTACTTGAGGTTCAGGTCCCTTAGGCGACGTTTAACCCCAAGAAAGCTCTGTCGCTGCTTCTGGACCGCCGGAGTAAAGTCTGGGTAGAAATGTATCTCCATGTTGTCAAGCTTGACCGGTCCCTGTTGCCTGGAGGTCTGGAGGATAGCATCTCTGTCCCGAAAATTAAAAATCCGGGCAATGAGCGGCCGCGGCGGGGCACCAGTCTTAGGTCTGCCCCCGGGGACCCGGTGAGCACGCTCCACCGCAAAAAGCTTACTCAGCCCCCGGGGCTGGAGATGGGTCAGGATCAAATCTTCCACGAAAAGATCCGCCGCCTCCGCCTCTCGTCCCTCCGGGACCCCCACAATACGGACATTATTCCTCCGGGCCCGACCCTCGGAGTCCTCCAATCGCCGGTCCATCAGGGCGCTCGCCTGGCCAAGCCGGCGCACCTCCTTCTGGAGGGCCACCACGTCTGTCGTGAGGCTCGTTGTGGTGTGGGCCAGGGAGTCGACTCGGTCGTTTGTTTTGGACAAGTCTGCCCTCACAAGGCTCACATCCACAAGGACCGAGTCTATTTTTTGCGCTAAGGTGTCGAAACGCTGGTCCACCGAGGCCTTCATCTCTGCGATGGCGCCCATGACGTCCCGGAGGGTCAGATCCCCTGGATGAGCAGATGCCTCCGTCGGGCCCACCGGGGATGCACTCGATGTCTCCGTAGAACCCTTCTGAAGCGTGTAGCGGTCCATACTGTTGGCCTGGTGCGCCGTGCCACGGCGGGTCGTCTTCACCTTCGCCCGGTCGCCATCTTGTTTGGTGGACATGCTGGCTCTTCCACCGTCGTGCCAAGCTCCCCAAACGGGCCGCTATACCAGTCACGGGTGCCAGGGGGGGGGCAGGGGCGACCACCGAACCGCGGGTCAACCCACCGCCGGCGGGTCAGCCGGGCTCCTGGACAAGGCCACCGCACCCCGCTCCGCAGCCCGACCCGGCTTGAGAGCTAGGAGGGCGCAAAAGCGAAAGTGAAAGTGCGGGGTACGCCAGTCGCCCAGCCCCGCTCGCCGCTGTTATTCACTTTGTCCCCGGATCGCCCCACTACTCCAATCCGGGGGGCCGGCGAGGAGAAGGCCGCAACCTTCGATCGATGCTCCCACCGGCGTTCGGGGTCCGATTCGAGCCCAAAAAACGGGTGGCGCCTCAGCTCCGGTTCCCCAACACAGTCCCCTCAACAAGGACAGGATATCGCCAGGATTAATTCAGGAGGTCGCGGAGGTCCTCGGGAGCCTCGCACCTACGCGGCCATCTTGGTTGCGCGCTAGGCTCCTCCCCCGTATTAGTGCTATTTACTATCAATTCTGTGCTTAAGTATTGTGTGCTTTGTTATTATCTCCGTGTAGGAGAAACTGTGTCTAACTAGATAGTGTTATATGAATAAATACATATTTTTACTGTGTGGTTCTCCTTTCATTTAACCAATACTATAAGGTTGCATTCTGGTAAAACAAGCTGCTTAACATTCCTTCAAGACTAAGCCTGAAGGCTGCTATCAACAGCTACCACTTGGATGGCTTTCTAAGGTTATCTTCGACATCTCAAATCACCATAAGGGTTGTTTGGACTGGTGCAAGGTGCCCACTTTAATTAGTGATACAATGAGTCGGTTGCGCCACTCAACTGAGTGGAATCCCCCGGGCTCCAATGCCCCTCAATTGGGTTTCAATAAAGTAATCAAAAGTTCTACATAGGTTGATGTTTCATGGTGTTTTATTCACACATAAGTTTCTTTAAAGTTTTCTTTTAGCATTATTCCAATGCGGAGTCCCAATGCATTTCGGCATTAACATAACATGCCTTCATCAGGGGAAACGTTTCTATAATGTAAACAAAAAGCGGAGCACTCAATAAATGATTCTGGACAGGTACGTGGTTATATGCAATAACTGTGATGTTACGGAATACAAAATGTTAAAAAACGATCGGTATTTGTGAGCATTATCATAAAGTACTATGAGTGGTGACAGCATTAATCCGACGTGTTTCGTAGTGAGCCGACTTTCTATTATGCAGTTATCAGGAAGGTCCGTGAAGGTTAGCTAAGTGCACTGTCGGGAATCAATAAAGCTGGTTCGAGGTGTATTATAATAAAACGTGCTAGTAAACGCGTGTGTTTTCGATATTAGTTAGAATAAGACAAATTAATTTTAGATGTGTGCTATAGTGCTCCATACAATCCAATATGCGTCGCGGTTAAAAAACATGCTTTTAGAATCGAACAGTGATGTTCTTACCGAGTTAAGCGTGATGATTTTCGCGTAGTGTGCTCCGGAAGTAAAACCCGAGCATGTAACCCGGAAGTGTATTAAATGAACTAGGGTTGCTAAGCAACCGGGGCAACGTTGTGATAAAAGTGTCGGTTGTTAGTGCTAATAAAGTTAGCTATTCCATGGACGGTGAGGAAGGTGATGGAAGGTGATAAGGGTCGGAAGGTGATAAAAATAAAAATAAAAGGGCACTGGTAATCAAAATGAAAACGGAGAGTTAAATTAACTATAATGGTGTAGACAGAACGTGTGTAGTGGGTGACATCTGTTCCAGCAAGGAGATGGTAACAGTAAATAATAACAAGGAAAATATCTGATTGAAGGAAAGATAAATGACACATTATACGATGAATGAAACATTAAATATCATGGTGAAAAATTACATTAAACCACATGGTAAAGGCTATAGGCAGGACCAAGGAAGCTAATGATCAAATATTAGCGCTGTTGTAACTTTAAAGGTAACAATTAAATTCCATATGGTCGTTGAGACCATTTGGCTTCATGCTACACAGAAGGGATATCTAGTAATTCTCTCTTTTGAGAAGTTCATTATGATTATCTCGACCATCTAGTCTGGGAACTGTCTCTAATACGCAATAGCGTAAGTGACTGATGCTGTGGCCTGCTTCCAGGAAATGCTGTGCCACTGTCGATTTCAACTGTTTGGTGCGAATGTTGGACTTGTGCTCGTTAAGTCGTATCTTAATCTTGCGTTCAGTTTGTCCAATGTAAACCTTCCCGCACGGGCATTTGATCATGTAAATAAGGTTTGCACTGTCGCATGTTGCTGTAGCTCTGACCTTGATATTGTTTCCTTTCATAGGGTGACTGATGGTTGTCCCCTTGATTACATTGCTACAATGGCTACAATTCCAACAGGGTACTGTCCCTTTGTGAACAGTGATTGTAGTTTCTTTGTATTTGATGAGTTCTCCAAGATTTTTGCTCCTGGTGTAAGCGAATATGGGGTCGGAATTGAAAATATTATTAAAATCCTGTTCAATTCGCAGTATTTCCCAATGTCTTTTAATGATCTGCCTGAATTTGAAGCTAGAAGTCGAATATTTGGATACCACTGTTATGGAATCTTTGTTGGTAGGTGGATTCTTGTGAAGTAGTTGTTGTCTGTTGACATTGTTACAGCGTTGTTTGGCCTGCTCAAGTATTTGGGGAGGGTACCTTCGTGCAGTAAATCTAGATGTCTTCTCTTTCAAATGGTCATCAAGCTTTGTAGGGTTGGATACTATACGTTTCACTCTTATGAACTGGCTATATGGTAAATGGTCCTTAAGAGGCTGAGGATGGAAACTAGAATAATATAAAGTATTGTTCCTATCTGTTGTTTTTCTGAAGAGTTCAGTCTCAAATCCTGTAGCTGTTTTGATTACTCTCACATCCAAAAAGGATATGGATGAGTCTTGTATGTCATGAGTGATTTGTATCCGTGTGTCGATGATGTTGAGTTTTTGAAGCCCATCTTGGAGTATTATTTTTGGTCTTTGCCAGATCAAGAAAAAATCGTCAATAACTCTGACGAACATTTTACTGTGAGATTTCCAAACTTCTTTCGACAAAATCCATTCCTCTTCAAACCTACTCATAAACATATTAGCATACGCTGGTGCTGCTGAATTGCCCATTGATGTACCAGTAAGCTGCTGGTACCAATCCTCTTTCCATAGAAAGTAACTGTTGAACAATGTGAACTGTAGAAGTTTCATCAAGAAAACTTTGAAGTTCTCTGACAAATCTGTACCGAGTAATCCATTTTGTATTGCTTCAATGCCCATGGAATGTGGAATGGAGGTGTAGAGGGACGTAACGTCTATGGTACATAAATGGATGTCTTCAAGATTCTCTATAGATAAGTTGTTAAGCTTGTTAAGAAAATCCGTGGTGTCTTTGATGTAGGTACTTGTAGCTGTAACTATGGGTTGTAAGTATTTGTCAAGAAGCTTGCCCACCGACTCGTGGATGCTCCCACAGGTGGAGACTATTGGTCTACATGGAGGTCTCTGTCAGCTCTTGTGTATCTTTGGGACCAAGAAAAATGTAGGGCTTTTAGGATAAGTCGTGACGAGATATTTTCTCGTTTTTTCATTGATGGTTCCATTCTTGGTTGCTTCGTCTAGTATAGCATCCAATGTCAGCTTGAAATCGTTGGTAGGATTTGTTTCTAATTTTAAATATGTATTGGTGTCCGCGAGGTGAAGAGACGCTTGTTCCTCATAGTATGATGTATTTAAGATAACAATGGCTCCGCCTTTGTCAGCTTTTGTGCAGGTTGTAGCTTTATTGTTAGCAATGTTTTTTAGTGTGTGCATCTCCTTGGTGGTATAATTTTTCCTCTTGGTTTTCGGTTGACAATTCAATTTTTTCAGGTCATTAATGACTAAAGTCTCAAAAGTATCCAGCGTCTTATGTGAAGACGGCGGCATGAAGGTGCTCTTGGGCCTTAAGCCAAGTAATTGATCTGGCTCACTAGACTTAGATTTTTGAATGACATTGTCGAAGAAGTGTCGTAAGCATAATTTTCGCATGAGCTTGAAAAACGCTATATTAAGCTCCAATTTATTGGTCTGTGATGTCGGTATAAATGAAGTTCCTTTTTGTAACGTTTTGATTTGAATGTCGTTGAGGTGATGGTCCGAGATATTTATGACTAAATTGTCTGTGGTGTAATTTTCTTCAGCTTGTCCTTCTTTTCTGTTACTGTGCGTGTTTGTGGGGGTTCTTTTATCTTTTCTTTTGCCCCTCCTGGGTCGTCTTGTGCCTCTGGGCCTCCCGCTAAAAAAGGCTCAGTAGAGGTTGTAGGGGTTTCGTCTCTAATTGTTTGTGGAGTGGCTGTTGCTTGTATGTGTTGTACAGTAGGTATATTAGTTGCTGGTTTTGGAGGTTGATGTCTCACGAATCTTCTCTGTTGGTGCATCGTGTCGCCTTCCGAAGATGAGGTGTCCGTGTTAGCCGAATATGGCTTATTTTGTCTCCTTTTGGCGTAGATTTCCGCCCATGAATACACTGCTCCCATCTTGTAGTCAATGGTATCACGTCGTAGTTTGCGAATTTTGCGCTCATTTACTTCTACTGTGTGTTTCGACAATTGCATGTTAATGTCTTCCAAGATTTTTCCAAGCCTTCTCTCTGTAAGAATGTGCAGAAGTTTAAAGATCGCTGGTACGCGATATTAAACAAATGTTCGCTTGACTTAATTCTTCTAATCATAGAAGAATTATCCAACATTTTAGAAGAACTAGCCAAAGACATTTCTAAAGTCAAAACCGAACTGGAAAATAGTTTAACTCCAGAAGAACTTGGAAAAGTCTTGGAAGACATTAACATGCAATTGTCGAAACACACAGTAGAAGTAAATGAGCGCAAAATTCGCAAACTACGACGTGATACCATTGACTACAAGATGGGAGAAGTGTATTCATGGGCGGAAATCTACGCCAAAAGGAGATAAAATAAGCCATATTCGGCTAACACGGGCACCTCATCTTCGGAAGGAGACACGATGAACCAACAGAGAAGATTCGTGAGACATCAACCTCCAAAACCAGCAACTAATATACCTACTGTACAACACATACAATCAACTGCCACTCCACAAACAATTAGAGACGAAACCCCTACAACCTCTACTGAGCCTTTTTTAGCGGGAGGCCCAGAGGCACAAGACGACCCAGGAGGGGCAAAAGAAAAGATAAAAGAACCCCCACAAACACGCACAGTAACAGAAAAGAAGGACAAGCTGAAGAAAATTACACCACAGACAATTTAGTCATAAATATCTCGGACCATCACCTCAACGACATTCAAATCAAAACGTTACAAAAAGGAACTTCATTTATACCGACATCCCAGACCAATAAATTGGAACTTAATATAGCGTTTTTCAAGCTCATGCGAAAATTACGCTTACAACACTTCTTCGACAATGTCATTCAAAAATCTAAGTCTAGTGAGCCAGATCAATTACTTGGCTTAAGGCCCAAGAGCACCTTCATGCCGCCGTCTTCACATAAGACGCTGGATACTTTTGAGACTTTAGTCATTAATGACCTGAAAAAATTGAATTGTCAACCGAAAACCAAGAGGAAAAATTATACCACCAAGGAGATGCACACACTAAAAAACATTGCTAACAATAAAGCTATAACCTGCACAAAAGCTAACAAAGGCGGAGCCATTGTTATCTTAAATACATCATACTATGAGGAACAAGCGTCTCTTCACCTCGCGGACACCAATACATATTTAAAATTAGAAACAAATCCTACCAACGATTTCAAGCTGACATTGGATGCTATACTAGACGAAGCAACCAAGAATGGAACCATCAATGAAAAAACGAGAAAATATCTCGTCACGACTTATCCTAAAAGCCCTAAATTTTTCTTGGTCCCAAAGATACACAAGAGCTTACAGAGACCTCCATGTAGACCAATAGTCTCCACCTGTGGGAGCATCCACGAGTCGGTGGGCAAGCTTCTTGACAAATACTTACAACCCATAGTTACAGCTACAAGTACCTACATCAAAGACACCACAGATTTTCTTAACAAGCTTAACAACTTATCTATAGAGAATCTTGAAGACATCCATTTATGTACCGTTACGTCCCTCTACACCTCCATTCCACATTCCATGGGCATTGAAGCAATAGAAAATGGATTACTCGGTACAGATTTGTCAGAGGACTTCAAAGTTTTCTTGATGAAACTTCTACAGTTCACATTGTTCAACAGTTACTTTCTATGGAAAGAGGATTGGTACCAGCAGCTTGCTGGTACATCAATGGGCAATTCAGCAGCACCAGCGTATGCTAATATGTTTATGAGTAGGTTTGAAGAGGAATGGATTTTGTCGAAAGAAGCTTGGAAAGCTCACAGTAAAATGTTCGTCAGATTTATTGACGATATTTTCTTGATCTGGCAAGGACCAAAAATAATACTCCAAGATGAGCTTCAAAAACTCAACATCATCAACACACGGATACAATTCACTCATGACATACAAGACTCATCCATATCCTTTTTGGATGTGAGAGTAATCAAAACAGCTACAGGATTTGAGACTGAACTCTTCAGAAAAAGAACAGATAGGAACAATACTTTGTATTATTCTAGTTTCCATCCTCAGCCTCTTAAGGACCATTTACCATATAGACAGTTCATAAGAGTGAAACGTATAGTATCCAACCCTACAAAGCTTGATGACCATTTGAAAGAGATGACATCTAGATTTACTGCACGAAGGTACCCTCCCCAAATACTTGAGCAGGCCAAACAACGCTGTAACAATGTCAACAGACAACAACTACTTCACAAGAATCCACCTACCAACAAAGATTCCATAACAGTGGTATCCAAATATTCGACTTCTAGCTTCAAATTCAGGCAGATCATTAAAAGACATTGGGAAATACTGCAAATTGAACAGGATTTTAATAATATTTTCAATTCCGACCCCATATTCGCTTACACCAGGAGCAAAAATCTTGGAGAACTCATCAAATACAAAGAAACTACAATCACTGTTCACAAAGGGACAGTACCCTGTTGGAATTGTAGCCATTGTAGCAATGTAATCAACGGGACAACCATCAGTCACCCTATGAAAGGAAACAATATCAAGGTCAGAGCTACAGCAACATGCGACAGTGCAAACCTTATTTACATGATCAAATGCCCGTGCGGGAAGGTTTACATTGGACAAACTGAACGCAAGATTAAGATACGACATTCGCACCAAACAGTTGAAATCGACAGTGGCACAGCATTTCCTGGAAGCAGGCCACAGCATCAGTCAATTACGCTATTGCGTATTAGAGACAGTCCCCAGACTAGAGGGTCGAGATAATCATAATGAACTTCTCAAAAGAGAGAATTACTGGATATCTCTTCTGTGTAGCATGAAGCCAAATGGTCTCAACGACCGTATGGAATTTAATTGTTACCTTTAAAGTTACAACAGCGCTAATATTTGATCATTAGCTTCCTTGGTCCTGCCTATAGCCTTTACCATGTGGTTTAATGTAATTTTTCACCATGATATTTAATGTTTCATTCATCAAATAATGTGTCATTTATCTTTCCTTCAATCAGATATTTTCCTTGTTATTATTTACTGTTACCATCTCCTTGCTGGAACAGATGTCACCCACTACACACGTTCTGTCTACACCATTATAGTTAATTTAACTCTCCGTTTTCATTTTGATTACCAGTGCGCTTTTATTTTTATTTTTATCACCTTCCGACCCTTATCACCTTCCATCACCTTCCTCACCGTCCATGGAATAGCTAACTTTATTAGCACTAACAACCGACACTTTTATCACAACGTTGCCCCGGTTGCTTAGCAACCCTAGTTCATTTAATACACTTCCGGGTTACATGCTCGGGTTTTACTTCCGGAGCACACTACGCGAAAATCATCACGCTTAACTCGGTAAGAACATCACATTTCGATTCTAAAAGCATGTTTTTTTGCCGCGACGCATATTGGATTGCATGGAGCACTATAGCACACATCTAAAATGAATTTGTCTTATTCTAACTAATATCGAAAACACACGCGTTTACTAGCACGTTTTATTATAATACACCTCGAGCCAGCTTTATTGATTCCCGTTCTGTATTCACTCAACAGTGCACTTAGCTAACCTTCACGGACCTTCCTGATAACTGCATAATAGAAAGTCGGCTCACAACGAAACACGTCGGATTAATGCTGTCACCACTCATAGTGCTTTATGATAATGCTCACAAATACCGATCGTTTTAAAACATTTTGTATTCCGTAACATCACAGTTATTGCATATAACCACGTACCTGTCCAGAATCATTTATTGAGTGCTACGCTTTTTGTTTACATTATAGAAACGTTTCCCCTGATGAAGGCATGTTATGTTAATGCCGAAATGCATTGGGACTCCGCATTGGAATCATGCTAAAAGAAAACTTTAAAGAAACTTATGTGTGAATAAAACACCATGAAACATCAACCTATGTAGAACTTTTGATTACTTTATTGAAACCCAATTGAGGGGCATTGGAGCCCGGGGGACTCCACTCAGTTGAGTGGCGCAACCGACTTATTGTATCACATTACGCTCTTTGGTCAGAGAGCGATTCCCCGAGGACCCGACAACTATACAAACATTTGAACCTTCAAATAGCAGTGCGTCCAGCTAAATACCCCCAAGCACTTTAATTAGTGGACAGCCTATACCAGGCCAACTTCTGACATAAATTAATTAGTAGAAGTTAGGTGTCATCTTTAGTAGGGCTATCTGAGTTCATGCAAATGACTGGCAGGATGAACAGCGGGGTAGAAAGAGACTAGGTACAGCTGAGCTCAAGCAGGGGAAGGAAGAACAATAGGTTTCCTGTCATAGGGAGGTGTGACCACATCCCAGACAGGACTTATTGTGTTGGGCTGGGGTGGGGGTGCTTTCCAGCCCCACCATACTGCATTGAAGGACACATTTCGTGCCCTTCTTGCATACACCAGTTTGAGCCATTTAAGAAACTCTTGGTTCCTGTTCTGGTGTGAAATTGGCAAAGGGCGGCGGAGTATCCTCTCCTCTGTCCAGCCCCTCCTCTGGGAGATATCCCCAAGTCTTTCCAAACCTTTCCTTGGGTATTTAAGGGCCCCCTGTAGGTGGGTCCTCCAATTCGTTGTGGAACAAGAATCACACTCTTCAACCATCTGGACACTTGGAGTTCGTTTGGAAACGAGACTGCATCAAGGAGGAATCCTCCTGTCCGTGGTCTCACTATTCTTCAAGTCTACTGCTTCACCTGTGTTTCGATTATGTTCTCAAGAAGACCTATGGGCATCAAGAACATCTGAAAATATCTCCTTTGGAATAAAGGAGTCATTTCCCTGCAGGCACAGCAATGAAGCTGACCGGTCTGCTGCTCCTGTCGTCCTACGGCCTTCCTGAGGCTCAGCAACACAGGTCCTTGTTCTGTGGCTCTACAGAGGCCTGACCTGTCTTACCTGTAATTTGGAGGACAGTATCCCTCGTCAGAGCCACTGGGCCCAAACCCCTGTGCACAGAGTTGATTTGAGGTTGTGAAGGCCTTTTAGCTCTGCACTCCAGAGAACTTCAGGCTATAAGAAGCTCCTCCCTCCAGCAGCTCATCCCTCTAAGATCAGAGTCCTGCCTGCATCCCTTGCATCGTCGGACACCACCTAGACACCGACATACAACGTGGGACAGCTCGTGTACGGTTCCTAGTCTTCCTCAGCAACGCATGGTCCACACAGGTGCAGCAACAACGTCTTTGTCAACTCTCCTGATCTCCCTGCCAAGGGTGGGCATAGTGCTTCCGTGCCTCTTGGTGAACCCAGAGTGGCATAGACTATGTCCTCTCTGCTTGCAGGTTCTCGTCTTCAAGAATCCATCCTTGGATTCCACCGGACATCTAAAGAGACTTCTCTAGAGGACTTTCTTCCCAAGTCTTCCATTGTCCTCTACGGGAGGTTTCAACCTCACTTAACCCCATTACACCCGGCTTTCCTGGTCCAAGTAACCTGGTTCCTGGGGCATCCACGGTTGGGGTGGCTCTCCAACCTTCCGTCCTCCAAAGGGATTCTTCGGGGTCCTCTGGGAAGGGTCCTTTTTCTTTAAAACTGCAACTGCAACTTTTCCATTGACTTCTATTGGGCACACAGCTGTGTTTCCACTCTGCTGCACACAGCCTCCATGGGGTTCCTGGGTATTTACCATGGGTGCTTCCTGGTTCTCCCAGTTCCTTTGAGTCCTTTGGTCCAAGTCCCGTTCTTCCGCGCAGTTCGCATTCCACTTCTTTAGTATATGGTTTGGTCTACCCTTGGATATTTGTGCTACTTACTTGATTTCTTTGAAGTATTTTCATGTGTATTGATATCTCCGGCTAGGAGATATACCAATGTGATAGTGATTGTGCTATGTAATAAATAGACTTATTTTTCATAAACACTGTGTGGTTCTTTCTTATCTAACCCACACTATTGATTAAATGTGGTAAAAGAAGCTGCTTTACACTCCTTCAAGATAAGCCTGAACGCTGCTCTCCACAGCTACCACTTTGAGAGCCTAAGGTTATCAAAGGCCACTAAAATCCCCATAAGGATTGCCTGAATTAGTGCAAGGTGCATCACTCCTTTAAGTGTGCACCATATACTAAGCCAGTTATGAAAGACAAGGGAACCAGAAGGTAATACACTAGGGACCTTGGGCGTTAACTTATTACAAAAAACAGTGGACCCTAGTAGTTGGGGGATTAAGATAAGGATAGACACAAACTAAATAGTATTTATGTCCTTTGTCCAGCCGGACAGGAATTTATTTGGCGATGCACAAAATCAGAAAGTAATGTCAAGGGAGCACAGCCCGTGACCTACAGTGAACAAGACAAAACAACAAATATAGGCAACAGCGAGCAAATCGGTCTGTATACTTATAATCAGTGAGCAGACTTGATTATAATTTGAGTGACCATTGTACATGTAATGTAATGTAATGTAATGTAAAAGTGCATTTATAAAGCGCGAACTGTCACTCCGCAAGGAGCCTCCTGGCGCTAAAAGGACGGGATGAAGGAATTGAAATAAGAAGAACGAAAGGGAGAAGTTAGATTAATGCAACGCAGAGGTCATCTGGACATTTATAAATCCAGGTTTTGAGTGCTTTCCTGAAAGACGTCTCTGATTGTTGCATACGTAAGCCAGAAGGGAGTACATTCCACGCCTTAGAGCCAAGATAGGCGACCGTTTTTCCACCTTTGGTGGCAAGTCTAAAGTGGGGTGGTTTTAGCAAATTGGCCGAGGAAGATCTGAGGGTCCTGGTGGTAATGTAGGGTGCGAAACGAGCTGTGAGATATCTAGGACCTGTCCGGCGAGAGGCTTTATAGGTGATCAGAAGCATTTTGAAGAGAATCCTTTTATGAATGGGGAGCCAATGTAGAGTGTTTAGAGCCGAGGATGCCGACGAAGTACGTGGGAGCCTAAGAACCAGGCGGGCTGCAGCGTTTTGTGCTATTTGTAATCTTTTAATTGTGGATTTGTTAGCCCCGGCCAACAGGCTGTTGCAATAGTCCAAGCGTGAGAGGACAAGAGCAACCGTTACAGATTTCCTAGCAGCCAGAGGGATCAGATCAAAGAATTTCTTCAAGGATCTTATTACACTAAAGCAGGTGCCGGCCGTAACCAGTGCATGAGGGAGGAAGGATAAGGAAGAATCAAACTTGACCCCCAGGTTTCTGGCCACCTTGACCGTATCTGGTGGGGGTGGAGTGCCTTCCGGCCACCAACTGTCAGGAATGAAAGTTACATTCGTGCCAATGGGTAGGATTTCAGTTTTATCAGTGTTGCATTGTAAATGATTGTTCTTCATCCACTGTATGACTTGAGAAAGACATGATTGCAAATTGCTTTCGGCTTCATTATTGTTTTTGTCCAGGGAGACGATCATTTGAGTATCGTCGGCGTAAGAGGTGACTTCAATTCCGAAGGATTTTATAAGGAAGATGAGGGGGGCCATATAAACGTTAAACAACAGAGGGCTCAAGGAGGAGCCCTGAGGAACGCCTGTGGTTATCGTCTTCTCTGTGGAAAGGAAGGGACCTAACGCCACGGTTTGTCTGCGATTGGTGAGGAAGGATCTAATCCATGCCAGGACAGTACCCGTGATACCGCCGCGTTCGAGTCTTGCCAGAAGGATATCGTGAGAGATGGTATCGAACGCGGCGGAAAGGTCCAGGAGGATCAGTACAGCTTTCTTACCAGAGTCAGCAAGGGTTTTTAACACCTCTGTGATTTCTAAGAGGGCCGACTTCGTTGAGTGTCTAGGGCGAAAACCAGATTGCTGAAAGTGGAGGATATTATTTGATTCGATAAAATTTGAAAGCTCTTTAAGTACAAACCTCTCCGTTATTTTGCCCAGCACTGGGAGCAATGATATCGGCCGTAGGTTAGAGAGGACTGATGCGTCTATATTTTCCTTCTTTTTGAGGGGTTTAACCAGGGCAAGTTTCCAATCCTCAGGGACAATGCCTGTGTCTAACGAGGAATTGACTATTTGGTTGACCACTGGGTTGACGGTGTCGATAAGTTTATGTAGGATCCTGGGGGGGCAGGCATCCAACGGAGAACCTGACCTGCATGTCATTATTGCCTTGAATGTGGCTTCCAATGACAGTGGTAAAAAGGAGGAGAGCTTTGCAAGGGTTGGAGAAGGAGTGGGGATTTCCGTCTTGATGTTGGGTGGGGTAAGCGAGAATTTTTTTTGTATTTTGGAGATCTTCTCTTCAAAGTAATTGGAGATATTGTCACACATAGCATTCACAAGCATATTCAGTACATATGATCCTATTGTGTCGACAAAGTTTCGATGCCGAAAAACAAAATAAATGGCATCATCTTCAGGACAAAAATATAAATCATGTTTGTCTTGGAATTATAAACAATTTGCCTTTCATGCAAGGCTGGTCCATAAAGCGGGGAAGGTAGTTCAGGTAGAGAAAGATTAAGACCATCAGTGGTGCGCTGATATCAGGATATCCCGCGTATTTATCAAGGAAACCGCCCAGATCACGGCTCAAGTGGTGCTGGTTGCAGAATCGCAGGACGCGGCATCTCTGACATTACTTTCTGATTTTGTGCATCGCCAAATAAATTCCTGTCCGGCTGGACAAAGGACATAAATACTATTTAGTTTGTGTCCATCCTTATCTTAATCCCCCATATACTAAGCCAGCATCATACAGGTAGCTGATTGGAGGATCCATGCTCATGTGCTTCGTGCTCAGTCTGGACCCACTAGGATGACTTGGACCCGGTCGTTCCTCATATTCTTGAGAACTCTGGGCAGGAGTGGTATGGGCAGATATGCATACAGGAAGCCGCCTTGGAAACTCCAGCTTGCAAAAATGCTGACATTGTGAGTTCTCGGCGGAGGCAAACAGATCTAACCGAAACTTTCCCCACTTTTGAAAGAGACTTTTTGCCATGTTCGAGGGGAGATGCCATTCGTGATCTGCTAAGCATCATCGGCTGAGTTTGTCCACCCTGGCGTTCAGAGAAGCTGGCAGAAGTTAAACCACCAAGGAAATGCCCTGCTTTTTAAGACATGTGCAGGGATGCAGGGCATCTTGACAAAGGGTCCGTAACCCCTCCTCGGCCTGTTTGTTGCAGTACCACATGGCGGTGGTGTGGTCAGTGAACATGTGTACCAGCTTTCCTTGGCTGGAGGGTAGAAATGCTTTCAATGCCTGCGGATAGCTCGGAGCTCCAACAGGTTGATGTTGAGTCCGGATTCTGTAGGAGACCAGAGTCCTCTGATCTTCAATTCTCCCAGATGGCCGCCCCATCCCAAGAAGTGACATATCTGTCACTACTGTGAGATCTGGCTAGGGAAGGGACAAGGGTCGGCCTCTGACCCAATCACGGTCTGTTATACACCACAGCAGGTCTTTTGCAGTTCTCTCCCAGATCTGGACCATGTCGGAGAGATTCCCCTGATGCTGCACCCACTTGAACTTCATGTCCCCCTTCATGTCCCACTGCAGAGCCCGCATATGCCATCTGGCATGGGTCACTAGCAGGGTGGAGGAGGCCATGAGGCTCAGAAGTCTCAGAGTCAGTCTCACCGAAATCCAGGATAGAGGCTGAAACATTGGTATCATAGCCCGAATATCCTGAACTCGCTGCTCAGGAGGATAAGCCAGAAAGTGCCCTGTGTCCACAACAGTTCCGATGAAAGGAAGCGTCTGAGTGGGATTCAAGTGTGACTTTGGCATGTTGATAGTGAACCCCAGCAAATGCAGGAGGTCTGCCGTAGTCTGGAGGTGGGAGACGACAACCTGGGTCAAGTCCGCCATCAGCAGCCAATCGTCGAGATAGGGGCAGAGTAGCACCCCTGATCTGCACAGATAAGCTGAGACCCCCTCAATCACCTGCGTGAACACCCAAGGAGTGCTGGTAAGGCCAAAAAGGAGCACGTGAAATGAAAATGCTTGTGGCCTACCATAAACCGCAGGTAACGCTGATGGCCAGAGAGGACAGGAAAGTGAAAATAGACGTCCTGCAAGTCTAAACGCTACCATCCAGTCTCCTGGGTCCAGGGCAAACAAGGCCTGAGACAAAACTGAGACAATGTGAGCATCCTGAATTTCTCCTTTTTGAGAAAGTAGTTGAGGGCTCGGAGATCTAGGACAGGACGAAGGCCTTTGTCCTTTTTCGGGATCAGAAAGTAAAGGGAATAGCAGCCACTGCCTACTTCTGGCACTGGAACCCTCTCTATGTCTTCCTTGGCCAAGAGAGCCATAACTTCCTCCCAGAGTGACAGGTGATCCTCAGTCAGCTGATCGTAAGATGGAGCCATGGAGGGAGGGGCAGTCTCTAAGGGGAGAGAGTATCCTGTCCGACAGGTGGGTTCAGCAGATTGCCCGAAGAGTCTACTCTGCTCAGTGAGTCAGTTGTGTCCAAGCCACAGTGTATAGTGAACTTCACTGCGTCTTTCCCGTCTGTAACTACTTGAGAAAGAATGGGCTGGGCCTCCTCCAGGACCTGTGGCAGCACCTGCGCAACTGTTTCCCACAGCTTGTGGGAATAGTGGGCCAATAAGCATGCAGTTCACTAACCCCAGTGCAAGGGGCAGAGAGCGCCAGGGAACGCTGCATGGCAAGTAGAGGCTTGGACCACCTAGCTCTCTGGGGTAGGGTGTTGATCCAAGTTGTGCCTCCTGGAGTGAGGCGGCAGGCAATCGTCCTATTCATAGAGGCCCATGTACTGGGGTTGGACCAGGTCCCCAGAAGGATTTAGGAGAGGGCTTCTTTGAATGGGAATAGGGGTTCAGAGAAGGATACTCCTGTTTGCAACAACTCTGTCAAGATACTGGTCTTGACTGCCACCGAGGGCAAACTGAGGTTGAGAACCTCAGCCGGAACCTGGAGATGAGTCCAGTCCGCTGGCATCACCCAGTTCCTCACACCTTCTCATACTGGTTCATAGGGTCCAGTGACCACTCCCATTTCTCCTCTAGACTTAAAATCAGCATCGGTTGATGCAGCTCCAGCTCCATGTCAGAATGGGGCTGGCGCCACCGGTGGGTGCCGGCAGCACCGGAAGCATCGGCGTCTGAGTCAGCGCAGGTCATAGTGGGACGACCAGTGCCAGTTAGGATCCATGGAGGCCCATCGGAGCCAGGGTCAGAGCAGCCGGCGCAATACCAGACGGGGTTCCCTTCAACCCTGCGGACCCGAAGGCGTATGGCCCCATTGAACTCTTTGATTTGCGCGGCAGTCGCTCCGGCTCCTGGAAAATTGGGGGTCGGAGGGGGCACAGAATGAGCCCAGGCGCAGGTTCCAACGAACCAGGCCTCGAACACCTATGCTCCTTTGTTTTCCTCAGCACACCAAGAGGAAACCTCAAAAAGGAACGACAAAACGTCGCAAAAATCATGTCAAGAACTGACAAAGGGGTAGCTCTTCTCTCGGATCAGTGCTGGATGGCACAGAGATAAAAGAACTGATGTCAGAGTGCTGAGGTGGCGCCTATATAGATGACATGGACGTAATGAACAAGTTACTTACCTTCGGTAACACTTTTTCTGGTGGATACAGTATCTGCCTGTGGATTCCTCACCTTGTGAATATCCCCTGCGCCAGCAACATTCAGAAGCTTTTGTAGCAGTCCACGCTGATGAGGTCGAAGACGACGTCACAGAGACACGGCTCCGCTCGCGACTCCGCTGACGTCACCGGCTCCAGAAGAAGACCTCGTCGGCATGATGACGTCAGTTCCGCCCTTTTTTCCGTGCCTTTCGAGGCACATGGACGGACTGACAGCAATATATACACAGTACATTATATACAAAGCAACACACACAGTGTGGAGAATAAATAGGAAGGCAAAAGAAATAACACAATGCCTTTGACAGTAACAAATACATTTTGAAACATCATCATTAGAATTGTAGGTATCCAAGGGTGGACAACGGGGAGGCGGGTGGGTCAGTGAGGAATCCACAGGCAGATACTGTATCCACCAGAAAAAGCGTTACCGAAGGTAAGTAACTTGTTCTTCTGATGGATACATCTGCCAGTGGATTCCTCACCTTGTGAAAAGATTCCCACAGCTGTCCCCACTACCGGAGGACGGTGGCCACCCTTCTATACCAGAAAGTCCTGAAGGACGGAATGAGCAAAATGTCCGTCCCTCCTCACCTCAGACTCCAATCAGTAATGCTTTGCAAAAGTGTGAAGGGAGGCCCAAGTTGCCGCCCTACAAATGTCCTCCACAGGAACACCTTTAGACAAAGCAGATGTGGAAGACTTAGCTCTAGTAGAATGAGCCCTTAAACCCTCTGGAGGTTCCTTACCGGCCAAAGAGTAGCAAATCTTGATGCACAAGACAATCCATCTGGAAAGGGTGCGCTTGTGCACCGCTCTGCCTTTCCTGCAGCCAACAAAGCCCACAAAAAGCTGGTCGTCCACCCAAAAGTCTTTTGTCCTATCAAGGTAGAAGCTCACCGCCCTCTTAGGGTCCAGACGGTGAAGCTGCTGCTCCTCCTTGGAAGGGTGAGGGGGAGGATAGAAGGTAGGGAGGGTAATGGACTGCCCCAGATGGAAGGGAGTTACCACCTTAGGCAGAAAAGCAGCCCTGGTCCTGAGTACCATTCTTTCAGCATGAATGGTCAAGAACGGGGGTTTTGAACTTAGAGCTTGAAGCTCACTTACCCTCCTTGCCGAGGTGATCACAATGAGAAAACCCGTCTTGAAAGACAACAGTCTCAAGGGACACTTGTGTAAGGGCTCGAAGGGAGAACCCATCAGATAAGTTAAAACAAGATTTAAGTCCCATTGAGGCACAATAAAAGGAGTTGGAGGAAACTTGTTTGTAAGACCTTTCAGAAACCGCAAAACAACAGGCGATTTGAACAATGATGGTTGATCCGGCAAACAAAGGAATGCCGACAAGGCTGAAAGATATCCCTTTACAGTGGCTACAGCACAACCTTGCTGAGCAAGAGAAAGGGCAAACTGAAGAATGTCAGATAAACGAGCCCTCAAAGGATCAATAGATTTCTCCCCACAGCAGCGCACACATTTAGACCACCTATAGGAATAGATAGATTTGGTGGAATGAAGTCTGGCAGACAAAATTACATCTACCAAATATGGCGGGAGAGAAAAATAATTCAGGTTGCCCCGTTCAATCTCCAGGCATGAAGGTGTAAGCTCTGGCGGTGGGGGTGTAGAACCTGACCCTCCATCTGAGGGAGGAGGTCTGCCCTGAGAGGGAGACTGAGCGGAGGGCAAAAGGAGAGGTGGAGAAGATCTGTATACCACACCCTTCTTGGCCAATCCAGGACGATCCATATGACTTGGGCCCGGTCTTGGCGAATCTTCCTCAGAACCCGAGGAATCAAGGGTATGGGAGGAAACGCGTAAAGGAGATGAGTGCCCTAACTCAACTGAAACGCTTCCCTCAATGCTCCCTGCATCGGATACTGGAGACTGCAGAAAGACGGGCAGTGAGCGTTCTCGTGAGTGGCAAACAGGTCTACCCGAGGGGTTCCCCACATCCGGAAAACGTGACGAACCACCTCTGGATGAAGCCTCCACTCGTGGTCGGCAGAGAACTGCCGACTGAGACTTTCTGCACGAACGTTCAGAACTCCGGCCAAATGAGTTGCCATCAGACAAATCTGTTGATCCTGAACCCAGGACCAGAGACGCAGAGCCTCTATGCAGAGACAAAGCGACCCCACTCCTCCCTGCTTGTTGACATACCACATCGCGGTAGTGTTGTCCGTCAGGACTTGAACCGACTGACCGCAAAGGGAAGGAAGGAAGGCCTTGAGCGCCAAACGTATCGCCCGTAATTCCAGAAGGTTGCTGTGAAGCAACCTTTCCTCTGGAGACCAAAGACCCTTGATCTCCAGATCCCCCAGATGCGCACCCCACCCTAAAGTGGATGCATCCGTTATCACTGTGGCCACCGATGGAGGTAGATGGAAGGGTTTTCCTTGAGACAGATTGCCCTCCACGCTCCACCAAGACAGATCCGCCGCAGCTTCTCTGGAAATCCTCACAGACTCCCTGAGATCTCCTTTGTGCTGATACCACTGCCTGCGGAGGCACAACTGGAGCGCCCTCATGTGCCAGCGTGCATGGTTGACCAACAGAATGCAGGAAGCAAACAGACCGAGCAGGCGAAGGACCTTCAGGACTGGAATGACCGCTCCATTGTAAAACAAGGGAATCATTTCCTGTATGTCGAGAATCCTTTGTGGAGGGGGGAATGCCCGACACACAGTAGTGTCCAGTACTGCCCCTATAAACAGGTTGCGCTGAGAGGGCACCAGGTGAGATTTGGGCACGTTTATCGAAAAACCCAATTTGTACAACAGCTGAGTTGTAACCTGCAGATGATGAAGCACCTTCTCTGGCGACTCCGCTTTGATCAGCCAGTCGTCCAGATAGGGGAAAACTGAAATCCCCGACCTTCTGAGATGGGCTGCCACCACTGCCATCACCTTCGTGAAGACTCGAGGTGCAGTAGTAAGACCAAACGGAAGGACCGCAAACTTATAATGTTGCGACCCCACCGTTAACCGGAGATACTTCCTGTGCGACTTCAGGATGGGGATGTGGAAATACGCATCCTGCAAATCGATCAACACCATCCAGTCCTGATGCAGCGCTTGAAGAACCTGCGCAAGGGTGAGCATCTTGAACTTCTCTTGCTTCAGAAAAAGATTCAAGATCCTGAGGTCCAATATTGGACGCAATCTGCCATCCTTTTTTGGAATCAGGAAATACCGGGAGTAGTATCTCTGACCCCTTTCCCGCTCTGGAACCACCTCTATCGCACCTATTTTTTAGTAATGTCAGGACTTCCTCCTGCAGGAGAAGAAGGTGGTCCTCCGAGCAAGCACCTTGGCAAGGAGGGTAGTTTGGAGGGAATTCCTGAAAGGGAAGGGCGTACCCATTTTCTACAAGAGCTAGAACCCAAAGATCTGTAGTAACCGATTCCCAATCTTGTAGAAAATGGGTAAGCCGGCCCCCCACAGGACCAGCATGATCCAGAATGGTGGATCTAGGGCTGCTTTGCAGTGGTGGGAGGGGCTGAGGAAGAGGAGGAGGAGGAGGAGGAGAGCTGTCGACCTCGAGCGCGACCTCTGATTCTACCTCTGTAGCTCTTATACAGAGTGTTTTGCTGCTGTTGCTGTTGCTGCTGCTGCTGGGGCTGTCTGTAAGAACGAAAGGTTGACCTTCTGAAGCCTCTGTATCTCTTGAACGTACCCCTTGGCTGAGTTTGAAGGCCCAAAGACTTAGCCGTGGCCTTACGCTCCTTAAATCTTTCAAGCGCAGCATCCGCTTTCTTGCCAAAAAGTCCAGAGCCATCAAAAGGCAAGCACAGGAGCGTTGACTGCACATCAGGGGAGAACTCTGAAGACTTGAGCCACGCACACCTCCTCGTGGCAACAGAAGAACCCATGATTCTTGCTACCGAGTCAGCTGTATCCAAGCCGCTTTGGATTACCTGACGTGCAGCTGCTTGGTTACCCGACAGGACCTCATTAAAGTTCATCCTATCCTCTTCTGACAGCTTTGGGGCCAATTGCTTTGCTGAATCCATAAGAGCATGGATATATCGGCCAAAGATACAGGTGGCATTCGTCGATTTTAAGGCCATACTGGCAGAAGAGCAGACCTTCTTGGCCGACTGGTCCAATTTCTTCGCATCCCTGTCACTCGGAACTAGGGGAAAAGCACCTGTTGATTTTCTGGAACAGGCAGCCTGAACCACCAGACTCTCCAGAGATGGATGAGATGTTAAAAAGTCTGGGTCCCCTGTAGCCGTCCTATACCTCCTAGCAATAACTAGAAACTGCAGGAGCAGAGAAGGGCTTACACCATACCTCCATTACTGGTTCTATAATGGCGTCGTTAAAAGGGAGCAAAGGCTCCGATGCAGTAGAAGGAGAGTGCAGAACCTCTGTCAGGATGTTAGGCTTAAACTCTGCAGATGGCAATTGCAGATCTATACGTTCAGCCGCCTTTTTAATAACAGCATGGTATGGAGCCACAGCAGGAGGAGTAATCTCCCATTCCGGCGATAAATCCATGCCACTAGCCTCCTTCAATTCATCAAACACATCGTCCGACTCCATCAGCTCACCTTCTTCTACTTCCTCCATCAGGTACCTCTGTTCCTCCAGTACCCTTTGGGCCTCCCTCCTAGACTTGATCCTCACAGCAGGAGTTGGCGGCGCCGTGACCGAATCAGACGGCGCCGTAGCTGGCGTCGAGCGCGGATCCAATGGAACAGCCGGCGTCGAACGAGGTCGAGTCGGCGCCGGTGAAGAAGGGAGCAGCGTCAATGTCCTCGGCGCCAGTGGATGCCAAGACGGCGTTGCCGAGAAAAAAGGCATGAAGGATAAGCTTGGGGAACCCCCAAACTGAAGGCCATAGGACCCATAGGACCCGAAGGTGCACCAGAGGGGTACAAGGCTCTGGAGAAGACCCCATACATAGCATTGAGATAATGCGTACGATCCTGACCTGGGCCTGGAAAAAAATGGATAAGGCTCAGGCTGAGGCATCACCGGACTCGGGCCAACCGGCGCCAACGGTGGAACCAGCAGAGCCGAAGGCTCACCCGGAGCTGGATGCTCCTCAATCGGAACCGGAGACAAAGCCGGAGATGGAGCCGGCGTTGGAGATGGAGCCGTGCTGGAGCTGGAGAATGCTCCGGTGAAGCCACAGTTGACAACAGGCCAATAGGAGAATCAGGAACAGGGGAAGGAGATACAAAGTCCTTACGGCGTCGGGAGGGCGAGGTCGATCTCGGAGCCGTATCCTTATCCGAGCGATGCCATGATCCATGCCTCTTCTTTTTCTTGTGCTTCTTGGACCTAGAAGCATGTCCCGAAGTCGACTTCGACGCCGACCTCGATCTTCTTCGGCCTCTTTTTTCCTTCTTCATCTTGGCAATGAACAATTTTGCTAACCTCTCCTTAAGAGCCTTGGAGCTCATCTTGCGACAGGAAGAACACCCATCTACATCATGGTCCGATGAAAGACACCATACGCAGTCTTCATGCGGATCCGTTACGGACATGTGCTTTCCGCACTCCCGCCAGGGCTTAAAACCAGACTTCTTCGTCGTCATTTTCCAGCTGAAGACAAGAAGAGAGAGAGAAACCAGCAGAAAGCAAAGTATCAAATACAGCTACAGAGAGAGTCCCGAAAACCGTTGGCGTAGACGGCGCGGAAAAAAGGGAACTGACGTCATCACGCCGACGAGGTCTTCTTATAGAGCCGCGAGCGGAGCCGTGTCTCTGTGACGTCGTCTTCGACCTCATCGGCGTGGACTGCTACAAAAGTTTCCGAATGTTGCTGGCGCAGGGGATATTCACAAGGGGACGCCTGGACATATTATTGTTGCCACCTTGTTTTGCCCTGCCACCACGTTGATTTCAACCCTGGGGAGCTGCTAATAAGATTTCCTGCCACGGCCGACTGCCTCACAATAACTACACTTCCCAGGGGGCATAGCCATCGCGGCGGGAACCACGCACTCTCTGCGTGCCATCCAGCGCTTAAATCACTGACAGGCTTCCCGCGGCGCGGGACGCCTGGATATATTATTGTTGCCATCTTGTTTTGCCCTGCCACCACGTCGATTTCAACCCCGGGGAGTTGCTAATAAGATTTCCTGCCACGGCCGACTGCCTCACAATAACTACACTTCCCAGGGGGCATAGCTATCGCGGCGGGAACCACGCACTCTCTGCGTGCCATCCGGCGCTTAAATCACTGACAGGCTTCCCGCGGCGCGGGACGCCTGGGCATATTATTGTTGCCACCTTATTTTGCCCTGCCACCACGTCAATTTCAAACCCGGGGAGCTGTTAATAAGATTTCCTGCCACGGCCGACTGCCTCACAATAACTACACTTCCCAGGGGGCATGGCCATCGTGGCGTAAACCACGCACTCTCTGCGCGCCATCCGGCGTTTAAATCACTGACAGGATTCCCGCGGCGCTGGACGCGCGCGGGCCAAGGGCGGGGCCGTCCTTGGCTGTCAGTGGCCAAAAGAGGCTGGGCCACGAACGTTGGATCCCTGGACTATTGTACCTGCGTTTGAGACTGTGGTAATTTTATCTACTTCCTTTGATTTGGGACTACTTATTTAGTGGGGGATTGATCGTATTGAAGAGGCGTATTGTTTGTGATTCATTGTGCTTGGAGCTTAATTAATTTTTATCTTTCTCTGCTAAATACCTTGTTTTGTTGGGGCTGTCTTGCAGTATACACCATGGGACAAAGAAAACTGCAGAACATGCTTCCAAACCAAAAACTTAATAAGGTTAAAGACCCTAGCATGTCTCTAATGAAATATTTGACGGGGTGGTGGGCGCTCCTGAAAAACTAATTTGCAATGTAGAAGAGGCTTTGAATAAGGAGTCGCATGCCTCCATCAATCACACACACTCTGAGGGGGCGTCAAACGCCCACGTAACAACCGTGGAACCTCAGAATGGATGTGTTCAGCTGGGAAAGGATGAGATTTTTTTAATAGACCCAGATGTAGCACCATCGCCACCACTTAAAAGAGTTTGTACCTTTAAGGAAAAGGATGCCTCCAATACCTTATTGCCTCCGACACACAAGGTTCCATCCCGCACCCCTTCAAAAACTTTAAAACCCAAAACGAGGTCCTTACAGGGAATGGGTACACCAAGTATTACTAAAGTGAAAGAACGCGCAACTTGTCCCAGAAATAAAAACAAAAGTAAAGGCCAAACCAGTAATAATGTGTCAGAAATTATGAGCCTTTTAACAGACATATCTACATCTATTAAAGTATCTATTGATTCCCTGGCGCAGAGATTGGACAGAATTGAGGCAGGCTTGGTATCTATAACAGGGCGCCTTAATGATGAGCTAATACACCACCAGAGTGTGGTGAGCGAAACGGATCTTGCGAAGGTGATGGTAAAAGCAAGGCTCTAGTAGCTAGCCCCCCTGAACATTGTAATCAGAGCAATGTGATTGGGGATATTAGTGGACCTGCAAGTTCCACAATTACGAAGAAGTTCGCCCCCAGTGGTTTATTGTATAAGGCCGCAAAGGTGAGAGGGGGAAAGAGTTCCTATAATAATGAAAGAAGGGACGATTTAACTCAATCTAATACTAGTCAAGGTATTGCACGTGCTATATAATCAAGAGCTCCCAACAAATCTTATTAGTCTAAACCTTCCTCCAGCCGCGATTCCCTATACCGTGATCTTGGCAAATGTTCCACCAGTACCTGAGGGTGATAAAGAATCCTGGATTACGTTGAGGAACAAAGCCATACACTGCTTGGACGCTAAAATAGGACTGACACAGGAGATGTTTATTGCATTTAAAATGGTGGGACGAGTTTCGTGGGTGGGTACTAGTAGGAAAATATTTCAAGGGGATTGTGTTGTTTTATCTCTTGGTTCCCCTGTCTTAGTTCATGAAATTCTAACTAGAATTGGGGCAAACAAACCTATGGCTGAGGGCATCCATGTTCTCCCCTTGGGCTATTTCTATCGCACAAGAACAACTGATAAATATACCACTTCACATATTACCACCATACATAATAGTAACCCAAGATATATTTTAGAGGTAACAAATAGGTATGGGCCCTTAGAATCTCTGGAGGAGGTAGATTGACTTTTGGCCATAAATGACTATCATCATCCACCAGCATTTAAAGCTTTATTCAGGCCAAGTCCTCTAGTATCCTCAGCGGATTTGCTTGTAGGTGTAAATGGTGCTTCGTGCGGGGGTGGTGCAGCAAACATCTTGCGCCCTATATCTCACGTTCACATCAGCGACAATATTTCTACGGGACGTAAAAGTTTGGGTGATTCACCCCTAGTAGGAATTCTAAAACCAGTTTTAGCAGATTTATTAATTGGTGGAGATATCATCGATGCAACACCTACTGCAGACTTAGCTTGTAGTCTGGCTGCTGCTCAACAGATAGAGAGTAGCCATAGTCAGGGTAATAACGATCAGGAATTCACCGCTCAACATGACTCTGCTCTAGGTAATGTTAGAGTAGTATTTTGGAATATTTCTGGCCTTCAGTCTAAGGTGGATAATCCAATATGGATAGATTTTATTAGCAACTTTGACATCTTATGTCTTCAGGAGACGTGGCTGTTGGATGAGGTACATGTTGATGGCTTCAAGACATTTCACTCACCAGCCTTGAGATCAGCACACGGAAGACACAAAGGGGGGATATGTATCTATATCTCAAAAACGATGAGGGTACAGAAGCTAAAAATGCTAAAGTTTACCCCTTATTACCAAATTGTTACCATCCATTTATTCTCGCAAATCGAGGTTGTGGTCATTAACTTTTATAACAACATAGACAAGGACAATTTTGCTAGTGTATTAAAAAACCTCATCGATGACCTAAGTAATTTGGTTGCACCTAAAGGTACGGATGTATTTACGATCTGGGGTGGGGATTTTAATACTAGTGTCTGCCGTCTAGCTGGATGTGGGTTTGGGGATATCGAAACAGAATACAATGCCCATGCAGCCCACTTTGTTAATTCAGATAGGGGCGAAAGATTTAATGAAGCGATGGCAACGTATGATCTTGGTTTTGCCAATACATTGTGTTCTCCCCCAGTTGAGTTTGGCCCCACGTTTATTGGTCATGGCTTTAAATCTTTGATAGACTTCATTGTTATCCCAATTCGCTATGCTAATTGGTTTGATCAATTTCGTATTCACTCAAATGGCTTGAGCGATCATTTACCATTAAGTATTAACATCTTACTTCCCTTTAAGAGTACATCTTCCATTGTGGAAACTTTGGCCTGGACCCAAGATATCGTGTTGGCCCGCCAAAATGGCTATTCTCTGAGCTGGGGCAGGATGGACCCTGAGGTCCTGAATACTAAGATCATATCCAAGGCTTTAACCCCTATTACGGAGTGCCTCCAAGAAGGGGAATCTTATAAGGACATATTGAATGCGTTTTCTGTAATTTCGTCTGTGATACAGAATTCGCTGAGTTGCCCCCGTAGGATGCCATCTAATAAAGTAAACGGCTGGTTTGACAACATGTGTATTAAGACTTACCCCCTGTTAAAGGCTGCCCTCCATAGATCAGAGAGGGATTATGAGGAAATTAGAGCGTGTAGGAAGGCCTATAACCTTGCCAGGAATAAACGCAAGACAGAAATTAAAAATCAAGCTTGAAATAACCTTTACGAGGCTTCCTTACGTAAGGATTGTGCCCATTTCTGGCAGGCAGTAAAGGCACCGTTTTTTGCTAAAAACGAGGGAGCAAGGGTTGAGTTAGCAATTGACGAGAAATCATGGGTCGACTTTTTTTCCAAGGTGTATGAAAACAAGAGCAATGAGGATATCATTATTCCCTTGGAATCAGATTCACTTGGCGCCCCTATTGACTTCCCGCTAATTGAAATCTATTTTACACATGCTGAAGTGGTGGCGGCTATTAATGAGAGTAAAGGAGGCAAGGCCCCAGGCCCTGACGGGATTCCGATCGACCTGTATAAAATCACGATAGAGCTTTGGTCCCCATTGTTAACTCAAGTTCTAGAAGCTTGTTGTGCTATGAGCTTTATGAAATCCTGGTCGGAGTCCGTGATAATACCCATCTTTAAAAAAGGGGACCGGGAAAATCCCGCCTGTTACCGACCCATTTCTCTCTTAGATTCATTAATGAAAATCGCAGGAAGGGTCGTTCTGAATAAACTTCAACAGTGGGCAGAGGACAACCACATTTTGAGCCAGGTCCAATACGGTTTTAGGGAGGGAATGGGTACAATCGAGCAGGTCTTAAACTTTTCCCTGATACAGGGAAAGTATACTCAAGAGAAGGCAGGGAAATTATTTGTGGTATTCGTAGATCTTACCGCTGCCTTCGATTGGGTTGACCACAATAGGCTATGGAACATTTTAGAGGATCTACAGGTCGAGCCCCCACTTCTGCAATTTCTGAAACAACTATATATGGGGGCCACAGCCAAGGTGAGGTATGGACTAAAGGGTGAGTGCACTGAGTCATTCCGCGTGGAGAGGGGTGTAAGGCAAGGCTGCGTACTGGCCCCGTTCCTTTTTTCACTGTATACCACTGCTTTGGAAGAGGAATTGGTGGCCAGGGCGAGAGATCCTCCGAAAATTAATAATCAGCAGATTGTCGCCCTTCTTTACGCTGATGACGCAGTGTTAATGGCCAGAACCCAGCTTGGACTTCAGAGGGCCCTTACAACTTACACTGATTTTATGGACAACAGGGGCCTGAAAATCAATGTAACGAAAATATGTGTGATGTCATGTGGGAAGGGGAAGAATATATGTAGAAGTCTAGCTACTGGGAATGGTAAAATCGAATCAACCAAAACGTTCTCCTACCATGGCATTTTACTGGAGGATTCGGGTTCTTGGGGACCCGCGGTCATGAGAAGGACGCTTTTGTTTAAAAGATCGATCGCGGCCGTGATGACTTTTAAAAAAAAAATGGGTAAAAGGCCCCCGGGAATATTATTAAAAAAATATACCAAGCCAAATGCACAAGAATTGCTACATATGGGGCGGGGATTTGGGGTTTCTACGATGCTTCGTCAATTCAAGTGGTCGAAAATGCTTTTTTAAGGTTCATACTAGCTGTTCCTCAGAGCTCATCTGTTTTTAACTGCCACAGCGAACTGGGGATTCCCCACATCTCCGACCTGATCAAAATGCAACCAATTTTCCTTTGGCATAGGATCTGGACTTCTCCTAGCCTAGGTCTGAATCGTGAGATTATTAAAGACTCAATGGGTTTAGATCAGGCCAAAAAAATCCCCTGGCTAAACTATATAAGAAAACCATCGAATGATTTGTGTAGACCAGATTGTTATTTTAACCCAGACACTAGGAGCACGTAACCTAGAAAAGAGCTTAAAACACTATGCTTAAATCATTTTGAGACCCTCAGATTGGCAGTGGAAATAAATAAAAACACTGTGATCGAGCACCAATTGAGCTTGGCTAGTAACTTTATTCAACCGTACCTAGTGTGGTGCATAGGGGACTATGATAGATATATATTGACTAGGTTCAGGTTTGATTGCTTTCATCGTTTGGTATCATTCCCTGCTACAAATGATTGGTCCAGGAATCTTTGTCATTGTCCGTGCGATAATTCAGCGGTACAAACAACAATGCATGTTGTCCTCTTTTGTAAATTTTATGCTAAGGAACGATCCAGATGGATTATGCCTCTTTTAAAGCAAAGAGCATGGAAGCAATGTCGCCCGGCTTTCCTTTTTTTTTTAATTATTGGATAATGCGTATTGTATTGGAATTATGTCTGGACTCCTGAAAAGCATATTGAGGAAAAGGAGAAGTTTAACCTGTTAGATTTTTATACTGTAAAATTATGTATTACTAGATCGGTTGCATAAACTATGGCACTTTTAATGCTTATCTTAAATACATTATTTTTATTGTATTGTCTACTTTTATGATTTTATTATGTATTTAAAATCGAATAAAGCATTTTCTGATTCTGATTCACAAGGTGAGGAATCCACTGGCAGATGTATCCGTCAGAATTATGGCACAGAAGATGCCACATGAAGCAGACTGGTACCACCTACTGGCGTGCAGGGGTACTGCTCAAGAAAATTGTTACGGATCCAGGGGAAGATAACGAGAGCACAGTATCGGCCAGAGAACCTCCTGCAGGGCTTCTCGCAAAATGACACTGTATCACTTTAAATGATGAGATAACTCAGCGAGATGAGGGCTTGCTGCTGAACTGTGTCTAAATGGTTACGTCTCAATCCTGAGAGGGGCGTCAAAGGAATTCATCCTTCCAAGGTCGACAAAATAGTATACCCGCAACGGAATTGCACTGAGAATATTGCCTGCTATAGCTCCAGGATGCTGCAAGACTAAAGCAGTGCTAGATAAACAAGCATTGGCATAACCAATAGGTCTCGCCTATTTAATTACACAGCACAATATCCTTGGTGCAACATCAACTGTTGCATGGCTAAACGCTTATAATGTCCCAAAGGCAAGACCTATTGGCTATGCCAATGCTTGTTGGATTGGAAGCCAGTGGAGGTCTTTGAGGTGTGTGGTGATGTGTGTGGGGGTAATCTGAGTGCGAGTTTGGCAGTAGAGTTCTGTATGGTCTGGAGTTTTCTAGCTAGTTGTGCCTCGATTCCTACATGGAATGCATTGCCATAGCCCGCTTCTTGGAGTGACGGCTCTGCGAGTGTTGAGAGGAAGCCACTTGAAAATGTTCTTGAGCATCCTGAGTGTGTAAGCGCAGGAGGAGGCCACTCCATTCATTTGGTTGGTCATAGTGAGCTGTCTGTTGACTACTATTCCGAGGTTCTTCACATGGTTGGGTTGGAAGTGGGTAAAAGTTCAGTTAGCCACCAGGTGGAGTTTTACAGCAAGGTGTCTTTTCTGAATAGGACTACTTCTGTTTTGTTGCTGTTGAGTTTGACGCAGTTGATTTTCATCGATCTGGTGACTTCAGACATGCAGGTAATGAAGTTGGTCCGGATGTTCGGTGTCCTTTCAGAGAGGGAGAGGATGAGCTGGGTGTTGTCTCCATAGGAAATAACATTGATCCACGAATAATGCATCGCAATGTAGGTGTTGAGCAGTGTGGGGCTGAGCGAGGATCCTTGTGGTACTCCGCAGAAGGGGTTAGTGGTGGCCGAGGTTAAAGGAGTCAAGCTGACTGACTGGGTGCAGCATGTAAGAAAAGAGCAGGGCTGCTGAAAGTGAGTCCTTGAATGCCTGCTTTGTGTAGGCATTTAAATGAAGATTGGGTGGGAGATAGTGTCGAAGGAGGCTGATAGATTCAGAAGTATTGGTGAAGTGTCCCCTTTTCCATGATCAATCAGATGTTACTCTTGAACGGCAATGAGGCGATTTAAGTGCCTAGGCTGGGTGTGAATCCGGGTTCGACTGGTGCAGAGGAGGTAGTTTTTGTTGAGATTTGCAGCTACACGTTTGTTCGTGATCTTCATGACTTTTATCGGGAAGGGTATCAGGAAGATGTGTCAGTAGTTGGCTAGATTCCTTGGGTATACTGAACGTTTTTTGAGGAGGAGAAACATGACGTGATTCCAGTCGCCCGGGAATGTGACTGTGTTCATAGAATCGCTAAGATCGGAGTGCCGGCAGTGCTGTTGGGTCCAGTACTTTAGTAAAGACGTGATGAGGGCAGAGGTCCCAGGGTGCGCCGGAGTGTTGGACTGCATGGTCACTGTGGTTTCCTGAGAGGTGATGGTGTAGCAGGTGGTCAATTTGGTGCTTGATGTGACAAGTACGGCAGCGGCGAGGGCAGATTGGTCCGGTTGGGTGGGGGCGGTCAAAGTTGTCAGTGATGCTGGTGATTTTGCTACTGACAAAAAGGGACAGCTAAGTGCACAGGTCCTGTGAGGGAGTGATGTTGGTGAAGCTTGCTGTCTGAGAGGTGAAGTCTTTCACAAGGAAAAAGATTTCCTTGGTGCTGCTTTTGGATGCGCTCATGAGAGTAGAGAGGTTGGCAGCTCTGACTTGCTGGTGTTATCGTTTGACACTTGATCGTATGTGCTCTTGTCTGAGTCATCCTGGCTTAGCCTCTATCTATGTTCTAGTTGCCTGCAGTGGTGTTTTGCAAGTTTGAGCTCTTCTGTATACCAAAGGTTACGGAACATTAGTATGGGCTACATGGGCTGCACCAGTAATTAAGTCCTCAAAATATGATGTAGCACAAAGGTGCTCTCACTTGATTTGACCCCACTACTGAGAGGTCAAATTTCAGAGAAAACTAATTTCTCTTCTAATAGCAAAGATTTCTTCTGTATACCACCTTGCATATAGTCTTTGTCTGTTGGCCTTTATGGTCTTTAGTGGGGCCAAAGTGCCTGCGAAGGAGGCGATCCTGGCATTGAAGTTGGAAATGGCTCTGTGGAGGTTGTTGAGGTGCTGTGGTTGGTGATATAGGAACACTGGGAACCAGCATTGTTCAAAGATCTTTTTCCAGCTTTTCCACTGTGGTTTATCTGAGGCTGATGAAGCTGGGGTCTAAAGGGTATCCAGTGGCTTGGGTGTGGCCTTCCACTCGCTGGGTGAGTCTGAGATTTGTCGGGTCCTCCAGGAAGTTGGCACTGTTGGTGTTGGGGTTGCTGACGTCTCCCGGGTGGTGGTTGAGGTAATCTAGGAGGATAAATGTACTGGAGTCGAGTATCAAGGGGGCAATGAAAAACTTAAATGTGCTTCTGAGGCTGGCTCATGGTCTAGGGAGTGGGGAGAGAGGAGTTATATGAGAATGCCGGTCAGTGTGTAATTGACTGTGATGTGGAGTTTGAAAGTCAGGGGTTCCATGTCACTGTTGGTGTTTGTCAAGGTAACGGAGCACTGCATGTGCTCTTTGTAGATGATGGAGAGTAGCCCCCAGAGAGTGTTAATCCTGTCCTGCCTTCTGTTCTTATACCTGGGATGATAGCTTTGACGATGGTGGGAGCTGATGTGTGGGTCAGCCAAGTGTCTGTCAAGATAAGAAGGTTATGAGAGTCGTCATGCAGCAGGTTCAAGATATCAGGGTCATGTTTGGTAAGGGAGCAGGTGTTGAGGAGGAGGTATGAAATGGGAAGTTTGGGAGCGGGGAAGTGGGGTGGGGCGTGGGTGGGAGTTCAGGTGAGCATGAAGCCATAACTAATTCAGTATCTTAAATGTGATTCCCCGTTATATACAGGTGTCTTTTCTACACCTGCAAACTGGGATAGGGCAATGTGGTAACCACTCAGTTCCAAGCTTCTCAATGGCCAACAAATTGACTCTGGACATAATCACTATGTATGTATGGTCCTTCTACTGTGCATAGAGTACAAGGGTTGCAAAGCAGCCAAATCTTTCCTCTTTTCACAAAAGGCCACAGGGCCATAGGTGCCATTGCTCATCTTCCATTATGCGAGATGTTGTGGTCCACTATCTGTGAGAATGGGATTGAGAGACAGTCACCCTTCTTCCACGGTCCTGAAGGGATGAAGCAGCATTTTAACCAAGTCTCTTGTTGCACGGTGAATGGATGCACTGAAAATGACAACAATGTTGCATGATTAAGAATAGTCATCTACAAAGTCAATTTACAGGACTCATTTTGACAGTTAGATAAGTTAAATCACGTTCCTCAGTCCGGAATAATACTGCTAAGGAGAGGTGGGAGTGGGGCTGCACGGCTGCTGCACCCTACAGACTGGTTTCAAATTAGCCAGTATGCTCCAGCTCTTCCGCTAATCCAGAGAATGGGGTGTTACTGACTCACTAGAGGTATTCACAAGCAGCAGTACTGGAATACAAAAACAGTATATTTTTACAGAAAACCCAAGACAACAAACACTATCTCGACTGAAGTCCACCTTTGAACTGAATAAAGCAAAGAGTCCTCCCCCTCCCCCCTCAGTTGTTTTGGACAAACCCAAGTGATTCCACACAACGCCAAAATGGTCAGAAATGTACAATGGTATATTTTTCACAGATAGCATCTTGCAGTAAAGGACACAAAACTTTTTATCAGCATAACTTATCTGCGGCACACAATACTACAATACAGGATAATGTTCTATAAAAATATTAGGCATTGTAAAAATTACAAAAATACACAGCACATACTTCTTGGTTTTTCTATCGAGTTCAAGTCACCTAACGGTGCACGCAGTACTGAATGGTCTGACGTCCTAATAAGTCCCATATCGACCATGGTGGACGCTCTCCCTGTCCACAAGAGGATGGTTTCAAAATAGATAAAGACGTGAAGACTCTGAAGGTGGAACAAGTTCACCGCCCTCTCTCCTCAGAGGCAGAGATATGACACACGAGCTGAATATGTATAGCCGTGTGCCACTGACATTCCTTGGGCTAAACTGCCAGAAAGGTGGGGCGGAGCTACAGATGAAAAATATATAATGGCTGATTTTGCTGCTCTTAACTACATAACAAACATGTTTAACGTTTGAACTGCAGAAGATGCGGAGTTGGTTGGTGAGGCAGTTGTGTCACTATGTCCCAAACTGGCCATGAAGTGGACTGCTAAACGGGCAAAGCATACGCTTAGGCAACACTAATGAGCGCTATGAAATTAAAGACGCCGCGCTCCCCATTGTGATTAGACAAAACCACCAGAATGTCCATTTTAGCTTCTGCCTCTTAATTGTCATGTAAACGCAATGGTAAATCCCCATGGCTATCCCAGAAGAGTAAACAAATTGGTACAATTGTACTGCTGCAAGCCAAGGCTCGATAACCCATGCTGTGCAGCCAAACTGCACTTTGGCAGCCATCCCCAAGTGGAACCAGTGTGAACACGTATAGTGCCAATATCGGCAACACTTCTCAGTTCTCATACAGCAACATACATAAATAAACCACAAGACACCTTCTCATTTTTGTACAGCAAAATACATAAATAAACCACACAACACCTTGTTAGTGGAGAAAATTGCTGCAGGTTTATTTGCATAAGAAATATGCCAACATGGTGGGTTATCTTACGGGCGATCCAAGGGCAGGCCAGCCCCAACGCCGCCTGCCCGCCTGATGAGCCAAACTACACCGTGGCTGTAGCCAATCGGTGGTTACAAATTTAGGGAGGGGGCCACCCCTCCCATCAATGGACTGCCAGTCCACGCACTTACTCACGCCCCCAAAAGGGGGGCGGAGCGTTCCAGGCAGCCCCCGGTTGCTCAGGCCCACAACCGCCTGTAGGACTAACGGGGCGCCGTCACTCTTCCAGGGGACAACGCTAAGACATCCCTGGGTATACTTGGCTTTGCACCCTTGTTGTGCTGCTGCATATAGTACCCTTCTGTACCTGGCAGACTCTGTATCGCCCTGTAACTCCTCCTGCAACACAAAACAATAAGTTAGATTCTTCCCCTCCCCCTACGACCCTTTGGCCGTCCGCAGGGTAAGCAGTAGGGTGGGAAACAGCGAGACGGGCAGCAGGCAAGAGGCTGCACCGTGGGAAGCTATTTGTACCCCTGTCCTCCCCCACCACGGCTGGAAGTGACGCGGCCGACTGACCCTCGGGTCCCTAGACCGAGGACCCTAATACGCTGACTCATGTGCCTTCCTGTGGCACTTAAGTGGCCGCCCTGTTTGGAGGGTCCCCTACGTGGACCCCTGGCAGCCGGACATTTGGGCGAGAACTAGTAAAACGGCAGTTTAGCAAGTGGTTTCTCGTCGGTGATGTCTTTGCGCACTCAAAAAGTAATCGCACCTCAACCTTCAGCAAACTTGACTACCGCCCTCCCTCAACTGTGTCTGATCCCACAAGGCAAACGAGAAGTTAAACATCGTCCTGGAAATGCCAGAGCCTGACGATTCATAGAAATTGCTTCATTTCGAAGCAGCACATCTACAGGTGTCGATGTACTGCTGCTCTTTGTTGATTGAGGCTCCACGTGTTTGTACACCACACACGGAAACGCACTAGAACTTCAAGTACTAAATTAATACTCATTCTACTTCTAGAAACCTTTAGCACTACAATCCATCTTACAACTGAGAGAAGGCAAGCCAGACACGTTTTATGCACGGTTTACTTTAGGACTGCAACTGTAAAAGTTAAGTCGGTAACAAAAAAATACGTTTAAAAAAAATACTTTCTCTGGAGCGACAATACTAGCGTGAAAACAAACTTAATTATCAGAGCATTTAGGGGAAGAATTGTGCCAATGGTCATGTCCGTACTCCTCCTTCTGCCCAAGAAACCCAAAAAACAAATCATGGACCACACTTATGTTTTTGACCTCTTGCTTAGGGAATACGTTGCATCTTAAACTTTGGTAGTACTTTGCATGCAGCTGTCTGTATGCACAAACTAGTTTGTTCAACATATGCTTTTATTCTTTCTGGTCAAGGTCCATTCGCAAAAGCACATTTCACTTGAGTAAGCAGCCCCTACCCTGTGTGCCCAGTGGCAAAAGCATTTATTTCCGTTGATTAATTACTTTTGCATGTTAAAGCAGCAGACCTCAGTCAAAAATATTAAACTTCAGCCTTTGCTCGTAACTGATCTTCCACCAATACTCGACTAGAGGCAGTCCAGATATAGTGTTCGTGCACCATCGAAGTGGTCAACTTGGTCGACATCTGGCACCGCAGAGAATATTGCATGCCTAAAATCACACAGGACGCATCATTAGAATTAGACTCAAATTCTTCAGAGGCAAGGCTTCCAGAGACAGCTGGCCAGGACACGGGACCAACAATGTGGCAGATGCAACTGAGGCAAATCTTTTAGCTTATAGCAGGTGTCTTACTTCTCCACAGATTTTGGGTGTCATGCAAATTTTCCTCACACTTTTAAATTGTGGATTTTGTTCCCGGAATGTCAATGTAAACCCTAATAAACAAGCACTGAGAAACTGTGCAGAAACACAATAAAGGACAAGCACGGGAGTGGAGCACGCACGCTAAATGGAATTTTTAAAAAAGCCCGCGAGTGGTGCGTGCGCACGCTCTCAAAAGAATTTAAGTTATGCAGTAGGCACAGTGTGGGGCCGCTGCTCGCTCCTGAGCTCCGTAGGCCAGGGTAGAGAGAAGGCGGGACATGCACCCGCCTTTGGCTAATTGCGTGCTGTCTTTCTTAGAAAGACGCATGCGGAGATTAAAGTCCTAACTAGAAGCCTTGCAGAGCAGCGCATGCGCGCTGGCTCAGGCAAGACCGAAAAACTTAGGACTGGTTGGTATCGTAGGAAACCACCATCCTGTCCTTTCCCTTTTTGACTGTTTTCTTATATTTATTTATTACTGTTTTACGTTCTTTCATTTCTTTCGCGTGTAGAGGCATAGCTATAACCACTAATTATGCTTTGTGATGCGAGGATGTGCTGATTACACCAGTGGAGGTGACAGCTCTGTTTGAGTGAATTTTAGAGAGTCTGTCCCACATAGCCGTGTGGTAGGGGACATAACTGTCACTGGATACACCGAGGGAGGGCAGGGTACAGGCCCTGGTGACCCTATAGGATCATGTGAGGGCCCGTCCACCCAAACGCTGTCTGGTTTGAGGGACTATTCATGTTTACATTGTGGAAAGTGAGGGCATGCTGCACATAATTCACTTGTGGATGAGGGTTCTGCGGCAAATAAATGCTTTTATGTACAACTATCAACACGTCAGTGTTCTTCACAAAAATGTGCAAATAAAGCTGCTCTTCTATTAGGACTGTAATTCAGAAAGATCCTAAAGTTCATGAATGAAACACATTTTTTCTAGAATGAACAGTGCTTAATTTGAGCCGGAGCTTTCCGGTGCCGAGTACCAGCACTTAACTGGTTTCCGGTGCTGGGCACCGGCACCCAATTGTCAACACCACACTTAGGGCAGTCTCCCACAAGGTGGCGCTGCTCATGTAATTTAAAGATGAGCAGTGAAACACGGGTTTAGGAAAACAATATACATTAAAAAAAATACTAATACCTGCCTCCCCAGCCATTCCTTTAGCTTTAGGGGGCTGGAATAATCTGAACTGTCGCATTTACTGCTGCACTGAGGTCAAGAGATGGTTAGTAGTTGTTTTGGCAGCGATGACAGGGACGATGGGTGGTGCAAGCTGCAGTAGCCTTCTGGTCAGAGCCCTGGTACTTAATATTTTACAAATTAAGCACTGAGAATGACCCACATTCTCGCCGTTAAACTACTTCTCTTCTAAATGTAAATGTTATTTTATATACATTTGGGTGGGAGTTTTCTATGAAAAATAAGTATAAAACTCAATTTGAAAAACAGTACATTACATTTAGAAGGGTTGTGCTTTGAAAACAGCACTTTTTAGTACAATTTAAACGAAAGGTCTTCCACAAAAAAGCTCTTATTCTTTTTGGTATTTGGTTTGCTGCTCTGTTATAATCCGCTGAACTATTTATCCCGCACCCCACTGATTTGGTATATTCTCTGACTGTCTCTCTTTGTGACATCAAATGTTAATGCTTTGTCCTCAATTCTTTGAGGATGAGCTTAGAGCCCCGGAGTCAGCCAGAATTTACATATTATTTTCGGCAGTTTTACACAGAGCAAACCTTGCCACAGGACATAAGAGCGATTCACAAAAGACAAACGGCGTTCTGTTTTTTTGGCACAGGGAGATTCAAAACTGCTTCCCCATGCTGCATGGTCGGTAGCTTTAGACACTAGGACTAGGCCACACTGCCTCCAATTTAAGAAACATACATCCCCTTCCCTACACCGACGACAAAGCGATTTGTGAACTGAAAGGGAATTCTGTTGTAATGTGCACCCATTATGTGGCCTAGCAATTTAGCTCATTTTCTTTGCTGTCTTGCTCAGTCAAAATCAAAGACTTATTTTTACCCCACAGCTTTCTAAATTCACCAGCTGGCACTTCCCACGCCTGTAATTAACTTGTGAACAAACAAGTGTACTAAACTCCTATTAGGTAAGCATTTCTAGCTTACTTTAAGTGTTTCCTTTCGTCCTCTTGAGTTTATCAACTGACATTTGTGTTCTACTTTCACTAATCCCCATGAAGTATACTTCGAATTGTTATGCCTCGAATCCAACGCTTCAAAAAGCTACGACATCATTAAATATTGGTGATGCAGCATCAATGACCAATTGGTTAATAATCAGTCTTATTTCTTTATCATGTGGTCTTATTTTGTCAACCACTTTCTTTAAAGGAACTACAAATCTGGCCACTTACTTTGCATCCTTTTCGCACCCAGACAGACATCAAAGAATGGCACCTAGTGTGTCTTTTCATACCATACATAGAATGTACGACTTCTGCTACATAAACAAAATGACCATAAAGCTCTTTTTCAATTGGATTATAATTGCGAGATCACTTATGTGAGACAATATTTGTCGTGCAGCCTTGACATACACCTAGTTTGTATGGGATGAAATACTTGTTGGCTGTAGTGTAAGTTATATGGACAGACGTAAATGTGACATGGAAGATAAACGAAAGAAACACCAGGGATGCCACAGCATGTACTTGTTGACCTTGTTCCCAGAAACAAAGAGCAATGGTCCCCCATATGGAGGAGCTTAGGGGCATATGTATCAACATCACCATTTGCGATTCTCAAATAGCGATTTTTAAAGAATCGCTATTTGAGAATTGCAAAACGGGATGTATTAAAAAAATTGCAAACTTTTTGCGATTTCTTAAAATTCCTTAATTGCGATTAGCAAATTGCGAAATCGCAATTAAGGAATACCTGCCCATTCATTTCTATGGGCCAGGAGACCCATAGGAATGAATGGGAAGTAATTCTCAAATAGCGAATCGCAATTTGCTAATCGCAATTTGAGAATAATTTCGAAGGTGCAAGGGTGTCATGATGACACCCTGATGCACCCCTGAAATGAGCATGTGTGTGCATATGGCGCACATACATGCCCTAAGGGCATGTATGAGCGCCACGTGGCACTTTTTAAAATCCAAAAAGTGCATTTTGAAAGGAAATCGCAAATTACCACCAACTGGAAGTTGGTGGTAATTTGCGATTTCTTAAGGATAATTCGCACAACTTGGGTGCTTTTTACATATCATTTAAGAAATCGCAATTTGCGATTTCTTAAATGCTTACGCAAAATTAAGAAATCGCTAAATTAGCAATTCCTTAATTTTGCGATGGGATTTGGCTCATACATCCCGATTACCGATTTTTTAATCGCAAACGCTGTTATTTTGCGAATCGCAGCGTTTGCGATTAAAAAATCGTTTGATACATATGCCCCCTAGTACTTAATTTGTTTTAAAAAAAAATAAAAAATTCCAGGGCTCACTTCAGGGGACACTGTAGCTTGCCCCACCCATTGCCAGCGCTGCCAGTGGTAGTGCCAACACAACTACTAACCATCACACTCTTACAAGTGTGACAATTCATACTATTCCAGGCCCCCGAACCTATAAGAATGGCTTGAATGGCAGGTATTAGTTATTGTTAATGTATATTGAATTAATAAACAGCTATAGTTGTGCTCATCCCTAATTGAGGCAGACAGCGCCACCATGTGGCAGACTGTCATAAGTGCCAGGGCAGAGAAATAACTTTTGGCGCCTAGCACAGGAAACCACTGGCTCAAAGCAACCACTGGAGTAAATGAAGTAAGCACTGGAGGAGCAATGTGTTACATTATAGAAATAGAAAGCTGGGGCCCAATTTAAGGTATGGCAGTATTTACTCTCTCTGTCAGGGTGGCACAGGGCATCACATCTACTACCCAAACAGAGAGGACTGCCATATTTGCAGATCAGCTCTGGCGAGCAGTGATCTCTGTACCTTCTGAGGAAACCATACACCGCGGTTCATCTGAAGATACCAAAAGTTTGGAGGATGGCCATTTTTGTTTTTCAAAGATAAACTCCGAAAGTGAGAATTTGTTTTTAAGAAACATATAACTAATGAGTCCCACAACCCGGGAGCTTTTTCCTAGGTGGTAGGTCATTATTTTTAGTTTTATTCACCACCACATTTTGACTGGAGAAGACAGACAGATAAAAAAGGACAACAGAATGTCAGCCCTAAATAGGATGAGAGATGCACTCTGTCAGGCCAGCGGGGTGAGAATTTCAACAACAGGGGCACCACCACTAATGGGAAGCTGACGTTTTGCCCAACTCTAAATAGGGAGACAGACTGAGAGTTTCATGGACAGTGTACACCATCAGAAACGTGATGGAGTACCCTGTCAGCCAAACTCAGGGCCTTAGCTACAATTTTGGTCAAGAGAACATCCCATTAGCAGGCCATGGGAGCCATGCATGAGATTTATTACACAGCTATTAATTAATATGAGGCCAAATCTCCTTTTAATGTTTAGAACCTCACTGCTAGTGCTTCTAAAAGCTACATGTTCAAGCATGAATGCAAAGAGACATTAAGTCATATGTTATCCTATACAATTAATATCGTTTTAGGGATTAGGTAATATAATCTCTTTTAACAATAATAATCTGGAGTCTACAGTTCGTCTGATGTTTAATCTGATTAATTTAACCGTTTTTGATAGATTGAAGGTATTTTAATCTCTGAAGGAAGTTGCATTTTCTGTTTTACAAATTCCAGGATTACATGGCAAAACTAACTTGTATAATCTTTCTAATACATATGACTGTGTAATGCTTTTTACTGTATAGTATATAAACACACTTTAATATAAATATATAAAACAAATCAGTTCATATGAGAGAAAGGAATCTGAATATCATTAAGTAACAACATTCAAATATTTCCTATGCCATCTCCTGATGTAGTGCAATGAGATCAGGCCCTTTTTCCACTGATGTGTTTTCACCGGATTGAACAAGAGATCTGAGTAAAACTAAAGGGGGAGGGGTCTCATTTGCATAAATCCGAACTATCCTATGATAAAACCGTATATTTTGTAATGACTGAACCTCAGAGCAAAGGTTAATACGAGAAACCACAAATTCCCAGCAGGATATCAGAGAGAGAAATACCTTTATAGTTTTACCAGTCTTCATCACAACGTCAGTGCTCGCTGATGCAAGGCTACCTACGTCACTCTCTACTTGGCTGTCAGCATTCTGCACCTCTACTACTACACGCGGCTCCTGGGGTTCCTGCTGGGACATGCTATCTGCCATTGCCAACTCTGAACTCTGTCAAATGAAACCAACAATTTTCAATTTATTTGGTCTAGAAGACCTTTACATTATGCAAATATAGCAAATGCATCAATTTAAATTTAGGAAATAAAATTACATTTACAAAAACGTAATTGATTATTTAAATTGGTTTCACCTTTTTGATACTACTTCATTTAAAAACAATTATTGTTTGTTTGACTGGCTTTAGCTAGGTAAGAAGGGCCTGTTGTATAAACACGGGGCCATTAAGGATTTCTGGCTTCCCATTAAGGATATGTACCGGAGTGGCAAGTGACGTGAAAAGGTAACAATGGCTACTGCCTAGCCAGGTTTACGGCTCCCTTTTAGCCTCAAGTTGCTCGCAGCTTCAATGATGCAGGTCATCTGTCCATACACCATGTCTGGCTCTCTGATTGCCACCTAACTAAATACCTCTATGTGGTATAGTAGCCAGTGATCCATTAAAGGGCAGGGGTTCTGATGCTATGTGCACTATAGTCCTCTATCCATCCACTCAGTATTATGTACAGAAAGATACATTTGCAAGCATCACCTCATGAACACCACTAGAATGCGTTGCACGCGACTCACTAAGGAAGCACCCTCGCCCCTGGATGAAAATGCTTATTATCCAAAAGGGACGGTGTTCCCAGTTAGTTACGGATCAGAGAGGGGTTGGAAGCAGTGGCGTAGCGTGGGCGGGGCCATAGGGCGGTTGCCCCGGGCGCACATTTCTTAGGGGCGCAAAATTCTTAAATTTTCTTAAAATCTAATAGATGTGCTTGGGGTAAGGGTCTCAATACTGGACTGGTGGAAGGGACTCGGGAAGTGCTAATGGTCCGCCTTACCTTTTGGTAACCCACGCTACACCACTGGTTGGAAGGCCCTCAACATTGCTCCCTTCACCTTGGATAATAATTGATATTTCTTCATTCAAACCCTTGAAATTTGATGTGTAAAAGACACTATCTTCTGCACCATAGGTGCAATGTTCACGGAGAATAAATGTGTTGCATTTTGTCAGGACATTAGGTACCACCATTTTTTGTCATCTGAGCAAAATGAAGTTTCAAATTAGATGCCCTGGTGTGCTGTGAATACATTTGTGTTTCCTAGTACTAGCCAAATGGAGAATAGCAATGATAGGACTAACTTTTGACAGCTGTAAATAATGGCCCATAAGCAATGTCCCTGTGACTTTTGGCTACATATTGTGGTGGTGCTGCACTGATTTCAGGCCATTTAGTGAATTGTAAGGTAATAACAAGACATAAAAAAGAATGAACCCTTCTTGAATTGAATGTACTATTATCGTCAACGTCTCCCATGGGCCCGAGCTGTCCTGCCTTTGTCCCAGTGCTTAAAAGAATGAGTGCTGGTGCCAAATCTGCTCTGAAGCCGCAGCCAGTGCAATTAAAGGTCCAAGAGCCGCTTACCAAGGATGCACAGACCTAAATCCACCTCATGCCCCTTTAATCCACTTACAGACACTCCCTGCCCCTTTACCGCACTCTTGCTGGTCTCTCCTTTCTCCATTAGTGATGGTCTTTCTCTTCCCGTTTTGTGCGTTTTTCCCTCTGTTGTACTCGGTAAATCTCTGATGTGCAAAAATAAATGCCAGTTCCCACAAATAACTGCCGGTGGCCCTCACCAGCTCAAATTAAGCACGGAAGCACCTTCATATGTATCCAAATGCTTTCATTTTGGCCCTGAATTGAAGTAGCTGGCACCAAATCTTTTTGATCCTCAGCTGATGCTGTGGTCTGAATCAGATAAAACATGCTGAGCTCCATACCACTCATGACTGGCATCTTTCGGCTCATTATGGGTTGTATAATTGAACAACACATGCGATTTTATCACATGCATTAATAACGCAGTCTTTACCATGACCGCGTCTTTACCATACATGCCTTTACCATGCATGCCTTTACAACGAATTTCGTTGTGAAGGCATGAATGGCAAAGGCATATGCGTAGTACACCCCAGCCCCCCCCCCGCTCTGAGCTTTTAAACCCGGCCCCCAGCCCTAATAACTACCCCGATCTCCCCACCCTGAGCCATAAACCTGGCCCCCAGCCCTAAAAACTACCCCGACCCCAGCACCTTCCAACCTGAGCCCTTAAACTGGCCCCAGCCCTAAAAACTGCCCCTTCCCCCCTCCCTGAGCCATTAAACCTGGACTCCAGCCCCCCTGCTTTGAGCCCTAAACCGAACCCCAGCCCTAAAAACTATGAGCCCAACTAACTAGGCTGCGTCCTGGTCCTTCCTGTCCCTATCCTTCCTGTTCTCCCCACCCATCCGCTCTGTATCTAGAGCACTGGCTGCCTTTACCATGCATATGCGTGGTTAAGGCATGTGCGGGGTAAAGGCAAGCATGGTAACGCTTATGGGGTGACAGAACGTGTTGTTCCGCCCGGGTTGTAAATGCCGTTTACCTCTAGTTGCAGTCCCATGTGCTTCTTGAGCTGTCCCTGTAGTGCCAGATCTTGCAACTCCTTGTCCAACTCCATTTGCGGTGCTATGGTTCTTTGAGGCCCTCGGTCCTCCCGAAGCACCCACTTTTGTCACCTCACAATTGCCCCATCTGTGTGCTTTTCTGGTTAGTCCCTCTAGTTCAATGTGCAGCTCTAAAGTCCTGACTTCTTGCTGATCTACTACCGGTATTGTCTTCGAAATCAGTGTCGACTTTAGGTAGAGTTACAAGGGTGGAGATAGAATAGGGCAGCCAAGACCACACAGGGAGGATGGCAGGAGTCAATCACACGATTGGAAAAGAGGCGGTAGAACAAATTCATATTCTAAAAGAAAGTTTTTACAAAATTTGAACCACTAGAATGCTGAGGATAGCCTGAAACATCCTCTGCATTGCCTTACGCAGTGCTAAGGACACACTTAGCCCATTTTAGTGCTCATCACTGGAGAAACTCTTCATATTCACCAGACACTATGGATGTTGTTTCTGATGAACACATGTTTGGATGGCTCTTTCTCGCATACTGGCATTCCCCATCAGTTCATTTTATGGGGGTGCTTGCTTTGTACCGCGCAGTCTTGCCATCCTCTTCCCAAAACCCCCAGAAGAAGACAAAAGGCACCAGTGATGTCACCAATGATGTAATTGAACATTTTGTGAGCGATATAATATGTGATACCTTAAGCGGGAGTGCAAGTTATAGTTAGATTAATAAACAATAACTTGTGAATTTTAATGTATTTTAGTTTAACATTATATTTTTTAAATCACATTTCCCCCTAAATATAACCTCACTTTAACCTTTGTTTTTGTCAGTAAAATTCAACTTTGTTTTTACATAAAGATATTAATATAGAATCTAACAGTAACTTCACTTTAATCTTTTTTTTCAGAAATATTCTATATAAAGTATCAGAATAGTGGTACCCCTAACTATAACGTCTCTTTAATGTCTGGTATTTTTACTGAATTTCTAGGTTTTTTTTTAACGTAAAGTAAACTATTACTAACATATCTAACTGCAATCAGCCACGTAAGGAAGCTTGAATACATGGAGGGAGGGAGTTATCTGTATAGAGCTGCACAGAGAGCACAGCCTCTGCTTAGTAGTAGCACGCCCTCCTAACTGGCCTTGGGTTTCTGGATGGAGTGGCTCTCCCTGAAGAGCAGCACAGACAGCATAGAAGATTGCCCACTTAATGGGGCTTAGGTCTCTGGAGAGAGTGGGCTCTACACACAGACAGTGCATCAAATGCTGACTGTGCATAGTAGGGGCTTGTCCATCTAACGGGGAGGAAAAGAGCTATACAAACAACCTGCACAATGAGTGCTGATTATGCAGAGTACTGGCTTGCCTACCTAATGAGACTTGTGTGTCTGGAGGGAGTGAGCTCTATGCACAGACTGCGCACTGAGCACTGACTGGACTGTGTGTAGTAGGGGTTTGCCCACTTAGTGAGCTAGGGTCTCTGGAGGGAGTGGGCTCTACCCACAGTCTGCACACTGAGCACTGACTGTGCATTGTAGGGGCTTACCCAGCCAGTGGTGCGTTAATCTCTGGAGGGGATGGGCTCTACGCATAGTTTGCACACTAACCACTGACTGTGTGTTGTAGGGGTTTGCCGACCTAATAGCGCTTGCATGCCTGGCTGGAGTGGGTCTATACACAGTGTGCACACTGAGCATAGGAGGGGCTTGCCCACTGAATGGGGCTTATATTTCTTGAGGGAATGGGCTCCATGCATAGTCTGTACATTCAGCACTGGCTGTGTGTAGTTGCAGGGGTTGGCTACCTAATAGAGCGTGCACGTCTGGAGGAAGTGGGCTGTATGGACAGTCTGCATACTGAGCACAGAATGTGCATATTAGGGGCTTTTCCAATTAATGGTGCTTAGGTCTCTGGGGGCAGTTGACTCAATGCACAGTCTGTGCACTGAGTGCAGACTGTGCATAATAAGGGCTTGCCAAAGTAATGAGGCTTCATAGTTTATTGGCAGTACACCCTCGGTAAAGAGCTATGCAAAGCCGGAAGGCTATGCTTTAAAAACACTTTCTAGTCTAGCCACACTCCCACAGGACCTCAGTAACCCAAATTGTTTTTAATTTGAGAAAAGGGGGGTATTTATCTGCGACCCTCCTCCCCGTCCCACATGGCCCAGGGCGGTCATGGTACCTCTACTATGCCCCCTTCTATAGGTTTTAGTTTCCATTTTCGGGACACGGTTACAGATTCTCTGCTAATCAGAATGCTTTATTTATTGATTCGCAGTTTGTGATTACCCTTGCAGACTAACTGTCTACTTATTTATATTTTTTGAGCCTTAATTTCGATGTCCACTAAATCACACTTCCTAGGTAAAGGTCTAGCTTTTTGACAAATTTGGTGTAATTCTGTTCAGCAGTTTTGGATGTAGTGCTGTCTAAATTGCCCTAAGTAAATTGCATGGAGAAAAAAGCATTTTGGGACACTCCTTTTTCTCGGCCCAATTTGACATATCACCACCAAACCTTTGAGGAAAGAGCTGAACAGTTTTTTGGTAAAGTTTTGTAAAGATTCATCAAATGGTCCAAATCAATTAGCGAAACAAAAACCACTCTTCCAAAGGAGACTCTGACCTTGTCCAAAAATCGCTGCCAACGCTTCCTGGTTGAAGTGTTGGAATGCAATCAGATCTCAGCATGGGATCAGAAAGGTTCGTAGAGCCTTCACCTCCATAGATGTATATATTTGGTTTTTCTACAATATCTCGCAAACTACTTAACGGATTAACACCAATTTACAAAAAGATTGCTTTCTGTCCCAACAGTTACCTTATTGCCAAATTTGGTGTAATTCTGTTCAGTGATTCGGTCTGTAGTAGTTTCTAGAATGCCTATGGGCATTTACACGGAAACGCAAATTTTTTCAACCCCCCTTTTTCTTGGCCCCCACTTGATGGATCACCCCGAAACTTTCCATGCATAACGAGAATCACTTTCACACTTTTTTGGGAAGCTTTTGTGACGATTCGTCAAACGACGCCAAAATTATAGGCAAGTCAAAAAACGCTTTTCTTATGGAAACTTTGGGCCTGATTCACAATACTAACTTAAGACAAAATCCTAAACTTACTACCATTTTGGTATTCACAGAAGGCACTTACTCATTTTGGTATTCACAGAAGGTACTTACTCATTTCGGTTTTCACAGAAGTTAGGAGTCCTAACTTTAGGACTCCTGAATGCCTTCTGTGAATACCGAAAGTCTTAAAGTTAGGATTTTTCTCAGTTTAGGAGTAGTAAAGTTAGGACTCCTAACTTTAGGACTCCTAAATGCCTTCTGTGAATACCGAAAGTCTGAAAGTTAGGATTTTTCTCAGTTCAGGAGTAGTAAAGCTAGGAGTCCTAACTTTACTACTCCTAAACTGAGAAAAATCCTAACTTTAAGAATTTCGGTATTCACAGAAGGCATTTAGGAGTCCTAAAGTTAGGACTCCTAACTTCGTGAATACCGAAATGAGTAAGTGCCTTCTGTGAATACCAAAATGGTAGTAAGTTTAGGATTTTGTCTTAAGTTAGTTCTGTGAATCGGGCCCACAGTCCTAACTATGAATACCTACTGGCGACATCCAGTAGGTAATTTAAAAAAAACAGCCTTGTGGTTATTCTATTGGCTGAGCTGTTAGTAATTTCCCTAACTATTTTATGCCTAGCCATGCAATGTAACTGTTCCCGCAAGCCTCACAAAACTCTCATGCTTGCAGTTGAATAATGAAGCACTGGCCTGACCCGTGTAGCAATCAGTCTCAGTGTCTGCCCCATCCTAAATTTCCGGTCTCTTTAAACCCTTCTTTGCAATGATTCTCTATTGAGACAGGTGGGGCAGATCCTGCACAGCCTCTCACATCAGCACTCCAAAGCACTGCAATGCCTTAGTTAGTGATGCGCTTGAAAGCAACTGTAACCATTTCTGTTTCCTCCTTCTTTACAAGCATGTTTTCTGTGACGCTAAATGATCTTGCAGTGCTAATCCCTACACGTGGTCCTCCAGATAGGAAAAATGGAAGATTTTTCTGTTGTGTTTCGGTTATTTTGTTATTTATGGGACTAATGTCAACTTGCCACTAAAATTGTATGCCACATACAACAGCAGTATTGAGGTTTTGGCTTGTTATTTTCCTGTAGCATAGTACAATAGAGAGTAGTGTGGGAAGGCATGATGGTAATATATTTGTCGCTGTCTGCAACTTTTATTGTTTTCCAGCAAATATGTTAAAATTGTGTTTTTTTAAGCTTGGAGAGCTCTCTACGACAAAATTCTATGGTTTGCACTCAAACTCAAGACTCTCAATTTACCCACCAAGGGTCTAGTTATCAAAAATATCTGCGGTTGATAGGGTTCCCTAGATGTCGACAAACACTAGGTCCAAATATTGCAACCAAGTTGACTGCTATGCAGGTGCATGCACAGCAGCCATCTTCGAACACTTTCTATAAGCTTTACGAAAAAGTATTTCAAGATGCCCACCATGCTTAAGAATACATGTGAGAATATGTGCTGTGGCAATCTTGGAACTGTTTTCCATGAAGCGTAAGAAAAAGCATTTCAATATGGCCACTAGGCATGTGCAAGCACAAGCTCCCATCTTGGAACGTTTAAACTTCATGTAAAGATGGCCGTCACAACTTGGAAAGAGCTTATTCTCAAATAAAGATAATAAAGCATGAAAGGCTGGGAAGCAGTGAGAATGAATAATGAGAGGAAGAGCAAATAGTCCCTCAGACACTATAATGCAAGGTCATGAGGATAAAAGTCATTGTATCAAAAAACTGTGTGACTAAAATGCTCCTTGGGACAGCTAGCATAACGAAACTTGTCGAGGCCCCCTGCAAACTACATCGAGGAGCCCCCCCTCTGGACTCAGTCTGGGGATGTCACACCAGGGAACTGTGCTGAGAGGGTCCCTGTAGCTCGGGCTCGGGCCTTTATTACGCCACTGCTTCGGACAAAAGCATAAATTAGGAGGAAAACTATATGGTCAGAAGAATAGAATTTAGATAGACGAGAAAGTCATCCAACGATGAGCAAGGGGTGGACCAAAAGCACACTCTAAGTCTAAACTGGTACAATAAGTCTGCCGCCACAAAACAGCAAGAGCTGTTTGTAGACTAAGCCTAGAAAATGATTTAGCAATTCTAGGCTGTAAAAACATAGCATCCAATTGGATAAGCGAATATCTAATAAAAGGTCATTGGTTCTTCTGTGAAGTAAAAGTGCCAGGAGACCCAATCCGCCTGAACATTCTGAATCACTGATCTCTGAACAGCTTAACAAACTGCACTGAGAACACTTTTTCTCACTGCTTTTTGACATTTGGTTTTTCATGCCTGTACAGGCTAAGTAGCGACGAGGCTGGTGAGCAGTGACTGACATATAATGAGTAGCACTGTGAATACGAATAACAACTCCAAGCTATACCTATGTTACTAACTCTCAAAGTCCTATCACACTGCCAGAAATGAGTATATTTCTCCTCTGCCCACTTCTTCATATTCAACTAACACAACTCTTGCACCCCTTCATGAACTTTTTCACCTCACATTTTGTGATCTAACCTCTCAGACATTCTCTCATTCTTAGGCCATCCTTCCTGCTCCACCTGTCCTTTTCCTCTTTCAATCACAGCTGCACGTAACTACTGTATGTTTCTCTGTTCTCATCCCCACCTACCTATCTACTCCCATGCACTTCCCAATAGAATGCTCACTCTGACCCTTGGACGATTTGTTTGAGTGATATCTGTATTCTGAAAAATATCTATTCCAGTGTTGGAAAAGGGTCTTGATGACTCTATTCCACCTAAACACAAGTGGGCTCTCCAAATAACTACTATCTCTGTACTTGAATAAGACTCTCAGAGGTTCTCAACAATATAATTCTTGGTTTTGATGGCTTCACCTCTTGGCAAAATAGAAACTGCAAATGGTTAACTAGAAAGCTTATTTTACTTTAGACCACAAATTAGACTCTGGAGGGCATGTGGAGGAATAGATTAGATCCTACAGACTAACAGCAATGTCTGCAACGTCATGTGGACAGCTAAAAACTCTACTACTAAACCATCTTCTTTCTGCACCCTACTTAAGTGGGAATTTCCTCAAGATGACTTTTGCATGCCCTAATCTGTCCTCGTACTTTAAAGAGGTTGCCCTTTCAAAGTTGCTGTGTGGCACATTTGATGTCCTTTTGGAAATTAAATCTTATTAACCGATTACCTAAGTGGTTGCAAAAATACTAATCTCCAGGTGATCCCTGCCTTACAGTCATTTTGAAAGTAATCTTTACTATATAATAGCTACTATCTGCATCAGAACAATTCTCAATAAACCCTTCACAACTGGTACATTTTCGACATCAAGATTTCTGCTGCTAATCCTCTGCCTATGAAATATTGAATCACTGAATCAATATCTATAGTCCATAAAATTAGATAAGTGACAAATTTGTGTTTCACAGTGAAACTTCCTGCTCACTGCAAGGCAGGCCTCGACCACGTTCACAGGAATAAATTATCCCTCATCGTTACCTATGATTAGCTCAAATCATAACTCTCATCCTGCTTACTATGTATCCAGTGCATTTAACATAGTACAACATCATTCAAACCTCCTCCACTGTCTTTTGGAAATTGGCATCAGTGACCAAAAATTGAGCTTTAATGACATGCAAATCATTTCTTGCAACACTGATCTTGTCTTCTTGATTTATTGCTTCTGGTGTCTTTCTAGAATCAATTATAGCTCTGTTAATGTTTATCTAATTTAATCTCTAACTCAACCTCCTTGTCATTTTAATCAATTTCTGACCTCCTCACTAGGGGCAGGACCAGGATACAACAATACTAAAGAGAATGAAATACCATTCTCCAAATTCTACAGTTCTCTTCAATCAATCAATCAATCAATTAATTTGTAAAGCACACTACATACCCGTGAGGGTTTCAAGGTGGAGGGGGGGGGGGTGCTGCTGCTACTGGTCGAAGAGCCAGGAGCCAGGCCTTGAGTTGTCTCCTGAAGGTCAGCAGGTCTTCGGTTTGTCGTAGGTAGAGGGGGAGGGTGTTCCAGGTCCTGGTGGCACGATGGGAGAAGGATCTGCCTCTTAGATTGCTTTAATGGTCAGACAACTGACTAAAGGTTTCTTTGCATACCAGATGTGTAATAACATTACACCAAGGGACCAGTGGAAAATAATTTTGCAAATAATGTTGGGCCCAACGGTCATTGCTAAATTGCACTCAAATCCGAAATGTCTGTGGATTCAATGTAAAGCAATATCTGGTATTTTCTCAGCGTGTTTGCTTATGGATAACTGCTTTCCCTGTGGCAGAATTCAAAAAGGACTCAAATAAGACAGAAAAATCTATTCAACTTGCAGAAGCTTCTTGACAAATATGCTTGCACTGTTAAAGTTGTGTATATATTCCCAGGTTTGCCTTTATCGATTCAACTGAAGAATATTTATGGAGCATACCACACGTTGAACAAAATGATAAAGTTAAACTATTCAAATGAGTGAGAGCATCTCAAAATCTTTTGGGACTTTGAGCGATCCAAGGATCAACAAATCATAAGACTTGAGTGCAAAGAGACATTTTTGGAGCAATCCCTGTTATCTTATAACAAAAACATATATTTAATAAAGGCTGGACTGCAGAGCAAGCATTAAGATCTGGGCTCCTAACATGACTCCAGACAAGAAATACCTGAAAATTGTTGTCGGTCTCCTCCATTTGGTTGGTCTTCTGGTACTCTGATGCAAGACTACTGCTGTTCCTCTCTACCTGGATGTCAGGATCCTGTAACTTTATCTCTAGCTGGTGCTTCTGGGGCTGCTGCTGGGACATGCTACCTGTCATAATCAACTGTGAACTCTGTCAAATCAATTCAAAATTCCTTAAGTATGTTTGGTTCTGAGGAACTTAACTTTTATACAAAAATATGAACTGTATCAATCAGTATCCCTAAAATATAATTACAACATTTATTAACAAACATTTAAGAACTATCACTTACTTTCCTTTTTCATATTGGTCTGTTTCTAAGCAAAGAAACAATATAATTACTGCAAATATAAAAAATCTGAGTTACGTATTTCAATATAGACTGACTTTGCCTAGAAACCAGGGGCCAGATTTACTCTGAAATCATACTTATGCAAAGCAAGGGTAAAGCTTCACTTCGGATATGTAAAAAAAAAAAGATTGCTGTATTATTAAGTGAGCTATTGTGCTCTAATAAAGACTGACCATGTGCCACATATGCGAATGGAAACAAAGATATACTGCAAAAGTAACAATGGTAAGTGCAAGACCATGCAATCTGTTTCCAATTTATCTGGAGCTGCTCATAGTGTGTTAAGGCAGCAAGTAATAGTCTTTGACGCCAAGTCCAACTCCATGGTGACCTGCCTTACCATGTGCTCCATTTAACCATTCCCATTCATTTCCAGGGATGTGAGAACAGGTGCAATGCAAATGTAAACAGAAGAACCTATGTCCTTTGTCTCAAGGAAGACTCCATCCATGCATCCACAAGAGTGTCATGCATGGTGTTTTAGAAAGCTTCACCTCTTGAAAAGAACTGGCATGTGACTCACTGTGTAATATCACTTTAAGTAGTTTTGGATCAATGACTCTGGCACAAATAAATAGAATGGCCACAGCACAACACATCCTCCTTTGTACATCCTGACCCTTAATGTTTTAGTGACAGCTCACATCACAAGTACAGCTAGGGCTTTTCCAAAAATAGATTCATTTTGACACACACACACTTGCATTAATTTGGCGCTTTCAGCTCCTACACTGTTTTGAGAGCCACTTTCCTTTTTCCTTCCATTTATTACGTAGAGGCTTGGTAAACTAAGCTGTGTATATTCTTAGTGTACTTTTTAAACCAGGTTTGCCCAAAGTTTCTTGGAACCATCTTCGGTTTCCCAAAAATTAAATACACCTAACATTTTCTTCTTACTAATCAAAACCCTCCTTTGTCTGAAAATTGCTACTTTTAAACTAGAGATCTCAATTTTAACACATACATCAAAACATAAACAAGGGCCCATTATTCACATTTTGGCTCCATAGCAAGGGAACCACTTATGTCATCTATTAAACCTGCTCCTATACCAGATCCAAAAGCTTACCATCACAGGCCAATTCTGCATATACAAATGTGGTTAGGCCAGGTTTCAACATTAGCTAAGCTTTGCATGCCGTTCTGCTTCAACTGTCTAGCTGTCAACCAGGTTTGATACATTCTGAACACTGCCTGTTGCCTTATCATTACGGTTATTTGTTTAATTCAGCAAAGGCTTATATGTTCTCTATAACAGTCACTCACTGCTTTAGCAATATTTTCCATAAAAGTACCTCCTACAACAAAGCCATATGTTTTCAAATGCCCACCAAATGCACAATAGGTCACCCACAGGAGTGGTTTTTTTTTCTAGCACTCGTCTGAAGTACCAGTATAAATAAATCTATGTTGGCATTGGGTGAGCTAACACCAATAAAATCCACATAGGCATTTTCTTTGTGTTTGGTGCATGAGAAAATGTGAGGCATTTTCCAGTTGGCTTCCAATGGCTCATTTTAAATCTCTTTTTGAACATGCTCCTTAGACCTGCTCAGGGTCTGACATTTCTACCACCTTGTACAGCCAGAGATCCAATTCCTTGACAAGGCATAAGAAAGGGAAGGGTACTAAGCTTTAACAGCAGAGCACCGAACCATTCAGCCTACTAATGGGGCCCCTGGACACGGTTGAACAGAGTGCAATAGTCAATTGAAGTCACAAATCCAATGCCTAATGTTCTATGGTTTTGCATTTTATTATATACATCTTAACTTCGTCTAGTCCTTACAATGTCTTAAAGTGGATAAATCTAGCCTAACGTGACAAAATCAACACATTTCACTGCCATCACGTGATAGGAAAAAAAACAAATCAGACAACATTTATAGCACTGTAGATCTTTTAAGTCTTAAAACGCCTCTATGAAGCAAATTGTCATTTTTTTATCTGTAAATTAAGAACACCATACCAAAGTTAACAATTCTCTAGAAAATCTGCAGATGGTTTTAGAAAATGACATTTTTGCTGCAAAACCAATTTTATTATTCAACCTTTTAAAACATGAAAATTAAGCAATCTGCCTACAGATTGCCTACAGACGGTTGCTACGGAGTACCGGAGTCCCAGACTACAGTACTGTGGCAGTCATTTCCTGGAAACATTTTGTATGTCTACTGAAGAATATAGGACTGAGAAACCAATAAATCTGCTCTTAGTCCACCGAATTTATCAGAGAGCATGAATAAATGTTGAATTTAACAAAGAGAAACATGCTGGAGAACTAGTCCTAGTAAGTAATGTTTCCGTCACCACCATAAAATCTTCCGTATTATTTATAAACACTAAATAGAATCGCTCATCCGTTCCCAAAACCCATAAGGAATGGATGTAGAATGTAGAATTGAAATGGCATGAATACCTGTAACGTGTAAACATAAAACATGCTGAGCTAACTGGGAGCAATCTTTGAAGTCCAGAACTAAGAGCTCAACTACCAATGGTCCTGAAAATAAAGTCTGTTTATACATGAACAAAATGTTTCTTAAATAGGTATATTTTGACTTTTCATGCTTGCAGAACACAACAATTTCCTGTCTGGATCACGTTTAGTAATGTGTTGGAACGTGTGGGTCAATTTGGAAAGAATCTCAAAAAGCCATTGCCATGCTGACTTGACATTTTGTCCTGTCACTGAGGAGTAAAAAGAAACTAGTGGAAATTAAACACTTAAAACATACAGACAAATTCTGGCAAGGGAAAAGGATACATCCACATCCCTGAATTAGTACTCTATTAACCCCTTCGCTGCTAGGCCTTTCCCCCCTATGCTAAGCATTTTATTTGGCTATTTGGGGTCGTTTGCGCTTAGGCCCCTGTAACTTTTTGTCCACATATGGTATCCACACCACATTTGCGTCCTTTTCTTCCAACATCCTGAGGATTTTGAACATAACTAGGGGTTGTGGATTCCCTTGGAGGAGAACCAAAAATTAGCCAAAATACAGCAAAATGTTGTTTTTGGAAAAATGGGGGGAAAGTGCTGCAGATGAAAGTCTGTTGTTTTCCCTGGAAACGGTATCAACAAAGGGTTTGTGGTGTTGAAATCACCATCTTCCTAGCTTTCAGGGACAGGCAGACTTTTGTCAGAAAATCAAAATTTTCTACACACTTTTGGCATTTTACTGGGACATAGCATATTTTTACTATTTTTGTGCTTTCATCCTCCTTTCAGTTAGTGGTAGAAATGGGTGTGAAAGCAAAAACGGATCCCGGAAAGTTATACATTTCAGAAAGGTAGACACGATTCTAAATTTAGAAAGGGGTATTTGTGTAGATCTTTCAATGGTTTCCTATAAAACTAACAGTTGAAATAAAAAAATATTGAAATTGAGTTGAGAAAAACAGCCATTTGTGCCAACGTTTTCACCTGTAACTTCTTCTAACTATGGCAGATTTTTTAAAGCAATATACCGTTATGTCTGCAGGACCCTTCTGCTTTTGGTGATATATATAGGACACGTAGGTTCACCAAAAACCCGAGGTACCCAGAGTCAATTAACTGAGCTGCGCCTTGCAATGGTTTTTCATTGTGTAACGGGTATATAGCAATTCGTTTGGTAAAGTATAGAGTGCAAAATAGGTATCAAGGACACCTATGTATTTCCAAAATGGGAACAAAATATAGAGTTTGGAAGCAGTAGTTATTTGCACATCTCCAAAATTTTGGTTACCCATACTAGCATGTGAATTAGAGGATATTGTTTTAAAGTGACTTATTTTTTACACATTGTCTTACATTTGGAAGACAGAAATGCTTAAGAGAGTCAATAGGTAATAAGACGTGTTCTACAATTCTGTGTTTCCCTAAGTCTCCTGATAAAAATGGTACCCTATATACATGAAAAAGAAATACCTGGTGTCTAGCGTGCTTTCTGCCCCCCCCCCCTTTACAGGGCAGATCGCTGGCTATTGCCCCCCATCTGCCTCCGGGGGGGGGGGGCGGGGGGGGGGCAGAAAGACTGTGGAATTTTTGGGGTGGTGGGGGGGGGGGGGCATTGGCATGCCCATTTTGAGCAGCCCCTACCCCTATAGACATAAAAAAGACCACAAAGACCTGCCTAAATGGCAGGACTGTGGAAGACTAGAGCACAGTAAATTATTAGAAACTATAACACGCAGGAGTGTTGAAGATGTTTTGGCATCTGAGCAGAAGCTCCAAAAATCAATGAGGTGGGAGAAAGAAGGGCTTAGATCCACTCAGCTTCCTTGTCTCAATATCCAAAAAATCAATGGTAGAATGGATCACTGGTCCTGGGAAACCAGGGTATTGCATGGACAGTACATTGTACCGTATAAGAAACCCTCATTCACGTTTTTGTTGGGATCGAGATTAGCGGTATATCTTGATTCTCCGCTGACTGTGGTCTTCAACGTGATCGCATAATCATTGGGTCAATCCAATGCTTCCTCCACCCGGAGGCTTTTAACCACTGGTTAATCACAGTAGTGATCGTGAATCAAAAAAGAAGGGTGAGGTGATCGTGATAAAAGGAAAAGTGTCTTAAAATTCTCGTAAAACCAGTAGATTTTTTTATTGGTACTGGGTTCGAGACCAAGATAAAAAAGTATTGTCGTTGTGCACGTGTCTGACTGATTATGGTCAGGTGCACTGGTTAAAAACTGTGTCCAAAAAAGGTCGACATGTTTCAGCCCTCGTCAGCCCAAAAGGGTCTAGCGGGCTTTCTTCAGGACCTGGTGCAGAATGGGGGCCCGTGCTATGGGCTCCCTTGTGGATATGCAGGAAACTTATCCTATTTGAATGCACATTCAATCTTGTCTCCTATGTTGCAGGCCACAGCGGGTACTCTAGGGGAGTCGCATCACGCTCTCTTCGGCGTCGGTCTGGGACCTGTGCTGACTCTGCCTCCTAGGACCCGGTGACCGGGTCCTAGGAGGCAGAGTCAGCACAGGTCCCAGACCGACGCCGAAGAGAGCGTGATGCGACTCCCCTAGAGTACCCGCTGTGGCCTGCAACATAGGAGACAAGATTGAATGTGCATTCAAATAGGATAAGTTTCCTGCATATCCACAAGGGAGCCCATAGCACGGGCCCCCATTCTGCACCAGGTCCTGAAGAAAGCCCGCTAGACCCTTTTGGGCTGACGAGGGCTGAAACATGTCGACCTTTTTTGGACACAGTTTTTAACCAGTGCACCTGACCATAATCAGTCAGACACGTGCACAACGACAATACTTTTTTATCTTGGTCTCGAACCCAGTACCAATAAAAAAATCTACTGGTTTTACGAGAATTTTAAGACACTTTTCCTTTTATCACGATCACCTCACCCTTCTTTTTTGATTCACGATCACTACTGTGATTAACCAGTGGTTAAAAGCCTCCGGGTGGAGGAAGCATTGGATTGACCCAATGATTATGCGATCACGTTGAAGACCACAGTCAGCGGAGAATCAAGATATACCGCTAATCTCGATCCCAACAAAAACGTGAATGAGGGTTTCTTATACGGTACAATGTACTGTCCATGCAATACCCTGGTTTCCCAGGACCAGTGATCCATTCTACCATTGATTTTTTGGATCTGAGCAGAAGCACCAGTCTACAACTGACATTCCACTACACCCCCAAACTTTCAGGCAAACATGAGAGAAGAGGTGGCCAGAATCTAAAATCACAACAGGGTAGTCTGCATTGGGGGCGAACAATCCTTAATGCTGCTCCTGTGTGCACAACCATAATGAATATGTGTTGTATCTATCCACGGTATTATGCTGGTGCTTGAATAATGGTGGTAATTCATGGCATAAACTGTCCACTCAAGGCATGAGGTGTTCATCCACCAAAGTGCTGGCAGTACCATAATAGTTGTAATTCATGGCACAGTCTGGTCATACATGGTCCCACTGCCTACCATTCGAATAACACTGGTTCAGGCATATTTGTGGCCGGAATGGCTCTCAGGTGAAGTTGCAGGGGCTGCGGGGGGGGGGGGGCGTCGCAGGGGGGTGTAGGGGGGGTTGTCGCAGGGGTGGTGTCGTAGGGGATGTCACAGGGGGATCACCCAGGGGGAGTACGGGGTTTAGAATTTGTTTTAAAAAAAGAAAAAAAACTTACCTTGAGGCCGGGTTCCGCGTCTTCTGTGCTCCTGCTCTCCTGAGTCCGCTTCCAGGAACAGCAGCGTTGTGATTGGTCTGAGTGCCGTGTCACGGCGCTCAGCCAGGGGCTGTAAGGGTCGGCATGTTCTCCATGCAGGCTGTAATGTAGCCTGCATGGAGAACAGGGAAGTGTGCATAACTGCTTTGGGTGGCCCAAGAGGGCCGACCAAACAGTCATTGCGCACTAGAGTGGCAAACCACTTCGCTACTGCCCTGCTCCGTGAGCAAAGCAGCCCCGCCCACCCTCCCGCCCAAAAAGGAAACATAAGATGGTAATAACTGAAAGTTATTATCATGTTATGTTTCCTCTTCTCGCACTGCTTGAAAGCAGTGAGGCAACGCTCTTCCGCCATGGTGGAGGAGCCGCCACTGATTGTGTATCTTACTGGCCGGTTGTCTGGTCATCCATGGCGTGGTCGTCCCACGGCTTACCCTTCGCAAGATGCTGGTTTATGCATAATTTTGTACCTTATTGCCAGGTTTGGGGGCATTCAGGACTCGATGCAAATAAACGGTATAATGCTTGCCTTGGCATTCTACTGACAAATCCTGAATTATGTGCACACATGGCATGATTGTACCAATTCTGCCCTATTGTGGATATCCTCCTCATATAATGCTGGCCTTGTATTATTTTGTTCATTTGTGCCATAATGGAGACATCTATTGCATGATGGTGCCCATTACTGATATAATATGGGCCCTGGCTTTATGGTGATGGATTTGGCATATTGGGCAAAACAAAATGGGAAACACGGGGCATGCAAAGGAGAGTCTATCCAAGTGTGGCAGTAGTACATGGGCATACTTGATAAAAATAGAAAATTGACATTTTGGCACCAACCATGTATTTGCTAAAAATAAAAATGCTGGTATTTCAGGATACAAAGTTTATTTCTTCATGAAAGTGATGTGATTATATTTCAGGATAACTGAGGTTATTTTTCCAAAAATATCACCTTACCACACAGTACAGGTTATTACAAATACAGAGTGTGCACCAGTCCAATGCCGTGCCTCTCGTTATCTGGGCCTATGTAAATTCATAATATATACATAAAAAGGCATCCAACATAGAGACACCAACCACAGATAAACTTTCCTTTGTACATAAAGACCCATCTCAGGTATGAGTGAACTATATACTATATAAAGTTCTTCATTCACACGTATTTTGCAATGAACGTTTCTGCAGTAGCAATATATTGCATTTAAATCACAAAAAGTCCAAGTAATTGGTGAATACTGCACTATGCAAAAACCTCATACCATAGCAATATAACATAATACACTGGAGCCCGTATTACTAATGGTCTGGAACTCCAGGGGTGGAGATCATACAGCCCGTTACATGTGGGAACCCTTCACACAGAGATTTTGGCTGCTAAATAAGAATCTGTCTGAAAATGAACAGATTCAAGAGAACACATTCTTACTGGTTCTAACGGAATTAAGAGACCACTCGTAATGAGGGGCTAAATTGGTTTTAATTGTATTGAAATGATACCTTCTGACAGAATTTCGTAAATTAATTGATGTGGCTGCATTTAATTTGGTGTTTGTTTTATAAACCTATTCTCAATTTTCTTGGGGTTGCACCGAAACTGGAGGGCTGGGAGGGAAACCTCAAAAAAACACCTCAGCTCTTTGTTGGCTTTGCCTCAACTGAGTGCGGTCTACTTTTGACAATCCCCTAGTGTATTTTTCATACGACCTGATTCCACTGTGGTGGTGATATATTTTTAAACACTGCGGCTCTCTTCTTTCTATCCACTCTCCATAATTTTTTGGCTGGGTCGCTGTAAATAAGCCTCAGCCGCCCAATCGATCTGTACAGACTGTTCATCCCCACGATGTTGCCTTGTCTGTTTAGCGAGGTAACAGACGGGAGGTATAAATTTTAGTTTTTGTCTATAAAACGTACTATCCACTTTAAACCTTATTTGTTTAGGTACAATTTATTATACCTTATTTTAAAATAATTTGACACAAACTTCTCACCTGCCACGATCTAAAAGCAGGCAACAGAAAAAGTTGAATTCTCTTCAAAGTAGCTATCCTTCGGATTAATTAGCTATTAACATATATCCATATGTTCCGCATACACATACTAACAGCAAGACTCCACAGCACAGCAAAAAAAGTGACTCCATTTTTGAAGAAAGGTCCTTGAACACTAGACTTAGGCAAAAGTCTAACTTTGTTATTTTGCCAGAAGTGACATTTCGTGTAAGGAATTCGAGAAATATAACATTCCAGGGGAGTCATTCTTTTTCCGTGTAAGAACAAACTCCCAATCACTGTTCAAGATGGTACATTTCTACCTCTTTTTCATTTGCCCTGGAGGTGGTCACACATGTTCCTTTTTTGGAACAGCTCAACTGCTCACAAATTCCTAGCAACACTACAAACTGACAATCCGGTACTCCATAGCGCTTCTATGATGTATCCAAACATTAGGAGGAGACTAAAAGGGTCTCAAGAGTGTGGTCCACCACAAAGCTTTTGCCCAGGTTGTAGCTGTTGGCAATTTGTTGATTTTTGGGGCGGTGTAGCTGCAAACATAGATGTTGCCTATTGGCCTCCCCCAGTAAATTAAGTCCAGTGATCAGGGGAAATGGGCCTCTTCATATTTCGTTTTTTTTTATTTATTGAATGCAGAGTATCAGTTTCACAATCATGATGGTTATCATCGGAACACACGTGGATGAAAGATGTATCATAAGCATTTTCCGTTCATCTGTTGTTACAGCAGCGACCATAGGAGGATCGTAAACATCGTTTTTATTTATCAAGGACAACTTTATTCACCACTTCTTCTTTTCTGCTTTCTTTGTCACAAGGTACTACACACTTGAGGAAACTACACGATTTCATGCCGGAGCAGGTAACTTGGAGATTGAACTTCACCAGTGCACTAGATTGGACTTCAGCACCTGGATACCCCTCGGGGTGATTAGCACACTCTACAAATACTGATTGATTGATTGTGCAAAATAGAAAGCAACTCATGATTGAATACTTGGTGCAAGGAAAGAGCTGTCTGTACCCAAAGCCACACTGTGGAGGAAAGATTTGCAGCCACTTTGTTGATTGGGATTTCAAACTCCCAATATTGGGTTGGCACGGATTCATAGCAGGCTGCTGCCCACCTGCCAAGGACTGTAACTACTACCTTCAGCTACCTTTCCGCTTGTTGAGGCTCTACCTCAACTCTGACCTGCTGACCTATGTTGTGTGGTGCTTCTTTAATATGGAACAGCATAGTGGACATTTTCTTAAGGCCATGAGTAAGCCCAATGCACTGCTGAGATTCAAGGTGGCCTTTCTCCCTGCTGACTTTGTTTGCAAGCCACCAATCAGCCCAAGGTATCCAGGGCCAAAAATACTGGAGCAACAAGACGGTCCCTCAAATGAAATCAGAAGAAGGTTGCTTGAGAAACTAACATCTGTATGTGCACATTGGTGGAGTGGTGAGCACACTCACTGTCAGTACTAACCTTTGCCTTGAGCCTTTGTTAATCTGTATGGGAGAGCACTCACTTGTGCTTTCCCATAACTCACTAACCACCAAAGTGTGAACATAAGTTCATTTTGAGCCTAAAATGGTAGGGTTTGAGTACAGTGTCCTGAGACACACTCGGGATTTATCTGTACTTGTCTTTTAGTGCAGAAGTCAAATACCTAGCTGGGTCACTCGCTATCTACATAACATGAAAAAGCGTATGTGGTGCTAGATTTTACCCTTGGTTATGTTGCCTCCCATAATAGTTGTCCTGTGGGCCAGACATACAGCTAGCCCACTCGTATCGCAATCCGTCCTTCCTGATTGTGGAGCAAGGACCCTGTAGTTGCTCGAACCAATATGGTCACGAAGGGTCTCCTTATAAAGGGGCCAGCAAACACTGACCCTAAGCAGTGAGATATGACAATATGCTCTGCCCCTAAATTCTGAACACTGACACACTTGATTTTGCATTTGATGGGAAAGTTGTTGTTCTTCTTTTAGAGGTCATACCGACTATATTGCAGATTTTTGAGAGATTTCTAATGGTTGTATCGATTACCGACAGTGTAAAGTGCTTACAAAGTAAATTTCATGTTTTCTTTGTTTACAGACAGTGTAGGGATTGCCATCAGCTTGGATCATGTGCAAATGGGATGCACTGTTATATCTGATGACCGTGTGTGGACATGTTGAAGTGTGTGTGTGTGTTTATTTTTTTTAAAAACCTGTAGCTGAAAAGTCCCCTCCTTATTGCAGCTGTCATAATGGTGTTGTACTGTACCTTCACGTAAGTGTCATATTAAGTTCTTTGAATTAGGAACTGACTCCATGACGCTGAAATACAAGAAGACTTGGAAGGCCAAAGTTCTATCGCAGACAGAGTACCGAGTGACCTGCTTGGTGAGGAAAACAAGCAATCACATCTATGATAAGCTAGGTTTTTCCTGCGACAAGGATCACAGAAAAAAGCCCGACAATCCATATGTGTTTAGCGGGGAGGAAAGAAAAATAAGAAAGTGGTCCATTCCCCATCCCAATAGCCAGCAACATTATTGCCTTAAGGCCTCACTACATAGCATTCATTTGCCCCTAAAACCCACCATCGCCTTCCCCCAAAGTACTGGAAGTTGCACCGTTTCATGTACTGTTGCTGGTGTACGGCCTTTATTTGTACCTAGTTAATAAGAAAAATAATGATAATCTTGCATGTATTGTATGTTTATAAGCATTGGTGTGGTTGGCTGGTTCAAATGTTTGGTACCAAAGTCATCCTGATTTCATTATACTATTTTCATGGAAGAATCTTGCATGGCTACCGTCTCTATGGCTAGAACCCTCAAGTCATTAAAACTTACCTGCAAAAATAAGACATATAAATCTGTTGGCGATTGTCCATGCGGCACCAGTGCTGATTTAACTGGCTCAAAATGACTTGGGCCTATATTGCCCCTATATAATATATAGTAAAATCAAAAGATAATAACTCATAATCCTGGTTGAAGAAACGCAATTGGTAACCATGGTGATTTAATACAAAAATCATGGAAATACATACAAAGAGAATAGATAATAAATAATTGAAGCATCTAATGTCAGACTGATCTTAATTTGTATACTGAAACATACGCACATATATTTATTCATCACAATGACTGATAACAGAAAATAAATACAATGCACATACAAAAAAAAAAAAAACACTTTTGCAGTAAAGAAAGATTCATGGCGTGGCTAGGACACCGGAACTTCGGAAAAACGAAACCACAACACAAGTATGACAAGAGATATGGATGCAAGTAGATCATGAATAATAAACAAAACACTGCAGATGTGCAAGGTAATGGCATACGGAGGATGTTGTACAAAAATTCTGGAGACTTTCACAACTTTGCCTATTTACCCACACTTATAGTTTCACTGACATTCGAATTGCTGAATGCATCTGCAAAACTAAAGCCCAAAGTTGCTTTAGAAATACAGGTTTGGCCAGGTTGCATGTAACACTGATGCAAAGAATACTGATTAACAATACAATTATTCAAGAGCATATAATCCACTCAATTCGAACACATGGTGGGCCCTATTCATAAAGATTTTCATTTAAGCAGAAGTGACTTACGTTTGTAGTACTGTAGGCTTACCCCTGAATTAAAGGAGTATGCCAAGGCGTATTCCTAGCTTACTTCTGAATTTTAAGAGGAGTCTACAGCAAGATCTTTGAGATTTGGTGCTGACATTTCTTTTGTTGCAGATTACTAGATTCCAAATTGCAAATGCACGGAGTTCTACCAAACAATGACTTTGTTTACGCACTTTTCTTTCATCAACTGCACAATATCAGCTTCCAATTAGGAGGGTCCAAGTGGCCTGGTGTGACGCGCAGATGCTACAGTAGGGGTAATTGTGGCCTTTTGGGGGACAACCCTGGGCACTCCAGAACTGCACAATAGTGAAAGACAGGCAGCTCAAGCACCCCGACACTAACAATATCCTGAATTATCGATTACAGCAGAAAAATCACTACAGGACTGGCCATGGCGGAGGCCAGTCCGAGCACAAGAGAGCCTATCACTGTGGACCACGAAATGCACTTTAAAAAAATTTAATCGGTGTCCCTTGAAATTAACCTACATAGTGTCTTGTGACCTCATGGTCTCCAGACCCTCTCACCCATTCTGTTTCACCTATCTCTGCTTCTTTGCCTTCTCTGTCTATTTTTCTTGTTAGATGTGCACTCACTGAATATAGGTTCTGCTCAAACACACCTCCCTGATCACCGCTTTCATTTTATTCAATTCATTCGCCCTCATGGCTGTGCAACTACAATTATTCTCAAGGTATGCTGCAGATTGTTCATGGATCTCTGTCTGAAATTCTGTTCCTTGTAGTGACTCTGCCCTCTGTGTCCACAATGGAATGTACAACTCACTCCCACCCTGTACATATTTCACCTTTAGTGGTGAATGGTCTGACTATATCCTCCCAAAAAAGCCTCCCTCTTTGCAGTTCTAATGCATACCCATGTTCAGAAAGAGGTGGTCTTGCCTAATACAAGACCTGTCTGGTTGAGGAAGTGGGGGGAGGTAGAAGAGGTGACTCTGTCACTTGGATGCTGCTTCCTCTACACATCTACCATTTCCAGCTGGTCAAGCACTCACGGAAGCAGGACCCTCAGTCTGTACTTTGCTTCCAACCTACGGGAATGACCGTTTATGTCCCACACAAAACGCATTCCAAATCACCACCTTAGATCATGGGTAGCCACAGGGCCTCTGTACTGGTCAGTCTGGGGAAGAAAGTCATGTGCACCACATTTGGGGTGTACATATTCAGGCACATATCTCCCTTTCATGTAGTGTGCATACAGCACCGCCTATCAGCCTTTAGGTTCTTGTGCTGGAGTCTGCACACTAAGTGGCACGTCTGGCCTACATCTCTCTTGAAATGGAGATGTATGACTTTGAAAGTAGTGACCCTTCCTGCTTTTTCAGTAAACAAGCATTTTCCTCTGTATCAAGGTGCATCTCCAACAAGAAATCTAAATTTCTAGTAGGTCACTTCAGGAATGAGTGAACCCTATAATGTTTAGTGCAATTATCAGGCTCTGTACTTTTCAAAATTTTGAAGGGCCATGGAACCAAAAAGTCTGTCTTCATGGACAACCACCATGCGATCGGCTGTTGCCCCTGCTGTGCTGATTAAGGAGCTCAGTAGAGGCACTGCGAGTAACTCTGCTGGCCGCAGCCTCCCTTTGAGGTGGCGAGTGTTCTCCCAGATCTCCAATGAATAGCATGTTGTTTTTGGTGATGTGAAGAAGTGCGTCCTCCTGTTCTCTGTGACCTTCAGCCTGGCAGCATACATTAATATACATTTGAAGTCTAGTTCTCGACATTAACTTTTCACTACCTGAAAGATATCCTTGATTGCTGCACTGAGTGCGTGTAATCAGTGTAATACCTCGTCCTTTGTACTGGGCTTCATTTCTGCTGCTTGAGAACTGCACTATCACATCTCTAGCGTGAAAATTAAAGAAGCAGGCAATAACAGCTTGATAGGGCACCCCAGGTCTCAGCATCAGGGCTAGCACTGTGTGTGCCATCCAGTGGTTATCTTTTGTAAAGACCACAAAGTGCAAGTTGTTGCGTTTTGACTTCTCATTGGCATCTTTCAATTTGGTGATAAGATTTGGGCTCCCTCCTGAAATGTAATGACAGGTTTCTGCTCTGGGGTGTCCACAGCCTCCTCAGTAGCTTGGGTCCTTTTCTCTACTTTCCTGAGGTCAGTACATATCAGATTAATTTCAAGGGACATCGATTCAATTTTGGGTACATTCACCTTTGTGAACTACACGCAACATCTGCATGGGGGAAGCATTAGATGTGGTAGGATGTTTCCGTGGCATCTGCCCAGGGAAAAACAAAGGGCTCCAGTTCTGATGGTGCAGGGCTGCATCAGCCTGCTGCAGGTCACACAAGAAACGATCAAAGGGGTATTTCATGGTTAAATGCATACACTTTATGGTACGCATCAGGGAGTAACACAGGCCCCAACTCCAGTGGTGTAGCAAGGGGGTGGGGGGCGATGGACTTCCTCCCCCCCACTCTTACCAGTGTCATCGCTAGCACCCCTTCAAGCTCTTACATATGGCCATGGGCGGCCACTGGTCTAGCTACAGCTCTGCTGAAGACCCCACTATATACATTAGGCCGGGTTTCATAAATTATCAGATAAGATGAAGGAAGAACAGGTGGCACCACTTTTGAGGGACTAAATGGCAAATTGCATTAGAGACAATCTAAAGAGTTAACACTCCAGAATCAAATGGACTTCTGGCTAAGTGTTACACACCTGCCTCTGATTTATTACTGGATATATTACTAGAAGTTTGGGTGAATGCACTGGAGAGGGGAACTTTCTATTCACCATGCACAAAGCAATTATAGGTAGTCAGGACCTAGAAGACCACAAGCCTTATGGGCTCCTACTGGTTAACATGGGTATTAAGATTATCAGCTAACCATCTGCGAGGAGACTGGTGAGGGTTGTGGCACACTGGGTGCAAGGAGATCCGTCTGGGCTCATCCCAGTTACGACTACAACAGTCAAGTACATAAACTAGCGAAGTGCAGCACTTTCCTGAGACAAACAAGTTGTAGTATGTAGTGGAATTACTTAACAGAGAGAAAGCTTTGAATCTGTTGTGTGGGATCACCTGTTTGAGGTGTTGGAACAATACAATTTTGGTCTGCAATTCAGTGGCTGCAATAAACTAATATACTTGCAACTGATGGCATGGGTGAAGACCAACGGTCTAGGAGAACCGGAGATTGACCACGGCACACAACAGGGCTGTCCCTTATTTCTACTTTTATGTGAGCTGGCACAGGAGCATTGAGGCAGGAAATGCATGAGTAGGCTGTATGCGTAAAGGGTGTGTCTGAACTGGTGACTCTAAGCCAACGATTTGTTGGTTTGCCTAGCGGAACCTGTAAGGTCGACCCCAAGGCTTTTGCCTTTGCTGGAGGAGTTCTGAGAAATGTCTGGCCTTATAATGAACTGGTACAAGTGTTTACCTTAGGCTGACAAAGGAGCACGCACCTCCAGTGCAAATAAATGCGATTGCAGGAAAGGGCACCGAAGTAGTCGGAGGTCCTCAGGGCACTCAATGTCAAAGACAATATATCAATAAACACAGGTAAAGAGGTAGGAGGTATTGATAGGTTGTTTGATTATTTGGACCACACTGCTGTTATCTCTGATCGCTACGGTGGCAGTGGTTAAGATGGCATTTCTGCTATTTGTCTCTAGGCCCAACATGCAATGATGTTTTTGGCATCGTTTGCGTTATATACCAATTTGGAGGGCGTGTTTTTTAATATGGGCTTATTCGAGGTCCAGAATTAAACTGGCCACTCTTATTCAGTTATGATCAGGAGGGCCTGGCACTCCCACATATAGAGTGCTATTAAATAATTTATGCATAACATAAATTGAATTATCATTTAAAAACTGTAATAATAAAAAAATTGAAAGTCTTTACCTATGTACGTCCACATTGATATGCAAGTAGTCTATATATATGCAGGGCGCTATTACTGGTATCTATAGTGTGTTATAAAACCGATCTCTGATATTGCAGATTTCTTTTTACAGCTCTGTTTTCAACCTTCCTAAACATAATTTGAATTTATCAGGAATTATATCAATTGGAAGACCATCCTGGCAAAATCAAAAAGGCCAAAGAAAGCTTCTGAAAGTTGGCTTTGAAATGTAGCCCATCTCCCATCCCAGAAGACAAAGGCACATATTTTGAACAAGTTGTGGATCTCCAAGGCAAGAGCACCGCAAGCATGATAAGTAGCTGCACAAGAGCCTTCACATAGATTGCATTAGTACAATCTTGGCGATTTCGTACAATATGGACACAATATCCAGTTGCATTGAGGTAGCACTACATTCTGAGAACAACTTTTACATTTCTGTCAAGTACATTAGCCTCTGGCTAAAGGTTAGACAACTTAAACCAGCATTGATTTGGGGTAACACAAGCTATCACTTGCTCCATTGTTTAGTTGGTAAATAAAATATGCATACCATTTTTTATGCTCATTCAAGCCACGTAACAACACACCTTGAAGGACATTAACTCAATTAGTCCGCGTCATAAAGGAATACGCCTTTACGTACTTGGGGGTCAAAAAATGTTCAACAAAATAGAAGATTGCTTTGGCTGAAGGTGGCAGTGGTCACTCGGGATGAACAGTTACTGCGATTTTAAAAGAGTAGTGAATAGTGAACCTGGCTGCATTGATAACGTCAGAGATACTGGCAGTCAATCAGAAGATAATTCTGTATTGGAAGGAGACCGACAGAGAATTACCTCTATCACTTTAAGCTAAGGTAGTGTGGTAGCACGTTATTCCAAAACTGCTCCGACTTCTGCATTTTGTGAATTACATGTGGTTTGGAATGCATTTTCTGTTTAGATCTTTGCATATTTTCTTTGTTCCTTTCGGCTTCACTGAGCTTTTTCTGTTGCATCTTCTTGTTTTCATTGTTTGATGTTTTTTTCCCTATTTCACTTTTATCATCTGCACTTGCTTCATTTTCAGTACCGTCCTCTTCTTCTTCATCCTCTCCATGTTCAGCCTCTTCATCGTCATCCTCATCTTCGTCCTCATCTTCATCCTCTTCTTCGTCCTCTTCTTCGTCCTCTTCTTCGTCCTCTTCTTCGTCCTCTTCTTCGTCCTCTTCTTCGTCCTCTTCTTCGTCCTCTTCTTCGTCCTCCTCTTCGTCCTCCTCTTCATCCTCCTCCTCTTCATCCTCCTCCTCTTCATCCTCCTCCTCTTCATCCTCCTCCTCTTCATCCTCCTCTTCGCCCTCTTCTTCGCCCTCTTCTTCGCCCTCTTCTTCGCCCTCTTCTTCGCCCTCTTCTTCGCCCTCTTCTTCGCCCTCATCTTCGTCCTCTTCTTCGCCCTCATCTTCGTCCTCATCTTCGTCCTCTTCTTCGTCCTCTTCTTCGCCCTCATCTTCGTCCTCTTCTTCACCCTCACCCTCTTCTTCATCCTCTTCTGCATCCTCCTCTTCTGCACCCTCCTCTTCGTTCTCTTCTGCACCCTCCTCTTCGTTCTCTTCTGCACCCTCCTCTTCGTTCTCTTCTGTACCCTCCTCTTCGTCCTCTTCTGCACCCTCCTCTTCGTCCTCTTCTGCACCCTCCTCTTCATCTTCTTCTGCACCCTCCGCGTCATCCTCTTCTCCCTCTTCATCACGTTTGTTGTCTTCACCCTCGTCTTCTTCTTCCTCCTCCCCATCTTCATCATCCTCTCCCTCTTCACCAGCCATATCATCTGTTGCATCATCTTCCATTTCTTTATCCTTGCCACCTTCATCTTCTTCACTGTTCTCATCTGTACCCTTTTCAGCCCCTTTTCCATACTCAAGTACTTTGTCTTTATTCTCTTTTCTTTTATTATTTCCCCCTTCATCCTCATCTTGTTCTTCTTTTGCTTCACTCTCTACTGCCTCGTCTTCTTCATGCTCCCTCTCTTCATCCTCTGTCTCAACCTCTTCTTCATCCTTTGTGTCATGCCCCTCAACATCAGCATTTTTCTCTTTATTTCCAGTTACACGCTCATCCTCACTGCCTTCGTCGCTCTCCGTTTTGTCTTCACTTTCACCTATACATGCTTCTCCTTTACTCTTTCCACCACCATGTCCAGTGCTTCTCATTCCTACAGATTCAATTTCACTTTCATTTCCTTTGTCTTTAAGTTCTCTCTTTTTTAGTCTTTTATTTGAGAACTTGTTTTCATGTTCACTTTGATGTCCTTTTCTCACTGTTGTGGCTTCTTTGCGATATTTGCTTCTCGGCCCATATTCTGAGGAACCACTCCTTAATTCCTCACTTGAAGAAGAGGACAAAGTAATTATTGCAGTTTGCTTCATGAACCTGTCCCTTTTGCTTAGGTGACTACCTTTCTGTTCTTGACTGCTTTTGACATATAAAGTTCCATTTGTGTTCGTTTTCTCAGATTTGCTCATATCTTTATTATTTTGGTCTGGTACAGCCTTACGTTTTTCTTTTCGCGCTATTTTAACCTTTGGTAAGGATTCAGGGCTAGTGACCACATTTTTAGGTTCTAATTGTTCATTTTTACCTAATTTCTCGTTCCCTGCATACAATTTCTGCCCAGAGCCTTGGACACGGCTACTTTTATCATGATGAACAGTTCTAGAATGAGAATTACCTTGCTTCTCTTTCTTTTGATATCTTTGGTGGTCTAGGCTTGCTTGGCTAGCAGCGAATTTTAATCTGCCGGCAGCAGCTGCCTTTTCTAATCTGCTTTTCATATAGAGTTTGACTGCCTCGGATTTATCCGTAGAGGACTCCGAACTGGTGCTACTGGATTGTTTATGGCCTGAGCCAGAACTATGCTCTGGTCGATCAGACATTCCAGTCTGCCTTTCGAAAGAGCCTCTTACTGACTGCGCACCTGGTTGCTTGTTGTTCTGGTACATTTTGGTATGCCCACCCTTACCATCAGATTTCATTTTCAAATTTATATGGTTCTTCTATTCCGCATGAGAAGCACAGAATGAAAAAGAAAGAAGGAAATAATTAAAAATAAGTGAAATGAAGGCACATAATACACGAGTTACAAAATTTCAAAGCAGAAGAGAAAAAAACCACAGGTATCGAACTTAAGAGAAGAAATAAGCAAAATAAACAATAAGAATGCAAAATGACAAAGGATGTAAACAAAAAACATGACAGTGAAGCAGATCAAGCAACCAGAAGTTGGTATTCAAGTAGGACAGTACAGTTTTCAGCAAGGGAGTAGCCAGCAAATTAAAATACCCTTCATTTTGATCAATACCTTGAATGCCACTGGGTGAGCGAAGAGGGTAAGGCCTACCGAATCTAGATGAAGTCCTACACTAACCGCTTCCGTTAATCTTTAAGCCTTTCGTGTATACATCCATCTACCCATCTTTTCATACTTTCATCCATCTGTCACCATTCCATCCATCCACCCTATCATTATTAGTTTTACATCCATCCACCCTTCCGCTCACACTTCCAAACATTCATAGCTTTTTACCCATCCATTCATTCGTCTTTATTCATCAACCAATTTACCTTCCTTTTATCAATCTAGCAATCCATTCTTCCACACCTCCATCCAGGCGACCATTCATCCATTTATCAAGACTTTTACAATTCCAGCCACTTTCTTTGTCTCACTCATGCAAATATTGTTTTATCCTTATATCCATCAGTCCATTCTTTTTACCCTTGTTTTTCGTCACAGTTACTTCCTTATTTTCATATGCCCTTCATTTAACTCTTCCTTCCCGCTCTCGCTTTCTTTCCTTCGGTTTTCCTCTTCAGTTCTTTGTTGTGATTAACTTTCCTTGCTTGACCTCTGTTATTAGCATCCCATATTTTTAGGAGCTTCTGTCAGCAGAGCTGCAGACAGGAAAGGCTCATAAATAAAGGAGTGCAACACCAACCCCGCTTAAGCTGCATAAGCGGGGGGGTTCACAACGCCACTGGTTTTCAGTGTCTGGTAGACAATGTAAATGGCTGCCCACAGTGACTGCGCCAATTGAGTTTCTCATTGTATTACAGTTCTGTACATCTTTTGGAAGCTACTTTGTAACGCATCTAAATAACATTGTTTTTGGGTATGTATACCAATAGAGATTTCTTTTTTTTACTTCTCATACTGGTGAAATGTGTTTTAATAATGAAGCATACAATTGTGAAATTATATATATATGGTGCTAAAAGGTCACCACATAATTTCCGAGGGAAGCCTTGTCTCTATCCTCCTCACTTTGGTGCCTGATTTTCCACCCTCCACAGCAATGCAAGCAAACCAACTTGAGCTCTCAAAGAAAGTTTCACCATCCACCAGCCATGCTAAAAGCACCATCAAAAATGCAAGGCACTAGTCCCAGCACACATACTCACAGTGCACACAGTCTCATTGCCATGAATGTGCCGCACATACACAACATACACACATGCACTGAACATGCATATTGAATGTCAGCACAAGGCTGTTGGCGAAGAAAAGCCTGGTCAGGACTAGTAATTCATAAAATATGTAAGCTATCACCAATTTTTCATGTCAACAACCCAGTAAATTGCCAACAGTCCCATGTTGAGAAAAGAAGGCACGCATCGTGCACTCCTCCAAGTGTTTTGGGACCTTGGTATTACCATTGCATTACACCATGGACAGCCCAAAGTCCTCACACAAGTGTCAGATTAGTGTGTTAGCTGGGCAATAAAAAGAGAGTCAGAGCACAATATCAAGGTCTGCTTTAACACTGAATTTTCCAAGCATAAATGTTGTAACACTAGAACTAGGTATTGGAAAGAATCCAAATTATGGCCAAACTTAAGGAGTTATTGGCGCCTAGACTCTGAGAAGGTCTGCTGAATTGCTTTCTTGAGTGCCTGGGAAAGGGAGACTTCTCCCATTAGCCACGGTTCCACGCTTCACTTAATAATATAAGTGAAAGGTGTCAAGCATCTTCTTTTAGACTGCCCCCAATAAGAGGAAAAAAACACAAAAGCTAAAAACATTTTTAGCAATTGTGCAGCTTTTGATTGCAGATGAAAACTTACGTAGAACTGACTAACAAGGCACCAACCTTCCCCGTGCTTCAAAGTATAAAAAATCAGGGACAAAAATCACAGCAAATTGGCAATTAATGGGATAAAAAATGAGGGAATAAATGTCTTGAGTTGCATCTATCACTTGTAGATACCTCCTTATATATGATTTAAAAGGGAACTGATAGCATAAGAAAAACTCCATATTCCATCTTGGATTAGGAATCTACAATACATTTCCTTAGATACACTATCATCTTCAAAAGAGCAGATTATAAGACTCTCCACGCTTCCTTCCTGAAATGCATGGTGTTGTTAAGACATGACAAGAAGAAGCCAAGTTTGTACTCAGGTTCTGCTTTCATAGGTGTACATTCCATACAACTCACAGTACAACCCTCTAGGTGATTGAAAATGTGGAAATGCCTATGCGGTCTTTGTAGTGGCCGCAAACAAGTACCTGCCAAGCACGGTGTACAGCCACATGATGTAAGAAGAACACGGATAATTCCAGTTATAATGAATGAATGATCCGAGCAACACGATAGTCTCAGTGGCTGAAACCTGAAGCTGCATAACACTTACTAGAGCGAGCATTAATTACCGTTATCAAGATGAATGACAAAAAAACATATTTATTTTAAAACTAGTGACTTTGTAAACTTGTGAAAAAAGTCAAGCAATTAATCCCAATACAAACTTGTTGGACACAAATAACAGTTATCCTGACAACAGAAAAGCAGTTGGAACTGACTTTACATGGACCTTCGGGCAAACCCTAACAAGCCTCTTACCTTTCGCTTTGCAACTGGTGACAATTCTAAGGACTGTTTGGCAGTATTTAAGGTCATCATATGAGTCTGAAAAAGAGAAGAATAGAAATTGAACTAATTAAAATACGCCCACTCATCGTTCCCAAACTAAATATATCTGATATTAATAAAGAGGCGTGCTGTGTCACAAAAAACCAGTGTACAGGTCCGAAACAAAAAACAGGACAAATCCATTTGTCCATTTTTTCTGCTTGCATAACACAGAGTTACGCAAACCGATTTTTGTCTGTATAGACCACTGAACATTTTGCAGGAGGAAAAAAGGAAAAAGCGGATGGTGAAACCATATATAACATTGCCTAAAATCCATTTTAAGTGATTTAATACAGTAATAATCAAACACGGTCCAATGTTTAAAATGTAAGAAATGGAGGACATTAATTTTACCTCCTTCCGAAAACATAAACAGAAAAAATAGTGAAAAATATTGAACGTGCTCAAAAGATGAGTTAGGAATAAGGAAAGGACAGTTTTAAAAGAGGTTCCAAAACAGTTATCAAAAGAGAGGTATTAGAAGCCTCTTCCTTGGTTCTCATCCTCTTTTTACCATGTTGTGAAGATTACTTTTGGTGCTGCTTCTTGAGCTTTTTCTATATTCGGGGATTGAAAAAGGCCTCCTTCCCTTAGACTGCAATTTTGACTTCTATATTGAGGCTATCATAAACATAGCCTCCCTTTCACAGCACACAAAGAACAAGATGCTGCTTCATGAGAACCCCCAAAACACAAGTACTCAGGATATGGATCTAGTGTTAATGAAGGCTAGAAAAAACATAAATGATGTCACCAAGGCCTAGGTGCGATATATAGGCAAGAGAGAAAAGTAACTGGTTTGTAATCCTGGTTCTCTTACAAAAGAATCTTCATTAGTCATAAGGACTGAATAGATCCACCCATGCATGAGAGCCCGCAGCACTTTTAATATACATATACAAATGTAAATAGCATTTTTTTAAAAAGGTAATTTTTAAAAAGGAGGAAAAAGTTTGGAAGCCTATCTGTAGGCTATAATGGTCCAATGAATTGAATTTTTCACACAACCATCCTTAAGGGAAAAAGTCAGCTCTATTGAAGTAGAGACCATAAAGACATTTTGTAAACCTATCTTAAAGGAAAAATAATAGAAACCAAGGACAACACAGGTAGATATGTGGCAGCCTTTAAAAGCTGAAAAACGGACACTGCCCCTTTATGGAAACATATTCTCGCAGTAACCCATCATTCGTTATTGTATCCTGGAACACTGTCGCCCATTTGTGACTGAAAAGAACTTTCAAAACTTTATGTGCTAGCACTATTCAATTGATTTCAATGTTTTTGTTTGTTTTGTGGATTAAATCTTCTATGAAAGAATCACAAACGCAAAGGACATTCAGCAGTCACTGTAAACTCACCAGAAAGCATTAAGATCACTAGTGCTGAGGCATCCATCATTGAACATGAAAGTAATTACAAAAATCTCAGAAATTGAACAGAAATGTTTTTGGAAAAAAACACCCAGCTCTGAAGAACAGGTTCAAAAGCAAATCATCTCTGTACCAATCCACATTTCAGATATCAAAAACAGCAACTCCTTATTCCACTACTCAGTATCGACAGTCCCTCAAGCCTGTAGTATTAATACATGTCTGAACAGATCACGAATTCAGAGAATAAAGAATTTATGATAGAGCTATTGCAGTCAAATTAGGATTCTCCACGACTCTGTGCCGCTGCAAAGACTTCCGGTTCTCCATCACTGCAATGGAAATGCAAACGTATACAGAGGCACATTTCGTTTTTTCCAGACACACTGAATCCTTTCTCATTAATTTACTCGTTCTTCCTCCAAATGATAGAGACCTCAGGGGTTCTAAGGGTGAGTATTTGCCAAGAGGAATATCTAACCACTCCCCTCTGCTAATGACTATAAATGCACAAAAATTAGGCACCTTAATAAGTGAAACTTAAAGACTGCAAACTTTTGGATCCACTCAGAAAATATACTGTCACTGACAGTGCGGGGTCAGATCAGTAGACCATATTGATTTGGGTTATCTTATTAACAAGAGCAAACCTTAGACACATGGGAGCCTGGGTAAACAACTATTATGAAAAAGAGTGGGTCTCAATGGTATAATTCTGTTCAAAATTATATTTTGTTGGCATATATTACAGTTCACAATTAATGCACAAAATAAATCATGCGAACATTACTCCTTACCACAAAAGGTTATAGTTCATCAACTTTTGGCAATTTTGAACAAAAATATAAAAGTGTTAAAGTGCAATGTGTCCCAAGCTAGCACAACCAAAAAATAAACAACATATACAATAAAATCAGTGAAAAGCTCAGACTGTGTGTTTATAATAAACAACCCTAAATAATATTTAGTCCATAGGCCTAGTATGCCTGTGCCTGTTATCCAAATCAGGCCTCCAATAGTTTAATTATTGTTACTGTGTCAATGACGTTTCAACCCTTTCTGCTACTAACAGGGACTAATCAGGACTAGGTGGTACTTGGGCATCCTAAGAAATTAAGGGCTCTAGTAGGATACTGGGAGTGATTGCAATGATGGATAAGTTGTAACCAGGCGGAGTGGAATTATATGTGGTAATTCTACTCAGTTCAACTTGTAATGATGGCCTTAGTGTGCGAAAAGCTGTTACAGTTTAATTTATTTCACGGAATAGCCATGTCAAACTTTATTAGAGATCCTTGCAGTCTGAAAGACTAATAATTAATTACTATAAGTAAGTCATTCATACCCTTTTATCTTGTCCATGATATTATGTTTCCGCTAAGGTAAACTCATACCCTTCACAAACAACAATTATGCTAGTTAGTGATTTTTGGCGACCTTGGTAGAGATGATACTGGGATTTGATTTCTTGATGTTTTGATGTGAGTGTGTACCCTTCTCTCAGACTGTTCTTTTCTATCACGCTTTCAGGTCTCCCCAAACCCTACTGAAGCTTCTATGACTTTTGAAACTTGCACTTCGAAGTAGTAAATAACAAATCATAACATTTTGAGCTTAATTTTCAGGTAGACTTAAAAGAACTGGGTATACTTCCTGCCTTCTTTTCTTTAACGTCATGTATTTTCTGATAGTACTGTAAGTGCTCGCTCAATTGCAAAAAAATAAATAAACTCAATGCATTACCATGTTTAAAGGGTCGATGGTGTCTCCCAGGCCTCCGTGCTGGCTTTCATTGTCGGAATCATCATCCATAGAGATAGCTTTCACTTCATCAATCACCTGCTTTTTCACATCTAAATAAAGAATCACTTGTTAAGTGACACCAACCACCCTACATAAAAATCGGAACCAGCAACAAACTGAGAAACGTAATCTTATAACTGCTTCAGATATTTTGGCACATTTTGAGGGGGTTGCAGTCCTATGCCTATGGTATTTATAATGCAAGTCCACATTTGGTACTGAAACCATCGAAGGAAAAAACTCACAATAAAAAGCATTTGCATGGATTGTGCATGATAAAATAAACAGATGTGCAGAAGGCAAGCTTCCTGCCTACTATTGGTTGGAGAAAAAAGAGCCTTCAAATCTAACATAATGTGCAGCAGCAAGTAAACATATAATGTAAATGGCGTTGAACACGCGTACTTGAAATAAGGACAGTGAAATGAGAAATCCTTCTTAGATGTAAAGTGCCTGTGTATTTAATCCTAAATTATAACTCGTAGCATGGACTACGGTTGCAACTTTCGAGTACTTCATTCAAATTTCAAATGCCTTAAACCAAGAGGCAAACTCACCTAAAAAGCACAGCTATACTATACTTTTGAAATTAAAAAAAAGTCTTTTTTTCTACATTCTTAAAATGGTAATGAGCAAACATACGGTAGCATATAAGAATAGGTTTTTTATGAAGCACTTTCACACACATAAATGAAGCCTTACATTTCAAAACGCTGTGAAAATAAGTTAAGGAATTTCTGATACATGGGAAGGAGGGGGAGAAGACTTTGAAAGTTACGGGCCTGGTGCAGGGTGAGGAAGGGCCACATTCGTTAGAATCATTAAAATAAGGGGGAAAGGGCTCCAGTTAGGCCATAGGGTAATGTAAAAATTGAAAACTTTTGGAAAATGTCTGACAAATGTCCCGAATGCCAACGCCTATTTGCTTATTATCATGTTATGATTTCCGACCAAACAAACATATTTTGAAAAAGCACAGGCAAAGATTGACCTTCTCAACAGATTTGTTATTCTAACAGGCAACATCATTTTATCTCTAATCCAAGGTTTGAGAATGTCATCACCTATGGATGGATTTTCGGTGGCTGAAATGAAGCCCATTTAACGGTATTCCATACCGCCAGTTACAGGGCGAGAGGGTTCGGGGAACACAATCTACCCCAGAACATGTTTCAAATGGCAGCCCAACAAGATAAACCAAAAAAATGTATTTAAGTGCATTGTTACCCAAATATCAAAAAAGTGCTTGAACAAATAAAGCAGAACCTGCAAGAATCAATTGTTGGAAAGCAAAACACAATAACAACAGTAGCCTCCTGTACCTAACCCAACTTTACATTATATAGGCCAGACTGGCCTTTTATGCCACTGGACGTTGCCCTGGGGTTAACTGCATCAGGCACGGGGGGCTTACGAGAGAGGGGGAAAAAAGCAGCCCAGATGAGAGGAAGGTGGAAAAAAAAGATAAAAGAGCGAGAAGGAGAGAAAGAGAATGAATGGATGAAAAGAGAGAGAGACGAGGAAGGAAGGCAGGCTGGGTTGAGCATTTTTGCCAGGGCTACTTTTGGTTCCCAAAGTACGACTCTGGAGATATGATAAAATGGAAAGCTCAGAGATGTGTGGCATGAGGACTACATATTCTCGTTTTAATTTCTGAAATGTAAATATGTTTAAAAAACAGCAAGAATTTCTGTTATGAATCACCTCAAAGATTTTATCTCAGCCAATAGGAATGCTCTCCGAAAATCTAGTCCCTGAACCTGCTTCCTGTCACTTCGTTAAGAACAACTGGTTTACCCTTGCAAGTTAGGGCTTGGTGTACTAGGAGGCAGGTTGGAAAAAGATGTAACAAGTTTTGTGACCTGTCACTGATTTTGCGATGTGACCTATATACTGATAGGTTGCATCACAAAATATCCAGTTACAAGGGGTCGCAGAACTACCAGCCTAATAAATATTAATTAGGCAGATCGCTATTTGTGATTGGCTTCTAACAGAGGGATGGTACGCAAGAAAGAGTAGACTACTATCCCTGTGTTTGCATTCACAAATGGGAAACTTTTGGTTTCCTTCACGCAGCCCGTGTTCCTGAAAGGAACAAGAAAAAAAAACAAGTTCTCTGTAAGGTAAAATATCAGAGGGAGTAGGCAGAGGTGCCACTACCACTGCCTACGCCCTTGCTGACACTGCTGACGAAATTCACAAAACGGAATCAGTTACCACCTCCTTTGAGGTATCCATAAGTGATCAACTGCTTGAAATGGCTATTGTGGGTACAAACCCTTGATACATAACATAGCAACTTGCAATTCAGAGTGGATGCAACTGTCGTTTATTGGGATTCTGACTGAATTGCAAAACCTATTCTGTATGCTGGATAGACTATTCTGACTCATCAAATGGGGTTAGTACATAGAAAGAAAAGTCATCTGCAAAGCAAATAATCCCAAACTAGCAACACTGGAACTAGAAATAACACAACTTGAAAGGGCGCATACTAAAACCCTCGATAAAGGCACCCTCGCTCTTCTTATACAGAAAAAAATATGACTATAACAAAACCCTGAGTGAAAGAGCCGGTGTTTGGATAAATACATTTAAAGGCCTCAATCTATTTAAAGCTAACAACGCAGAAAAAAGGCTAGCCACCTACTTCAAACATAAACAAAACCAAAAAAAATCACAGCACATATACTAAAAACATAACGCACAGAAAATCGTAGACACCTTTAAACAGTTTTACGAAATGCTATACCTGAGTGACCAAACCATCGACACTACCAAGAACTACTTAAATAGAATTCAAGTACCTCACTTATCGGAAGAAGATAGGCGTCCCTTAGAAAACCCATCACTATTGCTGAAATCTCCAAAGCAATTAGCACACTTAAAGAAAACAAAGTTTTATAAAACATTCGCCAACTTACTCCAACCAACCATGCTATCATTATTTAACCACATCGTCAAGTCATGTACTGTTTCAGGTACAATTGCAGAAGACAATACTGTCATAATTCCAAAAGATGGAAAAGACTTGACACTTCCCAAAAACTACAGATCGATATCTTTGATAAATTTAGACAGCAAAATCTATGCAAAGATCTTAGCCAATTGCCTCAACACCTTCCTCCCGCAATTGATAAGTTACTACCAAGTCGGCTTCCTAAAAAAACATACGTCAAATGTTAATACCCGCCTCTTATGCCATGCCCTTAATAACGTGAAAACTTCCCCCTTGGCCTCTGTCACAAAAACACTAGACGCTGAGAAAGCGTTTGACAGAGTATCATGGACCTTACTCAAACATTGCCTAGAAGCCTTCAACCTAGGAGAAGAGTTTATAAAGATGGTCATGGCCCTCTACAAAAACCCAACCGCTCGCATCTTTATCAACAACTCCCTATCACTCCCACTCAAATTGCAAAAGGATACTAGCCCCCTCTCCCTATCCCTCTTCCTACTAGCACTGGAACCGCTTCTCCTTGACATAAAGAACAACCCTAACATTGCTGGAATTTATATTAAGGGCAAATGTGTCTAAATTGCCGCTTATCCGGACGATATTTTAATAGTCACAGAAAACCTAGGCCCATCTACAAATCCAAAGTTAAACCCCTTAACCTCTATAGCACAAAAGGGAATTTAGATAGTTTGGGCCTTACTTGGCAGAACCACTACATAAAATATCTCGGGATAGAATTTGGATCAGATCTGATAGATACAACAAAACATAACGAAAAAGTCACCCTTCAAAAAACAAAAATACTCCCGAACAGGGCACCTAAATTCATCACTTGGTGGGGCAGAATACAGACTATAAAAATGATGATCACACTAATAGTTAATTATCTAATTAGCAAGCTTTCCTTACTCCCATCAGATGACTTCCACCCACAAATAGACAAACTGATCTCAAAATGTATATGGCAAAACAAAAAAGTAAGAATAACACTGAACAAAACTTATATTAAACACACTAGGAGGTGTCAACGTGGCCAATTTTAGGGAGTACTAAACTGCCTTGTTAGCCAAACAGGGCACATACTGGATTCCATTCCATTTATCCATTTATAGAGCGCTTGGTTACACCAAACGGTGTGTCCCCGCGCTGCGACATAGGAGAGAGAGAACTGTTACAAAAGGAGAGGCGCATGCTATATATCTATGAGATTTCAATCCTGCTATAGAGCCATGTTTTTAGTTGTTTACGGAATTTTTTTCGGATGTCTCTGTTCTTAGGGCTATTGGCAGAGTGTTCCAAGTTTTTGCCGCCAGGTACCTGAAGGAGCGGGCTCCTAGTCTGGCTTTGTATATCCTTGGTACCTTCACCAAGGCCTTCCCTGAGGACCGCAGATTCCGACCAGGTGTGTATTCCATTAGGAGAGAATGAAGATATTTGGGGCCGCACTTCTTGAGGATGCGATGGCCATAGCACAATGCCTTAAAAGTAACCCTCTTTTCTACTGGCAACCAGTGCAATTCTTTCAGGGCATTCTCAAAGTTTGCTCTTCTGGGTAAGCCGAGTACCAGACGGGCAGCGGCGTTTTGTACCCGCTGCAGTTTGGCTAGTCCTGTTTTAGTGGCTCCGAGATATAGGACATTGCCATAGTCCAGTTGCGAGGTTATTGTCGCATGGACGATTGTTTTCCTGGCACTAGAAGGCAGAAGATCAAGGATCTTTCGCAGGATTTTTATAGCTCCATAGCATTTGGCCACAACCTTATGAATCGGGTTGTTGAAGTTCAGCTCAGAGTCGAAGTAAATTCCTAAGTTTTTGACTTCAGTTTTCGGGTTGGGCAGTTGGCCTAAAGATTCAGGCCAACATGCAGATGACCAAATGGTTGGTGATCTGCCCACCACCATTACCTCTGTTTTATTTCCATTTAGTTTGAGGCAGTGGTTGGACATCCAGTTCGCGACCTCTGATAAGCATTTCGAGAAACGCGTGGCTGCTTGCTCCTCATTTTGTGATAGCAGAACAATTAGCTGCGTATCATCAGCGTATGAAACAATCAATACATTATGTTGTTCCACACGCTCTGCTAGGGGACCTACATATAGATTAAAAAGAGTAGGACTCAGTATTGAGCCCTGAGGGACCCCCTGAGTGAGAGGCACACTCTTGGACAGGTAGGGTTTTTGAGCCACTCTAAAACTTCGGCCAGAGAGGAAGGAGACCAACCAACTCAAGGCCTTATTCCTAATGCCACATGTTTCCAGTCTTTGTAGGAGTAGCTCACGTGATACGGGGTCAAAAGCCACACTGAGATCAAGAAGGATCAGCGCGGCAGTATCACCTTCATCGGCATGTTTCCTCAGTGCTTCCGTGGCAAGGAGTAGTGCCGATTCAGTTGAGTGAGCGCTTCTAAAACCTGACTGTGAAGGGTGTAGTAGATCATTTTTATTTATGTGATCAACTAATTGTTTGTTGATTATTTTCTCCGCAACTTTTGCTACAAATGGCAAGAGAGAGATTGGGCGTAGGTTTTCTAATACTGTATGTTTAATTTATGGCTTCTTTTTCAGAGGTTTAACAATAGCCTGTTTCCATTTTGCGGGGACCAGACCTTCTTGGAAGGAGCTAGAAATAATATCTGAAATATATGGCATAATAGGGTTGGCGCCCTCCATTATTATATCTGGTCTTGCAGCATCTACGGGGGAGCCAGATTTTATTCCTCTAGCTATATCAGTAAGTACAGCTAGATTGTAGATAGTAAATACGTCTAGCGTCCCTCCTACGTATGGTCTTTTGTCAGAATTATTGGTGCTGGTACCTAGTCTAGCCTCTATAGGGAAGGTGTCGTAGATGTTCTTTACCTTCATGGCGAAAAACTCAGCTATCTTATCGCAACTCTCCCTAGAGGTGGGTTGTTCATTAAACTCTTTCTGCGTTGTTAGCGACTTTAATATGGTAAATAATTCCTTAGGGGCATTTCTGGCTCCTTCAATTCTTTCTGTGTAGAAAGTGCCTCTAACTTTCTTAATTTGTGAGTGATATTGTTTGAGCTTGTGCTTATATTCTTCTCTGGCCCTATTGCAGTAGTCCTTCCTCCATGTTCGTTCAAGCTTCTTACATTTCCTTTTGGCCTCTGCTAGTTCCTTGTTAAACCATAGTGCAGTAACCCTATGCCTTTTTGGAATCCTCGTACTCCATGGTGCTATCTCGTTTAGCGTCTCGGAGATCCATGAGTCCAGTTGGTCATTCGCTAGGTTAATGTCTTTATCCAATTTGGGTTCCCTTACTATTAATGCCTGAGAAAAGGAAGTTCCATTTCCTTGTAGTAATTTCCTTCCTAGGCTGTGTGAGTTTTTTTTATATGTGAGGGTATTGAGAAAGGGACCAGGTAGTGGTCTGACCAAGGGATTTGCCAAGGTGCTCCAACAACTAACTCCTCACAGTTAGTGTAAATTGGATCTAGTATATGACCTTTTTGATGAGTTTGGGTTCCTACTTTTTGAACCAGATTTAATGTCAGCAGGTCCTTACATAGAGTACATATTTCAAGATTCTGCTTATTGTCAAAATGAATGTTTAGGTCACCAAGCACCATAAAATTGTTATGTCTGAGTGCTGGTTGCACTATTTTTTCTTCCAGACTTGCTATAAATTTAGTAGTTGGGCCAGGTGGTCTATACATTAGAAACCCAGCTATTGTAATACCCTCTATGGTTGATAGAATAAATAAAAAAGCTTCACAGTTATATATGTCAGCTTGTTTGATATCACATTTCATAGTGGCTTTGTGAATTATGGCGATACCGCCTCCAACTTGATCCTTTCGGTCCTGCCTCACCAGCCTATACTCATCATTAATAGTGTCCAGAACATCTGGGCTGGAGCTCTCATTAAGCCATGTTTCTGTAAGAAAAAGGGCATCCAATGTGTACTCATCTAACAGATCCTTGACTTAATATTTGTGTTTAGCTAGTGATCTGCAGTTGAGCAGTGCTAGATGTAAAGTTGAATCATTGGTGATCTGTATCTCTGACCTTAGGTTAGTTTGGCAATGCCAGCACTTCAGTGTGTTACTATCTACACTTAACTTATGCTTACATGCTGAATTCAATGTTTTAGCGTACGTTATCCTGCTACAAGGTCTTATGGGGTCAGGGGTCCTGGCCCTTGGGCCCGGTCTGGCGCGGATGGGCGCAGACAGGCTTGCCCCTGGCGCACCTTCGGCGCACCAGCGGCGCGCCCGCTGCGCACTTCCGCTGCGCGGTCGCTTGCCCATCTGATTATGTAGAGAAGTCAGATCAACTCCTCCCCCTCTTCCCTCCCGGAAATGCGTCTGCTTGCTCAGCCACGCCCTCCACACAATCGGCACAAGCCGTGATGGACCGGGGCGGGTGGAGCAACAGCGCGGTAAACAGGTAAGAGGAAGTGGAAATAAAACGGATTAAAACAATATCCACAAGTTTAGAAGAAATGAATCAAATAGCTAAAAAACACGCTCACTTGTTCTCTCGCTCCGAGTGACTCAGCGCACTTAAAACAGTATTCAACAAGTTTTAAAAATTACTTAAATGACTATAAATAGCTTAAAAGCGTTAGCTCGTACTCTTGCTCCGTGTGTTCAACCCCCAGATAATTACACCCCTCTCTGGCTGGAGGTAGAAACGTTGATATTAAATAATCTAGACCTACTAACGCTACTTACAGCCAATCATAAATACCTCTCCATCTATAAATATATATTTCAAACCACTAAAATTGCCCTATTAAGCATCAATAAAAAAAAACTACCATCACAGTTAAAACTCTCCCCTCTAGCCTCTCTATGGAATAACACAAATATCAAATATAAAGGCAACAAGCATTTGCAATGCAATAGGTCTCGCATTTATAAGAGTTTGAGCTATTGGCACTGTAAAATTACAATGACTTTTATTTATGTTTTGGTTTTAAAACAAATATAAGGCATTGAAATTTACAATGTCAGTAGCATAAAGTCGCATAAAAGCAGTGTGTGGAGTGCAGCAGTGTGAGGCGTGCAGCAGTGTGCGACATGCAGCAGTGTGCGGCGTGCAGCAGTGTGCGGCGTGCAGCAGTGGTGCGGCGTGCAGCAGTGTTTCGTGTAGCAGTGTGAGGCATGCAGCACTGTGACCTGCAGCGGCGTGCAGCAGTGTGCGGCGTGCAGCAGTGTGCGGCGTGCAGCAGTGTTTCGTGTAGCAGTGTGAGGCATGCAGCACTGTGGCGTGCAGTGGCATGCAGCAGTGTGTGGCGTGCAGCAGTGTGCTGCGTGCAGCATTGTCGTGCAGCATGCAGCAGTGAGTAATGCAGCAGTGTGCAGCAGTGTGTGGCGTGCAGTAGTGTGCCGGTTGCATCAGTGTGTGCCGTGCAGCATTGTGTGGTGTGCAGCAATGTTTCGTGTAGCAGTGTGTGGCGTGCAGCAGTGTGCGGCGGGCAGCAGTGTGCGGCGGGCAGCAGTGTGCGGCGTGCAGCAGTATGTGGCAGTGTGTGGCGTGCAGCAGTGTGAGGCGTGCAGCAGTGTGTGGCGTGCAGCAGCATGCAGCAGTGTGTGGCGTGCAGCAGTGTGAGGCGTGCAGCAGTGTGAGGCGTGCAGCAGTGTGTAGCGTGCAGCAGTGTGAAAATTAACAACTAAAGACTGCTCTCAGTTATAATAAAAATACAACTCTGCTTTAAATTGACCGAGTGCGTTCGGTTGATTAGCATGTCCGCAAACATAAGGTCGCTCTTGCCTACATGTAAACGGGGGCAGCAAGGGTCCTACTTTGTTATCTATAGAGGCCTGAGTGCATAAAGGCTCGTTGTATTTCCTCGGACATTAATGTAGACTCACATCCAATAAGGGTACCCCACATAGTGCCTCGAACAGCACAGCAAGTCTAGAAGCAGCTGAACTATTCCTGTAGAAATCGACGGGCGTTGTTCAATTTCTGACCTTGCATCCTGTGTAATGGAATGAAATGGCTAATTTGCGAAAGAGTGCCTAACAATTAATAAAAAAGTAGTTTTAATGCCTGCAAAATGGATTTCCTGTAGATTTTCCTACAACCAACTTGTCTGTAGTAATGAACTTCTAAACGGCAAACATTGAGCACTCTTTGGATTGCTCCACGAAAAATCTCGTAAGTGTTATAAAACATTTTATCTGAGCCGGCATCTACTTTTGTAAAGACTTCTATCTGGCCACTGTATCCTGTATTGTCATCAGAACAGGAAACTGCAATTGGAAGGCTGTTTTTTTTTTTTTTTTTTCTCCAGGCGCCCCTGTTGTCTGTAATTCCGACACTTGCGAATGGGCCATTAACCAAGCCTAAAGGCTCGGTCTGGTTTCGATATCTGTGGCGCCTGATGTCTGTTGTGTGATCGTGTTTTCGCCTGCAGGATGGGAGGGGTCGGTGCATCTGAGAGAGGGGGGGGGGCGGGGAAGACTGCCATGCGAGGGCCGCTGTAAGCGTGGCTAAGGCTTTACAAACCTAAACCAAAGTTGAGAAAGTGCATGCCAAGCAATCACAGACTGCTGCGAATTCGCGTAAAGAGACATCCCTGCAAGATGCTAAAAGTGTGTGTGTGGCACGAAATCTTTATTGGAAACCTGTTGGGCACGAATCCATTGTGGGAAATATGGCAAAAGGTTAAGGTACACGTGATGTTTTCTCACTTTGGCCCTACTGCTTGCACCCTTTTCTGAGGCCCTTTATTTTTTTTTTTTCGAAAAACAAAACCAAACAAACATTGCAGCCTTTTTCCTCACTGTGCTGAGAGGTAATCTGGAGGTCGCTGCACACCCGAAGGAATCTCGGAAAGCTGTGGAAAAGGAACCGTTTGTTTTTGGGGGGGGGGGGAGGGGGGGGCTTGGAAGGTTAGTGAGTCAGTCGTTCTAATGTGCGGAAAAAAAACAAGCGTGCTCTGAAGCTGACGAAGAGGGAGTGGGAGAGGGGAGTGGAGTCGGGCACGCAGGCTGCCAATAGGTTTTCCTTTTTTTTGATGAAACGGAAGCAAATATTAAAATCCATTAGATTAGCAATAACAGATCTTGAAGGAGGTGCCCTGACGGAGCGTGTGTGTTAACAGTGCTATATTAGCAAGAATCGATCTCGAAGGAGGTGCAGGGACGGAGCGTGTGTGGAGCAAACCAAGAGGACAATTAACAACTAAAGACTGCTCTCATTTATAATAAAAAAATACAACTCTGCTTTAAATTGTCCGAGTGCGTTCGGGTGATTAGCAAGGACAGATCTGGAAGGAGGTGCACGGGGTATGTTTGGCAGGGCTTGGAGAAGGGTTTCCATCACGGCGAAAGTGAAAGCAAACGAGTGGTTTCAGGACTCCAAATGGTGCGCGCGCCCGGACGGGTCACATGCACTGTAGTTGGAGGCCTGCAAAGCCACTGTTTGCACTTCCAAAACGCGCTTACTATAAGTCTCGCCAGAGCAGCAATAAAGCGCTGGTCAGGCGAGACCTAAAAACCTACTTTGGCCATCATGGATAGATAAAGGCATCTTTTTTCCTCACCAAATTGGATCTAGAATGTCATTGCTATCCTTTACCAACTTACAATCACAATTTCACTGTAAACAGTCTAAATTTCACAGCTTTTTCAAACTTAAAACGGCCATCTCCAAATCTAAGATCCACCATAGGGATCCATCCCTTACAGCACTTGTTTTCAAACTCAACAAATCAGTCCACAAAGTATCCAACTTTTACCGTCCAATACGACCCACGATAATGAAAATAAACAAAAACATACCAACATATTGGAAAACTCATTCCTCCAACCACATAACAGAGTTTGACTGGAACAACATCTGGAAATAAGTCCCCTCACAAAAAATCAGCACAGTACTATCCCAAACTAAATACTGGCTACTACACAAAGCCTACTGCATTCCATCTCACCTACACTCCCTAAAACGTTTAGAAAACCCCACCAGTTGGAACTGCAAAGAGGAGAAAGGTGAGAGTGCTCACCTCGTCCTTCACTGCAAATCACAGACCATCTTCTGGGATGAATTTTCTAATTTCTTACAAAACTGCTTAACTGTCAGCCTCCCAAATAATTTTCTTTCCTCATCAAAGGATTTTTTTGATCCCTGCCTCAAGTGCCCTTCTGACTGTGGCCTATTAGACCTTTTACTAACATCAGCGACTAAAATAGTTATCTCTAACTCGAAAAGCACACATAAGGCTTCCTTTCAAGCCTGGATTAAATGGATATCACAAATCAGAGGGGCAGACAATATCGTGTTCCAACATTCACCCTGGAATACACAATCTAAATCCATATGGGAAACCTTGGACAATTACTTCGCCACCAACAAACCACCATAAGTATGCACATTCTGCAACTGCTCTCCTCAATCTGCACTCCCTCCCCCCATGTCTGTGAGAGACCCAAAAGATCCTCTTCAGTCTTGAAGGCTGTAAAATACACAACCAGTTACACTATAAACTATATTGCATACTATAAAGTATGGTGCATTATACTACATATTGTTTCAACAGTTTGGTGATTGTTTACTATATATCAAGTTTACTATAACCTACATTATTAATTGCACTGTATGTGGCATTTTTTCATGACAATATGGCAAGATGTCGACTGCATTCTACAACAAAAAGCTCACTGTAAACTACAATGTAAACTGTACTATATATTTAACATTACTTTATGTATTGAAATAAATGTACGACAATGTAGTGTGTGTTTCGAATCAAATCATATGGTAACTGGTGTGCCTATGTGACACTATGAACCAAAATTACTTTTTATTCTTTGTTCCCTTTTATTATTTACTTATTCATATTTATTTATTCACTTATTAATTACCACTTACCTGTTGTAACTTCTTTCTTCGAAAACTAATAAAATCATTTTGAAATAAAACAAAAAATAATGTCTGGGGTTGGTAGGTTTCTGTAGATACAGACCGACCACATACTGAAGCAACCCACATTACCAGAATGATGAAATTCAAAGGTATATTCTTGACATTTTCAAGTTGCCTTTGGGGCCTTTCCTATAATAGGTGGTAAGCCACCGATGGAAGTAGGATATAGTTTTTAATCATGGGAAGCGTAGGATGGAAGAATAGTAAGACATTCATTACTATCTATCGATTATTTCTACACGTTTGGCTTCCAAGCGCAAGTTTGGGTGCGCAAAAGAACACACTTTATAAAGCTCCATCAAATTCACCTAATATTATGGATAAGACCAAATTTAGAATGGAATGAATAACCCCTATTCCTAAACTCAAATACTTGGGCACATTTTAAAAATGCACATATGTTCTTCCTAGCCATTTTCATTGATTACATTTTGACCCATGAATGTAAACATAGTTGAAACCAAAGAAAAAACATTTTATGCCACAGTTCAGTCGATGGCTCCGAATATTGCATGTTAATGGAAATCAACAAACCCTAGATATCTCTGTGACCGGAATAGTCTAATGAGGGTAATGGTTCATTACTTTTATAAATCAGTTTCAGTGCAAAAGAAACTCAAGTTGAAAATATTGTAACCTATTTCTCTTGTATCATCTCTTTGAGAAAATCATTATCTACACAAGTGGTCCCTTGCTGAATTCCGAATTTTGCCTACATTTCAGAAATGATTAGCTCTCCAAGTTTACCCAGTAGTTTCACAACCCTTTCCCCAATAAACTGAAAACAGGTAGAAACCACAAAAACAGAAAATATGAATCACCAATTATGTAAATCGCAAAAACTGTGTTGAAAAACAATATTTTTTAAACTCTAACACAGAAAACACCAAACTTTTAATTGATGCAATTTTTTTGAAAAACACACACTTACTTTCACAACACTTTCATATTTAAAAAATAACGTTTTTGCAATGTTCTCAGTGCCCTCCAAGGAAAGAGACACATCCTGGGTAGCTTTGGAATCCTCAACAATTGAGAAAAAAGACACAAATGCGGTTACCATACCTTTTGTGGCAGAAAGTTATGAAAGCTTAGGTAAGTCCTGCCGCAAGCTCAGTGACTCCTGAACCCCCAAAAAACAATGTTTTTAGCAGTGAAGTGGTTTAAGTAAAGACTATGTGAAGTAAGAAATGAGTAACTTAAGCTTTGGCATTCTTCACTGATCAATATGACACCTAGATGTGTGTTAAAGCGATGTTTTCTGTTATTAGCAAAGTGAGGGGACATACCTGTACACCGTAATAGAAGATTGTATTTACAAGGAAGTTGAGAAACAGGCGAGTAAAATACAGTAGAAATATCATGCCTGTATATCGTCCAACCTGAATATCCCCGACTCAAAGTGTTACCTGTTTTAGCGTCACTCTTTGGTTCCAGGTTATGGCTTGCATTAGATTTTGCTGAATTGTGATTCATGCTGGGTAACCTGGGTGGGATGGTCTTGCTTGTGATTGGCATAGAAGAGTTTAGGAGATTAGCTCCCATTGCAGGTAGTGTCCTTGTCAATAGAGAGTCCTGTTCAGTTGGCATTTCCTAAAAGGGAGTAAATAGAAAAAACGACTACAGATCTATCCAAACATTCCTTTAATCCTAAGAAACAAGGGGACTCATTGCACTACCCAGGCTGGGAGTTCTTGGCAACACCTTTTCCACAACTGTAGCAAAACACCAAATTATATTCTTATTGTATTAGCTACTTTTATCTTCAATAGGACCAGCTTGCATTCTCTATCTCATTATTAGTATGGTTAAAGTTTTGTCCATGTATGAGCATCACAATTTTGCAATCACTTGGGGCTGGGCAATTATAGAGCACACTGACTTGGCAGAGATCGCCTTCAGGGCAAATGGGGCCAATTAATGCATCCTGAGACAATAGCAGGGGTATGACTGGACAACATTCCAAGAGAAAGCTATCCAACACAACTGGTTTTATAGCAGTGCAACATTTTTACATTAGGAGGACAACAATTCAAAGCTATTTTTTAAGGTTATGTGAGACCAGTTTATAAAATGCAAATTGCTGATGATAGCTTGTCTTTTTGGAAACAGACCTAGAAACTAGAAGGCAACCTAAGTAGATGTTGTGGCTACCAAACTTCAGTGCACAAAGACATGTTGTGAGCCATTTTCTTACTTGTAGTATTCTAGAATCCTCCAAGATGTTTTCGTAGAGTTTGCCAGTCTGGGTCCCTCTTACAAGGCACCTCTTTTTCATTTTTCTTGTGCTTCACTGATGGAATCACCAGAATTCAGATTATTTCACTACTGTTTTCCGTCTACACGTTTGGTGTTGAAATTCATTTCAACTTGATTAGTGGCCTGATTTAGAATTTGAAGTACATGGCAATGTCCACACACATTAATACTGGCAGGTTCCTGTCACTATTGTAGGAGTTTGACTGATGGCTCTGTCAAACATGACGACTGCTCATCAAACTTTCACAAGGTTTTAAATTTTTCAAAAATAAACTTTCAATGCGGGAGTTTGTTTTTGAAAAGAGTAAAACTAATGAACAATGATTCTAATCTTAATTTCAAATCTCACATGTCCTCGCTTCTTTCAGCTATCTCTACGGAAGAGACAAAAGCTTTTTCTTTCACCTGAAGGCGATATGCATGCCATTCAACATCTCACAATTCATCTGGTTGCCCACTGCCTGAATTTCTATTTACAAGGCATACAACCTTGTATGCTTTCTATACCTGAAAAGTCAGGTAAAAAAAGGAAACATTCACTTTCTAAAAGTAAGGTGATTTATAGAGATCCTAAGGTAAGGAGGGTAACTGTTGTTCACTTATGCCTGAAAAAGGTCTAGCTGGGAAAAATGTCTGATTGTCCAAATATTTTTTTGCTGAAAGGTGAAAGAAATACCACATTGTTTGACAAATATGACAATGGTTGCACTGAATTTGGGGGTGATTGTTGAGGGTAGGAAGTGTCTACCAGTGAAAATGTAGGTGTTCCCGCCTAAAGCCAAATGTTGTAAGTCCAATATTTACTTTTTGTACTGTATTGCTTTATTTGCAACATACAAACAAATGCCAGGGGCCCAACCTCTAGGCATAGCAAGCAATGAAACAAATATAAATCATATGGTAAATAAAGCTACAATCATAATACAAGAGGATGCAGCAGAGGTTTATGTAGTAAACATAAAATACATTAAGTCTTAAGTTCAAGTTGAAGAAGGGCATAAACATTATGCAGCACAATAAAAGTGGAGGACCTAGGAAAATAGGGGGGTTATTTGAGAGGCCTAGATAAAGGGTTAGTGAAGTCATAATTTTGTTCAGGAATGTCAGTGACTCGAGAGGTGTTTTAATATCTGCTTAAACATGTTGAAATGTTTCTTGGTCATTAATGACTAGATGAAGGACTAACATTTTAGTTTACATATTACTATCATATATAAAAATTCTTAAGTCATTTTGAAATAAGTCAAATACACATACCCTTTCTCTACGTCTGTGCCTGGCTGATAAAGTTCTCCGTAATGGGGATGTTGGTGAGGCATCACCACCCAAGTCAGAGTGTGGAACTGCCAAGCAATTTTCTTTCAAGCCATCAAGTATACTTTCTTCAGACCCCTTTGGTCTTGGAATGCCAAAGACTAGCATATGGCAGCCACCACAGGAAACCTATGTGAACAATGGAATTATCAGTTTATCAATTTATATTCACTTAGAGTAGATACAAACATAAAAATAAATCATACGGGAAATATTGTTCCTTAATGGTAAGGTTGACAAAGTAAATGTGTTTAATAAAGCTGGATTAACTGATATAAGTAGTAATTCTGAACAACAGACTAAGAATCTAGCCTGAGGTCTTCCAGTTACCTATAGGAATTCACAAATTGTCAGATACTATTTCATATAAGCATGTGGAAGCCATTTACAATAAATGAGTATATTGTCTTATTCCAAGTAGGAGAGGTACAGCATAGGTATTTTTTGGCAAATGCTTACTACATCAGCATCCCTCACATGTAAGAGGAAATGATGCAATTAGCATGAACGATGACAACCATAATCCCAAAACGTCTTCACCAACATTCAAAGTGGCTGTGAAGGAGAAGGTGCTGCAGAGAAACATTAATGGGTGAAGAGGAACATGGAAAATCGAAAATAGGTTTTTAAGTGAGAGCAAGAATGATGAATTGGATTTAGAAGGAATTGTACACCTTGTGTGTTTACAAATTATGGGGACATATGGTGAGCTTAAAAAAGGACCATATGTTTCTTGGTTGATCGTCCCAATGAAAAACCTCTAATACTGATGGTCAAAGAGTTTTAAAAATGTATGCCTGATAAACAGACACTTTAATAAAACATTATGAAGAAGTTTGATCTCTCTAATGTGGTAGTAATGCAGTGTACTCTTTGTTTGTGTTCCGTATATTTTTTGATTTGCAATAAAAAATAGTTCATTATTGTGCAATACTGACATGAAGCAACATACTTATCGTAAAAGTAATGCGTAAATGAATTAACACAAGACCCATTTGATACCAAATCTTATTAAGCTACAATAATTAAATATGATCTTCTCACTGGCAATTAACTTCATCATGTAACCTCACCAACCTTAAAAATCCACCAGCCCCAGCGCTTCCATTTCCACAGAAACTACTATGTACAATATTGTAGTGTCACAAGAAAATAAACATTGGCAAAGCTAATAAGTCCGGCCTGGTGGTAGGTTGGTGAAACGGTTACATTTTGTAACAGATTTCCACAAATAGGCTTGTAAGGGTGTATGTCTCCAAGAAAGCCCAATTCCTTCATGGTCCTGAAAACAAACAGTTCACCCTTAGGAGCACTTGTGAATCTAGCTGAAACATGTTGACCAATTTAGATGTGGGAGATACATTTTTCTCCACTCACATTGCAGTATGTTTCTAACCCAGTCAAGGGGCCCAAGTAAATAAAAGTAGTATTAGGGGACCAGAAGACTATGTTAATATTATAAAAAACTGGACCCCACATAAAATAAATCAAAGAACTCCCCCCCCCACCAATCTGTGAAAGGATAAGGGTTGAGCCCATCTGGGGGTGTTAGATTACCAGATGTGAACTCGAGGATGAAGCATGCCACACAGTGTTGTGAAGATGAGAGTTTCAAGTTAAAAAAAGTGATGCGTCACCATATGGACTAAAAAAACGAAAAATGGGAGTGCTGATGTACTTTTGAGGTATCGCTCTTATTTGTCTGAAGTTATGATTAGCCTCAGGAAGATAAGCTAACCCTCCAAAAAAACTTCCCACTCCCTCTTCTTATTATATGGTACTTTTTTGTTGCAGGCATATCTCCTCAAAAAAACATAATGCCAACTAAAAGCGCCAGCCATATGCTTGCAAAACCAGTTTTGCATTTAGAAAGAATATTTTCACATATAATGTTATAGAACAGTACTCAACAGGTAAGTGTACATAGAACAATCCTACTAGGAAATTATACTTAGAACATGTATAGAAACCCCTTTTAGTTTTAGTGCACATCACAGGAAAATATGATTTATATTTGTGCATTGAAAAGGTGCCTATTGGCTTGCAATTATTCTAACCTGAAGACATAGTTGAAAACTCACAATGATGACCAAAATAAAAAAAAGGCTAATGAATAGAAAGAAAAGAGCACTGGTAGTGTAAACCTTTGTCCCACCAGCCCTAACAATAAAGGGCATTTTTTAGGTGAAAGTGCATGTACACATGAGCATCAACTATGGCATCACTCAGTACAAAAGAAAAGAGCTGAAGTGGGCTGATCTACTGCCTCATGTTGTATGCTGTGGCATGCAGAGGCAAAATGAGAAAGACAGGTCAACAGTCTAATTGACGTAGGTTTACCCAATGCCCCTCTCTGTGTATATATACATATACATTTTGAGGCCCGGTGGACCCCTTTGCACCACTCCCCTACAGCTCCAGGGCGTTTCTGGACTCGGTCCCAAGTTGATGAGCAGTCTGCACTGCCACCTCACGCCGCCGCAGGCACCTCTCTGTGTCCTCACACATGTGGGACAGTGTAATGGCGGGCCCCTGCCTTGTGCGCTCCAAGCAAGCCCCACCAGGGTCCCTCAGGTGTCAGGTGGAACCCCGGCCCGGGCCAGTCTATCCAACATCTGCCTCCTCCGCCGATATACCCAGAGGTTGTCTTCACCAAAAGCCAGGGTCTCCCCAGTGCTCGCTCTATCCGGATACTCGGAGGAGCTGTTAGTCCTGTGGGGCCCGTCATCACTCCTGCCCCTAGGCACTCCAGCACTCTCGTCTTCTGCCCGGGAGCCGTCAAGGCCATAGCAGGGCCTCAGGGCATGCAATTACCAGGGGCCTCCACACCCCCGATCCCCGGGGAGAGACCCCTCCAGCTCAGTTACCGGAGCTCACCAGCAGTCAGGCGTGGGCTGTAGGCAGGCCCGTGCGACTCATGGGAGCACCCTAATGGCGGGTCGCAGAAAATGGTCTGATGGCGCTCTTCTTCCCGTTCATTGCGCTAGCTTCGGTCTCGGCTCCTTCCTCACCGCCGCTCACTGCACTCCAGCTGTCCGGGAACAGTCGTTCCCTCCGCTTTGCTCCGTCGCCAATCTCTGGACAGCGGCAGTCCTCTGGCGCTCCACAACCGAGCCGTGCCACCCAACACTCGCCACTCGGCTGCCGACCTGCTCGATCCGCTGCTAGGCCTCCGCTCCGCGCCCATTGCGTAGACCGGCAGGGCACACACCCCGGGCGGGAACTCGACCAACAGGCGCTGTTTAACATGCCGGAGTCAACCAGCCCTGGTAGAAAGTTCAAAGGTACCGGGATTAGGCTCTAAAACAAGACTATAGAGTGGCGGCGCCAGAGGGGCACGATCTTGCGTCCTACCACGCCGCCATCTTGGCCACGCCCTCCCTACATATACATTTTTTATTCATGACTTGCTTTTATTACATAAAGCTGGCAAGACAGCTACAGCAGACCTAAAAAGACAAAAAACCTGAACTTGAAATGTTGGACATTTGGTCTGGTAAATTGCTTATAAATTCAGAGCAGTTTTCTGAAATTTCAAGGGATTACACAGGATCCACTAAATCTATGACAATCATAGATTTATTGAAATACCCTATTGAATAACATTTACATTTGCAGGATTGCCACTATATAGAAAATTGTATATGCTTTATTATGACAGAAAGTGCTTGCATACATGTGACATGTTTTTGGCAAATGGGAAATTTTTTTGGAGAAACTCAATTACCTACCCTCCCACCAAACACTGAGTGTTTTCAAACCATTGCCACCCTAGAAACAGACTGACCAATGGCACCAAATCAGCATGCCTTTCCATAGTTGGAACATATGTGACTATCCAGAAAGCTATGAACGTTTTTTTCTTTTCCACCTAGTTTTGCAGTTTGCGATATCCAGGAACACCCAGATCCTGCACTCAAAAATATACTTGCCAGTGTATCAAATCTGCCTCACTGCTGTACTCCTGTGTAGACTTCTCAAATATAAATTTTCTCTAACATTGTGTGTTTCATCATGAATGAAGCTGAAATGCAGATGAATGAAAATTCACTGTAATTTGCTAGCACTAAGGCAAAAGTTGTTAGAACGTTTTGAGGGAGGCTAAGGTGTGGGTAAACTCGGCGCAGGCGTCTCTTCAGGTAGACACTTTGTATGGAAATTCGGATTACTTGATTATAAGGGTGAGATTGGATTCCAATTATTTCTCATTTTTGCTGTTCAGTACGGTGTTTGCCGGAGTTCTTGTGGCCAGATGTTTAATAGTGATAGTTGATCCATTTGTTGCATGCAAGTATCTGTGTTTAAATTGAATGATCTGAGAGCTCCAGTATTCATTCAAAGGTATTATCAAGTGTCACAGCAGTGAAGATCGGATGAATCTTCAACTTGCACATGGTTTGCCTACCATCAGCATAGTTGTTACGGTTAACATGTAAGGAGAAAATTAGCTCAAGTGAAAGGGCCAAAGTAAACACTGAATAGGCGGGTAGCAATGATTGAATCTTGAGGACTCCAAGCTGTAGAGTTTAACGAAGATGGAAGCAGAGGTGGCTAGCAGCTCTTGGAGCAGGACTCTTTCTTCCGAGCTGTCTGAGACTATCTTAATACCTTTAAATTCTAACATTTAAAGAGCTCCATGACTCAAAGAAGCCAGAGGCCTTGACTAGTGGTGCCTCCTTCCTGCAATAATCACCGTTGAAAAAACACGGGAGTGCCAAATGAATCCATACCAATGAGCAACAGCACTGCAAATTGCTGATTCTGGGTATCGATCACGATGGCAGAGCAACACAATACAAGGTGAAATAAGCAGCAGGCCATGAATTGAATTACTGACTTCAGGTCGACAAAAAAGTGATATTGCGGTGGATCCTCAATGTCCGATGACAAATTTTGGGCTGGATCAGACCATGTAGTGGGGCGCCTTGTGGGTAGCCATGACACGCGGAGGAGCAGACTTATGCACAAGATATGCAGCTAAGCACAACAGCAGAGGGGCAATACAGAAGAAGGATATGTAAAGTGAGCCAGATCACTGAAGGTCGAAGCGACCGTCCATTTCCAGGTTGCACATGAGAGTTGCATACCAGTGTGTCAGCACAGGAGGGAGGCAACTGCCTTGGTAGCTGGATTCTCCAAACTGTAAGTCTCTGTGAAATGGCAACTGGCGCGAGTATGGGATGATGCAGGCTAGTTGGCACATGGGAAGGGGTGGCAAAGTATAATGCTGGCTGAAACCCAACTAAGGAACATGGGGCGCTTTGACCCTGGAAAGCTGCTGCTACACAGTCACTGATATGATGAAGAAACTCGGTGCATAACTAGGTAAAACTTGCTTGGCCCTGTACAACAGGAAACAAGGCCTCTTGGGGTCTGGAATGGTGATTAGAATCCAGTTGTACCATAGAAGACTACTAATGTAGGGTAACATATCAATTGTGACCCCTATATCAAGAAAAGGGAGATGTGGGGGTGCTGCAACTGGTGAACCTGCTGAACACCGGAGGAAGAGGGGTAAAACTGTGACAACTGCCATTGGAAAGTCTGTGCGATTGACATTTCTGGACAAGCAAGTAGGTACAGGATATTGAAGGCTGATAGCGACCTGCCAAAGAGCAAGCAGGCGCCCCAGGGTTACAGCAACAGATGGTGAGCCACCATTAGTTGAAGGTGGGGTGACTCAGAGAGATGTGGATGGAAAACTGTAACCCATGTCCCTGGAAAAGTTAGAGAAGATCCTTGAAGGCATTTTCACCCCCAAAGAGGTGCTGTTAGACAAAACTGACAAAGTAGTAATCAACATAAGATTGCCCTGAGATAACCAGAAAAAGCCGGCGTATTGTGTCAAATGAACAAAAGATTAGTTCACTGAACTGTAACCTTTTGATTACACACTAGGGAGACAGGTGCTAGAACTAACGGACACTGGACCCACCCAGAATCTGCAGGTTGAAGATAACCGTTTTTGTAGGTGGCTCTTGGGGCTTTCACCCAATAGCCTGAATTTCCTCCTGCATGAAGAACTTGGCATGGGTAACGTGAAGGACAGTGTATAATTAGTACCCAGTATGTAACATCTTTAGGTCAGCTATTTCCCCAGGACACATTCTCTGGCACGGCTATCCAGTAGGGGAACACACGATGGTGTGTAAGTCAATGCAGGGTATTGGGATGTCCATTCCCCCAGACCCTAGATACTCCACATTATGGGATGTTAACAAAGTTCTAAATCTATTCTTCTCATGGCAGAATAATCAGTACTCTCATTTAAGATGGTGATGCTGTTATGTCTATGTCTCCCTTAAGGCTGTATCCTCCCCTACTATTGCTAGGTGAGTAAGGTGGAAAATGCAAGAAGCAGGTATTAATGTGTCACAATTTGGAGCCCACTAAGTAAGAGAGGCCATGACGTTTAACGCCTTTTCTTTAGGGGCAAGGCTAGAAAACATAATTAATACAGCCGACTGGTCTCCAGACATTATGTTGAAGAGGATCTGTTTTAAACCAGTTCTAAAAATGGCATCCTTAGAGGTGGATAAGCTTTGAAAGGGCATAAACATCTCCTCTGGTACTGACATGTTAAATGTCCTAGCTTCCAAGACAGAAATATTACATTCTATGAAGAACACAGAGGAGAGGATTATTCCCACCATAAGTTTCAGAAACCGTCCATACCCTGGATGTAGGTGGGGAGTTCTTTACATTTCTTTATGGGGTTCTTAAATATCTACGTAAGGTAGAACTATTGGGATTTTCTCCTTCGCCGTGTATTACGATATGTTGGAGGATTAAAAACTGTGACATTGATGTTAAATTTTTTCTTTAGTATTTCTGGTGAAGTCTTTGTTCAACACAGATGGTAATGCACTGTCTCGTTTCATGCTCTAGGTCAGGAGAATTCGAAAATGGACTAAACAGGCTGGATTCTGGGGCCACTGTAGCATGAAGAAAGAGGGAGCATAGAGCGAGATAAGGACTCTTATTGGGCTGCCTTATGATTCGTTAAGCTGTTTTTCTATTTCTTTTCCGAGTAGTTCATGGGAAAGGTAGTGTATTGATGTTGAAGCTGTTGGAGTGATACTAAAGGAAGAAAGTAAAGCATAATTCTATTTCAGGACCGGAGGCGAGGATTATGCTATTCTTTCTCCACTTTATTGAATAGCAGCCATTTTAAGATAACAAAACCAAACTACTATTCCCATGAAAGATAGGGAATAGAGAAGAAAACAATAGAGTGTCCACAGGTAGAGCGTCCTCTCCTCTGCACCAATCACAGGCTCCGCCGTGGATAAAGTCCTCTGTTATTGTTCATTCCCACTCTTTCTTCGCTGCTTGCAGCCAAAAAAGTTCCATTTTATCTCTCTTGTTTTCTATAGTGATTATTCAGCTGAGTTTAGGCTTAGTATGCTTATGATTCACCCATTGCTTGTTTAAGGAGATAAATTCTCCTGGTTTCATATATGGTGTGCTTTTGTACTGTATGTATCTCTATTTCCGTTGCTGGGGGCCTGCCGTTAGGGGAGTTCTGCTAGTTCCCTAGGCGCCTTCCAACATCTGTGAGCGTTTGTCACCAGTAGCGTGTGTGCTTTTAACATGGTGCCTCAGGCAAGAGACGCGCGCCGGTAATTATCGACGCGCGCCTCACGCTTTTCCCCGGTTTTGGTTTCCTTCATTCGGGGCATTGCGCCTGAAACAGGCTAACTCTAATTTTCTAATCTTTTCTGTGGCGAGTCCGCCGCTACTCGGTGGACTCGCGGGCGGCCGTGGGAGCGTTCCTCCCTAACGGCTGCGCTGTTGGTACGGCTCGCGGTGCGCATAGTGGCCGCTAGAGGGCGCGCGTGTGCGCGCTCCTCGTACGACGTGCATTCCCGAGATTCCGTGCATTCCGCACTTGTTTGATCTCGGGAAGGCATCGTCGGAATTGAGCCTGGGCCTGCCGCTACACCGATTAATCGGTCTGTGACTGACTTTGGGCAGAATTGTTTATGAACGCCCCTGACAGATTTCTTTTAAGGACTTTGTCCCGCTTGTGGGTCTGTATTAGGCCTTATTTTTAAAACGCTCTCCGGAGTCTGTAGTGCAGGTTTCCCTGCCTGGCCCATAATTGGCAGGTCGCCCTTTCAGATATATTTTTGCACCAGGGCTGTTGGGCCAGCGGTGTGTCCCGATTGCAAGCTTTGCTTGCCTGAAGTGTAGGCTGTCACCCAGCCCCCCACATTGAGTTTACCCTCATTTACCCTCATATATATTATTTATTTGCTGTATATTGTCTCCTTTCGCTGGCTATGGAGTCATATGAGGACGAGGTTTATCAAGATGACCAGTGGGAGGAGGACCCACTCGCTACTCTGCCATGGGACGACGACTTCTACGAAATGGTAGATTCGTCCATCTTAAAAGCAGTCGAGCAGGCCATGGGGCCCCTTGAGGATCGCCTCTCCCAGAAAATCGAACAGGCCTGCAATAAATTGGCTAGAGTGACACAAACTGTCCCTGCCTCTAGCACTTCCAGTGCTGCCCCAGTTGGGTCACAACCTCTGAGACCGAATCGCCCCAGGGAGGCAGGGGTGGACTTGGACGCCTTCGCTCGCCTGAAACAGGCCTTCTTGGTAAGTAACCCCACTCCATCTACGCCAAGTATTCCCGTGGATCCTGACCAAGGGGACGATGACAATGTTGCGGGCCCTTCATGTCCCGATCGCTCCGCAGGTTCTGCGCTTGATCCCGGAGAGGGCAATCTTTGCGCAGATATGCTGAACCCCGCAGACATCCTGCATCCGAGGTCCTCCGAATGGGCGCCCTGTGACAAGGTCGATCTTTATGTTGCCAGCCATATTTGTCAGCCTTTAGAGGCCTCAGTTCGGAATTGTCTCAGGGCAGAGTGCCCTCGACCCTCGCTGGCAGGCAAAGTGGCGGCCACCCCCGACATTGATCCGCGTATGGCCACTTATCTGCAAAAATTTGTAAAAGATCAAAAAAAGGGCATTGATAGATCTTGGCGGGCTTGCCAAGACAAGCTTTTGGATGCCCTGGGGCCCATTACTAAAATCCTGGACATGGCGGAGGAGGCCAAAGCCTCCGGGTCGTTGACTTCCCCTGAACATCTCTCCTCCTTGGCCCAACGCGTTGTAGTGTTTCTTGGCAACGCCAACTGCTCCATTTCTACAGAACGGCGCAGGTCCCTCCTAATCAAAGTGGACCCTAAGTTAGGGGACTTGGCGGATTCAGAGGCTGGCCCTGAGGCCCAAAGGGGCCTCTTCGGGGAACCCTTTAAGAAGGAACTTGGCCATTTCGTCAACACCTTCACATCTCTGGACAGAGCACAATCCTCGGTTTTCCGAGGGACCGGCTGAGGCAGGGGCCGCTCGTCCGGCCGTCCTAACCAACAGAGAGGACATGGCTCCAACCAAGGACAGTATCAAGACCAAGCCCGATTCGGTAATTTTTACCCTACAAGAGGATGGCGAGGACGGAACAGAGGCGGTAGAGGCGGAGACGCCTCAAACTCCAATTCTTTCGGTGAATGTTCTCCCTTCTTCCCTTATAAGGGTGGGCTGGCTCGTTTTTTCCCGGCCTGGACTTCTCTCACGGGGGATGCGTGGGTTCTCCAAACCGTTCAGGGGTTTCACATAGAGTTCCTCGGGGATCCTTTCCAGCCGTTCCCTCCACGGCTTTCGCGTTCTCCTCTGCCGACGCCACGCTTGTCGATCAAGAGGTGCGTTCCCTGCTGAACAAAGGGGCTGTGGTGGAAACCCTACCCCATCCCAATGGTTTTAACAGCAACCTGTTTGCGGTGGACAAGGCGGACGGGGTCAGCGCCCAGTTATCAATTTGCGCAAATTCAATGAGTGGCTGGTTTACCGTCACTTCAAGATGGAGGGTATCCATCTTCTTCGCGATCTGCTCAGACCACACGACTGGCTGGTGCGTCTCGATCTCAAGGACGTGTATCTGACTGTTCCCATTTTCCCCCTCACCGAAGATTTCTTCAATTTCACTGGCAGTGCACCACCTACGAATTCGCCACCCTTCCCCTCGGTCTGTCCTCCGCCCCTTGGTGCTTCACCAAGGTCCTCCGTCCAGTCATCGAAAGGCTGCGGGCGTCCGGCATGCGCCTCATTGTTTACTTGGACGACATCTTATTGATGGCGCAGTGTCCCTCAACCTTGACTCGTCAGCTCCAGACTGCGGTCAATCTGCTACAGAGTCTGGGTTTCGTGATCAACGAAGCGAAGTCTACACTCATTCTGTCCCAGACAGTTGTCTTCCTTGGGTTTTCGATTGATTCTGTGGCGGCGACTCTCAGTCTTCCCTCCCGCAAGTTGGCGAAGATCCGCCACGAGCTCAGAAGGGCGCTAGCGCAACATCATCTCTCTCTCAGGCAGCTGGCCCGCCTTGTAGGTTTGCTGTCGGCGTCAATTCAAGCCATATTTCCGGGACCGCTCCATTACAGGGCCCTGCAGCGCCTCAAGGCTTATCACCTTCGCAAGGGCTGCTCCTACTCTCAGAAGGTACCCCTTTCGGCAGAGGCCAGAGAGTAGATTCAATGGTGGCTCGCCAACATGGAGGCCTAGATGGGGCGGGCGATTTTCGGTTCCGCGCCCGATATCGTTATCGAATCAGACGCCAGCAGGTCCGGCTGGGGCGCACACTGCGGCAAATTCACAACGGGCGGTGTGTGGTCACCACAAGAGCAACAGTTACATATCAATTGTCTGGAGCTCTTGGCGGGGTCCTTTGCGATCCAATTCTGGACCAAGGACTCTGTGCAGTCTTGCGTTTTGCTGAAGATGGACAATGTATCGGCGGTTCGGTACATCAACCATCTCGGAGGCACGAGGTCGAGAGCGCTCTCGGACATGGCGGCGAACTTTTGGCAGTACTGCCTAGAGCACCACGTGTCTGTGACGGCGGAGTACTTGCCGGGTCAGGACAACCAGGTGGCAGATTTTCATTCTCGTCACTTTTACGACGGGAGCCTTTGGAAGCTGCATCCAGGAGTTTTCTCGGACCTCCAGAGTCTCTGGGGCCCGTTCTCAGTCGACCTGTTTGCTTCCCGATTGGATCATCAACTTCCCCGGTTCTTCAGTTGGAGACCGGATCCCTTGGCGGCACAGACCGATGCTTTTCTTCAGAATTGGAAAGACGAGCGGGGCTATGCTCTCCCCCCGTACGCGATGCTTACCAGGGTCTCAGCTCAAGTCCGTCGCCAGAATGCGGACGTGGTCCTAGTGTCTCCAATTTGGAGATCTCACGTCTGGTTTCCGGTTCTTCTGGAACTTTCTTGGGATTCTCCAATCCCACTCCCCCACTTTCCGACTCTTTTGCTCAGTCTGGACAGCGTTGCTCTCCCTCTGATAGCGCAGGGTTCGCTCGCTCTGATGGCGTGGCGGATTACAGGGGACGCTGGGCGGTCCCAGGCCTTTCGGGAGCGGCTGAGAAGTTCATGTCAAAGGCATGGGCCGATAGCAACATCAAACGGTACCGATCTACTTGGAGGAGATGGTGTTGTTGGTGTATGCGACGGGGTCTCGTATTGGGGTAAGTAACAATTTTCTGGTCTTGTTTATTTCTCCGTTTGCTGTTGCTTGGTTATACTGTTTCCCCTATAAGTGAAACCTTAGCCATGGCTGTCGCTTATACTTTGTTTTGTTCTTCAGGCGATTCTGGAAAACAGGATTCATAACACCTACTGACTGCCTGACTTATAGCGACGAAAGAGGGGGAATGACCAATAACAGAGGACTTTATCCACGACGGAGCCTGTGATTGGTGCAGAGGAGAGGACGCTCTACCTGTGGACACTGTATTGTTTTCTTCTCTATTCCCTATGTTTCATGGGAATAGTAGTTTGGTTTTGTTATCTTAAAATGGCTGCTATTCAATAAAGTGGAGAAAGAATAGCATAATCCTCGCCTCCGAGTCCTTAATAGAATTGAAACTTTCCGTTACGATAGGTAGGAAATTTTTCATTCTTGCCTCCGTGTCCTTAATAGAATTGAACATTTTGTCTCAAAAGCTAGGAAATTTTACACTAAGCTCTGTATGTTCTTGAAAGACAGGAAAATGGTGACTTTAGCGCAGCAAACCTTATGTCGATGCCATTTTTAGGAAAAGAAACAACAGAGCACTTTTTTCTATTTTGCCTCAAAAACCCGAAATGTTGCTATATTTTGGCTATTTTACCAGTTCTCTCCAAGGGAGTCATCAAACCCTGGGTACATTTGGAGTCTCCTGGATGCTGGAAAAGAAGGATGCTAATTTGTTGTGGATATCTTACGTGAACAAAAAAGTTGTGGAAGCCTAAGAGCAAACAACCCCAAATAGCCGAAAAAGGGCTTAGCATTCTAGGGGGAAAATAATTAGTAGCCAAGGGGTTAAATCACTTGTCACTTGAAGCAATAGTTTGCAACCTGTGTCTCTATACAACATTTGTGTAAACAGGAAGTGGAAAGAGCACCAACCGTGAATCAAACAGTGGTATCTAACTGCACCAGATGAGTTGTAAAAAAGTAGAAATGGCTCAACGTACTGCAGGTTGCTATTTGCAACCTGTGGCATATCCTTCTGTTTGGCTTCATGGCCCCACTAGGATATGCTACACTTCTCCTGTCTGCTATAAAGAGCCATTGAAGGCTGATAGCCACCATAGCTGGTTAAAACCATTCCTATTCTTCTATACCTAAGATGCTTATTGCTGGCGATTTGGAGTGTGCATGCTGATTTGAGCGGTAGTAGTGGGCACTTATCATGTGCTGCATGTAGCCTGAAGATACGGAAGTACTTCATGTCTGGAGAAAGAGTGCTACTTAAGGAAGAAGGATGTGTATAATAAAGCAGAGTGGAAAGGGTAGAGTGCAAAAAAGCAGGTGTACTAAGATGTGGTCACCATATGTACATCTATGAAAAATACAAAAAAGATGACTTTTTAGAACTGCATGTGCAAATTGTACATAGACATTAACGTTTACTCTAATTCCTGTTACTCTCTCCTTAACCTTTTTCTCATACCTCATGTTGGCACCACCATTTCTCTTTTACCTTCTTCGTACACTATTGTTTACACCTTCAGTTCTAATCCCAACGATAACCCACTCCACTTCACCCTAACCTAATGTAACTCAAGCCTACAACCAAATCTTAACACTTCTCAATCCTAATACTAACTCTTACTTCAGACCTAATCATAATACTTTAGACCTTCCCCAACTCTAATCCTAACCTAGATCCCAACTCCTAAAATTATCCTAACCCAAATCTAATCCTTTACTTAAGCTCCATCCTTACCCAATCTAAACCAGTACCTTACCCCCATACTCCATATATTATCCTTCACACCCTACCTTTCGCTAACCCCAACCCTAACTCCTAAACGTATCCTTTAAACTTCTCCTCTTTTCATTACTTTATGAGCTTTTTTGAGAAAACCAAGGAAAATTGAAGCAAGCAACTAGAAGGCAGCAGTAGAGTAAAGGAAAAGGGATAAAAATAAAGGGAGATGGACACTTTGGCAGCTTTGCCCATTTACCATCGTCTGCCCAAGGGAGGTGGGTTGCGCTATAAAGTTTTACATGTAACTACGCTTCATACCCCTCTCCATGGCTGTATATATACCGCATCCCCCATCACCATCAGTTATGAGTATATTCCCCTTAGTGGAATTATGTTATCCCAATACCACTATACCATTCACAAGAAAAGGGGAAATGACAGTGCACTATACGATTAAACATACCCAACTGATGTGTCTTACAGTTAGTAAGTAGTCCTACAACCGCAGTGCTCTAGTATGTGACATTAGTACCCAGGACAAGGGGCCACAGAAAGATTCAAAAGTTACTGGTGATTGAGAAGGCAACAGTAGATCTAAACTCCCACAATGTCTAATGAAGCTCAGTTAACTAAAATTATCTATAATTGAGACGATCCTTAAAGCCAACTATTTTATTAACTTTAACCTCCGCTCGGTTGCCCACCTAGGAAGGACACTAGTAGAATATACATTGAAGACTACCTTGCCTCAAAGGGGAGGAGACTCTAGAACTCAGACTTGCACAAGGGCACCATAGTAGGGGCAACTTAGTCAACTAAGTGTAATGAGGGTGTGAATCCCATAAGGAAAAGACCAGTTAATATCTCAAAGTAATTTACATCTATTTTTGAGAGAAGTGAACAGAGTGCAATGAATTTCAAATCAGAGCAGGAAAGAAATTGAGGAGAAATGAGTCTCCAGAAAACGAGGACTGAAAACTTGAATGTCCTACCTAGCCACATTGGAGGGAACATGGATGGGAAAGTTGCCACTATCCAGTACAAACATACAATGGGCCCATAAGCTAGGGGTGGGGACTGATAGAAAGAAGTGATTCCCTACGGAGTTAGTATGGCACAACAGGGGATCTTGTCCCATTACTTCACATTTGACAACCTGCACATCAAGCGCAAATCTGAAGGTGCGAAAAGCTAATCTGACAAGAAGCTGGTGGTCTTAGTGGAAACACCAAATCAAATTGCCAGTTTGAAAGACAAGCTCACAAAAAGGACCAATGTTAGCAGTCTGCTTTCATTCTGAATTCTGAGTCCAACAACGCAGGCTATATTAACAAAGTCAACATGTGTAGGAAAAAAGAAAAAAACATTCAAGGCGTAAATGTATGTGTGCAATTTATTCTGTTTATACATTAAAGTACATTTTGTGAATCATGCATAAGGTAAGCATGCTTTATTATTCATCCATATCGATATGCCACTCATATGCATTGGTGACATCGATCAATGTACTTTCCTATCCCTATGACTGGGTAATGTATGCAACATGCATTTTGTTTCTAACTGCTTACTATTTTTACATATGCTGTAATTATTTCTTTGCACACAGGGCCCTTTCCTACACACATAAATTCAAAACTGGACAGATGAGTTTTCTTTGTCACATTTTCTGCACTACCTGGGTGAGGTCCCTTAGGTGGAAGGTTAACAAGTGTAGGAACTGCATTAATCAAACCATGGGAGTACACACTCAGTTAACACTAATTTGTGTTGCTTTTCTGGCGGCAACAATCCGGCCCTCCCTTGTGTGTGCCCACTTTGCAAATGCCAGCCAATATTAGCATGCTTGAGTTATGTAGTTTAACACAAAGGTAAGTCTCACTTGCACATAGACATCACATGGCTATTCTTTGTATATTATGTGTAATCTACACAAAAAATCATTACAATTGTTTTGGGCATGTGTCTAGAAAAAGCTTTCTCAACAGGTGTGGATGTAGAAACGATCATTTATGTCTTTTCACTCTATTTATAGTATTCAAACAGCTGGTGTAAATATATTTCCTATGCAAGAAACACAGCGAAATTGATAGGGTATGGCCAGAATCATGTCACACTAATGATACCTTTTTATCTTTGCTACATAGACAATGGATACTGAGAATAGTCAAATTGTTAAAAGTGAAGTGTAGCTGCGATCTTATTTTAAATACTACATGCAACCATATTTAAAACTCAGTAGAAAAAAAAACTATTTACCGAAATGACTCTGAACTTCACAAAATTGGTACACAAGGTAGGTGTGAATTGATTAGTGAAATTTTCCTCTCCCAAACCCAGCTTGCCATGTCGCCCATCTCCAAATGTGTACAATAGACCACGATCTGGAACAAAAGCAAATGTTAACTTTCAGTATCCGAAATAGAACAAGTCAATTTAACAACAGCCTAAACAAATTTGAAGAAACAAGCACTTTTTTTTTAATAAACTTTATTTTTCATTTTCTTATTGCTTACAACATAGCATGGTGATTTACTGCAATTATGGAATAATGATAAAAGAAACAAGCATCATTAACAAATCAACTGTGCACAAGTATACAACAGACCAATGTCTGGGTATTAAGCACATCATACATTGAGATGCCAACATCTGACCAACCCGGAGCAGCCAACTCTCCTCAACTTCCAAGTCCACACTCACAGTGATACAATAAACACAGCAATATGAATAAGTTGAATGAGTTCCGAATTGCCCCACCCCAGTGGGGACTATACCATCAGGTGGTTGTGAAGTAGGGGCGGCGCTAATCTCAACTAAGTAAGCTTTTAAGGGGCTCCCAAATGTCTTTTGGTCGGGAGGCCAAGGGTTGAGTCTCGGCATACAGTTCACAGTTAATGTTGCAGTACGTGAGGCTGTGGAACAAGTCTTTTACAGTGGAGGAAGAACTACTACATTTGAGTGCCATTTCCCTCTTTGCGAGCAAAAGGGCAATGGCAGTGAATTTTCGCAGCTTCTTCGGGAGCCCTCCCACATATCCCAGCAAGGCGACTTTAGCTGTGGGAGCCACTTCCATGTTTGTCATTTATGTGATTAACCTGAAGATAGATCTGCAGAAGTCCCCAATCTTAGCACTGTTCCACATCAGGTGGGGAAAATCGGCTTGCAGGCCACCGCACTTAAGGCAGGAATGCGGTCGATTAGAGTCAATGGCGTGTATCCTAGCCGGGGTCATGTAGACCCTCCACAGATATTTAAAGTGTATAAGCTTATGCCTGCTATTTAAGGAGACCTCTTTAGTTTGTGCACAACAAAAGGACCAGTGCGAGTCTTGAATCGGGTGCCCAAGGTCCCGATCCCATGCCTCCCGGATCTTGGTGTCCCTACTGGGGACTAATGCCATACCAGCTTTATATAACTTCGAGATTAGGTGTTCTCCCCCTGGACTTGTGATTAAGAGGGTAAGCGCAGGGAAGGACTCAGGCTCCAACGGGTACTTCGGAATTTTAGCTCGGAGCGCCCTCCGTATTCGACTAAACACAAATTGATCCATAAATGTGGCCTCGCTAAACTGCCCACCCTCTGTACTAGAAAAGACATGTCCCCCTGGGAAAAAATTCACGATCTTATTAATTGAATATGCTGTGAGTGTACGTTGTACCAATTTCTCCTCCGTAATGGGGAGCCAAGGATTATTAACAACAGGGATCTCCGATGAGTATAAAGCACCTCCTCCCATTATCTTAGTCAGCTTACGCCAGGCCCAGCTAGTGGTGGTTACTGTTGGAATATCCCGGGGATCTCTGGGGAATCCCCACGGAAGCACAGTACAGAGTGGCGCCGGGAGCACTAGATCAGCCTCAGGTCTAGAGTAGGGAATCGGTGCGTCAGGATGATACCAGGAGTGAGCAAAACTGCACTGAGCAACTAAACAGTAGACCTGAAAATTGGAGACGCCGAACCCACCTCTCTCATATGGTAAGAACAAGGTGTCCCAGCTAACTCTGGGTCTTCCACCCCCCAGACCAATCTGATGAGATGAGATCTCAACGTACGGAAAAAAGTATTGGGGAGAGGGATGAGAATGTTAAGAAATAGAAACAAGAACCTTGGGAGGACACTCATCTTCACCAGAGCCACTCGGCCAGCAAGGGATAGCGGGAGTCTCAGCCAGGAGTCGACCTGCTGTTCCAGATTATGCACCGCAGGGCCATAGTTTAGCCTGACTATTTGCTCAGTCTCTCTGTGGATTTGGATACCCAGGTATTTAGCCGACTCCTCACACAATGTAACTGGGAATTCACACTCTCAGCGAGCAGTGCTTAGTGTCCGGGGGAAATTTACCGATTTACCCCAATTTATACCCAACCCAGAGAATACTTCAAACCTAATTATCTCTCTTTAGCTCCTTAGAGAGGGAATATTAAGAGATAAACCCGAGATTGACCTGGAAAAAGAAATTCAGAGAGCGCATAGGGATCCTTTTAGGCAGCATTCTAATAGGAAAGCCCCAAGGAAAATCCTGGTTAATTTTCATACATATGCAGTTTAGGAGCTGATAGTGGGTCGAGCGTTAATTGATAAATCCCTTCAGATAGATACCACTAAATACTTCATTCGCTCAGACGTGGGCCGGGCAACTGCACAGAGGCAGTGGGAGCTAGGCTCTAGAATGCCAGATTTGAGAAGTCTGGGGGCGCAGGTACAAATGAAGCTTCCAGCAGCCCTACGGGTCGTCCGGAGTAACAAAACGTATAATTTTACATCTCCGCAGGAAGTAGACACTTTTTTGTCTGATATTAGAAGACTACGCACAAAAAAAAAAAAATCAACGAGAGAAGTAAGAGATGCGACTGCTTCCCTTTCTCCATCCTCTTTTCTCTTTACTTTTCTATTAGGTTTACCCGTATTATGGGATACCCCTATAATATCTAAAACAAAAAAAAAAAAATTAAGAGAGGGATGTAGTATAAAGGAGAAAAATGAGAGGAAAAAAAAAAGAGGAAAATAATAAAGAGCTAAGGGAGAACGGCATAACACTCGATTATGCTCTTACTATCCATGGGAGGTTCTATCCCGAGTTGAGTTCATTGACTCCCGATAGGCGACAGGATCGCCAAAGACCATAAGGGGGGGGGGGGGGGTTCCTCAAGGGGGGAGGGGGAAGGTAGGGGGAGTAGAGGGAGTAAAAAAGAAAAATGTGTTCCTCATATAATCTTGGAAATGAAAGTAAGGACTGAAATTGATGACTAATATTCTCAATAGAATTAAAATTATTAGCTGGAATGTCAATGGACTAAGAGATAAAAGGAAAATTACTAGAGTCTGTGAATTTTTAAATAAATCAGAGGCCCATATCTGTTTATTGGAAGAGACCCACCTGGAGGCATATGAATGTGAGGCAGCGTTTGGTAAGCATAGGTGGATTCAAGAGCTCTGCTGTTCCAAACAGATAGGAAACACAAGGGGAGTGGCAATTATAATTCGATCTAATAAGGGGATTAGAGTAGAAAAGTTTGAGACGGACCATTCAGGGAGATGGCTAGTTGCATCTCTTCTAATTGAAAGCTCTCCATTAGCATGTGCAGTATATTATGGGCCCAATCAGGATACACCCGGAGCTCTATCATGTTTAAAAACCAGCCTCTCAGCATTGACAATACCAGTTGTAATGGGAGGAGATTTTAATCTGGTTTTAAATGAGAACCTAGATCGTACATCTAGGGTTAAATATATCCCCCCCGTAATTAGTTAGCAGAGCTGAAAAATATAATTAAAGACTTTAACCTAATAGACATCTAGAGGGTGAAAAACGGCAACAGGAGGGACTTTTCCTACTATAGCCGTAAGTATAGGCACCACTCGAGGATTGATTACTTCCTGTTGGACCAAGTCTTCTACCCTGAGGTAGACTCCATAGCATATATTCCAGCTATACTCTCCGATCACTCTATGGTGGAATTGACCATAAACCTGAAGAAAGAAAATTAACAGAGAAGGTGGACATTAGATAGGTCTATACTATCGCAGGAGGAGGTTATAGGTAATCTAAAATCGGATATAGAGGAATATTTCAGGCTCAACTCTGGAACAGCAAACGATCAGACTATATGGGAAGCATTTAATGCGTACATTAGAGGGACCGTAAGTGCATGGACGATCAGGAGAAATAAGGTTAGGAGGCAGATTGAAAAAGAGAGCCTTGTTAAGATCAAGAAAAAAGAAGAGCAGCTTCAGCAGGCCTCTGTAGATCCTCAAAAAAATACACTATCCATCCAAAGTGAATTAGATGATTTGCGGGCAGAATACCAGGCAAGTCTAGATAAAATTTTAAAAGATAGGTGGGATTCAAGTAAGCTTCAGAATTTTTCCTATGGGGAAAAATGTGGCCGACTTCTTGCCTGGAAAGCCAGAACGGATAGAGTTCGAAACCAGATTAAATGTATTCTGCTTCAAGATATAGGAGTCATCACTCATGATGACGTCCTAATCCGAGAGGAAGCCAGATCATTCATGCAAAACCTATATAAAGAAGATATATGTCCCTCTACTCGGAATATAGAAGAGTGGTTAAACCAGATAGAGATCCCTCGGTTAACGGAAACAGAATGCATCTTTATGGCTTCGGATATAAGGGAAGAGGAAGTCCTCGCCCAGATTAAAAAAAATGGCCAGGGGCAAGGCAGCTGGCCCAGACGGGCTCCCAATTGAACTATATCAGATAGAGTCAGGGGAAGTTGTCTCCGCCTTGACGATTTTGTTCAACAGAATATACCTATTGGGTGATATTACTCCAGATACTTGGTCTGAAGCTACAGTCACTCTGATCCTGAAGCCTAATAAAGATCCCCTAAAAATTGAGTCTTACAGACCAATTTCATTGTTGAACACGGATTATAAAATCTTCGCAGGGGTCTTAGCAACAAGGTTGGCCAAAGTCATTAAAACGATTGTCCATCAGGATCAGAGAGGTTTTATTCCTGATAGACAGTTAAATGAGCTAACCTTTCAAGCTATTGCAGCAGTAGATGTTGCAGTGGCTAAGAAGCTACCGCTGACCCTTCTGGCCATCGACGCTGCTAAGGCTTTTGATCAAGTAAACTGGTCCTACTTGTGGTCGGCTTTGTCTAGGTTTGGACTCCCTCATAAGTTTGTTTCAGCTGTTCGGTCCTTATATAAGAGCCCTCGAGCAAAAGTCTTGGTAAATGGAGTCCTTTCAGACTGGTTCATAATCTCCTGCGGAACCAGGCAGGGGTGTCCTTTATCACCCCTGTTGTTTAATCTCTATATTGAACCTTTTGCCTGTCAGCTTAGGTCTGATCCTATGATTCATCCTTTTAGAATTGCAGACCTAGAGCTAAAATTTGCTCTATATGCCGACAATCTCCTTATGTTTACCTCCAATCCAGCTGAGGCTACACCAAGATTGTTTGAGCAAGCAGAATTCTTTGGAGTAAACTCGGGGTATAAGGTAAATAAGGAAAAACCGAGACTATGCACTGGAACCAAGCAGGAGGGGTAGGTGGAGCTAAGACACATATGAGGTATTTGGGTATAATTTTGGCCCAAAATATTTCGGAAATAGCTAAAATAAACCTGATGAGAGTTTATAAGGACGTTTGTGGCCTATTGCAACGATGGTCTGGCCTCTCCTTGAGTATTTTTGGCAGAGTAAATTTAGTTAAAATGATTATTCTGCCAAAGATTACTTTTTTATTTGGCTCTATTCCATTGACATTTCCAGCATCTGACATTGCTAAAATACAGGGGAAAATAGGCTCCTTTATCTGGAACACTATGACATCAAGGATCTCCTGGAAAAAATTAAGGAGAAGCCTTAAAATGGGAGGGTTGACTCTACCGGACTTATTTGTCTACTGTCACTCGTTTCACTGGAAAGACAGATGCCTCTTCTCTGGGTTTATTGTTTCAAGCCTTATTACATGGTATACCTCAGGGGCAAGAATACTTTTTATTTAAGTATGGTGACCCAAGGTTTTTTAAGAGGGTCAGACTAAAGATTCTGGATACTGCTCTTAAGAACTGGCTGTACGTTAGAAAGAGTCTAAAAATCCCATATTATGCGCCTCAGGCTCCGATTTGCGACTCCCCAGGTATACCAGACTGCCTTAATGACCAACTATCTCGTCCTCTGAAAGTGGCAGGCTTGTTTTACTGGCAGGATTTGCAGAAAGACTCGCAGCTTTTGAATTGGGAGTCCCTATCCTGCCTGACAGGCGGAACCCTATCAAGATACAAGTACTATCAGCTGTCAGGATGGTGGGCAACTAAATCTTGGGAATTTGATTCATTGAACCCTAAGTTTGACTATGTATCAAGGAGGGGTAGATGGAAGCAGGAGGTATCTTTTTGGTACTGGGCCATCCTTGAGGCAGAAGCTATAACTGAACTTGAACTTCACAAACTTTGGGGCAATGTTATTAGCTCAGATTCCAATGACCTCATGGAATTATGGGGAGATTCTTTCACCATGCTACACGCTGTGGTTAAATCAGCTCCACTCAAAAGAAACCATCTATATACCGCATACAGAGCATATATATCTCCTAAAAAGCTAATAAAGATAACAGGCTTAGATCATCATTGCCCAAGATGTAAACTGCCTGCAGCCGATGACTATCATATGTTTATAGACTGTCCTGAGATAGTAAGTTATTGGGTCACGGTGCAAGACTTTTTAGTTGAGGTATTACATAAACAAATCGAAGTCACTCCAAGAACGATTATGTTCGGATTGCATACAGACTATCATCTTAATGAACCGGCATCCAAATTTATCTTTTATGTGATTATTCTGGCAAGACGAGAGATATGTAGAGCCTGGAAAAACATAAATGCTCCAACTTTCATAGAGTGCCTGAAACATATAATTTACACCAGTGAATCTGATATGGCATGTGACAGTAACAGCTATGGAAAAGTCTGGGCAGCCCTGGTTGCATGGCGGAATAGATAAAGTATATTCCAATGATTTCACCTGGGCACTGCTTGGTCGGTCCCTTCAAAATAGCGCCGGGTTATCTGGTAGCGCGAAAAGGAGTGGACATTGAAGGCAGTGGTTGCTTGAGGGTTTGAGCCTCTCTCTCTCCCCACCGGTCTCGAATATCAGGGCTGGATTAGGTCGATCGGTGGGGAGTGGTTGTGGCCTCCCATCAGGAATGCCCATCTCGGTATATGAGGAATAAAAAGATAAAAAAGAAATTTTTAAAAAACGAAAAAAAAACTAATTATCTCTCTGATAAGGGGTTCTAAATTCTTCTGAGGGTTGCGGACGAAAGGATAATATCATCCGCATATAGGGAAATTAAAAGAGGACCCGTTTTGAACTGGAGACCTCTGTAAAGATGGTGTTGCTGGAAGTGGCGGACCAGAAGGTCCATCGCCAGTATGAAAAGCAGCAGAGCGAGCGGGCAGCCCTGTCTGGTGCCAAGAGTAAGAGAAAACAAAGGAGACAATGTGCCATTCAGACAAAGCCTAGTAGTGGGCGCGGTGTACAGTAGTGCAGTGAGATCAATGAATCCCTTAGGGATAACTAACTTTCTCATCACTGCTAAAAAAAAGGGCCACTCCAAGGAGTCAATGGCCTTTTCTGTATCTAGTAGAACTGCAGCTGCCGGGACCTCAGGAGCGATCCTATGTAGGACTGCGAACAATGTGCGCAAATTTAAAGAAGTCGAACTGTGGGGAACAAAGCCTGATTGAGTCAGGGAAATAATACGGTCCAGTAATAAGGCCAACCTCAGCACAATCATTTTAGCCATGATTTAATAATCGAGGTTTAAAAGTGATAACGGCCTGTAAGAGCTGCATAGAAGCAGATCCTTCCCAGCTTTTGGAAAAAGAATTATGATAGCCTCACGCAAAGTAGAGGGAAGTTCCTTGCGTTCAAGCGCCTCGTTATAAACCTCTAATAAGTAGGGCGATAGTAAGTCCTTATAGGTTTTGTAAAAGACACCGGTAAAACCGCCGAGGCCCGGGCCGCCAAGCCATTTTTGGCATCTATGGCACTACTAATTTCCTCGACAGAGAATGGCTCCGCCAAAAACTGTTGCACACATTTCTAGAGCCACACCATTGCAATCTCTGCAGGATAATTATTTCGCTCTTCCTCTCCATGCGTCACTCGAGTGGCATATAAGGTGGAATAGTAAGCTAAGAATTTGTCTTGGATATCTGGGGTGCTGTTTAGGGTCTGCCCGGTGGAAGCGCGTATGATCACCCAGCCGAAGGTCTAAGTAGCGCGCCAGCGTGCGGCCAGGTCTATCACCTTCCCCGTAACACCTTGCAACTGCATACTTGCTTAAAAAACAAGTAACAAGCACTTTGAGGACATCTTTTTCAAAATTATATATCAACAAGATCACATGTATATTATCCAATCATCAATAGTTGGTAAGGTGGAGGAGGAGCCTAGCGCGCAACCAAGATGGCCGCGTAGGTGCGAGGCTCCCGAGGACCTCCGCGACCTCCTGCATAAATCCTGACTATATCCTGTCCTTGACGAGGGGACTGTGTTCGTGAGACCGAGCTGAGGTGCCATCCGTTTTCCGTTTCAAAATCGGACCTCGGACACCGGCGGGAGCATCGATTGAGGTTTGCGGCCTTCTCCACGCTGGCCCCCCGGATTGGAGTTGTGGGGCGATCCGGAGACAAAGTGAACAACAGCGGCGGGCGAGGCTGGGCGATTCGCGTACCCCACGCTTTCACTTTCGCTTTCGCGCCCTCCTTGCTGCCAAGCGAGGTAGGGTCGCGAGGCGGCGTGCGGTGGTGTGACTTCATCGGGGTGCCCTGCCGGCCCGCCAGCTGTGATCTGCCCTTCGGAGCGGTGGTCGCCCTCCCCCGGAGCCCGTGAACCGGTGTGTCAGCCCCTTTCAAGGAGATTGGCACGAATTGGGGACTGGAGCCATGTCCACGAAACAAGATGGCGACCGGGCAAAGGTGAAATCGACCCGCCGTGGCGCAGCCCCTCAGTCTAACAGTATGGACCGCTACACCCTCCAGAAGGGATCTCCAGAGGCGCCGCGTAGGTCCCCTGTTGGCCCGACTGATGCTCCTGCTTTGCCAGCGGATCTGACCCTCCGGGACGTCATGGGCGCCATCGCCGAGATGAAGGCCTCAGTCGACCAGCGCTTTGACACTCTGGCGCAAAAGATTGACTCGGTCCTCGTGGATGTGGGCCTGGTGAGGGCCGATCTGTCCAAGACGAATGACCGGGTCGACTCTTTGGCCCTCACCACCTCGGGCCTCACAACGGACGTGGCGGCCCTCCAAAAGGAGGTGCGCCGACTGGGCCAGGCGAGCGCCCTGATGGATCGTCGACTGGAAGATTCCGAGGGTCGGGCCCGGAGGAATAATGTTCGCATTGTCGGGGTGCCGGAGGGACGTGAGGAGGAGGCGGCGGATCTGTTTGTGGAGGACCTGATCCTCACCCGTCTCCAGCCCCGGGGGCTGAGTAAACTCTTCGCAGTGGAACGTGCCCACAGGGTCCCCAAAGGGAGACCGAAGATCGGAGCCCCTCCGAGGCCTCTCATTGCCCGGATCTTCAACTTTCGGGACAGAGACGCTATCCTGCAGACTTCTAGGCAACAAGGACCGGTTAGACTCGACAATATGGATGTGAACTTCTATCCTGATTTTACTCCGGCGGTCCAGAAGCAGAGACTGAGTTTTCTCGGAGTCAAACGTCGCCTACGGGACCTGAACCTCAAGTATGCGATGCTTTTTCCAGCGAAGTTGAGGGTAGAGGTGGATGGCCGCACGCACTTTTTTGATCGTCCCGAGGCGGCCGGGGACTGGTTGGACACTTTGCCCGGGGATCGGGGCCGGGGGGGTGGGGGAGGCGCGGTTGGTGGGGAGGGCTTGCCGGATCAGGACTGAGGGACTAATAGTAGGCCTTGCTCTGGACAACATTATTGTCATCGTTGACTGATTGTGTAAGTTCCCCTCCCGTGGAGGTCGTACGAGGTCTCTTGGGGGCTTTCCCTCCTCCTCTGGGGGACTAGTTAGTGTTTTCATCTATGGGGCGACAGGCACACTGCACTTTGGGGGGGCTGTTCGGGCTCATGCAGGGGTGCAGGGAGGGGGGAGTTCTGTTGGGACGGGGGGGTTGGGGTGGGGTGTTGTTCGTTTTTACCGCAAGGCAAACCCTTTACTGTATTGGTGTTTTCGATGTGCTCTCGGGGGGACGAGTGATGGCTTCTGTATGTGATGGGGGGTAGGGACTTGACTTTGTTGTCTTGGAACGTTAATGGCCTGGGGGACAGGATCAAGCGAGGTGTGGTCCTGCAGTATCTGAAACGAATTTCGCCAGATGTGGTCTTTCTGCAGGAGACACACCTTATTGGTAATTCCTTTTTTGCCATGAATCGGCGTGGCTATCGTTTGGTGGCCCACTCGGGCTTCACGTCTGGCTCGCGGGGGGTGGGCATCATGGTTAAGAACTCGCTCCCGCTGGAAATAGATGAGGTGCGCCATGATGAGAGGGGACGCTATACTGCCTTGGTGGGGAGAATGGAGGGCAAAGTGGTTGTCTTTGTTTCAGTGTATGTCCCACCGGGGCTACAGTCTACCACTTTTGCGGACCTGGGGCGCCTCCTCCTTGACCTTCCGGGGGGGCTTCTGGTGGTTGGGGGGGATTTCAATGCGGTGGTTTCTGGGACTATGGATCGTCACCCCCCTAGGGACCTCCCCCGGGCGCAGGCATGGCTGTCCGGCCTCTTAGATACATTGGGATTGGTGGACTGCTGGCGCTTAAAACATCCCACGCAGCTGCAATACACCTTCCATTCGGGTGCCCATGGTAGCCTCTCGCGGCTTGATCATATCCTTGTCCCTGCGGCCTATGCTGGGAGGGTGGGAGAGGTGCGCCATCTGGCGCGGGGTATTTCAGATCACTCCCCGCTCCTGTTGCACTTTGGTGTCCTCCCGAGGGGGGAGGGCAGGGTAGCTCCAATCAATGCCTGGTATCTGCGCGACCCCACTATTCGCGCTGACCTGATTAAATCCTTGCAGCGGTATTTCGAGGAGAATGTGGGGTCTGTCCCTTCGGCTATCTCCCTTTGGGAGGCCTTCAAGACAGTTATCAGGGGGGAGGCCCTCTCCTTCATATCCCATGCCCGGAGGCGCGAGCAGGAGGAGGTGACCCGAGTGGAGGCCGAAATTACTGAACTGGAGGGTGATTTGGGGAGTGGGGTGACGGATGCTGCACTGCATGTTTTGCACCTTAAGCAAGCGGCCTATAGGGCCCTCATCACGGAGGCAGCCAGGGGCCTCAGCAGAGAGCAACAGGGGCGACTGTATGATGTGGGTGATAAGGCTGGTAAATTGATTGCGTGGTTGGACAAAAAGGAGAGAGCGAGTCGTGTGGTTCCGCTGATTGAGAGGATGGATGGTGTACGTGTCACCGAGCCAGAAGACATTGTCTCTTGCTTCGCGGATTATTTCCGCGAGGTGTACTCCCCGGTCTCTCCCTGCTCAGAGGCGGATTCTCATGCCCTGCTTCGAGATATCGCACTGCCCTCCCTTTCGGAGGAGGACAGGGAGTCTTTGGATGCTGCTCCTACCTCGGACGAAATTGCCCTCGCTATACGCTCGGTTGCATCTGGCAAGGCCATGGGCCCGAACGGCATCCCTATCGAGTTGTATAAGCTGCGACCGGACGTACTGGCACCCCACATCCGCGCGATGTTCCTTGCGGCCCACTCGCGGGGCTCCCTCCCGCCGGACCAACGTCTGGCTACAATCGTGGTGATCCACAAGGAGGGGAAACCCCGAGACCGGGTTACCTCCTACCGGCCTATCTCGCTCTTGAATGCGGAGCCCAAAATCCTTGCCAAGGTGCTTGCCAACCGGCTGGTCGGCGTGGTGGGCGATTTGGTCCACCAAGACCAGTCTGGCTTTATCCCCCATCGCAACACGGCCCTCAATCTGCGGCGCTTGCACGGGGTGCTCGCGCGTGTTCCGTTTGTGCGGGAGCCGGCCATCTTGGCGTCCTTAGACGCCACCATGGCGTTTGACACGCTCGAATGGCCATACATTTGGGCGATGCTGGCGAAGTTCGGATTTGGACCGGGATTCATCAGCTGGGTCAAATTGTTGTACTCGGGCCCGTTAGCGCAGGTGGTAGTGAATGGGCGAGTCTCGGCCCCATTCGCGCTGGGACGGGGCACGCGACAGGGTTGCCCCTTGTCGCCGCTCCTGTTTGCATTGGCCTTGGAACCCCTGGCGGAGTGGCTGCGGTGGCACCCTTCCATCCGTGGTCTCCGTTGGACCCCCGAGTATGAGGACCGCGTGTCCCTCTACGCTGACGATATCCTTTTGTACCTAGCCTCCCCGCGCAAATCACTGGTTGTCCTGGTTGATGTCCTGCGCTCCTTTGGCCGTAACTCAGGCCTCGTCATCAACTGGGCTAAATCATGTGTCTATGTGCTTTCCGGGGAGGCTCCCGTCCTCCCGCGGGGCTGTCCGATCCAGATTGCCTCGCAGGGGTTTCGGTACCTGGGTGTTTATATCACGCTGGACCCGGAGGCCCGCTACGAGCGAAATTTGCTTCCCCCCCCTCCAGCGCTTGAAGGAGGACGTCGCGCGCTGGCGGCGCCTGCCGCTTTCGCCGCTCGGCCGGGCGGCATTGTTTAAGATGATGTCGTTGCCGCGCTTCCTGTACGCTCTCCAGAACACTATGGACCTAGTCCCGGCGCGCTACTTCCGTGAGGTGGAGAGTCTGCAGCGCCGCCTGTTCTGGGACGGGAGGCCGCGTATAGCCCTGGCGAAGTTGACGCTCCCGTGGTATGACGGGGGGATTGCCCTCCCGGACATTAAGCGGTATTACTGGGCCTCCCAGCTAGCTGCAATTAATCACGGCCTCTATGGGCCCGCCTTGAACCCGGCATTTGAAATGGACAAGATGCTCCTGCCCGGTGGTGACTACAATCGAGCGCTCTACTCTGGCGCGCCGGATCCCCGCTTGACGGGGCCCACGCGTGTCATGGTGCGGGTGTGGCACGCGGCCAATGCAGCTATGGGGTGGAAGGACCGTTTGACCCGGGCGTCGCCGTTGTATGCGCCTCAGCGGTTGGGCTCCCTGTGGACCTCGAAGGGCTTCGAGAAGTGGGACACGATTGGCATCAGTAAAGTGGGGGACCTCTGGACGAGAGGGGGATTTAAAACATTCGAGACGCTGCAGACGGAGTTTCAGCTGCAGGGCAGTGAATACTTTCGGTACTTGCAGGTCCGTCACGCGCTGGGTTCCGTCTTCCCAGACGTCGCCTCCATCCCGGAGTCTTGCCCCCTGGAGGATAGAGTGCTGGATGGCCACGTTCCGGATAGCACGATTTCCCTCATTTACAAAAAATTGATTAATGACCGCTCGGGCCTGCTGACCGGCCTCCGTGGGGCGTGGGTTGCCGACGGGCTGGAGTTGGACGACGAAGACTGGATTTCCGCGGTGGCCTCTCCGAAGGAGGTGGCCATACCGGCTCGCCTTCGCTTCGTCCAGCTTAAGATACTCCACCAGGTTTACATGACGGGGCCAAGGCTTCTGCGTATGGGTTATGCTGGAGATGGGTTGTGTAAGCGTGGGTGTGGTGCTTTGGCGACTTTTTTGCATATTTTGTGGGAATGCCCGAAGGTGGAGCAATTTTGGCGTGGTGTGCATGAGGTCCTGCGTCTGGTTACGCATGTCGCACTGTTGCCTGAAGCGAGGAGATGCTTGCTGAATGTGTGGGAACCAACTGATTACTCGGTTCCGCAGACGCGATGGGTGACTCTGGGATACATGATAGCTAAGCGTGACATCGCTCAACTGTGGGGATCCGAGCGGCCCCCGGCGGTGTCGGCCTGGCAAGAAAATATGGATTGGTGCATGTTCCGAGAAAAGGTGGTGTATGTGGCGAGGGGCAAGCCTGGGGCGTGGGTGAAAATATGGGGCCCCTGGAACGCCTACCGCGGGGGTATCTGCGAGCCACCACTGCTGCCGGCTGCCTCACCGGCTCCGTCCCCCTAGTTGACCCCCTCCCCCAGCCCCGGGCACAGAGTTCCCCCAGTCCTGGACCTGTTTCCCTTCCCCCTCCTCAGATTCCTGTGGATGGTCGGGGTCCCTCATTCGAGGAGCACGTGTGATTACCTTCGATTGCGGGTTGCCTTGCGGGTGTGTTTTTTCTATGTTGTTGCGTGTGTATAAAATGAAACCGTATTGTGGGCTTAGAGTCATGTGGCCCACGTCGTTGATGTCTCTTGATTTGCTTCTCTGTAACGCCAAGTGCCCTGTTGTAAGTTTGTCATGTGCTCCTGTCACTCTAGCGGCCGGCCGGAAGGTTGTAGGCCCATACATGTATATACTTGAGATTGCAATAAACGGTTTCAAAAAAAAAAAAAAAAAAAAAAATAGTTGGTAAGGTGGTTCACCAAACACCAGTTCGAAATGGAGAACGGCCAAAAAATTTCAAAAACCTCCTACAGAGAGAAACAGACTAGGCAGCACCCATTTAGAGTGAAGTTTGTAAGACAATCGCTGAATGACTGGAACAACCAGAAGTAATAGAAGATGTTTTGGGTTTTCTTGCAAACTGACCTGATGCCTACACAATGCTTGCTGGCGCCAAAGATTTTATATTGCACAGGGGGGCCCTTTCAGCCCAAGGCCCATTAATTTCTGTGAGATATAGGAGACTCAAGGACCCCTCATCAAATTCTGCAGAGGAGACCATCATTTTGGTGACACCACTGGTGTTCGACTGAAATGGAGATAACACGTGGATGGTAAAATTTGATAGAGTTCATGAAGAGCAAGGTTTTTAACAATAAGAAAAAAAAACAGGAGAAATTTGCAGGAATGAAAAACAAAATAAAGGGAGTGCCAAAACTTTGGAACCAGAAAAACATTGCTACCAAATTCTAAGCTTTCTAATTCAAGACAACAAAACCTTGAAAAGCTTAGCACACCGGAGTTGTCATGTGGAAAGGTGGGGCAACCCAATAAACTACGAAAGGAAGGTCTAATGTATTTCACTCTCCAAAGGGCTGTGTTGCAGCTTTCTGAGAAAATTGGAGGTGGTGGGCAAGATTGTGCGGTAACCAATGTACATAGCGTTTCCAAAATGTATCCCTAAGTAAACCACTGCATTGACAACTGTTTTAAGAGGTTCAATAGGCAACTAAGGAAGAACTCTATATAGGAATCATCGTGAGTGGAAACAAGTGTCTTCTAGGATATCAAATGAGATTTTGATGAAGTGTACAACCTAGGTTGCACACAGAAAGCAAAAGATTGTATGAGAACCAAGGGAGGCAGGCTAAAAATTCGAGAAAAAAATAGAAATGGATCCTGCCCACAATTATAACTTCTGTCTTCCTAAAGTTCAAATTCAAGTACTTGACAACCACCTGGCACAAATTGACAACCAATGACAGAAGCACTGAGTTTAGAGAGTTAACTATAGCTGGCGTCCCTAACATGCACTGCATATGAACTCAAATATTACATCCCTCATGACATGTTAAATGGTATCACTGATGACAACACTAATTAGAATTAAAGAACAATAATGTTCAAATTACTAATGAGAACCATGGTCTCCAAGGTAATATGTGAGGTCATAAGCAGTGCACGAAGGGAAGCAAGTTATAGTTAACTGAATAAACTATAACTGGTATCTTTCAGATGTTTGGGGTTTTTAGCAGTAGTTCTTATCTCATTTGAAACCTAATTATAATGTTACTTTAACCTTTGTTTTTTCAGTAAATATATATATATATATATATATATATATATATATATATCACTTTTTCATATTGTATATATTATTTGTTGTACTTTTCACTACACCACCTCACTTTACTATTTGCTACCCCTGCTGCCGCTACTCTTACCGCAATGTGGTGTAAAGCTATTCAAATAATATGTACTTGTTTTACATTATATTTATTCAAGTTTTATTCTTTATATTCTTCATTTAGATTTTCTCAGTGTTGCCTTGTAATTAATTGTATGCAAATTCCAGCTTGTGTTTTGAGTAACAGCCACATCTCTGTGTCCATTGATAATGGTTCAGGTTCCAGGTTCGGCAATAGTGTGTTCCTGCGTTCACACCTAAAAGCCGATGGCAGTGTAGTGATGGACTCTTTACTGTGCAAATAAATTCTTTTCTATACCGAACACTGTTTTTATTTCTATGTTTTTACCTGGTTCTCGTCTTTTGGATCACCCGGTTTTTGTAATTTGAAATGGTTTGAATAATTTCTGTACAACAGATTCGGTCTAGTGAAGATGGATACTTTTGTTTCTGTAATTTGAAATGGTTTTAATCATTTCTGTACAACAGAATCGGTCTAATGAAGATGGATACTTTTCTTTCTGTTTTCTTAATTTGAAATGGTTTGAATAATTTCTGTACAACAGAATCTGTGTAGTGAAGATGGATACTTTTGTTTCTGATGTCTGTCCGCTGAGGTGCAGTGTTCCTCAGGGCTCATGTCTATTGCACATACTTTTAATATTTATATTTAGCTATGTCTCATACATCTCTGTCATCTTGACTTGAAATTTCAGAAAAATGGAGATTCACGGCTGGTTATTTGAATAGTTGAATGACTTTCATAAGGTCTAAATAAAGATACAAATAGTTTTCAAACAGAATAAAGTATGGATCACAAAAGGCCAGCTTTAAATGAAGCAAAAAACAGACTTACTTTTGGTAGTCCCACCTTGGAAGCTAACTTCCTTTATGAGAGAAATATAAACCTCTAGGTCAGGTGTCTCCAACCAGTCGATTGCGAGCTACCAGTAACTCGCAGACACCTTCTCAGTAGCTCACAGCCTTGAGTTCAGTTTTAAATAGGCACAGTTTTACATTGTCCTTTTGAAGGTAAGGGATGGTTGTGCCTATTTTACATTATTATCTTCAGGCTGCAGATAGCAGGGCCTGATAATAAGCAGTGCTGGAGTCAGATTTATGTCCCAGGCACAGAGGTGAAGAACTAAAGCACTGAAGTATTTAAATCTTAAATGCCAGTCCTTGTCAACTCCGTATTGGAGCACGAGAACAAAATGATGTTTCTAAATGCTTTTAGATTCAAATTCTTTTTAATTAAAAGTTAACGTAGTGATTAATTTAACTCTTCATTTGAATTTTATCCCATTTCAAAATTTAGCATTTATAAAAAGCGGGGCTCTTGCTCCCAGTGTCCTGTAGACACTGTGCCATATTTATAACTGAAAGATACTGTCATTTGTTTTTCAAATGGGAGAAATTTAAAGTGGATAGAAATGTTTTTATGAAACATTGAGTCAATATATTTCTCCACTTTCAATTAAGCCAATTACGTCTTAATATTTTACTAAACATCTTTATTAACTTTAAATTTAAACAAATGGCTGTATTTTTCTGTTATAAATATGGAACTGTGTCTACAGGCCACTGGGTGCAAAATGACTGCTGTTTGTAAATGTGACACTTTGAAAGGGGAGAAAAATGAAATTATGACTTATATGGAATCCATATAAACATAAAGATACGTTTTCAGCTTAATTTTTTCCCATTTCAAAGTTTCGCATTTACACAGAGCAGGCATCTTGCTCCCAGTGGCTGGTAGACACAGAGTCATATATATAACTGGAAAATACAGCCATATTTTTAAGTGGCAGAAATTCAAAATGCAGAGTGTTCCATATTATGAACTTTTTTTGCAGAACATTTTTCTGCACTTTAAATTTCTTCCATTGAAAAATGGTTGTATGTTTGTGTTATACATTTCACAGTTCCGCATATGGTGTATGGTATGTCCTGTGCCGCAAGTACACACAACACAGGCGCCCATACACATATATCCCATTTATATGCACACATGCTCATACATCCCCTGAGACCACGCTCTCACTGACGCACATAGCAGACCTGTCATTGTGCTCCTAGTCAAAGTATTTTGTTCACACCATAGTCTTTTGATCTAAGGACATTAGGCTTAAATTCAATGAAACTCGACGTTGGGGTGTCTTGTAACATTGTGCAAGTGGCTTGGCCTTCAGTAGCTCACAATGATTTGCACTGATCAAAAGTAGCTCTCACTACAGAAAAGGTTGGAGAACGCCTGATCTAGATACAGGCGTCAGTGACCATCTGTCAGGGGAAGTGGGAGGGACCACCCATGACAGACGGACTCCGATACATTGGTAGTCCTGAGGATTGAGAATTACTGCGATCCCTAGCCTGATCTTTGTTACCTGATGCTCACATATCATTCTCTGATATCAAAAAACTTGGCACAATGTTCACTTAAATGCAAATTGTTCTGTTCCCGGAAATGTTCCCACTGTACTGTGCCATAATTTTCCTTTGTGTTTGAAATAGTGCTTGAAAGACAAAGTAGCAGTGTTCATTTTGCTAAAGTGCATTTAATTAAATGTAGGTTGAGGCATCATCTGCTTAATTATGAGCAATTTAAGGTGGTCCAGACAACTTTAATGGATGCATTCCTTTAATGTTAAAGGTTAGTAGATCATTATAAACCTGCCTTTCGACATAGAGTAGACATCTGTTGTACTTAAGTTCCAGACAGTTACATGTGCCCCCACACTGGCAGTTCATTAAGGACTGGTGGCATAGTCTGCAATGAGGTGTGCATTAAGAAAATGTGGCACAGTCCCACACTGTGAACGAAAACTCTGTTAGGCAATCGGCGCAGCAACACATACACCATCTTGGAGTTGGCAATTTATAGCTACCAAAGAAAAGAAAGTCTATTCTGCGACTGACCAATCACATTGCCCGAGAAAGTGGGATTTTTTTCTGACAATACATCATAACAGGCCTATTCCATTAAGGTGGCGCCAAACACTTCTCAGCTACTGGAATTGGGAGTTCTAGCTACAAAACAGCTCTGTGTTAGTAGCCCCAGTTCGGCGAGCGCACCATATAATTGCACAAAACAAGAAATCTATATATTTTTAAGCCAGAATCGTCTATTAATGCTTTATATTGACTACTTTACTATTTGGAAAAGATGTTGAGACAATATTATCTATAGCTTTTTGAGCGAGCCCACAAATGCAAGAAGGCAAATTAATCTAACAGGGTATGGGAGCTATATACTAGAGCAGAACTAAAAGAAAGTAAAAAGCTAATATTTTTTTCTCCAGCTAGCACCATGTTTCCTTTCGACGCCATTGCCTCTGCAAATGGATGTTCTAAGGTTCAATTAAGGCACACTCTGGAGTACAGTGTGTACGCAGATCAGCGAGGAGAAAAGAACTGCCAGCGTCTGAAAATAAAATTAGGAGTTCTCAATCCGAATTAATAAATTCCACGTTTTTATAATACCAACATTGCTGTGACTCGAGAGTGGAAAATGCATTACAGTTTTCTCAAAGAAACGCTGTGATTGAGGTTCAGTGAGCACTATACTGCGGCCAAATGTTGTTGGTCTCTTTTCTCACTTTAGTAACTCGAATGGTCATCTGTTATTTTCGTTTTACGCCAAACCCACAGAGAACAAGCATTGGAAATGCCAGTATGTTTGGCTTATAACGAAAGCGTCTCTTCAGTTACTAGTAAGTTTATTAATACCTCACCAGACATGTACTCTGTCAGTAATCCTTGAACTCATGCATTCATTCATCCACCAGTTGACTAATTCACACATTATCCACTCTCATCCTCAACAATACATAAACGAACAAGCATAGGCAAGGTACATTAAGGAATAAAAGAAGAAAGAGAAAAAAAACTACTTTATAAATATGGCAGGCATGTGCTCTCAATTAAGAATAAATAAAAAATTAAACATAGCGGAGTGGCCGCCTTGGTATTGTATTGTGTATAGGGATTAAGTACTGCAATTGTTTAGAATGTGGGGATCAAACTTGGAATGGTGAAACAATGATACACCTTGAACAACAGCCTTTAAAATGGCTACCTTGTTTAGAATCAGTAGCCACACTGGGACACTGTGGACTGAAGATGAAATGAGCAGCTAAAAAGCGACCCGGTAGCATTGTCTAGAGAGGTTGGTGCACTAATTTTAAAAACAGAAGCAAAGAAAAAAAGATCAACCTTTAAAAGGAGACAATGCAAAACTAAAGTGACTGCCACACAAGCTCGGGCACTAAAGCACACTTAATTTCAGGTGGATGTGCCCGTGTGAGCAGGCAAAATGCTGTCACTTAGAGGGCAACAGAGCTAATGGCTGAAGTGGGATGACCCACTGCACCATGCTATATGTTGTTATAGGCAGAAAAAGTGTGTGATTCCCAGTCATACAGACCAATGGTTGACTCGAAGTCCCCGTTTCTATATATGCATGCAGTATTATTTATAAAAAAATGTATTACAAGAGCCTGGCAGACAGCTAAAGATGTCAGTCGGCCTGTATATGAAAAGTTCACACAATTGTAAATGCTCAGCAGAGAATAAAACACATTTATATAATTACAGCTGCCAAAACAATATACAATCCCTACTAAGAGGCCTAGCAAGGGTTCTCAAATACAAATCTTCTTCCAGCAGGGCTCATCGTAGGGGTGGGGTGGGGGAGGGGGAGGGGGGGTGATAAACAGAAAACCCTTGTCTACTACAGAAATGAGTCAGAAGCCATGTACCAAAATTCCAGTATACAGGAATTAACAAATTGTCATAAAAAGCCACCAGAAAGGCTTGTTGCCTATAACATTGTTTTTTCTCTATAAATAAGTCATCCTACATGCCTTTGTCACATATTTTATGTTATAAACCTAACATACAGAAGGCAGCGGACATAACCTTTTTGTCAATTACTCAATCAGGTATGTAGCATTTATCATTGACTTTTCACCATAATCAATAGTGGCCTACTGTGTTGAGCATACATTTTATCACAAGGTAACCACTGGGTAAACAGGAATGCAGTTATAAATATGTACTAAGTAAGCATAGGCAAAACATTTGCCTTCCATGGTGTTAGTAAATACCTGTGTATAGGCTGTACCACAATATAACAACATTCCACCCTAAAAGGCATATTTGCTTTATCATATGCTTTTTATAATAAATACGTCAGGCATATTGCTTTTGTTACAACTGTTAACAATTAACAGATCAGACCAATAGCATCTGACAATGATTTCCCCTATAAACCAATCAGACCTATATACTTTAACATTAGCTTGTCAACATAACTATCTTACACCAACTGCAGGGGTGGCTCATCTGCTAAGGTGTAGGAACATCACCCCACTGCTCTTAGAGCGGTGAAAATGGGAAAAATAAGGTGATAACATTATTATAATTTTATTCTTTGTTGCTGTGGGGCTGGGTTGGGGCAGGGCGGGTTGGTGGCTCAGGGAGGAGTGGTTTGTGCACACTAAGGTGCCGATCACGATCCGGTAAAAAATTCCCCCGTGCGACTCGTATCGGGTCTTTTTACCGTACGAATCGTACAAGTGCCGTACGAACTGGCAATCACGATTCGCATGGTAAAAAGTCCATACGAACCGCACTGGGAATCATTCCCCACACGTCCTCGGGTCGGAAAATGTGTCCGACACGTCCTCGGACGATTTACCTTACAAACGTGAAAATCCAAGTCCGACCGAGGAATCACGATCCATCCCGTGCGTCCGAGCGTACAACCGTATGGAAAAAACACCGTCTGCACCGAACACCTATAGCAACCATGGAGACATGTGCCCGCATACGCGCCCAACACTCCCCCCAGCCCCCGTACGTCCGACACGTACCCCCCGTATATGTATACCCCCACCCGTCTAGGTACACCCCAGTACGTTCCAGTCGTACCCCCACCCCAGTACGTGTCATAGCCCTGTCTACCTACACCCCAGTACGTTCCAGTTCTACCCCCACCCCAGTACGTGTCGTACCCCCCGTGTACCTACACCCCAGTACGTCCGAGCCACACGCCCACCCCAGTACGTGTCATAGCCCCGTCTACCCACACCCCAGTACGTTCCAGTCGTACCCCCACCCCAGTACGTGTCGTACCACCGTCAATGTACACCCCCCCACCCCTGTACGTGTCGTACCACCGTCAATGTACACCCCCCACCCCTGTACGTGTCGTACCACCGTCCATGTACACCCCAGTACGTTCCAGTCGTACCCCCACCCCAGTACGTGTCGTACCACCGTGAACCTACACCCCAGTACGTTCGAGCCACACCCCCACCCCAGTACGTGTCATAGCCCCGTCTACCCACACCCCAGTAAGTTCCAGTCGTACCCCCACCCCAGTACGTGTCGTACCCCCCGTGTACCTACACCCCAGTACGTTCGAGCCACACCCCCACCCCAGTACGTGTCATAGCCCCGTCTACCCACACCCCAGTACGTTCCAGTCGTACCCCCACCCCAGTACGTGTCGTACCACCGTGTACCTACACCCCAGTACGTTCCAGTCGTACCCCCACCCCAGTACGTGTCGTACCACCGTCAATGTACACCCCCCCCACCCCTGTACGTGTCGTACCACCGTCTATGTACACCCCAGTACGTTCCAGTCGTACCCCCACCCCAGTACGTGTCGTACCACCGTCAATGTACACCCCCCCACCCCTGTACGTGTCGTACCACCGTCAATGTACACCCCCCCACCCCTGTACGTTCCGTACCACTACGGGTACGCATACGCGTGCAGACCCATAGTGATAGTGAGCGTAGATGCGTGTGTACGGCCCTATCACTATGGGTCTGCACGCGTATGCGTACCCGTAGTGTTACGGACCGTACACTCGCATCTACGCTCACTATCACTATGGGTCTGCACGCGTATGCGTACCCGTAGTGGTACGGACCGTACACTCGCATCTACGCTCACTATCACTATGGGTCTGCACGCGTATGCGTACCCGTAGTGGTACGGACCTTACACTCGCATCTACGCTCACTATCACTATGGGTCTGCACGCGTATGCGTACCCGTAGTGGTACGGACCGTACACTCGCATCTACGCTCACTATCACTATGGGTCTGCACGCGTATGCATACCCGTAGTGGTACGGAACGTACACTCGCATCTACGCTCACTATCACTATGGGTCTGCACGCGTATGCGTACCCGTAGTGGTACGGACCGTACACTCGCATCTACGCTCACTATCACTATGGGTCTGCACGCGTATGCGTACCCGTAGTGGTACGGACCGTACACTCGCATGTACGCTCACTATCACTACGAGTACGCATACGCGTGCAGACCCATAGTGATATGGAGCGTACATGCGTGTGTACGGTCCGTAACACTACGGGTACGCATACGCGTGCAGACCCATAGTGATAGAGAGCGTACATGCGTGTGTACGGTCCGTAACACTACGGGTACGCATACGCGTGCAGACCCATAGTGATAGAGAGCGTACATGCGTGTGTACGGTCCGTAACACTACGGGTACGCATACACGTGCAGACCCATAGTGATAGTGAACGTAGGCATGCATGTACGGCCGTTGCCATGCATTTGGGGTGCCCTAGGGCCCCGAAACGCACCGTACCTGTGTGTGATGCTCCAAATTACATAGGGGACAAGTATTAAGGCCTACATGCATGCTGGTTGTCATGGAGACCAAGTTCAAATTTCGAAATTGTTCTGGAAGGTGCACAGCAGAAGTCAGTTGGAATTCTTCTACTTTGTTGCAATGTGTTTGTGGGGCTGACATCATGCAGGAGAATGAAACCGATAGAGAACCCACAGACTGCTAGGTTTGAAGGGATTGGTGGAAACATAGGATGCAAATGTGAGTGACCAATCACTCTGTACTCCTGTGCATGAGACTGGGCAGAAGGGCACATATAAGGCAGCCAGGTCCCACGAGGGAGCACTTGCCTGCACATCTTTGCATTCGTCGACCCAGCTGCTGCTACTGATTCCCTGGAACCATGTCAAGGGCTGTGGAGAGGACACAGCCATTCACCCTGGAGGAGAACATGGCTCTGCTGGATGTGATCCTCCCACAGTACTCCATGCTGTATGGGCGACCAGGGTATCAGGTGAGTGCATAGGCCACTGCCACAGACTGTCCCTATGTTGTGACTGTGACTTCTGCCATTGCGTCCAGGTGTAACACACATGCCATGTACTGTCGGGGGGGTCCCAGGGGGGGGGTGCCAGATGTCTCCCAGCAGTGCCCTGAGACAGGAGGGGTGGGGGCCTATCACTCACAGCAGTGCCCTGAGACAGGAGGGGTGGGGGCCTATCACTCACAGCAGTGCCCTGAGACAGGAGGGGTGTGTGCAGAGTCCTCCCAGCAGTGCCCTGAGACAGGAGGGGTGGGTGTGGAGTCCTCCCAGCAGTGCCCTGAGACAGGAGGGGTGGGGGACTATCACTCACAGCAGTGCCCTGAGACAGGAGGGGTGGGGGCCTATCACTCACAGCAGTGCCCTGAGACAGGAGGGGTGGGGGCCTATCACTCACCGCAGTGCCCTGAGACAGGAGGGGTGGGTGTGATGCACAGTGTGAGCCTTGATCATTGATTGTGACATTGCCATCATTCCACCTGTGTACCCACTGTGGCACGTACTGCTTTTTCCCTCACCAGGGGATGATGTCCCTATGACAAAGGTGCAATGCGTTGGCTGCATGACATGCCTTGTTGTAACCAGCTAATTTGTACCCATATGTCTCTCTGTGACATGTGGCTGGTGTATTGATGTGGTGTCACTTGTTCCTCCTCACAGGTAGGCGCCACTGCCAAGGAGCAGATCTGGCTGACCGCCGTCAGTGCCGTGAGGGGTGTGGATGGTCGGAGGCGGAGCCTGCCCCAGGTGAGAAAACGCTGGCAGGATATCCGGTGCTGGACGCGGAGGATTGCACGGCTCCTGCTGGGGGACTCACCTGAGAGCCACAAGAACCGCGGCCGCCGCCGTCTGAGCCACCTCCACAGGCGTGTGCTGCCGGTGGTCTTTCCAGACCTGGAGAGGCGCTTACAGGCGATGCAGCAGCCGGAAGGGGGTAGGTACATGTGTGTTTGTTGTGTGTCACCGGCATTTGTAAGGGCACAGTAGCATGAATTCACTGGCAGGGTTTAAAGGTGCTGTGCAGATCCTGTTTGCCCCAGTATAGCGCTGTGCCCCTGCCACCCTTCCCCTCCTTGCAATGTGTTCCCTGGTCTGTGTGTAGTCACTCCTTCACAAGGTGATGTAGGCTGGCGCTTTGTCCACGAGAACAATGACTGTAGCATCATGTGTGGGGGTGGTGTGTAACAGGTTGTGGGACCTTGCCTGTGCACTGTCAAGTTCACTGCATGTGGGTTCCATGTCAGTTGGCACTGATGCTGACTCCAGACATGGGAGTTGGTCTCTCATGTGTCATGCCTTACAGCGCGCATGTCCTATGTAGTGGCCTGTGACATGATGTGCATGAGTGTGCGATACACATAGTGCAGGGATGGTGACGTGTGTTGCAGTCATTACCATTCAGTAGCATGTAGTTGCGTGCCCACTACTGTCCCCTGGGGCACCTTTTCCTCAGTGGTGTATGTGTCATCATAAACGTGGACAATCTCAGTGTCTACAGCGTAGGTTGTGCTCTGTGCCATTGTCCCCTGTCACCATGTATATAGACGTGCTATTTTGTACAGGTGTCCACTGTGCAGCCTGACCTGATTGTCCTTCTTCATACTCACAGTTGCCAGTGCCTGTGTGTCTTGTTATACTCATCTGAGGATGGGCACTGGTACCTCATTATTTGTACAGGCGCACCTTGGCTGTTTGGCGTACACTCTTGCTTTTTGCCTGCCCCTGTGTGTATCAGCCAGACTATGAGATGTTGGTGCCACCTGTGTCTCAACAATTTGCCTCGTGTAGGGTCTTGTTGGTGCGGGCAATGCCTATGTGTCAAATCCTGATTTCTACTTGCTGGGTCTGGGCAGTGTGTGATGTGTCTGGACACACACGCAATGTGCAGTGACCGAGTCATGTTGGGCATGTTTTCAGCATTACCTATGCAGCATGTGTCTCAAGTTCATGGATATGGTCCCTGGTCATCGGTATTTTCGCCAACGCTGTGTGGTGCAGATGCAGTGCTGGATTGTCCCCAGGGCCTGGGTGCTATGTCAGACTCCTTTTCCTGTGTTTAGCTATTGTCTCATGCTCTCCATGGTATTTCAGTGGCATGGTGGCTCAACCAACTGTGTGTTTCATGCCCTACATCGGTACCTTGTTTAGTAGATGTTAGGGATCTTCCTTTTCAGGCTATGCAGTGTTACCTATGTCGATTGGACTCATGTGACTGATGTGTACAGCTGTCTGATTAATTTCTGTCTCTCCACCCTGCTCACAGCATCGTCGGGGGACACAGAGGGAGACATGGACACAGGCAAGGCGGAGGGACCGAGCACCAGTGCCAGCCGTGACATCGGGGCTGGCACATCGAGTGGGACAGAGGTGGAGGATAGTGCGGCCGAGGACCTGTCGACTGGCACGTCAGAATACGAAGCTGACAGGTCCGAGGAGGATGTCTCCGAGTGGGCGGTGGCTGCACCAGCAGCTGACAGCGGAACAACACCTCGCACCGCCCCCTCAGTTCCCACCAGCCGCCTCCCACTTGCTCGTGTCCCTTCCCAGCGTGCCCGGTCACAGCATGTCTCCTTCCTGCCAGGCACCGCACCCCCTGCCCCTGTCTCCACTGCTGCCGCCAATGCAGAGTCTGTGGACATCCAGCGGCAACTGCAGGTTGGTCAGGCTGCGATCCTTAATGTCCTCCATGCCCACGGCAAAACCCTCACCAACATCGAGGCTTTCTTGGAGGGCATTCATTCATCGCAGGCTGACCAACGCAACTGGCTGAGGTCCATCGACTCCACACTGACTGCAGCAGTGGGTCTCCTGCAGCGCGACCTCCCCCCACCTACCCCTGCCCCATCCACACTTCCCACTCCCATGCCTGTCCCACGTACACCCAGACGTCGGCATGCACCCACATCAACGGACACGGGCACCACACCAGCAGGGAAGGTCCACCGCACTCCTCCTGACACGCACACACAGGGTGAGGTAGGCACACCCACTGGGTCGGGGGGCAAACGTGTGACACACAGCCATAGTGGGAGTCCGCATTCCACCCAGTCCACTCCCTCCAAATCCCCTCCCCTCAGCTCTCCTGGCCACATCTCCCCCAAGGACTCCTTCATGGCCGCTCTGTCCCTGAGCCCCACAGTTACACCACCACGCAAGCGGTCAAGGAGGTCCCCGGTCAGGGTGGTTGAGTCTCCCCCCCTGTCTCCACCCTCCCCCGGTGGCGCTGCGACCCATCCCTCTGACCCCCCCCCCCTCCTTGGGGCCTGAGGTCCCTTCGGGTGCAGGGGACTCCCTGGAGGACCTTGCAAAGGTGTGTAGTGCCATCCTGGCCTCCGCCTTTGGCACTGACCCACCCCCTGTGGTGGAGTCCTCCATCCCTGCACCCACAACGCCGCCCCTTTGCCCTGATGTCCCTGCGGTGCCTGTTGCTTCCCCCCCCCCTGATGCCCTCACCAGTGTGGAAGACGATGCCATTTGACTGTGCAGGCAAGGTAGGGGACACGCATCCCACTGTGTCCCCCATCCAGCTGAGAATCATTGACTGCCCTATGGGCTTTGTGAAGATTGAACTGCCTGCGATCCACGGACATTGTGCTCATGCTGAATACAGCTTAATTTTGTTTTCATTATCACACTACTGCTATGCTGGTATTGGTGTTGGTGGGGCTGCTACATGGTTTTTGGTGGTGTGTAAGGGTTTGGGTGTGTGGGATATGTAGTAGTGTACTGCTCATTGGTGGGACCCTGGGATCTGTGTGCCATCACAAGGTGTTGGCTAACTTTCTTTGTTCATGTAAGCAGTTACTGCATGGTGCACTTGTCCCAGGGTGTATTCCTTCCTCTATGTACCCAGCTTTCTTCCCTGCAGGGTGTTCCCAATGTTTAGCGCAGAGCTGTGTCTACATGAGCTGTGTGTGTGACGGAGCCCTTCTACTTTGGCCATGCATGCAGGGCCATGTCTCCACCTGCAACAATCGTGGCATCCTTGATGATCACTGTACTTGTGTGTGGAGTCTGTTGACATGAGTTCATGGGGACATGTTCCCTTGTAGCCAGTATGCATGTGGATAATTCTGGCCTCACACACATGTGTTACACCCCTCCTGTCTCAGGGCACTGGTGGGAGGACTCCACACCCACCCCTCCTGTCTCAGGGCACTGCTGGGAGTGATAGGCACCCACCCCTCCTGTCTCAGGGCACTGCTGGGAGGACTCTGCACACACCCCTCCTGTCTCAGGGCACTGCTGGGAGTGATAGGCACCCACCCCTCCTGTCTCAGGGCACTGCTGGGAGGACTCCACACCCACCCCTCCTGTCTCAGGGCACTGCTGGGAGGACTCCACACCCACCCCTCCTGTCTCAGGGCACTGCTGGGAGTGATAGGCACCCACCCCTCCTGTCTCAGGGCACTGCTGGGAGTGATAGGCACCCACCCCTCCTGTCTCAGGGCACTGCTGGGAGGACTCTGCACACACCCCTCCTGTCTCAGGGCACTGCTGGGAGTGATAGGCACCCACCCCTCCTGTCTCAGGGCACTGCTGGGAGGACTCCACACCCACCCCTCCTGTCTCAGGGCACTGCTGGGAGGACTCCACACCCACCCCTCCTGTCTCAGGGCACTGCTGGGAGTGATAGGCACCCACCCCTCCTGTCTCAGGGCACTGCTGGGAGGACTCTGCACACACCCCTCCTGTCTCAGGGCACTGCTGGGAGTGATAGGCACCCACCCCTCCTGTCTCAGGGCACTGCTGGGAGGACTCTGCACACACCCCTCCTGTCTCAGGGCACTGCTGGGAGTGATAGGCACCCACCCCTCCTGTCTCAGGGCACTGCTGGGAGGACTCTGCACACACCCCTCCTGTCTCAGGGCACAGCTGGGAGGACTCCACACCCACCCCTCCTGTCTCAGGGCACTGCTGGGAGTGATAGGCACCCACCCCTCCTGTCTCAGGGCACTGCTGGGTGGACTCTGCACACACACCTCCGATTTCAGGATATGTACGCTTGGCACATACACGGTGGGGGTACGCTCAATGCATTCGAGGTGAGGGTACGAGTCTACTTACACTGGTGTGGTGGGGGTACGCTCCATGCATATGCGGGTGAGGGTACGGGTCGAACTTACACTGTTGGGGTGGGGGTACGCTCCGTACGTCCGCGGGTGGGGGTACGGGTCGTACTTACACTGTTGGGCTGGGGGGTACGCTCCTTGCATACGGGGTGGGGGTAGGGTCCGTACATATCCGTCCCCACGCTATGTGATGTTTGTGCGGCCCGTACCCAGGCCTTTGCCACGTGGGTGCGATCCGTCCCGCCATTGTTGGGGTGACGTGTGTGGGCGTGGTCCGACTCGTACCCACGCTCTTCAGGCGTGGGTACGGGACGTACCTGTCTGGTTGTGTTGCCGGTTCGCGTGGTGACGGACTTCCGTTGTGGCGGTCGCTGGCTTATCAGGACACGCCCCCACCCCCTCGTGGTGACCAGGGCATGGGAGTCAGGTATGTCCAGGCCATGTGTGGTGTGTGACTTATGTGGTTGTTTTGTGGCCTGCCCTGGTCCTGCCACCCCCACCCCACCCCACTTTCCCCCCTCCCTTAGTTATTCTGACCTTCTGCGGTGTCTGCGTCATAACCTGTAGAGGAGGTGTACTGCTATGAGGGCAGGGATGACTCGTAGGTTCGGGTCCATGTCTGTCCGTCGCGTACTGGTACTCCTTGCTCGCGTCGTCCTGTCGCGTACGGGTCCTCCTTGATCGCGTCGTCCTGTCGCGTACGGGTCCTCCTTGGTGGCGTCGTCCTGTGTGTCCGTCACGTACTGGTCCTCCTTGTTCGCGTCGTCGTCTGTCCGTCGCGTACTGGTGGTCCTTGTTCGCGTCGTCCTGATTTCCCGGCAGTTTTTGGCTGCCGCAAAATATTCACCGTGCGGGGTGACGTCGGTGCGAATCGGGATTCCTGGGTCGTGAATGGCTGGCTGCGAGCGTCCCGACGTCAGGTCGGCGCTTTCCCGGATCGCATTGGTAGGTGTTTTTTTGTTCGGTCGGGCTTTTTTACGATTCGTACGGTAATGGTGTACCCGTGCGAATCGTAATTCCTTGTTTGTGAAAATTGACGACCGGGTACGCGTCGGGCGGAGATTGTGCTCCGTCCGACGGTTCGTACCCGGTTTTTGCAGGATCGTGATCGGCACCTAATTGCGCATGACTGCTTGGCCGGCCGTCTTGGGCCGGCCAAACAGTCATGCGCACTTTGCACGTTCCCCACCAGGCTGTAATGCACAGCCTGGTGGGAACATGCACAGGCTCCCTCTCTCTGTCCGAGCGCTGATCCAAGGGGCTCAGACCAATCGCAACACTGCACTGCTCCGAGCAAGCTGGCAGGTGTTAAGAACTGTGCACTCACTAAATAAAAATTATAAAAGTGTAATTTTCCAAACCTATAAATGCAGTGTATTTAGATGGTACCCCTTAAAATAATGCTCCATAATAAATACAGATAAAGAAATAGATGTCATACATTGCGACCTGCGAGGTGAAAAGAAAGAGCTTTGCTTGTTCATTACCTTATCTAAGTCTCCAATGAAGGTGGCCACCTCCCTCCTGGTAATTAAAGACACTGTTTGCAGCCCTGGACTTCTGTGTGATAGCCTAATGTATTCTTGGAGTTGAAGTTTTGTTTTGCTTTCACTCAACTAACTAGATTAGCACATGAAATTAATGATTTGTAGTAAAAAGGTCAGGACTTGAGTGAATGTCCTTAAATGACCTGGAGTGACGTGCTAACCCTACCTCCAATACCTCTTTCAAAGTACAGATTTGAATATATATTTATCAACTACATGCAATATTATCTTCTAGAAGTGATTAGTTATCCTTTCATTAAGTTTAGCACTACATAAGTGAACTTCGACATAGTAAACGTTATTTTGCTTATAGCGTAAGGTGTAACCCAACTGGGAATGGTGGAAAAGAAGAGCACTCTTCTGAAAGCTGTTTTAGGGTATATCTGCAAGAGAATGCTAGCATTACAAAACTTAATAAAGAAGCAGGTTTATGGACCGCCATAACATTGGTAGCTTCCCTGGAAGGAGACTATGATGAACTAACTGGGTGAGGGCACACTAATAAAGGATTAATCTTTCCAGGTAAAATTCCTCTTAAAATAAAAGAAAACTAGGGAAAAAAAGAGAAATGTCATTCTTTCTTTTAGAACTAGTACAATATAGTAATGTCATCACTGGATTAACAGCGGAAAGATAACCATCATAGCGATTGTCTGGGGGCAGACTGGAGGGCGATTTCTAGACCGAGGCAACATTAGATGCCCATTTAGGACACCGCCAGCAGGTTGAACCCAGATTAAACCTACAAGCAGAGACATGGGATGGGGTAAACAACGCTTTGCTCCATCCAAAAATCTTACACTGAGGGTGCAGGCCACTTCTGCGTCAAGATTCTGTTAAGGTGAATACATTTGGGTGAAAGCCATACAACTGGAACGTATTCATTATCAAATATTGGATTCACTATTGTATGATTCAGCTAGCTGGGCACTCAGAGGCCAAAACTGAAACATATATAATGAGGAAAGGTCATTAATTCTGTTGAATGGAGCAACATGGACCAAGAAACAAACTTCAGATTTTGTTCTAAAAAGGTGAGGTTTTTATAAATGTGGCCGCAATGTTTCTTTATTATACACACATACGCGTTTTCTTCCACCATATGTTTAAGTAAACTTGAATGATCTGATCATCAGGAAGAAAAGAGATTATAGATAAATCTAATGATAAAAATAATGTGATCTGTACTGGAAGGAAAAACAAGCTGACATAGCTTTGCTGTAAATAGAAGTTCCAGTCAAACTCCCAGGGCCAAAGGTAACAAAGATCCAGAATATAAGGTACATTTAAATGGAAACGGATAAAAGCTCGGTTGGCATCCCATAAGGAAAACAGTGAGAAGCAGGAAGAAAGTCCCACACAAGAAGCACAGTAATCCTGCAGTGCAGGCTTGGACCACACACACTCAGACGACAATCGGGCACCGGCAGTAATTCATTCTGCTGGCTGAGTTTTAGAACATTTTCGAAATGTCAGAACAGTAAAGAAGACCATACAAACTCATATATGTCAAATAACAGAACAGGATGGGGATAATGAAAGGGAAGAGGATGAAAAACAAACTGAAAATAAAACAAACGTAGAGATGTTAGGTCAAACAGAGCTAGTAAAAAGGGTACGACCAAAATGGATATTACGGTAATAAAATTGGCACAAATATTACAAAGAACAAATACAGGCCCAATATGTGGTCACAGGAAAGACATACACATAAAATAAAAGAGTGACCAACAATGCCTTCAGGAAGGAGGGAAAAGAGGAAAATTCTCTGTATCACACTGCAAGGACCTAATGGGAAAAAGAAGGGTAAACTAGGCAAGATATTGAGGGTTTTAGAAGAATAAAAACAGTTTTAGCGTTTAAAAAAAGTAAAGAAAAAATGTAACAAAAATTGAGAGAAACAACAGAAGGGACATAGAAAAGAGAATAGGCGCAACTGAAGACATCACTAGAAACGTAAAATACAGTCAGTGGGCAATAGTGCTATGGACACATTTGAAAAAGCACATGATTGTTTGTTTTTGTAATGGGTACTTGTAAAGTGCACTATCCGTGGCAAGTAGGGTCTGTTGGCACAGTAACTGCGGGAATGAAGAGCTGAATTATTTAAAAGAGATGAGCTACATGGTGAAAAGCCACGTTTTTAGTAGTTTAAGAAATGTTAATAGATCTGGCTCTGAAAGGATGCCATAAGGTATAGAGTATTTATTTTATTTATGGGAATTTGCAAAGCACACTGTCACTGATATCAGGAAGAATACGGCAGGAATGTGCCAAGCATTACCACACTCATAACAATGAAAAATCAATCAAGGAACTGAGCATATGGTCTTGACGCTCCTGTAACTGCTTCAAGTCATTTGGTTGAATCAGACTGTAGACAATCGCATCAAGGATGACACTGTGGTCTTTAACAAATTGAACTGAACGCAAATAGTCATGTAATCTAGCCACGACAGATACACAAGGCTAAATTGCATGGGCTGGCAAATAAAAGGTTGCTAGAAAGAAGAAATATTCAGTGCATAGGATGCGGTAAATCCGATTCCTCAGGTAATTCTCGATTTCTTAGCCTGGGATTTTCGGTCCTAATAAGGGGCCACTTGTAATGAGGGCCTTTGAGTAAAAATCACGAATCCAACCGCATTTATCATCATCACTGGCCCAACTTTGAGTAACACTGGTGGGTCTATGAAGAATATTTATGACGGACTAAGTAGAGGGAGTAGACCAGACCTGATAGTTGGGCACCATGCTGGTTGAGAGAACGAAAGTGAATGAATGAGACACAGACACAGAGTGCTTCTGGTAAATACAATGGGATGGTCTCTTTTAAAATTTATTGTCAGAGTATCACCATAAATGCCTTCGTCCTACAGAAGTTTTATCGTGACTGAATACGGATGGAAACCAAAGGCGGGCACCAAAGGCAGGCACACATAAGAAGGAAATCGTCATGTGCCTGAGAGGGGCTCAAATAAATAGAAGGGAAAATGTTCGAAAATGAAGACTTATGATACACATTAGCAACACAAATTACCCCCAAGTGAATAATTATGATCCATAAATGTTTTCCTTTTTACACACTGCAGTATGTAATGTAATGTGTTAAGAGGAAAACCTTTAAGGATCATAGCTATTCTCTTGGGGTAATTTTGTATCAATAATGCGTATATGACTCAACCCGTTTCGGGAGTCTGGGTAAACCTTGTTCTGCTGTGGAGACTAATGATACCCTGAAAATCTGTTGAAAGACACCCCAGAATATAACACTAAACAGAACAGCAATCAATGAGAAATACAAAGGATGCAAGTCAGATACACAGAATACTCCGAATAAATTGGGACAAAGACTTCGTTCATAGCCAGAAACTAACAACTAAAGCACAAAGAGGATAAACAGAGGAAACAGACCGCGTTACGTGAGAAACAACTGTGCATATCAAGGGGGAATCAAGAAGGCCAAGACCCAGGACGTTCCATTACACACTACGGTGCAAACCCTTTGTTGCAAGGAGACAGCACGTGGCCAGCTAGAAAGACCCACAAAGGAATGTGTCCACATGAGTGAAGTTTAAACTGGAGACAACCAGGCTGGAGTGTAAACCAAATATCTGTTAAAGTGCCAGCCATGATCTCTAAAGTAAGAGCCAACTTTCTGAGGGACAAAATTATCACAGGTGCATTGATAATCTGGGTTGGAATTTGTATAAACAGGTAAGCTCCTTAATAGACAGATTCACATTCAACACAATGTGGAAATTAAAGTAGAATGCAACAGCTAGGTCTAGCATACCAAAAAGGAGTCCAATAGGTCCATGAACTGAGCAGGCATGCTGATTAGGGCTGAAATACTGGAGCCACTGGAGAATCGGCTCATGGAACATCACCGGCTAAGAAGCATTAACATGTGAAATAGATTTCCTTAAATTCCTGCAAGGGCAATATTTAATGCAGTTCAAGAAAAGTTCATCATTTGAGATAAAAAAAAAAAGCATGATCCTCTGTGATCAAGGAAATAGGCCACTTTCATATGATGGATGTTCCATTCATAAAAAGTAACACATCACTGAAGTTAACGCCGTCAGTGGTACAAGCTTCTTTGAGACATATCTTATGGCTTTTCTCCTCAGTAGGAAATGGAAGCTTTCCTTTTTGTGAGGTACCTTCCTCCTCATGGCGAGACCTCTTTGATGTCTTTTGTTTGGAAACTTCAAGAGATTTAAGAGATCTTTCCCCTTTTAGGCATTTCCTTTGAGGCCACTGAGGTAGAGATCTCCTCATCCTCAGAGAGAACATCAGATTTTGACTTAAGTTTTTGTAGCCAACTCAATCTACCCTCCCTGTCCTTGAGGGCTTTTGTAGAGAAGGTTCTACAGATTTTGCAGTCTTTTAACTTGTGTTGAGTATAAAGGCAGTAGATGCAGCTCCTATGTGGATCCTCAGCATGCAGCCTCTTTTTCCCACATGATCCACACGACCTGAAGAGACCTATCTTTGAAGATGCAGACATATTTGATGAGAATACTGCTAAAAAACTGGAAAAACCAGAGAAAAGTGAGCAGACCTCAGGGAGACTCCCTTTCACACGACGTGTGGTAGAAAATCTGAAGAACCTAGCATCTCTTGAGATTGGCTATTGGTTGGATTTGGTTCTTTTTTACAAAAGAAGGTGGATAGGCTATTGCACTGACTTTTCATTGCATGGTAGCCTATGGTAATTGTATCTACTGCTTTTATATGTATAACGTGGGACTCCAACTATGACAATGGGGATGATTCAAGCATGTGAATCTATGAAAGATCCAATACTGGAGAACAGAGACGTCTGGTGGCTTCCAAGTCAGCTGTAGCATATATAGACAGAGACATACTAAATATCCAATGACCGATGCAACTCTTCCGCAATAAAGTAGTATATTAAGAAGTATCTTTAAAATCTGCAGCCATTCTCACAATACTACATCTGTTGACTTCCTGCAAGGCATTGAGAAACCTGCTTCAAGGTAGGAGCTTGCCAAGAATCATCTATCAACAACTGTGAGGAGTGAGTTTTATATGTTTCATAGGCTAATGGTCTAGAGAAGAAAGCTTAATGACTAATTTTTGGGAACCTAAAGAGCCCTGGGAGTATTCGTTCTTAAGTATATTTCAACAAAATGGGACAATAAGGAAATATTCCTTTGAGCTTTGTAAGTAAACACAGGTTCTGTTTCAATCACTCCAAACAGTGGACACTCCAAAGTTGAAGTCCCCAAATGTTTAGGAAGAGAACACCAGCCTCTTCTGGATTACATCTTTGAACCAATAAATAAATAGATGATGCCCAATTTTAGGCAAACCACAACCCAATCTGTGTTGCACTCAACACTGGAAGAAACGATGAATTTGAGTTCCCCAAATGTAATGAAGTGGGTCTAGAAATTCAAAGTAGGACTAGCGTGAAAAGGAAAAATGTGTAGACACAGGAAACCTCAATGCATAGTTTCAAAATTAGGAGGAAACCATCTCAAGAAATATAATATTGTATTCTGAAAGAGCGGTGGGAATCACCTGGCCTGAAAGAAATGTCTTGCATACTTTGAAACACTAGTCGAAGAGTGTAATCAAGTGTAATCAAAGGTAATCAAAGGCTAACAAAATGTTCCCAAGCTGTGATCCTATAAACCACCAGCAAAATTGTCTTTGTTTAATGGGGGATGTGTACCGATCAGAAATGAATTAAATTACCAGTTGAAAAACCATGCCCGAAAGTATAAAACATGTCTAGGATTGCTTCTTAAATACAAAGAAAGCTGAGGAAAGCTGAGGAGTGGAACCACAAATAGAGAGAACAGGAAACCGTGGCGGAAAAAAGGGCTCTAAACATGTCTGGCAGTGTCAGAGAGCTTCAATCAGGCTGTAGTGGAAACGGAATGCAGAATATCATCAGAAGACTGGCACATAGATTACAGAGCAATTGCCTGTTCATCAGGCCTTTGATGTCCTTTGATGTAAATTAACATGGGATGAAAGACAAGATGGAAGACATCCTGAACATGTACACAATAGCGAGATTCACTCAAATAACAGAAGGCCTTGAAAATAACAAGGCTCCTGGCTCAAGCCGTATTCCCAAAATATCCTCAAAATCAACGTGCCCTGGAGGGCGCCAATGTCACTGGAAAACTTTAGGTCATGCATTACCAACGTTACAATTCATTCATTTGAGAATGAACTCCGTTAAGATTCCCCTATATATAAAGGGAACAGTTCAGGAGGTAAAAAAATCCGATTTTCATATTAGCCTAATTAATTGTTACATTTTTATTTCTAAATTGCTACTCAACCATCTGAGCAACTGGTTAAGACCTGAGGTGATATTTAAATAATGTGAAGAACAACTTGGACCAGGCACTATCAGCCCCTTTTACTAAGTATTTTAATCACAAATTACACAGAAAAAAGGATGGGCACCTATAATAGCATTCCTTATTTAATCTGCCACTTTAGGTTTAATAGCAACATCCAGATTGTGGAAAAAGCTGACAAAAACAACTAGGGAATAAACATAAGCTGGCACCCATATGAATAGAATTAGAGATGGGCACTCTGGTCCAAATAAAATTCGGCTTCCTGGGTCAGGTGCTGCTAAAATTCGACCTACACGAGTGTATGATGCAGGGATGTGAAATAGTGATGCCAACTAGCTCCAGTGCTGTTTCTTCTATGCATCGAGGGGACATCCCAGACCTTTTATATGCCGATGATTCTCTATTAAGGGCAAGTTCACAAACAAGACTTGTTAATCTAAATCCAACTGCATCCACGTAAATTACAGTTACACCAAATCCAAGACTATGATATGGGGCAAACAGAGTTAAATAAAAACTCAACAATATCACGAAACTGGAAAAACTGAACAGCTTTAGCTATTTTAGAGATATGGAAATGGCGAGAACTATGAAAAAAGAGACAGTCTACAACAATTTGTGAACAACCATGGAATAAATGCATCAGGAGAAGCTGAAGGAATCTTCAAATGGTCCCTTCTGCTATGTCACAGGCGGAGCAATTCCATAGGTGGATTAAGGACATTTCTACTGATGCAATCAAGGTAACAATGAACTTTGCGATGAAAATATCTGTGCCAATTAAAAAGCAAATGATGCGAGTAAGGAGCTGGGCACTACCAAGCCCCAAATCCATCTGAACTCATATCTGTCATCTGCCCTGCTGGAGTAGGGGCTATTGAGCAACACTGTGCACGATATTTAACACGCTGGTTTTCCTGTGGCGACTCCTCCGCTAAAGCGGGGAAGCGTTGCCCCACTGCTTCTCAGCAGTGAAGTAAGGAAACATAAAATGATAAAAACTTGTGTTATCATCATTTTAGGTTTCTTTTTGCTGCAGCTTAACTTTTGGGGCAGGGCTGCTCAGACAACAGAGAAGCAGGGGAGGAGTGGTTTGGCCATTCCTAAGTGAACATAACTGTTAAGCCAGCCACTCTTGGGCTGGTCAAACATTGATGCGCACTTTGCATCTTCTCCATGCAGGCTGCATTGCAGGCTGCATTACAACCTGCATGGAAAATATGCCCAGGCGGCCATTCCCTGGCTGAGCGCCGATCCCGGCGCTCAGACCAATCACAACGCTGCATTGCAACGTTGTGATTGGTTATCGGGAGGCTGTGAGCCGCGAGCTTCCAGCTGCTTCCTGCATCCTGCTGTGGACTGGAGTCAGGAAGAAGAGGACAGAGGAGAGGTGCTGTCATGGGTAAGTGATTATTTGTTTTAAAAAAAAATTTTTTCATCCCCCTGCCCCCGCCCCACCACCCGGGTCCAGTAGCAGCTGTTACTTTGGTTTTCCCGTTGTGCGGGATGCAACTAAGGACATGGGCACTACCAAACCCACCATCAGGACTCATCTTTTCGTTAGCTTTGCTGGAAGAGGGGCTATTTAGCACAGTGAGCGCTATTTAACGTACTGCTTTTTCCAGGCAAAGACTGGGCCCGTCTGCCACAGAGTGGGAACCGACCAGGCCTTCTCTCTTAGCTGTGTGTTCTAGATTTTGTCAATATGGTGCAAGTCTTCTTCTACCCATGGTGATGTGAAACGCCCCCATAATGGTTCAAGCATCATGACAGTTCTAACTTTAGCACTTGGGGCTATCAAAGAGGATATTAGTGCAGTAGAAGTGGAGTTTGGGCTGGATGCGCACGCCAAAGGGCCAGCAGGAAGTACTGTACATTCTGTGGTAACAGCTGGCAATAGCTTGCCTAAACTTCACGTTAATGCTTCAAATAGCAGTTGCTTGGCAGCTCCGCTAGCCGATAATATGCATGCTCTTACAATACAACTATAGCAGTTTTGCACCAGCCGTGCCCGACAGCCCCTCAGTTTCCCGCCCATTGTAAAGATAACAAGAATAGGCATAGGCAATAGGTCTTGCCTTTTGGGACCTTATAAGTGTTTAGCCAGAGCTATTGACTTTGCCAATGTCTTTAAGCTTTGTTGTAGAGCATTGTGTCTGCCGTGCAGCATGTTGAAAAGTTATAATAAAAAAGTGTTAAGCATTGTTTTTACCTTATATGTAATCAAGAATACATTATGTAGAACTGAAGGGCCCTATTCTAAAAAAAAAATGAACTTAAAACATTTCTTCTAGGTTTTTTGCCCTTTCAATTCTGGAAATTTCTTCCTGCCTGTTCTAATGCTTGTTTGTTATAGCTTTTTCTTTTGATATGGGGGAGGACATAAACAAAGGGAGGGTGGAGGTTGGGAAATAGTATCTGAATTACAACACAAGCAGCGGACGGACACTAGAGGAGAATCAAAAGATGCCAGAATCCGAGGGTAGACTGAAGTGATGCTGAGGTGGTGGTGTGCTGGTGCGGAGGTGATGCTCAGGTGATACTAAATGATACCCAGGTGGTGCTGAGTTATGCTGAGGTGGTGGTCTGCTGTTGTGGAGGTGATGATGAGGTGATGCTGAGGTGGTACTGAGAGTGATGCTGTGGAGGTGCGTCATGCTGAGGTGGTGGTGCTGCACTGGTGCTTAAGTGGTTCTGAGCTGATACTCAGGGGGGTGCTGAGTGATGCTGAGTTGGTGCTGTGTTGAAGTGATGGTGTGCGGATGCTGAAGTGGTGCTGTGTTGGTGCTGTGCTAAATTTCTGCTGAGCTGCTGGTGCTGAGGTGGGGCTGTGCCGGTGGTGGTGCACTAATGCAGAGGTGGTGCTGTGCTGATGTGGTACTGTGCTGAAGTTGTGCTGCGCTGGTGTTGAGGTGGTGCTGCTCTGATGCTCAGGTGATGCTGAGTGATACTGAGGTGGTGCAGAGTGATGCTGAGGTGGTGCTGAGGTGATGCGCCGCTGGCACTCAGATGGTGCTGAATTTCTGCAGAGGTGGGTCTGCGCTGATGCTGAGTAGGTGCTGCACTGGTGGTGGGGCACTGATGAGGGCATGGTCCTGTGCTGATGCTGAGATGGAGCATTGCTGTTGCTGAGGTGGTACTCTGCTGATGCAGAGTCTTGTAACCTTGAGGTCAAACCTAGATCTCTGCTGTGGATGATTTTATCTTCTGGGCCAATCTCACTGAGCCACCAGACCCAGAATCATCGGAAGATACAATCAGGGACATAGGTTAAAAAATAGATTTTGACCTCTGGGGACCATCATCCATCATTGGCAACACAAACTATGGTAAGCTCTGCACGTTCCCACTCTGTACTGTAGACTACAGTGAACAGCTATTACATCTTGCCTTTGCTCTTCAGCCCAATGCTGTCTTCAGTGGAAAAACTGCTTACGATTACATAACAGCTATCAGTAACTGCATTTTAGGCTAGCCCTGCAATATCATTAGTCTATTTGCTTGCTTTTGATTTGCATTCAGTCTTAACCCCCACATTTATAATAGTGTATATTGTAGCTCTAAGGGGCAGGGTTCTGTACAGAGATGGATTCCAAGTCCACTGAGCCACAGAAACCCTCAAGCTAATATTGCCAGACTCCATAGAAAGGCATCCTCAATGACTCATATTACTATGCAGACAATAAACAGGCACCCAATGAATATGGATCACAAATAAATAAAAGCGTAATTTTATTATTTAACAAATAGTTCCTATTTTCCTGCTGCTATCATCTAGCGCCTGAAATGAAACTAAATGAAAATAGGATTTCTAGAGCGCCTAGATATACCCGGAATAGTGGCGCTCTCGAAATCCTATTTTCATTTCATTTCATAATAGTTTGTGCGTTATGGTGAACTACTATTAATGTACTCCAATGTGAAGCGATGTTAATGTTCAACATTTCTACATCCGAATTGTGTTAGAACAGCTGCAGATAAATCTTTCTGCATGTATGTTTTCACATATATTTACACCTGTGCAGGGCAGAGGATCGTCGCACCATTGCTGCTACCCATCAGAGGCAACAGTGAAAAAGAAAATGATAATAGAATTATTTTAATATAATTTTCTTTTTGACCAGTGCCTCTGCTGGGTAGCCGAGTCGTGGGGGAGGAGTTGTGGGCACTACTAAGTGCACTTTACGGTTTGGCCAGCTATTTTAGGCCAGCCAAACCGACATGCGCACTTAGCATTTCTCCACCATTTCTCGTGTTGTACAGCTGGGTGGAAAAAAGCCACAGGCTCACAGGCACTGTCTGAGTGGCAAACCAGGCCGCTCAAACCAATTCCAGCGCTGTCTTCAGCATAAGAGTAGTGCTGGGATTTACATCTGGGTGCCCGCGCAGTGTGCGCCAGTCGAGGATCGGGAGAGGGGGAAGACGGAGTGGACGCAGCGTCAGGTAAGTCATATATATCTTTATTTCTATAATGATCTTTTTAAATGTATTTATGTCCCCCCCCCCACCCCCCTTGTCGCCCTACCTAGTTGCATCGGGAGCAGTCGCCACTGGTGTAGAGCAGTTTTTCACACGCGTGTAGGTGCAAAAACAGAAATGAAACCAAAAACAACCACATACATTTACCACAACTTACCGACGCAAAATGACCTTGGCGCCAAACGACCCAATAGTGCTATAACGACGATAGAACAAATGGTGAAGAACAAACAGGCCCTCAGCACAAAATTGACATTTTCACAAGAACTAAAGAAAAAATATTATCTTGCATTCTAGTGCTGGTCATATTTTTTATATTCCCCAGTATGTGGAAATTAATTTAAACTAAATTCTCTTCAGCCTAGCACAGAAAAAAACGAGATGCTAAAACGCGGCTGACTAAAACGGAGCCCATCAATGCAGTAGACCCGAGGACACTTCACGCAGTCGATTACATTTCACATACAGTGCTGTAAAATAAGCATACTGCAAGCCGCGCAAAAGGGCAGCTCTGACACAGAAACACACTGGAGCAGGGGAGGGCGAGTAGCAGCATAGCGGGTGTCTGTTACCTACAACCTGTGAAGAGGGATGCAGTCAGCCGGCAGCACAAGTGTAGCAGAAATAAAGGGGAGAAACCCATGACCAACACGGTGCTTTCCTACGTAATCCTCAGTGTGATATAGGAGGGGTGCAGTGAGCTCACACACCAGGGAATGGGTGCGACAGCATTGCCAGGGGACCTCAGCTCTTGACCCAGCAGGGAGTGTAACCACAGGGATGGGGAGCTCCGGGCTCTGCTCTCTAACTAGGCGACCGACTATGACGTCCTGCGGAAGGGAAACTAAGGACACTGCCAACATCAAAGATGGATGGATGGATGGAAGTTAACTTGGCTAAGCCTAAACAATGACAAGATTAGCAACTTCTCTGCTCAGTATTTATGTAGTCATTTACCAGTTACTGAATTATTCCCTTAATTTCAGAGGACCACATTTAAAGAACCTGGACACTGCCTAGATACAAACTTATCAGTGCTTTCATAGATCAGAATCATAGAGATTCCACTTCATATAATATTAGGATGTTAAGTGGATTAAAATGTTTCTGACAGAAGCCCACCTGGCCATTCTCACCAGGCCCACAAGAGCTGGGGCAACTGAAGCCAATTTGGACTATTGTACTGCTGTGTATGAAGGCGTTTTTGTTACTTTGTGTTGTGCCTTGAAATATTTTGTACAGATTGTATTGTTAAGGATATTCCTAAGATTATGCACTTGAAAACCTATCTCAAGGAAATGTATTGGCTTTCAGTTAAAACATTGGAAACATTCAAACTTTTATTTATAACTCACAGCACTTTACAGTAATGCATTGCTTCATATAAATGTAGCATTTTGCTTGCACAGGCTTACCTAATTTTTGTGAATTGGCCTTTAAAAAAACGATGTTGAGGTAAAAACATTTTTTTACTAAGCAGATATACTGAGGAATAGCGAGCCAGGGGAAATCCTGATGGTTTCTCATTATCTCCCACTGTCTGAAGGTCGAAGACTTTCTTATTCTAAAAGAGGGAGATTATACTTTTTTCCTTCTACAGTGTATGAATGCTATCCCTGACTCTTCAAGCTATAGAAATGTTGTGGAGCACAAGGTCATTTAGTAGTTCTACTATGATTCTCTGGCAACAATACAAGGTTATGTTTCACCCTATGCTAACTTTAGGAAAAGGCGGTAAACTTTGCAACATGGAAGTCTGCTGTCTTATTAGACAATATAAATTATTTGTTCAACTTCTCCTCAAAAACACAAAAGCAAATATATTAATAACTTTTAAAACAAACATGGAGGATACATAAAATGTATATATGAGCACTTATATAGGTTTCAAATAAATGTGTGCACCTACCTGTTACTACAGCTGTATGGTTTTCACCACAGGCAATGGAACACACTTTATGCTTCTTCAGGCCATCAACAGTCTTTGGTTGAGAAGTTTCAAATAAAAATGTGCCATGTCCTAGCTGCCCATACTGACCAAGTCCAAAAGTGCATACATCATTTTCTAGAAACAGAAAGGTAAAAAGAAAGTACATAGAAAATGGATTGTAAAAACACACAGAATGAAATTGTGAAGTAGAATATCTTCCAAACTATAAACAATGTAAGTTTTTAATTGACTTGAAAAATAACCAACAATACAATAGTCAAATGCCGTGGATAGATGTAAGGCTGTATGCTTTTGTCTATATCATCAAAATTAGCTGGCAGTAGAAAATAATGTGGAACAATTATGATTCCTATAGATGTTTTGTATCCAAGGTGTCAAGCTTTTGGCAAAAAAGAAATAGGTTTTATATGTAGTTGGAGACCTCTGTCCAAAATATTTATTCATTTTGGTGCCTTGAGGGGAAGCTGTGCTCTCTTAATCTGGACAATTCCATAAAGAAGGACGTTTTTACACCAAGCAAGACACTTATATTCTGCCATCAGGAGCAACGGAGGAGGTGGGGCTGCAAAGGACCGACAATGTTAAGTTGAATGTTGGGGCCCTACTGGTACTACGTTTGTCATGGGATTTATAGTTATGTTATGAACTTTGCATTAGGCTTATGAGACACGGAAGTGTGATGTTCTACTTAACTGTTTCCTGCTCTCAGTACCAACGTTTAGTCAATAACCATAATCATTTCCCATGTCCTTAATATAAACACATATTTTCATTTACAACAGCTAGGGAAATCTACTTTACTGAACGTGGTTGGCTATAATAGTCTACTGGTCAATTCAGGAAAGAGGGTAGATTATGGGATGACTTTGATAATGGTGAAGAATCAGGTGTGACATTTTCAAATTTTGGACGGAGAGATAATACCCTGTCAGTATTATAAGAAATGTCTTTTTAATCCTGGAACATGTTAAACTATTCAAGTGATCAATGTTCAGAAAGAAATACAAAATGGAATAGTTTAGGATACATACAACATGGATTCGATTCCCACAGTAGTAGAATCTGTATTGATATTATGCAACTGAATGAGAAGTTGATCATTTACATGATGACTTTTCTGAGGTTCTGAAGCTTCTTCAAAGGATAGCTTTTTGCTGTCTGTACTACCAAGCTGATTTAATCCAATACTAACAAGATTCAAACTTGCTGTTCCGGTCTCTTATCTAAACCCACCCAAAGATTATTGAACTTTTCAGAAGTCTGAGCAGTGGGAGTTGTTTTCGCATATAGCAGCGTTTAATACCCAAAGAGGGGTACACAAACTGCTTCAACTTCTACAAAGAGATCTGGTCTTGCAGACAAAGGAATTTGATGGATTGGTTACAGAAACAACCTATAGAAACATCAACTCAACTTTTAAATAATTAATTTCTCTTGACAGAAGTCACTGATATCCCCTTCAGTGGTGTGTCAATCTACAATAATATGTACATCAGAAAAGGATAATGTTACTTACACTGGAAGCATCTGTTCATAGCATGTAGTGCTGCAGATTCACATGCGTAGCATGCTCCTGCTATCTAGTTTTGGGCTTGGACGTTTGCAAGCTGTTTCTGTTCGAAGATGTCTGTTGAGTCATAGTGTGTGATGTGACTCCTCTCGTTTTGCATTGCGCATGGGCATCGACTCCAAATTACATTGTTTTTGCACAGCGGGTTATATTTTATATGGAATGTCATGATAAAGTGTGTGAGCTCCCATGTGTATTAAGGAAAAGAACAAGAAGAGATCTGCAACAAACACGAGTGCAGGCACATGTGAATGTACAGCACTACACGCTACAAACAGCCCCTTCCAGGGTAAGTAACATTTTGCGTTCATAGCATATCTTGCTGTAGATACACAAGCTTAGCATAGACTGTAAAGCAGGTCCCTCCTAAAGCGTTAGCTAGTGTGTGGATGATTCAGTTGCTTGAAATAAGGTTCTTAATGCCATCATAACCACTATGGCTTGTTGACTAGCTAAAATATCCACACGGCAGTGTCTAATGAAAGTATGTGGAGTTGACCAAATGGCTGCTTTACAAATATCCAATAAGGAAGGAATGTTTCCTAAAAAAGGCATGGTTGCTCCCTTCTTATGGGTGGCTCCCTTCTTATGGGTGGAGTGCACCCTAGGTGCAGCAGGTAGAACCCTTTTTGCTTTAAGATAGTCAAACGTATTCAGACCTGATATTCCCTAGATGATGATGCATTAAATTTAGACTGCCTTTTGGGGCCTTGAAAAGCGACAAATAGTTGATTTGATTTTCGAAATACTATGTTTCGGTCTATGTAGTATCAAAGAGCTCTTTGAATATCCAATATGTGAAGTGCTCTCTCCGCAACTGATGCTGGGTGCAGAAAGAAAACTGAGAGCTCTATGGTTTGAGTAAGGTAAAAAGGTGACACCACCTTAGTAAGAAACATACAGTTGGTTCTCCGAACCACCCTATCCTTGCGTACCTGACTGAAAGGCACTTGGAAAGTTAGCTTTTGCAGGACACTAACTCTTCTATGAGAGATAACCACTAGAAATGCCACCTTCCATGAAGAATTTGAAGGCGGCATGAATTCATTGGCTCAAAAGGCAGTCCCATGAGTCTAGTATCGACTACAGTCAGGTTCCACACGGGAGCTAGAGGGGGGGATTACCCTTTTGATAAACTCCATGAAAGCCTTACTGCCTCGAATTCGAAAAAAGGGACTGGTGCTCCCTGTTTTGCATGTAGGCTGCAATAGAAGCTAAATACAAACAAATGAGGTGTAGGCGAGGCCTACATTCTGCAAATACAAAGGGTAGGCAATAATGTACTGTACTGACAGTTTTAAGGGATCTAGGTTCATAGAAACACAGTGGGAAACAAGCCTTTTACATTTTGCTGCATAACATGCCTGCATTGTCGGTTGTTTGACCTCCTTTAAAATGGACATACATTTCTGAGGAAATTTGAGGTACCCAAATCCTACAACTTCAGGGGCAAAATTACAAGACTGAGGTGTCTGGGATCTGAATGTCTCACTTGCCCCTTCCACTGTATGAGGAGGTCCAATCATGGCAGGAGGCTCTTGTGAGGACTGAGAGACACCTTGTGGAGAGTAGAGTACAATGGCTGCCTGTCCCAAGTTGGTGCTACCAGAATGAGTGTTAGTGATGTTTCCCTGGGTTATCTCACCACACATGGAAGCAGTGGCAGACATGGAAAAGTGTAGGAAAATATATTTAACCAACACATCCATAGTGCATTGCTCACTGCTTGTGGCTGTAAAACGTGAAGGTGAAGTGTTGGCATTTTGAATTTTCTAGGGTGGCAAACAGATCTACATGTGCAGTGGCCCAGTGTTGGAAGTACCTCTGCAAGATTTAGGGATTTATTTCCCATTTATGTATCCGTTGAAGCATCATGCAGAGCAGGTCCGCAAAGTTATTGCTGATTCCAGAAAGATGCCTAGACATGAGGTGAACATTGCGATGGACTGTCCAATGTTAAATCTCAATAGGCAACAGACATAGCTGACTAGCGTGTATTCCTAAACGCTCTGTAAATAGTACAAGGCGGTCATGTTGACTGTCCACATTGTGAGAGATGGCTTTCAAGAAGGCTTTTAGAGCCAAGTGGATGACTAAAAGCTCTAGGCTGACACTGCTGTTGAGATGGTCATAACCCCCTGGTCCGTCAGGTTGTTAAGGTAAGGTTAAGGTGTGAGCCTCACCTTCATAGAGAGACATCTACGGTGATGGTCACCTGCAGTACTGGGTATGTAAAAGGCCTGCCTTGTAACAAACTATTGCTGAAGAGAGTGGCACGCCTCGGTCTGAACCAACACTAGACCTTAGCAGTGATCCTGTGATCCTCATGCTTGAGATCACCGATACGCAAGACACTGTAGCAGGGGTTGCATATGGAGCCTTTCATAGAGGACAATGGCAATGCAAGACACCATCATCCGTATAAGACCATGTTGGACTGAAAAAGAGCTGTCAAATGCTGGAAATCTGTGACTCTCTGCTGATTCGGATAGGCCTTCCCCATAGTGACATCCAAGGGTTGGATATGGAGAGAGTGTAGATGGGACTACGCAACTTTTATGGTGAACCCTAAGGCTGTGGAGCAGGGACACCGCTGTTTGAGTATGAGCAAGACATTGCAGCTTGGTGTGTGTTGGACTTGGCCCTTTTTACAGGGTCATGCCTAAACTTTTTGCCTTTCCCCTAGCATTTTTTCTGACATGGTGTTGGTGGTTTTAGGCCTCTGGGCACTTTAGCACTGCTGTCCAGTATAAAGTGCGTGTGCTCTCTGTGATAAATGTGGTAAGATTGGTCTACACCTGTTTGGCCTATTTAATTTACCTGTCAGTCCCTTGTAAAGTGGTATCTCCTATACCCAGGGCTGGTAAATTAAATGCTACTGGTGGGCTTGCAGCGCTGATTGCGACACCAACCAAAGTAGCCTTTCAAACCTGTCTCAGGCCTCTGCCATTGCAGGGCCTGTGCGCGCAGTGTTACTGCCGCTGTGACGTGGCACCTAAAGTGTGTGCCATGTCCGTGACCCCCCTTTTACTACATGTCAGTCACCCCTAAGGTAGGCCCTAGCTAGCCCTATGGGCAGGGTACATTGTAGGGAAACGATAGGACATGTACCTTAAGTGTGTGACATGTCCTGGTAGTGACAAACAGCCATTCTGGTTTCTCACTACTGTGGGGCTGCCCTCCCATAGCAATGCATTGGAGATTCCCTGATAAGTGTTTCAGTGGTAATTCCTGATATGAGAGGTGCAGCGTGGTCGAGTTTGATATGTTTGGAATAGTGATAATAAATGCTATGCAATGGTGTGCGCAGATTTATTATAACTATTTTAGAAGTCCCACTTTTAGAAGTTGCCATTTCTGTGTGCTATGTGTCTGCCTGCCTGATGTGAATTGCATGTCTGGCTTTTGAGTGACAGGGGCTGGGAGGTGTGTGTGGCTCCAGGCGGGGCAGGGTGAGTCAGCGCTAGGCTAATGGGACATCTACATTTGGAGTAGTGGGAGGAGAAGTCCCTGGTCCCTGAAGAGGTCAGTGCCTGGCCTGTACAATGCTGGCTCCGCCCCCCTGTGGTGTGTCTGATGGCAGAGCCCCACCTCTGAAAGGAGGGTGTGAGCACTGTAAGCAGAGTGCTCCAAAACACCCCAGAAACAGTTGAGACTGGGTTCCCCAAGACCTGTGCCAGGGCAACAAAGGAAAACTAAGTATAAATGTAGGGGCTGTGACCCCATGATGGTGTGCTGTTTCTGGACTTGCTGCTGCTGGGGGCCCAGGAGGAACCACCACGAAGGCTTGCCTCCCCGCTGGAGGTCCCTGTGTGCTGGCCTCCCTGGACCCAGCTACGCCCCATGAAGCCAGAAGGACTTTTTGTGCCCCCCTGAGCGCTATACTTTTATTTGCTGGTGTCCCAGAGAGGAGGACTCCAGCTTTGCCAAGGAAAAGAGGAGCGTTTTGGGCTTTAACTGGCAGCGCTGGGCTGCGAGCGTACCTCGAGGGAATCCTGGCGTGGAGATTCCCCCACATGGCACCAGAGCCAAGCGGGAGCCTACTCTGCATTTTCGCTATTTTGGGAGTGCCTCCGGTGCTCCTCCGAGTGGGTGTCCACCCCGCTTCATGAGTTATCTTTACGAGGCGGGTGCCCACCTCGCGTCGGAGATTGTCGGAGAGCGGGTGCCCACCCCACTTTGAACCTCCTTGAGAAGCGGGTGCCTACCCCGCATTGAGGAGCCAAAGAGGAGAAACCGCCGAGTCCGACGTGAGCAGGAAGTCAAGTGAGCTGCCTGATGCGGGGCAGGGCAAAAAGGCGAGGCTGCACGACCGCCAATAGCAGTGCGACCGAACGGAGGAGCGGGCCGAGTGATGGCCTGCTGCTGAGCCCACCCCGCCTTCGTGGGTGGTGAAGAGTGCGGCCGGATGCGAGGCGGGGCTCTCGTGAGTGGAGAGAGCCCCGCGTGTTGCTGCGCCACCACAGAGACCACGATTGCAATAGAAGCAGCTGAGTCCCGGTGAGTGGGGGCTCTATATTGCACCCGGTTTGTGCCTTTCGAGGCATATTGTCGGTGCTGGTTGTGCAGGGCGGACTAGCAGGAGAGCGGGCCGCTCCAACTTGGAGCATATTACTTTCTGGGCCCAGTGGGGGTCCAGAAGGCACCGAAGTGCCAGTGCCAGTGCCTCGTTGGTTTTTGTTCCCTCAGCTACCACGTTTGAGGCCGCCTTTAATTAGAGTCCCCGGGGGGACTCGAGAGGGCACAGTTAGTGCCCGTGCTCATTCCTTTGGGGCACTGTTGTGTGTGGGCAGTCCAAGGGCACAGTGAGTGCCAGTGCCCACATTCTTGCCCGCACAGCTGCACCGCAATTAGCGGCAGCTGCATTGTTTAGGCCAGATCCCTTTGGAGGAGTCCCAGTGGGGACCCAGGAGGCACAGTGGTGCCAGCGCAATTGTGCCCTTGTGAAGTTACATTTATGCCTAAAGAGAGGCATGGTGTGTTTAGGCCCACTGGTTATGCCTAATGCTCTAATGCATAGTGTGGTTTTTGCCTAATGTGGATGCCTCGTGTGTCTTACGCCTAATGAGAATGCATATTATGTTTATGCTTGTGATTTATGCATAATGTGGTCTATACCTAATGCAAATGTGATTTATGCTTAGGAGGCAATTGCACACTATTTATGCTGGTGAGGCCTAGTGCGTAGTGTGTTTATGCTAATGAGGTTTGGGCCTAATATGATTTATTGCCTAATGACATGCTATGATATTTTAGGGTGGTGTCTAATGCTAATGTGATAATGCTTAGGTCATTATGGTACCAGTAGTTACTGGTTGTGTTTTGCATTTACTTACCTGTTCTGATGGTTCTGACCGTGGCCAGATTGGCCTGGTCCTGTATATAACCCCCTGTGAATATTGCCAGTGCCAGTTGACACACTGTATATTGTGTGAATATGTTTCTAATGTGTTTATGACAATACAAAGGCTATTTTGATATAACCTTGTGTGGAGTTTCTTGTGTAGTGTGCCTAGTGTGTTGCTGCTGTGTGTGTGTTGTGCAAACGCTTTACACATTGCCTCTGAGATAACCCTGACTGCTCGTGCCAAACTACCAAGGGGGTGAGCAGGGGTTAGCTTCAGCGTGTAACTCCCTTGCCCTGACTAGAGTGGTGGTTTCTGCTTGTCTTTGACGCAAGCCTTAGCCAACCAGAAATCCCATTTCTAACGGTGCGACTCTCAATCAGTCAATCGTCGAGGTAGGGAAAGACATGAATGCCCAACCTTTACAAATGCACAGCCACCACTCCTAGGCACTTTGTGATCACCCTTGGAGCTGAGATGACACCAAAAGGAAGATCTTTGAATTGGTATTGCTAGCAACAACAAAATGAAAATGTAGTCAATGATCAGGATTGGTGTATGTGCAAATGGGCATCCTTGAGATCCAGCACTGTCATGTAATCTCCCTATTAGAGGAGGGGGATAATATCCTCAAGAGTTATCATGCGAGAATGATCTGATAAGGTCTAACGCTTGAGTGGCCTCAGGTGCAGGAAAGCTCTGATGGATCCACCCGTTTTGGGAATTAGAAAGTAGAGGGAGTGCATTCCACTTCCTTGTTTTGCAGAGGCACTTTCTCTATGGCACCTGCAGGAGGGTGAGCACCTTGTGAAAAGGATATATCGTCACACCAGTTGAATATTCCTTCTCTCTTTAATAAAGATTGAAACGTGCAGTACATCAGACCCCATCCATCAGTGGTCAGAGCTACACTACTTCTCAGCTCCAACTCCCTTACTTCAAAGCATAACATTCTATATCTGGAGCATTATATAACATAGCATTAAAAGTCACATTACAACTTACCACATAATGCTTAGTAGAGCATACCACATACCTCCCCCTTTTAATATAACAAACACGTTACATCCCACATTTGTTTAACTTCAGGTGTCAAAATAGGACAACACTACTTACAACAGTTAAATACAAATTTGTACAAATACATACTGATTCGCAAGTAAATGCTCACACAAAATCCTTAAATCGAGCAGGTCTTCTGCTTACATGCAAATGTTTCCTCTTCACACTCAGCCTTTCACTATCAACACCATACCCTCCAGCACCAGTGCTTAATTTGTAAAAAATAAGTTCCAGGGCTCTAGACAGCAGGCCACTTTCACTTCCATTGCCTATCGCCACTGTCAATTACAGTAACAGCATAGCTAATAAGCCACACTCCTTTAAGTGTAACAATTTTGACAATTTCAGGACCGAAAAGTTAAAAGAATGGCTTTGTCAGCAGGTATTAGTCATTCTTAATGTATATTGAATTATAAACAGTGCCTCTGTGGCAGACTGTCATAGGTAACGGTGCTGACAATTAAGTGCCGGTGCCAAGCACCAGACACCACCAGCTCAAATTAAGGACTGTCCAGCACAGGTCATTTGGTATTCTCGCCTATGTTCATGCTCCTTGTTCCCTTTAGAATTTGCTTGTTCTGCACGTTACACAATGCAACCCTACTCAATTTCCAAATATGATCATCTTCAGTTTTAATCGCATTCTTGACAAGTTTGATAACTCTCAAAGGTTGGCTGAATTTATCCATTAGCCCTCCTTTTCTCTGTTTTTTAATCTTTACTCAATTCCCAACATTAACCTTGGCATACTTCACCCCCATTCGCTTATCAAAATACTCCATTTTATTCCTCACAATCCCACCATATCATTAGGTGATCTCTTTTTTAACAAGAAAAGGTGTAACTCCTGTTGACGAATGAGGGGTCAATCTATACATGCAAACCTTTCTCCTGAGTTCCTCCAACCAATTTTAACCATTTGACACTGCATGCTGTATGCACTCCTTGACCACTTTATTGAAGTGATCAATCATTCCATTGGCCGCAGTATGATATAAAGATGTTGTTTTATGTTTGATACCTTTCTCATTCAAAAACTCCTCCATCACCCTAGAGGTTAGCTGCACACCATTGTCTGTCAACAAATAGACAGGAAAAACTTCTAGTCCAGACACCTCTTCCAAAAAAAGAAAAACATTACATGTTTCAACTAAATTTACTACCTTCAATTCTGGCCACCGAGAAAACATATCAATACATGTGATTATAAACTTATCATCACCCAACACTTTAATTGGACCCACTTCAACACAAGGACCATGTATGTTTCCATAATCACCATAGGTTGAGTGCTGCATTCGATATAATCCCGAACTTTCATTTCTATCAAGACATCCATGCCTGGCCACCAGTAATTTACTCTTACCCTGTCTTTGGTTTTGGATATACCTGGATGACTTTAATGGGCATTCTCCACCAATCTCATACTTATCTTACCAGCTGGAACCAATCTTCCCCCTCTCATTACCATGTTATTTTCTACCGAAGCTCATCTTTCACTTGCCAAAATCCTTTCTCTTCCTCACACACTTCATCTTCTTCAGAAAATTCCACCGTCAATCTGCGCACTATCTCCATTAGCTGTGTATCATTCTCTCTCATCTATTTATCTTCTTTAACTATACCACCTGAAACTGAGCAGACATTAACACTCATCACCAAAATCATCTTCCAAGGCTTCATTTTTATTCTCACCTGTCCCACTCACACATAACCTAGAACAACAATCCGCAATTACATTCATTACACCAGGTACATAAAAGATTACAAAATCAATCTCCTGAAAAACCACCATCCACCCAAGAATCCTGCTGGAGTGTTGTTAATCCCTTTTTTACAAAAGACGTCTTCACTACAAAAGAGTTACACCACAGACATTTTCTTAGTTTCCTTACAGCTCAATTAACAGCCAGAGCCTCCTTCTCTATAACTGAATAATTAAACTCATCTCCAGGCAATGCTCTGGACACAAACAGTATCATGTTATTCATCCCTCCTGACACTTGCTCTAAAATGGCTCCAAGTCCTTTCGTGCTTGCGTCCGTTCTCAAGATGGTCTTGGCACCAGGTTCAAAGCTACATAAATTTGACACCTGACCCAAAATGTTTTTGATTTCTTTAAATTTCTTTTCACACCTTTCTTACCAAAGGAACTCCATAACTCTCTTTAGCAACTCTCTCATATTACAATAACCCTTCAACAAATCTGAGAACAAATTTGCCATAAAATTCTGCAGTCCCTAGAAATTTCACAAGATCTTCCTTGGAAGTAAGACTTGGCATCTCCACAATGGTGTTCACTAAATCTTTCCTCAGACGAATCCCATTCCCTGTAATCAGAAGCCCGAATTCCATTCCCCTTAACCAGAAGCCCAAGATACTCTATCTCGGTCACTCCAGATCTACATTTTTCATGCTTCAGAGTTAGCCCACTTTCACATACCCTTTTTAGTACCTCACACACTCTAAAATCATGCACACCTTGATTCCTTCCATACACCAACACGTCATCCGGATACACCTTCACACTCACAACCCCTTTCAGCACATGCACCATGGCCCTCTGAAAGACAGCAGAGGCAGAAATTAACCCAAAAGGCATGCACACATATGTGTAGGTTGCCATGGGCGTGATCAATTAAGTTAATTCTTGAGACTGAAGGTGTAAGGATATCTGGTAGTATGCCAAGGTCAGGACCAGTGAAGTGAAGAATTTAGCACCATTCAGGCAAAACCATATCTCTGTGATATTTGGTAACGGATATTGATCTGATATCACAGTGTTGTGTAATTCTCTCATGTCCACACAAAGTCTGGCTCTTCCATTTGCCTTCTGATCCATCACTACTGGAGCTACCCATTCCGTTGATTCTACATCTTGAATCACACCACACTCCTGCAACTTATCTAATTCCTTCTTCATTACTTCTTTAACCATTATGTGTACATTCCTTGCCTTTCCCGCCCTAGGAATCACCCTAGACCTAAGCTTTGTGTGGTGAACATAGTTTTTTAAATGTCCTAACTTTTTCCGAAAGTCTTCTGGAAATTGTGCCTCATAATTATTTGTCTCTCACACCACTAACTTTAGACACCCTAACATTTTCTTTAGAGACCCAGCCATCCTTCAATTTCAACAAAGGTGTTTCATTTGGATAAAAAAAACATAGCTAAATCTTTATGGTGATACCAGCTAATTAAAGAATCTCCCTTAAAGGAGAGATATATCTTAGCAAGAATCACCATGTCACAAAATTCAAAATTCCCCACAAATAACCCATCAGCTTAAAGAGTTGTCCTCCATAAGCTTTGAGCCTAATATCAGGCGTCATTAGAGTTACCAATTCTTCAAACTCTTTTCCAAAAACTTTCTGGGAATCAACGTTATCTGCGCCCCAGAGTCAAATATAATTCTAACTGACTAACCATTGACCTGCACCTTTTCAACTGGTCCCTCACATTCTCCATTCCTTATTTGTAATATACCTTCCTCACAGTCAGAATCCGAATCATGTATAACCTCTCTCACTTTTTCCGTATTCTTGGTAGAACTACAACAAGATGTGAAATGACCTTTCTTGCCACATGTTTTGCATGTGGCTTTCCATCCAGAACACTCCTTAAAATAAGCTACATGTCCTAAATTTCCACATCTAAAACATTCAATTGCAGATTTTGTAATCACTTTTTCTACTTGTTTACTAGAAGCAGTTGGAATTACTTTACATCTTACACTCCGGACCGCTTCTCTCTTGGCGTTGCTCGATTTTTTTTTTTTTTTTAAAAGATTTTATTGTGCATAAAAGGGTTACAAACACGGGCCTACAACCACCAGGGCCGGCCGCTAGTAGTCAAAGTGTTCCAGCATATCAGAAAACAATGGCTAGCCCACAGGGGCTCCGCACTATCACATTAAATCAGACTGCACATAAAGGAAATCAGAATACACGCTTTTAGTATAAATAACAACAAAGAAAGAAAAATACAAAAATACAACAAACAAGGCGAAACGACTTATGAAGGGCGGCGAACACCAGCCGGGGGAGTCAACACCCAACCACCCGAGGGCGGTCAATAAAAGAAGACCTGAGAGGGAGGGGGGGGGCAACGAGAGAACCAAATCTGTACTACGAAGTACGAGATGCACAAGGAACTCTCAAGGATCAGGGGGACGAGGCAACCCCGGACGTATCCACCAAAGGGGGAGCACAGATAGACCCACGATACGCGTTCCACTGCCCCCAAATTTTACCCCAAGCCCCCGGTTTACCACGGGCCACATACACCGTTTTCTCCCTGAACATGCACCAGTCCATGTTTTCCTTCCAGACGGACTCGGTGGGAGGCCGCTGGGAACCCCAAAGCTGCGCAATATCTCTCTTTGCAATCATGTTCCCCAAGGCCGCCCACCGAGCCTGAGCCGCATTGCAGTCATTGGGCTCCCATACATTCAGCACACAACGACGCACCTCCGGCAGCAGAGCGACCCCGGTGACTCGTCTCATAATATCATGCACCCGGCGCCAGTATTCCGCCACCTCGCGGCATTCCCATAGGATATGGAGAAAAGTAGCACTGAGCCCGCAGCCACGCTTACAGAGTCCGTCGTCTGAGAACCCCATCGAAACCAGGCGGGGGCCCGTCACATATACACGATGGAGAATCTTAAGCTGGACCAGGCGGAGACGGGCCGGGATGGCCACCTCCTTAGGGGATGACAGTGCAGTCTGCCAGTCCTCATCGTCCAGCTCCACCCCATCTCCCGTCCATGCCTCCCGAAGACGCACCAAGAGGTCAGCCCGATTGTTTATCAGTTTTTTGTAAATCAGGGAAATAGTACTGTCGGGGACGTGACCGTCGAGTATGCGGTCCTCGAGAGGCGAAGAAGAAGGGACAGTGGTCCCCTCCCCAAAGACCGAAAGCAGGGCGTGCCGAACCTGTGCATAACGGAAGAACTCTCTGTCACTCGCAGCGCTAGCCGCCTTCCATACACGGACCGCAATCCTGGTAGGGCCCGTAAGGGCCCTACCAGCAGACCGCGAGTAAAGCGCTCTGTTATAGTTACCGCCGGGGAGCAGGAATTTATCCATCTCATATGCCGGGTTCGAACCAGGAGCGTACGTAGCATGGTTAATGGCAGATAGCTGGGAGGCCCAATAGTACCGTCTAATATCAGGAAGCGCGATGCCCCCGTCATACCAGGAAAGAGTCAGCTTGGCCAACGCGATACGCGATCGCCCGTCCCAAACCAGTCTCCTCAGCAAACTCTCCACCTCCCTAAAGTAGGCCGCAGGAATGACATCGAAGAAGTTCTGGAGTGCATAAAGGAATCTGGGAAGGGACATCATTTTAAACAGCGCCGCGCGACCAAGCGGAGACAAGGGCAGCTTACACCACCGAGCCGTATCTGCCCTCAAACGCCGGAGTGGAGACAGGAGATTCTGCTCATAGCGGACCGCCGGATCCAACGAAACGTACACCCCCAGGTATTTAAAGCCGGACTGAGATATTTGGAGCGGAAGCCGAGGCGGCAAGAGAGGAGAACCACCAGAGATAGGATACACACAAGATTTGGACCAGTTGATTATCAGACCCAAGTTTTTCCCGAAGGAAGTAAGGACATCAAAGAGAACATTGAGCGACTTCCGCGGTGAGGTGAGATACAAGAGAATATCATCCGCGTACAATGAAACCCGATCCTCGAAGCCCGGGGCCCACCGGAGCCCTCTAATCGAGGGCTCCCAACGGAGCCAGGCAGCGAGCGGCTCCAGGGCGAGAGCGAAGAGCAGCGGGGACAACGGACACCCCTGCCTAGTTCCCCTCCCGAGAGCGAAAGGCCGAGAAACCCGCCCGTTGACAACCACCTGAGCCATTGGTCCAGCATAAAGGAGCTTCACCCGCGGGCACGGACACTGGGGAATTCCAGTCTACTTGAAAGCCCTCTTTTCCTTTTGCTCCCCTCCCCTAGCCTGCGACTCCCCGCGCACACTACGCGGTCCTGCTGTGCCCAGTCTGGCGGATGATGACCCTCCTGCTCTACCGCAGAATGATCTCCCCCCCCCCTTCTTCCCCCCCTTCCCCTCAACCCTACTCGAGTTCACGACCCTAACCTTAACACATACCATTGCCATGCATACACGGGATAGATAAGGACTATGATGCTGCATATCAGACTCGTCAGATCTATGCGCTGCCATATGGGTCGCTGTGAGCTATACTGCGCTATCCTTGCCGCGCTTCGGCCCACACTCTGAGCACGCTGCTGGCACTCGGCCGCCCGGAGGCCTTTACACTTTGGGGTAACAGCGACGTCCGATAGGTCTCTGGATCGGGGCCTGGGCGACAGCCGGCGTAGCCGTGGAGTGGGCTGGATCACAGCGCCATCCTCTATCACCGATAACATGTACCTGGGACACCACAAAAAATCAAAAGCACATACACAGCACCACACACCTACTCCCTTCACAACACACGCACCTCCCTTCTGTACGCATGCTACCCTGTACGGTGCCGCCGGACCCCCGGGTTGTCGGCTAAATGGCTGTGTTCTAATATCTGGAAGCGTACACTTTGCTTAACTGCTTCACCACCTGGACGGTGGCTGTGCGTTGTACGATGATGTAAATGTGCACAATAAAGGTTTTTCAAAAAAAAAAAATAAAGGAGCTTCACCCAGCCAAGGAACCCCTCCCCAAACCCAAACTTCGCCAAGACGGCCCAAAGAAATGGCCATTCAATGGTATCAAAGGCCATCGTGGCGTCTAGGGAAACCAATATGGCCGGTTCAGCCAAGTACTCAGCCCTAGCAAGGACGCCGTGCAGACGCCGTAGGTTAAGAGCGGTATTACGATGTGGAATGAAGCCACATTGATCCGGATGTATCAAGTCACATATAACGCTCAGCAAGCGATTAGCGAGGACCTTAGCAAGGATTTTGGGTTCGGCATTCAGCAGGGAAATAGGCCTATAGGAGGCACAGCGGTCACGTGGCTTACCCTCCTTGGGAATCACTACTATAGTAGCCAGACGCTGGTCGTCCGGAAGGGAACCCCTCTCGAGCGATTCCTGAAACATATGACGGAGGAAAGGCGCGATTTTATCCGGGCGCAACTTATATAGTTCAATCGGCAGGCCGTTGGGGCCCATAGCCTTGCCCGAGCGGAGGGAGCGAATCGCAGTAGCAATCTCTTCGACAGACAAAGGGGCATCCATCAGCTCGCGGTCATCGACGGATAAGCCGGGCAGGGCAATATCCCGAAGCAGAAGACGAGAGTCGTCCTCATCTCTATCGGACACCGGGGAGTACACTGCACGGAGGTGGTCAGCAAAACACTCAACAATCTCACCAGGCTCAGTCACACACACTCCATCCGACACCCGAAGCTCCGGGACCACACGATTCACTCTCTCCTTCTTATCCAACCAGGCAATCAGCTTACCCGCCTTGTCTCCGGCGTCATACAACCTGCCCTGCTGCTCCCTATATATAGTCTTGGCAGCATCAGTGACGAGAGACTTATATTCAAACTGCTTCAGGCTGAGGGCATGCAGCCCATCCGGGGTGACACCCGCCTCCAAGGCCGCCTCCAGCCCCGATATTTCAGTCTCCAGCGTCACAACCGCCTCTCTTGACCCTCTTGGCCTCCACTATCTGGGACAGGGCATGCCCGCGGAGCACTGCCTTGAAAGCTTCCCACAGGGACACCGAGGACAATACCGACCCCTCATTCTCAGAAAAATATTGATCAATCGACTTAATCAGGCTATCACGGATCTCGGGGTCTCGCAGGTACCAAGGGTTAATAGGAGCGATCCACCCAGCGGACCGCAACCCGGTGTCAAAAAGCAACCACAGTGGGGAATGATCAGAAATACCCCTGGCCAGGTGTTTGACCTCCTGAATCCGAGTAGCCTGGGCCGCGGGCATAAGGAAATAATCCAGTCTGGAGAGACTCCCATGGGCCCCAGAGTGAAAGGTGTACTGACACCGTGCCGGATGCATTAACCTCCAACAGTCCACCAGACCGAAGGTCTCCAGGAGCCCGCCCAGCCACGCCTGGGCAGCAGGGAGGGCCCTGGGCGGATGACGGTCCAGGTCACCCGAGACAACCGAATTAAAGTCTCCACCCATAAGCAAAAGACTGTCAGGAAGCCCAAGCAACATACGACCCAAGTCTGAGAAGGTGGAGTTCTGGAGGCCCGGGGGAACATAGACTGAGATCAAGGAAAGGGACTGCCCCTCCCACCTCCCAGTCAGAGCCACATAGCGCCCTCTATCGTCTGGGACCACCCTGGTGATCTCCAACGGAAGTGAAGCTCGCAAGAGAATGCCCACCCCTCTCGAACCAGTGGTGAAACCAGAGTGGGCCACAAGTCGATATCCCCCCCTGTTCATAGCCCGACAAACGTTGCCAACCAGATGCGTCTCCTGTAAGAACACCACATCAGGAGTCAAACGACGCAGATATTGCAGCACAACACCCCGTTTGATACGGTCCCCCAATCCATTGACGTTCCAAGACATCAATCTCAACCCGTCCCCCCCCATCCCATCCAGTAGATCAAGGGCCCCCTAGCAAAGAGCTCAACACCCAAGGATGAACCATAGCCATTACTTCGCCTTGAAAACAAAAAACACAAATGCAAACAACCCCACCCACCCACCAACCCCCCCCCAATTCCAACACCCCCCACCCTGCACCCCTGCGGTTCAAAAAACCACCCCAACTTGCAGTGTGCCTGTCGCCCTACAAACCCCATTCTACGAAAAGACCCCGGAGGAGGGAGGGGACCCGTCCCCGCCCGCTCCCCACACACAACATAGTGAAACAAAATGTACAAAAGAAGTAGAACCCAGCCGAACAGTACAACCTGGCAGAGTCCGGGACCATAAGTCACTCCAAAGGAGACCCACCACCCTCGGTACCGGCAGAGGGCCCAGTCCGGTCACCCCGGTCTGGCAGCAAATCCAGCCAGTCACTCACAGTCACAGGAGAGTCAAAAAAGGTAGTCCGATCTTCATGTTCCACTCGGAGCCTTGCAGGATAAAGCATAGAGTACTTGAGACCGAGGTCCCGGAGACGCCGCTTCACCCCCTGGAAGCCCATCCGCTGTTTCTGGACAAGTTGAGTGAAGTCCGGGAAAAAGTTAATGGACGAGTTCTCATGTCGGACCGGGCCATGAACCCGTGAGGCCTGCAGAATCGCGTCTCGGTCTCTGTAGTGGAAAAGTCTCGCAACGATAGGCCTCGGGGGGGCACCCGGTCGCGGCCGGCCACCTGCGTTGCTCGATTTTTGATTGTGTATTACCTCCACACGTGCCTAAGAATGTTCACGTCTTTGCTATTGTTAAAACCTCACTAAGGCCCTCATTACGATGTCGGGCGGACTTGCGTATGTCTGACACCGATGTGGAATCAGGACCGACCGACCGCTGGTCAGCGGTCCCGAGCACATTATCAGGAAGCGATCGCACATGGTGCGGTCGCACGCTCCCATTTCTCTATGAGAGCTTGTGCTGCAACCCTAAACCGGCTGTAGCACAAGCTCCGATAAAGAAATGGGTGCTTGTGTTAATTCCTGCACCGCGTGGCAGGCACTTGACGGTGCATGCCACGCAATGCAGGGATTAACAGGGAGGCATCATAGGCGCCCCCCAGGCCTCCAACCGGAGGCAGATGTGGCAAGGGGGCCCTGCTAGGGGCCCCCAAAGTCACTTTCCGACAGGCTTTTCATGTTGGAAAGCCCGGCATGAAAAGCCTGTTGGAAACAGACATCATAATCCCCATGGCATAAATGCCGTAATTAGGGGATTATGAGCGGCCTCTGACTGGCCGAGGGGCTCCTTGAGCCAGTTGGCAGCCAGTTGATCCGACCAGTTGGTTTCAAATCCAACAGCCTTCATCGTAATCAGGCTGTCAGATTTAAAACCAACAATGTAAATCGAAAGCCACCGACCTGTGGTCAGATACTTTCCAATTTACCTAGTAATCAGGTCTTAGATTATCTTTCAGCCAAAGAGCTTCCCTTGCTTTATCCAATAGTCACCCCAACCTATACTGGTCATGTGATCTTTCAGCAGTCATGCCACCATAAATGCACATGGAAGCCAATTTCCTCAATGCCGTTACATAACCCTCAACTGATTCTCCCACATGTTGCATCCATCTTCCAAAATAGTCACGCTCCAAGACAGTGCTCACCTTTTGTAGTAGTGCAAGTCAAGTTTTTTTTAACAATTTCAACTTCATAGACGCCATTGGCATCATCAAGATAGAACTCAGGTACCACCTGCCCCTCTGAGCCCAAACAATGCATGAATAAAGACATTCTTCTCTCTGCTCCCAGAGAGGTACCACATACCCTGGCATAGTGCATAAAAACGTTCTTCCTTCTGCGTCAAGGTATCACAGGTTCCTCCAGAGATGAAGAAGAAAAAAAAAGGAGGTGCTGTCACATTCTGCATCTTGTTAACACATATTACCAAGTTATTAAATATTGCAAAACATCCCTCACACACTCATACACCCACAAGCACACTGAGTCACAAACACCAGTATCCGAACTGTGAAGAACAATAATTCCACAAGTAACCGAAAAGTTACTTGAAATGTCACTTTAATAATTTCAAAGAACAAAAATGTAATGCTAACTGTATTACATCCTCATCCTCATGTGAAACGTTGGTAAAGGAAGAGCAGGAACAATCTCCATTCATTCATCTGAAATTCCCAAAGCATAATGTCACACTGATCGCTATGACCTGACAGTCAACAGCACAAAGGCACCTTCAGTTCCCAGAGCGCAAGCAGAGTGTCATAATGTTCCACGATGTCTCAACTACGAGCCAACAGCACCATACACAAGAGCGCCTTACTCTGTGTCATTTTTCCCAAAGAAAGATTGCCGCTGACATAACGTCACAACACGTGCCATCACACAGCTTCCATACTGCATCATCATGTAGCTTCAGTGGCGACGCACAGATGTCCTCCTGATGCCCCACAAACAAGAAATGCCGCGCAATGACTGCACGCGAGTGCTTGACACTCGTGCCTGGGACGCAAGTAAGGAAATCCATTAACATCACGAAGGGACATGGGACCTGGTAAGTATTTGAGCCGCAATGCTTCTAAAACCCTCAAAATCCAATTCCAATGCTGGTGCTCAAGCCGCAATGCTTCAGAAACTTTTAAAATCCAGTTTAAGTGCCGGATTGCTTTAGAAATTCTCAAAGTCCAGTTTAAATGTCAGCGCTTGAACCGCAATGCTTCCACTGCTTTGCTGAGTGCCTGAACAAATTCCAAAATGTAAATGATGTTAGGGTCCGTAGTGTAGGTCAGTGTCCAGTCATTACCAATGTGAAAAGAATATATTGCCACACCAGCTGAATATTCCTTCTCTCTTTAATAAAGATCGATACATCCAGTACATCAGACCCCATCGATCAGTGGTCAGAGCTACACTGCTTCTCAGCTCCAACTCCCTTGTTTCAAAGCATAACATTCTTATCTGAAGCATTACATAACATTCTATTCCATGTCACATACATTACCAAATAAAGAAGAGTATACCACACACCTCCTCTTCAAAAGCAACAGATGTTCTGTGCTGAGTGTGTGTGAAGGAGTTGGGATAGTGGCAGAAGATGGGTGCAGTTCTAGGTAGGAGCCATGTTGGATGATGGCTAAGACCGACTTGTCGACATTATCTCCTCCCAGCGAGAGACCAAATAGCATAACTCCCCCCCGGCATATGTGATGGGGAGCTGGGAGTGGCAAGTCAGTGCTTGATGGGGGTCAATCCTTTTGCTGGAGCTACCTATACCCGGTCACTATGGTTACCTCAGTAGGAGCCCAGACTGTAGCCCCTTCCATCTTGCTGGCCAATGGACTGCTGCTGCCTCTGGTAAGAGTGTGCTTTGCTCGGGTGGTTTGTCTTTGGTCCCATTTGGGCCAGTGTTTTAGAAAGGAGCCACTCAATGTAGTTGCTTGAAGGGCTCCCATTGATTTAGCTGTCTCCGTATGTCGTATCGTTTTTTAGTCTTTTCAAGCATCTCATCAGCCTGAGGCCCGAAAAGGTGCTTCTCATGAAATGGAAATTTTAGGAGATCCTGTTGAACTTAAGGCTCTAGCCCCGAGATACAGAGCCTGGCACGCCTTCTTAACAACTCACTTGGGTTGATGGCCCTGGGTGCAGTGTCTGTAGCACAACGAATGTTGGCGTTAGATATCACCTTGTGATCTGCTACTAATTCATCCCCACACTTACTACACTGCTCTGGGAGATGCTTAAGCAGCTCTTGCATCTTAACCCATTGTGCCCTGTTGCAGAGTGAAAGGATCACGACCGGGATAGCTCTTCTCCAATGAGTTACTGCTCCAACAGCCACACTTTTACCAGCCGCATCATTCTTTTTACTCTCCTTGCCTGAAGGAGGAACATCACCAGTGCCTTGTGCAGAAGCGTGCTTGCGGGCTGTGCGGATGACTATAAAAACCAGGTGTAATCTGCCCCTACTATAGACTGGGTTATTAAGAGAAGGTTTGAATTTCGTCTCTACCCTTAGAGTTAACAACTCTCACTCTGACAGGTTCTTTAAACTCTCAGGTGCACACGTTAACATGCCCTTTAACTTAGGGAGGAACTGCACCCTACACTCAGCTTTAGAGAGCATCTCTAGAAGGAAATCGTTCTCCTACTGCTTGAAACTTATATCTACCTTGTGGTACATTGCTAATCATTGAATTACCGTGTTCTCTGCTGAGGTGTCATCAGGGGGTAAGGCTCTTACAGGGTACGGTTCTGTTTCGGGTCTACCTGGAGTAATTAATATCATAATTATCTAATGGATCATCTGTTAGGCCAAAGTAGCTCCCTAAAAGTGAGTAGTGGAATGATAGAAACCAGTCCGAGAGATGGTAAAAAGGATATGCATATTTATAATAATAACAATAATAGGCCTTTAGAAAGGGTCACATAAAGGAAAATTCAATAATCCATGAAAAACTATTGATAACCTATGTTCAGGGGGCTGAGCTAATTCATTGACTGGATACATACTACTCTAAAAGGTGATGAAGAGTTATCATGCACCTTGTTAATTACAAAAAAAAAGATAATTACACACTTCAAGTGTTCTAGGATGAAGTCCAGCATTAACAAGGCACTAAATCGAATTTGCATACCTGTCAATGCCACCGTGTGACCACCACCACAGGCAACCATAATGACCTTCCCTGAAATTCCAGGGACTATCTGTGGCACCTTATTGTTTGTAAGTTGCTTTGAAGACAGGCCCAGCTTTCCATTTTCAGGCTCCCCAAATGTGTAGAGTTCCCCGTCCTCTGTAAAACATAAGCACAAGTAATGAATCTTCATTGTTACACATTTCGCTAAATATTAACTTGAATATAGCTCTCATTTTCTACTTATGTACAAGAATAACAGTGGATCACTATGTGAAATGGCCTCATTGAAAAGTCCTACCTAATGCTCACTCCTGCGTCAGCAGATTTTGAAATTATTCAGCCACTTACACAGAATCTCAAGCATCTATACAAAGATTTCCTGTAGTATTAAAGTACATACAAAATTACAAATGTAGCCTTTCCTTCAGGAGTAAACTTCTGCATGCATAAATGTGACACAAATGGCCTTTGCACATACCAGGAAAATATCTATCCCTGTGGAGAAATCACATCCAGTAAACCACCATGTGCACCATGTGAGAGCTCTCATTCCCCATTCAAGTAGTGGAACAACAATCCTACGTGCCACAAGAGTTACACGACAGTATTATAGTAGCCCTGTTTTTTAAATCAGGATTTTGAATTTATGCATGCAGTTTTTTGTGCCATGCACTAATTTTTACATCAAAGTTATAATTAGGTTTGGGGGGGCGTGGTTTGCCGAGCTGCGGAATGGTGGCTTTCTGAGCTCGCTCCGCCGGCCGGGATGTTATTTCTTCATTGATCCGCTCTTTTACCGGGGCAATACCCGCAACGCTTAAGCAGCCGAGGGCGGAATACCTGGTGCTTGTGATGGTATAATCCCCTGGCGGATATCTGGCGGCGTGTGCGGCAGCGGAGGCGGGCGATTGGCAGCACGGCAGCGGCCGAGTGCTCTGGAGCATTGAGCCGGCTAACGGAGGTGCTGGAGTCCGGGGCTTCACATTGGGCCTGAATGGTGAGCCGCACACGTGGTCAGAGGACGGCGCCCCCGCAATCATCCATTGCACCGCGAAGGAAGGGAGTGAACGCGCTGTAAGATCCAAACGGAGTGAGTAGTGCATATCCACACCTGGGGCAGCGCTTGATCTGGCACAGTAAAGAGGGGGCCGCCTTTACATCCGATGTGAGGGCGCCGTTGGCGCTGCTGCCGTGGTTGGGCGTGCGCCGGGGCTTCACTACGCACCGGAGGTGCCCTGAATGTGCAGCGGAGGAGACTGGTGCAGCGGACGACGGATTGGAGGCATTGCACTAGGCAGGGTGCCCTGTGCAGTCTGGACAGTCGCCACCCCTGATTGTTGCGACGTATTTCCAGTGTGTGGACTTTCAGGAACCGGGGGGGAGTGGCGGGGCTCCCGTGCCGGTGCTGACCACAGCGGCTGCTGCAGTATTCCGGCACTATTTCTATTGCGCCAACAGCCTGGCCTAGCCGTGGCCTGCTCAGGCGACCAGAGGATTGCAGCCTGGCCCTCAGACTTCATCATGGGCAAAACCGACACTAAGCAGCAGAAAATATCGTTTGAGCAGCGACGTACGGGCAGGCATGCTGAACTCGATGGAGACGGGGCTGCTGGTGGTCAGACGGAGAGGCCCCCAGAGCCCCCAGAAGAAGATTTGCGCACGATTATGTTGGAGGTGCGCTCAAGCCTCCGCAATATCGACACTAAGCTGGACAACCTGACGGCCCAGATGGACGCTGTCAAATCCCAGGTCGGTGCTCATGAACAACGCCTAGACGTCTTGGAAAATAGACATTCCGATTTACACGACTTTCAAGTCGAAACGAAGGACCAGGTGTCGCAGATGGACAAGATTTTACAGGTGATTAGGGCCAAGAATGAGGATTTGGAGGCCAGATCGCGCCGCAATAACGTGCGAATCACGGGAGTGCCGGAGACGACGTCGATTAGCAAGATGGAAGTCTATGTAGCTGACCTATTACAAGATCTATTTGCTGCGCACCTCTCCCCGCTTTTCGCGGTGGAGAGGGCCCATCGTGCCCTGGGGCCTCGGCCTCCTGTGGGGGCTACGCCACGTCCTATACTAGCTAGGCTCTTGAATTACCAAGACAGAGAGGTGGTGTTGCGGCAGGCCCGCCTGATGGGTAAGATTACTCACCAGGGCAATCAACTAACCTTCTATCTGGACTACACCCCTGCAGTTCAGGCGGCAAGGAGAGAGTTTATGTCGGTGAAGCGTATGCTCCTACAGTCCCACGTTCCATATTCTTTGTTGTATCCTGCGAAACTAAAGGTCTCCTATGACGGAACAACCCATTTTTCACGGACGCGAAATCAGCATTAAAATTCGCAAAACATATCGGGGGCAAGGCTGGGAAGACGTGCCCCAGGGTTGCAGAGGTGGCTGGAGATCAGCTAAGTGACAATGACTAATCTACGACACAATTTGAACCATGATATCATTGTTTTATTGGCTCTCCATTGGTATGATGCGAGGAGTAGGTGTGTTGTGGACTAATTGCTTGTTACAGTGCCTATCTACCACTTGCTGTTCCTCTTGTTGCTTATTTTTTATTTTCTTTTTCCATTACTGCTTTTGTGCCACACTGGTAATATAATATGTCCTGAAATTGCTCTTTGTTTGCTTCGGACTCGGCAGTTTCTATTATCTGCCACCTGGTTCTGTATTCCGTCAGATTGTAATGAGTTCATTGCACAGGAATGCCGCTCTACAAGGTTGCAAATTACTGTCCTTTCTATAATTGCCCTGGTTTCCTGGCCACCCCGATCTTGTTCGGGGAAGTTTGCCGGCTTAGCACGTACTCATGGGAGGTTTCCCGTATGCGCTTAAGATTGGGATATGAGGGTTGCTTCAACCTGGTTGGGGGGTTGAGGTGGGAGGGTTGGGTGGGGGTGGTGGGGGTCATGTTTGGTTACAAGTTGTAGGGTTAGGTTGCATGAGGCGAACCAGCCTAATTGATATTGAAATGCGAATTGCATTGCGGGGGTGGACGTTTTGCACAATACATACTACTGTGATACACTGTTTAACATGGAACATACAAGGTCTCAATGATGGCAGAAAAGCACGTATGGTACATGCGTATTTAACCAGGCATAATTTAGACATTTGTATGCTACAGGAAACACACCGTTGCACTCATTCCTCGGCTAAGCTTCGATGTCAGCGGTGGGGTCCCACTTACTCCTCTGTCTACTCCAACTATTCTAGAGGAGTGGCGGTCTTAATCAGGAGGGGAGTTGACTGGAGAGAATGTGAAGTGTACAATGACCCTGATGGGAGATACGTAATGCTGCTAGGCTATTTAGGGGGCACACCGCTGACACTTGTAGCGCTATATGGCCCGAATGTGGACTCCCCGGGGTTTTTCCAAGAGATATGGGCGAGGGTGAAATCTACTGGCTGCGCTATTACACTCTGGGGGGGACATTTCAATGCTGTTTTACAGGACGCATTGGATAGGCAGGGGAATACTAGGGTTCACCATCCTGGGGCCAGCACGACACTGAATACTATGCTTGAGGAGGAGGGGATGGTTGACATCTGGCGCTTGCGCAATCCGCTGGTCAAAGAGGGCACATGTTTCTCGGATTCCCGTGGTGTATGGTCCAGATTGGATTATTGGTTGTTATCTAAAGATATGGTTGACTGGGTTGTGGAGGTGAGGTATTTGGCTCGTACCCTTTCGGACCATGCTCCATGCTATTTGACTCTGTCCCTACCAAATACAAAGCGCGGAGCTTTTACATGGCGTCTGCCGCCGCACGCATTGCTTGACGACGCTTTCAAAGAGGAAATTTGCGCCGATATTGCGGAATATTTCGAACTAAATGAAGGCTCGGTTGACTTGGAGGCTTCACTCTGGGACGCCTTTAAGGTGGTGATCAGAGGCAAATGCATGTCCAGACAGGCTGGCGTCCTTAAAGCGATCAGAACCACCTTGGTGAACATTGAAACAGCTATCAAGAAGATTCAATTTCTAGGGAAATATGCAGTAGCGCGGAGATATGGGGAAGGGGACAGACCTGGGCGCACTCTGTCGGGATTGCTGAAAGCGCCACGTAACAAGACGTTTATATCTGAGTTGCATACTCCTGATGGCACAAGAGTCCGGGGTTCCCCCGCTATCCTGGATGCCTTTTCGTCCTTTTATGCTGACTTATACTCATCCACTCAAAGGGAATGTCCGGTAGATCTGGGAGAATTTTTAGACTCTATAGCGCTAGTCTGGTTCAATGATAGGCATAGAGAATATATGCATTTGCCCATCACGATCGAAGATGTCCAACAGGTAATTTCGTCCATGCCATCAAATAAGGCTCCTGGACCTGATGGACTGACTACGGCCTTTTATAAGGCATACGCGGTGGAGCTGGCGCCACAGTTACTGGCAGTTTATGCTGAGGCGTTTGAGTCTGGGGTACTACCAACATCGATGCGTGAGGCCATTATTATCACGCTGTCGAAGCCAGGGAAATCTGAGTACGAGCTGGATTCGTACAGACCTCTCTCCCTTATAAACGTTGATGCCAAAATCCTGGCCAAATTAATAGCTAATAAATTGCAGCCCCTACTTCCCATGATTGCGCTACCAGATCAATCTGGTTTTATACCTGGTAGATCCACTTCCCACAACCTCCGTACGCTGTTCTCAGTAATACACCACCTTCACCCTGACACTCAGGCAATAGCCGCGTTCTTAGATGCCACTAAGGCCTTCGATTCCTTAGAATGGCCGTTCCTGTTTAAGATCCTTGAAAGGATGGGCATAGGGCCCATGTTGATACGTTGGATAAAACTGCTTTATAATGGTCCTTCGGCTAGGGTGTGTGTAAATAATCTCATCTCCACCCCATTTAAAATTACGCGCGGCACTAGACAAGGTTGTCCGCTTTCTCCACTGCTATTTGCCATAGCCATGGAGCCCCTTGCTGCTCGAATACGTCAGCACCATACAGATAAAGGTATTGGGTTTGCGGCGCGTAGCTTGCTAATATTACTGTATGCAGACGACGTGACTTTATATATCACTAACCCATCGCGAAACCTAGATGTGGTGCTTCAAGAAATTATCAGATTCGGAGGTCTTTCGGGCATTTCTATAAACTTGGGCAAATCGATGCTATTCCCACTTATGGACAACACACTACAGGTTGTTTCGGAGTTTCCAATTAAGTGGGAAGGGGCGGAAGTAAAATATCTAGGGGTTAGGATCAGCAGAGACATGCAGGCTTTATGGACTTTGAATTATGGAATGGCTGTGAACTGGTTGGGGGACAAAGTGGCATTATGGCGCAGACTCCCGTTGGCCCTGGCGGGTAGAATTGCACTGGCCAAAATGATTGTCTTACCCAAATTTTTATATCTGGTTGTTAATTTACCGCTGGTGCTTACGCTGGCCTTTTTTAAAGCCATGCGGTCTTTGTTGATCTCGTTGGCCTGGGCGTGGGGGACCGGCTAGACTGTCCTGGGAGCAGTTGACATTGCCTACCAAACAGGGTGGTTTGGGTGCGCCTGATGTGCAGCTATATGCTCTATGCACGCAAGCGCAATATTTGCATTACTGGGTTCACCCCAAACCCTTTCAGCCGCATGTTGCCGTTGAGCGGGCGATTGCCAAGCCCTTACCATTGCAAGTGGCAATTTTCCAACCTTATAGGTGATCCCTTGAGGAGGTCGACACCGTTGAGACGCCGCGCTGGGCTTGGGAAGGATTACGGAAGAGGGCAGGACTGCCACTGTTATATGCACCTTCTGCTGCACTTGCGCATAATCCTCTAATACCTGGCATAAAAGATGAAATCAGTGGCAAAGCGGCGCGGACTTTGGAGATCCGCACCTTTGCTGATCTATATCCCGATGGACAGTTCAGAGCGCCCCCAGACAGGGTAGGCAATACGGAGGTACCATTTGGGGTCATATTTCTATATCACAAAATTCGGTTGGCCTGTCGGGCTTTACATGCTGATTTCCAGGCTCAGCCTCCAGTCTTGCGGGCTTTGGAGAATATATTGGCCACTCCGTCGCCAGTAGGCTCATAACTCGATTATACTCCTGTATGCAGACTGATGCCCCGATTGTGTCTGTGGGTGCCCGGTTCAGATGGGATGCAGAACTGGTGCCCTCTTTGACTGATGAGCAGTGGAAGTATTGTTGCGCTCAAATGGCGGAACTGTCGCCGAACTACAGGCTTCGCTTGATACACTTTAAATTTCTGCATCGCTATTACAGGACGCCTTTGGGTTTACACAGAATGGGCCTCAGACCTGATGATCACTGTTGGAGGTGTGGGGCACAAGGAGCATCTTTCTTACACATGGCGTGGGAATGCGTGGTAGGAGAGGTTTTCTGGTCACAGGTCTTCACGGCTATTGACCAGATTTTGGACATCAGGATTAGTCCCTCCCCGCTGGTGGGAGTCTTGGGATACGTGGCTCTCACGCCAGTTCCGAAGCGCAAATTGCATGCACTCTTGCTCCTGTTTGCTAAAAGGCAAGTTGCGATCATGTGGGGTCGTGGGACACTCCTAAGATGCAATCCTGGATTCGGGATGTCACATATGCCCAGACACAGCTGGCGACATTTTGGGAATTGATGCCCTCAGCGTCCAGACCTAGAGACATATGGGCACCTTTCCTTGATTGGCTACGAGCACGACCTGGGGATGTAACACCTAGCGCCGTAGGCGGAGCTTCTGTATGTGATGATGGTATCTTCGGCTAACTATTGTTTGCGTTAGTATAATTTGTTTGCCCTAGCCTGGATGATGACATGTTATGTAACAGATGTACCATAACTGCCTGGTTTCCTATTGCTTCACATTATATGAGTGCCTCTTTTTATTTCTGGGAGTAGTAGGGTGCTTGCCAGATGATATGTCATTCTTACTGTCCGCACCCCGGTATGTAAAGGTCTGGGAATCAATGCCTCACGAGTTTCATGTACAAAGAAAGGTTTAATGCGAATGTATTGGTTCGAACTCATGCAAATCTGTTTGTCTGTTTAATTTTTTATAAAAATCAATAAAAAAAAAAAAGTTATAACTAGGTTTACTAAAAACTGTTGATTGGGCCACACACCTTTTGAAAAACATTGTTGTTTCTACATCATCTTTTTGCGTTGCTACAGTCGCCCTAAGTGGGAAAGGTTTGCCCAGATGGGGGTCCCTTGCTCGCTATGCCACTGGATTCAAGCTAGCCTGGCTGATGAAGGGTGATTTCCTAAAACCAACCAGGATGCTGGTTTTCTGGTCCAAGAAGACCTGGCCAACAGTTTGGGCTGGACTGTTCCTATGGGGTATAGAGTCAAGGCTGTTTTGCATATGGCAGGGTCAAAACTAGGTGGCAAGGTGAGCTAAAAAAATGATGGATTTAACCCAGATCCGAGATTGGTAGTGAATGTTTGACAATGTTCAGCATTCCGTCCATCATCTTGCAATTGTCGCCCAAAGTTGGAAGGGTATGGCCAGACGTGGGTCTCGTTCTTGCTATGCCACTGGATGCAAGCTAGTCTGGCAGTTGAGGGGTGATACCCCAAAACCGATCCAAGGATGCTTGTTTTCCGGTCCAAGAGGACCTGGCCTGGCAGTTCGGGTTGAACTGTTCCCTTGGAAAGCAGGGTCAAGACTGATTTGCATATGAATGGGTCCAAACTGGTGTGGCATGGTGAGCAAAAATACGATGAATTTAACCCAGATCTAAGATTGGGAGTGAATGTTTGATAATATTTTGCATTCCACTCATCATTTTGTGTTGCTATAGTCGCACTAAGTGGGAAGGGGGTCCTGTGCTCGCTATGCCACTGGATTCAAGCTAACCTGGCTGATGAGGGGTGACACCCTAAAAAACGGCACCGGAAAGCTTGTTTTACACTCCAGGGAGGAACTGGCCTGGCAGTTCTAGCTGGACAGTTCCAATGGGGAGCAGGGTCAAGACTGATTTGCATATGGCTGGCTCCGCAATGAGGTGGCATGGTGAGCAAAAAAGATGGATTTAACCCAAGTCTGTGACTGAGGGGAATGTTTGACAATGTTCAGCATTCCGTTCCTCAGAGCAAGCCATTCTGCTGGTCCTGATAATTTGAAATATATGATGAAAAACTAAAAGAAACATCAAAATGATGATCTTTAAGCCCCAAAGTCCACAATGGGCTACCAGGCCCAACTTCGCTGTGTGACCATAGTCACTTTCTCTTCCAATCTTCATCTTGCCATACTCAGCAAATTTAGGTCTTATTCTTGCAAGGAGTATAAATTGGCATCACTACTGGGCCAAGTATACACTATTAGGTTGACAATAATCTAAGAATCATTATTATACGCAGGTCATGCACATTATTTTAACGCAATAAATATATTTATTTACAGCTAGTAGGAAAATGATTGATAAAAGGTGACAAGGGAACATATTCATTGGCACTTGATTGGATGGTTACAGTAAAGAAGTGGAGAAATCCCATGAGCGTATGCTGTAGCTATTAGATGCAACCAAGGACTGAGCATTCACAGAGCCGGTACTGAAGGTTGGAGGTTGCATGAAGGTTGGTAATTGAAATGTTTTGCTGGATGCACGCAGGATGATCAAGGGGAGGGCATCCATTTGTGACATGGAAGGCATAAAGAAAGTTAATACTTGAATAGTAGTCGGGCGTTAGAGATTACATATAGAGGTTCAAAAAAAGAGGGAGGTTGCATTGCAGCTGATAATGAAGGAGGTGCAGCATTCAAGAAGGTTGGGGATGGGACCTTAACACTGAACATTGTGCTGCCATTCAAAAACCCCATACCCCACTCCAATCCCGTTGTGACCGACTACGTTCTCGCAGACACACAGATGGAAAGTCTGCAAAATTAGAAACTTAGGTCCTCATTACAAGTGCCACATTATTAGTGGTGCACTGGTAAATGAGTTACCAGAACTTCTGAGACCCTTTCGAACAGTATTTACAAGAGGGTTGGGAGGGGACGGAGAAATAATTGGTATTCTCATAATGAAGACCTTAGTCAAAACCTTCACCCAGCAATCTTCTGAGTCTATGAAATATGTCTTCACACAGGCTTACACATTTGTTTACTTGCAAAAATAGATACATAAATACTGTGTGAAAATTTGAATAGCACAATGACCCAAGCCAATCTCCTTGCATGCATCAGTAAAACACATTCAACCAGAATAGCTAAACAACATGGCATGACACCTCATTAAAATATTTGTGATGCTGTGAGACTGAGCCTTTGGTACTGGAGATTTTACTATGCCCTGAGGAAAACCACTCTCCTTTGGGGAAATAAAGTGAACCACTTGCGGAATGCTATTTGCAGATGCTGTTGAAAACGCTTGTGCGTTAAAATAAACAAAAACATGTTTTTTCAGAAACATTGTTAACAGGAGTGGAGACAGACGTTTTAAGCTCAGTCACTCCCTCATAACGAGTTCCATGTATGTCCTCAGTCTGAGTCAGATAATGTATAGACCTTTAAGCCATTGAACATGCGATATTATAAATATATTTGTTTTTGGGGGGGGGGGGGCGGAGGGGACTGATTTCTTGGGGGCTGTGACATCATCAAGGCACATAAGTGAACTTCAAGCCCTTTACAACTCTGATCCCAGGTGCCCCAAGCAAGATAAGGAGGGGGTCCAGAGGTAGGTTTATGTAGGTTATACTGAGGATAGTGGAGAGAACCTCCCACCACAAGGATTGGACATGAGGGCATGACCACCAGGTGTGCAGGCGGGGTGCTGTGGGCTCCACAGCCTCTCTAGCATAAGTCAGGGCTGCTGAACATCTTATGAAGATGTGCTGGGGTGAGATACTGGCGTGTCAATATCTTATAGGAGCTCTCTTTATAATGTAGACATATGGAAAACTTCATGCCCTCCCCCAGACGCCAACACAGGTTTCATCCGGGATTTTGGTTCTGACGTATCGCTCCCATTGAGTCATGCAGGTACGTTTTCTGTGAGGAGTGAGGCCCAGGATATGTTGGTAAAGCCAAGTAATGCCTTTCCCTCGTTAATTTTTGAGATTTAGGGACTCTATTGGTGTTATCTCTCGAGACATTGCAGATCGTATTTGTCTCCTTCCCACCCAATGTAGGATCTGCATTAATCAAAAAGTCTCTCGTCTGTCAGGTTGAAGTTGTTCATTAGTGCTTTGCTCTCTTGGAGTTTCCTGCCCTCAAAGTCTTCGGAAGGGGGGTGATTCTGGATCCATGTGCGGAAGTTTGGGTCCATCTCACCAGGGGGAAAGTCTGGATTGTTCACTGTGAGTCAACTGGAAGGGGTAAAGTGAGAATGCCCATTAGTGAGTTATTATTTGCCAGTATTCTAAGAGTTCCACAACTGTGGGGAGTAGGGAAGAGAGTCACTGCCACGGGGAGTTTGGTAGCCATAGCAAATCTTGTAGGAGAATACAGGAAAAGCTTTTTTCAATGCGTATCCATGGCTTATCCTCGGGATCGAAATTACAATTGAAGGAGGGGCATACCTGGGCTCCTGGTGTGCATATCATTAGGTCGGGGAAGCCTAATCCTTCCTCTGCAACTGACAGCAGAAGAGTTGTGGATGACAGCTGAGGGGATTTGCCCTGCCACACAGACGGACCATTTTCTGGTGAATTGCGGCCAGGGATGTCTTGGATAGGGACAGAGGCAGAGTTTGCAGTATGTATAAGAGAGACGGCATGAAATCCATTTTTAAGACTAGTCAGCCTGCTCAACTAAGATATTTGAAGTTTGCACCATCGGTATAGGTCTTTAAATAGTGCTGTGATCAAAGGGGTGATATTGCACTTATACATGGCCCATGTTTGAGAGGGCAGGTTAATGTCTAGGTATTGATTTGTGGTTGCTGTCCACGCGAAACACCCCCGTAGGACAGCTTTGCGTAAGCAATATTGGGGGTTTGCAATCCCTAGTCCTTGCGATGTGTAGTAGTTGATTTTGAAGCCCGATACCTGCACAAACTGATATAATCCTATTGCAACACTGGTATCAATGTAGTCGGGTCGATTATAAAGCATAAGATGTCATCTACGAACAAATCAAGTTTGTGTTATTTGCCTCTCACCATCAAATCATGTATGTTAGTGTTGAGCTGAATATTTATCACTAGGAGCTTCATGAACAAGGCAAATATTAACTCGTTCCTCTGGTGATGGAAATATCAGACGGAAATTCTCAATTAACTTTTATTTTACATGTCAGGATTTGATCATTAGACTAGAAGGAAGTTTTCATCTGAGAGCCGTTACGAATCTTGTTTAACAGTTTAGTTAGTAACAGCCAGTCCACTCTATCGAAGGCCTGCTCAGCATCAAGGGAGAGATGGACGAGTGGCTGGTTCTGTCGCTCGGCTACTTCCATTAGTTTAACCACTAGTCTGGTGTTGTCGTTTGCTTGCCTATTTTTGATGAATGTCGATTTTTGAGTGGCGATGAGGTGTGCCATATTCCATTCAGCCTCATAACCAGGAGGGAGGAGAATAGCTTTGCATCCCACTAAAGAAGGGCTATTGGCTGATATCACGGACATAGCAGAGGGTTCTTATCCGGTTTTAGTAGAAGAATAAGATATGACCCCAGCATGGTGTCTGAGACTACTTTGGTTGTCAGAAAGCAGTTGAAAACTTTTCTAAGGGGTTTGGCAAGTATGGAGGCATAGGCCTTGTAGAACATGGACATGAACCTGTCGGGTCAGGAGATTTTCGGGGTTGCAGAATTGTAATCGCCTCAGTAACAACAAGTCAGACTCACTGTCTAAGCTAAGGGAGAGAGGGGAATGAGACCTGGGTAACTTTGAGAACACTGACGGGGAGGCTACATCGATGCACCCTCGGGAGGTGGCTATTAAGGCACCCCTTCTTTTCATACAATTTCAAATTCTTCAAAGAATCTACAATGATCAAAAGGGGCGCAGCAGCAATAGGCTCCTTTGTGCACACAATATGCGAATGCTCCCACATACAGAAATATTGGACAGGAATTATTCAGGAGCTTTCCCGTGTACTTGAGACCCCGATCCCACCTAACTCGAAATGCATCCTGTTTGGTATCCCAAACGATGTTGACCGCCCTCGATTCAAGCTTCTGTTTAGTGCTGTAGGACCAGTAGTGACCAAGAGGAACATAGCGTGGCATTGGGGCGCACTAGAAGCTCACTCCATAACTGAGTGGAGGAATGAGATGGACATCTACATCGCAGCTCAACAGGCAACCTACCAGAGTAGTTGATGTCCCCACAAGTCTTATATGATCTGGGGCTGCTGGAGGGCCTTTTATGGGGTGGACTCGGTGGGAAATTGCTCAGGATTGACAGATGACATTGCGTCTGGGTAGGTCTGTAGGGCAAGAAATTCATATTTCATGGTGGTCTCTGTGCTGTCCTGGGGGCACCCCATTTATTAGTTCTGGGTGTCTGGGAGTCTGGGTGCCAGGTTTCAAAGCCTACATTGTACACAGAGGTCTCTCTGTGTCTGTACTAGAAATTTGATAATGATGGAGCTTGTTGCACAAAAGTGTCTTTCTATGTTTTATTGAAAATGGAGAAAAAAAAATAGAGTGAAAGAAAATAAAGTGCACTGTATGAAATACGAGCTTTGAAACCACGGGTAACCATTAAAAAAATGCCTACACATGTAAAATAAATAAATGAATAAATATATAGATATTACTTCAAGGCTGAGCTGCAGTACATTTAATACTGTTTCGAGACCTTTCTGGCTGTAGTAACTTTAGAGGTGTACTTTGTGATTGCAGTGGACTTACTCTTTTGTGAGTGGTTGTTTGTATTAGCTTATCGTTCCCTAAACTCCTACTTACCCCTCCATAAACCCTTCCCATTTTGTGGTAAGCTTTCTCAAGATTCCAGCCACCTCCCTCTTTCCTTTCTACATTTACTACTCAACTTTAGTCCTAGGTGTGTGGGGATTCCACACGTGTACAATAATAATTTCATAACAAAAAGTGGCCTGCGGACTGAAATGCATCAATGCTCATTTTAGCACAAAGGTAGCATTACATTTATGGTCTATTCTAGTGAGGTTTAAACCCATAATCTTAATGAAACAGAAGAAAATATTAAATAATATGGGACACCTAGTTTCTGCTGTTGTCTTTATCTTTGAAAAATTGTATGATGTATACCTTTATTTTATTTGATTTATTTTAAAGGTTTTATACAGCAAAGGCTAGACCCGGAGGTATCAGAGCGCTTTACATGAGTATGAAACCACAGTTGCAGGTTACATCGTTCTAAAGGTTACACAGTTATTAGAGCATGGCAACATAGTTATATGTAAGGTCGAAACAAACAATAAGGACATATACATAAGGGAAGGGGAGAGATTCAGTGGGGGGGTAGGAGCAGGGAAAGTAGACAGAGAAAGAATGAGGGAAAGAGGAGGGGAGGGTGAGAGACACAGCATGGAAAGAGGAGGGGGGTGACGGGGACACAAACCGGTAGACGAGTCATAGCTGCGTCCAAAGTCCAGTAAGTGGTGATCCCAGGGGAAGTGGTTCATTTCCCCATCTCTGTTGCGAGAGGTTCCCTATACACAGTGGACTCTCTCAGAGGGGTCTCTGAGACTCCAAGGCCTACATACTGGATCCTTTCCCAAAAAGGGGAGAGGGAGTGCTTTGGCAAGGGGGGCCCTACCATACCTCAACTGTGAGTGGCTCCCCTGGCACTGTGGACTCTCTCAGCGGGTTCGCTGAGACTCCAGAGTATAAATATTGGATCTTTCCCCAACAAGGGGAGAAGGAGTGCTAAGTAAAAGGGCACGAAGGACAGGGGGCTAGGCAGTGTAGCAGGCAAGGGGAGAGATTCAGGGGAGAGGGGATATGAGCAAAGGAAGTAGACAAAGAAAGAAAGAGTACTATGAATGATGAGCGCTTTACATGAGGAGAGTTGCGTATCTTACAAATTCTACATTGTTACATCAGGCACAACAGTTACAAGTTACATTTTTTAGAAAAATGGCATGTAGAGGGTTAAGGGGTAAAGTAAAAGGGTGAGGGGAGGGAGAATTTAACGGAGCATAGGCGAAAGGATAGACAAAGCAAGCAGGTGGAGAGGAATTCATGGGAGAGAGGAAGGGAAAGAGTGGTAGCCAAAGGATGAAGGAGGGAAGTGGAGGTGGAGGGGGTAGGGGAAACAGCGTGGTGAACAAGGAGAATAACTGTGTTTGAACGTCCGGTAGGGTGGGGCAAGGATCATTTTTCTCATCTCCTGCAGGAGCACGTTGGATGTTGAAGAAGGGGCGCCATCTGGATTCGACCCCTGCCCGCTAGCTATCAGCCAAGTTAGGAGTTCATGTGTGGGGGCAGCAAATGTTAAAGAACCAGTGCCTTAATTCAGCAAGGAGGGCCTGTGTCATGCCAGCGGCCTCGCTGTCAAGATAGAGTGCAACGCAGGACTTCTGGGGGTCACAGCGGCCTTGCGCTTAGTCTGATCGGTGCCGGAAAGGGTCCGCACTGCATCGCTGCCTGTGCCCGGTCAGTCCTGCTGCTGAGTCAGACGTGAGTCAGGCGATGTGGACTGTAATGAAGACGCTGCCGTAGAACACGAGATGCACGGCAGCGGAATTGTCCTGAAGAGGGAGATTTGAGATTGGATCTGTTTATAGATTGAAACTGCTTTTGGTTCACAACCTTAAATCATACATGCCAATCCTCCAGATTCATGCAGGACACTACAGATTTCAAGGCTACTCTTCTGCCTCCCGATTCCTGCATGCAGGAATCCAATTCAGATTGACGAATCATGATCTGCTGGAAACAAGCCAGCATGAGTTTGGAAATATTTATCCTGAGTCAGAACATTTGCTCATAATTCTTGGAGGGGGAGATTAGAGGGTGTGACAGAACTCAACATTTAATTTTGGGCAGTTTTACATAGCTCATACAAAAAAAACAAGTTTAGAACTCTGATTTTGTTTGCCCTGTTATTAAACTGCCAAAAATGAAACGCTGATTGTCTGTTACCATACATGCCAATAGACCGATTCAGACAAATTACCTCTGCTTCACTCCAAGTCAATGTGGAAAATACATTTTCCTGACTATTCTTTTAAATCTCCCACTTGCCTGCTCTAAAATGTTGGCATGCATGTTAAATATCTGATTTCCGAATAAGGTCGTAAAATGGTAGCTAGCCCATTCTTATGTAACTGCTGTACTCACTGTTTTGAATGTTTGTATACATGTATATTTGAGAGAGCAAATACAGTTGGTCGCACTCTGCTCGTCACACCAGCAAGTTGCCCCAAGGAACTGTGGTCAATGTAGTAGGCGAGCAGGGTGCGGCCTATTGGATTTAATTCATTACGGCTCCCTTGAGCTATCGGGCTGACGAGCCTTGGACCTGCACCTGCCCGCCATGAGAGGTACTCTACCTGTTTTAATTACATTTTGGCAGTCCACGCGGCACCCCTATACACTTACCTGCTCCCTGCTGACGAGAGGCAACTACCTCGAAACACGTGTCCAGGGATGGCTAATGCGACACATACTTTTTTGTAAACACTGTGGCACAGGCGTACTCGCCGTCGCCACTACATTGACCACAGTTCCTTGGGGCAACTTGCTGGTGTGACGAGCAGGGTGCGGCCTATTGGATTTAATATATTTCAGAGAGGTTTGCTCATAACGTAATGTGGTTGGTGCTACAGAAAGACTTACATTAATAATGCTTTTCCTGTACAATAAAAAGTAATGAAAATATGGTAAAGAGATGGACGAAATGGGGCTCGCTCCCCCTGCTGGGAACCCTTTTAGTGCTTTCAGTACTTATCGCCTTGCTTGTGTTTAGGTTTGGGTTTGTGTTTATTTAAAACAGAACCTTTTTATTCTCCTATCAGTGAAATGTGGACGCTTGCTTGTGTTGTGTTCTAAAGCTGCCGTACCTCCGGGTTGTCGGCTGAATAGCTGTGTCCCTGACTTGAAAAATAAAGGTTTTTAAAAAAAAAAAAAAAAAAATATGGTAAAGAACTGAATTTATTTCACTGCACAAAAAAAATCTGAATGACCGTCACGGAGGTCGGCTTTGGAAGAGGGCTATAACATCAAATACTTCACTAGCTATACTTTTATAATAACAGTTGGCAGCATTAGCAGAGAGGAATTGCAAAAATTGTGGGTGATTCTTGTGCATTGCGTTGTATTAAAAAATGCGTAGGTGCAGCAAACGTTCCAAGACTTCTTGGCGCAGTAGAAGTAGGCTGAATCACCTACTGGCTGGCCCAAATCTTATTAGAACGAGTGAAGCCAAATTTTTATCAATATACAAAATTCAGAGGGGCCGATCACAGAACTAATCTGAGATAAAATCCTGAACTCACTACTTTTGGTATTCACAGAAGGCATTTAGTAGTAGTAAAGTTAGGACTCCTAACTTTACTACTACTAAATGCCTTTTATGAATGCTGAAAGTCGTAAAGTTAGGATTTTGTCTCAGTTTAAAAGTAGTAAAGTTAGGAGTCCTAACTTTACTACCACTAAATGCCTTCTGTGAATACCAAAAGTAGTAAGTTTAGGATTGTATCGCAGATTAGTTCTGTGAATCGGCCCCAAAGAGAGAATGTTAGCATAATTGTATGTGTTACCATATACTACATAAACGGAGGCAATTTTAGTATTTCTGGCAGACTGCAAGGCCAGAAATAAAGAAATTAACTAACCTGACGATTGCTCTTGGTACCAGTGTTAACGTTTCACATCTTTCAAAGACTTTAGCCTCCTGGACAATGTAGGTTTCTGACTGAGCTGAGGTACATATTCAATGTTAATTCCACGGCAAGGGCGGCTCCACATATTAAGACACTGCTTGCGTCTGGTTACAACCTTACATGGGTGGAGGGAGGTTGTAAAGTAGATGCAATGCGATTTGAAAGGAGCACTTCAACTGCCATTAATCCGTAACATTTTATGGCTTAAATAGGCAGTTATCAGATTTATATGGGCAAGTCAAAATATTTTCAGGCGTAAAATTCAGGATTAAGTGGGAGTCAATAGGAAAGTTATATGTCATGTGGGGCTGTACACGTGTTTTTTTGTTGGTTAGACAAAACATGGAGGCCAGAACAAGCAAACAGTTCTTCCAGGGTCCCAATAAGCGCAAAGAGAGTTGAGGAAGTGACTCGGAAAACAAGCATTAAAAATGCAATAGGTCTCGCATTTACACGAGTTTAAGCTATTGGCATTGTAAATGACAATGTCTTTTATTTAGGTTTTAAAAATGAAAACATAAATAACAGACATTGTCATTTACAATGCCAATAGCTCAAACTCTCGCAAATGCGAGACCTATTACATTGCAAATGCTTGTTTAATTTACCACTTCAAGGTACCTGCTATTTTGGGTTGGAAATTGTAATTATGAAAAAATGGCTGCCGCAGCTTCATGACACATACATGCATGTGCTTGGTTACACATGTGTGCTTTTACAGAATCATGATAATTTTTATTTTTACTGATGCTTTTATGCATCGGCAACAATATATATTTTTTTATTTTTGCTGACGCTGCTCAACATCAGAAACAAGCGTTAGCAAAGCATAATGATTGGCTAACACCTTTCAGAGGCTCAAGTTATTTGCTTTGCCAGTGCTTGTTGTTTAATGCTTCCAATAACAACATTAAGGCCCACTTGAAAGAAGGCTCCCATACAGGTTGAAATGAGGGCATCAAACCCTCAAAATGGGTTCAGATTGCCCCTTTAAACTTGGAGAACATTTCTAGAAAGTTACGTTTCTGCAGGTCACAACAAGTGCAGGTATTAAAATGAATACCTGTTTCAGCAAGATAACAAAGTGCCTCAATAAGCATCCATAATAGTAAACCTCTCCCACGAGCAGTAGAAAAGCAAGTGCTAACCTATTGGTTTTGTTAATGCTTGTTTGTGAAGCATCGCTTTAAACAAATTAAATGCAAAAAAATTAATGGAATAAAAGTAAACTCATATCTTAAGGTACTTCAGAGCTGCATATAGAATTCAATAGTTCCAGTCTTTAAAATGGCACGATTTCTTTTTCACAAGGCCTGATTTACTTTCCACAGGACTCAGAATTGAAACAAATGCAAGGGCCATTTGGTACTCTGCAGTAGTCCTGGGAGCAAATTTTTGGGCCGCTGGCAGAAGAGAAACCTCCTTTTCAGTCATGCTAATTGCCTTAACCTGAGAGTGCAGTAGCCAGTCCACCCCCCAGCAATAAAAGCCTTTGTGTACCAGGGCTTGTGTGGAGCAGTCTCGGTATTTGCTGGAAAGACTTTGAACATCCTTCACAAAGTCCTCAGATAAATTAAGATTGAGCCCTTTTTTGGAATAATTGCCTTTTTTCAGATTAGGGACCTTTAAGTATGTCTGTCTTTGTCTACTGTGTCAAATTAAAAAGACATGGGGGCATATTAGCAAGACCGGCGATAAAATTATCGCAGTTTTAGCGGCAGGAAACTGCCACTAAAACGGCGATAATGGGCTTGCTAATATGCGTTAAAGAATTACAATAGAAGCCCAGGTTAGATGTCCTGCACATTTAACCTGGGCTTCTATTGGAATTCTATAACGCATATTAGCAAGCCCATTATCGCCGTTTTAGAGGCAGTTTCCTGCCGCTAAAACGGCGATAATTTTATCGCCGGTCTTGCTAATATGCCCCATATTGAGGTATCTATTTTGGTCTAGAACAAAGAGTCCACGCCACACTCACCGTGAAGGCTACAAGAAGAAGAAACAACACTGGAGCGCTACAAACCATTAGCATGACTAGTCCTGCTATGCTTTACTTTAACTGAGACAGTAATGCAGTGCCCCCATGATCAGGTTGTACAAAGTAATGGGCAAGTATCACAACTGCCTGTAATTATATGTGAGTCCAAGGTGCCCACACTGAGTGGTATTCCGACTTTAACTTAACAGGTGATTGGAGTATAGCACTTCCTTGTATTGTGTCTGGGGGTAGACTGAATATTGCAGGCCGAAACGTGTCAACAGTTCTGTAGAGGTTTCATTCAGAAAAACAGAGGACTAGAAAAGTCAACTCCATCAAGACATAAGACTTTAAAGTGATATTGGTCTATACTGGGTCACTGGTTGGAATACTCTCAGGGTGTACCACAAATATTATTCAAAATCATACACCCCATTTTTATGAAAATGCAATACAAGGACTGCTGAACAGTGTTATGTGATTTCACGCACTATGTGGTGCTATTATGAAGAAATGGTGTGGATAAGTTGGTAAATGACTCATTATGGACTACTTTCCTTGGTTCTTTACATCTCAAGAATGCAAAGGCAATACTTGTGAAGTCGTTTATTGTGTACAGAATAGTAATAGATTCACAATAGTGACTGATTCCACTATTGTGTTGTGAAAATCATGTCTTGAATTTATCCCAAAATAGAACCCACTTTTTTAGGTCGAGCATTCGAGACCTCTTGTATATACTTTAGTATATACTTGTGTATGTACTTTGTGGGCTCTGGAGATCAACCCTAGGACTTGTCTGCTTCGGGACTTTTTTTCTGTTCAACTGCCTCTATTTAACTGTCTTGATAGAAAACGGCCAGTAGAGGTCAGTAAAATACCAGAATTGCTTTCTGCTGATGGACTTTCTTTTTTTAATTTTCTAGCAACTGCCTTTATTTAACTTTCTTGATAGAAAACGACCAGCAGAGGTCAGTAAAATACCAGAATCAATTTAGCATTCTCTAGATTCCAGTCCATAGTAATTGTCTTCCACGAGCACCCGTAGACAATAATATTGCTTTCAAATCTTGTATTTGCAGTGATATGACCACCAAAGGCCCTGATTTTATATTAAAAACAGAGCTTTGGACTATATCACATACCGGACGTGTCACGCAGTTTAGTGCTTACTTTCCCTCTATGTTAAAGAACAGTAGATGTTTCAGCACCTAGGCTAATGTGCAGCATAGCTAAATACATATAAGGCCCCAAAGGCAAGACCGATTGCATTGCAAATGCTTGTTCTTAGAAGAGGCCACTTATAGGCTCTTTTTGTGCTCCATAACCACCCTTTACCCACCTCTCTGCTCATGGCCATAGACTTTTTAAAGAATGGGCTACGTGGGCAATTGCCCAGGGCCACCACCTTCCAAGGAGCCCTTAATAAAAGTTTATCTTTTTCACTTTTGTCTAATTTTGTAAGTAAGGTTTTATCATTACTGCCTACCTCTAACTCTGTCTCTGTTTGCCCATGATCATTTTAAGGACTTCTGGAGTCCTTGGCAAGGCATATTTCTTTTTATTTTTATTAACACTTTTTGTTGGCTTTAACTTACTGGCAATAGAAATAGTACGCTTTTTACTCCTTATACAATTCCAGGAATATTTAAACTGTTTTTGAGGTACCCCAAATCTTCAAGCTTGCTTGGCATCATGCAGGCTTGAATTAGCAGAAAATGGGTAATACAATTCAAAGTTCTTCCCAACAGGGGGTCCCAAAATATGTCGTGCCCAGGGCCCCAAAAATTATTAAGACAACACTACTCATAGGACAAAAAAAAATACACTTTCCCAGGAAATATCCGAGTCATCAGCAAATCCTGCCAAACGAAAACCCAAATCTTAAGGGAGGCGGGAGGAGGGCGACACAACAAAAGGAGATAGGATATTGCCAGACTTTAAGCAAATAATTGCCAACTAAGTATCAAGCATTGCCAAAGCCAACAAGTCTCCCGTGCATTTTGAGTCCTGACTAAAATATAAAAAGGCCTGCTCCACCAAAAAACTGAAACAAAAAAAAATACTTTCTTTATACAATGCACCTATGAGAAATATAATGTTTGAGAACTCAGTGTAGTTTTGAGATGTAAAACAATTCTTCATACGTGGTAATGCAAGCATTGCACAGGAGGTGGAATAATATACCAAACAGCAATACCATGAGATCATCAAGAAATACTCATCGGGGCGCAGCCAAAGCCCCTCTATGTATATTTTAGATAATCTATAACTATAAGTAGAAGATCGCTATGCGCTGTCAAACCAGACCTAAACGCCTAGTGTAACTGGCTAGCCTGCTCGGAATCTAAGCCCATGATCTTGAAGCACGTTCCCGCCAGTCTCAGGCCTGTTGCGTCACTCCTGAGGTCCAGCATGGACCTAAGGACACAGCTCATCTATTATCCACAAATGGATTCCTAAGCCCCGCCCCTGTCCCAGGCTCTCCACACAAGGGAACCCATCCTGCCCTCCTCTGTGCATTGCACAGACTTGTCTCTGTAACCGTGTTGTACGGAGCTCCAAAGCCCCCAGCTAGGTTTGTATACATAATGGGGCTTATTTACAAGCCCCTTGCGCCACTGTTACGTCACTTTTTCTCATATTAAAAGTGACGCACCTGCGGCGTAAGGGGCTTGTAAATAAGCCCCACTATCTCTAAAGTGGAAACGTGTTCCCATGTCTCTTTGAAGCGGATACCATACCCCCAAATCTTTGACTCAGGAGGGGATTCAGCGCTCCCCAATCTCCCCGCTCGCTAGTGCAGGCAGACACCCACATATCGCTGGCCCAAATTCACATTTATAAAGATTTTTTATTTTTATTGTATTTTTATAGCGCTGACGGGGCGTCGAAGCACTTCTCATTTTAACTCGTGCCCACCTGTAGTGGGATGAAGGGCACAGAGTGGGGGGGACGGTCTAGGGTTATAGAGTGCATCATAAGAATACAGTGCACAGAGAGTGTGTTCGACAGAATGCAGAGCACACAGTGTGGATATACAGCGCCTCAAAGGCGAATGCAGCGTGGTATTATAGCGGACACTGGAGGACAAGGTGTACAGAGAGTGGACGTAGCGCTCAGGCAGATAATGCAGTGCACAAAGTGTGGGTGCAGTGTATAGAATGAAGATGCAGAGCACCGTGTGATGCTGTGTAGAGTGGGGCCGAATATCTGACATCAGAACTGCAGTGCAAGTAGAGTGAGGATGCACTGCACTGAGAGTGGCCATGCAGTGTGCTGAGACAGTGATGCAGTGCACAACTTGAAGGCGTAGTGTGCATGTAGCATGTGGATGCAGAGCAGAGGGAAAAGAGAGGAAGTGCACAGAGTATAGGGGAGTTTTCAACATGGTGACGCAACGTGCAGTGTGTAGTGTGCAGTGCACACATAATAAATGTATTGCAGAGCACAGGGATTCAGTGTCCAGTGAACGAAAAAAAATGCAGAGACATTCAGTGGGATGCAGCAGCCGGAGCAAGGGGCTCGTTGCTGAGAGCACAGTGCACAGAACAACCTCTAGCTACAGAGAGCACAGATGGAGTGCACAGAATGCAGATGTAGCGCATAGAAGCAGCTGATAGCTTCAGTAAATGTAGTGAAGCAGAAAGGGCTTCACAGAATGAGGTGAGAGAAGTTGATGTGATCAGAGTAAGGGGGGAAATGGAGATGTGCACAGAGAGTTGAAACGCAGTGCACAGAATGGACAGAGAGAAAATGCAGTGCGTGGGCATCAGTGAAGTGCTGTGTACAAGGAGCCCATATGCGTTTGTCTTCGCTACGAAAGGGTGAAAGGAAGTACTTACCGACCCGGCTCTCCCCCAACAAGCACGGTCCACTTTCACTTTCATCCGTCGCGAAAGCTTTCTTGTCTTTTTGGGGCCATGTGTTTGAAACACATGGCCCCATAAAGATAAGTAAGCTTTCACGGCAGAAGGAAGGCAGACGAGCCCGTCCAAATGGGACGGCTCAGAAAGCCGGACAAAAACGTCACAAACACCTCTTTTCCAATGGCTGGCCACCGTTTAGCATAAACGGTGACGCTGGCCAATGGAAAAGAGGGGCGGGGCTCCCAGAGCAGAGGGAAAAGAGGAAGTGCACAGAGTATAGGGGAGTTTTCAACATGGTGACGCAACGTGCAGTGTGTGGTGTGCAGTGCACACATAATAGATGTATTGCAGAGCACAGGGATTCAGTGTCCAGTGAACAAAAAAAAATGCAGAGACATTCAGTGAAATGCAGCAGCCAGAGCAAGGGGCTCGTTGCGGACAGCACAGTGCACAGAACGACCTCTAGCTGCAGAGAGCACAGATGGAGTGCACAGTATGCAGATGTAGCTCATAGAAGCAGCTGAAAGCTGCAGTAAATGTAGTGATGCAGAAAGGGCTTCACAGAATGAGGTGAGAAAAGTTGATGTGATAGGGGGGAATGGAGATGTGCACAGAGAGTCGAAACGCAGTGCATAGAATGGGCAGAGAGAAAATGCAGTGCGTGGGTATCAGTGAAGTGCTGTGTACAAGAGCCCATAAGTGTTTTTCTTCGCTACGAAAGGGTGAAAGGAAGAACTTACCGACCCTGCTCTCCCCCAACAAGCACGGTCCGCTTTCACTTTCATCCGTCGCGAAAGCTTTCTTGTCTTTATGGGGCCGTGTGTTTGAATCACATGGCCCCATAAAGATAAGAAAGCTTTCACGGCAGAAGGTAGGCAGACGAGCCCATCCAAATGGGACGGCTCAGAAAGCCAGACGAAAACTTCACAAACACCTCTTTTCCAACGGCTGGCCACCGATTAGCATAAACGGTGATGCCGGCCAATGGAAAAGAGGGGCGGAGCTTAATGCCCTTTACAGAAAATACCCAAAATCGTTAAATCTCGCCAGCGAGACTGCGCATGTGCGCAGCCCACGCCAGGCGAGACCTAAAAAATTATGCGGATAGACTCTGAAAAAGCCAATAGCTGAGACCTGTCAAGTGAGAGCGTTTTCTCACATTTCACAATGACAAAAATCACACACAACATACAGCATTGGGATTTGCCTTATGGAAAGCTGTAGAACCACTAAACCCAAATAAAATAAAAAAACTATTAACAAGTTTAAAAATATGTCTGAAATTAACAGCAGAAGGGGATGTTTTACATATGCTCCACAACATTAACTTGCCCTCTTGAGCTTCTTTGAGGGAGTTTTGTTTTTTTTAGACTTCATTATGGCCAAACAGGCCACAATGAGATCACTGGTTGAAAGGTGGAATTAGACAGCCTTTTTTGCTGCACTCCCCAAAACCTTGGAATATCACAAGTAATCCAAATCCTGCCTTACAAGTTTGCAACTTATTGAATTTGAATCACAGATATTGAGTCGTCAGGTGCAGGCTGATGATTTACATTTGCTGCAATTATCATGAAAATACCCCCAAAAAGCATGTGCTCTAAACATATACCCAACACTCCAACGCTTCATAATAATTTTTCACCAATGTAACAAAACAGCCACAAAGAAGTGCCATTGCTGGAATGGATAACACAATGGGACTCATAAGTACCTTGGAAGTTTGCAATCAACAGTTTTGGCATCTACCACACAGAACTTCATATATACTTGTCTAGAAGCAAGAGTGTGTCAGGCAAACATACACATACAACTAAACATAGCAAGTGGAAAACTTTCTTGGAAAGACATCTTTACTGTATTGTTTACGAAGAAATAAGGACAACAAAATAACAAAACATATGCTAGCATTTATTTTCTTACTTGTCACCAAGGCGGAGTGGTAATAGCCGCAAGAGACCCAAGAAATTGGCTTTTTCAAATCTACTTGACGAGGTGAACTGGCATTAGCTTCATTCGCTTGACCAATCTGGCCTTCCGAATTGTCGCCCCACATAAAAAGTTTACCATCCACTGGGAAAAAAACACAAAAGGTTTGTAGGTAAGATCCTGTGTTGTTCAGCCGAAAATGTGAGGCTATTTATAATAATGGTATCATGCAAGGACTTCAGCATTTTCTAAGCTTCCCTTTTACATCCCCCCATGAGTATCAGCCTACTGCAGATTCCATGCCTTCGGAACGCTGTATAGTTGTGGTTTCTCACAGCTATAAATTGGTTAAAAACTAAACTGGGAAGAAATGAATAAATAGGCAATAAAATAATGCTAGCCTGGGGTCGATTTGGCTATAGCCCTGAGCATCTTATTCCCAAAACGGCATACTTGCAAGTGTCAAAAAAACATTTTACATTTCTCATCATAAGACAGATCTAGATCCAAATTCCAGGAAACCAGTAATTGTTTGACATAAATGAAGTGCTCCTGTTCCCTTAATAAACACTTCAGAGCACATAACAATAGCTCACATCATTTCGACTTGGGAAGCTGCAACTACTTATTGATGCACAGACACTGGCACTCATCAGTGAGACACATTTCCTCTGATCACATTTGCCACAAAGACATAAAAAACAAATGCACTAGTTTTGAAGAAACTTACTTCGTTGGATTGCACATTTCCTGAAGAAGTAAATTATACTCTTTCAAAAAACATTCTATTACTTCTTAGTTTTTTTAAACGGCAGCAAACACAAATTACCAAAAAAACATCAGTATACGGTTTATCACTCAGTACTGCCAACAGGTCTTAAATGCAACAAGTTATACATAAGTCAGTTACGAATAACTGGGAAATTTCCCTGCTTTTATGCTTTTCAATGGTAGTGCGTTTTCAGTGAATTTCTACGTTTTTTTAACATAATTAAAAATTTCACTGCCTTCCATACGTAACTCTACTTTAACATTTGTTTTCTTCAGCGAATATATATATGTGCACAAGAGACTAATGCAGGAGAATTAGTTAAACAAGGCAGCAGGCTCCACTTCTGTCCGTCTTTCTAAAATAATTTGTTTAAACTGTCCACTCCAGATATCTGCTAACTTGTAAGATTCATATAACACACTTAAGGCCCTATTATGAGCTGGACGATGCGGTGGCATTCTCATAGTGGTAACTATAAAATAAGCACCACAATGGGAACGTCAAAGGAAATTCCAGCACTGCATGGACTGAAGAGTCTGTGCCATGGTGGAAGTCTGTGCATGCACACAGGAGGGCACATGTTGTGCCCCCTTGTGTGAATCCACAAGGCCTGATGCACAAGGGAAACCTGCCGTACCCCCTTTCTTTGAAAAGATCTCCATGAAAATAGTGGCGGTGATGAAAGCCGTACCAAGCATATAGGTGCCTCTGACCTGCCTTACCACCGCCAGGGAACAGCGATTTCCTGGTGGAGTTGGCGGTCCCAGGGCGGAACGACCACTAGGATCGTAATGGGGCAGTAGCAAGACCGCTACCGCCATGCCACCACGCATCTGGTGGTCCATGGACCGCCAGACTCGTAATAGGCCCCTAAGTGTCAGAAAAAGTTAGCAAGTTGAAAGAACATTTAAGTGAAAACAATGGAGGAAAGGGTAGATAGGGTGAATTTGGGATTACAGTGTGACAGAAAATACATCAAAAAGCACAGAGTTATGGATTAAATTATGTTCCCACTGGCAAAATCAATAGGTCCACCCATGACACCAACTGGCTTTGCCATTGCTTATGTCTCCCCATGCCCCTAAGATGGCTGCTCTGCTGGTGTAAACGTGGGTGACAACCCTCTTGGAATGGTTTTTCTTTTGTTTTAAGAAATAGGATTCAAAGATGGCTAGAGCAGGGATTTGCTTTGGAAAACTCTAAATAATATTTTTCTTAAAATAAAGGTAAAACCATTTCAAGATGTATGCTGTGCGTGGCAATCTTGGAATTGTTTGTAAACAAGTATTTTTTCTAAAAACAGAAGAAAAAGTATTCTAATATAGACTCAGTACAAAGACACAAAAGGAAGTCAATCTTGAAATCGATTTTAAACCATCTAAAGATGGTTGCCCTGCAACACTACAGCAGTTGACGGTGACAAGGTGAAGGGGATGTGGGGGGAAAACAAGCTGAGGGACTTAATCATTTATGAAGGGAGAAGGAGTCTCAAAGGAGAGGAGTGGTGAGTAGAAAGAAACACAGTTAGAGAAAACAGTCCTTTGTGCATTGTAATGCAAGGTTTGGACATCAAAATTGGACGGATACATTTAATCCTGTCCAAACACGTTGAAACCAAAATTCCCCTTGGAGGGACACATACACAAAAACAGGGAGGAATGGCAACGAACCTGGAGAAGGGAACTGAGATATAGACGAAATCCATCACATCATGAGCAAGGAGCGTACACAAAGCTCACTCTAAGGGCCTGATTTAGAGTTTGGTGGATGGATACTCCATCACAAATGTGAAAGACACCTAGTCTGCCGTATTACAAGTATTGCAGGATATAATGCTATTGTGATACAGTGGAAGGGCTATCCGTGACGTATCCCATCCGCCAAACTCTAAATCAGGCCCTTAATCTATAGTGGATATAATAGCTCTGTTTTCCAACGGAAGGGTAAAGCTTTCTGTAGGTGAGACCTAAAACTACATTTTCCAGGTTAAGTCTTGGACGTCTTTACCAAGACTATACAATATGCACACACTAAGAAATTAACAATGTTACCACCAGGTTTTCCTGGAAAAACCTCTTTGTTTATCATTCAAATTATAAATAACAAAGCTGGAAGAAGTAGTTTGCCTATGCTGGAGTCTCATCACACTCACCGGTGAGGAGAAGAAACACAAATAACCCTGCACTGCTAAACAAGTGGGAAGAATGGACCTTACATGGTGTCATAACACACGTAAATGCCATGGTTAGCTTCATCTATAGTTTCAGTGGTTGAAAAAATGTGGGCGATGGGTGCCTCTATGAGGGAGGAGATCTAACAACCATATGTAGGACTCTTTCACACAAAGCCACCTATGTAACTTAGAAAAAGGCTTCATATATGAAGTATAATTCTGTGTTGGACAAATTCATAGAGGTTGATTTTGTTTCAGTTGGAAGCTAACTCCTATGGAAGTCGGTGCAACATCTGGGATACGCACACAGTAGATACAGAGGACGTTTCACTGCTACGTCTGGACGTGGAGCAAACTCCTAAATGATTTATATTGCACTCTGTGCACCCCACAGACCTCACATGGGATCCCACAGTATTAACAGTGCACCTTACTGCATGCACACTGACCACAGTGCACTTACCATGCCACCTGCACCCAAGGAACTCAATCTACACATTTGGCACTTACTGATAACCAGTCACTGCTCCATTTACGGACTCCACAGTACTCAAACATTTGAACAACATACGTGCTGCACTCATAGGGTACTCCATTGTATACACAGCACCAATGCAACTGGATTCCCACTGCACTCGAGCTGCAAGCCATAACAACACCGCAACCCACGGAACTAGCACTGCAGTCAGACTGCGCTCCAGTGAGCCCACCCTGAATCCCTCTGTACTCAGTAAAAGACCTCTCTTTAAATTGGGAAAGAGGCAGAGACGGGACAAAATGAAACACGTGTATGTGATAAGCAATCTTTGGAGAGTTTTAGGAAGCAGGCTGGTCGAAAGAGAAGAGCTAGAGAAGACGAGAAATTTTCAATGGTGCACATGTGCAGTGGTACCACGGCACAGTGATGTCACTCAAACTATGGACGTTTTTCAATACCTAACATGGGACCTCGTCTACAAGAAAATTATGCAGCGCAGCGCTGTAAGCCATTTACCTGCGCCGAGCTGTGTCATTTTAAAAGCTCAGGGAAGCGTCACATGAACAACATTATGACACATCCCTGTGTTTTCCCCTGCACCTGCGCAGTTGGCGGCCATGCACCAGCGCAGGCACCCTTGCGTCATTTTGCAAGGGTGCCCGGTGTCATTTTGCAAGGGTGTCTGAGCTGCGGAGATGAGGGACACCTTCCTGCACAAAAACAATAATTAATGGCATTTTCCTCTTTCTATGCAAAATGCAAATAAAATAAAGTATTTCTCCTCCTTGTGCCATCCTACGTCTCCCCTTTGGAGGCGTAGGATTCTGATGCTTTCCAAATTTTACAAAAACTTGTCAATCTGGGAATGCGTCAAGTTCCACGAATTTAGCATGGGAACACCCACAGCAACACCCAAGGAATGCCACTTTCGAGGCCCATTTTTACAAAACTATGAAAAGTCATACAGGGTGACTACGTGGCCTTGTAAATAAGGGCAAGCCCATTGCGCCGTCAGTGCATTAAAAAATGTGATGCATCGGCAATGCAAGGGGTTTGTAAATAAGCCCCTAGGTGCGTGGAGACCACTTTACTTTCTTGCATTAGGGACCATGACGTTCTTGCTGGACCATTGAATAAAAGCTCATGAACAGAGTAAGGTACGTGGCAGAAATGTCAGCACGCTACACTGTGCAGACAAGCCACAACACAACACAGCCCAGCAGCTGCTCCTTCTTGAAGGAGCAAATGAAAGGAAGTGCAGGAGCTGTGAAAATAAACACAAAAGAAGCCTGGCCTGGCTATAGATAAAAAGATGCATTTTTCGCCGATGTCATAAATTTGCCCGGAGACGTTCTATATTAAGATACACATTTGGCAGATGAGTTTCCCAACTCATTAACCAGTGGACTGCTGGTACACAGTTATTGTTAGGTCTCGCTGATCCAGCGCGCATGCGCTGCTAGCGAGACATTTTGTAAGGGACTTTTCAAAGTGCTACCGCTGTCATAGAGCTACAGTGCATGAGGCGTGCACGCGCGCAAAGCAGCCATATGGCTTTACGTCGCTCTCCCTCATAGCCTCCTCTCCGCCCCCTTCCCTGCTGCTATTTCACACCAGTTTTCTTATGCACAGAACTCCCACTTCCCCCCCTCCCCCCTCACAGATCGCGTCTCGCGGCCGCTCGCGCGGCCAATGCTTGTTTATTTATTTATTTATTTAGAATGGCGCTGGTGTGCTTTCCATGCAAAGAGCACCCCTCCCTCCTTCCAAACAGTATCCAGCGGTGATGCTGTGGTCTTTTATTTATTTATTTAATAAGGCGCCCGTAATGCGTTGTTTGTTTAATATTGCATCACATTAAAATGCCTGTGTGTTTTTCAACTGCTACAGTGAGGTTTGTTGTGTGGTGCCTATATAACAGCTGCATTTTCATTCTGAATCTTGTGAATAATATGTCCCCATTAGTCGGCAAGCTGTTTGTCCCTCTCACATGCTAACCGTCACTGCTCGAGTCCCACCCCAGGCTGGGAAGAGCAGGCGGAAGCCACCCTCCAACTTGGGTCAGTGACACTCCATGGCACTGCTGGCAGGGATGCTGCAAGGGCAATTTGGGGGGCTTCCATGTTTGAGCAGAGAAAAGGCATAACTCTCGCTCTTGACACACTCAACTTCCATACCACTGCTGCAGCCTCAACTTCATCCTCTAGAAAGATTAACTTCCTCACCCTGCCTCATGTTTATCATGGCGTCCTCTCCTCATCCGTGGGTAACCGGCACGCCATCTTTAAACAGGTGTCACACAAAACGAGTCTTGAACATGCAAGACTTTTCAAACAGCATGGCGTTTCAGGTGTCACACTGGACAGTCTCCCAGAACAACTGTTTGTCAGCAAGATCATATATTGAAAAATACCTCGCAAAATCACTGTGATTGTCTGGATACGTTTGTGTTCTATAAAAACAAGAGCAACAGAAAATCTGAAAAAAACCTGAGATGACTTAATTTTGAAGTGTTCTCAAATCAGATTTCATGTAATGAATCTATTCAAACCGAGAAGCCTAATAAATCCATTTGCTAATTGCCAGTCATTTAACACAAAATGAATAACCATTCAAGCCTAATTTACAAACCCTAGCATAGCCACCTTTATGGTTTACATATGTTGTTCAGTCTGATCAATAATAAGATACAGAAATACTCTTCAAGGAATGTCTTAGCTGAATATTCAATGGTGGAATCTGAGATATTGGTGTAAAACCTCAAAAAAAGGAAAGCACCTTTTAAAATGTTGTATTGATTTTGTTTGTCAATACTATTGATGACATAAATTCATTAAACTTTACTCCACTCAATACCACTCTGCTTTACTCCTCTCAACTCGACTCTGCTTTTCTCCACTCTGCTCAACTCCACTGTTTTACTCCACTCCGCTCAACGCCACTCTGCTTTACTCCACTCTGTTTTACACCACTCTACTTTACTCCATGCCACTCTGCTTTACTCCACTCAACACCACTCTGCTTTACTTCACTCAACTCCACTCTATTCCATTCCCCTCTGCTTTACTCCACTCAGCTCTGCTTTATTGCACGCCACTCCATGCCACTCTGCTTTACTCAACTCCACTTTACTCCACACTACTCCACACAACGCCACTCTGCTTTACTCCACTCTGCATTACTCCACTCCACTTAACACCACTCTGCTTTAGTCCATGCCACTCCACTCAATGTAACTCTCTTTACTCTATTCCACTCTGCATTATTTCACACCAATCCACTCAACACCACTCTGCTTTACTCCACTCTGATTTACTCCACTCTACTCTGCTCCGCTCAACACCACTCTGCTATACTCCATGCCACTCTGCTTTACTCAACGCCACTCTGCTTTACTCAACGCCACTCTGCTTTACTCAACGCCACTCTGCTTTACTCAACGCCACTCTGCTTTACTCAACGCCACTCTGCTTTACTCAACGCCACTCTGCTTTACTCAACGTCACTCTGCTTTAGTCAACGCTACTCTGCTTTACTCCATTCTGCTATACTCCACTCTTTTCCTCTTTACTCCACTCTTCTTTACTCTGCTTAATGCCACTCTGCTTTACTCCATGCCACTCTGCCTTACTCCACGCCACTCCGCTCAACGCCATTCTGCTTTACTTCACGCCACTCTGTTTTACTCCACTCTGCTCAATGAAACTCTGCTTTACTCCCCTATACTCTGCTTTCCTCCACTCCGCTCTGCTTTGTTCCATTCCATTCTGCTTTCCTCCACTCCACTTTACTCCACTCTGCTTTTCTCCGCTCAATGCCACTCTGCTTTGCTCCATGCCACTCTCCTTTACTCCACACCACTCTGCTTTACTCCATGCCACTCTGCACTATTCCACGCCACTCTGCTTTACTCCAAGCCACTCTGCTTCATGCCACTCTGTTTTATTCCGCTCAATGTCACTCTGCTTTGCTCCACTCCACTCTGCTTTACTCCACTCCACTCAATGCAACTATGCTTTACCCCAAGCCACTCTGCTTTGCTCCACTCCTACCTATTTCTTCTTTTTCGTCACCAAACAGGTAAAGCTATCCACATAGTTCCACACCACACAATTCAACTCCACACATTTGCAATCCACACCACATAATTCTACACCAAACCACATAATACAACTCAACATAATTACACAACACACAACATACATCGAATCGACACCACACAATTCCTCATTGTGCCACAAACTTCAACAGCACAGCATATTGTTAATTTTCACCACATACCACTCCACAACACAAAATACAATTCCACATAATTACACTCTATATCACACAATGCCACTCCACATAATTACAGTACACTCAATATCACACATTTATTATCCATGTAACACAGCACACCATGCCACATAATTCCAGTACACAAATCCAATCCACAACACACAATTACACAATTAACTATTCCAGTCCCACACACACAATTCCACTACACACCACATACATACATTCGGCAACACATAAGTAAAAGACAATGCCATTTACAATGCCAATAGCTCTAACTCAAACAAATGCGAGACCGATTGCATTTTCAATGCTTGTTTTTCTTTCTGTCAAATGAGGAACATGGGTAAAAGACCCGTTTCAAGGACCAATTTTTACTGCCAATACTGAGCACCGGAAGCATGATGGGGAGGCGGGTGAGGGGGGATGGGGTCGCCAGCTGTTCTAAAAAAAAATTATCAAATAAAATTTACCTTGCCGCCGCAGGGTCCTGCGGCTTCTCTTCTGCTCGCCTGTGCCCGACTCCAGGTCGGAACAGGAAGCAGGCAGCCAGGCTCCCACCCCTAAGCCAATCACAACACTCCAATGGAGCGTTGTGATTGGTTTGAGCGCCGTGACACAGCACTCAGCACTGGGCTGTAGGGGTGAGCATGTTCTCCAAGCAGGCTGTAATGCAGCCTGCATGGAGCACAGGGGAGTGTGCATGACTGTTATGGGAGGCCCAAGAGGGCCGACCAAACAGTCATTGCGCACAGGAGTGTTCTACCACTCCTCTCCTGCAGCTCCGCCCGGCCCCCTCACGCACTGCCGCAGCAGGAGGAAAAAATTAAATGATAATAATCTATCATTATCATTTTATTTTTTTATTTCTTTGCTGCTCCTGGCAGTGGGGCGACGCTCCTCCACTTTGGCAGAGGAGCCGCCACTGACAGGAAGTACTAGCCACGGTAAATGCAGTGCCTCGCTTTGTCCCTGTTCACACCAAAGATTGCTCCTTAGGCAGGCATCTGGGAACTAAGGAATGCAGCAGCTGTGGGAGTGGGGAATAAATGCAGGGTACTACATCTAGGGCCAGATGTACAAAAGTTTGCGTTTGCGATGACCTAATAGCTAATTTTTGTGATCTGCAATTGTGTAATCACAAACAGCAATGTACTACAGCATACAGCAAACATTTTCCCGGGGCCGTAAAGTTTGGTCTCTGGTGCGACCGAGGACCGCACTGATGCCAGCGGGGGAGGGGGTGTAAAGTGGATATAGGGGGAAGCAAAGCAAGTATATCAAGTGGCTGAACTCAATTGCGCAATGTGAAACCAGAAGACCTGGGATGAATCCCGGCTTCTCCACTTGACCAAATTGTGTGAACCTGGGCAATTGTTCTATTTCAATTTCCCTCCTTTTTCTTCATTGTCACATATAAGAGGACCCTGAAATACATGACTTCAGGATGCGTGCTGTACAAAACCATCTTCTGTGCTTGGATGTAATCACTAATAGCATTGTTGTTAGGGTGGAGGTGTGGGAGGGTGGGTGGAAAGCATGAACGTTTCTAAACTCATATTTGAAAACCATCACTTTAAAAAAATACTTCCGAATGCACTGCTATAATTTGGTTTACTAAGGTGAAATGGTTCTACAAGTCCATGAAATACACTTTTTGAATTTTTAAAAGACTATCGTATTTTTACATGTTTGCTGTCTTTAAAAATGAAGGTGTTCCTAAAATGAAGGGTCTAGTTACTTCCTTTTGCTTAACTTCAGTTAAACTGCTGTATCACGGTCTGCAACTTTTGTTAGCATTTTATGGCCGGAATACTCCTAGGAGTAGCTGTGCGCTATACAAATATTTTCATTTATTTATTCAAGGGTGCATGGGCTCCAATGCAAGAATGAAAAACGGACCCCCATTCCCACTAGTTGGGTAGGAACAAACAGCCACAACTAAGGTGCAGTGAGCCCGCTTCACAGCCATAGACCCTGGTGGCACAGAATCAGCTGCACTAGTGAAAGTGATGCTCACTCCCATCTATCCTGTGTCATTACCTGAATATCTCCAACCCCTCCATCTTTTTCTCCTCAGTGTCAGGCTGTCTGGCAAGCCGCGTGTAAATCACAGATGGTGTTTTTCATCATAATTTGGTCAGTTCAATCTGTAGACCAGTGGTGATTTGACATGAGTTCGATTAACGTGTAAAAAGTGGTTGGACTACCGCTGCTGATTTATAAGAATCCTATGTAATAGAACATGATAGTTGAATGATTGCTGCAATCTCCATCCAAAAGAATTTCTATTGGGATTAACGTAATGATGGTTTTATACATTTCTCCTTGTCTGTTCGGGATATAGAGTGTGACAACAAGACCACGGTCCCACAACGGTCCCGGGTTTGGAAAATTTCTAATAAACCCTTGTAAGTTTTTGGATATAATAAGTTTATTGATTTGCATTATGGGTTCGAAAGCAGAGAGGAGCATGTCTCCTTAAAATCCAAACTCTGCTCTCTGGTGTTCTTGAGTGGAGGTAGTTGGTTGTATAAACTTTTCTTCTCACCTCACGGGTATAATGTATGCCTGTTTGTTACCGGTGTCACAGTTAAGCCTGGGCAAAGCACTACGCTACGCTCGCGTAGTTTGCGAAGTTCGCGCTACTTTGCAATACGCAAATTACACGTAGCACAGTGCGAACACGCGTAGCGTAGTGTTGCATAGTGCTGTGGTCATTTTTTGCTTGCTCGCGGTCCTCAACGTCAAGTTGGCGACCGCGAGCAAGCAAAATGACATCCCGGCGAGACTTTTTCCTTGTTCGCGATCAGCAACATCAAGTTGGCGATCGCGAGCATGGAAAATAAACCTCCCGGCGAGATTCCCAACGCGAGGAGGTCCGGTTTCTCATTGCGAGTGGTCGTGTATGCTGGTGACCGCTCGCGATGAGAAACTACCAGTTCGCGTCGAGAAAGCTGCCGCACGAGTAAAAATCTACTCGAGCAGCATAAAACTACAGCTCGCACTGTGCAAGATGCCATTTTCAATGATTGCACAGTGCCGGTTGCTTGTCCGCACTGTGCAATCATTGAAAACGACATCTGGCACAGTGCGAACAAGGTACTACGCAGTTCGCGAAGTGCTACGCGTAGCTCGCGTAGTGCGAAGTGCACTTTGCGTAGCTTCACGAACTACGCCCAGTGTTAGTCACAGTAGCTAAGTGGTGAGGTTATGTTTTGGGTGACATGGTATATTCACTGGTATAATAGTTTAGAGGAGGTGAAAAAAATTCATTTTCATGGAATGTACAGCAGGGGAGTAGAACGATAAAATATATGTTCTACTTTCTTTTACAGAAATTTGTTCTCTCTTGGAAATTACCTAGAGTACATGATGACAGCAGTATCGGCTGCTTGTCGATAGAAGGTAAAAAATAACCTAATTTGGGGCATAGACCAGATAAAAACGGGACCAACACCCTGATGAATGCCAGAACGACTCAGATGAGCGAGTAACAGTGGCTGAAACATGTTGGTTTACGCAGCAGGGATCTAGGGGTCCTTACCTCCCCTAACCGTCCCGAGATATTACTTTTAATCCTACCAAGGGGTGACAGGAATAAAGATTGCTGATGGTCCCCTCCTAGGTAGTTTTAAGTGTTTATGTCTGCACTTTGTGGTCCCTCCTTCAGGGAATAATTCTCCTTGTATCTGTCTTCATTATTTGCGTTTTCTGTTGACAATGTTTGTCTTTCTGTACTCTCACCACTATAAACTTCACTCTAAAAAATGTTGCGCTCCGCCCATTGTGTTGGTCTGCACTGGGGCGTTTGACGCGGCCCAATGATGAAGCATGACACTGCAAAGTGTGTGAGGGCAGTATTATAATAAAAATGAGTTTTTCTTCTCGCAATACCTCTGTGTTTTAGATAGTGAAGGATAAAACTATTTCTTTGTCACTGTCTTATTGCCTTGTAATAATTTTTAATGAATGTAGTTCTTCTTTACTTAGTAAGTTTCTACCTTCCACTTTCCCCTTATATCTTCCCACCTTTCCATTCCTATATCCATTCTCCTTAGATCTTTGCATTTTCTACTGTATCTCAAACTTTCCGTCTCTCCCTATTCTCTTGCATGTCTCTTGTCCCTTTCAGTATCCCTCCTGCCCCATGTACCTCTTCACTTGCCCCTACTTTTCAATATACTTCCCTTCTTATACACCTCCGCTTTCTTCCTATTTCCCACCCTTCCTCTCTATTCTCACTTGTACACCTACACTTTGCCATCCCTCCTCTCTACTTCTAACGGGCGTTTCCCTTCTGTACAGTATGTAGTCCTTTGTCTGTATTTTTTTGGCCTGCATCACTAGTCCCTTTCGTTGCCCATCCTTTTTCTTCACTTTGACTTACTATCCCTCACTCTCCCCTTTAATTTGTTACTTTGCACCTTTCCCTCTCCCCACTTTCTCTTGGATCACTGGGCTCCTATTTTAATTTTTCCAGTCTTCCCGTACAACTATATCATTAGCTGTGGATTTCTAATCTTCACATCTCTCTCTTCTTCTGTGTCATGTTACTTCCCTTTTCACCCACTTCGCTCTTCCTTGTGTCTCTGCACTTTGTCCCCTCTTACCAATCAGTCCTCTTTATTTGATTTCCCTCCACTCTCTTCTTTTTCTATCTCTTCACTTCATACCCAATTTCTCTCCACACTTCATCTCTCTCCCGTAACTTTTAAGTCTTCTCTGTATCTCTCCACTCTCCCCTTTTCCTGTTACTTGCCTCTCTCCGTCCTTTCATTTTCTCTATTCTGCACCTCTGTTCTCATATCCGTCTCTATATTCTCTCCATTGTTCCCTGTATCCCTCCAACCATTTTCAATCTCCTTTGTATCTCTCCATTTTCTCCAAGTCTCTATTCTGCCCTGTTCTTCTATATTTACACAAGTAACCCTCTTCGTTTTCTTACCCGACATCTCGCCACCCCTTCATTAACCATGCAATCCATATGTATCGTCCCATTCACCTAATTGCTTCTTTATCAATTTCTCTGTCTTTGTTTCTCCTCTACATCCCTCTTTCCTTGATTCTGTGACAATGTACTCTTTTCCCTACCGACTTCTCTTCTATACATCTCCTCCCCAGTGAAGGAGACACAGAGCCAAGCCTCGGGCAGGTACTCTAAAAATAGATCGATGTGGACAACCTTTTACGTAGACTGTAGCTGGTGCAAGACAGGCTGAGCACCTCAAACACTTTAGGCAAGGGTGCTACTGCACCTGCTGCAGCACTGGTGGAGGAGTGTCACCCACTACTCTGCAGCAGCAAAAGAAAGAAAAAAAGTAAAATATAACTAATTTTATAATCATTTTATTTTGTCCTCCTGCTGCGGCAGCTGGCGTCAAGCGCGGGTCAGGGCTGCAGAGCAGGGGAGGAGTGGTACAACCATCCTAAGTGTGCAATGACTGTTTGGTCAGCCATCTCGGGCCTTCCAAAACAGTCATGTACACTTTCCCTGTTCTCCATGCAGGCTGAATTAGAGCCTGCGAGGAGAACATGCCCAACCCTCCAGCCCCTGGCAGAGCGTTGTGTCTCGGCGCTTAGACCAATCACAACGTTGTGATTGGTCAGGGGAGCCTGGCTGTGCTTCCTGTTCCTGGAGCAGTCGCAGGAGAGCAGTGAGCAGAGATGCGGAACCTGGCGGCAAGGTAAGTTTTATTTCTTTATTTTCATTGTGACCCATGTCTGCCCTGCACGCGTGCCTGCCCCGCCACCCGCAAGCCATGCTGGCCGCCACTGGAGCTAGATGGTGGCCTGAACTGACCACAGTGGTATGCGGTCTGTATTTGAATCTCGCACACTGATGCTTTGTTTAGTGACAAGATGTTAGTGTGTGTTGATTTCCTATTACACCTTCTATGGGGCCTAAATACACACCCTAAACACTTAAATTCATGCGTGCATTGCTCCTTCACGTGGATAGCTGTTCCTCAATTTCGACCACAGTACTGGGAGTTATAAAATAAAAAAAGTTTCCAATGGGGACTATCAACAGGATTGAACAAGGATGTACCCAGGGAAGGATTGAGGAACCAAAAGCAACCCTCGCAAAAACGGTCAAACCAGCCGCGCTACCTTCGTGTCGTCGTCTCATCCATCCATCCAGCCATCCATCCAACCATCCATCTCTCCTCTCGTCGCTTTCTTGCTACATTCTCCCTCACTGCCTCTCTCTCTCTCGAAGCCTAACTGTGCCTGCCACAAACAACCTCGGGGAGCTGGGGAAAGGGAAAGAGGCAGCAGGAGCTCCCCTCTCCCCCCAAATAACGGCCGCTGGGTGCTCCAGCCCACCGGGGAAATGCCCCGTGGAATGAAAGGCCTGCCAGGCCCTGGATGCACCAAGCAGCTAAGAGGTGATGAGAGTGCTGTCGAGAATAAAGGCGGCATAATAGAGTGAGCTGCTTCTGTATCCGTCACAATTCTCATGTTTTGATAAACCGGGTACAACGGAGTATATGTGGCATTATGTGCTAATCAAATCCAGTACTATAAACCGTAACTCAGATAAAGAAGCAAGCAAGACATCTGTTGCAGCGGATTAGGAAAAAGTAGCTCACTATACGTATGCTACAAATGTAACTACAGTGACATCTAGTGGAAACGACTGTTGACTACAGTGAGAGAAAACAATACCAGCTCTTCATTTGCAAGTTAGTATTCTCACATATACTGGTATGTCTGACTCTATATTGAAGGCGACAAACAATCCTGTTTCGTAGGTACCATGCATACAGTGTTAAGTAATTATAAAGGCTGGACTTGTGTTCAAGAGCTGCTGTTTATCTGCTATACATCTTACAATCAATAAATAACTAAACAGATCAGGGAAGTTGATAGAGACGTAAGAGGGATTTGATATCTAGGTGCTATAATTTCATCATATAGTTCTGAAGTCAAAATAAACTACAAGAGGGAAAGCTGAGAGGTTGTTAATGTCACCCAGGTCTACTTTTATTGAGTTAAAGTACACATTACCCTTTATTTCTTTTTTGTGTCTAGCTACAGGCGGATTTGGTTGTCTATTTCTGATTACAAAGACCACCCATCACCTATACAGGGCAGTGACATATCGCGGATGGTTACACACTGAGCCATCAACGTCATATTATGCCTTTCTCACGGTGAAACTGTGGCCAACTGTGTGCATAGAGGCATGTATTCAGCATACAATACAGACGGGTTGCATTTGCTCGTGCTTGTTTTATTTTACTATTTATTTTTGAACCTTTACTAATGAAACCGTTTTTATCCAACGGGAAAATGTGTTTTTTTCCATTAAAATTAAATACGGGACAATAGTATTGGGCTGACTTCAGTACAAAACATATTTTATGGTTCAATACATTATTAATTGTGTGCATATTTCAAAGGCAAATAACCAACAACCCATAATCTCTCAACATTAGCACAACATTTCGTGTGCTTCAACATCAAGATATTCCATCCAATGCCATGACTTGCTAGCCACCATACCGAACCCATCAAAACAGCATCAATTTGAATTATCGCCCTTATAGGAGCTGAATCCATCAAATGATTTGGTAAACCGAACGTATCCTGAGGCATGTTAGATCGCTAGCCTCTTGAGCAAAGAAGTCCAACAGAGGACCCCATAGGGTCGTTAAACGTTTCTCTGGTCCTGCTATGTAATCAGATCGGTTTTCCTTCCCCAAGTAGTTTGTGATACCAACCTAAGGCAGAGGGCGGAACTAAAATCTCCACACGAGCTAAATATTGTTTGTTTACCAATAAAAAGCAACAGAAGCCCGGGGCGTGGCTTGGGCGCCGTTCAAGATGGCCGCCTGACTCCGGAGCTCCGCCGCATCGGGACGACCTCCTCCGCCTCGCGTTTATTTACGCGATGGTTTCACAAGCCGCCTGCTGGTTCCTGTAATTGGAGCATGTCCTGCTCAGGATGAGCTAAAAATAATTCCGCTGGGACTCCTCTACTCTTCGTTTCAAGCCGTTTTCTGAACACCTCATAACGGCCGCCATTTTGTTTTTCGGCGCGATGATTCCCACGCAACCACATTTCTCCTCATGAAAACTGATTCTTGGACCATGCCAAGGTAGATTCTTTATAATGCCTTATTGTTCTTTTTGCTTCTATCCCTCCATGGCTTATCTTTAAGGACACGCAATTTTTATTATCTCCTTGGTCCGACTGCACTTTGAGGAGCATGGTCATACGCCGTTCTCAGTGACTTTCTTCTTTATTTTCCACAATCTTCTTCGGATGCCTTGGTTCTTCTGCGTGACAGGTGCAGGTGGCGGTGGGGTCTTTGAATGGTCTGCTGTGTGCTGTTAAGGTGCCTTTCAACCTCTGCTGACGGCGTTGGCCGCTCTCCCGAGCTGTGATACTTGTGGAGTTTTGTTCGGAGTGCACCTATGGGCAAGCTTCGCAATCCAAAGTTTGTTTTTGTGCCTTCAAAGGGATCTTCGGCGGTGCTTCCTCCCTCCTCCTCATCAGGTGATCCTCCTTCCAATTTTGCAGATACAATGGCGACAACGTCGTCCAGTCGTCCTTCATTGACACAGTCAGTCTCTGGCAAGGCCTCTTCTTCTACTTCGTCAACTAAACGTTCAAAACAAGACTCTCCTCCTCCAGACCCGCCGTCATCCCCTATCTCCATGGAATTAATTCTTGAGGAAATACGGGCCTTGCGTCCGTTCATTGAGGAAACCAACAACAAGATGCAACTTTTTGAAGAGAGATGGTCAACTATTGAGAGCAGAGTATCGGTGGTGGAACTGCAAACTTCGGAGATGCACTCTCATTCCCAACGTATCACCTCCTTGGAGAAGTCTGTTCTTGCCTTGCAGCAGCACACCGAGGATTTAGAAAATCGGAATAGGAGGAACAACTTACGCATTTACGGGCTGCCAGAATCCTTGGAGAGCGATGACCCTGTCTCGTTCTTCTCTACTTTCCTCCCGAAGCTTTTAGACATGCCTTCTACCACCTCTCTCACCATTCAGAGGGCGCACAGGCTTGGTCCTCGCCTTTCATCCGCGACTAAACCTCGAGGAGTTATCATTCTCTTCCTGAAGTTCACTGACCTGCTCCTTGTCCTTTCCGCAGCTAGAACCAAGCGCCAAGTTTCTTGGTTGGGCCAGAGAGTTTTCCTTGCTCAGGATGTTTCCAGTGCTACCGCAGCAAGAAGAAAGGAATTTTTGAACCTTCGCGCACCCTTACGTGCTCTTGGTGCTAGATTTGGTCTTTTCCACCCTTGTACCTTCAAAGTCACTCACCAGAATAAGACTTGGACTTTTCAAGATCCTGCGGATCTGAAAAATTTTATTCACACGCATTCCAATGTTGGCATGGATACTTCCGCCTCTACTAGTGGCTGAACGTTCTTCTCCTTTTACTTTACAGAGTTCCCTGATAATGTTTCTGCGTTATCATGCCTTGTTATGATGTTCTTTTTTCTCATACTGTTTTGCTCTTAAGAGTTTTTGGATAGGTTCGCTCTATGTCTTGACTACTCCTGCTGCTGCTCTTTTTTGCGTAGCCTTTGTGTTCTCCATTCTCATTGTTACCCATACTCTTGAGTTTTCTGCACTTCATTGTATATTGTTTATTCATCTATTTACGTCTCCTTTGTCCGCATTGGTGCTTTTATTCATCTATTTCTGTATTTGTTTCCTTGCCCAGATCGACTAAGGTATTCCCTTCCTCCCTCATGTGAGTTGTGTTTTCCATTTCGTCCTGATGCGGTCGGATTGTCCTCCTGGTGCCGGGAGGTCATGCTTGTTTTGTTGCGTCATCCACTGCCCCGACATCCTCTCAGTGTTCCCCTCAGGTATGTTACTTTCAGTCGTCCTTTATGGATTTGTACTGTCTCTTCTTGTTTTTCCCTCTCTTTGCCTTTCCCCTCTCTTCCCTTTCTTACTCTTACTTTCTTTAGTCTTCATTTCCCTTGCCTTGCTTGAGCTTTCTTTTCTTGTAGCTATTCTTTTCTATGTTTATCTTTTAGAATTGTTTTTCTTTTTGCCCATTGCTGTAGATATTGTTCCTGACAATGTTATTTACTGTTTAAGTTCAGAGTAATTTCCTGGAATGTGAAAGGTTTTATTAACCCTATCAAACGTCAGAGAATTCTATCCCACCTTGCCACTTACAATCCCGACATAGTTCTCTTACAGGAGACGCACCTTTCGGAAACTGAGTCTCTCAAATTAAAGCGTGGGTGGGTGGGTACGGTTCTATTTTCTCCTTCTGCAAACAAGAAGAATGGTGTAGCTATTCTATGTCATAAAAAATTGGTATGTAAAGTTTTAGCACAAGAGTCGGATTCTGATGGTAGATGGATTCTTGCTCAATTGTCAATCAATTCTATCCCTTTAACTGTGTTTAATGTTTATGGCCCTACACAACCTGATTTACTTTTTTGGCCTTCAATTACTAGCAAATGTTTTCAATATAAAGATGACCTCTTCATTTTAGGTGGCGATTGCAACCAGATTGTGGACCCTTTTATTGATCGTAAGTCAAGTGTTCGTTTCATTCCCCACAAACCCCACAAACAATTTCTTGACACCATTTCTCAAACATCTCTCATTGACTCTTGGAGACTCTCACACCCTGACACACTTGATTATTCCTTTTTTTCTCCTCCTCACTCCTCTTTCTCTCGTCTGGATTATATATTTCTTTCCCTTTCCTTGTCGCAAAATTTGCTGTCGTCTTCTATTGAACCTATCCTTATCTCTGACCATGCTCCTATCGTAACTGACCTTGACCTTCTCTCCCCCCCCTTCCAGTCCCTCTCGTTGGCGCTTTAATAACTCTTTACTTACTGACCCCCTTTTTTCCTCTTCCTTCCGCTCCTTTACTACTGATTTCTTTCTATTAAACGATGCTCCTACTATCTCTCCCCATCTCCTATGGGACTCTTTTAAAGCCACTGCGCGCGGATTTGTCATCGATTTTGTTTCCAAAAAAAAGAAGCGCTTTATTCAGAAACGGAAAGATACATTAGCTCATATTAAGTCTCTGGAGCGCCAGTTCTATTCTTCCCCTAAGAATTCTGTTCCTCCGGAACTTATTCGTGCCAAACTAGATTTTAACAAGGCAACTACCGATAATGCTTCGTCAATGCTTCTTCGGAGTTCTGCCCGGTTTTATGGTGGTCGCAACAAGTCTGGGAAGCTTCTAGCCAATTATCTCAAATCACGCAAAGAACGCTCATTCATTGATTCCATTTACTCCTCTGACAATACACTATTACATAAACCTCAGGATATCCTTGAACAATTTCAATTATTTTATCGTACCCTTTATACACCTGAGTCTTCTCCCTCTCCCTCTCTTGTCCAAGCCTACCTAGATAAACTTCCTAAGCCCTTGACGTCTCATCTTCATTTCCCGGATCTGGAAGTTGACCTTTCCTTACATGAACTCTCCACGGCGTTGGCTATTCTTACCAAAGGCAAAACTCCAGGTCCTGATGGTTTTTCAGTTGAATTTTATTTGCATTTTTCTGACCTCCTACTTCCTAAACTTCTGTCTCTTTTTCAGTCATTTCACTCATCGGGAAGGGCGGAGGGCACTTTTCAAGAAGCTACCATCTGCCTCATTCCTAAAGATGGCCGCGACCCCAAATATTGTAAAAACTACCGCCCGATTTCTTTAGTGAATGTTGATTATAAGTTGTTTGCCAAAGTGTTAGCCCTACGTCTTGATCCCTTGATGCCCCATCTTATCGGTAGGGAGCAGTGTGGCTTTGTGAAGGGTCGGTTGACATCCGATAATTCTCGTCTCTTCCTTAATGTACTAAATAAGGTTCCATCTCTTTCTATTCCTCTAGCGGCAATTTCGGTTGACGCAGAGAAAGCCTTTGATAGGGTTGACTGGTCGTTCCTATTTGCCTCATTGCGCTGGCATGGCTTTGGTCCTCGCTTCATCTCTCTTATTTCTTTATTATATTCTGCCCCTAAGGCTTCAGTTCTGGTCAATGGTCAAGTTTCCTCGTACTTCCCTCTTCAGCGCGGGGTTCGTCAAGGTTGTCCTCTATCCCCCTTGCTTTTTGTTCTTGCCCTTGAACCCTTTTTATCGTCTATCCGGAGTAATAATTCCATCACTGGTTTTCCTTACGGTGACAAGCAACTGAAACTCTCTGCATACGCAGACGATATTCTTCTTTTCATCTCTGCGCCAGAAACATCTATTCCCCCGTTGCTGTCCGAATTCGAGTCTTTCTCACAGGTTTCTGGTTACAAAATCAATTCCGATAAAACCGAAATTCTTCCCCTTACGAAATTTTGCACTCCTCATGCTTTCGCCCCCACGGGCTTTGCTTGGAATGGTTCTAAAATCAAATACCTAGGAGTATTGTTTTCTAATTCTGTTTCTTCTTCCATTACTCTTAATATGTCAGCGGTTTTGTCCCGCATTGACCGTTTACTTTCTTCTTGGAATCCTCTTTTTCTTTCTTGGTGGGGGAGATTGGACTCCATCAAAATGATGATCGCTCCTATTTTAATTTACGTCCTTTCTATGTTACCTGTCCATATCCCCGCAACTTTCTTTAAACGTATAGACTCCTGTTTATCTCGCTTCCTTTGGAACAAGAAACGATCCAGAATCTCTTTGGCTTCACTCCGTAAATCAAAGGCCAATGGTGGGGTTAATTTTCCAGATTTTCGTATGTATCATAAATCTTTTTCCCTGCGTCAGGCCTCTAGATGGCTTGCTCCTGTCCCTTCTCCCCTTGCCCCTCTTTGGCTTTCCATCGAGCACACATTATTACTTCCCTTCTCTTTTAAGGAAGTTATTCACTTTTCTGCTAAGGTTTCACACTTGGCTCTTCCCTTGTTTAAACATACTTCTTCTCTCCTAAAGCCACTCTTCAATCCTACATCTACTACTCGAGAATCCTTCTTGAATTCTACTGTCTGGCATAACTCCCTTATTCTAATAAAAAACAGACCCATCTTTTGGAAGTCTTGGAGATTGATGGGCATCATTTGGGTGAACCAGTTTTTTGACGGAGCTTCCCCTTACTCTTTTCCGCAGTTTCAACTAACTTTTCGCTGTCCACGCTCCTTCTTCCAGAAGTTTGCTGTCCTAATGACTCTTATTCTGGATGTTTTCTACTCTCTTCCCTCCTCCCCTTCTTCGCTCTCTCAAGCACCTCTTCTTAAAATTCTCTTAACCTTACCCAAGGCTTCTCTCATTTACAAATTCTTCTCATCCCCTAATCCGGAGCGTCTTAAATCTAAGTTAGAACTTGTTTGGGAGGAAGACTTGGGTTGTGCTTGGCCCGTTACCTTATGGGATAAGCTTTGGTCTAGATCTTTGAAAATATCTCGTTCGGCCTCTCTTACTCAATCCTTATTCTTCCTATATCATAGACTATATCTCTCCCCACTCTCTCTAGCTCGATTTTCTTCCTCTTCTGATTCTAAATGTTGGACTTGTTCTGCCCCCAATGCTAATCTTTGTCATCTCTTGTTTTTATGTCCTTCTGTCTCCCAATTCTGGAAATCTGTCTGGCTCTATGTCTCTCGTATTTTCACTCTCCCCTCTCCGCACTCTATTTCTACTCTCTTTTTGGGCAGTTTATCTGACTCTTTGAATCTCCCTCTAGGCTCTCATGGTCTTTTTGACCTCATGCTCGCTCTCGCCTTTCAACACATTTCCTCTAACTGGAAAACCCTGTCTAATCTTTCCATTCGTCACTGGTGGAATTCCTTGTGTCACTTCCACAGACTAGATACGGCCTTTGCTTCCCTCTGTAACCCTTCACATAATAGGGACCTTTTTTGGCTACCTCTTACCACATACTTAGATCGGATGGCCCCAAGGAATGTTTCCATCACCACTTCGGAAAACTTTAAGCCACCTTGAGGGAGTTACCCCTCCTTCTTCTATTTTTAAAATATCAGATTGGGTTATGACATTATTGGGTTTGCTGTGTATCATTTTGATTGTTGCAATACCTACAGCTTTCATTCCTTTTTTTACAGCAAGGTTTTCGATTCTTTTATTTATAATATGTTTTTCCCTTCCCTTTTTCCCTTTTATTTTCCTGATCACCCTTTTCCCTTTTCCTATCCCGTCTTTCCTTAAAAACTTATAAATTGCTTTGTTCTATTTTTTCTTAAATGACATCAGCTTGTTTATTGTAAACCATTCCATTTGTTTGTTTCTTATATTGGGCTGACGCCTCTGTATTTATTCTTTCTTGAATAAAGCTTTTCAAACATAAAAAAGCAACAGAAGCCCGATATTTATTAGAACACAACAGAAGGGAGAGAGGTCGCAAAGCTCACTGTTCCTTCTTCCTTTATAAAACATACATCCCACAACTGGTATAGTGAGCACCAAGTAGTACTGAATTTTAAACTACAATGATAGTATGAAGGAGATCCCTCTTTTTAGGAAAATAAGCCCTCACCCACATCGCGTACAAGCTTCATCATCAAGCTTTTCCCACATCCTAGACACATTCTTCTCTTTGGATGGGCTCAGTTACAAAAGGCGCTCTGGATATTACAATCAGGAATTATAATGTTTCAGGAATGCTAATAGGTAAAACTGCCTAAGGCAAAAGCCACACTGTGCATTTATTCTTGGCTGCCCTGATGAGGTGAAAAGAAAAAAACTCTATGGGACGGTAATGGGTTAGAATTGGAACCCACCATCCTCATTTGTTATTTAGTCGATATGTTTCAGCCGATTTCTAGTGCCCAAAATGGGTCAGCGGTCTTTATCAGGACTATACCTCTATAGCAATCATCAAAGAGTGCACGTTGTAAATCCCGCCCATACTACATTTGTCACTGTGACACCCCATGCAAAGCCCAGTTCAACAGCTTTTGATACAGGCTCTAATTGAACAATGTATCTATCAGTTATGAGAATTAGAACTACGGAAGGTGATTGGGATGATGACTGGTATAGGGCTGTGGTCAGACCAGTCTATTTCTGTGGGAAGAAGACACTAGATTAACAAAGGAGGCACTACAATTAGCCGGCCTGCAGAATAGTTGAGTAAGATGAGTCATTCAAATCAAAGGAGATTGCCAAAGTTATAGTAGGGTTGGACTTGATATTTCTCCAGTATATATTTAGGTCACCTAAAATATGTTTATAAGGGATAGTGTTTAATTTAGTGTGATACATTCTGCTAGGTGTTCCATGACATTGGATTTTAAGTTCAGTGGATGATACAGAATATGTACACAGGTGGTGTTGGGAGGGCAAAGTAGATTGCCAAGTTTTATAGACACTCGAAAGTGGAGATTTTAACAGAATTGCTATCTACTTCAGAGTGTATATGAAGAGGACAGCTACACAACACCTTTTTAGATGCCGGTTTATAATATATTTACATTTAGATTCTTAAAGTCTCTCTTACCTGTAAGTGCTGCAGATGTGTTTGATCCGGCGGACAGTTGTTTTATCTTATACTGATTGGTAAAAAATGTAATCTCCTGAAAACCGGTGGTTTCCTCTGTATGTCCAAGACCCAACTGGCCCTCGCTGTTTCCTCCAGCAGCATACACACTTCCACGATCTGCAATCAGAAAACATTTAACATGTAAATAGGAACAGTTCATTACTAAAGTTTAGGGCACCCCTTTTAAGGTATGCTCAATTTATTATAGTCATTAAGCATGTAAAGCAAAGACCAAACACTAGGCATGAGCGAATTTGTCCAGAATTCTTTCAGGTGTACAAATGCACCAGGGCTTACCTAAGAAAATGTGGGCAAATCTCAACTATTCATGGGTTAACTGGGGTCAGAAATCTGGTCATGAACATAGCAGGATTCCTGAACCCAAAGAACATTTTATGATTTTTAAGCAATGCTGTGGTCGAAAGGTACCCCTAGTACAGCTTGGAGTGAAAGGGACAGTTTTCTTTCAGTCATTTGGGGTTAAAGGTATAGCTAAACACCTTAGTGGTAAACTGGGATCACCTACTCAGAGATTGATACATTAGCTGTTCAAAGCATTGTAGTAAATGAGCTTTAGACTTACTTTTCTGTAGCCAAAACAAAAGGCTTCATCTGGTTTCAATACAATAACAAATGGTGGTTTCCCACTGCTGTAGGAGAACTAAAAATATCCTTCAATGTAAAATGCCCATTACCCTACATACAGGGTACTACTAAAGTGTACATTCCCCTGGATGTGAAAATGCTCAATTTTCAGGACAGTGTCTAATTAAAAGCTTCAGACGGTGAACTGTGTGCTTCATAAGTGTCAATGTTTAGAACGTTATTTCTTTTTAAACGTACATCTTATTTTGGAAACAAACACAGCAGTACATGCAAATACTACCTCCATATATTAGTAAGTGACAGAAGAGACTAGGATGCAGGTAAACACAGGCACTATAGAAGAAACATTTGACCTCACCTCTCAAGGGGACCTGTGTTTCTGTAAATAGTTATTTCACCAACCACTCAACTTCAGACCAATGCGTCTGAGGCAAAGATGTTTCAAAGTCTGAATCCCACTGGTACATATTCAGAAGTGGTGACTTAGGCTTGTATTCCCATAGAGCTCTATAAAGGGTACACATTGATCTAGTTCTTCAAGTCAGAATTAGAAGGACACCATGGACTGCCCTTTCAGGTGGCCAATCAGGGACCCATTTCTAGGATAGTCACGCTGCCCTTATCAATCTCACATACACCAGGAACTGTCTCGTTGGCATACCAATTCAGATTTGGGGATTCTTGAATACCAAGTAATGATTATCACCATGCGTATTCCCATCTCAAGGAATCTATGCTCTTTCTATTTCTACTATGGCTTCTTAATGAAGTTTCTTGAAGGGCAGCAATCGCACTAGTGGTGCGTTCGTACAATAGGTGCTCTTAAAAATCACCCTCTTAAAGACCTCACCCGATATCTGAGCAAAAAGTCCTACCACCTACTGACTTCTGACTCCAGGTAATAGTCGGAGGAGAGTAATGTTATTCCTCGGATTCTAATATTAATTCCGCAACATTTCAAGGACAAATGCCAGCGTGCCTTGAATTTAGGTTACAAATTTGAGCTGGCAAGGAAATATTTTGTTTGGCACATGAAAATACAAGTAAAACTCATAACACTGCTCTGTAACAAACAACACTGCTTTTCAGCTCATTATACAATGGTTTATTTTTTACTTGCTTATAAAAATGCTGTTTCGAATGTGTACACAGCCAGATAATAGGTAGTGTTAACCAACTCAAACTGCACGCAAGGTGGGGCAAGGATTAGCAAGCATACAGTTGGAGGGACAATTTAAAAAAAAAAAAAAAAATTATAGAGAAGTTTATTCAGTCATCACAACATTTGAATTAAACAAGGTTTACAATTTAAGTAAAAGACTATTCAGAGACAAACACAGAATTTGGGTAGAGCTAAAATTATTAAGTGATCACTATGAATCCATTTAAATATTGTAAAGGAGGTGAAAGGTGAATCTCAGTAACAACGGCATTTCACAGTTAGTGTTCCAGGAGTGTGAATGGGCAATATGAAATAGATGGCGTGCTCGGAGGACCTGGAATGAATACAAGGCAAAGGGAAGCAGCTGGAAGTTTACATCTTGAATAGAGGATGGAACGACAGATTGGATGCACATACACACAATACAGAGAAAAACGAGCTGAAAAAGACAACAGGAACAAATAGAGACAGGTAGAAACGTGTGAAGAGGTAACACCAGGCGTTAACCCACTAGGGTTAGCTGTCTGCATGTAGTTTGCTACCCACCATGCAGATTTATTCACAATGTTGCAGATTCTGGATTTCCAGTGCTACATAAACACCTTGTGCAGGTCCTAGGCTTTCCTTTTTACAAACCACTGGTTCAATTGATATAAGCCACAACTACAACTCTTAGAAAGTCTTAAGATGTTTAAAAAAAAGTCCTGGACTAGAGGTTTGAACTCTTAATAATATAGAATCATTCCGTAACCCTTTTGAGCAAGGACACGGATTACCTACCTGTGTAAACTAAAGTGTGGTTCCTCCCACAAGCAGCAAGTTTCACCTTCTCAGATTTTAGAGCTGTGAATTGAAGAAAAAAACAAGATTTGAAAACTCTTTGTCTTTCTGAATTCGCAATGAATATTAACAATGACCTGAGCAATTTTTTTTACAAACAATAATTAGTTACAAATATTTAATTTATCAAGCCCCTCTCCTCGTCCAAAGCCAAATTAACATTTAGAAGTAGAGTTTTATGAAGCAGCCTTAAGGGAAAATACATTACTCTTTCACACATGCAGCCAGTTTTTACAATTACGCATTTGAACAGCCTTTAAACCAATTAGACAACACAATGCTTCCTCTGTGTCTCCTATGTGTCACACCTCCCATGTGTTTAGCATTTAAAATGCAGAAATTAGTTTTGATATAGTGGGAGAATCAATAGCATTATGCCTAAAACCGGAGTAAGCGTTTGGGGCTCAGTCCAGATCCTTTACAGAAGCTCATCTTGGCGAGGGCCTTGCTCCACCATTGCCAGATTTTATTACTTTTTCCTCAGATACAAGGTGAGGCCAATAAATTACTTCTAACTTCCACAGCCATTCACCTGTTTTAAAAAACGTATGACTTTCTAACTATTCATGGTTTTGTTTTTATTTTTATTTATTTAATAAAGTGTGTCTATAGTGCACGTCTGGCCACAACAGCAATAAAGCGCATCATAGATGCAATAAGAAACAGTTGACCAAATGAAGATGAATGGTTCCTGTAGGGAAGAAGTGAGGGATTTTCCAACAAGTTACTTAACTTTGAAGGTGGTCTATCTGCTCGTTACTTCATCTAGCTGAAAATTGCTCATCTTCTGAATTCCGCCAGAGGCGCCAGACTAGATCCAGAAACATTTTCGCAATTGCTAGCACGCGCAGATAACTGGACTCTGTGGAACACTGATGCAACCTTGTGCAGCATCCGGAAGTGAAGTTGCAGACCTATATATAGGCCCCACCCATGCATGCTGACATCAGTCCACACCGGTTTCGGTCTATTTGTGCATAGTCGGCAGGGAGCAGCTTGATTCATATGGCATTGTGAACACACTTACCCATCACACTTAGGGGATCTCACTTATAAAAATAAACAAGCATTGGCATAGCCAATAGGTCGCGCCTTTGGGACCTTATAAGTATTTAGTTATCCAGCACAATATCCTTACTGCAACAACATTAACTGTTGCATGGCTAAACACTTATAAGGTCCCAAAGGCGAGACCTATTGGCTATGCCAATGCTTGTTTGGAGAGTCATAGCAGTAGGATTGAGAAGTGGCTTAATAGACTATGTTTACATGCTCAGCAATTGGGACGTGCATGTGACAATGTAGGTGGCAACACCCAAGTGATGGTTACAACAGATGAGTCCTCGATGGACATGCCTTTGCAAGGCAAATGAACTGAGACAGTGGACATAAAAGAGCAGTAGGATAAACACTGTGATCCTTTCATGCTTTGCTTATGAGCAAGATGGTAGTCAAATGAAAGAACATCTACTACACGTTAAAACATTTGTTCAGAGGAAGACACTGACGTATTTCCATTTTGCCATCAGAAGAAAAGGACACACTTGCTATTCCCAGAGTTGAAAACTAAATGGACACATTCAATCGACAGGGATACGCGAATCGGAGCCAGACCAGCACACCAAACCGCAAATGGGGCGCCGAAAAATATTTATTTATTCAAGAGAAAGAAAAAAAATCTTACATTTGTAACCAGATTCCAAAAGACAGACTACACATACCCTCTTTATAATCTTGAACAGGACATTTGTGTGCGCCAAATGAAGAGATTAACAAATTAAATTGGACATCTGTAGCAGCATTTACATTCACAACTTTAAAAACAGAAAAACTGTTGCATTAAACACTTTATGAAACAACTCGTTATAAAAATGTTAGTATTCTTTTTTTTTTTTTTTTTTTTTTTTAAAAAACCTTTATTTAAAAAATCAGGACACAGCTATTCAGCCGACAACCCGGAGGTTCGGCAGCATCGATGATTAGAAACAGTGATGCGTCCCCAGCAAAGTACAAAGAGAAGTGCAAAGGTTCAATTTTAAACAAACACGAAAAGCACAGCAAACCCCAGCAAGGCAAGAACAATAAAAACCATGGTGAGAGCCCCCAGGGGAGGCCAGGCCCCATTCATCTACCAGTTACAAGATAGTGTAAGGAGGAAGAGGGGGGACAGCAGAGGCCCAAATAGTTCACAAACCAGACTGTGCTGGAAAGAAGGTCAGGGGGAAAGCTGTTCCTCGGGCGGTTCCAGATCAGGGGCAAGACATATTCCCCCCCTGTATTGATTCCACCGCCCCCAGATGGCGTGCCACTTCCGGGGGCGGCCTCTAGAGCAGTAGACTGTCTTCTCCCTAAACATGCTCCAGTCCATGTTCTCTTTCCACGCAGTCAGTGTGGGGGGCCCCGAAGAGCCACACAATCGCGCGATATCCCTCTTAGCGACCATGTTACCTAGTGTCACCCATTGGGTCCGCACCTCATCGAGGTCAGTGGGCCCCCAGATATTCAGGAGACAGCACCGCGCCTCCGGCTGCAGAGCAATGCCTGTCACCTCCCCCATTACTGCATGGACTCCCCTCCAGAATTCCACAATGACACCACACTCCCAAATGATGTGCAGGAAAGTACCCACCATACCACACCCCCTCCTGCACAGGCCGTCCTCCGAGAACCCCATGTGGACCAGCCTTGGCCCCGTCACATACACTCGGTGCAGTATTTTAAGCTGCACCAGCCTCAGGCGCGACGGGATCGCGACCTCCTTAGGGGAAGAAACAGCTGACTGCCAATCCTCATCATCTAACTCGAGGCCGTCCCTAGTCCACTGGTCCCTCAGCCCCAGAAGCATGTCCGCCCGGACGTTTATAAGTTTCTCATATATGAGCGAGATCGTGCTTTCGGGCATGTGGCCATCAAGGACCCGGTCCTCCAAGGGAGAGGACTCAGGCACCTTCTCACCCTCCACGAGGACTGATCGGAGGGCGTGGCGCAGCTGAATATATCTGAAATACTCAGAGGGCCCCAGCTCATACTCAGTCTGCAACTCCTCAAAGGACTTCACCTTCCCCTTATGCAGCACATCACCCACCCTGGAGATGCCAATCAGGTCCCACTTATCAAAGCCTTTTGAATGCCAAAGCCTTCCCAATCTCTCCGATTCAAACAACGGGGTAGCGAGGGTGAGCTTATCCTTCCAGCCCAGCGAGTCAGTTGCCATCTTCCACACCCGCACTGCCACAGCGGTGGGCCCCGTGAGGGACGAGTCTAGGGATCGCGAGTACAACGCCCTGTAATAGTTACCACCACGCAGCAACCACCTGTCCATGGCATACCCAGGGCTGAGAGCAGGGCCATAAAGCCCATGATTGATCGCGCTCAGCTGTGTGGCCCAATAGTACCGACGGATATCTGGGAGCGCAATGCCCCCGTCGTACCATGGAAGCGTCAGCTTTGCAATAGCAATTCGCGGCCGCCCATCCCACAGCAACGTCCGTTGGAGGCCTTCGACCTCCCGAAAGTATTTGGCCGGCACCCAATCCAAGGTATTCTGTAAGGCGTAGAGAAAGCGGGGGAGAGACATCATTTTGAACAGGGCCGCACGCCCAACGAGGGAGAGCGGCAGCCTTCCCCAACCTTCAACATCGCGCCTCAGGCGCGCCAGGGGGGGGAGCAGATTCTTCTCATAGCGCACAGCCGAATCCATGGAGATAAAGATCCCCAAGTACACGAAACCCTGCTGGGCGATCTGTATCGAACATGTTCTAGGGATCGGTGGAACCTCGCCACTAAGAACATACAAGTACGATTTGCTCCAATTGATGACGAGACCCGAGTTCCTACCAAAAGATGTGAGTACGTCACAGACCACTATAAGTGACTTCTTGGGTGAGGCAAGATACAACAGGATATCATCGGCATAGAGCGAAATACGGTCCTCGTGTTCAGGCAACCACCGAAGGCCCCGTATATCCGGGTGCCAACGTATCCACGCAGCCAGCGGCTCAAGGGCGAGGGCGGACAACAGAGGCGACAGGGGGCAACCCTGCCGAGTACCCCTTCCAAGCTGAAACGGAGTCGACGCCCGACCATTCACCACAACACTAGCTAGCGGCCCCTCGTACAGCAACCTCACCCAGCTCACAAAACCGCTGCCAAAACCGAACTTGGCCAGCACGGCCCACAAGTATGCCCACTCCACCGTGTCAAAGGCCATCGTGGCATCAAGAGACGCCACAATAGCCGGTTCACGCAACGTGCCCGCCCTGGCGATTACGCCATGAAGACGCCTAAGATTCAGCGCTGTGTTTCGGTGCGGGATGAAGCCGGATTGATCCGGGTGGACTAAGTCGCCAAGTACCCTAATCAAACGGGTCGCCAGGAGTTTAGCCAGAATTTTCGGCTCCGCGTTAAGAAGTGAAATAGGCCGATATGAGGCGCACTTATCGCGGGGTTTACCCTCTTTGTGTATGACCACAATCGACGCAAGTCGAATGTTAGTATTCTTAATCATCAACCACTAGGAGGATAAAATGCACACAAGAATTTGAGGATACACCAAATAAATGCACATGCCAAAATGGCGGAATCATGCATGTCAAACAAAAAGCACTGAAGCTGGCAGTTTTACTCCGGAGGTCATATAAGTCTGTCACATGCAACAATTGAAAGAGTGTATGGATGTGTGGACAGAGGTAAAGCATGGCCAGATTAAACCAAAGATGAGCTCTTATCTGGTACTTCCACTTGAGCACCATGGTGCACCTTTGTCAAAGCCTACAAGACTATCCTGAGGAAACTAAAGCATATTTAGACACTGACCAGGGACCCCGGGCCTGTGCCAAATTGGTTTCACAAGCACTAATGGAGCGCCTGCATGAAGATCGCACCAGGGAATTGCCCTGGGAAGTAATTTTCCTTAGAGCGACGATTTACTCAAACTACCTGCACAACGTTTTGTTTGTTTGTTGTTGTTGCAGTTTTATATAGCGCCAACTCGACTTGAAAGTATCAGAGCGCTTTACATGAGCACTAGTTGCATTACAGACAGACACATTCATATTTTTAAGCACAGGAAGATTAAGTGATTTGCCCAGAATCACAGGCTGTTCGAGCCTCCCCAGATTTTAACCCGGCTCTCCAGCTTCAAAGTTGGCCTCTCTTGCTGTTAAGCCACAAACCAATGTTAAAAAAATAATGTGAAGCATTATTGATACTTGAGGCCCAGAGTCATAACCAACGCTAGCTCAATCATTTCTGTGAGACGGTATTTAGAGGAGCTCTTTTCCAGTGCGCCTACTGACTTCCCTCTGTTCGGTTTGGGAGCGAGTTCTCATAGTGTCCGTTTCAATAGGATACCTTAACACCACCGTTCTACACTAAATGCTCATGTAGAATCCGGGAAGGCACCAAAATGAATAGCTCTTAAAGTCGGAGCGGCCATTTGGACAGCCCGTTCGCCCTGGTCACGGACATGAGGTAAGCATGCCCCATGACTGCGAGAAGCATCGGTCACGGATGCCAACCACGTTACTCAATACACCAGGATGAAATTCATGTATTTGTTCAAATGTATTGATTACAAGTGAAGAACAAAATCAAAGCATGGAAATAATAGTGGACCTCTGGTCTCTGCGGAATGATGAGAGGGTTGGTCTCTGCAGATTAGGAAATTCACGGTGCAGGGAAATAAGCATTTCTGCTGCAATACGGGTAAGGACCTGAGTGAACAAAGTGAACGATAGAGGGGTGGGACTGTTGGGGGAGACAGAGCAAACAGAAAACAAGCATTGGGCGCGCGGCTCACTGAAAGCATCAAAGCGGCCGAAAGGGGAGAAAGGAGGGGTGAGTGCAAGCCGAGGTGACAAGAAGGGCTGGGCGATAAGGGAGGGGGGAATGCCAGCAACAGAGGAGCCTGATTAAAGCTGAAGAAAAGGGAGGGGGAGAAGGGTGGAGGGAGTGCGAGCAGCAGCTGTGCATGTGCACGCCATCGTGCACTTAAGCTTCAGGCCTGCAAAATCATGTGGGTAGCACTTAGAAAACCCGTATACTAAATGCTCTCCGAGCAGCGCATGCGCGCTGGCTCAGCGAGACCTAAAAATAAAAGTGATTGATGGATCGCTTGAATTAATCTCAGCCACTGGCAACTACTCTAGGCCGCAATCCAATCCATCAATGTTTTGCCCACCATGCCATCTCAGAGAGAAACCAGCAATATGCTGTCCTAGAAGGACTGCTGTGTATTGGCTCAAAAGTCATGCACATCAAGAATATAAGAACACACAATCCAGTCCCCAAGATCTAAGGTGGCGAGAACCTGGGGTAGATGGAGCATCCTGGGTTTTTGCTTCCACATAAGGTGATTAAAACGAAAGGCCTGAAATCGTCATGAGACCCCATCTTTCTAGTTCTCCTCTTGGGGACTCTCTCTCTACTGCTTCTGTGACCAGAAAAGACTAAACCTGTTTGGCACGGACGGAGGCATGTTATGTTCTGACAAAGTCTCAAGGAAAACAATAATTGGGGGAGGGTGGGGGGGCAGATAGGCAAGGGTGTAACTATGACAAAGTTATGGTCCCACTTCAGCCAGGATTAAACTAGTGTATACGTCCATTTGAAACACACATCACAACTGGTGATTTGAACAGAGAGGGCTAATCAGACACATTCAGTAAGTATAAACGGCAGACAAATAACATTTAAGAGGGCCCACAGCAAAGCCTTGCTTGGCCAAAGACAGAGGAAGCAAGAGAGTATGAGAAAGTTTAATCTAAAGCAAATCAACTTGACAGTCCTCGCACCAGGATTGCCCAGCAGCCAGAGAAGATTGGCTTTGTGGTTGAGCAGTGATGGGCCAAAATCATACACATCGCTGTTGCAGGCAGACTGAACGTACTCAGCCGCGTCTGCCCATTTTCCATACATGGAGAGGTTGTGGACGTTTAGGTATAGAACCCCACCCTGATGTTGGGAGCACATACTCAGCACTTTGGAGCACGAGATGCATCCCAGGCAAATCTTGGGCAATCAGTATGAGCAAGACCAGTCCCTCCTGACCTTTTTCAGAACTCCGGGAAGCAGGGACAGAGGCAGGAACACGTAAAGCAGAGTAGAATCCTATGGATGTTGGAACACGTATTCCTGGGAACCCTGAGAAGAAAATGTAGCGTGAAAGAATTTACAATGAGCGTTCTCAGTAGTAGTAAAAAGATCTACCTAAGGCATGCGCTTTGCACTACTGCTGAATGTAGATGCCACTTGTAGTCAGCTAGATGATATCTGCTGAGCTCGTCCACCAGAAGCTTAGGCATTGCAATGTATGGTTACAAATCATGGAAATCCCCTAAAGATCCAGCGAGAAAAACAGGCTCAGCTGCTCCTGGCACAGCACGTGATCACACACCACCCTGCTCATTGCAGTTCCACGTGGCGTAAGTGTTATCTATCAGAACTTGCCCAAGTGTGCCCACTATGGAAGTCAGAGATAACTTGAATGCCAGCTGGATGGCACCTCACAACTGCTCCATTGGAGGCCACAGGCCTCTGATCTTAGCTTCATGCAGGTGGCCTTCCCAGAACACAGTGAAAGTATTCATCAACACTGTGAGCTATGGATGGGGTAGAGAAAATGGTTGAAGTATGTCAAGTTGATATCCTTTATCCCTTAAAGAAAGTTCCAGGTCATCTTCACCCGACTCACAGATGTTGAACGAAAGGCAGCTCTATCGCAAATTGAAGGTGGTGGTTCCACTGCAGAGCCCATTTGTGCGAAGGGGCCTGAGGCACCAGCAGAGTACACAAGGCTCGGAAACCTAGAAGGCTCAGAACCATCCTTGTGGGAACACAGGACTGAGCCGAGAACCTCTGAATCATATTCGGAAATTTCCCGACTCACGGAATGGTTGAAAAAGCTTTAAACAGCATGTCCAGAACAGCTCTTATAAGAGGAATATTTTGCACTGTCTGAAGTTGGGGTTTCAGCTTGTTGATGGAGAAACCTGGTGAAGAAAATAGTGAGATGGTTATCTGCAGATGGAAGACAACACACTGTGATGAGCCTGCCTTCAACAGCCAGTCGCTGGAAATACATGCACCAGAAATTGGGAAGATGGACCACAGCCCCCACCCCCACAAATACCACTGGCAGGATAGCAATATGGAAAAGTTCCTTCAACACTACAAAGAAGAGAAAATGCTAGTGGGCCAGCAGGATGGGAACATGCATCTTGTAAGTCCAAATACTCAATTCAGTCCCCAACACTTAAGGCAGAGATAACCTGGAGTATAGTGAACATCCGGAATTTTGAGGTGATCAAAACTGAAGGCTGAAGTCGGCACGAGTCCCCCATCTTTCTAATTCTTCTCTTGCTCTAGGGGGCTCCATCTCTATATTGCTTCATACATTCTACTTCCAATGGCCACAGGTGACTCTTAGAAGGAATCTGAGCGGCTTGGTAACATAAGTGGCAAGAGAAGAGAAAGATATGAGGTCTAGCATTGTTGGTGGCCTTGTTCTTCACCATACCCCCTAAAGCCACAAAAAGGGCTGTACCAGCTGCAGAACAAGCCACAGTGGCTGCCTCTGACAATAAGATAATCCCCGGAAGTAACTTCTGAGCTCCTTGTATAGATGCTGGAACTTGTGGGCTGGGATAGTAAGCCCAAGGATCAGGCCGTAGCATGGCTATCCATGAACTGCTGCATAGCTCTACCTGCTTTGTCTCTACACAGTCAGAAGTCATTAAAAAGGCACATCCATAAGGTATGGTGTCTGCACATTTCCAGAAATAAAACCTCTGGAGCATACACTACAATGATGCCCTTCGCAAGGCCCATGCAGATTGTAGAATTCAAGTGAGTCTGAAAAATGTACTTGTCCATATCTTGTCTGCCATGGACTGTCTTAGCAGACATATTTGGGAACCCTTCCGGGAGGTCGGGTAAGCCCTTGCTCACCATATCCCAGAAGGCATGAGTGAATCTCGACAACAAGCAAACAGCATTCCGAGACCACAATGCATAAAAAGGCAGAAGAGAACACCCTCCTAGCTAGCTATTAATGCGCTTCTAATCTCACCCAGGTGAGCAGTAGGAAAAGAATTTAGGTAGACCTTGCTGGCCAACGGGTACGAACCCTCAGTATACAAACTGTATTGCCATGTTAGATGGCAGTCCTATGCCTACTTCTCTCCCTCTTGTCAGAAAAGAAAAGAAGTGATGGATTGTTGGACCGCTGGTTTGTGATAGGATGGGCTGTAAACTGATCCAGAAGACACCTCTATCAACAGGTGTATGGTTTACCCAGAATATCGGACTGTGGCTTCCAAAAGTGGGATTGCATTGGTATCGTCAAATTGGGGTATGTTACATGGGATCATGTTAAATCCTTCCACTCACTAAATGAGGAGTTCCCACTGCATACATTCTAGCTCTACAAATATTTTAAGCTATTCCATGCTTTGCAGACACACAAATCAGATTTGAATTCTCTTCCCAAATTTAACCCTTTTGAAGCTAAACTGACCATAGACAGGTTAGAAACTAAGGGCATTTCATAGCTTTAACATTACCCTGGCCATGAATGCTCCAAATCAATCTTGGGTCTCAGATCACAACAGAAGGACCTCAGTCTTTTAGCTGAATACTTGTGGGAACCTCAAACAGCATCCTTTAAGCTAGCCATATCAGCTATTTTATACTTGATCCAAGTTACATATTTTCATTTATTTTATTACTGATCTGGTCACCTTTGAACGATGGGCAGGCATGCGTCTCCAAACTGCCTTTGAAGACGGATGTAAACTGGTGATTCCCTAGATGTTGCTTGGGTTGTGCAATTATCCAACAATACTACTTAGCTATCTCACAAGAATTGTCGACTTTTCTGGGCTGCCATATTATTCTTCCTCCGAAAATGGCACTCTTGGAAAACTATGGAAGAACAGGTTTATGCTTGAGGGGAACATACCCTTATTGGTTTAGGAGTTTTACTCACCAAGATCGATATTACTAAATGTTGGAGATCAACTACTGCCCATCCCTCCAGGAATAGGTAAGGATTATGGCTAGAAGTTCTTTGATAACAAATTCAATACATAACGACAGAGGTCTAACTGCTCACATATGGGACAATTTGAGGGTTCATGACTGGGGCAGTGTTGCATTTCAGTGACAGAATGTTTGACTCTACTGTGCATGGGATTGTTTATTTTATTGGCCTGACTTATCAAATACAATATCTGCTCCTAGTATGGGTGTGTCATCATATTTGTAATTACTCTTGTACACACACTACTCATGCTATTAAATATCAATAAAATATTTGATAAACAATATACTATCACAGAATTATAAAATTGCTGTGCATGTATGACAAAATAACCTAAAACCAATGAGGGGCATAGAATACAGAAAGTAAAAATTAATTATATTAAATACCAGTGACATTCCATTTGTGTAAATGCACACAGATATATATCATTAAACATACTATTTTTCATAAATGTGTTGCTGCAATAACACTTATGTATGTTGCCAATAACGATCTAGAAAACAGAATCTCAAATTGATTTAATCAACAAACGCGGACCTATAGCTTAATCTTTTCAATGCTTTTACTGCAAGCTAGCCTGTGGTTGATGCAAACAATTCTTTTTTTCTTTTCTAAATCACAGAATTCAGTGGCTGCCTAAGTGACCGAATTCCACTGGCCCAAAAATATATTCTTTAATTATTGCCATCTGATGTCAAGTACCAAGGCAAGTACCTACAGTGTTTCCATTTCCTAAATTAAATTTAAAAAAAATGTTTTTGTTCTTTCTTTTCCCATTCAAGGGAATGACTACCTTACCAACCAATACATCTTCAGTAGTCAAAAACCTTATGTGTCACCCACTGATAAAACGCCATACTTTTCCATTGTATTGTATTTCCCATGGTACCAAAGTGGTTGTTCTGGCCCTGTGTATTCCAATGAGTGCATCACACAAAAAGCATATAAGAACAAAAAGTAAAACAAGCATTGGCAAAGCCAATACGTCTTGGCAATCCTAGAGCTATTAGCAGTGTCAATGTCCATGTCTTTTAGCCGTGTGTTCTAGAGTGAAGTGGATGTATGTGATGTAGAGGTAAAATATGTGTATGTAAATATGGGGCATGGTGCAGTGGATTTATGTGGAATGTAATTATGTTGCATGGTGTGGATTTACGTAGAGAGACATTGCGTGGCATGGTGTAGCATGTAGTGGAGTTGAATTATGTGGCATGATGTTGAATTATATTTTGTGGATTACAATGTGGAGTGAAATTATATGGGTTTTTGTGGAAATGTTTGCGGAATTGTTTGGTGTTGAGTGGAGTTATGTGTATATGTAGCGTGGTGTGCAGTGGAGGTATGAGGATAATTATGATGAGGTATTGAATGTAGTGGAAGTATGTGGAGTGGGATTGTGTGTCAAGGAGTGTAATTATCTGGAATGGTACTGTGTGTCATGGAGTAGCATGTAGTGGAGTAGAATTATGTGGCTTGGTGTTGAATTATGTGGCATGATGTGGAATTCTGTGGTGTGGATTGGATGTATGTAGTGGAATTATGTGGTCTGGTGTGCAATGATGTGGTGTGGAATGGAATTGCTATGTGTATTTCTAAGCTATGTGGATTTCTAAAGCGCATAGCTAATCGTAGGATTCCCAGCGCTGGTTAAGACACACTGTTGCTTCAGGACAAGTGAACAAACGCAGGGGAGGCTATTAATGTGTACATAGCCTTGCTTTAAGCCTTTTTCTGAATGTGGATTCATTGTTTAAGCATGTTAAATCTATGGGGAGCACGTACCAAAGTTTGGGGATGAGATATTAAAAGGACCTACTACCCCATCTGGCCTTGTGAATTCTAGGTACCTTCAAGAAGCAATCCGTAGAGGATCTTACATCCCTACGGGAAGTAGGGGGTCCATAGTGCTCTTATCATAGTGGGTTCCTTGGCGTTAAGCCCTCTATGTGCCAGACAGAGCGTTTTAAATGTTATCCTTGCCTCAATAGGGAGCAAGTGCAAAGAAGCTAGAGCACTATTTGCAGAGGCAAAATTTGGGACCTTGTATAGGATCCTTGCCGTCGCATTTTGGACAACATGGAGACTTTTGATAACATAATTGGGGGAGCCTATGTACAGCGAGTTCCGTAGTCCAACCGGGAGAAAACGAGGGTTTGGACCACAATTCTAATGGACACACTCTGGATAATGTCTAGGATTTTAAAGAGTGTTCGGAGGGTGCCCAAACTAGCCAGTAGACGTACATTTTTTGGCCTGTGTATACATGGAAAGGGACTTGTCCAGCCACATCCCAAGGCATTGGATAGGGAGATGGGGATGGGTGGATTGCCCAAATATTCTAGCCAGTCTATAGGTGGTCGGGGTCGGGTCTGTTCTCCAAAATCATCAGCTCAGTTTTTTCCCCATTCAGTTTTAAGCAGCAGTTCGCCATCCACTTGGATTCTTTTACCAAGCAGGGAGCCAGCTACTTGGACTGTGAGCCTTTTCCAAGGGCGAGGGAGATGACCAATTGTGTGTCATCAGCATATGATACTATTGACAGCTCAAACTCCTGAACAATATCTGCCAGTTGGAGCACGTACAGGTTAAAAAGAGTGGGGCTGAGGGCCGAAGCCTGCAGGACCCCACATTTCAAGGGAAGGACATCAGAGTGGTATGAATTCTCACAAATTTGGAAAGATCTGCCCTTCAAAAAAAGAGGTGAGCCAATTAAGAAGTGGATCTTTTTTACTACGGCTTCTGTACGCGAGTGTCTCATGGTCAACCGTGTCAAACGCTGCACTTAGGTCAAGGAGGATGAGAGCTCCTTCCTGGATCAGCAGCACTGTGTCGTGTACGAAATCTCATCTGGGAAGTGTGCAGCAGATGATTTTCTTCAAGGAACACAGACGGTGTTTGGTTGACTCGTTTCTCTAGCACCTTGCCTATGATTGGGAGCAGGGAGATTGGCCTATAGTTCCATGGACATGTTGGGTCGAGATTATTTTTCTTAGAAAGGGTTTGACCACCACATGTTTCCACTTAGATGGCACTATTCCAGTGAATAGGGACAAGTTCAGGAGTTCCAATATAATGGAGAAGGTGGCTGGAGTTCCTTGTGACAGTGTTTGCAGGGTCAAACAGGGACTCTGATTTGACCTTGCTGAGAAGAGCGGGAAGTTCTTCCTCAGTGATGGGGGTACAGGGGAAGAGAGGCAGGCCAATGTGGGATGTGTTGGTCATACACTTCTCTGATGTGAGGGCAATTGTGTGGAGTTGAATTCTGTAGTGTGGAATTGTGTGGCGTTGAGTGAAATTATGTTGAGTGGAATTACGTGGAATGGTGCTGAGTGTACTTAGTTGTTGTTTTGTTAGTTACATCGAATATATAGACATACACGTTTTTCTTTTCTTTTTTCCACTCTCCTTCCTTTACACCTAAAATCACTGTATCAATTATGCAACAGTTTTAAATTAACATTGTCATTACCAATTTTTATAGGAAGGCTGCACCGATTATCCTAATGACAATTAATAAGCGCAAAAACACAACTCTAATTATTTCAAACAATTATGGTAGCTGAAGAGATCTGCTACAACTTTCTTTAGAAGACCCACTGGATCGAGACAACACGAGCAGTAAAATAAATATGAAATGTTGGTGGGAGGTCAGTCAGTTATTGTCATACAGGAAGTTCAAGCAGTGGGGAGAAACTACCCTGTTTGGGAAATTTCCAACTGATGTAAAAGAGAGAATAACCCACTGTAAGCCAACATTCGAGCCCACTGAATGATATGTAGCACTCTTACTTATTTTATTGCACTGAGACCAGTATATTGTTGCACTAAGACCAGTATATTGTGATATTGAACTTATGTATTTATCTTATTGTATAATTTTATTATGTGCTTTATTGATCTTTAAGATCGAATAAAGATATATTGAATTGATATGTAGTATTACTTAAACTTTTTTTGACTTAGTGATTCGCTGTGACATAGTTACATTTATAAACATTAGTTAGAGTATGAACCTATGCATCACCTGTGGAGCAATGGAAACTCTTCTTAGCCCTTTTACTTTCTATCTGAAAAGCACAGCACTTGACTGTTTTATGCCACTTTATCAACTAGGGCAGTGCTTAATTTGAGCGAGTAGCTAACAGTGGGGACCACCGGCACTCATTTGTGGGTACCTGCACTTATTTTTTCGCAAGAGACATTTACCGAGAACAAGAGAGGGAAAAATAAAGTGGGAAGATGGAGGAAGAGATAGACGGCAAAATTAGTACAAAGGGAGAACGCAGGAGCCTGCAAGAGTAGGATAAAGAAGCAGGGAGTATCTGGTGGTGGATTGAAGAGGTAATGAGGTGGATTCAAGCTTGTATTTGGAGCACCAACATTTCATAACATCTAATTGCAGTGGCCGCAGTCTTCCGAACAGAGTTTCAGGGACCGGTACTCTTTCTTTAACAAATGAAGCAATGAACAAAATTGTTTTCGGTGCAGTCCATGCCACTGGAATGGTTCTTGTAGCCAGGAGGAAGCATAACGGTATAAATTTAGATTCTGTTGGTGATTTTTTCAAAAGATTGTAAAGCCAAAGTGTACATCCCTCTGTACTGCATAGGCCACCAGTTAGTTTTAAATTAGTTAATCCCACCCAATATACAGTTATCACAGGACAATCCCAGAGCATGTTTGAACCCAGATTGTGACTCATGACACCCGAGGCACTCAAACGTTCTTACAGTAAATACCCTATTGATATAGCTTGGCGTTAGATAGTCTGAATGTATGGGAATAAATTGAATACAATTTGAGCTCACACTGCCGGAAACTTTATGAAAGTAAGCTAAGGCTCTCTCCCATTCATTGTCGTGAAATGATCTCCCCTCCTCCGCATCCTTTTTTCCTCTTGTTCAGTCATGGATATTCCAGTAGGGCCTGGATTCCCTGAGGCAGCTTATCAACTTCCTGTCATCTCCATGGATATGAGGCTCGTGTGTGATCGCCCTTCTGTATTTGACATTTTTTAGTCAACCCCTTATCAAGGAGAAATTTCCCCATTGGAGTTCCTATTGTTCAACTAATATCAGAAATGTGGTTAGGGGGCCCTTGTGGGATAAATCACCTAGCGTCTTAATACCCGCATCTTCCCATTGTATGGATTCTTTTTTGCTAGAAATTGTTTTCTGTGTGGGAATATATAGTACTTGTATTGCTGTTACATACAATATAACATGCCGTGCGATCTATAAACTGCCCTTGAAACAACCCATTGCCATTTGCACCAGACGGGGCAATCCTTATTAGTATGAGGGAGGAGCAGCCTATTCAGGGGTGCCTCTTGTATTTGGGTTAGTTTCAAGACTGCTACTGCCACATTGAATGCCTAGAGAACTTCCGGGGTGCCCTCTGTAGGTGCGTGGGTAGGTAATATACCTTGAAATTATGTGTGCCTAAACCGGCTCTCTCTGCCGGGAGTTTTAGTTTAGATACTAGTACCCTAAACCGCCAAGAGTTACATACTGAGTGCACGTACAGTTCACTGGGCAGTAGCAATGAAAGGTTTGCGAAATAATAAAGAAAACAGAGAATAACCATTTTTTCTAGGGAGGTTCTCCCAATTACTGCAAATAGAATGTATTTCCAAAATGTTTCCAGAGGCTTTAGGACAGCCACAATACCCAGAAATTAACTTCAGAGTGGTATACCCTAACCCCCCAAAATCTAAAAAGTGTTTGTTCCCACTTAATCCCAAGCCCCCAGATCAGCCTGCATTTACAGGCACATCAGGGGTGCACTCAATACACAGAAGCGTACATGTATGTAGTTGTTCAATTACTTTTGCAGGATGGCTCATCCAGAAGCTCCGCCAGGACAACCCCTAATACTAAACTTGTGAATGTGGTTTCACACTGCCAGATTTCCGCATTTCAGAGTATAGTTCGCAAACATAACATTCCATCTGATTTTACATTCTGAAAATGTGTTTTGCTCACCAAGGTTGCTTAAAAGAAGAACATAACCTGATGAATAGGCCAGTTGCTGGATTTCTGTGTTGCACTTTGAGAAAGCAATAGATGCTCTTAATCACATAATTCAAATAACAGACACGGATTTGCTTACTGGTAACAAATCGATCCGATGCAAAATAGTCTTGAGTTTAGTGACCAGTTCAATATGCCAATTACTAGATATTTCACTAAAATCTTAGTAATCTCCCATTCCTAGTGCAATAATCACCTAAGTATTGATTGAAAGGTTCACTACTTTGCTGTTACTTTACTAGTTATGTTTAGTTTCTTTAGATTATGCAATTAATTTGCTTCATGCACACTTGCACGCTCTCTCAACAAAATATTACTGACATGTACAATATACATATATTGTATCAGTATAATTTCAAACAAAAGTTAATGCACCACAAAAATGTCACATAAGTCAAAGATAGTGATGAGAAATGCAGCTAAGAACAAGATACAAACCTTTTACACAGGTTGGTTTTGTTATCGTGTTCCCAGATTTTAATCCCAATTGGCCCCAGTTGTTGCTGCCAAACGTGTAGAGTTTTCCATTGCCTACAAAAGATGTCATGAAATCATTTAGAAACTACGACGTAGATGAAGAACAGGGCTGTATTATTTATGTCAATTTACATTTTTTGACCTCATACAGACTGGCATAAGGTAATCAGAGAGGTTTCTTTCTGGAACCTTTTTACTTGTCAAAAAGTCTGAGTGTGTTAATCTTACACAATGTACCAATGCACTTGGCCATTCTTTAGAAGAGCAAACCAGAACTAGTTATTAAACTAGCAATAATATTTTTAAGCGCCACATTGGGGGAAGAGGTCTAGAAAAATAACAATTTCAGGCAAAGATTGGTAAAATGAAGTACATTGCATTGTTATATACCTAATATTCTATTGGGCCACTATGTTTGGAAGACAAATATTAGTGTGTAAAAAGAATACGAGTAGATACCCAGCGGAGTCATCATGGAGATTTCACTTTTATTTATCGGTGAAAGTTCCTTGTTCCAATTCATTTTTGGAGTACTGATTTAAAGAATCAGTTACTTAACTTCTGTAATGCCTTTCCTGATTGGCCTTCTACCAAAATATCCTCAGACATCAGAGTGGATCTGGATGTTTTTCGGAGAGTAACAGATACACGGAAAAACCCGAGTGACTGGTTCTGAAGCACTAAAGAGTAATCAGATGTGACTGGGCAAATCTGCTAAATTGCCAACTGACAATCATGACATCAATTCAATCTAATTTGTTCATTCCATAGAGGCTAGGAGAAAGAGATAGAGCTAGGTAGAAATGTATGTTTTAAAACAACATTATGAAAAGTGAATTTCCATTAGAACTTCCAGAGGGAAAAAAGTTGGCAAACGTTAATCAGGTGAAAGACTGAGGTTCCGTCAGAAAAAAATATGTCTCTCCATTGTGTTTTCCATGTAAACCATAGCAAAAGTAAATCAAACCCAATAAAAAAACAGCTTTTATTCAGTACAAATGACGATAAAATAATTCATTTCAAACAAACATTACATATTTAAAATGTAGTTTATCCATAAATATACAATGTTAAAAACATAAAAAACAACAATAGATCACATGTATATTATCACATAAAATTAATTTGTCTCCTAGCCTTTCAGTTATAATTAAAAATATTAATCATGGAAAATCAAACCCGGTTATCTTGCAGTTGCTGAAGGTAAAACAGAGCAGGCCTCATTCTCTGAGAACAATATTCTGCAATAGTGGCCGTATATACCGATCTCGCTGGGGCAGCTCCACCCCACTGGCTCAGAACCAGCAGCAAAAAAATAAAACAATATTTTGTTATCATTTTATTTTCAAGCAGTTAGCCAGCGGGTGCAGGGAGGAGCGGGCCGAGGCATGGGATGGAGGACGAGGAGTGCTGCATGCACTCCCTAAGTGCTCATGTGTGTTTGGCCCTCGGTCTCACGCAGACCAAAACACACAGGCACATTTAGATTTTTCTAACCAGGCTGTATTCAACAGCCGGGTTCGAGAAACCCCACAGGCACCCTGACCTAAGCGGAGCGTCTTTCCAGCCTGCTCAGGCCCATCACCGCCCTGCTTGGCAGCGTGGGGATTGGACAGGGAGTCTGTGACATACTCACATTGTCTGCTGAGACAAGGAAGTCCCAGCACTGAGGCGAGACGCAGGAGGTGGCAGGCAGCAGGTAAGATTAACTTTTTTTTAAATTTGTATTATTATTATAGCCCCCCCTCCCCCCCCCCCCCCACCGCGCCCCATTGTGCCTCACCACTTTTTTATGAGGTGGCTGCCATGTAATCTTGTGCCTCTTTATAAAATAAAATCTACCCAACAATACATAGTCCTAGGTAGTCTGTATGGAAGTTTTATCACATGGGAAAGTGAAAGAGCACTTGAACATTCATCCATTGTCGGAAACGTTGCCTTAAAATGGATTGTATTAAGTGGAAACGTGGCAACAGATGTCTGTGTACAGAATCTGTAACAACTTGACAGGTAGAATCAGGGTTTATTGGTCGTAGCGGGCACCGGAAGGGCATGGGGGCCAGTTCTGGACCCCTAGGGGGGCGGTTTTGCAGAAGTGATGCGATATCGGCCCCCTGTAACTAAAACAGCAGCTCCATAAGTTGTCACAGGGATACATTTTGATTTGTAGAACATAATCCTTTCCTTTATGGGCTTTTTGCAAATCTAAATACAGATTCTGTGCAAAAGAATTGTCTGTTAGAACTTAAAAAAAAATTCTGCAGAGCAGTGAAACAATGAATCAGAAATCCCAAGAAAACATTCTTGATCCATTGGTGACGTGAAGCGCAAAGTTGTGAATTTCTAGATACCAGGAGTCTGATGGCCTAGGCCATGTGCTTTCCAGCACAACTTGGATAAATGTATAGTCATTTTTACCACCATAACCTTGAATGAAGCTGAATAATTCTCGTTCATACTTCTGCCGGAGGGACGCCATGAACATATGGGTCACGAGAACAAACGGCCTCTGAGACCACCAGGTTGATATTACTGGACATGTGCAAAACTCTTGGGTCATTTGATTAAATGCCAGAATGCTCATTGGAAGAGGAAAAAAAAGATTGCAATACGGTCTATAAGATCTGCATTATTAGAAATGCAATCACATGGGATTTCTACAGCTTGATGGGGAAGTCGTGCACCCCAGACAAAAGGTTCTGCAGAAACTGATCTGTAACCTGCACTTCAACTAAACAATCGTCCATGCAAGAACATAAGATTCAGGTGAAGTACTTATAGGCAGTCATTTGTGAAAAAAAAAGTTCATTTATAGTGCTGCCGTAGATGTCAAATCTAGGATACTGAAGACAAGAGAAGGGTGATATTCATACAAAGATCTAATATGGGTATGCAGCCGCCTGTTCGCTTTAAGGTATGGGTCTTGCTTTTCTTTTTGCAACCACTATTAAGTATATGGGTATTACTCATGGTGTTCCTAGCAGGGGGCATTAGTGGACAAAAGCTTTTCTCATGGAGGCTGAGTATAGTTAATTTGTACATTACCCCTCCTTCCGCACCCGTGGTTCAATCCATGTCTTCAGGACACTTGCCTATTCTAATGCTGTTGGTAAACCCTTTATTCATTGGGATGTTACAGTCGACTCAGGAATATGTGGTATTGTTGATGAAACGGGACTTTCCTTTTACAAATGTACTGACAATATCAAAATCTTGAGAAGACAATGCAAAACGAACCTGTTACAACAGCAGTGTGTTCGTCGCCACAAACAATATGAACGGGTTTGTCATTCTTCAACCAAAACTTGCTCGGAATATTTTCTGCAAACTTGCTTTTGCCAAACGTGAAAACAGCACCTGAATCTTTAAAAAATAAATTAAAGAAGCCCATTAGCTATAGAAGCATAAAGCAGTACTAATAACTCGTTTATATTGGTGTGGTGGCTTTCAAACAAACATGTTTTCCAGAAAGTATTACTTAAACGTCCAACTTGACTATTTATGGTATATCTGTTGGCAATATAGCACCATAATGCAAAAAACATGAAAATACAAACTTTAGCAATAAGTAACAGATCAGCTTTTAGTAAGTAAATAAGAGGCCTTAACATGCAAATGTTTAAATAAAATATCACTCTTCAGTATGGGGATCACCAAAGTGTAAATCTGCTCGCCACTAATTCTAACGGCAGATTTAAGTGGCTTGCCCCTCTGATATGTTCATGTTTACATTTCATGTTTATGCACGCATTTTCCATGAAAGAGAGACACATACTTTCTTATCTAGATCATACAGTCCTAATGGTTTCTACCTTTGTGCTTAAACTTTTTTTCGAAAAGTTCAATTACGACCCAAAAAGTTTTTTTTCAAAACAAGTGTGTTTCTATCCTTCAAATGGCACAACAAAATCTTTACACTTCGCACATGGTAGTACTGAGTGATAAAGGAAGGGATATGAGAAACCTATAAAGTTATATTTATTCATGTATGTAGCCTACAACGCATACATCACATAGGACTTCTCTCCTAGCTCTAGATCAGCAGCTTAGATGGAAGCACAGGCTTAAAACTCTGTGCTGGATGATAGGGCCCCGTGTGGTGTTGATGCTCCCTCTTAACGGTAATATTCTAACTCGTTAGTACTTGATATGGTGCTCAAGGGAAGGGGAACCACCCATCGCTCCAAATATGTGACCCCTGGGGATCTACCTGACAAGTACGACCGTGCCCAAGCACAAACATATCAGTTATCCTTTTCTCAAATACAGCACACATATTCACAATACTAATCGGATTCGGATTCTTGTAGTTTTATTTTCTTCCTTTAATTGTTCCAGCCAACACTTGTTTCGTCATCCGGGAGTGAACCCATAACTTCCTCAAGGCTGTATTGATGCGAAAAATCTCAGTAAACCTCTGTGTCGGTTATACTTCCGTCCAGGCCAGTAGGAGGTAGGGAAATGGTTAATGTTACTCCAAGTTGTGTGTGTAATAGTCCTCGATGGGATCTGAAATCTGACCTCCCCGCCGTTCTGCGTAGTGTCTGTGAATATGGGGTTAAAGGACATCCAGTATTAGCACATTCGTGCATGGACGCTTTTCCGCGTCCACCACTGGCTCCAAATTCAACATAAGCCAGTCCCCAAATGATACTGGGCTGCAGCTCATCCTTTGAAGACATTGTAGCATGTCTTGCGAAGATCAGTTGCACAAATTTATATTATTACACATATACATCAAGACATATATATTCAGCCATTCTCAGGTTCCGTTCATGTGAGGACTGTCTGATCTCGGATTTAGAGCCCCAGCAATGTGGGAGACTAGGAAGAAGACATGACCATTTCCCAAAACTACACATGCAGCCAAAAGTGGTGTATGTTAAGAGTTACACCTCGTTTCCTGATGTAGAAAAGGGTTAAGCTGTTTTCAGAATTCAACATCATCACTTTGGCCCTAAGGGCAGAGAGGACAGCTTGCAGTGTCAAAAAACACCTTTAACACAACCACATTTATCTGGCAGAATTATTTTGAATCAGATTTGTACTATGGTCAAGTCCGGCACAAAGGACTCCCCACTGTAGGTTGGGAACTTGGATAGATCATATTGAAATAGAAACCATGTGGCATTGACTTTGATAATGCCTTTTTTTGTTTTGTTTTGTCATGGTTTCTACAAAATGTTATTGTTGGGGAAGCTGCTTGGCACTTGTCAATCTAAAGGAAAAAAAAAACAGTGACTAAAAGGAAAAATATTGATTTTGGTCTCAAAAAGCACATATTGTTATGGTAGCCTTTGGCACAGAATCGAAATACTTTGGGTGTGGATGGCTCCTTGTGAAATGGAATAATACTGTCACTGACAGTGAAGTTACCCAGTGGCTGAGGTGGCATGTCCCCTTGCCCCATGATGTATGCTGCAGTGGGTGGAAGAAAAATGTGAACGACACAATAACAGACCAAAGAATGAGAGGATTGGTTGAAAGCCCCTAAAAGTAAATATATTATACATACAATTTAAGAAAAAATTAAAAGGTCTTGGCTAATGCCAGACCGGAAATTGGAAGTTGAGAAATGGGGAACTGTCTGATCACTCCCAGCCCAAGACCAACTCGCCCCGCAGATGCAAAACCGAAGTAGCAAAAGTGAGTGCACTACTTAACAAACGAAAACTTGACAATAAACCAATAAAACTGATGCACGTTAAGGAAGTGACATTGATGGAACACATGATCCTAGTCAGTTCAGTTCAGTTCATAAACTTTATTCGGATAAGCATTGTATCCATAAAAGTACAAAACAGTAAAAACAGTATGAATGACGGGAGAAGAGTAACGATACATATTAATAAAAATTCATTTGCGAAACACAATATTACAAACTCGAGGTTGTAAGTAAATGACAATTTTTAGACTTAACTATTCATGTATTAAAAACTCAGGGATTAAGCACTGTCTTACGAGCCCTGGTAGCAATTCTCAAGAATGAACTTAAACGGAAGACCAGCTCTTCATCAGTCAGGACAAGCATGCTTGAGTAGGCAGTATCCAAACTAATAGGCCTGCTCCTGCTAAAAAAGGGGTAAACGAAGCCCCTTACTGTATTTAATGTAATATTTACAAAAAAGCAGGAAATGAACAGTAGATTGCCCACTCACCCAGTCACATGGACAGGAGGAAAACACAGAGCGAATTTGACTGTCCCTGCTCTCAAACGGAACGAAAGACTCCTTTCCCGCTGACTCATAGGTAGAACAAGATAATTTGGTAGAGGATGGCAGGGCCGCTCCAGTGACATATAACTGGAAACGAGAGATTTATTTGATTCCAGCGCAGTTCGTTCAGTGCTATACACAAGTACAAAGCACTTCTGAGGTCTTTTTTGTGCAGAGTTTCAGCTTTACCAGGATTTAAAAAGATGCAGCCTTTATTAATGCTGCATAAACTCTGATATACTCTGATATACCCCAGATAGCCAGGGAATATCCAACCCTTATCACACTTCAAACAATCAGTAATAATGTCTCCGGTAAGAGTAGCTGCCTCATTCTTCCAAATCCATAGCCAGAAAAGGGCTGGTCGGGCACGTATAAAATCAGTTACATAATTTAAATTTAACTCTTTGTGGCAAACATATTGTGGGCTAGAGATTAGGATGCCCAACAGCTTTCTACAAAATCTGTTTTTCCCTGCTGAATGCAGGTACTGTTCGCAATGCCCCATATCTCAGCTCCATAGGTGGCCACAGGAACACATTGTAATTTAAAACAATTTAAGATTGCTAAAATGGCGCCTGTGGTCTTTGGACAGGGGAAACTTAAAATTGAATTGATAGTCTTTGAGAACTTGCTCATGGAGTGAGTAAGATGCTCAGTCCAGCAGCCGTTCGCAGCAAAGACCACCCCAAGATATGGAAATTTACAGGTGGTTATCAATTTCTGACTGCCAACAAAAATGGAACTAAGCTGGCGTCTACGAGGACCACAGGACATTAAAAACGATTTACTAAAATTAACTCTTAGGTCCAGGCTATCCATATATTTAACAAAAAAGACTGTACTAAAATACGCAAAGAGTTAGGGGTGCGGCATAGAAGAAACGCATCGTCAGCGTATAATAACACAGGGAGGGGTTTTCCATTAATCATAGGTACATCTTGGGACATGGATACTAATGATTTATTCAATCCATTAATATATATGATAAAAAGAAGGGGGACCAAGACGCAACCCTGCCTGACCCCCCTTCTGCCCTTAATTGGCCCTGAGACCTCACTATCTCTGCCAATCCTCACTTGTGCCTGAAGGTCTTTATAGAGGTATGCCAGGAAATGAACCAGAGGCTCATCCAGACAATAGGCCAACAGGATAGCCCACAGCCTTGACTTATTTACAAAGTCAAAGTCTGAGGACGAATCCATGAAGGCCAAATAAACTGGAGAGTTCCGTGCGATGGTGTATTTCCCGATTACAAGACTGAGGTTGAGGCATTGTTCACTAGTGCCGACCTTGCTGCGGAAGCCTAGCTGGCAGGGCTCTAGAATGCTACATTCCTCTGACCATTCCAGGATCCTATTATATAAAACTCTGCCCAATATTTTAAGAGTATTGTCGATCAGAGAAATAGGCCTATAGTTACTCGGTTGCGACCGGTCCCCCTTTTTTAATATAGGGACGATAATACTCTTTGCCCAGGTGTCAGGTAACAGGGCGTGCGTTAGGTCATTAAAAACATTCAGACGAAGCGGTGCCCAAAAATCCGAATTCCATTTGATGAAATCTATTGGTAGCCCATCAGGGCCAGGGGCCTTATTCCCAATACTCTCCTGAATAGCTTCTTCTACTTCAGAGAGGGATATCTGAATGCTCGTAAATAACCCATATTCGTACTGGTCAGTCACTGAGGAGGGAATAACATAGATTTTAGAAAAATGGGATTCCCAGGATTTGCTAGAGATGGTGCAACTAATGGGAGTTAATAACTGTCCCATGGATCGCAGATCCCTAACAGCAGACCAGAATCATTTCCCCCTTTTATCAGTAGCGGTCTGCGATAGGGTTTCCCAACGGTCCCTAAGAAGTACTCCCTTCCGGTTGGTAACTGCCAAATTGTACTTCCGCCTGGCCAATTTCACATCTGAGGCACACCTAGGTTCAGCTGAAAACACCCTACGCAAGTTCCTATGAGCCCGGGAACATTCATCATCAAACCATCTAGGACCTTGCTTACTCAGAGATGCGGGTTTCGACAAAAGGGATTTAATAACCAGACAGAGATTAGAAAAGTCATGAACTGCCTCTGGGTGTGGGATTTGAAAGAACAGACAAGAATTAATGAGGGGCAAGTTATCCTTAACTAATGACTTAAACAAATCCTCATTGTCAATGCACCTCCAAGTTAATCTTAGATTGTCAGTCGATGGGATTAGATCGCTTGCCCCGCATTCAGATAAAAACGTGGATCGTGAAGCCAATCTCAATACTATTTTAATAGGGTTGTGATCCCTGTGAATAGTAGCAACGATCTCTGCGTTAATTAAGAAATCCACGATCAGGGGGGGAAATAAAAACAAAATCTATTGTAGACAAATAGCCCCGACCTCTGAATGTCGGCTGATAATTATTAATCTCATGTATTGTACCCGTCTGGTCCATAATGTTAACCAGGTTATGGGAACTCAAAAACACTCCCTGCTCGGCACCCCTGTGGGAAGAAGGACATAAGTTGTGTGACTCAGCACCTGGGTGCGTCATTAAGTTTTGTGTTAAAATCACCTCCTAACATGATCCCAATCGGATTGCCCGAACGTGGTTGGTAGTCTAAGTTAGAAATGAAATCGAAAAGCTCAATAAAATTCTTATTGGGAATAGAACGGAAGTCATTATAAAAATGTACCAAATAAAAAGAAACTCTTCTCGTATACAGTACAATTTGGAAATTGCAATTATTAATTGGAAGTATCTTAAAACTTCCTCCAGCTGCTACATTAAGCCCAATAAAAAGGCCCCCTGATGGTCGGCCATGTTTGTGACGAGAAGCCGCTATGCTGATGCAATGAAACCCCTCGATATACAGGTCAAGCAATGCCCATGTCTCCTGAAACATTACTACGTCTCGTTCTTTAACTAAACGCAACCAATCCTGGTCATCAAGCTTGGACTGTAACCCCGCTACATTCCAACTAAGAATGTTCAGGTCTACTCCTCTGTCAGCTCTAATTGGAGAGTGATCATCATTGTCATTTTAAATAACTAAAGAAATTTCAGAGGGATTCTCCGTGTGGGGCTGCTGGTACTGCTGAACAGCCATCAAAGGTAGTTGTCAATCCTGTACAAAAGGGGGTGGTGATGGACGGAGCATCAGAACCAATCAAACACTCACACCCAGTCAACAGATCTGGGTTTGATCCATCACCGTTCTTTAGCCCACTCTGCCACCCCAGTTCAGACATGGCCATATGCAAATCAGTCTGACCCTGTGCCTCATGGGAACAGTCCAGCCCGAACTGCCAAGCCATACCTTCCCTGGACCGGAAACAAGCTTCCTAGGACCGGTTTCTGGCATTTCAGCCGTCTTCAGCCAGGCTTGCTTGAATCCAGTGGCAAAGTGAGCAAGAGACTCACGTCTGAGCATACCCTGCCAACTTATGGCGAACAAAGCGGTACAAAAGGGGGTGGTGATGGACGGAGCATCAGAACCAATCAAACACTCACACCCAGTCAACAGATCTGGGTTTGATCCATCACCGTTCTTTAGCCCACTCTGCCACCCCAGTTCAGACATGGCCATATGCAAATCAGTCTGACCCTGTGCCTCATGGGAACAGTCCAGCCCGAACTGCCAAGCCATGCCTTCCCTGGACCGGAAACAAGCTTCCTAGGACCGGTTTCTGGCATTTCAGCCGTCTTCAGCCAGCTTGCTTGAATCCAGTGGCAAAGTGAGCAAGGGACTCACGTCTGAGCATACCCTGCCAACTTATGGCGAACAAAGCGGTACAAAAGGGGGTGGTGATTGTGAATCCTGTGCATCTAAGCTCGAGAATACATTAAACCTATTGGTTGTCAAAGGCAAGACGTGGGTGTCCATAGGTGGTTTAGGGGGAGGCTTATAGAAATGACCCAGGGGGAACGCACTAATGCAGGAATTTAGCGTGGGGGGTTCCTCAAAAATACTCAGTAAGTGGCGAACCATGTTGGGTCTGCAAAAATTGAGAACAACACAATCACCAATTATATTCTTAGCAGAAGGACCAACCCATCCTACTCTTCTGGCCATAAGGATATCACTCATATTAGAGGGGCGAAACCCCTAATGTTTGCAAAGCCAGTCTACAGACTTGTTACGCAAATCTGCCCAGGACTCCCTTTGATCCCCAGCTAAATAGGGAACCCCAGCCAAGACTAACACATAAGGGCAGGAAGCAGGCGGTAGACTTAATACGTCAGTGTTTTCTCTCGGGCAAGCAGTCCCGGGACAATTGGAGATATACCTGCTTACACTTGTCTTTCTTACAAGGGCACTAAGGCTTTGTTGCGTGAAGCAGTTTCTTCCTAAAATTGGTTTTAGATTGGCTGCATTTCCCAGAAAGGCACCCTGAATATCCCTCTGTTCACTGTGGGAATTTTGCCCAGGAAGTACATTTGTATTGCTACAATTTGTGAGCGGGATAGCAGGTGTAGTATCTTTATGTGAGGTAAAGCTGGGATGTATGGAAGAAGGAAATAGTCCACCCCTGCCAACATTTTGATCAAAATTCACATTCCTACCCATTAGGTTAGTCAGTTCACAGTTCAAGGATTCTAATTTCCCCCACAACAAATTAAAATTCATGTCAATTGCCTTCTTAAGGTTAGCCAAGGCATTTCCAATAGGTTTAAGTACATCGGAAGGAACGTCGGCGTCTCCCACAGCACCTACATTAATGTCAGTATGGGCAGATTTAGAGAGAACATCGGTCTGTGTGCCCACTGAGATGGTGTGGATGACCACCTGGTTTGCCACGTTATTATCAGGTTGGCAGCCATTGGGATTTTTGGGCTTGGTCATCCCTGCATTTCTTTTTCTTTTAGGAGGTTGACTTTTCGGTTTGGTATCCCTTTGAGGGCATGCCACCCGTGCTCTAGTATTAATGCCTGAAGCATCTGGGACATCCGTGACAGGGGCTCCCGAGCTTGACGATGTTAAATCTAAGGGAACTAGACATACTGCCGTAGGTGATGAATTACTAGTCATCAATCAATCATTTGTAAAGCGCACTACATACCCGCGAGGGTCTCAAGGCGCTGGGGGGGGGGGGGAGGGGGATGGGGCGCTACTGATCGAACAGCCAGGTCTTGAGTATCCTCCTGAAGGTCAGCAGGTCTTGGGTCTGTCGTAGGCTCAGTGGGAGGGTGTTCCATGTCTTGGCGGCGAGGTGGGAGAAGGATCTCCCGCCGGTGGTTGTTCTTCGGCTGCGCGGGACGGTGGCGAGTGAGAGGTCGGCAGAGCATAGCTGGCGGTTGGGGATGTAGAAGGAGAGCCGTCTGTCGAGGTAGGCTGGGCCGGTCTTGTGGAGTGCTTTGTGTGCGTGTATGAGGAGCTTGAAGGAAATTCTCTTGTTGACGGGGAGCCAGTGCAAGTTTCTCAAGTGGGGGTGATGTGGCCGTGTCGTGGTACGTCGAGGATCAGTCGTGCCGAGGCGTTTTGGATGCGTTGTAGTCGTTTGATGATCTTGGTCGGGGCTCCCGCGTAGAGGGCATTTCGGTAGTCGAGTCTGCTGCTGACGAGGGCCTGGATGACTGTCTTTCTTGTATCTGTCGGGATCCATCTGTAGATCTTGCGGAGCATGCGGAGGGTGTTCAAGCAGGAGGAGGAGACGGCGTTGACTTGCTTGGTCATTGAGAGCGTTGAGTCGAGGATGATTCCCAGGTTGCGTGCGTGGTCGGTGGGTGTCGGGGCTGCCCCCAGTGCCGTCGGCCACCAGGAGTCGTCCCAGGCTGAAGGGTTGGAGCAGAGGATGAGGACCTCCGTCTTGTCCGAGTTCAGCTTCAGACGGCTGATTTTCATCCAGTCGGTGACGACCTTCATTCCTTCGTGGAGGTTGGCTTTGGCGGTGATGGGGTCCTTGGTGAGGGAGAGGTTCAGTTTAGTGTCGTTGGCGTAGGAGATTATGTTGAGGTCGTGCTGTCGGGCGACGTGTGCGAGCGGGGCCATGTAAATGTTGAACAGTGTCGGGCTGAGGGAGGATCCCTGGGGTACGCCGCAGATGATCTTGGAGGCTTTGGAACGGAATGGGGGGGAGGCGGACGCTCTGGGTTCTGCCGGAGAGGAAGGAGGTGATCTATTCCAGAGCCTTGTCTCGGATCCCTGCGGCGTGGAGGCGTGAGCGTAGTGTGCGGTGGCAGACGGTGTCGAAGGCGGCGGAGAGGTCTAGGAGGATGAGTGCTGCGGTCTCACCATTGTCCAGCAGGGTCCTGATGTCGTCGGTGGCGGCGATGAGGGCAGTCTCGGTGCTGTGGTTGCTGCGGAACCCTGACTGGGAAGGGTCCAGGATTCTGTTTTTTTCGAGGTATCGAATTAGCTGTCTGTTGACGATTTTCTCGATGACCTTGGCCGGGAAGGGGAGCAGAGAGATGGGCCGGAAGTTCTTGAAGTCTCTTGGGTGTGCCTTAGGTTTTTTGAGTAGGGAGTTTATCTCGGCGTGTTTCCAGCTCTCTGGGAAGGTCACGGTCTCAAGGGAGAGATTGAAGACGTTGCGCAGGTGGGGTGCGATGGAGCTGCTTGCTTTGTTGAAGACATGGTGCGGGAATGGGTCTGACGGAGAGCCGGAGTGGATTGTGCTCATGGTCTTCATGATGTCATCGACGCTCACGCTGGCCCAGGCTAGCAGGGGGTCATGGTCGATGGTGTGCGGAGGGTCTGTTGTGTTGCTGTCTGTTGGAGCTGTCTGGTTGTTGAAGCTGTCGTGGATGTCTGCTATCTTGCAGTGGAAGAAGGTGGCGAGGGAGTCGCACAGGGCTTGCGACGGTGGGGTGTCGTTGGTGTTGGAGCTGGGGTTGGAGAGTTCCTTCACGATGTTGAAGAGCTCCTTGCTATTGTGTGCGTTGTTGTTGAGGCGGTCTTTGAAGGAGGTCCTCTTGGCCGCCCTGATGAGGTGGTGGTGGTTGCGGATGGCGACCTTGTGTGCTGCGTGGCTGTCTGGAGTTTGTTCACTGTGCCATTCCTTCTCTAGTTTCCGGCAGGCTTGCTTGGAGGCAAGGAGTTCTGGGGTGACCCAGCTGGCCCTCTTGCTGGTGTCTCTGTGGGGGGGGGGTTCTTCAGCAGGGCGAGGTTGTTGGTGCAGTCCTCGATCCAGCGTCTGAGGCTGTGGGCAGCGTCGTCGGTGTTGGAGGGTTCGGTGGGTGGGCTGAGAGCGAGGTTTGCATGTAGTTGGTCTTCGGTGATTTTGCTCCAGTAGCGGCGGGGGATCTGTTGGGTGTGGTGGTGTGTGGTGGGTTTCTGGACAGCGAAGTGGATGCAGTGGTGGTTGGTCCAGAGGAGTTTGGTGGTGTGGCTGACGGAGACGTGCAGGCTTGAGGAGACGACAGGGTTGAGCATGTGGCCGGCAGAGTGGGTGGGCGTTGTGACGAGTTGCTTCAGTCCGAGGTTGGCGAGGTTATCGATCAGGGTTGTGGAGTTGTTGTGGTTTTCAAGGTGAAAGTTTAGGTCTCCGAGGAGGATGTAGTCGGTGGAGGTCAGGGCGTGCATGCTGATGAAGTCGGCGATGGAGTCGCTGAACTGGGGACGGGGTCTGGGGGGTCGGTAGACGAGGGTGCCTCTGAGGGTGGAGTTAGGGTCTGTGTGGATCTGGAAGTGCATGTGTTCGGCAGTGCTGAGCGCGTCGTTGATGCTAGTCGAGACCCTGATGCTGTTCTTGTGGACGATGGCGATTCCTTCTCCGACTCTGTTGGTGCGGTCTCTCTGGGTGATCTTGTAGCCGTCTGGGATGGCTATGGCGATGTCAGGTGCGGAGGAGTCGTTCAGCCAGGTCTCTGTCAGGAAGGCGATGTCCGGGGATGTTGTGTCGAGCAGGTCCCAGAGCACGACGGCATGCTTGCGTGCGGAGCGGGTGTTCAGTAGTATGCATCGGAGGTGGTTGGGGTCTTTCTTGGCGGGTGGTTCATCGGCTCTGAGGCTGGTGTAGCTGCAGTTCCGGCAGGTGACGGGACCGTGTGTGCTTTTCGGGGCGGCCTTGAAGCAGGTGTGGGTCCGTCTGGAGTTGAGAGCGTGCAGAGTGCTGGCGTCGTAGTGGCGGCGGTCGTCGTGGCAGGTGCGAGGGGCCAGGGGTTCTGGAGTTGGGCATTGTCCAGGCGCAGACGGGCGCAGACAGGCAAATACAGGCGCAAACGGGCTTGCCTTCGGCACGCCAGCCACGCAGCGGCTGGCATGTATGGGGAGGTGGGAGGGAGGAGCAACTGGGAGGCGGGGGCAGCGAATGGGCAGTGGGCAGTCAGGGGGGCGGGGCCGCAGGGGACGCAGTGGCGGGGTGGTGAGGGACGATGAAGGGAACAGAAGGCAAAAGGGCACAAAAAACGAGGAAAAACGAGTGTCACAGAAGGCAAGAGGGCACAGAAATGCAGGGAAAAAACGAGTGTCACAGAAGGCAAAAAGGGCACAGAAATACAGGAAAAATGAGTGTCAGAGAAGGCAAGAGGGCACAAGAATACAGGGGCAGCTGAGAAACAGAAGGCAAAAACGGGCAGAGAGGAACGGGGGCAGCGAGGGGTACAGAAGGAAAAACCGGGCAGAGACACGGGTGCAGCGAGGGGTACAGAAGGAAAAACCGGGCAGAGACATGGGGGCAGCGAGGGGTACAGAAGGAAAAACCGAGCTGAGAGACACGGGGACAGCGAGGGGAACAGAGGGAAGAAAACGGGCACGGACCACAAACAGGCAGCGGGGGAAGACAGAACAACAGCAGTCACAGACACAACAATGAAATACAGGCAATACAATAAAACAAAAGAGCGGAAGATGAACAAACCTACGGCCTACAACTGGCCACCAGGGATGAGGCGCAGGTGGTAGCCTGCGGGTGGTGGAGGGCCTCGAACTTCTGCAGCAGCAGCGGCAGCTGGGGCAGGGACACACAGGTGGTGCTGTGCGGAGGGGGAGCGACCTATCTGGTGGGGTCAAAGGTCATCTCAAGCCAATATGCGGACATATATGAAAAAATTTAATCTTTTATACAGCCTGTGTTCTCTGAAAGGATCACTTAACCAATTGAAATTAGTTCTACATTATGAATCCTAGGAAGATTACATTGCCGACAGGTAAGTCACTGACCTAAGAGTGTGGATTTTCCACAAGATAATGGATGTCAGGCATGTATCTTCCTGCAGTGTGAAAGAACTCAATTAAAATTAGATTTTATTTTGATGCGAATAGTAGCTCATAATCACTTTGGAAACAACTCCACGGTGTTGAAAGGGATCACAATCCATTAATGCTAGAGGTGACGGGTAGTATAATAGAAGGAGGCTGAGACATATAAGGGACTTGAGACGTGGAAGTGAAAGTGCATAAAGTTAAGCTTAACAAGAAATGCAAGATTAGCTAGAATTTTGATATAGAGGTGGACTGAGCGAATTTTATTCAGTGCAAAAGAATGCAGAAAGGAAGTGTTGCTCCACAAAATTGGCGTAGGTGATACTTTAGCACATCAAGCAAATTGAATTGCTTTTACCAGTAGTAGACAAAGGAGGAGCAGGTCCTTACAAAGGAACAAGATCACCTCATAGGAGAAAGCGGTTGCACTGATTAATGTTCAACATGTTAGATTAACAAAGATTCAATTTGCCTTATACATTAATATACACCAGACACTGTGCAAAGCAACAACAAGCCATGCCTTGGATTGATGATGATTTCCTGGAGCCCATGCTCCTTTATGCTGAAGGCTCGATCATAATAGGAATGCCAACAAATGCTCTGAAAGCACATCACAAAGAAGTGCAACGTTATTGAGAGCAAAATATTTTTAACCATAACAGTTGCACTCTTCTGAATACCTAAACAACATCATGTTTGAGATAGGCGGAGTGGCTGGAAATATAAAAACATTCCCTAAGTTACAAAGAAAGACAAACAAAAATGCAATACAAGCCTCACGCATTAAATATTCCATTTAAAAAAGCAGATCCAGCTGCCAGCACGTTTGAACAGTTTATTAGAAAGCATTGGAATCGCAAATGCACAAAAGTGATAAAACAAAGAGGCAAGGTGAGAACAAGCCTTTCGAAGAAAGTAGCAGATAGAACTTCGATTAATACCCAATGGGTTTCCAAAAGTTGCAATTCAATCCTCTTTGGATTTCAACCTTACAGAGGAAAAGATCTTCAATGTCCTCTAATTTTGAAAAAGTGGGAATAAAGGACCTAGATTTTTAAATGTATTTTCTTATTTCAGTGACCTCTAATCAAATAGATAAATCTGACTCAATCTTTTGCAAAAACACTGAAGATAAAAGAAAATATAGTCCTAAACACTGTTTATGGCAAAACTGATCAGGCACCAGCGGTAGAGCGGCAGGATAACACCACCATTCATAGGGAAAGGCCAGTGATAGTTCCTCTTAATGCTAGGAGGAGAGGAAAATAAAGAGAAAAAGAGGACTATATGATGTCCAAAATGGACACGATGTAGGGAAAGTGGACTTTTTAGCCAATACTTTTATTTTATGATCTCTCTCCTTCCACATGATTTTTACTGGTCTGGAACAGGAATTTTGTAAATGCTTTTCATAGTAGAAATTCAATGTGGACCAGCGATTCACAGGGACATTGTGGGAACTGGACAGCCACCTTGAAGGTTTAATGGTATTTTAGTATATAGATACATGTTCTTATGGAAAATCAAGAATTATTACATCACAGTACTCCTAATATAGTCTGTGCATATACCCTTAAGGGATTCTATAGTTCATCATCAGTTCTCTAGGACCTCACTTGCTTCCTTCCAATTAGGTTTGAGAGAATTGTCTTCCTCCTGAGGAATAGAGAAGGCATAGGTCAGAAATGTCTTTTGGAACGTCCAGAACTCACATCCGTTTTCTTTTCTTAAACCACTGCCCATTTGCTTACCCCCATGTCCCCCTGTTACATTCAACACCTCTTGTCTGAGGAATAGAGAAGGCACAGTCCAGGACACTTCTTGTTCTTCCAGAACACTGTCCCTACTTACAGTTTTTTGTGTGGTTCGTACAGGGTGAATAGAAAAAAGTGGTGCATCTGAACTCCGCTCATCTCCTGGGATTGGTACTGAGAGAACATTCACCCTTCTCTTTGGCTCTGTCATTTCTTGTGGAGAGAGAATGCCAATGTGACTCCCCTCTACTTCTGCTCCCTTTAAAAGAGCACTCTGTCCCAGTGGTGGCCTTTGCTTGATTTCTTCTCTGGTTTTGGAAGGAAGTAGGTCATGTCTATTCCTTTTCACTAGTTTGGGTGTGCATAAAACGTAATGGCGGTATTTAAGTCAGCCTTCTAAGACTATATTTGTGTTTGTATAGTAAACAGGGCGGCTCTCCATTCCATCCTTTATGGCCACTGTCCCACCTGAAGGAGCCTACTCAATCTGCGGCATTCTCATTGATTTTTGCAAGACGCTTTGAATGCAGTCAAACTATGACAGCGCAGCCCCTTTTCTTTGCTCTCCATCAAGAAAGGGGTACGGTATGGACTCCTTGGCCTGCCTTTAAATGTATCTAGCCCCACCCATGAGATCTACACAGCTCTAGAATTGGATGAGCATTTGGATCTAAATCAGAAATAAAGTATTTGGTGGAGGGGCCCAAGCATGAATGCCATTATTTTCCAGTAACTGGGCCAACACCGCACTGGCCTGCTCTAAAAGTGCCTTTGCTAGGACAAAGATATATGTCCCCTTCGGCACAAGTACCATTGGTGTCCAAGTAAGCATTTAGGCCAGCAAATCTCAATATTTTGCTACAGGCTGAAGTCTGGGTCGGCTGGGGTCTCAAGCAGTTAGTGGAATGGACTAGCATCCAGAATGCAGTCAGAAACTGCTACCTGGTGAGGTTCTCATGCAAGCTTCTTGATGCAGTTGGAATACAACCAGTGAACAAGGGTCAGAAGGGAGCAATCAAAATCTAGTACGATCTATATGATAGTAAGATTTGAGAAAAGAGGCGCCATTCTATATTTGCTTTTGGAAATGCCCCATTAGGATGATGGAAATATATGATGGCACTGTATTGTATTATAATTCCATTTCTACCAATCGAGATTGGCTGGTCACATTATTGTACAGTCCTATTAGTACTGCATATGTTTTTAGGGGATTTCAGTCTGAAGGGATGTGAGCTAGGACAAGGATAACACAGTAGTCATACCAATAATGTACTGGAACATGACTTACATTTAGTTTTGAAATAATAAAGATTTTGTAATTCCTAAATTAAATGAGACGTAATAAAACACATTGGAAATTAGCATAATCAATACTATGAATGTTTTAACATGCCAAGAAATCTAAGCAGTCACTTAATGCTAATATTGCAAGTTTGGTACACCCATTATGTTCAAGGGTCTGAACCTCTTTGGATTACAAACATGTTCTTTTACATAGTTTACACTTGAAGACTAACTGAAATCTATCATTAACACTAATGTTATACCACCCAACAATTTCACGTGTCTATCATTTAAAACTTTACACGTGTGGTTTCAAGTTTGACGTGTTAAATATCTGCTACATTTATTTTCCAAATTGCGCAAATGCCATACAAGCAGTCTTTTTTTAATTATGCCAGTGGGGTCTAATAGGGCATGACCTTCATTGAGGATATTCACACAAGAGATTGTAGGAATTCTTAGACGATTCCTAATAGGTTGCATCAGATATCACAAGGCCACCTTCTTACAATTTATTTGACAAAACAGCACAAATAGGATGCATTGTGCTTCCTTTGGCATAGATGTGCACAATTCAATTTATTTATAAGAAACATATCTACAATCGGATCCACTGTACATAGAAAACAAATTTCTTAATCAGTACATTTCTAAAAAATATTTTTAAAAGGTAACAATTTTAAAACACGTCATGTCATTTATTGGATTATATAAAAATTGCAAAGCTTCTTTTTTCGAGCGAACTCTGTGTGTCAAAAACAATGGTTTCAACAGGGGACTACAATTAATGTGCAATCTGCACACAAAAGGAACATGCTCTACAGTTTGTGTGAAGCCCCAGCAGCAGAGGTTCCACAATCTATACTCTGGAAAAACAACAAATCCTATGTTCCATATGCCCCTTTAAATATGGTTGAGGATAAGCACCAGAGTATGTCGAAACTATTACCTCAATTTTCCTTTTTCCCTGCATGAAATCATATCTTGGTCCCTTGACGTAATCGCAATGCTAAGTTTAAAAAAATTCTTACATGCAAAGCAGGACATTGCCATAAGCGGAGCCCTGATCACATTAAAGTGCTGGAGTGCTTGATTAAAATTTTTAAACAAGGTGTTAGCATTGTCCCAGTGCTTCTAAAAAGAGCAGGCTTCAAAAGGAATGTTTTTTACTGACCAAGAGTCTGTGGCCCCATCGAAGGACGGCGGCCAGCCCCCAGACATAAATACTCGCAAGCCCATTCTAGGCCTAATGCTTCAACTGGTGCAACTAGGGTATTTAGATTACAAAATGTACTAAATATTTTCCCCTCCATTTAATGCCAAAAATGCCAGTATTTCATATAGATGGCATCATTGGCGTAAAGTTGAGGGGATTTTTACATTGTACACAGACAGTAAATGACTGAAGTGTCTGCGGCCTAAAGCCTTATAAAGTGATAAAAGTGCATTGACATGTGCCAACGCTTTACGAGACAGATGCGAAATATGTTCTTTCATAGACCAGTTAGCGGAGGATATTTTGCCCAAATAAGGGTATGTATCAACACATTCCATCTCCTGTCTTCTTAAGTGCCATTTCTTCAACCCTTAGCTTTGAAGATCATGGCCTGGCTCCTATTGATGTTAATCTTTAAGTAATGGCTATCAACAAACCTCTGCAGAGATGTGCAGGTTTGCTTCCAGGCAGTTAGTCTATTCAAGGACACTGGCTGATAGCCAGCTAGGTTCTGATAGGCCGAGTCTGAGCTTGAAGGCAGCCCATACCCAACCGGAATGCAATTACATATTCCACCTCTAAACGAAAGCAAACTTTTAGATGCTAATTCTTATTAGCAGAGACTCAGTAGGGAAGGGAATTCTCTATAATATCATGTAATCTCTTTTCATAATATTTGCTCACACTCTATTCCGCATTGCAATTAGAATTGTGATATTTGCTAACATTATTTTGCATTTATTCTGTACTAGTATTAGCCCAGATGTATAGTGTGTGCTCACTCTGGGGAAAGTGTGTTGGAACCCCGAAAAATATGCCTTTTGAAGGTTTGTCTGGTCCTATCGTGTATCCCTTTTGGGTGAATTAGAGGAGAGCCAAGTGACACTTGTCCATTTTCCCTGCTCCAAATGGTAAGTTGGCATGTCTACTCTGCCTGAATCCAAAGAGAAATCTATCCGGGTGTTAACAAGATAAGATTGGCAAAATGACAATGCACAAATAAAAGTTTTGTGAACCAACGATTGGCCCGGATCATATAAAGGACATGTATCCAGAAAATATTTCTTATTAGGACGTAGGACCCTTGCCACCAATGATGGCATGCTTCATCATAGGGTGCCTCCTCATTCAGGATGCCTGAATCTGCTTGTAATATTTGTAGCTCCTATAGAATTTTTCAAGAGGAATTATGGGATCCAGAAATTAATGCTTAAACTTATCGAGTAGATCACAGCATACATTTTAATAAGGGTGCAATTGATAATACAAAAAAACGTTAAATTGGATAAATTTAAGATCTGTTATATAGAGCCTATAGAATAGTAGCAAGAGGTTTATAAACATATTATTATTATTGTTATTATTTCATCAAACATTATATTTAGTCTAGTGATCTACATAATGATCACTCCTATTATTCCTCCATCTATCGGTCAAAATGTTCTAGATAACTACCAAGACGGGTCAGTGGCCATCTTCAGGACCAGGTTTTCCGGAGGCTTTTTCTACCCTACAGTGTTTTTGCAGGTGTAAGGAGTCATGTCAAAAATGCAGAGCACAATTTCTAAAATGTGTAAACTTGCAGGTTCCGTATGTGCTCATTAAGTGGTATGTAATGAATATAACAGAACACACAAATGATGTCATAATATATATCATTCAAATACTACCTAAAGTGTACTTTTCTTTTAGGTCTAGCTGCAGACAACTTGAGTTGTCTGCCAGAGCTGAAGTGATCAACATAAAATATATATTCCAGCAAGGAACTTCCCCTTTAGCCAATGGTTCCAGAAAATGTCAGCCAGGTTTTGGAAAAGGCTAAAGGACTATTTCAGTTTCAACTCTACCTATTGCCTAATGGGTGTAAAAGTCTAGATGTCTACAGATTCCAGTACATGAACAATGAAGGAAAGCATCTAGGTACTGCAAAAGAGGCACGCTCATGCTCGTGAAATTGTTTCCACACACTTGTTACAGCTGCCGTAATGTGGATTTTGCACCTTAATGTGATTTGGTGTTAGTAAAATTATTTTCATATTCCTACTGATATTGTGCAAGGGATGATTTTGCGCCTAAAATACATTTGCTTAATAAATGTGATATCCGGAAGGCTGCTTACTTTCCACTAGTGGTGAAGTTGCAACGTAATTTTCTGTCAACAAAATGTGAAGTTACACTGATGAATCTATTTGGAACCTAATTCAACATCTTGATACTGGATTTTCACTATGCACTGAGGGATATCCATGGCTGCATACTGTGACTATCCCATACTGAATCCGCTCTAAAGATAATTAGCCACACTTTTTTGCATGAGTATAGCCTTCTAACCCAAATCAAAGAGAGCTCCATATAATTTAAGGCTTCAGAATGCATGTAACGATACCTCAAATATCCTATTTCCCATTGCCTATACAAAAAGCAATCTGCAAATCCAAGTCCTGAAAGTCAACTCATAAAATATGTTTTTAATTAAAGAGATACCCTCCAGTGGTGGCTGGAGACATTTCAAAGAGGTAGGGCAAGCAACAAGCTGTACAAAAACACCCAGGCTGGTATTGAGGCAGGCTCCCTTTCAGCATGCACAATGCTTCTGAATGCTCTCGGATGTTTTAAAACCCACAAATCTCTGGTGTTACACGTCCCAAGCCAATGACAGTTGTAATACAGAGGAAGGGATTTCCATCACGTTTAAGATAGAGTAACCCGTCCGTTGAACTCTAAATCAGGCACCTAATTTTCAGTTTGAGAACAGTATAACTCTCAGACAGTTCCAATCAGTTGTCTTGGGTTGCCCAGGGATACTCAACAAGAAGAGACATATCAGTTTCTCTTAATCGGTGAGGAGCCACATTGATTGGCTAACAATATTGATTACTATGGAATCCAAATCTTTTGGTACTGAGCATGGAGTCCCATTTGACATTCAGCTCTCAGACACTGTTTAAAGTCCTCTGAATTTAATCTGAATATCTCAAGGGAGTCAAAGGAGGGGGTATAAACTTCAAGGGCACTGTCCTGAAGAACCTACTCGTAGAAAGACATTTTAGATTAACAGAAGCTATTGAGGGGAGATGCAAAGTGCCACTGACATACAGTAAGCTCGTGTTTCCCACTATGGTTCCAACACTCCCAGGAATACGTAATTGAAGAAGAAGATAGATTGGGTTTTCCACCTGCAGAGACACTTCACGATTCGGAATGAGCAATTGGGAGAGCTTGGCAATTAAGTCAACACTATCTCACCCAGGACCATTTAAAACACATTTACGAATTTAGAACATTCAGTTTCACTCTGCCCATTGTGTTTATGAAACGTTCCTAATAAACATAGAGGACATACAGCGAACATAGTCCCAAACATGTCAGTAGAAGAAAACCTGTATGTTAAAGCCGAGAGCAAAAGCACAACGATGAAGAGAGGCTCTGACACAAAAAAGGCAGGGATATGGTGGTTCGGAAAAAGTGGGTGGGCTGTTCATGCTGTACTGATACCCTCAAGCACTCTCCCTGGATGGACAGAGGGAGACTGGCGGTTGGGGGCAGGCGAAGAGGGGTACATAGGAATGTAGGAGGGAGAGAGAAAGCCCAGCAGCGGTGACAGGCCCAGGAGCGGTAGATACTCACCGGGAATCTCATCCTCGCTCTCTTCTGCTGACATGGTGTCGCGACTGAATGACAAGCGTGGCAATTGGGGGGTGATACCGGGGTCGACCCGTATTAACGCGACTTGCTGTTTCTCTCTACGATCGTCATCACGGCGTCCACATTAATCGACATATGGATGTATTTTCTTAACGCGGGGAATGTATGAAATCACAGAGCCCCGGAAGTAAACAAATGGTCCTGCCTATAGCAACGGAGGTGGGTCTGAGCCATAGAGACACCGTAACCGCGGCGGAGACAGCGTACCGAGCGTCTGGTTGCTAAGGAGTACGTAGAGGTGCGGCGGTGACATCTAGTGGCAGAAGCCTTGAACTGATCCGTCATCTCACAATCCATTCGGGAAGCAACAGGGGCGTTCCCTCTGCACTCAGGATTCAAACATTCATTTTTATTTTATATTTTATTTAATGCATTTTTATATAAGCGAGTGAGCACAGTCACTCCGTCTTAGAAGGCGTACATCAAACGTGCTTTCCCATAGAAAAAAAAAACATTTGACTAATGAACATTGTATCAATGTTAAATAACACACGAGGTAAGTGAAGTTGGAAGCGTTGTTTATTCTTGTTCAAAGCACCCACGACCGGAGCCATCCAACCGTGAAGAAACCAACGTCCGGAATGACGTTAGTAAGGAATCTTCACAAGTGGATGACAACGATCCAGAATGCAGGCAAAGAGAAAACATGAGTCGCGTGAACCCACGCGACTCTAAAAGACATAGCATGAACATAGTAAAACATCTCTATAACACCTTCCCCTCTTTGAGGAACAATAAAAATAAATAAATGAATAAATATGTATAACATTATTCCAAAACATAGTCTGTCAATCTACACGAAATTCTTCTGAAACGTGATGATCTTTTTGCCGTTGCCACCGAAAATTCACCAGCCCCCATGGCACTGGGCTGAATTTCAGGAGACAACGGCAAATGTTCAGAGATAGCAGATTGAATCAGTTGACTCCCAGATGGTTCCAAAACACAACTTGAAGAAGGTATAGACAATGAATCACTGTCAGCAACAACAGGTTGAGCAATTTGTGTACCAGATGATACTGAAATACCAACAGAAGTAGGTTTCTCATAGGTCAAATCAAACCAGTCACAATGTTCAGAATCTGACTCTGAACAGGTATGTTGTCTAATAACATCAGCTTGAAGGGGAGATACCTTAACCAGAGCTCTCTTGTTCCACCATCCTTTGTTGTCAAGGAGAGCGGAACCTCTACTAACATGAATGACTAATGTAGGCGAAGAGAACTTAGATTGCCCCTTTGGAATCCTTTTGGGATTTTTGATGAGTACCCAATCCCCCCTTTCCAAGGGTTGATCTACAGAGTGTTTGCCAGAATCAAAACGTGCTTTCATAGCATTTTGCTTTACCTTAACATGCTCTTGTATGAAAGCAGGCTTAAGTGAAACACTATCATCTTTGTGAAGCCAAGTGGGATTGAGATGAGTATGCACTCTCCTTTTCCTAAGCAATGTAAAAGGCGCAATGCCAGTGGTGGAATGTGGTGTGGTGTTATACGCCCAGACCTTATCATGTACAAAAGACAAAGGATCTAATCTAGAAGATATTGCAGTCTGAATGCCCTCCTTAATTATCCGATTGCACCTCTCCACCAAACCATTGGAAGAAGGCGAGTATAAAGCAACCTTAAAGTGAGCAATGTCATGAATCTTGAGAAAAGAACACATCTTTTGTGACACAAAGTGTGTACCATTATCAGTGACGATGGTTTTAGGAAAACCTTCAACATCAAACACTGTTTGCAAAAATTTCATAGCATTATCAGTTGACGCTGCATTGCAAAAAGAATAGTATAACCATTTAGTATAGTAATCAATCAAGACAATGAGAAACTTGTTTTCATTAGGTAAAATATCATAAGGTCCAGAAAAGTCTAAACCAACTTTGTCCCATGGGCCTACCGGAAGAGGAACAGGATGCAACGGAGTGGAAAGAGTCTTCCAATGTTTGTCAGAAAGAAGACATTGAGTGCAATTGTCAATCATTCTCTTGACATGCGCATCCATGGAAGGCCACCAATAAAATTGTTTGATGCGTTGACATGTCTTGACAATACCAAGATGTCCTTGATGGGCCGAACGAATAATTGAATTTCGCAAAGATTCAGGTGGAACAAACAAATCATGACGCATAATCATATTGTTGACTAAAGAAAGTTCTTCGGAAACATTCGCAAAAGCTCTTAAATCTGGAGATAGATTTCTGCGCTCAGGCCATTTGTTTACAATAAAACTCTTAACCTTGGAAAGTGTGACATCATCATTATAGGCTGAATTCCACTCAGACTCAGATATGGGTGGACATTCCGCAATAGCATCAATCGCAGCGACAACACATTCAACATCGTCATCAACAACTGAATTTTCCTTCAAAGACATTCTTGAAAGACAATCCGCTCTGAAATTTTTTCCCCCAGAAATGTGTTTTATAACAAAGTGAAATTCATGAAGTTTTGAAAGAAGTCGAACAAGCCTAGCAGAAGCTCTGTTCGAGGTGCTGCTTGAAAGCATGTGCATGAGCGGTTTGTGATCCGTGTAAATTTCAAACTCACGACCCCAAATATATGGTTTAAATTTCTGTATGGCCCAAACACAGGCTAAAGCCTCTCTTTCGATAGTACTGTATCTAGTCTCAGCTGGCAAAAGAGTTCTAGAGGCAAAGGCAACAGTGTGTTCAAGACCATCTACCCATTGTCCTAAGACAGCCCCCAAGCCAGTAAGACTAGCATCTACAGTAATAAAACATTTTGAACCATCAGAAAAAGGATGAAGAGCTGGTGAGTCCTCAATGAGTTTCTTGACATGCTCAAAAACTAATTGTAGGTCATGTGACCAAACAAACTTCACGCCCTTTCTCAAAAGATTCCTTAAAGGTTCAACAATTTGAGCATAGCCATGAACGAATCTGGCATAGTACTCTGCCAGGCCAAGGAATGAGCGAAGTGCATCCCTATCTTTGGGAGGGGCAGCATCTCTAATAGCTTTTATCAAAGAAAATTTGGGTTTAATGCCATTAGGCGAAAGTGTGTGACCCAAGTAGTCCAATTCTTGGACAGCAAATTTGCATTTATCATGCCTAACTGTCATCCCAGTTTTCTCTAAAACCCCTAACACTCTAGAGAGAGTTAGATTATGTTCCGCAATATTTTTGGCAAAAATCAAAATGTCATCCTGGTAAGCCTGTACCCCAGGAATGTCGCGGAATAGATTATCCATTAATTTTTGAAAAATGCTGGCAGCTGAGGCTAAACCAAAGGGAAGCCTCAAATATTTGTACGCCCCAAATGGTGTAACAAAAGTTGTTAATTCTTGGGACTCTGGAGACAATGGAATTTGATGATAGGCCGATTTAAGATCCAAAAGAGAAAAGAATTTAGACCCACCCAGATTAGCGAGTAGGTCATGAATCTTGGGTAAGGGATGACAATCAACGATGATATTGTTGTTTAACGAGCGCAAGTCAGCACATAATCTGATCTCGCCAGACTTTTTGCGGACTAAAACTATGGGGGAAACCCATTCAGATGAATCACAAGGTGTAATAACCCCTTCATCACACAAATTTTTCAACATTTTTTTTAAATCATCCCTCGCACTCAAAGGGAGTGAACGGACTTTATGAACGACTGGTTGGGCATTGGGTTTAAGACGGATTTCATGCTTGAAACCCAAAACTGTACCAATTTTATTTTGAAAAACGTTTGGAAAACGATCAAGTATATGATCAACTTTATGAGTAGAGACAGATAATTCAGAAACCTGAATGTTTTCAGCTTCAAGATTAGAGTAATAATCATCCGGGATATCACCCAAGGTGATGGGTTGATCTGACCCGGGTTTGAGCATTAGACCCATTTTTGCTTGATCCAACCAACCCAAGATATTTCTGCCTTTGAGGGCGACATACACCTTAGTAAAAGTTTTTCTTCCAAGGCATTCAATCTTAGAATGGAAGTATCCCAACATGTCAATATCTTTTTCGCCGTAAGCTTTGGGATTGACGTCAGAGACAAAAAGAGACACGCTACTACCCCAATTTGAATGAAAAGTAATATCTGACAAAATAGTGATAGGTGAACCAGAGTCAGCTTTGACCTGTAAAGGAATTGCACCAACAATTAATTCACACAATGGACCCTTGATTTTAGAACAATCAATAGAATCACATTCAATAGACAGTGAAACATCGTTGAGTCTATTGGAACACCACTCCAGATTCTCATCAAGTTCAAGGTTATTCACTCTGGTGAACCTTTTTCCGCCTCTACAAACAGATGGAAAATGACCAATTCTTTTGCACAAGGAACATTTTTTCCCAGATGCAGGACAACTAGGAGAATTTCCCAGATGATTTCTTGACCCACACCTATAACAAATGGTGATTTTCCTGGATGATTGTCTAAAAGGCTTACTGACGAGATTCACAGAGCATGAAGCAGATGGAGCCACTCCATCAACCGTGTGTACGCTGACTTGAGCGGCTTGACTCTCTTGTAAAATCCTTGAAGATATTGTAGCACGTTCAATACCTTTAGCAATAACCACTATTTCAGCAAGAGTGGGGTTTTTGCAACTTAATAAACGTTCTTGTATTTTTTTAGACGAACAAGAAAAAATGAATTGGTCTCTAATTGAAGTATCTGTACTTTGACCAAAATCACAAGTGGAAGCGAGAATTCTGAGTTGAGCAATATAATCTTCCACACTTTCATCAACACTCTGCTTACGCTTAAAGAAGTTATGCCGCTCCAAAACAATACTGGGTTCATCATCATATTGTTTTTTCAAACGACTCAGGGCTTCTTGGTATGTGTCCCAACCATCACCTGAATCTGAAGGAGAAGGAATAGGTGGAAGATTCTCAAATACCTGTTGAGCTGCGACTCCTAGACAACCATATAAAATGGCAACCTTGCGAGCAGGAGGATATTTAACCGCATCAATGGCAACCAAATAGTTTTCGAAACCCTTTAGCCAATGGCGCCATGCCAAAGATGGTTTGCCGGGAGTCTGTAAAAATGGAGCTGGTGTTTGGAATTGTTGGGATGAAGCCATGATAGAAACAGGAAAAAAAAAAAAAAATAAAAAATAAATAAATAAATAAATAAAACTGACCAATTGCAAAAAATAATCGCAATAAAGATTCAATAAGTAAAGAACGTGCAGATCGCTGAATACAATATGCACTGAACTGCACTGGGGGTGACCATGTTGCAGAAATAGGCAAAGATGAAAGCGTGCCTATCGCTGAAAAATTTGAGCTGCAGGACTGAAAACTGAGAGCAAGTGAGCCACAACACAATAGACAGAAAAAGCTTAATTTGTAAAAAGGTGCCTATCATAGGCTGGAAGCATTTCCTTCAGACAAAAAACACTTTGTTTATGTAAGCGTGCCTATCGCTGTAGGAAGAAGACAGCTTCATTTGTGCCAGCGTGTCTATCGCGGTAGGCAGGAAAGCATTTCTTGTGGTCAAATATGGACGCTTGACGCTGTGGCCATGGTTACAGCTGTGCGTGATTTCTGTGACGAGTTGGAGTTGTCTCGTGGCCTGACGTAAGACGTGCGTGCAGGCGGAGTATTGAAACAGACACAGCGCGAGGAGCCGGAAGAGTTCGAACCGACGTATGCAGAAAAGTAAAGGGAAAAAACCAAATGTATATACGACCTTTGAGCAGTGCGAAGTCGTGAGGGACGATGTGGAGCAGAGTCTCTTGATTTGAAGATGACTTGACGTGGAAGGAAGAAGAGATCAGCTGCTCGGAGGAACACGGTAGAAATTCTTGAAGATAGCTCGAAGAAGGTGGTGGGTGCCGGAAGAAATCCCGCTCGTCGCCAAGATGTTAAATAACACACGAGGTAAGTGAAGTTGGAAGCGTTGTTTATTCTTGTTCAAAGCACCCACGACCGGAGCCATCCAACCGTGAAGAAACCAACGTCCGGAATGACGTTAGTAAGGAATCTTCACAAGTGGATGACAACGATCCAGAATGCAGGCAAAGAGAAAACATGAGTCGCGTGAACCCACGCGACTCTAAAAGACATAGCATGAACATAGTAAAACATCTCTATAACAATCAATGATGTGCAACATAAAGAGAAGGTGCTGAAACATTGTATCCCGAAGACCGGATGGAAGACAGCAATCCAAATTACCGGTGACTGCATGCCGATGAAGACATCACGTTTTCATTCCCATGCCAACCTTTTACAAATCTTATTCCGGTAGTTTAGTCATGGGGTAACTGATGTGAGCTGAAATTACAAATGCTAGAACGCCTTAGGTTGTTGAATTAAAGCCAATAAATGGAAAACCTGCAAATGGCCTCACTTCCGTCATAGGACCTTTAGCCCATGCTCATCAGAGCATGCCGAAGCCATGTACTTGTCACATAATCAGGTACCTCCATTATTCCTTCCAGAGTCGTACCTAAATGTAAATGTAAATGTAGTTGAGCTACCATTTGTTCAGTAAGTGCAGTGGCACCCTGATAACTGCTGTATTTTACTACTGCACCAACAGCCAACGGAAGCATTTCCCTTGCTTGCACCAAGACCCATGGCGTTCTTGCAACGCTATTGTGCCTTGTACTTGAGTATTGTTGTCAAGGTCCTTTAGAGGTCCTGTTTATTGATTTTGAGAAGGATTTGACTCAGTTGCCTGCGACTTCTAATCTGTCCTCTTACCAAAGTTTTGTGTTGCTCCTCTATATTTAAAATACATCACCTTCTTATCGGTGATACCTGTGGCCACAATTTAGGTCAACAGTGTGCTGTCTGACCCGTTCCCTATTAGACGGGGGACTAGACAAGGTTGCCGTCTATCAACCCTGCTACTGTGCTGGCCATTGAATCACTCACTTACGCTCGATGCTCTCATTCAGGGATTTGGCGAGCCACCTGGTGTGGAAGAACAAACCTCTATTCTCTCTGTGCGCAGATGATCTCCTTCCTTCTGCATCAGCCTTGGGTCTGGTCTCAAGTCCAGGTGCAGTGGGCTTGTTGGACCACTTCAGGGAATATTCATGTAATTGTCTTAAGTGGTCCAAAGTGATCTTGCTGGTTCATGATGAGACTGGTGTTTTTGTATATACATCTGAGCTGCTGGATTAACAATCTATCCCCCTAGCTGGAATACCATTGGTGTGACCTTGCCCATTGGACCCTGGCTCTGCCTTTCATTATGGAGAGAAAGGCGCTACCCCAAATAGAGTCCCTTATAAAAATGTCTCTATGGCCTCTAAAACTATCCACACAACATTCATCATGCTTGTTTCCAGTTGTGAACAGCAATGCTTTGCACTTTGGTGCTCGGGAATACCTCAAGGGCCTCCATGGCAAAATACTGTAAAACATTATCTGATGCCAGGATGCAGATCAGGGTAATGCTTATGTACTACAGCCAGTGCTTTCGATGGGCAGGTACTGTCAGGTACTGAGTATCTGGACTTCTTTATTTGGAGATGGAGAGTAGCTGAACTTCTCAGCACTACTGCAAAACATTTAATGGGAGAGTACCAGCACTTCTCAGGAGGGAACAGGTGCTCTAAAGAGTGAGTGTCAGTACTTCTATATTTCCATTTAAATTCCTAACTACAGCCACAAATGTATGTTACAAATGTATGGCTCCCATTTTGATCCTGCCTATAGGACACAGCCGTGGACTCTGGGCTACTTAAGTCTTCACTGTTTCCTTTTCGGGTGGGCAACCCTTCTGTGTGTGCACCCCTTGCTACCTTGTTGGTGTTTAGACATTTTCAGAGGTTTCATCACTCCAAGATTTTGTTGATTCTGACAATATTAGGACATCGAGGTTGACAACTGTGATGTCCCACATGCTTTTTAGGACCTTTTTAGATTTACAGCAGGAATTCCACCTATATAAATCCAAATTCTGTCACTAAATGCAGCTGATACATGTCATGTCCTACTATATCAAAAACCTAGACTCAGTAGTTAATTATAACCCACTAGAAGCCAAGCTCACTATAGGAATTATTGGTGATAAGGACGTTTCCAAGAGTTACAGATCCCTAATCTCCCTAGTCAATGATACATCAAGTACATTCCCAATACTTACAGCCACCTGAGAGAAGGCGATGGGAGCACTGGCGCAGGAAGATTGAAGTGACACACTAACGGTCATTTCTGCCAGGTGCAACCTGATTCAGATCAACTACCTGCATAGATTTTAATTGTACGCATTTCTGGCAAGAAAACCGGGACTCCTCCCCTATGTGCTTATGCTTCCACATGCTGGAGGGAACAGTCTATTTCTTAAATGATCGGTGCTGGGCGGTGAATGTAAGCATAATAATTTAATCTGCAATTTACGCAATCCAATGTGTTCCATGCTACACGTATTGTTAGATTTCTCCATCCTTCTGTCCTTGTTCAAAGAAAATGCCCCAAAGGGTAAGTGGCAGCAGAGGTAATGTAAAACACCTCAGGAAGTGATGTCACATGGATTTACCTCGCGCTATCATAGCACGCTTTTAGTGGCAAAGAGTTCATGTTACAGTCAAAGCCGAAGTGCAAGGTTTGCTGCATTTATATTTGCAAACCTACTGGAGCTTCGTTTAAGAAGTCTAGACACTTTTTTGTGGATTGCAACATCAATGGGTAAATGATACAAATCCCAAGAAATACCCAAATTTGCAAAGTATTCCTTATTTCATGATCTGTGTCATATCTGAATGTCCTTAACAGATCACGCGCCAGAAGAAATGACACTCATTTTAAACTCTGTGCCGGAAGTTGTAATGCCAATCACTGTTGCTGGACCATAAAATAAAATACTGTTGCAGCCTGTTACATTATGGAGCCATAGTGTCCTAGTGTTGTATTAGACCTAAACCCTTCATGAAGCTCTGTTATTCTCTCTCTCTCTCTCTCTATCTGTCTCTCTCTCTCTTTTTCGCTATAATACAACTCCACTCCATACCTGCAGCATCATGTCTTTGAAAATGCCTCCTATGATTTCTCTTAACACCTCTTAATTGAGACCTAGAGAATAACCTGAGTCCAGCCATGTCTAGGGGTTAGAGTTGGCTGACGTTGAACTGTAAAAACATTGGTTGGTAAAGCACGAGTGGCAGGGCGAGATGCTATGGGTTGGGTTTACTAGATGGTAGACAAATCTGGAAAGTTACTTAACTGGCTTGCCATAAGGGAGCAGGTGTGCATGATCATTCCTCTATTAGAAATGATGTTGGTCAACTAATTTACAAGGAAGAGGTAACAGGAAAATATTCGCGTCATACTATAAATGATTATATCACACAGAACCCCCCGCCCCGTAGCATGAAATGAGGATCCAATTATAGTAGATCTCCCAAATAGAGCACATAAAGGGCTGGACTGCGAAAGCTCAGATTGCCCAATTATAAATTAGGAAATTAATCAAGCTATCTATGCAATGCCAGCTGACCAGACCTATCTCTTTTTTCTTGTATTCGTGCACGCCTTTCCTATTTTCTATTGCTATTTTTCTATGAGCCAACTTATCTGCTAAGTTACACTCCGACTGACCCAGGTTCAAAGCACAATATTATAACTCCTTGTATTTCACACTATTTATGGTCCTTGCTATGTCTTAGGTGGTCTTCCAACATAAACATCAAACCTGATGTTCCATGACTTTTCATTCTCCAAATGTATTGTAACAGGAGTGTTTAGCATTCTGTTTTCACTTCCAATTAAGGTTCCCTGTTTTCCGTTTTTACTGATATTTACAGATAAATACAGTCAGAAAACCTCTTCTTTTTTGTCTGTATTTATTTGTATATGTGGATAAAAACGGAAATTGGATGCTTTTTGAGTGATTTTAAACACACTTTACCATAACGTCCAGGCAAATAACTGTGTTGATTGATAGGTAAGGGGGTTAAGAAAGAAAGGAATTTTAGTAAAGAGGCTTAAACAACAGTAGATGTGCCCAAGGCTGATACGGAAATGTGTGTTTTTTCATATAAGTGCATTGATCTTTTGCAGGTGTTCATATCACTGACACCTGACAGGCATTCAAGCATGACTTCATATTAATTGGTTAAATAAATGTGGAAATATATCAGTTTCAGCGTTATTTTTTTCACAAAACCCATATTAAATATGGATAAATACAGATAAAGTTGGCAAAAAAATAAATATGGATACAGACTGATAAGTACAGACTGAAATGTCCAAAAAATAAATACCAGAAAACCGGCAGCCCCACTTATAATGATCTTTTTATAAGAAAATAAAAAATATTTGAACAAAAAAAAAAGAAATGATACTGGTCAACTAGATTACAAGGCAGAGGGCATTGCAAACACATTTAAGCATGCAATAAACATTTACATTGCACAGAGCCCCTCACCCCTGTAGCATGAACTGAGGATCCAATTATAGCAGACCTCTCAATTAGAGCACTGAATGGGCTGGACCGCGAAAGCTTAGATTGCCAAATTACAAATAGCGAGATTCAACAAGCTAAGTGGGATGCGTATGCCCAGACGTGGATCCCTTGCTCACTGTGCCACTGGATTCAAGCTAGCCTGGCTGATGAAGGGTAATACCCAGAAACCGGGCCCAGGATGCTTGTTTCCGGTCCAGGGAGGCACCTGGCTTGGCAGTTCGGTCTTGACGGTTCCCATGAGGCACAGGGTCAAGACTGATTTGCATATGGCTGGGTCTAAACTGGGGTGGCATGGTGAGCAAAAGAACGATGGATTTAACCAAGATCTCTTAACTGGGGGTAATTGTATGAGTTATGCAGCATTCCGTCCATCATTTGGTTGCGTAACACAAATCTCAGCAATGCCGGCTGACAAGACACCTTGTGTCAAATGCACCCTTCTGGAGCTTTTTAAGTGCTATTCCTCACTATTAACTACCCATCTATGTGCAGTGTGTAGGGAGGTTTACAATAATTGGTCATTGCCCTATCACCTCATAGGTGCTACGATCTCTGTAATTTTAAAACCAGAAAGACCTGCAGACGAGTGTTCCTCATGTGGGCCCATCTCTTTTTTTAATATTGAAATAAAATGCGCATGCGCTGGCATCTGCGCATGCGCATTTGTGTGAAGAAGTTGCCGGCAAGCAGGAAGAGGGAGCCCCGGGACGCCGCACTGCAGGTAAGGTAATTTATTTACTTTTTACATTCTTTAAATTATTTTAAAATGAGTGCGGGCGAGAGGCGGGCGGCGCTTATTGGGGCTACGCGGAGCGCGCGAGTGTGCGTAGATTTTGCCACACTACGCGCTGATCCACGTAACCCCACTACGCCCAGGGTTAATTATTATTATGATTACTATACAACAGTAGGAAAGCGTTGGACTTCGAGCGGGTAAGATTTACTGTTTAACACCAGTCTGTGCTATATTAGTGAAAGTGTTGCACTTCAGAGGGGTTAAATTTACTATTCCCACTCCAGTCTGTGCAACAGTAGGTAAAGCGTTGGACTTCGGAGGGATAAAATGTACTCTTCCCACTTCAGCAAGTGCAACAAGGGAAAATGCTGGCCTTCGAAAGGGTAAGGTTATCTATTCTCACTCCAGTCTCTGCTACAGTAGGGAAAGTGTTGAACTTCGGAAGGGTTACATTTTGTATTCCCACTGCAGTCTGTACAACAGTAGGGAAAATATTGCAATTTGGAGAGGTTACATTTACTATTCCCACTCCAGTCTATGCCACAGTAGGAAAAGTGTTGGACTGCGAAGAGGTGAAATTGACCATTCCCACTCCAGTTTGTGCAACAATAGGTAAACCGTTGGACTTCAGAGGAGGGAAGATTTACTATTGCCATTACAGTCTATTTAATAGTAGGCAAAGCCCTGGACTTCAAAGGGGTTAAATTTACTATTCCCACTACAGTATGTACAACAGTAGGTAAAGTGCTGACCTTCCGAGGGGTAAATTTTACTATTCCCACCACAGTCTGTGCTACATTAGGTAAAGTGTAGGAATTCAGAGGGGGAATACTATTCCCACTACAGTCTCTGCTACAGTAGGGAAAGTGTTGGTCTTCTAATGGGTTACATTTACTATTACCACTCCAGTCTGTGCAACTGTAGGGAAAGTACTTCACTTCAAACACATTACATATTTTAATAATCCTAATCATTTATGTAATTTTTTTAAAACTCTTAATATAAAAAATATTAATTTGCATAAAATTACATATATTAGAAAATAAAAAAATAAACAATTTACATAATAAACAATATATGAATTAATTATCAATTAAAAAATAATAATTATTTAATTGGTACTTAATTAACTTCTCACCATATACCCCTACAAACCTAGCCCACCACACCTAAAACATAAGTAATACAATATGTGTAACTCAATTTACATAATTAATAATCAATTAACCAATTAACAATTAATAATTAATTTGTAATGAATTATCACTTAATAAACTTCTCACACTATACCCCTACAAACCCAGCAGCTCGCGCATAAAATATAACTTTAGCAAATAATTATTACACAATATAAATAATTATTAATCAATTAAAATTAAAATACAGATTATTAACTCATTATATGATGTCTTGCATGTGACTGATTCTACTTTTGATGTTCTAGTCTTATTGAATCACAAACTTATATTATTTTCCCTAAATTAACTGATTGATTTCTGGATTAAGCTATTGTGTTGGGACTGCTGACTTTTGACACATATTCTCTGAAGTAGTATTCTGTCTCGGTTCTGGGTACTAAGTGGTAGATGAGGCTGTCTCAAAGAAACAGTGATTTTTTGATGGCTAGTTTGCAACCTGGTGGAGAAACCAGCATTTGACATTTGGTGTTCAAATCTGGGATCATGACCAGGTCCAGTTATTCCTCACAACCTTGTGGTCTGGAAGTGGAACTAAGGGTCTGATTTCGATGTCAGACTCGGTCCTGGGACCGACCGACACCCGGTCGGTGGTCCTGACCGGCTCATTACAATGCGACCGAACAATGTTCGGTTGCATGCTCCCTTTTCTCAATTGGAGCTCATGTTACGGCCATAAACCGGCCGTAACACAAGCTCCCAATAAAAAAAGGGAGGTGCAGTTCATCCCTGCACCCCTTGGCAGGCACTGCAAGGTGCCTGCCACAAGGTGCAAGGATCAACAGGGGGGCACCATAGGTGGCTCCTCTTTCTACAAGTGGAGGTCGTGCTCTAAACGGGGCCCTGCTGGGTGCCCCAAAAACACACTTTCTGTCATGGTTTCCAAGTCAGACAGGCCTGCATGTAAACCATGTCAGAAACCGTGCATCATAATCTCAAGGGTGGAAAGGCCCGCCCTTGAGTTTACTGGCAGGCTTCCGACTGGCCAACGGGCTCTCAGAGCCTGTCAAAAGCCAGCTGGAATGAACCCCCCAGTTTTCTTTTTCGACAGCCTCCATTATAATGAGGTAGTCGGAAAGTAAACCGCGTGACCCATTACCATGTAACCCTGAACCCTTTTACAACCCGCATCGTAATTGGCCCCTAAATGGCACTTACCAGGATTTAGCCTTTAGTTCTGAATTTCTTTTTTTGTAATTTTGAATTCTAAGAAATTTTGTTTCCTTTCATTTTTCATTGGACGTTTTGTGTCTTGTTTTGTTTGAAATTGAAGTGGAACTGGCAACCCCTCCTTAATTGGCCAAAATGGAAAAGCGGTGTACAGAATGGCCACAACACCAAGGAACTTCTCAACAATATTAAGGAAGTTCCCCAACAAGACTGCCAGCAAAAACAACATCACACCCCTTACAGGAGCTGTGTGCCAACCTTGCCAACTTCTTCCATTACAAGATCGCAACCCTATGCTGAAACTTCAAAACCCAAATCAACCCACACTTATGGACGTCCTCGACAGATACACCACCACCGCAATCGGCACGAACCACAGACTGACAACCTGAACCTCCACTCCACCCAGGACACCACCTCCACCATGAAATCTATCTACACTGTAGCTCCCACAGACCCATGCCCTGACTACATCTTCAACCTCAGAAACCAAAGGATTGGCTTGGAACTCACCACCCTGCTCAAGATCTCTATCGCCACCATAACATTTCCCAACGCCGCAAAATACGCTAAAATCAGACCACTCCTCAAAAAACCCTCTGTGAACTTTAAAACTACTGGCCAATCTCCCTGCTCCCATTCACAATGAAGGTACTGGAAAATATTGTCAACAAGCAACTCATGACACACCTGGAGCAGAACCAGCTACTTCACACCTCCAATCCAGCTTCCACAGCAATCCGAGCACCAATACCTCCCTGATCTCAGCCTCTGACAACATCCAAACCCTCCTCCACTGAGGAGAAACAGCAGCTCTCATCCTCCTTGACCTTTTGGCAGCTTTCAACACCGTATCCCACCATATGCTGATCAAAAGACTCTACCACATCAGCATCCAAGGGGATGAGCTCGGATGGATCGAATCCTTAATGACCTGTAGAGCCCTGAGGATCCACCTCCCACTTTTCACCTTCGAACCCAAGGAGATCACCTGCGGTGTCCCCTAGGGCTTATCCCTCAGCCCCACGCTCTTCAACGCATATATGACCCCGCTGGCTAACATTGTCAGATCCCACAATCTCAAAATATTTTCCTATGCAGACAACACCCAACTCAACCTCTCACTCACCGACGACCCCCACCACCAGAACCAACGTCCACAGATGCATAACAAGCGTAACCGACTGGATGAAGAACAACTGCCTGCAGCCGAACACAGACAAGATGGAAGTACTGATCTTCGGCAACAGCAGCAACATGTGGAACGACTCCTAGTGGCCATCAGACCTAGAACCTGCACCCACTCCCTCTGACAACGCCAAAAACCTCAAAATCATCCTTGACAACAAGCTCACCATGAAATCAAAGATCAATGCCATCTCCTCTACCTGCTTTTTCACTCTGCGCATGCTATGTAAAATCTTCAAGTGGCTACCACTACACATGAGACACATTGTGACATAGTCCTTCATCACCAGTCGAATGAACTGCAGCAACGCCCTCTACATAGGAATCGCCCCACACCTCTTACAGAGACTACAGACCATACAGAACGCCACAGCCAGAATCATTCTCGGCCTGCCACAATAAACCCACATCACATCACCGGCTCACCATACAGAAGAGATACCAATTCAAGCTGCTGACCCATGCAAACAAGCCTCTCCAAAACCAAGGAACCACCTACATTAACGACCTCCTGAACTTCCACCAACGGTCGAGAAGACTATGCTCTGCCTCACTCTCACTTGCCCATACTCCCCATATCTGCCGAAGCAGAAGCAGAGGACGCACCTTCTCCCACATCGCAGCAAAGACCTGGAACAGCCTCTACCCGCATCTCCAGACCATCACCTCACTTCCAAAATTCCGAATGGCCCTCAAGACATGGCTGTTCGAATATGCCGCCGGGACCTGCAATCGCCTGGATACCCCATCGGGTGATTAGCTGTATAAATCCTGATTGACTGATTAATTAAGTCTAGCAGCAAGTGCAATAAAAAGGACTTTGAAATGGCACTGAGAGCCTGGAAGGAAGCCTATCAACCACAGATCGCCCCATTTGAAACAGAGAGAATATGCAGCACCTGCAACAGTACAAGAATTGAGGGAACAGATCCAGTTTTCTAGAAAGATAAAGCCCCATCGTCAACTCTATCCCACATGGGTGGCAGTGTGCCAGCTGGACAGTTGTCTCCTCCAGAACTGGATGTGTGCTGTTTGAGCAAGGAGGAAAGACTGGCTGAACAGGTGTAAAAGTTACAGTTAGCTCAGATAGCCATTAAAGAGAAGAAAGCAGCTTTGGAGCTTGAACAGACTAAGGCCACTATTGCCCTGGAAGAAAATAAAACACTCTTGACACATAAGTCTGAGCTCAGACATTTATCCTTGGAACTTCAGTGAGCTGTGAGGACCAGCAGTTGGATCAGCAACAGCAGTGAAGCGATGAATGAAACGCCATGCATGGGGAAGTCCCAACCCCATTAACTTAAGTATTCAGTACCATGAATAGGTCATGGATAAAATTTTGAAATGGTATGCTTCCCTAGAAATGACACTTCAGATGGGTTAGTCAGATGAAGGTTTTCAACTTAAGATCCAAACAAAGGAGACCTTGATGGATCTAGAGGGTTGAGAGGGCCCTTTGTATGTGAAGGGGATATGGAGCGATACGACCTCCCAAAAGAATCAGTTTAACCAATATGAATCCCACCAGGGGTCATGGGGGTGATTTTTTCCAAAACAGAGGACACCGGATAGAAGGGTAGGTCACCCCGAGTAAGTATGCTAGCTCCACATGACTACTGCTGGGAAGGAAAAAATTCCTTTTTATATATATAACCCTCACACACTCTAGTAGTGTTATGCTTCATCATCAGGTTCACCCTGACTCCTAAATGTCAGGGTGGGCTCGACCATATTTCAGGGAGCACTTATTAGAAGGGTGACCTGGGGGTTTAACTAGAGATTAAAAATTCCTCACCTTCTCCTAGGTACCCCTTTATTCGTGGAGATGGAGAGAAGAGCATAAACAATAGCTTACGGGTAATGTAGACTATTATGGTCCTCTGATCCAATATCAAACCAGATGAAGAACGTTGGACTATGGTTCCTATGGGAAGATTGCTTATGTTGACATTTGGAGGGGACCTAGCCTGGTAGGTCATACTCGACTGTTCCTATTGGAGGATGGCTAGGGTTGATTTGAATATGGCTGGTATCTGTCTACAGTGGTGTGGTGGGCAAAAGAAATTGACTGGAATACATACTAAGTGCCATGTTACCAGTGGTTGGGATCATTTCAAGTATTCTGCTTCATCTTTTTGCTTTTCTTCGAATTTAAATATGACACATATAACTTTAAAGAGGGTTTGTTTGTGTTCTGTAATCTAGCCTGGTTGTTCTTAGTAGTGATAGGGGCTCAGAGGAGGCAGAGGAAAGTGCATACAATAATGTTTAGTACTTTCTGATGTGGGAGAAGTAATTGTTTCATTAGACCGTCAAGATTCCTTCCGTTGCAGTAATCAAGGCTGTTTATGATAATGGCATTGATCACTGTTTTGGAAGAGTGAAATTTGCGGTGGGGTTGTATCTTGTGGATGATGAGAAAGTTGAGTCAGGCAACAATCGAATTGGAGAGCAAGAAAGATAACAGATGCATGAGATTGTCAAAATTGACTCGTAAGCTTCTGACTGAGTACAAGTGATAGAAGCTGCGTGACGGGAAGAACTTGGGCCTGATTCACAAAGGTAAACTTCAACTTTTGTGTAGGTTTACTACTTTTCGGTATTCACTAAGGTAAACTTAGACCTAAAGTCTAACTTTACTAGTAGTAACTTAACTTTGTGAATACAAAAAACTAGTAAAGTTAGACTGTTGGTCTAACTTTACCTTTGTGAATCGGGCCCATGAGCTTTATGTTGGGTATGAGCTCTTTCTTTGCCATTGGCAGAGATTTTTCAGGTAGTTGAGTTTACTTTAGAGGGCACACAGAGAACGTGGGCAACCAGAAGTCTGAATGTTGCCCCTCATTCTATTGATGATTGAATTTGTGAGCAGAGATGATTTAGCTAAGTGAGTTATGGAGGAAAATTGGGGCAAAGGACTAATAATGAGGTACACCGGTTGGTAGAGAATGGTTGGAGAACTTCGTGGAATACCTTGCCACCAAAAAGGTGAATCGCGCCATTTATTTTTTTTGTAGGAGAACTACTATTACACATCAATGAAAGGACAAACATTTTTCTTTGGGCATAAGCATGTGAATATTTGCTTTCTAACATAACTGACCCTCTCCTGCTTGAAACATACTCAACTCTGGAAACAGCCCTGGTCAAGCACAATGAGAACACAACTTCCGGGCTGAAGGGGTTTTATCTCATTTTTAATAACTTTCTATTATATTATATGTGCCCTCTTCACTGCAACATCAGGTTCAGCAGACCTTGCATCACATAACTGCAAACGAACTGCCAGCCAAGAGGTCATGATTACTCAAGCACAAACCACAGAGCTCAGGGTCCTTGTAATGAAGCACATGATGAGTATTGTGCAAAGCACAGACTGAAAAGTGTTCCAGTTCATTTTTTGGATTAGCCTAGTTGCTTTGTTTGATGCCAAAGGTAAAGTCCCAGCCGCCAATGTCATCAGGTGGCTAGCCTTTATCAAGTGCCCCCTTGCTGTTTATTCATGCAGTAACCTCGCCCTGGGGCACGCTGCAGTATAAAGCCACCTCTTGTTTGCCTAAATTCATTATTTAGTGCTTTTCATCAAACTGCCACTCTTTACTACCGTTACCTTTGAACGTGAAGATGTTTTCTTTGAAGACTCTTGTGGCTGTAGCATCTTTGAGCAGCAGCAGGACCATTGCTCGACATTTTCGGTAAGTCTTCGGTTTATATTTTCTTTTCTCAATGTGCAGTTATACACAAGCAGCATCCAATTCAGTAGTCACAACGCTCAAAATACATGCCAAAATTCATTTATTTGCAAAATTTTGAGAAAACAGCAAAGCATCAAATAACCCCTTCCACCCAGAGCATCGCCGCGTAAATAGATAAACGTACAGAATATTTTTCTTGTCGCTTTTTTACATTACATTTCAAGACTGAGGGACAGGCATAAACATTTTCAACAGACAGAATCAATAGCAAAGAAAAAGCAACAAAAACAAAAAATAAGCACTGTCAAAGGCAATCGGCCTGGCTTTCATGCAGTAAAGCAAGCACTGGCATAAACTATTGCTATCATGGAGGTAATGGTGATGGTGATTATGGAAGTGGTTTTAATGGTCTTTGTAATGGTGGTAACGGTGGTTGTGATATTCATTGTGGTGTTTCACAGGGTGGCAATTGTCATGGTAATGATGGTGGTAGTAAACATGGTGGCGGGAATGACTCACATGCGAGTCCTGGAAAAACATTGAAAAATGTCAATTGCAGAAACAAAACATGGATAAGGAATGTTTCTATATGAAGTGCACGTAAGGGATAAATAATTAGATATGTGATGATTGAGTGTATTTTTCACATGTAAAATATTCCCTCATGCATTGTAAAAAGCAACCTATTGGAGGTGGAATGATACACCAAGCATGGGGTGAGGGAGTTATACTCCTCCCCACTTGTGGATGTGATTGTCTTCTTGCCTACTAGACTGCCTTTCTTAAATGCTAAAACCTATTTTTGTCTTCTTGCCTACTAGACTGTCTTTCTTAAATGCTAAAACCTATTTTTGTCTTCTTGCATACTAGACTGCCTTTCTTAAATGCTAAAACCTATTATTTCCATCTTATTTTTCCACTGTTCAGAAAGTAATTATCTGTTCAACTTTCTTTTGGGGTTTACCATTTTCCATGTGCTCGCACCATCAATTTATTTTTGTTTATTTCTCGCTTCCATTTCATCCCTGTCACAAAATGGATTTTTGCTCGGTTTTACATTTTGTAACTGCGCTATGCTTCTAAATAGTTTTTGGTTAGGCGTGCACAGCCATTATCAAATCGGTTTGTGTGCATGGTTTTTCCAGCATTTTGCTGCTAAGGAGGAATGCGTTAGCGTAAGTGAATCCGTGTATCCAGGCCTGTAACCATAAATATTTGCTGGGGGGGGCATAGCCCCTGTAATGGCAACACCATGAGAAAGTTCCGGACAGATTATATTGCCTTAAAGTTTTGGAAAATAATCTGCTATATTAATGTGATTTCAAAGCCGATGACGTATTTTCATTTGCATTTTGTTGATTGTAGTATACACTTTCCTGAGGATTTTTGGTGCAATAAATTATGTATTTTTTAAGTTGTTAAGTAAAAATTAAGATCATTTTATATTACAATATTACAGGGTGAGGCAGAATGGTCAGGCTTTCCACAAGAGTTTTTGGCAACATGAATGTGCAGTGGTGTACATTTGACATTTGTAAGGTTAGCAGCCCTGGTTAAAATGTTTTAAGGCAACTTTGGGAATGCCACCCTAGGAGTTTAGTCTAAGGTTGTGGCAGATGAAACATCACACTAGGGACCTAATAGATATGCCTTCTCCTGTGGTCCAACTAGTTTCCAGGCTCCAAAAGACGCCCATACCATGACATTAAGAATGGTCTAGGACAGTGATTCTTAAGCTATGGTCCATGGGCCCCTAGGGGCTCCACAGTGCAACTCAAGAGGTCTTTGACTGTTTTATAAAAGTAAATAATATTAAGAGATTAATGAAGGCTCCCTCTGCTCAATGTGACTGCGTATTGATACCACTTTGGATTTGTCATTCTTATTTGCTTACTGTATCTACTAGTGCTCTGAAGCGATGGTGAGGTGACATGTCAGAGCTCTATAAAACAAGTAATAAAACATAGATGTTTGTGCCTGGGAAGTATTAGAAGTCTGTTTAAAGCAGACCTCATGGTACACTATGGCAAAAGGTGACACCATTTACGGTGAGCAAATGCAACATATTTGCAGGCATAATCACAGGTGGGGGGGGGGGGACAGCAAGATTTAACAAAAATCACAGGAAACGTATACTGTATATGCGTCATTACTATTACGTTGCTGTGGTATCCCACTGATAACTTATTCTACAGGGACTTTTCACATAGGGATGTACACTTTTACAAATTTTTGATAAAAATCCTTGGTTCCTTTGGCAGGATACCGTTTAAAATCATTCTGTTCAGTGCCTTATGCCTGAGCTTGCAACCTGAACCACTTCACCACATGCACAGCTGTTATCGTTTACATTAAAAGTACCACTGACCAGATGCCAGGCCATCCTCTTGTCTCTGCTGGCACTGTATCTTCGTTGGTTGCTGAGCATTGTTCAGGCCCTGTCTTCAGTGGTGGGGCTGTCTCTCTATTGTTGCTGTGGTAAAGAAACCAGGGAACTCAAGTGAACAAGAACCTGAGAGTAAATCTTGTTTTATAATTATTGATATATGAGTTTTGATCAGTGGTGGAAGTGCATTTAAAAAAAGTCTGGGAATTGTGATGCTGCAGTCAATGGGGTTGGATGAGTGAGCATGTGAGCGTGGTCAAAGGCATGGCTAAAAAAAAAAACAAATTCTTCTGTAACTTTTTTCGATCTTTCACCTTCAGGTAACTACATATAAAATAATGTACAGCTCAAGAGAAAATGAAATACAGAATATGTTATTCAGAGGGAAATGTATTATCGTACATTTTGAAACCCTATTAGTTAATGCACTGCCACAGAGGGACACAGAATTAAATCTTGGTTGGTGCAGTTGAGAATTGTGACTTGTGTGTTATTTGATGTTACAAGCACCCAGACTGTGACAGAATGCACAGTGAACATGTATGTCATTATTTTAAAATTGCATTACACACAGTGTAATATAAGCTACTACAAAATGTGCAAAAAGGTTTCAGATAAAAAAGGGCTGCCAGATATAGATTTTAGTAATACCCACACTGTACCTAGTGCTTTTTTCAATAACTCATTTAAAAGCACACACTTCACAGCTTAACTGGTACTCCCCTTACAATACCGCTCCAAAAGAATGAACTGTGTAATCAGAAAGCAATTCTCTTTTTCTTATAACTGTCCTTTAAAAGCACATACTTCACAGCTCTGTTGGTAACTTCCTTGCAAGACCACTCAAAAAGAATAATTCTTTGCCATCAAGAAGCTTAGAGTGATTCTATCAATTAAAGTCAATACCAGAATTCCAAGCATTCTTTACGTTTGCAGACTGACCAGTTGCGCACATTTACATTTCTTTCAGGCAAGCAGGCACCCTGGAAAGAATACTTGTTTAGCTGTCTGCCTCTCCCTCAATTTCACTGCACAGGAGACTCCCTCTCTGCCTTACACTTCAGCTGAAGGAACAATTGATGGACGGAATGCTGAACAATCCAAACATTCAACCCCCAGTCACAAAGATCTGAGTTTAATCCATGCCACCTTAGTTTGGACCCAGCCATATGCAAATCAGTCTTGATCCTGTGCATCATGGGAACAGTCCAGCCCGAACTGCCAAGCCAGGTCCTCCCTGGACCAGCAACAAGCGTCCTGGGACCAGTTTCAGGGCATCACCCCTCATCAGCCAGGCTAGCTTGAATCCAGTGGCGCAGTGAGAATGGGACCCACATCTGGGCATACCCTTCCCACTTAGGGTGACAAATGCAAAAGGAACAATTGCTGAACAATGCAAACATTCACCCCCACTCACAAAGATCCGAGTTTAACCCATTGTTCTTTTGCTCACCACGCCACCCTAATTTGGACCCAGCCATATGCAAATCAGTCTTGACCCTGTGCCTCATGGGAAGAGTCCAGCCAAAAATGCCAAGCCAAGTCCTCCCTGGACTGGAAACAAGCATCCTGTGACCGGTTTCTGGGCATCAACACTCTTCAACCAGGCTAGCTTGAATCAACTGGTTTAGTGAGCACAGAACCCATGTCTGGGCATAGCCTTCCCACTTAGCGCAACAAATGCAAAAGGAAAAATTGATGGACGGAATGCTGAACAATGCAAACATTCACCCCCTGTCACAAAGATCTGAGTTTAATCCATTGTTCTTTTAATCATCACACCACCCCAGTTTGGACCCAGCAATATGCAAATCAATCTTGACCCTGTGCCTCATGGGAACAGTCCAGCCGGAATGGCCAAGCCAGATCCTTCCTGGACTGGAAGTAGGCATCCTGGGACCGGTTTCAGGGCATCACCCCTCATCTGCCAGGCTAGCTTGAATCCAGTGGCGCAGTGAGCACAAGACCAACATCTAGGCATACCCTTCCTACTTAGGGCGACAAATGGAAAAGGAACATTTAATGAACGTAATGCTGAACAATGCAAACATTCACCCCCAGTCACAAAGATCTGAGTTTAATCCATCATTCTTTTGCTCACCACGCCACCCCAGCTTGGACCCAGCCAGCAAAAAAACGATGGATTTAGGCCTAGATCTCTGTACTGGGGTGAATGGATGACATTGTTCTGCATTCTGTCCATCAATTGTTCTTTTTGCATTTGTCACCCCGAGTGCAACAGCTTGGACCAGACGTGGGTCCAGTGCTCTCCATGCCACTGGAGTCAAGCTAGCCTGGCTGATGTGGAGTGAAAACCAGAAACTGGTCCTAGGCTGCTTGCCTCCAGTCCAGGGAGGACCTGGCCTGGCAATTCGGGCTGGATTGTTTCCATAGGGAGCAGGTCAAGACTGATTTGCATATGGCTGGGTTCAAACTGGAATGGCATCTTGAGCAAAAAAGCAATGGATTTAGGCCAAGATCTCTGTGCTGAGGTGAATGTATGACATTGTTCTGTATTCTGTCCATCAATTGTTCTTTTTGCATTTACACTTCAGATAAAGCATTTCTACTGTCGAAGGTTGCAGCGGTGGCAACCATGAACAAAGGGGGGTAGTGCGTGTGAGGTCGCGCGGGAGGCATCGCGCGGGGGTGGGGAATACAATATTTGTTTTTTAAACGTTTAATCCATCGTTCTTTTGCTCACCACGCCACCCCAGCTTGGACCCAGCCAGCAAAAAACCGATGGATTTAGGCCTAGATCTCTGTACTGGGGTGAATGGATGACATTGTTCTGCATTCTGTCCATCAATTGTTCTTTTTGCATTTGTCACCCCGAGTGCAACAGCTTGGCCCAGACGTGGGTCCAGTGCTCTCCATGCCACTGGAGTCAAGCTAGCCTGGCTGATAAGGGGTGAAAAACCAAAACCGGTCCTAGGATGCTTGTCTCCAGTCCAGGGAGGGCCTGGCAGTTCGGGCTGGACTGTTCCCATAGGGAGCAGGGTCAAGACTGATTTGCAAATGGCTGGGTTCAAACTGGAATGGCATGGGGAGAAAAAAAGCAATGGATTTAGGCCCAGCTCACTGTACTGGGGTGAATGTATGACATTTTTCTGCATTCTGTCCATTAATTGTTGTTTTTGCATTTTTCACCCCGAGTGGGAAGGGTATGCCCAGACGTGGGTCCCATGCTCTCCATGCCACTGGAATCAAGCTATCCTGGCTGAAGGGGGGTGAAACCCCGAAACCGGTCCTGGGATGCTTGTTTCCAGTCCAGGGAGGACCTGGCTTGGCAGTTCGGGCTGGACTGTTCCCATGAGGCACAAGGCCAAGACTGATTTGCACGTTGCTGGGTTCAAACTGGAAAGGCATGGGGAGCAAAAAAATGATGGATTTATGCCCATATCTCTGTACTGGGGTGAATGTATGACATTGTTCTGCATTCTGTCCATCAATTGTTGTTTTTGCATTTGTCAGCCCGAGTGGGACGGGTATGCCCAGTCGTGGGTCCAGTGCTCTCCATGCCACTGGAATCAAGCTAGCCTGGCTGATGTGGAGTGAAAACCAGAAACTGGTCCTAGGCTGCTTGCCTCCAGTCCAGGGAGGACCTGGCCTGGCAATTCGGGCTGGATTGTTTCCATAGGGAGCAGGTCAAGACTGATTTGCATATGGCTGGGTTCAAACTGGAATGGCATCTTGAGCAAAAAAGCAATGGATTTAGGCCAAGATCTCTGTGCTGAGGTGAATGTATGACATTGTTCTGTATTCTGTCCATCAATTGTTCTTTTTGCATTTACACTTCAGATAAAGCATTTCTACTGTCGAAGGTTGCAGCGGTGGCAACCATGAACAAAGGGGGGGTAGTGCGTGTGAGGTCGCGCGGGAGGCATCGCGCGGGGGTGGGGAATACAATATTTGTTTTTTAAACGTACCTTTTGCCGCCAGCCGCCTCCAGCGTTGCGTCGTATTTTGTCGCGCCGCCTCTCCTCTTCCTGCCTGGTCCCAGCCCCCCTGGGACAGACTCCCCAGCGCGGGAATTGGTCTGAGCAGGCAGGACAGAAGCCCTGCTCAGACAAGAGAGTCTGTGGGGTTTCTCCATCCTGGCTGCTCAATGCAGCTAGCCTGGAGAAAACCTAAGTGCACATATGTGTTTTGGCCGACCTGAGACAGCCGGCCAAACACACATGTGCACTTAGGGTGTGGAGTGCACTAGCACTCCCCATACCCCTCCCATGCCTCGGCCCGGCCCTCCCAACATCGCTGCTAAGAGCTGGCAAATGTAAAATAAAACGATGCAAGAACATCGTTTTATTTTACGTTTAGTGGCTCTGTGCCAGTCAGTGTGGCGACGCTCCTCCGCCATTGCGAATGAGGCGCCTTCCACAAAGTATTTGAACTGTTTTTCTAAAATTAAAAAGTCTGGACACGTCGTGCCCCTCAGAACCCTGTCTTCGACCATGAGATCTGATGAGAAACAAAACGTTTCATCCAGCAGGAAAAACGAATAAATTAAATACCATAGCAAACTAAAGTTCTATTCAATATTATGCACGTCTTTCCTAGAATCAATTCTTTTAGCCTCACCAAGATCTATTTAATACTCTAGTTCTTTAATAACAAAGGACTGGATCAATCATAGTAAACTTAACATATTCTAAAATCCTGATATAAAAGTTCAACTCATTTCTGTAATAAATCAGCTAACTTGGAAAGCTCATTCTCCCAGTCATAGCTGTTAACTGTGCATTTGCACACATTATTTTCTTAGCAATCATGAAGACGTTGAATCTATAACCGTTGGTGACCTTTGCTGGCGACTTGCCTTTGATGCATGATATTCTCTCCATAAGGGTAAATCTGGCAGTAGAACTCGTCATAAGTGCGCCACCAAGGTGTAATGTGTCAGACACATTTAGCTGATTCTGACAAAATGGCCTACCACAATTTTCCCTAACCATTTACGCGTCCTTGAAGGGATGATAAGTGAACTCATAAAGATCAAAACACTGGTGTTGTACAAGTAGTTAAACAAGTGACATAAAAAGTGTAAGCTATTCTGTGGAGATACACACTGCTTAGACTGAAGGAATATCTGTAACAGGGACTGATAAGCTGGGTTTCAGAGGGCAGAGATGAGAGAAGACGCCAAGCAAATTTGTAAAGTACTTTGTTGTTGACAAATATCTGTCTGTTCCATACGACTTGTACAAAGTGCTGTTGCAGCAAAGTGTTCTGAGGGGCTGATTCACATATGCATGTAAGAATCCACAAGAAACTTCTCATGTAGTACTCATTTGCGTACTCTTACATGCCTTTGTGAATTGACCCCAACAAATATAAAATAGGAATAAAACAGGGCATTCATATGCAGTTAATACACATAGAAAGCACTGTTCCCTCCTTGCACTCTTAATATTAGGGATTTGGATGTTTCAGGTTAATTCACCAAGACATGTAAGAGTATGTAAAAGAGTGCTCCTGTAGGACTGTGACACATGCACATAAATGCTTCTGTAAATTGGCCTCAAAATGTCCTAAAGGTATCAGAGGTAAATTCCCAAACAGGAAAAATGGGTGAATTCATTGATAAAGGACAAGAAAGCCTTTGAATTTTCAGCAGTTGCAACACAGTGAATTTCTTGTGCAATGGCATTTCTTTCATTTTTTAATTTTAGTATTTGCAGGAAAAAAAAAATTCTTCAAAATGTGATATCTCACATGTTTTTTGTCCAAGACAGAAAACACATTGGTTCTAATTGACAAAAGCATTTATGAGAATGGGAAGTGGTGCAACGAGAGTACTCTTGTATGTAGTGTTAAATGCCTTGGTGAATAGATTCCGAAATGTCCTACTCCATATTGTTGAGAGCAAAAGGGGGGCACGGTCCTTTCCATTAGTGCTAAATGTATATAAATATTCCCTATATTTTCCAACATTATTCCCATTTTAGATGTTTTCTTGTCAATTCACAAAGGCATGTAATAGTACGTAAAAGAGTATTATAGGAGTACTGCTTTACATACTACACAATTTATTTGTAAATAGGCCCATTGAGCAGGTTCCACATGATTGATATACAAGTCTTTGTTTATATTCTCCTCTTCCTGGATTCTCTGTAAATGTGAGCACTGCAAAAACAGAGTAGGTCGCACACTGCTCGTCATACTAGCAAATAGCCCCATAGAACTCTGGATACTGTAGTGGCAGCGGAGAGTACGCCTATGCCACGAGTGTAAAAAATAATGCCATCCCTGGACACGTGTTTCGAGGTAATTGCCTCTCGTCAGCAGGGAGCAGGTAGGTGTGAGGGGTGCCAAGTAGACTGCCAAAATATTAAAGGTAAAATACCTCTCACGGCGCGCAGGTGCGGTACCAAGGCTCGTCAGCCCAACGCGCTCAAGGGAGCTTAAATACAAAAACAGAGTAGGTCGCACACTGCTCGTCATACTAGCAAATAGCCCCATAGAACTCTGGATACTGTAGTGGCAGCGGAGAGTACGCCTATGCCACGAGTGTAAAAAATAATGCCATCCCTGGACACGTGTTTCGAGGTAATTGCCTCTCGTCAGCAGGGAGCAGGTAGGTGTGAGGGGTGCCAAGTAGACTGCCAAAATATTAAAGGTAAAATACCTCTCACGGCGCGCAGGTGCGGTACCAAGGCTCGTCAGCCCAACGCGCTCAAGGGAGCTTAAATACAAAAACAGAGTAGGTCGCACACTGCTCGTCATACTAGCAAATAGCCCCATAGAACTCTGGATACTGTAGTGGCAGCGGAGAGTACGCCTATGCCACGAGTGTAAAAAATAATGCCATCCCTGGACACGTGTTTCGAGGTAATTGCCTCTCGTCAGCAGGGAGCAGGTAGGTGTGAGGGGTGCCAAGTAGACTGCCAAAATATTAAAGGTAAAATACCTCTCACGGCGCGCAGGTGCGGTACCAAGGCTCGTCAGCCCAACGCGCTCAAGGGAGCTTAAATACAAAAACAGAGTAGGTCGCACACTGCTCGTCATACTAGCAAATAGCCCCATAGAACTCTGGATACTGTAGTGGCAGCGGAGAGTACGCCTATGCCACGAGTGTAAAAAATAATGCCATCCCTGGACACGTGTTTCGAGGTAATTGCCTCTCGTCAGCAGGGAGCAGGTAGGTGTGAGGGGTGCCAAGTAGACTGCCAAAATATTAAAGGTAAAATACCTCTCACGGCGCGCAGGTGCGGTACCAAGGCTCGTCAGCCCAACGCGCTCAAGGGAGCTTAAATACAAAAACAGAGTAGGTCGCACACTGCTCGTCATACTAGCAAATAGCCCCATAGAACTCTGGATACTGTAGTGGCAGCGGAGAGTACGCCTATGCCACGAGTGTAAAAAATAATGCCATCCCTGGACACGTGTTTCGAGGTAATTGCCTCTCGTCAGCAGGGAGCAGGTAGGTGTGAGGGGTGCCAAGTAGACTGCCAAAATATTAAAGGTAAAATACCTCTCACGGCGCGCAGGTGCGGTACCAAGGCTCGTCAGCCCAACGCGCTCAAGGGAGCTTAAATACAAAAACAGAGTAGGTCGCACACTGCTCGTCATACTAGCAAATAGCCCCATAGAACTCTGGATACTGTAGTGGCAGCGGAGAGTACGCCTATGCCACGAGTGTAAAAAATAATGCCATCCCTGGACACGTGTTTCGAGGTAATTGCCTCTCGTCAGCAGGGAGCAGGTAGGTGTGAGGGGTGCCAAGTAGACTGCCAAAATATTAAAGGTAAAATACCTCTCACGGCGCGCAGGTGCGGTACCAAGGCTCGTCAGCCCAACGCGCTCAAGGGAGCTTAAATACAAAAACAGAGTACGTCGCACACTGCTCGTCATACTAGCAAATAGCCCCATAGAACTCTGGATACTGTAGTGGCAGCGGAGAGTACGCCTATGCCACGAGTGTAAAAAATAATGCCATCCCTGGACACGTGTTTCGAGGTAATTGCCTCTCGTCAGCAGGGAGCAGGTAGGTGTGAGGGGTGCCAAGTAGACTGCCAAAATATTAAAGGTAAAATACCTCTCACGGCGCGCAGGTGCGGTACCAAGGCTCGTCAGCCCAACGCGCTCAAGGGAGCTTAAATACAAAAACAGAGTAGGTCGCACACTGCTCGTCATACTAGCAAATAGCCCCATAGAACTCTGGATACTGTAGTGGCAGCGGAGAGTACGCCTATGCCACGAGTGTAAAAAATAATGCCATCCCTGGACACGTGTTTCGAGGTAATTGCCTCTCGTCAGCAGGGAGCAGGTAGGTGTGAGGGGTGCCAAGTAGACTGCCAAAATATTAAAGGTAAAATACCTCTCACGGCGCGCAGGTGCGGTACCAAGGCTCGTCAGCCCAACGCGCTCAAGGGAGCTTAAATACAAAAACAGAGTAGGTCGCACACTGCTCGTCATACTAGCAAATAGCCCCATAGAACTCTGGATACTGTAGTGGCAGCGGAGAGTACGCCTATGCCACGAGTGTAAAAAATAATGCCATCCCTGGACACGTGTTTCGAGGTAATTGCCTCTCGTCAGCAGGGAGCAGGTAGGTGTGAGGGGTGCCAAGTAGACTGCCAAAATATTAAAGGTAAAATACCTCTCACGGCGCGCAGGTGCGGTACCAAGGCTCGTCAGCCCAACGCGCTCAAGGGAGCTTAAATACAAAAACAGAGTAGGTCGCACACTGCTCGTCATACTAGCAAATAGCCCCATAGAACTCTGGATACTGTAGTGGCAGCGGAGAGTACGCCTATGCCACGAGTGTAAAAAATAATGCCATCCCTGGACACGTGTTTCGAGGTAATTGCCTCTCGTCAGCAGGGAGCAGGTAGGTGTGAGGGGTGCCAAGTAGACTGCCAAAATATTAAAGGTAAAATACCTCTCACGGCGCGCAGGTGCGGTACCAAGGCTCGTCAGCCCAACGCGCTCAAGGGAGCTTAAATACAAAAACAGAGTAGGTCGCACACTGCTCGTCATACTAGCAAATAGCCCCATAGAACTCTGGATACTGTAGTGGCAGCGGAGAGTACGCCTATGCCACGAGTGTAAAAAATAATGCCATCCCTGGACACGTGTTTCGAGGTAATTGCCTCTCGTCAGCAGGGAGCAGGTAGGTGTGAGGGGTGCCAAGTAGACTGCCAAAATATTAAAGGTAAAATACCTCTCACGGCGCGCAGGTGCGGTACCAAGGCTCGTCAGCCCAACGCGCTCAAGGGAGCTTAAATACAAAAACAGTGATGATTTGTTATTCCCAAGTGGGAGTCCTAGTATTTTACTTATTATTCCCTTTGTCTCATTTTAGCTCCCTTTGTATCGCTGCTATCTGTTTCCATACCCCAGGAAGACTCTTTAATATCCTATCTGATATCCTGGCAGTCATTGGTCCCTTAAGGAGGTAGAGAAGTGCCTCTTCAGATCAACTTCAGAGGGTATATCTGTCTCTACCACCAGAGCCAGACTGATTGCTGAGGCCTCACTTACACGCCTGAGTGACTGTGGAGAAAGCTCTAGAAACTTTGATAAAGACCTTTAGCAATCTAAATTTGGAAGTAGCTGCATCGTGGCAAGAGATGGCTGCAGTATGTCAAGCGTGGTATCAGTGTTTAGCTGTAGTAAAGTGCAAAGATTTCTAAAGCCAGCAAAATCAGACATGACAAAATCAGGGAAACCACATCAAAAATCAGATCATTTCTTATAGTAGGGATAGCAGATATTCATAGCCCAAGTCAACCATATGATAGATTATGTCTGTGCCTAATAAAGGTAAGCCTTGCATCTGTATCTTTGCATGACACAGTCCCAATGGATGGAAGTGACCACAAACCCTTCTGGATAGTCTATCCTGCATGGCTATAAAATCAGGCAACAATATGGAAATACCATCCCAAGTCCTTCCTTGCTCATCTCCCTGCCAACCATCAAGCACAGCTGAAAAAAAGGTATATCTGTGTCACTACTTCCAAGTATTCCTCCTTTGAAATTCAGACCATGGAGAAGAACTGTTCATGGGAAGTTGGAGTATTTGATGCCAGCATGGAAGAGCGAAGTGGAAATGAGAATGCCAGAGGAGAGAGCTGAGAATCAGAGGTGTGAAGATCAGAGGAGAAAGCAGAAGGATGGAGTGGAGCGGAGTAGAGCAGAGTGGAGTGTGGTGTACTGGCGTTGAGTAGAGTGGAACATGGAAATTGGAGAAGAGAGCAGTGGAGTGGGGGTGAGGTGAGGAGACAGAAGGAGAGAGCAGTGAAGTAGGGTGAAGGTGTGGTGATCGGAAGAGCAAGAAGAGGATCATGAAAAGAGGAGACAGACGAGAAACCTAGATGAGAGATCAGAGGATTTAAGTTAATGAGACAGGAGGAAAGAGCTAAGGAGCAGAGTGGAGGCGAGGAAATATGAAGAGAGAGCAGAAGAGTGAAATAAAGGCAAGGCGACTGGAAGACAGAGCAGAGGAGTAGAGCAGAGGCTACAGTTGAGGTTCAGAGTGGAATTGAGGTGAAAAAACGAAAGGAGAGAGCAGAGGGGTGGAGCAGGTTGCAAATAAGAATGAGGAGAGAGAAGAGAAGTGGAGAATAGGCAGAAAGTGGATGAAACCTCAATCCACAAATATAGTAAGACCCAGTGACTACAGGGAAAAAAGGGGCCAACCCCCTGGCAGTCACAGTCCTTGGAAAGATCTGTGTGTGAAATACTATAGACTTCCACTGGCCTACGGCAAGTTCTGGAACTGCCACTAAAGCACAACTGATAGGCGTAGATGGGAAGTGAGTAGAATTTTAAGGGAACTACATCTTGGGAGAAGAACCTGGGGAAAGTAGTTACACTCTACTAAAAACAAAGCACAGTGGTACAATGGCAAACTTGGTATTGTTTCACTCAGTGGGAAAACATTAGTGATTTATTTTCTTATCCCCAGAGCATGTTCAACCAAAGATGTATCCCTTCTGCTAAGAAGTAAAAGTTCATCAGCTCCCAAGATGGCCACATGAACTGAAGCCCACCACGAACGTACATATCACAGAGAAAAGTCAATAACAAAGTGATAATGACTTATCCTCTGTGCATCAAGGATACTGTGGTGAAAAAAAAGCAATACAACATTAAATACTAAAACCCACAATATTGGGTCTTAGCTTTAGTGAACCACTACAATTGGGCACTTTCCACTAATAAATAGCCGACGTCACAAACCAAAGATGCTTGACCTTACCCAGTTCATCCCTAAAGTGTGCCCCTGACACTTTTCCAACAGGGAACCTATGGGCTGTGATTGTCAACATTGCATTGTAAGTGCCTAAATGACTTTATTAAAGGCTGTATATACTCTTCCCAAATGGAACTGAGTATGCTACGTCATCCAGCAGTCATTCATTCCAGAAAGCACTTCTTTGACAATGCATTGCAAAATTCATGCATCCTCTTTGTAGGTGAAAAAGCAAATTACATAACAGCTATGTGCCCTCTGCCGTTAATAATTCTGTCTGCGTTTTCCTCTGTATAAGAAACCTTTTGATCTAGAACATGCTCTTGAAAGGTGGCTCTGAAAGGGCCGGCTCCTATCTTTTTGATGCACTCTTCATGTAATGGCATCAGGTCGTGGTAACTGGACCCCATTCTTCTATAATTCATTGAGAGTTGCAGATAAGGATTTCCAGATTAGGTTTCTGGTTTGACCAGAGTACTCCATGGTCTTAGAGGCCCAGCTTCATCACCAGTAAAAGCAACATAGTTATTCTCAGTTTTGGTGACTTCCCTTCCCTTTATCTAACAGGACGCATTGCTAGTTCTGAGGATGCACCGCTGGAGTATCTTTAGATGCCACACATCCATGACCAGCTAGTTTGGACATTAATGAATATACCTACAGTACAAAAGCAATCTCAGACTTCAATCCCTCCAGAACTTACGTCCTGGTCATACATTTAGGAACAGATATCTATGCCTTTCCTCTCCTCATACTCTTTGTCAAACTCTACAGGGGGAGATTTGACTAATGGAGGTGCTGATACTGAGAAATTAGCCTTTCACTAAGCCCCAGAAGTGCATGTAGGACAGGGATACTCAGGTTCTTCTTGGAAGTAACAAAAACACTAAGGGCCAGTGCAAGGTATTTTGCTCACTTGCTCGAAGTGGCACACTTGCCAATATCTTCCTTGTATGATGCCCTCTGCGCTGCTTGTCGGGACAATCCAGAGTTTTCTTTTGCAGGCAATGCCCTTGATGGCCTATTACATGTGCTGTACTGCAGAAATGGTCCTGAGGATACGCCCTAGTCACTCTTTGAAAATGTATTTGTTCCTTTCCTCTGTGAAGTAGAGTGCACAACTATGCTGTCAAACAGAATTTTAACTTTCTCCATGTTGATGTTTATTGCACGTATGTCTTGCGCATAAGAAGATTCCTCCACGCAAAGAGAAGAGAGAACATGAGGATTCTCTCTTTCTTAAGCTAGTAGTTTCCATGTGATCCTCTTGAATAAGTTATTTCAGTGAGGGGCCTCCATCTTGCATCCTGTGCAGACCTAGGCTACCAATGTGCAATGAACTGTGGCTTAGATCTCCATAATCTGCAAGTGCCTGGGCTCCATACTTTGAGTGCTCTCACTGTAGCTCCAGTCAAAGGAAGAAAAGGCTGGACTTGGGCAAGGAATGTTGGTGCCATTTGATGAAAGGCTTCGCTTTGTTGGAGGAAGCAGTGTGTGTTGACACCGAGCCTGAACATCAATGTCTATGATTCCTTAACTCTCACATCATATAGGAATAACTGTGGTCAGCTTTTTCTCCTGGTTCGCAGCATGCTGGTTAGGCAACTCTCTGCATTGACAGAAACCACTGTCATGGCAGTTCATGTCAATGTAAAAAAGGTTGACGGATATTACCATCAGCCATGTCTGCCTTCCATCAAACTTTTCAAATTGTTTTTGTTTTTCAAAACCAGATTCCCAAATCCGGAGTTTGTTTTTGAAAGACAAAACCCTAATGCCCTACACACCTTGGGAACCTTCTACCAGGGCATGGGGGTTTTTATTGTGTTTTTTCCTGTCCCTCACCACCAAGTTTTTTTCTGGCAGTGACGGAAAGGAAAAAATATATACTTTTCACCAGACACCATAATAGGGCAGACAATGTAAAGTTCTTCTTTTGACAGCCCATCTCCGTTGGAGGAAGTATTCTATCGACGTACCCAACTGGGCTTAGTCAACTAAATGCTTGCAACATGCAAAACTCAAATTGAGGCAGGCAGACTGAGGGTTTGGTGGACATGGTATACTCCATCATGTTAGCGATTGAGTACCTGGCCCGCTAAACTCTAACTCTGGCCTACGGTCATAGCAGGTCTGAAAACGGATAACACCTCACACATTTCTGTTGCAAATCCAATGTTTTGCCAGCATCCAAGTCTCAAGGGTATTTCGACCTGCAATAGATGTTTGCTACTAATGAGAGATATTGTCTATCCATTCAAAACTTCGTAAAGATATGCATTGTAATGTGTACATGGATAATACGTTTTAGACAGAGACACCTTTGTACTGCTATTATCAGCACTTAGCACACATTGTAGGAGATAAGACTCTTCTGACTTGTTACAGCAACCATAAAAATAACATAGGAATTCTCAATTTACAGCAAAAGGGTTAATGATTAAGCTGAGCTGTAAATATTGTTTGTAAACATCATGATTGGAGCTACAGTAATCCCAAGAACAAGTGGATGAGCTGTAAGTGGAAGGAAACAGTATTGGGAGAGTAAGTAATAAGCAAAGATGCCCAAAGGTGGCCTATTGGTAGCATCTGCTTATTACCTTATTTCATTTCAGGATTAACTCGAAGTATTGTGAGAATGGGCTTAGACCAATGTTCTCAAACCTTTTGGAACCATGACCCAATTTTTAGAACAACAAACCTTAACAACCCACATAGCTGTGCGGGTATAGTTTGTTTCCGACTCCTGTTTGCACAGAAGCTGTAATTGGGCTCCTTTGAGAGATGCCACATGAATATTCCTGACCTTGATAAGTCTGCAGCATCTGCTTTTCTGTTATGTCTGCAGATGAATAGCCTTAGCTTGAGTTTGTGGCTACAGCCTGCAGTGTTTTAGGTTTGTCAGCAGCATGCATTTCTCTTCAGCGCTAGTGGGGGCCATGCTATGTAGACAATTTAAAGTAATTAATTGCAGGCCAGTCCTGCTCCAAGGCCTCTAGTCTAGAGCTGAGTCAGAGACAGTCTCATATAAAGCTTGTGCTTGATTTGTAACTCATTCCTCCCCGGTCCTAATGATCAAAAAACTTTGTGTACAAAGTAAATGCAACATGACACCTGCAGATAGCCACATTTGTGTAGCCAGGGATGTGCATGTTCTCAGCATTTTCAAATCATGTTACAGCAGATTAACCACTAACATATTTCCACATTTTCAAATCTCCTCATCTTCTATGAAAATATTCCAACAATATGAATCTTATTGTGGGAATGTTCTCATCGAAGATGGCTTTTGTGACCGACCTAAAATTCACTTGTGACCCACTAGTGGACCATGGCCTGCAGTCTGAGGAAGGCTGGTTTAGAAAACTGACAAAGTTACATAAAGCTAAATCGACTCTTAAAAATAAACTGTCAATTTATGCCTTTTAACTCATCATAAACTTTAGTCATAGTCTCTTTATATGTTTATTTGTTGGGTTTTGAGGAAGGTTTGTGTTTGTCTGTTATTGGTCATTTGATACATGTCCACAACAACTGTCTGATCTGAATATCTATTCCTCTTGGAGACCTCAGCCCATGCAGCCCTGAAACTGAGGAGTGTCAACCGAATTACCTCCTGTCCCTCCCTCACCTTCCTTCAGCACAATTGATGCCCCGCCTCCCCCCAAACCTACTCCCATCCCATAAAAACTCCACTCGCCCCCACCTCCACCTGTTTTTTTCTGTCTCCCTAAGTGAGACTAAACTTTGGCAGTTCCTTCCTGTAGCGGTGCCAGGAGGTCTCTCGGTCTGCTTCTCTGTGATGGAGGGGCTTTCAGCAGCGTTCTCCAGGCGATGCTTCCTCTCCCCATTCCCCTCGTGGTCTGGCGGTGGAGTGGTTGCTCAGGACTCCTCCTGTGGCTGGGGCTGTGTTTCCGGGTCGGGGTTGCGAGGCAGTCTCTACTCTTATGCCTGCACACATCGAGGAGACCTGGTACGACGGGTTTGTACCCGGTATTTTATTTTCTTCTTGGATTTTGGTGTTTTTTTCAGGTTGGTGTTGTTTTCAGGACATTTTTTTTATTGGTTGTCGGCTTGATTGGTTTTCCTCCTTATAGGAGGGTGCTGGAGGGTAGCTTCTCCATTCTTCGACAAACATGGGTCGCAAGAGGTTGTTTAAGAGGAACAACTTGGTGTCTTGTTCTTCCTCTCCTGATGGTTCTCCGGTTCCTCCTGAGCGCCCTAGAAGCCAGGGACTTTCCAGGGGTGACGTGCCTCTCATGTCTAAGGAGGAGTTGCAGGGCATGATTGAGGCTGCTGTGACTAGAGCTCTGCAGGCTCGTCCAGTGCATTCTGGCCCTTCTCGTCCTCATGCTATGGATCCTGTGGGCGATTTATCCCCGTTGGATGGTGAAGGCCCTTTTACCTCCTCTGGTGGGAAGAATACCTCCAGGAAGGAGCTGTGGGACAATTCTGGCTCATGTACGGGACAATTTGGGGTTCCCTCCGTTCCATCTGGGCGAGGCCGGTGGGACTTTTTTCCTCAGTAGCCTACACCCTCCCGGTTGGGCATGCCCTTTTAACGGCCCAGTGAAAGAGATGGTGCTAAGCGAATGGCGTGAGGTGGACCAGTTGCAGGTCCCTTGCTTCCTCCAGAAACGTTACCTTATGAAAGGGGAGGACCCCTTGCGTCACAATGTGTAATTGGACTCTATCATGGCCATGCTTATTTGCAAAATGGCTATTCAGCCTGAGGATTGTACCCCGATGGATGCTACTGATAAAAAGGTGGACTCTGGCCTTAAGAGGTCTTTTGCTGCTGGGAACTTGGCGCTGAGGGCTAGCCTTTTCTCTGCTTATTCTGCACAGTCTTTGGTGCAGTATTTCGAGAAGTTGGCGGCAGCTGTACAGGAGAGCTCTGAGTGCTCGGACCTTCTGACTGCAATGGTACAGCAGGTTAAGCTGTTGGCTTACATTTCCTCTGATGTTATTAAATCATCGGCAGTTGTCCACAGGGGCCTTGGTGGCGGTGTGTCGTTCACTTTTGCTCCAAAACTGGAAGGCTGATCCTGTGGAGAAAGTGGCTTTGTTAAGGTTGCCATTTGGTGGCCAGGCTCTGTTTGGGGACCAATTGCCGTTCATGATCTCTAAGGCTTTCAAAGAACGGAAGCATGCATTGCCCTATAAAGGGGATTCATCTCCATCTAGTAGGCCTTGGAATAGGGTCCCTCGGTCATCCCAAAGTGTGAGTTTCGTCAGTCTTTCCGACAGAGACGTTTTCAGCCCTGTTTTTCTCACAAACATGCTGCCTTCACGCCTAAGGGCTCTGCCAAGAAGGGTCCCTGACAACTACTGTCTGTTCCGGCATTTTCTTCCATGGTGGCAGCAGGACGTTTCAGATGGCTGGGTCCTGAGCACTGTGGTTCATGGTTACGTGATCGACTTATAGCAGGTTCCTCCGGCTACTGGGATTCGGCTGACTCATGTGTCTGTCAACGATCCACGCAGAGTGGCTCTGCTGGATGGGGTGTCCAGTCTGCTTGCCAAGAGGGCCATCTGCCGGGTTCCTGTCGCAGACATCGGTACAGGGGCCTACTCCTGGGTTCGGACAGTTCACTTCCGTATGTTGACCCTTCTGGCGATCATTCCGCTGGTTCGGCCAGGCGTTTTTTTGGCCTCCATGGATCTTGAGGACGCCTATTTCCACATCCCTGTCGTCGCTTCTTCTCAGCGCTTCCTGAGGTTCGCTGTGGGGATGCCCATTTTCAGTTTTGTGTTCTTCACTTCAGCCTCAAGTCCTCACCCAGGGTCTTCACGCAGGTCCTGGGGCTTTTCATGGCTCTCCTTCATGCAGTAGGGTTTTTTTTTCATCCTCATCTGGACGACCTCTTACTGCATGCTGCCCGGGTGTCTCTTTTGATCGCTCATGTCAGAAGAGCTTTGGAGGTTCTTCAGGGACACGTTGTTTGGTGAACTAGTTAAACTCTTCTTTGGCCCCCTTTTGGGACATAGTGTTCATCGGAGTACGTATTCAGACTTTACTCGGCCACGTTGCTCTGTCGCAGGTTCGGGCCTTGATGTCCTGGGAGGCTCCTCCGGCAGTGCAGTGGCTGAGGGTGCAGAGGCATTTGGCTCCTGTGCTGTTTCTGGTTCACTGGCCTGGTTTTCACCTACTTTGCCTGGCCAACTGGATCCTGGTGAGTTGGTCTCCGGGGTCTCAGAGTCTGTTGTCTCTGCTGCCTATGGTGGTCCGGGTCTGGGTGGAGCTCTCCTGGTGACTCTGCCGGTGTCATCTTCTGGCAGGGATTTCTTTGGCTCTTCCGGCTCCGCTTGGGGTGACTTCGCATTCCAGCCAGTCCGGATGGGGGGCTTGGCTGGGGTCAGATCAGGTTCAGGGGTACTGGTCCTTGCTGGACTCCCGGACGTCTTCAAACTGGCAGGAGTTGCAGGAGATTTGGCTGGCCTGGTTCACTTTCAGGTCTCTCTGCGGGGCCATTGTGGGCTGGTTTAGACGGAAAATCTGGTGGCGAAGTCCTATGTCAACCGTCAGGGGGGGACCAGCTCCAGGTCCTTGAACTTGATTGCCAGCGACATATTTCTGTGGGCTCAGGTCTGGGTGCTGGGTCTGTCTGCTCTTTACATTTGGAGGGTGGACAATGTGCGGGCAGATCCATTGAGCAGGGCCATTCCCTTGTCAAAGGATTTCTCCCTCCTTTCCCAGTTTGTTCGACCAGTTGGTGTGTCAGTGGGGCCTCCCTGTGATGGACCTGTTTGTAGACCTGAACAATGCCAAGGTGGGCCTGTTTTGTGCTCTGGGCCGGTGTCCCAGGGCTCTGGTAGTCGATGGCTTGACCACTCCTTGGCCGCTGAGTCTTCTGTTTGCCTTCCCCCCCTTTCCGCTACTCCGGGCCTTTCTGGTTCGGGTCTGGAAGGACCGTGCTCAGGTGGTGTTGGTTGCGCCCCATCCGGCGAATTGGTTTCCTCTCCTGACCGGGTTGTGTTGCGACCGGGAGTGGGTCCTTCCTGTGGTACTGTCTCCTTTGGTGTTTCCAGTCTTACCCCTGAGCTCCTTGCAGAGGTTACACCTTATGGCCTGGTGGTTGAGCGGCAGGTCTTAGCTGTTTCGGGGGTACCTGACCATCTGGCTGTTACTTTACAGGCTTTTCGGAGGTCCTCCACCATTCTGTCCTATGCTAGGCATTGGAGGCCCTCTTTTGGCCTGGTGTGCTGTTAAAGAGGTTGATCCCATGGTGGCTGACCTCTTTTTGGTGATGCAGTTCCTTGAGGATATGGCTCATCTGGGGTTGTCGGGGGCTTCTCTGCTTGTGCAGTGGGCGGCCATTCAGACTTTTCGGGCCTCCTGGCGTAATTTGAGGGATGACGGGGGCCTGATGCCTCGTTTTTTTCAGGTTCTGTTGAATTTGTTGCCTCGCCCTGTCTGATCCTTTCCTTGGATGTCCTGTCCGGTCCTCCCTTTGAGCCACTTGAAGGTCTTGAGTTGAAACTCTTGACTTTCAAACTTGTTTTTTGGTGGCCATCACCTCGGCGCGATGCTTGGGTGAGTTGGGGGCTTTGTTTTTTAAGTATCCCTTCTGCAAGATCTTTTCGGATCGGGTGGTTTTAGTGCCAATACCGTCCTTTGTCCCTAAGGTCAATTTGGCGTTTCATGTCATTCGCGAGGTGATTTACCTGAATTATGTCCTGCTCCTTCCTCGGCTAAGGAATCTTGTTTGCACTGTCTGGATGTGCGACGTGCTTTGCTGTGGTGCCTGCAGGTTGTGGAGTCCTTCCGGAAGAGGGGTGCTTTGTTTGTTAATTTTGGTCCTGCTAAGAAAAGTGTGAAGTCTTCCACGGCTACATTGAGATGTTGGATTCGGTCCACAGTTTTGCTGGCTTACAGGCTGCGTGGTGTGGATCCCCCGGTTGGGGTTCAGGGCTGTTCTACTCGCAGTATGGCTGCTACGGTTGCTGATTTGCAGGGTACCTCTGTGGTGGAGATCTGTAGGGCTGCGACCTGGTGTTCCCCTTCTATGTTTGTCCATCACTATGGGATTGCTTGTCTGGAATGTTTGGATAATGTCCTGGGCCACAGGGTCTTGTCCTCTAGGAGGGACTAGAGATGTTGATCTGCTGTGTTTGGGGCACGTTAATAAATTTGGTGTTCTTCCTCACTCAGTTGTCCGTCTCTGTTTTCTTCTGCTTGCTATGTCCTTAATTGTGCTGAAGGAAGGCGAGGGAGGGACTGCAGGTAATGCGTCCTTTACTATTGATGATGGCATTACTCCTAGTCCTACTCCCTCGCCTTCCTTCTAGGACCCTCCCACTTTACCGGTGCAGTACATCTGAGTGCAAGCTCTGCTTGTTTACGTAGAGGTGGAGGTGGGGGCGGGCGGAGTTTTTATGGGCTGGGGGTAGGTCTGGGGGGAGGCTGGGCCTCAATTCTGCTGAAGGAAGGTGCGGGAGTAGGACTAGGAGTAATGCCATTATCAATAGTAATGGAGGTATTACCTCTTCAAATAAGTTCAGGAATATCCACATGTGATGGGGATTTTTTTATCTTTCAGTTCTATTTTACCAGTAGTCATGGTACAGATTCCCTATTTCTCTCCTTAGATAAAAGTAATTCATACCAATGAATCATATTCGTTTCTTGCTCATCGACCAATTTCTACTAAATAACAATCTGAAAACCGCCAGCATCAGTGGGCTTGGACAGGTTCTCTGTTTGGAATATGTTATATTTCATTCAAATTTGAACTAATATGTTGAACTAATATCTAAACAATGTATTTGGATTTAATACCGACCTATTTAGTGACCAAGATAATAATTCAGAGATCACGTTAATAGATGAATTATGGCAAACACCCTCTACCACGCATCAGTTCTAGGTCTGTGACAGTTTTTATTACGCAACCAAGTCTTGAGTATCCTTCCTTTGACTCATAGTTCATTGGCTACTCTTCTGACGTTTTCACGCTAATTTAGCTATCCCCCACAAAATGTCAAAACTTCCATTTTGGTTGCTGAAAATGGTTCTGCCGTGTTCAGGAAAATTAAACATACAACAGTTTTCTGTGTAATTTTGCACCTGGGTGGGTGTTGTTGATGTTCTTGTCTCTAAACAACTCAGAGCGGTCCAAACTGTGAATTTAGGGTGAAAACAAAAATGCAAAAAACTTTGAGAAATAATGGTAGTAATCATAGTAATCACCTTGGTTATGAGAACTTCTCAGACTCTAGTCAGTTCTAGAGAACATATCAGAGTGGCGCTGACCTCTATCTAGAGTCTAAATATCCGCTCCTACATGGTCAGTCTAGCATTGGCTCACTGGCCTATGACACAAACTTTTTTCTACAGACTTAACACTGTATTGGAATATACATTTGTTCATATTACTTTATTTGTAAATGGCACAGCCAGACTTAGAAAGCCAACCAGCCCTGCCAATTAAGATGGTCCCGCGGGGGGAGAGTGACGGTGGGAAACACTGCTGCTTCTTTTGTACACTGCTGCAAAACTGGCCCCGGTAACAAAAACGGCCCCCACCACTCAAAAAACGCCCCCATCCTTCTGGCTCACCGGGAAAACACCCGGTGCCCGCTACGGCCAGTCTGACTCTGTTAAACAGTCTTGATGACCTTTGTCCATTTTCAAACCAGGAACGTGCAGTTAACTGCCTGACTTGTTTGTGAATGGGAATGCAATTTGCAATAAGGCCTATGCACTAATAGGTATCATTACAAATTGCCAATTTTCTCGAGGAAGGCAAAAATACCTGCCTAAAGAATGCTAATTATGCATTAGAAGTCTGACGTTACTGGTTGTAGCTGTGTAACTGAACTGTCCAGGATATCGGGCAATTTTTTTAAGAATCACATTCATCACACATTAACCAGATTGCACATCAGATTGGAACACACTATTTATTTCGTGGAGTGAACTAGCATTTTTCCTGCCAGGTCTGCATTCCCAGTTCCACTGTGGTTGGCCTACAGGATAAGGTGGTCAGAGTTTTAATTCAGAGACCATAGTGAGAAACAGCTACTGTTAGTCCTGCACATTTGTCGATCTAGAGATGGTGGCAGGTCCTTTATTATCTGGCCCCCACCCTCTGGAACAAATTGCCTTTTGCTGTCAGAACCTGCCCAGACTATCACACTTTTAGGAAACCGCTAAAAACAGCAGTGTTTTAGACCTGGTCTCTTTCTGGCTTTACTGTTCTGTCGTTGCGCCGAGATACCCCGCTTGGGGTGAGTCGTGCATGTTATTAAGTTAAATCATTCATTCATTGTTCCCTTATTTAGAATTTAGGAATGGGGCAACACACAGCAGTTTCGAAGAAAGTACCCTGGATTCCCATGCACAAGAGGTCGCTTATCTGGATGCAACTCCACTGCCCAAACTCAGCAATGAAAAAAAACCGTCCTGCAAGAATCCAAATATCTCACTACTAAAAAAGTGGTGCAGAGTGATTTGATGATGCAGAAGGACTAAGTATGTCTGTTTAGTTCTGCGGTTACCAGCTGCCAAGAAAATGAGGAAGGTGACATATTATCCACAATGCAACTACCATGCCTGTCGTAAATTGGGTTTAGCGTAAGAAACTTTGGATACTTTCATGGGTAGTGTATCTATGTACCTGCAAATAATCTGAAAACATTGTATTGCTCCATGCATGTGCCGGCACTTGGGATTTTGTTTTACTCCTGGCTAGCTTGGTGTCTTTCGAGCAGATTTCTGAATATGTGGTGGGCACAGCAAAGCTCTGTTCTTCTCTGTTCTCATGGAGATGATAAATATCATACAACCCTTTTGTGGTGTCTTCCAGCCTACGCTGTGGCGTTCCCCAGGGCTCATCTCTGAGCCCTGCCCTTTTTAACGTGTATATGACCCCGCTGGCCAAGCTGTTTAGATCGTTTGGGTTCCAGGTGATTTCCTACACAGACGACACGCAGATCATTCCATCTCCCACGATCTGCAGTCAGTAGCAGGAAAATGTAACCAGTGTATGGCCAGCATTATCAGATGGATGCAGAATAACTCCCTTAAGATCAATGCAGAGAAAACTGAGGTCCTAGTTTTTGGTCCACAGACCTCTATCTGGTCGAATGCCTGGTGGCCGGTAGATTGCGGTCCCCTTCCTGCTCCTGCTAAGACAGTCAAAAACCTGGGGGTCATTTTTGACGTAGGCTTGACCTTCGAGACTCAGGTCAGCCGCACTGTTAGCACTTGCTCCTATATTCTGAAAACTCTTAGAAAGGGGCTCCTGTATATTCCAGCAGCACTGCATTGACCCACCATCATTGCACTAGTCACCTCCACGCTTGACTACTGCAATGCCTTGTATCTTAATATCAGCACGGCCCCCCTGAACAGGCTTCAGGTTGTACAAAATGCGGCTGCTAGGCTGATCCTTAATATCCCTAAACGACAGTCAGCAAAGGAGGGGCTTGGCACTCTGCATTGGCTCCCTATTAGGAAGCAAATCTCTTTCAAAGTCCTTTGTAGGTTCACAAGGCCTTGCGTAAAAAAGGCTCGTAGCAGCTGAAAACCATGTTTCAATGGTATATGCCTGGGAGGGCTTTCAGATCTTCCTCCCAGAGAAAAATGATCACCCCTAAAGTCCGCAAAGCCAGATGGAGCAGTCGCTCCTTCTCTGTGGTGGCCGCAAAGCTCTGGAATACCCTGCCTTCTTCGATCTCCCATGCAGAATCGCTCCCGGTGTTCAAAAAGCTGCTGAAGACTTGGCTTTTCTAATTTTAGTCAGCAGCTCTGCACTCTGCACTCTCCTCTCTCTTCTCTACCGCCTAGCACCTTGGCACCTACCTGTATTAGTGCACTTTATAAATCCACATCATATCCTATCACCACCGTCCTTCCATGTCAGAATTGTTATAATTTAGAATCTATAATGGTAAAGCTGTGAATTGAAGATACAGTTAGAGTTGTTTGTTATCAAGAGTACATCATAGCTTTGCTGCTCTTGAGGAATATGTACTTCGAGATTTCTAGAATAACGGTGTCCATCGCTACGTCTGCTGTGTTTCCTGATTGGTTAGACACCGCTTTCACATCCTTCATTAGATTGTATTCTTATTAAACTCATACGTCTGGACATATTTATTAGGACTTTACACCATGTTTGCGTCACAAAAGTGACGCAAATCGGCACAAAATCTTCTTTCCCAAATTACTTTCTAGCGGTAAACTTGTTTAGCACTGGAAACAATGTGAAAGTATCTCAAACCAGCCCATAGCGCAGTTTTACATTACTTAGCGCCAAGGCGGCGTACCATGGGTGGTGCATGGGCATTCCCATGCAACCACCCAAGGTTTCTGACACTAAACCCAATATACTAAACAAAGTAGACAGGGTTAGCGTCTGAAAATAGCACACACTTGAAGCAGGCGCTATGAAGGAGAAATGCCTTTTTTCTCCTTTATTTTCCGACCTTGCATGTGTGCTGCACTGTACAGCACACATACAAAGTGGGAAACTGTTTAAAATGAGCCTAAGCATAGCATTTTGTACTGGAAGGGTATCCTTCCAGTACAAAACCTATGCTTGACTCACAGAGACACGCTTGCACTATGGTGCAAAGGTGTCTCTGTGGCGCACGGCAGCTGATTTCAGCGCTGGCACTAGGGAAAGAGGAGAAGAGTGCCTTTTTCGGTAAATACGACGGTCTCCTGCTCTCTCCTTCTCACGCAGCGCAGTGCAGCATTTGCGACTACTGTGCTGCTTGAAATACCGGTAAGTCTGACCCTAAGTAGTTATTTCGTAACTCTTTTGAATAGGGTTGTTTGGCGTTGGTTCATGCTAACCTCCTTTGCTGAGCGGCTTTGTTCTTGCCATGCTACAAAAAATAAGCGAGAGTAAAAAAAAAAAAACATCGCTCTCTGCTTGCCTTGTGTCTCAGGTCTTGCGTTTGAGATGATATCTGGCTTAGAACCCATCAACACTATTCCTTTATCGTCCTTATTTGACTGATCTCTTTGTAACGTGATTTCAGAGGTCTTTTTTTATTGAAATGCCATTGACAAGTTTTGAGGAATTCGCTGGGTGGTTGTTGAAAGGGTACACTGCACAAAGGGTAGCCTGTTGCCTGAAGCACAACTTTGTGGTGAGAAGATAAAAAGTACTATAAAAGAAGAAACAGAAATGAAGGACGGAAAATTGAATTAAGTCTTTGTTTCCCTGTTTCTAACAGACAGCACTGCGTATGAAGACAGGGTTGTGGGTGTAATACCCCACCATTTAAGAGTATGAAAACAAACACTGACCATAAAGGGACAGTACTTCTAGGCCTGATACTTACCTGTATTTCAGACTTTGGAGGATTGAAGACACACTCAAGGCAGCAATGGCTGGTTGTCTCCAGACCTGGCTAAAAGATCCTTGATTAAATACTACTTTTCATGAATTCATCTTAACTTTTAATAGGCAATAAAGTGTTTACCCTATAGACATAGCATCTATGCTCCCATTTTATAACAACACGGGCTTTCTTCCTATTTTAGGGAATTCACTCTGGATTAATGCCAGGAGGTTGCTCTTAACAACTGTCATCGCTTTGAGAGACTCCTTTACGCAATAGAAATATGAACAAGACAGCAGCATTGAGCGAGAGTTGACTGATTCATAAGTAGGATGGAAGATGACAGATACTGTGACTCTGATCCATCTCTCGCTTACTAATTAAAGTAGCTCTGTGGCTGGCAGGACTTACCACCGGCTAAATAAACCAACATATATCCTACCAATATAGTGTCTTCTGCATATGGCCTTAGTGGTGTGGACTGAGATTAACTGTCCATTTTTTTTACTGTAATGCTTTGCACGAATGTCTAAAAGCTTTCCAGACCCAACAGCTGCAGAGGGTGCAGAATTTGGTAACTTTTCTGGTCGGGGATTGGAAAAAGATATAAAATAACACTATTCAGAAAATTACATCATTGGCGTCAAGTAAGTGGAACAATTTTCAAAATAGGATGCTTCACGCTTAGCTGCCTTAGTTCTTTCTATATTTATATCTCCGACTAAATAGATAAAAGAAAGCATCTTCTGATAATTCCTTATCTTATTCTCACTTCCAAAGGAGGGTGAACATTCACTGTCCCGGGACTCCGCTTTTTCAACCCCTTGCCCTTGGAATGCCACCAGTCCTAGTAGACAGCCTTGTTTGAAAAGGCTAAGGAGACTGGCTAATTTTAGCTAGCTGTACTCAGGCCAACACTAAGAGACCTTGCACAAGGCTGTGTTTGTGGTGCAAGTGCAGTTCGTCCAGTAAGTTTGAAATAAGTAAATCTTGGAAGCGTTCATGTCCTAAAATTCTCACAAAATCGTTGATGCTGTGAATCAAGGAGTTCAGACTCTGCACTACTTCACCATAACCACCATATGGTGCTCTCCTATGTCCAAGTTTCCATTTTAAATAGTTATGTTCCACTTAAGATGGGCCAGTGCCTACATTCAAGCACACATGCAACATGTGATCAAGGATTCATGTTAGCAGACAATTTAATGGAATTTCCTGCACTCACACGGGCAATCCAGTTTCTCTGAAACCAGTGTCTACGTCTCCGTGCTGTGCCACCCCCAACAGAATAATGGCCAGCAGACCAACTAGGCAAAAGGCACCAAATTCAAAAATTCAACCAAAAATTATTACCACCAGGACCATAAGATCCTTCTGTGTGCAAAATCACAAAGGCCCCCTCTGTCCAAAGGAACCACCCCGATACACAGGGTCAATAGAATAAGTAAATTTGCATCATGATTGCACCACTGTCATTCAAAGTATGAAGAATAGTCCGCATTGAATCCATCAAATAATTAAATGTCCTTCTTTATTATTGATTCGTAATCTTCTTTTCTTTAAGAAAACACACAGCCAACGCGTTTCGTTCTCCACAGAGAACTTCTTCAGGGCATTTAGAATATCCACGCAGGAAAATCGATATGATATTTATGACTGTGTCGTCCTAATCCAAAGCGACCTATATGCCCGATGGTTTTCGATCAACTTGTAGGTTGAGAAAGTGCTGTTGTCATATTCCATTAGTATCTTCAAATAAGGATGTGATATGATAGTCACCCAACCTTCCTTAATCCATGACTACAGCAGGGGCATCACGGCGCCACCTGTCGTTGAAGCGACATAGTCGTTGTCATTCTCCCGCCACGCGAAATCCCGCTACGGTTTCAGGAATGGCGATGAGGTAGACTAGTCCCTCCTGTCCCTCATTACATCTGACGCTGGCCTCAACAGCCCTTCTCCTGCTTGTGTGAGATTGCCTATCAGTCTTTATCCCTGACCAATCATTCTGTACAATATCTATTCTGTAAGGCATTTCAGAATGCATGGCACCCCATTCTTGACGTCTTACCTCCCCTTTTTCCCTCAAGTAATAGCTCTACTGATTGGTGCTGAGGTCTGGTGAAGTTGGAGAGGACGGGCACGCTGGTCAGTGTCTGGGTAAGGACGGCTCTGCTCCCATCCACATATTCTGTTATATTCCTTATAAGTACCCTAATATAGGCTCAGGCAACATCGTAACCCCTCACCTATATTCTTCCCTACATTTCATACGTAATGGGTTTACTGGGACTGACCTTTTATCTAGATACAGCACTGCATTCAGAACGTGGGTCTTCCCTAGTTTGAAATCTCATACATTATGCATGAGGATTCTTGGAAGTACAGCAGGACTCCTATCTCCTGTATAATATCTATGTACAAAGTTCATGCCCGACGTCATCCTTAGTCTCCGACACAGTGATACAGCAAGAAAGGACCCCTGGGGCCTATGGGTATATATACATCACATCTTGCTAAGATAGTCAGAGGAAACTGACACTTCCCAGCTGACACACTGACCAGAGACGCTGAGGTTCCTGCATGCAGGCACTCCAGCTCGAAGTGGTCTAAAACATCCCTCGTGGGTTGTCCAACTCGAGACCACGACGGGGCCCACAGTGTCTCACTTCAGGTAATGGGGTTGACCGTATCCTAGAGGGATTCTTGGCTTAACACCTACACCCATGCTAGGTACACCTAGGTACATCTAGTTAGGGAGGCATCATAGGAGTACGCATCTTTTTATTATCAAGTATTTTATATACTTGTATGAATTCATGATTACTGCAAGATGGTAGAGCTTTACCATCCGTTTACCTTTATAGTACTGCTAATCCTTTATATCTTTTACTGTCTAACGGTTGTTGCAGCTCATCTATTTTACACCAGAATAACAACTGTTGATTAAATACTTATTAAAAACGCCCAGGCTGTTTATTCTGTGTATCTCTCTAAGACAGACTACGTAAGCACGAGTGACTGAGAAAAAGGTAGTATATTGTTTCCACGGTCCTGAGGGATCAGGGTTGTCATGTTCAATGGTTGCCAAAAACTATTCTCTCCTTGGTAAGAGGAGATTATAGTGGCACTGTGAGCTAGTTGGTTTAAGAAGGCACCAAACTCCAAGCAGAAAACATGAAAACCACGGATGAGTTCATGGACAAGTTTCCAAAGTCCACCCCTCCATGCATAGTCCAGGTCTTGACCACCCACAGAAAAAATGTGCCATCGTATGAGACGGAATACGATCTCAAAGTAGAAAGGAAAATTGGGCCATCAGAAGAACAGAGCGGCTGTGTACACTCTGTTCTTTGACCCTATGTCACGCATTTGCCAAAATAAAGAGTCATCTTTTTATGCCTGACTCTAATCCTGCTGCCCAGCAAAGACCGGACCACAAAATTCAGGTTGATAGAGTAATCAGAAATTTGATTCTGCTTCAGGTATTCTGGTAGAAGACCATGGTCTTTATCCCATGACTCATGAAGATTTGTCCTGCATAACCAATCACAACTCGTTTTGGAGTCTATCATGGAGCATCCCAAAGAACTGTTCATCCTGCAAGAGACTGATTAACGGTCACTCAAACACTGAATGCCACCGTAACGCGACTGAGAGTGACCATGAGATGTTGTCAGAAGCAGTGACTCAGATACTTGTACTACAAATCACAGTTTTTCAGTGCAAATGGCCCAAGCTGACACAGCAACTTCCTGAAACAACTAATAGATCTTCAACAACCAACATCTTCCTGTGGCAGCACATCCACTCCACAGGATACAATACACACTGCAACAACAATGCAAAAGCCTGAATGCTCACTGGTGGGCTGAGTTCAGTTCAGTAGAATGCCTTAAGCAGCCCTGTCGCAGCCTTATAGCGGGATCACTGCAGCTAAACAATGACGTGGGCAAAATATCTCACAAAAGAGGAAAGTATGGGGGCTTCAGAATGGCCCCAATAGCAAGTACTTGGTGTCCAAATGTCTGCCTATGAGCATAAAGATCAAGTGGACAGCCTTACTCCAGAACAGAACAACCTAAGGGTTCTTCGCACCTGTCTCCCTCATCCATCGGTTGGAGTTGGAGAACACTGTCTTCCACAACCAACAAACTGCCACAATGTAGATCAGATGATTATAACAACCCCATGGAAATGTCTATGTGCACTACTTCCAGCAGTTTCACCTAAGGAGGCGGACACAAGCCGCCCTGACCATTTAGATATATCCTACAATATGCATACTTAATATATGTAACACTGTACATGTGGGAGGAAAACTGGAGACGGTTGAGTAAACCTTTTTTCTTCTTTCCTAAGGCATGTTTTTAGACCTGTCTTAAAAGTGGTCACAGAGAGGAGAGGGGAGTCAACAGGGATGGAATGAGTTGGAATGCTGAGATCCAAGCAAGTTAAAAGACTGGAACCTGAGACATGCAAATGTTTGAAAACTGGGTATTGCGGAAAACATCTGCATACTTGGGCATTGTGTATATTGGCCAGGGTGTAGTGCAAGGGTTTTTTCCAAATCGGCGGCAGCCTGTTTATTAAAGTATTCTGAAAACTAAGCAATGTGCACTATGCTGTCATAATATAAAAAGGTAGCCCTACACTTATAAGGAAAAGTTACTGTATTTAAATAAAGTTACTGCATTTATGGATTTGACTTTTTAATGGTATTAGGACTAACAAGTGCAATGTTATGTGGTGGGTTGAACTATAATTACAGCAATAAGATGGGTCAATAATGTGCTTATAGAAAATGTATTATGTGATAATGGGGTCAATATTAAGGGGTGACATATGAGACCAATAATGTTGGTCAGTTAAGGGTAGTGACATTAATTATGGGGTCACTCAGAAACTGATAATAATTGGTGAGTGAGGGATTTAAATAAGTAAGTGAATTCACCTTAAGATGCATCCAATTACGTTGTAGCCTAACCCTAAATTAAAGGAAAACAATTTTTCATTTTTATTCTAACAGATAATGCTAATCCTAACTACATATTGTAATAAATACATTGGTAATGTTAGATAATGCTATTCCATTATTTTAATACCAGCCCTTATTTTATCCTTTATTGTAACGGAATGAATCGTAATTGCACTGTTCTCATACTAACCCTTAATTCATTTTATTACATTGATTTTTGTATTAAAGTAACACTAACCGTAAATTAAACAAAACTACATTAATGCAAATTGTTTACAACTATTCTAGTTTTTTTAAATCCTGATGCAACCGACACTTTCTTCATAATTCTTGTTTTCTGATTGTATGGGTGAGGTTTACATTAGTAAAAGAAGACAAAGTAAAGGTGCTGTTAATGTCAGCCGAACTAAAAGGTACCAAATTAAGGGTGTGCACCCCCTAAATGCGTATTATCATGTGCAAGTAGTTCCTTTATTGTTAAAAGTACATAATTCTGAAGCGGCACTTAACATTATTTACTTTGTTGGCCAATTGTCTTGATGTTACAAAAGAGGTGGTATAGCACAACCTAAAACACATTACGTGCAAGGGTCCTTCAAGTATTGTTGCACTGGAATGTGTACATTCTGTGATTTTTCTTTTAGCATTCTATATTCAGAAGGGAATTTGCAGCATACTGACACTGACAATGCCTACTCTATTACTATGAATGATCCCGGAGAAAGGCACAGAATGCCTGTTACCCAAGAGGTGGTGAACATGTTGTGTACCCTGCACATCCTGATGGTTGGGACACCAGGAGTTCTTACATTCCCCAAGGGTTTGGTGCATTCAAACATCAGGGATGTAGTTTATTCAGTCGGATTGGGTGTGCGAATCTCAAATTTCCCAACTAAAGAACAGTGAGCTACAGAGTGGAGGGGTGAGATGATCATGGTTCAGAATAGACTGTTTTGATTGGTAACAAAGTCAATTCTGATTTGCATTAGGCGGGCCTCTGTCTAGAGTAGCACAGTGGGCGAAAAATGATGGGTTGGAACGCTATCCTGAGTGATTACCACTGGTTTGATTATTTTCAAGCATTCATCCCCTGACCTTATGGGTATTTTATTGCCAGTTGTATGCCAGAAAAGTTGAAACTGGCACAGCTTTCCAAGCCTACTACTGCCACTGTTTGAGAATTCCGAAAAGTTGTCATTTTGCCCTCATTCAAGGAGTACTTCTATGGGTGCAGATTTACTACTTTTTTTGTAAACCAGTCACTATATATATTTAAGATCCCTATCCAAAGGATGAACAAGTGAAAACCTCTCAGTGAAATGAGAATGAAGAGAAAAAACTGATACAACATAGCAGACCAGATTTAGGGTCCCCAGACCCAACTACCCAACTAAGAATGGATCTGAAGGGTGCGACACCCCAACATCCCTGCTGAAGCTATGCCCCTGCACTTCCCACTTGGGCCTAATAGTTCTTCCTGGGAACTCATGTCCATGGTCACGTATAACACAACAACCTGGAGTCCCTTTCTATTGGAATCAGTTATTTTAAATGTATTTTTACTGCACGCCCTCTTTGTCTCTGGCACTGTATGCCTTGATGGTAAAGTTATTATTATTATTATTATTATTATTAAGACTTATAGTGTGCACAGGTACGTCAAAGCGGTTCCCCGCGCATGGCAGGAGGAAAGGATACAGATATCAAAGTGAGCATATTAGAAAAGCCAGGTCTTCCAGCCCTTGCGAAAAGCAAGAAAAGATGTACATTTCCTCAGCGAATCTGGAAGGGAGTTCCAAAGTTTTGGGCCTAAGTATGCAAGAGAGTATCCTTTCATGCCAGAGAAGCGAAACTTGGGTACAGTAAACAGGATCTGTTGTGAGGAACTTAGAGCTCGAGATGGATGGTATGGGCGAACCAGATCCAAAATGTATTCAGTCCAACTCCAGCTTTCGCCATGAACATATAATATAGAGCTTTAAATTTGATGCAATTTGAGATTGCAAGCCAAAGCAGCTCAAGAAGGAGATTCAAGACTGAGGCAAATTTGGGCAGCCTATAAAGAAGCTTGGCCTCAGAGTTCTGCACTAGCTGCAGTCAACAAACAGTAGTTTTATTGGCTCCCAAATACTGTTACCATAATCAAGCCTGGAGATATTAAGAGCTTGAATCACTGTCCTTTGCACAGAGATGGGGATCTACCAAAGGATCTTTTTTAGCCATTTAAGCACTGAAAACAGGTGACCGTCACCTTATCCACTTGCGACTTCATCAATAACAAATCGTCCACAATGAAGACCAGGTTCTTAACCTTGTCAGATGGTGTGGGTGGAACACCTCTCGAAGCAGACCAGTGACGTGGACCCCAAAGAGCGGTGTTCTTGCCCATATTCATAATCGCTGTTTTCTGCCTGTTGAGCTTAAGTAGGTTGTTATACATCCAAGAGGAGATGTGACTCAATCCGATACTGAGGTCCGATGGCCCATGGCTCTGCGCAGATGACAAAGTGAAGATGATCTGAGTTCTATCAGTGTCGGAAAAATGGACAACCTACTACTCTCTGCCACATCAGCTAAAGGGCAGATATATATGATAAATAACATCAGGCTCAACACAGAGCCCTGCGAAACTCCAGAAGAAGGTACTTGTGACTTGGACTTGGCAGTGCAAGAGAAAACCTGAAACGACCAATCTTTGAGAAAAGTTCAGAACCACTCCAAAGCCATGCCATCAAGATTAAGTGCCACCAGTCTTTCCATCAAAATAGAATGAGACACTGTGTCAAAGGCAGTGCCTAGATCCAATAAGATGAGTGCAGCTTTTTCTCCCTGATCCAAGTGCTGCCTTAGAAGCTCAGTTAACCCCAGAAGAGTGGATTCCGTCGAATGTCCAGCCCTAAAGCTAGACTGTGAAGGGTGAAGACAATTCTGAGCTTCCACCAAAGCAGTTAACTGCCCGCTAACATGTTTTTCCAAAATCTTGGAAAAAAAGGCAACGGAGAAAGAGGGCAGAAGTTAAACAGGTTAGCTGGTTCCAAAAGAGCTTTCTTTAGAACAGGAAGGACCATTGCATGTTTCCACTTCTGGGGACAACCCCATTCATACAAAGATACATTAAGAAGATCCATAATCATTAGTATAAACTGGGATCCAGCTGGCTGAACATGCAAGAAGGTAGAGGATTCAGCGGGGGTCCTGACTTAATGGACTGAAGAAGAAAATTAAAAGATGTGTAGTCCAGAGGGGACCAAGTATTAACTTTAGATAGTTTTTTTTTTTTTACTTTTTTTATTAAACAAGTAAAGGTGGAAAGGTCATCGCATACAGTTAGTCATTAACTGCAGCAGTATCACATGTCCGCAAATCAGGATGTTACATTGCACATTATATTAGTTATGGTAGGACAAGACGTTCGATGTCTATACTTATCAAGGTGTCAATGGTTCGTCAAGGGTGGGGACATTTGGGGGTTCACAAAGATTACCACGATAAGCATTCCATTTGATCCAGAGCGCAATCCATTTCCGGGGACAGCCCAGTGCTATATATACCGTCTTCTTCCTTACCATACACCAGTCCATATCTGCCTTCCAGGCGCTCAGCGTCGGTGGTACTGCCGCTCCCCATAAACGGGCGATGTTCCACTTGGCTACCATCTGACCAAGTGTTGCCCAGAGTTTGCCCTTGGTGTTAAGGTCTGTGGGCTCCCAGACATTTAGGAGACATCTCTTGGCTTCCAGTCGTATTTCCACTCCCCAGACTGTACACATACATTTGTGTACTTTTTTCCAATAGTTTTGGATTAACATACACTCCCAAATAATGTGCAGAAAGGAGCCTTCCAAGCCACATTGCCTTTTGCACAGCCCTTCCACACTCCTGCCCATCAACACCAGCCTAGGGCCGGAGACTGGTCCAATCTTTAATTGGACCAGTTTCAGTTTGTCTGAGATAGCGACCTCCCTTGGAGAAGACAGTGTCTCCTACCATTCCTCATCATGAGACCTCCAGGCCATTCCGTCCCCATTTCTTCCTTACTGATACTAGGGGATCCGGAGTGTTGTGTATAGCTTCTTGTACATGAGAAAAATAGCTTTGTCCAGCAAGTATCCGTCCAACAGTGTATCTTCTAGAGGCGAAGACTCCAAGGGAGGACCCCGCCGGGATGTTAGATTGGAGGGAGTGTCTGACTTGTACATATCTAAAAAATTCCAAATTGGCTAGTTCATGTGTCTGTTGGAGTGAAGCGAATGAGACTACCCCATTTGTGCCCCATAAATCTCCAATTCTGGAGAGCCCAATTAGGTCCCACTTGTCAAACCCCTTGGTTCGCCCCAGTGTACCCAGGCACTCGGAGTCCCACAATGGAGTGGCGAGTGTGAGCTTTTTGGCCCGTCTTAAATTATGATTTACCGTGTGCCAGATTTGAACTGAATGTTGTGTGGGCCCTGTCAGTAAATATTTGTTGAGCCTGGAATAGAGTGCCCTAGTGAAGCCGTCACCTGGAAGTACCCATTTGTCCATCCTGTAGCCCGGGTTATCCCCACTGTGATAGGTGCAGTGGTTGATGGTTGAAAGGTGTGCTGCCCAGTAATACTTTTTTATGTCAGGGAGCGCTATACCTCTGTCATACCAACCGAGATTTAGTTTGTGGAGTGCTATGCGCGGTTTACCATCCCACAGTAGGTCTCTTTGGGTGGTTTCGATGTCTTTAAAGAACCTGGGTGGGACTGGGTGTGAGAAGTTCTGGAGAGCATATAGGAAACGAGGCAGTGCCATAATTTTTAAAAGCGCTGCTCATCCCAGTAGAGATAGTGGCTGCATCTTCCAGGTAGTAGTGTCTCGTTTGAACCTCTGCAGGGGTTGGAGGAGAATTCCATTCGTAGCAGATTTTAGCATCAGTTGTGATGAAAATACCCAGATATTTAAATCCGTCCGTTGCTGTCAGGATCGGGCAGTCCCTTGGGAGGAGGGGGCGGTCTCCATGCAAGACATATAACAGCGATTTGCTCCAGTTGATTCTGTAGCCAGAGTTTCTCCCGAAATTTGTGAAAATGTCCAGGACCACCCTCATTGACTTCCGAGGGGAGGCAAGATATAGAAGGATGTCGTCTGCGTAAAGCAAGATTCGATCCTCCCACCCATCAACCCACTAATGTCCCCTGATGGAAGGATCCCTCCGTATCCAGGCCGCTAGTGGCTCGGGGGACAGGGCAAAGAGTAGGGGCATCCCTGCCGCGTCCCCCTGTCTAGAGTGAACACTTCTGAAATTTTATTGTTTACTACCACTTGGTCCAACGGTTCTTTGTATAGGAGTCGCACCCATCCGATAGAATTTGGGCCGAAGCCCAACTTTTTAAGGACCGCCATTAGGTATGCCCATTCGAGCGTGTCAAACGCCATTGTGGCATCTAGCGAGAGCACTATTGCGTCTTCCTGGATGGTGGCTTGACGCCCCAATACTCCATGAAGTCTGTGCAAATTGAGCGCAGTATTTCGGTGTGGCATAAAACCGATTGGTTCGGATGAACCAGTTTGTCTATTACCTGTCTTAGCCGTTTCGCCAGTAGCTTAGCGAGGATTTTGGGTTCAGCATTTAATAGGGAGATCGGTCTATAGGAAGTACACTCATCTTTCGGTTTCACTGCCTTGGGTATGGCCACCAACGTGGCAATACGTTGGTCTTGCAGGAGTATGCCCAGGTCTTTACAGTCTTCGAACATGTGTTTGAGATATGGGGCGAGTTTGTCGGGCTTGAGTTTGTAAAGCTCAATGGGCAGTCCATTTGGGCCCAAGGCTTTCCCCGGCCAGAGATCTCTAAATCGCCATAGCCAGTTTGTCGTTGGTAAGTGAACTCTCCAGTGCCTCCCTATCGGAGTCCCCGAGGGTGGACAATTGGATGCCTGTGAGTAGTGCGGAGGAGTCCTCTTCTGGTAATTCCGAACAACTCCAATACACGCGTTTGAAATGGGTAGCAAACTCAAGTACTATGTTGTGGGGTTCAGTCAGTATAGTACCAGAAATGCTCTTGAGCTCTGGCACCAGTCTTTTTGCCCTCTCTCTTTTGTCCAGCCAAGCGATCAGCCTGCCTGCTTTGTCTCCTTGATTGTATAGGCGTCCATCCCTGTCCCTCGCGAGGGTTTTGGCAGCGTCAATTGCTAATGCTGTTTTATTTTCAGCCTCCTTAAGTTGCAATTTTTGAAGAGCTGCCTGATTCCCTCCATCTTTTGCTGACCTCGAAGGAGGTCATGTTCAATAGTAGTCATCAGTTTATCTTTTTCTTTGCGCAACCTGGCTGTGGTCGAGAGGGTGTGGCCCCTGATTACCGTTTTGAATGCCTCCCAGAGGGTGGTGGGGGAGTCAACTGTGCCCTCGTTATCTTGGAAATAGTGGTTGATGGTTCGGGTGAGCGTAGCTTTTGTTTCAGGGTTGTGGAGATACCACGGGTTAATGGGTGCTACACAGCCTACCCTCTTTTCCCCATTTGTTAGATGGGCCTACAAAGGGGAATGATCAGAAATGCCCCTTGCCAAATGTCTGATGTCTTGCGTGATCGTGTTTTGTTGTAGAGGCATAAGGATATAGTCTATTCTAGAGAAGGTGTGGTGCGATCCCGAGAAGAATGTGTATTGTTGGAGCCCAGGATGGCGCATTCTCCAGAGATCTGTGAGGCCGAAGGCCTCAAGAAGTTCGAGAGCCAATTGTGCCATGCACCAATATCTTGTGGTGGATGTCGGTCAAGCGAGCCTGATTCAACTGCTTTGAAATCCCCGCCCAGTGCGAGTTGCCCCTCAGGAAGGGAGAGTAGGAAAGCCCCAAGATCTTTATATAATTGGGTTTGGAGACCTGGTGGAATATAGACGGCTAGTAGCGTAAGGGTGTGCCCCTCCCAGTGTCCTGAGACCACTGCGTATTGCCCCAGTGGGTCAGTCCAGGTGTGCTTGATGCTGAGCGGGAAGGTACGTTTAAGTAGGATGCCCACCCCCCGTGAGCCGGACGTGAAGCCGGTGTGTGCTACCATTGTGTACCCACATCTGTTTAGTGCCTTGCAGTTGTTACTGATTAGGTGTGTCTCCTGGAGCAGGACGACATCTGGGGATTGGCGTTTTATGTATTGGAGAACGATACTTCATTTCATCTTGTCCCCCAACCTATTGACGTTCCAGCTCAGGAGCTTTAGACTCTTATCCCACTGCGTACTCATTTTGACAAACAATATTTCTGCCAAATCTTTGAAACATGCAACACAGCCAAGTTAAAAAAATTCTCCTTGTGCATGACCATAAAACACCCCCACCTCCCCCCAACTTCCATGAGAACTGTTTACAGTAAAACTGGAGATAGAACCCCCAACACCAACTCCCCCTGCTACGTAGGCTCAAAACTACCCACATCCCCAACTAGCAGAGTGCCTATCACCCCAGGAACAAGTCAACAATTATGGGGGAATAAGGGCTAGCACTGACTCCGGCCGCCAAGGGCCTGCCACCACCCATCCAAGGAAAGTGTCAGTTTTAGGACCCCCAAGTCTTGCAAGGCCAGTGTCTCATGACATACCCCCCGCCCCACCTTCTCACAATAACACGTATACATTATGGTTTGCTGGGGCAGATCCATAGTCCAACACCAAAAAATTCTGGTTCGCTCAGTCCCTGTTGGCCGCTAGTGCCCCCGGGCTGCTGGACCTCGATCTCCAGGATCGATGACTCCGCCTGTCTATGCCAGATTACCCATCCGCTGAACCCGGCGAATGGGCGTGGGTGTCCCTCCAATTGGGTCCTGCCGTCGCTGTTGATCTCTGCGTGGTCGTCTTGTCCAACCAGTCTTGCACCTCTTCTGGAGTCATGAAAAACAATGATTTCCTGTCTGCAATGATTTTGAGCATTGCGGGGAAAAACATCATGTACTTGATCCCTCTGTCTCGTAGCGCCTTCTTGATCCCATCGAAGGAGCGCCGCTCTTGTTGCCCCTTAAGTGCGAAGTCAGGGAAGAAACGGACTGTTTTTTTTTTTTAAACCGTTTATTACAATCTCAAATATATACAGGTATGGGCCTACAACCTTCCGGCCGGCCGCTAAAATGACAGCAATTAGTGACATACATACAATAAGGCACTTGGCGTTACAGAGACGCTAAAGCAGGAGGTATCAACAACGTGGGCCACATGACTCTGAACCCACAATACGGTTTCGTTTTATACAACACTAACAACATGAAACCACACCCGCAAGGCAACCCGAGAGCAAGAGTGACAACATATGCTCCTCAAATGGGGGGACCCCAACCATACACTAAAATCGAAGGAGGGGAAGGGAAATAGGTCCGGGACTGGGGAAACACCGTGCCCGGGATTGGAAGAGGGGGTCACCTAGGGGGACGGAGCTGGTGAAGCGGGAGGCAACAATGGCGGCTCGCAAATACCCCCGCGGTAGGCGTTCCAGGGGCCCCACACCTTCAGCCACGCCCCAGGCTTACCCCGCGCCACATACACCACCTTCTCTCGGAACATGCACCAATCCATGTGTTCTTTCCAGGCCGACACTGCCGGGGGCCTCTGGGATCCCCACAGTTGAGCGATGTCACGTTTAGCGACCATGTAGCCCAGCGTCACCCATCGCGTCTGCGGAACCGAGTAGTCGGTTGGTTCCCACACATTCAGCAGGCACCTCCTTGCTTCAGGCACCAGCACGACATGCGTAACCGCTCGCAGGACCTCATGCACACCACGCCAGAATCGCTCCACCCTCGGACATTCCCACAGAATATGTAAAAAAGTCGCCGATGCACCGCACCCACGCCTACACAGTCCATCCTCGGCATAGCCCATACGCAGAAGCCCTGGCCCCGTCATGTACACCCGGTGAAGTATCTTAAGCTGGACGAAGCGAAGGCGAGCCGGGATGGCCACCTCCTTCGGGGAGGCCACCGCGGAAATCCAGTCCTCGTCGTCCAGCTCCAACCCATCGGCAACCCAAGCCTCGCGGAGCCCAGTCAGTAAACCCGAGCGGTCATTAATCAACTTCTTGTAGATGAGGGAGATCGTGCTATCCGGCACGTGGCCATCTAGCACTCTATCCTCCAATGGGGAGGACTCCGGGATGGCGGCCACGTCTGGGAAGACTGAGCCCAGAGCGTGACGGACCTGCAGGTATCGAAAGTATTCACTGCCCTGCAGCTGAAACTCCGCCTGCAGTGTCTCAAATGTTTTGAATCCTCCCCTCGTCCAGAGGTCCCCCACTGTACTAATACCTATCGTGTCCCACCTATCGAAGCCCTTCGAGGTCCATAGGGAGCCCAACCTCTCAGACGCATACAACGGTGACGCCCGGGTCAAACGGTCCTTCCATCCCATAGCTGCATTGGCCGCGTGCCATACTCGCACCATGACACGCGTGGGTCCCGTCAGGCGGGAATCGGGCACGCTAGTATAGAGCGCTCGATTATAATCGCCACCGGGCAGGAGCATCTTGTCCATTTCAAATGCCGGGTTTAAGGCGGGCCCGTAAAGGCCGTGATTAATCGCAGCTAATTGGGAGGCCCAGTAATACCGCTTAATATCCGGGAGGGCAATCCCTCCGTCATACCACGGGAGCGTCAACTTTGCCAGGGCTATACGCGGCCTCCCGTCCCAGAACAGGCGGCGCTGCAAACTCTCCACCTCACGGAAGTAACGCGCCGGGACAGGATCCATCGAGTTTTGGAGAGCGTACAAAAAGCGCGGCAAGGACATCATCTTGAACAATGCCGCCCGGCCGAGCGGCGAAAGCGGCAAGCGCCGCCAGCGCGCGACGTCCTCCTTCAAGCGCTGGAGGGGGGGAAGCAAATTCCGCTCGTAGCGGGCCACCGGGTCCAGCGTAATATAGACGCCCAGGTAACGAAACCCCTGCGAGGCAATCTGGATCGAGCAGCCCCGCGGGAGAACAGGAGCCTCCCCGGAAAGCACGTAGATACAGGATTTAGCCCAGTTGATGACAAGACCTGAGTTACGGCCGAAGGAGCGCAGAACATCGACCAGGACAATCAGTGATTTACGCGGGGAGGCTAGGTACAACAGGATGTCGTCGGCGTAGAGGGACACGCGGTCCTCATACTCAGGGGTCCAACGGAGACCACGGATAGAAGGGTGCCACCGCAGCCACTCCGCCAGGGGTTCCAAGGCCAGTGCAAACAGGAGCGGCGACAGGGGGCAACCCTGTCGCGTGCCCCGTCCCAGCACGAATGGGGCCGAGACTCGACCATTTACCACCACCTGCGCCAATGGGTCAGAGTACAACAATTTAACCCAGCTGATGAATCCCGGGCCAAATCCAAATTTCGCCAACATCGCCCAGATGTACGGCCACTCGAGCGTGTCAAACGCCATGGTGGCGTCCAAGGACGCCAGGATGGCCGGCTCCCGCACGAATGGAACACGCGCGAGCACCCCGTGCAAGCGCCGCAAGTTGAGAGCCGTGTTGCGATGGGGAATGAAGCCGGACTGGTCTTGGTGGACCAGATCGCCCACCACGCCGACCAGCCGGTTGGCAAGCACCTTGGCGAGGATTTTAGGCTCCGCATTCAAAAGCGAGATCGGCCGATAGGATGTAACCCGGTCTCGCGGTCTCCCCTCCTTGTGGATAACCACGATGGTAGCTAGACGCTGGTCCGGCGGGAGGGAGCCCCGCGAGTGGGCCGCAAGGAACATCGCACGGAGGTGAGGTGCCAGTACATCCGGTCGCAGCTTATACAATTCGATAGGAAGGCCATTCGGGCCCATGGCCTTGCCCGAGGCGACCGAGCGTATGGCGAGGGCGATTTCCTCCGAGGTGGGAGCGGCATCCAACGAATCTCTGTCCTCCACTGAAAGCGAGGGCAGCGCGATGTCCCGCAGCAGGGCATGGGAGTCCTCCTCCGAGCAGGGAGAGACCGGAGAATATACCTCGCGGAAATAATCCGCGAAGCAAGAAACAATGCCTTCCGGCTCAGTAATTCGTACACCATCCATCCTCTCAATCAGCGGGACCACACGACTAGCTCTCTCCTTCTTATCCAACCACGCAATCAGTTTGCCAGCCTTATCACCCACATCATACAGTCGCCCCTGTTGCTCTCTGCTAAGGCCCCTGGCCGCCTCCGTGACGAGGGCCCTATAGGCCGCCTGTTTAAGGTGCAGAACATGCAGCGCCGCGTCAGTCACCCCACTCCCCAGATCACCCTCCAATTCAGTAATTTCGGCCTCCACCCGGGTCACCTCCTCCTGTGCGCGTCTGCGGGCATGGGAGATAAAGGAGAGGGCCTCCCCTCTGAGAACTGTTTTAAAGGCTTCCCACAGGGAGATAGCCGACGGAACGGACCCCACATTCTCCTCAAAATACCGTTGCAATGATTTAATCAGGTCAGCACGAATAGCGGGGTCACGCAGGTACCAAGCATTGATTGGAGCTACCCTGCCCTCTCCCCTCGGGAAGACACCCAAGTGCAACAGGAGCGGGGAATGATCTGAAATACCCCGCGCCAGATGGCGCACCTCTCCCACCCTCCCAGCATAGGCCGCAGGGACAAGGACATAATCAAGCCGCGAGAGGCTACCATGGGCACCCGAATGGAAGGTGTACTGCAGCTGGGTGGGATGCTTTAAACGCCAGCAGTCCACCAATCCCAGTGTGTCCAAAAGGCCCGCCAACCACGCCTGTGCCCGGGGGAGGTCCCTAGGGGGATGACGATCCATAGTCCCAGAAGCCACCGCATTGAAATCCCCCCCAACCACCAGAAGCCCCCCCGGGAGGTCAAGAAGGAGGCGTCCCAGATCTGCAAAGGTGGTGGACTGTAGCCCCGGTGGGACGTACACAGAGACAAAGACAACTACCTTGCCCTCCATCCTCCCCACCAAGACAGTGTAGCGTCCCCTCTCATCATGGCGCACCTCGTCTATTTCTAGCGGGAGCGAGGTCTTGATCATGATGCCCACCCCCCGCGAGCCCGATGTGAAGCCCGAGTGGGCCACCAAGCGAAAGCCACGGCGATTCATGGCACAAAAGGAGTTACCAATAAGGTGTGTCTCCTGCAGAAAGACCACATCAGGCGAAATCCGTTTCAAATACTGCAGGACCACACCCCGCTTGATCCTATCACCCAGTCCGTTAACATTCCAGGACAACAAAGTCAAATCCCTACCCCCCATCACATAACGAAGCCATCATTTGTCCCCCCCAGAGCATCTCAAAAACAACAATAAAATAACGGGTTTGCCTTGCGGTAGAAACGAACCACACCCCACCCCAACCCACCCATCCCAACAGAACTCCCCCCACCCTGCACCCCTGCATGAGCCCAAACAGCCCCCCCAAAGTGCAGTGTGCCTGTCGCCCCATAGATAAGAAAACTAACTAGTCCCCCAGAGGAGGAGGGAGATCCCCCAAGAGACCTCACACGACCTCCACAGGAGGGGAACTTACCCTAACAATCAATAGTGACAACAACGCAGTCCAGAGCAAGGCCTACCATTAATCCCTCAGTCCTGATCCGGTGGGCCCTCCCCACCAACCGCACCCCCCCCACCCCCCCGGTCCCGATCCCCGGGCAAAGTGTCTAGCCAGTCCCCGGCCACCTCGGGTCGATCAAAAAAGTGCGTGTGGCCATCCACCTCCACTCTCAGCTTAGCTGGAAAAAGCATCGCATATTTGAGATTCAGGTCCCTTAAGCGACGTTTCACACCGAGAAAGCTCAGTCTCTGCTTTTGGACTGCCGGAGTGAAGTCAGGATAGAAATTGATGTCCATATTGTCAAGTTTGACCGGCCCTTGTAGCCTGGAAGTCTGTAGGATAGCGTCTCTGTCCCGAAAATTGAAGATCCGGGCGATGAGAGGCCTCGGAGGGGCTCCAACCTTAGGCCTACCCCCGGGGACCCTGTGGGCACGCTCCACCGCGAAGAATTTACTCAGCCCCCGAGGCTGGAGATGGGTGAGAACCAGGTCCTCAACAAATAGATCCGCCGCCTCTGCCTCACGTCCCTCCGGCACCCCGATAATGCGGACGTTGTTCCTCCGGGCCCGACCCTCGGAATCCTCCAGCCGACGATTCATCAGGGCGCTCGCCTGGCCAAGCCTGCGCACCTCCTGTTGGAGGGCCGCTACGTCCGTTGTGAGGCCCGTGGTAGAGTGGGCCAAAGAGTCGACCCGGTCGTTGGTTTTAGACAAATCAGCCCTCACGAGGCCCACATCCACGAGGACCGAGTCAATCTTCTGCGCCAGAGTGTCGAAGCGCTGGTCCACCGAGGCCTTCATCTCGGCGATAGCACCCATGACGTCTCGGAGGGTCAGGTCCGTGGGCAGAGCGGAAGCATCAGTCGGGCCCGTAGGGGACCTGCGCGGCGCCTCTGGGGATCCCTTCTGGAGGGTGTAGCGGTCCATACTGTTGGATTGCTGGGCCGCGCCACGGCGGGTCGATTTTATCTTGGCCCGATCGCCATCTTGTTTCGTGGACATGGTTTCAATCCCCAAGACGAATCAATCTCCTCAAGAAACGGGGGGCCGACAATCCAGTTCAAGGGGTCCAGGGGGGGGCGACCACCGCTCCGCAGGACGGACCGCAGCTGGCGGACCGGCAGGGCACCCCAGCGAGACCACACCACCGCACACCGCCCCGCAACCCAACCTCGCCTGGCAGCAAGGAGGGCGCAAAAGCGAAAGTGAAAGTGCGGGGCACGCGAGTCACCCAGCCTTGCCCGCCGCTGTTGTTCACTTTGTGTCCGGATCGCCCCACAACTCCAGTACGGGGGGCCGGCGCGGAGAAGGCCGCAAACCTCAATCGATGCTCCTGCCGGTGTCCGAGGTCCGATTTAAAAACGGAAAACGGGCGTCACCTCTGCTCGGGCTCACAAATACAGTCCCCTCATCTGGGACAGGATTCTGTCAGGATTTATGCAGGAGGTCGCGGAGGTCCTCGGGAGCCTCGCACCTACGCGGCCATCTTGGTTGCGCGCTAGGCTCCTCCCCCCAAGAAACGGACTGTTGCATTTTCGTAGCGTAGGTCTCCTTGTGTCCGGGCTGCCTGTAGAATTGCGTCCCGGTCCCTATAAGGATTTTCGCCCTCTCGATCGTGAATAGGGAGGAGAGCCGTTTTGGTTTGAGGTGGTTGAGGATCAAATCCTTGAGGAAGGGGTCCACACTCGGTCCTTCTGAGCCCTCCGGGACCCTGACCACTCTTATGTTATTGTGGAGGGCTCGCCCCTCCTGATCCTCGAGTTTGAGGGCCATCTGACGATGTTGGTGGACGAGCTGCTTGACCCGCTCCTCAATCTTTTTAGTGGAGGTTTGGAGCTCCAGAACGTTTGTTTCATTGACCTTGACTCTGTCCGCAGTTTTATTCATGTCGGCCCTTAACAAGTTCATTTCGATGGATACTTTATCGATTTTAGTTTCAAGCATGGCTCCAGCACCTGGATGGCCGCCATTATCGAGGTGAGAGATGGCTCGTTGTCTCCAGTCTGCCCCCCTGGGCTCCTTCGCCTTTGTTGAGTTTGTTAGTTTGCACCGCCGTGCCACCCTTAGGCTTCATCATAGAGACGTACGCGTCAGGCCCAGTCACTTGGGGGGATGGCTCCGCAGCTCTTTGGACAACCCAACGCGGTTCCACAATGTGATGGTGTCTTTGCTGCCAATATTCCAATCTGTCCAGGCCGGGTGCTTGAATGCTGATCGTATCTGATGGGGTGCCCGTTTGTCGCTGTCCACGATAAGTACGACAAGTGCGTATGTGTGGTGGGGGATGGGCACTCCCAAAACGTCCCTGGAGGCACCACTGTTACTTTTCAGGGTGGCAGCTGCCACCACCACTCGCCAACCACGTGTTAGGCCTTCCTTCCGCTTCGTCTGATATTAGCCTCCCGCGGAGGCACAATGACCCAGTGTGCCCTGTGATTCTGGTCTGCCTCTGGTGCGGGCAGTGCGTACACGTGGATCTTAATCGCACCCTGTACCCGTTGCAAGGCCAGTTGCCCCGGCGCATAGGGGAGAACAGGGCCTCTCGCCCCCCACTGCCGCTGTTCCTGTGTGCGTCTGTATGGAAGCCTTGTTGAAGGGCTGCCCGGCTCGGGAGGGTCGATGTTGGTGTGTCCCCATGGGGGGGGGGGAAGCGGAGACTGTTTGGAAGTCCGCTGCCCCGGTCCCGCTCAACAGTTACAGCTGGGCAGTGTAGAGTGTGGCGTATGGAGCAAGCCATGATCCGTCCTCCCCGTCCAGAATCCCACAATGTTCAGTGCGGCCTCCGGAAACTCAGAGTTCGGAGGCCCCTCTCTCCACCCCAGCCACCAAGGCCCGGGCGGACCCTGGTGCAGGCGATGGCGGGCTGCTGAGCACGGCAGAGGGAGTGGGGCGGATAGGGGGGAGGGCAGCGCCAGTCCATTTACCGCTGGGTGAGCCGCAGTGCAGGGTGAAGAGCAGGCGGTCGGAGATTTTACCTTCGGTCTTCACGCAGGCCTTCCCTAGCGGCCATGACGCCGCCTCCGAGCTGGGGAACAGTCCCAAATTATCCTTTTTCGGACCGAATTTTTGCGGCGATCAGGTCCGGTGTCGTTCCGCCAATGCTGCAATTGGTCTGGGGTCTCTCCTGCAGGATTTATAGCGGATTTTAGGGGTTTAGGGCTCGGCTCCGGCGGAGCTCTCTCTTCAGGCAGCCATCTTCACCGGCGCAAGGCCACGCCCCCTAACTTTAGATAGTTGACTGAGGGTTAGCTGATGATTTTGGCAAGCAGTAAGAGAAGGATTGTGAGTGTTAGGCACTACATTAGTATAGTTCAATTGTACTCCCTGGGGGAGGTTACCAATCAATTGAGGTGAACATATCCCACTTTTTGAATAAAGAAGAGAGCAAGCTCCTCACATTGAGTGTGAGAAAGAGGAGGAGAAGAAGGCAGCTTACAGAGGTCAGATAACTCCTTCACCACCTAAAAAATCTTTTTGCGCAATTTTTCAATTTTGAGCGCTTAAAATTTTATTAGAGTAAAAATCAGCTCGAGGAGATTTACAGAGCCCATGATATTTTGTAATGCTGCTCTGTAGTTTATTTTGGTGTCCTCTGTGTAGGACTTTCTCCAAAGCCTTTCCAAGACCTTACATTGTTTCTTCAGAACTTTTAGCATTTCATTAAACCAGGGAGCTGGAGGCAGAGACCGGCCTAAACTTTTTGTAGTGACTGGTAAGCTTTTTTTCCACCCTCTCCATAAGCAAGTAGTGAATCTGAGCATGATTGAAGACCAACGGTTGTTTAATGTCCGGTCGGGTACAATGAAGTAGATTATTGAAAGCCAGAACCTTCAACTTGGACCAGCCCCTTGTTTTAGCCATTGAGACAGAATGAGAGGATATACAAGAAGATACAATTATCACCGTAAAAGGCACAGAAAAATGGTCAGACCAAGAGGGAGCAGTGACCAATCCCTACAGCTTGGAAAAGACCGGGTCCAAAAGATGTCCAGTGACATGTGTAGGGGTAGAATTACATAAATTCAGATTGAGGACCCCAAGATCCTCTATAAAAGTTGAACTCTGGGAGCATTTGGGATCATCCAAGTGAAGGTTAGGATCACCCATTGTTATAAAACTGTCCGCTTTTAAAATGTGTGTGGCTACTAAATACGGAAAAGAGGCGCATCAATTTCTCGCATGGCCTGGGGGGCATGTTTCCAAATCGTTGCATGTGGGCAAAGCTGCATGATTCTAATTCTTGCCTTTTACAAATCAATTTATGAAGTGACTAATGTCCCTATGTACTCAGCTTGAGTCGCAAAAAGAGGAGGTCGCACAGGCAATTAAATGGGGTGGGCCGAGCCAGAGTGGAGCCATGGGTCTTGCTTGGCTCCAAAAGTCCATTTACAAGCCGAACCATGAAAATGTTTCGCATGCAAAAATAATGTAAAAATATCATAACATCTCTTCAAAATTAAAAAAAAGAGTATATCTTTATCATGCTGAATCGTTTCCACTTAGAACATCAGAATATATTACTGCCAGCCAGAGATTTATTAAAAGTGATAGCTTTTAGAAACATTCATGGCTTCACCCCAAAGACAATACAAATAGTGATCTAAGGGGCAAGTCAGTAGCTTGGTACACCGTAAACATAGCCTAGATTCTTATTATAGATGGAGTAACATTATTGCCTATTAAATCAAATATAAGATTTGCTTGTACAGTGCATATCCTGGACTCAAGTATTTAAAAGTGTGCCCATATGTGTTAATAAAGAAAAAGGAGGCACTGGGAAGTAAAATATTTGCCTTAGATCATACAGTTTGGACAAGCAGGGAAACTGGTATTAAGTCCAGGTTATCTGGTTGTACATTTGGAAATTCAGCCACCAGATGAATATCTCTTTCTCTCCCTCTCCCTCCCACTTACGTAAAAAGCCACTATTTACACTCTCATTCTTGGCACATCACGAGAAAAACCAACACAGAGATATCATACAAAACTCAGGGCCCTCAGATCCAACTACCAAGCCAAGAATGCATTTATTTTGGGGAGTGTCACACCCCAAGCACCCACCCTGAAGCTACGACCCTAGCAAACGAATTCTGGGGGAAGGCGGCATGCATTAATTTCTGTATGAAAATTGATTTGTAATTTCTCAGTAGAATGTCACAGGATAGTATTTTATCTGCAAGATGAATTAATTAAGCCTACAAAATACTATAGCAATAAAGAAAGACACTTTAAAGTTTCTGTTTTGCGTTTTGCAAAGCAAAGCCCTTAATATGTGTTTGTGAAAACATTAGAATCAACTGACCCATTCCCACCCTTCTTGTGTTTTGTCGCCATTTAAAGCACCAGCATTGATGGGGACTGTATATTCCGATCAACCATCTTTTCGCTCTTCTGGAAGTCCGGTAGCCAAAGAACATGCACGCCAAATAGGATATAAATTGACTCTGTTTTTAAAGAAGCACCGACAAAGTTAACAGGTCTCACCTATGCGAGCTATTGGCTTTGTCATTCTTTTTAGCCATGTTAGAGCAGTGTGTATGAACATTTATTTTCAAAAGTGCCGTGCTGAGGCCAGCACTGGCTGCATCATAGTGCTTTTTATTTAGCTGCTGGTGGAAGGGTGGGTTGGGAGGTATCTCAGACAGAGAGAGAGAGGGCGTGCAACATGGAGGTTGCATATCCTTCCCACTCCGTCCTCCCATTAGCAACCAGAAAAGTGCTATGACGTGACCAGCGTGAACTTCGAAGCAGCCCATTTTTTTAAATTTGTGTCTAGCTGCACATCCTGGACAACTGGCTATTGTTGTAATCATAAAGAAGGTCCGGACTTCTAGCATAGATTAGTTATGTTCTTTTATTTAAGTTAATAGGAAAACAAGGGAAACCCCACCAGGAGCAGCTGTTCTGCTGCTCAGCCCATACCCAATTGACACTCACAGACATCCAACATTCCATCCATCCAACATTCCACGCCACACTCATTCTGGCTGAGCAGCAGGCAAACGTAAGTTACAACAGCTATGTTGGCCAGATAAAAGCCCGTGCTGTCCATGAATATATACAGAGGTGAGCAAAGGTGTGCTTGATACCTGCAAGAGGAATTTGGGGAAAATAGGGGCGTGAAAGACAGAAATACACTCTGACAAGGAGATGCCTAAATAGAGGGATGGCATAACTCTAACTTGATGTAGCAGAGACGGGCTTGACTGCCCAGCTGCTGGAAAGATAGGATGACAACAGGTAAATATGCATTGTCAGCTGGTTGGAAAGACTCACTGACATGTTATACAAATCTTACTGGTTTTAGCAATAGGTGTTACTTTCACAAGCCTTAAGCTGACATGGATGCCAGCTGAGAACCCCAGGACGTAACCGCAAACTCACTGGTCAGAGGGTAGGAGGCAAGCAAAAAAGGAAGCTCAGAAAATAATGAACAAGATTTAAGGAGACCTAATGGAGAAAATCAATGAGAAATGAAAGAGAGGTACACAATAAGCACAAAAGACATATGGATGCAAACTGTTACAAAAGTGAATAGCCACTGAAACTCACAATACGTGGCCAGGCAAGATCTGAGAGTCATGTAGGTCTTAAATACAGCTCTGTCATGAGTAAGCTGCAAATAACTCCACCAAGGAAGTGAAAAACTGAACTTTCATGTCAAGCATTTCCTAACCTTTTCAGTTTCTACTGATGATAGAGCAGGTAACGCAAAATTTTGTATACCTCCTGTATTTTGCATGAAAAATACTAATTACATAACCTACTTACATTATAATTTGAATTAACTGTTTGCTGTGTTGTATTAATCAACTATTTGCACATTTATTAAACACCAATTACACGTGGGACTTATTGCTATTTGCATGGCAGAATAACTCTAATAACTAAAACTTGTACGCCTATTAATAGTAGTATGATTTATGTCGCTTTTGTGATGTTTGCGTTCCCGTTTTGGACTGAATGGTGAGTTTTATTGCTTTAAATGTTGCTAAAAGTTAGGAAAATACTAATACATAAAGGGATTAGTGAGGGTTTAACATTAGAATTTTCATTTCTGTGTATTAATAACTCTTTTGTGTTTGTTTCGCTTAAGTTGGCATTTGGGCCTACCAAAACATGGCGTCCAAAATGGAGTTCAGAAGTGGCCACCGTCTTGTGAGCGCGATGCCTACTGCGGAGACTCGGATGGCTCCGTAGACCTCCAGGCAACCTCAAGTCAGCACAGTGTTCCTGGTCAAGGATAGGAACATGAAGGACTGCCAAACTTCAGTCAGTAAAATCTGGTCTAAATGAACAATCGAGACATACAAGCAAACTTTACAATGTTGCATAAGGACAACATGAACAGAGGAAGTGAACTAGCAAAATGCATGAGAACCCAGACTGACGTGAAATCGGACGATATTACAAAATTCATCAAATTGACCAATCATCTGCTTCCTTAGTCTAAAAATGTTTCATGTTATCCCGAATTTCATTATAAAAAGGGTAGTAGAATAGGGAGGGGCTGGCATTCTGCGATATTCGATGACTGCACACCCCTATCGACCCCACATGCGATGACAGATGCTTGCACGATACCTGGTCCTTTGGAGATCTTTGGGATTGTAACGTGCTGAGCAAAGAACTTTCGGACTTTGAGCTTTGGCCTGCTTATTGGGACAATTAAACAGCTAAATTTGGTTATGCAGAGCCAAATGAATTAGGAAAAAATCCCGATAGCAAGAATATGTAAATATAAATGTCATGCGATTGTGCTGATTGAACAAAATTCTAAACTTTGACTGACCAAAATGCTAATATTAATTGCAAACAAAATTTAGATAAACAAATAATTGATTAACAGAAATTACGAGTTTGTGGTTTTTCAATGAAGAGATTAGAGGATTCTGAGGCTTAAATATGTTTTAGCTGGTTCTAAATCACCATCAACCAGTCCAACTAATTGGTCCATCGACCAAGTGGTGGAGTGCCTTGATGTTTAAGGTTAGGATCCTATAGGTGGTGATGCTAATGTATATTCTGTAAAATAACCTTTCTTTCCTATAGGTAATAAGGTGCACCCCCACATGTCCGGCGCATCCCTCCTCCTGTGTGCAGACCTGAGAGAGAGAAAGACGTATGAGTGCTGGTGTTATGGGCCCCACCAATGACTTCGTGTGTGAATGAGCTAGTGTGACGTCGGGTCTGCGACGCAGGGAGGATAATTGTAAATTTTGCCCTTTTTCCCCGGTCTCGCGCTGGATCACTGACAAGCCTGAATCTTCACAACAACTTAAAATGGTGACTGTCTGCAACCTTCAAGCACATTTTGGAACTCTGGCAACAATTTAAACTGCAGCAGTACATCTCACAGAGCAGCTGCTCTAAATCAATGTTAATATAAAAACTTGTAACTTTCCTTGCTCTGTAAATTCTTAGGATTCCTTTAAATAAATAAATAAATGGAGACAGGGGAGGCTCCTCCACATGGGTGGAGGAGCGTCACCCCACTGCTTTCTCGCAGTGCGAGAAGCAGAAACATAAAATGGTATTATGAATACCATTTTATGTTTCTGCTTCTCGCACTGCGAGAAAGCAGAAGAGCTTGGTTGCTCCAGGCAGGGAAGGGGTGGCTTGCCTAAACCAGTCATAAGCACTCTCCCGTTTTCTCCATGTAGGCAGCCTGCATGGAGAAAACGGCCTCCCCATAGACGCCTGTGTGGTCGGCGTTCCAGCCAATCACAACTCTGCCATTGCAGTGCTGTGATTGTCTTAGGGGAGGAGAGGGAGGCTGCCTGCTTCCTCTGAGGAGCAGAGAGAGGAGACACAACGCGGGACCGGAGGTGAAGGTAAGTTTAATTTTTTTAAATTACATTACCCCCTCCCTCCCCGTGCGACCTCCTCCCCGCGCACCCCCCCGCCCCACCCCCGCGAGTCATGCCAGCTGTGACTGAATGGAGATGTCCCAATCACTTGTCACTGTGATTGGTAACGTGATTTATTCCGACTAACCCAAAATGTTTATTGATTGGCAGCAATTCTTGCAAAATTAGACAAAGAGACAGGCAGTCAACTGGAAGAAGTACAGAAACACCAAATCTACCTTGAAAGCACTATGCCACTCACTCTGCTTGTTCACAATCTAAATCTCTCTGCCCCTCTGACTCTCTCGCCTTTCTCTCTGTCTCATCACACTCTCATAACCCTCTCCACTTTAAGACCCTGTGTGTCTCTCACAAGATCTTGCACTGCCAGGGGGCCTCCATCTTGTCCAATCTTATATCCCCTTACCTACCCTCCCGCTCCTTACATTCTGCTGATCTCAATTTGGCCATTGGCCCTCGTGTTAGGACAGGAAGGGCGGAAGGCTGCTCTTTTCATGCCAAGGCCCCTGTTCTCTGGAACTAACTACCTCTCTCCACCAGGAACACTGAGAACCACTAGCATTTCAGGATAACCCTATAGACATGGGTTTTTCCACCTAGTATTCCCTCGTTCATTTTCCTTCTGACAGGCCAGTATATGCAGTTTAATCATCCTCTAAGTCCAGAACTGGTAGGCTCCGTTGTTGGAGCAGCAATGACATTTATAAACACTATAACATAACATTACACTTCACTGCTCTGTTTCAATCTCAACTTCCTATATCTCTCCTCAATCTGCTTCACCTCTCTCCTACCCTCACCTCTCTGTATTGCACCTCTAAATGTATTGCTGCCTCTCTTTATATCCCACCTTTCTCCACCTCTATCACCCTCTAACTCACCACTTTCTTTTTAACATGTTTGTTGACCATGTTTCCATCCCTGTCTCGTATCGTCCTCACTACCTCATTTATCTCTACCCCACCATTTTCCTTTTCTCAATTGCTTACCACCCAATTCACTTCACTATTCATTCACTACCTTACCTCTCCACTTTTCTGTCTTTTTCTACCTCTCTTCCCTCTACCTCACCTCTCTCACTACCTTAATCCTTTCTTGTTACCTCTCATTCCCCACCAATGCCTCTTTTTCTTTATCATTAACTCCTCTCTTCCCTCTCTATGAAACTCTTTATTTAAATCTCTCTTTCTACCTCACCTACATATCCCCATCTCTCTCTTTATACATCTGTCTACCAGATTTCGCTGTATCAACCACTATCTCTCCCTCACTGCTCTCTCTAGCTTACTCTGTATCTCTACCACCATCTCATAACCACCTCTCTTTCTCTACCTCACAATTGCTTCTTTAGTTACCCTTTTCTGTGGACACCTCACCTCTTTTCTAAAATTCGTTCCTCACTATACCTTTCTCTCTGCCACACTACTCTCTGTACCTAACCAGTCTTTCTATACTTCACTTCTCCTTTTGCCTCTCAGCCTCACTACTTCCTGTCTCTACTTTGCAACTCTCTATCCCTCTCCCACCATTTCACCTATCTGACTGTCTAGCTCTACCGCATTCTGCCTCTACCTCTCTCTAACGCACCCTTGGTTGTCTCCACCCAACTCAAATACTCCACATGTCCTTTTCCCAATTTAGTGTTCTCTCTACCTCACAACCTAACTCTTACACCTTATCTATTTCTCTATGTATTTTTATCTACTCACCTCTCTTTTTGGTATCTTCACCTTTCTTTCTTTACCTAACACCTCTCCCTATGTTACCTATCTTCCTACCTGATCCCTGCCTCTAACTTTACCTCCCTTTCTTCCTCTATGTTACTTCTCTCGCTATACTATAACATGTTATTTACCTCTCAGCTCTTCTCCTGTGTTCCACCCACTTTCATTTCTACTACAAGGCAAAGCCAGAGGTTTCTGTCTAGCCAGAGAAGTGTCCATATAGGGCCTTATTTTGATGTTGGGCGGAAGGCAATCCAAAACCTCGTCCATGGCACCCGACATCTTCTGCTGCAGTCCAACCACCGCATTACGATGCCTCTGGTCAGAGGCAGCAGGCAGAAGGCCCGTCCAACGCTTTCCGATGGTAGTAATCCCTACAATAGGGGCGGTGCCTGCTAAGGCACTGCCATAGAGTTTCCAATGTCCCTTTCCGTTTGCCTGTGTATGGCATTCCGACTGCCAATAAAAAGGAGCCAGAACGGGACTTTAGGGGCCCCAGCACGGCCCCATTCCCCCCTGGGCCTCCACTATGGGGCTTGTGCCCCCCTAAGCATCCCTGCATCGCGTGACAGGCACCGCATGATGCCCGCCAGAACAAGCCACAATAGGAAAGAAGCACTTTCCGACCGTCGTGAAGGCGGTCGCATAATTATTAGGGAAACGCGACCTCCGACTTCTTGTCGGGCGTTCCATTTCCAAAACGATGCTGGTCGGACTCACGTCTAACCAGCATCGTAATAATGTCCTTGGAGCTGAAGTGGGTCAAGGCAGGGAAAGAGAATTAAGGAGAAAATATATAAGATTTCACCCAATGGAATGGTGAAAATCCAGGGTGCTTTGCTTTTCCCTGTTGAAGTGAGAATGCCATTTGTGAAGGTGTATTTACATTTGAGTATAGACATCTGATTGTTACAGTTTCAAGCTTCATGTGCATTTGTCGAATTTAACATTTTCCAATAGTCCATTAAACATTCCCTTATTCATCCTTAGTCTGCCTTCCCTACAAAAGCAGAAACAGGCTAGTTAGACACTGAATGCAATGTAAATTATTGCTGTTGCAAGACAAAAAAAGTAGATGGAAGTGCAAAAGTGAATAACTTTAGCAGTGCATAATCAAGTGTTCTTTAGGTACCATTCAGTTGGTGGTCCCCAGGCAGCGGTTGCTTTCTGCCATATTTGTAAGCCCACATTTCTGAAAGTTTAAGGTATATTTCAGGATTGCTTGGCATCACCAGAGACTATATTAGCTGAAATGGGTAATGCATTTAAAGTTGTTGGGAGCAGTGGGTCCCAAAATATACCTTGCCCGTTGCACACACCCTTGGACTTATTAAACTGTGATAGTATGTGAGAGTCTGAAACTCCCCCTACTAAAATTGAGCAATCTACAGACACACATGGACATAAGTGCACTGACATAGAGAGACACACACACCCACCCACTTATCCAGTCACACTAGGCAGAAGAATGCACAAACAGCATTTTTACATTTTATGTGCTGTTTCTCTCTACTAGTTACAGTTTAACTTTGCTTATCACTCTTGCCTAACCAGTGTTTGCTTGTGCATCACTGGCTGAGAAACAACGAAACACTGTGTGCTGCAGAAGGGCACGGGCAACTCCAAATGCAACGCTCTGTCGGCAACTCATACTTTTAAGGGCAGCCCATGACATTTCAGGGGAGCGATGTGGCACTAAATCCAGTATATAACAAGCACTGCCAAAACCAACAGGTCTGTTCTTGAATAGCCCATGCACACAAAGACATAGCATGAAGGCACCCAAGTTTGTGTAGGTGCGCACACACACACACACGCACAGCACACACACACACACACACCCATGCCGACATGCAGATGCAGAGCAAAACAGTTACATGTATCAATAAACTAACACTAAGCAACATATATTCTGACAAAAATGTGCACACATCAGCAGTCATACAGGCATCAACGTGAACACAAAAAACACTTTTAAGCGCTCAAACACTAGCAGACATTGATATGCAGGCTCCAACAGACTAGATACAGAAAGAACACCTATAAGTGGGCGTGCACACACATATACACAGACACACACACACACACACACACACACACATATATAAAGATGGGCAAATACAAACAGGCAATGCACCTGCTACCAAACATATAGTTGCATACTGTATGTGTACAGGTAGACATGCACACACAGACTGGTGGGTATTGCATACGTCTGTAGTAGTCGGAGACTTTGGAGTGAGATGAGTGAGATGTTTGATGCCGGTGACAGACCTTCCTGGGGGAGGCAACAGCATGCCTGGATAAACTGCAGAAAAATGCACAGAGGTAAAAACAAAATGTTAGTATAAAAAAAAGTAAAGAGATACACATTGTAATTGGCTCCTCGGTTTACTTTTCAACCACCTAATTATGATATAGGTGGTCGGAAAGTAAACCGGCCAGTCATTCCAGCTGGCTTCCGACCGATTCTGCCAGACAGAATCAGGTCAGTAATCTCAAGGGTGGGCCTTTCCGCCCTTGAGATTACAAAGCACGGTTTCCGACATGGTTTCCATGCCGGCCTGTTTGACATGGCAACCATGTTGGAAAGCGTGTTTGGGGGCCCACAGCAGGGCCTTCTTTGGTGCACGGCCTCCGGTTGGAGGCCGAGGGGGCACCTATGGTGCCCCTCTGTTGATCCCTGCACCTTGTGGAAGACACCTTGAGGTGCCTGCCACGGGGTGCAGGGATGAACCACACCTCTCTTTTCACTATAGGAGCATGTATAAAGACCGCCTTATGGCCATAATGCATGCTCCCATTGTGAAATGTAGGAATGCGCCGAACAATATTCGGCTGCATCCTAATGAAGCCGTCAGGACCTCCGACCGGGTGTCGGTCGGTCCCAGGATTGAGTCAGAGTCAGGCAGAAGCAATTCTGCCCGACTTTGAAATCAGTCCCTCCGTGTCTGATTTGCACAAAGTAAAAACCTGAACACCTGGATAAATCACGGCTTCCCCACTTAAATTGTGTGATCCTAGGCAAAAATTGTATTTCACCATAACTCATTTTTCTTCATTATCCCATATGAAAGCACTTTCAAATATGTTAGTTATGAATAGCTGTTGTGCAAAAACCTATTGTGTTTAATTTACTAGGTTATAGTGTTGCTCTGTAAGAATCTGGACAAGTGCAGGGTTTAAATGACAACTGTCTTGCCTTGTCAGTTCACTCTTTTTTTTTCTCAAGTTTTATATAGTGTGAACTTGACCAGAAGGTATCAGAGCACTTTACATGAGCACTAGTTGTATTACAGATGAACGTAATCATTTTAATCATCAGGAGATTAAGTGATTTGCCCAGGATCACAGGATGTTTGAGCCTCCCACCAGACTAGAACCTGGTTCCCCAGCTCCAAATTCGGCTGCCATGGCCCCTAGGCCACACCCTCACTAATGGATTATGTTGTAAAATCACTTTTAATAATTACTTCTCAGTGCAGTATAATATAACATATTTGCACTTTTAAGGTCATACTGACCGAAATAACGTTTTTATTGATTGATTGATTGAATATAACATATTGATATCAAAGCTTCCACATGTTAAAGGAATACACTTTTTTAAATTTAAGTAGACTTTATCATATTTTACGTGATGTTTGATATATGATTTACATAGCAAACACTATCAGGTCTCGGCTCATGCATGGGCTCTAAGAGTCATGCAAGACCTTTGGCTCGGCTCTTCCCGTTTATTTGTTGGCTCGCCCACCTCTATGTGAGTGTAATAGTGTGATGGCATATGTTTGAAAGCGTAATGGTGAGTGTGATGTGGTGAGCTTGGTGTGGATGATGATGGGATAGGAGCATGAGGGTATTAAGGTGATGATGGTGAGAGTGATGGCATTTAGTTTCATTACTAAATTACACTAAATAGGCCCACTCCTAGCTTACAATAGATCTCCAGTCACCGGTTCACAGAAGGTCACCGGCCCTACTATGCAGCTCAGTCTCCAGCATGCACAACATATCCTCATAACAGCCCTCCATCCATTTCTCATGGCCAAGAAAAGACCCTAGACAAGCGGTAGTACACCTAGGGAGCAGCCCAACCTGGATCTCCATTGATAGCCACGCCAACCATTTCTAGCACCATCATTAAAGAAATTGCATCTATCACTAAAGACAATAAAAAGGCATTAAGCAAGCACACCACATATAAACTCCTGAATAAATATAAATGCCCCCTTACCCACATACCAAAAGAAAAAGCTTCATCATCAACGCTGATTGAAAAGGAGGGCTATAGGGCAACGGAATCCCTGATCAAGAATGACCTTATCTTCCTACTGGAGGAAGAGTGCTTTTGCAGAGATTAAAGCATAATGTAGGAGCACATAGGAAACACTTGGCTGAATATTTACAAGCCCCTTGCGCAGCTGGTCCACCATTTGTTTTGACGCATTGGCGGCGCAGTGTGGTGCAACATATTTACAAGGCCATGTAAAGTCAACCTGCGTGGCTTTTTGTGGCCTTTTAAATATGACTCCTTTTCACGCAGCACTTTGCATGAAAGGAGCGTGCCATGAGTTTTGCTGTGGGTGTTCCCACACAACTCCCATGAATTCAGCTGTATTCCTAGATTTGCAACATTTCGTAAACTTGGGAATGCGTCAGAATCCTATGCCTCCATAGTGGAGGCGTAAGGAAGTGCAACAAGGACAAATACTTATATTTCTCCTCGTTTTTTCCTCTTTCTATGCATTTTGCATGCTGCAGCACACATAGAAAGAGGAAAACACCTCACATGATTGTTTTTGTGCAGGAAGGGAAATCCTTCCTGCACAAAAACAATCTCCCCTAAAACGCAGACACGCTTGCACCGTAGCACAAGGATGCCTGCGTTGGCGTATGGCAGCCAATTGTGCTCCAACGCTGGGGAATCACAAGGATGCAACATATTGTTGTAAATATGATGCATTCCTCTGCTTGAAAGTGACGCAGGGCGGCACTGTCAAATGGTTTGTGTTGCTGCGCTGTGTCACTTTCTTGTAAATAAGTCCCTTAATCAGCAGAGGAAGTTGGTGAAGGAAGAACATACAAAAAGAATGAAGGGTCTCTACGTGTGTTTCTCGGTTAATGACCTTATCACTTAAATAGCATCTTAATAATATATATTTCCTCTGCGCTTTGCTGCTTTGATGTGGTATATTTATTGTAAGCTGCACTTGGTCCTGTAGAGTATGTGGGGGGGGGGGGGGGGCGGGGCGGGTGCTGCTAAGGACATCAGAGGAAAAGATTTCCTAACTTGCCATGTGACCCAGGGCAGTGTGAATGACCATGTGTCCTATGGCCCAGACAGCATATTAGGTAATACAGGAATGATCTTGGCATTGTACATTAAAGCTGTGAAAGAGATGTTGATCAGCAAAAACAGTGAAAGATCTTTTCACCCATAAGTGTGCTTAAGGCGGATAAATGATAACTACTGAAAGGACCACTAACCTTGGGTTCCAGAGTAGTGTGCTGCCTGCCGCAAGCACGTAAACAACTTTGCAGGGGAAGTAAGCGCTATATAAATGCAAATACAATTCAATACAATATATGTTAGCCCCTTCACCGCGGCAGGAATTCCGCCGTGGCGCTGGGGGGGTTTGGGGGCAGTTGCGGTGCCGCCGTGCTCGTGACGGAACCATTCCGTCATGAGTCACGGGCGAGCTGTGCTCATGACGGAGTGGTTCCGTCACGACTCCGCCCACTGCGCTAATCGCCCGCACAGGCGGGGAATTAGCACCGCGTGGGCGGAGCGGCAGCCAACGGCCGCAGCATGACGGAACCACTCCGTCATGAGCACACGGCGCCCATGGCTCATGACGGAGTGGTTCCGTCATGAGCACGGAACGGGTTAAACACTAAACACTTGCAGCTGCTGATGAGTGCCACAAACTCGGTAATAAAAGCCACTGTTACTTACAGCTCTTAGAAAAGGCAGACATATTATATAAAGTGCAAAGGAAATAAAAAAGTTATTGTCATAGTAAGTATGCCTGAGCTGTGCAATGCTATTTGTTAGAACATCTTAAATCCCACAGTGATCGAGCAATTATTAACATGATCTACATGTATGACTAGTAAAAGCTGTGCCTCAGCCTTCAATTCACAGCTCAGACTGTTCGCCTGCAAACATGCCTGTGTATTGCAAGTCTGTCGCCTAAATGATTCCAGCAGCAGCTTTGATGCATCCCTTTCAAAATCTGTGCAGCTTTCAAATTCTCTCACTTCACTGGTACCTTACGCTCCAACCCACTGCCTACTCTGCAGGGGTTAGCAAGCGTGTTGTTAGGGTATTTGCAGTGGCGGCTCCTCGTGGGAGTGCTGCAGGGCGGTGAGACTGGCAGGGTGGGGGTTAGTAAACTCCGGCTTACGGCCGAACAGAGGTAAGTAAATAAATAAATAAATAAATAAAACTAATTACATTGCGCGCGCTGCAACGCCTCCTGTGCGAAAGTATGTAAGAGCGGGGTGGCGTGCTGGTGATGCCTCTGGCTGCCTCCCACCATCCGTGTGTAAGAGTGGGGGCTGCTGGGGCGATGCCGTAGGTAGGAGCGGGGGGAGGGAGGCCGCCGCCCCCAAAATCTGTGCCGCCCGGGGCACATCGCCCCCTGACCCCCCGCTTACTACGCCACTGGGTCTCGCATACCATCAGCTTTCATACAGTACACCAGTAAATTGTGATTGACTGTGTCGAAAGGTGCCAATATATCCAACAGGACAGAAGGTGATGTTAGACCTTTATGACGATGATGAAAGCTTACGCCCTGAGTTATCTTTCCTACAGATGATTGGTGCATATTTACAAGCTGGCGCTAAAAAATTATCGCCGTTTTGGAGCCGTTTTCGGCCGAAAAGCGGCGATAATTTTATCGCCTAATTAGCAAGGCCACGCTAACGCATGAAACCTTGCTTTAGCGTGGGGATTCCTAACGCCCAGCTTTGCATCTCTAATGAGATGCAAAGTGGGCGTTCCTGACCTAACATGACAGGAGAAATGTCGCTAAGCGACATTTCTTCTATCATCAAGCCCCACGCTATGAAGCATAGCGGCAAGAAAAGTAGCGATAACCCGTTATCGCTACTTTCCTTACGCCTGCTTCTGGACTGACTTAGCCATGATCTCCTATGGAAGGTGGATATCATGGCTAAGTTTGTGAGTCCCTGTCATCAAGCTAACGCCACATTGCGTGAGATTATCGCTGGGTTTCCAGCGATAATCTCACGTTAGGCAGTTAGCGTGAGGATTTTTATCGCTGAGGAGATAAGTGTTGCTAATAGCACGCTATCTCAGCGATAAAAATCCACGTTACCCGCCGATAATTATCCTAGCGCTAAGAGCACTGAGCGATAATTATCGCCGGGTGTTGCTGATATGCCCCATTATCTTTTAACACCTTTTACACTTTTTGCACATACCAAAATTAGATCATGTGTGCACAGCTGCTGGTGCAACCTTTGAGCTTGAAATGTCATATTCCTGGGCCAACAGATTTCACCCGAGATTTCACTTTACCTCACCAATTGGTGGCCTCATTTTAACCCACCAGGAATAATCCCCTGACCAACGTGGGGATGGTCCAGAGAAAATACTGGTGCGATATGTGTCCTGCGGGCCTCATCCCAGTCGCGTTATTACCAAGAGAACCGTGAAAGTTTGCTGAAGGAAGCTGGCCGTCTGCTGACTGGCACGAGTGAAAACTCCAGCCTTTGTTTTAAAGTTCACAGGAATCTTAGCTGTCTGTGAAATGTGTGCAAGACAGTGATTTGTTTGTACAAGGGCGTTCTGCATGATTTGCAATGTTCGCAGCTGTTCGAGCAGTTCATCTGTGGTAAGTGGGAGGCAGCATTGGAATCGTTCTTGCTTTGAAGTTTAATAATCTAGAATAGAAGCGAGCCAACAGTGGTTATTTATGCTGCAGGTTTGAAAGATACAGCGTAGAGAGAGGAGCATAATGTGCATTTTTTTAGTTTACTTCCTTTTCCTAACTTGGTGAAGGAGCGTGATGCCTGATGATTCAAAGCATCGCATACAGCACAGAAACAGTAAACTTACTCACCGAGAAAAGAAATGACATAAAAATATTAAGCATTGGAAAGCCAAGCAGTCTGGCGCAGGACAATGGATAAAAAGGCTGATTGAGAAAACAATGGGGAAGGTCATAAGGGGAAAACCAACGGGAAATGAAAGTAGCTGGTAAGTTGATTGGAAGTCACAGAGGGGAAAGAGCTATGGGGAAGACAGTAAGGGAATACGCATACAAGGGTCACGACCAAAATATTTTAAAAACCTGCTGCAGTAAAAAAAACAAAAAAGGATTGCTTTTTGTATATAATGCATGAATGGGATAAATCATTTAGTGTGTGATGATTCAGTGTACTATTGAGATGTAAAATAGTCCTATATGCTTTGCAAAGCAAGCCCTTCATAGCTTCATAGGAGGTGGAATGCCACACCAAATAGTCACTTGCTTGATGTAAGAGAAAATACTCCCCTGGGTAGAGCAAAAGCCCTCTTTATATATATTTGATAAAATTGATAACAACAGGCCTTTAGACAGAGTGCTGTCAAGCCAGACAAGCATAAAGGAGAATACAGAAATATAGATAAAATTGAAATACTAAATCAGTGGCACACCATCCCTGACACTGAAGTGCACCAATTTACAGGTGGATGAATGCATGTGAGCATGTAAAAATACTTTCACTCGCAGAGCAAACAAGCCAATAGCTGAAGTAGGCAACCCATAGCTCCTTGCTTTATGGTGTCGTGGGGCAAAGCAAAATGGGAATAATTATCAAATAGATCAATGGCTGATCAGAGCAGACCTAAAGTGTGTGTGTTTGGAGTTATCTGTCAAGCGGAAACTGAGAAAAAGGTGCGGGGTCCCAAAATGCTTTTTCTCCGTGCAATTTTCTATTTCAAATTGGTGGTAAGCCAGTCGCAAAGGCGAAAAGGTCCCCAGGGGTCCCCTTTCCCCTTTATTTGGCAGCGAACATATTTTTCAATAGCAGGCAGTGTTCCCACAGACCACTGCCTGCCACTAAAAAATGATAAGAAAAGTTTTCATTTTTTTCTTTTAAACACATCCATTTTCCTTTAAGGAAAACGGGTTGTATTTGAAAATATACAAGTTGCTTTATTAAAAAAAAAAAAAAAAACTCACGGTGGTCTGCTGTGGTTGCCCATTCCCAATGGGTCGCAAAGTGCGACCTGCCTTATGACTATTAATGAGGCTGGTCTTTTGGGACCTAATTCGGAATCACTAAATGTGTCTGAGACACATTAGTACATTCCGTTTTGCGAGTCTCAAAAAATCGCAATTTGCGACCCCCAAAACGGAATGGTTGTACATCTGGCCCTTGGAGCCCACGCAGAAGGAACACAGGTCACGTGGGATATTGCAATTCCATTGTGGTTTTTTTCTCCCCTTGTCCAGACCTATAATAAATACATAGGGGGTACCTTTCTCTCACTTGGTGTCCCTCGGGACCCCAGGACCAAGTTTTGGGGGTCAGGGAATTCCTCCCCTGTCCCTTTTCATTTTTTCACTTTTATTTTTGGGACTCGTTGAAGGTGTTGCACTGGGGAAATTCTATAAGGCATCTTCAATGAGTTCCTCAATCCACTGCATGCTGTTGGGTGCACTTCTCTTGCTCCTAGGTTGATCCTATAGGGAAATACTCAATCAGCCGCAACGGTAAATTAATTTTAAGGCATAGCTTTTGTCTTTCACTCATAGTTCAATCAATCAATCAGGCGTTTGTTAAGCGCGACTACTCACCCGTAATGGGTCTCAAGGCACTGGGGGTGGGGTGCAGGTTCCCGTCCATCAAGGAGGGGGTCCGTCGAAGAGCCAGGTTTTGAGGTCTCCTGCGAAGATGGGAGGCGATGTTGTCTGCCTGAGGTGGAGCGGAAGGGCGTTCCAGGCTTTGGCCTCAAGGAAGGAGCAGGAGCGGCCTCCCGATCTGGTTCTTCTGGAGCGAGGGACCATGGCGTAGGAGAGCTGGACTGATAGTAGGATCCTTTGGGGTGCGTGGAATTTGAGTCGGCTGTTCAGGTATGCTGGCCGGTGTCGTGGAGGGCCTTGTGTGCAAGGGTGAGCATCTTGAAGGTGACTCTTGCCTCGATGGGGAGCCAGTGGAGTGTGCGCAGGTTCTGGGAGATGTGGTAGTGTCTTGGCAGGTTGAGGACCAGTCTTACGGCGGCGTTTTGGATGTTCTGTAGCTTGCGTGTGAGGTTTTTGTTTATTCCGGCGTAGATTGCGTTACCGTAGTTGAGTCTGCTGATGACCAGGGCGTGATTGACGGTCTTTCTGTGTTCGAGGGGGATCCATTTGAAGGTCTTACATAGGAGGCGGAGGGTGTGGAAGCAGGAGGATGAGACGGAGTTGATCTAGCGGTCCATTTTGAGCTCGGAGTTCAGGATGATTCCCAGGTTGTGTGCATGGTCCGTGGGGGCGGGTGGGTTTCCGAGGGCGGGAGGCCACCAGGTGTCGTTCCAGGTGTCGGGGTTTGGGCCCATGATGAGTACTTCCGTCTTGTTGGTGTTTAGTTGTAGGCAGCTGTTTTTCATCCATTTGGCGTCGGCTTCCATGCCTTCTCAAAAGTTGTGTCTGGCGGTGTTGGGTTCGTTATGTAGGGAGAGGATGAGCTGGGTGCCATCTGCGTATGACACATTGTTGAGTCCATAGGTTCTGACGATGGGGGCAAGCGGAAGAAGTTGAAGAGTGTAGGGCTGAGGGAGGACCCCTGAGGGACTCCGCAGGTGGTTGGTGTAGGGTCCGAGAGGAAAGGGGGGAGTCTAACACACTGATTTCTGCCAGAGAGGAAGGAGCGGATCCATTCAAGGGCCTTGTCCTGGATCCCTGCTTCGTGGAGTCTGCGTATTAGGGTGCGGTGGGAGACTGTGTTGAAAGCCGCTGAGATGTCAAGGAGGATGAGGGCTACTGTTTCTCCTCTGTCCAGTAGGGTGCGGAAGTCATCTGTTGCAGCGAGGAGGATGGTTTCCGTGCTGTGGTTTTTTCTGAAGCCGAATTGAGAGGAGTCGAGGATGTTGTGCTCTTCGATGAATGTGGCTAGTTGGCTGTTGATGGCTTTCTCAATGACTTTCGCAAGGAACAGGAGCAGGGAGATGGGCCTGTAGTTTTTGAGGTCAGTGGGGTCTGCTGAGGGTTTCTTCGGGAGGGGGTTGACCTCGGCGTGTTTCCAGCCGTTGGGGAACGGGGCGGTCTCCAGGGAGCCGTTGATGGTGTGGTGGAACATGGGTGCGATGGCGTTGGTGGCTCTGTTGAAGATGTGGTGGGGGCAGGGGTCTGTGGGGGCCCCAGAGTGGATTGACTTCATCGTCTTCATTGTGTCTGCGGTGGTGAGGGCTGTCCAGTTGTCAATCGCTGGCTTCAGGGTGTCGGCGGTGGATGGTGGGTGTTCTGTGTGTTGGTTGTCTTTGTAGAAGTTGTCGTAGATTCTCTTGATTTTGTGGTGAAAGAAGGTGCTGAGTTTGTCGCAGAGGTCTTGTGAGGGAGGGATGTCAGTCAACTCGCTGGTGGGTTGGGCGAACTCCTTGATGATGTTGAAGAGTTCTTTGCTGTTGTGTGCGTGTGTGGAGATTCTGTCTTCAATCGCTTTTTTCCTTATTTTTCTGATGAGTTGGTGGTGGGAGTTGGTAGTGGCTCGAAGTTGTTGTGTGCTTCTGTGAATTTGGTGTTCCTCCAGGCCTTTTTGAGGCGGCGGCAAGTGCGTCTGGACTTTCGAAGTTCGGCGGTAAACCATCTGGCTTTCTTTGCGTGGGTGTTGTTGTTTTTCTTGAGGGGGGTTATGGTGTTGGCGCTGTCGGAGATCCATCTGTGCAGGGTTCGGGCTGCGGTGTTGGGGTCGTCGTTTTCCGTGATGGTTAGGGTGGAGTTGCTGAGTGAGGAGGTGATCTGGTCATTGGTGATTCTGGTCCAGTTTCTTCGCGGGAGCAGGTGCTGGTGTCTGTGGATGGTGGGTGTTCTGAAGGTGAAGTGGACGCATCGGTGGTCGGTCCATGGAAGTTTGGTGGTGTGGCTGAAGGTGATGGAGTTTCCTGTTGTGAAAAGGGGGTCGAGGGTGTGTCCTGCTGAGTGCGTGGGTTTGGTCACGATTTGGCAGAGTCTGATGTTGTGGAGTTTGTCCAGTGGGGATGTGGTATTGGGGTCCAGTTGGTTGTCGAGGTGGAAGTTGAGGTCTCCCAGCAGGGTGTAGTTGGTGGATGCGATAGCATGTAGGGAGATGATGTCTGAGATGGAGTTGGTAAACGTTCCGTGGGGTCCAGGGGGTCGGTAGATGATGGTTCCTCGGAGAGTGGTGGTAGGGCTGGTCAGTATCTGGAAGTGTAGGTGTTCCATCATATCTGTGGCTCGTCGGGGAGTGTGCTAAGGCGGAGGGTGGATTTGTGGACGATGGCGATTCCTCCTCCCGGGCGAGTGTAGCGGTCCTTCCTGGAGATCTTGTATCCTTGGGGAAAGGCGATGGCGATGTCCGGTCCCGAGGTGGTCTCTGTAAGGAACGCTACGTCCAGGGTGATGCTGTTGAGGAGGTCCCAGATTTCGGTCGCTTGTTTGTGGAGAAATAGGACGTTGAGGAGGATGCATTGCACGGTCTTTGGTTCAGGTGTGTTCTTGCGGTCGGGTTGTGCTGGGTCCGTGTTCCTGGCGGTGCTGTAGGTTTGTCGGCAGCAGTGACAGCTGAAGGGTCCGTGGGTGTCGGCTGGTGAAGCTAGCTTGTAGTTGTTGTTGCGTCCTGGGTTGAGTTCGTGGAGTGCCGCTGGGTTGTAGCATTGCGGAGGACCGGGGTTCCTGGCGCTGGTCGCACACGGGTCGCGGACCGGCTTGCCTTTGGGGCACCAGCGGCCGCTATTAAGTAGGGGTCTGGGAGGGCTGGACGGCTGGGAAGCAGGAGCGGGGGGAGCTGGATTGGGCCGGTCGTGCTGGTCGTGCTGGTCGTGCTGGAGGGGGTGGGGCAACGGAGGCAGCAGCGGCGGGGCAAAACGGGTGGGGAAAGGAAATTGAAGGAGGGGTAAAATAAATAAGAGAGGAATAAGGCAAAAAGGCAGAAAAGTGCAAAGAGAGAGCAGAACAGAGAAGAAAGAGGGAGAAAACGAGTGAAAAAATGGAGAGGGAAAAGGGAAAGGAAAATTAAAGGAGGGCTAAAGGAATTAAGAGAGGAATGAGGCAAACAGGCAGAAAAGTGCAAAGAAAGTGCAGAACAGAGAAAAAAGAGGGAGGAAAATGAGTGAAAAACGGAGAGGAAAGCGGAGCAAGAGAGAGGAGACAGAGGTCCACTGGACCACCAGGGATGAGGCGCAGAGTGGAGGAGGGCCTCGAACACCAACAACACTCGAGACTGCATGGGATGGCCTCACTTAATGGTGGAGCTGCGAGGGTGGGAGAGCAATTTCACTGACAATGAGTCAGTGGCCTTGCTCTGCCTTTACATGCCTAGACAGAGCAACTTAAAAGCGAATAAGAGAACCAATCTGGTCCCTCAGAAACAAACCAAAACACTTCCCACATAGGCCACACTACAAGTGTCAGTTTTCAAAAAAAGCACTCCCCCACAGTGTAGTGTAATATCTCATCGGCAATGCTCTCCAGTGCCTCATTTGGAGTATAAAGTGCTCTAGAAATGCTTTTAAAATACAACACCATATATGGTTTGGACACAGATTCTGATGATTGAGGTAGTACAAGCACACATCTAGGCTCCTGTGTTTGTCTTCATGCAAAGCCAGAGATTCTCCGCTCTGGGTCAGGTAGGAAGAACTACTACAGTAAATGGCCACCAGAAAATGAAAGCTGATCTGATGCAATGGAGCAGCCATTTGGGAATGCTGTAGAGTCAGTTCTCTAGATGCATTACCAGAATAGAACTGTAATTCTAGGCACAATGGGAGATGTTTTAGTGAGTGTGTGCGGGGGTAGGGGTAGGATCAGAGGTGAGGTAAAAACAGCAAAATATACTGTAAATATTTTGTTACCCTTTGACCTACAGGTAACTGCATATAAAATATTTGGTCCAACTACTTTTATTTGCTTTGTTATGTAGAAATGTTTCGAGAATAGAAACATGTCACATAAAGATTTCATACAAATATCTATAGTTAGTGCATTAATCCACTGCTCCATCTCCCTGTGATTGGAACATATGAGAAATATGTCAGACATAGCCCTTAAGTCTGTGCAGAAGACACATTCTCCCAGCCAGTTTTCTGACTGGACTTAGAATCCAATAGCTACAGGTTAGAAATGAGTGTTTGCAGTTAGATATGGTAGGGGGTAAAGGAAATTAAGTGAAAGAGTCTGAAGAACATGTTGGACTGCAGACCACTCTAGAGAAGTGTACCAACTTCACATACAGTCTGAAAGAGGGTCGGAAGCAAGGGATTTATAGATACTATAGAGTTGGTGAGCCTATGAAGCACTACTGAAGTAGGAACAGATGGTAATTGAAGACCGACTAAACCTCCCCTCTAACACACTTATGAGGTGTGTACTTTTTTGTACGAAAAAACAATATTTCGACATAAAAGTCTCTTTTATTTCCAGGTTTCCGCACTTTCTAATTCTTCTGTTCTTTTCTTTACATAGACTCATACCTAACTAGGGATCATATGCCCAAGAATATACCTGGGTAACCTGAACTACCATTTCTGCTGTATTCATTACTCCTACATCTTCCAATGCCCTGTACTCGTTCTTAAGCCATTATTGGAAAATGTTTAATGAGGAAGACTTTCTTTTACTCGCACATATGGATGTCTGCCATAATTAGTCACAATTTGCACTGGCATCCCGTCCTTACTTTTCTCTCTTGTACTTCTACTTATAGCATTTTACAATATTGTTACTTACCTCTTCCATACAGGGTATGTCCCCTTTGTTTATATGCATATTCGCTTTTCTTTTAACTGTGAATAGGGGTGCGTGGTTACTTTCCCATATCTTTTAATTTTCACATATTCTATTTGGGGTTCCCCACTCTTCCACTGACCTGCTTTTAGAATTCAAGTCACTTCACTGTGCTCTTCTCTTTTTCTGGACATCTCGCCACGAATGAAAGGCTCGCACCCTGTTTTCATCTCTTTCTCTTCCGAGAATCAATCAGGAGAACATGTTGTGATTGATTTACCATGTTTTTGTTTTTACTAGGGTTCTATTACTCCACCTGATGGTCATTATGTTACCTATTGCGGACTAGGGGTATTTTTTATGTCTTTTTTATGAGGCTTTTACTACGCAGTTGCGTCACTTTTTGTGACGCTGCGGTGGCATACAAAATGTGCCACACTATGCCATATATTAACAAAGTGACGTATATAGGCAGATGCGTCACTAAGTAAACCCCTGTGCTACATCATATCTGCGACAGGTATAATGTATGCAGGGTGGTCGTTCCAGCGCAGAAAAGGCTTGTAGAAGTGTCACCGCAGCACTTCTACGGCCTCACTGTGTAAAATCCTTATGTCTGTTTGAAGCAGGCATAAGGGGTGATGCAGGCCTTTTCACATGGGGCTTGGCCCATGTGAAATTACACATTGCTGGAGTTATGTCTGTTTCCCGACACACTCCAGCAATGCACCATTTTTGCGCCGATAGATATTCCTGACGTATCTGTCAATCCTTGGGACATGGAGCAGGGAACAGTAAATACTGTGCATCCACGGTGTCGCACAGATGGGAACACTGAAAAGCCTTGCATCGCTGTTTTACCACTTTTCATAAATGAGGCTCTAGGAGTTTTTAATGAAGTCCATGGAATACGATTTCTATATATTGTGTTGGTTCTATTTCTTGCTGGAATTATGTATTCAATATTATAATGGTGTTTTTTCATATTATATTCTATTACAGCCTTGAGAAAGTCAAGTGGGAGGAAACACGTGTTGCCTACAGGAACAAATTACTACTAAGTGTTTCTGTGCACTAAATGCAGTCATGTTCTAAACTAAATTACTTTTTGTTTTTCGAATGTGAATACAGCATTGTACTTTAGTGAGCTTTGTTGCCAATATTTGTTTATTGTAGGTCTTTGAAGGACTTGGAGTCAACAAACTCAAGCAGGGTCGCCATAGCAGCAGATCAGCTTTAACGTCGAAAACAATGGCCTGTGAAAAGCGAAACCACCACAGATTCAGCAGTATGGCGCCCTCTAATGGTATTAGCCATGTTAGATGCTTTGTCATTAGTAATAATAGGACGGTCCTGCTTTAAAATCTAAAATTAAAAGTTCCAGCACCAGTGTGGGGCCCTAGAGGGGCCCTCACGAAAGCAAATAGTAATACCCACACAGTACATCTAAAAAAAAAAGTGTATTCAGCCTCATGCAGTCATGGGATTTCTTTTCAGCCACCCTGAGTCTTGAAATGACTGTGCCAGTTAAAGGCTCCCAAGCAGCCTTTAGACCTTCTGATTCATCTTTGGCAGGCATTTACATTTCTTGTTGTAGGCAGGCACTGAAGCCAGTAGGCAGGAGTCTCCTGTAGCTGCTGTCCCTCCTCTTTACATTAGAGGTTGTACAACACTACCTTCCCATGTGGCACACCGGCCAAAGCTGCCGACTTTAGAGTTGGGGAACCCGGTTCCAGTTTCGGCGTCAGTTCAACATCCTGTGATTCTGGGCAAATCACCTACAAAACAAGCATTTGCAATGCAATAGGTCTTGCATTTACGCGAGTTTGAGCTACTGACATTGCAAATAACAATGCCTTTTATTTTTGTTTTCGTTTTTAAAACATAAATAAAAGGCATTGTCATTTACAATGCCAATAGCTTAAACTTGTGTAAATGCGAGACCTACTGCATTGCAAATGCTTGTTTCCTTTTACTTCTGGGATTTGTAGTCCTGTTTTCTAATGAATCTATAAGACTTAAAGTCCCAGAGTTCAAAGTAAAACCCTGGACTCGAGTAGCATATCAGGCACTGACTTGGAAAATATGACAGGGCATGGCATTGTCCAGACTCTGCTGCCTTTCATAAAAAATCTAAGCTGCCCCTCCCCTGCCAGGTTTCAGGGGTTTTACCTCGACCACTTTACCTCTTTTCCTACCAGTTTTACTGCCCCATTGCTAAAACAACACTACATGTACCACAATGGGAAGATTTGGGAATCAGACAGCCACGCCAGACTCGGGCTTTCACACTTACACGAGACAGCTTTGCCACCCTAGTGGACTCGTGAGAAGGGCGGAGCCTTCCAAGGTGAGCCTTGTTTACAAGCTTCCTATTGGTTGTCACTGACATGGGTTTGAGTTAGGATTGAAGACCATGGGAATTCGAATCTGACGAGCTAACCTTAGTCTTAGGTCGCATTGACAAGGTGCTTGTAGGCTTACATCTTGCCCAGTATTACAGCAGGCGTACCATGGGCGTCAATTCACCAAAATGCCTGGGGTAGTGGAAGTGACATCACATGCCATATGACTGTTACTTTCCCTCTTACAGATACATACATACACACACATTCATTCATACACACACTCTCTTTCACATAAACACACTCTCACCTACAAGCACGCACACAACATGCATTTAAAAGCACTTTTTACTTACCTCAGCTGCCGGATAGGGGCATATTACAGATAATTGTACTATAATAAAAAAAATTACTTAAAACAAGATAAGTGGCGGACCCTAAATGAGGTCCATGAGGCATACAGGTGCTAGCTAGCATGGCCAGTGACATGATATGATAGGACCATGCAGAGATCACGACTGGCAATGGGCAGCTTGAGTCCTCCTAGCAGGCAGGCTGCAGCTCGCCCCTGGAGGGAGAAACAGTAAACTTGGGGGGGGGGGGGGGGAGTTGGGGAGTTTCAAGGGAAGATGGACACATCCATAAGATGTGAGCTCGTGTTGTGTTCTGCAATACATGCACAAAACTCATGTTAATCTAAAGAATTAACAACACTTAATTATAACATTATATTTATATAGCGCTTACTACTGCTGACGAGACGTATATAAAACCGGACCAATCAAATGTTACAGTTGGAATCGTGCCCGCTTTTAATAATAGTTAAATTCATTTCAGCAAAAAATATAATGTACATGAATAATAAGAAATGTTGAATAGAAATGAAGGGTAATAGCAATCCCTAAGCAGGGATAAGTCGCACTTCTAGTGGAAAGAAATCTGTCCCAAATAAAAAGAAAATCAAAGCGCCTGAATAATATCCAAAGTAGGGGTGCTGTAAACACTGATAGCACTGATTACCCAACAGTGCTGGTCAACAGATCAAAAACCTGTCTCTACACGTAAGAAATATTTCAGTTAAAGCACTTCCCTAGTACAGTTACAAATGGCAATGTATGCCTAAGGTTTAGCAACACAGGTACTTGTATTTACAAAAGAAAGTCCATTAATGCTGTATGTTCATCTTTTTATTCTTTGTATGCAAAACTTCCCAGCAGCAAATAAGTGAAAAACAAGCCAACACGTGTTTCGTCTGTACCACAGTAGGTATTCAGACTTTGTCAAGGCTGGAAAAAGATGAAAGTATATATATACAATGAGACTTCATAAGCAGTTATTCAACAAATAAGTTGTTATATGCATTTTAGATGTGCTAAAGATACTCTAGAAAATCATAGAATTTGTTGAAGATGAAACAAGAAGAAACCAAAGGAAAAAAGAGAAAGAGAACCCAAATGTTGGAGCCAAGAATTTACGGAAGACCAAGTTGCACCGAGCAATGTGACAAATCAGGAAGAGGAATAGGTGTGATATGAATGATGGAGCAAGTATAATAGACTTGGTTAACCTATCAGAGTTTGAAAATGAGTAAAGTAGTCAGCTATGTAAAGAGTCCCTCATTATAAAATGGTGCAAGAAAATATATAAAAAGTTTCCTCAACACCAGAGCTAGCCAGAAGATAAACCAAGGTAAGACAAAAAATGTAAAAAGGTAGAAAGAAACTTAGTAGGTAGGGATAATACGGAAAAACACAAAAAGACACGCACCAACAGCGGAGAGAAGAGTCAAACGTAGTAATCCTGGTGTGCTCTAAGTTACAGAATTCGTCAAAGTCTAAAGAGCAAAAGAAAACAAATCGTTGAATATTTAGTCCAAGAGAAAAATACGATCAGCATGAATAACACTAGATAGTCGCTACTACGACAGTGAACACTATACCATAAGTATCAGTAGTGTCCGCGGTGAATATTACAAAGAAACATGTATGTATGCCTATAATGTTAGGCAGATAGTAAGGCTGACTATAGGTCTTGGATCAGTAGGATAGTTAATAAAATGCGAGCTCGAAGGCAAAAACGCTGTAAATAGAAAATAATTCGGTGGGTGTACCACAAGCGTAGCGCATACAACTTAGGTGGCCAGGAGATACTACCCAAAGTGGTTGTTTGACTAGTCACAACCAAGTATACTAGTCAAATCAACGTAAAGACAGTGCAGAAAAACAGGGGCAATAAAAACACTTACCAATGTACAATTTAAATCGTGGTAAAGCGTAGTCACAAAAATACTAAGACACCCTTCAAATACTTGAGTAGTCGTAGAGAATCTCAACAATCTCAGTGCATCAGGACCTGTGTAATAATGAACCGCTCAAATGAGGCCAATGAAACTTAAATATGTAAGTTGATACAATGACCAAAAAGTGTTAAACACCTACCCTTGTAAATCACATGTTAAATATATAGTGGGTGGTAAGGATATGGCCGTGTCTTAATGGGTCCCGTTGAGAAGTCCATACAGGTGTAAAGTAAATTGGGCAGACCCGCCTTGATAAGCCGGCTCCCTATAGAAACAAAGGTGTACACATGTAAGGCCAGTATGAGTAAGGCTAATGCAGTAAACTAAAAACACGATGAAATACAAGCTACAGAGTAACGTAGCAAATGGCACAAATTTGACGGTGCAACCCCAGAGAGATCAAAAGGCAGTCAGTTCAATAGTAAAACATACCTATTAGCAATAGTAGTAACACGCGAACCGATCGTCAGTTCCGATCAACAAACCGGTGAAACACGGAAGTGAGCTGCACTTAGGTTTGAAATAAGTACGTGCAAAAATCATGTGATTGCGTGGGACCACGTTATCTGTCCCCCAGTAGGCATCCTAAACGTGGAGACTAATCGGCAATATGAAAGCGCCATCTTGGAATATATATCATAATATCAAGTGCTCGGGTAACCCGTCCAGAAATAAACAGCCGACACATCCGAAGGTCGATAAACCGACAGATGCAGTGAATAACCGCATAAGTACTTAGCGGATATCTACTGTGACTGACGAATGTATGAAATTACGAGGTTTGAAATAAGTACGTGCAAAAATCACGTGATTGCGTGGGACCACGTGATCTGCCCCAGTAAGCATCCTAAACGTGGAGATTAATCGGCAGTGTGAAAGCGCCATCTTGGAATATATATCAGAATATCAAGTGCTTTGGGTATCTCGTCCAGGAATAAATAGCCGACACATCCGAAGGTCGATAAACCGACAGATGCAGTGGAATAACCGCATAAGTACTTAGCGGATATCTACTGTGACTGACGAATGTATAAAATTACGAGGTAGTAATTTTAAAGATGTATATATCAACCAAATAATGAAAGTAAAGCACAGTGTAAGTGGTAGACACAGTAATTTAGTCACTTGGTAGAGAGGAAAGAAGGAGAGAAGGGAGAGGGAAACACTTATCTAAACAAAACAAAACAAAATAGAGTTCAAATTAACAATACATATGTAAAGTTGCAAACATGAAATCTATTAGACGACACAATACATCTATAGAGATTACATATTATGGATTGTGAACCAAGTATACAGACATGAAAAAGCCACAGAGCTGGTAGATGGATAGACACATGATTAATACAGACAAATAGGTGTTTATGTTAACATCAAGTAACGATTCACAGATAATTATCATGTCAATATCAAAAATATAGAGGCATTAAAGATCAGAAAATTGATGACTTGAGTGTAAGAATCTAATCTCTTAGATATTAACAAGTAACACTTGAAAATGCAAATGGAGATAATACAACATTAGTAAGAATCAAGAGTATGAAAGCAGAAAGTCAATATTTGTAAATATAGTGATCAATCTCTTAAGATCACATGTAAATCTCTATCGACATTAAGTCCCATGTCTACTGATCTCAGTTTGATGAGCCATTGAGCCTCTAGCTTTCTTAGCCTGGAGACTCTGTCGCCACCTCGAGAGTCCTCCGAGGCTATTGAAATGCCATGAAATCTCAGTTTGAGTTTCTCTGCAAATGGATGCATAGTGTTATAATGCACTGCCAGGGGATAGTCACGATTGTTATTCCGAATAGCCCTGACATGTTCCTGAATACGTTCTTTAAGGGGTTTGATAGTGCTACCCACGTATACAAGATCACACTGGCAGATTATGCAGTAAACTACAAATTTAGTATTGCAGTTAATAAAGTTAACAATGTTGTGAGATTGGCTGGTGTTATATTTAAAATTTTTACTTTTGTCACACGCAAATTGGCACATATTGCACATTGAGCATTTGTAGAATCCATTGGGTTTTGCTGGTAGCCAACTGTGTTGTCTTGGTGTCATCAGATTTGGGGTGGCTGAGCTCACAATGTTTCTGAGAGTTCTCCCTCTGTTATATGTAACAAATGGTCTCTGCTTAATGAATGGGACTAAATCACCATCTAGTTGTAGTAAATGCCAATGTTTACGAAGGAGCTAGTAAATGTCATTACTCGAAGAATGAAATTGAGTAATAAAGGCTATTTGTGTTAGTTTGTTGGAACGTTTTTTTATGTCTTTAGGTTTTAAAAGTTCTGTCCTCTGGACTCTCTTGATCCTTGTGTGTGCACGTTCAAGTGTTCTGCAATCATAACCCCGAATCACAAATCTGTTTTTGAGTTTAACGATTTCTTCTTGGAAAGATGGGTCCTGACTACAATTCCTACGAAGACGTATCATTTCTCCATAGGGAATAGCCCTTATCTGAGAGCTCGGATGTGAGCTAGTAGCATGTAATAAGGAATTGCACGCAGTTGTTTTGCGGTATAGTTTAGAATGTAAAGTGTCATTTTGAACAAATAAAGTCACGTCAAGAAAATCAATATGATCTTTGTTATGTATGTATGTAAAATTAAGATTATATGTATTGTTGTTGAGGTACATGATAAATTTGTGTAGACTACAGTCAGTGCCATTCCAAATCAGAAAAACATCGTCGATAAAACGACCCCAGTACACTATGTTGTCGGTCAGTATAGTCGGACATGTGTTCCAGATATGATGTTGTTCGAAGAAGCCCATGTAGATATTTTCAAAAGATGGAGAAAATTTTGCCCCCATGGCTACACCTGAATGTTGTTTATACCAGTTGTCCTTAAACTTAAAAAAGTTGTTGTCAAGTGTAAGATTGGTCAGTTCCAAAATCATTTTGGTATGGTCATAGAGTGTAGCATCTCGTTTGGAAAGATAGTATGTTAGGGCTTCCATACCTTTGTCTGGTGGGATGCTGGTATAAAGTGAGCTAACATCTAGGGTCACTAAAGTGAAATCTTGTTGCCAAGTAAAGTGTTCCAGTTTGTTGAGTAAGTCCTTAGTGTCTTCTATGTAGGATGGTAAGTTATACACTATTGGTTTAAGATAAATATCTTTATATTCGGAGATCCGCTCAGTACTACCTCCAATACCAGAGATAATAGGCCTCCCTGGAGGTGTTTCCAGATTTTTGTGTATTTTAGGTAGTGTGTATATGTACGCAGATCTCGGTGAAGGATTAAACAAATATTTAAATTCCAAATCCGTAAGGAGTCCAAAATTGAGCCAATATCTGAGGGTGTTCTCAATCAGTGTAGTAACTTTTTTGGTTGGGTCATAGGTAATTGGAGTGTAGCACCTGCGGTCTGATAGTTGATTTTCAATCTCTTTGTTATAGTATGTTGTATCTAATACAACAATATTGCCACCCTTGTCAGCATCTTTGATGGTAATATCAGGTCTGTTTGTTAATGAAGCTAGGGCTTTCCTCTCAATTGGTGTCAAATTGTGTCTAATGTTGGTGTGTCCCCCTAGTAATCTGTCTTCCATTGCATACAATTCAGATGTCATTATTCTAAAAAAACAGTCAATCATGTTGTCTGATGAAAGTGTCGGTGTAAAGAGAGATTTATATTTCAAACCACTATCAACATTCATGTCAATATTGATCCCAAGATCAGATATGATGTCTTCCAGATCAGGATCTGTCTGTTTATCGACCTTCGGATGTGTCGGCTGTTTATTTCTGGACGGGTTGCCCGAGCACTTGATATTATGATATATATTCCAAGATGGCGCTTTCATATTGCCGATTAGTCTCCACGTTTAGGATGCTTACTGGGGGACAGATCACGTGGTCCCACGCAATCACGTGATCTTTGCACGTACTTATTTCAAACCTAAGTGCAGCTCACTTCCGTGTTTCACCGGTTTGTTGATCGGAACTGACGATCGGTTCGCGTGTTACTACTATCGCTAATAGGTATGTTTTACTATTGAACTGACTGCCTTTTGATCTCTCTGGGGTTGCACCCTCAAATTTGTGCCATTTGCTACGTTACTCTGTAGCTTGTATTTCATCGTGTTTTTAGTTTACTGCATTAGCCTTACTCATACTGGTCTTACATGTGTACACCTTTGTTTCTATAGGGAGCCGGCTTATCAAGGCGGGTCTGCCCAATTTACTTTACACCTGGACAGACTTCTCAACGGGACCCATTAAGACACGGCCATATCCTTACCACCCACTATATATTTAACATGTGATTTACAAGGGTGAGTGTTTAACACTTTTTGGTCATTGTATCAACTTACATATTTAAGTTTCATTGGCCTCATTTGAGCGGTTCATTATTACACAGGTCCTGATGCACTGAGATTGTTGAGATTCTCTACGACTACTCAAGTATTTGAAGGGTGTCTTAGTATTTTTGTTACGACTCTTTACCACGATTTAAATTGTACATTGGTAAGTGTTTTTATTGCCCCTGTTTTTCTGCACTGTCTTTACGTTGATTTGACTAGTATACTTGGTTGTGACTAGTCAAACATCCACTTTGGGTAGTATCTCCTGTCCACCTAAGTTGTATGCGCTACGCTTGTGGTACACCCACCGAATTATTTTCTATTTACAGCGTTTTTGCCTTCGAGCTCGCATTTTATTAACTATCCTACTGATCCAAGACCTTAGTAAAATGTATTGCGTTTCAATAAAAATTAAACTGGTTGAATTTTCGTTTTTACGAATGTTTCCAGTAATGCAATGTCGTAAAAAAACAGGTTGAGTCGAATTTGGGAAATAGAACAGACGAGGTAGGCGCGAGAAACAGGAAATACAAGCATTGGCATCAAACGCGGCCGTGCGGCCGCGAAAGTGAAAGTAATGGCGGAAAAACGTGGCACGCGCGCCCGCGCACATGCACTGTAGCTCTAGGCTGGCCTGGTAGCACTTTTTGGAGCCCTCTCAAAAAGTCTCGCCAGACCAGCGCATGCGCTGGGTCAGGCGAGACCTAAAAATGAATGTGCCCTTTCGTAACCTAGCTGGCGCTCGTGTGAAGCGCTCGGGCCAAGTGCGTGCTGTACAAAACTGTAAAAACAGAACATTTAAGCCTAAGGCAATTCCAAGGCAGCGTTAATCATTCAGGAGCGAGTGTGATTTTATCAGACAGTACAAGAAAATGTTTTGCAAAAAACAAAAAAAGCTTTGGAAAATAGTTTCCAATATTTTCTACTTTCTATAACCTCTGTGTACGGCACATTTTGGAGTTTTTACATAGACGGGCATGATGGCTTATTAAAAATGGTTGCATCATTCGGGGGGGTGGGGTGGGGGGGCTTCCATGTACTTTGCAGGGGGCCCCCTCAAGTTTCATTACGCCACTGGTTGATTCTCTACAGACTCATGTTTCAACTCTTTGGTATCTCCAGCTCTAGGGTTGTATATTAATGGACACCCCTGGCTTAGTGTAGAGCTGTGCGCCTGTTTTTAAGCGCTTGCAGTGCGTTCTTTGAATTCATTTGATGAGATGTTTCTCATAGGTAGAGCATTATTTTAAATATCACAGCTCAGAAAGTAGCAAACCTTGCTCACTGCTTCTGAGCTGCACTGCCTGGAAATTATGCTCTGGAAAACAAACAGGGGAATGATTCTATTAAGGAGTACAGAGGTTGGAATCTAAAGCTAGAATGAAAAAACAGGAGTACCTCTGACACCATCAATTGAGCATAGTTGTGTGGGCCAAGTGGATTTTTTATTTATCCCTGGGCAGTAATTAAATACAAAACCAAAACTAATTTAAACTTTTACATCAAGACTTATGGTTCCTGTACAGCAGCAGCTAGTGTTTATAACTCAGTGTTTCAAACAATATTTATATACAATAATGACAATCAATATAAGACAAATGCAACAACAAATAGACGATATTTACATCTGTACACACTTGTAGTTAGACCCAAAGTAGAGAAACAGTTAAACAATACTGATACAAATATATTCATACAAATCACTAAATAGGAGTACATCAAAGCAGTCCTACGTATTTCTTTGAGATGGGAGTACGGTAACTCATTTGTCGTGGAGTTCTCACAGTACGCAAATCTATTGTTTGAAGCCAAAGCAACGATGGGGGGGCCTCGTGTGTGGAACACCAGATCCACAGCCCTATAGATTAGAAGGGATTATTTTCTGTGGATAGTAATCAGGAATAATTTGGACAGTAGTTCTATCTGGGTTCTTTGAGGCTCGCCTCCACCGTGAAAATACCAATGCGTTTCGACCTCCAAAATGGCGCTTCTTTAATAAGAGGTCTTCATCAGGGTGCGAGATTATTTCAACGCAGGACTCGTGATATCTAAATGCAAAAGACATGGCTCCTAGTCAGATTTATAGTATTAAAAAGGTGGTGTGCAAAATATTTACAAGTTGTTAAGGAATAATTCCTTAGTTAATTGCCGCAAGTATTCTTACCTACCATCACGGCGGTAAATACGTGACAGAATCCGAGGCTTCTAGAGTCAGTGCAGATATAGTTTTTTTATGCCTGCAGAAATGAGGGAGGGGAATTATCTTAGAGGGACAATCTTATCACTTGAAACATTGGTATACCTAATCATGCTTAGCTATCTGTCTAGATGCAGTAGATTTAAAGAGAACAGATAGTGAGCTCGTGATGCTGGGGCCAGAGAGGAAGAAAAAGACCACTTGATGGCATGCAAGCAAGGAAGATTTGCTTTGAGAGTATTACTCCTAACCATGTGAATTAGGGGGCGCGCGTGTGAGACAAACCGTGCGTAAAGGATGAATTATGTGCTTTAAGCGCACGAAAAGTGAAGGAGGGTTGGAAGCCTAACCACGAGGTATTACGGTAAAGTGCTCAAGGTCCATCTGTGTGCTGGTAGAAGGACCCGTATCTCGTGGTTTCCACCCGTGCATATCCGGTAGGACCTGCCACCTCTCTATCGTGAGTGAGTGCTTTGACTCAGCTTTAGTGACCCTCTAGCGGCCCGTGTCCTTTGGTGAACAGGCATGCGGGCGGACGAAAGAGGGCGAGAAGATTTACCTTTCTTGCGCATGTCAAGGCTCCAAAATGAATTGGTACGGCGTCTCTATTGCACGCATGCGAACCGCTGCACGTCTCGTTTTCTTATCCTTCGGCAGTAGTACAGGCAAAAAGCAATTGCCTCAGGGGACGCCGATGGCTTTAAAGTGGCGGTGTGGGCGTGTCCTATTCTTGACATCGGAAAGGAATGCCTAATGCTTCCGGGTTGTGGGACCGCAGGGAGGGTCTACGAGGGCTCGTCAATGAGGCTCGCAGTAACTATGGAAATGGACGCTACTCACCGCCGCTCTAGGTTAAAGTACACTCATCAGCTGTTGCCATGCGAGCTCACGGTTGCTATACATGAGAACGCTGCTCACGGCCGCTTTAGGGTAAGAAGTACTCGGCGCTGTGTAAGCGTAAGCATATGTCAAAATACAAGTAGAAAATACTATTGTTGCTCAACATCATTCTTGCTGGACGTACATGCAATATATCCCAACATTTACAGCTGAAATTAGTCGGCATACTTCTTACAAAGCCTTATAACAATTTCTCGAAGCAACATGAAATAGGTAAGTAACAACATAGATTAAAAAGTGATTAGACATAGTCAGTTACCCTCATGGGTATATACCGCTTGAAAAGAGTCTATAATTCGAAAGAAGAAAAAAATAATAACTAATTCTGAGAAAATTACAGAAAACCCGTTTATGAACTAGTTGTGGCATCCCTCATGCGGCAAATGAGAGTGGGGTAGGACAGAAAGAGGAACTATCTCAGCAATACAGTCAGACCCAGTGATTGATCTCACTAAGCTCGTTCAAACCATTGTCTATTGTATTCAAGTACATTATTGTTTTTGCTTCAAATCTGGACAAAAGACTGTCAATGTTACCCCCAGATATATGTTTCAGAATCGTCCATTTGATGTCCTTGGGACTGTGCTGGTACTCAAGACAGTGAGAAACCATAGGTGCATTCGTGATTTTACATCTAATTCTGGAGCGATGTTGAGTCATACGGGCTTTGATGGCTTGCGTGGTTTTGCCTACATATAGTTTGGGACAAGGGCAGATAGCGCCATAGATTACATTGTGTGTATTACAATTCGTAAATGCTTCATGTTTCACAAATTTATTCCCGTAAAAGAAGAAAGAACCTTCAATAGTACTGTCGCATGAGGAACAATTTCCACATTTGTGATGACCTTTAATCGGTGGCAGAGAAAGCATTGTCCGAATAGAGTGAACCTTTTTCTTCTTTTCTGTATTGGCATGTACCAGTTTGTCCTTTAGGCTTTGGTTTTTCTTGAGTGCAAAAATAGGGAGCGATTGAAATGGGACTAGGGATTTCACAGTCGACCAGTTCTTCCGTACAATTTTTTTCATATCATTTGTACACCCTGAAAAAGTGGTGACACACACAAGAGGGGGATTTTCGTCCCGTGTTCTCGGTGTTAGCAGAGTCTCTCTGGGAACGTACCAGGCTCTTTTCATAGCTCTTTTCAAAAGCTTCTTGGGGTAGTTCCTTACAATGAGTTGCCCCATAAGGGCGTTAGCATGTTCAAAGTAGTCGTCCTTCTTCTTGCAGTTTCGTTTTATTCTTAGAAACTGACTGAACGGTAAGTTTTCTCTAAGGTTACGTTGGTGAAAACTCGAAAAATGGAGAAAGTTTCCTTCTTGTACAGGGTCGTATATATGTTCCCTTCTTCGTGTCTGATCATTAGGTCTAAAAAATTCATCTCCGTTTTGTTGTAGTTCAGCGTGAATTGAATATCGCTGTTTCTGTGGTTGAGCCAATTAAAAAAATCCAGAAGTTGTTCTTTTGATCCGCGCCAAAGCATAAAAACGTCGTCAATGTAACGATACCACATTTTTATATGGCCGTCATATGGATTATTGGAGTATATCCACCTATCTTCGAATAGGGCCATAAACATAATGGCCATTTCCGGTGCAAATGGACATCCCATTGCGGCTCCTTTAATTTGCACAAATTGGGATCCATTGAATGAAAAGAAGTTGAATTTCAAACAGATTTCTGCCATCTGCCGTAGGAATCTGGTAGGGACATTGTGAGGACGTTCACGTTTTTCCAAAAAGACTTCAATTGCCTCCAAACCTTCTGATTGTGGAATATTGGTGTACAAACTAACAATATCCAGCGTAACCAGGTATTCTTCTTGCTCATCAAAAGGTGTACCTTCCAGAAGTGTGATTGCTTGCGTAGTATCTTTAATATAACTGGCAGTCTCTCTCACCAGCGGTTTCAAGAACGTATCAACGTATTTTGCAGGTCTTTCAAGAATGGAGTTCACTCCAGAGATAATTGGTCTTCCGGGAGGATTCTCACAATTCTTATGAATTTTTGGTAGGACATATAGTAGTGGTGTCCGCGGATTATGATTAATCAAATATTGAGCTTCTTTTTTAGACAGCCAGCCTTCCTCTTCCCCAGATTCTACTAGGGGGATGAGCTTCTGTTTGATCAAATGTTCGAAATCTGCATCAGAACTTTTGTAGTGATCTTCTTGAGCCAATTGACGTTCTACCTCTGACTGATATTTTGCTCGGGGGAGAATCACGATGGCTCCGCCCTTATCCGCGGGCTTGATGATAATATCTTCATCACACATTAGTGTGCCCAACGCTGTTTTCTCATCCTTACTCAAGTTCCATTTGGTGTAAATCCTCTTTTGGTCCAGGATGTTTAGATCTCGCATGACATTCTTTTCAAAGGTAAGTAGCTCAATTGGCATAAGTTCTGATGTAGGAAAGAACGTGGATGGATTCTTAAGCCCAGAGTAGTTGGTAACAATATTCTCTTCTTTATCTGAGAAGAAGACCTTCAACCGCATCTTCCTGAATAGTTGTAATAACTCAAGTTTCATTTGGCCAATATCTGGTCTGACAGTGGGGATAAATGATAATCCTTTTTGAAGCAATGATGTTTCCTCTCGAGAGAGAGGGTGCGCGTGGATAGGTTATAGATGGAGTTTCTTTTATCTTCTACCACCTGTAGACACGTCTCCGGGTTGTAATCTCCCCCTGGTACTGTTGGGGCTGTGGCGGTCGGTTGTACCACTGAGTTGATCTGGACCGTCCTGTTGGTCATCGTGGGCCTCTTCCTAAAAAAGATTTTGGTTGGAAGTACTGTCTTTGATCGTTCTCTCTGTTACTAGTTGAGGGCTCAGAGTCGCTCGAATTATCTGAATAGGACGAAGCGTCAGAGAAGGTGATATACCGCCTTTTGCTTCTCCCTTCGTAGGTGCGTAGCATGCCCAAGTTTGACTGTTGCTTGTAGTACTCGGAGTCTAGATAGGGATAGGTCTTTTTTTCGGAGAAGTAGCTGATGTCTTTCTGAAGTTTGGATCTTTTTAAATCTTCTGTGTTCTTCTTAAAAATTTCGTTTTCTTTTTCGATTTTAGTCAGTAGTGCTTGTGCATTCTGCACTGCTGAGTTGGTTCTGAATTCTTCCTCTAGTTCTTTAATTTGTTCTAATTCAATTAGGGAAAGTCTCTCAGCTGTTTTGATGGAATCCACGTGCACCCTCTCTCGAGAGGAAACATCATTGCTTCAAAAAGGATTATCATTTATCCCCACTGTCAGACCAGATATTGGCCAAATGAAACTTGAGTTATTACAACTATTCAGGAAGATGCGGTTGAAGGTCTTCTTCTCAGATAAAGAAGAGAATATTGTTACCAACTACTCTGGGCTTAAGAATCCATCCACGTTCTTTCCTACATCAGAACTTATGCCAATTGAGCTACTTACCTTTGAAAAGAATGTCATGCGAGATCTAAACATCCTGGACCAAAAGAGGATTTACACCAAATGGAACTTGAGTAAGGATGAGAAAACAGCGTTGGGCACACTAATGTGTGATGAAGATATTATCATCAAGCCCGCGGATAAGGGCGGAGCCATCGTGATTCTCCCCCGAGCAAAATATGAGTCAGAGGTAGAACGTCAATTGGCTCAAGAAGATCACTACAAAAGTTCTGATGCAGATTTCGAACATTTGATTAAACAGAAGCTCATCCCCCTAGTAGAATCTGGGGAAGAGGAAGGCTGGCTGTCTAAAAAAGAAGCTCAATATTTGATTAATCATAATCCGCGGACACCACTACTATATGTCCTACCAAAAATTCATAAGAATTGTGAGAATCCTCCCGGAAGACCAATTATCTCTGGAGTGAACTCCATTCTTGAAAGACCTGCAAAATACGTTGATACGTTCTTGAAACCGCTGGTGAGAGAGACTGCCAGTTATATTAAAGATACTACGCAAGCAATCACACTTCTGGAAGGTACACCTTTTGATGAGCAAGAAGAATACCTGGTTACGCTGGATATTGTTAGTTTGTACACCAATATTCCACAATCAGAAGGTTTGGAGGCAATTGAAGTCTTTTTGGAAAAACGTGAACGTCCTCACAATGTCCCTACCAGATTCCTACGGCAGATGGCAGAAATCTGTTTGAAATTCAACTTCTTTTCATTCAATGGATCCCAATTTGTGCAAATTAAAGGAGCCGCAATGGGATGTCCATTTGCACCGGAAATGGCCATTATGTTTATGGCCCTATTCGAAGACAGGTGGAGATACTCCAATAATCCATATGACGGCCATGTAAAAATGTGGTATCGTTACATTGACGATGTTTTTATGCTTTGGCACGGATCAAAAGAACAACTTCTGGATTTTTTTAATTGACTCAACCACAGAAACAGCGATATTCAATTCACGCTGAAATACAACAAAACGGAGATTAATTTTTTAGACCTAATGATCAGACACGAAGAAGGGAACATATATACGACCCTGTACAAGAAGGAAACAGACAGAAATACCATTCTCCATTTTTCGAGTTTTCACCAACGTAACCTTAGAGAAAACTTACCGTTCAGTCAGTTTCTAAGAATAAAACGAAACTGCAAGAAGAAGGACGACTACTTTGAACATGCTAACGCCCTTATGGGGCAACTCATTGTAAGGAACTACCCCAAGAAGCTTTTGAAAAGAGCTATGAAAAGAGCCTGGTACGTTCCCAGAGAGACTCTGCTAACACCGAGAACACGGGACGAAAATCCCCCTCTTGTGTGTGTCACCACTTTTTCAGGGTGTACAAATGATATGAAAAAAATTGTACGGAAGAACTGGTCGACTGTGAAATCCCTAGTCCCATTTCAATCGCTCCCTATTTTTGCACTCAAGAAAAACCAAAGCCTAAAGGACAAACTGGTACATGCCAATACAGAAAAGAAGAAAAAGGTTCACTCTATTCGGACAATGCTTTCTCTGCCACCGATTAAAGGTCATCACAAATGTGGAAATTGTTCCTCATGCGACAGTACTATTGAAGGTTCTTTCTTCACTTACGGGAATAAATTTGTGAAACATGAAGCATTTACGAATTGTAATACACACAATGTAATCTATGGCGCTACCTGCCCTTGTCCCAAACTATATGTAGGCAAAACCACGCAAGCCATCAAAGCCCGTATGACTCAACATCGCTCCAGAATTAGATGTAAAATCACGAATGTACCTATGGTTTCTCACTGTCTTGAGTACCAGCACAGTCCCAAGGACATCAAATGGACGATTCTGAAACATATATCTGGGGGTAACATTGACAGTCTTTTGTCCAGATTTGAAGCAAAAACGATAATGTACTTGAATACAATAGACAATGGTTTGAACGAGCTTAGTGAGATCAATCACTGGGTCTGACCGTATTGCTGAGATAGTTCCTCTTTCTGTCCTACCCCACTCTCATTTGCCGCATGAGGGATGCCACAACTAGTTCATAAACGGGTTTTCTGTAATTTTCTCAGAATTAGTTATTATTTTTTTCTTCTTTCGAATTATAGACTCTTTTCAAGCGGTATATACCCATGAGGGTAACTGACTATGTCTAATCACTTTTTAATCTATGTTGTTACTTACCCATTTCATGTTGCTTCGAGAAATTGTTATAAGGCTTTGTAAGAAGTATGCCGACTAATTTCAGCTGTAAATGTTGGGATATATTGCATGTACGTCCAGCAAGAATGATGTTGAGCAACAATAGTATTTTCTACTTGTATTTTGACATATGCTTACGCTTACACAGCGCCGAGTACTTCTTACCCTAAAGCGGCCGTGAGCAGCGTTCGCATGTATAGCAACCGTGAGCTTGCATGGCAACAGCTGATGAGTGTACTTTAACCTAGAGCGGCGGTGAGTAGCGTCCATTTCCATAGTTACTGCGAGCCTCATTGACGAGCCCTCGTAGACCCTCCCCGCGGTCCCACAACCCGGAAGCATTAGGCATTCCTTTCCGATGTCAAGAATAGGACACGCCCACACCGCCACTTTAAAGCCATCGGCGTCCCCTGAGGCAATTGCTTTTTGCCTGTACTACTGCCGAAGGATAAGAAAACGAGACGCGCAGCGGTTCGCATGCGTGCAATAGAGACGCCGTACCAATTCATTTTGGAGCCTTGACACGCGCAAGAAAGGTAAATCTTCTCGCCCTCTTTCGTCCGCCCGCATGCCTGTTCACCAAAGGACACGGGCCGCTAGAGGGTCACTAAAGCTGAGTCAAAGCACTCACTCACGATAGAGAGGTGGCAGGTCCTACCGGATATGCACGGGTGGAAACCACGAGATACGGGTCCTTCTACCAGCACACAGATGGACCTTGAGCACTTTACCGTAATACCTCGTGGTTAGGCTTCCAACCCTCCTTCACTTTTCGTGCGCTTAAAGCACATAATTCATCCTTTACGCACGGTTTGTCTCACACGCGCGCCCCCTAATTCACCTGGTTAGGAGTAATACTCTCAAAGCAAATCTTCCTTGCTTGCATGCCATCAAGTGGTCTTTTTCTTCCTCTCTGGCCCCAGCATCACAAGCTCACTATCTGTTCTCTTTAAATCTACTGCATCTAGACAGATAGCTAAGCATGATTAGGTATACCAATGTTTCAAGTGATAAGATTGTCCCTCTAAGATAATTCCCCTCCCTCATTTCTGCAGGCATAAAAAAACTATATCTGCACTGACTCTAGAAGCCTCGGATTCTGTCACGTATTTACCGCTGTGATGGTAGGTAAGAATACTTGCGGCAATTAACTAAGGAATTATTCCTTAACAACTTGTAAATATTTTGCACACCACCTTTTTAATACTATAAATCTGACTAGGAGCCGTGTCTTTTGCATTTAGATATCACGAGTCCTGCGTTGAAATAATCTCGCACCCTGATGAAGACCTCTTATTAAAGAAGCGCCATTTTGGAGGTCGAAACGCGTTGGTATTTTCACGGTGGAGGCGAGCCTCAAAGAACCCAGATAGAACTACTGTCCAAATTATTTCTGATTACTATCCACAGAAAATAATCCCTTCTAATCTATAGGGCTCTGGATCTGGTGTTCCACACACGAGGCCCCCCCATCGTTGCTTTGGCTTTAAACAATAGATTTGCGTACTGTGAGAACTCCACGACAAATGAGTTCCCGTACTCCCATCTCAAAGAAATACGTAGGACTGCTTTGATGTACTCTTATTTAGTGATTTGTATGAAGATATTTGTATCAGTATTGTTTAACTGTTTCTCTACTTTGGGTCTAACTACAAGTGTGTACAGATGTAAATATCGTCTATTTGTTGTTGCATTTGTCTTATATTGATTGTCATTATTGTATATATATATTGTTTGAAACACTGAGTTATAAACACTAGCTTCTGCTGTACAGGAACCATAAGTCTTGATGTAAAAGTTTAAATTAGTTTTGGTTTTGTATATAATTACTGCCCAGGGATAAATAAAAAATCCACTTGGCCCACACAAATATGCTCAATTGATGGTGTCAGAGGTACTCCTGTTTTTTCATTTTCATTCTGGAAATTATGCTCTAGCACCAAAAAATATTGGGTTAAATGAATTCAATTTACACACTTCAGATGCTTAAAACCTGGCGCTCAGCTATGCCCTGAGCCAGCGAAACATATCATGACTGGGCCCCTAACCTGTACACATTTTTTGAACACATACTCTTGGATAGGTCAACCAGCTGATAGTCCCTCTTGTCAGGTTGGAAACCAAGTAACATTATTTTGGGAAAAGTAATATCTGTAATTAGCAGAGCTTGGATCCACAACAAGGGGCATAGTTTAAAAAAAATAACACAACACATCAAACCACCTCGCTGTGCTTCACTGTGTGATTGGGAAAGGGCAGGAATGTGCCGTACTTAACATTATATTGCGCATTTGTGTCATTTCCCAGCGTACGATGTGCTGCTTAGCGCTAACGCAGACACTGTGGTGCAAGGATGCCTGCCTTGTAAGCAAGTTTGTAAGGGACAACTACCTGCACACAACAATTCTCTACGGCATTTTTCTCTTTCTATGTGTGAGGAAAAGACAAGGAGAAATAAAGCTATTTCTCCTAGTTATGCCTTCCCTGTGGATGTGTAGCATTTTTTACCAAAATCCGTGGATGTTTCGTGGGAACAACCACACTCCACCCATGAAAGTCTCCCTAGAGCAGAGTAATGCTGGGCAGCAATTCACACTGCGTTGCGTTACTCTGGATTTATCAAGACACGCAGGGCCACACAGGGTAGCCTTGTGTGGCTTGAAAAATCGATCTTAAGAGTTGCGTCGCTCTTGCGCCCTGTTGCGTGGTGCAAGGGCAACGCGACTCTCAAATAGGTATGCCCCTAAAAGTGAGATATGAAGGGCTAGTAAAAAACAGATTATTATAATTATTATTCAGCAGCCTTATTAGATAGGTTTGTTTCCCGCGTTGTTGACTAGTCCCAATTTGCCAAAAATTATCCTATGGGGTATCCGTTCTGTACACGTGAAGGAAGTTTGCACTCTTAATCCCAATGTTGTACGGGTTCTTTGTGACTCCAATTGAAATTTACTGTTCTTATTCCCACAAAGTACATATTTCGTGTGTGCAAAAGGTTTTAACACTGGCAATGTTTGTGTGGTAACTGTCTGTATGAGTGAAGGAAGCTTCCAATCGTGATACTCATTTAGTGTGTGCAATGGACAATAGCACTGATGAAGTCCGTGTACAAAGTGTTCTATGCGAATGAGAGAAAGTGTTCTGTGTGTGGTGAAAAACTTGCAATCTGGATGCTCATTTTGTGTGTGTGAGGGACATTAGCACTGATGATGTCCGTGTGGTACCTATTCTGTGTGTGTGTGTGTGTTAGTGTGCGTGTGTGTGTGAGAGAGAGAGAGAGAGATTGAGAGAGAGACAGAGAAGCATGCACTGATGCTTCTGATTACCTTTGGTACCAGCTGTGCTTGCTATCACACACACATAGAACAGGCACAACATGTGCTGCAACACCCTATTTACCATGTGGCGGGAAATAAGGGTCTAACCAAGCAGGGTTCTGTATTCATCTTCTCTAAATCATGCTGTATATCCCAAGTCTTCTTTCTCCAAGACACCTATTTTTTCTTATGATTAAGTAGGTTCATGACAGCCTCAAAGAACATGTCACTCCTTTTTTTCTGCTACATTTCCTGTTCTCCTTTCTTCTTGCTTCCCTTGGCTGTTTTGTCAGTAGTAGGACGCTGCAGGGTTTTTATGGCAATTTATATTCAATTTGGGTTTTAATTATTTTATTCCTCTCGCATATTTTGCTCTGCTTTTATCTAAACTCGAAGTTTTGTCAAAGGTTTTGCTTTGAAGGATGTTTTAAAGAAGAAGGAAACACCAACCTTACTCAATTTCTGATTTGCTAACATACTAGAACAGGAATGTCAGAGCTCGAATTAGCCAAGTGGTACCACCTGGGTTGTTATGTAAAAAAACAGAAGTGAGAATCCTCCTGTGGCTGGGCAGACACAAGAGGATTATACCCAGTGCTTTAAATGGGAAAAAATAAGTGCAGGTACTCATTATAAAGAGCTGGAGGGGCCTTAAGGGGGCGAGGCTAGGGGCGGGGCTAAGGCCAAGACATGATGATACTTAACAACTTCTATATTAGTTGCAGCATATACCAAAACACATGAGAAGTGTTTTTATATACAAAGCAGGTTAACTCATTACACAAAATGAAAGAGAAATGCAATAATATGATAACATTTCCTTTTTTTTGCAATAGTTGCACCTTCTTAATGTCATACTGCTAATTGCAGTTTGGCACAAAACTATATATTTTTGAGCATGCGAGTAGGAAGAAACTGAAAATACCCCTACGTCGCACCAAAGCTCTTATGGCACCAAGCAAATGAAGCAACTCATCATGACCCTCCCCAGAAGATATCTCTTGTCTCTTCCATCAATCTATCTATTCATCCTACCATTTACCTGCTTATGTCCACCATTTAACCTTTACATTCTATTGTCTATTCAGTCTTTCATCAATCATTCAGTTTTTCACAATTCCGTCTATCCACCCTTAATATTAGGGGTGGGCGGAATTTGCGAAATCCACTTTCGCAAATTATCGCGAAAATGTTATAAATTATCGCAAACACGCAGAAATATCGCAAAGATGCGGAAGTTTATTTCCCGCATGTTCGCGAGATTTTCTGCATGGTTGTGGCTCGACAACTTACCCATGTGGTTGCTCGTGGGTGCGGCCATCTTGTTTTCAGTTGTCTCGCGGTGCATGATCGCGAGAAGAAAGACGTGATCGCGCGACGCATGACGTCACTGCGGCCGCGAACTGTCGCGAGACAGCGCAAATGGCTAAAAACAATACAACATCTCATGGAGAACGCGACCGTATCAAGAAAACTTGTCGGCGAACGCAGGGATTCAGGTAAGGCGATCGCGCGCGCGCGAGAATGTATTATTTTACAGCGCGAGCAAGAAAGACATTTTCGCCAAGCTGCGGAATGCAAAAATTTTGACATTTTCACGCTCTCCGTGGAACGCGAAAATGTCAAATTATCGCAATTTCCGCGAATGGAACGAAATTTTCGCCCAGGCCTACTTAATATCCAAACCTATCCATCCATCCATCTATCTCCAAACCTATCCATTCATCCTTTCACTCATCCATCTCTTTATCCACCCTTTCCCTCATCATCAATGCTTTTGCTCATCCATCTATCAACCCTTCCACTCCTTTATTCTATCCACCCTTTCACTCAATCCCTCCTTTCACTCATCCATCATCCACCCTTTCATCCACCCTCACTCCCTACCTTTCCTTCATCCATCCAATCTTTCACTTATCCACCAATCATCCGCCCTTTTAGCCAATCATCCACCCTCTTTCACCCATGCATGCTTTCAATCATCCATCCATCTATACATCCACCCTTACTCACTCATCCATCCACTCACTCATCCACTCATCCACCCACCCACCAACCTTCCCTTTTATGTTATTTATGAATCTTTGTCGCAGAGCAGACATGTAGAAGCTAAGTGCCACACATTTTCTTTAAAATACCTCCTGCGAGCGTCTTGATTTTCTCTCTTTCTTTCACTTTTTCTTACAAAAACAGGCATACACACAAACAAAGCAGACACACAAAAGACTAAGGTAGATGAAAGCCATCTTTTCTCTTCACATACCATGGCTTTTTTAATTGCCCCCAGGGCCGACTGGCCATAGCCCGATAGCCACTGCCAGGGGACTGACATGATTCCTGTGCTTGCACGAACGCACAGGATAGTGTGAATGTGATTGACAGCACAGGGCCTGAACCGACCCTGCTCTGTCAAGCACAGCGTGATGTTGAGTACCCGGACATTATTCAAATGAGCCCTGCTGAATAGCTCAGCTGCAATTCCGATCAGGGCTGCAGAAGCGGTACCTTGGCTGCCAAAGACACATTCCGCTCCTGCTCACTAGCAGAGCCAATGAGCCTACTTTTTCATGAGTACCAGTACTGTCCTCTGAAGTAGAGAAGTGCCGGTACTCAGAGTGAAAAATCTAAGAAGTGCCAAGTTGAAGACCCAAAGACGAAAAGAACTGGAGGACCACCCCACTAGACTCAGGTGTTTTCAAGAGAGGTATTTCAACATATGGTGGCCCATTTCTAGAATCAACAGGAAATTTAATGTGTGACAAGGCAAGGAAGAGAGAGGAGTCGGAGGATTACAGAAGACATCACATAAATTAATTGATTAACAAGTGATTGGTATATCTAACTATCCAAATGGAAGTTCAGCCTTTATTTCTAATTTCCCCGTGCACGAGCCCCCACCCATTAGCAGCATGACCACATTACAGATTGAATCTTCAAGCAGGTGTATTACATAGCAATTTTGCTATCACCATTGTACAAAAATGCAATAAGAGACGGGGTCGGCAAGAAGGGGAGAGGGAGGGCAAAAGAAGGAATGGAAGTAAGGAATGAGGGGAAGGGTAGCTAAAGAGTATCCAATAACATTGCCACTCAGTGAGGTCCCACTCTCGCATGCTGATGAGATCTGGATTAAGCATGCCTAAGAGCTCAGCTAATTAAGGCATTCATCAGATGTAGCTGGGCATATAGGCTAGACACCATTATGAGAGGGGGATGCAAATATAGGCACAGTCTATGGGGGGGGGGGGGGCTTTCATGACCCAGTAGATTCCCTGGAGAGTCATCTCGCAATCTAAGCTAACTTGTCAAGGGGGTCCAAATGTCCTTAGGGTGGGAGCAGACAGGCATTAGCCTCCAGTACATGTCCAGCAACTCCTGGCAGAGGGTCGCATTGTGCAACCAGCTGTTCCTTGTGGGAGCTCGTCATCTGCTCAAATGCATTGCCACTCTATGCTGCACTAGAAGCAGCAGCATTGTCATTAGTTGACGGTGCTCTGGGGGAGTCTCCCTTACGTAGCTCAGTAGGCCAAGAAGTGGCTTGTTGTCAGAAGCATGGCCAGTAATGCTAGTAATATCCCTAAATACCACTGTCCAGAAGTCACGGATCTTGAGGCACTCCCATGGCAGATGCTGGAAGTCCATTCCATGCATGGTGCAGCGCAAGAAGCGCTTGTCCTCTACTAGACCCATTCACTGTAGTCACGTTGGTGTATCATAAGTTCTGTGTAAAAACTTGAAGTGGATCAACGCAGCCTGTATTTCGAAGATAGGGCCTTAGATTGAGTACAGCATAAGGATCACTGTTCCTCGCTGATCATCACATTAATGTAGTCTGACCAGATTTGTCGAGCAGAGGCGACCCTGATAGGTGCTATCCACTGCATACTAGTGTAAATGCGTTTGATCAGTGTAAACGGTAAGGGGTTAGTGAGCATTTCCTCAAGTACTGTAAATGCTGAGGGTCTAGTGGGAAGGAGCTGCACAGAGTCTAAGAAAGAAGTCAAGTCGGGGGGAAGGGTTGGGATGTGGAGTATAAAGTGGGATAATTCAGCCATAGTGCATTGAACAGCCTCATTTCCAACTTGTATTCTTTGGTGGTCATCTAACAGGTCAACCACATAGTTACTCACCCAGGTTTTACATAGCAGCACAAGGTCTTGCCTGCCCTCTCTCCCTCACCGTAGCGCCTGGCTCAAGTTTCCCTACCCAAGTAATTTGCGAGTTTACTGTGAATTGACACAAATAGGTCCGTCTCGCCAGTGTCGAAGTACTGAGGTTCTAAAGCATGAATATCTATCTGCAGACGGAGACAGAGCCGCCGGAATAACCCCAGCCTGTTTGGCAATGCAGACCCCGCGAATAACCACCTCAAAGGCTTCCCAGAGGGTGGACTAGGAGTCCATTAGCTGTGAGTTTTTTTTTGAGTTATATATAGCGCAAACTATACCTGAAGATATCAGGTATCAAAGCGCTTTACATGAGCACCAGTTTTGCTACACAAGGGCGCAATCATTTTGTTAGGCACGGAGAGATTAAGTGATTCATGAATCACAGGATGTTGAGCGTTGTTGTCGAGACTCAAAACCCGGTTACCCAGACTCAAGAATAGTCCTGAGTCCTAAGGTTCATGTTGTAGCAGTCAATCAGATATCAGCAGGAGAGCTGTCAACTCCGCAGCATGAAATATGCAACGTTTCGAGCTTTAATACCTCAAAACCATAGATTTACACCCAACTACAAAAAGCCCCCTTTCTGGACCAAGAACCAGCTTTCTGCCAAATTTTGCGCAACTTAATTTGGGCTGAAGCTGTGTCTAAAGTTCCTATGGAAAAATGGATGGATAAACACTTTTTGGGATTTCTCCTTTTTCTTGGCTCTCACTTGACGGATCCACCTGAAACTTTCCAGGAGGGAGCTGAGGTGAAAATGATATTTTAAAAAAAACATTTTGTGATGATTCTTTTATGGAAAGATGATCCTAATTATAAAGACAGGCCTCTGGGTAATAAATACACACACACACACACACACACACACACACACACACATACATATATATATATATATATATATATATATATATATTATCTACTGGCGGTCGCCAGTAGATAGTTATAGTTACAACCTAGTTTCCATAGGAAATCTCAAAATTCTATTTTGAATAACTTTGGCGCCGGTTGACGAATCCTCGCGAAATTTTCAAAACTAATGGGGCGCTCCGCTCAGCTCCTACCCTGAAAGTCTCGGGGTGATTCGTCAAGCTGGGGCCGAAAAAAAGGGGGGTCCCAAAACGCGTTTTCCCCATGCATTTTTCCATAGGACCTTTAGTCGCAGCTACAGCCCGAACGGCTGAACAGAATGATGTGAAATTTGGCAGAGAGGTAGCCATAAGGTCAAGGAAGTGCCTTTTGCAGGTCTGGTGTAAATCTGTTCAGTATGAATGAGAAAATAGCATTTAAAAGCATATCAATATCTATACGCGTGCACCGTGCGCGCACTGTGCGCGCACCCTGCCGTGCGCGAGCGCAATTCTGATTGGTTGTTAGATGTCGGTAAACATTCGAATCGGTCGAAACCAGGAAGTGTCGGCCGCCATTTTGTCTCTCGCAGTCTGAGGGGGTGAAGAAAAAAGGTGGAGAACGTGAAAAGGGGGCAGAGTGGAAAGTTCCTGATCCCCGTAGCCTTGGTCAGGGGGTCACAGAAGGACCCCCAGGGAGAAAAAAATGACTGCACTACTGCACTGCGAACCGTGGGTGCTCGGTGCGCGAAGGGCACCGAGTGCCCACAGCGCGCGCACGGTGCGCGCACCTCGTGATTTAAAAAAAAAATAATAATTTCACGGTGCGCGCACGGTGAAAAACCTGGAAAAAAAAAATTAATAAATACATAGCATTTAAAAAACCGTACAAATTCACTGAAAAAACCATAGGTTTCACACACGTTATAGTTACGAATTAGCATTTAAAAAACCTTGCAAATTCACTTAAAAAACCATAGGTTTCACACATGTTATAGTTAGCTGGACATTTCACTCGTAAAAAACCAATGAAATTCCCCCGTTATAGTTAGTGCAGGCAACTATAACTCACGCAACCGCAATCCTCTGCTGATGACGTCAGATATTACATCACTGATGACATATGTGTCTTTATGAAAAATAAATATTTGTAATATATGTATAGCTAAAGATTAATGGAAGAAGACATGGGTAAATAAGTGTCTAAATACAGTGATGTAATATCTGACGTCATCAGCAGAGGATTGCGGTCGCGTGAGTTATAGTTGCCTGCACTAACTATAACGGGGGAATTTCATTGGTTTTTTACGAGTGAAATGTCCAGCTAACTATAACATGTGTGAAACCTAAGGTTTTTTAAGTGAATTTGCAAGGTTTTTTTAAATGCTAATTTGTAACTATAACGTGTGTGAAACCTATGGTTTTTTCACTGAATATATAAACATATAAATATAATCTGCATATCTATATAAATATAAATTCATGCAAACATATACATATATGCATACATATGCATGGTATGTACATGAAAGTTTGAAAAACTCTAATACAAGCAAAGCTAAAAAGCCACCTAATTACAAACAGAATTGCTTTAACTTAAACGAGGGCGAGACCTATTGCATTTTCAATGCTTGTTTACTTTGATTCCATCAAGAAGGCATTCAGATGTGTCCCACATTTTCCATAAATTCTGAATGGTAGCACTCTAGTTGCTCATTAGATCACTGTAGTAAAGCTACTGCTCACCAGGGAAGTCTGCTGCTGGTATTGAAAGTGCATGTTTCAGTCTGCATGTCAGAATTTTTTAATGAAATAGAAGAGGATTTGATAAGTAACTCAAAATGTGCCCTAATTTTTCTTTTTTCCTCACTAATCATAATTTCTATGGCAAAATGAACCTCCTCATTGTGTTCCTTTTAAATTAAACTACTCACTCTCTACTACTCACTCGCTACTACTTTCTACTACTCACTCTCTACTACTCACTCTCTACTACTCTCTACTACTCACTCTCTACTACTCACTCTCTACTACTCACTCTCTACTACTCTCTACCACTCACTCTCTACTACTCTCTACTACTCACTCTCTACTACTCTACTACTCACTCTCTACTACTCTACTACTCACTCTCTACTACTCACTCTCGCTCTACTACTCTCTCTCTACTACTCACTCTCTACTACTCTCTACTACTCTCTACTACTCACTCTCAACTACTCACTCTCTACTACTCACTGTCATTGGGCTATACTTGGGCTACATCTCGGTGATATTTGTGCTACATTTGGGCTCTTTTGTCTCTGGTGGCCATCTTGGGAGACTTGTTATGAAGTTTCCTAATTTCCTCATTTACTGCAGTCTCCTCAGTAGGCATACTGTCAGTTTTTTTACTTTGATTCAATGAAGAAGGCATTCAGATGTGTCACACATTTGCCATAAATTCAGAATGTTAGCACTCTAGTTGCTCATTAGATCACTGTAGTAAAGCTACTGCTCACCAGGGAAGTCTGCTGCTGGTATTGAAAGTGCATGTTTCAGTCTGCATGTCAGAATTCTTTAATGAAATAGAAGAGGATATGAGAAGTCACTCAAAATGTGCCCTAATTTTTCTTTCTGCAGCACTAATCATACATTCTATGGCAAAATTAACCCTCTCATTTTGTTCCTTTTTAAATTAAATGTTTTAAATGTTACCACTTTATTCCAATCAAGATGGCTTCAGGTGTGCCATACGCGTTTTGGGACCCCGTTTTTTCTCGGCCCCCGCTTGACGAATCACCCCGAGACTTTCAGGGTAGGAGCTGAATGGAGCGCCCCATTAGTTTTGAAAATTTCGCGAGGATTCGTCAACCGGCGCCAAAGTTATTCAAAATAGAATTTTGAGATTTCCTATGGAAACTAGGTTGTAACTATAACTATCTACTGGCGACTGCCAGTAGATATATATATATATATATATGTATATTATCTACTGGCGGTTGCCAGTAGATAGTTATAGTTAGGACCGTGTTTCCATAGGAAATCCGCAACATTCTATTTGGAATAACTTTGGCGCCGGTCGACGAATCCTCGCGAAATTTTCAAAACTAATGGGGCGCTACGCATACGCTACGAAGTGCACCAAGTGCCCACCGCGTGCGCACGGTGCGCGAAGCGCACCGTGCGCGCAGGGTGTGCGCATAGTGAAAAACCAGAAAAAAAATAAATAAATAAATACATAACTTAGCATTTAAAAAAACGTACAAATTCACTGAAAAAACCACAGGTTTCACACACGTTATAGTTAGGAATTATCATTTACAAAACCTTGCAAATTCACTTAAAAAACCCATAGGTTTCACACATGTTATAGTTAGCTGTACATTTCACTCGTAAAAAACCAATGAAATTCCGTGAAACCTATGGTTTTTTCAGTGAATATATATATATTCACAGAAAAAACCATAGGTTTCAGGCACGTTATAGTTAGGAATTAGCATTTAAAAAACCTCAGAAATTCACTGAAAAAACCATAGGTTTCAGGGGTGTTATAGTTAGCTGGACTTTTCACTTGTACAAAACCATTGAAATTCCCCCGTTATAGTTAGTTCAGCTAACTATAACTCGCGCGCCCGCAATGCACTGCTGATGACGTCACATATTACATCACTCATGACATGGTCAGTGACATCACTCATGACATCACTGATGACATCTCAAATGGCATCACTGATGACATCATCCAGTGAATGTGTGTTTTTCTGAAAATTAAATATGTTTTATATATGTATATCTCAAGGTCGATGGAAGAATAAATGGGTATATAAGTGTCTAAACGGATGATTTGTTTTTGAAAAATTGATTGTGTAACTGACTGATTAAGTGTATCATAGTGAATACATGGCTTAGTGAGTAATGTTTAAATATGTAAATATCTGTATCAGTCTCTCACTTTGTGTATAAGTGGCTGCATGGGTTGGTGAGTAGCTACATGGGTGTATATAGGTTATTAGTTGGTTTTTTGAGTATCAGTCTGAGTGTCTGCATGGTTCGGTGGGGGGTATTACGTAGTGCATAGGTGCATGAATGAGTGACTCACTCTTTGTATGTGTTGAAGACAGCATGTGTGCAGGACTGTATGGGTGGATGAGTGTGTGTATGTGTGTGTTAGTGAGTCAATGACTGTCTCAATAGTGTCTTTATGAGTAACTACATATGTTTTAAACTAGTATATGTGACTATTGGTGTATATAAGTGAGTATATGTGAGAGTGAGAGATTGAAAGAGTTCCTGTATGAATAAGTATGTGTTTCTATAAGTGATTGTTTAAAAGACTAAGTATGTGTAAGTTTCCGTAGAAGTAAGTGTGGTGGTGTGTGTATAACTGTATATGCAAATAAATGTATGTTTGATTCTTTATTAGCATGAGTGATTATGTGTGTGAGTAACTCTATGGATGAGTGGCATTGTGTAACAGGATGTATAGGTGTATGAGTACATATGATGAGTGAATACATGTATGAGTGACTGTATAGGACTGTTGGTAAATGAGTGTATGTGTATGTGGATCTTAGAATTTCTGAAGAGGTTGTTGTAACTGGTATTGGTATGTCCATTGTTTTGAAAAGTTTAGTCTCTATTTTTGAATGTGTGTATCAAAGGTTATATTAGGGTGAGAGGAGGTCTGCCACTCTATCACAAGGATGATGTCATCAGTGATGTCATCAGTGATGTCATTTGAGATGTCATCAGTGATGTCATGAGTGATATCACTGACCATGTCATGAGTGATGTAATATGTGACGTCATCAGCAGTACATTGCGGGCGCGCGAGTTATAGTTAGCTGAACTAACTATAACGGGGGAATTTCAATGGTTTTGTACAAGTGAAAAGTCCAGCTAACTATAACACCCCTGAAACCTATGGTTTTTCCAGTGAATTTCTGAGGTTTTTTAAATGCTAATTCCTAACTATAACGTGCCTGAAACCTATGGTTTTTTCTGTGAATTTCAAAGGTTTTTTAAATGCTAATTTCTAACTATGCCTACAGAGATAGGACATGTGAAGAAAGAAGAAAAAATGCACAGAAAGAAAAAAAAGAAGTGCAGAAAGAAGCAACAGAAGTCCTCAAAGACGAAGAAAAGTGCAGGAAGAAGGATAACGTGCAGAAAGAACAAAAAGAAGAGCAGAAAGAAGCCTTGTTGCAAAATCATCCTGTACCCTCAACTTTTTCAGACGGATACTGGTGGTAACTGAGTCTGACTAACCAGTCCTAGAGCCAGTGCTATGTTAAAAGACACTTAGAATACAGTGAAAACACCTACATACACTAGGGAACATTATGCGTTGGGGTCCCCCTGTGATTAGCATGACCTCCTCTGTAAGCCCCTAGTATATAATAGGGCAGGGGGATTAAAACTACCTCTTAAAACAGGCCACAGGGTTTTTTTGCACATGTTAACTCAGGCCCCGTCCCCTCCCTTCACCACTGTGTAAACACGCCCTGTGTCCGTTTTTAGTTGGGAGATTAAGTTCATTTGAATCCTGAGGGTCCCTAGGGTCCAACTAGCCCACTAGGTACCTCCAGTAAGTGCCACAGAGCTGCGTTGCAGAGAGGTGTAAAAAGTGGCACGGCCTGGACCACCTCTCTGCAATGCAGCTCAGTGGCGCTTACTGGAAGCACTTGGTGGGCTAGTTAGCCCCCAGGGGCCCTCAGTATTGAAGGGAAATTATATCCCCAATGTAAAACGTGCCATAGTGCGTGTTTGCACACGTCACCTCAGGCCCCGTCCCCTCCCTTCACCACTGTGTAAACGCGCCCTGTGGCTGTTCTAAGTTGAGAGATTAAGTCCCCTTGAATCCTAAGGGTCCCTAGGGTCAAACTAGACCACTAGGTCCTCCAGTAAGCGCCACAGAGCTGCGTTGCAGAGAGGTGTAAAAAGGGGCTTGGCCTCAGAACACCTGTCTGCAGCGCAGCTCCCTGGTGCACACTGGAGATGCCTTTTGGGCTAGTTGGCCCTCAGGGACCCTCAGTATTGAAGAGGAATTAATTCCCCAACTTACAATTCGCCAGGGGGCGCGTTTGCAGAGTGCTGCAAGGAGGGGGCGTGGCCTCCGGCACGATGCCAGTCTTTTTTTTATTTTAATTTTTTAAGAAGGGGGGCTGTGTGGTTCCCCTTCTTATTCTAATTTATTGGCCCTGATGACCCCATACCCCAGGGCCTGTCTCCTAATTATATTTTTTTGACCGCAATCCCCAGGGCCGGCCACTGTTTTTTATTATTTTAAAAAAATATATATTTATAGACACACCTAGGACATGCTGGACAAACCGTACATACCTATCACCATGACGATTTGCGTGATATTCATTAAAAGGCGACTATGCATACAATGAATCCACGTTGAATGTATTTACACCACTAGTGAAGCTCTGACATGTCTGATGCCCTACCGTGCCAAATCCCGGTAGACACCCTTGTCGTTTATTTATACAAACATGGGTAGCTATTGACGGGCACATTTAATACACATGCACACCAAGCCATTCAAAGGGGATTCGACAAAAATTCGACCAAAACTATGCAAGAAACCCCCCTCACGGTTAATAAAACACACATCCACTGCCGGATGTGTAATACTTTTTATTTTACTCTCTGGAAAGGGGACGAACATCACTTGAGAGTCACAGCGCGCTCCTGGCAGAGCCCAATGCTGTGTTACACCCATCATTGCCTGCTGAGTGCCACACACCTCTGTGTTGTATTCCACTAGCTAGTGCATATGCTATGACACTCTCTAGCCCATGTGCACTGTAACACCACCCCGTGAATATGTCATGCCACACTTGTCTTCGCACGGGTTATATTGCCCATCTAACGTGCCTTCCTCGATGCCTATGTTATAACGCACAGTGCTATGCCATACATATTACAATCTGGGATCCATATCTTTGTCACAGTGCATATGCAACGTTATACTCCCCAGCACATATTTTATATTACAACTTTAGAGACTAGTTAGGTTACACAACACTGCCCTGTGCATATTACACTCCAAGGCGCATATCGCATAGCACGCGCTAGTGCCTGTGCTATCTCGCGCTCTTCATTGAATCTGTCATTGCGCACAATGTATTGCATATTATATTTCACGCCCGGTTCATCTTATATCACACTTTTTGGTGCATAGTTTATACCATACACTATATCTAGTTTTCATTTTCAATCGTGCTCTCAGGACTATGTTCTATATAACACTGTGTTCACCTACCCTTTTCACGGGCATTACATTTTGCGATAGGGGGTGGAGGGTCAGGGGGTGTTTCTGCCAAGTGAGCCCGGAGTCACAGTCACAAACGTCCTCTTCTTCCTGAATAAAAGTGAGATTATGCTGCATACTTGTTCATATTTTAAGTAGTTCGCACAGACACACGTTTTAAAAACAATAAAGTTCCTAATACCCGCCTTCTCTGAACAGTTAGCTTGCTGCCCCATCCCCCTCCTCCCTATCCTCTGTTGTGTGAATCCATGGACTAGCCTCCTCCCTCCTGCCATGCATGGTCTGATGTGCTGCCACTGCCCTCAATTTAGTATGATGTACCAGTCCACTCCTCCTGCCCTCCATTGCCCAATTCTATGCCCCATCATTGACCTCCTGCTTAAACTCTGTGCTTAGCTTGCTGCCCCTATTCTCATTCCCCCTGCCCTCCGATGTCTTTGTGTATGCCCCTGCTCCATCCTTTTTGCCCACCATGTTCCATGGACCTGCCACTCCTATCTACTCTGAGTGTTCTGTTGAGCTGCCACTCCCCTCCCACCTGCCTAGCATTGTCAGATGACTGTAACCTGTCCCTGCCACCTCCACCCTGCCTGTCCACATGCCATGCCCCTATCCTCTTCCTCCTGTCCTACATGGTCCATTGTACTGCCACACCCTTCTGCCCTCCCTGGTCTGTTGTGCTGCAACTGCTCCTCCTGCCTGCCCCGTGCGGTCTGTTGTGAGGCCCCTTCCCCTGAACTTTCTTGTCTGTGCACAGGTCCTGACCCTGCCTTCTATCCTCCATCGTCCTTTGTGCATGCCCCTGCACCCTCCTTCTTGCCCATCATAGCCATTGTGCTACCACTAACCCTCCCACTTGCCATGCATTGTCTTCTGTGCTGCCATGGCCCCTCCCACCTTCCCTGTGTGGTCAGTTAGCTGCCCCATAACCCCTCCCACCTTCCCTCCATGGTCTGTGTGTATGCCATCACAGTCTCACTGTTGCTCTTCATGGTGTGTCTTGCTTCTAGTGCCCATCCTGCCTGACCTCCATGGCTATCTTGCTGCTCCTGCCCTGCCCCCTTGCCCCCAGCCCTCTGTTTACATGTGCAGACCCCTACTCCCTCCCTCCTGGCTTGTCTGTTCCATTGTAATGCCCCTGATCCATCCCTCCTGCCCTTTATGGTCTGTTATGCTACAGCTTTCTCTCCTGTCTGTCCATTATGGTCCTGCCTCTTGCCCCTCTGTTCTCTGTTGTCCATGTGCATGGTCCTGTCCCCTCCCTCTTGCTTTCTATGGATTGTTGTGCTGCACTCCCGTCCCGCATGCCCTGTGTGGTGTATTGTGCTGCTGCAAACCCTGATACCTGCCCTGCAGGGTCAGTTTGGTGCACCTCTCCATGTCCCTCCTGTCCTCTGTTATCCAAGCCCATGTCCCTACCCCATTTCCTTCCATGATCCAATGTACCATACTTGCAAACATTTTGAACTTGGTAAGAGGGAGATTTAAAAAAAAACCTGGGGTATTGATTTTCCCCTTTGAGTTACATTGAAAAAGAGGAGATTGTAGACAGGAGACAGATAAAATCAAGCCCATTTGAGCTTAAAAACATTGGACGTTTCCTGGCTGAATCGGGTCTGTTGGCATGTATGGTTGTACTACCATTGCCTCTTCCTTCTGCCCACAATGGTCTATTACATTGCCACAGCCTCTCTTGCAAGTCCTGTATTGTTGGTTTGTTGCCCCTGCCCCCCTTTCCACTGCCCTCCATAGTCTGTTGTGCTGCCACGGCCCTTCCTGCCTGCTCAGTGTGGTTAAATTGTTGCCTTTGCACCCTCCTACCTGCCTTCAATTTTCAGAGTCCGTGCCCCTGGCCTCTGCCTCTCAACAGTATCCTAATGAACAACTAGATTGCTGCCATTCTATATTTATTACGAAAGTGTGGAACGCCTGACGTCATTATTGATGTAATCAAAACTGTAATACCTAGAGCATTTCCTTTAGAAATTACATGTATGAGAGGGTCTTATTGGCATCAAAATTATGGTTAGTGCTCTAAAAGACTAAAATAAGGACATATTTTCTGAGTTTTCAAATAGCGACAAAGCACTTTTAAATTATTTGTTACCTTTATGTTTTTTTATCCAGTTGACCACTTGATTAAATGTTGCACTTAGGGGAGAGGATGTGGTGTTACTTCCAGAACTGCAGACTTTGCAACTGGGGAACCAGGTTGGAGTTTCTGCTTCAGCTCGACATTCTGTGATTCTAGTCAAATCACTTAGTCTCCCCATGTCTACAACCAAAATGAATTTGTTCTTGTGTGATGTAACCAATGCTCATGTAAAGCACTCCAATACCTGACAAGTCTGCACTATATAACACTGCAAAAACACAAAATAATAAGTGTTTTGCACACTTCTGTCATTGGGCTATATTTGGGCTACATCTGGGTGATTTTGGGCTACATTTGGGCTCTTTTGTCTCCGGTGGCCATCTTGGGAGATTTATTTGTTATGAAGTTTCCTAATTTCCTCATGTACTGCAGTCTCCTCAGTAGGAAATGCTTTCATTTTTTTACTTTGATTCCATCATGAAGGTATTCAGATATGTCACACATTTGCCATAAATTCTGAATGTTAGCACTCTAGTTGCTCATTAGATCACTGTAGTAAAACTACTGTTCACCATGGAAGTCTGCTCCTGGTATTAAAAGTGCATGTTTCAGTCTGCATGTCAGAATTTTTTAATGAAATAGAAGAGGATTTGAGAAGTCACTCAAAATGTGCCCTCATTTTCTTTCTTCAGCATTAATCATAATTTCTATGGCAAAATGAACCCCCTCATTGTGTTCTTTTTTAAATTAAATGTTTTAAGTGTTACCAGTTTATTCCAATCAAGATGGCTTCAGGTGTGCCATACTTTTGTCATAATGAAGACAGTAAGCGCTCTAGTTGTTTTTAAGAACACCCTGGGACATTCTGTCATTGGGCTATACTTGGGCTACATCTGGGTGATATTTGGGCTACATTTGGGCTCTTTTGTTTCTGGTGGCCATCTTAGTAAAGCTACTGCTCACCAGGGAAAACTGCTGCTGGTATTGAAAGTGCATGTTTCTGTCTGCATGTCAGAATTGTTTAATGAAATAGAAGAGGATTTGATAAGTCACTCAAAATGTGCCCTAATTTTTCTTTCTGCAGCACTAATCATACTTTTTATGGAAAAATGAACCACCTCATTTTGTTCCTTTTTAAATTAAATGTTTTAAGAGTTACCACTTTAATCCAAGCAAGATGGCTTCAGGTGTGCCATACGTTTATCATAAGTAGGACTGTTAGCGCTCTAGTTGTTCTTTGGAACACTCTGGGAAGCTGCAGTAGAACACAAAGGAATCAACTGACAGTCTCTGCCCTTGTTGGATGTACATGTTTTACTGAGAATGTCAGACTTCATTCTCACATGACTGAGAAAGATAATGTGAATTTACAGAAAATATGCTCTCAGTTTAGCTTATAGATCACCTTCCAAACCTCTGTGGGAAAAGCATGAGAAAATATTTTTCTCTCAATCATGATATCCCAGCAGAAGGGTTTTTCACATGGTGAAGTCACCTTAGAACATACCACAATTCCTAAAATGTGTATGGTACCATCAACAAATGATTTATAATGTAACTAAAGTCTTAAAACCTTCTATTAACTGCAATGCTTTTTAATGAGGTGCTATCATGTATATTGGTCCCAAGATGGCTGCCAACACTTCTTGGATGAAGTGCTGACAGCCAATCAGATCTCAGGATGAGATGTGTGGTTAGGCTCCGCCCACATATATATATGATTTTACTTTTGATTTTCTCAGGAACTACTGAACAGATTGACACCAGACCTGCAGAAGGCACATCCCTGACCTGAGGACTACCTCTCTGCCAAATTTCAAGTAATTCTGTTCAGCCATTCGGGCTGTACCTTGGACTAAAGGTCCCTATGGAAAATTGCATGGGGAAAATGCGTTTTGGGACCCCCCTTTTTTCTCAGTCCCCGCTTGACGAATCCCCCCCGAGACTTTCAGGGTAGGAGAGGAGCGGAGCGCCCCACCTATTTTGAAAATTTCACGAGGATTCGTCAACCGGCGCCAAAGTTATTCCAAATAGAATGTTGCGGATTTCCTATGGAAACACGGTCCTAACTATAACTATCTACTGGCGACCGCCAGTAGATAATATATATATATATATATATATATATAAATATATCCAACAGCAAAAGTTACCTGCAATGAGGAGCCCACACAGGTGAGTTTCTGTAGCCACTTGTTTAATGAAAGGGAACATCACAAGTTGCGAGATTGTTTCGACAAATTCGTAGTCCTGTTGGATGTATTGCGGCGCAGCCTGAGCCGCGAGTGAAGCCCTGCTGTACCTCGGTACAGACCTGCTGCCATGCCAAACGCCGTGTCAGTTTCAAGGACAGGTTTGCCCAATGGAGAGAATGATCGAACATCGTAAGAAGTTGAGACTGCAATTCACAACCCACTTGGGATTATCAGAGACTATTGGGGTGTTTTCACATGGCGACTCACTGGAGAAATAAAAGCAGCACTACAGGATCCATCAGGCCACAGTGTTGGCCACGCCCACCTGGGCGGAGTTTCCCTATCAAAATGAGCGCTGTTCAAACCGCCGTGTCTTGCACTCTCCTCAAGCCCTCAGCCCCTGACGAGGTGTGTATCCACGAAACGCGTTGGGCAGGACTACGAATTTGTCGAAACAATCTCGCAACTTGTGATGTTCCCTTTCATTAAACAAGTGGCTACAGAAACTCACCTGTGTGGGCTCCTCATTGCAGGTAACTTTTGCTGTTGGATGTATTGCGGCGCAGCCTGAGCCGCGAGTGAAGCCCTGCTGTACCTCGGTACAGACCTGCTGCCATGCCAAACGCCGTGTCAGTTTCAAGGACAGGTTTGCCCAATGGAGAGAATGATCGAACATCGTAAGAAGTTGAGACTGCAATTCACAACCCACTTGGGATTATCAGAGACTATTGGGGTGTTTTCACATGGCGACTCACTGGAGAAATAAAAGCAGCACTACAGGATCCATCAGGCCACAGTGTTGGCCACGCCCACCTGGGCGGAGTTTCCTTATCAAAATGAGCGCTGTTCAAACCGCCGTGTCTTGCACTCTCCTCAAGCCCTCAGCCCCTGACGAAGTGTGTATCCACGAAACGCGTTGGGCAGGACTACGAATTTGTCGAAACAATCTCGCAACTTGTGATGTTCCCTTTCATTAAACAAGTGGCTACAGAAACTCACCTGTGTGGGCTCCTCATTGCAGGTAACTTTTGCTGTTGGATGTATTGCGGCGCAGCCTGAGCCGCGAGTGAAGCCCTGCTGTACCTCGGTACAGACCTGCTGCCATGCCAAACGCCGTGTCAGTTTCAAGGACAGGTTTGCCCAATGGAGAGAATGATCGAACATCGTAAGAAGTTGAGACTGCAATTCACAACCCACTTGGGATTATCAGAGACTATTGGGGTGTTTTCACATGGCGACTCACTGGAGAAATAAAAGCAGCACTACAGGATCCATCAGGCCACAGTGTTGGCCACGCCCACCTGGGCGGAGTTTCCCTATCAAAATGAGCGCTGTTCAAACCGCCGTGTCTTGCACTCTCCTCAAGCCCTCAGCCCCTGACGAAGTGTGTATCCACGAAACGCGTTGGGCAGGACTACGAATTTGTCGAAACAATCTCGCAACTTGTGATGTTCCCTTTCATTAAACAAGTGGCTACAGAAACTCACCTGTGTGGGCTCCTCATTGCAGGTAACTTTTGCTGTTGGATGTATTGCGGCACAGCCTGAGCCGCGAGTGAAGCCCTGCTGTACCTCGGTACAGACCTGCTGCAATGCCAAACGCCGTGTCAGTTTCAAGGACAGGTTTGCCCAATGGAGAGAATGATCGAACATCGTAAGAAGTTGAGACTGCAATTCACAACCCACTTGGGATTATCAGAGACTATTGGGGTGTTTTCACATGGCGACTCACTGGAGAAATAAAAGCAGCACTACAGGATCCATCAGGCCACAGTGTTGGCCACGCCCACCTGGGCGGAGTTTCCCTATCAAAATGAGCGCTGTTCAAACCGCCGTGTCTTGCACTCTCCTCAAGCCCTCAGCCCCTGACGAAGTGTGTATCCACGAAACGCGTTGGGCAGGACTACGAATTTGTCGAAACAATCTCGCAACTTGTGATGTTCCCTTTCATTAAACAAGTGGCTACAGAAACTCACCTGTGTGGGCTCCTCATTGCAGGTAACTTTTGCTGTTGGATGTATTGCGGCGCAGCCTGAGCCGCGAGTGAAGCCCTGCTGTACCTCGGTACAGACCTGCTGCCATGCCAAACGCCGTGTCAGTTTCAAGGACAGGTTTGCCCAATGGAGAGAATGATCGAACATCGTAAGAAGTTGAGACTGCAATTCACAACCCACTTGGGATTATCAGAGACTATTGGGGTGTTTTCACATGGCGACTCACTGGAGAAATAAAAGCAGCACTACAGGATCCATCAGGCCACAGTGTTGGCCACACCCACCTGGGCGGAGTTTCCCTATCAAAATGAGCGCTGTTCAAACCGCCGTGTCTTGCACTCTCCTCAAGCCCTCAGCCCCTGACGAAGTGTGTATCCACGAAACGCGTTGGGCAGGACTACGAATTTGTCGAAACAATCTCGCAACTTGTGATGTTCCCTTTCATTAAACAAGTGGCTACAGAAACTCACCTGTGTGGGCTCCTCATTGCAGGTAACTTTTGCTGTTGGATATATAAATATATATATATATATATTCACTTAAAAAACCAGAGGTTTCAGGCACGTTATAGTTAGGAATTAGCATTTAATAAACCTTAGAAATTCACAGAAAAAACCATAGGTTTCAGGGGTGTTATAGTAAGCTGGACATTTCACTCGTACAAAACCATAGAAATTCCTCCATTATAGTTAGATCAGCTAACTATAACTCGCGCCCCCGCAATGCACTGCTGATGACGTCACATATTACATCACTCATAACATGGTCAGTGACATCACTGATAACATCACTAATGACATCTCAAATGACATCACTGACGACATCACTGATGACATCATCCAGTGTCTGTGTGTTTCTGTAAAGTTTAAATATGTTTATTATATATAGGGAAAGGGATATTGAAGAATGAGTGGGTGTATAAGTGTGTGAATGGATGATTTTGTAGGTGCGTGACTGACTCTATAAGTGAGTGATGAAACGTACCTTACTGAATGCATGGGTTAGTGACTAAACTGTGTGAATGTCTGTATCCATCTGTCTGTTGGTGTGTAAGTGGCTGCATGGGTTTTCAAATAGCTACATGAGTGTCTATATGGGTTATAGATTGGTTGTCTGAGTAACTGTATGGGTGCCTGAGTGTTTGTGTGGGTGGGGTGTGTGTGACTCTGCATAGATGTGTGAGTGGGTGATTCACTGGGTGCATGGTTTCAAGAGTGCATCTGTGATGGACTGTATGGGTGGGTGAGTGTGTGTATGGTTGTGTTAGTGAGTGAATGTATATTTCAGTGGTACATGTGTGAGTAGCTACATATGTGAAAGGCAGTATATATGTGTGTTGGAGTACATAAATGGCTATACGTGAGAGTGTGTGATTGTGAGAGTGGCTGTATGGATGAGTGTGTGCTTGTATCATTGATTGTATAAGAGCGTAAGAATGTGCTAGTATTTGTATGAGTAATTGAGCTGGTGTGTGTATAACTGTAAATGTGAGTAAATGGCAGTGTGATTAATTATTTGCATGACTGAGTAGGTGTGTGAGTACCTCTATGGATGAGTGGCGGTGTGTGAGTGTCTATATAGGTGTATGATTCCATATGATGGTCCTGTACTGAGTGACCATAAGTATGAGTGACTGTACGGGTGAGTGAGTGGATGGATGTGTATACCTAACAATCAGTGAGTGGGTATGCAGTTATTGGTGTTGGAGTGTCTATGGTTTTGAGAATGGCAGTCTGTAATTTAGAGTGGGTGTATCAAAGAATATATTAGGGTGTGAGAAGATGCATCAAATTATCACATGGATGATGTCAGAGCTGTGTTGCAGAGAAAATGGGCACGGCCTGGACCACCTCTCTGCAACGCAGCACAGTGGTGCTTACTGGAAGCACCTGATGGACTAGTTGGCCCCCATTGGCCCTCGAGATTAAAGGGGAATTATTTCCCCAATTTAAAACGCGCCATAGGGCGTGTTTGCACACGTCACCTCAGGCCCCATCCCCTCCCTTCCCCACTGTGTAAACACGCCCTGTGGCCGTTTTAAGTTGGGAGATTAACTCCCCTTGAATCCTGAGGGTCCCTAGGGGCAAATTAGCCCACTAGGTACGTCCAGTAAGCACCAATGCAGAGAGGTGTAAAAAGGGGCACAGCCTGCACCACCTCTCTGCAACGCAGCGCAGTGGCACTTACTGGAAGCACCTGGTGGGCTAGTTGGCCCCCAGGGTCCCTTAGGATTGAAGGGGAATTCTTTCCCCAACTTAAAACGCACCACAGGGCGTGTTTGCACACGTCACCTCAGGCCCCGTCCCCTCCCTTCACCACTGTGTAAACCCGCCCTGTGGCCGTTCTAAGTTGAGAGATTAAGTCCCCTTGAATCCTAAGGGTCCCTAAGGTCGAACTAGCCCACTAGGTACCTCCAGTAAATGCCACAGAGCTGCGTTCCATTCAGGTGTAAAAAGTGGCGTGGCCTCTGAACACCTGTCTGCAACGCAGCTCCCTGGCGCATACTGGAGATACCTGTTGGGCTAGTTGGCCCTCAGGGACCCTCAGTATTAAAAGAGTGTTAATCCCCCAACTTAAAACGTGCCACGGGGCGCGTTTGCACAGTGGTGAAGGAAGGAAGCGTGGCCTGAAGTTACATGTCTGCAAACACACACTGTGGCGCGGTTTAAGTTGGGGAATTAATTCCTCCTCAATCCTGAGGGTCCCTGGGGACCAACTAGCCCACCAGGTACCTCCAGTATGCGCCAGAGAGCTGCCTTACAGAGAGGTGTTCAGAGGCCACACCCCTTTTTACAACACTCTGCAACGCAGCTCCGTGGCGCTTACTGGAGGTACCTGGTGGGCTAGTTGGCCCCCAGAGACCCTCTGGATTGAAGAGGAATTAATTCCTGAATTTAAAATGCGCCACAGGTCGTGTTTGCATGCATATCACCTCAGGCCCCGCCCCCTCCCTTCACCACTGTGCAAACGCGCCCCGTGGTGCGTTTTAACCCCTTCGCCGTGGGGGTAATTCCCCCGTGGCGCGGGGGCGGCGGCGCTGTGCTCGTGTCGAGTCCAGCTTGTCATGAGGCACAGTGGAGCTGTGCTCATGACGAGCTGGGCTCGTCACGACTCCGCCCACTGATTGATTCTCCAGCACAGGCGGGGAATCAATTACGCGTGGGAGTGGCGCGACCATTATGACGAGCCCAGCTTATCATGAGCACAGCTCCACTGTGCCTCATGACGAGCTGGGCTCGTCATGAGCATACAAGGGGTTAAATTGGGGGATTACCCCCTTGAATCCTGAGGGTCCCTGGGGTGCAACTACCCCACCAGCTACCTCCATTAACCACCACAGAGCTGCATTGCAGAGAGGTGTAAAAAGGGGCGTGGCCTCAGAACACCTCTCTGCAGCTTAGCCCCCTGGCGCATACTGGAGGTTCCTGGTGGGCTAGTTGTCCCCCAGGGACCCCCAGTATTCAAGGGGAATTCGTTCCCCATCCGCAAACGCGCCAGGTGGCGCCTTTGCAGCGTGCTGAAACGAGGGGGCGTGGCCTCCGGCGCAATATTTCTGCGTAGCCCCCCTTCTTGTACTACTTTTTTGGCCCTGGGGACCCCATCCCCCAGAGCCGGCCCCTAATTTTTTTTTTTAATTTAAAATTTGGGAAGGGGGCAGCGTGGCCCCCCTCCTGAGGCCTTAATCAGCCCCGGGGACCCCATCCCCCAGGGCATGGCATTTTTATTTATTTTATTTTTTTGGGAGGGGGGCTGCGTTGCCCCCCTACTCGGGCCACTAAAGGCCCCGGGGACCCCATCCCCCGGGGCCGGCCCTTCAAATGTACTTATTTATAAAAAAAATTGGGGGGAAGGGGAGCCGCATGGCCCCCCTCTCGGGCCACTAATAGCCCCAGGGACCCAATCCCCTGGGGCTGGCCCTCTCTTTTGGGGGCCGTGGGGGGTCCCCAATCCCCCCACGGTCCTGCCGGCTCCCCGCCTCCTGCGGGAGCCGGCATTGCTTTTCCACATGGGGAGCTGCTAACATGCAGCTCCCCGTGTGGAAAAGCAATTTGGTTTGAATTTTGAAAGATTTCCTGCTCTCTCTTTCAAAATTCAAACCAAGTTTGCTATGGCAGAGCGGGAGCCGCGAGGCTCCCACCCTGCCATAGCAAACAGCAGTGTCCCGGGGGTGGGCACCCCGGGACACTGCAGGAGCCGGCCCTGGGGGGATGGCGGTCCCCAGGGCCATCATTGGCTCCAGGGGGGGCCGCGCGGCCCCTCTCCCACCAATTTACAAAGCCCCGGGGGTGCTGGTCACCGGGGCTGGGGGGTCTGTCACCGACCTCCCAATTTACATATTTTGAGCCCCGGGGAGGTGGCATTCCCCGGGGCTTGTGGGGGGGGCTTGAGCCCCCCACACAGGGTATTTTTTTTTTTTAAATACACAAGCCCCGGGGGGTGGCAGTCCCCGGGGCTGCGGGGGGTCCATGAGCCCCCCGCAAATATTTTAACAAAGCCCTGGGGGTGGCGGTCCCCGGGGCTTGGGGGGGGCTTTTCAGCCCCCCACCCATTCATTTTTCAAGCCCCAAGGGGTGGCAGTCCCCGGGGCTGGGGGCCCCTTTGGGCACCCAACCAAATACTAGCATTGCCCCCGGGATATGGCCCCCCGGGGCAAATTAGCAACGAAGCGTGGGAGACCGCGCTTCATTTTTTTTTTATCGGCTGGATCCACGCACCCAGCGCGTATTTTGCCGATTTTAAAAAATAGATATATTTTTTTGGGCCCTGGGGGTCCTTGTGGGACCCCCTGAGCAGGCCTAGGGGGTCAGGGTGTTTCTACCCTGCCCCCTTTTTGCGTTCTGTGCATTTGTTTTTGTGCTTTCTTGTGCCTCGGTTCTACTGAGGCACAAGATGGCTGCCAACACTTCCAGGTTTGGAGTGTTGACAGCCAATCAGCATCCAGCTCATGCTCGGCAGGTTGCGCGGATCCACCGCGCCCATAGATATATCTATGATTTTACTTTTGATTTTCTCAGGAACTACTGAACGGATTTACACCAAAAGGCACGAGTGTGAACCAAGGGCTACCTTTTTGCCAAATTTGGTGTAATTCCGTTCAGCAGTTCGGGCTGTAGCTGCGATTAACGATTCCTATGGAAAATTGCATGGGGAAAACACGTTTTGGGACCCCCCTTTTTTCTCAGCCCCCGCTTGACGAATCACCCCGAGACTTTCAGGATAGGAGCGGACCGGAGCGCCCCAACAGTTTTGAAAATTTCGCGAAGATTCGTCAACCCGAGCCAAAGTTATTCCAAATAGAATGTTGCGGATTTCCTATGGATAATATGTCCTAACTATAACTACCTACTGGCGACCGCCAGTAGGTAATATATATATATAAACTACAAGATGTTACCTGGAATGATGATTGTTATGTCATAGTTATGGATATATGCTCATTATATACTTAAACCATAGTGATGGACTCAAAAGCTATTGGCCATTTTCTTTCAAATAGGAGTATAGTGTATAATCAACACAAAAAGATGCTGCTAAGAATGATTGAATTATGCCTAATCAACAACTTTTTCCTCTTTAATAAGGAAGTGCACCAACAACTGAGAGGTGTGGCTATGGTGGCATGTTTTTCTCCCAGCTACGCGTGTTTGCACGTGGGCTGGTGGGAGGAACATGTCCTCGGGCAAAGACACAAAGACACATTAGCACTTCACGTCATCAACTGGTGGCGTTATATAGATGATGTCTTTGTAATTTGGCAGGGCTCTTAAGAATCAGCTCAAATTTTTGTAAATGAAATCAATAATAACAACTTGAATCTTGAATTCACTGCTACTATTAGCAATCGAAAAGTTGAATTCTTAGATATGAAAATTTATATCAAAGACAATTCTATACACACTAAGTTACATAGGAAAATTACCGCAGGTAATTCAATACTCCATGCAAGCAGCACCCACCCAAGACACTTGATCAAAAGCATCCCTTATGGGGAGTTTTTACGAATCAAAAGGATTTGCAGCAATTAAGTTGATTTAGCCAATTGTTTGAATGAATCTAAACAAAGATTTAAGGCTCGGGGGTACAGAACTAATGACTTACAAAATGCCATCAACAGAATTATGAATACAGATGGCAAACCGGCTGAGTCATTTGGCATTGAATGTACAACATTAGAAAACACTCCTAAAGTGGAAACTAAAAAACCAGTTGTTAGGCTCATAACCACTTTTTGCTGCCAAGAAAAACAGATAAGAAAGATTCTAAACAAAAGATGGTCTATTCTAAAATCAGACATTAAATTGGCTCCAGAGTTAGATACATTGCCTGCTATTGCCTTCAGAAGGGCACCATCCATGAGAGATGCCCAGGTTAAAACTAGTCCTGAAGTAACAGAAACCAAACTTTGGCTGTCTAACAGAACAGGGTTCTACAAGTGTAGTTCCTGTAGGGCTTGCAAATTTGGGGTGAACAAACAGGAATATTCTGATGCTTTCTCCCCTGTTCCATGTAAAATTAGAGGTTTATTTACATGTAAAACAGATCATGCTATTTATGTATTTGAATGTACTTGTCATTTACAGTATATAGGCAGTACAAAATTACAAGTCTTTAACCGTATCCTGCAGCATTTGCGTGCGATTGTGAATTCTGATCCTACATATCCAGTTGCACGCCACTTCAAATTGGTGCATCAAAACAATTTAAAAGACCTCAATTACTTTGTAATTGATGCAGTCCCGCATTCATTAAGGGGAGGCAACAGAGAAAAGAAATTGCGCCAATTGGAGAGTCAGTATATTCTGCAGTTAGATACTAAAATACCAAATGGCCTTAACACTGGGGATGATTTATATAACTTCCTTTCATTTATACAACTTCCTTTAATTTATCAAGATTGCTGCTACATAAGCTGGAGATTCCACCTCTTGTTATGTGTTATGTATTTGTATATTTATTAATTTATTTATACTTCATTGTATATGTATATACCATTTTAGCATGCTCGTTATTTGTGATTTTAGACCTTACTTTTATTGAATTTTAACTGGTTTTACTGGTTTTCTGGTTTTACTAGTTTTTTATTCAGTGTCAGTGGGGTAGTGAAATCTTAATCTTAATTATTGATTCATTGCTGCTAGTGGTAATATTACGATGATTTATCATGAACATATAAGCCATTTCAGTGAGCAAATCCATAATGAACACATATGGTTCTTTTGAATGATGAACTTTTAGGATTCTAGGCTGTGATGGTTGACTGTTTTTGGTACACATGTCTCTGTGTGTATATATACATCACCATTGTTTAAGTATACTAAATTTTATGTATACATACTAACCTTTTGTCTCCGATTTCTATTAAGAGAGAATGTTTTTTTTTGGTATTAGCATCTTTTTGTACCAATATTTTCCTGCACTAGTAAGTTATCTTTGCACAAATAAATTTTGCACAAGCACTTTATATATATTTTTATATGGATGGCATATCTGAGTTTTTAGCGTCTAGGTCCATACAGCAGAATTATCATTTTTTAAGTGATTTTTAAGGTAAAAATTGCTTAATCACTTGGGGTTCATATTGCACTAATTTTTACATAAGGTATTGCACCATACATATCAAGTATATTTACAGACATACATAACTCTAATGGGTCAACACATGTGTTTCATAGTAATCTTGCACTTGCCCTCTATTTTAGATATGTATATAGTATTTTAAAAGAGATTACTAATGTGCTTTCCTGCTTAGTACTCATTCACAATAATTTTTGTTCTGAAAGGAAATGTTTATGTTACACTGTTTTAATTATATGTTAAATATTGTTATAATTATGTGTAAATGGGTATTTTCCAACAACTGTGTATTATGTAGTCTGTTGTTTAGCCCCATGAAATAAGTGGGCAGACTATACCTTTGAAAAAAAGTATTTATTTGCCCTATTGGTCTCGGCATGTCATGTGATCAAGACCGGGGTGACCCGGTCGAAACGGGTCATGCTGCTGTGGGAGGAATAAACTACACGTAAGGATATCATCATTTTCCTTGTGGTCCGTTCCTGCACGTTTGTCAAAGTAAACTCAGTGCCAGGACTGTGTCTTCATATATATATATATATATATATATATATATATATATATATATATATATATATATATATATATATATATATATATATATATATATATATATATATATAGATAGATAGATAGATAGATAGATATATATAGATATAGATATATAGATATAGATATAGATATAGATATAATAAAACTGTGAATGTTCATTGTTGTCACAGTACTAAAACAACGATCGTGCATGTCCGAATAAATACACTGCAGTAGAAATGAGATGTTAGTCACTAATAGATACACGGGAAATACGGGCTGCAAGCTTGTTCAACACAATGGGCGACAATTTATTTATTATTTATTATTTTTCCTCAATTTATTCATCTTGATTTGAATCGGAAGACCAAGAAATACTAAACAAAAAAAATGAAAATGTGTACGAAGGAAAGGAAATCAGTATGGGAAACTGTAATAAGCATTAAAAATACAAATAATAGAAAAAAACGGGGGGCCTGATTCACAGAAGTAATCTGAGACGAAAGTCTAACTTTACGACTTTTGATATTCACAAAGAGCACTTACAAGTAGTAAAGTTAGACTTTTGGCAGAAGGCAAGAGGCTAAGGGCAATCCCTTGACAAAAGTGGGACTAAAGGGAGACGTTCTCATTACTACCCCGATTTTGGAGGGAACAGATGAAACTCTGGATATTCATGAAGAAATTCGCAGTGCGACCGAGTAAGGAGAAAGAGTGATTACACAAATTCTCACACACATACCTGATGATACAAGTTACTGTAAGTAGGGGAAGGCAAATCAAGCCTGCATGAGGAATCCTAATCCTGAGGAAGGGGTGCAGACCCCTTGAGGCTAATAGAGGGCCAAAACATGTAGATATAAAAAAACATATCTGTAGGGGGCACAGATACTAATGATCCAGGAACACCCCCGCTTTAACCAGTTTTAATCCTGCCAGGGGAATTTCAAAATAAAAAGGAAGTTAGTTTTAGATTTCTTTTTATATTGACAGAATCAGGATGTTGATGAGCGCCCTATGATGAAGCATGACACTATCTAGTGTGTGAGGGCATTATTTAAACAAGATGGTACTTTCCAGTGCAGAATGATGAGCAGCTCCCAGTGACAGAATAGTCCATTTTATTACCCCTTCCCTTGTGTGTGTGTGTATGGTCAGTGACATCAGTGGTGACATCACTAACAACATCTCAAATGACATCACTGATGACATCATCAAGTGAGTGTAAGTGGTTGTTTGGATGTGTGAGTGGCTATGTGAGTCGCTGTATGGGTTAGTAAGTGACTGTGCCAGTAGCTGTATGGGAAAGTGTGTGACTCACTGCATTGGGTGAGTCAGTCGGTGTGGGAGTGATTGTATAGGTGAGTGACTGCTTTTGTTAGTGACAGTAATGGTCACTGAGTAGGTGTATGAGTGGTCGTATGCATAAGTAAGAGTCTGTGTCAGTGACTGAATGGCAGAATGTGTGGATGTGTAAATAGCTGCATCAGTGAGTGAGTGGCTGTGTTATGGACTGTATGGGTGAGTGAGTGGGTGTGGGAGTGGCTGTATGTGTGAGTTCTTCTGTCAGTGACTATATGAGTGAATACGTTGGTATGTGACAGTCTGTATGTGTGAGTGAGTGTCTGTCTTTGTTACTGTATGGGTGAATGAGTGAGTGTGTGTTTGATTGTATGGATGTGAGTCGTTCTGTGAGTGGCTGTATGGGTTAATGAGTGAGTGGGTGTGTCAGTAACTGAATTGGTAATTGAATGCCAGTCCCTGTGAGTGTATGGCTCAATTAGTGGGTGTCTCATTGCCTGTATGGGTGAGTTAGTGCCTGACTGACTGACTATATGACTGAGTGAGTTGCTGTGTCAGTAGGAGTATTGCTAAGTTAATGCCTGTCTTAGAGAGTGTTTGGAGTAGTGACTGGGTGTGTTAGTGACTTCCTGGATGTTTGAGTGGGTGTGTCAGTAACTGCATAGGTGAGTGAGTGAGTAGGTGTATTAGTAGACATATGGGTGTGTGAATGGGTGAGTATATGAGTAAGTGAACGGGTGTGTGCGTGGTTGTATGGGTTTGTGAATGAGTATATTATTGTGTGTCTGTGTGGGTGTGTAATAGGGTGTTTCAGAGGTAGTTTGAGGATGTCAGTGGGTGTGTAAGTGTTTCTTTGGATGATGTAATCAGTGATGTAATTCAAGATGCCATCAGTGATGTCATGAGTGATGTCACTGACCATGTCATCAGTGATGTAATATGTGAGGTCCTAAGCAGTGCATTGCGGGGGCGCAAGTTATAGTTAGCTCAGTTAACTATAACTGCTGAATTTCTCTGGTTTTGTACAAGTGACATTTAAGCCCAAGTATAACGTCCCTGTAAACTTTGTTTTTTTCAGTGAAATTCTAAGGTTTTTGCATTCTATTTCCTAACTATAACGTCCCTGTAACCTTTGGTATTTTTCAGCAAATTTCTATGTTTTTTTAAATAGTACTCACGTTTGCAGAGTGGTGGAAAAATGGGGCGGGCCTTCGACCAGTTCTCAGTAATTGCACTGTATAAGACTTATTGAAGGTAACAGGAGGAGTTCTTGGCCCCCAAAGACCCTCAAAATCCAAGGGGACTTCATCCCCCAACCAGTAGTGTGCCAGGAGGCACGTTTGCAGAGTGCTGGAGAAAAGGAGTGTCGCCTCTGAGAACCTCTCTACAATCCCACGCTGTGGGACTTACTGGAGGTTACAGGAAAGCTTGTTGGCCCTTAAGGACCCTCAGTATCCAAGTGAACTTCATCTCCCAACAAGTAGTGGACCAGGAGGCCTGTTTGCAGAGTAGTGGAGAAAGGGGGAATGGCCTCTGAAAACCTCTCTGGAATCCCACTGCGTAGGACTTACTGGAGGTGATAGGAGGGTATGTTGTCCTCCAAGGACCCTCAGTATCCAAGGGGACTTCATCCCCCAAGCAGTAGTGTGCCAGGAGGATCGTTTGCAGAGTAGTTGAGAAAAGGGGCAGGCTTTAGATTACCTCTCAGGAATTCTGCTATGTGTGACTTACTGGAGATAACAGCAGGGGTAGTTGGCCTCCAAGGACCATCAGGAGCCATCTGGACTTCATCCCCCAACTAGTAGTGCGCCAGGAGGTGCGTTTGCAGAGTGGTGGTGAAAGGGGGCATTTATTTTTGTTTTCTTAGGGGTGGGGATGCATGGCCCCCTTACCTGGGCTAATTTCGGCCCCCGGGACCCCATCCCCTGGGCCCAGGCCTATATGGAATGAGTAGGGGGCCACGCTGCCCCCCTGCCAGGCCGATTTTGGCCGGGGGACCCCATCTCCAGGGTTTGGCCCTTTTAAAAATATACATAAATTGGCATAAGGGGAGGTAGTAGGTGTCTATAGTTAGGACCATGCTTCCATAAGAAAAGTGTTTTTTGACTTGCCTATATCTTTAGCACTGGTAGACAAATCTTCACAAAATTTCCAAAAGAAAATTGTGCCGGTGATTCTTGTGCATGGAAAGTTTCAGGGCGATCCGTCATGCGGGGCCAAGAAAAAGGGGAGGTCAAAAAAAGTGTTTTCCCCATGTTAATTTCTTAGAGATTTTTAGATGGTACTACAGCCCGAAGCGCTGAACAGAATTACACCAGATTTCGCAGAAAGGTAACTCTAGGTCAAGAAAGAACCCTTTTATTATTTGGTGTAAATCCAATTGGAAGTTTTTCAGATATTGAAAGAAAACTCATTCCTATATAGGGACGTGAAGGCTCTGTGAACCCTCCCGATCTCTTGCTGAAATGCGATTGGCTGCCAACACTTCAAGCAGGAAACATTTTTTTTAAAAAAGGAAAAGGGGGCAGGGTAGAAATACTCTGACCCTGTAGCTCTGTTTGTGGGGTCACAGAGGGACACAAGCAGGTCAAAAAAGCAGTGCAGGCCCCCATGCTTTTCAAACATGGTACCCCTTTTGACCTCACCTGTGCTTCGGGACCCCATTTTTCACCAGGTTATGCAGCAGGAGGTGCGACTGCAGAACAGAGCCCAAGGGGGTGGGGCCATCTCCCCAGTGCTAAAAGTGCTTCTGCTATCCTGCTGCGCGGACAATCCACAACATGAACTTGGGGGTCACTAGTCCCTTTTGACCTCACCTGTGCTTGGGGAAGCATTTCCCACCAGGATACATGCCAGGAAGTGCCACTGCAGAATGGAGCAAACGTGGGCAGGGCCATCACTCCAGAGCTAAAAGTGTCTCTGCTATCCCGCCGTGTGGGACAATATACTACCTGGACTTGGGGTCAATAGCCCTATTTGACCTCACCTGTGCCTGGGGACTCCAATTCCCACATGGATATGCACCAGTAGGAGCAACTGCAGAAGCGAGCCCAAGGGGTCAGGGTTATCACCCTACTACTAAAGGTGCCTCTGCTATCACTCAGTGCGGGATAATATACTATCTGGACTTGGGGTCTCTAGCCCCTTTTGACCTCACTTGTGCCTGGGAATCCCATTTCCCACCAATATATGCACCAGGGGGTGTGACTGTAAAACAGAGCTCAAGGGGCGTGGCCATCACCCCAGTGTTAAAAGCACCTCTGCTATCAATAGACAATACTCATCACTAGCCCCTTTTGACCTAACCTGAGATGGGGACCCCATTTCCTAGCAAGATATGAATAAGGAGGTGTGACTGCAGAATGGAGCCTAAGGAGGTGAGGGAAAAGAAATGGTGCAGACTTAGTGCACCCCATGTCCCAAACTCATGTTTAGATCTGGAGACCTTCCTCATGCTCCCTCCTTAATAACCTCTGTCCTCACAATAGTGCAGGTCTGCAAGTGACCTGACAGAGGCACTCCTGGGGGGGCATGGGGGGAGGTCAATGGGAGAGGTGATGGGTGACCTCACAAGACAACAAGTGAAACGCTGGTGATGCACGTTCCTGATTCTGTGGTATATGAGGACATATTAATCAGTCAAAGAAACACTCACTTCATATAGCTAAGAGAAAGTATTCTTGTTTGGTGTAGTCTTGTTGTCTTCTTTATAGGAGAATTCATATTATCATACATTTATGGCTAAAGAAGCAGAAAGAACAGTTACATTGCCGAAACGCACACAAGGTCTCAGGAGACCTTTGCTTATGGTCCATTACACAGATATAATGTAGAATACTCACTGGACATTTAACCAACGAGGTAGGCCTTAGTAATAAACCAGAAGAAAGTACTCCAGTTAGGTAGACATTTTGTTGAAAAATGTGACCTCTTGTAGGATAAAGGGGCAGGTGAGGTTCTGTCCTGGTGCAGTCACTCACACTGCTACTGACACTTCCACACAGATACTTACACACCATTCTGCCACTCACACACACTCCCAGATACATACAGTCACTAACATCCAATGACCAATCCATACACCACTCACACACCCACTCATACCCAAGCAAATTCACTTATACACCTACTTACAGACCCATATGACTACTCACACATCCGCTGACAGAGCAATACAGACACACCCACTAATTGACCTATACAACCAATCACACACCTACTCTCAATGGTCACAGGTCACAGTTAGCAAATAACATTTTAAAAACCTTAGAAATTCACTAAAAAAAACAAAGGTTACAAGGACGTTATGTTTAGGAAATGCATTTTTTTAAAACATAGAATTTCACTGAAAAAAACAAAGGTACAGGGGCGTTATAGTTGGCTCAGATTTCACTAATGCAAAACCAGTGAAATTCAGCAGTTATAGCTACCTTAGATAACTACAACTTATGCCCCCACAATGCACTGCTTATGAGCTCACATATTACATCACTCATTACATTGTTAGTGACATTACTGATGACATAATCCACAGAACCACTCATATCATGCCCACCCCAGGCAACCTCTCATACACCCACTCACACAAACACACAACTACTTACATACCCATTCACAGACCCATACAACCACTCACACAGCCACTCATGCAACCATGGAGACAGTCACAGACCCACTCACTTACATATACAGTAATTTACACAGCCACTCACTTAGCAATACATCTACTCACACACCCACTCACTCAACAATACAGTCACTCAACAAAGTCACTCACTCACCCATACAACTACTTATGCGTCCACTCCCACAAGCACTTATATACCCATTCATACATCCATACAAGCACTCACATACCCATCATACACCCACTCAGACAACCACTTACATGCCCATTCACAGACCCATACAACCACTCACACAACCATAGAGCCACTCACAGACCCACTCACTTACCAATACAGTAATTTACACAGCCACTCACTTAGCCATACACATACTCACACACCCACTCACTCAACCATACAGTCACTCACACAGTCACTCGCTCACCCATGCAGCCTCTCAACAATGTCACTCACTCACCCATACAACTACTTATGCGTCCACTCCCACAAGCATTTACATACCTATTCATACATCCATACAAGCACTCACACACCCACTCACTCACCCATACAGCCAATCACACAGACACTAACTCTCCAATACAACCACTGACATGCACACTCACTCACCTATACAACCACATATACATACATTGACTGGGCAATACAGCTACTCAAACACCTACTCACTTACCCATACATTCACTCAAATAGCCACTTACCCATATATCCACTTACACACCCAGTCACTCACCAATGGAGCCACTCACACAGGTACTCACTCACTGATACAGCCACTCACACAAACACCCATCCACCCATATGGCTACTCACACAGCCACTCACTCATCCATAGAGCCACTCACACAGCTACACACTCAGCCATACATTCGCTGACACTCCCACTCACTCACCCATACAGCCACTCACACACCCAGTTACTCAATTATACAGCCACTCACACAGCCACTCACCCATTCATACAGCCACTCAGAAGGCTACTCACCCACCCATACAGAGACTCACACACACTCACAATACAACCATTGACACAGGCACTGACTCGCCCTTACAGCAACTCACATACCCACGTATTCCCACATACAGCCAAAAAGAATAGTAAGTAAGTAATAATAAGTTTTGCAGTAGCTTAATATATTGCTTTAAAACTCAGAAATGTTTACAAAACATTTACACTCCCTGGATGAAGTCATTAGTGATGTCATCAGTGATGTCATTTGAGATATCATCAATGATGTCATCAGTGAAGCCACTGACCATGACATGAGTGATGTAATATATGAGGTCATAGGAAGTGCATTGCTGGAGCAGAAGTTATAGTTAGCTCAGGTAACTATAACTGTTGAATTTCACTGGTATTGTACAACTGATATTTGAGCCTAACTATACCGTCCCTATAACCTTTGTTTCTTTCAGTGAATATATATATGTTTTTAGATAGATAGATAGATAGATAGATAGATAGATAGATAGATAGATAGATAGATAGATAGATAGATAGATAGATAGATAGATAGATAGATAGATAGATAGATAGATAGATAGATAGATAGATAGATAGATAGATAGATAGATCGATAGATCGATAGATAGATAGATAGATAGATAGATAGATAGATAGATAGATAGATAGATAGATAGATAGATAGATAGATAGATAGATAGATAGATAGATAGATAGATAGATAGATAGATAGATATCAAAACAATACCCTTTCAGGGTTAGAGTGATGCATAAATTATGCAAATTAGAAGCAGAGAACTCTGTGTAGTTCCTAAGTTTAGAGCACCCTACAACACGAGCAACACTCTGGATTTGCTAACCTCAAATGTCTGTTTTCCTAGCAACGTTTTTAAGCAGAGGATTAGCGCAGTGCCATCTATGCCGATCTATAAACGGACAAAGTTTTTTGCCATTTCTACAGAAAAGTATTTAAACATAGGATTAGCACAGTGACATCCATGCTGAACTGCAAAATTACAACCCAGGCACAGTATTACAGATTTGGATTGGCAAAATACCATCCAAGGCCAAGTGGAGTGAATGAAAGCAACCCCTGACATGTTTTTCTATAATTATAGCTCTTCAGAGAAGCTGACCTGGATGGTATTTTACCAATCTTAAACTTGAATACTGTGCCTAGGGTTCTAAAAGGCTTTTGTCCCTTTCTAGCGTGGCGTGGATGGCACTGTGATAATCCTATGCTTAAAAACTTTGTTAGAAAAACAGACATTTGAGATGAGCACATTCAGAGTGTCGCAGGTGTTGTTGAGTGTTCTATATAGGAGCTGCTCTCCACCTAAACTTGGGAACTACCCAGAGTTCTCTGCTTCGTGTGTGTGTGTGTGCGCGTGTGTGCGTGTGTGTGTGTGTGTGTGTAGATAGATAAATAATTAAATACTTAATGTAAATTCTAATTTGTATCATATTTGTATATATTGTAATATTTTAAATGTATTATTTTAAGTCATATATATCTTAAAATATAACATTTCTTCCTCTTTTTGGCAGATAACGATATTGTGGTATACATTATTCTTGACACAATTTTTTTGTCAACAAGATTTTTTACCACTGTATCTTGTCAATAACAGTTTCTGGCCTTGCACTAGCATGTCATAGTTTAGTGACAGCATGGTGACAAACTACAACAGTGAGTCAGGCCACCTCAACAGCATGTGTACCATATAGGCAGCAGCACGACCCCTCAGATGAGGAAGATGCCACCATGGCTGGTAGTATATCACCACAAGACAGACTCAGTTATTAACATACATCTTTATAACCAGCCTTGGTATGGAGCAGCTCCCGCTCCATTCACAGCTCTGCTACCAGAGAACTGTCTCAAGTCCAGGCTCTGAATCAGAACACCAAAACTATTTGATAATACAGTGGCTTCAGAGGTATATTCTAAGCGCAATTGCCTTCTCATGTGTCTTCCTTGTCCCGGTTCTTACTAATGAGGTTTCTGCCTCAGGTGTAAACCATTTTAACACTCCTAAAGAGGAAATAAAATTACAGCTTGTCTAGGCAATGGTCCCTCAGAAATCCTACCCCAGGCACATTGATTCAAATGAGGGACTAACTCTCTTTCAACTTGGACTAGTAAGTATTTATTGTATTCTATTTATTTTTAGTGGTTGTTTGATGCACTTTCTATAACTAAATAAGATGCTATAATCAGTATGCCTTCTTCTTTAATATTGGTAAAGGAAGAGATGAAGCAAGGGTTAGCTAATGTGTCTTCTGATATTTTGCATTTATGGTGTTGTGTTTAATTGTGTATCTTAGAATTTAGAGGAGTCTCAGGCATAGCATTTTAGAGTGTCTCCCTGGGAGAATACACGACTGGCAGAGCCTAATGGCCTAATGGACATGGGTTTTCCCTGAAATCTAACCCCATTAATTATGCATGAGGATTCTTGGAATCTCAGCAGGACTACCTTTTCCTGCATAAAAACTATGTATAAGGGTCATTCCTTCCATCATTCTAGTCCAACATGACACAGCAAGGTATATCCCCTCAGGGTACCACTTTGGGTATATAAACACCATATCTTTGCTGAGACAGGCAGAGGAGAAAAGGACTTCCATGCTGACACACTGATGCGAGACGCTGAGGTTCCTGCATGCAGACACTTCAGTACACAGTGGTCCGACATCCCTAGCATGGTGTCCATCTCAAGACGAAGACGGGGTCCCACAGTCTCTCAATTAAGGTAATGGGGTTGGCTTTATTTTAGGGAGATTATTGGCTCTACACCTACATACATGCTAGGTGCACTTAGGTACATCTAGTTAGGGTTGCATCGTAGGAGTACGCAATATTACTGTCATGTATTTTCATACTTGCCTGTTCCTTGTTTTAGCACTATGTGAGGAATCTACCATCCTTTTACTCTAGTGGTGCTTACAATCCCTTATATCTGTTTCTGTCTTATGGTTGTTTCAGCATACCTATTTTACATTAGAATGATGCTGGTTCAATAAATGCTAATTGAAAACGTCCCCACCGTTTATTCTGTGTATTTCTCTGAGACAAAGTGTGCATGAGTGACTTAGCGAAAAGTACTCTACTATTTCCACGATACCTGACGGGTCAGAGTTTTCATGTTCGATAGTTGCCAAGAACGATTCTCTCCTTGGTTAGAGGAGTTTATAGTGGCACTGTGAGCTAGCAGGTATACACGCGAACATACCCGGTGAGGGTGTCTGGAATCAGTCTGGACACCAATCCTGCAGTGTATGTTGTCTAAACGTGCAGATCCAATCTAGGTTTAACAACAATGTGAATAGTCCATTTTGGAACTTTCTGTGATTCTGCTGTGGAAGAGTCTTAACATAGAGGACACTATATTACTTCAGTGAGCAGGTTACCCACAGCAGACAGAACTTAAGTTTTACAGAGTCTTCCATGATTAAAGAAGATGTTTTTTGCCCCTCTCAATGAAAAGAAGCAGACTCCTCACCATTGCATACAGCTACTAGAAAGATTCTGAGTAAAGAATGAAAGGACATTGAGAAACTGCTTTATCCCACAATTTTTGTCCAAAAAGGTCTCTGTTGGACAATTTTCAGGATGGATTTCTTTCTTCAGTGAAAGTAGACTCCCTCATGGCTGGATTAAAATCAGAGGATAGACGGAAAGAGTTCATCTCAGATGCTTGTGTCCTTGGCATAATCAAAGGATACAAAATATTAGTTCAAGAAACACCATAAGATTTTTTTGCAATAAATTCTGCACATCAGAAACTTAAAAAAAGAGTAGTAATTGTACCAGGAACCCAGGACTTGTTACAGAAGGTGGACATAATTCCAGTTCCCCTCGGAGGAGTGTGAAAATGGATACTATGCCATACGTTTTGTGATGAATAAGCCTTGATGAGTAAACAGAACAATCCTGGATCTCAAGAAACTGAACATTTTCCTCCAGCGCAGACCATCAAAATGGTAACTCATCAGATGATGTTTCCTTTGGTATATTAGGGGGAGCTTTCTTATCTGATTACATCTGCTAGATGTTGTGTTTGGGGAGGCATTTTCAATGTAGGGTTCTACCATTTGGGATATTCTTAGCCACTACGGTCTTTACAAATGTCTGGTCTTCTCCAGTTAGAAGAATGCATGATCAGGGTGTAAATGTATTTCTTTACCTTGATGATCTTCTAATTAGTGCATCTTCTTTTTGTTTGCCCAGCAGGATGTTCCGGCTATATGCATTTTTCACAAAGATCATGATTTCCTTTTGAACTACAAAAAATTCAGCCTTCTGCCATCCCTGCCACAGCTCAATTATTGGGAAAGAAGAGGCCAAAGTGTTCCTTCCAAACCCAAGAAAGGTGAAGATTAAACAACATCTGTTGAATCTTCTAGAGAAGATTTCAGCATGAAATTTCCTGGGAGTCCAAGGGGAGATGGCGTCTTGTCTGGCTCTCATCCTTCGTTTACATCTTCAACTGTATCCACTGTTCCAGCATTTGTTTGGACATCGGGATCCTTGGTCTCTAGACTACGACAATATCATTCAAGTAACACTAATGATAAGACAAGACCTGAGTTGATGGTTGAATCCAATCAATTTGGACTAAGGTTTTTCATTAGTTGTGTCTGATCCAAAGATCATTACAGCGAATTCCAGGCTCTAGGGCTGGGAGGCGGTAATGGACAATCCTTCTGTCCTGGGTCTTTGGTCCCAAATGAAAGTTCTAAAGTCCTCCAACTGCGGGGAATTGGTGGCCATCTACAATGCCCTCCAGGCTTTCCTTTCATGTATTCAGAATCAGGCAATAAAAATAAGGACAGACAACCAGGTGGCCAAAGTCTACGCCAATCATTGGAGGGAAAAAGAATTTTGGCCCTTGCTCTCCTGGCAAAAACTCCTCTTTCTGTAAGTGATTCATTTTCTGAGGTGGGAGAATGGGCTTGCAGACTGTTAGAAGGTGGTTCTGACACTATGGGCCGCCCGGATTTTTCGCTTTTTGAGCACCTAATTGTTGAGCTTTTACTGTGGGGGAGCCTCATAAGTTGGGACTCACCCACAGTGAACTCAGGATGTAAGAGACTGCATGGGGATTTTACTGGTGTTCCCCTGGCTTGACCAGGCCACTGCGCAGCAGCTGGAGTAAGGGACACTGGGCTGGTTACACGCAGACACATGTGCACATGTGTGTGCACACGTGTACGGGCTGCGCAGGGGAGATTCCTAACGTGCGCAGTCTAGGAGCAGCTACCAAGTGAATGGTGTGGCAGGACTTATGCAGTATTGGGTGGTGACATGGAATAGGCTTTATACACTGAAAAGAAACATGCCAGGGAAAGTCAGTGTGTTTTACTGTGTTTTCACTTCATTATTCCCCTATGGGGATGTGGGGCCCATGGCTAGATTAACTTCCGTTAGGCCTACAGATTCCAGACACGCACTTAAGTCCAATGTAGCGAATGTGAAAATAAGTATTCTGCAGAGCCCAAAGTCATATTTGTACTGCTTTTGGGTCATCCAGAACTGTCATATTTCTCTGAGCCAGCGATGACCAGACCCAGGCTGAGGGCTGACCTCAGCTGGATGGATTGATAACCTTTCTTCCACAAGCGAGGGCCTCCTCTCCAGGAAGAGATGATGGGTGGGGGTACAGACTTATCCATCACTAGGTGCCAGGCACCAGGCTGCACCAAGGAGGGAAGGAGTTGGGTTTCAGAGGCCATGTGGCCAGAGACACTGGACAATGCCATTTTTAACAAACCCAGAGGCTGGACAAGAAGGAGGGAGCAGGGGCAGGGACATGATGTGTCGCTGTTTGATAGGACCAACAGAGACTTCCTGCCAGCCCCCTACTCAACTTTTCTGATTAGTGCATGTTCTTTTTTGTCTGCCCAGCAGGATGTTTCGGCTATATGCATTTTTCGTAAAGGTCATGATTTCCTTTTGAACTTCAAAAAATTCAGCCTTCTGCAATCCCTGCCACAGCTCAATTATTGGGAAAGAAGAGGCCAAAGTGTTCCTTCCAAACCCAAGAAAGGTGCAGATTAAACAACATCTGTTGAATCTTCTAGAGAAGATTTCAGCATGAAATTGCCTGGGAGTCCAAGGGGAGATGGCGTCTTGTCTGGCTCTCATCCTTCGTTTACATCTTCAACTATATCCACTGTTCCAGCATTTGTTTGGACATTGGGATCCTTGGTCTCTAGACTACTACAATATCATTCAAGTAACACAAATGATAAGACAAGACCTGAGTTGATGGTTGAATCCAATCAATTTGGACTAAGGTTTTTCATTAGTTGTGTCTGATCCAAAGATCATTACAGCGAATTCCGGGCTCAAGGGCTGGGAGGCGGTAATGGACAATCTTTCTGTCCTGGGTCTTTGGTCCCAAATGAAAGTTCTAAAGTCCTCCAACTGCGGGGAATTGGTTGCCATCTACAATGCCCTCCAGCCTTTCCTTTCATGTATTTAGAATCAGACAATAAAAATAAGGACAGACAACCAGGTGGCCAAAGTCTACGCCAATCATTGGAGGGAAAAAGAATTTTGGCCCTTGCTCTCCTGGCAAAAACTCCTCTTTCTCTAAGTGATTCATCTTCCGAGGTGGGAGAATGGGTTTGCGGACCAATTTATCAACAGGAGGCTTGTTATCCATTCTCCCCCTTCCTATTTGAGATTTACTATTGGTTCTCAAAGCCTTATAGAGTTCTCTGTTTGAACCATTCCAATCAATGAATCCAAAATTCTTAACTTTTAAGGGTATTTTTTTCTAGTCGCTATTACACCTAGAAGGTGATTTGGATAAAATGTAGCTTTTTTCTTTGAGGAACCAAACTTTAAGATTTTCCCTGGATAAAGTAGTGGTGAGGACTGATCCGGTTTTTCTACCTAAGATAGCATCTTTGATTCATTTGGATGAATACGTGTTGCCAGGTTTTCCCTTTTCTATCTGTTCACAGGATGAACAACTATTACATTTGTAGAATTTTCATAGAGCCTTATCTAGCTATGTGTCTCACAGTTCAGAATTTAGAATTTCTGTTCAAAACTTTTTGCCACTCCAAATAAAGGACTTTGTCCATCTTTCTCCACTTTGAGTAAGCGAATGAAACAAACTGTGACCTGGCTTATGATATAAATGGTGTGGTCCTACAAGAACGGTTCTGGGTGGGTCAACAAGAAGAGTATCTACCTCCTGGGCAGCATACAGGGGGATATATTTTAATGATATTTCAATGCTGCTACCTGAACTTCCAGGAATACTTCTGCAGCTCATTACAGGTTGCAGCTGGGTGGGTCCAAATCCACTGCATTTGATTCAAAGTTCCTTTCTGTGGGTTGGGATTGAAATGTTAAATTTATGAATAAAGTATGTGGGGTAGCATAAATCGCTATCGCTTTCTTTGTAGTTTATAGTTTTACTGCATAAAGGGAGGATAGCTTGGGTACATCCTCAGTAATAGGGACTGGGACAAGGAAAAGAGATGAGGAGGTAATCCTCAGATTACTGATCAGTAATCTTTATTACCTCATGTCGTAGTCTTCCTCATCACAATCCTACCTCCCTACATCGTTCTATAGACAGCTTATATTTGTTTTTCGTTTACTCTGATTTAGCAGAAGTTGGAAGAGGGTTAGTCACTGATTTATATCAATGTCCTGGCGACGAGGTTTCTGAGGAGCGGATGCTTGGACCAGCAGTTATTTCGATTTTTTAGGGGAGTTAACATGGTCGATGCCTGAGGCAGAAGCTTCATTAGCAGGACTGTCACAAGGAAGACTATGACTTGGAGCAAAGAGGATGACCAGAAAATAATCCAGTGTCTTCCCCGTTAACAGTTGTGTCGTGAGCTCCACCCCCACTTTTGCTGCTTAAGCACCGGTGGTGTTGATACTTAAAGTTGTTTGTGAGCCTTTCCTGTCTGGAGCTCTGCATACAAAAGCTCTTGAAAATACAAAAATACGGGACACCAATAACAGAGGTCAAGCAAGGAAAGTTAATTACAACAAAGAAATGAAGAGGAAAAGAGAGTGATAGGAAGGGAGAGAGATGGTAGGAGGGAGCTGGAAGGAAAAATAAAATGAAGGGCATATGAAAATAGGGAATAAACTATGACGAGAAGGAGGGGTAAAAAAAGGTGAAAGGATGGATGTAAGAGCGAATGGACTGATGGATGTAAGGATAAAATAATATTTGCACGAGTGAGAGGAGAAAAGTGGTTGGAATGATAAAAGACTGGATGAATGGGTGAATGGATTAATGGCCCCTGGATAGAGGTGTGAAAGGAAGAATTACTGGATTGATAAAAGGAGGGCGAAATGGTGGATGGATGAACAAGAATGGATGGATGGATGAATGAATGGGCAAAAGAATGTATGAATCTTTGGAAGTGTGAGTGGAACGATGGATAGAAAACTAATATTGAATGGGTGAGTGGATGAATGGTCGCCTGGGTGGAGCTATAGAACGATGCATTGCTGGTTAGATAAAAGGAAGGCGAATTGGTGGATGGATGAAGAAGAATGGATGGATAAATGGATGGATGGGTAAAAGGAGTTATGAAAGTGTGGGAGTGTGAGCGGAAGGATTGATGGATGGTATACTAATAATGAATATGTGGATGGATGGAATGATGAAAGGATGGATAAAAGTATGAAAAGATGGATAGATGGATGTATACATGAAAGGCTTAAAGATGAATGTGAGGCATTAATAAAAGGCCTCGTCCAGAGTGGGTAGGGCTTACTCGCTTCAGTCACCCAATGGCATTCGAGGCATGGATCAAAGTGGGGGTATTTTAATTTGCTGGCTAATCCCTTGCCCGTTAACATCAAACGACCACTAGTTACTAAAGTATAAACAGGTGTAAACGGCTTGGAAGGAACATCACAAAAACAAAAAGCCTGTTTATGCACAACAATAACTGTCAATCATTCTAGGCCTCACAACTGCCCAAGCACATCACAACAGACTTTCAACATTTTGGTTTGGGTCGATACTAACGTTTCAAGGCCATACTTCTCTGGCAAATCTAGTGTGTTCTACGCCTAGGGTGGAATGCAGATAAGAATGTGGATTTCGCAACGGACAGTGAAAAACTCACTAATACCGAGTTGAAACGTGGGCTATTGGAAGTGCCGCTTTAGGCGGCCAATCTGCTCGCACACGCCCAGTTGACTCATCCGTGAGCTCTGTGGAAATTTTGGGGAAATCAGCCGCTTTCCCGGAGAAAAGCCTCTACGTCTCCGAAGACACTGTTAGAGAAAAATTGTTGCGTGTTCCTTGCCTGGGTGATAAAATAGTATGGGGCTCATTTATGAGCACCTGCGTCACTTTTGCGCCGCCGGTGCGTCACTTTTTGTGACGCACCAGTGGCGTAAAACATGTGCCATGTTGCGCCATATTTACAAAGTGACGCATCTAGGTAGATGCGTCACTTTGTAAACCCCTGCGCCACATTATACCTGCGCCAGGTATAATGTATGCAAGGGGGGCGTTTTGACGCAACAAAGGGTCGTAGAAGTGACGCAGTGAAATCTACGAGATTTCACTGCGCCACTTCTAGGGTGCAAATGTGTCAATTTCTTGCGCCTGCCTCAAGGCAGGCGTAAGACTGACGCAGGCCCTTTCACATGGGGCTTGCCCCATGTGAAAGGACACATTGCTGGAGTTGCGTCACTTTTGTGACACACTCCAGCGATGCGTCACTTTTGCGCCTACAGATATGTCAGAAATACTGACGTATCTGTGACTCCTTGCGACATGATGCGTCATACTGTAAATATGACGCATCACTGGAGTCGCAGGGAGGGCGCAGTGAAAAGTGGCGCATCACTGTTTTCACGCAGTGATGCGTCACTTTTCATAAATGAGGCCCTATCTTTTTACCGCCCCTGAGCAATGACTTTGACATCAGTAACATTGTAGTGGAGAAATAGCCCAGCTGCAGCCTGAGGAATAATTTCGAATGTTGACAGAAACGAACACCCACACCTCCTGCCAACAAATGAATTAAAGCGCCTGTGGACTCCACGTCAAAAATCAGCTACGTCATGGTTTTCCTCGGCTCAAGGCGTAGCTATCAATAGTGCAGCAGGTGCAGTGCACCGAGGCCCAGAGATGTTAGTGGCCCACCGCGCCCCAACTATAACAGTTTTTAACCTCCAAACCAAAATATGGTGCACATTTCCGCGTGTTGACATTTGGGTGGCGGGGTCGTTGTTACGCCACTGCCGGGCTATGAGTATGTGTTTTTTGGGTGCATGGGTTAAAATAGTTCCTTCAATTTTTGGCTGGAGACCCACAGGCTTCGCCTGCAAACTCATACAGTTCCTGACACTTTCGATCGTTTCCCATTGTTCTGGCAGCGCCCCGCGTCACCTCAGATAACTCGACATACTGTAGCCAGCTCTGAAGGATGCCGGAGTTTACGCGAAATGAATCAACCACTGCGCGCTGGAATGAGAACTTTGCCCGGCCCATGCCGCGCCCCCAAGGGACTGCTGACAGCGGATATTTATTTCAGTTTTGTTTCCCAACTGCAAGAATACAAGCGGTTCTCGCGGGATACTGCAAACATGTAAGTTGATTTGATTTCTATCAGGCATTGTGTGATCGCAACGGGACTTTGCGGTGAAAGGGCGTTTGAAGGTTGAGAGGAAGAAGTGGAAGTGTTTATCAATATAGCGTTTTTACTGCTTTGTACAGAACGATTGCAAACGGTGGCTTTGAGGACTGACATTGAACCGAGCATTTAAATGTGAACAGTATGATTGTGCAACACCCAGTGACAACTGCGATGTGTGTGACGTAGTTGAGAGATTCCGTTTTAATTATTACACAGGAAGATTGCTTGAGTTCGTAGCGCTGCGAAATGCAGATGTCACCGCGCTGTGAACTACAGGCGTTACCATTAGCTATCCCTATGGGGCGCCAAATAACTAAGGAGGCTGGAAGGCTGTGTGATCCTAGCGTGAGGTGCGGTTTACACACAGGCCACCGCAGCAGGTGAATTATCCCACTACTAGGATGCTTCACAAACTTGGGGTAATCGATGAAGGCTAACGCATATATCGCCCACTGAAATTACCACTACACCATGTGCACCTGTGATTGCGTCACGCGCTACCAGTTCTGTTTGTATTTTTAGCTAATATCACTAAGCATTCTGAAGCATGGGAGCGCATGGGAGAAGAGCGATACTACAACTCCCAGAATACATAGAGCTGGGTCCTCCAACCTGGATGAGCGCAGGGTGAGGGTGGATACATGGCATGAGGTATCTTGGCAGCTCTGCCAAAACGAACTTTTGCCAGTGTTCAGCTGTTGTTATTTTTAAACACCTATTGATTTGTTAAAACACCCAAATGTTTCGTCCTTTGCACGTCCCCTCAAACTCTTATGATGTGGGAGGTGTGTTATCGTGTTTGTAGCAGAAGTGCTCGTTCAATTTATCTGCTGTTGGAAGTCACCTTGTGCCGTTTCTTGCCGTGGTACGCACGTGCACGTAGCAGGGCTTTACAATAGCGATTGTACATTGTGTCAGATGTCTTATCACCAGGAAGCTGAGGGCGGGTTCTGCGCCAGCAGCTTTCCTTTCGGTGTTGCAAGGTTTCTTAACTGTGTATGCACAGTGCCTGTGTTAAAATGACGAATACAAGGGGAGGTGTCCAACGTTGGTGCCGGGAGGCTCGATAGACGGTGTGACTATCGTTAGTGCAGCAGGCGCAGTGGCACCGGGGATGAAAGCTGTAACGTGTGGTGCATTGGCACTGCAATCGTGTTTTTTAATATGTTAGTCGTATGCAAATGGGTGGATCCTATCCAAAAAGTGGCTGCATCTGAGGCAGGACCCAATTTGTGTTTGGCACTTTTTCCTCAAGGAGCTGCTCCCATGAGCTCCTCGTTCAACATACTAGCCGGGGTTTTAGAAGAAAATAGGTGCATTCCTAGTTGTAGTGTTACAAATGATGTAGTCCAAAACGCATTTCTTGATTTGTTGTCCTTTTATTTAGTGTGGGTGATTAGGTTCACAAACAAAAGAAAGGAAGAAACAAACAGCCGACACGAGTTACGCCCGTGCCGCCTAATTGGCCGAGGGCTTTCTCAAGGCAGTGATTTTTAGGTCTCGCCTGAGCGAGCGCATGCGCTGCCCTGGCAAAACATTAAGGAGTGGAGTTTTCAAAGTCCGTCCACAGCTTTGTGTGGCATACAGTGTGAGGTTATGCACACAGGCACGAGCAGAGGCGCCATCTGGCTTTCCTTTCGCTTTCCCTGCCCGACTTTCACATCCCAGCTGGCCTCTCCCAGCCTTTCTGAACCTCTGTGCTGTGCTCATCCTGTCCTGCGATCATCCATCTCTAGAGACGACATAATCCCTCAGACTCGAGAGCTCGGTGCTGCACAGCTCACACCCAAACATGGTGAAGAAGGGACTAGCTGCAGTGATTGCCGGACTACTCTTTATCTGCCTCCTTTGCGCCATAAAGTCCACCAAACAGGAAAACAAGATAATAGAGGGCTGATCACGGGACAACACCGCTCAAGCCTGATCCTCCGGTTCCTTATCCATTTGCAGCCTGTATTCATATCCAGCTGCTTCATGCATGCTTCTACCAAGGGCAAGATCCTGAGCTCCAATACCTTCTGCATGCTACCGCTTTCCCCTTGTATATACCTGCAGCCTCAGGCATATGGTGCTGCCCCTGTGCACGCTGCCTCTTTCAGCCTTCCCAGCTGGCTTATGTTGGTTCCCGGTGCCCATTCATCTCCCACCACGTGTGCCCTATGCATGCTCCACCTGCCATGTGCACCGTTTATTATTATTATTTGTTATGATAAAGCACATCGTCAAGAAAAAGCCGAAAGCTGTAGAGCATGGCCAAAAGGCATTGGCAGTAGCTCCAGTCGGGACACCTATTGGCTTTGCCAATGCTTTTCTTATGTATTTAAGTCTGGGCTCAAAATGCAAGCCTGGCCTACTGCCTGAATGCTTGTTGCATGATAGGCAGCACATCGCTTGCCTTTGTTAATGTTTGTTTACATCTGCTGCTTTCATTTTAATGTCTGCAAATTGGAACATTTCGAAAGGATAGTGAAGGCCCAGAGATCTGGGATGCTTTCTGGTCACGACAAGGAAGCATTTCAGGGCAAACCATGCTTGCTTTCGCCCAGGGCACAAGTCCTAAAAAAAGAAGTGGGGGGACGCTGTCACCGGAAGTGACGTCACAACAGGAATCTCATGAAAAGAAGTGGGGGGACGCTGTCACCAGAAGTGACGTCACAACAGGAATCTCATGAGTATTCATATGTCTTTAGATGACGGGGCATTTCACAGCACTGCTACCCCTGGTCTGTTCCTCGATGTCCTTTGCAACCCCCCCTCCCCCCCACTCCCCCGAGGGGGTGCCCCAGTTGCACAACGAAGTGCTCAAAAGTGCACAAGATACAGAAGGACACACATTCCAAGCGTTAACCGCCAACGCCTGCTCGCTCCGCCTCCCAATCACTCCAGCCTGCACACACCACCGGTGCCTCTTAAAGTCTCCAATTACAAATATTAGCATATCTTTGGTAATTTACGGGAAAATTCCCTCCCACCCGGGCTCTCTGCTCACACAATGCTGTCCAGCTTTTGAGCAGGGGGGACGGCGTCCACCCGGAAAAACCTGGTAAAATAAGTGGGGGGACGCCGTCCACCCGCGTGGTACCCCGACTCGAGCCCTGCTTTCGCCTCTCTGGGACCAATCCTCAACTAGTGCTTTCACGAAAGTGCATTTGCATTATGTGAATGGGCGCGCGCTGTCCCGTCTCAGTTCTGAAATACTGCAGCATTCCTTTGGCGACAAACTTCTCGACACCGCTCTTGTTCGGCTCGATCAATTGCCTACAGTTACCGTGGCAACCAGCAGATGGGGTTCTTTGACAAAGGTCAGCGGGGAGGCTGAAGGCGGAGAGGTTAATTTTTTTTTATTTTTTAAATCTCTTTCATCGGTGTGACAGTTCCGCCATGGATGCGGCGAGGGGCAGTTATCAGATTACTTGTATTAAAAGGTAATTAAGATGTGTGCCAATCAGTGCCGCATGGCTACTTGAGTCGGTGATTTAGGTCGCCGTATGTTTGGTGTCGGCGGAGTACCCCAGAGCTCTTGAACAGGATGTTTTTAGCAGGTCTCGACCAGAGGTGTCACCACTTGCTTAGCCAAACGCAAAGCATGTTTAAGTTCAGGGCCGCAAATTTTGGTGCTTCTCTTCTTCGCAGTTTGGAACAAAATCTGTACACAGTATGCACCGTTATGGTGCTTCGCGCGTGGAAACATTTTTATTTTATTGGCGGGAGTTCAAAGAATAGTGCCTGGCTGAAAAAGTTAGGAAAACGTTTTTTGCATCATTTAATCACAACTAATGTAGAATGCCTAAGGGACGTAAGGCGACAGAAAAAGTCGGCAAGTGCATGTGATGTAAAAAGCCCAATGAATCTTTTTCTGACTTTAACGGATCGAGTTCTCAATAAATGTGACGGTGTTTAGGCACTGGATTCTTTTAAATGGCCATTTTATGTCCGCGTTTCAAATGTCTTTGCTAACAAAACAGTGGGCTTTAGTTCTGTCCTTTCCAACCATTGACTTTCTCTGATAAGGCTCATTCAGCCATTGTGAAGCACGTATCGCTGCAACCTAGTAAACAAGCATTGGCATAGCCAATAGGTCTCGCCTTTGGGACCTTATAAGTGTTTAGCCATGCAACAGTTGGTGTTGTTGCACTAAGGATATTGTGCTGTATAACTAAATACTTATAAGGTCCCAAAAGCGAGACCTATTGGCTATGCCAATGCTTGTTCCATATGTTACCTATCAAAATCTATTCACGTCTAAAGTCATCCCTGCGGTCCCAGTGAGTGAAGCCGTGTTTTGTAACATGCAACGAGTAGGCAAGAGTACCGAATTTACTTGCTTGTATTAGGGCCTTGACTCCCTCATGCGCCTCTGGGCTGGATCCATGTCAGATTTTAAGTACAGCCGCATATGACACATATATGCACAGTTAGTACCAAAGGGAATAGTGCGCTCACAACGTGCAACTCGCTACTCCCTTAGTGCAACAATTCCCAAGGAGAGAGGTAAAAGCCATTATTGTGGTTTACACGAGGGCGTAGCCTTTTATTCACATAGCATCATTGATAAACGGTAGCCACACTTAAGCTCACTGTTATGTGAATACAGAAGTTAAGTACAATAGCAAAGACATACATTATTGTTAGGGGAATGCATGACATCAGGTCAGCAAAACCGTTCAAAGATACAGAGGTGTCTCCACCTTCCATCACAGCTGAACCATACCAACTGTAGCCATACTAACCCCTCTGACAGGCAACATACCACCCTAGATGTATGGCTTACTCCACCCCGGTACTGTAACTATTTCCACTGATCTCAGCTTCCTCCCAAGCCAGAGGCCAACGTAAAAGTACCCATCCTCACTCCATTTGTCCCGGGAAGCATGCACTTTACTGAGCGCTTCTGACATCTTCATAGCCTGCTTGGGAGTCCATACCCCACAAGTGGGTCCCACCACTGGCAGATTTGTTCAGCCTCCTTGAAAGATGAGCCAATTCATTGGCTTCCGGCCACATTAACTGAGCACCACGGGCACTGGCGTAAAAACAAAACTCCAGGGTGCCTCCCTGCAAGGCACGTGGAGGGGCCCCCTTCAGGCTCAATCAGGAGCTCTGCAGCCAGAGTGCTGTGCTTAGGGGGCCCCCTGGAGCTTGGGGCCCCCCCCACACCGCGGGGGCTGCAGGGGCCTGTGTTATGCCCCTGACCACGGGTAGAACCGTAGGTTGCCGAAAACATCTCCTGAACTATGAATTCAGAATATTCCTATATGATACCGCCCTTGTGGCATGCATCAGTTGTCATCACTGATACAGGCAAGAACCTCCAACTAATCCACAATGACATGCCAGGAATTGTCTCATCACATTCATGTATTGTAGTGACTTGGTACGTTCTACTGCCCCAACAACCCTTGACCCCTATTGGTTACCCTTCTGGTTATTCCTTTATAAAAGTAACCTTAGACCCTTGGAGGATTGCAACAGGGGGGAAACTGGATACTACTCCTGACCTGGAGTCACTCTGTTGGGTCCGCCTACCTTCCATAGGCCGGTTGCAGACTAACATGCTTACAGTTTAAAGGGTGGCAAACCTACACCTTGCAATTTCTAGAGAAAGGTGGCTCCGCCTTAACATCTAAAGGACAGTAAGACGGAAGTTAATGTATAAACAACTTTGAAGACCCCCACAGACTTGTGCAAACTGCTTTACTCAGAACCGGGCTTACCCAACACCCATTAAGAACAATTTCAAGCCTGTATCATGTGAGTAACTGGTGTCTGTACACCCATTGCAGCCCTCTGGCATGGCTTGGCAACCCCTGTTCCAACCATCCTGACCCGCGAGTACCATCCCTAGGTGGGGAGAGGACCTACCATGCGTTGTCTCCCCTTTCCATGCACCGCATCCGAACTGAGCGACCCTGTCCACCCCTCATAAAGAGGTGGGAAGCTTGAAAATACAACCATATAGCAAAATGTAAAAAAACGGATGCCGTACAAATTGGTGGCCTCTGACCAGGGGTTCAGCAAGGAAGCAGACCTGTACCCAAATGGAGCCAACACAGACTGCCTGGAGGTGCCCAGCCTGAGGCCCTCAGCCAACAACTCCTGTGGCCTTTGCAGGCATCTACCTCCTGTGCTGGGAATCGATGCACTTCCACTGTCACTTCCCTAAACAGGACCAGACTTCGGATGTAAAAGGAATAAGTACTGAACCTCCTAGTTTCACTAGGAAGCTTTAACCGATGCTACGAAGATGTATGATATTGAGCTCAAGGCTGTATAATTCTGCTTCCAGTTCATGACCTTACCATACCCATTTATATCCTCCGTGCCCCAAAAGTGAGCGCTAGCAAGACCCCACCCCGTGACTCCTGATACAAATTAATCACTATCCCGGTTTCTTTTACTGGTGGGGTGCCCCGTTGACCATCCCACCTCAATCTTAGGAGGCCGATTCACTTCTGGGCTATGATGCTAAAAAGGTGGGACCCTGGCACTATATCTCCATGTCTATTCCGTTTCTTGGGGGTGACTGACATCCGTAATGGAGCCATCCTAGGGACTGTAGACATTACTTCTATGTAAATGGGTATGCATAATTTGCATTGGAATGTGCGCGACCGCCTTGTGGGAAGTCATGTGTGTTTACGCATGCTCTTATTACAGACGGTTGTTTATAGGCAGACAGGCTGGTGAGAGCTGCGCCAGGGCACCTCCACGGGTGATAGTGTGCTCTAAAAAGCTGAAAAACATAACTCATTGCCATAGATTGCACCATTTTTACTACCTCTCTGGGTAGAGTATGGCACACTGAGAGTCACCCGACACACTGGGGGAGCTGATCTAGTCATAACCCGCCTCACCCCGTCCCCCCCATAGGAACCACTGCACAAATCAATATCCCCTGACCGCGGCATCACAGCTGATCAGTACGCAGAATCAAAGATGGTAAATGCCATCATTCAATATGCAGTGATGGAGGGGGGATGCAGATGACGTTTACATTGAAAGAAGACCTTGCCACCCTTGCCTTCCAGGGACCTGCGACCCCAATGGCTGAAGACAGTCCCTCTCAGCACAGCTCCTGCACTCGAATTAAAATTCAACTGAAGCTCACCCCACAAAAAAGGTAATGTGCACCACTAGTCCTGAACATAAGTGCTGCAGCGCTCATATTACCATCAAGTTACTTACTCACAGACATCCGGATCTGTGTGCATAACCTGTCATACTGCTGGACCTCATGGCCGAGACTCTGGGAAGAGCTCTCTTCGCCACACGTTTGGAAACCTTGATTAATGTTCAGTTTTCATGTGAGGCGCTAAGGCTAATTGCGCTTCCCCTTTAATTATACTAAGGAGATCACCACTATTTTCCATTGGGTTGGATGTTTTTTAAAACACAGAGGGGTATATTCACAAGGAGCCATCGCTGAGTTAACGGCACATTATTGCAGCCAAAGTTGCGGTAAAGTTATTGCCCCAATCACAAGCTGGTGTTAACAGCCCACAGCACCAGTTTACCCGCGATAGCAGCCGCACAAAACATCGCCACAGACGACCCCCGCAACTATCGCCAATGAGATGCAGAGTAGACGTTCCCGTGCCTCAAGCCTGACAATACCACACCTCAACATTCTCAACGACCAGCCAGATCGGCGATAAGAGCACAAAACAGGCGATAAGGCACGTTAGCACCAGGAAACTAACACCTGCTCTGACCTGGTGCAAAATCGGACGGCAGCCTGCACCACAAAAGGGAGCACTGCCCATAGCCACACCTGAAGAACAACAGATGCACCTGGGCAACTGAACATGCAGCCCAGAGGGCTGAAAGGGCAACAACACCCCCCGCCACCACCCCCAGGACCCCCTCCCCCGACACCCCCACTCGACCACAGACATGCCACATCAGTAACACCTAAACATATACAAATAATCCGCATGATGGCGCACAATCACAACTGGTGACATGCATGTGTCGTCCCAAAAATGAGCATCACACATTCACTTCCGAAGCAAGAAATGAAACTTTATTAAAAGGAGCACAGAACTGAAATGAAGACACATGGCGGCTCCCCTCGGGACAATCCATAGGTGACAGCCTGCAAGACAAAAACCATGATGAGAAGGTGTGTCCTGCACACCTTAAATGACAGAGAGAGAGCGAAGGAGAGAGAGAGGAAGAGAGGGAGAGAGAGAGAAAAGAAGAGAGGGGGAGAGAGAGGATAAAAGAGGGGGAAAGAGAGAGAGAGAAGAAAAGAGGGGGAGGGAGAGAGAAGAAAAGAGGGGTAGAGAGAGAGAGAGAAGAAGAGAGGGGGAGAGAGAGAAGAAAAGAGGGGGAGAGAGAGAGAGAGAGAGAGAGGGGAAGAGAGGGAGAGAGAGAGAAAAGAAGAGAGGGGGAGAGAGAGAATAAAAGAGGGGGAGAGAGAGAGAGAAGAAAAGAGGGGGAGGGAGAGAGAAGAAAAGAGGGGTAGAGAGAGAGAGAGAGAGAGAGAGAAGAGAGGGGGAGAGAGAGAAGAAAAGAGGGGAAGAGAGAGAGAGTAGAAAAGAGGGGGAGAGAGAGAGAGAGGAGAAGAGAGGGGGAGAGAGAGAGAGAAGAAAAGAGGGGGAGAGAGAGAGAGAGAAGAAAAGAGGGGGGAAAGAGAGAAGAAGAGAGGGGGAGAGAGAGTGAGAGAAGAAAAGAGGGGGAGAGAGAGAGAAGAAGAGAGGGGGGAGAGAGAGAGAAGAAGAGAGGGGAGAGAGAGAGAAGAAGAGAGAGAGAAAGAGAAGAAGAGAGGGGTAGAGAGAGAGAGAAGAGAAAAGAGGAGGACAGAGAAGAAAAGAGGGTGGGAGAGAGAGAGAAGAAGAGAGGGGGAGAGAGAGAAGAAAACAGGGAGAGAGAGAGAGATAGAATAAAAGAGGGGAAGAGAGAGAAGAAAAGAGGGGGAGAAAGAGAGAGCAGTAAAGAGCGGCGAGAGAGAGAGAAGAAGAGAGGGGAAGAGAGAGAGAAGAAAAGAGGGGGAGCGAGAGAGAAGAAAAGAGGGGGTGAGAGAGAGAGAAGAAGAGAGGGGGAGAGAGAGAGAAGAAAAGAGGGGGATAGAGAGAGAGAAGAAAAGAGGGGGAGAGAGAAGAAGAGAGGGGAGAGAGATGAAGAGAGGGGGAGAGAGAGAGAGAAGAAGAGAGGGTTAGAGAGAGAGAGAGAAGAGAAAAGAGGGGGAGAGAGAGAGAGAAGAAAAGAGGGGGAGAGAGAGAGAAGAAAAGAGGGGGAGAGAGAGAGAGAAGAAGAGAGGGGGAGAGAGAGAGGAAAAGAGGGAGAGAGAGAGAATAAAAGAGGGGGAGAGAGAAGAAGAGAGGGGGAGAGAGAGAGAGAGAGAAAAAAGAGGGGGAGAGAGAGAGGAGAAAAGAGGGGGTGAGAGAGAGAGAGAAGAAGAGAGGGGCAGAGAGAGAGAGAAGAAGAGAGGGGCAGAGAGAGAGACAGAGAAGAAAAGAGGGGGGATAGAGAGAGAAGCGGAGAGGGGAGAGAGAGAGAGAGAGAGAGAGAGAAGAAAAGAGGGGGAGAGAGAGAGAGAAGAAGAGAGGGGAGAGAGAGAAGAAGAGAGGGGGAGAGAGAGAGAGAAGAAAAGAGGGGGAGAGAGAGAGAGAAGAAGAGAGGGGGAGAGAGAGTGAGAGAGTGCCGCCCCTGCGCACCCAGGCCACACTGCTCACCTGCTGCCACCGGTGTTTCTCCAACCACTTGCCGGTATGTATTGCAATCCACCAGGTCACACATCTGAGACAGACCCGTCATCTGAAACAGAGTCCAGATACATGATTGGCACAGTACACACAATTGCACAAGACAACATCGCCTGCCCGCCCCTGCGCACCCAAGCAGATGCACCCCAGCCCCTCCTGCCGCACATCGGAGCATGCCTGCCCATGCACACCCAGGCAGATGCACCCCTGCCCCTCCCGCCGCCCAGCAGTGCATGCCCGCCCATGCACACCCAGGCCTCACTGCTCACCTTCCACCACCGGCGTGCATGAAAGAGGTTCCACCACGTGCCGCTGCAAGCCACAAGCCCGGGGCCTGCTGACATGGCACCCTCCACATCATGCAGTCCCGCTCCGCAGGCCACCAGGTCTCACGTTTGGTGCTGGGTCTTGATTACTCCATGGCAGAGGACATACCAGTGCACAGGGCATCAACGCAGGCTGCACACCTGCTCAGCCCAATAGGTGCCACTAACTCTGTGATCCCGGCCTTGGGTGCCACTAACCTTGTGCACAACAACTCATGGGCCATTTATGATTGAGAACCGTGAAGCGTCCGTCATTCAGTCACCACCGGCAGAGGGGAATGTGACGTCGTCGGCTCCTTATGTTGGCGGAGTCACATGGCCTGTGACGCCCGAGCCAGATGGGTGTGGTGTGTGTTCAAACCTGCCCTCAGGGAGTGGCTGTGACATGCTAACAACCAGACCAGTGACCTGCACACCACCAGCAAGTACGCCTGCGACGAGTAACAATGATGGCCCCCCTAGGAGCTTAAGCGGAGTGGTCTGGCCTGCCGTATGCCGGACCAGTGCAGGGTTTGCAACAATGATTCGTGGGCTCTGGGCGTGGTTCAGTCCATGTCCAGACAAGGAAGTGACTGATGCGTGTGTCCCTGTTGCAGTGTCCATGGCACCCAGAACACAATAGGCAACGTAGCACCCTCTGACTGGCATCCCACAGGATGAGCATCATTGACGCAAGGGAAATCACTGTCCCTACATTCATCCACACATTCATACATGGTTGATGAAAGACATGACACAGCAGTGCGTTACTGGATGTTTATTGCACATCCAGTGCAGTTTTGCAGCTGGAGTGGTATAGGGTCATGCCAAGCACACTACACAATATGGCCACGTGGAGGGCCAGCCAGAGTCCATCCGAGGATGACAATTACTGCGGGAGAGGAAGGGTACACTCCGCAGCCTGGTCACCGTGTCATTGGTCATTATGTCGCTGTCCAAGGTGAGTGCATCGACGTGTATTGGGGGTCAGTGGAAGGTCATGGGGCCATGTGCAGCACCAAGAAGAAACAGGCCAGGTGTCGGTAATGAATGCTAGTGCCTCCTTCTAAACACAAACCAATCCACTTCCTTGTCCCCGGATGTGTGCTCTGCCCCACCTGTGGATGTTGCAGTACCGGCTGAGGCACTGTGTGCCACTGACACATCAGGAGCCGGAGGAGGATTGTTGGCCGCAGTGTTCCACTGACACATCAGGGGCCGGAGATGGATAGTCAGCCGCACTGTGTGCCACTGACACATCAGCGGCTGGAGGTGGATTGTCATCCGCACTATGTGGCAGTGACAAATCAGGTGCCGGAGTGGATACGCCTGCCGCACTGTGAGGCACTGGTACACCAGGGGGCGGAGATGTGGATGGTGTGGGGGCAGCAGCATTCAACAGCGCCACGCCTTGTGGCAGAAATGCCATTATGAGGATCTGCAGGGCATGGTAGAGCCCAGCTACATTTCGCTGATGTGCAGCGGTGGCTGCCGTCCTTTCCGCCTCCATCTGCACCATGTCCTCCTTGAGTCTCCGCTTGTGTGCCAGCTCACGGCTGACATCGCTGGAGCCCCTCTGAGCGGACTGGCGTTCTTCTCTCCGCGTCATGACTCCAGCAATGTCAGTCAGGGCTCGTTGGAGACCATGGAGCGGGCCTAGACTCCCAAGGATGGCGTCCATTTTGGTAGCCATGAGGTCGAACCCCACCCGCACCTGCTCAGCCGACTCCCTCTGGCCCTCCAGCACACGGTGTTGGAAGGCCGTGTGTTGTTCCTGGGGGTCTTGGGAGACTGCCGGGGCCGTGGGTGCCGCCTGCTGGGTGGTTTGGGTGGTGGGGGGGCGTCCTCGATGCGGCTGTGCTGCCCTGATCCTGGAGGTGAGTCACAGATGTAGTCAATCATGTCTAGGAGGGCTTGTGCGTCGATCCTGGGGTTGTCCTCCTCATCATAAGTGAAGAGTGGCTTGGACTGCTCTGCAGGGGGTGTTGACGGTGGCCCTGAAATGTGAAGGGGAGATGGTGTATTACAATGTGTCCACATGTATGTAGCCGCATGGTACACGTTGACATTCAGACAGCATGGCATTGTACATTGTGACAGTCTGTGGATCTGGGCGATGACCCAGAGTCATTGAGGGTGTGCCGTGTGCTCTCCTTGATTGTGCATGTGTGCCATCGTGGCCATCTCCACCTGTCCCCCCAGTATCTGGTGGTCACTCACCCTGTTGCGGTCATGTTGTGTCCTGTCAATCAGTATCCGGTCCCCCGACTCCGGCCACAGTATCCACACTGATGACTGTCGACACCAGCTCCTCCATGACATCCAGCACGAGCAGTGGCGTTGGGCCCCCACCTCCAGTCTGCATTGCTGCCTTCTGGTTGGCTGCGAGTTTCTCCTTGGTCTTTCGCTTGATGTCATTCCATCGCCACTCGACCTCGTCCATTTTCCTCTTGTGCTCTCCGACGGCATTCACCTTGTCCACTATGTCCCGCCATATTCCATAGTTGGTGCCCAATGACACGTTGGAGGTGACGAACAGTTGTTGATGGTGTTCATCACTTCCGTGACTATGATCCGGTTCGCCTGTGGACTGAACTTCGTCTTCCTCGTCTTCTTGTCCTTGCCCTTCCCTGTCCCCGAGGTCCCGGGCTGGTCGTCCGGGGTGCTTGTGGAGTTGCGCTCGTCCTTTGCGCCTGCTCCGGCTGCTTCCATGGTGCTTGGGTGTTGGTCAGTTTGTGTTTGTGCGTTTTTTCTACTTTTATGGTGATTTTTCCCCCCTGTCAGGTGTGTGTTGCAGGGCTGGCGCTGCCTATCGCTGATTTCCTCATCGCGCTTTGGCCCATCGCAGGTTTTTTTTGTTGTGGCTTGTTTTTTTATCTCCATCGAGGTGGTTGGTGTCGGCAGACTATCGCATGGTGCCGCCTTGTTGTGAATTCCACGTTGACACAGGGTTATTTTCCCGCGTTAGGCTGCGATGTGTAAAGTTGCGTTAACATTTTTTGGTGTTGTTTATCACACGTTCTTGTGAATATACCCCAGAGTTTTGAATAACTATGCAATAAAAGAAAAAATAAATAAATAAAATAAATAACATACCATACTTTATTTTGCACATTGCTTGACCACTTCAAGTTTAGGGTTTAAGTTCCAAAGCAGTACTATTGCCACAATAAAGGAGCATGCGCTAGCTAACTTACCCAAAGGACAACAAGGATAACCATCTCACTTCAGGGATTTAATAAAAACAGTGTCTTGGGAATGCATTTTATAGCCTTTGTGGTTCATAAAAGGCACACAAACCATACTTCTGAACACTAGCAGAGGCTGTTGTCATTTTCACACGAAGAGAGGTATTTGTTTCCCTAGCGAACTAGCCACTGCAATGTGTTATGTTGATCAGAAACCCCCATTTTTGGGAGGAAAACTAGTCTTGCAGTGATTTAGTCAGTGCAGGATTCGCCTGCTGAATAGTCCGAAGCTATCAGATAACGCGCAGCTGCAGGCTGGAGCCAATCAAATTCTTTAAAAAAATTTTTGTATTAAGCAGTTAGTTCATCAGTGTCTTGTCTGTCATCCCGCTAGGCCCAAATTGTTTTCTATGGTGGATGTCACAGTCTTATTACCAAAACAGAAAACCTTGCTGTTTTTAATTTCAAAGTTGGAGTACTTGCACATTTGTTATTATGCTGTGGTTATTATCTCACGCATAATGAATCAACAGGTGAAAATAATTGAGAGGCGTTTCGGGATTTTTTGCCTCTTCGAAGAGACTTGGGGGCTTATTATCAAGCACGGCGTTAAAATTATCGCCGCTTTAGCGGCAGAAATGGGCTTGATAATATGCCGCAGAGAATTCCCATAGAAGCCCATGTTGACACCAGAACATGGGCTTCTATGGGAATTCTCCAGGGCATATTATCAAGTCCATTATCGCCGCTTTGGCGGCAGTATTCTGCCGCTAAAGCAGCGATAATTTTAATGCCATTTCTTGATATTATGCCCCTTTGTAATTATGACAAAATGAATGTTCAGCGATATATCTGTGGGGGCAGCATGAGACCACCACAAATCTATTAAGCAGCACGCTAAATTATTGGAATTATTTAATGCTGCTTAAATTTACACAGCAATTCGTGTAATAGGCAGCCGTGATTAGTGATAAAATGGTGATATATATAATATTAATAATAATAATAATAATAATAATAAAGGAGTTTGTAAAGCGCCTGGTTACACTAACTAGTGTGTCCCCGCGCTGCGGGCTAGTGAGGCAGCCCGATATGTGATAAGGAGCCAGGAGAGACAGAGAAAGGGCGCTTATGGCTGGAATAGCCAAGTCTTCAGTATTTTCCGGAACTTGCTTTCGGATTGTTCCATCCGTAGTTCCAAGGGGAGTGCGTTCCATTGTTTAGCTGCTAGGTAGCGGAAGGATCGGCACCCCATTCTTGTTCTTTTTATAACTGGGACTTGAACCAGACCCGCGCCTCAGGAGCGCAGGGCCCTGGTAGGCGTATAGGGGGACAACAGGTTATGAAGATAGGTTGGACCCTTCTTCGTCAGGATTCGATGACTAGTGCATAGGGCCTTAAATAGGATTCTTTCTTTAACTGGGAGCCAATGTAGAGTGGATCAAGCATTTTTTGACGAGGCTCTCCTAGGGAGCATCAGAACAAGGCGGGCAGCCGCATTCTGAATATATTGTAGTCTCTGAATGCTCTTACTGCTGGCGCCCAGGTAGAGGGCATTCCCATAGTCCAAACGGGAGGTGACAAGTGCGTGGACTAGGGTTTTCCTGGCAGATATTGGAAGCACGTCTAGGACCTTCCGGAGGCCTTTCATTATGCCGAAGCACTTACCAGCAACTGTCCTGGAGTGGTGGTCAAAGGAAAGCTTGGAGTCCAACCACATCCCCAGGTTCTTTACCTGCTCCTTAGGGGTGGGGATGGTGCCCAAGGTCTGTGGCCACCATTTAGGAGACCATAGCTTGGTATCCTTGCCCACAATTAGTACCTCGGTTTTATCACTGTTTAATTTTAAGCAGTTGTTAGCCATCCAGACAGTAAGTTCTTGTAGGCACGTGGAGAAGTTTGTGGCATCCTCCTCCTGAGATTGGGACAGAGATACTACAAGCTGCGTGTCATCTGCATATGACACGACACTGATGCCGTATTTTTCAATATTTCCGTACAGGGGGGCCATATACAGATTGAAAAGCGTAGGGCTTAATATAGAGCCCTGGGGAACCCCCTGCTCCAGCCTGATGTTCTTGGAATAATACGGCCCTTGGGCTACTTGGAAGCTCCTGTCCTGAAGAAAGGAGCTTAACCATTTCAGTGCCAGGTTGGCTAGTCCACTTTCCTTCAGACGCTGCAGAAGAATGGGATGGGCCACAGTGTCAAACGCAGCGCTAAGGTCTAACAGGATCAGTGCCACCGTCTGTCCTGCATCGACCTGTCTGCGGATGATTTCAGTGGAGAAAAGCAGAGCCGACTCTGTAGAGTATGGAGCCCGAAAACCTATATAAAATATATAAATATTTAAATACGTTTGTCCCAACTATAAAATAAGCAGCTTACTTCAGCGTTCTTCCCAAGGTGATTAAACTTGTTAAATTATCAAAAAAAACATTGAAAGACAGCCAAAGCGGTAGAGAGGTTTTCATAATGGGAGCACTTGTATATTTAAATATAACACCGTCAACAATAGGAATCTCTTTATTTTGGAACTCGCCTGAGACACAGGGGACATTTTGATCAAACATAGCATTGGTTGCTTCCAAGCGGAAGAAAACTTTGCAGTAAGTCGGATGAAAGGAATCGTTGCAGCATCAAGTGATTGTAAGGAATCGTTTTGTGGATGAATGCTCCCTCCCCCCCTCCTGGTCGTGGCCACGTTTTTTTTAAAACCCACAAGCATTCTCGGTGCAATTTAGTAAAGGGCATGCGGGATTCTTTCCGTTTGCCACAAAAAATCCTACATGTGACACATTTTTGTGTTAGTGTGGTTCTCTTTCCCGCACCAGGAAAATATGTAAGTTTCTGATTAGAAGTTGCTTAAAAATGATCAAACTGATACCAGTAGTGATGGTGCTGCTATTCACGTGCAGAGAAAACCATTGGTTTTAAAATTAATGAATAGTAGAGATGAGTATAAAAACCTTTAGGGTTTATTTCCCGCTCTCTCCTCAAGTTCTCTAGTCTTACCTAGGCGAGTAGGTGAAAATATAATATCCTTGATTTGGATGTTAGGGGCTAATTATTAGATATAACTTTATGCCACAAATCAATCAGTGGGAAGTTAAGCCTCATTTCGAAGGCCAGATTGTGTGAGCTTTTGGAATATGTACCCAAAGCAAACGTCACGTACGCTGATGACCAGCCATGTGTCCAGCTACTCGCTGTATCAACCTGTTCATACTACAGTCAACATGCCCTGGGGCGGGAACTGTACGTACCCTCTTAAACCATGTTACCCTTTTAAACTACTTAAAGCAACAAACAACTCCCGCCCTCCCCCTCGAACCCTTAGGCCTCTCGGCCAGGGTTGTTGCACTGTGGAACTTTGCAATCAAGCCGTGCCCGCAATTCAGGGAGATATTGACACAATACGTACTTCCCCCATCAGCCCGCTACCCCTTTACTGCCCCACGTTGTAGTGTGTAACTTGCCCAATAACACTTATTGACATCTTTTCGGAGGCCACATACAGCTACCACATAACCGAAGCAGGAGAGCGGCTCAACTGGCAGAGCAGCAGTTCAGGTCGTTTAGGTTCTCTGAGATGTGCAACCCGTGAATTCTCTGGGGTACCCTCAGTGGCTGGACGGCTCAGCAGTAACCCAAAAATTCACGCAACCTCCATGGCTGTACTACTCAGCTGAGGCATAGCGAGGACAAAGCGGTAAGATAGAGGCGCAAGATGAGATAAAGGCGCTTTAATAATCTAGGGGAAAGAAGGGCTCAGTAGGAAATGAACCGATAACATAGGTGACCCCAGAGCATTACACTAGGTCTGATGCCCTAGATTTCTTTGGAGACAATGCTGTTTTTCCCACTGCTGGCTGGCCAACCTCCCGCAGGAAACGCTGATCGACTTCTCTGGATCGTGCTGCCGCCATCTCAGTGTGGACCACATGAAAAGGAAAAAGAGAAAATCGAAGAACAAAGGTATTCCTGCTCTTAACACAAGCATTACACACATGGCTAAGCCACTGGTAGTCCCCTCCACCGCAACCCTCCGTCTATCGAGCTCACCTATCCGTAATCTTTCTGTAACATCTTCAAATTTGTGTAACTCCGGGGACGGTGAAAGTGCGGTTAAATGGAATCCGGTGCACAGCGGAGGGAAAAGAGGCCAATCCCTTGCCTCACGATGCCTTTATTCTGCAGGCCCAGGCGGCGCCCCCAGATGACGTCACAGGGGACCCTGCTTCGTGGCAACATCGATGAGGTATTCCCCCTTCGCTTGTGCTCGTGGAGCGACTAATGGCCCCCCTCTGCTATTTGCAGGGGTTGCCTGGCCATTATTTGCATAGGGGGTGGTTATCTGAAAATGTGGCATTCAGCTCTGCACACCCACACTAATGGTAGAATGTTCACAGTAGAAATATGTTTAACATACCAAGTAGCCAGCCCTCATGGATCAAGAATTACATCCCTTTGATATTCACAAGTATCCATGCCACTCTGTTCACGGGAATGTGCACAGCCGCTCAACACTCTATCTGAAAAAACATTAATCTAGCTGAAAATTTGTGCAAACAAGAAGTGGAAGTGAGCAGGAACTAAACAGAACTGAGTTCCTGCTTTTTAGGTCGAGCATCTGCGTGCATGCGCTGTCTGCAAGACCTGCTGTAATCACTCTACGGAGTGTAATTACACCTGGTGCTTGTCATTTGTTCACAATTCCCTCGCTCTTATTTCCTGGCTCCTTATTGGCTAGTGCTCCCGATACATCACTTCCATTTGTAAGCCAGGAGCTCCACCCAACTACAGTTTTCTTGCACTGTAGGTCTTTATCTCTTTCTTTATGGAAGATTTTTTTTTTTACAAGTGCCCCATTCCACGCTTTCACTTCAATGGTGGGTGTGCAAATTTCTTTAGACGTGGCTCGTCTAAAGAAAGCGGTGCGGCCGCTAGTAAAGTCAAAGCTCGGAATGGGACGCTTTCACAAAAAAAAGCATTTGTTTGTCAACTTGACAAAAAAAATCTTTTTTTTGTAATATCACCCCATACATCGCTTTCACATTAATGATTGCAGCGCACCTTTCTTTAGATGCGGCTCATCTAAAGAAATGGAGTTGCCAGCCAACGAAATACCCAGCATTTGCAATGCAATACGTCTCGCATTTGCGAGCGTTTGAACTATTGGTAATGACAATGCATTTTATTTATCTGTTTTGAAACACAACACATAAATAAAAGGCATTGTCACTTACAATGCCAATAGCCTAAACTTGCACAAATGCGAGATCTATTGCATTGCAAATCTTGTTTAGTTATACTCTCGAATTATTACACACTTGTCAATAGCCATTTTCATAATCAACAAATACTGTAATATAGTGCTCTAAAGTGTGGCTGAAAGTGCTATTTGAGTGTTCCAGAAGGAATGCAGTAAAAAATGTTATAATTGCAGAAAACAACAGCGTACCAAGCCCCCTTTGTCGGTTATTATGGTCTGGCTTGACAGGGGGCAGCTGTCACCAGACAATTGTGTCAGTATCACTTGAGAGGGCTTTGGCTCTGCCAACATGTTGGGAGTTAGAAGTGCATATTTTGATTGGGCAGACGTTGTGGTCTTCCACAAAAAAGTGCTTGCCCTCCACCTAGCTGAGACCATTTTGTTTATTTAGCCAGCTTCCTAAGTTTGAACTTACAGGGGCACACACATGACCTTTTAATGCTGTAAACCTGTCTCCGATAACTAGAGAATATATATAGTGTTTTTCTCTGGCATCAGCACAGATAGAAGGAGGGCAGTCATTAACGTACATGTTTGTTTAGATCTGGCTTGACAGTGAAGCTGTCACCTGACCTTTTAACGTACACAAATATTAAAAAACAGGTCTTTGCTTTCACACCAACACATATCCATTCCCATGCTATTTACTTGTATTGATTTACTTTACCATGCAGCATTTCTTTATAGCCAGACCCATTGGCATTGACAATGTGTGTTGCATATCTCTTTTACATGTCTGCATTATCAGCAGTTCGCAAGAGCAGAACTACATAGCATGAAGTGGCTTGCCCACGATAAAAAAGATAAAGTACCACCTGCTGTACCTTATAACACAGACAGACTAAGTGGGAGGCAGTAATAACTGTACAAACTCTCACTCTTTGATTTCTTATTACAGGCATCTTCTGACACCAGAATGTGACTGTAACAAGACAATGACATCACACGTTGCTTGTAATTAGGTACTAGAAAGTATTTGTAATGTCAACATGTCTCTTCCTGTAACCCCCAGCAGCAACTTCTTTCAGGGCTCCTTCCTCCTCAGTGACCTCACTCATTGAAGGAGGGAGCCCTTCACACCTTTAAATTGTTCTCCAAAAATTGTTCTAGGTCCTGGCCTACCCGCACCACTTCCCTTTGCCTGTTTTGCTAACCCTCTCAAATGGGACAGGGCACAAGCATGCCTGACGGGAAGAAGTAAATCCAAGGATTCGTCAAAAAGCAGGCCCATCTTTTGGACAACCTTGATGCCTTCATTCCACCAGAGGCTGCTCCTGATAATGCACCCCACTACCTGTGCTTAATTTGAGCCGGTGGTTTACAGTGCACATATGACAATATGCCACAGGGTGGTTCTGTCTATCTAAATTAGAGATGAGCACAACAGTTTTTTTAAATTAATTGTGTATACATTAAAATGACCAATACCTGACACCCAACCCATTCTTATTGCTTTGAAGGGGCTGAAAGAGTCAGAAATGTCACACTTGTAGGAGTGTGATGGTTAGTTATGTTGGTACTGTCGTTGACAGCAGTGGCAGGGGCAATGAGTGGCACAAGCTGCAGTATCCTCCTGCCAATGGCCCCAACACTTATTTTTTTAAACCAAATTAAACACTGCCCTCTACCACTGACATCCCTTAAGGAAAAGAAAAGCAATTTCAAAGAGGGAGGGGGGCTCTGGAAATAAACAGTTTGTACTTAATACAAATGCTGATTTGATGGTTGCAAGTTTGAAGTTTGCTAATGATGAGCTGGCATCATGTGCACATAGCAGAGCGCCGCCATTAGTCGTGCCATGGACAAGAGCTTACAAAGCAGTCTCCAGCGGCTTCTTGCATGGGTTTGTGATGTCATCTGTAGGTGACGAGACAGCAGGGCCTTAAGAACTCTGTGGTCTGGGGGATCCCCCTCTTTTGTCCCTTTACTAATGTGCATTCAACATCTTCAGAGGCTCCGGACCTGCTGCGGGAGCCACATCGTATGCAAACACCCACCCATACCTGGAGCACTAAGGCGGCAATTTGGAGAGTATGAGAGCAAGGCTCCCCCAGAAAGTGAACTGATTGGCTGGTTTTGACTCGTTGATGGAGTAATGATTTAGCGGCACTAGGGGTGCCTGACCTACTGGCGGTCTTGAACCTTTCAGCTTTATCCTGGGTTGTCTGGAGTTGATTATGGATGAGGGCTTCACCTGGAGGCTAGTCAGGCCATAGGTATGGCGCGTTATGTGGTGTCCTGGAATTGTATGTTTTGTATTGAACTATTTTTATTTTCTATTTGTCATCCAGTCAGAGGTTAACACTGTAGTAAGGTATGTTTATGACATTATTTGCCCAAGAACTCTTGATGGGTAATGGGAAAATGAGAATTGTTGTCACCAGGTCCCTGCCTCTGCGGGGGATGTATATAGGAACAATCTGCTGGCTACAATACATTTGGAGCTGTTTGTCACTGGACTGTGGACTGATGGCTACATACATTTTGGTTCATTTATCTCAAGAGTCACTTGCTGTACAATATGGGTTTTGCCTTCCTTGTTTTCTTGAGATTATATTTAACTCCTATATGACTGCTATTTCATTGGCCAATGGCATGTTGCTTGATTAAATAGCTACATCTTGGTGATACCACACAATTTGAATATGCCTCACACTCATGACGAGGATGGGGTAGTAGTGTAGGAGTGAAGCTCTGTGACTTGCACGTTGTGAGCGAACTATGACATGTTATATTATTATATGGTCTATAATAGTTGAATGGATATGAATATTTGTAAACCTGTTATTTTCAGATTTGTTCTGAAAAGCAAAATGTTATTTTTCCAGATCGTGAACATACTGCTTTTGATTTGACACTCTGCCCTAGTTTTCACAGTGCATTGTAGGAGTTACAGTTCTGCTACAAGTTATTGTGCGAAATTATGTACCACCAATTGTACATTAAAACGCATACCGTATTTCACTTGGAGTTCCATGGACCATAAAGGCACTTGCCTGTGGCCTTCTGTCTCCATGTGGCCACAGAACATCTTGGTGACTTGCAATATCTTTATATTGTTCAGTTTGTGGTGCATTGTCCCCTTACATTTCATGTGACAGAGGATTTTCTTGATCTTATAGTGGAACACGGCCAAAGATTGAGTTTTTCACATGATTGTGAGATTCCAAGGTGGCTTGAAATATTTTTAAAATACACCGAGAGTATTTCTATTCTTATAATACGTGTCCACATGATTTCTCTCCCTCTAAAAAATGCAAATCCTTGGAATTTTGCTCCTTTATATGAAAGAGCAGGGTTGTAGATATGTAAATTGAATACAGAATCTCTTGTGCAAAATGATACACCACTATAATAAGAAGCTTTTCATTTCCTTTCAGAACATGAGCATTTTAGAGCAAGTAACCTGCACAAAGAAACATAGTTTTGAATGTGTGGTGGCATGAAGAGAAATGTCTGCTTTTGTCAAATGAACTATTGTCCTGCAAAAATACACTGCTGCCAAAAAGGTCTCAAATCTAACCTGCCTTCCATACTATCTGCTGGCAGGAGGGATTGTAACATCACAGATCAACTCTAATACATTATTACAGTTGAACATCTATGTCATTTTTGAATTACAGGTGCCTAGGGATGTCACAGTCAAACCATAAAATGAAAATTGCAAGTCATTTTTAGGTCGAGCCTAGGCAGCGCGCATGCACTGTCTGCAAGACCTGTTGTTATCTCCTCTATCGTCTTTTGGCATGCCCATGAATTGCCATTTGTTCATTGTTGTGCCATTTAGAAATACGTGGTTTTTATTGGTGCATTGGGTCTGATACTCCTGCCTTTGCTTGCTTGGGTCACGCCCGGGCAATTTCACTCATTGTTTGCTTGTGTTGGCCATCCCAATACGTCCACAGTTCCTCCTGGTCATCCTGATCTGCCATTTTATTTTGTAGGCTATCAACTTTGTTTTAGGCTTTCAGGCCGTTTCATGGAGCAGTGCTGTGTTCGGCACCTGCAAAGTGGCAATTTCTGTCCGGTAGCTGTTGAGCTATGCCAAAAGCCCTAACTCAAAACAAAATTGAGACCTATTGCATTTCTAATGCTTGTTATACAAGGATTGCAGGTCTTTCATGTACTATATACTGAATTATAAATAGGTAAAAATATATAACAGGGATGTTTGGACAACGAGCGCTAAGCTCAAGTACTCTATGATGTCTCTCAGAACCCTGAGGTTAAAAACATCCCTATTATTCACTGTAACCCATATATAATTCTATGTTATGTATGGTCCATCCAAATCATCTGCCTCTGCTTTTAAGTACTATGCAAGGGCAGAGGAATAATGGGAGAGCCATGCATTACATTGCCTCTCCTCCCGGTCGCTGGAAAAAAAAACTTGGGGCCTCATTTATGAAAAGTGACGCATCACTGCGTGAAAACAGTGATGCGTCACTTTTCACTGCGCCCTCCCTGCGACTCCAATGATGCGTCATATTTACAGTATGACGCATCATGTCGCAAGGAGTCACAGATACGTCAGTATTTCTGACGTATCTGTAGGCGCAAAAGTGACGCATTGCTGGAGTGTGTCACAAAAGTGACGCAACTCCAGCAATGTGTCCTTTCACATGGGGAAAGCCCCATGTGAAAGGGCCTGCGTCAGTCTTACGCCTGCTGTGAGGCAGGCGCAAGATATTGACGCATTTGCACCCTAGAAGTGGCGCAGTGAAATCTCGTAGATTTCACTGCGTCACTTCTACGATGCATACTTACGTGGGAACGCCCACCCTGCATACATTATACCTGACGCAGGTATAATGTAGCGCAGGGGTTTACAAAGTGACGCATCTAGGTAGATGCGTCACTTTGTAAATATGGCGCATCATGGTGCATGTTTTACGCCACTGGTGCGTCACAAAAAGTGACGCACCGGTGGCGCAAAAGTGACGCAGGGGCTCATAAATGAGCCCCCAAGTGTCCTGCCTCCCACACCTACCACACTCTCAGAATTCTATCTCCCTACTCTCTCCGCCCCTCCTTATGTGCTTTCCGCCTGCAATTGCTTCACTGACAGGCTCTGCAAAAGTTCTCCCAGAGTAGCCTTGAAATTCTTCATGACGTAGCAACCGCTTTTGTTAACCATTGTTGCTATGTCATTGCAGAGAATTACCAGATTTAGAAAATGGCATTCACACCAGTGGGGCGTGGTGATAGCAATGTGTAACCTACAGAAGTATAGTCTTGTAACAGCGAGTAGTGGAAATGCTTTTCACCCAGGGGTTCTGAGTGTCATAAAATGTACTAGAATTCTTTTATGATGTAGTAACAGGGGGAAACTACTTTTGTTTTCCCACTGCTGCTATGACGTAGAAGTGAATAACCAGATTTAGAATCTGGTACGGATCCAATAAGAGTCATACATAGCAAACCTACATCCACCTCTTGTATGCCTTCTTGGCATTTAATATTTGTATTGATTTTAATATTATAATTTTTAGGCACAAAAAGTTCACTCCGAAACATACGTTGTCAATAGGAGACACAACTCTAATAGAATGTAGGAGAGAAAGAAAAAAAGATAGAAAGAAAGAAAAAAAAGAAGGAAAGAAAGAAAGGAAGAAAGAAAGAAAGAAAGAAAAAAGATAGAAACAAAGAAAGAACCAAAGAAACAAAGAAAGAAACAAAGAAAAGTGAGCAGCTGTGCAAAAGAGATGAGTGTTTAATATATGCATCTCCAACAGGTTGATCACATGCTATTAGTTGCTCACCGGCTACCTGTAATTGTCTCGCTGCCTGTCAGTTGGATTTCAGGCTTTGCAAATTCCCTGCCTTCCAAGACTTCACTTTAAAATATTGTGTAACCCACTCCATGAGACTTACTTTCTTTCTTTCTTTCTTTCTTTCTTTCTTTCTTTCTTTCTTTCTTTCTTTCTTTCTTTCTTTCTTTCTTTCTTTCTTTCTTTCTTTCTTTCTTTCTTTTTTCCTCCCTCTCTGCCTTTGTTCTTGTTAACTGTCTTTCTTTCTTTTTTCTCTCATGCCATGCCTTTCTCCTTTTTGTTCTCCCTTTCTTTCTCCCCAACCCTTTCTTTTTCTCCTCTCCCTTTCTCATTTTTCCCCTTCCTTTCTTACTCCCCCTTACTTCCTTTTGTCCTCCACTTTGTTCCTTCCTTTCTTCCATTTTTCTGGTTTCCCTCCTTCCCTTTCTCTGCCTTTCCCTCTCCTTAACCCAATACTCCCTCACTTGCTCAATAATTCCCACCTCCTTCTATTTCTCTTTCCAACTTCTGTTCTGATCTTTTGCTCCTACCTGTTTTAAGAGTATTTCGCTTCTTAGAACAACATTCTGTGACATCAGATGTATATTTCTTGTACAAATTTATTAAGGGCCTGATTTAGATTTCGGCGGACGGGTTACTCTGTCACACCAGTACAGGATATCCCCTCCTCCGAAATCTAAATGCCAATATTTCCAACGGAATTTAGATTTTGAGGGACAGGATATCCGTCACTGTTGTGACAGAGTAACCCGTCCCCCGAAATTGAAATAAGGCCCTCAGTCTGCATTTAGCTTGCTAAATTTCTGTCTGCAACAAACCTAGTTAGGGTGCAATGAATATGGTAATAATATATTTCCTGATTTGGTTGCATGTGTGTGCATGCTTGGAAAGAGGTTGTGTAATATGTATTTAGGCATTTTCACCTAAGGCAGCCTTGCCAATAATCCACAAACCATTTCTGCCAGCATGAATCATCCTTTTAATTTTATTAAAGTGTTTTATATTGTAAATTACTCATACATAATACAGAAGACAGCCAACACTGTAAAACACAGCACATGTCACCTACAGGCACATTCCTTTTTACATAGTTATCAATATGCCTTTTGGAAATTTACCTTGGTGTGTGCTTTGCTAGCATCAGGCCATAGCTGTGAACCTCCTGCAGGACAGTGCCATCATCTTAACATAGCTCAACAATGCCATCATTGGATTAGAGTCTACACCAATTCCTTTTATGGCGGAAATAGATTTAAATATGGTATCCCAGAATTCTACTATCGGCCTGTATTTCCAAGCCAGGTGTATGAAATCTGCATGAAGTATTAGATCGGGACAATTTACTGGACATTAACAAATGAACTTAAGGCGTTAGTCAGGTAATGGCTGTTTTTGGATGCTAGCTCTCAAATTGAGAGCAATTTCATCCCAAGCATTGTATGGCATGGAATTAAGCCCCAATAGGATACCTCACAAAGTTGATTCATAAAGAAGACTAAAGAGGTTGTAGTGGTCTGTGGGTACCACACAGGGAACCTTTTCTTATACAGATCTTGTGCCATTAATACTGTGTACTCATTACACCAAGGCATAGGTATTTCAAGGGCAGCATTTAAGCTGCATGGCCTGTATGTACCCTGATCTAATCCGTATAATAGGCAGTAGCTCAGGGAAATGTTTGTTTATCAGAAGTATCTCTCAATGTAGAAAAGCTTGGAGACCCATGGTTTAATTTTTGATAATACAGGGGAGGCTTACAATCTTACATGGCTCAGTGAGAAGGTTTTCCTACAGTTTAGGCCTAAAGTATCTATCCTGTCCACACTTCAATTATGCTTGTTTTGTTACTTATTTAAATATTTTGTTCAAATAATTAAGAGTTAAAAAGGTATATGTAAGCCTTCCTATGGTAAACATTTCCCAAATTTCTGCTTATGTTGGAGTGGGAATAGAAAAGCTAAACCCTTCAATGGAAAAATACATTTCAACACTTTCCCTGAGTTTTTCTTATTTTGAAACTAGATTAGCAAATCTAACCCTTCCAAATTGTAACACCTTTCCTACTTTTGTTAAAATTGAAGTGACATTACTCATTTTTGCTAATGTTGTTTAATTCTAATTGCTGTTTTTCTGTATTCTTTTGTGGTTATAATTTAAAAAAAGTATTTTTGTTTGAAATACATTTTTATATTAATTGTACTTATGTAATTAATTATGGTATATGTTTTTGTTAATATATATCTTCTAATGTGAATTCTTTATTTATTGTTAATATTATTTCTTTTTGTGTGCATCCACATGGCTTGAGGCGCCAGAGGGTCCTGTATGGCCACTTTGTTTATGCACCGCCTCACTTTCCATGGCGGTTGAACCGCCATGAATAGTGTGGCTGTGAGTAAACTCATAATATGCATGGCGGGGCTACAATGGCCCTATCAAGCAGATGGCAGCCTCAAGACAGCCGCTCCACCACCAGGGATCAGAGATTCTCTGATCCCTGGTGGTTGTGGTGGTCCCAGGGCTGCCCGACCGCCTTGGCCATAATAGGGTGGTCGGAAGACGGCCACTGCCGTGCCTCGTGAGTTTGGTGGCCGTGGATCGCCAGACTCGTAATAAGGCCTTTAATGCATTTAAACATTGTTTCATTTGTATTGTTATATTTTTTAAAGAACGTATATATATATATATATATATATATATTTATATAAACCTACCTGGTGTGCGGATCCACTCGAGGGCAACATTTTCTTTCATATATATATGTATATATATATATATATATATATTCACTGAAAAAACCATGGGTTTCACACACGTTATAGTTAGGAATTAGCATTTAAAAAACCTTAGAAATTCAATGAAAAAACCAAAGGTTTCACACATGTTATAGTTAGCTGGACATTTCACTCGTAAAAAACCATTGAAATTCCCCCGTTATAGTTAGTTCAGCTAACTATAACTCGCGCGCCCGCAATGCACTACTGATGACGTCACATATTACATCACTCATGACATGGTCACTGACATCACTCATGACATCACTGATGACATCTCAAATGACATCACTGATGACATCACTGATGACATCATCCAGTGATTGTGTGTTTTTCTGAAAATTAAATATTTTTTTATATTTATGTATATCTCAAGGTCAATGGAAGAATAAATGGGTATATAAGTGTCTAAATGGATGCTTTTTTTTTGAATTTTTTTTGTGTAACTGACTGATTAAGTGTATCATAGTGAATACATGGCTTACTGAGTAATCTTTAAATATTTAAATATCTGTATCAGTTTCTTACTTTGTGTATAAGTGGCTGCATGGGTTGGTGAGTAGCTACATGAGTGTCTATATAGGTTATTAGTTGGTTTTTTATCAGTATGAGTGTCTGAGTTTCTGTATGGTTCGGTGGGGGGTATTACTTAGTGCATAGGTGCATGAATGAGTGACTCACTGTTTGTATGTGTTGAATACAGCATGTGTGCAGGACTGTATGGGTGGATGAGTGTGTGCATGGGTGTGTTAGTGAGTGAATGACTGTCTCTATAGTGTCTTTATGAGTAACTACATATGTTTTAAACTAGTATATGTGACTATTGGTGTATATAAGTGAGTATATGTGAGAGTGAGAGATTGGAAGAGTTCCTGTATGAATAAGTATGTGTTTCTATAAGTTATTGTTTAAAAGAGTAAGTATATGTAAGTTTCTGTAGAAGTAAGTGTGGTGGTGCGTGTATAACTGTATATGCAAGTAAATGGATGTTTGATTCTTTATTAGCATGAGTGACTATGTGTGTGAGTAACTCTATGGATGAGTGGCGTTGTGTAACAGGATGTATAGGTGTATGAATACATATGATGAGTGAGTACATGTATGAGTGACTGTAGAGGACTGTTGGTGAATGACTGTATGTGTATGTGGTTCTTAGAATTACTGAATAGGTTGTTGTAACTGATATTGATATGTTCATTATTTTGAACATTTTAGTTTCTATTTTTGAATGTGTGTTTCAATTGTTATATTAGGGGAAGAGGAGGTCTGCCACTCTATCACAAGGATGATGTCATCAGTGATGTCATCAGTGATGTCATTTGAGATGTCATCAGTGATGTCATGAGTGATGTCAGTGACCATGTCATGAGTGATGTAATATGTGACGTCATCAGTAGTGCATTGCGGGCGCGCGAGTTATAGTTAGCTGAACTAACTATAACGGGGGAATTTCAATGGTTTTTTACGAGTGAAATGTCCAGCTAACTATAACATGTGTGAAACCTTTGTTTTTTTCATTGAATTTCTAAGGTTTTTTAAATGCTAATTCCTAACTATAACGTGTGTGAAACCCATGGTTTTTTCAGTGAATTTGCAAGGTTTTTTAAATGCTAATTCCTAACTATAACGTGAGTGAAACCCATGGTTTTTTCAGTGAATTTGCAAGGTTTTTTAAATGCTAATTTTTTTATTTTTTTATTTTTTTTTTTACATATTTTTATTTTAATTTTCTATCCTTTTTTAAAGACTATGGTTAAATTTTAGAAATTCTACAATATGTTTTTTTTACCATTTTTATAAAATAAACAGGTAAGATTTATTAGTATAACTTTTTTTTTTTGTTTTTCCTTTTTTTTTTTTTTTAATTTTTTTTTTTAACGTGCGCGTACGGTAAGCGCACGTCTTGCTTTAATTACGTTAGATTTCTACGCTGTTTGCGTTTATTTACGCAATTTGCGTAGACGCACGTCACGCGCGCACAGCGCGTAACGCGTACGCTGCACGCGCACGTTACGCGGAAGTGAAGGGGCGTGCCTGTTGTGCGCATGCGCGCGTGCGCGTGTCTTTTTTACGCGCATGCGTACTTTTGCCGTAAGCGCACCGTAAGCGTACCGTAAGCGTACGGTAGGTCATGTGATCAAGAAACAAGACTTTTGATTGGTTTTTACAACTTTCAGTTCTAGAACTCTCCTACACCACACCCATTCCCCTCATTTCTGCTTGTGATCCCTTAGGAGAAGGAGCTGGGTTGTCTTTGTGATACGATGGCAGAACAGCAGAGCCCTTCTGAGAGTGAGGCTAGCAGCACTACCTTGAGGCAGAGAACGAGGAAACAAAAGACCTCTTTCATATGGGAGTATTTTTCTTTTCCAGAGGGCCAGCAAAAGGTAAATGCACCCTTAGTGACTTGTAAGCTGTGTAAGCGTGTACTTTCAAGAGGGAATCCCAACAAGAAGTATTCCTTCGGGAATCACACCATGTTGAGACACCTTAAGGATGTACACAAAAGGACACATGCTCGACATACTGAAGGTAACCCTTCAGTAAGTCAATCAAGCACATCCACAGCAGCTCAGCCTGGACCATCATCTGCAGTGCCGAGTCCATCTTCGGCAGGTCAGGTGAGCCCTTCATCTGTGGGGGGAGCATCTCCTTTTTCTCGTCCTCAGGAACTTAACCCTCGGTTTCTGAGGGTTGAAATACGGTGCGCCACTTGTCATGATCTAATTTGTTATAGGGAGACCAGTATTTCCCTAGTGAACAATAAAATAGATCAGCACATTTGTCGTACCGTCTAATATTCCCATTCTTTCTTTCCTCTGTCCCTGCATGAACACAACGGCTCTTTTAAGAGCCAACCTTACCTTTCAACTTTTTTTAATATATTTTTTAAAACTTTTTTTTGTTTTTGTACGCGTAATTATTATTTTTTTTTTTTAAAAACACTAAAAATCACTTGTGAATACTGTGCATGATTCCACAGGGTAAGCAGCTGGGTGTGTGCTAAGAGTCTGCTTCTGCAGAAAAAATAGCTCCCCCTTTCCATCTAATGCAAATGTAAAATTACCAGAGTAATACGCAATAAATCTCTGTCTATAATTCCTCTTTGCACACAGAGTCATGGTTTGATATTAGGCAGAAAACGAAATTTCTTTGCCAATTTGAAAGCACACTTACTACTCTTTTTTTTGGCAAGTGATAAGTACTTTTACAATCTGACACATTTCTAATCCACTTTTCAGATTCTTAAAAAAGCACATGTCCAAACTGCTTTTTCAGACCAGCACCATGTGTAACCTGGGTGACTGCCTACACTCCAGCAAGGGCAACCAGCCTTAGTGATGCTGTATGTATTTGCATTACTGAGTCCAACCTCAAACCCTTAAAGTATTCTTTATTTTTACCAGTACACCTTAATTTATCGTGAAAACATAGTCCATATTATTTTACATGTTCCTCACATTTAAATTTCTCCCAAAACAGAAAATAATAAACACAACTTCAACAAAAGGAATTCCATTTCTATTATTCATTTCTTAATTTACCATATACATCCCCTCTCAAACTCTAAACTCACCTTTAAAATTAGTTAGCTGTGAAAGAAATGTGGCACTCAAACAGCAGATTATCAGAGCCAAGATCTCTGTTCTTTACACCTCTCTCCTCTCAGCAGAACCAGATAATGGCAAACTTTCCCTCTCTTTTTCCACACATATACATGTTAATTTCAAATCTCAGTGCTTCCCCCTTTTTTTCAAATGTAATCACACATTTCTATTGGTTGAAAACCAACCCTTTTCCAAAAGTACCCTTCCCCCAACTTGACTTCTGCCTAGTACCCTTCCCCCAACTTGACTTCTGCCTGCTACCATAGCAACAGCTCATGGAACACTGCTGTGTGGAGTTAGGTCAGAAGTTCACCAAACAATGTTTCAATTCCACAGAGCAAGAGTGCTTGACTTTTCAAACCTAACAGCAAATCCATAGTACTGTTCTTTGGTAACACATTTTTCTGTACCAATACAAAACATGCTTCTATTAATTTACACATACAGCCTAGTTTTTATTCTAGAATGGTATGAAACAGCCAATCAGTTCTTTTTTTAATGAAAAAAATATGTATGCCTCCATTTCCAAACTGTCTTTCATTTCTTTTTACCATTCTACTGAATTACACCTCCTGAGTGCATCCAGTTCTCCTTTGAAGATGTTCACAGTGTGGATTGTAGGGCACAGCTATGTCTTCTGGAGTGAAAAGTATGCAGAGAAAACAGATATGGTGAGAGACCTTGCTTTGCCAAATGTAGACATTAAATGGATTGGTCAGAGAGGGTTAAAGTGGCACCAATTGATGCCATTGGTGAAATCCTTCATGCAAATCCAACACCCTGACCTCATAATAGTGCACTGTGGTGGCAATGACCTAGGCACTTTGACTGGGGTAGGTCTGGAAATGCTTATGAAGGACACCTTTGCACAACTGTTTTCACTTTTCCCTAAAACTGCCTTTGTGTTTTCTAACATATGCCAAAGGCAAAAATGGAACTGGTCCAATCATTTCTGTCCGCAGATTGACAAAGCAAGAAAGCACGTCAACAAATCTGTTTCTGCTTTCCTCCGTGACTATGGTATGGGTTCCATTTACCACAACAACTTGCGTTACGACATGCAAGACATTTATAGAGGAGATGGTGTGCACTTCAATGATGAAGGGAACAGAGTCTTCCTCTTGAACCTTAGACTCTGCATCGGTACTTACTTGTAGGTACCACTAAAAAATCACTTCATAAACACAACGGCTCTTTTTAGAGCCCTCTAATATCTAAACTCTTAAATCTGCATTTCATTTCTTTTATTTTATTTTTTTTCTACCGTACGCGTACGTTGCGCTTACCGTACGCGTACCCCGCGATTTTTTTTAAAATCAATAAATGTTTTCTTTGTACTTTTCTGTCCTTCTTTGACCCCCTTACAAATGTTAGGGGGTCTGTAACTCTCCTCCTTGCCCCCTTTTCAAGATATCACTCTTTTTTTTCTGAGTGAAACACACGAAATGGCGGCTGCCGCTTCCTGGTTTCGACCGATTCGAATGTTTACTAAGATCTAAGAGCCAATCAGAATCGCGCTCGCGCACGCCACCGTACGCGTACGGTAAGCGTACCGTAAGCGCACCGTAAGCTGGCTCAGATATATATATTGATTTGAAGGCTATTTTCTCAGAATCTACTGAACAGATTTACACCAAACCTACAAAAGGCACTTCCTTGCCCTGAGGACTACCTCTCTGCCAAATTTCTAGTAATTCTGTTCAGCCGTTCGGGCTGTAGCTGTGTCTAAAGGTCCTATGGAAAAATGCATGGGAAAAACGCGTTTTGGGACCCCCCTTTTATCTCAGCCCCCGCTTGACGAATCCCCCCGAGACTTTCAGGGTAGGAGCGGAGCGTAGCGCCCCACCTATTTTGAAAAATTCGCGAGGATTCGTCAACCGGCGCCAAAGTTATTCAAAATAGAATGTTGCGGATTTCCTATGGAAACGTGGTCCTAACTATAACTACCTACTGGCGACCGCCAGTAGGTAATATATATATATATATATATATATATACATATATATATATATCCTTTCAGCTGCAGCCCAATTTTTGACACATGGGCGCTCTTGCAGGTGCGTGCGCGATACGACGGAGCCAAGTCGTTACGAATTCCACACAGGAGTCTCTGGTCAGAGACCAACTCGCTCGCACTCAGAAATGAACACAGCCAGTTCTTTGTTCTTCAGTGATGTTACGATTTAATTCAACATTTCCAGCATTTCAATAAAGTATCCTCTACGCGTTTCAATCTTTACAAAGATCTTGTTCACGAGGGTCAATCATTACAGTAATGATTGACCCTCGTGAACAAGATCTTTGTAAAGATTGAAACGCGTAGAGGATACTTTATTGAAATGCTGGAAATGTTGAATTAAATCGTAACATCACTGAAGAACAAAGAACTGGCTGTGTTCATTTCTGAGTGCGAGCGAGTTGGTCTCTGACCAGAGACTCCTGTGTGGAATATATATATATATATACAGATATATGTATCTATTTAGTGCTACTTTTTATGTTCCTCAATATTTTGATAGAATATTTTTGTAGTCTACCTACAAATTATGTAAACTCAATGCTTTTTCAGACAATGTTTTCGACACAATAGTCTCCTCATTCAATATTGTTGTTGTTGTCTGTTATACAACCATTCTTTTTTCACTTTCTCTACTTCTATACCATTGCTTCTGACTTTAGGTATTAGACCTTATTGTACCTCTTACCGTTTAATACCTTATGTTTCATTGTGATACTTTCTACTGCAGTTGCTGCAGAAGCCCTTGCTAATATTAATATATACATCATATAAAAGTAAATATAATGAGATCCCTTTTAACAGAACCAGTGTATTGCAGGACTGCCGTATGGCTCATGTGTATAAACCCCACTCTAGCGATTTCCTCTGATAGAGGTTAGGCATTCTAGGACTGAGAGAGATTAGTCAATACCAGCAATATATATCCTTTAGTGGTTCCTTTGATGTGAATCTAGGTGGAGGAGTTCAGCACTGTTGTGCCTACTCTTAGTCATAGAAGCACAAAGCCTACCACGATGTGCAATACAGTCAGAATCCATATGTGTGGCAGATGTATTCCTTGCATCTTTAATTTTATTTTTCAATCTTTCTTCAAGTAGCCAATACTGATCAACCTTATTTGAAGTAGTTTTGGCAAAGCTAATTAACAATGTACTTTACATTGTTTTGATATCACTAGCTTTCGGCCTTCGAAATGTGCACGACAAAATAAGGGGCATGAGTTTCTATATCTATAGAACAGAAACATGATGTGAATTATTTTCAAATAATGAGCTTGCTCGTCTGTCCATATTTTTCTTGGGTAACAAGAGGTAACTTTTCAAGGCTGCAATCTGAGGATGGTTGGCAGGAGGCAAAGTCTTCATTTTCTATTCTATAAAGTGTCCTTTTACATGTATGTGCAGGAAGAAAGTCTTGGACAAAAGCATTCATTAATTCAATGTGTATTAAAGTTGATATTTTGCTTCTGGTAAAAACATTAAAGCAAAAGAAACGCTCACAAATGTTACATTTATTAAAATGTCACAACATATTTCTGTATAATCTGAATTATTCCGGCCATTATTAAAAAGACTCGAGTTTTTTAACAGGAGTTTTCTTGCTTCTTTTGGCTTGGAGCCCTGCTGGTCTGTGCTGATCTTTCTGTTTCGAGATATTGTTTCCTAGAGGTGCATCTGCTCATATATTTGCCCTTTTATTTATTTTTGCTTTTGGTTTAATTGACTGCAAGCTTATTTAACCAATTTGGCACAAATATTGCACTGTTGATTTGTTTAACTTGATATAAAACTTCTTGACAAGTGCACGTTTTCTGGATTTATTTTCCGAGGACACAATGAGTTTTCTCATGTGGGGCACTTGTTACTTTTTCTAAATGACCCAATTATTTGTTTGACTTCTTTTTACACTGGATTGTAAATTATTTCTTTTGACAGTTTATGTGCCAAGAGAATACAATTGATTTTCTGTTTTATATCATTCATACTAGCTAGATAGCCGATCTGACTTTAACTATCTGCACTGAATAAATCTAACGCCAAGAAAGGCATTTGCGAGCCTCTTTGGTAAATTATTTTTAACATATTTTTTAAATTGACTTTGTCTTCCACTGATCCTGTCAATCCTTTCTCATAGGAGGAAAGCATTGATAGTTTCCTTTTCATTTAAACAGTTGTCAACGGGTTATAAGGTGGATGACAAATTGGCAGGATATTTTTGGTCTTTAAATTGATTGTGGTTTAATTCTGAACCACCTGGAAATGAACAGATTCTTCTACCAGCAGGATATGGGACACATTTGGATCAGTAGGAGAAAGTCTTCACTCCTTTAGAAGAGAAACGCTTAGATCCATACTTGGGTTTAGGCACACAGAATTTATTAACCCTCTAACTGACTAGGTGCGAAGGACTATGACAGGGACTGGGATTAAAATACCTCTCCATCTATCCCCCTGGACCGCCCTCCAGTAAAACGTGCAAGAAGGCGAGCTGATGCTTACTATGAGCTACACATTCCGACACAAAGAGTGCACATAGTTACCCACAGTATGCCTGTGGATCAGAATTATGAGAGGTATTGTAGCACAAATGGAATACTTGAATTATGCCATGGCCAATATGATATGTGGAAAAAGGCTCACACACATAGACATTAAACAAATGGGACAAGGAGACATGAACACCGAGACACAGAGATTGAAACACTGACACCGATCAGAGATGAACAAACAGTTGAAAAGGAGGTCACTTCCTTTGGATTCATCTGTCTCATTAGATCTATAGCAGTAACATTATTTTAACTGATGCTGTAGTAAAGCCTTACTTTCTCTTGAACTATATTTCTTCTGTATTCAGAACATCCTTCCGTGATAGTGTATTTTCTGGTACTGTACCCCCTCTTTACATAGCTGCCCTTGCTAAAGTTAATTGCCATTGTTTTTGTATCTTTTACATCTGAAGGTTTATTGTTATGAGTCTTGTTTCTATGTTTGCTCTAAACATGTTAGTAATTAGCAGCAAAAACAACTCTTGTTTTGTAGACATTTTGAATATTAAGCTTTATGCCTGCATCATGAGGCAGCATTACCAAAAAATATCATAAGAGAAAAAGGTTTTCTGTCAAACATGTAGTATCGAATTTCACGTACATCGGGTTCTTAATTTTTGGGTTGGTGGAAAAACCTCGAAATTCACCTCAATTGCCAACCTGAGAGCAGCATCGCCAATAAATAGTTTAAATTGCCAGTAAAAGCCTCCGTCATCTTTATCTGTGTGCTTCTTCGCCATGACCTTTAGTCATTACAGAGAAAAAACATAGGTGTCTCATTTACATAGTATCATAAACAAGCATTAAAAATGCAACAGGTCTCGTCTTTATTAAAGTCTAAGCAATGCTGTTTTCATTTATTTTGTTTTTTTAGTGTTGCTTTTTCTTAGTGTTTTTCATACTTTCATGTCCTTAATATGCATATGTTTCTATGTATATTTATGGCTGCATTAATATTTGTATTAATATAAATATGCGGATGCATATATTTATGCTCCTAGATGTATGTATATATACACATATAAATATACATATTTAGAAATGCATACGCATATATATACATATATATATGCATACATATGCATATGAAGTACATGAAATATTGAATAACAGTAATAAAAGCAAACGTAAAAAGCTTTTGATTGTTCTCTAGTGCCTTTAGTCAACAGCACCTTCAAAAGTAGGAAGCCGGACACTTGTCCATGAAACCAATCTTGCGGAAAACAAACATACTCCAGGCGTTTGATTGTAAGATCCCGAACATAAACAGTTGGGGGCGGGTCAATTTTGAAAGGGGCAGGGCAGACAGCAGGCTGTCTCCATGTTGCTCTTTAAAAAGATCAGCATATTTAAAAAAATAAAATAAAAACACAATCCATTTATTTAGTGCCTGAATCCGACACTCCTGCACCCTAAACATAACAAGATTTCAAAGAAAGGAAGAACACCTTTCCGTATCCAACTGTTTACCTATAACGACATATCATTTAAGTAAACCGAATCACCCGCTGAACCCAAACGTGTGCTAGAGTTGGTGCATGATGTACAAAAGGAATTGTAAAGGGTCTCCTTTCCTCGCCCGACGATAAACCAAGTTAGTCCAAGCTTCGCACTTTCCCGCCGTAGTCCCTTAGTGGATCACTACTTTGTGATGCATGTAAACGAGGCATCGAACAGCAGATTATACACGGGCACTGGTCTGAAAAACTTAAAAGAATAGGGATCCTACGGCTTTGCAAGCATATATTTCCTTCCGTCTCTGGCACCTTAGTAAAAGTCTTTTTTTTCAGTTCTATCCGCTTTTACTAGCGAAGCATGAGCGTTTCGATGTGTGTTGAAACTGCTTCTAATGGATCTGTAACGCGTCTCAGGGCACATCATGGAAACAAAAAGCAGACTAATTAGAAAACACAAGAAGGACAGACGCCCGTTCAAATTCCAAATAGCACCGTGTTTCCACTAACGGGTATCCTTGCCCTACTTCTGTTTTCCGATTACTATAATTTAGGGATCATTTTGACGTCTTAGTCCTTTCTTAGTTTCATTGAACACTTGTCAAACGCCTTATAACAGTATTGTAGGCGTCTTTTCGCCTTGTGTCCCTCGCGTTTCAATGACATTTTTAGCGGCTTCCCATTGGTGCTGTGCGCACAGCGTCCAATGCAGGCGCACACCTATCGGCGCGTTGTTCCTCCCACATGACTCTTTCGCGGTATTGCTTCATCGTAGAAGAGTCGAGGTTCAACGCTGAAAACGAGGGAATACAAGCAACGCCAAAAACGCCTCCCGCTTTTTTTTCTCTTTTAGAGCCGTCCCAGTTGGACTGGCTCGCGAGCCGTCCCAGTTGGACTAAATGCATGACTGGTTTCTTAGCTTTATGGGGATATGTGTTTAGCCCCATAAAGATAAGAAAACCTTTTACGCCAGCAGTAAGTCGGGGCAGCCAGTCCAACTGGGACGGCTCTAAAAGAGAAAAAGTGTACATCAGAGACGCTCTTTTCCAATGGCTGGTCACCGTTTAGCATAAACGGTGACGCCAGCCAATGGAAAGGAGGGGCGGGGTTTAAGGCCCACTAGAGAAAACTAACCGAAAATATTAAATCTCGCCAGCGAGACTGCGCATGTCTGCACAGCCTACGCTAGCCGAGACCTAAAAACGGGTTAACAATATATTGTGAATTGCACTCAAAATTCTATTGGACTGATGTACGGAAGTAGTATTGTGTAAAGGGGTGGGCCCTCCAAGGTGGTTTTTAGCTGGGAATGGAGGCGGGCCTTTGTCTTCACCTCAACTAGTGTAAGTGCACACTGCTCAATATTTACCTCGGCGTGCCCTACCACCCTTAGGTGCTATTGCTTAAGAAGACCCTGCAAACATGGCTAGTTAGTGGAGTGATAGAGAATAATAATAATAGATATTAGGGTGTGAGCACCCCTAAAACTAGTGATCATTTCTGTGGCTTTAGCTTGAACTTTATATTCTGTGTGAGTCACCAATGGTCTAAAACCGACATCGGATCGAGATTAACACCTTTCTCTCTTACTTGTGCAGGTCCTCTTCAAATAATGCTCAGTTGAAAGGTCGTGACTTCCTGACACTAAAAAACTACTCTCCAGAGGAAATAAAACACCTGCTATGGGTGGCGGCAGACCTGAAAAGCAGAATAAAGGTCAAAGGAGAGGTAAGAATTGAGTTCAACCTAGGCAGGATTTTGGAATTGCAGACAATATTATCCCATAAATACTTAGAAGGATTTAGATGTTTCTTAAAACCAATCCTGATTTAAATAATTACCATATTCATACTCGTAGTTGACTGCCGGCTTAGTCTGATAATTACTGTTAGGTCTCGCAGTATTACCAGCAATGTTTTATTGTGGCAGAAGAGCAACAATTACCAATTACCCAACTTCCTGACATTTTTACTTTTCCACCAGCTTCTAAATGATTCTAATTGTAAATAAAAGGTGTTTCATAGGATACCATCTTGACAGAAGCAGTTTTCAATGGATAACACTTTGGTTCCTGTGCTCTGAAGCAAATTTTAAGTTCATCATCTATTGACAGAATGAGATGTAGATGTGGGAGGTGAACACGTGAATGTTTAAGTACAAAAATGGAATCACACAACAATTAACGATCTAATAATTTGATTTAAAAAATGTCTGTTCATGGTAATATTGCTCTGGTCGCGCATTGGATTATTGGCTCTGCTCGTCTTCATAGCTGCCAATGGCACATATAAACATCATCCTGTGTTGTGTGGCCCTGTTGTTTCCATTACAGTAGAATGAGATGAATGGTTTTAGACAAAATAACCTCCTGAAAAGAGACGAACGAGGCTCAATTAATGTTCAAGATAGTGTGTGATAATTAGAGCATATTTTGACAAAGTTATATATTTTTTCATTTGTGGTCCGAAAATATAGAAAGTAGGAAGGTGGCCATATATTTTACATTGCTGCTTTGAAAATGAATAAAGGAGGCAGGTGGTGAACAACCATACCACCTAGTGCCTTCAAGGCGTCCACTTTTGTCTACCAAAAAGATTTAGGTATTTTCTGCAATTTTGTTCTCTCAATGAAGCATAGGTTGCTGAATGTTAACAAGGTAGATTTCACGCATTTTAGTATCTGGAATGATAGCAAGAAAACAAAAATCAGTCCCTTGACCAAAATCAATTTAGTTAGATACTTTCACTGTATTGATGCCACGCCTTTCTTGGAGGGAAAGGCAATGGTTTATTCCAAGGTTCTAATTTGGCCACTTTCCCTAGCAGAAGTAAAACTGCTCTACGCCTGGCTACCAAATTGATGTAATACCAATGTCTTATAAGCCAAGCCTGTGAATTATGTGATTCCTATTATACCTCCAGAAGTGATGTACACACTTATGCCACTTCTCATGACTCTGTTCCAAATATGCCGGTCCCACCTGCACAAATAGTGCTGGCAAAAAAGTTACTGTCCTGAGCATAGAGTTGAATGGTCCTACTTAAATTATTGGGGAGAATAAGCATTCATCTTCCCACTTTTTCTTTAAAAATATGTGATACAAGCCGCACAAAAGGCAAACACAAGCCTCCCTTCTCCAAATAGCTTCACCTGGCCATGAACATAATTCATTTCTGGCATGCCATAATTTGAGGTGAGCCTGGAAACTTATCATCTTGCATTACATGACCATCCAAGAACTAGCTTTAATGTATGGTAGCGGGTTGTTTGGACTTCAGACAACTAATGCCTTCTGCTGTGCTGAACTCTCCATTCAAATTACTTTGAAAAACGCAATCACAGGAAAGTCCACTGACACATTTTTAATGTCAAACACCACCCAGCAGATACGCTCAATTTATAAATTAAGTGTTCGAGGCATTGGAGCTGCAGATTGTTTACTTTTGCATAGATCCCCATCTGGTGTTGGTCTCTTGTATCTACAACAATGTAACCTAGCATATACATCTATTCGGCTACATCTAGCTGCCATAGCAGCCTATCTTCAAAACAGACAACATTTGTCTTTGTTTCGAGTGCCCGCTATCAAAGTTTTTATGGAAGGACTTAAAAGAATAACTCCACCCAGAGTCCAGTGTGGAACCTAAATGTGGTCCTTACCAGGCTCATGGGTCCCCCTTTTGAACCTCTCCACAAATGCGAACTGCAGTTTTTCACTTGGAAGGTAGCCTTCTTGGTTGCTATCACATCTTGTATGAGAGTTAGTGAACTCCAGGCATTAACCATACAAGAACCATTTTACAAGTCCATTATAACAAAGGGGTTCTTAGGACTAACCCTAACTTTTTACACAAAGTCGTATCTGCCTTCCATCTCAACCAGTCTGTTGAACTCCCAGTGTTTTTCCCTCAACCAGACTCAGTGGCACAACAAGCTCTTCACACGTTAGACGTTAAAAGAGCAATACTCTACTACATTGAAAGGAGAACATCTTTTAGAAAGACCAAACAACTCTTTGTGGCTTTCTCCCCACCTCATAAGGGCAATCCCATCTCAAAGACAGGAATTGCAAGGTGGATTGTTAAATGCATCCAAATATGCTATATCAAAGCCAAACATACACTAACCATTCCCCCTAGAGCTCATTCCACATGCAAACTAGGGGCTTCCATGGCATTCTTAGTGAACATCCCCTAGATGACATCTGCAAATCAGCAACTTGGGCTACACCACACACCTTCACAAAACACTATTGTGTAGATGTGCAAGCAAAACAACAAGCTAGTGTGGGCCAGGCTGTTTTAAGAACACTTTTTCAAACCACTGCAACAGATACAGGTAGCCACCGCTAAGGAGGTAACTGCTGTATAGTCTATGCAAAAGTATACGATCTGCAGCTCCTATGCTTTGAACGGAAAATGCTACTTATCAGCATCTGTTCTTGGCATGTAGAGCTGCAGATTCGCTGAAACAGAGAGTGTTGACATAGAGTGAATTACACCGAAAAGAAACAGCTGGAATAGGCCATGCAGCACCTGGTATATAATAACAATTAAAATTCAGATTAATCCCCTCGTTAGACTTAAGGATGTTTCAACATATGTCAATATATAACTTCAATTGGAGTCTTTGTTCTGCAACTTTGGTCCATAATTGGAAATTACATTTTGACATTTCAATGGGTATCCACTTCTACCACCATGTTGCTTCCAGGCCTGTTATTTCCACTACTGTACTCTGATTGAATGGCTTTGCTGTCTATCTCATTTCCCTGTTTCTGATTCAATGGCTGTTACCCTATTCTTGTGTTTGTCTCACCCAGGAGCACTTCTGTTGCACAGTGTATTGATTCATTGAGGTATCCTTCCACTACCAACATTCTGATCTTTCATATTAACGCATGTGAGGGACTTTTTCTGTGCCTCTCTTTGTATGCATCCCCTTCCCTCTCTCTTTTTGACCTCCCATCTCTCTCTTATAAGCATGTACCCTTTCCCACCATCTACCCAGCGACATCCTGCCCCCATCATCCTTGCAAAGTTTTGGCCGCTCACTATGCTGTTGGTGGGTGGCCATGTTAAAATAATTGATGACCTTTTGAAGATGGCCTACCATGGGTGCTCCTGCGCACACCTGTGTGTTGGGCATTTTTCAACATCTCAACTTTTTATTTTTACCAATCTCATTTAAATATGGCTACCTTAGATGTGCTTATCCGTGGTGGCCATCTTCCAACAGAATAGTAAAAAATTAAAAAGTTTTCAAAGATAGCTGCTGTGCAATGTTGCACTTCAACAACGTCCACAAAAGCATTGGCAAAGCCCATCGGCTTCACAGATATTACTTATCGGCTTTGCTTATTTTAAAAATAATGCCATAGGTCACAAAAGGGGAGCAAGACTCTTGACAGCCACTTCTCCAGCCAGTAAATTAAAGATGATGTAACTTTTTTCTGTGGTGCATTTGATTCACGATTTAGAGATGTCACCAGAAAAATATTGTGGCTTATTTTTAGCAATGCAAGAAAGTTACCTCATAAATCATTAACCTGGCCGAATACTAAGGTAAACAAAGCACTTCAAATTAATAAAGTTAATTCATTATTTAAATTTGCGATTTTAATGTCTTCCTCCTTGTTGTACTTCTACCGAGTAGGTACTAGGTCCCAGACTTATGAAAAGTGAGTGTGTCGCAGTGCAATGTGAAAATCTGTAGGGCTGCATTACGTGAATGGTAAAAAAAAAAATTGTGCAACATCATATTGCAGAGTCATACAGCAATGATGTCATTGGCAGCACTTGTGCAATCAAAGCCTTTTTTGCTGATGCCAAGCACTTGAGAAACGTTGCAAAGGCATGCCACCGTTGTCTAGATGCCAATAACCGCTCATGGGTAAATTGTGTAATATGTGTATTTTGGCAGAAATCACATGCATTATGCATTGACGGAACACATGATTTTTAGGTCTCGCCTACGCAGCACGCATGCGATGCTTAGGAGACCTTTAGCCGTCATGCAGCTCTTTTTCAAAGCACATACTCGTGCTTATGGCGGCATAGGCCTTGCGGGAATGCGCAGCAGCGCGCCACAAGCACGAGTATGTGCTTTGAAAAAGAACAGACTGCTCTCCCCAGTGCGCGCGCACCACTCGCGGGTGCGCCCCTCCGCCTCTCTCTCCCGCTGCAGCCTGCACGTGAGGAGAGAGTCCTGCGCGCGCCTCTCTCCTCGCCCACACGTTTTTGCTTCCACTTCTTGTCGTACTTTCGCTGTAAAACCCAACCACACACGCTCTCTTGTGTTCGACTTCATTTCACCGATCTCTGCTCGTTTCTACCCCACGCCTCTATTCCCCTCCCTTGTGCCATCCTTCCGCTGTCTCCATTCTCGCTCACTTATTTCTATAATTCCAGTTCAAATCCTCCAACTTTTACTCATTTCTCCTTATGGCTTTTATCTCTCCCACCGTCCACAGCTCCTCCTCTTTCCTCCCCCTTTCTTTTTCATCTCCTTTTTCGTCTTCACGTCTCATCCTTCCTTCTCTCTTCTGTTATAGCTCCCCTCTCTTTCACCCTCCTTCTTCTTCATTTCTCTACACTGCCTTTTCATTTTTTTATCTCCTGCCTCACATTTTATTCTCTCTTCTTGTTTCTTTCCTGTTTCTGCGTACCTCTCACCTCGCTTCTCACCCCCACCTCTACTTCAGTTCCCGTTTCCTTTCTCTTCCGTTTTCTCTTCTTACCTCACCTCATCACTCCTCTTAGTCTCTTTCATGTATTACCTCTTCCCTTAAATTCCTTTATCTTTCCTTTTAGCCTATGCTCCATTTCATTCTCATCTTCTCTTTTCCCTCCCCTTGCCTATCGCTTTTTCTTTCTCTAGTTGCCCCTCATTTCGCATCATTTCCTTTCAAATGTTTCTCTTTTTCCCATCCACACTTCCGTAAACCTAACTCCCAATCTCATTTCTTTCCTGTAGGCGTTATCCTGTCTTCTCTCCTTTCATCTTGCAGAACTTCTTCTGTCCACTCTCGTTTCATTCTTTCCTCCTCCCCAGCACCCTTCTACCCAACTCTTGCCTCACGAACTTCTACGACCTCGTGTAATTTCTTTGTGCACAAAAGTGAACTGCTCTCTCCTGTGTTAGAGGGTTTTTCACGTAGAAATTGACTGAAAGCCCAGTGTCGTTCACAATCACTTGTCAGACTTCAGTGCCTGGAGGCGTTTCATATGTAGGAGCTATAGCAATGTATACAGACGCTGATTTATTTCTGCAGTGTTTCATTTATAAAGTATTAAATGTAAAGGCCACCATCCGCCACCTGCCTTCTAGAGTTCTTTCGCGTTTCTGCTATATGAAAATATTAAATAGGCACTTTACAAAACGATAAGTACAAATCTACAAATTTTCAGTGGAAGACAATTGTGAGTAACAGCTCAGAATAATATGACATGTCTACGGGCGCTGGCACATCCGCTTCTCCAAAATATGCACTAAATATGGAGATGCTTTCCCCGTTATGTCCTGGTGGTGCAGAGGCCCTGCAGATGGACAGAAGGGCGGGAAGCGCGCTAGCCTTGCTGTTGTGTGTACAACTGTCTGCCTGTGATACCAGAGACAGGCAGCAGGCCTGCCTTGTGTCAGCGAGGCTTTCCCCATCAGTGACACCACGGCCAGACATGGCGATGTAAACAATGTGGCTGGCGGTCACCACCAGCCAAACTCATGTGCGTTGTGAGAATTTGTGCAGCAAGGTACTAGAGTGTTATTGAACAAAAGACATTTGGTGAAGCGGTTGGACCCAGGTTTTTACCATATTTCCTTATTTATTGCCGAGCTACGTACTGACTGAGTCCTTCCTTCTGAAGCAGACCTCAGTGTCCTGGAACAGAGACAGTTTCTGCAGGGCCACAAAACCAGCTTTGGCAACCTTCTTTATTTTAACAAGCATTGGCATAGCCAATAGGTCTCGCCTTTAGGACCTTATAAGTGTTTAGCATTCAACAGTTGATGTTGCACCAAGGATATTGTACTGCATAATTAAATACTTATAAGGTCCCAAAGGCGAGACCTATTGGCTATGCCAATGCTTGTTATCTTTCTATTGCTTGTGTCTGCTTTCATTTGGCACTAGGATTTCAGGTAAAGCGAGGTGACGCTATATATTAATACATTTGGTTTACCTGCAATCAATGGGAGGTTTGCACTACTCCCACCACTTTTGGGTTTGGAGCTATGCAAAGCATATTACGATGCGCTCATGTGAACATTTTAGCCCCAAAAATGTTTTGTGCAGGGGTGTTAATTGGCGCTGTTGGTTACACTACAATGCATTAGCAGTGGCATAGCTAGGGTGGGGCGGTGGGGGCGGTCCGCCCCAGGCGGCACTATTTTGGGGGCGGACAAAGGCATTCAGATGAAGCCGGCTTGCTTTTGTGGACGTTCGGGCAGGGGAAGAGAAGAAATAGGACTCGGGCAATGTCCTCTTCTTTTTTGTGCTGGCAGCTGTTCCCCCCCCCTCCTCTTCCTATTATTCCCTCTCTCCCTGTCTTGCTCCTCACTTACTGAAAACCGTGACTTGAAGAAACGGTTCACAACCCATCTTTCCTTCTTTCATTCAGTTGCTTCCCTGTGAAATGGATCCAAAAAAGAAAAACACTCTTGCGAGAAATGCCCTTTTTCTGACATTTTTCTATTCCAAAGTGCAGCTGGATGGAGAGAAATTGAAGGTTTTAAATCTGAAAAATAAATACATAACTAAATAAAGCAAGACAGAGTGGTTGCAAAGTGGCCAGATTGGTTTTATTCACATCCAAATACACCAGCCTCATTTTACAGACTTTGCAGTGAAGCGCTACTTTTGTTTTCTCGTCTTTCTTTGAACAGCATTGTTGTCCCCAGGTTGGAAGGTGTACCATTCCTGGAGGTACTGCAATACCTGGTTGATGGGTGGATTGGAAAACAAAATGCTTACCATGGCTCTGTTTATGAATGTGGTCTTTTTAAACCATACTGCTTACGTTTATTAAGGATATAAGCAATGGACATTGAAACAGTTCCCTTCAGGGCCCTCTAGTCATGTCCTTAACTTTTCAGGTAAAACCACTCGCTGATTTCTGAATAGTGAGTGAGAGATCGTTAAGGTAACCATGTTGTTTCTGCTTACATTTCACATCCTTTACTTAATCTTGCATTCCCTATGAGTGTTTGCTTTTACTTTTTTTTTTTAGGCAGCATATTACTCTTATCAAGTGCATAATTTGAATTGAGCCACATCCAAGTGTTTACAGCAGGCACAATTAGGTTGTAGCTGAAGGCAGTGAGATTTTTTCTCAGTGAGGCAGTATGGTGTTCAGTGGGGGAGAGGATGTGGCACTATGGCCAGAGCTGTCGAATTGGGAACTGGGGAACTGGGTTCAGCCTTCATGACCAGTCCACTCTACTGAAGGAGCATATTCCCATGCTAGACCTTACAAGGCCCCACTAGACCTTAGAAGGCTTGATGTCTTAGCACAAGCAGGTGTACCCTTGTGGTGTCATTGTGAGTTAACCTTGAAGGCCTGTCCACCACAATCCATACTGAAGTTCATCTCCAGTCTTGCGGGCAGGCCTACGAAGCAGCACACCCTAGAGCAATAGTGATGCAGTCACTGTGACTCTGTCACTGAGGTCACATGAACCTTGAGCAGGTTAGGGCGGTGCGAACGGTGTGACTGCACTGGGTACCTATTTCGGGTGGGTGCGTAGTGTTTGCAAGTATATTATGGTTTAAAAAAATCTTGCTGCCTTCTTCCTGGCCTCCAGCAATTTTCAGAAACAATAAAAATGTCATGATAACTTCGGTGATTAATGTTCTTCCTAGAGAGAGATCAGAGTTTTGTCTAGTGGAAGGGTTGACTCCTGGAAAGGTAGCACAGAGGGTTAATGTGCCTGCTGCAAAGAACATGCACCATGCAGATCACAAAGTGCACTGCTTTAATGGGGGGACCATGATGAATAGTCATTTAATGTCAGCTGTAGATGATGGATCCCTGAACAGTGTCATGTATGTGCATGTTTGCATTGTGCTGAGGGGATTACCAGGTAATTGTTCACGCAGCTCTCTGATGGATGTCACATGCGGTTTTTCTGAGTCCCCAGATAGATCATGCAGTCTTTGTGTTCTCTTTTGTACTGCCAGTCACTGGTGTATTCAACTGTGTAGCCTTGGACCATGTCATGTATGTGCATGTAACTTGCATGATCGAGGTAACTATTAGCGGCAATACTACGTGTCTCTCGGTCCTCTTTCAAGTGCTTGCCGTCCGTTTTCCCCAGCAACCCCCCCCACAGGAGCAGCAATCTGAGGAATAGCCCCGGGCGCCACATGCTCTAGCTACGCCTCTGTGCATTAGGTAGGTCTGCTTTGTGTTGTGCGAATGTCAGCTTAGAAATCTGGGCAAACCATCTTTTATTATGAGAACATGTGGCTCTGAACAAAAAGAAAGAAACAGGAGAACACGAAATTGAAGGCAAAATATATTTTTCCTTCAGCGTCTAAAGTAAATTTGTAGGCTGAGACAGTCGACAATAGGGTCCAAATTTGGAGTTTAGCAGCTGCCAGTCATCTGTCAAAAGGCGGCATGTCCCGCCCCCTTCTTTAGAGTGCTGAAATATATAGGCACTCTAAAGCGGCCATATTTATAAACCGTTTGTTGTGTGCTCATCTTTCATTGGTGAGAACAAAATAAATTCATTAGCCATGTGACATAGATGCTCGAAGGATTCCAGTCTGTGTTCAGAACTCAACTCGTAGGGAAGTGTGGATGGGCAGCCAAAAGATCATGTTTTTCACATGGGGATAGAAACAGCTAACCCAAAAAATAATAATCATCATACACAATTAGTTTAATCATGAGGTGTTTTAAGCTCAAGCATATTTAAGAACCAGCAAAGAAAAAAAAACGCAGTTGAAAATTGGATACACTTCTCTCGAACCATTCCAGGTGATTTTACTTTAAAGAAGGTTGGAGTAAAGAACATTTGAACGCAGTTGGCCTCAGATTTAATATTTTGGCCCTCAATATGAGTTCCTCTGTAAATTCTCAAACTTTACTGTACCTGTTAAATAATTGAATCTGCGGGGTGACAATTGTATTTTTTTTTATAAGTGCTTTTATGTGCCCTGTGGAGTCGATATTTGTTTGGCGCAGTAAATTTCGGACTACATTTATTTTTGGACATGCTAAAATTGCATATGAAAAAAATATAATTTGTTATGCATATTTACCATACCCAATAAACAGCTCATGTGTTTTACAGCCAGAAATTGCCATTTTAATCTTTCAAGATAAAGGATAGGATCAAGTGAGAGCCACAAAGGCAATTTAAAAAACTTTAAATTGATTGCTAATTGATTTTAATGCGCCATTAAGCCACCATATTGAGAGTAGATCATGAGAAGCAAGGAAACCCTTTGCGTGGCTCTTCCATGATGTATCAGTCCCTTGATGCTGACACCTGCTCCAGCCCAGGTATTTCTTCAGCAGGACCTGTCTGAGTGCTGTAGATGGCCTGCCGTCAGTGCTTAATTTGTAAAATATTGGGTGCAGGTGCTCAATTTTTTTAGGAGTCCCCACCCACGTTTCCAGCTCCGCCCACTTCCTCCAGAGGCTCTACCCACTTCCTTTATTGGTTCCACTCACATCCACAAGCCTCAATACATCATAGCCACCTCCTCACATCTTGAGTTCTGCTAGAAGCTGAATACCTGGCTCTTCACATAAACATCTCCAGGCCCTCACGCCTACACAGATGCCCAAGTGCCTGGATACCCTCTCGGGTGATTAGTGTGATGCATAAATCAATTTATCATAACATAATGTAACATATGGGAAGGCACTTTCACACTTGTAGAATCACTTTTACAAATTCTGAAAGCATTGTGTGATTTTTCATTCCCAGAAAATGACAGAAGGGCACAATCCACCTAGCTCTAGAATATTTTGGGCAAAAGAATAGCAACTGTTCCTCGGTCTTATAGAAAAACATGCATGACAGACACAAGGTAGACCGTGACTGTGCAGGATCCCATGTTCATGTAAAGACAACAATCGGCAAAATCCTGGACCTAAACAGCAAAGAATGTGAGTGTGTACACACCAGTCGGATACAATTTAGGACATTCTCTGCTTTAGGCACAGTCTTATGCAATAGAAAAAGCCTTGTGCAGCTGCTGATGGAAGTAGGCAATTCATTCTGAGCAGCAACTCTCTACCAGTATTTTGATTTGACAACAGTAACAACAGTAGGCGTGACAGAGGAGGGCTCTTTCCAAAAATTACATAGGCCCAGGTCATACAATAATTTTTTGACATAGGCATCTCTTTAATACCTGCCAAATTGCTCTTTTAAAATTTTCAAAACTCAAAGGCCCTCGTTCTGGGGGCTCGGTGATATCCATTTCTGCTGGTAACAAATAAAGCAGTTGAATAGGAAATGACAAGTAATGCAGCAAGTACTGAATTCCCAATGTCTTTCACTCTGGTATCTCTCCGATTTAAATCTGGTGAAATGTTCAATTAGAAAGCAGCTCAAAAATAAGGAATTAGCCTTGCAATTGGTTGTGGTTACTGATTCCTGCAGTAAGTCTCTCAATTTCTAAGGGCACTGTCGGGATCCCAGTGCGGGACATTGTGATATTCCTGCATCCAGGAAATAATGATACCAATGGTATCCAGCTCAAACCCCATATATTACTAAGAGTAACAAAAGTGATGTTTCCTATGAAAAGAAAAAATATGGAGGGAAGATCTACATAAATGTTTGGAGTAGTGCACATTTTTACTAATACATTGCATTTGCAGAACGCCTAATATCGACAATGTGTATCTGACTATGCAAACCTCTGCTTCCCCTGCCACTAGATTCACAAAAATGCAGAAATGCATGAATTATAGCTTTGCACATACGATTTACCTACAATTCCATATTTTTGGAGTTACAAAATTACAGATAAACCTTTCTGACAAGTTTACTCATTATGCATAACAAGAGTAACCGTAAGGTAATAACAAGCGAAAGTCTGGCAGAAGTAAGCATCTTTTGCAAAATTCACTCGTTTCTGCTGTTTCTTCTTATGCAAAATAATGTCCCATGTAGATTAAAGGCTTCTTCTATACATTCTGAAAATAGGAAGGGGATTGATTCTTTCACAAACCCAATTTGAAAACTATGTTAGCATTCTTTTTATATCAGTAAATACATAAATTAGAAATGATCGCAGATAATGGAAAACATTTTGGCTTTGCCGTTATTTACCCCATTCCAAAATGACAGCTCAGTTGCCTTATTGTGAAAACACTCTTATTTCCACTCCAATACAAAGCAACAGAGGAAAATCCACCCATATAGTGGATATTTCCAGATCATTCATAGGATTAGGGTATGAAAAATCATAAAATTCAGCTTCTGTAATTAAGGATGTTGAAAAATGATTCTGTAATCCAACGTTTGGCAGCCACAATCTTTTGGGGGAATAAGTACCCAAGTGACTGGGCTGAGACGAGCATCAGTCTCTGATCAGGAACAGTGATTGGTACAATATTCCAGCAGTGATAAGTATGCTGTCAGTACGAGTGACTTTTCTAAAAATGGTTTCAGGCTTGCTTGGTTTTCTAAATCTTTACATAGAAAAATCTCTTTGTTAGAGTTCCGCTATATCTCATACCAGGTTCTTGATAGTAATTTAATGTTTCCTAATCACATTGTTTCTCTGCAGGTTTTGCATTGATGTTTCCCCCTTATCTCAAATTTAAGATTATTATCTACTTATGAGGTCTTTTAATTTCCAATGGTCATATAATTTATTCCGAACAAGTCAAGCAATAACCTGCACACTCTACCTACGCAAGTGGAGCCGGAAATTTGCAAAGATGCTAAAGTTAAAAAAAGCAAATGGGAAATCATGCAGAGTACTTATGTGAGAATTCTAGTTTTTTGCCCCTTAAAAAAAGTACTACCTCCTCCGAACTCTTCAGTTTGTCACTACACTATTACAAAACCATGCCAGACAGAATTATCATTTCGTGTAGACAAAGATTTTGGCTGGCGTAGTGTGAGCAGAATGCAATCTGCTTTAACTTGTTACTTCACTAAAACACAAACTGACCTAGATTGAGTGCAGGGCAGCACATGCACTATGAGACTCAAGCGCAGCCTGCCCTCTTGCAACCATCGCCCGATTTTACAAGGCAATAAATCTGAAGCGCAGGCCCGAGGTCTCAGCACAGGAGACAGGAGATTAAAAGAACGTGCCTAATGCCAGAAAGTTCTTTATTTTTGAGCGTGCAGCTCTTGTTGCTTTTATGAAGCAAGTACATTTAATATACAAAAATGATACCTGTATTGATTGCGGGCACCGGCGCTCATATATATTCAGTATTTCACTCCTGCTGGACAGGACGTTGTATATTTAAAAACGTTCATTGGCACTTTGGCAGTCCTGCACACTTCCAGCCTGACGTGCCCCAGCTCAGCCAAAAGCCCGCCCTGAGCCATTCTTCAACGCAAATGAAACAACATTCTGGAAAGGCAGGCGCGCTCAGCTCACGACGTTACCTCACTAACGTGATGACGACGCTCTTCAAGTATGCCTGGACAAGGGTGGGACTTACTATGAGACATACCAGACAGCAACCACAGAAGGAGAGCAGAGCAGGAAATTATTTTAATAATTACCGGGCCATCGATCTGCGGGAGAAGAAAAATCGTATACAACCGGCCCTGTAAAATAAGTGCCGGTGCTGAGCACCGGAAAGCTCCGGCACAAATTAAGCACTGCCTGCCGTCCATCACAGTTGGCCTGATCTTTGGATTTGCTCCAGTCCCTCGTGACCTCAAGTGACCTTTTAGCGCTATTGATTTCTAAGCACTGTTTTTGGATTTAATCTTTAAAAATAAATATCTCAAATTCCACTGATCGGCTATTTGTCGTTTTGGTCTTGTTGTACTCTGATAAATATTCTCTATTTTTCTAAAGTAGATTACAATTTTTTTGTGGTGGTTTTACTGTGTTACTGTAATTTAAGTGTTGCACAAATACTTTATGCATTGCCTCTTAAGTTAAGCCTTACGGCTCTGTGCCAAGCTACCAGAGGGTGAGCACAGGTTAATTTAGGTTGTGAATCTGACTAGGATTGTGGCTCCTGCTTTGACGGGATGTATACTCTGCCAACCAGATACCTCAATTTCAAACATATTACATTAGTAAAATATGATTCACAATCAACATTATTTATTAATTCGTAATGGGTCTTAGTTGTAGCTTCCGCAGAATTTATAATGTCACTTGGCATGTTGGCAGGTGGCAAAATTCACCCAGGCCCCACTTGCATATTAATTTGCAATCATCTATTTCACACATACACATTCTTCTGTGTTTATGCCCCATTTTACTACCTGGTTCCAGGTGGGTACATTTCTCAGTGTTTTTTTCCTGTTTGTTTAAATTGATCCTCCATATTTGTAAAAGCGTTTTAAGTAATGCATGTACAATATATTGCATATGAGCTTCATTACTAGTGATATTTATTGCACATGATATTTCTTTGCATGCAGAAACAAAAAATGCATGTGGCATTCAAATTTTAATTGCTCAGATCAAATGAGACACAAGTTTTATATGAAACGTGCAGAATGTCTGGCTTCACTTGATTCTTAATGATGGTGTTAGTCAGAGGACTTTAATACACTTGAAAGGAATGTATATATAATCACCCGAATTAGGATAAATGACTTTTCCCTTAGACACAGCATTACATCTGGTTGACTTAACTGTTTGAAAACCCAGATAGAAATTCCTTCCATATAAAATAGTGGGCCAGTGGCAGATGTTTAAGAAGGTTTTTAAAGAATGGAGGGCCAGGTGTAGCATGGATGAAGAACAGTTAGGGGACGATTATGATGTCGTTCGGAAAGGCTCCGAACGGGATTCAATTAATTTGAATCCAATTCAGAAGCCTTATTTCTGTCCAACTCGGAAACATTTTGATGTTTGGAAAACCTTTTGGACTGTCCGACTCGGTTCTGAACGGCATTCGGAGTAACCAAGTCGTTTGGAGACGAATTGTAGTGCTCTATGGCTCACGTTTCCGAACGAACGATTAGGATGTTGGATTCGGACAGCCTTTCCAAATCAGTTCTTCCAACACGGATCGGCTGTCGGAATCTGACTTTGGGAGCTCATAGCATGCCCCCTTTCACCAGGGGCCCTCTAAATGGGGCCCATGGGGGTACCCATGGGACCCCTCTTTCCAACCATGTACAGTGTGGCAGACACCATGGAGTGCCAGCCACGGTGTACGATTTTCCACACCCACCCCTTTCTTTAATGGCAGTCTGTGCAGTCGGTCGGAACACAGGCTCCTATTGAAGTCAATGCGAGTCTGACCGAATGATGTTCGGAAGCATCATATTCGTCCGGTTGGATTCGCAGAACCAGATTTGGTTGGAAACGATTCCGAAACCGATTCGGTCGAAAGAGTTTCTGAATTAGAATGTGATCAATCCCTAAGTAGTGAGAGCACACCCCTCAAGGATAAGAGCAAATGCAGCAAGATGCTCAAGCCCCAGAGGCAGAATGTTGGGACCACAATTCTACTTCTACCCTAAATTGGTCAACAGTGATCTGGTTGTGAAGAGTACAGTCCATGAGACATTGCCCTGCTTTGAAGGACAATGTCTCATGAACCAGCGTTGTCCTAATTTATGAAGGCTTAGTGAGCATAATCACATTATCCACAAGACCTAAATCTTGTGGTATTAAACCCCATCCATTTTGGAGAGGAACAACCCTGCTGATGGTGGTCATATTTACTTGAGGTCTCACTAGTACAAAAAAAAAGATCTTTGCTTCAGTGTACAATCAGAGAGCTGTATTGGTTGGGGAAAGAGGCATTCATGTCTAGCATAGGTCAGGGAGCAAATCCTTGTGATCTTCTACAAGTCTCCTGACTACTCACATTCTTCACGAACACGCATTTTCAAAACCCACAAGACTGCTGTGTATTAGTGATTATATTAAGAGCGATTAATTGATAGACAAATTTCCATGTGTGTTAGTATGCAGTTGTATGGATGGACTAGAAAGTGCGTTGAATGGGTGAATGTGAATAGCTCGGCGAATGTCTTATAATGGGTAAAAAAGAGTGAAAATGCTTCATGCAAGATGGTGAAACCTGTGAGTCCATCTGAAATAAAAATATCCACACAAGGAAACCACACAAGTCCACTTGCATATGACGGCATGACCCTAGAGCTTATGCAACTCACTTTTATCTATATGTAACTAATGCACATCATTCTTTGAAGGACTGGTTCATGTGGATTATGTCAAAAGGAACAATTGATGGACAGAATGCTGAGGAATGCAAACATTCACCACAGTCACAAAGATCTGGGTTTAATCCATTATTCTTTTGCTCTCCACATCACCTCAGTTTGGGCCCAGCCATATGCAAATCAGTCTTGACCCTGCCCCTCATGGGAACAGTCCAGCACAAACTACCAAGCCAGGTTATCCCTAGACCGGAAACAAGCATCCTGGAACTGATTTCTGGGCATCGACTCTCATCAGACAGGGAAGAGGGGAGGCGCCGCGGCCAGGGCGACTGACGCTGGACGCTGGGGATCACGGTTCGATCCCCGACTCCGGGGCAGGGGTCTGCCTAGCACCATGTGACTCTGGGCAATAGCTTGCTTAATCTTCCCAACGACCCCCAGCGACGAGATACCCCTTCGGGAGTGATTCGTGCGCTATACAAGTACTGGATTTACAAGTACTGGATTTACATTTATAATTAGAATCCAGTGGAGCAGTGAGCACGGGACCCATGTCTGTCCATACCCTTTTCACCTAGGGTGACAAAAACAAAAGGAACAATTAATTGAAGGAATGCTGAGCAGGCAAATAGTCACCGAAGTCACAACGATCTAGGTTTAATCCATTGTTATTTTGCTCACCACACCACCCCAGTTTGGGCCCAGCCATATGCAAATGAGTTTGACCCTGTTCTCCATGGGAACAGTGCAGCCCAAACTGCCTGGCCAGGTCCTCCCTGGACCGGAAACAAGCATCCTGGGACCGATTTCGAGGAAATTCAGATCGGTCTGCTCCTTTTTCTTCTAGTGGATCTTGCTGATAGTCTGGAAGGTTTTCAGTCACAATTTACTTACTGCAGGTAGGACTGTGGTCGTGTGATCATTGATGCCTCCCAGGTTCCAGGTGACTCTGCACATTAATGAAGAAACACAAGTGAGGAATGTGGTTGCACGAGGTTGCATGAGGTGAACAAGAGGTGGATATTAATGGAGTGCAAATGTTTATGATGTGTCTCTGTGTATTTATATTGCATGGTATCACTGCCCCTTATTTTAGGTTTTAGTGTGGAAAAGCATATATGCTTCCTGAATACCGTCCAATTTTGTAATTGTGCTGCCCATTAATGCAGCATCCTAGCACAAATATGTTCAGAGTGTGTTTTGATTCCACCCAGAGTGGTATCACTCTCTCACCTCATGGTACTGTCTATTTGGTGTATCACTCTACCTTCTAGCAGTGCTTACATTGGAATGTGCGAGGGATATTTACATCTGAAAAGTACACTCAATAATCACACTGTTTGTCACGTTCAATTCTTTATCTCCTATATGAACTGGATAAATAAAGCAATCTTTTCTTGTTGCTTTTTCTCAGCATTGCAAACATAAGATGGCAGGATTTAATGTAATAAAGATCATGTGTGCATGCAACATAAGTAAATAGTATGAGTGGCTCTGTCTGATTTGTCAGTGCTTGTTTATTTTGGCCGTTAGCCTTCTAAGCTGAGGAAGTTCACGCACACTTCTTGTAATTGATTTCCTGCTGTTTTATAGCAATGGGTATTTGGAATCTTGGGCAAGATGTACGACCGTTTTTTTCAGTCGCAAACGGGAAATCGTCCAGTTTGCGACTGTACAAAAGGGTCCTTGCATGTGCAAATGCTATTTAGTGAGTCTGGGACTCGCAAAATAACGTTTGAGACTCTCGCTATTAGGAAGGTTCGTCACTTCCTAATAGCAAGTCACAATGGTATGTACCATTGTTTTGCGACCTCATTTGCGGCTGCAAAAGGCTTGCAGTTTACCACCTACTTCAAGTAGGTAGTAGGTAAGCCACTCGCAAACGGGAAGGGGTCCCCAGGGAACCCCTTCCCCTTTGTGAGTGTGTGCGATTTTTTTTTATAAAAGCAGGCAGTGGTCCCAGGAACCACTGCCTGCTCTCAAAAAATGAAACAGAAACTTTTCATTTTTGTTTTTTAAATGCATCCCGTTTTCCTTTAAAGAAAATGGGCTGCATTTTTTTAAAAAAACTGCTTTATTGAAAAAGCAGTCACAGACATGGTGGTCTGCTGGCCCCAGACGGCCACTATCCCTGTGAGTGCTTGGCATTCCTAATATGGTCGCAAATAGCACCTACGTCATGAATATTAATGAGGCAGGCAATTTGCGACCCCATTAGTTTTTTGTTTCTTTTTTCCTCGTTTTTACTTATTGGTCTTTGTAATCCAAACCAATAATAGCAAATCTCAATGTTCTGTTGCCCTGTGTATTAAACTCATTTCAACATCCTGTTCAATCACAAAAGACTATGAGCTTACTTCCCATATTTCAAGTGTACCTATTAGTGACTGAATACCCATCTCTATTGCCGTGCAACTTTTAGGACGTTCATAATAATTTTTAAAAACTGTATTTGATTCTCGCACCCAAGTTGTAATGATCATCAGAAGGCTGCCCATTGTGTCTAGATATATTTCAGTGCACCCCTCGGGCTGTGTATTTGCAGCTCACTTCTCACTTAAATAGTGATGCACATCTCCTCTCCATGGTTTCCAATAGTCCAGGTCATAAAAGTGGCAAGTGCATAGTGCAATGCTGCAAAGTTTTTTGTGCATAAATAAACCATAAGGTAAAGGCCTGTGTGCAAAGCTGCTCTGTGGAACCCTATATGGACACTTGAGTCCATCCCTTTAAGAATTAGATCAAGGCTGAGGTGCAAATTACCGGGTGCTAAGTTCCGCACTTTCATATTGCTAAAGTGCTCCCTGCGAGGCTGCCTAATCAAAGCCCATGTAATCAATTCAACTAGCTGATAATAAAGTGCAACAACTTTGACTACAGATCATCTCCCATACAGGGCTAGTACACTTAAAATACCAACCAGTTGATATTAACGTGCCACATGCTTGATTAGATTTTTTATCATATATAGGGCAAGTGCCCTTAGGGTGCGATGTACATGATTTGCCTGTCCCATTTCGACCGATATGTAGTGTAGAGTGCTCTGTGCTCAAAATAAAACCCTAATACAGAATATTCTTACTATATACAGAAAACAGACTGATTCTTAAGATCAACAGATAAAAACTCTTATCAAAATTCCACAGTTCACTACAGGTGCACATGAGGGTCTTCCTCAATGTTGCGTCTCAGAGGGGCCTTTGTGTTGAATCGTAGAATATGTTTGGATTCTAGTTGTCTCAAACAATGTTCCCTATTCCCTCCCCTGATGCGGACTGGTAACTGATCGATAGCAAAGTATTGCAGATCTTTCAAATTGTTGTTATGTACTCAATCAAAGTGCCTAACCACTGGGTATGATGGATCTGATGGATCCTTGTTTACAATAACCCTAATAAGCTGTAAGATCCTCAGATGAACCTTCTAAATTGTGCTGCCTATATACATCTTCTGGCATGTGCATTTAAGGACGTACACTACATGGCTACTTTTACAGTGCAGGGAATGTCGAATTGACCATTGTTTGTCCGTGCCTGGTATATTAATTGATCTAATACTTATTCCATACCTACATGCCTTACACCTATGACATTTAGTAAAGCCTCCTCTGCCTTCCAGCCATGTGCTCCCCACCAACATCTCCGGGCTGCTGACTACTAAATCATCTCTCATCGACATAGCCTTACGAAACGTCAGCATCAGCTTTTTACAGATTTTTTGATGTATAACTTGATCATTTCTTAATCTGTGCCAGTTCTTCTGTAAAATCTGTCTCACCTCCTTATGTCTGGCATTGAAACCTGTAATAAACCCTAGGTACTGTCCCGAGCCTTACTGCTTCTTCTTTCAAAACAGCAGTTTATCCCTTTCTTTGCAATTAGCCTTCTCTCTGGCTTCCCTCATTATCTTCTTGTTGTAACCTCTTACTGCAAATCTTTGTTCCAATTCTTGCTGTGATGAATCCGATTCTCCACCCTCACTGCAGTTTCTACACATCCTCAAATTTTCTGCATAGGGGATACTGTATTTTAGATTAGTAGGGTGGAAGCTTTGGGCATGCAGAATCGTATTGTCTGCTTTGCTTTTTCTAAAATTCTTCTGTTGTAATTTGCCCTCTTTTAAATATACTTTCAAATCTAAATATTCTACAGATTCCCGGCTCAAATGGGCAGTAAAATGGAGGTTGAGTGATTATCATTGATCTTTTCTATTCTATGAACTCTTTGGCTGAGCTCAATGACCCTCGCCAGATGACAAAAAGGTCATTGATAAAACGAGACCATAAAACTATATTGTTAGCCATCTCTTCAGATCATCTGGAGGGTAGCACCTGCTCCTCCCACCAGCCCATAAGCAGATTGGCATAGCTGGGGGCCAAGCAGATGCCCATTGTCGTACCTCTCAGCTGTTGAAAATGATCTGTGCCAAATAAGCATATGTTGTTGGTCAGGCACCACTGTATCATCTCTAAAATCATTTCTGTATGTTTGTATAACACTAAGGGCCTTTTACTCAAAAATTGTCTAGTGGCTCTCATCCCATCTGCATGGGAGATACTCATATACAGGGACGTCACGTCCAAGATCATCAAAATATAATCGTCCTCCCAGTAAATGTCAAATATTTTATGCAAAAAGTCTCCTGTATCCTTAATATAGGAGGACAAATTCGTTACTGGCTCCTGGAGGAAAGAATCTACAAACTTTGAGGTATTCTCCAAAGGACTCCCTATAGCCAAAATGATTGGCCTACCCAGAGGTTTTGCTGTATTTTTATGGAGTTTAAAGATTAAGTAAAGGATTGGGAGTACAGGGTTGTTAATCTTGAGAAACTGCCATTAATTTTGTGTCAGGAGACCTTGTGATCTCTAACGGGCAATTTCTTTGTGAAAATTATCTTGAATTCTTACTGCCTCTGTTTTTGCTATTTTTGCATTGTAATCTCTAGCACTTACTTGTGATTTGGCCTCTTCCAAATACATGTCTAGAGGCCAGAGCACTATATAACCGCCCTTATCTGCCAGTCTCACTACTATGTCCTTCTTGCTTTTAATTTTAAGCATTAATTGCTTGCACTGTATCTACATGTTCTTACTAAGTGGTGTCTTCGTGACGTAATTCTTGGATTGCAGGTCCTTAAGATTCCTAATTACAGCCTCTGAGAACATGTCTATAGAACCTCTGGGCATAACTGGTTTAAATACAGATTTTGGCCTAAACCCAGTATTCGGTCTACCAAAAACATTAAAACCTCCATCTTGGATAAGCCGATCATCTGATGCTTCCTCTTGATTCTCATTAAGTAGAGAATTCAAATCCCATAAGTTATCTAAGTCAGCAATTGCTAGATTGGTCCCTTCCTCTATGACAGGAACCCGCGACTTCGTGCCACATTCTTTATCAATTTTAGTTTTCTAACCCACTTGTAACAGTCCACTCTTGTTTGTACATAATCAAAACCAGTTGGAATACAGAATGATCATCCCAAAGTTAAAATGTTTGATTCTTGCTCAGTCAATTCCATATTAGTTAAATTGATATTATTCTTGTCATTATTCATTTCTACTTCTTCTTCATTGTCACAGATTGCTTATTGCTTTTTGTGCCATTGCTTCTGCTTTTCCTCTTCCTATTCCTCTGCCTCTCCCTCTCCCTCGCAGGTTCCTGCCACGATCCACCAGGGGTAGGAGGTTCAAGGTGCGATCCCACCGTAAAAAACATAATTCATCTTCCACCGTTGGTATTGGGGCCTTATTCCCATTATCCTCGTTGTCGGTGTCAACCTCAGAGCTAAATTATGAGCCTGAGGCTTCCTGTTGGACACTAATCGCTGCTATATATATTTGTTTCATTGCTTCTGTCAAAAGCCGTTGCTCACAGCGTAGTGGGTGCTGCAACCCGCAAGGATAGACTCACATATACATTCAATTACCTTCTAAGAACGTTGCGCACTCCCAAGCTGATTACCAAAGTATATTATGCTTGCAGTAAACCAACAAATGCTTTTTAGCCACTTAGCCTTTCTCAATGTCAGTTTCAACTCTTTATGTTTCCCCTTTTATTACACGGCAATCTCATTGGGCAACTACATTAACATAAACACAAATAAGGGACTGCTGATTCAGTTGCTTGTATATCCTTGATTGTCAAGGCAGCCATGTAGTAACATCTTTCAAAAATATGTATATATGCATGTTTATATAATGTCAATCTCCCGGAGTGCCGCCTTGTTCACACTAAGTGGGAAGATGATTTGTATATATTAACAAGCGCTTGCGGCAGCACCTTAACGGGCACCCGACCAGCGCTTTGGAAGCACGCTGCACAAACACACACATAATTTTATCCTTGCGATTTCACAGGAAAGAAGGAACCAGCCAATCCGGTAACTGAAGATCAGTGTTCGTTTTTGGCAAACGATGATAACACGTTTCAACTCCAGGAAGTTGTGGTCACATGACCACAGTTTGCATTTCATCAACATAAATACTTTGTCATTGCGACGCGTCAGTTTTAATAAAAATAAACAATGGACTTTCTGATCTAGTTTCTTGTGAACATACCATCAACTTCACCAGTGCAATATACATCAAGATTTCCTCTGTGGAAAATTAATAAAAATGTGAAACACAAAATCGTATTAATTACAGTGAACAACAAAACACAAGTCCCCAGAGCAGGTTTGTATTTAACTCCTGTGTTTTGGTTGATTTTCGTAATTCCATCATTCTTCATGGAACTACATTACCCATGGATCCCCTAGTAGTCTCACATGGATTAATTTAGAGTGGCTAGGCAACAATCTCTTTCCCGACTTCTACTGTTTTTACCTGGGTGGCCGTGTGTGTTTAACCCCTCGCTTTCTCAGGTAAGACCCCCTCTGCCACGGGTGGAAGAGGGGGAAGGAGAAGAGCGTGCATAGGAGTACAATACGTGTTATGCTATTTCGGTAATAGTACCTATAGGACATCTGTTTAGTTGTAGGTCCTGTGGATCAGGCTTAAGTAGCCCAACTTGATACTCTCCGGGTATTTCCCTGATTTTGAAGACAACTTAATGTAGCATGGTATCCGCCACCATTCTATGGTTAAAGTAACCAATTAAAAACCATGTAATCTTGACTCATCTAGAGCACCAAATGAAGAGGTTCCACAGTAGAGTCACTCCTTCGTGCTGATTAACTCCCTGTCTGTGATATTAGCTGATCCAACATGTATCCAAGTCCCCAGGAATTCTAAAAAGGGAAGAAGATAGACGAGGTATGCAAAACATGGTAATATTGTCATATTGACACAGCATCCAAAGAGCACGCTATTATTGTAAATCCATGCCGAGTGAAACAAGGGGGGGCTCATGGGTGCTATTGTATTGAAACCATTTCATGCTTGGTATCAGTACAATACATCTCAATTATTTTAAAAGTTAAAATAGTTGCAGCAAAAGTAACATAAACATACAAAAGACATTATATAAAATAAATGTGTCTCCTAAGTGAACATCCCCATAGCTACAGGGGAAACCCCATTATCATAAATAACTAGTCACCACCTAACTAGTCACCACCTGTGAAGTGGAGTGGGAGGTATTACAGGTTCCCAACAAATGTGAGTGTAATTCCTCATTGTTATTCATTCCATGTGGTGCCTTGGAACCAGCTTGTGGAATTAATTTAGATTTGCGTCTACTTAAGGCAGTTGATCTGTTCCCTCCTCTTGGGTGTTTGAGTATTGTGTCAGTGCCCAAAAATATTTTTATGTCCAGTCACTCCAGTGTTTCTCTTTGAAATGTTTGGCTGTGCTATATGTCAAATTGTTATTTGTTATTGGCCTTCAATGCTCAAGGATTCACTTCTGTACTGGGAAAGTGGTATATTCTATATATACCACATCCTACATGGACATGTGATGACATAAACAACAAAGCCTGTCTTTCAAGTTATGAGTTTGGGAATCCACAAGGTTTCATTGATCCTTCTTAAGGTGACTTCTTGGGTATTTTTGCTGTGTGAATATGGCTTACAGTCTCCACAGAGTTTAAAGCCCTTCACCTGTTCCAACCAGTTGGCATTTTTGGGTTGGAGATAATTGTTTACCAACATATCTTTTAGGGATAGATTATGTTGATATGTGATGTTTGGTGTAGTGCCCACTTTGTCACTCAAGATGTTATCTTGTGTCAAAATACCTCATCTGTTTTATAAGATTTCTCTTAGCATGCCAGCCTTAGTGGTATAATTTGGTTATGAAGCAAATTGGCTCAATAGCTTCTTAGGGTTTGGTTTTAGGGGGACGGATGAGGGCCTGTGCCTTAGAAATACTGTCCCCCCTCCTGCTGGCTGTTTTCAATGCTTTTCGTGGGTAGTCCCTCGCTAGGAACGTCTCAGTCTTAGTTTCATTGTAGCTTGTCTCAGAGCTACAGTTTGAGCTACAGTTCCCTTTTGCATTTTATACTCCAACAGAAATTGGGGGGATGGCAGCTCGCTGCATGTAAAATCTAATTTCCTGCAGTGGATTTTCTGAATAATTCAGTTTGGAGAACCTCATCTACAGCCCTTAGTCTAGTGTCTAGGAAATCAATGGTGTGTTGGCTACATTGTACAGTGAATCTAAGGTTGGCATCATTACAATCTGACAACGAGATAAAAACATTTAGCTCGATCTTATTGCCTTCCCATACAAAGAAAATGCCTTCTATGTATCTCAGCCAAATGCTGATGTTCTCTATCCATCTTGCAAGGTCACTGCTCCAGATCACGTGCTCCTCCCACCAGCCAACCGCCAATTTGGCGTAGCTGGGGGAGCTGCAGGTGCCCATTGCAGGCCCTTGTATTTGTTTACGTAATTATTTCTCAAAGAGGAAAATATATTCTTTTAGACAGGTTTCAATCATCTTTAGCAGCATGTGAGTATGTTCCAACGTATTGATACTTCTCAAGCATAACAAATGTTTGCATGCTCTTATTCCATCTTGATGTTTAATACTGGTGTAGAGACTCTCTACATCTAAGCATGCTAGCCAGTATTCCTTTCCCCATGAGAGACCTTCAGCTTTCTGTAGGAAATCTTTAGTGTCCTTGACGTATGGGTTCAAACTTTGTACATATGGAAACAGAAAATGGTCAATGAAAATCGAGGTGTTTTCAAATATATGCCGTTTTGGAGGAGACAATCAGTTGCCCTGATGGATGAATCATGTCTTTATGTACCTTGGGTAGTAGATAAAGAGTGGGGATGTTTTTTAAGATATGGAGTTCAACCCAAATACGTAGTTGACTATTGTACCAGCCCTGTAAAGACTAATGGTACTCTTTTTGTAAAGTCTTGACATACCCCATCTCTACCCTCACATAACATATGAGGTCACTCAGCTTTCTCTGCGCTTCTCCTGTATAGTCCCCCCTATTCATGAAGACTATGTTACCTCCTTTTTTGGAGGGTTTGATTATTATCTCAGGATCTTTTTGCAATGTCTCAATGGCTTCCCCCTGATTCTTGTGTATTTTGGATTTTTCAGTTGAATTCTTGCTAAAAGCAAGTATGTCGTTGGAAACATCGTCACAAAAAACATAAATGTTATCCCTTGGTATATGCGGTATGACTCGCGATGGCACCCTCAAGTCTGTTGTATCTGTAGCCCCGTTTATAGACTGAAGGTCTTTGTCACATCTCTAATGTGTATGGGGTCATATAGATGAGCTTCCATTCTCTGTGATGTTATTTCACCTATTATGTCAAGGTGATGTAGTATGTGTAATGTCTCTATATCAGTGATAGAAAGATTAGAACTCATAGGTACATGCAAAGTGGGGTTGAGTCTTGTAGAGTGTTTTTGTCTCCGGGAGTGTATTTTGAAAAGTTTGAGCTTATGTGCAAATTTATATTGCTCTATCCTAAGCTGTGCACAATCAATACTCCTGGCAGGACAGAATGAGAGTCCTAATTTCAAAGTCTCACATTCTACTTCAGACAATTCCCTTTCGATAAATTAATTACTTTAAGTTCAGTCATTCATGCTCCCATTATTCTTTCCTCTGTCCTTGTTTTCTCTTTTTCTACATTCTCTCTGTTTTTTGTTCTGGGTTTTCCGCTTTTTATTCGGCCTTTTGTTGTGCCCCTGGTAGATTGTTCGTGTTCTCGCTGTATCATCCGATTCTCCTCGGAAACAAAATCTTGTTTGATGCGTTGCCTGTTAGGTCTTCTATTGAAACGAGATCAGAGCCGAGTTCAGTGCTGGACTCCCCTCTTCCTCTGTGAAGAGCACCCGTTGTTCTGTTATTTATTTTTTCCAATCTTCTTTGTTGAATTTTCTTGCAAACTTTACAATTCCTCCATTCACGTAGTCCCATTCGTCTCGTTGAAATTTACTTTGTTTTCTTTGTATCACTTCTTTTTCATGTATCTTAACTTTGTCATCCACTGTTTTAAGGGTGCTGGTGACTAATTCCTGATTCTCTTCCATCTTCAAGTCATCCAATAAGTTTTGGATCTGGGCCATGAGTTTCTTATGTTCATCCCAAGCATGTCAGAAGAGTATTTCCAGCATCACTTTAGAACAGGCAGTGGTGTTCTCTGACCATTCGTTTAGAAGCTGTGGTTTTGGATTGGCTAATGTGGGTATAATAAAAATTCTTAGGCCGGGGGAATGCGCCAGACTTCGATATAGTTTTAGAGAGCTGTTGCCTCCCACCAGCGACTGATTTCTCTTCTTCGTAATTTCTCCAAGTGGTTACATTTTTGCCTGATGCTGGTACTGGTCCCTGTTGTTGCGGTTGTCAGTGGAGCGATGGTGCTTTCACTCCCACTTGGTTTGAAAATCTTCAGGGCTGGTGCCTCCCGTCCTTTCAAAAACTTGCTTGCTATTCTCTTTGTTTTGCTGACAGTTCTGCACGGAGTAGAGTACTCCTGTGTACCCTGGTTGCTAGTGTACTTCCTCAGTTCTGGCGCCCTCATAACAAACTGTGCAAGCTCGCACAGGGAGTCGGCTGACAGACGTGTCCCAAGCTGTGTTAATGATACTAGGGCGGATTTCGCCGTTTGTTTGATGCAACTGGCGGGCATCCTGATTCAAAGCTCCAGAAGCAAATTGGCGGTTTCATACAGACGCCCAGCCAGACGGGTCAGGGCTGGAGTAGTGGTCACTGCACTCATCAATGCATAATTTTCACCTTCTGATTTCACAGGAAAGAGGAAACCAGTCACTACATCAGTGTTCGTTTATTGGCAAACGAGGATAACATATTTTGACTCCGAGGAGTCTTGGTCACATGACCACAATCGGCATTTCATCAACATAAATACTTCTTCATTGCGATGCTTCAGTTTTGATAAAAATAAACAACAGACTTTCCGATCTAGTTTCTTGTGAACATTCCATCAAGTGTATTAGTGCAATATATATCAAAATTTCCTCTGTGGAAAATTAATAAAAATGTGAAACACAAAATCGTATTATGTACAGTGAACATCAAAACACAAGTCCCCGAGCAGGTTTGTATTTAACTCCTGTGTTTTGTCTCATTTTCGTGATTCCATCATTCTTCATGGAACTACATTACCCCCGGATCCCCTCGTAGTCTCAAATTGATTGATTTAGAGTGTTTAGACAACTACTGTTTTAACCTGGGTGACTGTGTGTGTTTAACCCCTCGCTATCTCAGAGAAGAGCCCCCTGTGCCACGGGTGGAAGAGGGGGAAGCAGGAGGTGATGCAAAGGTGTACAACATGTGTAATGCTATTTCGTCAAAGTACCTATACGTACATACACACACATAAACACAATAAATAAAAAACCATAACCAATATACTGGAATTGTTTTAAAAACATACCAGTTTATTTGCACATAAAAAGTAAGCAATATACATTTTACTAAAAATACATTATATATTGCAACCATTACAAATTAAAAAAATAATTTTAAATGCACAGAAACATAATAATAATATTATTGTAAACAATATAAACAAAACTATAAAATTCTAGGAATAATACATATACTATTCTCACTCCAGTCTGTGCAACAGTAGGGAAAGCGTTGGACTCAGGAGGGTTATAATTTACTATTTGCCCTCCAGTTGGTGCAACAGTAGAGAAAGGGTTGGACTCAGGTACTCCAGCAGTACAAGGTCAGTTAGACTCCCGTTAGAACTCAACAGGAAATACATTTGCCAAGAAACATTTAGGGCCAGATGTACGACCATTGGATTTTGGAGTCGCAAAGTCTAATGTACAATAGTGTCTCAGACACTGTTTGCGATTCCCAATGGGGTCGCAAATTGCATGCCTCATGAATATTAATAAGGCTGTTGCAATTTGCGACCCCATTGTGAACGGCTGGCACTCCCAGGGATGGTGGCCTGCTGGGGTCAGCGGGCCACCATGTCTTGGACTGCTTTGTCAATAAAGCAGTTTTTAAAAAAAATGTTTAAATGCAGCCTGTTTTCCTTAAAGGAAAACGGGATGCATTTCAAAAACTCCTTCCCGTTTGCGAGTGCCTTACTACCCTGACAAGAAGGGTGGTAGACTGTGAGTGTTTTGCGACCGCAATTTTGGTCGCAAAACCTTCATACATGGGTTATGGACTCGCTATTAAGAAGGGACGCCCTTGGCACTGGAAAGTGTACAGAGCACATGAGCCAAACTGCCAAGGGCATAGAATCTACTGTATAACGATGGCCGTAAAAGTGCCGTTACTATTAAGGGTTTAAATTTGACAGCTGATATTGATATTTTCACTGGATTTCAGGAGGTATGATAATGTAAGATCACTACTTTTACATGCTGTATGGTATGCTAAGTTATTAAAAAGGGTTTAAATATATATATATTCACTGAAAAAAACATAGGTTTCAGGCCTGATATAGTTAGGAATTAGCATTTAAAAAACCTTAGAAATTCACTGAAAAAACAATTGGTTTTAGGGGTGTTATAGTTAACTGGACATTTCACTCGAACAAAACCATTGAAATCCCTCCGATATAGTTAGTTGTACTAACTACATCTCGCGCGCCCGCAATCCACTGCTGATGATGTCACATATTACATCATTCATGACATGGTCAGTGGCATCACTGATGACATCTCAAATGACATCACTGATGACATCACTGATGATATCATCCAGTGAATGTGGTTTGGTTTGTTATTTAAATATGTATTATGTATATATAGCAATTTGCATTGAAGAATGAGTGGATATATAAATATAAATATCTGGATGGAGGATTTAGTAGCAGTGTGATTGACTGTTTACTTGACTAATTTATAGTGTCTCACTAAATATATTGGATAGTGACTAAACTGTGTGAATATCTGTATCACTTTGTCAGTTGTTGTGTAAACTGCTGCACTAGTTGGTTACTAGCTACGTAAAAGTCTATATTATTTATTGATTAGTTAACTGAGTATTTGTATGGGAGAGTGAATGTGTGTGTGGTTCGGTGGGGGGTGTGTGACTGCCCAAAGATGTGTGAATAGTTGATTCAGTAGGTATATGAAGTTAAAACTACATGCTATAACAGTTGTTTGGGTGAGTGAATATCTTTATGGTTGTGGCGATGAGCAACTATATGTCTCAATGGTACATGTCCAACAAACTAGAAAAATAAAAGCCAGTGTATGTGTCAGTTGTTGTATATAAATAAGTATACATAAGACTCAGTGATTGTATGAGTGACTGTATGGATAACTGTATAGCTGTAAAAGTGATTTTATAACACACTAAGTATGAGCTATTATCTATATGAATAGATGAAGTGGTGTTTTTATAAGTGTATAGCTAAGTAAAAGTAAGTATGATCCATTGTTTGCATAAGTGAGTAAGATGACTTCATAAGTGATTAGGATGTGTGCTGGTGTGTAATGTCGATATAGGTGTATAAGTATATTTGATAGTGTTCTATTGATCATTGATAGCATATATGAGTGAATCTATAGGTAAGTGATTAGATGTGTGGATAGATCTAGGAATCATTATGTGGGTGTTTAGAAACTTGTATTGGTGTGTCAATGGTTTTAAATCTGGCACTCTGTATTTTACAGTGAGTGATGAAAGGTTATACTAGTGTATGATGAGGTGTATCTGATTGTCACGTGGATGATGTCATCAGTGATGTCATTTGAGATGTCATCAGTGATGTCACTGACCATGTCATGAATGATGTAATATGTGACATCATCAGCAGTGGATTGCGGGCGCGCAAGATGTAGTTAGTACAACTAACTATATCGGAGGAATTTCAATGGTTTTGTACGAGTGAAATGTCCAGCTAACTATAACACCCCTAAAACCTATTGTTTTTTCAGTGAATTTCTAAGGTTTTTTAAATGCTAATTCCTAACTATATCAGGCCTGAAACCTATGTTTTTTCAGTGAATTTCAAAGGTTTTTAAAATGCTGATTCCTAACTATATCAGGCCTGAAACCTATGTTTTTTTCAGTGAATTTCAAAGGTTTTTTAAATGCTAATTCCTAACTATATCAGGCCTGAAACCTGTGGTTTTTTCAGTGAATTTCAAAGGTTTTGTAAATGACAATTTTTAATGTATTCATTGTTATACTGATTTTTTTGATACTGATTTAATACATTATTTAAACTGTTTATTATAGATATTTTATTTTCTTAATTACATTATACATTACAATACAAAATATACTTTCTCAGAATGAATTACTTTAGTTTAAATACTTTGCAAATAGGCAATAGACTTTTAAGTACAGTAGTTACAGTTGTTGCAATGGGCAACACAATTTCAAACACAAAGCAACATTGAGCTCAATGTGAATTTCTAGTCAAATGCAATTAGTTACTTTATGGATTACTTTTCTAACCACAGGACTGGATCCTAGATTCAGTCCTTGGACATCTCCTGTAAACAGTTGAGTAAAAGCGTTTTGGTTACAGTAGTGATTTATAAGGATTATTATTGTATTTTAAAAATTGACAGAACATTTTTCACATAGAATCACCAATGTTATCCTATGGCAGAAAATTCACTTAGCAGATAAGTAGTGTTATCGTTACTTTTTCTTACTCAGTGGTGGATCCTGGATCCAGCACAGGTGAATCTCCTCTAAACAGTTGAAAGAATGTGTTTAAGTCATACAGACGATTTTTTAGGAATATTTTTAGTTTGTGAAAATAGACACTTAGAAACTTTTCTGCTTAAAAGCACACAATGGATTCCTACGGAAGGAAATACAAGTTACTGTTAAGTACGCTTAGAATTACTTTTCAGGGTCAGTGCTGGGCTAAAAGACGCAGCCCTGGGTTCTCTTCTGATAACAGGTAAGTAAATCGGAATTCGTAGTTCGGCTGATTTTAGAGGAATATTTGTATGTTTCAAAAATGGATACTTAGAAACTTTTCTGGTGAAAACTACACAATGGATTTCTATGGAAGGAAATACAAGTTACTGGCAAGTACGCTTAGAATTACTTTTCAGGGTCAGTGCTGGTTTAAAAGATGCAGCCCTGGGTTCTCTCCTGATAACAGGTGAGTAAATCGGAATTCGTAGTTCGGCTGATTTTAGAGGAATATTTGTACGTTTCAAAAATGGACACTTAGAAACTTTTCTGGTGAAAGCCACACAATGGATTCCTATGGAAGGAAATACAAGTTACTGGTAAGTATGCTTAGAATTACTTTTCAGGGTCAGTGCTGGTCTAAAAGATGCAGCCCTGGGTTCTCTCCTGATACTAGGTGAGTAAATCGGAATTCGTAGTTCGGCTGATTTTAGAGGAATATTTGTACAATGGTGAAGGAAGGGGCGGGCCTGAGTTGACGTGTGCAAACACGCCCTGTGGTGTGTTTTAAGTTGGGGAATTAATTCCTCTTCAATCCTGCGGTCCCCTGTGGGCCAACTAGCCAACCAGGTACCTCCAGTATGCGTCAGGGAGCTGCGATGCAGCAAGGTGTTCAGAGGCCATGCCCCTTTTTACAACACTCTGCAACGCAGCTCCGTGGCGCTTACTGGAAGTACCTGGTGGGCTAGTTGGCCCCTAGGGGACCTCTGGATTGAAGAGGAATTAATTCCCCAACTTAAAACGCGCCACAGGGCGTGTTTGCACACATATCACCTCAGGCCTCACCCCCTACCTGCACCACTGTGCAAACGCGCCCCGTGGCATGTTTTAAGTTGGGGTATTAAGTCCCCTTGAATCCTGAGGTCCCTTGGCGGCCAACTAGGCCACCAGGTACCTCCAGTAAGCGCCATGGAGCTGCGTTGCAGAGAGGTGTAAAAAGGGGCGTGGCCTCATTACACCTCTCTGCAACACAGCCCCCGGCGCATACTGGAGGTTCCTGGTGGGCTAGTTGGCCCCCAGGGGCCCCCAGTATTCAAGGGGAATTAGTTCCCCCTCTGCAAACACGCCAGGGGTCGCGCTTGCAGAGTGGTGTAAGGAGGGGGCGTGGCCTTCGGCCCAATCCCATCTTATCTGGGGTTTTTTGTTTTAGAAAGGGGGCTTTGTAGCCCCCCTTCTTTTTCTATTTTTTTGGTCCTGGGGATCCCATCCCCCAGGGCCTGTCCCCAATTTCTTTTTTTTTTAATTTTAAATCGGGAAGGGAGCCGCGTGGCTCCCCTCCCGAGGCCATAATTTGCCTCAGGGCCCCCATCCCCCGGGGCATGGCCCTTTTTTTCAATTAGTGGATATTTTTATGGAGGGGGCTGCGTAGCCCCCCTCCCAGGCCACTTATGGCCCCGGGGACCCCATCCCCTGGGGCCTGGCCTTTCGTTGGTGACCAATCCCCCCACGGTCCCAGCCGGCTCCCCGCTTCCTGCGGGAGCCGGCATTGCTTTTCCACATGGGGAGCAGCTAACATACTGCTCCCCATGTGGAAAAGCAATCAGCTTTACTTCATTGAAGCGAGAGCAGGTTTCCCTGCTCTCGCTTCAATGAAGCAAAGCAGTTTGCAATGGCAGGGTGGGAGCCGCGAGGCTCTCGCCCTGCCATTGCAAACAGCAGTGTCATGTGGGTGGGCACCCCGGAACACTGCAGGAGCCGGCCCTGCGTGGTGGCGGTCCCCAGGGCCTATACAAAGCTCCAGGAGGGGGGCCGCATGGCCCCCCTCCCACATTTACAAGCTGCCCCGGGGCGTGGCGGTCCCCGGGGCTGGGGGGGCTGCGAGCCCCCCACCCCAAATTATTTCAAGCCCTGGGGGTGGCGGTCCCCAGGGCTGGGGGGGCTGAGAGCCCCCCCACCCATGTTCAAGAAGCCTCGGGGGGGGGTGGCGGTCCCCGGGGCTGCGGGGCTCACGGCTATATACTATTTTCGAGCCCCGGGGGGTGGCGGTCCCCGGGGCAGTGTGGGGGGATTAGGACCCCCCCACACTATTTTTATTATGCCCTCCCAGGGGCAAATTAGCATATTCAGCGCGGGAACCCGCGCTGAATTTTTTTTTTTATTTTCCCCCGAAATTCGCGCTGGGTGCGCGAATCTCGCTGATTATTTTTTTTTAAATTCTTTTTTTGGCCCTGGGGGTCCTTGTGGGACCCCCTGATCAGGTCTAGGGGGTCAGGGTGTTTCTACCCTGCCCCCTTTTTGCGTTTTTCGTGTTTGTTTTTTAGGTTTCTTGGCACAAGATGGCTGCCAACTCTTCCTGATCTGGAGTGGTGACAGCCAATTAGAATACAGCTCGTGCACAGCAGGGTGCGCGCTGGGTGCGCATAGTGTGCGCGGATCCTCCGAGGCCATAGATATATATGTACTTTTAACTCTAATTTTCTCAGGAACTACTGAACGGATTTACACCATTTAAGCAAAAGGCACGAGTCTGAACTAAGGACTCCTTTTTTCTCGGCCCCCGCTTTACGAATCACCATAAAATTTTCAGGATAGGAGCGGACCGGAGCTGGCCAAAAGTTTGGAAAATTTTGCGAAGATTCGTCAATCGGCGCCAACGTTATTCCAAATAGAATGTTGCGGATTTCCTATGGAAAATAGGTCCTAACTATATCTACCTACTGGCGACCGCCAGTAGGTAATATATATTTGGGTTAGGGAAAAGAGGCATATGAGAGGATGAGGTTACATGGGCCGTGCAGATGGTGCTACCAGAGTGATTGAAGGAGTCAGGGGAGGAGTTAGGTGAAAGAGAAATGGAGAGAAGGGGCCTCCACATTACTCTGTTACTCCAGAATCTGATGAATTGGATGCAGTTGGCTGATTGTTTAAGCACAATAACAGTCAAATACGTTAGCACAGTAACAAATTGCAATATACCAACAGCAGTACAGCACAAAAAACAGTACACCAACTCTATACACCAAGAAAACGTATAAACCATCACAATGACAAGGCCAACACAATTAAACAAAAGCACACATTTATAAAACTTCATCATAGCAACACACACAATGCAACAAAATCAGAAACAACAAAGTGGAAGCCTGAAATAACACAACAACATCAAAATTCAATAATACACGAACGCAAAACAGCAACACAACAACACAAAATACTATTGTGATTTTTGTTGTGGAGTTGTTCTTTTGTTCAATTTATTGTTTTTTGTTACTCTGTTATAATTATTTTATTTTTCTTTCAGTTGTGTTTTAGTGTCATGTCTTGTGATCTAGTGCTGATTATGCTGGAATGAATCGCAGAAGACACACACCCTCCTGGCTCACGGTCCAATAGGATAGAGCAGGGATTAGAGGAGTGTAATTGTATCAGGATAAATTGATATTTGGCCAAGCCCTGAAGAAGAACACTTGGCATTTATTGTACTCCTTGACCCTTAGGACTGTAATGCGAACTTGTGACTCAAGATAACAGAACAAAGCGGCAAACAGTGTCACCTTCTGTAGCACTCCTTGTAAACGTTTGGAAAAATGTGTATATTTCGCCCATTCATAACCTTAGCTTTGAATCCGTTCAAGGCCTGCCACTGCAGTCCACATAATAAATGACCAAACTGGGCGAAACCAAGTGAGATCAAAAGACAAACTTCAAGTGTATTTATATTTCACAAACATGTCTAATCCAGCCAAGGGATGTGACAGTACAGGATGACGCACGTTCACAGATGTTTATTCAAGGCCAGGCCTCCTGCACTTTGGCTCCCAGGAATAACAAACTTGAAGGCCTCCAGACAACTGCTATAATGCATGTTGCAATCTCGTTTACAATACAAATTTTTAAAAACGTTGAATTTTAGTGACTTTTTGCATTTCTCCTGCAACTTTTACTCATTTATATTCTGTTGTTAGGTTTCAGTAATCTATCGAGATTGGTCCTGCTAACGAAAGGCACGATTCACAGAACTAACTTAAGACAAAATCCTAAACTTACTACCATTTTGGTATTCACAGAAGGCACTTACTCATTTTGGTACTCACAGAAGGCACTTACTCATCGATGAGTAAGTGCCTTCTGTGAATACCAAAATGAGTAAGTGCCTTCTGTGAATACCAAAATGAGTAAATGGTAGTAAGTTTAGGATTTTGTCCTAAGTTAGTTCTGTGAATCTAGCCCAATATACATAATACCACCCAGGGCAAATCTATAAGGTATGCCACGCAAGAGAGCAAAGCATGATGTAATGATTTAATGTGCGTACCTGGTATTGTAGAAATAACCGACTTAAAAACGTACTATGATTAATTTCCCAAACTTTGATTTGTGTTTATATTTAATGCCCCTGCAGTATCTGTTACTGCTCTTTGCTGAACAATTGCTTCTCCTGGTGGGGATGTGCTGCTGCAACTCTTATATGTGCAGTACAGAATTAGGAATAGCTGCAACTCTGTCCCAAGGTCGACTATTTTCCTTTCGGTGCTCGCCTCTCCTCATACAGAGTCGTACACGCAAAGTGGCAAAAGGCCATCATTCGTCATGACTTTTAAAAACTCTGGGCTTGATTCACAAAGGGCCTCCGCACTCCTGGAGGTGGTCAGGCAGTCATGGGGGAGTCGCCACCCTCGGGGCAGAACCTCTGCAGTGAGAATACTCATTGCAGAGATTCGCACAGAGTGCGGAGAATCACCCAGGATTGCTGGACCGCCTCCACGAGTGCGGAGGCCCTTTGTGAATCAGTCCCACAATGTCTAAAGGAGGGTGCTGAACCAAATCACCTCTCTATATATTTTATGAGATATATTTTAATTTTTGAATTGAGCACTGGACATAAAAAGGATACATTAAGTTATGTAGTGATTTATGTATTCAATTTATTTGTGATGTGCTAAGCACTGTGAATCCACACTTATACACTGTAATACACAAGATATGGTCATGTGGTTTAGAGGAAAGGAAGAGAAGAGGGACTTGGAAGGGAAGAGAGGAAGCTGAGGGATATCAGAAGAGAGGAAAACATGATTACAAATTCTTCCAGGAAGATGGACGGGGTTTCTAACAGCAAAATTATTAGTCATGCAAATTATCAAGAGGACTGTTTTTAGATTCTTTTTAAGGTATTAAAGATCACTTCTTTGGCAATGTATTCCCTAACTGAGCACCCATGTATCTAAAATCACAATCTCCAAATTTGCTTTTCGCATTCTTAGATATGCTGGTTTGAACTGTACAGCTTGCTGTCAGAGATCTTGAGGGCTTTTTAGGTGAATCTATGTTTGTATTTCTTAAAAATTCAAACAAGAGACCATTAATGTATTCTTCTTTGATATATCTGAGTTAAGTTATTTTTATTTATCGAGTGCACACATCAGCTTTTGGTTGCTTCAGACCATTAGGGAAGTGCTGGAAAAAGGAATGAAGTTGAGAAGTGTGATGTAAGGTTCTGTAGAGTGAGCAGAACCTTATGGTCCTTAGAATACATATGACAAAAAAATCGGCTGGAGCAAGTCAAATATGGCAAGAGAGTGTTCCTTAGGAAAGCCCGTGGGCTGTGGAGGTGTTTTCTCACGCAATTGTTTGATCTTGGGCTCATGGACAGGCAACATGATTTTGGAAGTTTCTCATAATAGATTAGAATGGGACATTTTCTGGGACAACATCATGCAGCTGGAAGCAAACATGCACAGTAGAAATAAGAGAATTGTAATTACCAAGCCCACTCTTTGTGCCTAATATGTGGCGGCATTGACCAGTGTAGTTAGATGGTACTCATGATTTTTCTCCTTAAAACTATATCTTCTCAAATACAGATTTCATCGCAAACATCATTTCTATTCTGGAGTTGAACAAAAGTTCAGCCTAACTCCGTAATGGTTGTGGGATACTTATCCATTGTGGTCAAGTGTTCATAACTGCAGGAGGTATAATCCCCCTTTTCAGTGAAATTAATTCTGCCACTGTTATGTCTATTGAAGTTATTTCAGGAAAAAAGTTGTTATAGATTCTCCTGATAGACGTCATGGTAAAATTTGTTCCAAGCCTGGACCAGTCTTCCTATGCTCCTCCATGGCAATGATCAAGTTTTCCATAGGTTTCTGAGGTCTTCCAAAGTGATTTTGTTACCAAATCATAGATCTGGATCCCAGGATGCAAGAAGGTATAGGATATAGTCATGTTCTAATGCAGGCTATAGCACTACTGACTTTTTGCCTCTTCTTTAATGTGCAATCAAAGACAATTTGTGACTCCAGGAAAAACTAAAATGACAACTCTTTACAACTACACGTCCCCAGTTACAAGCCACAGTAATTGACATCTGTGTAAAATATACCAAGCTGGCCACTTCTATCCTAAGCTGTGTGCATTTCCCTGTCTGTGGGACAGGGGCACAGCTGCTGGGGCTCAAGTCAGGTGCGAAGCAGGACGTTTGAGGAGAATGTGCAGTGCTCCCACAATACCACTTGGACCACAGGAAAGAGTGCTCTCTGGCGAGATCGGCAGGAGAATTGATGACCCAAAAAACTACCAGGCAAAAGGTGATCTGTGGGGAGTCCAGCCGCCCTCCTGGAATGTGGTAGCGTAGGCTCTATCAGGCAGAACAGATGGAAAAATGTACAGTCACAACAGTATGTCACTGATAGCCAGGACTTTTTATGTTTCTCCAGTGCTGGGCAGAGGGTTTGGCATAAGAGTTTGCAAAGAGGCTAGACAATGTACACCTCACTCAGTGTGGCAAACATAGGCACACACTGTACAAGGGAATGCTGCTGAATGCAGTCTGAGCTACCAAAGGGGATGATGGAAGGAACGCTTGAGCAAATCAAACACTCACCCCCAGTCAACTGATCTGGGTTTAATCCATCATCATTCTTTAGCTCACTCCACCACCCCAGTTCAGACATGGCCATATGCAAATCAGTCTGACCCTGTGCCTCATGGGAACAGTCCAACCCGAACTGCCAAGCCATGTCTTCCCTGAACCGGAAACAAGCATCCTGGGACCGGTTTCGGGTTCATAACTCTCATCAGCCAGGCTATCTTGAATCCAGTGGCAAAGTGAGCAAGGGACCCACGTCTGGGCATACCCTGCCAACTTAGGGCGAACATCCCCTTTGGTATCGCTGAATGCAGTCTGGCTGTAGAGGACTCGGATCCCAATGGAGGAGACTAAAAAATCCATTTCATGAACTTGGTCAATGGATTCAAGTGGATATTTTATTGGGCTGATGAGCTAAGGACTATTTTCAGCTCCACAGACAATCTGCTTTAATAGAGTTCGGCCTGATGTTTCACGTTGGATACTCTGTTTTTGGTAGATTAGGCCTGACGTTTCCCCTTATCTTTAGTTTTCTGAATCCCTGAAAGGCGTAATGCTTTGCAAATTATGGACATGAACCTACAATTGTGTTGTAGTCCTCTTTTTTATAGAATTGGCACATATGGTGTTGGATCAGACAGGGGAGGTGGGATAATCAGTAAATCATGAAGTTCATATCTCCATCCAATTTGCATGTATGTGGTATGGGAATATTCTGCACTACATTTAAAGTACAAACCAATTCTGATGTGATCCATATCTGTAAAAAATATTCCTGATGATTTACTCATAATTTAGTACTAGGTGCACATAGCATTCTAAAATAATTGCTGCGTTATTTTGGGACAGGAATTGTAATGAGGCAGCAATCATGAAATACACATTATTTGCCATGTGATAATGCATTCACAATTCGTACCTTTCAGAGGGTTGCATGCTCATACGCTCTTATTGTAATGCTATTCGAATCTTCAACCCATCCTTTTGTAAAGTAAGCCTCTTTCTTAAATTTCAGTACCTGCCTTTATTGCAAGGAAAATCTCTAGCCATGATTTTTGAGAAACGAAGTACAAGAACAAGGCTGTCCACAGAAACTGGTAAGAATGGACACATCTTTTGAGTATTGTAGGATTTATTTATGTGTTCCATATATTCAATACTGTTTGTAACCCACTGTTTCGCCATAGCACTTTCAAAGTTTATTAGGTGGGCATAGCTGTGTCATTGCATGTATTTATGCAAACGCTTAACCAAAAGATGTGCAAATGTGTCTTCACATTTTAACATGAACGCCAATTTTGGGACAAGAGGCTTTGGAACCATATCTAGGACAAGAGCAATGAACTCCCTATTACACGGTCTCATTCATCATGACCTTTGCTAGGATCTCCCTCACACAAATCTTTTCTGCACAGCAAAGATTACTATGTCCCTATGAAAGTCAAGCAATGGGCTGTTCCAGAGCCGGGCAATTTATATATGCCCATCTACAAATACAAATGGAATATTCTGCCACTGCTTGTTTCTCTGCACTGAAGGATCAAATTATGAGGAATTTTTATGTTGCTAATAACTTTAGCCCCGTTTGACGAATCGCCCAGAAACTTTACAAACAGTTGCTTCCTTTTCACTAGTTTGTGCATGGAAAGTTTTGGGGTAATCAACAAGCGGAGGGCGAGAAAGAAGGGTGGGTTCCCAAAATGCAAAATCCCCATGTATTTTCCTTAGACTTCTTTAAGAAGGGCTACAGCGAAAACTGCTGAATGGAATTACACCAAATTTGGCAGGAAGCTATAAATTGGTCCGCAGATTGTGCTTCTTGTGATCTGGTGTAAATATGTTCAGTAGTTTTTGAGAAATGTAGGTTAAAAAATATTTGCATATTTGGACGGTTGGGTCCACAAGAGGATCGAGAGACTCTTGGAGGAACACCAGTTTAAAAATAGAGTATTCCGATTAGTCCAGCAAGCTGTATTTCCCTTGTGCCATCTTGCTCCTGTGGGAGTCAGACTCTCGCAGGAGTGAGCGCTCTTATTGGCTGCCAGCAACATCAGAAAAATGTTGCTGGCAGCCACTACAGGACTCGGGGTCTCCTGTCCTGAAGTAAAAAATGAAGGGACATATTATCAAGCACGGTGTTAAAATTATCGCCGCTTTAGCGGCAGAAAACTGCAGCTAAAGCGGCGATAATTGGCTTGATAATATGCCCTGGAGAATTCCAATAGAAGCCCATGTTGACACCAGAACATGGGCTTCTATTGGAATTCTCAAGGGCATATTATCAAGCCCATTATCGCTGCTTTAGAGGCAGTTTTCTGCCGCTAAAGCGGCGATAATTTTAACGCCGTGCTTCATAATATGCCCCGAAGAGTAATTTAAGGGGGCAGTATAGGGATATCCTGACCCTATAGGGAGACCAAAAGGGCCAAAAACAAAAAAGAAAATTTGTAAACATTGACACAATCCTGCGGGATTCCCATGGGATCAACCCCCCCCCCCCAATTTATTAATTATACTTCTTTAATTTAAAAAAATAATACCCAGGAGAATGGGGTTCCCAGATCCTAACAAGGCTCGGGGAAGGGGGCCATGTGGCCCCCTCCCCTTCAAATGAAGTAGTGGCCCTGTGGGGGGGGGGTTCCCCAAGGCCTTATAAGGCTCGGTGAGGGAGCGGCATGGACCTCTCCCCTTTAGGATCGTAGGAGATGGGGCCACATGCACCCCTCTCCTTTCATTAAAAAGGCCCTGGGGATGGGGTCCCCAGTGCCTAATACAGTCGGGGCAGGGGGCCACGCAGATCCCCGGACCTAAAATTAAAAAGAAACAGCCCTGATGGGCAGAGTCCCCAGGGCCTAATAAGGCTTGAGGATGAGGGCCATGGGACCCCCCTCCACTTTAATAAAAAAAAAAACCCGGGGGAATTGAGTCCCCAGGGCCTAATAAGGCTCTGGAAGACCTCCTTTAGTTTAAATAAAACTGACCTTGGGGATGGGGTACCAAGGACTTAATAAGGCTCGGGAAGAGTGGCCCTTTAAGCAAGCATTTGCAATGCAATAGGCCTCGCATTTACACGAGTTTAAGTTATTGGCATTGTAAATGACAATGCCTTTTATTTATGTTTTAAAAACCAAAACATAAAGAAAGCATTGTCATTTGCAATGCAAACAGCTCAAACTTGCGTAAATGTGAGACCTATTGCATTGCGCTGTCAAACAAGAAATAAAAAAGCCATGTTAAACCAAGTACAGCGGGTTTTCAATGCAATTTATCTGGAGCTGGACTTAAAGCTTGTCAGAGCTAAAAAAAAAAATGATTGGGCTTCCTGGTCGCACATCGCCACATACCTCGAGAATTTGAGGGGGTGCATACAGTTGCAGGAATAAATGTTTGTACAATACAGTATTTGCCACCGTGACACAGATCTAATAACAAAGAAGTAGTCTGCTATGCTCAATCCTTGCGTCATGGAGCGCTCTAGTGTGAATATGGCGCATCCATGGTGTCGCAAGGATAGCGCTATAAAAAGTGTTGCAGCGCTGTTTTTACCCAGTGATGCAACACTTTTCATAAATGAGGCCCTGATCATTTATTTTTGGTAATGCATGACTTCCACCACATTTGGGAGGGGCAGCTCCAGTGTAAAACAGAACCAAAAGGGGGCTAAAATTTGGTTGTTCTCTGCCTAATGGTTAGTGGAGCATCATGGGCGTAATGCAAGCAAGAAAAGTAGGCACCCAGCCCACAATCCCAAAAGAAACAGTTATAATTGAGCCCTGGTGACACTGAAACTGCTGCACTGTGAAGTAGTTGCTACTTTGAAACAATTGCCATAAGACTGGATTTGTTCATCCAGAGAGACCCCTCAGCAGGTCATCTTTTATCTTACAAAGACGTGCACTTAACTTTCATTTCTGAAATAAATATTAAACAACTTCAAAGGAAGATTTTCACAAGCTTGTTGCCCTCTTTGCACTAGTACAGCAAGGTGAGATCTACGTGGGCCTGGTTCTTGGGCTGAGAGCAATCCCTGCTTGCAGTGCTGTGATGGAACTCATGTTAATCAATAAAGGGTTCTGGCCCTTAATCAGTAAGGCTGGACCAATCTATAACCAATGCAACACTACCGCTGCCAATACTGATAATTATTCACCATTTAATTCCTGACAATCACACGTGACACTCATAGCGATTGAGAAAACATGAATTAATTGATAAATATGTTTATTTTTATTTTAATATTCTATATCTTTTTTCAAAAGGGAGACTTTGTGTATGTTATTATTTTCATAAACTTTTCCAGTATTTTTGAACCACAAGACACAATACAACCATATAATAAACATTTTTGCACTTACAAATAAAACATTACAATGCATACCATGATTAAAAACATTTTCAAACCTGAGCAAGCTCAAATTCCATTAAACACTAAAGAAAAAAAGAAGAGAAAGAAATGAAAGCACCCAAGGGAAAGGTTTGAAAAGATACACCACTGTCTTAATCTAAGATGCAACACAATCCCAGGGAGAATTGTGGCCAAACAGTTCGGTATTCAGGTCATGAAGTTCATTACTTTCTATATGCTTTCGTCGACCTGATACTCAACAATTGGTGAGAGTACTTATATGGACACAAATGGACGGTCTACGCGTTTCAAACCCATATTAGTTTTGGGGTTATCCTCAGGACCTGGAAAGAAGAGAAAGAAATGAAAGCACCCAAGGGAAAGGTTTGAAAAGATACACCATTGTCTTAATCTAAGATGCAACACAATCCCAGGGAGAATTGTGGCCAAACAGTTCGGTATTCAGGTCATGAAGTTCATTACTTTCTATATGCTTTTGTCGACCTGATACTCAACAATTAGTGAGAGTACTTATATGGACACAAACGGACGGTCTACGCGTTTCAAACCCATATTAGTTTTGGGGTTATCCTCAGGACCTGGAAATTGAGCTTCTGAACTCTTTATACTGACACCTCTTGTGCCACACAGCACTATTGCCAATATAAGTGTCAATTGCCAATATCACTTACTAAAGAAAAGCTTGTGGTTTAATGCCGAATTTTCAACTGGGACGGCAAAATCATGATCCGGCGAAAGGCTTATTAGTTGCCATGATTTTCGTTAGGACTGGACTCTTCAACTGGCTTCAACTCTTTTATGAAACCACAAACCCGTAGATTCAATCTAGCGTCTTGGGATGGTGGACCGCGTCCGATCTCCTGTTTTTTTTCGGGAGCCAGCCAAAAAAAACACAGGAGATCGGACGTGGTCCACCATCCCAAGACGCTCAATTGAAGCATGATTTCACCGTCCCAGTTGAAAACTCGGCATTAAACCACAAGCTTTTCTTAAATAAGTGATATTGGCAATGTACGCTTATATTGGCAATAGCGCTGTGTGGCACAAAAGGTGCCAGTATAAAGAGTTCAGAAGCTCAATTTCCAGGTCCTGAGGATAACCCCAAAACTAATATGGGTGTGAAACGCCTAGACTGTCCGTTTGTGTCCCTATAAGTACTCTCATTAATTGTTGAGTATCATGTTTTCTCAATCACTATGAGTGTCATGTGTGATTGTCAGGAATGAAATGGTGAATAGTTATCAGTATTGGCAGCGGTAGTGTTGCATTGATTATGGAACTCACAGCTTTTCCATCTCAAAACCCGACGGTGCAGTCCAAGGATGCAAAAAATGTACAGCTAACACCACCGGTCAGCTTCAAGGAACTCTGGCATCACGATATCGTTTATTTTTTAAATGTTAATAATTCATTTGAAAGTTAAACAGCCGGTGTGCTTCTTAAGCAAACAAAGTGATTGTATTTTAATTACAAGATGCAAAAAATCATCCTGATTTTACTAGGCAGAGAGTTCCTCTGGAACAACAAAGTGAACCGTTGTGTCGATGGCCCTTGGCACCTCTCAATTAGTTCCACCACTGTGTGCTTAAACTAACCATAAATCTGCCTGTGCCAACAGTAATTTAGCCAATATGTCATGGGCCTTAGTGCAGGGAAAGAAAATGCCTTTCCTCGCTGTTATTTGAATGATAGAACACAGCAACAATCAGGGTTCGTTGACCCCCGTCCCCCCCGCCTGGGGCTGCATCAATGGAAGCTACTCCCCTCTGTCAAGTCTCACATGTATCCGGATGCCTATGAGGACTATACACAAAGCAGTCAGAGTTTCATCATATTTGTAACTTCTCACCGGGCTGCTGCAGTAGTACTGCTGGGTGGGTGGGAACTGATTAAGGTACGATTTTGGAAGCTGGTGGAAGATATGGTTCGGATGGTGTGTTCCCTGTGCAGGCTCAGCCATGAGCCAGGCCTTCTCTCGATGCCGGACACAAGCAGACTAGCCCTCTCCAACCTAGAGGTGTTCCTGCAGCTGAAGGAACATGGACAGGACCAGGGACAAGCATTGGTCCATGATCAGTACTCTCGGGTGGCTTGAGATACAGCAGCTTTCCAATTGAATGACAGATGCTGCAGTATTCCCTTTACAAGTATCTCAGCTTGTGTCAAGCGGGAGCCTGTCTAATTGCACATATACATTTCTGAAAGCCTGCTGGTGATGCCTTTGGTGTTTTTAGCCCTCCGTGAGCATCCGACCCACCTCTGACCCCACCCCACCCTCGGAAGATTAAACACCAGTGCTCTCAGTGTGCCAGGCCCTAGCAAAGCAAACAAGCAGACCTAACCCCTGCGACTGGGGGCAAACTAAAGACGGGAGGAAATGTTAGACAAGCATTTGCAATGCAATAGGGCTCGCATTTACGCAAGACCTATTGCATTGCAAATAGGAGTGCGGGCGGGTGGGGTGGCAGGGAGGCAGAGGGGTGAGAAGGCACGAACAGCTGGAGTGTGAACGGGGGTGCGAGAAAATAGTGCTCTAAATAACACGTACTAGACAGTGTAACACTCGATGTAAAGGGGCCAATAGCCATTGGATGATACAAATGACGACATGGCCATAATAAGGCGGGACTAACAAGCCTCATAATCAATCAGAAGACAGAATTTATGAAGGACAAAGACAGAAGCTAATGAAAAATATGGGTGGAGAGTGAAGGCAGCTTGTCTCTCCATACTCTACTACTGCATGCCTTTTATGCTTGAATCGTATATTTGAAGGCAAAAAGCAATAAATTGGAAGAACATAGTTTGGCGTGGATCTTCTAAAACACTCTCTCAGAGTATTTTGAAAAATCTTTTTAAAATCCTTGAAGAATCCTCGATCAATTAGGTTGAGATGGTGAAGAGAATCTTTTGGCACTAGCACTTTATCTATAGTAGATCTCATGTGTAGGTTAGGTTAATGAGGGCCAAAATGCACAATGACATCTAGATTTGTCTGACCTGTATCTTGTCCCTCTAGTTATATTCTCCCTCTGTTGAGGGAACTAAGGTTTAATAAGTATAATGATGAAGTCTGATAAGGGCGAACTACAGTAGAACAAAGCATAACAGGATGAAATGGATCTGTTGCATTATGGTCATCGCTCAGTCCAACCCTCTTCAACATCTACATTGCTCCCCTCACCGCCATCGTCAGACAGCACTGCCTCAGCATAGTATCCTACGCTGACGAGACCCAGCTCATCTTCTCCCTCACCTAGGACCCCACCACCACTAGACTCAACTTCCAGGAAGGAATGCAAGACGTCGCATCCTGGATGACCAACAGCTGCCTGAAGCTCAACTCAGAGCAGACAGAAGTCCTCGGAACCTCCCCGTCAGCATGGAACAACACCTGGTGGACCACCGCCCTCGGCAGCCCCCGACCCCCCCGGACCATGCCCAAAACCTTGCCATCATACTAGACTCCTCCCTCTCCATGAACCGACAGGTCAATGCCGTCGCCTCCAGCTGCTTCAACACCCTCTGAATCTTCCGAAAAACCTTCAAATGGATCCCCCCCGAGTCAAGGAAGTCCGTCACCCACTCACTCATAAACATCAGGCTGGACTACGGAAACGCCCTCTACGCTGGGATCAAGTCCCTAATCCACAAGCTCTAGACAATACAGAATACCCCAGCCAGACTCGTCCTCAGCATCCCTCGTCACAAACACATCAGCCAACACCTACGGAACCTCCACTGGCTCCCCGTCGAGAAGAGAAGCACGTTCAAGATACTCACCCACACCTACAAATGCCTCCACAACACCAGACCCCAATACCCCAATGAAAGAATCTCGTTCCACGTACACAAAAGAAACCTCCGATCCACCAAACTCGCCCTCGCCGAAATCCCGCACAGCCGCAGAGCCAGAACAGGAGGCCAAGACTTGGAACGAGCTCCCGATCGACATCAGACTATCCCCCCCACTGAACATCTTCAGAAAACAATCAAGACCTGGCTTTTCAACTGAACGGAGCTGCCTGACCCCATCCCCCCAGTGCCTTGAGACCCTCACGGGTGAGTAGTGTGCTTACAATTTCCCTGATTGATTGATGGTCCACGTTATACAAAATGAGTGTACTTTACAAATATTTTTGTAATTTTTCTCTCTTTTATGCGGCTGTTAATTTCAGATTAAGTATTACAATAATATATAGATGTACTTCACAGTAAGGAAAAGGAGGAATATAATTTGTCAATGTACTCTTGACTTGTAATCAATATATGGAACTTGGTTAAGTATTAAGAAAGATGATTCAATCCCCTTTAAAAAGTAAATGTGATTTTAAGTATAAGTAAGTGGTAGGTAATAGGGTGGTTGCCTTTTAAATTGAGCACTCTGTTCACCAACTCTATGACCCAGTTGAAGGCTGCGGCCGAAAAGCGTAGATCTGCTAATCTGACGCACATGCACTTTGCTTAAGGAAAGGAAAAAAGGAAAAATTATAAAATTGCTGTTGGATACCTTTAAATTCCCACATGTTGTCTTTCTGTGTCACCTGGATATGCCTGGATGGTAATTCGGAGGGGCGGTAATCGGAAATAAGAATCCCATATATATAGTGGCTTATTCAGGCTCAAGGGCTAAATGTGTATGACAGACTATTCACTCCATTTAGACCTAAAACTTCCTTTTCACCAGTGATGCCTAGAGATTCGTTTGACATGTTTGCTGAAGCAGTAGTGAAAGATCTTAAGAAACTGAAAAGCAGCAAACAGACCATACAAAAGGCATTTACAGACACCATGCAGATCCAATATAAATGTCTCATGCATAAAATACATCAGAGGAAATATATAGTGGTGAGACAGGCAGATAAGGGTGGAAACATTGTTCTTTGGTCGCTTGCAATGTATGTGCAATGTATGTGGAGGAGGCCAATGAACAACTGGGAGACAAGCAGTGTTATGAAAAGATTTTTAAAAATGAGGTGTTAAAAATTAAAAACCAGTTCCACACTGAACTCTGTAGATGGTCTAATCACTCAAAATGAATTTCTTTTCCTCAAAACAGATTCACCTGTGTTACCCATCTTATACTTGATTCCAAAGAGTCACAAGAATTTGAATAAACCTCCGGGCCGGCCGATTATTTCAGCTATCAGTGGCCTGTTTGAAAATACTTCCAAGTATGTAGATTTTTTTCCCTAGGACTCAGTAAAAAAAACCTGTCCTCATACATAAAAGATACCGGGGATTTAAAAAACAAAGTTTATAAAAATAATTGGGAAGATGATTACATACTAATGACTTTAGATGTATCATCATTATATACAAGCATGAGCATGAGCATGTCATACAAGCAACTAACTATTTTTTAAGATCTAGGCCACTTACTCTCTAAAAACAAACAGAGATGATCCTTGAAATGATTGCTAGCCCAGATCTTTGCATAAGAACGTGATCATGTGGTCACATTTTATTGACAACTTATTTATTATATGGCGAGGTTCACCAGATTCAGCTGAGAGATTTGAAGAGAATTAACCACAATCATCTAAATCTCCATTTCACACCATGTGGCCCCTCCGCAACCCCGTGGAGTGCCACGTCCCTGGGGCTAAACTTAAATTTAATACAGGGGGCATACACTCTCCTTCGCAGCCCTGGGGACCACCACATCCCCGGGGCAATTTATCAAACATAAGGGGTGTGCACGCAGCTCCCCACAGCTGGAGGACTGCCACCTCCCCAGGGCTGAAATACATAAATGTACGGGGTCCGCTGTGGACCCCTGGCTCCGGGGAACACTACCTCCCTTGGGCTAACCTGTATGTTGGAGGGGGCAATGCCGCCCCCTTCATGGAGCCATGGATGGCCCTGTGGACTGCCACTCCCCAGGGCCAGCTCCTGCTTTGTCCCTGGGTTCTCACTCCTGGGACATAGCTGTTTGTTGTGGCTTAAAGTGAAGCCGAATTGCTTTCAGCCACAGGGAACTGCCTTTCCAGTAGCTCTTTGTGTGTAAAAGCAATGCCGGCACCTGCAGGAAGCGGGGAGCCGGCAGGGACCGCGGGGGCCTTCAGGCTCCCCTTGCAGTCCCCAACGAAAGTCACTGGGTGCCTTGGGTGGGTCCTGGAAATCCCAGAATGGAGGCTGGGCCCCAGGTGATGGGGTCCCCGTCTCTAAAATCGGCCCAGGAGGGGGACTCTAAAAAATAAATAGGCTGAGCTCCGAGGGATGGGGTCCCCAAGGCCAAAATTGGCCAGGGAAGGGGGTCCATGCGGCCCCTCCCCTACTAAAGCAAAACAAAAAAAGTTGCCTGGCATGTCACAGAAGGCCCGCCCCCTTTCACCACCACTCTGAAAACACACCTCCAGATGACTACTGGTTGGACGATGAAGTCCTTGTGACTCCTGAGGGTCCTTGGGGGCCAACTACCCCTCCTGTCTCCTCCAGTAAGTCCCACACAGTGGGCTTGCTGAGAGGTCATAGGATCCCCCCCTTGCTTTCTCCAACACTTTGCAAACGCGCCTCCTGAGCACTACTGGTTGGGGGATGAAGTCCTCTTGGATGCTGAGGGTTTTTTGGGGTAAAGAATCCCCCTGTTACCTCCTGTAAGTCCCACACAGTGGGATTGCTGAGAGGTCTTCGGAGGCCTTGCTCCCTTTCTTCACCACTCTGCAAACTCACCTCATGGTGCACTACTGGTTGGGGGATGAAGTCCCTTAGATGCTGAGGGTCCTTGGGGGCTAAGAACCCCTCCTTTTACCTCCAGTAAGTCCCACCCAGTGGATTTTTGAGAGCTTGTGGGAGGTCCGCTCCCTTTCTCCACTAGTTAGGAAATAGAATACAAAAACCTTAGAAAATTTACTGAAAAAACCAAAGGTTACAGAGAAGTTATAGTTAGGAAATAGAATTTTAAAAAACCTTACAAATTCACTGAAAAAATGAAGGTTACAGGGACATTATAGTTAGGCTCACTTTTCACTCATACAAAACCAAAGAGATTCAGAAGTTATGGTTAGCTGAGCTGAATATAATTATGGCCCCATAATGCACCACATATGACCTCACCTATTACATCACTCATGACATGGTCAGTGACATCACTCATGACATCACTGAAGACATATGAAAGGACATCACTCATGACATCTCAAATTACATCATCTGGTTTTGAACAAGTGAAATGTGAACCTAACTATAACATCCCTGTAACCTTCTTTTTTAGTGAATATATATATATATATGCCTGGAGAGCATAAACTTGCCTTTGAATTAGAGTTATAGCTGACTTTGAAAGTAAGTACAAGGGGGCAGATTTATGTTGCACTTGCGCCACTTTTGCGCTGCCGTTGCGTCACTTTTGTGACGCAGCAGCGGCGCAAATCCTGCGCCATGGTGCGGGGTATTTACAACGTGACGCATCTGGGAGATGCGTCACGTTGTAAAGCCCTGCGCCACATGTAGGCGTTCCAGGGCAGGTGGGGGCGTTCCGGCGCAGGAACGCCTCCTAAAAGTGGCTGAGTGAAATCTACCAGATTTCACTCAGTCACTTTTAGGCCCATGCTGCGTCAAAACCCTGCGCCTGCTTGAAGCAGGCGTAAGGATTGACGCAGCATTGTGCAGATAGGGCCCCCCAGAGCCTTGCTGGAGCTGCGTCGCGCTTGCGACGCAACTCCAGCAATGCGCCACTTTTACGGCACAGATGCGTGACGCATCTGTGCCGTTTTTGCCCCATGGTGCGCCGCATTATAAATGCAGCGCATTCATGACGGCGGAGCTGGGGCGCAAAATGACTGGCGCATCCCTGCTGATATGCAGGGATGCGCCAGTTATTATAAATCTGCCCCCAAGTTTTTTAAAAAAAAACGATTCCTTATTGGAGCTATAGAAGAGACTCCTGTGCATTCAAAATATGAAAAAGTCAGGAGGGCATGTCAGTGAGTCCCCAATAATACATCACTTCCTGTGCACTGCTTATACATTTATTACAAGAGAGACCTGGCTCAATACCCCCTGTTGTTGCAAGATTGAAAAACATTTTCAAACTCATAGAGATAGATTAGTAAAGGGGCTTAAAACAGTAAACATTTTTAACATTTCTCTTAACTGTTGGGTTCTGTTGAAGGAAGTACATCTCTGCTTTTATCCCTAGATATGCAAACATTTAGAAATTAAATGCCAATTTGTGAAAATATAGAAAAGGAGATTGAAGAGATCTAAGAAAGATGCACTTTTACTCTGAAAAGTGGTATTAGACCCGGCATAGTTAGGTTTCCAACCACTACGTAGTACTGATTTAAACCTAGTTTCAGTAGTAGATATTGGACAAGGGGGCAGTGTGGCCCTCATCATTTTAGGCCTTTCAGCAGCTTTTAATACCATCTCACATACTATTTTGCTCATAGGTCTGCATAAGATGTTCATCAGAGATTTCTCATTGGACTGGATTACATCATACCAGCGCTACAGAACTCAGTCAGTGAAACCTGCCTCACATCACTGTTACTTTAAACTGGAGAGGGAAGGAGTTCCTCATGGCTCATCCCTTAGCCACACCCTTTTTAATATCTATGTGGCCCACTTGGAGCCTTATAAAATACTTTGGGCTCTCCTTCATGACATATGCAAGTGACAAGCAAATAATCATCCGCCTGAATGACCTAAATAGAGAGGCCAGGGACACCACTAACACCTCATTTATGGAGGTTTCCTCTAGAATCAGTAAAAACGAATAATGCTGACAATCTTGGGATGGCTCCAGAACTAGTTCCAAACTAAAAATCCAAGGGGTAATTGTGGGCAACTTTTTGAATTTTCAGTCATATACTAATAACATGATGGTAACTTTCTTTCTATTCTTAAATACACTGAAAGGAAATCTGTTCTTTTATCCCCCAATAAGCCAAGAGTATTATCCAGGTTAGGTATTGTAATACCCTGCTCCTGGGCTGTTCAAGAAAATTGATTGTCAAACTTCTATTAATATAGAACATGTCAGTGCTCATCAAATTGGGAGTTAGAGACAGGCCCTCATTTCTCCCCTGGATAAGCTACACTGGCTAACTATAAAGAAAGAATTTATGTTCAAAGGGATCCAGCTGACTCGCAGAGCTTTCTATTATAATGGGCCACTTTATTTACAAGATTCCATCAAACGGTACATGCCGAAGAGAGTTCCGCAATTAGCATGGAAGGCCATATCGGAGATCCCTCAATACAAGAGTGAACATTTAGGCAGAAGGTTTTTCACAGTTCAGAAATGCAACGTACAGCTGATTTATTAGCCTGACATGAGATCATCTGGGGCCAAGTTGGACCCGGCCATCTCTGCAGGGGCACCCCAAAGCATTTAGCTTCACATCCTTCCTATGCTTAACCTGTTTTTGTTGGCTTTTAGGACTTGGTGCACTTTACCACTGATAACCAGTGCTAAAATACTGGTACTCTCTCCCTAAAACATAGTGCACTTGATTGGTATATTCCATTTATTTGTAAGTCCTCAGTATATGTAAATTGAAAGCTTCTAGAGTGCAACAGCACTCATTGTGCACCCACTAAAGTAGTCTTTAAAAACATGTTTCAGGCCTGCGACTGCAGCCTCCACTGCAGTTTTATACTGCCATCTTGACCTGGCAAAAAAACCTTTTTCCAGGCCTAAACCTTCCTTTTTAATACCTAAAAGTCAACCCTATTGTAGGCCCTAAAGACTCATGTGGAAGGGTGCATTGTATTTAAAAGTAGAGCATGTGGGTTTAAATTTTACATGTCCTGTCAGTTAAAAACTGCTAAAGTAAATTTTCACTGTTGTAAGATATATCTCTCCCATTGACTAACACTGGGTTACATGATCACATTAAATATGTGATATTTTTGGATTAGGGGTGGGAGGAATGCCATGTTTACACGTCAATGAATTGAATTGTAATTTAAAATCCCCTTGAATGGTAAAGTCAGATTTTAAGTCACAGTTCTGAAAATGCCACTTTTAGAAAATTGGCTGATAATATTCTGGCTCACATGATTGTCAATAGCTTAGGTGTTGGGCTTTGTTTTATTCCTCTCAGACATTGAGACAAAGTGGACTAGGTGTTGGCAAGACGGACCTTCCTGCCAGGATGGCTGGAAATAGAGCTGTTCCTTGGCCCACTTACACCTCAAAGGGATGCCTCCAGCACACACACAAAGGAACCTGATACTAGACTTTCTGTTACCCCAGACTTCTTGGAGTCTTGGCAAGAGAAGGGAGCAACTTTCCGGAATCAGATGTGGGGGTAGGCCAGGATGTTCCCCCACTTCAAAGGCTGGCACCAGGTATAAATATTGGACCACCAGAATACCTCTTCAGTAGGCACTGACGGCCTCATGGTGGAGGCCCCAGAGTCAAGGGAAAGTCTCTACACTTGGGGCAGAATCTCTGCAATGAGAGCTCTCATTGTGTAGATTCTGCCTCGAGTGCGGAGGCTTTTTGTGAATCAGGCCCTGAGAGCATTGGTGTGCTAGGCGTCATGTGACGTAGAATGGGAGCACTAGCATACGGAAGCAGCCAGCATAGCTGCCGATGAAGGTTGCATGATTGCTCTCCCTCCTCCTTGCCTTCAGTACCCTTGACCGCTGAGCTCTAGTGCTATGCCGCCCATACTGCTCATCCAGCCTTACTCTGACAACTCATGGACAGCTTCCACAAACTCTGCCAGACCAGCTGTAGTCGTGGAGGCTCTAGTGGTGCCTGGCACACGGTGCATGGATTTCTTGGGGAGGCACCACATAGGCCCCATAGCCTAGTCCCACCGGGGACTGGTGCCCTGCTAGGGGACCCCAAAGTCCCTTTCTGTCTGCCTCTACATGGCGGTCGGGCCACCATGCAAAAACAGAGAAACATGGACATCGTAGTCCCTACGGTGGTGCCTGCACAGGCACCACCCTAAATTTAGGGGTTACGGTCTGAATGCTGCCCCAACTGGCTCCTTGAGCCTGTCAGAGGCTGCGGTCCTTCCCCCCCAAATAGTTCTGACTGCTGGCATTGTAGTCCGGCAGTCGGTCTGGTACTCTAGATGTCGGGTGGACCGCCACCGTAGGCCTGTTGGTGGCTGTCCGCACAACATCATATTCGGACCCCAAATATGGCTATCTGATATATTAGAGGACACAACATTCAAAATGAGAGATCTCCAGTTTGTGAGATGACATATAAGTGTCACGAGGACAAGACATGTTGCATATTAGTTGTTATTCGGTCCAAAAATTTGATTATGTACATGTGCAAGTCTAAACCTTTGGCCAACACATTTTACCCAGTCAGAATCATCCTCACCCTGTCTGCACAGGACCAAACCTGTGAAGCAGCCCACATAAGTTGTGCGAAACCAGGTGAGGGACGTAAAGAATGTCCATCTTCCGAGGCCCAGCAGAGGAAAAATCATACCAACATGTGCAGCAAACAACCAATGCCAAGCCCTGATGTCAGGGACAAGCCATCTGTAACTCCCGAAACCAATAAACAGATAACTTTGAAAGAGCTGGCAATCTGTGGCCCGACCAATGGGAAAAGAATAAACCCATGGAGGGGATTTCAACCCCCTTGGGCTCTGTGAAGCCTTTGTTTAAAATATTGGAACATTCTATCCTCTAGGGGCAGAATGTTCTAATAGTCTTAGAGCCCTCTGAAGCAGGCTCTACTGGCACTTAAAGGGTCCCTCCCCTAGTAAAGGCCTGAGCCAAACGCTGGAGCAGGCCTTTATGGCCGATAGAGGCTGCTACAGTGGGCTCTCATGCTACCGAACACTTCCCGATAAAAGACTTCTTTCTTAATCAACTTCTGCACTGAGCTGAGTAGCCATCACCAGCAGCATTGCAGTGGTGCAAGGAAGCTTGAGGGGCTCCCCTGCAAAGTACATGGAGGGTGGCCCCCACGCTCCGGACCCAGTCAGGAGCTCTTAGGCTAATGTAGCAGGTGCAGTGGCTGGCTGCACCCCAATTGTAACCACCTTTTACTAACTTACAGTGGTTTCTCTGGCTTCATTTTCCATGCCACCATTCAGGTCCTTGCCACCCTTGCTATGCCACTCCCTAAAACGTCATGCAACACCTCATCACAGCATGATCACCCAGTGTAAAATACTTGGAGATACAGGGAAAGTCATCAAGAAGCAGTGCTGAAGCACCGGCGTCTCGCAGTGTCCTCCATGATTAGTTGAAACTGGGAGAGGCGGGTAATGTTGGTGGGAGGCAGATCCTGTGGCTGCATAATCTTCCTCCTAACCACTTCCCTCCAATCTGCTAGGACTTTAAGGATGGTAGAGGTAGTGCTGGCAGCAGCCTTCCATCCACCAGTGTTGTCAAGTTATAGGAACAGGGGGAGGCAAGGGTAGGGAGGGTTGCCAGAACTGTTGACAACAGCCAATAGAAATGTATGTTTGTATAATGTATACAAATAGATTGCTCCTAGGTGCACTTCACATTACATTTCTTCCTATTGGAAGAAATACCTTAACGTAAATTGTTCTTCCAGTGTCTTGTTTAATATGTACTTTTTTGGTGCTCTATGTTCATTCAACTTAAGTGGTGATTTAACTATTTATTTTTTATTTCCTTTTTAGGATTTGCCCTTCTTGGGGGACATCCATGTTTCCTCACAACACAAGATATACATCTGGGAGTGAATGAAAGCCTCAGGGACACAGCACGGTTTGTATAATGTCCTTTTATATCAGCTATAAACATGATTGTTTTCAGACTTAAAACACTACCGTGGAGATGCATGCACGAGTTTCATAGGATTTAGAAATATACACTAAAAAGTACCTCTTGGTTTGATTTACAGCAGAGTACAATCGGATGGTAGTGGAAAACATATGTCAGAATTCTTTATTGCATGATTAATTAAAATCTTCATAATAACAACTCAAAGAAGAAAAATGTCAGTTCAACCGTATACAGAGATAAATTATAAAAAAGTCAGCTCATTAAAAACAAAATCCATAAAATCAACAGCAAATTCTTTTTATGCATTAATACAAAATGACTGCAAATATGCAGAAAAAGTGCAATGTGGAGTACAGGCAATACCTTCAAGGTGGGGAGCCTCAAAATACCGTGGTGAATATGTTTAAGGGGCCCAAATTCCATGTCAACCAGTGTTTTTTCACTCATGTCCAAGATTAATGTTATAATTGTGTAGTACGCCTCATGCCCTCTGCATTCCAATGCGAGTATGATCTAATATTACCAAGTCGTCCTCATACAGTATAATTGGTAAATCAACCAAAATGGCCATTGTTCTGCACAAACAGCATTCTCTTTGCCGGTAGTTTTGTTAAGCAGACCATTTACATATTCCCAAAATGTCAGTGACTTGCGCTGCAAGCAGGGTATATATATGCTTCCACTCTATGAATTTTAGTTTTAACACCCAGGCTGTCTTTTTGTTTTTTCTCCTTGCCTCCTTTAGCTCTGTTTCGTCTAGTTGTCCTTTCCATCTCTTATACCTAATTTCAGCCTTCCGACTCACTGTTGTGCTTAGTTTGAATTCTTTGTCCTTACTGTAAGTTTTATACGTACATTTCGGGGGCAGTCATAGATTAGTTTCAAGCTTATTGAACATTAGCCTGCATGCAGATCTCTCATTAAAATGCCCCAATCTTTTGTTATCAAGGTGAATTTTTGATCAAGTGCACGAGGTCTATGTAGTGCCTTCTACATCTGATACTTATGTTTGCTGTCAGGTCCCCAATTTATCCTTTGGCTTCAATAGTCAGAGACCAGCCAGCTGGATTTACTTGTGCATGAATTTTAGAGGACAAGTTGAGTTTAATTGTTAGTGGGTGGTGGTCACCTTCAGCTCTACGTGTGACCTTCTATTCATGCATCTAGTGTGCATGTGATTGCTCAAAAATACAAAGACCAGTGTAAAGATGTTTCTAAAAGTGGGCTGTTGTCTGCCCGCCGGGTTTCCCTCCTACTCTCATGTTCGCAGGTCAAGATCTTTGATGAATGCCTCTAGGCTGTTTTGATTAGCATCCTTCTGAGCTCTTCCTGGTAGACATAAGTTTTGCATTTTGAAGTCTCCTACCAAATGAGTTCTTGGTCTGGATGCTGATAGAGGATCGCCCGAATCTTGTTTCAGATGTCTTTCTTCTTTCTTTTCCTGGATCAATGTAAATATTTAAGAGAATGATAGATTTAAGTTGTCCATCCAATGCTAATTGTGATAGATCAGGTGCCTGCAGATCATGAGTAGATGTTTTTATTTTTAGCTGAAGATCAAGCTTTACAAAAGTAGAGTGGCTGCTGGAGGGTCTTCCAACAAAGTTCTTCCTCTCTGCTGTCTTATGTACTGCATGGTTGCCTGGGATTGATAAGGGTGTTGTAGCCCAGGTTTCCTTCAGACACAGCAGATCCCCAGTGCTCAAGAAGTCAAGAGCCTCTTTTTTCTCCAAAACAGTAGTCACTCCTGCTACATTCAAGCTTATTATGATTATACTGTGTCTGGCCTTGTTTTTAATTTTTTTCTGATGTACTAGGAGCTCTTTTGGTCCTTAACTGTTAAGGCAGGCGAAAGCCATTGCAGCTAGTTTGTTGGTCGTAAGCAGCATCGACAATAGTGGGGTCTGTTAGTTTTTTGTTGCTCTGTTTATTTTATAGTTGCACTGTTATATTTTCCTCCTACACTGGAGCATTAGGATGGTATTGGAAACCGGCTGATAAACCATCAGTGAATATGGTAACATATCAACAATATTTGGAATTACCCGAATGGCAGATATTCTGGCAGCGGATACTCCTTTGGCTCCACTGTATGTTTTGCCAAGGTGCAAAGGTACCTCCACCAGACATGGTGAAAAATCTACTTCCTGATTTACCGCCAGGTCTGGTGAAGCTACCTCAGTAAGACTTCCATGGAATTCATGATGGGTTTTCAGGGGTGGAGAAGTAAACGGTTCCTCTCATGCAATACTCCCAAGCATGCGAAGGAGCCTAGATATCTGAACAAAGACAAAATATACCGTCTTCATCGGTGCATCTCAAGTTCTCACATCTGCAGGTGTTAATTCTGTCAGCAGAGACAGACACTGGCCGATTTTCTACTAGAGTGTTTTTCTTCCTCCAAAAGCCTTTCTGATCGCTGATTCAGCTGTTTTAGCAGAGTTTCCTATCCTGGTGGATGAGTCTTAATGTCTCAGATTTTTCTTTCCTACTTTTGGTGAGGAATACTATTCTATAAATACATCAATATAATCTGTTTGCTGGAGGCTCTCCTCTTTTGCAGACAACATACTCCTCATTTTAAGAACTTCTATTAATCTACAGAATATAGTTGATAGGTTTCTAGATTTCTGTAGTTCACAAGTACTAGAGATGAACACTTCCAAAACACAATATTTGACCGTTTCCCTCATAAGTGCTTTAAGAATTGCATTAGGATAGGGAACTACGCTGCAGAAGGTTGAACATTTTGATCACCTAGGTGTTAGGGTTGATATTTTATGAGAGGTAAACTCCATATTCAGAAGTGTGGTACCATATTGCTTCAAAGATCTGCGGTGATGATCAAGATGTCAAAGCTATGATCTCCAGATCTGTATCCCAGGCAAAAGAGTTATACTGAACCATGACCCAAACTGCATCTTTACATGGGGCAGAGGCCTGGGGGATGTTAAAGATCTTTGCAGAAGAGAGTCAAATTTCCTTAAGTCTAAGTTCAATTTGCCACATAGTACACCAAGCATACCACTTTACATCGACAAAGGTTTAAAGGGATAGGGGACATAGCTGTATTAAGACCTATAATCGTAAGGCGGAGACTGTAGACAACCCCTTAACTTATCATACAAATGGCCTTTCTGAGGTCATAAAGCTTAAGAAGGGCCGTAATAACATGGTTGAGACGTTCATTTTTGGCTAACACCATTGAAGCTGGAACATCTTTTACATGACCCTATTTCAATCAATGGAGTGCCACGGCCCACCATGAAGTCTGTCAATTGGGATTATGTTTTAAAACAGTGCATATTTATTTTCCAGTTCTTATATAGTGCATGGCTACCCAGAGCAGGAATCCCAGCGCTGATAGGAATCATGAAAGGATAACATACTACTTATCTAAACAAATGAGTCTTCAGTTGCTTTCTACCTGACATGGAAAAGGGAGATTACAAGGAGGGAGGTCGAGATCAAGATGCCTGGTCCGCGAGGAGACCGGCATGCTAGCACAGACGTTGGCATTCACCTGCTACGCCCACAACACCTCCAGATGGAGAGAGGGACCCATACAATGGTTGGAGGGACAGACATTGCTGTTGTTACTGCATCCTCAGTAATGAGGCTTTAGGAGTCCAAGGAGACACCACGGGAACCCAGGGAGCACCATGAGCCCAGTACTGAACATAAGGAGCCCAACATAGCTACAAAATCTATTGACAAGCTCAAGTTACTGGAGATACTAGATGTTTGAGCAAACTGCCAGGCTGAGGAGACAGCGGACAGCAAAGAGGACTCGATGTCCTGTGTTGGGCTTAGAGTTGCATTGGTATCCACAACAAAGGCATGTTAGGTGGGTGTCCAATCAGATCCCTCAGCTCATACATTTCATAATGAGCCTTCCCAAATTTCTGTGAAGAAAACAATGCTGGATTTCTTTAGTCTTGAGGCCTCAGGTTCACAAGTACCTATTAACTCCTCACATCCATCTACCCCCCTGCCCTGCCCTTCAGTGCCTACATCAAGGGTCAGCATTCAGACTAATAATTTGGGGACTGCTGTGACTGTTGCGGCCACTGTGTATAACACTAGCTCGTGGCTCCCCGGCCTGTAGTGGAGGGAGATTTACAGGGAAAGCTGTATCCCAGTCCGTTACCTGGGCAGCGGGTATGGTATGCTCGGGGGCTCAAACTATGAGAGAAAATGAATCCCATGAGAATCAAGATGCCCTAGAAGAGTTTATTTCACTATCAGATATTTCAGAGACTGGTAGTCGAGTGGAGGGTGCAGAATAACTGACAGCTCGGTTAGCAGGCTAATTCAAAATCTAGTCCCTAGGAGTTCTCAAAAAACCAACAGACAATCCTGAAATCCTTTGGTCATTACAGGCTGATCATGGGGAAATTGGGGCTGTTTTTCTAAATTTATATTTGACCTATTTTGCCATGATATGCGCATTATACTGTATCGGGTAAGGGCATATAATCAGATTGTGTGGGCTCTTGTTGGAAAGTTACTTACCACTATTCATTTTTTCCTCTCCAGTTGAAATGTTTCTCATTTTGCTGCATAACTATACTTGGGAAATAAGATTTGGGCATATTTATGCCATTGGATTTTTAGAATACTCTTGGAGGTGGCTTTGTTATCAGTCGTGTTGTAATCGAACACATTGGGGGACATCAGTGTGGTCTCATATCAAAGTTTTTTACATTTCTGCTTGGGAGAGTCAGGCAGGAATATGAATGAGTGTTAGTGGTTGGGAGAGGGGGAGTTGGGTGGTCTGGGTAGTTGGGGGCATTGCAGTGGGTCACAAGGAGCAATTAGAGGTGTTGGGTCAAAACGTAGCAACTCTGGGGAGACAGAAGGGTTCTCATGGGATAAAGGAAAAGATATAGCATTAACTGAGCTAATTGAGTCAAATTGTAAACCCATGGATCGGAGAAAGATTTTGCCTACTAATAGATATTGTTCTTAAAAATCGTAACCAGGATGTGCACATGCTTAGTTGGATTATAATGGTATGTGCTCCCTTGATTAGATATAGTAGAGAGTAATTAAGTATCCTGAATCTCCCTATTCTGTGTTCAGGAGATTCATCTTACCAATAGTGACCTTCATACGCTGAGTAGTTTACGTTACCACACTCTTTTTGTAATTGGGATAGATATTCCAAAGAGAGAGGTGACATTACTGTCTAAGGGAAAGGAATGGGCTGCTCATCAGATCAAGTTAGACAGGTCGGGTGATAGGTGATCACTCTTATAGGGAATGGAAGTTTACAACTAACAGCCTGTATGAATGGTCTGTGTGACTACCATTGAGTTGGGTAACAACAGACATCTGTTATTCGGCATCAAGATACCCTTGGGTGAACATGCGCTTACAAATACTCATGTTATGTTAAGTATGCTACGACTACAGATGATCATACAATGTTTAATGTTTTTCTTGGTGAGATCAGTATTTTGCAGGACTCAGTTCTTATAAGTGGGGACTTCAACCTCACTATCCACTGAGGGGTGCATTCCACGACATCTTTAGAAGCAAGTCAGTGGTGCATGAGAAAGTGTAGGGCAGCTATAAAGCACATTCTTGAAACTCATGACCTTTGTGAGGTTTGGCTGGCTTGCTGGGGAGATGGCTTGATGGGGAGTTGAATTTGGTTTTAATTTTAATTCTGCTCCACGTGGTACATCGTCTCGTTTAGATATGTTCTTAACAAGTCACAGTATTTTACCTGCCATGTGTATTAATTTAAATTCAAGTATTGTTTCGGATCATAACCCATTGTAATATTTTGTTAGGTCAAGTAAATTGGTTTCTGTTGTACCCCCAGGGCGACAGACATTTTATCGTACATTACTGCTCAACCATTAGCTTTATGTCTTCTGGCTTAAGTGAATTTATCATTGTCAATAAAGTTTCTGCCAACCCAATAACGGTCTGGGATGCCTAACCAGCTTTTGTCAGGGGCCAGACTATTAGTTATACTATTTGAAAAAGTAAGGATAAATGGGTCACTGAGGCAAGGTTATGGGAGAAACTTCCACATTTGGAAATGTAATATTCATTTTGACATATGCTGCAAAATTGCCCAGATAGGGTTTTTGACATATTTGGACAATTGACCAGAATCTGGATGCAATTGAAGAAAGCGATCAGGGATAGTGCCTGTTCTAAGTGTCAGGTGAAATGTTTGCTGTGTTTTGAGAACAGGGAGGAGATGTGTCAGCTACTGGCTTTTCAACTTAAGGATAAGAATAATACATATTTGGTTGTGGGTATAAGAGATGCTACTGGTAAAATTGTCACAGGCTGCTCTGATATGTTAGCAGTTTTTCATCCATTTTATTCCAATCTTTATAATGATGACTTCTGTGCAATCCGGGTATGATCAACAGCTACCTTTAGTCGGTAAGACATAATCAACTCACAGCATAGAAAAGGGGAGGGTTGGATACTCTAATTACTAGTGACAAGATTGAAATGGCAATCACACAATAAGCAGTGGGTCCCGATTCTATCCCGACAAAATTTTATAAGCAGTACAAAATATCATTACCCCTCTTTTGCTTAAACTTATGAACTCAACAACATTTCTTGAGCTGACACCTCCTTGTTGGGGAGAAACATTTATATCCATATTTGTAAAAAGGAATCAAGATCCACTGAATTGCTGTTCATATCACCCTATATGATTAATTAATTGTGACAGAAAAATGTATACATGAATATTATCCAATCGACTAGCTGCATTTATAATGTCCTTAATTGTTCCAAAGCAGTGCAGTTTTTTTCCCTCAAAGGATACCTCTTCCCACATACATTTAGCTATGTCAGCTCCAGAGGTTGCACGTGGGTCTAAAAGTCCTGCCGGAATGATCTTTTTGGATGCTGAAAGGGCAATGGACAGGATCTCCTTGTGGCACTTGTGAGCGGTTATCTATGGGATGAGGCTTAGGGCACGTTTTTAACACAGTGCAAGTTGCTTTACTCCTCTTTAACAGCTAGGATCATCTGTATGGGAGCACTCTCCAAGGCTATCCAAATTAATTGTGGCACTAGGCAGGGATGCCCCCATCCCCTCTTTTATTTTCTCTCTGTTTAGATACATACATACGAGTACTCAAATCATTATTTTTAATTCCATCTTTGATACTGCTTAATTGGGAGGTTAAGCTCCTAGCATACAAAGATGATATTTCAATCTTAACATCATCTCATATGAAGGCACTACCAGCTATTGAGGATGCTGCCATGGTATTGGGGAAAGATTCAGGATATAAATTAAATATGGATAAGGCAGAAATCATAGCTAACATCTATCTGGAAAGCCTTGATGCTCAGTATGTTACATCTGCTAGGTATATGGGCGTTCTTATTTCTTGCAATATGGAAACCATTATTCCTTTTAATCATAAAACCGTATACATGCAATCTCAGACTTTATTTAGATAGTGGGATAAATTACACCTACATCAAATTGGCACATGTAACATCATCTAAATAGTTATCTTGCCACAGTATCTTTACCTACGCTGGTCCATTCCCTTATATCTCTATAGGAGAACCTGATGTTCTATAAGATATCTGCAGGTTTCACGTAGCAACAGTGGGTTTGCACTTCCATCTCTTTGGAACTTCTGGATCTCTGTATTTTTTTAAGACTCTCTACAGTGGTTGGGTCAGGGAAATAAAACCTGGTCTGTTTATTTCTGGAAATGTCAATCTTCCCTCAAGTGGTTATGCCTACTAAAAGTCTGATTGACACGGCCTATTTCAAACATACGCGGTTTAATACTATCTTAGTATAATGTCTGGCAGGATATCCAATCCATTTGTCATATACCGCTGTTTCATTAGTTTACTTCTGTTGGGTATAATCCCAGCACTCCGCAATGTGTTCAGGACAGCTACATAAATCTTTGGTGTGGGTCAAAAATGGTGACCCTGGGTCCGTTTTTCAGAAATAGAGCCTTCTCATCTTTTCAGGATATAAGTAGCGAAAATTGTCCACCCAGAATTGAATTCATCTGCTATTTACAATTAAGAACATTTTCATCATGTATTCCTTTGAATGAAATTAGTATGGTTGGCAATACATTTCTACAGAGCCTTGTGAAAGTATCAAGACGTGATTATATTCATACTTGTTATCTAAGTCTGATGGGTCAGAAGAATATGTCAAACAAATTTGAGGTTATGTCTGTTAATTGGTCACGCAATTTGCATTCCAAGGCATACTAATGCTTGACCAAAGTATTGTAAACATCTCCTGGCTTAAGACCAACCCCTTTAAAATCTTGTATGATTTATACTACACACTGTATACGCTGCATAAATGGGGTCTAACGGCCACTTCGAATTACTTTCGCTTTAGCAAGCCTGGCATGAACACCATATATATCTTCTCAACATGTGATATTATTGTGCAATACTGGGGCAAAGATTTTGAACTGATCAACTGACTTCTTAAGACAGATGTTAGATCTGACCTTAAAACTATGTATTGGAAAACTATGTAATTGGGCTATTTGTCTAATGGCACATCTGATATTGTTGGGACCTTTCTCTGTGCTATAACAACTTCAAGATTGGTGATTGCTCAGGCATGGCTTCAGAAGGAGGCCCCAGATCCCCTATCCTGGTGGCAGGAGTTTGCATTCCTTTGTGGGTTGGAGCTGGCGGTCATTCGGAATCATCCTAGATGCAGTAAACGGAGACAAATCTGGGCCCCAGTCAAGCTGGTATCTTTGGATCTTACACCTGGTTACGAACTGGAAATATGAAAGAGCACATTTTTAAGTGTTGCAATTGATTTTTTACTTGTTCTTATGGATAATGAAATGTGTTGTAATTGCAATAACAAAATGGGCGACTGAACGGAGGCTCTATCAAAGAGCTCCGGAGCTAGGTATAGCAATTTATTGCATTAATCCCGAATTAGCGAAGAAAAAAAAAGTAAGAAAAAATAGAGGGAGACATTGGATTAGACATGCTTACTGGCCTGAGTAGTTGCAGTCCATGGCGGGCACAGAGGGTGAGCTGCAGACGATGAACGCACGTCGGAGGACAAGAAGATAGACCCTCGGACACGAAGCGGACAGAGAGTGGCTCTGTTTCAGCACACCAATCCCCTGAAGTTCCCGTCGGCTACCATGCACCACTCTGTGCAAGGAGGTAACACGCAGAGCGGGAGGGGAAGCTGAGAGGCCTCGCAGGAGCACAGAGGAAGAGTCCGTTTAGCTCACCAGACCCCTGAAGCTCTCTTGTAGCGCTCATGCTCCTCTCCGCGCAAGGAGATAGACACGGAGGTGGAGGGGAAGCCAAGTGAGACCCGGCGGGAGGAATTTAATGGGCGGCGCTCCAAGGTTCTGGTGAGCGGTTCGGAGGCAGGAGAGAGCATGAGAGAAAGAGGACATGCCCCCACCCACCCCAACACTACCTGGAAACTGAGGAGTCAAATAAAGAAATTCAGTATAATAAAACCGGAAACTAAGGAAAAAAAAGAATAACTGAAAGGGAAAGTGGACCAACCTTGGGCTCTTGAAGATTGGCCATTTCGATAGTGCTTGATACTGTAGAAAATGGCTCATGTATTATAGAAAAGGAAGGAAGACCAACAACAACTGTTCAATGAAACAAAAATAGGACTACAAATAGTAGGATATCCACAGAAAGCAAATAAGCAGCCCTATTAGAATAGGCAAGTTGGTCTGCCCAATCAATACTCTATATCCAATTCACGAGGGATCCCAGACATATGGTCACAATATGGTATTGGCCAGTCCATTAAAAGGGAGAGAGAAAGAAAGAGGATAAGAAAAGCAAGAAGGAAGAAAAAGGAAAGAAAGAAGAAAAACAAAATGGCAGGAGACCTAAAAGCAGCAGGAACTAACTCCTACAATATAATTTACACCCCCCCCAACATCTCCTGGAACGCAGCTAAGGCTTTTAAGCACAATTTAATGAAAAAAACACTGAGACACTGATCTTAGACCTAGACTTCAACATGAAAAAGGGCATCTTGGTTAATGACCTTATATTCCTCACAAGAAAGCAGGTAAAATGGCGCGAGATCATAACTAAACTATTAAACACACAAGAAACAAAAAACATACCATACAGCGTTAAGCTATTGATTGCTCCTTCTCATAGACTAGGAGCTGCACTGAATACAACAATCTATGAAAATGGTACTGTACTCATTCAAGCAAAAGACAAGGATCTAATAAAATTTGTCGAATACTTCTCCACGCTGAAAGAACAAGTCCGGGAAAACAACAAAGCCCCTGCGCAAATTCAATTACACATCACAAACGAGTAACACTGAGAGCGGAACATGGAAAGACAATAGAGCCACAGAGGTCAAATCCTTCCCCTACAAACGCAAAGGAGCCTAACAGAGGCACTTCACAAGTAATTGACTTTTCACCAACAATCACGATTAATCCTTTAACACCATCCCACAACGAAAGTCAAACTCCTGCATGAATGATCACGACAGCCTCCACGCTAGGAGCTAATTGACACATTCACCAAGAAATAGTTTGCCGAAGGTTGAGACAGCCTGCTATGCCACCAAACGAGGGGATTATGCTACAACATCCACCCAACCACCATTCAATGCTCCACTAACATCTAACTCGCCAGACAGTAGGAGCTGACCACCTAATCTAATAAAGAGCCTGAGTGTCTCCCCCCGGGATAGAAGAAAAACTAGAAGCATAATCAATGCCGTACCTAAGATAATGGTCAATAAGACACTAGATGGTGAATTACCAAACAATAATTCATCAAGTCTACTGAGCTCATCCTTTATCACCCCTGCTCCTGCAGTGATTCCAGATACTCAGAATCTAAATTTTAGTAACCTAATACAAACGATTTCCAAAGCTAGACTTGATCTGAAGACTATTGTGAGCCTCACAGAAAACTTGCTCTCCAAATTCAAGAGTATTCAAGAGGCAGTACTCTCACTACATAACAATATAAAAGCTACATCAATGTCTCTATCAAACAGACAACATCAGCCACACAAACTCCCTCGTTATCTATCAGACGAGGAAACGCAAGCTCTACTGCAATCCTATTAACCGAATCAGACCACAACCAACCTATATAACAAGAACAATGTAAATGTAATCAGCTCAGTACCAATCAACTTCTTCAGAGAAGTCAGGCCCAGTAACAGAAAATTAAATATGAATAACCTGAAGCGAATAAGGCAAACCACCTCAAATCAAGACACCATCCTGGAGTCTCAGAAACCGCTCACAGGTCTACTAATCAATTACCGCTCAGCAGTGAAACACGCGTCAGATATCGCTGATCTTATCTTGAGTCAGGAGATCGATGTAGTGATCCTAACTGAAACATGGCTCACTGAATCTTCCTTGCCATGTTTGGATCTACTGGTGCCCCCTAACTATATCATTGTGAGGCAAGACAGGCTTAAGAGAAAAGGTGGGAGTAGTGCAGTAATTCATCGCTCAGAGCTGCCTGCCGACCCTCTTAGCTCATGTGAATACCTTGCACTTTCCATATTAAATACTGAGAAACAGCTATGCAAGGTCCATGCATTCTATCACCCACCATGCAAGAATGAACCTTTTTTCGACCACTTAATGGTGATCATCACAGCAAACGCCTCCCCACACTTCAATTACATATTCTTAGGGGAGTTCAACCGACACTGGAACGATTCTAATGACAGCCAGGTCAACATCATCAACGACTTCCTAGCAGACCAAAACCTAGTACAAGCCTACACGCTTCCAACGCACGTGAAAAGCTCCACGCTAGACTGGATCATACCCAAAGAGAAAGCTGTGAACCTAACCTCAATCATGCCTTGCGACTGGTCAAATCATCACATATTAACTTTCCAAATTCCTAGACTATTAAAAAAAACACACTCTACCAATCAAACCCAAACAATAGGTAAGGACCACAAAGAACGTGGACAACGAAAAGCTTGCTTCGCTCTGCAGGAGGGATCTTCCCTCTCCCAGAAATTTGAAAAACGCTAGCAAACTCACAGAGCACTACAATGCGAAGATGTCAGAGATAAAGGACACTGTAGCACTGTTAAAACTAAAACAAGTTACGGACAAAGATAAAAATCCCTGGTTCAGCGGAGCACTAAATGAAGAAAGACGTAAGCTGAGACTAGCAGAATGTAAATGGAGACAACTGCCATCATCCCCACAGCTAAAACTGCTGAGAAAAGCCAGAAATGCCTACGACAAAGATATTCTGAAATAAAAAAAGAATTCTTCAGAACGGAATTGGAGAGTGCGAAAAACAGACCTCGGAAACTCTTTGAATTGGTTAAACATCAATCAAACAAAACAGCCAAATCTGCACTTGAATCAACAAAATCTCAAATTAGCTGTGAAGAATTCGCAAATTTCTTTACATCCAAGGCCACGTCCTTGAAATGTGAGCTCAGGACAGCAGCATATTCATTGGAGGCTTCACAACCAAGTGATTCATCACTGCTCAATCAGTCAGTACCCAAAAACGAAGTTCAATGGTCTAATTTTAAACTATATGACCACAACAACCAAAAGGAGATGGTTCTCTGTTTCCAAATATATTATTAAGTAGGCTCGATAGCTCTACACACAGGTATGCAGGACTGCCGTCTGGTACGTCCCTATCGAGAACCATCTCCTTTTTAATAAGACGTCTTTATTAGATGACAAACTGTTATTCCCACAAGCATGAGTGAGGGTTTTTAAACTGTTGATTGCGCTACCTTCTGGGTCCAATTGGCTAAACAGACCAGTGTGTTAAGGGCGACCCCACCTGAATATATCAAGATGATACACATTATTACTGCGATATCGGTGTATGAGTATGAGATATGTGTATGAGATATTGAATAATTTTGTATTGTTTTAATGATGCATTTTTCTTGAGCATATTGATATGCTCTTTCATGTAAATTGTGTTTATGATATCACTTCTTTGTATCACCCATTGCTGTAATGGGACTTTTAATGTGTTAATAAACTCAATGTGATATTGTTAATAAATGAAATTCTCCTTAGTGTAAACTTTCTCACATCTCATCTGGAGTGGTTTGCAGAGTGTGACAGTTTGGAGTTGATGAATCGGACTGAATGGTGTAAGTGGGTAATTTAAGTGAAATTTGTTTAATTAGTCCAAAGAGAAAAATCTTTTTAACTATACAGCTATGTACATGGCCCAATAGGTTTTTGCATGTGCAAACAGGTTCGCAAACCCGTTTGCGCATGCAAAAACAGGTCGTACATCTGGCCCCAAGATCTTTCTAAGGAGCAAATTCCTACCCTGACCAATACAGAACAACCCCATAAGATTCGCCTAAATCCTCTCGCTAAGAGGCACAAGAGCCTTTTTGATAAGATTCAATTTCTCCTGTTTAATATAGGCTCTTGATTCCCTTGATGATATGGTTCTTCTAGACTTATATTCTGTGAATGTGCTAAAGTCTTTCTTTTTTGAGTGAAGTAGCTGTGACAACTTTGAATTGGACTTTAATTTGTTAAACGCTATCCAGAGTATTGTACTAAAGAAAAAGTTATCATATCCTGTACTGTGAAGCAGTCTGATACCCTATGGGGTCAAGTTGGCGCTATAGAAAACACTAAATTAACAAATAGATAAATTGCTCTTAAAATACATCGAAAACATTTATACTAATAGGTCAGTGTTTTCTAAACTGCAGGTCGAGCTGATTTTGTGTAAATAAAGATACCTTTAAATTCTGTGTTCTACTTTTCATGCTTGCCAGTGATTCCAAGACAGAGGTCAAATGTCAGGCTGCTTTATTCTAACATGGAGTTTGGTGTTTACTTTTCTTTCTCTGACTACAAAGAGACCCGGGTGTTTAACCCCTCCCCTGCTCATGACGGAACCACTCCGTCATGAGCCACGGTCGCCGTGTGCTCATGACGGAGTGGTTCCGTCATGCTGCGGCCGTTGGCGGACGCGCCGCCCACGCGGCGCTAATTCCCCGCCTGTGCGGGCGATTAGCGCAGTGGGCGGAGTCATGACGGAACCACTCCGTCATGAGCACAGCTCAACCGTGGCTCATGACGGAGTGGATCCGTCATGAGCACCGCGCCACCGCGCTGCCCCCAAACCCCCCCCCAGCGCTTCAGCGGAATTCCCGCCGCAGCGAAAGGGTTAAAGTGATTTATTTCACAATGCAGGGTGTTGTTTTTTGCAATACACAACAAAATGTAAATACCTGTAAATGAATTATATGCATTCAGCAGTTAGGAAGATAAAAAGGAAGCACTTTTTATTTTTCGTAATTTTGAAGTGTGCCGTAAACAAATTTAATTAGACCAAAACAAATTAAGACATTTTGTCAGTGATGGATGCACAAATTATAAATATTGACTGTAACCAGATTTCCACACATATCATTTATGTGCTATATTGTTTTATCAGCAAAACTATATGTCTCTGCAAGTGTAGTGGCCGTTTTGATGGAAAATGTGCTGTCTGTAAATGACAGTGCACTACTACATAATGCCGCTGTTACATTAAAAAAGTTTGTTTTAAAAAGAGGGTTGTGGTTCTAAAAAATTTGAGAACCACTGTAATAGTTTCAAATGTAAGTAAATGCCCAATTAGACTTAACATGGTTTCTGCAAAACATGTAATAATGTTTTAGAAAATATAGATCATGTTTAATTTTTTCTGCCTGGCATACAGAACAGCATGAAAAAGGTGGATAAGACCTTTAAGTTTGAATCTGGGCATTAGGTATTATATTGACGCATCAATAATTGTTTTTGGTCTGACAAAATGTTGTATTGCAGTGTGGCTCATAAGGAAATGCCAAGGGCTTTTACATTGAACTAGTGATTTTGTTTTAAAATTACTCTAGTTAATATAATATTCTAGACTTTAAATGTATACATTTGTAAATGCAACTGAGAAGTTTTCAAAAATTATCGCTTCCATTAAATGTAGACTTTAATCTGTGTTTCTTTGTGTTTTACCGGGTCAAACTCAGAAATAAACTTAAATTTACTTTCTTACTAATTATAATCTCATTATGATTAATCATTTAACATAGCCTTATAGCCCGCCGTAGTGGGCTTTACTGGCTATTAAAGGCCCGCTCCAGCATTAAAGACCCGAGCCAGAGGGCTATAAGGCTATTAGAACATTCTGCCACTAGAGGGCAGAATGGTCTAACAAATTAAACAAAGGCTTCAGGGAGTGTGAGGGGATTGAAATCCCCTCAGGCTCCCTGAAGACTTTGCTCACAGCCACAGCTGTGAACAAAGACAATCATTGGAATGTTGGAGCTCCGGGCTTATACCAGCCATTATAAGCCCAGATCTGCTCCATTGTTTTCAATGGAGCTCCCAACGTTCCAATGTTCTAGTATAGCCTTATAGCCCGCCGTAGCGGGCTATACCGGCTATTAAAGGCCCGCTGGAGCGTTAAAGGCTCGAGCCGAAGGCGAGGGACTTTAACAAGGCAGCGGGACTTTAATAGCGGTATAGCCCTGCTACAAAGGGCTATAAGGCTATTAGAACATTCTGCCACTAGAGGGCAGAATGTTCTAACAAATTAAATAAAGGCTTCTCGAAGCTTGAGGGGATTTAAATCCCCTCGAGCTTCGAGAGGCTTTTGTAAAACATTGGAATGTTGCTATGCAGGCCTTTACCGGCCCGTAGAAGCGGGGAGCACTCCATTGTCTACAATGGAGCTCCCAACATTCCAATGTTCTAATTGTATTTAACATTCATTTTATATAAAACACTAACCACACATACTTGTAAAGATCGACAGACTGCAGCAAGAAAGAAAACTTACAGCACAATTTTACAAATGTAAAAATGTACACATGAAAATAATTATTAAATATGTTTAGAAAATTAACATAAATAATGTAATAATATTAATTAATCTATTGCTTAAATAAAACACTTCGAAAAATCCTGAAATAAGCCCCAAAATCTGAAAACAGACAAATTGATTAGATAATTGTGAGGTGTAATCATCTTATTAAATAATAATGAATAGAAAATAACATAAAATCAACAAATCATATTATTTTATACGTCTTGTATATAAAACACTACCCACTCTTGTATATAAAACACTACCCACTCAATTTCCCAATATGCTCCAGAACCCCCTAAAATAACCAACTTATAAGTTCATTTAACAAAATTCAACATCCAATTAAATATTTATCCTGAAACGTTCCCCAATAATCATTAAAAACAAATAACTAATTAATAGTAAATAACATTTTAAATAAAAAAACTACCCACTCAGTCCTGCAAAGACTCATAAACCAAATTAAAATCATGCAGTGTTTTAAGCGCTATTATGAGACGCTCTATAAAAGTAGGTTAGGGGACGGGGACCCTGCCGTTGACACTTTTTTAGATGAGGTCACGCTGCCTGGCCTGGACCGGGAACAGGCGTTGGAATTGGGTAAAGACGTAGAACCGGGTGAAATATGAGCTGCCATCAAGCGCATGACCCGCAACAAGACACCGGGGCTAGGCGGCTTGCCCATAGAATTCTATGAGAAATACATTGACTTGCTAGAACCGCGGCTCCAAGAGGTTTATAGAGAAGCTAGAGAATTAGGACGACTACCCCAATCGATGCGCGAAGCGCTGGTGATCCCGTTATTGAAGCCGGGTAGGGAAAGTGAGAACGTGGCCTCTTATAGACCACTGTCGATGTTAACCACCGACTATAAAATATTGAGTAGTGTACTAGCAGCCCGATTACTACAATATATGCCCACCCTGGTTCATAAGGACCAAACTGGGTTCATACCGCAGCGCAACACGACTGCGAACATCCGGAGATTGGTACGATTGCTGGACGATGATCACCCAGAAGCCCCACAGCCTATGATACTCTCGGTAGACATCGAGAAAGGTTTTGATAGCTTGGAATGGGGATATTTGTATAAAGTATTGCGACGGTTTGGATTAGGAGAGGGTTACCTCCAATGGACGAAAGTATTATATACTTCAGCAGTGGCTAGAGTGCGAGCGGGCTTATTGGTCTCACCGAGGTATCTAGTTGAGCGCAGGACGAGGCAGGGCTGCCCGCTCTCCCCGTTACTGTTCGCCTTGGCGGTGGAGCCCCTCGCGGCTAAGATTCGGACAGGCCGCTGTGGAAATATGGATTTTTCTGGTCAGTTATGTCCCCTATCTTGGACCCCAACGGTTCCATGTGCATGTCACAAGTACATGTATGTTCCCTCCAGTTCCAGTTATGAGGACGCAAATACATGTGCGTCCACCGTCAACATGTCCTTTGACAGATCCGCCATGTATAGGCCGGATATCCCATTCCTAAATATGAAAGGCCATCGGCTTTATATGGTTCACTTATGCCACTTTTCAGTCCAGGCAAGTAGGCCCTGATTCTGTCATCAAACTCTTCTTGCCTTCTGCCTCTAAAAGCTCCAGCCCGAGCCTGCATCTGTGACCATGAACTTTGTCTCATTCTCTGCGCGGCTCACGAAGCCTGACATCAGCTTACTCTCTGCCAAGAACTGTATTTCACCTTCGAATTATCTGCTTCCCCCTCAGCCGACACATTCCTGCCTAGTAGTTTAAGTAAACATTCTTCCAGTTACCAAGCAAAAAGGCCCATCTTCTCTGTCCTCATGTAAGTAATTCATAGCCCTGTTACCATGGAATATTCCTACCCCCTCGCATTCAGTGTAGACACTTAGACGCTTGTACACGCACGCACAGTCAGTATAGAATAGATTCTGTCCGAGAGTCCCTCTTTTATGGATAACATAGTTCTTTAAACATAGGATGTTAGATATGATTTGGGATTAGGTTGACTTGACCCCCCAGACTTCTCGTCTCCACATATAGAGCTAAATGTCAAGTCCCCGTCACCCCCTAGTTACACGTCAATTACACGTCATACTGCTGCGCGCGCATCTATGCCAAGTATTATCTTATAGATCCACCTATGTATTACATCATAACCAATCATGTTCCTTTTTACTCACTATTACACCCATTTTCGGTTACGCAAACCAAACGTCAATGTCCTTATCAATTGTTACGCCTACTGTATTCACTTCATTATAATGTATGTACTATAAAAGTTACTTCTTGTCAATAAAGTATGTACTTCACTTCCTGAACCCCCGTGGTGATGGAACTTGAAGCATCCGATTATAATCGACCACCGGAATAAAGCCCATTCCGAAACTCTAATATCACGGATTCTGCCTCTCATTTTACTGAGCTATTTTATAATGTTTCTGTATCAAATTCAGTCCCGGTAAAGGAGAAATATTTACCACATGATGGCGCCCGAACAGGGACACTTTCTCATCTCACACGCCGGCGGTGCGTTGCAGGCCCGGTCTCCTGCCACAGCTGGACGGACAATAACGCGTACCAGCAGGATTTCCTGTATCTCCCTCCGGTCAAGCGGGGGCGACTGAGACTGCGATCAACACCCAGACGAGGCGGTGAGAAGTGCGAAGTATCCCGACCAGAGCCTAGCTGAGAGAGCAAGATCCGAGGTATACAGAGACCCACCAGTCCGAAGTCAAGCCCAGTGTCCGACGAGTCGAGTCGAGTCGAGTCCAGTCCGGTTCAAGTTCAAGTTACTGAGGCCTTCCGTTTCTGAAGCTACCCGGTGAGTACCATTGCTGGGGAGGCATTTCTGACGTGCACATAGGTTGTGCCGGTCAAGACGGGTTTGGGTACACAAATCCGGTCTGCACTGTTTTAGCAGTGTATCTGTACTGTTTAGCAGTATATCAAGTATTCCGAAGTATTCCGAAGTGTCTAGTTATTGTCTAGTTATTGTCGAGAATTAAGCTTGGTGATTAGTTATGCAGACGATCATCATTGTTGTTTCAGTTAAAGGTTTAATGTTTAATGTTTAAAGTGTTTAAGTATATCGTGGTATGAATGACTGTTCATTATCGTGTTTATTGTATTAAGTCTGTTCAAATTCAAGTATCAGGTCAAAATCAAGTATAAGGTCAGTTCTCAATATGCCGCTCTTTTCGAAATTAAGACAGATCACTACCAGAAAAGGGGTTCTCGAAGAAGCCGTCCCTATTCCTCCTAGGGACACTCCAGGGCACTTTATGTATCACAAACATGGCTTAGACGCTATATTATTTCTTGATTTATGGGTAGACTATACCAAGGGATTACCAGAAAGTCAGAGGTGGCCCACAGCGGGGACCTGGGATGCAGAGTGCATCATGAAAGTCGAGGAAGAGTTATGGAAAAGGAAAGTCAGACAGTCACAGAAAGACGCCGTTGAATTATGGCGTAAAGAATCACATAGACGAACAGAAAAAGCACGTAGACAGGAAGAGAAGAGTAAAGAGAATTCCAATAAAGTTCGAGAGAATCTATTAATTGAGGAAGGTATCCGAGTGAAATCAGAACAAGTAGACAGACAAAGAAATGTCCTTATGAATGGTATGTATCCCCTTCTGGCCGAAGGATTACCTAAGGCTACTCCAGAGATACCGAAAGACTTGCCACCCCCATTATTCCCAATCAAGGTACATCCTAAGGGGCATCCTAGAACCGCAGAAGATGTTTTTCTTTCCTCATATTTAGATGACGCAGCTCCCGAGTATGCTAATTCCGCCCCACGTAGACCGCATACCAGGGAGGTCCAACGCCAAGATCCAGTACCCGTATCCCTACAGCAACAAATCGAGTCACAAGTTCCGGCAAGCACATCTGTTTCTGTATCCGCTCCTACAGCTACTTCTATGGCTGTGTCCACACCTGCAGTTGCTGTGTCACGTTCGACGAATCCTTTCACACCCGACGCCCCAGACGGGGCCACGGGAGGTGCTACCAATATTTTTTCTACGCCACCTAGAATAAATAAACTTATTTTCCAAGAGTCAGCGCATTCACGTACACCCAAATTCGTAAGTGATCGTACGCTTAAGGAACTTCTTATAGATTGTAGATATGACCCGGTGCTCGGTAAAGGAGGACGAAATGACCCTAGCATCATTGCGTATCAGACGAGCCGCAGTGTATTTAGCGAAGTTACCAGGAATGACTGCGCATCTAGATAATATATATCATTTTGTCCAAACAGGGCGAGATCCAGAATGTATTTACAGAGCTATGGAATACCAGAAAGTAGAGATACAGGGGGAACTGTTACGTTTCCTCATAAACTGTGTGATCAGAAATCAAGACCGACCGGGGGTAGACCCGGAAGCCATGAAAATTCTTACAAGATGGAGCCAGAATATATCAGAAGGGAGACATGATAAACAAAATTGTATAATAGCCATGTGCCGAAAGATCCGTAAAGAAATAGAACGCCTACACGAAGAGCGATTAGAGGTAGACGAGTTCGAACAAAACGAGGAAGAAGGGTCAGGACTGCCCACAGGGCAGTCGGACACCATAGCCTATGTAGGTAGAGGAAGATCTTGTAATAGAAGTAAGACTAGATATCACACTGACTCAATACATCCGATATGTCCAGATAATAACAGGAATTTTCAAATACCTATAATTAACATAAGGTCTAACGAGCATTCGTTCCAAACCGCCGACAAACTACTCCGAGAACGAAGGGGTTATCATTTTCTCGATTCTATGGATGAACAAGATTTAGCAAGGGCAGCTGTTCATTGGGTGGACAGTCCCGGAAAATATAGTGATGAGACGGTAGTACGCACATTTTTGAATCTCACCCCAGATGAGCAGAGGTTAGCTGGGATTTATATGATTCAACAACTCATTATACTATATCAGAGTCAGCATTCGGACCCTGGTCCCTTACCTGACATATTGACTGAATTGCTTATGAATAAATGGAGAGGTCCAGGTACCAAATTAATTAAAGAAATTCTAGTATCTAGAAAGCAGTATATTCTTTTTGTATGCTCAGAGCATGTCTCATTGCCTGTCAAGGAAAGAACGACGTATCACCTGGATAGACAGAATCCCTTACGAGAAGTACACCCAATAAAAGGCGAGGACAATGAGTTTAAACGTGTATTTGTATATACGCCTATATCGAAAATAGAATTGTTAGAAATGAAGAAAGTAGTACCCAGTCATGACAAGGACCCAGCGGGTTTTCACCGAGAAATCAAAGACATGTTACTCATGGGAGAGTATACCTACCCCGACATTATGACAATATTAAAGGTGTTGATGCCTGCTGGCATTTATGAGAAACTCAAGGAAAAAGAGTGGGAGGTAGGTGATCAAAAGATAGAATGGTCAGCATTAGAAGCAGAAGAAAGGGCCCGAGGTCCAGGTTCGGGGCTTGGGGACAAAACTAAAGCACTACCAGGACTACTAGTACAGGTACTGCCGCGTTTATTAACTACGAAAAAGGAAGATTGGGGTACAATCTCAGCCTGTAAGCAGAAGCAAGATGAAGACACTAGCGATTACTATGCCCGATTCGAGAAATGTTTTGGTATAAATAGTGGCATAAAAGCAAGTAGCGAATCATACCCGCATCTGTTTGTAACAAAATTAGTGGAAAATGCTCTGCCCCCAGTAAAGAATAGAGTATTAAAATTCGAGAGTACCTGGCAAGGTAACACTCCATCACAAATGTTACAAATGTTACAGTACCATCACAATAGAATTAGAGAGGAACAAGAACATGAACACAGACGCATGAAAGACACGAAGATGAAAATGCTAGTTTCCCAGACAGTTCCAGCTGAAGGACATAAAAAGGGTATGACACATTCCGATTCAGCAGGACCTGTAAAGGGGACATGCAATTATTGTAAAAAGCCAGGCCATTACGTACACGATTGTCCAGTTTTAAAACATAATATCGCCATAGGTAAAACACAAGAAAGATCACGGCCACTAAGACAAGATCAGAATGAACAAGGAGCTATGCAGCATGCCCAGGCCATGCCAGCCGCACAACAGCCAATACAGTTTGTGCCAGCTGCACCCCCATTGCCTGTTGCTGCCACACAAACAACAACACGACAAATGTATCAGACCGCACAGTATGAATATCCCGAGTATCAGCGTTACGCATGAACTAGCCTAGAGAGGGAAGTTGACTTACCCCTTATCGAGATTCCTGTAGATCAAGAAGGACCTTATGTACATAGTAAATTATTAGGTCAAGATAGAAAATTTTTACTCGATACAGGGGCAAGTCGAACAACTATAAAACGTAGTGAAGTTCCAGGGGCACCCCTCTCAGGCTCACAGAATATTTCCCTTGGTTTTTCAGGAAAACCTATTGTTAATGAAGTGTCACAACCTCTGCCACTTACGATAGGACCTTTGACCCGAACTACAGATTTATTGCTTACTAAATCATGTCCAGAAAATCTATTAGGAATAAAAACGTTAAAAGCTCTAGGAGCTATAATATGTTGTTCTCCGGAAGGAGTAAGATTGTTTTTACGTGATTTTAAAGGTCACTATGTATCTAGAGACATGGATCCCCGACTGCAGACTTTACCTACACGTCTATGGGCACAAGGCCCTACTGATGTTGGTTGCATGAATATTACACCATATCGAGTCACACTAAAGGCAGGAGTGGTGCTACCACGAATGCGACAATACAAGTTACCACCAGATGCTGTAGTGGCTTTACTACAAATCATTGACGAACTCATTGCCCAAGGAGTAGTTGTGGAAACAGACTCCAATATATGTAATTCACCGATAATACCGATTCTTAAACGAACAGATCCTACAGCGCCGCCAGTATATCGATTGGTTATTGATCTGCGCGAGTTAAACAAATGCATTGTGCCACAATTTCCTGTGGTCCCAGATATCTCGTCATTATTGACAGCTATTGATTCCGAAGCAACATTCTTTACTGTAATTGATCTCAAAAATGCCTTTTTCAGCGTCCCAATAGATCCGGAAAGCCAATATTTGTTCGGATTTAGTTTAAATGGACGTAGCTTTAAATTCACACGCGCACCTCAAGGATTTACAGAAAGCCCCAGCATCTATAGCCAAGCACTGAAACGAGAACTCGACAGTATCCACATGCCAGTTAACACTGCCTTGCTTCAATATGTCGATGATCTGCTGATCACCGCAAGAAGCGAACCGGAATGTGAAACAGCATCACTGACAGTTTTACAATTTCTAGCCGAAAAAGGGCACAAGGTGTCCCCTTCTAAGCTGCAATTCTGTGTCCAGCAAGTTGTTTATCTTGGACACTCGCTGGACAAGGAGGGAAGGCAGCTTACACCCGACCGCATTCAGTTGATAGCTAACATGTCAATACCCAAGACACAGAAGGAGGTGCGGGCTTTCATAGGCCTCACTTCATATTGTAGACAGTGGATCCCTCAGTATGCATTTCTAGCAAAGCCACTCGTTCAACTGACAACACAGGAGGCAGCCACACCGACTGTTCTCCCTTGGACTCAGGAACACACACAAGCTTTTGAAAACCTAAAGAAAGCTTTATGTCAAGCACCCGTTTTAGCAACGCCATGTTACAGAAAACAGTTTACACTTTTTGTTACAGAGCGCGAAGGTACTGCCTTGTCAGTACTCACACAGGAACAAGCAGGAGCACACAAACCATGTGCGTATTTTTCTAGTACATTAGATCCCGTAGCTCAGGCTTTGCCTGCATGCCTAAAATCAGTAGCAGCAACAGCTTTAGCAATCAGACAAAGCGATGCCATAGTGTTAGGACATCCATTGACAGTTCAAGTACCCCACGCAGTAGAGGTTCTTGTAAATAGAACACAAACACAACACTTGACCGTAGCACGACTTACAGGGTATGAACTTACATTGTTTCAGCCACATATAGAAATAAGACGCTGTAACACATTGAATCCTGCCACACTTTTGCCAGTAACCGGAACAGACCCACTAGCCCATGACTGTATTGAAGTTATTACTGTAACGACAAAACCCAGACAAGACTTGACCGATGTTCCATTGTCAGATCCAGACTTGACATTTTATGTCGATGGTTCATGCATGAGAACAAGTATAGGAGAGTTAGTAGCCGCTTATGCAGTCACAACAGATACTGAAGTCATTGAAACTAATCGTATAAATACTTTGTCAGCTCAAGCCGCAGAGCTCATCGCTCTGACACAAGCCTGTATTCAAGCCACGAATAAAAAAGTCAACATATACACTGATTCACGTTATGCATTCGGAGTTGTACATGACTTCGGCGTGCTGTGGCGAGAGAGAGGTTATTTAACTTCCCACGGTGCCCACATTCAGCACGGACCCCTCATTCACGCATTATTAGATGCAATACATCTACCCACTGAAATATCAATTATGAAATGTAAGGCCCATACGAAGGTTACTGATATCATTTCCCAAGGCAATGATCTAGCCGACAGAACAGCTAAACTGACTGCTCAAACTCAGACCCCCGACATGACAAAGACAATAGTCCCGATACCGACACATTGTATGACCGTTAAAGATCCTACTCTTGACGTAATTGACATACAGACACATGCTACACCAGACGAAATAAAGAAATGGACTGAATTAGGAGGGATCCAAACGGACCAAGGATGGATGATGAAGGAAAGGTCTGTATGGTTCCTTCCTGATTCAATGGTCCAAGTCGTAATTAACACTATACATAGTCCGGCACATCTAGGAGAAAAAGCTATGCTAGACAGCATTCAACACATTTGGTTCAATAAACATTTACGAGCAGCAGCAAAACAAAAGGTCCGTACCTGTATGATCTGTTGCCAGTTCAACCCAGGAAAAAGTGTTCCCGTAGAACAGGGTGGATTTCATCCTCCTGATCACCCTTTTGAAGTCCTACAGATGGATTATATCCAGATGGAACGATGTCGAGGATTCAAATATGTTCTCGTAGTTGTCTGCGCTCTGTCCCGTTGGACAGAGGCGTACCCGGTTTCAGATTACACTGCCCCGACTACTGCCAAACAGTTGGTTCGAGAATTCTTCCCACGATACGGTTTACCACGTGTTGTCTACTCAGATAACGGCCAGCCGTTCTCATCCGAATTAATGAAACACGTTTCACTTCTGCTAGGATATCAGTGGAAATTCCACTGTGTCCGACACCCCGAGGCAGCAGGTCTCGTAGAAAGACATAATCAGACACTGAAAATCAGACTGTCCAAAATATGCAGAGAGAAAGGGGTCGACTGGATAGTAGCATTACCAGTTGCACTTTTTTACATGAGAATGGTAGCACACTCTCGAACAGGGCTATCCCCGTATGAGGTGATCTTCGGTAGACCACCGAATATGTGGGGGACGCCTATACCACGCAAAATAACTGATATTGACTGTAATATGCTGACAGATTACTTGGCTTCCTTGATGTCTGCACTACAATCTTCTCGTTCACAGGTAGCTGCAGCCTTTCCCGACAACACTGAGGTGAAACCCCATGACGTTGTTCCGGGTAATCTTGTCTTTGTGAGGAATTTCGACCGAAAGACTCAGCTGGAGCCCAGGTGGAAAGCACCCAAGTTGGTCCTGTTGACCACAAGAACAGCCGTGAAGATCGAGGGCCGCAAGGGCTGGATTCATTCAAGCCACATCAAGAAATTTCATGGACTATCTTCGGATATAGACATTGTGCCCTGCACTCCCTCACAGACTGATACAAAACTCCCTTTTGTTGAACCTAACAAATCTGAAAATTACAAACTAAAGCTTAGGCCCAACCAGTCGAGCAATTTGATTGTTTAAGTCCTCTCCAAGGTGAAGCGGTTGAATTGTCTCTGACATGTATCCCTTGGACCTGAGTAGAGAAAATACCCGAAAAATGTTGAAACGACAGGCGTATTGTAAATCACTGCGTAGCCACTGCATAGTGACATTATTAATTTTGTTTTTATTGAGTCTTTTAATAATTATTACAAGTATGTTGTTGCACATATATTACCCTATTTCTAGACATGTTTATAATGTTGCTGCTGAACATTCTTTTAGTGACTTACCTCCGCATGAATTGTCTTATAGACTTGCGCTGCGCAATAACACTTTCATTAGTATGTTACATCATTCCCATCAGACTAGTAATGCCACCAATTGTTGGGTGTGTGGCCGACTCCCTCCCTATCAGAATTATGAAGGAGTCCTGCCTTTCTTTCCACATCCATTTACACATAATGGCTCCTGTGGAGCATGGTTTAGTCTAATTAATTCCATAGACTCAGACACAGCAGTTTACCAAGACCATTGGATATGGGGAAACCTGAACCTAGTTTTATTCAAAGTCTGTTACCCTGACAAGGAGGGTCGCCCCAAAAGAACAGGAACTGATCTAGAAAATGAAGTATATGGATTAGGCAATTTTACACCTAATCTCATGATTCTAAATGTCGTATCCGAAGTTGAGCTAGTCTTACCCACCATGTCAGTATTCCCAGCAAAAGGTGAATTATGTGTAAGAAAGGTTGGTTCCATACATATGGGCCACAGTCAATGCACTACTACAGTAGAATTCAGTGACCAAGGCAAATCTTCATTCAGAGCATATCACCACTCCTACTTTATATGTGGTCAGACTGCATATATGCGTCTACCTCTAGATTGGGATGGTACCTGCTACATTGCATTCCTTTTGCCACCTGTTTTCCTAGCTCCTCCTGATTATTACAGAAATATTCATTTAGTACACAACAGAGAACGGAGAGATCTCCCCATTGTCGATTACACTGAAACGGCATGGGACAAGTATGTAGATTTTAATAAAGGCATCTTTCCCTATATAGGTACTGTTACTAACAGTAAGCTGATACGTAGATTAACTAGAACCCTTGAAGCAGTAGTGAATGAGACTATTTCCGCCTTAGGCAATTTAACGGAAGAGCAGTCTGCTATGCGGATTGTTGTGCTTCAAAATCGTCTTGTCCTTGACGTCATCCTGGCTGATAGGGGCGGAGCTTGTAGGGTCATCGGATCAAGCTGCTGCGTATTCATACCAGAAAATTCGCCATCTGTATATAAAGCCATCACTCGCCTTCATAAGATTGTAAGCCAGATACACCAGAACCCAGGCACTTGGACTTGGTCCAGTTGGTTTTGGAATGCGGTATCAGCCTGGGGATGGAGAGTTTTATCCTTCCTAGGTATTGGCCTTCTCATACTATTCAGTTGCTGTCTATGTCTACAATGTGGACCAGCAATTTGTGGTCTGTGTGCCACATCGTGTATTCCACATCAAGATTTTCATTCAAGATCCCGGAAGAAGAAAGAAGAACAAATGATGCTATATGAACAGATCAATGGATTGATGAAGATTGATATCTCTTGAAGGGCAAGTAGGGGACAAGGAGGGAATGTGGAAATATGGATTTTTCTGGTCAGTTATGTCCCCTATCCTGGACCCCAACGGTTCCATGTGCATGTCACAAGTACATGTATGTTCCCTCCAGTTCCAGTTATGAGGACGCAAATACATGTGCGTCCACCGTCAACATGTCCTTTGACAGATCCGCCATGTATAGGCCGGATATCCCATTCCTAAATATGAAAGGCCATCGGCTTTATATGGTTCACTTATGCCACTTTTCAGTCCAGGCAAGTAGGCCCTGATTCTGTCATCAAACTCTTCTTGCCTTCTGCCTCTAAAAGCTCCAGCCCGAGCCTGCATCTGTGACCATGAACTTTGTCTCATTCTCTGCGCGGCTCACGAAGCCTGACATCAGCTTACTCTCTGCCAAGAACTGTATTTCACCTTCGAATTATCTGCTTCCCCCTCAGCCGACACATTCCTGCCTAGTAGTTTAAGTAAACATTCTTCCAGTTACCAAGCAAAAAGGCCCATCTTCTCTGTCCTCATGTAAGTAATTCATAGCCCTGTTACCATGGAATATTCCTACCCCCTCGCATTCAGTGTAGACACTTAGACGCTTGTACACGCACGCACAGTCAGTATAGAATAGATTCTGTCCGAGAGTCCCTCTTTTATGGATAACATAGTTCTTTAAACATAGGATGTTAGATATGATTTGGGATTAGGTTGACTTGACCCCCCAGACTTCTCGTCTCCACATATAGAGCTAAATGTCAAGTCCCCGTCACCCCCTAGTTACACGTCAATTACACGTCATACTGCTGCGCGCGCATCTATGCCAAGTATTATCTTATAGATCCACCTATGTATTACATCATAACCAATCATGTTCCTTTTTACTCACTATTACACCCATTTTCGGTTACGCAAACCAAACGTCAATGTCCTTATCAATTGTTACGCCTACTGTATTCACTTCATTATAATGTATGTACTATAAAAGTTACTTCTTGTCAATAAAGTATGTACTTCACTTCCTGAACCCCCGTGGTGATGTAACTTGAAGCATCCGATTATAATCGACCACCGGAATAAAGCCCATTCCGAAACTCTAATATCACGGATTCTGCCTCTCATTTTACTGAGCTATTTTATAATGTTTCTGTATCAAATTCAGTCCCGGTAAAGGAGAAATATTTACCACACCGCTACTACGGGGGTCTGGATAGCAGAGACGGGCGCCAGCATATATCGCTTTATGCAGACGACCTTTTGCTGTTCCTCGAAGACGCCGATAGGGCGATGGCGGGAGCTGAGAGCTTACTCTCGGGTTTTGGGGACATATCAGGTCTAAGAGTTAATTGGGCTAAGACGTGCCTGTTCCTGGTGAGACAGGGGGAGACTAGGCCGGACATGACTCGAGCGGTCCGCTGTGAACCTACCTGTCTAAGCTTTTGGACCACCCTCCCGTTATCGGTGACAGGCCGCGTCTCCCTTTTGAAAATGGTGGCACTCCCTCGTTTATTATACTATTTTAGGACACTTCCGGTGTGGATACCCAACTCCACATTCCGGTTGCTGAAATCGATGGTGGTGTCTTTTGTGTGGGGTACGGGGAGGCGTATAGTAGCGCAGGCAACGCTTATAAGGCCCAAGAGTGAAGGAGGGCTGGCGGTCCCCGACTTTGAGTTATACTACTTAGCGGCTCAATTGCAGATCTTCACCCAAAATGTGGCGCGGGTGTTCCGAGGCCCGGAGGCCGGAAGAGATGGGGGAACACCACGCCATGTCCTTTCCTACATTGCCCTGCAGCAGAGACTGGAGTCCCGAGACCTCCTCACAGAGGAGATTACCTTCAGGCTCTGCTGGAATCGATCCCAGCGACGAGCGGTAGTGTTACATCCGTATGCGCCGGAGATGCCGCTGGGGATGCTGACTGCCCTGCCCCACGGCGGTGACTGGTCGCAATTACAACTTTGGGAAGAAGCTGGACTGCAGGTGGTGGGAGACCTCTACGAAAACGGGGTGTTGCTGACCTACCAGACTCTCCAAGAGAGGTTTGATTTGCCAAGGGGAGGTTTCCTGCTGCACGCAGCGCTTACCAGAGCGATGCAGGCGCAGTGGAGGGAGGGGCTGATGGAGCCTCCGACGTCGATGGCTTGCCAGTATACTATGATGGCGGCAGGAACTGTCAAGGCGGTTACGTGCCTATATTCTAGAATGCTCCTCGAAAACCTACAGCCCCTAGCTGAACTGAAGGGGAAGTGGGAGAATGATTTAGGTAGAGATATCCCTGAGACGGCCTGGGCGCAGATAGTGAGACGAGCTTGGAAGAGCACGAGGAACGCAAGGTTCCAGCTAGTGCACTTCTATATACTCCACAGAGCATACCTGATGCCTGGGAAAATCCAGAAATATTTTAAGGTTGAGGAGGCGGCATGTCCCAGATGTCTGAGAACTAGGGTGGAATTGGATCATATGCTGTGGTCCTGTCCAGTGCTGGGTCTTTACTGGAAAGAGGTGGGAGATACCCTGAATGAGGTGACAGAGAGGCGGCTGGAGTTTGATATGGCTGTTAGAATACTGCACTGGTTCCCACACACGCCCAAAACTAAAATCACAAGCAAATTCGTAGACATGGGACTTATCTTAGCAAAACGAGAAATCACGAAGCAGTGGAAGGCAACAGCGGGTCCCACTAGTAAACAATGGAGAGGGGAATTTCTTAAATGGGCCACCAGTGAGGGTGCACTGCGGTATCAATGGGCTCGTAGGCGCAACGATGATAAGGCGCTAGAGGCAGCAGCTGCGTGGGAGGCGTTAGTACAGGCACTGCGAGATTATGAGCCAGGCGCTGAAGGCGTAGACCGAGCCGGGGATGGGGGTATGACCCCGGAGCAAGCTGGGCACATCACATAACTCGACACATTGGTATTCCTTGGACTGTATGATATCAGAGGGCAGAGATGGCCGCCTGTGTTGTTGATGAGGACTGAGGGAGGGGGAGGGAATTTATAATTCACATAATGTTTAAGGGTAGAGGTTTTGTTATGTAGATTATTTTTTTTTTGAAACCGTTTATTACAAGACTCAAAAAATTATACAAGTATGGGCCTACAACCTTCCGGCCGGCCGCTAGCAATAAAAGGAGCATACGGTATACATTTATAAAACACATGGTGCTGCGGCCGAGCATTTACAGGAGATAACATCGTTGCGTGCCACACTATTCAGACCCCATTATACGGTTCCATTTTAAATTTAAAGCACAACAAACACAAACAAACCCACAAGGCAATCCTCAATCGGAATAGCAACACGTGCTCCCCTAGAGGGGGGATTCTAGCCATCCATAGGAATCTCAAGAGGGGGGGGAGAGATCAGAACTAGGATTGGGGACACCCAATGCCCAAGTACCGGGGGGATGAGTTGGCTAAGGGGACGGGGCCGGCGACGGATCAGGCAATAGGGGTGGAGCACAGATTCCCCCACGGTAGGCGTTCCAGGGGCCCCACACTTTCACCCATGTCGCAGGCTTACCACTCGCCACATACACCACCTTTTCCCAAAACATGCACCAATCCATATGTTCCTTTCAGGCCGAGACTGTCGGGGGGCTCTGGGATCCCCACAGCTGGGCAATATCACGCTTGGCAACCATATACCCCAGAGTCACCCACCACGTCTGCGGCACCGAGTAATCGGTAGGCTCCCACACATTCAACAGGCATCTCCTCGCTTCGGGCAACAGCGCCACATGCGTGACCACTCGCAGCACCTCATGCACACCTCGCCAGAACCCCTCCACTTGCGGGCACTCCCAAAGGATATGCAGAAAAGTCCCCAGCGCACCACACCCGTTATGTAGATTATTGGTTTATGCGATGTATAGAACTGGAGGGATTTCTCTGGCCCTGCGTTAGGTATTGTATGATTGGCAGGGGGCTTGTGATTAAACTTCAGGATGTATGGTGAAACCAATTCTGTAAGGCTTTATATGTGGTTGTGCAAAAAATACCAATAAACTATGTTTTAAAAAAAATAAACCAAATTAAAATATTTTTTAAAATAATCAATGTATACTTCTCAAAAAATAATTTGAAAAGCATAACTAAATTTGACACTTTGATATTGCCATCAAAAACAAAAAAAGATATACTTACCATCGATAGATGCTTCCTTGATATTTTTTGAAATCACGTTATTTGACCACGATTTTATGATCACTCAATATTTTGGAGTCGATATTCAGGATCCCTATCAAAGCGGAGTGAGCAATTGAATAGAAAGCCAAGATTATGTGCTGAAGAAGAGAAAGGATGCTTGAAAGTCAAAAAAGGATGAAAGATGGGGTAGGACAGGATGAGTTTGAGTGGAAAAACAAGATCTTAGTTTTACCTCGGTTGAGTATCCATTGAAGTCTCAGCAACAGATAGACAGAATGAGACATGCTCCTGAACATGAACAGAAAAGGAAGATAAAGAGAAAAGATTTGGAAATCATCCACAGAAATGATACTGCAAGCCATGGACATAAACCACAGAAAACAGAGGAATAGTATACAAGGAGAAAAGAAGTGGACCAAAGAGAGACCCCGTGGCATCTCAAAGTGCAATGGATATAGTGGAAACACTAAATAGGGCCAGGCAACTGAAAATGCCACTGGGAGAGGTAGGAAGAAAAGCAGGATTGAGCAGAATGCTTAGTACCCATGACGCACAGAGAAGACAGAAGAACAGCATGACCTTATTGTAATAAAAACAAAATAAAGTTTGAGAAGAATTAAAAAACAAGAGAGTTTATGTGATGAGAGTGAAGGAGATAATTAAAAGCAGAGATGAGAATAATTTTGCTGCAGTGGTCATAATGAAAGCCTGGTTGACCAGGAGAAAGAAGATTGTGTGTATAACGAATAGCAAGAGACTGAGATTTAGTGAGTTAGTGAGGTCTTTAGGATCTAACAGTCATTCTTTGAGAAGAGGTAGAATAGCTGTGATTTTGAAAGAGGTGGCAAAACATCCAGAAGACATGTTAAGATTTAAAAAAGAGTAATGGATCAATAAAGAAGAAGAAGACAGTTTTGGATAGGGTAAACGGGAAGAGGGTCTGAAGATGACACAGTGGGTCTGACAGTATGAGAAAGGGAAAGAACCTCAGATTCTGGGATAGACGAGAACAAATCAAGGCATGTAAAGGAAAGTAAGTTGTGATACACTCATCAAGGGAGAGGAGTGCAAAATATAGAGATCTTAGTAGTGGAGTAGGCTGCGAAATCATCAGCAGAATGAGATGAAAGAAATAAGCGGTCAGATGTAGAATGAGAAAATAAGGGATTGAGAGCAGAGAAGAAGCAATGAGAATTGGGAGTCTGCTCTATGATGATTTTCTGAAAGGAAGAAATGTAAGCAGCTTAGAGATGAGATGTGTATTTACCATGAGCAGACATAAATCTAGAAAGAAGATCAGCAGTATAATTATTATGCCATCATTGCTCAAGTTGGCATGCTTTTCAAATATCTATCGGCATGCTTTTCAAATATTTATTGTGGCATTTTGTTTCAGATAAATTGTTTCGCAAAATCCCCATTGCATTAGTACATTTTTCACATTGAATATATTTTTCCATAGAGTTAAATATATTTTCCATGGATTGTCTATGAGAGGATGTGCCTGAGCTTCCGATTTCAGAGCTGGTGGGAACCAGGTACAAGCCTCAGCGTCAGCGCCCACATCCTGTGATTCTGAGCAAATCTTGGATGCCTGTGTTATTGGTAGTGGCGTGAGTGCGTCTGATGTCTTATTACTTTACGAGTCTCTGCCTGCCTTCAATATATAGATATATATATATATAGCATGCTTGACTTTACTGTCTACCCATACCCCAGTCTTTTCTGGATCTCTTGAACAGTTCTCATATTCGTTGCCAGTAGTCTGGGTTTTCTTACTGCTCTTCAGACTATAACGTTGACTGTTATGGGGTGACAGCAAATATTGTTTCTTCATCTCTTTGTGATTCTTTTGTTGTTGTCTTGTCTCTTTTGGAGTGGGCTGCCAGTGTGTTCCTGTAGTTTTTCACCTCAACTACTAGGTGGGCTCTATTAGTGGCCATCTGTGCTGTGATGGGTTCTCTTACAAGTCTATTCCTGTTTCTTCATATGGTTTGTTGGAGGTCTACTCCAACTCCTTTTAGTTGTGAAGGGCTTTCATATTCTGGTGGTTTCTTCTACCCAGGTCCAAATTTGTCTGCCTCTATGAAAAATGGATGTTATCTTTGTCCATGATTTTCAACTTAGCTGGGAGCATCAACATGTTTTTTTATTACATTCAGTTACTGAAGTTGTCTCATTATATCCTTAAAGGAATTGCATTTGTGTTGCTTGGCCACTGTGTAGTCCAGAAAATAACACAACCTTTTTCTTTTCTATTTTCCTTTTACCTTGTTTCCTGGCTGTTCGCAAAATATTTTCCCATTCCTGAAGTTCAGCAAGTTTAGAACAACTTCAGAAAGGCTGTTTGGTGCCACCGTCTTACTCAGCCAGTCTTCCTGAAAGATCTCCATGCAGGTTTTTTCCATCTTCTCCGAGATCCTCCCCATCCGAATATTGCTACGCGCAAACATCATTTGGCATCTGCTGCCCTGTGTTCTAGATTCTAAAATTTGCGACCTGAGGGAAATAGCGAGCATGACTATCTTGAATTTCGATGTGCTTTCCCCACTTTCTTCTGGTCTGTTTTTAGAAGATTGATGTCTAACGACACTACATCTTTGTTTGTTTCTAGGATGGTCCTTCTCTCACAGACATCTTGCACTATCATGTCGAATTTGACTGATGGTCTTTCTGGCATTAGTCGTGTTTCGCCATTGGCCACTTTCTTTGCTTACTCATTGTGCACCATGTCTTTAGTTGGTTCTGATCTTGTTTTATGCAGGGGCTCTGTCAAGCTGCCATCTGTGCATGTATTTGATGATAATAGGAGCACCTTATCCCTCAAAGTCTCTGGGGCATTGATTGGATGGAACACAAGTGCCTTTGGGTGACATTGCTATGTTTATGTTTTTGTTTTCCCTCCTGGATGCCACTTTCAGTAATGCTTCATTGGTATTATCTGGACTTTCCTTCCTTGAGCCAATGGAGGCTCGCAGAGGGAGTGCTGCGGGGCGGTGGGGTGGGGCGGGGGAGGAACAGGGTGGGGAGGTAGTGGAGTCGGACATACGATGGCCAGGAGTAAGGAAAGTAAATAAATAAATACAACTATTTACCTTGTGCTCGCTGCTTCGCCAACTCGGCGATGCAGTGAGCGCAAAGTAAATAGTTTAATTTATTAATTTACTTACTTTACTCCTGCCCGTCGTATGTCCGACTCATAGCTCCTCCCCCGCCCACCTCCCCACGGCACTCCCTCTGTGAGCCGTCACTGCCTTGAACCCTAGATCTTCAGTCCTTAAGGGGGCTGGGGACGGAGTGCACAGGACTGAGGGGAAAGCCACAGCAGTTGTCAACGCAATCAGGCCCTCGACCACATTCACTCCTCCCTCACTGTGGGGTTCTGCTGGCAATTGCTTCTGTTCTCTGCTCGGGTGTAGGAAGTCGGCTCCAGTCAGCCATGCTCCAGGCCCAAATCTCCAGTCTTGCAACTACTGAGCTGCAGGCAAATGGGCGAGAAGATGCCTATGCAGTGTAAGTCCCATCCGCCTCTTTGTTGCAGGGTGGTAGGGAGGAGGAACTTTCACGTTTGCACCCACATGTTCTGATTCTCACCTACTCATTGTAATTTGGGAACCGCTGGAACCTCTCAGCGTTGCAACATCACCCCACCCTTGCCCAGACCCACATGTATGACATCTTGGTACTCAGTGCTCCTCTCAGTTTGGGGCCCAATTTCGATCTGTTTTCCATGCTGTATGCCATGCTGTATGCCACATCTGTTGCAGGGGGCTGCTTTTGGCTGGGTGCCATACCTGGAAGGCTCTTTGTTTTTGTTTCTTGGCCACTTTCTCTCTGAATTACAGCTTGATGAGCTTGCGAACCAGGAGCTCTGGAGTTCCATGTCTTGCATCATGCTTCTCTTGGCCAGATCATTCCTCAAAATATTATTGGATAATCTCACTTTTTACCTAAGACTGCTGGAAGAACTACATTTCATCCATATTCTGGTGCCCGCATGCTGCCAGTTGGTAGCATATACCTTCTGCCATCAGCATGCATATCCTAAGCACTATGGATGCCTTTTCTAAACCTCTAGAGCAGGATTCACCAAAGTTGGTCCTGGAGGGCCATATCCATGCCAGGTTTTAAAGATAACTACATTTATTTAATGGGGATATGCTAAAAATCTGGCATGGATCCGCCCTTCCATGACACACTTTAGAGATCACTGCTCTAGAATGAGAAAGAGGGTGAGAGAGAGTGTGTGTGTGTGAGAGAGATGTTTGAATTACCAATGTCTCTGTGAGAGAACCTGGCACTGCTGGAAGATGTACTGAGGGTAGAGAGACCCCCACCAGGCATGCACGCACCTCACAAGTGGGTGGGTGAACGTCTGCAGGGAAGCGGAGGCCAAAGTCTCGACTCATCAGCTGGGCCTGCCTGCCAGCCAGCCTGGGCCAATTGCCAGGCTCCAAATAAGCCTTTTAATCTTGGCTGTCAAACCCTGGGAAAATAGAATGCTCTTTTATACCACAAAGTTTGAAAAGCACCATGTGTTTAGCAGCACATTTCTACGGTTTGATTTTGACAATCTCACATTTTCTCTCCTACAGTGTATTATCCGGAATGACTGATGCAGTCTTGGCCCGCGTTTATCGACATAGCGATCTGGAACTACTTGCACAAGAAGCCTCAGTTCCAATTGTCAATGGACTCTCCGAAGTGTACCACCCTCTCCAGATCTTAGCTGACTACCTCACTATACAGGTACAATAGTAGTCCAACATGATCTAAAGAGGAGTTTTTGCCAAAGAAAACACTTTTTATTTTAGAGAAAAGGAGAGTACATGTTCCACACTAGCTATCCAAGCAAAATAGGTTTCTGTAAGCCAGAGAGGTGGTTCTGTAAGCCAGATAGGTGGTTGGTGTACCAAACAAGCTCAATATGAAAATGGTGAATTTGGAATGAATGCAAGATTATAATACCCTAGGTTGTCCGACTACTAGAAACATTGCCATGTTACATTCAAGCAAACCATTACTTTAGGAGATTACATTTTTCAATACTTTACTACATATCAACCATAGCTGAGAATGCATTTTTGAGAGTCATTCAACATAAAAAAAAACTGCCCTATGATTGTTTTCTGGTCTACATGTGGGCTGAAAAAGTGGGGGTCTCTAAAAGGCATGCGGCCAATGTAATTATAGGCGTGGCTTTTCCTCGTAAACTAAGTTTCTGTGATTCCAATAGTGTGCCACCCAACTGGTATTTTGGTTCCTCGCTGACTTTTCTGTTATTGCGTCCAGCTGTATAACACAACAACGGACATACACCTAAAACCAGCCAGGACTACCTGCTTGTTCAATGATAGCTGTTTAAGATAAACGAGTAAGAACAATGATTTTGTTGTAAATAATTATTATTGACAATGTTTTCATTATAAAATTGTGTAAATTAAACATTACTGTAGTGGTCTTCAGAGTATCTATATCACTCCCTTTATGTTTAATCTATATTATACAAGTACTCCCTTTTGCACGCCACATATTGTCCATCTACAAATCTTACACTGCATCTCTTTCCTCTTCAGCACCCTATTTTCACTCTGTCTTGAATACACTTTCTTGCATTTCCTTCACTTCAACACCCCCAAACAGACAACATACCCACTCACCTGTAAGCACTGCCTTTTATTTTACATTCACCTTATGAATATCAATCAACCAATCAATATAATATACTTTATTCAATTTTAAAAATAAAATCATAAAAGTAAAACACAGTGTGATACATTACATACATGGATTACAGTTTGACATACTTTAAAACACTGCAGGTCTCACTTGATTAAAATTCATGGCCATTGAAAGTGGGTATATGAATTTATAGCCCAAAGTGTTGTATCTCGGGCAAATCCTAACTATATGCAAATTGTCACTAGCAGAGACATTGTCGCATTCACACAAGAACAACATGAAATGCTTATAGCAACCATGATTAGAGGGCAAAAGCTGCAGAAATAAATTAAGCCTAAAAAAGTCAATAATCTTGATTACAATGATGATAGCTGTACATGACCAAAGTAAGATAAGGCTCCACACCACTCACAGTTTTCACCAATATCATACGGCATACTGAATACTTGTTCAACGTTATTGCCTCTCATTCTGCTGCCATCTTACCTCTAACCACTTGTTTAACCCATAAGTGGTCACTTTTAACAATACAACTTTGATCAGTGTAAAGCTCAGGTCTCCCTAAAATGTTCATATTAGAAAAAACATAGAACATCCAAAGGATTTGTAATGAGTTGTCCAGATTCATGCAATCATCCACGATCAGACATTTAAGTCCTAGCTCGCCTTTTGTCCAAACCGAGCGGCAAAGCAACAAAGGGCAAAGACAAATACAATCTAACATAACCCATACCCAACTCTTCGTGAACAACCTCAGAAGATGTACTTTGTGGAACCCCTAAGAACCCCCTGAGGAATTTATTTTCAGCTATTTGAATTGGGGCAACAGACCCATAATCCTAAATACCACAACCATAGCTGACTATCGGGAGGCATTTGGCCTTAAAAATATCCAGAACTGTCTTTATGTGGGTGTGCCCTAACTGACGAGAGAAGTCTCCTATCCTATACATAGCCCTATTGAAAGCCATTACTTTGTAATTTATCAATGAATGTCAGTTAAGGCAAGAATCCAATTGAACACCCTTATATCGAAACTTATTAACCTGGCTAATTGTGGTGACCCTCTACTACAAATTTCATAGTTTTAGTCTTAGATGGGCCGAACTTAATCACATGTGATTCTGAGAAATTGGTGGACAAGTCATGGCTATTCATAAAATCAATAAAAAGGTCTAAGAGTCACTGTAACCTTCTGGTGGACGACCTACAACGCTAGGGACATCAAGGGGACATTCCGTCAAAACGGATTCCAGTTGATTGATAACAAATCTTTTTTTTAACGTGTGCTTGTATGCAACCCTGGCGAACGCTACGCTTCAATTTAAAGTGTGGTGTGCATTCCCCATTAGAGCCATATCTAACAGATGATGAAAGATCTTTGTGCAAATCATGCAGAAAGTAAACTAGTGCAGACTCTACCCCCTTCTGAGCCATCATGGACCACAGCTTAGAGCGATTAACTCTATCGAAAGCTGAGATGAGGTCCATGAAGGCCAGGTGGGTTACACTCCCCTTAGCCTTAATGTACTTACAGATCAATAGATAAAGATTCAAGATTTGTTCAATGGTGCCCTGTCCCAGACTAAACCCATATTGCAGATCAGACAAAATGTTGTGCTGCTCTGCCCAAGTTGAAAGCTGATCCAACAGGACCTGACCTATAATTGTAACCTCCGAATCGATAAGGGATATGGGCCTGTAACAAGCAGGGTCTGATCTATTACCCTTTTTAAAAATTAGGACAATACCCGACTGGCACATGTCGGTGGCGGGGAGCCTATAGCAGCTGCTTTTAAATGCAGAGTTATTAAAGGGGCCCACAGGTTGACAAGGGATTTATAAAGATCACCAGGTACTCCGTCTGGCCAGGGGGCCTTGCTGGAGGAAAGATGAGAGCTAGATGAACTCACTTCAGCCAGTTGGAATTGAATTGTATGATCCTCCTTACTAACAACTGAGAAGGTCACCACTTCCTCTTGATCATAAATAGCCTTAAAATCCTTAACCCAAGCTTGCGGTGTGATAGATGATGCCTCATTGGAAAGTTGGTCACTGCTAAACAAGGGAAGATTTACCATCCGCCAAAAGTCGGCGCTATCCCGCTAAATACTAGCGGCGAGTAGATTATCCCAGGCCTCTTCTTATAGCTGGGTCTTGCGCTTCTTACAAATTGAGCGGTATGCTGCCCTGGCTTTCTTAACCTTATTCTGACACCGGGGTATTTCATGCAGGGTTTCCAGCAAATCCTTATGTGCTCGCGAGCACTTTTTGCCAAACCACCTAACTGGAGGAAGCGGGGAGCTCGTGATTTACAAAACGCAGACTTAATAAATCTACAAATATTTTTAAAAGACATCATAATACTTTGATCTGAAGCGTCATCACTAAGGCAAATGGAGAGATCAGTAGAGCAAGAAGTGACCAAAGTAAAGGTGAAATCCAATGGGACCGGTGGGTAAGACTGGTTCCTTGTAAAAGTGGGTTACGTCGATAGGTTTTTTGTCCCATAGAAAGGTGGCCATCAAAAGATTGTGCTAATTTAAGTTGTTCCACATAACCTTAAAATCTGCAAGGGCTCAAAATAAACAGAAAAACACAACAATGTAATCTATAATGGTACTAAAGTCCTTCCCCTTAAATGTAGGTATCCTCTCAGCTGATCCCACTTGCCTTAGATCCATTAAATTAACCATATTATACTCGATGATGAAACTATTAATGGTATCACCTGCTAATGTTTAAGAGTCACCTTGTCGGTAAATGGATTCATATTATCTAATCAGTAGCGGCTAAAGTAACGGAAATGTGGTAGGGTGGAGGTAGTGTGGGAAGGGCAGTGCAGGGGCGCTGCACAGGGGGGCAGCATGAGGGGGCTGAACTAATAAAAATCAATAAAACTTACCTGCTGGTCTTCTGCTCGCCGCGCTGCTCCCCGGGCTTCTCCTCTGTCACAGGTTGAAGCTCACAGTTTCCCTTGTGGCTTATCCCCACACTGCTCTCACCATGAGAGCAGCGTGGGGATTAGGCGGAGTGCACTGGTTTAATGCTCCATCGGGACATGGGACCCTGTGCCTTCTGATCTCTATACCCAGCAATACAGCTGGGTTGGAGAGATGTCAGTGCGCATGACGGTTTGGCCAGCCTGAGATGGCCGGCCAAACCACCATGTGCCCTGACAGCAAGGCCCACCACTCTGCCAGCCGCAGGATGAAAAATAAAATGATGTGCACTTACATCATTTTATTTTTTGTTTGCCTCTGTAGGCAGTAGGGCGACGCTCCTCCACTATATGCGGAGGATCCGCCCCTGTCTCTAAATACGTCATTGTCTTGACAGAAGAAACAAGGGTGCAGATTAAAACCCCTCAATAACATAATCACAGTAAATAAAAAATCATCTATAAAAACTCTTAAACTAGAGACGGCATCCAGTGCTTTCCTGGATACAGCTGCAGTATAAAAGTTTACTACCAGCATTCTACATTTGTTTGGAAAGGTCAAAAGGGTACCAAGAATGTCTGTCGATTTGGGCCTACAATTAAGGTCCAAGTTGGCAAGTGTAGCAAGGCTTCCACTAGCACACCCACTAGGTGACAAAATGGCGAAACCGTCCAGTTATAACCACCCCTGGGCATCCCACGTCTCCTGTAAACAGATGACATCAAAGGTAGTCAACATTGTAATCCAACCAAGATCTGATAACTTGCCCAGCACCCCTGCTATGTTCCAACTGAGAACCCTTAAATCCATGGGCCTACTGAGCACCATATGCTTTCCCAAGTCCTCTTCAACAGTGGCTTCACCCAGTCAGTCAAGATCCTCCAGCTGGCGCAAAGGCTCACAGCGATTGCTGAGCGGTATACCTGCAGTTTTACTTTGACGTAAGTGAGTGACCAGTCCATCTTGCGGCCTGTACTGGCCAAAGTACAATCCACCCTTTACCAATGGTCTCACAGTATGGGTGGATAGAAAAAAACCCTTTAAATCCTAGAGTGTGAAGAATGCATCCCACCCGTAAGACACTGCGAAAATTAACTATTATACAGTCACCTGTCAATGTCAATATTTTGACACCTGTATAGCTCCTTTCCACACACTGTACAGAATCCATTTGCAATTGGAATACATGACCATTGCCTTGTGCACTCTGCAGAGAGGTCAAGGATTGGATGACCAATTATTCTGATCATCTTTTTGACTCACTCATACTCACTGTAAGAAACCCGCCCTGTCTTCCGCATCAACTCCAGAGCTCTTAGTCATGGCCCGTTATAAGCACATGGAGGGCGGCAACTCAGATCAAGGTATGCCCTACACAAAAGTAACATGCCCACACGGAAAAAAAGGCAGAAACACAACATTCTGGAAATAGTGAACTCTCTTAGGGAATGCGATATTAAATAAAACGTGAAATACAAAAAGAGGAGCTAAATCTATGACATAGATTAACATAATGTTTTTTATTAATTGTTCAGAAATCGATCAGTGTTTTTCCAATTGAGATTAAGAACATAAACATAGGGCCTGATAGAGACCTGTGTCAATGTCCGTTTTTAATTGCTACCAGGTCTAAGACAGGAGGGACTCGGCCCATTTAAAGTGCTGGTTGTTTGGAAAGTCAGGATGTTCACTGGAAATATTAACAGTAAAAATTCAAAAATCAAGTATGATTCTAAATATTTTAACATTTCAATTAAGAATAATGAAAAAAGTAAAGAAACCATTTCAATTATCAAGGTCATCAGAAGACCAGTGGTTGCACAGTCTCCTGTAGAAAAGGACTGTACAAATGGGCGAGTGAAAGGCCCGGATCGAAAGATGTGCAGGAGCACAAAGCCAGAACTATAGGAACATAAAGGGGCTGATTCACAAAAGCATTTATGAGTATGGGAAATAGTATTAAAGGAGAATTATTTTATGCATTATTACGTGTCCTCGTAAATTGGGCCTGAAGCGCACAACTCTCTATTATTGTCCTTTCTATTTGCACTAACTCTATATGAGAATTCTCATTTCATTTCCAATTTATATCTTTCTGGGGTCAATTAACCCCTTCCATGCTCATGACAAGCCCAGCTCGTCATGAATCACAGTGGAGCTGTGCTCATGAAGAGCTGGGCTCGTCATAACGGCCGCGGCCCGCCCACGCACGATTGATTCCCCGCCTGTGCGAGAGAATTGATTAGTGGGCGGGGTCGTGACGAGCCCAGCTCGTCATGAGCACACGTCCACTGTGATTCATGACGAGTTGGGCTCGTCATGAGCACCGCGGTGCCGTGACCCCCCCTCCCCCGTGCCGTGGGGGAATTACCCCCGCTGCGAAGGGGTTAAGTTTACATGTAGGAGTAAGTAAAAGATGACTGCTGTTGTACTACTCACTTTACTCATAAATGTTTTTGTGAATCTTTCCAAAAGAGTCAATGACTGGATAGGAAATCAAAAACTACTTGGGCATAAAGAATCAAAAACAGTGTAGAAAGTCAAGGTGGCAACATTCACAAGGGGTAGGATGACCACTGATCTGTAATTGGTAACTTGGTGCATAGCGATTAACGAAATAGGGAAGGATAACTTGTCGGGAAGGGGGAACAATGGGAACAATGGACAGAAAGGGGATCCGGAGGAACTGACAGGCAGTGGTAGGTGGTGACCCTCAACACTGTAGGTACGTTGGGGGGACCGATAGACATACTGAGTGGGGGGCAAAAAGATAATTAAAAAACATTTTAAATGTACTTACCTGTGTTTCGCTCTCCGTGTTTTCTTCTTTCTTCTGGAGTCAGCGTGACGACACCTCATGAAGCCTCAGGCAACCCCCTTCTGCAAATCCTGACGCTGCTCTCATACTGCAGATGAGCAGCATGAGAGCATCACCTGGACTGGCTGGAGCAGCTGTCTCGACGCTTCTACAGGCACTGAGACAGCATGGTGGAGAGGATTACAGTGTGCATGTTGCACTTGCCGTCGCAAGGTGGCCGGCGAAAGAGACTTGCGCAGTGTAAACTGGTGGAGTGAGTACCACTCCTCTGCTGCCAGTCAGCAACCAAGCCCCGCACCCAAACACTGATCAGTCTGGGAGCAGTGAAAAATAACACAGTAATTCATTTTATTACCTTCTATTTTTCACTTTTGCTGTACCGGGGGGGTGGCCGCTGCAGACAGAAGGAAAGAAGGCCAACCGAAGATAGAGAGCTAAGAGGAAATTGGCGAGTAAATAATTATACTGCGCCTAATTACTTTCATTGTATTTATTTTGTTCATATAAAAACACACTCTAAGTATTTTAATTTCCAATGGTTTTATTACTTTATTTTTTCTTTCAAATGTTTTTGTGTGCAATACTGGAACATAGAACCGGAAAAGAAACACAGAAAAATATCTTAGATACACAGAAATTTAGTAGCAAATATTCCAAGGGAACAGTGGCTTCCAAGGTAAATGTGGTAAAACTGAAAATAGTTCTACAGACACCCAATCACCTTTCTAAACTATCCATTCTACCAAACAAACTGCCAGGCTTTGTATCAGCAACAGTTTGATAATTTGTGGCAAGTGGAAGCTTCTGCGACCGCGAAAGCAAAGCGAGTGGTGCCGTGAGCCGAAATCCTGACATCCGTACCTTGATGGGATTCGGAGATATAAACTCCGCTCATCCAGGCCTGTCTGCGAGGTTCCCGCCGGGGACTGGAGTGCCAGTGAAGCGGCTGCAGCGTGAAGCGGGCCGGAGACCCGGACTGGAAGTCGCCGGTCGAAGTGACACCCATGTCAGTGGGGGTGCGCGGCTGGTGAGAGCGGAAGTGAGAGGCCCTCCCACCCCCCGCTCCTCTGCACCCCTGCTCCCTCGGGTGCCAAGCGCTTAAGAGCCTGAGGTGGAGCCGCGATACCGGAGGCCATAGCGGCAATTGGGCAACATCGAGTCCCCAGGGATCGGCGGCCGGAGGGTGCGAAAGACTCCAGTGCCACTTCATCCCCCGAGTGCGGGGGCGGAGGAGTGAGGCCAAGACTGGGATCGGGAAGCTTCAGTTTTTTGCGTGACTCCGCAGCTACATTTCGGAGGTGACTTCACTCAGGCAGGAACATGGGCGAAAGAACAAAAGGGTGGGAATATTTGCCTCCACAATTACAGGGGGGTGCGTGTGCAGCGGAAGCCCCTGCTCACATGGGCACCATTTCTCCTGCCATGGAAGCACTGCTCCAAGCACCGCCTGAGAGCCCGGAGGCCAGGTGCAGAAATGGCAAGTAAGGCGGAGGCCGATAAGACCCAGCCTAGGATCAACAAAGTGAACAGGCAAGTCCAGTCCAACAAATTAGACCGCTATGCGCTGCCCAAAGGCTCGCCGACGGACCTGCGACACACCCTGAAAGCGAGGGGAGACTCCGAGAGACCCACTCCGGAGCTGACCCTACAGGATGTAATGGCCGCCATAGACGGGGTCAAGTCCTCCCTGGAGAACAAAATGGAGTCCTTGGAACACAAGCTGGACACCGTATCCATAGAGGTGCACCTAGTACGGACGGACCTCACCAAGGTGAATGAAAAAGGCAAGTCCTTGGATATTAAGACAGCCAGCCTGACAGACGATGTGTCACAGCTCCAGCAGGAAGTGCGTGATCTTAAGAATTTCTGCGAGACGGCCGAACGCAAGTTGGACAATTATGAAGGGAGGTATAGGCGCATTAACATCCGCATCTTGGAAGTACCCGAAAAATCAGAAGGACCTGCGCCTGGCCTATTTGTGGAAGACCTGATTTTGAATCACCTCAAGCCCAAGGTGCTAGGAAATTTCTTCACCATAGAGCTGGCGCACAGGGTTCCGGGTGGGCGACCCAAACCCGGAGCGCCCCCACGCCCGCTGATCGCACGAGTCCTAAACTTCAGAGACAGAGATGCTATCCTGCAATTTGCCCGAACGACGTCCCCTTTGCGCTATGAGAATGCCGCCCTCTCCTTTTTCCCTGACTTCACACAGTTGGTGCAGAAACAACGCAGAACCTTCCTCGCCGTCAAGAAAAAACATAGGGAATTAGGTACGCCATGATGTTCCCGGCGCGTCTGCATGTGGAGGTCGAGGGGAGAGCATGGTTTTTTGACAATCCCGATGGATCTGGGGGGCGCAACGGAGGTGAGGAACAAGCTCTGCAGGAACGGGAGTGAAGACCGGCGAACGGACTCGTGGACAACGTGAACATTGTCAGGTACAGGGGTCATGGACCCCAGGAAGGGGCATAAACTATTGACATATTGCCTCACGACAGTGAAATACTAAAAGACATTCAGGGGACAATTTGCTATTGAAGTGAAGGGTCTTGGGGGCGGGGGTACGGAGGGTCAGCTGCCTCCTCGTTACTACCTTTAGTAATTCTTTAGGATTAGGATATAGGGCGATAGGCACTCTGCCAGTTTGTGATGGGCGGGCCCAGTGAGCAGGGGTGCAGGGTGGAGGGGAGTTGGGGGAGATGTGTAATGTTCTTTAAAGTTGAGTTGATTATTGTATTGCGTTTTTTCGACACCGTTAAAATGGAAAGCAGAGCTAGAGTGACTTCTGCAAGGAAACAACAATGAGCGGTAAACAGGGGTCGGGGGTCAGAGTCCTCAGTTGGAACGTAAATGGACTGGGGATAAAATCAAGCGTGGGATGGTAAACCAATTTGGTAGGACACATGCCCCAGATGTAGTCCTCTTACAGGAAACGCACCTCGTCGGAAACAAATGCATGACCTTACATAGAGGAGGGTATAGGCTGGTGGCACACGCGGGATTCACCTCTGGGTCACGAGGGGTGGGCATACTAATCAATAACTCATTCCCTTTCACAATACAGGCCTCGTGGTCAGACGTACGAGGAAGATATGTAGGAGTATCGGGCCAATGGGAAGGAAAGACAGCTACATTCATCTCTATTTACGTTCCGCCAGGTCTACAAACAGACACATTCAAGGATCTGGGCTAAATTTTTTTGACATTCCCACTGGGTATCCTGATAATGGGAGGAGACTTCAATGCGGTAATGGCCGGTGAGACTGACAGACACCCGCCAAAGGTGGCTGCCAAACTTTTTAGAAACGGTGGGGATGGTGGATGGGTGGCGGACGCACAACCTAGACAGGGCACAATACACGCATTTATGTATCGAGCGCACACCACAGTCTATCACGCATAGACTACATCCTCGTCCCGGCGGTGCAGCCCCATACGATCCGTGGGATTCGCCACCTGGGACGGGGCATTTCTGATCACTCCCCTGTGTGGCTAAGAATGGAATTGGATCACACGAACGTGGGCAGAGTAGCCCCAATCAACCCATGGTATTTGAAAGATCCGACCACCCGCAAGAACATCATCAAGGCTGCTGATAACTACTTTCAAGAAAACTAGGGCACGGTCGATTCCGCACAGACCCTATGAGAGGCATACAAAACAGTCATCAGGGGAGAAACGCTCTCCCTGATTGCGGGGAAAAAGAGGGACAGACAGGCGGAACTGACGAGGGCAGAGGAGGACGTGTTGAAATCAGAAGAAGAGGTGGCCCAAGCAGTAACCCCTGAAAAACCTTCACCTACTGAAGATGAGGCAAGACGAGTTTAATAGCATTGCCAGAGATAGAGCTAGGGCGCAGAGTAGAGAGGTCCAGGGCAGAGTATATGAACTAGGAGATAAGGCTGGAAAGCTGATAGCGTGGCTAGACAGAAGGGAGTGGGCGTCCTATCACTGACCCGCAGGCCATCGCGGATACGTTTGCAGAATATAATAGCTCGATATATAGTACGACCAGCAGATACACAGAAGAAGAAAATAGTGAGATGAACAGAGACATAACCCTTCCCACACTCTCAGAAGAAAATAGGGCCTACCTAGACTCCCCGCTGACGGACGATGAGGTGGCGTAGGCTATCAGGGGAGTGAGCTCAGGGAAAGCCACAGGGCCCAGTTCCCGTTGAACTGTATAAACTGAAACCTAATAAACTCGCCCCCCACATCCGTTCTATGCTGATTGAGAGCAGAGAAAGAGGAATGCTCCCATATGACCAACGTGTGGCTAATATAGTCATCATCTATAAAGAAGGCAAACCTAGAACAAGCTGCACATCCTATAGACCAATATCGCTTCTCAATGTGGAGCTCAAAGTCCTCTCAAAGCTGCTAGCTACGCGTCTGATTAAAGTAATTACTACTCTGGTCCACCCAGACCAGTCAGGGTTTATGCCATATCGCAATACAGCCCTTAACCTGCGCCGACTACATGGAGTACTGAGTAGAACACCCACCATACTGGAGCCGGCTGCTCTGGTTTCGTTAGACGCCACCATGGCATTTGACATGGTTGAGTGGACCTATCTGTTTGCGGTTCTAGGCAAGTTAGGACTAGGTCCGGAATTCGTGGGTTGGATCCGTCTCTTGTACTCCGACCCGATGGCCCGAGTGGTGGTTAACAACCGAAAATCGGCGGACTTTCGGCTGAGCAGGAGAACTCGTCAGGGTTGCCCCCTGTCTCCACTTCTCTTTGCATTAGCACTGGATCAGGCAGGGCCAATCTATCCGAGGAATGAGGTGGACCCAGGACTGGGAGGACAAAATATTCCTATATGCAGACGACATCCTTCTTTACATTACTGCTCCAAGGGCATCCTTGATCTGCCTCTTAGATGTGCTAGCTATATTCGAAGATATTCTGGTTTCACTGTCAATTGGTCCAAGTCGGTAGTCTATGTCCTTCAGGGTGACCCGCCTGTAATACTGCTGAGTTGCCCAATACAGATTGCACCGGAAGGTTTCCAATATCTCGGAATCTATGTGACGCTGGATTCGAGACTACGCTTTGCCTGTAATCTAGACCCGCCCATGCAGAGACTTAAAAGCAATGTTACACACTGGAGATCCCTGCCTCTTTCCATGTTGGGAATGGCGGTCCTCTTTAAGATGATGGCCCTTCCTCGTTTCTTGTATGCTCTCCAAAATACGATGGGCTTGGTCCCAGCGTCCTACTTCAAGGAAATAGAGAGTCTCCAAAGGAAACTTCTCTGGGAGGGCAGGCCACGCATAGCGTTTTCAAAGCTGACTATTAACTGGTACGATGGGGGTATCAGTCTTCCCGACCTAAAAAAGTATTATTGGGCGTCCCAACTAGCGGCTATCAACCACGGGATATATGACAGCCCAGATGCCATGGATAAGTGGCTACTCCCGGGGGGAGACTATACCAGGGCTTTGTACGCCAAACCCCGTAGATTCCCATTGACCGGACTTACAGTGCACGTCGTCCAGACATGGCATACTGTCAATAAACACCTGAAATGGGATAGCAAACTAACGCTGGCCACACCGATGTGGAACTCGGAGAAACTGGGGAGCCTCTGGAAATTCAAGGGTTTTGATAAGTGGGATCTTATAGGGATCTCACAAATTAAAGACATTTGGGGGGAGGGCACGGTTCAGCCATTTGCCTCACTTAAAACACAATACAATCTGATGGATACTGAGTACTACCGTTATCTCCAAATCCGCCATGCGTTACTCACTCAGATCCCTAGCAACACGACGCTCCCGAAGGCCTCCCCCCTGGAGGATAGAGTGCAGGATGGACACATCCCAGAGAAGACCATTTCCCTCATTTATAGGAAATTAATTAATAACATGGACGACCCACTACAGACCCTTAAGGGAAAGTGGAACAGTGAGGGCCTAGAACTAGATGACGAGGACTGGCAGGAGGCGGTCTCTTCCCCACGGGTGGTGGCAATTCAGGCCAGGCTGAGATTAGTACAGCTTAAAATACTGCATAGGACTTATGTGACGGGACCCAGCTTGGTTCGTATGGGATGGGCAGAAAGCGGAGAGTGTAGAAGGGGGTGTGGAGAATTAGGGACATTCATCCACATACTGTGGAACTGTCAATGGATAGAAGTGTATTGGAGAGACATCCACCAAACAATGCATGCAGTTCTAGGGGTTGACATGCAGCCAGAGGCGCAAAGATGCTTACTAAATGTCTGGGAGCCTACGGATCTTAATGCGTACACTAGGCAGTGGGCAACATTAGCTTTTATGGTAGCAAAAAGGAACATCGCACAGCTGTGGGGCGCTGGTCGGCCACCCCTATTGGAGAGGTGGAAGGAAGATTTAGACTGGTGCATGTATAGGGAAAAGTCCGTTTTTATAGCTAGAGGATGCCCTGGGAAGTGGAACAAGGTATGGGGAGCCTGGAACCATTACAGAGGTGATATTTGTCCCCCGCCTTGTCAGCACGCTGAGGATGAGACTGTCAACACCCCTTAATCAAATAGATATGATAACTGTAACATATTTTGTAATGTATAAGATATTACCGAGGAATGCTGAAGTCGCCTGCGTGTAACCAATTGATGTGATTCAGTCGAAATGGTTTAATAAAAAGAAATATAAAAAAAAAACAGAGGAATGTAATCTTCACTTCTTGCTAACATGCCACTCCATTCTCTCTAATAAGCTCAAGCCAGACCCAATCCACTTCTGATTAAACTTCTTCAACAAATCACACTGAGCAGACATGTTACTTTCTTGGCAGGAACATTATGGCCATCTGAAAGGACTGACAGTATCCTGGATTGGCGATGGTAACAATGTGCTGCACTCCATCATGATGAGCGCTGCTAAGTTTGGAATGCATCTGCGTATAGCCACGCCAAAGGTAAGGGGCAAGTGAAAATTGTCTTGGTTGTTTCCAAAAAATGATGTAAGAAATACAACAAATATATACAACTAAGAAATTGCAATTTAGGTGAAAATCTACATTTAAACACTACCTGGGTCCCATTTGGAGTCACAAGAGAGAGAATAAGAGAAAGAGAGAGAGAGAATGTGTGCGTGCTTGTTAAGAGCAGGCATAAAATAGTGTAAAGCTTGGACGTGGAACTTCTTATCTGTTGTCCTAGTTCATTGGGGGTTGTGGGAACAGAGTCGGCTTTAGGGCAGTGTGACTGGTGCCACCACACAGAGTTTTGGGAGAAAGAGCTGTGTTTTGAAATATCTTAATGATCAAAAGCACCTCCTGCAGAATTCATAGTGAGTCCATTTTCAGTCAACAATAAAAATATCAAGATAACCCTGGTGATTAATGTTCCTGCTGGAGAGAAATTGGTGTTTTGTCTACTGGAAGTTTTGACTCATCAGAAAGTAGGGCAGAGGGTTAATATGCCTGCTGCAAAGATCATGTATTATGCAAACCACAGAACCGTATTTTATGTGGATAGCTTCCTGGGTTACTGCTTTTGTCACAGACATCCTTTTGTTACTTGCAGTTCATAATTTACAACCATGATATAGCACAGTGAGCTATAAACTGCTATCAAAGTGTTGCATGCAAACTACAGGCTGTAGGTTAGAACATTATGTTTTTTCCCATAGTCTTTCATTATCCTTATGTTGCTAAAAAGTGTTAGTTTGGGTCGACAGGGGTGGCTCCTCCACGTGGGCGGAGGAGCGTCTCCCCACTGCTTTCTCGCAGAAGAAGGGTTTGGTTGGGGGAGGGCGGTGGGCAGGCCGGGGAGGAGTGGCTAGCCCAATGTTGTGGGCGCTGACTGTTTGGTCGGCCCCCGGGCCGACCAAACCAGTCATGCACACTCTCCCGTTTTCTCCATGTAGGCTGCATGCAGCCTGCATGGAGAAAATGGCCTCCCCATAGATGCCTGTGCAGTCGGCGTCCCAGCCAATCACAGCATATCCATTGAAGCGTTGTGATTGGCTTAGGGGAGGAGAGGGAGGCTGCCTGCTTCTGCTTCCTGTGAGCAGAGAGAGGAGACGCGACGTGAGACCAGAGGCAAAGGTAGTTTTTAATTTCATTTTTTTAAAATTAAATTAAACCCCTCCTTCCTGCATGACCCCCTCCCCGCGCGACACCCCTGCCGCCCACCCGCATGTCATGCGAGCTGCGACCGTGGGTCGATAGAAATTCTTATGAGTAAAGCCAACCCCAAACACTATGTTATATACTAAAATCTAAGTTTGTTTTTCTCTAGACCAGAAGTCTTCAAACTTTGTTGTGCTGAGGCCCCATAAGCTAAATATTTTGAAGTTGGGCCCCCCTTAAACATTTTATGGCAAGGACTGAAGAAGCTGGAAGGGCAGGGTTGAGTACAGGGGTTTGGGCTTGTGAGACCATTTCAGGGGTACTTTTTCTGTAGTTTATAATCCACAGTAATTTGAGATTCATAAAAGAGTAATTGTTCGAAACAAAAACAGAAATTGATCAACAAACACTGTTCCACATAATATGGGGAGTTGTGATCCCCTCACACTCCAGTCTTTAGAAAATAAATAGCTCCCACACGTTGTCCTCTCTGCAGCAAGGGTTCCCCCTGCTCTAATGCTAGCATGGAATAGGAGCCCTAATTTCCCTATTGTAAAAACACCCATGCGCTACCCATGGAATGTCTCATTGATGCAAAGTAATGCAAGAAAGCATGTAGCAAAACTTTGCGTTACTTTGGGAAACTATTCAATGCAAATCCTAACTTGCTTTGGACAGTAAATCCCAGTATAACACTCTGCATCGGGTTTGTATTACAAAAGTAATGCAAAACATTTGCAAAGCATTAGAGCAGCGCTGCTCAGCCTTGCATTACGTTTGGATACAACACAGTGCAAATCATGTTTCTGCTGGATTGTAAATACCAGCACACTTTGCGTCAGGATTGTGTTAAAAAAGTAACACAAGCCTGATGCAAAGTCTTTGTGAATCATGGCTTGAATCATTTTGCTGCTGCCTGTCTAATGCTGTGTGTAATGCAATTTTAAAATAATGACACATTCATAGTGCCAAAGACAGCGACCCTGTAGCACTATAAAAATAAAAGTCACTATTACCCACTGCACCAAGCAGGATGAAATTCTTTGACTCTCTGGTCACACTTACACAGACATCTGCAGTGATTGCATTAACCAACTGAGACTTGAGTGCCTTTCCCACTGATTATTTGCATTAATTTTTCATCTAAAGTGTGTGCGTTATTTTATATGCAGTTAATGTGAAGCAAAAAAAACCCACCTCAAACCAGCTACTGAATATTTTGTTCTTTGTATGCCAGTAATTAATCCTGCCACCACTCTGGCTGACCTCTGTCCCATGGTACTTAAATTCACCATTCCCATGCTTTTGATGCCCTTTGGCTGCATATAAATGAAGAAAGCCTAGAAACAGAGCAAATAAGCAAGTTCAGGGCCCGATTCACAGAGCTAACTTAAGACAAAATCCTAAACTTACTACCATTTTGGTATTCACAGAAGGCACTTACTCATTTTGGTATTCACAAAAGTTAGGAGTCCTAACTGTAGGAATCCTAAATGCCTTCTGTAAATACCGAAAGTCTTAAAGTTAGAATTTTTCTCAGTTTAGGAGTAGTAAAGTTAGGACTCCTAACTTTAGGACTCCTAAATGCCTTCTGTGACTACAGAGAGGTTTAAAGTTAGGAGTTTTCTCAGTTTAGGAGTAGTAAAGTTAGAACTCCTAACCTTAGGAATCCTAAATGCCTTCTGTGAATACCGAAAGTCTTAAAGTTAGGATTTTTCTGTTTTTAGGAGTAGTAAAGTTAGGACTCCTAACTTTAGGACTCCTAAATGCCTTCTGTGAATACCGAAAGTCTTAAAGTTTGGATTTTTCTCAGTTTAGGAGTAGTAAAGTTAGGACACCTAACTTTACTAATCCTAACTTTAAGACTTTCGGTATTCACAGAAGGCATTTAGGAGTCCTAAAGTTAGGACTCCTAACTTTACTACTCCTAAACTGAGAAAAGTCATAAAGTTAGGATTCCTAACTTTACTACTCCTAAACTGAGAAAAATCCTAACTTTAAGACTTTCGGTATTCACAGAAGGCATTTAGGAGTCCTAAAGTTAGGAGTCCTAACTTTACTACTCCTAAACGGAAAAGAATCCTGGGCCTCATTTATGCGAAGTGACGCATCACTGTGTGAAAGTAGAGATGCGTCACTTCTCAGTGCACCCTCCTTGCAACACCAATGATGCATCATATTTATAATATGATGCATCATGTCGCAAAGAAGGACAGATACGTCAGTATAACTGACGTATCTGTTGGCGCAAAAAGTGGCGCATTGCTGGAGTTGTGTCGGATGCCTGACGCAACTCCAGCAATGTTCCTTTCACATGGGGCAAGCCCCATGTGAAAGGGCCTGCATCACCCTTACGCCTGCCATGAGGCAGGCGTAAGGTTTTGACGCATTGGCGTCCTAGAAGTGGCGCAGCGAAATTTCATAGATTTCGCTGCGCCACTCCTACGACCCTTTCTTGCGGGGGTACGCCCACCCTGCATACATTATACCTGGCGCAGGTATAATGTAGCGCAGGGGTTTACGAAGTGACGCATCTACCTAGATGCGTCACTTCATAAATATGGCGCAACATGACGCATGTTTTACACCACTGGTGCGTCACAAAAAGTGACGCACTGGTGGCGCAAAAGTGACGCAGGGGCTCATAAATGAGCCCCCCTAACTTTAAGACTTTCGATATTCACAGAAGGCATTTAGGAGCCCTAAAGTTAGGACTCCTAACTTTACTACTCCTCAACTGAGAAAAATTCTCACTTTAAGACTTTCGGTATTCACAGAAGGCTAACTTCTGTGAATAACGAAATGAGTAAGTGCCTTCTGTGAATACCGAAATGAGTAAGTGCCTTCTGTGAATACCAAAATGGTAGTAAGTTTAGGATGTTGTCTTAAGTTAGTTCTGTGAATTGGGCCCTCAGCTTCCAGGCCATCTTCATTTACAAGATTTACAAGTCTTTACTAATACATTTGCACCCCCCTGGGAATGCAGCCACAGACCCCCAAGGGGTAGTGGCTCACAGTTTGATGACCACTGCTCTAGACCAGGCACTCCTAAAATATACAGCCTACCAGTATGGATGGCATGTGACTCCTACACTTTGTAATCCTCATTGTCTTTTGTAACAGTTCCTATAGATAACTTTACACACATGATTCATTTCCTCTGTTTAATGTGTGTGTGATGTAAAGTGTTAGAGCTGTACTCTAATATGAGTAGCGCTATAAAATAAAGTAAATACCTGTGAAAGAGGGGCTATGGAGTGATGAGGGGCACGCTTGGAGGGTGTTAGTGAGGGAATCTGTGGAGAAGAAGGTCATGGAGGGGCGCCAACACAGATTGTTGCACCGGGCACCACCAGCGCTAAAGCCGGTCCTGGTTGGGGGCAACCGGAGCTCTATGACCCAGCATTACGTAAATCAGACTTGGTACTGTGCCTATGATTTGGAATGAAGCCAGAGTAATTGCTAGTGTCTGCCATTATTTCCAGCCTTCTACCCTTACCTTTCTATTTTTGTCAGGCTCTTATTCCAATCTCAAGAAGCCTCTGCTCTAAGTATTCTTTCCATGTTTGAGACAGACAGCCTCCCCCTTCCGAATTCCATATACCATAAATACTATTTTGTCTCCATTTTATTATACATGTATACTTTGTGCTCTGAAGGCTTCTGTATTTCTCATTTTGTTCTGAGCTGCCTCAGTTACCTGTTTGGTGGGCTGCGTGAATTTTAATGAAAGTGAGACCTTCTACTCTTCAAGCACCACCTCCTCCTACTCCAGCAGCACTTTCTATGGGAAGTAACTATGAGGTAACTTTAAATCTGAGATCCCTGGCACCCTTTCAAAGGCTTTATCTGAAGTGAATTGTGCTCCCTTGATTTGCCTGCTGTTCATCACACACCCCGTCCCTTAGCCACAAGTTCCTTTACCCTCTATCACCTCTGACTGCAGAGGCACATTTGTAGCCTGCGGGTCACAGGTTTTAATCCCAATCCAGAAATTGAATGGGTGAATGCACCTTCTCGATGTCCTTTTCATCGCTGAGTTTTGGACCCATGATTCACCTGTTCTAGCTCTGGCCACTCCAGTAAATGATGGTTTCCTACATCTTCCTCGGCTTGCGAAAAAAGGTGGAGGTCTTGCCTTTATTTATATAAATTCACTTTCAGTTTCACAAGTCAATTTAGATCCATTCCCTTATGCTGAGTTATTAGTCCTTACAGCGTTTTCTCTTGCCCTCCTGTACACTCTTTAACTTCCTGGTTTATAGCCCTCCAAGACCTCTCCTTCATTTTGTTTCTTCTTTTTTTTTGCTTTTTGAATCCTCTTCTTGTCAGGTTTTCCCGCTATCTTATTAATGGAGATTTTAATAATAAGACTGACAATAGGTCTGCCCCATTCAATCCTAATTTTCTCAATTCTTGGTTCGCTCTTTGCGCCTCCCAATCCGTTGTTGGCCCTGTCCATGGAAATGGATGCACACTTTATCTAATAGTGGTACTGCATGATCATGTCCTTTTTCTCCATTCTTTCCCTTTGGACTGCTCTGATTTAAAACAAAAAAAAATTCAATCTGTTTTTATTTATTGAAATTTCAAAGGTTACAGATACTTGAAAGACATCAGGAATTGTGTACACTCCATACATGGTGTCATTTAAATGCAATAGAAACAAGTTCTCATCGCACACATGCTGGGCCTTATACCCATCCAGGGCACAGCCGCCGCACCATATTGAATATGAGAATAGCATTCAGTTCTTGTCATGTCTGGGATACATCCCTATTCGGTGACTGCTTAGTTTCGAGAGTCCAGTGTATAAGTCCTTCTATTAGTTCCTTATGAACTGCCAAACAGACATAGCAGAATAAAAAAAGTCAACCTCCAACAATCCCAACTCAGACCGGCGCTAGTGACGGTGTCCCCCATTCCGCCCCTTAACTTGTCTTCCCCAGTAACCTCGTCCAGCATGACAGATAGGCTATTATCCCCCCCTCCTTTGGACTGCTCTGATCATCAGTTTTTCACTTTCAGACCATATGTTCCTGCCTCTGCCTACCCTCTGACCTGTTTTTGGTTTAAAACTAATTATTGCATCTTAAGGTTTTGCTCATTAGTGAGAAACTATCTTGATTCTTCTAGGGAGAAATAGTCCAAAAATTATTATCACCAGCACTCTTGAGTCCTTGATCGCTGTCAAATTTTTAAGCTCTCATAATCGTTTTCCCTTGCTCCATGGTTCACCCAGGAGCTCCACGATTTCAAACTTTAGTGCAAGCAAACAGACAAAAGCATGGCACAAGGACTATATGCCTAGCAAATCCCTTTTCTATCATGCCACTTTGTGTGATTATAGAAGAACTTGTTCTGCTGAGCTTACTTTTAGCCCAGTGCATTTCTTCGACCTCGAAGCAACCCAAAGATGTTTTTCTCCCACTAATCCCTTCTTATACAGTATCCCCTTAGTACTCTTCCAATATCTCTGCTACACTCTTTCTTTATATTTCCATAAGAAAGTAGTCAATATCCCCACTCACTGGACTGCATATTTCTCTGTTCCTTCTGTTCACTCTCCTGGTCAAGCCACATCTAATTGTCATTATTTTTCTTCTTTCTTTCCACCTTCTCCCAAAGTTAATCTTCACCATGTTCCCAGCATTAAAGCAGGTTCCCTTATCGAACACATCTATTCAGTCACATTCACATTCCAAAGTTTCTAGCCCCAGTCTACAAGAGCTGTGTAACCTATCCCTCTCTAGCTTCATAGTACCTCCCTCATGGAAAGAAGTTTCTTTACTAAAAACAAAACCTTCGTCTGACCCTTCTTCTCCGCAATTTTCATCCAATATTTTTGCTGTTGCCTCTGTTAAGATCTTGCAAAAATAAATTAACCATTGACTTTCTCTTTTTCTGGAAATCAACAAATGCCTACACTCTTTTCAGTCTCCCTCCCTCACCACAGCACTGAATCGGCTCTGGTTGCAATCCTACATGATCTCACACTTATTCTGGATCAGGAAGGCACTGTTTGTCTGATCCTTTTTGATCTACCTCATGCCTTTGATATGGTGGCATAGGATATCATTCTCTCCCCTCTCTCAAATGTTGGTATTTTTTGGTGATGCTTTGGCTTGCATCACTTCTTATTTAGCTATCATTCAAGCCATTCATCTTCCTATATTTCATTCCTCCTTCTTAACCGTTACAAAGTTCTTTTCTGAGCTCCACTTTGTATAACAGTTTTGGTACCCCTTTGGCCACTCTCATACACTTTTTTTTACATACTTTTATTACATATGCCAGTGATACTCAAATGTTATCTGGCTGGACTCCTCTCAGACCTCCACCCTTGCTAACCTCATTTCTTGTCTTTCTGCTGTGGTCACACAGATCAAATGCAAATGACTAAAAACACAATATAGACAAAACTGAGATCCCGATGGTCGTCAAGAACCCCACAATTGTGTCTACCGATTAGTGTCCTGATGATTTGGCTCCTGTGTCCTTGGCTAAGAACCTTGGTTTTCACATTGGCCATTCTCTTTCTTTATCTGCTCTGATTAGCAGTGTTTCCTCTTCCTGCTTCTGTTATCTTCATTTGCTTTGCCAAACGAATCCTTTCTTGCCCCTGTCTGCACCCAACACTGTATTACAGACAGTCTTTTTTTTAGGTCTCTATTCCTTGAACTCTGTTCCTCTGGCGTTCCGCTTCCACTATCACAAAACCTATGTGGATCCAACATGTAGCAGCCAGTGTAATTTTCCAGCTTCCCATCAGCCTCACCTCTCTTCTCATCTTGCTTCACTACATGGGTTACCTATTTTCAACTGTATCAAGCTTAAGACACATTTTGTGATACTTGCCATGGCAGACTGATGTTATTCTTCTCACACCTGAATGTCTTGTTTGAGAAAGCAGTGTAAAGCAGCTTGTTTTACTAGAATGCAATTTTATACTATAGATTAAGTGAAAAAGAACCACACAAAGTATTTATAAAAATATGTATTTATTATATAATACTCTCTAACACATACAAATATCTTCTACCCGGAGATATGCACAATGCACAGAATACTTTATCAAAAAAACACAGTAAATAGCACAGAATACACAGTGAACCTGAGGGGGGATAAAACCATTTACTAAAAAAGTGGTATAAGAACCACGACTCGGGTCATGATACTGTCAAGAGGACGTAGAAGTGCTGCGGACCCAAGAACCCAGTCAAGGCAAGTTACTAGGAACCCCACGGAGAGCGTGTGCAGTATGGGAACATGACTGCATACTCCGTACATCTCTACTTGTAAGTCACGGTTGGATTTTTAAAGATTAAGGACCCTTCCCAGTGGACCCTGAAGAAACCCTGTGGAAGACAGAAGTTTGAAGAGCCACCTCACTCATGGATACTGCAGTACCAACGTTACCTACACCAGGAAAGCCGGGTGCATAAGTGTGAAGTGGTGTCAGAAACCGCCATCGAAACCAATGGCGAGGAACGTGTGCGTGTTACTGTTACCAACCATTTTTGCAAACCTGGCAAAAAATTAAGGATACTGTCATACTTAACAAGTACCATGTGTACAGTGCAGGCGTGGCTTGAGTTATTTAGATACATCCTTTTATTTAAAAAACTCGTTGAGCAATGATAGAGAACATTGGATTCTTTGCTAACAGGCCGAACACTACTATCTATGACTGTGTATTAAAGAAACTATAATTCTGTTTAACTAGAAAATAGTTGTGTTTCCCTGAGCAGCATTTTGCTATGGAACGTATGAATTACAAACAAGTACGATTAGTTTGTATGACTGTTCATAAACGTTCAAAGTCTCAAAGTCACATATATGTTGTATTTCAAAAGCTTATGAACTTTGTAACCTTATCGTTTATTTTTGTTTAGCCTAATAGCAGGTATTAGAACGTGAAGTTCTTCGATTTTTGCATCAAACCTCATTTTTATCTATTCCGGTCTCACACGCGCATGTTGAGCTGTTGGTACAAAACACTGCGGCAAAAATTAATTTTCTGATTTACCTTGACAGGGATTTGAACCAGATACCATTATAACCAAAGCCGCAGAGCAGTTATCCAAAGAGGTAAGTCGCTAATGTGTTAAGGCTTGAAAGCCACCTATTTGAGCTTGCTTGAAAAGGAAGGTTGTCCAATAAGTGATATTTATATTTTGATTATTTTCAGTCTGGTACTCAGTTACTTCTGACAGATGACCCTATGGAAGCTGCACGCGGAGCCAATGTTTTAGTGACAGACACGTGGGTGAGCATGGGGCAAGAAGAGGAGAAACAAAAGCGGTTAAAAGATTTTCAAGGCTACCAAATCACAATGAAGGTAAGAGGCCATCACTTGCATTTAACACCATTGACAGACTTATTTGAATGCATTAAAGTGGTCAGTATTTTGTGTGCATTGGGGAAAAAATGTTATTTATCATCAGCGTTATTGATTTAATGGGCAGTATATCTGGATGTGCTGACCTCTAATGGAGCTCGGTCACATCCTGGTCCTGTCTGCAGTGTGTTTTTCAGAGGCTACCCTTTCTGATCTGTGACATTTCTTAGCACCTCCATCCTGGTCAGCATGATCATTCATTTCATTAAGTCTTTATTCGATTAAAAAATCATAAAAGACACAGCATCACAATATATAAGCCACATCAATAAATTAAATAAAAAAGCATTAAATACACCAAGACTAGTATAGTAACAGTGAATCAATAATAACAATAAAATCTCATAACCCAATAATAGCTTTTACGATTGCAGATGATCCAGATGATTCCTCCTTATGGCCCAACACGTGGACCAGAACTTTGCCATGGCAACCACAATCACCTCCTTGGTATCACACTTAAGGATACGCAGAGCTGTTTGCGCTGAGCTTATGCCTAACTGTTTACACAGTGGCTTGATCCATTTCATACGAGGAGCTCTATATGCTGGGCATACAAATAACACATGTGAAATTGTTTCAGATAACCCAGGACAACAATGACAGGAGGAATCTGCATTTGAGGCCTGGTTGTTTCCCCATTTTTTAGTAAAAGATTTTAGGGGCAAAAAACCAACTCTATATTGATGGTACAGCTTCCTGTCAATGGTTCCAATAATAATGTCCCAATAGGGTTCCAATAAATAATCGACCTTATGGTCCATAAAAAGATCAGATAATGAATCCCTAGGGGTCTTGGCAAGGGACCTAAGTTGGAGCATCTCAGCATACAATCTCTTAAATTCATTCTTGGACGGAAAAGAAGAACCTTCTGGATCTGACCAGAGATGGCCTAGGTTCAGAGCCTTAAGAGCTACTCTAATATTATGTAACCAAGAAATTTGACGGCACTTGTCAGCATGATCCATGCATTCAACCATGTGAGCCTCACACTGGTGTAATAACAACTCATACACAGTTCACTGGGAGCAATACTCTGCAAGGGCATTTGCACAATAGTACCCAGAAGTAGCACTATCTGATCATTGTTGAGATATCTAGTCAGGGTGACCCAGAGCAATCAGTACTTACTATGGTCCTGTCATATCAATGGGAGGTTGTTTACCAATGGTGTCTGTGCCCTCAGGGCTGTGGGTCCTAATACCGGGGATCTTATACTCCTTTTAGTACTTGTCTCTCAGGATAGCGAGGCATAAAAATCTAAAGGCTGACTCAAGGACATGCTGTGGGCTAGAAACTCAGTAACGCTCAACAATGACACTCAGAACATCAATATCCAGCCAGTGCTTTTAGTTTAAAAAGAAATGGCATTTTTAGTACAGGGCCTAGTGCTCTCCCGCCTTGACTATGGCAACTCAGTCTACCTGGGAAGCCCTCTGTATGTGATCAAGGGGCACATTTACAAGCAGGCGATAAAAAATTATCGCCGCTTTTGCGGCCGTTTTCGGCCGAAAAGCGGCGATAATTTTATCGCCTAATTAGCAAGGTCACGCTAACGCATGAAATCTTGCTTTAGCGTGGGGATTCCTAACGCCCAGCTTTGCATCTCTAATGAGATGCAAAGTTGGCGTTCCTGACCTGACATGACTGGAGAAATGTCGCCAAGCGACATTTCTCCTATCATCAAGCCCCACGCTATGAAGCATAGTGGCAGGAAAAGTAGCGATAACCCCTGTTATCGCTACTTTCCTTACGCCTGCTTCAGGACTGACTTAGCCATGATATCCTATGGAAGGTGGATATCATGGCTAAGTTTGTGGGGCCCTATCAGCAAGCTAACGCCACATTGCGTGAGATTATCCCTGGATTTCCAGCGATAATCTCACGTTAGGCAGTTAGCGTGAGGATTTTTATCGCTGAGGAGATAAGCGTTGCTAATAGCACGCTATCTCAGCGATAAAAATAAACGTTACCCGGCGATAATTATCCTCACGCTAAGAGCGCTGAGCGATAACTATCGCCGGTTGTTGCTGATATGCCCCTAAGTGCCTTCAAATTGTTGAGAATGCTGCAGCCCTCATTCTGCTAAAGATTCCCAAGCATCACTCTGTTTCGTCATCTTTAGCAGGCTTACATTGGCTGCCAGTCCTCAAGAGAAACAAATAAAAATGTCTCTGTCTGGCCCACCCAGTGATTTATAATAAAAGCTCTCCTCTAATTCAGCGGCTGCTAGCTCCCTATAACCCTAAAAGATCGTTACGCTACGCAGATCAGAGACTCCTCACTGTACCAAAAATAAAGAAATCCAGGAGAAGAGGACGTTCGTTTGCCTACCTGACACCAAGGCTCTGGAACTGGCTGCCTTTATCCATGAGGATGACCGAGAAAGAAACAGAATTTAGGAAACTACTCAAAACTTATTTTTTTTGAATGAGCTGCTTGCTTGAACCTATACCTGACTGACTTGATTTTCAGAGCTGGAAGACCCATTGGATAGCTATGTGCTTTACAAATCCCTAGCATAGGATAGCGTTCACATCCAACTAACTACTACAGATATTTAAAATGTATACAAAATTGCACTGGGTACAAATAATTAGGAATCCCTCCTTAGGTGCGTAATAGGAATTAGCACGGTGCGGATCAACTTACTTAAGGATTTTTTAAACGGGGTATCTAACCCCACAAACTTCCTGTTTCTGCAATCTGACAGTTTCCTTTTGACAAAATACCTACCTTCAGTCCCTAATAATCTTAAGAAATGATGCACCACTACAGGCCTACAGGCTTTTCGTTAACATAAACACCTTCAGACTTGAATCTGCTTTTTAACAAATGCACAATAAAGGCCTACAGACTTTGACAGAACATTTGGGCAACCAATACAGAAACGAAGTCTTCATTTAAATTAGGTCTCTCACTAGAAGGGGCAAATCATAATCTATGCAAACCCAAAAACTATTATCATAAAACAGTTTTTTTAACGAAATCGACCTGCAAAATGGCCAGACTTACATTTAATTATTTAATTAAAAAACATTCAGCTGGACATATAAACATCCAACATATCCAGATCTAAGAGTTACAATATTAATTTCAGTCTTTTGTTAGAGGGACTTGCTAAAACACTGGCCAGACCAAGGGGCATATTATCAAGACTGGCGATAAAATTATCGCCGCTTTAGCGGCAGAAAACTGCCGCTAAAACGGCGATAATAGGCTTGATCATATGCTCTATGGAATTCCAATTGAAGCCCATGTTAGATGTGAAGGACATCTAACATGGGCTTCAATTGAAATTCCATAGAGCATATTATCAATCCCATTATCGCCGTTTTAGCGGCAGTTTTCTGCCGCTAAAGCGGCTATAATTTTATCACCTGTCTTGATAATATGCCCCTAAATTTCTGCAAGAGCTTGAGCGTGCCAGTCCACACTGTTTATTCTGTTTACATTTGCTTAGCAACCAAGGATGAAATCTTATACCAAAGCAGGACCTCTTGATGCGGCTGCCGAGGAGTATTTTTTAGCAGTGGTGAACGCCTTTCCTGCAGGTGTCCAGGACCAACTGGGACATACAACACTTTTGCCAAATGGGGGGAAACATGGCGGCCGGTTAGTTTGCGGTCGCGGAGGCTCCTTATTCATGAAGAAGAGTATGCAGGTTTAACGGCGACATAACCCACAGTTTTGCAAGCGGATGTTCTTTTGACCGCTAAGGATAATACGGAATGTAGAAATGCGGGAGAGTTCATTTCAAGCGTGAAAGCTAAATGCAAAAAAAAAGGAGGTATTTTTACCGGTTTGTTTTTTGTTTCCGTGCCGTGCTGTGACAGAGGTGTGGTGGAGTGCGGTACCTTCCTCCGGTTAGGGTGCGGGTTTTCATCCCCCCATTAGTGGCGGTTCTGTAACTCCTTCACCTGTGCTGCTGACTTGGAGGTGGAGGTGGAGCTGGGACGGCGGTGCGGCGGGACGCCGAGGAGCGAGGGAGCGGACGTTTTTGCAGGCAGGGCTGGAGCTCTGGGTCCCTCGAGCCGGACGATCTGCGAGCTTCCCTGATCCTGGACCTCTGCTGGGCACAAGCTGCTCAGGAGCTCGGCAGTGGCCGAAAGGCGTTGATGCAGCAGGCAGGAAACAGAGGCACGCACAAACTAAGGTCGAGCAAGGCAGGCACAAAGTCGAGCACGAAGGCGGAAGGTAACTCCCTGAAGCAGGTTAGTGCAGGTCAATGTGATAAAGCACAGGGTGAAGGTGGGCAGGTACTGGCCAAGGAGACAGCAGCTTTAGGTGCTAGAGGTGTTGATACTGGGGCCCGAATTGCCGCGGTAGAAGTTTCAAGTGCACCTTTGGTAAAGGAAGGAGGAGTAGATGGGAGCCTAAGGGCATCTGGACCCCCGCTCAGTCGAACAAGTGGAAGGAATAGTGGGAGCAAAAACGAAGCAAAATCACTATCACTTGAGGAGTGGGCTAAGTAAAAGCTGTATGAAGGGGGGGCAGGGCTCTCTTAAGTTAAATAACGGAACAAAACTTTCCCCTCCATCGAAACAAGGGGGCACGGCCACAGGAGAGTGGGCAACGCCGAAGAGAAGGAGGAAATCTAAAGTGAATCGAGAGGCTCAAGTATTAAATCTTAAGATCACTCCCTCTTTGAGAACTTTCTTCAATGTAGCTCCTAAAACACTGCTATTAAAGAATCCCACCGTAGGTCCCCCTAAGATTGTCTCACCAAGAGGGGCAGATACAGTTAAATGAATAGGTTTCAGGTTTTGGCAGGACTCTCGGATTCTCTGGAGTCTCAGCATTCCAGCTGTGTAAGAATGGAGGTTCAACCTGTACAACCTCATTTACAAGCCCAATCGCAGGCAGCGACTCCGGAGATGTCGATTGGACTCTCCAATGGAGCAGCTAAAGAGGGAGGAAACAAATGCGCAACTGAGACAGTTCAAGCTGAAAACGTATCTCTACCACAAATACAGCCTCAACCACAAGTCCAGGCGCAATCAGTAGCGGAGTTGATACATTTATTGACAGTTGAGGTCAGAAACAGGTTCGAAACATCTGAGCTAAATCAGAAAGGGATCCGGTCTAGGACAAAAGTTGGATGATGTAGCTGAAAGAACTTCACAGCTGGAGATCGGATGAAAGATCTGGTATCTCAGGTGGCGGTCAACACAAAGGAGATCAGCGACCTTAGGCGCAATGAACAGCAATTGAAAGACAAAATAGAATCACTGGAAAATAACCAACGAAGATGTAATCTTCGGGTGCTTAAGGTCCCGGAAGGAGCCGAAGGAGAAGAAATTTAAACATTTGTGGTACATCTACTCAAGGAAGGGTTACAATTAAAATGGACAGAAGAAGAACTAAGTATGGATATACAAAGGGTCCATAAAGACCCTTATAGAAGGCATGTCAACAAAGTTAAACCAAGGAAAATATTGGTAAACTTCCATACCTAGAGTTTCAAAGATGAAATCCTTCTCAAGGCATTAAAGCAAAGATCTCTGATAGTAGATGGTATCAATTTCGAAATCAGGTCAGATATCTCACAACTGACGGCTAACAAGCAATGGGAACTAGGAAATTTGATTGAGTCTTTCAAGAGTTTGGGAGCCACAGCACAGTTTAAATTTCTGGCCAGCCTAGGAGTAATGCACAATAATAAGATGCAGACTTTCCGTAGGGTTGAGGAGGCGGAAGAATTTCTGAGGTCAATATCAGCAGCTGGAGTTTGATAGGCGTGACTCTCATTAAATTGGTAAGGTACACAGTGCTGTTAGTGCTGAGTTAATGCTCCTTAGCGGCATATCATTATTATTGGGTGGGTTAAGTGGATTATTGAATGCTCCAAATCAGGGCCTCCTCAGGCCTAGGCCATTAGGAAGGAAGAGGAGGGTTTCCCAAGGGGTGGGGATGGGAGGGGATCACGGGTAGTTTTTGGTGCCCGGGTGTGGGAGCATGGGGAAAAAAAACACAAAAACACTTTTGCCAAACAATTCTCTCTGTATGCCAGGATCCACTGCAGTCAGGAAAGTGAGTGTTGCCCAATGAGACCATAACATCCCTAACCTCCCGACGGCACTGCGACCTCTCACCTGACCTTCCACGGATTGCAACAGTGATTTAGTTATGGTGCAGAATGACTCCTCCCAGCTGAGGGGACTTCTCCTTGCTATCAATTATCAAATAATGGCTCTTTGCACTAGGGATTCTCTGGCACCTCCTGCTTCAAGGGCTATAACTCAAAAGTGTATGAGCATGCTTTGGGTTGTTCAAAGATGGCTGGTGTCCACAACTCAAGGCACCTGCTGAAGAAGCGGAAAAGCCACACATAAAAAGGAGATGAAAAATAAGAAAATTGGGATGTATTGGTCCCCAGTAGACCATTTTTGATGTCATATGGTCATTTTGGTTGGGAAGATGTTGTGAAGGATTCAAGCTGGATATCAGGTTAATGGAGGTATTGCAAAAACAACAGTCAAGAGCAGCCACTCCTGTGCTGGCCAGTGTTCAACTTCCCACCACAGAACCCTGCCACTCAACATTTGTGGGGATTCCTGTATGGTCAGGATTCCACTACATTGAAGGCACGAGACAAGCTCCATCACATGCCCATAAAACATAAGCCATATACAACAAATCCCCTCCCGTTCCTCATGTCATTGCAGTGCAAAAGATAAATGCATTGAAAAACAAAACAAGCTTAAATAAGATAAAAATGAGTAACATAAACAAATTGCAAAGCAACAAAATAACCCTTCAAAGCTAACAAAAACTGAAACCATGAGCTGGGTGGTAGCATCACTATTCAATACAAATAATCTTTCAAATATGCCTGGGGTATTCGATCTTTTTCACTTCTTCCCCTTGCACTTGCCAACCCTGTTTCGCCTAAACCAGAAGGTAATGTACCTTCCCCTGAACCAGAAAGCAGAGCATCACACATCCCCTTTCTGCCAGGGCAAACTCTCCATCTTTTATCATCATGTAGGCACTACAATCCTCCATCTTTTCTTTATGAAAAAATCCACCTTTCTGGTACAACGCCACTCTATGTCTATTCCACCACTCACCATTCTCCAAGACTTATACTTGCCCCCACTCTATAAGGGCCTTCAAACTTTAACAGCCCTTTCATCACCCTTCCAGACTTGATCTTGACCCAATCACCTCTTTCTACTGCACTCTTGGCATTGATACGAGAGGCCTTGGACACATGACTTTCCACACATCCATTCATTACCCACTCTTTCATCCATGAGGTTATCCATTTTGGAACTCCGAACCCTTCCTCTCATCAGTTCGAAAGGGCAATTACCAGTGTTCTCCTGCTTTGTAGTGTGGTACGCCCATAACAAATCTTCAACCCCTCTCCTGACATCATGTCCCGCACCACAGCCATTTGGATCACCCCCTTGACTATTCTGTTGGCTCTCTCAGCCATACCATTTCCTAGTGGGTCGTTTAAGGATGTGGTGTGATGTCTAATGCCTATGTTCAAGAGAAATTCCTTCATTATCATGAGAAGCCAGCTGTGTGCCATTGTAAGCAATAAGGATGGATGGTACTCCCGCCTCTAAAAACATTTTCCTCAATACACAGATGGTCTCATCAGTGGTGATTTCTTTCATGAAGAACACACTCAACCACCTCGAGAACCCATCCACGGCAATCAAATCAAACCTACACTCACTATTAACATTCGACATGGGACCAATAAAATTTATGCAAAGACTGTGCCAAGCTTTCCCAGGGTCCTGTATGTGCCCCGTAAAGGACTGCATACCCACTTTAAGCCTCCTAACCCCTTCCTTGCATAAACTGCACTTCACCACCTATGTGGCTACCTGATCACCCATGCCAGGCCACCAGAACTGTGTTACATTTTGTCCCAGATGTCCCTTGTGCACCATACTTGAGTCTGCTTCTCAACCCCACAGGAGTAACAAATCTGTCACCCCTCATTAGAACCACATGCCCACATGCGGTCATTTCCTCTTCAAGGATTTTAACATAGGGGCAGACAAGTACTGGGACACAACTCTCCATCTTTCCACCAAAAACCAACATCTGTATGACTTCTTTGAGAGTATTATCGTTATTCATTTTTACAGCACCATTCTTCCAATATAAATGCACCAGATCCCTCCGAAACCACATCTTGTACAGAAACTACAGGCTCTGTCCATTTGTCCCCCCAATCATCCAATCCATTCATAGTTTTGTGATCTACTGCTAGCTGAGACAAACAATCAGCTTGCGTGTTCCTCCAATCCTGTATGTGTTCTAGCACATAACGATATTCCTGAAACCTAGCAGCAAGTCTAGCCAATCTGGCTGTACACCTGCTGGTAAAAGAATCTGGATTAGGGGTTTGTGATCTGTATGTATATCCGCAAGTTATTGTACAAATTTTGCATGGCATTCTGTCAGACCCATAAAAGACCTCAACAGCTCTTTATCCTGTGGTCCCTCTGGATCAGGAAGAATGGAGGCTTGCCAAAGCCTAGAGCAAGCACTGCTCCTACCCCTCCATTTCACACTTCAGAGGATTCCATAAGCTCTTCCCAGCCTCTGCATCACTGCTTTTTCCTCTTGATAACAGCAGCATCACTGCACCTCCGCCCAGACCTAGCATGCGCCTGACATGGGCAATGGAACTCACGGCAGCGTCTACATGATCCAGAATGGTAGACCACACTCTGTGCCTTCACTCTTCAGCCAGCAAGGTCTTCAGACACTTTCAGTGCGACAGTGCACAACATGGGTCCACAGTGATACTTTTTCAGGTCAGTACAGCAGGGCAGCTGGAACCACCAGTCATTAGGAGAGCTAGAGAGTTGTAGAATACAAGTCAGACTAGATGACCCACACACCAGGGCTCCTGACAGAGGCAACTAAGTGCTGGGTTTGTCCTTCTTTTTTTCCAAGGCTCTTGCTCAGCTCAATTTGCCTGCAAAGGGCTTGTTCAGTGGAGAAGGAGAATTCTGCCAATAGTGGGATACCAACACAATCTAAGATAGGCTCACCATCTCCTCCTACCTCTGACTGACACTACTAAGAGCCACCCCAATGCAAAAAATCCAAGATGTTGAATCATCCAAAAATCAGACAGTATCAGGTTCCTGTGCTTTTCTTCACCAATAGATGCCTACCCCTTCCTCTCTAAATGTCAGCAATAAAAAACTGGGATTTTTCATAGCTGGCATCCACTTGCTACAATCTGCATAACCTATGAACAAGCCTTGGTACTACAAATATCCATCCAGCATAAACATTCACTTGCAGAAACACGCAATAACTGCATCAGGACAGGACTGGGAACCAAAGCACAGCGAGTGAGACAACCACTGCAAGAAGAGTTTGGGTGTGTTGAGGGTTTTCCACCAAGATATTTTTGAAAAAATAACAACTGGGTAAAGGGTGCTTTTTTACAGTACAATTTTCATTATATCCTGAAAATGCCATATCATTTACGCATAGCAGATGATGGTCATATAATGTCAGTCAGTCAGTCAGTCAAAGTACTTTTATTTCGATAAATAAATATCATAAAAAGACATAGGAACAATACAATACAAATTCATAAAGAGACATTATTTCATTAAACAACTCAATCATTTAAAATATTAAAAAAGAGGTCAGTCAGATAAAACCATCTATTTACATCCATCTAAAAATTACATTTATATACAAGAATCCCCCAAGAAACAAGATCCTGCTGACAGTGTTAGTAAAATCACCATTATAGGTTGATATTTGTCTAATTATTGGGTGACTTGCTTTTCTTAATCCTAATAGCCCCCACCAGGAAACTAGCTACATGATACATAATCCTGGGGGTTTGTAAAAGCTGTAAAAAAAGGATAGCAGGCTTGACTTGAATAAACCCAGCCTCCCTTAAAATAGGAAGCAAATATTTCTTTCTTGGGGCAGTGTAAAAGTCACAGAACATCAAGAAATGTGTAGTATCCTGAAACGAAAAATTATCACATTTACACGGACTGGCGTTTTCTGGGATACACCAGGTTGGAAAGTGTCCAAGTATTAGGTGAATCATGTTAAACCTGAAACGAGTTAAAAGGAACCGGTGAAAAGGAAGATTTACTATGGTTAAATAAGGTTCGGTACCTATGTGGGTACTCAAAATGATGCTACTCCGAACCAAAGGTTTCTCCAGTTCAACTCTTTCTCTTTCTGAGCTTAATAACTCGCCCATCATCCTCTTAATAAGACCAATGTCTTTCGCAGTGATCAGTTCCGGGGCGGAAAAAAGTTCCACTCTCCCTAATTTAACAAAACAATTTTTAATGTAAACTAGCCACGGTATTTTTATGGCTCTATCCAACTGCAAACAGTCTTTTAAAATGATGTGGTTGAGGGGAATTTCTTGATTCAGCCATATTTTTAACCAGGCCACGACCGGAGCTACTCTAATCAGGTCTGAAATGTAACCCATTCCCAGTTCTGTATGGACAATATATGTGGGAGAAGACTGCGGTACAGAAAGTATCGATCTCAAAAATTTATTTTCAGTAATCTGTATACTGTCAGAATTGCAATTGCCCCATATAGCACTTCCATATGTGGCAACAGCAAGACATTTTGCCTTATAAATTTTGAGTAGCGACGCTATTGGCCTAGCACCTAGTTTTTTACCAAATCCCTGAAGGGCTGAAGATGATCTAGCTAGGGCAATATTTCTAGTTTTTATCTGGGGGCCCCAAGTGCCTCTTTCATCAAATGTAATCCCCAGGTAAGGAAAAGTAGCTACCTTACACAGCTCTTGCTTCCCACAAACAAATGTCTTTGAGATCTTACTCTTTTTATTCTTGCCCATTATCATGATTTGGGACTTTTTAGCATTAATCTTTAAGTCCAATGATCCCATAAAATTCTCAAATGCGTCCAATAATCTTTGTAGACCCACCCCAGTGCGTGAGAGCAGGACAGCATCATCGGCATATAAGAGAACTGGAATACCAAGATCTCCTACGCGTGGGATGTCTAGGGTTGCATCTTTGAGAATAGGGTCCAGGGCGTTTATATAAATGGTAAATAATAGCGGCGCCAGAATGCACCCCTGCCGCACGCCCCTATCCGACTTAAAGTGACTTGTACAGCGCCCTTCTGAGGTTACTCTAATCGAGGTTGTTAAATCAGTATGTAGGTCTGCTAATAGATTAACAAGGGCCCTATCTAGACCAATGTCTAGCAAAATTTCCCATAGTTTAGAGCGATTTACCAGGTCAAACGCTGACGAGAGGTCCATGAACGCCAGGTACATAGAACCCTCTTTAGCCCTTGTATATTTTTCAACTAGTAAATACAAATTAAACCCTTGGTCTATTGTGCTTCTTTTTGGTCTAAAACCATACTGGGCATTTGACAGTACCCCTTTCTCTGTAAGCCACTCATTCAATTTTGTTAAGATAACTCGTCCCAATATTTTCACTGAGGTATCAATCAGGGAAATAGGTCTGTAACAGGAAGGATCTTGTCTATTACCCTTTTTAAAGACAGGAATAATGATGGATTTTTTCCAGGAATCTGGGATTCTTGCATTAGAGAGAGCATTAAAAACATTACATAAAATTTTTGCCCAAAATTTCGGCTCACTTTTATAGACATCCCCAGGCACCCCGTCAGGTCCTGGGGCTTTATTTTTTTGAGTTAGATCTATCGCCCTTTCAACGTCTACTATATCAAAGGTGACAGCAGTGTCACCAGTAGAGGGTGCCCCTACGTCAGTTTCCGGGATCCCATCATTTGCAGCCACACTCATTGTTGCTGAATATATCTGGCTAAAATATTTGATCCAGTCTTCATCTGGGATATTTGCCTCCAAGGGGCTATTGGAATCATCACAGAAAAATGGCTGATTTATTATTTTCCAGAATAAGCTGCTATTTTTTAAAGTTTCTGGTTCGAGGAGTTGAATCAGCGCATTTTCTTTCAAGACCCTCTTTCTTTCTAAGATGGTTTTTTTATACACAGACCTTGCACTGATTATATCAGCATGAATCGTAGGGGTCGCTTTAAGTGCCTTTAATAAGACTCCATGTGCTTTCGTGCATTCCTTGTCAAACCATCTTTTTCCCATCACGGGCTTCTGACTCGATTTATTCTGAAGACCCTGGTTCAATTCCTTACAGATGTTTTCAAAAGCCATTAGAATATCTGTCGGTTGTGTACTACTCTCTAAACATATTGTGACTTCTTCTTCTACTTTGGACAACACATCTCGTAAGAAAATGTCCGGCACAATTTTAGTCCATTTCAACCGTCGATTCTGGTCTTTTGCCTTCAGATTTACACCCCCTCTATTTTTTGCTCTATTAAGTGAGATTAAATCTGTTTGCATTACTGCAAGTACAACGGGATTGTGATCACTAAAAACTGAAACCTCTGTATAATAATTTAACACATTATGCAACAAAAAAGAAGACACAAAAATATAATCAATTATAGTAGCCGTATCCTTTGCCTTAAAAGTAGGGGCTCTATATATTCCCTTCCCACACCCGGATTCATATAGGTTCCATCTAGCCAAAAAGATTTCCAAAAGCTCCCCAGACCTGGTATGTTCTAGATGGACCGGTGAGGAAAGAGGGGAGCCTTCATCCTCTTGACTAATACAGGGGAGGGTACACGGATGTATATTAAAGTCCCCTAATAATATTAATTCGAAAGAATTTACATTAGCACTATAGACCGACAAGAAGTTGTCCAAAACTTCCAGGTTTTGGCTAGTACACTCCTTAGCGTGTGTATTATAAAAATTTACAAATAAAATCCTGACCTTATCTAAGGTTAATAATTCAACAACCAAGCAATTTTCAGAGCCCGACATACACTGTGATAGGGTCCCTTTCAAATCCAGTTTGAATAAACTCAGCAGACCCCCCTTAGCCCTCCCTGCCACACTGCACGTTGCTGGAACAAAAAAATGGGAATAGCCATCCAGGGCAAAACTGTTCGAATTGTCCCAAGTCTCTTGGAGGGCAATGATGTCAAAAGATTTTAATGATGTTAACCATTCATCAATCCCACTTTTGTTTTTTATGCCGGCGATATTCCATGTGGCAATTTTAAGGGATGAAACTGTTGGCTGTGCCGACTTCACTGGTGTTTCAGACAGTCAGTCGTTTTCCTCCAAGGATGATAAAACAGAAAAACGATTATGGAGAGATAAAGTATTACCCAGCTGACTGTTTGGAAACTGCTGAACCTGCGTGTCCCCACTGATTTGATAGGAAGATCTATTCACATTTGCAACAGAACCAACTTGCCCCCTCCCATGACCAGGATACCTATGCTGTACAGGCAAATAGTGTTGAGAATTGTCCAAATGATTATAAAAGAAACCCAGAGGTCTAACACGTACCGAGTTTTCCACGGTTGGCAGAACGGCAGCCCTGAGGAGGACTGTTGCCACGTGTTGGGGATATTTGAAGTTTATGATAATACAGTCCCCCCTTATGTTCTTCCTACCGTTGCCAATCCAGCTAACTCAACGGGTGAATAATATGTCTTCTGCAAGGGCACACGGAAAACCACAATTCCTGTTCAACCAGGCCAGCGTTTTGTTTTTTAGGGCAACATATGTTTCTTGCCTTGAGTCAGACAGACAACTATCAATCTCCGGAACATTAGTTAGAACAAGCGTATATGGCACGCAATCCGGAGGGAGGTTTACACATTCACTCCTCCTCGGTCTATTTCTCCCACCTAGTTCAGTCCCACCTGCAATATTCTGCTTATTATTTTGGGCATATTGTGTTTGTACTGTTGCCTGTGCATTCGCAATACCCATTGATGGCATAAACGTTGGTTGGGTAGTCAGTGAGTTAGTGACTAAAGGCGCCTTTGCATTCGCCCCGGTGTCATTACCATGTACCTTTAGGCCATCCAATTGATGTGCCTCTGGACCCCCTGTGCCCCCTATACTAGATCCCATCACCCCCAATAGACGAGGTTGTGATATTGACCCATTTTGAGACTGAGTAATATAGGAATGTAAAGCACCTTCCAAACTAGTGACTTTTTGGGCCACAATATCTAGCTTTTCTACCAGTGGAGAAATCAATGCCTGTAGTTTAGACTCAAATAAGTTTGTCAAGAGAATAATCTGGGAAGGGTGCAGAATGTTTCCCTCGACATTATTTATTAGCTCAGGGGCATCTTCTCCACTAGTAGGGGATGTGCCTGCCTTTTTAGTCTTCCGGGTCACTACTCTTCTAACGGGTGCCTTCCTACATGCACGTACCTTTCTCCGTAATGGAGACTGAGGTGGTGTGCGCCTTCGAGGGGATGTCACACCTGGACTTAATATAAGGTCGTGGACAATCTCCTGTTCGGCCTCTAATATCTCATTATTTGTTTCTGCATCAGTATCCATTATCGAACAACGATTAGGCAATGAGGTAGACTGGGTACATACCCTTGTAGGTGAAGAATCTGGGCTAATCCTTGTTAGTGATAGTCTCCTATCTTTGTTGATCTTACTGACAACCTTGACGAGATAATTGTCCATTGTCCTTGCTTCAGTATGTGGGACTTGTTTACCAGGCCTCACTTTAGACATTGTCAACAAGTACAATATAAATCAGGTTTTGGTCACACTGACAGTCACAATATGAATTACAGCCTTGGCCAAGACATAAACAACTGGGGAAACAAAGTCTTACTGTGTGTCCTGGATGTAGAGTGCGCGGAGCAAATAACAGGGCCCGGCCCGGCCTCACTCGGTCCTCTGAGGGCCACAGAGGGCCCGCCCTTTGCCCGGGCTTAGCCCGGCGCCCGCCCGCGCGCGTCCCGCGACGCGGAGGTAGCAACAGAGTTTTAAGCGCCTCCGGGCGCGTGCTTGGCGTCACGAGCCGCTGGGGCACCTGGGAGCGGTAGTTCGCCGCTGTGGGGCTGCGCGGTGATGTGGCGGCGAGAGGAGCCCAGGCGAACAGCGGTGAGGCTACAGGTGAGGTGGAGAGGGCACCAACAGCTCCACGACGTTCCCTCGCATAGAAATCTGGCTTCCCCGCTCCACCGAGGGAGCAACAGAGTTTTAAGCGCCTCCGGGCGCGTGCTTGGCGTCACGAGCCGCTGGGGCACCTGGGAGCGGTAGTTCCCCGCTGTGGGGCCGCGCGGTGATGTGGCGGTGATGTGGCGGTGATGTGGCGGCGAGAGGAGCCCAGGCGAACAGCGGTGAGGCTACAGGTGAGGTGGAGAGGGCACCAACAGCTCCACGACGTTCCCTCGCATAGAAATCTGGCTTCTAAAGCACACGTTAACCCATAGGGATCTGGCACTGAATAGCAGATGTTTATTGTTACCCAACGCAATGGTACTCATTTTATCAACATCAGATGGGTGAAAGGCTGAGTGGACCCTTCCAGGATTTGAACCTGTGATCATGTGGTCGAACACAGGCCCCTGCAATGGACACATTAGTCCACTGAGCCACCAGATCTTGCTATACAATTGTATACAATTATACCTAGTCTTGGTGGGAACAACAAGGAGTGTACATATATTCTTATAAGAAATGTCAAGAAAGATGTCAAGTAGGAAAACAAGAATTTAAACCGACTATATTTGTACTTAATACACAGGACCTAATAAACAATGCAGTAAACAAAGTGATATAAAAATGACATAGCCTCCACAACTTTATAAAGGTTTAGAGGAATAAAATGTGCTTTGTAGCTTGGAAAAATCTAATGGATGTCCTTGTCCTGACATATGTAAATGAAGCACTTTACTGACGGAGTACACATTTTAAAAACTTCAAATCCTGGGTTCATTCACAGATTACGTAGGTGCCACCCCTTGGAGCAGTATGCTTCTGAGGGCAAAATGATGAATGATCATCTGAATTCTTAGTCTCAACAAACCAACTTTTCTCCATGTACATTGAACCTGAATTCTACTAAATGCATCCACGGTGTGCGCAAAATGCACTTGAGGTTTGAAAATGCCCTTCACTTGGTACCTGAGAAAAGTAAACTGGTAGTAGAGTTAGAAAAAACAGAAACGAATGGCCTTATCAAAAAAAGCATTTTTGTGGCCGGAAACAGCCTGATTCACAGAATCGGGCCATTTCATACCCCAAAAATGCTTTTTCATATGTACAATGCACAAATTGTGATTCTGTAATGTTACCGAATCGCAATTTGTGTTTAGCGATCAGTATTTTGAAAAGGCGTGTTTAGGACGTTCCTTCCAAATACCGAATTGTAGTACTATGTATGAATGTTTTGCGACCCAATTACGGTCGCAAAACATTCATTTTTTACTAACACCTCAAAGGTGATGGTAACCATATGCAAATGTAAAAGGGTCACCACAGGGCCCTTTCCCCCTTGTGAATGTTGAAACAAATATTTTTTAAGAGCAGGCAGTGGTCCACAGGACCACTGCCTGCTCTTAATAAAATAAAACCTAAATGTTTCATTTTATTTTTTTAAATGCATCCTGAAAATGGGCTGCATTTCCCTAAAAAACTGAATGCTTTAATAAAAAGCAGTCACAGACATGGTGGTCTGCTGACCCCATCAGACCACCATGTCTGTGATTGGTGCAAGTTCTAACGGGTTGCAAACTGCGATCTACCTCATTAATATTCATTTGCAGGATTACAGCTGCCCCTGCAGTGCGCATGTCGGGTTGGTCGGCTGGCTTGCTCCGGCCTGCCCGACATGTGCACTGTAGACCCAGCAATCCCATGGCTGAGAAACAGCTGGGGGATTGCTGGCATAGGCCCTCATCCTCAAAATGAGTACTGGGTTAGCCTGCTTCCACCAATCCTGGAGCTGCTCTCATGCTGATGAGAGCAGCTCCAGGATTGGTTGGATTGGAGTTCCACTGGGCATTCCTGCTCGTGGATGCCAGAGAAGAAGGGCGCACCGGGGGAGCCGCATCTGGGGAGCCGCATGTATGGTGAGTTTGGCGCCATCGCGCCATACCAAATGTTGATATTTCCAGCCGCCTTCCCTTCTCTTGCATGCAGAAATATTAAGTTTGGGGTACATTTATCAAATTTTCATGAATCGCAAAGCAGCAAGTCACCTTGCTGCACTGCATTAAAGAGAAAGGGCAGGAATGTGCCAATTTTAAAATAATACAGCACATTCTTGTCCTTTCCATGGCTGGTACACTCTTGGCATACTAGCACCGATGAAGGAACCCTTGCAGCATTGTGTAATGGTGCCTGTGTTGTAAGCAGGTTTGTTCTTGTGTAGGAAGGGACACCTTCCTGAACAAAAACAATCCTCTGAGGCATTTTACTCTTTCAATGTGTGCTGCAGAATGCAGCACACATAGAAAGAGGAAAAAACGAGGAGAAATAAAGATATTTCTTCTCATTATGCCTCATCCAGGTCTACCAGTAATGGCAAATCCGGGATTGCGCCAAAATCCATGGGTGGATGCGTGGTAACACCCACACTCCACTCATGGAAATTCCTCAATGGGGCAAAGTAATGCAACACAGTGATTTGCACTGTGTAGTGTTACTCTAGATTTATCAAGCCACTCAGGGCTACACAGGTAGCCTTGCATGGCTTGATAAATCTGACTTTGTTTTTGCATCGCCCTTGGGCCCTCTTGCGAGGCACAAGGGTGACAGAACAAAAATGCTAAATATGCGCCTAAGTTCCTGTGTGAATCAGAATCAGAGTGCAGCCTTCCCTTTTACTACACATACGTTTGTGTAAGATCCAAGAAAAGTATTGCGAATTAGACACTTTTCCACTAAGTTGTGTATGACTTTTGATTTGAATATTATTACATTTTGGGTAACTTAAAAATAACAAAATAAAAAAGGGCGAGCCCTGTAGTTCTAAGGGCTGTACATCAATTGAACATTTTAATAGCAGTATACAATACTATTCTTTGAAAAAAGTTCACGTTGCATTATACAAACATTTGCCAGTTTCCATCTCTTCCCCATAAGTCCAAAACAATCAATCCTGTTATGTTATTTTGTTATGTTAAGTGAATTTCTGAGATAAAGTTTCCATTATAAGTATGTTTTGCCAAATTTCTTGACAGACGGCAAAGGCTGCTTCTCCAGATTGGACCTTCTTGCACTGCTTGCCGCGGAAACCGGAAGAAGTAGATGACGAAGTTTTTTACTCCGAAAGATCATTGGTTTTCCAAGAGGCTGAAAACAGAAAATGGACAGTAATGGTATGGGATGCATGGAACCTGTTGCTTGTACTGTGTTCATAAATCTATTTTATTGGATTTCATCAAAACATGATCAACATGGTATGACCTAACTCACCATAAAATACTCAGCTTGGATAAACAAATTACACCAGAAGCTGGAGAAAAATCATTGATATGTCGTACAGAACAGCTTTTTCTAGAATTTTAGGGATGACGAATACTTTGGGGTGAATAAAGTGTGCTAGGAACTTGCTGTTTTAAGTTACTAACTTGCCCTCTTAAATTAATCTCCTCACAAAGAAGAAAGTCTGGTGGAGGTTGTTTTCGATTTTACCACTCAATATGTAATACATACAAACAGTGATACAACACTTTTCATAGCACCATCCTTGCGGCACCATGAATGCGCCGTATTTCTGTACGGTGCTCCATGTCACAAGGATTTACAGATACTTTAGAATTCCTGACGTATCTGTAGGCACAAAATTGACGCATTGCTGGAGTGTGTCTGACAACAAACACAACTCCAGCAAGCCTAATGTTAAAAGCCCTGCATCACTCCTTACGCCTGCTTCAAGCAGGCGTAAGGATCTGACGTAGTGACGCCCCAGAGGTGTCGCAGTGAAATCTCATATATTTCACTGTGTCACTTCTACGTGGCTTTCCTGCAACAGAACGCCAAACCTGCATACATTATACCTGTTGCAGGTATAATGTAGCGCAGGGGTTTACAAAGTGATGCATCTGCTTAGATGCATCACTTTGTAAATATGGTGCAGCGTGGCACATTTTTCACGCCGCCCGAGCATCACAAAAAGTGATGCAACAGCGGCATAGGGCCTCATAAATGAGGCCCAGGTCTTCCTAAATTGCATGGATATTTGGTGAATGACGTCGGCATGGTTCAGGAGTTAAGTAAGGGTACACATTTCTGGATGCACCTAAACTGGATGAGTTCATATACATTGAATGCCAAGTTCCTTTTCTATGTTTCTCAGAGTAAATTAACTAGTGTGTCCTACTACCCATTATTCCAGATCATCAGTATCAATACTGACACACACAACCAAAAAAATATTGGTACTATCCTTTAATGAAGCTATAAATCAACCAAATCAGTAAATTCTTTCATTTCTAGATGACACTTTTTTGACAGATTAGATTAGCCAATATTTGTTTAATACACTGGTAATGTAAAATACTATTGGATCTCAATGGACTGTGTGGCTCCTCAAATCTAAGTCAGCCATTGCAATGATTGCAGACATTTGCCTCAAGAATTTGGTTGAATACCTACATCTGAAATCACACTATGCCAGCTTTCAGAAAGTTGAATTGATCACTTTTTAATGCATTCACACTGGTTCTTAAAGCCCTTTTTTCAGGCTCCATCTCATACAAAAATGTATTATCTTAATGAATTCCACCAAGGCATCTGAGGTTCACCAGAATAATCTTACTTGCAAAACATTATGATTGCCAATGGCATGTACCTCTTCCACCACGTGCAAAATGCTGGAATGAACTGCCACTCCTTACCTCCATGCCACCCTCACCCAGAATGAGAGATGTGTTTTGAAATGTAGACCCCAAGTACATAGATTTTCCATATTGATGTTAGATATTTTATAAACAAATGATTTATTTTCAAATTTTATCATTTGGTGGTAATCATTGAGACATGACAATAGTGTGTGTTCGCAAAGCAGTAATGATTTAGCTTTAAAAAAAGACTTTTTGCAATAATGTAAAAAATATAAGAAATCATCATTCAAGGGTGCCTTCCCATTTTGGATATGTGTATACACCACTTCTGCATGAAGGCGAACTTGGGTAATGTGCTGCACATCTGTTCCATTTCAACAGCGTAGTTTACATCGTTGAAGCCCTTGAGACTTTGGACTTTTTTCCTTCTGGTGTAGGATATTTAGGTATTCTGTTTTTGCCTCTGATTTCCACCATGGGTGAAATTTCAGTATTTTGAGCACCCTACAACCAGTGAAGAAATTCGCAGTATGTCCAGCAGATGTCTGTGCAGCACATGATACATTAGATACCACACAGCTATTCTATCACAGAACAGTATTTTATTCCATTAACCTCTTGGTGCTGATAGATTAATGGCTTATGAGGACTCTTTATTGTTTTCCCTCACAAATTCCTCTGTATTAAATGGGAGGTGTATGTCCATATCTGTAGAATGTCCACCACATGCATTGGATGTTGGAATACCTACATCTGCCACCTTTATCTGTACATTTCTTTTGGACCAGACAATTGTGGATCATTCATACGGCACCAAATAAGGAGATTGTAAGGATGGTCTTTGTTGTACTTAGGTGATAACATTTCCACCAGTTCCTTAATACAGTAGAGGTTGCCATAACAGCAAGTGCAAATAGTGTTACCAATTTGCATTCATATATTTGTACCATTTTCATGAGTATAGCACAATTTTAAAGACTGCAGCAGCATTATCAGTTTGCATAGATAGTTCACCATAAAAACTGACAACGATTGCGTTGACGATGCCGGCATCGTTTACACACCCTTGGTGAAATGCTGCACAACCTGGAATTCTATCATCTATTCTATATTCTTCAGAAGTGTATACAATGGTTTCAATGTTGCACTTTTGTTAAATCCCTTATAAATATCCATTACAGCATTCGCACCACCATTTTTACTTTTATGTCGATCATTTTATTTTAGGAGTGTAACATCAATGAAAATGATTACAGTCTCTTCCATTTACTTTTCAATTATTTGTAGAATAACAATATTTCATTCTTCTTTTATTTATATAAGGGCTTCTCATATAAATCCAGTTATCATCTTAAATCAGCCATTTCATAATCATTGAGCCTATCAGAATGAGGGTCTGAATATTTTTGGAATCACCTTTATCTTTAGAAGTGCTTACAGAAAAGTCACATTTTGGTCAAGGAACTCCAAATGTAAACCTCTGAATTTCTTATCTATTGTTCTTTTCTGTTTCTGTCCACAGGCTGTCATGGTCTCCCTGCTCACAGAGTACTCTCCACAGACACCAAAGCCTACATTTTAACTTATGATGCATCATCAAGAAAATCGAGCCTTCATCAGTATGCACAAGTGACACTGTTGAAATGGATGACTTTCTTAAATAGAATGCTAGGTTTAGAATTTTCATGTTTACTAAAATAAACTGTTAATGTTTAGCTATTGCTCAAGAACATGTTATCCCACATATTTCTTTAAAAACATTGTTCTTCACATACTCACTCATTCCTTAAGAACATTTCTAATGGTGGTCGCTAACGGTGTATATTGCAATGTGGAACATGAACAACTGTTGTAAGCAACCAGAGAACATTTGTTTTCTAAACTATATTTTAACTACTTGTATTTACTTGTATGTACTTATCAGTATCTGATAGCCTCTTGCTTTAATTATAATTGTACATTTTAATTCAGATGGGCAATATGTCACTAAGTGTCACAATAATTTCAAGTGGTCAATTGGATTTAAGGATGTGATAACTAATCACATATAAGTGTGAAAATATTTAAAATATATTTCTAATGCCCTAACATTTTAAAGAAAAAGTGTGATAATGGTTTAGTATTTGAATGCGATTAATGTTCAGAAATAAGTATGCCAGAAGAGTACATTTGAGCACTTAACTGATGTTCCCTTTTACTGGAAAACGCTTCCCTGTTGAGAAAACTATTTCCCTATACACTTCTTTGAACATTTGGTTTGTTTAGGTTGTTTTCCCAACCTTTTAACGCACTTATGCCAACCGTTTCAGGCCGAAAGATAGTTCCATAAACAGGACCAAAATATTTGTTAATACCCACAAGGTTATCACTGTTAGGGTTTTCCAGTACTCTAACCGACCAATCCCTTGCAGCTCCCGAGAGACCACACAGTTTTCCCTTTCCTTTGCTAGAATTTCTACTGAGGACAATTCCTCCATTTTGGCGGACTTGTGCAGTAGCAGGTGGTATTAGCAGCAGGAAATATCTGCAAATTCTGATTTTGTGAATCAGAATTTGGCATTTATGACCATAAATTTCACTTTTCACAGTCATAAAAAAAAATGTAAATCAAGCCCTACATCTTCTGGTGCACAACAGATTCAGATATGTTTACATGTGTGAAGAAATGCATGATTATAGTATATGTTCATATGCACTACAAAAGTAAGGTTTGCTGCTTATGTCTGGTATTACTGAAGATATTCATTTTTCATTCCATTAATATATTTGCAGAAATACTCAGATCCTTGTGACAACAAAACTATGAATACACTTATATATCATTAAGATTTAAAACTGAAAAGAATTTAAACGGAATCAGCATGCTGTGGTTAGAGGCAGCCCCAGCTCTGATCGTGCGCATTGTGCTTACAAATGCTTACCGACGTTTAACAAAAAAAGTTTTATTGTAACTACAAGATTGGGACTCGCGAAATGTAAAGTTTTGTAACATGAACTGGCTAAGTTAGAATCAGGGTTTAATTTAATTATAAAATGAACCTTGAAATTTGCATTCCAATGCTGTTTTAAAATAAATTATGCTTGCTGCAATTACATGTGTATTGATTTTTATTTCTAACAGTTGCAAGTAAGTGATACCAGATAACTAGGAAATAATGTCAAGTCCGACAAATGAGAGTTAAACTGAAACCAGGAACCATGCAAGGTTTGACAAAGTTCCAAGCAAAAATACAATTTGTATAGCATTTTGCCGCCTGCTGGAGCGACCATCAAACGTTGATTTAAAAAAATCATTTTTTGCCTCCCCTAACCTTATTAAAAGAAAAAACATATTCAAGAGAAACAAAATGAGATGTGTTGCTATGCTTTTATGATTTTGCCCCTTACGCCCTCATTTCTTTACTGCCTTCTTTGCTATATGCTCTGAAATCACAATATGTTGGGAAAAAGTTTAAAAAAGGAATCTACTAACGCAGTAAAATCCAAATATGTCCCTACTCCTGCATGAGCGTCCCTGCTTCATTTAACATGTTCTGCCCACTAGCTAATACTTACTGCCCCGCTCCCTGCAGTAACACGGCTTTTCTCTACAGTCCAACTAGTTATAATTTGGTATTAGTGCTTTAGGGGTGCATTGGTGAAATGTATTAGGTAAACCATCAACGTACATCTATTATGCCTTTGTCACAAGATCACATATTGCAGTCCATCATATGCGGTCACTCCCTGGGGTTACATCTGAACACGCTGATCTCTTGCAGGTAAGTGATTCAGAGGACTCTCACTAGCCCTGTTTGAACAGGAGGTGTTAGTTTCAGGCAACAATAAATGGATGCATCACCATGCAAATAATCAACAAAACCCAACCTGGGAATCCCAGAAGTACTGCAGACAATGATTTGATTGTGATGGCACTGATAGAAAAGACTGAACTAGTGAAAGCAAAGAGAGGGGCAGCACAGATACCTCTGTAATGGCTGCACTTGAACACCATTGAGTAATGCCTTTTCCAGAGTTGTATCATGGCAGGGAATAGGTGTCAGGGGTCAAAGGAAGGATAGTCTGGGATTGTAACACGCCTGTATTTCCTCCATGCTGACCATCACAATCCAGAAAAAGGAATACACTCTGCAGTTACACCTCACAGGGGAGCTACGAAAAAAAAAACCTTCTGAACAAAAGATTAAGAAAAAGTGAGTGATTCCAGAGGAAGAACAATGTCAGATCACAGAATCACACACATTATTGCAATATATATTGTGTCAGTTCACTGACAATATATCGAAACCCCAAACGTCATGGGACATAAATATCTTGTCAAAAAAATCGAGCACAAAAATATTGTTATCCTATACTAATAATGTAAATAACAAAAATATTGAAATCATATATCGTAATACACTAATATCGAACACAAACATATTGTGTTTTAATATAAACATAGTCATTAAATATATTAATAGTAAACAGTAATATAATGTAAATTAAGTATATTTAAATAAATTAAAATTATATATAAATGTTATAATTATTTAAAAAGCATATATATATATATATATATATATATATATATTATCTACTGGCGGTCGTCAGTAGATAGTTATAGTTAGGACCGTGTTTCCATAGGAAATCTCAAAATTCTATTTTGAATAACTTTGGCGCCGGTTGATGAATCCTCGCGAAATTTTCAAAACTAATGGGGCGCTCCGCTCAGCTCCTACCCTGAAAGTCTCGGTGTGATTCGTCAAGCGGGGGCTGAGAAAAAAGGGGGGTCCCAAAACGCGTTTTCCCCATGCATTTTCCCATAGGACCTTTAGTCGAAGGTACAGCCCGAACGGCTGAACAGAATTACTTGAAATTTGGCAAAGAGGTAGTCCTCAGGTAAGGCATGTGCCTTTTGCATATATGGTGTCAATCTGTTCAGTAGTTCCTGAGAAAATTGCAGTTAAAAGCACATAAATATCTATAGCCGTGCACCGTGCGCGAGCGTAATTCTGATTGGTGGATTCATGTCAGTCAACATTCGAATCGGTCAAAATCAGGAAGTGTTGACTGCCATTTTGTGTGTGACGGTGAAAAAGAAAGGTGGAGAACGTGAAAAGGGGGCAGGGTACAGAGTTCCTGACCCCCTAGCTTTTGTCAGGGGGTCCATGAAGGACCATGAAGGGTGAAAAAAACTTTTTTTTTTTAAATCGCGGGGTGCGCGCACGGTGCGCGCACCGTCGCGAGGTGCGCGCACGGCGGAATCATAAACAAAAGAGAACTAAAAATCAAATTTAAGTGTTTAGATGTTAGGTGGCTCTAAAAAGAGCTGTTGTGTTAATAGAGGGACAGAGGAAAAAAAAGACATGGCAGAAATTATAGGGTGCCGCACGTGTGCTGCTGTATCTTGCTCTCTATTAGCGGAATGCTGCTGTCCGCATAAGAGAGAAGAGCATTGCATGCATTGCACCGTATATGCACCCTCTTGAACAGAGGGTGTATATCCAGAGGAACCGAAGAAGGTGAAGCTGCCGCCGCAGATAAAGTGCTCGGCTGAGCTGCCGATGATGTGCTCGGCTGAGCTGCTGCGGATGTGCTCGGCTGAGCTGCTGGAGGGTTTTCTCTAGCAGCTCGAGCATAAGCCACAGGATGTACATCTCTAACGTGCCTGATCATAGTGAAGATACTAAAAGAGTATTTCTTTTCAGGATCTCCTCTTGATAAGACACGATCACAAAGAGTGCAGGTGACTTTTGGAGCATTCACCTTCTTCTGCCCCTGTGGAAATGTAAAAAATTGCCATATAAAAGAGTCTTTCTGTTTCCTCTGTCTCTGTCTCACAAGGGTCTCCTGCACACTCCCAGAATATGACTGCTGCTCTGCCATTCTCAAGTACTGGAGTACTGGAAAAGCTGCTCAGCTCCTTCTCCCAGGGAATCAGAAGTAATAATGAGGGGAGTGGGTGTGGTGTTAGAAGTTTCTGGAACTGAAACTACTATAAACCAATGAAAAGTGTTGTTTCTAAATCCCATGACTTGACGTGCGCGCACGGAGCACGCACACATGCGCGTACGGAGCACGCACGCATACGCGTACGCGCACGGAGCATGCACGCATGCGCGTACGGAGCATGCGCGCATGCGCGTACACGCACGGAGCACGTGTGCATGCGCATGGAACACGCGTACGGAGCACGCATGACGTACGCAAGCGCACGTGGAGCACGTACGCATGCGCACACGGAGTACGTGCACCGGACAAAAACCCTTAAAAAAAAAAAGTGTTTATAAGGTTATAGAAGATATTAACTATGCTGTTCAACTCTATCCAAATTTAAACAAAAAAAAACTGAGCCATTCCATATTACAGGATAAAGTTAATCTATAGCTATATATATAGGTAGCTTATTGGAAAATAAATATTTAAAAAATATAAAAATACATTCATAAATTAGCATTTAAAAAACCTTGCAAATTCACTTAAAAAACCATAGGTTTCACACACGTTATAGTTAGGAATTAGCATTTAAAAAACCTTGCAAATTCACTGAAAAAACCATAGGTTTCACACATGTTATAGTTAGCTGGACATTTCACTCGTAAAAAACCATTGAAATGCCCCCGTTATAGTTAGTTCAGCTAACTATAACTCGCGCGCCTGCAATCCACTGCTGATAACGTCACATATTACATCACTCATGACATGGTCAGTGATATCACTCATGACATCACTGATGACATCTCAAATTACATCACTGATGACATCACTGATGACGTCATCCATGTGATAAATTACCACATCTTCTCACACCCTAATATAACCTTTGATACACCGACTCAAGAGTTCCATTCTCAAAACCATACATACTGAAATACCAATAACTACATAGCCACTTATTAACTCTTAGGTCTACATACACCTCCACTCATTCACCTGTACAGTCACTCATACTTACAGTCACAACATACAAAACTATCATATGCATTTATACACCTATATAGACACTCACACACTACCAATCATCCATAGAGGTACTCTCACACCTACTCAGTCATGCAAATAATCACACTCCCATTTACTCACCTATGTGGTTATACACACTCAAGTTCACTTACTCATAAAAATAGTTTCACATTCTTACGCTCTTATAGAATCATTGATGCAAGCACACACTCATCCATACAGTCACTCTCACAATCACACACTCTCACATCTATGCACTTATATACTCTTACAGGCACATATACTGCCTTTCACATATGTAGTTAGTCACAAATGTACCACTGAGATATACATTCAATCCCTAACACACCCATACATACACTCACTCAACCATTCAGTCCATCACAGATGCACTCTTAAAACCATGCACCCATAGAATCACCCACTCACACATCTATGCATAGAGTCACACACACCCTACCCACACAAACACTCAGGAACCCATACAGATACTCAGACAAGCAATCAATAACTCATATAGACACTCATATAGGTATTCACAATACAATGCAGCCACTTATACACCAACATACAGAAACATACAGACATTTACACAGTTGAGTCACTAGTCTGCAGTAAGATACATTTAATGACTCACTTATAGAGTTAGTTACGCACCAAAGACAATCATCCATTTACACACTTGTACACCCACTCATTATTCAACAGGCCTTTCCCTATATATATCAAACATATTAAAATTGTTAAGAAACACATACTCAATGGATGATGTCATCAGTGATGTCATCAGTGATGTCATTTGAGATGTCATCAGTGATGTCATGAGTGATGTCACTGACCATGTCATGAGTGATGTAATATGTGACGTCATCAGCAGTGGATTGCGGGCGCGCGGGTTATAGTTAGCTGAACTAACGATAACGGGGGAATTGTCCAGCTAACTATAACATGTGTGAAACCTATGGTTTTTTCAGTGAATTTGCAAGGTTTTTTAAATGCTAATTCCTAACTATAACGTGTGTGAAACCTATGGTTTTTTAAGTGAATATATATATATATATATATATATATATATATATATATATATATATATATGATTGCTCCAAGTTACCCACAGGTTCGGGACGCACTCAGACCACAGTGTACATCCGCATACCAACACTCACGTCTCGGGCAGCCGACGTGTTTCGAAATTGTTTCTTCTTCAAAGGCTAGATTCCACTCAGTACACAGCGTTTGTTTGACCACTCCTTTATTTAATCAGACGCCTCCTGATAGGCTGCTCAGATGAGCCCTCCCTTAAGGAATTCTGGGATATGTAGTCCCCATGTAAAAAAGCGTTTGTGGAACTGTTATTTAAGACCCTCCAATGGGTCCCGATGCGTGCATGGTCAATAGTAGGTGCTGTGGCTCCATTAAGAACTGGACATGATTTCCAGCTCCCTGGCCCGCTGCCATCCATGCGGTGGTGCAGTCCCCTTACTGCTGGGTTGCCGCGTGTCAATGATTGCTCCAAGTTACCCACAGGTTCGGGACGCACTCAGACCACAGTGTACATCCGCATACCAACACTCACGTCTCGGGCAGCCGACGCGTTTCTAAATTGTTTCTTCTTCAAAGGCTAGATTCCACTCAGTACACAGCGTTTGTTTGACCACTCCTTTATTTAATCAGACGCCTCCTGATAGGCTGCTCAGATGAGCCCTCCCTTTAGGAATTCTGGGCTATGTAGTCCCCATGTAAAAAAGCGTTTGTGGAACTGTTATTTAAGACCCTCCAATGGGTCCCGATGAGTGCATGGTCAATAGTAGGTGCTGTGGCTCCATTAAGAACTGGACATGATTTCCAGCTCCCTGGCCCGCTGCCATCCATGCGGTGGTGCAGTCTCCTTACGGCTGGGTTGCCACGTGTCAATGATTGCTCCAAGTTACCCACAGGTTCGGGACGCACTCAGACCACAGTGTACATCCGCATACCAACACTCACGTCTCGGGCAGCCGACGCGTTTCGAAATTGTTTCTTCTTCAAAGGCTAGATTCCACTCAGTACACAGCGTTTGTTTGACCACTCCTTTATTTAATCAGACGCCTCCTGATAGGCTGCTCAGATGAGCCCTCCCTTTAGGAATTCTGGGATATGTAGTCCCCATGTAAAAAAGCGTTTGTGGAACTGTTATTTAAGACCCTCCAATGGGTCCCGATGCGTGCATGGTCAATAGTAGGTGCTGTGGCTCCATTAAGAGCTGGACATGATTTCCAGCTCCCTGGCCCGCTGCCATCCATGCGGTGGTGCAGTCCCCTTACGGCTGGGTTGCCGCGTGTCAATGATTGCTCCAAATTACCCACAGGTTCGGGACGCACTCAGACCACAGTGTACATCCGCATACCAACACTCACGTCTCGGGCAGCCGACGCGTTTCGAAATTGTTTCTTCTTCAAAGGCTAGATTCCACTCAGTACACAGCGTTTGTTTGACCACTCCTTTATTTAATCAGACGCCTCCTGATAGGCTGCTCAGATGAGCCCTCCCTTTTGGAATTCTGGGATATGTAGTCCCCATGTAAAAAAGCGTTTGTGGAACTGTTATTTAAGACCCTCCAATGGGTCCCGATGCGTGCATGGTCAATAGTAGGTGCTGTGGCTCCATTAAGAACTGGACATGATTTCCAGCTCCCTGGCCCGCTGCCATCCATGCGGTGGTGCAGTTCCTTTACAGCTGGGTTGCCGCGTGTCAATGATTGCTCCAAGTTACCCACAGGTTCGTGACGCACTCAGACCACAGTGTACATCCGCATACCAACACTCACGTCTCGGGCAGCCGACGCGTTTCGAAATTGTTTCTTCTTCAAAGGCTAGATTCCACTCAGTACACAGCGTTTGTTTGACCACTCCTTTATTTAATCAGACGCCTCCTGATAGGCTGCTCAGATGAGCCCTCCCTTTAGGAATTCTGGGATATGTAGTCCCCATGTAAAAAAGCGTTTGTGGAACTGTTATTTAAGACCCTCCAATGGGTCCCGATGCGTGCATGGTCAATAGTAGGTGCTGTGGCTCCATTAAGAACTGGACATGATTTCCAGCTCCCTGGCCCGCTGCCATCCATGCGGTGGTGCAGTCCCCTTACGGCTGGGTTGCCGCGTGTCAATGACTGCTCCAAGTTACCCACAGGTTCGGGACGCACTCAGACCACAGTGTACATCCGCATACCAACACTCACGTCTCGGGCAGCCGACGCGTTTCGAAATTGTTTCTTCTTCAAAGGCTAGATTCCACTCAGTACACAGCGTTTGTTTGACCACTCCTTTATTTAATCAGACGCCTCCTGATAGGCTGCTCAGATGAGCCCTCCCTTTAGGAATTCTGGGATATGTCGTCCCCATGAAAAAAAGCGTTTGTGGAACTGTTATTTAAGACCCTCCAATGGGTCCCGATGCGTGCATGGTCAATAGTAGGTGCTGTGGCTCCATTAAGAACTGGACATGATTTCCAGCTCCCTGGCCCGCTGCCATCTAAGCGGTGGTGCAGTCCCCTTACGGCTGGGTTGCCGCGTGTCAATGACTGCTCCAAGTTACCCACAGGTTCGGGACGCACTCAGACCACAGTGTACATCCGCATACCAACACTCACGTCTCGGGCAGCCGACGCGTTTCGAAATTGTTTCTTCTTCAAAGGCTAGATTCCACTCAGTACACAGCGTTTGTTTGACCACTCCTTTATTTAATCAGACGCCTCCTGATAGGCTGCTCAGATGAGCCCTCCCTTTAGGAATTCTGGGCTATGTAGTCCCCATGTAAAAAAGCGTTTGTGGAACTGTTATTTAAGACCCTCCAATGGGTCCCGATGCGTGCATGGTCAATAGTAGGTGCTGTGGCTCCATTAAGAACTGGACATGATTTCCAGCTCCCTGGCCCGCTGCCATCCATGCGGTGGTGCAGTCCCCTTACGGCTGGGTTGCCGCGTGTCAATGATTGCTCCAAGTTACCCACAGGTTCGGGACGCACTCAGACCACAGTGTACATCCGCATACCAACACTCACGTCTCGGGCAGCCGACGCGTTTCGAAATTGTTTCTTCTTCAAAGGCTAGATTCCACTCAGTACACAGCGTTTGTTTGACCACTCCTTTATTTAATCAGACGCCTCCTGATAGGCTGCTCAGATGAGCCCTCCCTTTAGGAATTCTGGGATATTGTAGTCCCCATGTAAAAAAGCGTTTGTGGAACTGTTATTTAAGACCCTCCAATGGGTCCCGATGCGTGCATGGTCAATAGTAGGTGCTGTGGCTCCATTAAGAACTGGACATGATTTCCAGCTCCCTGGCCCGCTGCCATCCATGCGGTGGTGCAGTCCCCTTACGGCTGGGTTGCCGCGTGTCAATGATTGCTCCAAGTTACCCACAGGTTCGGGACGCACTCAGACCACAGTGTACATCCGCATACCAACACTCACGTCTCGGGCAGCCGACGCGTTTCGAAATTGTTTCTTCTTCAAAGGCTAGATTCCACTCAGTACACAGCGTTTGTTTGACCACTCCTTTATTTAATCAGACGCCTCCTGATAGGCTGCTCAGATGAGCCCTCCCTTTAGGAATTCTGGGATATGTAGTCCCCATGTAAAAAAGCGTTTGTGGAACTGTTATTTAAGACCCTCCAATGGGTCCCGATGCGTGCATGGTCAATAGTAGGTGCTGTGGCTCCATTAAGAACTGGACATGATTTCCAGCTCCCTGGCCCGCTGCCATCCATGCGGTGGTGCAGTCCCCTTACGGCTGGGTTGCCGCGTGTCAATGATTGCTCCAAGTTACCCACAGGTTCGGGACGCACTCAGACCACAGTGTACATCCGCATACCAACACTCACGTCTCGGGCAGCCGACGCGTTTTGAAATTGTTTCTTCTTCAAAGGCTAGATTCCACTCAGTACACAGCGTTTGTTTGACCACTCCTTTATTTAATCAGACGCCTCCTGATAGGCTGCTCAGATGAGCCCTCCCTTTAGGAATTCTGGGATATGTAGTCCCCATGTAAAAAAGCGTTTGTGGAACTGTTATTTAAGACCCTCCAATGGGTCCCGATGCGTGCATGGTCAATAGTAGGTGCTGTGGCTCCATTAAGAACTGGACATGATTTCCAGCTCCCTGGCCCGCTGCCATCCATGCGGTGGTGCAGTCCCCTTACAGCTGGGTTGCCGCGTGTCAATGATTGCTCCAAGTTACCCACAGGTTCGGGACGCACTCAGACCACAGTGTACATCCGCATACCAACACTCACGTCTCGGGCAGCCGACACGTTTCGAAATTGTTTCTTCTTCAAAGGCTAGATTCCACTCAGTACAAAGCGTTTGTTTGACCACTCCTTTATTTAATCAGACGCCTCCTGATAGGTTGCTCAGATGAGCCCTCCCTTTAGGAATTCTGGGATATGTAGTCCCCATGTAAAAAAGCGTTTGTGGAACTGTTATTTAAGACCCTCCAATGGGTCCCGATGCGTGCATGGTCAATAGTAGGTGCTGTGGCTCCATTAAGAACTGGACATGATTTCCAGCTCCCTGGCCCGCTGCCATCCATGCGGTGGTGCAGTCCCCTTACGGCTGGGTTGCCGCGTGTCAATGATTGCTCCAAGTTACCCACAGGTTCGGGACGCACTCAGACCACAGTGTACATCCGCATACCAACACTCACGTCTCGGGCAGCCGACGCGTTTCGAAATTGTTTCTTCTTCAAAGGCTAGATTCCACTCAGTACACAGCGTTTGTTTGACCACTCCTTTATTTAATCAGACGCCTCCTGATAGGCTGCTCAGATGAGCCCTCCCTTTAGGAATTCTGGGATATGTCGTCCCCATGTAAAAAAGCGTTTGTGGAACTGTTATTTAAGACCCTCCAATGGGTCCCGATGCGTGCATGGTCAATAGTAGGTGCTGTGGCTCCATTAAGAACTGGACATGATTTCCAGCTCCCTGGCCCGCTGCCATCCATGCGGTGGTGCAGTCCCCTTACGGCTGGGTTGCCGCGTGTCAATGATTGCTCCAAGTTACCCACAGGTTCGGGACGCACTCAGACCACAGTGTACATCCGCATACCAACACTCACGTCTCGGGCAGCCGACGCGTTTCGAAATTGTTTCTTCTTCAAAGGCTAGATTCCACTCAGTACACAGCGTTTGTTTGACCACTCCTTTATTTAATCAGACGCCTCCTGATAGGCTGCTCAGATGAGCCCTCCCTTTAGGAATTCTGGGCTATGTAGTCCCCATGTAAAAAAGCGTTTGTGGAACTGTTATTTAAGACCCTCCAATGGGTCCCGATGCGTGCATGGTCAATAGTAGGTGCTGTGGCTCCATTAAGAACTGGACATGATTTCCAGCTCCCTGGCCCGCTGCCATCCATGCGGTGGTGCAGTTCCTTTACAGCTGGGTTGCCGCGTGTCAATGATTGCTCCAAGTTACCCACAGGTTCGTGACGCACTCAGACCACAGTGTACATCCGCATACCAACACTCACGTCTCGGGCAGCCGACGCGTTTCGAAATTGTTTCTTCTTCAAAGGCTAGATTCCACTCAGTACACAGCGTTTGTTTGACCACTCCTTTATTTAATCAGACGCCTCCTGATAGGCTGCTCAGATGAGCCCTCCCTTTAGGAATTCTGGGATATGTAGTCCCCATGTAAAAAAGCGTTTGTGGAACTGTTATTTAAGACCCTCCAATGGGTCCCGATGCGTGCATGGTCAATAGTAGGTGCTGTGGCTCCATTAAGAACTGGACATGATTTCCAGCTCCCTGGCCCGCTGCCATCCATGCGGTGGTGCAGTCCCCTTACGGCTGGGTTGCCGCGTGTCAATGACTGCTCCAAGTTACCCACAGGTTCGGGACGCACTCAGACCACAGTGTACATCCGCATACCAACACTCACGTCTCGGGCAGCCGACGCGTTTCGAAATTGTTTCTTCTTCAAAGGCTAGATTCCACTCAGTACACAGCGTTTGTTTGACCACTCCTTTATTTAATCAGACGCCTCCTGATAGGCTGCTCAGATGAGCCCTCCCTTTAGGAATTCTGGGATATGTCGTCCCCATGTAAAAAAGCGTTTGTGGAACTGTTATTTAAGACCCTCCAATGGGTCCCGATGCGTGCATGGTCAATAGTAGGTGCTGTGGCTCCATTAAGAACTGGACATGATTTCCAGCTCCCTGGCCCGCTGCCATCTAAGCGGTGGTGCAGTCCCCTTACGGCTGGGTTGCCGCGTGTCAATGACTGCTCCAAGTTACCCACAGGTTCGGGACGCACTCAGACCACAGTGTACATCCGCATACCAACACTCACGTCTCGGGCAGCCGACGCGTTTCGAAATTGTTTCTTCTTCAAAGGCTAGATTCCACTCAGTACACAGCGTTTGTTTGACCACTCCTTTATTTAATCAGACGCCTCCTGATAGGCTGCTCAGATGAGCCCTCCCTTTAGGAATTCTGGGCTATGTAGTCCCCATGTAAAAAAGCGTTTGTGGAACTGTTATTTAAGACCCTCCAATGGGTCCCGATGCGTGCATGGTCAATAGTAGGTGCTGTGGCTCCATTAAGAACTGGACATAATTTCCAGCTCCCTGGCCCGCTGCCATCCATGCGGTGGTGCAGTCCCCTTACGGCTGGGTTGCCGCGTGTCAATGATTGCTCCAAGTTACCCACAGGTTCGGGACGCACTCAGACCACAGTGTACATCCGCATACCAACACTCACGTCTCGGGCAGCCGACGCGTTTCGAAATAGTTTCTTCTTCAAAGGCTAGATTCCACTCAGTACACAGCGTTTGTTTGACCACTCCTTTATTTAATCAGACGCCTCCTGATAGGCTGCTCAGATGAGCCCTCCCTTTAGGAATTCTGGGATATTGTAGTCCCCATGTAAAAAAGCGTTTGTGGAACTGTTATTTAAGACCCTCCAATGGGTCCCGATGCGTGCATGGTCAATAGTAGGTGCTGTGGCTCCATTAAGAACTGGACATGATTTCCAGCTCCCTGGCCCGCTGCCATCCATGCGGTGGTGCAGTCCCCTTACGGCTGGGTTGCCGCGTGTCAATGATTGCTCCAAGTTACCCACAGGTTCGGGACGCACTCAGACCACAGTGTACATCCGCATACCAACACTCACGTCTCGGGCAGCCGACGCGTTTCGAAATTGTTTCTTCTTCAAAGGCTAGATTCCACTCAGTACACAGCGTTTGTTTGACCACTCCTTTATTTAATCAGACGCCTCCTGATAGGCTGCTCAGATGAGCCCTCCCTTTAGGAATTCTGGGATATGTAGACCCCATGTAAAAAAGCGTTTGTGGAACTGTTATTTAAGACCCTCCAATGGGTCCCGATGCGTGCATGGTCAATAGTAGGTGCTGTGGCTCCATTAAGAACTGGACATGATTTCCAGCTCCCTGGCCCGCTGCCATCCATGCGGTGGTGCAGTCCCCTTACGGCTGGGTTGCCGCGTGTCAATGATTGCTCCAAGTTACCCACAGGTGCGGGACGCACTCAGACCACAGTGTACATCCGCATACCAACACTCACGTCTCGGGCAGCGGACGCGTTTCGAAATTGTTTCTTCTTCAAAGGCTAGATTCCACTCAGTACACAGCGTTTGTTTGACCACTCCTTTATTTAATCAGATGCCTCCTGATATTCTGCTCAGATGAGCCCTCCCTTTAGGAATTCTGGGATATGTAGTCCCCATGTAAAAAAGCGTTTGTGGAACTGTTATTTAAGACCTTCCAATGGGTCCCGATGCGTGCATGGTCAATAGTAGGTGCTGTGGCTCCATTAAGAACTGGACATGATTTCCAGCTCCCTGGCCCGCTGCCATCCATGCGGTGGTGCAGTCCCCTTACGGCTGGGTTGCCGCGTGTCAATGATTGCTCCAAGTTACCCACAGGTTCGGGACGCACTCAGACCACAGTGTACATCCGCATACCAACACTCACGTCTCGGGCAGCCGACGCGTTTTGAAATTGTTTCTTCTTCAAAGGCTAGATTCCACTCAGTACACAGCGTTTGTTTGACCACTCCTTTATTTAATCAGACGCCTCCTGATAGGCTGCTCAGATGAGCCCTCCCTTTAGGAATTCTGGGATATGTAGTCCCCATGTAAAAAAGCGTTTGTGGAACTGTTATTTAAGACCCTCCAATGGGTCCCGATGCGTGCATGGTCAATAGTAGGTGCTGTGGCTCCATTAAGAACTGGACATGATTTCCAGCTCCCTGGCCCGCTGCCATCCATGCGGTGGTGCAGTCCCCTTACAGCTGGGTTGCCGCGTGTCAATGATTGCTCCAAGTTACCCACAGGTTCGGGACGCACTCAGACCACAGTGTACATCCGCATACCAACACTCACGTCTCGGGCAGCCGACGCGTTTCGAAATTGTTTCTTCTTCAAAGGCTAGATTCCACTCAGTACAAAGCGTTTGTTTGACCACTCCTTTATTTAATCAGACGCCTCCTGATAGGTTGCTCAGATGAGCCCTCCCTTTAGGAATTCTGGGATATGTAGTCCCCATGTAAAAAAGCGTTTGTGGAACTGTTATTTAAGACCCTCCAATGGGTCCCGATGCGTGCATGGTCAATAGTAGGTGCTGTGGCTCCATTAAGAACTGGACATGATTTCCAGCTCCCTGGCCCGCTGCCATCCATGCGGTGGTGCAGTCCCCTTACGGCTGGGTTGCCGCGTGTCAATGATTGCTCCAAGTTACCCACAGGTTCGGGACGCACTCAGACCACAGTGTACATCCGCATACCAACACTCACGTCTCGGGCAGCCGACGCGTTTCGAAATTGTTTCTTCTTCAAAGGCTAGATTCCACTCAGTACACAGCGTTTGTTTGACCACTCCTTTATTTAATCAGACGCCTCCTGATAGGCTGCTCAGATGAGCCCTCCCTTTAGGAATTCTGGGATATGTCGTCCCCATGTAAAAAAGCGTTTGTGGAACTGTTATTTAAGACCCTCCAATGGGTCCCGATGCGTGCATGGTCAATAGTAGGTGCTGTGGCTCCATTAAGAACTGGACATGATTTCCAGCTCCCTGGCCCGCTGCCATCCATGCGGTGGTGCAGTCTCCTTACGGCTGGGTTGCCGCGTGTCAATGATTGCTCCAAGTTACCCACAGGTTCGGGACGCACTCAGACCACAGTGTACATCCGCATACCAACACTCACGTCTCGGGCAGCCGACGCGTTTCGAAATTGTTTCTTCTTCAAAGGCTAGATTCCACTCAGTACACAGCGTTTGTTTGACCACTCCTTTATTTAATCAGACGCCTCCTGATAGGCTGCTCAGATGAGCCCTCCCTTTAGGAATTCTGGGCTATGTAGTCCCCATGTAAAAAAGCGTTTGTGGAACTGTTATTTAAGACCCTCCAATGGGTCCCGATGCGTGAATGGTCAATAGTAGGTGCTGTGGCTCCATTAAGAACTGGACATGATTTCCAGCTCCCTGGCCCGCTGCCATCCATGCGGTGGTGCAGTCCCTTTACGGCTGGGTTGCCGCGTGTCAATGATTGTTCCAAGTTACCCACAGGTTCGGGACGCACTCAGACCACAGTGTACATCCGCATACCAACACTCACGTCTCGGGCAGCCGACGCGTTTCGAAATTGTTTCTTCTTCAAAGGCTAGATTCCACTCAGTACACAGCGTTTGTTTGACCACTCCTTTATTTAATCAGACGCCTCCTGATAGGCTGCTCAGATGAGCCCTCCCTTTAGGAATTCTGGGATATGTAGTCCCCATGTAAAAAAGCGTTTGTGGAACTGTTATTTAAGACCCTCCAATGGGTCCCGATGCGTGCATGGTCAATAGTAGGTGCTGTGGCTCCATTAAGAACTGGACATGATTTCCAGCTCCCTGGCCCGCTGCCATCCATGCGGTGGTGCAGTCCCCTTACAGCTGGGTTGCCGCGTGTCAATGATTGCTCCAAGTTACCCACAGGTTCGGGACGCACTCAGACCACAGTGTACATCCGCATACCAACACTCACGTCTCGGGCAGCCGACGCGTTTCGAAATTGTTTCTTCTTCAAAGGCTAGATTCCACTCAGTACAAAGCGTTTGTTTGACCACTCCTTTATTTAATCAGACGCCTCCAGATAGGTTACTCAGATGAGCCCTCCCTTTAGGAATTCTGGGATATGTAGGCCCCATGTAAAAAAGCGTTTGTGGAACTGTTATTTAAGACCCTCCAATGGGTCCCGATGCGTGCATGGTCAATAGTAGGTGCTGTGGCTCCATTAAGAACTGGACATGATTTCCAGCTCCCTGGTCGCTGCCATCCATGCGGTGGTGCAGTCCCCTTACGGCTGGGTTGCCGCGTGTCAATGATTGCTCCAAGTTACCCACAGGTTCGGGACGCACTCAGACCACAGTGTACATCCGCATACCAACACTCACGTCTCGGGCAGCCGACGCGTTTCGAAATTGTTTCTTCTTCAAAGGCTAGATTCCACTCAGTACACAGCGTTTGTTTGACCACTCCTTTATTTAATCAGACGCCTCCTGATAGGCTGCTCAGATGAGCCCTCCCTTTTGGAATTCTGGGATATGTCGTCCCCATGTAAAAAAGCGTTTGTGGAACTGTTATTTAAGACCCTCCAATGGGTCCCGATGCGTGCATGGTCAATAGTAGGTGCTGTGGCTCCATTAAGAACTGGACATGATTTCCAGCTCCCTGGCCCGCTGCCATCCATGCGGTGGTGCAGTCCCCTTACGGCTGGGTTGCCGCGTGTCAATGATTGCACCAAGTTACCCACAGGTTCGGGACGCACTCAGACCACAGTGTACATCCGCATACCAACACTCACGTCTCGGGCAGCCGACGCGTTTCGAAATTGTTTCTTCTTCAAAGGCTAGATTCCACTCAGTACACAGCGTTTGTTTGACCACTCCTTTATTTAATCAGACGCCTCCTGATAGGATGCTCAGATGAGCCCTCCCTTTAGGAATTCTGGGCTATGTAGTCTCCATGTAAAAAAGCGTTTGTGGAACTGTTATTTAAGACCCTCCAATGGGTCCCGATGCGTGCATGGTCAATAGTAGGTGCTGTGGCTCCATTAAGAACTGGACATGATTTCCAGCTCCCTGGCCCGCTGCCATCCATGCGGTGGTGCAGTCCCCTTACGGCTGGGTTGCCGCGTGTCAATGATTGCTCCAAGTTACCCACAGGTTCGGGACGCACTCAGACCACAGTGTACATCCGCATACCAACACTCATGTCTCGGGCAGCCGACGCGTTTCGAAATTGTTTCTTCTTCAAAGGCTAGATTCCACTCAGTACACGGCGTTTGTTTGACCACTCCTTTATTTAATCAGACGCCTCCTGATAGGCTGCTCAGATGAGCCCTCCCTTTAGGAATTCTGGGATATGTCGTCCCCATGTAAAAAAGCGTTTGTGGAACTGTTATTTAAGACCCTCCAATGGGTCCCGATGCGTGCATGGTCAATAGTAGGTGCTGTGGCTCCATTAAGAACTGGACATGATTTCCAGCTCCCTGGCCCGCTGCCATCCATGCGGTGGTGCAGTCCCCTTACGGCTGGGTTGCCGCGTGTCAATGATTGCTCCAAGTTACCCACAGGTTCGGGACGCACTCAGACCACAGTGTACATCCGCATACCAACACTCACGTCTCGGGCAGCCGACGCGTTTCGAAATTGTTTCTTCTTCAAAGGCTAGATTCCACTCAGTACACAGCGTTTGTTTGACCACTCCTTTATTTAATCAGACGCCTCCTGATAGGCTGCTCAGATGAGCCCTCCCTTTAGGAATTCTGGGCTATGTAGTCCCCATGTAAAAAAGCGTTTGTGGAACTGTTATTTAAGACCCTCCAATGGGTCCCGATGCGTGAATGGTCAATAGTAGGTGCTGTGGCTCCATTAAGAACTGGACATGATTTCCAGCTCCCTGGCCCGCTGCCATCCATGCGGCGGTGCAGTCCCTTTACGGCTGGGTTGCCGCGTGTCAATGATTGTTCCAAGTTACCCACAGGTTCGGGACGCACTCAGACCACAGTGTACATCCGCATACCAACACTCACGTCTCGGGCAGCCGACGCGTTTCGAAATTGTTTCTTCTTCAAAGGCTAGATTCCACTCAGTACACAGCGTTTGTTTGACCACTCCTTTATTTAATCAGACGCCTCCTGATAGGCTGCTCAGATGAGCCCTCCCTTTAGGAATTCTGGGATATGTAGTCCCCATGTAAAAAAGCGTTTGTGGAACTGTTATTTAAGACCCTCCAATGGGTCCCGATGCGTGCATGGTCAATAGTAGGTGCTGTGGCTCCATTAAGAACTGGACATGATTTCCAGCTCCCTGGCCCGCTGCCATCCATGCGGTGGTGCAGTCCCCTTACGGCTGGGTTGCCGCGTGTCAATGATTGCTCCAAGTTACCCACAGGTTCGGGACGCACTCAGACCACAGTGTACATCCGCATACCAACACTCACGTCTCGGGCAGCCGACGCGTTTCGAAATTGTTTCTTCTTCAAAGGCTAGATTCCACTCAGTACACAGCGTTTGTTTGACCACTCCTTTATTTAATCAGACGCCTCCTGATAGGCTGCTCAGATGAGCCCTCCCTTTAGGAATTCTGGGCTATGTAGTCCCCATGTAAAAAAGCGTTTGTGGAACTGTTATTTAAGACCCTCCAATGGGTCCCGATGCGTGCATGGTCAATAGTAGGTGCTGTGGCTCCATTAAGAACTGGACATGATTTCCAGCTCCCTGGCCCGCTGCCATCCATGCAGTGGTGCAGTCCCCTTACGGCTGGGTTGCCGCGTGTCAATGATTGCTCCAAGTTACCCACAGGTTCGGGACGCACTCAGACCACAGTGTACTTCCGCATACCAACACTCACGTCTCGGGCAGCCGACGCGTTTCGAAATTGTTTCTTCTTCAAAGGCTAGATTCCACTCAGTACACAGCGTTTGTTTGACCACTCCTTTATTTAATCAGACGCCTCATGATAGGCTGCTCAGATGAGCCCTCCCTTTAGGAATTCTGGGATATTGTAGTCCCCATGTAAAAAAGCGTTTGTGGAACTGTTATTTAAGACCCTCCAATGGGTCCCGATGCGTGCATGGTCAATAGTAGGTGCTGTGGCTCCATTAAGAACTGGACATGATTTCCAGCTCCCTGGCCCGCTGCCATCCATGCGGTGGTGCAGTCCCCTTACGGCTGGGTTGCCGCGTGTCAATGATTGCTCCAAGTTACCCACAGGTTCGGGACACACTCAGACCACAGTGTACATCTGCATACCAACACTCACGTCTCGGGCAGCCGACGCGTTTCGAAATTGTTTCTTCTTCAAAGGCTAGATTCCACTCAGTACACAGCGTTTGTTTGACCACTCCTTTATTTAATCAGACGCCTCCTGATAGGCTGCTCAGATGAGCCCTCCCTTTAGGAATTCTGGGATATGTAGTCCCCATGTAAAAAAGCGTTTGTGGAACTGTTATTCAAGACCCTCCAATGGGTCCCGATGCGTGCATGGTCAATAGTAGGTGCTGTGGCTCCATTAAGAACTGGACATGATTTCCAGCTCCCTGGCCCGCTGCCATCCATGCGGTGGTGCAGTCCCCTTACGGCTGGGTTGCCGCGTGTCAATGATTGCTCCAAGTTACCCACAGGTTCGGGACGCACTCAGACCACAGTGTACATCCGCATACCAACACTCACGTCTCGGGCAGCCGACGCGTTTCGAAATTGTTTCTTCTTCAAAGGCTAGATTCCACTCAGTACACAGCGTTTGTTTGACCACTCCTTTATTTAATCAGACGCCTCCTGATAGGCTGCTCAGATGAGCCCTCCCTTTAGGAATTCTGGGATATGTAGTCCCCATGTAAAAAAGCGTTTGTGGAACTGTTATTTAAGACCCTCCAATGGGTCCCGATGCGTGCATGGTCCATAGTAGGTGCTGTGGCTCCATTAAGAACTGGACATGATTTCCAGCTCCCTGGCCCGCTGCCATCCATGCGGGGGTGCAGTCCCCTTACGGCTGGGTTGCCGCGTGTCAATGATTTCTCCAAGTTACCCACAGGTTTGGGACGCACTCAGACCACAGTGTACATCCGCATACCAACACTCACGTCTCGGGCAGCCGACGCGTTTCGAAATTGTTTCTTCTTCAAAGGCTAGATTCCACTCAGTACAAAGCGTTTGTTTGACCACTCCTTTATTTAATCAGACGCCTCCTGATAGGTTGCTCAGATGAGCCCTCCCTTTAGGAATTCTGGGATATGTAGTCCCCATGTAAAAAAGCGTTTGTGGAACTGTTATTTAAGACCCTCCAATGGGTCCCGATGCGTGCATGGTCAATAGTAGGTGCTGTGGCTCCATTAAGAACTGGACATGATTTCCAGCTCCCTGGCCCGCTGCCATCCATGCGGTGGTGCAGTCCCTTACGGCTGGGTTGCCGCGTGTCAATGATTGCTCCAAGTTACCCACAGGTTCGGGACGCACTCAGACCACAGTGTACATCCGCATACCAACACTCACGTCTCGGGCAGCCGACGCGTTTCGAAATTGTTTCTTCTTCAAAGGCTAGATTCCACTCAGTACACAGCGTTTGTTTGACCACTCCTTTATTTAATCAGACGCCTCCTGATAGGCTGCTCAGATGAGCCCTCCCTTTAGGAATTCTGGGATATGTCGTCCCCATGTAAAAAAGCGTTTGTGGAACTGTTATTTAAGACTCTCCAATGGGTCCCGATGCGTGCATGGTCAATAGTAGGTGCTGTGGCTCCATTAAGAACTGGACATGATTTCCAGCTCCCTGGCCCGCTGCCATCCATGCGGTGGTGCAGTCCCCTTACGGCTGGGTTGCCGCGTGTCAATGATTGCTCCAAGTTACCCACAGGTTCGGGACGCACTCAGACCACAGTGTACATCCGCATACCAACACTCACGTCTCGGGCAGCCGACGCGTTTCGAAATTGTTTCTTCTTCAAAGGCTAGATTCCACTCAGTACACAGCGTTTGTTTGACCACTCCTTTATTTAATCAGACGCCTCCTGATAGGCTGCTCAGATGAGCCCTCCCTTTAGGAATTCTGGGCTATGTAGTCCCCATGTAAAAAAGCGTTTGTGGAACTGTTATTTAAGACCCTCCAATGGGTCCCGATGCGTGCATGGTCAATAGTAGGTGCTGTGGCTCCATTAAGAACTGGACATGATTTCCAGCTCCCTGGCCCGCTGCCATCCATGCGGTGGTGCAGTCCCCTTACGGCTGGGTTGCCGCGTGTCAATGATTGCTCCAAGTTACCCACAGGTTCGGGACGCACTCAGACCACAGTGTACATCCGCATACCAACACTCACGTCTCGGGCAGCCGACGCGTTTCGAAATTGTTTCTTCTTCAAAGGCTAGATTCCACTCAGTACACAGCGTTTGTTTGACCACTCCTTTATTTAATCAGACGCCTCCTGATAGGCTGCTCAGATGAGCCCTCCCTTTAGGAATTCTGGGCTATGTAGTCCCCATGTAAAAAAGCGTTTGTGGAACTGTTATTTAAGACCCTCCAATGGGTCCCGATGCGTGAATGGTCAATAGTAGGTGCTGTGGCTCCATTAAGAACTGGACATGATTTCCAGCTCCCTGGCCCGCTGCCATCCATGCGGCGGTGCAGTCCCTTTACGGCTGGGTTGCCGCGTGTCAATGATTGTTCCAAGTTACCCACAGGTTCGGGACGCACTCAGACCACAGTGTACATCCGCATACCAACACTCACGTCTCGGGCAGCCGACGCGTTTCGAAATTGTTTCTTCTTCAAAGGCTAGATTCCACTCAGTACACAGCGTTTGTTTGACCACTCCTTTATTTAATCAGACGCCTCCTGATAGGCTGCTCAGATGAGCCCTCCCTTTAGGAATTCTGGGATATGTAGTCCCCATGTAAAAAAGCGTTTGTGGAACTGTTATTTAAGACCCTCCAATGGGTCCCGATGCGTGCATGGTCAATAGTAGGTGCTGTGGCTCCATTAAGAACTGGACATGATTTCCAGCTCCCTGGCCCGCTGCCATCCATGCGGTGGTGCAGTCCCCTTACGGCTGGGTTGCCGCGTGTCAATGATTGCTCCAAGTTACCCACAGGTTCGGGACGCACTCAGACCACAGTGTACATCCGCATACCAACACTCACGTCTCGGGCAGCCGACGCGTTTCGAAATTGTTTCTTCTTCAAAGGCTAGATTCCACTCAGTACACAGCGTTTGTTTGACCACTCCTTTATTTAATCAGACGCCTCCTGATAGGCTGCTCAGATGAGCCCTCCCTTTAGGAATTCTGGGCTATGTAGTCCCCATGTAAAAAAGCGTTTGTGGAACTGTTATTTAAGACCCTCCAATGGGTCCCGATGCGTGCATGGTCAATAGTAGGTGCTGTGGCTCCATTAAGAACTGGACATGATTTCCAGCTCCCTGGCCCGCTGCCATCCATGCAGTGGTGCAGTCCCCTTACGGCTGGGTTGCCGCGTGTCAATGATTGCTCCAAGTTACCCACAGGTTCGGGACGCACTCAGACCACAGTGTACTTCCGCATACCAACACTCACGTCTCGGGCAGCCGACGCGTTTCGAAATTGTTTCTTCTTCAAAGGCTAGATTCCACTCAGTACACAGCGTTTGTTTGACCACTCCTTTATTTAATCAGACGCCTCATGATAGGCTGCTCAGATGAGCCCTCCCTTTAGGAATTCTGGGATATTGTAGTCCCCATGTAAAAAAGCGTTTGTGGAACTGTTATTTAAGACCCTCCAATGGGTCCCGATGCGTGCATGGTCAATAGTAGGTGCTGTGGCTCCATTAAGAACTGGACATGATTTCCAGCTCCCTGGCCCGCTGCCATCCATGCGGTGGTGCAGTCCCCTTACGGCTGGGTTGCCGCGTGTCAATGATTGCTCCAAGTTACCCACAGGTTCGGGACGCACTCAGACCACAGTGTACATCTGCATACCAACACTCACGTCTCGGGCAGCCGACGCGTTTCGAAATTGTTTCTTCTTCAAAGGCTAGATTCCACTCAGTACACAGCTTTTCTTTGACCACTCCTTTATTTAATCAGACGCCTCCTGATAGGCTGCTCAGATGAGCCCTCCCTTTAGGAATTCTGGGATATGTAGTCCCCATGTAAAAAAGCGTTTGTGGAACTGTTATTCAAGACCCTCCAATGGGTCCCGATGCGTGCATGGTCAATAGTAGGTGCTGTGGCTCCATTAAGAACTGGACATGATTTCCAGCTCCCTGGCCCGCTGCCATCCATGCGGTGGTGCAGTCCCCTTACGGCTGGGTTGCCGCGTGTCAATGATTGCTCCAAGTTACCCACAGGTTCGGGACGCACTCAGACCACAGTGTACATCCGCATACCAACACTCACGTCTCGGGCAGCCGACGCGTTTCGAAATTGTTTCTTCTTCAAAGGCTAGATTCCACTCAGTACACAGCGTTTGTTTGACCACTCCTTTATTTAATCAGACGCCTCCTGATAGGCTGCTCAGATGAGCCCTCCCTTTAGGAATTCTGGGATATGTAGTCCCCATGTAAAAAAGCGTTTGTGGAACTGTTATTTAAGACCCTCCAATGGGTCCCGATGCGTGCATGGTCCATAGTAGGTGCTGTGGCTCCATTAAGAACTGGACATGATTTCCAGCTCCCTGGCCCGCTGCCATCCATGCGGTGGTGCAGTCCCCTTACGGCTGGGTTGCCGCGTGTCAATGATTTCTCCAAGTTACCCACAGGTTTGGGACGCACTCAGACCACAGTGTACATCCGCATACCAACACTCACGTCTCGGGCAGCCGACGCGTTTCGAAATTGTTTCTTCTTCAAAGGCTAGATTCCACTCAGTACAAAGCGTTTGTTTGACCACTCCTTTATTTAATCAGACGCCTCCTGATAGGTTGCTCAGATGAGCCCTCCCTTTAGGAATTCTGGGATATGTAGTCCCCATGTAAAAAAGCGTTTGTGGAACTGTTATTTAAGACCCTCCAATGGGTCCCGATGCGTGCATGGTCAATAGTAGGTGCTGTGGCTCCATTAAGAACTGGACATGATTTCCAGCTCCCTGGCCCGCTGCCATCCATGCGGTGGTGCAGTCCCCTTACGGCTGGGTTGCAGGGTGTCAATGATTGCTCCAAGTTACCCACAGGTTCGGGACGCACTCAGACCACAGTGTACATCCGCATACCAACACTCACGTCTCGGGCAGCCGACGCGTTTCGAAATTGTTTCTTCTTCAAAGGCTAGATTCCACTCAGTACACAGCGTTTGTTTGACCACTCCTTTATTTAATCAGACGCCTCCTGATAGGCTGCTCAGATGAGCCCTCCCTTTAGGAATTCTGGGATATGTCGTCCCCATGTAAAAAAGCGTTTGTGGAACTGTTATTTAAGACCCTCCAATGGGTCCCGATGCGTGCATGGTCAATAGTAGGTGCTGTGGCTCCATTAAGAACTGGACATGATTTCCAGCTCCCTGGCCCGCTGCCATCCATGCGGTGGTGCAGTCCCCTTACGTCTGGGTTGCCGCGTGTCAATGATTGCTCCAAGTTACCCACAGGTTCGGGACGCACTCAGACCACAGTGTACATCCGCATACCAACACTCACGTCTCGGGCAGCCGACGCGTTTCAAAATTGTTTCTTCTTCAAAGGCTAGATTCCACTCAGTACACAGCGTTTGTTTGACCACTCCTTTATTTAATCAGACGCCTCCTGATAGGCTGCTCAGATGAGCCCTCCCTTTAGGAATTCTGGGCTATGTAGTCCCCATGTAAAAAAGCGTTTGTGGAACTGTTATTTAAGACCCTCCAATGGGTCCCGATGCGTGCATGGTCAATAGTAGGTGCTGTGGCTCCATTAAGAACTGGACATGATTTCCAGCTCCCTGGCCCGCTGCCATCCATGCGGTGGTGCAGTCCCTTTACGGCTGGGTTGCCGCTTGTCAATGATTGTTCCAAGTTACCCACAGGTTCGGGACGCACTCAGACCACAGTGTACATCCGCATACCAACACTCACGTCTCGGGCAGCCGACGCGTTTCGAAATTGTTTCTTCTTCAAAGGCTAGATTCCACTCAGTACACAGCGTTTGTTTGACCACTCCTTTATTTAATCAGACGCCTCCTGATAGGCTGCTCAGATGAGCCCTCCCTTTAGGAATTCTGGGATATGTAGTCCCCATGTAAAAAAGCGTTTGTGGAACTGTTATTTAAGACCCTCCAATGGGTCCCGATGCGTGCATGGTCAATAGTAGGTGCTGTGGCTCCATTAAGAACTGGACATGATTTCCAGCTCCCTGGCCCGCTGCCATCCATGCGGTGGTGCAGTCCCCTTACGGCTGGGTTGCCGCGTGTCAATGATTGCTCCAAGTTACCCACAGGTTCGGGACGCACTCAGACCACAGTGTACATCCGCATACCAACACTCACGTCTCGGGCAGCAGACGCGTTTCGAAATTGTTTCTTCTTCAAAGGCTAGATTCCACTCAGTACACAGCGTTTGTTTGACCACTCCTTTATTTAATCAGACGCCTCCTGATAGGCTGCTCAGATGAGCCCTCCCTTTAGGAATTCTGGGATATGTCGTCCCCATGTAAAAAAGCGTTTGTGGAACTGTTATTTAAGACCCTCCAATGGGTCCCGATGCGTGCATGGTCAATAGTAGGTGCTGTGGCTCCATTAAGAACTGGACATGATTTCCAGCTCCCTGGCCCGCTGCCATCCATGCGGTGGTGCAGTCCCCTTACGGCTGGGTTGCCGCGTGTCAATGATTGCTCCAAGTTACCCACAGGTTCGGGACGCACTCAGACCACAGTGTACATCCGCATACCAACACTCACGTCTCGGGCAGCCGACGCGTTTCGAAATTGTTTCTTCTTCAAAGGCTAGATTCCACTCAGTACACAGCGTTTGACCACTCCTTTATTTAATCAGACGCCTCCTGATAGGCTGCTCAGATGAGCCCTCCCTTTAGGAATTCTGGGCTATGTAGTCCCCATGTAAAAAAGCGTTTGTGGAACTGTTATTTAAGACCCTCCAATGGGTCCCGATGCGTGCATGGTCAATAGTAGGTGCTGTGGCTCTATTAAGAACTGGACATGATTTCCAGCTCCCTGGCCCGCTGCCATCCATGCGGTGGTGCAGTCCCTTTACGGCTGGGTTGCCGCATGTCAATGATTGTTCCAAGTTACCCACAGGTTCGGGACGCACTCAGACCACAGTGTACATCCGCATACCAACACTCACGTCTCGGGCAGCCGACGCGTTTCGAAATTGTTTCTTCTTCAAAGGCTAGATTCCACTCAGTACACAGCGTTTGTTTGACCACTCCTTTATTTAATCAGACGCCTCCTGATAGGCTGCTCAGATGAGCCCTCCCTTTAGGAATTCTGGGATATGTAGTCCCCATGTAAAAAAGCGTTTGTGGAACTGTTATTTAAGACCCTCCAATGGGTCCCGATGCGTGCATGGTCAATAGTAGGTGCTGTGGCTCCATTAAGAACTGGACATGATTTCCAGCTCCCTGGCCCGCTGCCATCCATGCGGTGGTGCAGTCCCCTTACGGCTGGGTTGCCGCGTGTCAATGATTGCTCCAAGTTACCCACAGGTTCGGGACGCACTCAGACCACACTGTACATCCGCATATCAACACTCACGTCTCGGGCAGCCGACGCGTTTCAAAATTGTTTCTTCTTCAAAGGCTAGATTCCACTCAGTACACAGCGTTTGTTTGACCACTCCTTTATTTAATCAGACGCCTCCTGATAGGCTGCTCAGATGAGCCCTCCCTTTAGGAATTCTGGGATATGTAGTCCCCATGTAAAAAAGCGTTTGTGGAACTGTTATTTAAGACCCTCCAATGGGTCCCGATGCGTGCATGGTCAATAGTAGGTGCTGTGGCTCCATTAAGAACTGGACATGATTTCCAGCTCCCTGGCCCGCTGCCATCCATGCGGTGGTGCAGTCCCCTTACGGCTGGGTTGCCGCGTGTCAATGATTGCTCCAAGTTACCCACAGGTTCGGGACGCACTCAGACCACAGTGTACATCCGCATACCAACACTCACGTCTCGGGCAGCCGACGCGTTTCGAAATTGTTTCTTCTTCAAAGGCTAGATTCCACTCAGTACACAGCGTTTGTTTGACCACTCCTTTATTTAATCAGACGCCTCCTGATAGGCTGCTCAGATGAGCCCTCCCTTTAGGAATTCTGGGATATTGTAGTCCCCATGTAAAAAAGCGTTTGTGGAACTGTTATTTAAGACACTCCAATGGGTCCCGATGCGTGCATGGTCAATAGTAGGTGCTGTGGCTCCATTAAGAACTGGACATGATTTCCAGCTCCCTGGCCCGCTGCCATCCATGCGGTGGTGCAGTCCCCTTACGGCTGGGTTGCCGCGTGTCAATGATTGCTCCAAGTTACCCACAGGTTCGGGACGCACTCAGACCACAGTGTACATCCGCATACCAACACCTACGTCTCGGGCAGCCGACGCGTTTCGAAATTGTTTCTTCTTCAAAGGCTAGATTCCACGCAGTACACAGCGTTTGTTTGACCACTCCTTTATTTAATCAGACGCCTCCTGATAGGCTGCTCAGATGAGCCCTCCCTTTAGGAATTCTGGGATATGTAGTCCCCATGTAAAAAAGCGTTTGTGGAACTGTTATTTAAGACCCTCCAATGGGTCCCGATGCGTGCATGGTCAATAGTAGGTGCTGTGGCTCCATTAAAACTGGACATGATTTCCAGCTCCCTGGCCCGCTGCCATCCATGCGGTGGTGCAGTCCCCTTACGGCTGGGTTGCCGCGTGTCAATGATTGCTCCAAGTTACCCACAGGTTCGGGACGCACTCAGACCACAGTGTACATCCGCATACCAACACTCACGTCTCGGGCAGCCGACGCGTTTCGAAATTGTTTCTTCTTCAAAGGCTAGATTCCACTCAGTACACAGCGTTTGTTTGACCACTCCTTTATTTAATCAGACGCCTCCTGATAGGCTGCTCAGATGAGCCCTCCCTTTAGGAATTCTGGGATATGTAGTCCCCATGTAAAAAAGCGTTTGTGGAACTGTTATTTAAGACCCTCCAATGGGTCCCGATGCGTGCATGGTCAATAGTAGGTGCTGTGGCTCCATTAAGAACTGGGCATGATTTCCAGCTCCCTGGCCCGCTGCCTTCCATGCGGTGGTGCAGTCCCCTTACGGCTGGGTTGCCGCGTGTCAATGATTGCTCCAAGTTACCCACAGGTTCGGGACGCACTCAGACCACAGTGTACATCCGCATACCAACACTCACGTCTCGGGCAGCCGACGCGTTTCGAAATTGTTTCTTCTTCAAAGGCTAGATTCCACTCAGTACACAGCGTTTGTTTGACCACTCCTTTATTTAATCAGACGCCTCCTGATAGGCTGCTCAGATGAGCCCTCCCTTTAGGAATTCTGGGATATGTAGTCCCCATGTAAAAAAGCGTTTGTGGAACTGTTATTTAAGACCCTCCAATGGGTCCCGATGCGTGCATGGTCAATAGTAGGTGCTGTGGCTCCATTAAGAACTGGACATGATTTCCAGCTCCCTGGCCCGCTGCCATCCATGCGGTGGTGCAGTCCCCTTACGGCTGGGTTGCCGCGTGTCAATGATTGCTCCAAGTTACCCACAGGTTCGGGATGCACTCAGACCACAGTGTACATCCGCATACCAACACTCACGTCTCGGGCAGCCGACGCGTTTCGAAATTGTTTCTTCTTCAAAGGCTAGATTCCACTCAGTACACAGCGTTTGTTTGACCACTCCTTTATTTAATCAGACGCCTCCTGATAGGCTGCTCAGATGAGCCCTCCCTTTAGGAATTCTGGGATATGTAGTCCCCATGTAAAAAAGCGTTTGTGGAACTGTTATTTAAGACCCTACAATGGGTCCCGATGCGTGCATGGTCAATAGTAGGTGCTGTGGCTCCATTAAGAACTGGACATGATTTCCAGCTCCCTGGCCCGCTGCCATCCATGCGGTGGTGCAGTCCCCTTACGGCTGGGTTGCCGCGTGTCAATGATTGCTCCAAGTTACCCACAGGTTCGGGACGCACTCAGACCACAGTGTACATCCGCATACCAACACTCACGTCTCGGGCAGCCGACGCGTTTCGAAATTGTTTCTTCTTCAAAGGCTAGATTCCCCTCAGTACACAGCGTTTGTTTGACCACTCCTTTATTTAATCAGACGCCTCCTGATAGGCTGCTCAGATGAGCCCTCCCTTTAGGAATTCTGGGATATTGTAGTCCCCATGTAAAAAAGCGTTTGTGGAACTGTTATTTAAGACCCTCCAATGGGTCCCGATGCGTGCGTGGTCAATAGTAGGTGCTGTGGCTCCATTAAGAACTGGACATGATTTCCAGCTCCCTGGCCCGCTGCCATCCATGCGGTGGTGCAGTCCCCTTACGGCTGGGTTGCCGCGTGTCAATGATTGCTCCAAGTTACCCACAGGTTCGGGACGCACTCAGACCACAGTGTACATCCGCATACCAACACTCACGTCTCGGGCAGCCGACGCGTTTCGAAATTGTTTCTTCTTCAAAGGCTAGATTCCACTCAGTACACAGCGTTTGTTTGACCACTCCTTTATTTAATCAGACGCCTCCTGATAGGCTGCTCAGATGAGCCCTCCCTTTAGGAATTCTGGGCTATGTAGTCCCCATGTAAAAAAGCGTTTGTGGAACTGTTATTTAAGACCCTCCAATGGGTCCCGATGCGTGAATGGTCAATAGTAGGTGCTGTGGCTCCATTAAGAACTGGACATGATTTCCAGCTCCCTGGCCCGCTGCCATCCATGCGGCGGTGCAGTCCCTTTACGGCTGTGTTGCCGCGTGTCAATGATTGTTCCAAGTTACCCACAGGTTCGGGACGCACTCAGACCACAGTGTACATCCGCATACCAACACTCACGTCTCGGGCAGCCGACGCGTTTCGAAATTGTTTCTTCTTCAAAGGCTAGATTCCACTCAGTACACAGCGTTTGTTTGACCACTCCTTTATTTAATCAGACGCCTCCTGATAGGCTGCTCAGATGAGCCCTCCCTTTAGGAATTCTGGGATATGTAGTCCCCATGTAAAAAAGCGTTTGTGGAACTGTTATTTAAGACCCTCCAATGGGTCCCGATGCGTGCATGGTCAATAGTAGGTGCTGTGGCTCCATTAAGAACTGGACATGATTTCCAGCTCCCTGGCCCGCTGCCATCCATGCGGTGGTGCAGTCCCCTTACGGCTGGGTTGCCGCGTGTCAATGATTGCTCCAAGTTACCCACAGGTTCGGGACGCACTCAGACCACAGTGTACATCCGCATACCAACACTCACGTCTCGGGCAGCCGACGCGTTTCGAAATTGTTTCTTCTTCAAAGGCTAGATTCCACTCAGTACACAGCGTTTGTTTGACCACTCCTTTATTTAATCAGACGCCTCCTGATAGGCTGCTCAGATGAGCCCTCCCTTTAGGAATTCTGGGCTATGTAGTCCCCATGTAAAAAAGCGTTTGTGGAACTGTTATTTAAGACCCTCCAATGGGTCCCGATGCGTGCATGGTCAATAGTAGGTGCTGTGGCTCCATTAAGAACTGGACATGATTTCCAGCTCCCTGGCCCGCTGCCATCCATGCAGTGGTGCAGTCCCCTTACGGCTGGGTTGCCGCGTGTCAATGATTGCTCCAAGTTACCCACAGGTTCGGGACGCACTCAGACCACAGTGTACTTCCGCATACCAACACTCACGTCTCGGGCAGCCGACGCGTTTCGAAATTGTTTCTTCTTCAAAGGCTAGATTCCACTCAGTACACAGCGTTTGTTTGACCACTCCTTTATTTAATCAGACGCCTCATGATAGGCTGCTCAGATGAGCCCTCCCTTTAGGAATTCTGGGATATTGTAGTCCCCATGTAAAAAAGCGTTTGTGGAACTGTTATTTAAGACCCTCCAATGGGTCCCGATGCGTGCATGGTCAATAGTAGGTGCTGTGGCTCCATTAAGAACTGGACATGATTTCCAGCTCCCTGGCCCGCTGCCATCCATGCGGTGGTGCAGTCCCCTTACGGCTGGGTTGCCGCGTGTCAATGATTGCTCCAAGTTACCCACAGGTTCGGGACGCACTCAGACCACAGTGTACATCTGCATACCAACACTCACGTCTCGGGCAGCCGACGCGTTTCGAAATTGTTTCTTCTTCAAAGGCTAGATTCCACTCAGTACACAGCGTTTGTTTGACCACTCCTTTATTTAATCAGACGCCTCCTGATAGGCTGCTCAGATGAGCCCTCCCTTTAGGAATTCTGGGATATGTAGTCCCCATGTAAAAAAGCGTTTGTGGAACTGTTATTCAAGACCCTCCAATGGGTCCCGATGCGTGCATGGTCAATAGTAGGTGCTGTGGCTCCATTAAGAACTGGACATGATTTCCAGCTCCCTGGCCCGCTGCCATCCATGCGGTGGTGCAGTCCCCTTACGGCTGGGTTGCCGCGTGTCAATGATTGCTCCAAGTTACCCACAGGTTCGGGACGCACTCAGACCACAGTGTACATCCGCATACCAACACTCACGTCTCGGGCAGCCGACGCGTTTCGAAATTGTTTCTTCTTCAAAGGCTAGATTCCACTCAGTACACAGCGTTTGTTTGACCACTCCTTTATTTAATCAGACGCCTCCTGATAGGCTGCTCAGATGAGCCCTCCCTTTAGGAATTCTGGGATATGTAGTCCCCATGTAAAAAAGCGTTTGTGGAACTGTTATTTAAGACCCTCCAATGGGTCCCGATGCGTGCATGGTCCATAGTAGGTGCTGTGGCTCCATTAAGAACTGGACATGATTTCCAGCTCCCTGGCCCGCTGCCATCCATGCGGTGGTGCAGTCCCCTTACGGCTGGGTTGCCGCGTGTCAATGATTGCTCCAAGTTACCCACAGGTTTGGGACGCACTCAGACCACAGTGTACATCCGCATACCAACACTCACGTCTCGGGCAGCCGACGCGTTTCGAAATTGTTTCTTCTTCAAAGGCTAGATTCCACTCAGTACAAAGCGTTTGTTTGACCACTCCTTTATTTAATCAGACGCCTCCTGATAGGTTGCTCAGATGAGCCCTCCCTTTAGGAATTCTGGGATATGTAGTCCCCATGTAAAAAAGCGTTTGTGGAACTGTTATTTAAGACCCTCCAATGGGTCCCGATGCGTGCATGGTCAATAGTAGGTGCTGTGGCTCCATTAAGAACTGGACATGATTTCCAGCTCCCTGGCCCGCTGCCATCCATGCGGTGGTGCAGTCCCCTTACGGCTGGGTTGGCGCGTGTCAATGATTGCTCCAAGTTACCCACAGGTTCGGGACGCACTCAGACCACAGTGTACATCCGCATACCAACACTCACGTCTCGGGCAGCCGACGCGTTTCGAAATTGTTTCTTCTTCAAAGGCTAGATTCCACTCAGTACACAGCGTTTGTTTGACCACTCCTTTATTTAATCAGACGCCTCCTGATAGGCTGCTCAGATGAGCCCTCCCTTTAGGAATTCTGGGATATGTCGTCCCCATGTAAAAAAGCGTTTGTGGAACTGTTATTTAAGACCCTCCAATGGGTCCCGATGCGTGCATGGTCAATAGTAGGTGCTGTGGCTCCATTAAGAACTGGACATGATTTCCAGCTCCCTGGCCCGCTGCCATCCATGCGGTGGTGCAGTCCCCTTACGGCTGGGTTGCCGCGTGTCAATGATTGCTCCAAGTTACCCACAGGTTCGGGACGCACTCAGACCACAGTGTACATCCGCATACCAACACTCACGTCTCGGGCAGCCGACGCGTTTCGAAATTGTTTCTTCTTCAAAGGCTAGATTCCACTCAGTACACAGCGTTTGTTTGACCACTCCTTTATTTAATCAGACGCCTCCTGATAGGCTGCTCAGATGAGCCCTCCCTTTAGGAATTCTGGGCTATGTAGTCCCCATGTAAAAAAGCGTTTGTGGAACTGTTATTTAAGACCCTCCAATGGGTCCCGATGCGTGCATGGTCAATAGTAGGTGCTGTGGCTCCATTAAGAACTGGACATGATTTCCAGCTCCCTGGCCCGCTGCCATCCATGCGGTGGTGCAGTCCCTTTACGGCTGGGTTGCCGCTTGTCAATGATTGTTCCAAGTTACCCACAGGTTCGGGACGCACTCAGACCACAGTGTACATCCGCATACCAACACTCACGTCTCGGGCAGCCGACGCGTTTCGAAATTGTTTCTTCTTCAAAGGCTAGATTCCACTCAGTACACAGCGTTTGTTTGACCACTCCTTTATTTAATCAGACGCCTCCTGATAGGCTGCTCAGATGAGCCCTCCCTTTAGGAATTCTGGGATATGTAGTCCCCATGTAAAAAAGCGTTTGTGGAACTGTTATTTAAGACCCTCCAATGGGTCCCGATGCGTGCATGGTCAATAGTAGGTGCTGTGGCTCCATTAAGAACTGGACATGATTTCCAGCTCCCTGGCCCGCTGCCATCCATGCGGTGGTGCAGTCCCCTTACGGCTGGGTTGCCGCGTGTCAATGATTGCTCCAAGTTACCCACAGGTTCGGGACGCACTCAGACCACAGTGTACATCCGCATACCAACACTCACGTCTCGGGCAGCAGACGCGTTTCGAAATTGTTTCTTCTTCAAAGGCTAGATTCCACTCAGTACACAGCGTTTGTTTGACCACTCCTTTATTTAATCAGACGCCTCCTGATAGGCTGCTCAGATGAGCCCTCCCTTTAGGAATTCTGGGATATGTCGTCCCCATGTAAAAAAGCGTTTGTGGAACTGTTATTTAAGACCCTCCAATGGGTCCCGATGCGTGCATGGTCAATAGTAGGTGCTGTGGCTCCATTAAGAACTGGACATGATTTCCAGCTCCCTGGCCCGCTGCCATCCATGCGGTGGTGCAGTCCCCTTACGGCTGGGTTGCCGCGTGTCAATGATTGCTCCAAGTTACCCACAGGTTCGGGACGCACTCAGACCACAGTGTACATCCGCATACCAACACTCACGTCTCGGGCAGCCGACGCGTTTCGAAATTGTTTCTTCTTCAAAGGCTAGATTCCACTCAGTACACAGCGTTTGACCACTCCTTTATTTAATCAGACGCCTCCTGATAGGCTGCTCAGATGAGCCCTCCCTTTAGGAATTCTGGGCTATGTAGTCCCCATGTAAAAAAGCGTTTGTGGAACTGTTATTTAAGACCCTCCAATGGGTCCCGATGCGTGCATGGTCAATAGTAGGTGCTGTGGCTCTATTAAGAACTGGACATGATTTCCAGCTCCCTGGCCCGCTGCCATCCATGCGGTGGTGCAGTCCCTTTACGGCTGGGTTGCCGCATGTCAATGATTGTTCCAAGTTACCCACAGGTTCGGGACGCACTCAGACCACAGTGTACATCCGCATACCAACACTCACGTCTCGGGCAGCCGACGCGTTTCGAAATTGTTTCTTCTTCAAAGGCTAGATTCCACTCAGTACACAGCGTTTGTTTGACCACTCCTTTATTTAATCAGACGCCTCCTGATAGGCTGCTCAGATGAGCCCTCCCTTTAGGAATTCTGGGATATGTAGTCCCCATGTAAAAAAGCGTTTGTGGAACTGTTATTTAAGACCCTCCAATGGGTCCCGATGCGTGCATGGTCAATAGTAGGTGCTGTGGCTCCATTAAGAACTGGACATGATTTCCAGCTCCCTGGCCCGCTGCCATCCATGCGGTGGTGCAGTCCCCTTACGGCTGGGTTGCCGCGTGTCAATGATTGCTCCAAGTTACCCACAGGTTCGGGACGCACTCAGACCACAGTGTACATCCGCATATCAACACTCACGTCTCGGGCAGCCGACGCGTTTCAAAATTGTTTCTTCTTCAAAGGCTAGATTCCACTCAGTACACAGCGTTTGTTTGACCACTCCTTTATTTAATCAGACGCCTCCTGATAGGCTGCTCAGATGAGCCCTCCCTTTAGGAATTCTGGGATATGTAGTCCCCATGTAAAAAAGCGTTTGTGGAACTGTTATTTAAGACCCTCCAATGGGTCCCGATGCGTGCATGGTCAATAGTAGGTGCTGTGGCTCCATTAAGAACTGGACATGATTTCCAGCTCCCTGGCCCGCTGCCATCCATGCGGTGGTGCAGTCCCCTTACGGCTGGGTTGCCGCGTGTCAATGATTGCTCCAAGTTACCCACAGGTTCGGGACGCACTCAGACCACAGTGTACATCCGCATACCAACACTCACGTCTCGGGCAGCCGACGCGTTTCGAAATTGTTTCTTCTTCAAAGGCTAGATTCCACTCAGTACACAGCGTTTGTTTGACCACTCCTTTATTTAATCAGACGCCTCCTGATAGGCTGCTCAGATGAGCCCTCCCTTTAGGAATTCTGGGATATTGTAGTCCCCATGTAAAAAAGCGTTTGTGGAACTGTTATTTAAGACACTCCAATGGGTCCCGATGCGTGCATGGTCAATAGTAGGTGCTGTGGCTCCATTAAGAACTGGACATGATTTCCAGCTCCCTGGCCCGCTGCCATCCATGCGGTGGTGCAGTCCCCTTACGGCTGGGTTGCCGCGTGTCAATGATTGCTCCAAGTTACCCACAGGTTCGGGACGCACTCAGACCACAGTGTACATCCGCATACCAACACCTACGTCTCGGGCAGCCGACGCGTTTCGAAATTGTTTCTTCTTCAAAGGCTAGATTCCACGCAGTACACAGCGTTTGTTTGACCACTCCTTTATTTAATCAGACGCCTCCTGATAGGCTGCTCAGATGAGCCCTCCCTTTAGGAATTCTGGGATATGTAGTCCCCATGTAAAAAAGCGTTTGTGGAACTGTTATTTAAGACCCTCCAATGGGTCCCGATGCGTGCATGGTCAATAGTAGGTGCTGTGGCTCCATTAAAACTGGACATGATTTCCAGCTCCCTGGCCCGCTGCCATCCATGCGGTGGTGCAGTCCCCTTACGGCTGGGTTGCCGCGTGTCAATGATTGCTCCAAGTTACCCACAGGTTCGGGACGCACTCAGACCACAGTGTACATCCGCATACCAACACTCACGTCTCGGGCAGCCGACGCGTTTCGAAATTGTTTCTTCTTCAAAGGCTAGATTCCACTCAGTACACAGCGTTTGTTTGACCACTCCTTTATTTAATCAGACGCCTCCTGATAGGCTGCTCAGATGAGCCCTCCCTTTAGGAATTCTGGGATATGTAGTCCCCATGTAAAAAAGCGTTTGTGGAACTGTTATTTAAGACCCTCCAATGGGTCCCGATGCGTGCATGGTCAATAGTAGGTGCTGTGGCTCCATTAAGAACTGGGCATGATTTCCAGCTCCCTGGCCCGCTGCCTTCCATGCGGTGGTGCAGTCCCCTTACGGCTGGGTTGCCGCGTGTCAATGATTGCTCCAAGTTACCCACAGGTTCGGGACGCACTCAGACCACAGTGTACATCCGCATACCAACACTCACGTCTCGGGCAGCCGACGCGTTTCGAAATTGTTTCTTCTTCAAAGGCTAGATTCCACTCAGTACACAGCGTTTGTTTGACCACTCCTTTATTTAATCAGACGCCTCCTGATAGGCTGCTCAGATGAGCCCTCCCTTTAGGAATTCTGGGATATGTAGTCCCCATGTAAAAAAGCGTTTGTGGAACTGTTATTTAAGACCCTCCAATGGGTCCCGATGCGTGCATGGTCAATAGTAGGTGCTGTGGCTCCATTAAGAACTGGACATGATTTCCAGCTCCCTGGCCCGCTGCCATCCATGCGGTGGTGCAGTCCCCTTACGGCTGGGTTGCCGCGTGTCAATGATTGCTCCAAGTTACCCACAGGTTCGGGATGCACTCAGACCACAGTGTACATCCGCATACCAACACTCACGTCTCGGGCAGCCGACGCGTTTCGAAATTGTTTCTTCTTCAAAGGCTAGATTCCACTCAGTACACAGCGTTTGTTTGACCACTCCTTTATTTAATCAGACGCCTCCTGATAGGCTGCTCAGATGAGCCCTCCCTTTAGGAATTCTGGGATATGTAGTCCCCATGTAAAAAAGCGTTTGTGGAACTGTTATTTAAGACCCTACAATGGGTCCCGATGCGTGCATGGTCAATAGTAGGTGCTGTGGCTCCATTAAGAACTGGACATGATTTCCAGCTCCCTGGCCCGCTGCCATCCATGCGGTGGTGCAGTCCCCTTACGGCTGGGTTGCCGCGTGTCAATGATTGCTCCAAGTTACCCACAGGTTCGGGACGCACTCAGACCACAGTGTACATCCGCATACCAACACTCACGTCTCGGGCAGCCGACGCGTTTCGAAATTGTTTCTTCTTCAAAGGCTAGATTCCACTCAGTACACAGCGTTTGTTTGACCACTCCTTTATTTAATCAGACGCCTCCTGATAGGCTGCTCAGATGAGCCCTCCCTTTAGGAATTCTGGGATATTGTAGTCCCCATGTAAAAAAGCGTTTGTGGAACTGTTATTTAAGACCCTCCAATGGGTCCCGATGCGTGCGTGGTCAATAGTAGGTGCTGTGGCTCCATTAAGAACTGGACATGATTTCCAGCTCCCTGGCCCGCTGCCATCCATGCGGTGGTGCAGTCCCCTTACGGCTGGGTTGCCGCGTGTCAATGATTGCTCCAAGTTACCCACAGGTTCGGGACGCACTCAGACCACAGTGTACATCCGCATACCAACACTCACGTCTCGGGCAGCCGACGCGTTTCGAAATTGTTTCTTCTTCAAAGGCTAGATTCCACGCAGTACACAGCGTTTGTTTGACCACTCCTTTATTTAATCAGACGCCTCCTGATAGGCTGCTCAGATGAGCCCTCCCTTTAGGAATTCTGGGATATGTAGTCCCCATGTAAAAAAGCGTTTGTGGAACTGTTATTTAAGACCCTCCAATGGGTCCCGATGCGTGCATGGTCAATAGTAGGTGCTGTGGCTCCATTAGGAACTGGACATGATTTCCAGCTCCCTGGCCCGCTGCCATCCATGCGGTGGTGCAGTCCCCTTACGGCTGGGTTGCCGCGTGTCAATGATTGCTCCAAGTTACCCACAGGTTCGGGACGCACTCAGACCACAGTGTACATCCGCATACCAACACTCACGTCTCGGGCAGCCGACGCGTTTCGAAATTGTTTCTTCTTCAAAGGCTAGATTCCACTCAGTACACAGCGTTTGTTTGACCACTCCTTTATTTAATCAGACGCCTCCTGATAGGCTGCTCAGATGAGCCCTCCCTTTAGGAATTCTGGGATATGTAGTCCCCATGTAAAAAAGCGTTTGTGGAACTGTTATTTAAGACCCTCCAATGGGTCCCGATGCGTGCATGGTCAATAGTAGGTGCTGTGGCTCCATTAAGAACTGGACATGATTTCCAGCTCCCTGGCCCGCTGCCATCCATGCGGTGGTGCAGTCCCCTTACGGCTGGGTTGCCGCGTGTCAATGATTGCTCCAAGTTACCCACAGGTTCGGGATGCACTCAGACCACAGTGTACATCCGCATACCAACACTCACGTCTCGGGCAGCCGACGCGTTTCGAAATTGTTTCTTGTTCAAAGGCTAGATTCCACTCAGTACACAGCGTTTGTTTGACCACTCCTTTATTTAATCAGACGCCTCCTGATAGGCTGCTCAGATGAGCCCTCCCTTTAGGAATTCTGGGATATGTAGTCCCCATGTAAAAAAGCGTTTGTGGAACTGTTATTTAAGACCCTCCAATGGGTCCCGATGCGTGCATGGTCAATAGTAGGTGCTGTGGCTCCATTAAGAACTGGGCATGATTTCCAGCTCCCTGGCCCGCTGCCTTCCATGCGGTGGTGCAGTCCCCTTACGGCTGGGTTGCCGCGTGTCAATGATTGCTCCAAGTTACCCACAGGTTCGGGACGCACTCAGACCACAGTGTACATCCGCATACCAACACTCACGTCTCGGGCAGCCGACGCGTTTCGAAATTGTTTCTTCTTCAAAGGCTAGATTCCACTCAGTACACAGCGTTTGTTTGACCACTCCTTTATTTAATCAGACGCCTCCTGATAGGCTGCTCAGATGAGCCCTCCCTTTAGGAATTCTGGGATATGTAGTCCCCATGTAAAAAAGCGTTTGTGGAACTGTTATTTAAGACCCTCCAATGGGTCCCGATGCGTGCATGGTCAATAGTAGGTGCTGTGGCTCCATTAAGAACTGGACATGATTTCCAGCTCCCTGGCCCGCTGCCATCCATGCGGTGGTGCAGTCCCCTTACGGCTGGGTTGCCGCGTGTCAATGATTGCTCCAAGTTACCCACAGGTTCGGGATGCACTCAGACCACAGTGTACATCCGCATACCAACACTCACGTCTCGGGCAGCCGACGCGTTTCGAAATTGTTTCTTCTTCAAAGGCTAGATTCCACTCAGTACACAGCGTTTGTTTGACCACTCCTTTATTTAATCAGACGCCTCCTGATAGGCTGCTCAGATGAGCCCTCCCTTTAGGAATTCTGGGATATGTAGTCCCCATGTAAAAAAGCGTTTGTGGAACTGTTATTTAAGACCCTACAATGGGTCCCGATGCGTGCATGGTCAATAGTAGGTGCTGTGGCTCCATTAAGAACTGGACATGATTTCCAGCTCCCTGGCCCGCTGCCATCCATGCGGTGGTGCAGTCCCCTTACGGCTGGGTTGCCGCGTGTCAATGATTGCTCCAAGTTACCCACAGGTTCGGGACGCACTCAGACCACAGTGTACATCCGCATACCAACACTCACGTCTCGGGCAGCCGACGCGTTTCGAAATTGTTTCTTCTTCAAAGGCTAGATTCCACTCAGTACACAGCGTTTGTTTGACCACTCCTTTATTTAATCAGACGCCTCCTGATAGGCTGCTCAGATGAGCCCTCCCTTTAGGAATTCTGGGATATTGTAGTCCCCATGTAAAAAAGCGTTTGTGGAACTGTTATTTAAGACCCTCCAATGGGTCCCGATGCGTGCGTGGTCAATAGTAGGTGCTGTGGCTCCATTAAGAACTGGACATGATTTCCAGCTCCCTGGCCCGCTGCCATCCATGCGGTGGTGCAGTCCCCTTACGGCTGGGTTGCCGCGTGTCAATGATTGCTCCAAGTTACCCACAGGTTCGGGACGCACTCAGACCACAGTGTACATCCGCATACCAACACTCACGTCTCGGGCAGCCGACGCGTTTCGAAATTGTTTCTTCTTCAAAGGCTAGATTCCACTCAGTACACAGCGTTTGTTTGACCACTCCTTTATTTAATCAGACGCCTCCTGATAGGCTGCTCAGATGAGCCCTCCCTTTAGGAATTCTGGGATATGTAGTCCCCATGTAAAAAAGCGTTTGTGGAACTGTTATTTAAGACCCTCCAATGGGTCCCGATGCGTGCATGGTCAATAGTAGGTGCTGTGGCTCCATTAGGAACTGGACATGATTTCCAGCTCCCTGGCCCGCTGCCATCCATGCGGTGGTGCAGTCCCCTTACGGCTGGGTTGCCGCGTGTCAATGATTGCTCCAAGTTACCCACAGGTTCGGGACGCACTCAGACCACAGTGTATATCCGCATACCAACACTCACGTCTCGGGCAGCCGACGCGTTTCGAAATTGTTTCTTCTTCAAAGGCTAGATTCCACTCAGTACACAGCGTTTGTTTGACCACTCCTTTATTTAATCAGACGCCTCCTGATAGGCTGCTCAGATGAGCCCTCCCTTTAGGAATTCTGGGATATGTAGTCCCCATGTAAAAAAGCGTTTGTGGAACTGTTATTTAAGACCCTCCAATGGGTCCCGATGCGTGCATGGTCAATAGTAGGTGCTGTGGCTCCATTAAGAACTGGACATGATTTCCAGCTCCCTGGCCCGCTGCCATCCATGCGGTGGTGCAGTCCCCTTACGGCTGGGTTGCCGCGTGTCAATGATTGCTCCAAGTTACCCACAGGTTCGGGACGCACTCAGACCACAGTGTACATCCGCATATCAACACTCACGTCTCGGGCAGCCGACGCGTTTCAAAATTGTTTCTTCTTCAAAGGCTAGATTCCACTCAGTACACAGCGTTTGTTTGACCACTCCTTTATTTAATCAGACGCCTCCTGATAGGCTGCTCAGATGAGCCCTCCCTTTAGGAATTCTGGGATATGTAGTCCCCATGTAAAAAAGCGTTTGTGGAACTGTTATTTAAGACCCTCCAATGGGTCCCGATGCGTGCATGGTCAATAGTAGGTGCTGTGGCTCCATTAAGAACTGGACATGATTTCCAGCTCCCTGGCCCGCTGCCATCCATGCGGTGGTGCAGTCCCCTTACGGCTGGGTTGCCGCGTGTCAATGATTGCTCCAAGTTACCCACAGGTTCGGGACGCACTCAGACCACAGTGTACATCCGCATACCAACACTCACGTCTCGGGCAGCCGACGCGTTTCGAAATTGTTTCTTCTTCAAAGGCTAGATTCCACTCAGTACACAGCGTTTGTTTGACCACTCCTTTATTTAATCAGACGCCTCCTGATAGGCTGCTCAGATGAGCCCTCCCTTTAGGAATTCTGGGATATTGTAGTCCCTTTTTTTAAAAAAGCGTTTGTGGAACTGTTATTTAAGACCCTCCAATGGGTCCCGATGCGTGCATGGTCAATAGTAGGTGCTGTGGCTCCATTAAGAACTGGACATGATTTCCAGCTCCCGGGCCCGCTGCCATCCATGCGGTGGTGCAGTCCCCTTACGGCTGGGTTGCCGCGTGTCAATGATTGCTCCAAGTTACCCACAGGTTCGGGACGCACTCAGACCACAGTGTACATCCGCATACCAACACTCACGTCTCGGGCAGCCGACGCGTTTCGAAATTGTTTCTTCTTCAAAGGCTAGATTCCACGCAGTACACAGCGTTTGTTTGACCACTCCTTTATTTAATCAGACGCCTCCTGATAGGCTGCTCAGATGAGCCCTCCCTTTAGGAATTCTGGGATATGTAGTCCCCATGTAAAAAAGCGTTTGTGGAACTGTTATTTAAGACCCTCCAATGGGTCCCGATGCGTGCATGGTCAATAGTAGGTGCTGTGGCTCCATTAAAACTGGACATGATTTCCAGCTCCCTGGCCCGCTGCCATCCATGCGGTGGTGCAGTCCCCTTACGGCTGGGTTGCCGCGTGTCAATGATTGCTCCAAGTTACCCACAGGTTCGGGACGCACTCAGACCACAGTGTACATCCGCATACCAACACTCACGTCTCGGGCAGCCGACGCGTTTCGAAATTGTTTCTTCTTCAAAGGCTAGATTCCACTCAGTACACAGCGTTTGTTTGACCACTCCTTTATTTAATCAGACGCCTCCTGATAGGCTGCTCAGATGAGCCCTCCCTTTAGGAATTCTGGGATATGTAGTCCCCATGTAAAAAAGCGTTTGTGGAACTGTTATTTAAGACCCTCCAATGGGTCCCGATGCGTGCATGGTCAATAGTAGGTGCTGTGGCTCCATTAAGAACTGGACATGATTTCCAGCTCCCTGGCCTGCTGCCATCCATGCGGTGGTGCAGTCCCCTTACGGCTGGGTTGCCGCGTGTCAATGATTGCTCCAAGTTACCCACAGGTTCGGGACGCACTCAGACCACAGTGTACATCCGCATACCAACACTCACGTCTCGGGCAGCCGACGCGTTTCGAAATTGTTTCTTCTTCAAAGGCTAGATTCCACTCAGTACACAGCGTTTGTTTGACCACTCCTTTATTTAATCAGACGCCTCCTGATAGGCTGCTCAGATGAGCCCTCCCTTTAGGAATTCTGGGATATGTAGTCCCCATGTAAAAAAGCGTTTGTGGAACTGTTATTTAAGACCCTCCAATGGGTCCCGATGCGTGCATGGTCAATAGTAGGTGCTGTGGCTCCATTAAGAACTGGACATGATTTCCAGCTCCCTGGCCCGCTGCCATCCATGCGGTGGTGCAGTCCCCTTACGGCTGGGTTGCCGCGTGTCAATGATTGCTCCAAGTTACCCACAGGTTCGGGACGCACTCAGACCACAGTGTACATCCGCATATCAACACTCACGTCTCGGGCAGCCGACGCGTTTCAAAATTGTTTCTTCTTCAAAGGCTAGATTCCACTCAGTACACAGCGTTTGTTTGACCACTCCTTTATTTAATCAGACGCCTCCTGATAGGCTGCTCAGATGAGCCCTCCCTTTAGGAATTCTGGGATATGTAGTCCCCATGTAAAAAAGCGTTTGTGGAACTGTTATTTAAGACCCTCCAATGGGTCCCGATGCGTGCATGGTCAATAGTAGGTGCTGTGGCTCCATTAAGAACTGGACATGATTTCCAGCTCCCTGGCCCGCTGCCATCCATGCGGTGGTGCAGTCCCCTTACGGCTGGGTTGCCGCGTGTCAATGATTGCTCCAAGTTACCCACAGGTTCGGGACGCACTCAGACCACAGTGTACATCCGCATACCAACACTCACGTCTCGGGCAGCCGACGCGTTTCGAAATTGTTTCTTCTTCAAAGGCTAGATTCCACTCAGTACACAGCGTTTGTTTGACCACTCCTTTATTTAATCAGACGCCTCCTGATAGGCTGCTCAGATGAGCCCTCCCTTTAGGAATTCTGGGATATGTAGTCCCCATGTAAAAAAGCGTTTGTGGAACTGTTATTTAAGACCCTCCAATGGGTCCCGATGCGTGCATGGTCAATAGTAGGTGCTGTGGCTCCATTAGGAACTGGACATGATTTCCAGCTCCCTGGCCCGCTGCCATCCATGCGGTGGTGCAGTCCCCTTACGGCTGGGTTGCCGCGTGTCAATGATTGCTCCAAGTTACCCACAGGTTCGGGACGCACTCAGACCACAGTGTATATCCGCATACCAACACTCACGTCTCGGGCAGCCGACGCGTTTCGAAATTGTTTCTTCTTCAAAGGCTAGATTCCACTCAGTACACAGCGTTTGTTTGACCACTCCTTTATTTAATCAGACGCCTCCTGATAGGCTGCTCAGATAAGCCCTCCCTTTAGGAATTCTGGGATATGTAGTCCCCATGTAAAAAAGCGTTTGTGGAACTGTTATTTAAGACCCTCCAATGGGTCCCGATGCGTGCATGGTCAATAGTAGGTGCTGTGGCTCCATTAAGAACTGGACATGATTTCCAGCTCCCTGGCCCGCTGACATCCATGCGGTGGTGCAGTCCCCTTACGGCTGGGTTGCCGCGTGTCAATGATTGCTCCAAGTTACCCACAGGTTCGGGACGCACTCAGACCACAGTGTACATCCGCATACCAACACTCACGTCTCGGGCAGCCGACGCGTTTCGAAATTGTTTCTTCTTCAAAGGCTAGATTCCACTCAGTACACAGCGTTTGTTTGACCACTCCTTTATTTAATAAGACGCCTCCTGATAGGCTGCTCAGATGAGCCCTCCCTTTAGGAATTCTGGGATATTGTAGTCCCCATGTAAAAAAGCGTTTGTGGAACTGTTATTTAAGACCCTCCAATGGGTCCCGATGCGTGCATGGTCAATAGTAGGTGCTGTGGCTCCATTAAGAACTGGACATGATTTCCAGCTCCCTGGCCCGCTGCCATCCATGCGGTGGTGCAGTCCCCTTACGGCTGGGTTGCCGCGTGTCAATGATTGCTCCAAGTTACCCACAGGTTCGGGACGCACTCAGACCACAGTGTACATCCGCATACCAACACTCACGTCTCGGGCAGCCGACGCGTTTTGAAATTGTTTCTTCTTCAAAGGCTAGATTCCACTCAGTACACAGCGTTTGTTTGACCACTCCTTTATTTAATCAGACGCCTCCTGATAGGCTGCTCAGATGAGCCCTCCCTTTAGGAATTCTGGGATATGTAGTCCCCATGTAAAAAAGCGTTTGTGGAACTGTTATTTAAGACCCTCCAATGGGTCCCGATGCGTGCATGGTCAATAGTAGGTGCTGTGGCTCCATTAAGAACTGGACATGATTTCCAGCTCCCTGGCCTGCTGCCATCCATGCGGTGGTGCAGTCCCCTTACGGCTGGGTTGCCGCGTGTCAATGATTGCTCCAAGTTACCCACAGGTTCGGGACGCACTCAGACCACAGTGTACATCCGCATACCAACACTCACGTCTCGGGCAGCCGACGCGTTTCGAAATTGTTTCTTCTTCAAAGGCTAGATTCCACTCAGTACACAGCGTTTGTTTGACCACTCCTTTATTTAATCAGACGCCTCCTGATAGGCTGCTCAGATGAGCCCTCTCCTTAGGAATTCTGGGATATGTAGTCCCCATGTAAAAAAGCGTTTGTGGAACTGGTATTTAAGACCCTCCAATGGGTCCCGATGCGTGCATGGTCAATAGTAGGTGCTGTGGCTCCATTAAGAACTGGGCATGATTTCCAGCTCCCTGGCCCGCTGCCTTCCATGCGGTGGTGCAGTCCCCTTACGGCTGGGTTGCCGCGTGTCAATGATTGCTCCAAGTTACCCACAGGTTCGGGACGCACTCAGACCACAGTGTACATCCGCATACCAACACCTACGTCTCGGGCAGCCGACGCGTTTCGAAATTGTTTCTTCTTCAAAGGCTAGATTCCATGCAGTACACAGCGTTTGTTTGACCACTCCTTTATTTAATCAGACGCCTCCTGATAGGCTGCTCAGATGAGCCCTCCCTTTAGGAATTCTGGGATATGTAGTCCCCATGTAAAAAAGCGTTTGTGGAACTGTTATTTAAGACCCTCCAATGGGTCCCGATGCGTGCATGGTCAATAGTAGGTGCTGTGGCTCCATTAAAACTGGACATGATTTCCAGCTCCCTGGCCCGCTGCCATCCATGCGGTGGTGCAGTCCCCTTACGGCTGGGTTGCCGCGTGTCAATGATTGCTCCAAGTTACCCACAGGTTCGGGACGCACTCAGACCACAGTGTACATCCGCATACCAACACTCACGTCTCGGGCAGCCGACGCGTTTCGAAATTGTTTCTTCTTCAAAGGCTAGATTCCACTCAGTACACAGCGTTTGTTTGTCCAGTCCTTTATTTAATCAGACGCCTCCTGATAGGCTGCTCAGATGAGCCCTCCCTTTAGGAATTCTGGGATATGTAGTCCCCATGTAAAAAAGCGTTTGTGGAACTGTTATTTAAGACCCTCCAATGGGTCCCAATGCGTGCATGGTCAATAGTAGGTGCTGTGGCTCCATTAAGAACTGGGCATGATTTCCAGCTCCCTGGCCCGCTGCCTTCCATGCGGTGGTGCAGTCCCCTTACGGCTGGGTTGCCGCGTGTCAATGATTGCTCCAAGTTACCCACAGGTTCGGGACGCACTCAGACCACAGTGTACATCCGCATACCAACACTCACGTCTCGGGCAGCCGACGCGTTTCGAAATTGTTTCTTCTTCAAAGGCTAGATTCCACTCAGTACACAGCGTTTGTTTGACCACTCCTTTATTTAATCAGACGCCTCCTGATAGGCTGCTCAGATGAGCCCTCCCTTTAGGAATTCTGGGATATGTAGTCCCCATGTAAAAAAGCGTTTGTGGAACTGTTATTTAAGACCCTCCAATGGGTCCCGATGCGTGCATGGTCAATAGTAGGTGCTGTGGCTCCATTAAGAACTGGACATGATTTCCAGCTCCCTGGCCCGCTGCCATCCATGCGGTGGTGCAGTCCCCTTACGGCTGGGTTGCCGCGTGTCAATGATTGCTCCAAGTTACCCACAGGTTCGGGATGCACTCAGACCACAGTGTACATCCGCATACCAACACTCACGTCTCGGGCAGCCGACGCGTTTCGAAATTGTTTCTTCTTCAAAGGCTAGATTCCACTCAGTACACAGCGTTTGTTTGACCACTCCTTTATTTAATCAGACGCCTCCTGATAGGCTGCTCAGATGAGCCCTCCCTTTAGGAATTCTGGGATATGTAGTCCCCATGTAAAAAAGCGTTTGTGGAACTGTTATTTAAGACCCTCCAATGGGTCCCGATGCGTGCATGGTCAATAGTAGGTGCTGTGGCTCCATTAAGAACTGGACATGATTTCCAGCTCCCTGGCCCGCTGCCATCCATGCGGTGGTGCAGTCCCCTTACGGCTGGGTTGCCGCGTGTCAATGATTGCTCCAAGTTACCCACAGGTTCGGGACGCACTCAAACCACAGTGTACATCCGCATACCAACACTCACGTCTCGGGCAGCCGACGCGTTTCGAAATTGTTTCTTCTTCAAAGGCTAGATTCCACTCAGTACACAGCGTTTGTTTGACCACTCCTTTATTTAATCAGACGCCTCCTGATAGGCTGCTCAGATGAGCCCTCCCTTTACGAATTCTGGGATATTGTAGTCCCCATGTAAAAAAGCGTTTGTGGAACTGTTATTTAAGACCCTCCAATGGGTCCCGATGCGTGCGTGGTCAATAGTAGGTGCTGTGGCTCCATTAAGAACTGGACATGATTTCCAGCTCCCTGGCCCGCTGCCATCCATGCGGTGGTGCAGTCCCCTTACGGCTGGGTTGCCGCGTGTCAATGATTGCTCCAAGTTACCCACAGGTTCGGGACGCACTCAGACCACAGTGTATATCCGCATACCAACACTCACGTCTCGGGCAGCCCACGCGTTTCGAAATTGTTTCTTCTTCAAAGGCTAGATTCCACTCAGTACACAGCGTTTGTTTGACCACTCCTTTATTTAATCAGACGCCTCCTGATAGGCTGCTCAGATGAGCCCTCCCTTTAGGAATTCTGGGATATGTAGTCCCCATGTAAAAAAGCGTTTGTGGAACTGTTATTTAAGACCCTCCAATGGGTCCCGATGCGTGCATGGTCAATAGTAGGTGCTGTGGCTCCATTAAGAACTGGACATGATTTCCAGCTCCCTGGCCCGCTGCCATCCATGCGGTGGTGCAGTCCCCTTACGGCTGGGTTGCCGCGTGTCAATGATTGCTCCAAGTTACCCACAGGTTCGGGACGCACTCAGACCACAGTGTACATCCGCATATCAACACTCACGTCTCGGGCAGCCGACGCGTTTCAAAATTGTTTCTTCTTCAAAGGCTAGATTCCACTCAGTACACAGCGTTTGTTTGACCACTCCTTTATTTAATCAGACGCCTCCTGATAGGCTGCTCAGATGAGCCCTCCCTTTAGGAATTCTGGGATATGTAGTCCCCATGTAAAAAAGCGTTTGTGGAACTGTTATTTAAGACCCTCCAATGGGTCCCGATGCGTGCATGGTCAATAGTAGGTGCTGTGGCTCCATTAAGAACTGGACATGATTTCCAGCTCCCTGGCCCGCTGCCATCCATGCGGTGGTGCAGTCCCCTTACGGCTGGGTTGCCGCGTGTCAATGATTGCTCCAAGTTACCCACAGGTTCGGGACGCACTCAGACCACAGTGTACATCCGCATACCAACACTCACGTCTCGGGCAGCCGACGCGTTTCGAAATTGTTTCTTCTTCAAAGGCTAGATTCCACTCAGTACACAGCGTTTGTTTGACAACTCCTTTATTTAATCAGACGCCTCCTGATAGGCTGCTCAGATGAGCCCTCCCTTTAGGAATTCTGGGATATTGTAGTCCCCATGTAAAAAAGCGTTTGTGGAACTGTTATTTAAGACCCTCCAATGGGTCCCGATGCGTGCGTGGTCAATAGTAGGTGCTGTGGCTCCATTAAGAACTGGACATGATTTCCAGCTCCCTGGCCCGCTGCCATCCATGCGGTGGTGCAGTCCCCTTACGGCTGGGTTGCCGCGTGTCAATGATTGCTCCAAGTTACCCACAGGTTCGGGACGCACTCAGACCACAGTGTACATCCGCATACCAACACTCACGTCTCGGGCAGCCGACGCGTTTCGAAATTGTTTCTTCTTCAAAGGCTAGATTCCACTCAGTACACAGCGTTTGTTTGACCACTCCTTTATTTAATCAGACGCCTCCTGATAGGCTGCTCAGATGAGCCCTCCCTTTAGGAATTCTGGGATATGTAGTCCCCATGTAAAAAAGCGTTTGTGGAACTGTTATTTAAGACCCTCCAATGGGTCCCGATGCGTGCATGGTCAATAGTAGGTGCTGTGGCTCCATTAGGAACTGGACATGATTTCCAGCTCCCTGGCCCGCTGCCATCCATGCGGTGGTGCAGTCCCCTTACGGCTGGGTTGCCGCGTGTCAATGATTGCTCCAAGTTACCCACAGGTTCGGGACGCACTCAGACCACAGTGTATATCCGCATACCAACACTCACGTCTCGGGCAGCCCACGCGTTTCGAAATTGTTTCTTCTTCAAAGGCTAGATTCCACTCAGTACACAGCGTTTGTTTGACCACTCCTTTATTTAATCAGACGCCTCCTGATAGGCTGCTCAGATGAGCCCTCCCTTTAGGAATTCTGGGATATGTAGTCCCCATGTAAAAAAGCGTTTGTGGAACTGTTATTTAAGACCCTCCAATGGGTCCCGATGCGTGCATGGTCAATAGTAGGTGCTGTGGCTCCATTAAGAACTGGACATGATTTCAAGCTCCCTGGCCCGCTGACATCCATGCGGTGGTGCAGTCCCCTTACGGCTGGGTTGCCGCGTGTCAATGATTGCTCCAAGTTACCCACAGGTTCGGGACGCACTCAGACCACAGTGTACATCCGCATATCAACACTCACGTCTCGGGCAGCCGACGCGTTTCAAAATTGTTTCTTCTTCAAAGGCTAGATTCCACTCAGTACACAGCGTTTGTTTGACCACTCCTTTATTTAATCAGACGCCTCCTGATAGGCTGCTCAGATGAGCCCTCCCTTTAGGAATTCTGGGATATGTAGTCCCCATGTAAAAAAGCGTTTGTGGAACTGTTATTTAAGACCCTCCAATGGGTCCCGATGCGTGCATGGTCAATAGTAGGTGCTGTGGCTCCATTAAGAACTGGACATGATTTCCAGCTCCCTGGCCCGCTGCCATCCATGCGGTGGTGCAGTCCCCTTACGGCTGGGTTGCCGCGTGTCAATGATTGCTCCAAGTTACCCACAGGTTCGGGACGCACTCAGACCACAGTGTACATCCGCATACCAACACTCACGTCTCGGGCAGCCGACGCGTTTCGAAATTGTTTCTTCTTCAAAGGCTAGATTCCACTCAGTACACAGCGTTTGTTTGACAACTCCTTTATTTAATCAGACGCCTCCTGATAGGCTGCTCAGATGAGCCCTCCCTTTAGGAATTCTGGGATATTGTAGTCCCCATGTAAAAAAGCGTTTGTGGAACTGTTATTTAAGACCCTCCAATGGGTCCCGATGCGTGCGTGGTCAATAGTAGGTGCTGTGGCTCCATTAAGAACTGGACATGATTTCCAGCTCCCTGGCCCGCTGCCATCCATGCGGTGGTGCAGTCCCCTTACGGCTGGGTTGCCGCGTGTCAATGATTGCTCCAAGTTACCCACAGGTTCGGGACGCACTCAGACCACAGTGTACATCCGCATACCAACACTCACGTCTCGGGCAGCCGACGCGTTTCGAAATTGTTTCTTCTTCAAAGGCTAGATTCCACTCAGTACACAGCGTTTGTTTGACCACTCCTTTATTTAATCAGACGCCTCCTGATAGGCTGCTCAGATGAGCCCTCCCTTTAGGAATTCTGGGATATGTAGTCCCCATGTAAAAAAGCGTTTGTGGAACTGTTATTTAAGACCCTCCAATGGGTCCCGATGCGTGCATGGTCAATAGTAGGTGCTGTGGCTCCATTAGGAACTGGACATGATTTCCAGCTCCCTGGCCCGCTGCCATCCATGCGGTGGTGCAGTCCCCTTACGGCTGGGTTGCCGCGTGTCAATGATTGCTCCAAGTTACCCACAGGTTCGGGACGCACTCAGACCACAGTGTATATCCGCATACCAACACTCACGTCTCGGGCAGCCGACGCGTTTCGAAATTGTTTCTTCTTCAAAGGCTAGATTCCACTCAGTACACAGCGTTTGTTTGACCACTCCTTTATTTAATCAGACGCCTCCTGATAGGCTGCTCAGATGAGCCCTCCCTTTAGGAATTCTGGGATATGTAGTCCCCATGTAAAAAAGCGTTTGTGGAACTGTTATTTAAGACCCTCCAATGGGTCCCGATGCGTGCATGGTCAATAGTAGGTGCTGTGGCTCCATTAAGAACTGGACATGATTTCCAGCTCCCTGGCCCGCTGACATCCATGCGGTGGTGCAGTCCCCTTACGGCTGGGTTGCCGCGTGTCAATGATTGCTCCAAGTTACCCACAGGTTCGGGACGCACTCAGACCACAGTGTACATCCGCATACCAACACTCACGTCTCGGGCAGCCGACGCGTTTCGAAATTGTTTCTTCTTCAAAGGCTAGATTCCACTCAGTACACAGCGTTTGTTTGACCACTCCTTTATTTAATCAGACACCTGCTGATAGGCTGCTCAGATGAGCCCTCCCTTTAGGAATTCTGGGATATTGTAGTCCCCATGTAAAAAAGCGTTTGTGGAACTGTTATTTAAGACCCTCCAATGGGTCCCGATGCGTGCATGGTCAATAGTAGGTGCTGTGGCTCCATTAAGAACTGGACATGATTTCCAGCTCCCTGGCCCGCTGCCATCCATGCGGTGGTGCAGTCCCCTTACGGCTGGGTTGCCGCGTGTCAATGATTGCTCCAAGTTACCCACAGGTTCGGGACGCACTCAGACCACAGTGTACATCCGCATACCAACACTCACGTCTCGGGCAGCCGACGCGTTTTGAAATTGTTTCTTCTTCAAAGGCTAGATTCCACTCAGTACACAGCGTTTGTTTGACCACTCCTTTATTTAATCAGACGCCTCCTGATAGGCTGCTCAGATGAGCCCTCCCTTTAGGAATTCTGGGATATGTAGTCCCCATGTAAAAAAGCGTTTGTGGAACTGTTATTTAAGACCCTCCAATGGGTCCCGATGCGTGCATGGTCAATAGTAGGTGCTGTGGCTCCATTAAGAACTGGACATGATTTCCAGCTCCCTGGCCCGCTGCCATCCATGCGGTGGTGCAGTCCCCTTACGGCTGGGTTGCCGCGTGTCAATGATTGCTCCAAGTTACCCACAGGTTCGGGACGCACTCAGACCACAGTGTACATCCGCATACCAACACTCACGTCTCGGGCAGCCGACGCGTTTCGAAATTGTTTCTTCTTCAAAGGCTAGATTCCACTCAGTACACAGCGTTTGTTTGACCACTCCTTTATTTAATCAGACGCCTCCTGATAGGCTGCTCAGATGAGCCCTCTCCTTAGGAATTCTGGGATATGTCGTCCCCATGTAAAAAAGCGTTTGTGGAACTGTTATTTAAGACCCTCCAATGGGTCCCGATGCGTGCATGGTCAATAGTAGGTGCTGTGGCTCCATTAAGAACTGGACATGATTTCCAGCTCCCTGGCCCGCTGCCATTCATGCGGTGGTGCAGTCCCCTTACGGCTGGGTTGTGATCAAGGCCGTTCGTCGGCCGAAACGCGTCATGACATAAGGGAGATGTGAAAACTGTACAATAAAATAACAGTATCTACCGACGAAGAGGAGTTTGTGCATTCTTTCTTTTCCTGGAGAAAACCGGTGAATGCTTTGTGTCCATATATATATATATTCCGACAACGCTGTAATTCCTCCTTCCTTGAATCCCCAGCAACCACGGACACCAAATGAGCTTCAAAACCGGTCTTTTAATGAGAGCAAATAGGCAAAACAATTACTCTACGCGTTTCGGGATAGCACTCCCTTGATCACGAGTAAAGGCAAAGTGAACCAGGAAGTGCAATAAATAGTCATGTGATTTCTTTTGGTAAACAAAGAAAACAGACTTCTAGGCTACTCGTATCTTCACGAGGCCACTTTTTTCTTGAAGGCAACTTTAACAAAATTTACATTTCGACAAAATACATTGTGTGGAACTGAGTAAAACGTTTGATGTAATCTGAACATGCATTGCATTATACACAGAATAAATAACAATTTTCGTCCATTTAAATCATAAGGGTTGAGTATATACCTTACACAAAATTCCGATTCAATCGTAATTACCTAAACCATGTACCACTGAAGCCCATGTGGGCATTAATATCAAATGTCAAAAATTATTATTTGAACGAAAAATAGTTCCACTTAACATGTAAATAGAACGTCACAAAGCATATATGCATCTTCAGTCAACACTTCTTGCCCCAGTGGGCTTATAAAAGATACTCAATCTTCCATATGTCACCAGAATAGATCAAAGTTTGCATCTACAAGAAAAAACAAATAAATAAGTTAACGGAACAGATTAAAGCGCTCTGTGAGCAAGAGGAATTCAAGAAAGAAATGGACAAAATGGAAAGAAATTTGGAAAGGATTGAGGATGATATCAAAGTGAAAAAACAGAGAAAGTTTCAAAGAGATTTGGTGGATTATCAAAAAGGACAAATCCTAACCTTTGCAAAGAAATATGACCAACTTCGAAAAAATCCCCCCGTTGAAATGCCAACAATCGATAATACAAATAGAGATACTAGTCCACAAGAAGAACTTACAGACACTGAACCCCAAACTGACGGAAGTATCGCCAGTAGCAGCGAAGTTTCGAATATCTCTAATTTCGATGGGGCAAAAAACAAGCATTTTAACAGAATTCAACATGATGGCCAAGGGGAGACAAACCAACAACAAACAAGGAAATGTACGAGGTCGTGGAAGAGGAGGCAAAGGCGTAAGAAGAGGAAACAAATCAACACGGAAAGACAATATGAGCCCAGTGGGAAGTCGTACAAGGGGCCAAAGCAAGATGAAGTAATGGATAAGAAAACGGTAATCAATTTATCTGACAGAGTGCTCAGTGATTTCGAAGTAGAACTACTTGCCCTTGGACTTACCTTTTGTCCATCAACTGACTTTAATTACACGCAAAGCTGAATAGATCTTTTCCATTTTACTAGGAAATTACGTATTAAAAAATGGTTTGCTACCAAGGTGGAAACTCAAGTAGAAAGTATGAATGATAATCCAAGCGCAGTGAGTATCAATGATGCCGAGTTACTTCATACAGCTAACGTGCTGGCAGGCTTAGCTACAAGTAATGATAATCCGTTTACTGATTTTGAGAATGAAAATGTCATCCTTAATTTGAATGCAAAAAATCCATTTAAACCAAAGTCCATCTTTTTGCCACAAATTAAGAACGATGCAATTGAGGTATTTGAGAGAGGAGTAACTCAGGAGTTAATGAAACTTTCAAAGAAAAAATGGCATGGATGGAGGAATGTCACATCAGCACAAAAAGAGGCTATCAATAGTTTGAAGAATGATAACTCTATAGTTATCAAGAAATCAGACAAAGGGGGAAACGTGGTTGTTCAATCACAAAAGATATATATAAATGAGGGCTTGCAACAACTAGCAGACAGTGAGAAATATCAAAGGAGTAATAGGATGGAGTACGAACATTCTATAAGACTGTTTCAGACAAGCTTAGACAAATGGAAGAAAGATGGGGTATTAGAGAAAAATGAGTACGATTTTTTGATGTGCAAACATCCCAAATTACCAGCTCTATACCTATTACCTAAGATCCATAAGAACCCAACAGACCCTCCGGGAAGACCTATTGTTTCTTCCAGAGGTAGCTGTATGGAAAACACTTCCAAATACGTCGACTTTTTCTTGCAACCCTTTGTCACTAAGCTTCCATCATATATAAAGGACACAGGTCATTTTTTGAAAGTGATTGAGAATTTGGAGTGGAAGAGAGAATTTTCACTCCTATCTTTGGATGTTGCAAGTCTTTACACATGTATACCACATGAGTTGGGACTTGCAGCATGTAGATATTATCTGAATGAGAGATCTATCTCATACCTCAGGCACACTCAGATGCTTGTTGAAATGATGACTTCTTGTTTAACACAAAACTTCTTTACTTTTGATGGCAGAATTTACAAACAATCTCTCGGTACTTCAATGGGGACTTGCTTTGCTCCTTGCTTTGCCTGTCTCTATTTGGGGTACTGGGAGGAAAAGGTTGTCAAAGAACATGATGTTTTCAAAGAAAAGGTAGTTAAGTGGGTGCGGTACATCGATGACATCCTATGTATTTGGAATGGCAGTGAGACCGAAGCAAATCTGTTTGTAGAAAGCCTTAATGACAACATTTTCAATCTTCAGTTCACAAGCCAATGGTCACAAAGTACCATTGAGTTTCTTGATCTTTCCCTTACCATCCAAAATGATAAATTAAAATGCTGCTTATTTAGGAAGAAAACTGCTGGAAACAGCCTTTTGCACGCACGCAGCTGTCACCCAAAACCTTTGTTAGACAGTATCCCTTTGGGAGAACTCTTGCGAGCTAAGCGTAACTGTAGCTCCCCCGAAGATTATGTAAAGGAAGAAGAAGTAATGACTCTGAGATTTTTGGAAAGAGGTTACTCAAAGACTGTTGTTAACAAAGCAAAGGTAGAAGTGGCTAAAAGATCAAGGGAATCATTACTAACTGAAAAAGAAATAAAAGATGAAGAGACAGAGAAAATAAGGTTTATTACCACCTATAACAATCAGGCCATTGATCTGCGCAAGAGCCTCAATACTTTCTGGCCAGTGTTACACACTGACAGTGACCTCTCAAAGTGTGTGGAATTGTTCCCACAAGTCACGTATAGAAAGGCAAAATCATTAAAGAATACATTGTGCAGAACCATTGAACCTACACACACCAACATTCTAGGGGGCAGATCTATGTCGGAGATGCGCCACTTTTACGCCGCCGTTGCGTCACTTTTGTGACGCAGCGGCGGTGTAAACCCTGCGCCACGTTGCGCCATATTTACATCGTGACGCATCTATGGAGATGCGTCACGATGTAAAGCCCTGCGCCACGTAAAACCTGCGTCAGGTTTCACGTGGGCGTGTCGACATAGGGGGGGGCGTTCCGTCGCAGGAACGCCCCTGAAAAGTGACTCAGTCAAATCTATAAGATTTGACTGAGTCACTTTCCCAACGCTGATGCGCCAAAACCCTGCGCCTGCTTGAAGCAGGCGTAAGGCTTGACGCACCATGTTAGGGATAGGGTTGGTTGGAACAGTGCTGGAGTTGCGTCGCGCTTGCGACGCAACTGAAGCACTGCGCCAACCTTACGCCATTGGATGCGTCACGCATCTGTTTATCCCTGCGCCATGATGCGCCGCATTATAAATGCGGCGCATCATGTGTGGCGCAAGGGTAAACTTGCGTGACGCATCATTCCTGGCGCATCCTTGCTGATTTGCAGGGATGCGCCAGGCATCATAAATCTGCCCCTAGGGGTACAAGGCTTTTACACATGCAGAAAATGTAAGGCATGCAAACATAGCAAAAACTGCAAGGAATGCATCCTTTCCCCAAACAATAAGCCCTACAAGATTTTGAAACATACATCATGTAACACAGATTTTGCAGTCTATGCCTTGTTTTGTCCCTGTAAAAAAGCCTATATTGGCAGCACCATACATAAGGCTAAAATCAGAATTTTAGAACACCTTCGCGCCATTAAACATGGCAATAAACAATACCCTGTTGCACGCCACTTCCTGAGTCACCACAGTCAGAACAGTGATTTACTCAGTTTTTGCGTCGTTGACACAATAAAGATGAGTGAGAGAGGAGGTAATAGGGTTCAAGACCTTAGACGATTGGAGTCGAAACTCATAATCCAGTATGGTACTTTGGCCCCGATGGGTCATAACTGTGACGAAGAGTTAGCGGTGCACTTAGGATGAATTTGAATGTGTTCATGTTGAATCTTCACAGTCCTGCATTATTGAAACGAGAGTCAGTAGCTTGTTAACAAATGTTATTGCAAAAAATGTTTTTAATGATTTTAAGGTGTAAAGTTTCAGGAAATATAGTCTTAGTTAACTTTTTTCGACCAATTGTTGATTGATTTATTTGTTTTTTCTTGTAGATGCAAACTTTGATCTATTCTGGTGACATATGGAAGATTGAGTATCTTTTATAAGCCCACTGGGGCAAGAAGTGTTGACTGAAGATGCATATATGCTTTGTGACGTTCTATTTACATGTTAAGTGGAACTATTTTTCGTTCAAATAATAATTTTTGACATTTGATATTAATGCCCACATGGGCTTCAGTGGTCAATGGTTTAGGTAATTACGATTGAATCGGAATTTTGTGTAAGGTATATACTCAACCCTTATGATTTAAATGGACGAAAATTGTTATTTATTCTGTGTATAATGCAATGCATGTTCAGATTACATCAAATATTTTACTCAGTTCCACACAATGTATTTTGTCGAAATGTAAATTTTGTTAAAGTTGCCTTCAAGAAAAAAGTGGCCTTGTGAAGTAACGAGTAGCCTAGAAGTCTGTTTTCTTTGTTTACCAAAAGAAATCACATGACTATTTATTGCACTTCCTGGTTCACTTTGCCTTTACTCGTGATCAAGGGAGTGTTATCCCGAAACGCGTAGAGTAATTGTTTTGCCTATTTGCTCTCATTAAAAGACCGGTTTTGAAGCTCATTTGGTGTCCGTGGTTGCTGGGGATTCAAGGAAGGAGGAATTACAGCGTTGTCGGAATACGTAGAGGTTTGCCACCTCGCCGCGGACCACCATCACAAGTGAGTAGGGGGAAGGCTAACAGTAGCGGTTCGCTATTATTGCGGTTTTTGATATATATATATATATATATATATATTCCTTGGGAACGGGTCATTCCGAGACCGAGCCCGTTGTCAGTTGGTGCATAGCGCCAGTATGCCCGAAAAACTATTATAATATATATATAAATATATATATTTAAACATATATAATGTAACATATATAATGTAAAACTATTATTAAAATAATAATTATATCCAAGGTTTTCCTTTATCATTATAAGTCTATGTATGGGACCAGCTATTCCACCTCTCCAATACATATAGCACAGTACATTCAGTCTGTTAAAATCCCGTCCATCTAGGCTAGCCAGGGGCCTCAATTAATGGAAACTATAACAGTTAGTGAAATAAAAGATGTTTTAGCTTTAATGTCTTGTGGTAAGGCTGCAGGTAATGATGGCTTTCCAGCTGAATTTTACAAAACCTTTGCTGGCGAACTACTCACTTTCTTGACCAATCTAGTTAATAATATTAAAGATGGGGTCAATTATCCTCTTGTTTTAGGGAATCTACAATTGATAGCTTTCTAAAGAAAATGAAAAAACCTGAAGACATTAACTCGTATATGCCCATAAATTTGCCTAATGCGATTCTAAGCTACTGATGAAGCTTTGGGCCATTCGGACTACACTGCTGGCTCAGGTTGCAATCCATAGAGATCAAGCAGGTTTTGTCGCCGGCGATTAATGGCTGCCAATATGAGATTCTTACTTCAGGCAATGGATTATTTCTCAGTTCATCAGACAAAGGTGGTAGTCATCATGATTGAGGAGGAGAAAGCTTTCAATCTGGTTAACTGGGAGGTGCTGCTTTTTGGCTTGTAAAGGTTTGGGTTTTCTTCAGGGTTTGTTACAATGCTCTCTAAAATTTATCATGGAGCCAAGGCTCAGATTATTGTTAATTATCATCTAGTCTGCATGGTCACAATTAAGGGGGGGACCCGACAGGGCTGCCCCCATCGCCTATCTTATTCACCCTCTTTATAGAACCTTTAGCGATTAGGATTAGGGCTTCCCATATTATAGAGCCACCTCTTTTTGGTATGTCTTTGTTGAAATGTTTCGCAGATGATATCATCTTATATCTGAAACCGGAAGTTGGAATTGTTCAGCAGGTTTTAGATGAGTGTGATCAGTTTAAAGATATGGAGGGTATAAGATCAACACCAACAAAACAGAAGTTTTACTTTTTAATTCTCCTCTCAAGGCCCTTCTACCACTTCTGCATGTACAGGCAGGGCACCAGGCACCAATTCGCTATTTGGGAGTATATGTTGCCCACGGCTATTGTAAGCTGTTTGAGCTAAACTACATTCATTTAAAAAAATTTTTTAAAAAAAGGTCTGCTCGAAAAATGGACCCTGCTTTCTTTGATCCTAGTAGGTAGAGTAGCTCTTATTAAGGTGTCGGTCCTCCCGCTTTTATTGTTTTTATTTTCGAACATCCCTATTAAAGTCATTAATTCTTTGTATTCTGATTTAGATGTGCTTCTTAAGTGTTTTATATGGAATAGTAAAGCACCTAGGGTAAATTAGTCCGTTCTCCAGCTCAATATTCTCCATGGCGGATTGGGTCTCCCCATCTCCAATCTTATTATAAAGCATCTCTTCTCGATCTTTGTGCAAGAATTCTGGACGGTAGTGAAGGAATGGATTCTTTTTTTTTTTTTTTTTTAGAAGGAAGCAGGACGCTGGCCTCCATTTACCAGTTTTTATTAAGGTTACAAAATTTCTGAAAAAGGCTAGATATAAGGTTTTAGCAGAATTGAGTGCCAGGTTTTTGAGTATATATCATTGTAACTAAATTATTTTGGGCTGGGCGTTTCTCACGCTTAGGGAGTTAGGGGATCTGGGCTTAACAATTCCGTCGACCATTGTTGCACTTTGGGAGCAAGCCAGGTTTAGAGAGGTTGGGCATTTCTTTCTTCAGGGTTAACGTATAACCTGGCTCGAAATCTCAGCTCGCAGTTGTAAACTAGGCCCACAAGCTTTTATTCTCTTCTCATCAGATTACGTGATCTTTTAAAGATTATTGCTCTGATCTTGATCAGGAGAGCCATATTTTATACCAAGCCCTGTTCAGGTCAAAGATGGCTTGAATAGGGAACTAGTATCGGATAATACACAATTTAGGGACATACCTTAATGGGATCAACATAAGGCTAGACATTATATGCCTAACAACTCACTGCGATTTGTCTGTGAGAGATTGGCAGATAATCTCACTTTTTGGCTATAAATCCAAGCAAGACATTTTAAAAGAATGTTGTTTATTTCATGCTAGTTGGCCTATTATACACCAGAGGCATTAAATAAAATGTTCTCAGCTCTCAATAACTGTTGCTTTCGGTGCAAGCACCAGCGGGAGGGGGGCTGGCTTCATATTTTGTATTCCTGTCCTCAATTAAGGGCCTTCTGGTCTAAGCTAGTTGCAGTTCTCAATTCTGATGGTGGTGTGTCTTTTACTTTAGATACAGCTTTGTTAATTGATTCTTCAAAAGTGGCGAACCTCTAGGGTTCCGTGGTATCAAGAGTGTTATAGTAAAATTATTAGAACAAAACAATTTGAGGAAGCATATGTCAAGCTGGTAGGGGGCTTAAAGCGATTTAACACCGCTTGGCCATATTTGGATTTAATTAACAGTTAGGATAGTGAGGTCTGGTTTAGAATAAGTTTAGATCTCACTACACCCGAGAGTACCTAGACTGAGAAGATGCAGCCTCATTAAGAATTCTGTGTTTATAGGCATAGATACCAGGTTGGTCCTAATTTCATAAAATAGTTGGTTTTATTACTTAAGCAGTAGGATTTGTCATTAATTGCACTCACTGATGCACTTTAATAACATTAAGGCACTTGTAAGAAGGTCCACCCCATTCCCCGATATTTACCTGCAATCCAGGAATCAAGTCCGCCTTCCAAGGACCGGAACCCGGATTCATCCTGGGAAGAAAAGAGATCACGCATTACTCCTCTGTACGGAACACCTCCTTGTCACGTGTTACTAAAGGAGGACCGGGACTGGTTGAACAGAAACCAGGAAGGAGGGGCTGATCCTGGAAGAAAGCCAGAAGAGAAAGAGAAGAAGGACAAAGGCGGAGAGAGAGGGGGATCATACTTCATACCTGGAGCCGTTGGAGGATGAAGGAGCATTCCCACAAGCATAAGGAACCAACCCTAACCCCGAAGAGGAATTCCGAGAGGACGGCAAGGCTGAAGACGAATCGGAGAAGTGGTGTGAAGAGTGGTGGAGCCCTGCGGAGGATGCGGAAGTGCTGCCACAACTCTGGAGAGTTTCGGCGGAGAGGGTAAGTCCAGACAGGATTGGTGAGTAGAATATAGGGGAGAAAGGGGAGTGAATGCATGTTGGTGGAGGGGAGAGCGTATGCAGAGTTCATCCATTTAATTCCCCTGTCTCTCACCCAGCCACATCCGAAGCCACCTTGACACTATGAGCAGCACTATTGTTATGCAGAACCCATGTAGGGGAAACTCCAGAAGAACGTACAGGTTACTCTTTCTTTTGTTGTCTCCGTGACATGAGGAAACCTACAGAACCCTTAGACAGGAGGGAAGTTCGAGTTGAAGTTTTATTTTGGTAACCTTTGCCTTCCTCCATGTGTATTTACTACACCAACACACAAAAAGGGTGTGGTGAATGGTAGATGTCACCCCTGTGATTAGGGAAAGCACAATACTTACCACTCCTTTCTTATCTCCTTTTCCGAGCCTCCAGTAGGTTACATAGACGAGAAGATGACCAGAAAGAGGAAAAGGGAAGAAAAGAAGCAAAGGAGGATACCATGAAAACCCGATGCTGCCCTTTTGTTTACCTAACATACAATAAAATCTACAATCTTTAAGAAGTACACACAACCTCCGCATCTATTTATCCAGCCTGCGCTCCCACAGATGGTGTCAGAAGTGGGACCCTGAGACATGGAAGCCATGATCGCCAAGATGGCTGAAAGCCAGGAGAAACTGAAAAGGGTCATAGAAAGGTTTCTGTCAGTGGAGGAAGAAGATAGGGGAATGCTACAGCAGGCCCTGACAGGTCAAAGGAAGCCAGACACAAGAGGCCGCCATGGGGAAATTGTCAGATGCTATAGGACAGCAGAGAGGCCACACCTCTCTTCCATCGGTAGTCATGCAGAAACATGTGAGCGGTAAAGACCCTGACTACTTCTTTAACAACTTTGAGCGGATGCCGTCAGCGGCCGCCTGGCCTACAGATAAATGGGCTCAATACCTGGGACCACTGTTGTCGGGGGATCTGCAAGCCGCCTATCAGGCAGCTAACCTACAGGGAGTTACCTCATATACAGAAATTAAGCAAAGTGTTCTGGAACGAATAGGCATCGATGAAGAAACGTACTGGATCAGACTACAACAGATCAAAGAGGGTTCCCAAGAGACTCCCTGGGCAAAATATTTTCAATTAAAATACATGGCTTACAGGTGGCTGAAACCACTTACTACAACGAAGGACGAAATAATGGCTAAAATCTATGTGGAACATTATCTGTCATCACTGCATCCCACAGTACAGAGATGGGTTCTCCTGCACACCCGCCTTATGTTGGAATCGGCTGTGGAGATAGCCAGTGCTTTTAGCAGGGTGCAGGAAATTCAGAAAGGTCGAGAGGACACATCCTGGAGACAGGGAGGAAGCCGGGGTCCTCGTCCACTACGACCCTCTTCCTTGAGGAAACCGAAAACCGTTACCATTATACCCGGACTTCCTGTCTCCCAGACCACCCTCAGAAGGCCCTCAGTGCTTCCGTTGTGGGGGCCTCGGACACAGAGATCGGTTCTGCCCACAGAAGGAAGAACCGATGGAAGTCAGAGTTGTCAGGTCCTACTACTGTTCCACCCAAGATCAAAAAACCCCTCCTTATCACTGCCAACTCTATGTGACTGAACAACCTGTGACTGCCTTGGTGGATACAGGCTGTCTGCAAGGCGTCCTACGACCTCAAAGCATAACAAGAGGGATAACCCATACTAATGGGAATGTAACCATCCAATGTGTACACAGGGATAAAAAACTATATCCTACCATGGATGTCTCTAGCATACGTCGATCAGATCCTGCATCAACACTACGAGTCGGGTTGATACCTCAATTACCTGAGCAGTTAATCATTGGAAATGATTATCCAGGCTTATCAAGTTTGATCCAAGAAACTCATAAAGAGAGAGAGAGATGGCGGGACACCGCTCCCTTAACCCAGAATGAGAAACATGAGTGGCCTCCCTCAAAGGCTAGAAAGAGTTGAAAACAGAAACAAGAGAAAAAGAAGAATTCTTTTAGTGTTTTCCCAGTCATGAGAGAAGAGTCCCCCTGGAAAACACATAGGGACTTCCACGCCGCACAAAGAGAAGACCCTAATGACTTAACAAATACAGCAAAGTATAACACAGTGTAAAAGGCAATATTTAATAAAGTGCAAAGCAGTGCTGCAGCAACAGCTAAATATAAAGCAGCGCTAAGCGCTGTTCGGCTAATCAAAGTAAAAAAAATTAAAAGCACAAGACATAGCACATACAAATGATACAAACGTGAACCATTCAACTGATTTTATTAACCCTTAGCACACTTCTAATTTACCATTTCTCCAGACTGTGTTCACTGGCTTCCATTCGCGGCTCCCCTTTCTCATCACCCACATGCTAATAACACTGTAAACTATTTCCTTGAAGCACTACATAATAAAATAGGCCCGCACACCCGCTGTTCTTATTGAACATGACACTGCTGAAGAGGAAACGGACATCGAAGTCGAAGATTTACCATCAGCTGCGAGGGAGGTGAAAAAAACAACAATTTACCCCCCCCCCCCCCCCCCCCCGGGCTTTCAGTCTTTAGTTGGTGAGTAGAAGCAATCCTGGTGGAAAGCAACACAAGCATGAGCAAGTACAAGGCAAGGCACAGGTCAGGCCGAGGGGGCAATCAGACTTCAGGCTTGGGGGGTTGCGGCCGCCTGACAGAGCAGCCTTTGAGACGAGGGCGGGAGACACGCCGTCTCCCTCCCTACTGCTTACCCGGCGTGGTTTGTGGCAGGCAGGAGGCAGAGAATGTTGTAATGTTTTTCTTTTTTGTTGCAGGCGGAGTTACAGGGAGATCTGGAATCAAAGGGGTACAGAAGGGTACCTCTGCGCGGCATCATGGTGGGTGCCAGAGCCAAATCCTAGGAGCCTCATGGGAGATTCCTGGAAAACCGTGTCGGCGCCCCGCTAGTCCTTTGGCTGTTGTGGGCCTGAACAACCGGTGAGTTTGCTATGCTAAGCTCCACCCTGAAAGGGGCGTGAGTAAGAAGGTACCAAGGGCCACGTGATCCGGGAAGAGGATCACTAGTAAGGGCAGCACAGGTGGGGTTCGCCCCACTGCTGCCTGGCTCATCAGGCGGGCAGGCGGCCCAGTTGGTTGCCTGCCCTTGGATCGCCCCTAAGATAACCCACCTATTACATAACGATGTATGTAATAAACCTGCAGCAGCTTTACCCAAACAAGAAAAAATTGTGTTGTGTGTTTATTTATTGGAATGTATGTTATGTTGGAGGGGTGGGAAAGGATACCAATGGCGATACAATGATTATGTATTCAGACTTACTCGGATTTCGATGCCGGCCATGTTCAGGTGAGAGACCAGGGATTGAAAGAGTTAAGTCAAAGCGCTGCTTTCAGCCTCACAGGGTGCCGAGGGGTGGGCAGCTTTAAAGGACTGTAGTGTTGTAAGGCACACTCGCCATAGTGCTTTAAAACGGTCACGTTCAAGACGTCTCCATCTCTTTTACCCGGCAAATGACTTGCACAGGCCCAGTCTCATGGGCCTTCCAGCAGCATCAGCCTGTCAGGGGAATCCGGCCTTTCCACACATGAATCTCCGGTAAGGATGAAGCAGTCAGCCAGCCTCCAGCCATGGGTCTGAGACGTGCCTCTTATTGAGTCATGCAAACGGCCTTTCTACAGTCCACGGCCTGTTCGCAAATAAAGCTCAGATGATTGCTGTGCCTATTGTGGAGAGCTGTGTTTAGCCACCAGAACCGAGCTACTAATTCTGGTCGCACAGTTTGCTTGATACATATAGCTGTTCCTTTACTTGAATTGGGAAATCACATGGACTCCTCGGTGAGCTGGAATCCCTTGATCGTACAGTGCCTGCTCTTCCATCGAAGATGCTGCTCTTTCTAAATGGCACTGCCAGAAGATCTCAGCGTCGCTGCTGTACTTTTAATTGGGCCGGTAACCGCACCGCTCATCACGAGAAGTCATAATTCCCTTGGCAGAGTGCCAGGGGAGGCCAGAATAGCTAAAGGTCGCGGCACTTATTTTAATATGCAGGGCACAAGTCCTAAAGAAAGAAGTGGGGGCATTGACCTAATTAATCAGTAAGCAAGTGGCATCATGGCGCGTGAGGCGCGTGACATCACAGTGCGTGACATCAGATCTTAAGCCCTCACATATATGTTTAACGTCTATCATGAGTACATTGGAGCACATTTCGAGTATACTTACAAACCCTCCTGATTTAGGCAGAAGATTCACACTTTTGTATGCTTTACGTAAACCAATGTTGCCTTTTGTCAGCATAAAGCTTCCTCTACCTATAGTACTTTAAAAGAAAAAATAGTGATATTTAAAATTACAATGCCTCCTCAAGGGTAGTAAGCGTATATAAATGCGATTTATTTTGTGCAAATACTCGGAAAGATCAACACATCTGACGACCACCAGCTGGCTGGACTACGGAAACACCCTCTACACCGGAACCACAGCCAAACTGCAGAAAAGACTCCAACGCATCCAGAACGCCTCCGCACGACTCATCCTGGACATCCCCCGCCACAGCCACATCTCCGGACACCTGAAAGACCTGCACTGGCTACCCGTCAACAAAATAATCACGTTCCGCCTCCTCACCCACGCACACAAAGCCCTCCAAGACCTGGGCCCCAGGTACCTCAACAACCGCCTGAACTTCTACACTCCCACCCGCCAACTACGATCGACCAGCCACGCCCTCGCCGCCGTCCCACGCATCCGAAGAGCCACCATGGGAGGAAGATCCTTCTCCTACCTGGCAGCCAAGACCTGGAATTCCCTCCCCATCCACCTCTGGATCACCCAGGACCACCTCGCCTTCAGGAAGCAACTCAAGACCTGGCTGTTCGAGCAGTAGCGGACCCCCCCCCCCCCCCCAAGCGCCTTGAGACCCCCCGGGTGAGTAGCACGCTATACAAATTTCTTGATTGATTGATTATAGTGCATGCATATCTCCTAAACAGAGCCTGAACAAAGTGAAAAGCAGCCTCTATTAAGTATGTGTGAAGTGCTAACAAGGTGTGAGCCTTTGTTTCCCCTCTGCTGCATTTGCTTTTAGGTGTGAGGCTCCTGACTGTTATGGGCCCAGCAGGAGTCCGAACTAAGAAAGCCCCCTCCCCGCCTGCACCTTGTTACAGATCAAAAGCAGACAACAACTTGCAGGCGCTGCTGTAAGTGTCCCGGTGTTTTAAAATTACATTGGAACAAATTCAGCATCTTTTTAGTGGCCCCAACTTCTTGGCAGGATGGACAGCGTCCACCCTGTGAAAAAAGTGGGTGGACACTGTGAGGGCTGGATTGGGATTAAAAATCGGCCCGGGCCCACATTTGCATATTGCCTTTCTGCAGAACACTGCTTCTGCGAAATTTTCTAAAAAAGGAGAGGTTAAAAAAGAAATGTACGGATTAGTTTACACTGGTGAAACACTCCTGAAAATAAGTGAGGACGCTTTTGCTCAGGCCCCCTGAACCCACTCAATATGCATATATTAATGGGCCAGCCCAGCGAGAGAAAGGGAGTGATACCTCTGCCTGTTGATAAAAGGGAGGTAATTGACGCCCATCTGCCTACAGAAAAACCACTCAGGCACCCACTGGGCTGCTGGTAGTATCTGAACAGTGCAGAAACTGCCCAAATCAGCCCCCCAGGCTGCTCAAAAAAGCAGCCCACAGCTGGAATTCGAATACCGGCCCCTCGGGCATTGCCCGAGTGCTCGTGTTACCATTCCGACACTGGAAACTGTCCACCCGCGTGTATCCGATACTCGTGCCCTGTTAATGGGACAATAATGGCTAGGTTTTTTTAGGGGGGCGATCGTACTTTTAATGGGCTAACTTTGACACTTCTCAGTAGGACTGATTTACATACAATTGAACAACATTAGCATTTCATACTAGGTTAGAACAACTGGAATGGATAAATATATGTTACATGTTTAAGAGGGGCCCCTTCTGGAAGAAAGGTGTGTTCCTGGTGGCTCCCCGCAGCAGAACTCTTGTGGAGTCATGTGGAAGTGCTGAGAAGAAAGAAAGTATGGTTCTATGCCATCACAGGATAAACAAGCATTTGCAATGCTATAGGTCTTGCATTTGTAAGAGTTAGAGCTATTGGTGTTGTAAATGACAATGTCTTAAATGACAATGTCTTTTACCCATGTGTATTGGTTTGGAGTGGATGTATCTGGTGTGGAATTATGTGGGTTGGATTGGAATTGTTAGTTGTGGAATTGTGTGTGGTGGAATTGTGTGGTATGGAGTGGATTTGTGTAGTGGAATTATGTAGCATGGTGTGCGGTGGAATTATGTGGATAGTAGTTATGTGGTATTCAGTGTTTTGGAATCATGTGGACTGCGATTGTGTGACATGGAGTATAAATATGTGGAATGGTTTTTTGTGTTGTGGAGTGGTATGTAGTGAAGTTTAATTATGTGGTGTTGGAAATGGCCCTTTTTGCAGGGTTATCCCCAAACATTTTGCTTCTTCCTCCTTCGTTTTTTCTGACCCGTGATTGTTGGCTATAGGACTCTGGGCACTTTACCACTGCTGATCAGTGCTAAAGTGCATATGCTCTCTGTATAAATTGTTACTATGATTGGTTATCCATGATTGGCAGATTTGGTTCATCAGTAGGTCCCTAGTAAAGTGCACTGAGTGTGCCAGGGCTGGTGATTCAAATGCTACTAGTGGGCCTGCAGCACTGATTGTGCCACCCCCATGAGTAGCCCTAAAATGGTGTCTCAGGCCTGCCACCGCAGTGCCTGTGTGCAGTTGCCATGCTGACTGGGCAAGTGCACCCACTTGCCAGTCCCTAAACCTTCCCTTTTCTGCTTATTAGTCACCCCTATGGTAGGCCCAAGGGCAGGGTGCATTGTAAGTATAAAGTAGGACATGCGCATGTGTGTGTGCCATGTCCTAATAGTGAATTACAGCCATTTTCGTTTTTCACTATTGCAAGGCTACCTGTTCCCCATAGGCCAGAATGGGCAGTTTGATTATTACATCCTATTATCCTAACTGACCCAGGGAGCATGGTAGAAATTTGAGTTTAGTATGACTGGACTCAGAATGATAAAATACATCTATTAGTGAAGTTGGTTTTAACATTCTGTGTTTGAAAATACCACTTTTAGGAAGTAGGTATTTTCTTGCCTAACTATCCAAACCTGCCTCTGCTAGGTTGTGTATTCCTTGTCTGGAGTTTGAGTGACAGGGGCTGGGGAATTCCAGGGGGCTGGGCAATTCCCGGAGACAGGGTGAGTCAGCACGTGCGTGTGCGAGACGCTTCCTACCGAACCTGCGCACCGGAATCCATACAAGGTATCGCATCCCTCCCCATACAGACCGGATTCATCGCAACACGCCCGCTGCGTGCAGCGGGGCTGTCGCATCGCCTCCCTAGGGTCTCAGGAGTGACTCATTGCTTGTTTTTCAATGCTGCAGCTTCCATTTGGAACTTTTGTCGCATCGACAGGTACTTTGGACTAAACGTGACGCAACTGTGGATTATTTTGACGCAAACCCTAGAACTCTTTAAAAATCATATTCTTGAACTGTGTATGTTGGATTTTTGTCGTTTTGGTCTTGTTTAGTTTAGATTAAATACTTTTATTTATCTAAACTGGTATGGAGTCCATTTGTGGTGTTTTCAATGTGTTACTGTGAGTGTTCGTACAAATACTTTACACATTACCTTTGATAAGCCAGTCTGCTAGTGCCAAGCTACCAAGGGGGTGAGCAGGGGTTATCTAAAGAGTGTATCCCCCTTACCCTGACTAGAAGCGAGGGTCCCTATTTGGACAGTGGTACCTACCTCTGCCAACTAGAGACCCCCAGATCTAACATGTGGTATGCTGTTGAAACTTGCGGCATGATGTGAAATTCTGTGGTGTGGATTGGATGTATCTGGTGGGTTGTGTAATTGTGTTGTTGAATTGAATTATGTGGTTTTTTGTTGAATTATGTGGTGTGGAATGGAAATGTGTAGAGTTGAATTGTGCGGCGTGGAAGTGTGTGGCGTTGAGTGAAATTATGCTGATTGGAATTATGTGGCATGATATGGAGGGTATTTGTTTGGAATGTATTACCAAGTTTAAAAATGATGAAACAATTACAAAGAAAGGAGGCCTTTCATTGTGCATAAATTGAAAGACGCTAAACACTGGAAATACTTCACTTTCACTACGAGGTTAATTTTGTAACTGCGTCTTGAGATTTGCAGACAGAAAGCTGAAATGAAATGACCCAGAAATATGAGTTAAAGAAATAAATTAGGCTACAGTGCCATGAAGAGATGTTGAATAAATGCTCTCTTTATTATAAAAGGCCTGGTCCACATTTTGTTTGTGCGTGTGCCATGAAATACTACAGCTTAAACATAAAAAAAATGGAAAACAATGGTGGAGGGCAGCTCCAAAGAGTAGTTTAAGATTTTGGAAAGGAGTTATAATTGGGGCAAATTAATTACTTCTGTTATATCGTGTATTCAACATTGCTCTCTAGCATGCACATTCTTCTCCCACATAAGCAATTCCTTAACGTGACCTAATTGATTGCAGGTTAGAATTTGTTTGCTTTAATGTATACGTTTCTCTGTACTTTTTGAGTGGATTTTTGGCAAAGTGTCATGGTGGAAGGTTTGCTTTATTATCAGCAGCAGTGTTGTAGCTCCATTGGTGAATCAGGTGTGGTGGCACTGGGGCTCTGAAGAGTGAGGGGCCATAATTATTGCTGTATTTCACAGTTCAATCAGTAGCCAGGGTGCCCAGTTCCTTTCTTGCACTAAGGTCCAGGACACGTTGGCCTGCCACTACTCACTGGAATCCCAAGATTAATCTACCATAGAGGGCAGGCAGGTACGATGGCACATGTGGGTGAAGGAGGTGGCATAGACACAAAAACCGAGAAACTGCAGGCACGGTCTTCTTTACAAAGTTGTGAAATGTATTCATAAAGCTTGCAAATTCTTTCGGGCTCGGTCCCACATGAGGTGAAACTAAAAAACGGTGACGAGTGCGCACTTTACAGGGCTGTCAGAACGTCAACAGAGTTGATGTTAATGTTTTTGCCATCATACAAAAAACAAACAAACTATTTTCCCTATCTCCTAATGTTAGAAATGGGATTTCTGGTTGGCTAAGGCTTGTGCCAAAGCCAGGCAGAAACCACCACTCTAGTCAGGGCAAGGGGGTGACACACTGTTGATAACCCCTGCTCACCCCCTTGGTAGCTTGGCACGAGCAGTCAGGCTTATCCCAAAGGCAATGTATAAAGCGTTTGTGCAACACACACACACAGCAGCAACACACTAGGCACACCACAAAAGAAACTCCACACACGGTTATATAAAAAAAGCCTTTGTATTATCATAAACACATTAGAAACCTAATCACACATTCACACTGTGCCAACTGGCACGGGCAATATTCACAGGGGATTATGTATACATGACAGGGCCAATTGGGCCACCGTCAGAACCATCAGAAAAGATAAGTAAGTATAAATAACAACCAGTAATTACTGGTACAATAATGAACTAAGCATTATCACATGCCATAAAATACATTATTCCCAAACCTCACCAGCATAACACATTATGGCATAGGCCTCCCAAGTATAAATCATATTATGCAATCACCTTAGGCATAAACATATTACGCAATATCACATTAGGCCTAAATCAGCAGTGCACCACAGTACACTACTACAACGTGCATGCATCACCCAACTGTCCCCAGGCCAAACTGGCCTTCCACTGGGGCTCAAATGCCCTTTGTCCAAATAGTCAGGGCTGGGCTCCCAATGCAGCAAAATCCCAAAAGTGCGCAATGCACTGGGGGCTGGGGTGCACCTCACCCCTTTCTCTCCCCTCCAAAGGAATGCCCAACAACATTGCAGCTGCCCGCTCTCTATCGCGTTGCAGCTGGGGAATTCGGCTTGGCACCACTGTGCCTTCTGAGCCCCCACTGGGACTCCCAAAATGGAATGGCCCCCAAGTCCCAAACTGGGACTTCTAAAATGAAATCGGCCACGTGTTGGAGCTGCCCACTGGAATGGCGTACAGCTGTGAGAACAGCCCGGGCACTCACGGTGCCCTAAGAGTGACCACAGGTGGGGGGCAGGCACCGACAATGTGCCCCGACTCACTACCCCCCAACAAGTTCACAACGGAGGCCCACAATCCCCGGGCACCGACAATGTGCCCCGACAGGTCCCGCTACCTGGACCTCTCTGAATACTGCACCACTCACCGGAGCTTCTTGTGGGTATTCTGCTCCTCTCTGCGCAGGTCCTCAGTGTGCATGGAGGCGGGGTTGTCTCCCGCTCTTTTTTTGGCACCGTCCAGTGCGGGTGGGCTCCACCTGGTTCTCCTCAGTGTGCACCGGGCCTCTCAACAGCTCACGGGAGCCCTGCTCGGGCAGGATGCTGGCTTCTGGTCGGCTCCACTCCTCTTCCGCTCCAGCCGCGCTGTGATTGGCAGCTGCAGTAACCTCGCCCCGCCCACAACCAGGCATGGCCGCATGGCTTCTGAGTCTCTCCTGGAGCGGCGGCTCCTCTAGCAATTTCAAAGTGTGGGGAAGGCTCCCGCGAAGCACACACCGTGGAGTGGGCACCCACTGCTTAGTTATGCATAAAGAGGGGTAGGCACCCGCTGAAAAGGGCGCCACAATGTGGGGTGGGCACTCGCTTAGCTCAGCAAAATGCGGGGTAGGATCCCGCTCGATTGGGCGATAATGCAGGGGAATTCCCACATCTGGATTTCCCCTAAATGAGATGCAGCTCCATGCTGCGAAGCCCCAGCCCTCTCCTCCTGGGCAATCAAAGTATAGCACTCACGAGGCGCTTAAAGCCAAAAGTTTCAGTCAGCAAATTCAAGTCCTGGGAGCACAAGACTGGGCTCAGGCATGCCAGCACATAGGGCCCTCCAGCAGGGAGGCAGTCCCTCGTGGCGTTTCCTCCTGGAGCCCAGTAGCAGCAGCCCCCAGCGTCAGAACAAGCACAGGAATAGCACTCAACACATGGGGTCACAGCCCCTACATTTATACTTCCAATCTCAAATGGTTCTGGTTTTTTTTGGACCACTCTGCTTACAGTGCTCACACCCTCCTTTCAGAGATGGGGCTCAGTCATCAGACACACCACAGGGGGGTGGAGCCAGCATTGTACAGGCCAGGCACTGACCTATTCAGGGACCAGGGACTTCTCCCTTCCACTACTCCAAATGCAGATGTCCCATTCAGCCTAGTGCTGACTCACCCTGCCCCTCCTGGAGCCACACACACCTCACCAGCCCTTGTCACTCAAAAGCCAGACATGCAATTCACATCAGGCAGGCAGACACATAGCACACAGAAATGCCAACTTCTAAAAGTGGCATTTCCAAAATAGTTATAATAAATCTGCGCACACCATTGCGTAGCATTTATTATTACTATTCCAGACATACCAAACTTGTCCACGCTGCGCCTCTCATATCAGGAATTACCACTGAAACACCTATCAAGGAATCCCCAATGCATTGCTATGGGAGGGCAGCCCCACAGTAGTGAGAAACCAAAATGGCTGTTTGTCACTACCAGGACATGTCACACACTTAAGGTACATGTCCTATCTTTTACCTACAATGCACCCTGCCCATAGGGCTAGCTCGTGTCTACCTTAGGGGTGACTGATATGTAGTAAAAGGAGGGTCACGGACATGGCACACACTTTAGGTGCCACGTCACAGCGGCAGTGACACTGCGCGCACAGGCCCTGCAATGGCAGAGGCCTGGGATAGGTTTGCAAGGCTACTTTGGTGGGTGGTGCAATCAGCGCTGCAAGCCCACCAGTAGCATTTAATTCACCAGCCCTGGGTATATGCGATACCACTTTACAAGTGACTGACAGGTAAATTAAATAGGCCAAACAGGTGTAGACCAATCTTACCATATTTAACACAGAGAGAGCATGCACTTTACACTGGACAGCAGTGCTAAAGTGCCCAGAGTCCTAAAACCACCAACACCATGTCAGAAAAAAAGCTAGGAGAAGGGCAAAAAGTTTAGGGATGACCCTGCAAAAAGGGCCAAGTCCAACACAACACCCTTCCAGCCAAAACGCAGGGTAGACCAATCACCACCTTGATGAGCTTCCCTGCCTTGGGCGATAGAACACGGACGGGGGCCCGCAACTGAAGGGGCACCCTCCGGTTCTACGCCATCCTGAACCCATGTGATTCCCTCTGTCAAAGCTCCCAGGACCAACTAAGCTACCTCACTGGTATACCCTAGTTGTCCTCGGCCAGGACCAGGCCCTAGGCCATCCAGATGTATCTGGTCCATCTCACAGAGTAGGGGGCAGTAACCCCTGGCACATAGTGACCATTCTCCACTCTACCCCTCATCAGGGCAGTTCTAAACTGCCACTGATCATCCAGCCTAGGGTCCGCACCCTGAGGATGACCAGAAGTCTCTTTCTATGATGGTGAGCAGTCACCATGTGTCCTTTACTAGTCACAACTTGCAATGGATCGGCATCGAATGGAGAATCCGATTTGTGTTTCCGCCTCGGATTGACAAGGACACGGTCTCTTTTCGGAAATGTAATGTCCCAAGCACATTGATGCTTATCTGCATAAGTCTTCATTCTGTACTTGTGAGATGAATCAGTGAGTTAAACTTTCTGAGCATCAATTGATCTTTTAGTGGTCCACTGGGGCCGCTTGGTACCCATGGCAGTTCCGAACATCAGAGTGGCCGGGCTTCCGACGGTTGTAGAATTAGGGGTAGATCTGTAGGTACAAAGAGTAGAATGAAGAATGGACTTGAGCTCAAATACCTCTAGCGCAGCACGCTAGACAGCCGTCTTAAGAGTGCTCATAAAACGTTCAACAATGCAATTAGCCTGTGGCCATAAAGGTGTGCATTTCTTATGCTTGATATTCAAATGAGTAAGAAAGTCTGTAGTTTGGGCCATTGTCAGATTTAATAAAGGATGGAACAACCCAGGTTGCAAATATGCCTTGTAGTCTTTCAATTACTCGATCATGAGTGATTGATGAAAGGTCTTCCACCAGAGGGAATCAAGAGTACTCATCTTTGATCACCATGATGTAATGGTTATTTTCAAAGGGTCCGAAGAAGTCATCTGCAATTTTCTTCCAGACATGTCTTGGAAGATGCAACATGTTTAAAGGATGCTGTATTGTTTTAGGAGATAAACAGTTACACACATGACAAACCTGGAGCTCCTTCTCAACTTTCTCATCAAGATGAGGGAACCAAAAACGGTCTCGGAGGGCTCAATTTGTGATGATAATTCCACAATGTCCCTCATGTGCTACTTCAGTGACTTACTGTTGTAGACTTTCAGGAGTGACAATTCTCGACCCTTGCAAGATAATCCTTTCTTGTGTTATGGACAGTTCATCACACACATTCTTGAATTTCTGATATTCACTGTCGTTATCAAGAGGTCGAGCATGTGTTCTCTAGGATTACTGCATAATAATTTATTTGAGGAAGGGCATATTCTTATCTGCATTGGTAGCAGCACATATTTGCTCCATGGACACAGCTGCAGGAGTGCTGGACCTCACAATAAAATTAACGTAGGCCTAGGCCATTTTTGAAGGGATACCACGGCATGGGCACTTGAGAAAAGTAGTCAGCAGGGTTTTGAGCTTTTTCCGGCCGGTGCTCAGTGGTGTAGTCATTCCCGTAAAGTCTCAACCGCCACCTCTCAATGCAAGTGGGCATCTTGGCCTTTGGAATGACAAAAATGTTATACAATGCTTGGTGATCACTAAAAAAAAGGTAAAATGTTTCCCATACTAAAACACACGAAAGTGTTTGCAAGCCCACACAATAGCTAGGCTTTCTTTCTAAGGTTGTGAGTAAGTTCGTTCAGTCTGTGACAAGCTTAGGCTAGCACAAGCTACAATACGCCTTAATGCATTTGCATGTCCATTTTTGGGCAAGAATCGCACCCAACCCCACTGGGCTGACATCCACAACAATCTCTTTATGCAGTTTTGGATCAACGTAAGCCATTGCAGTAGCATTTTAATTGCATGCTTAATCATCTTGAAACTTTGATCACTCTCCCATGACCACTGAAATCAAATATACCATTTTGTTAACGCTCTCAATGGGAAGGGGAGGTAGATGACAAAGCCTGAACCTTGGCTGGATTTGGAGTCATTACCCCTTCGAGAAAATGTGCCCAAAGAAGTTTAGTTTTCTTCTGTGAAATTCACACTTTTCAGCATTCAACTTAAGACCTGTATCAGCAAGTAGACAGAACACTTGGGTAATGGCTGTATCATGTTCCTTTTGTGTGGCCCCAAATACTAGTTTATCGCCACTGTTATTGAAAGCATGCATGACAGGCTGTATAATGTGATGAATGACATCTCGAAAAAGTTTAGCAGCTGAAGACACTCCGAAACTCAATCTTTTGTATCTGAACAAATCAACATGAGTTGAAAAGGTAGTAATTTAAATGCAATTTTCTTCCAGTTCAAGCTGACAATATCCTTTACACAGATCAAGACACAAAAAGACTTTGGCACCATTCAACTGGGTAAACATATTGGCAATGTGCGGACCAGGGTGTCCTTCTCTTCTGATCGCTTTGTTTGTTTGACGCATGTCAACATAGATTCACACAGGTGCTTCACTGTCCTTTTTAGGTACCACCACTATCGGCGACACCCTTAGTGTTTGACCAGTAGAGCGCTCAATAATATCATGGTTTAGCGATGTCTCATTTGCTTTTTCAACAGCCTCTTGTAGATGAAATGCAGTTCAACTGTGTCGTTAACCAACAGAACAAATGTCCTCATTAATGTGGAGCTGCAGTTTCATTGTCTTAAGCTTTCCCACTCCAGGACACAATGACGGAAACCTATGCACTATGTCATGATGAGCATTGATATTATATAGAAATTAGTCCCATGTCAGCAGCTGTGTCGAAAAGCTAAGCAAACATGCACTCAACAAAGTGCTCAGAAGGACATGGATTAGGGCTGTACCTTTGTCTTTTTGTGTTTTATAATCGCCATAAATGAACCCTGACTTTGCAAAGGTGTTAAGGCCACTCATATGTATACTTTGATTTTTGATGGTGTGAGATGAGGTACCAGAGACAATTCAGAGCACTTTTTGGCTGGCATGATTCTTATTGATGCACTACTGTCTATGATAAACTGTATATAGCAGCCATTAACCTCAAGTTTTATTTTGGGAAATTGTCCAAATGAATGCTGTGAGTTCACTTGTAAATTCTTTTCTGATTTGTATTCCTTTTTGTAAGAAATCAGACTTACATGCACATAGCTTTCAGTAGTTATCATCGACATTGATCACCCATTTTCTTCACTGTCGCTCAACAGTGACATCAAAGAAACTTTTGATGAGGAATTAGATGACAATCAGTCTCTTTTAGTTTCTACTTGTCTTAACTGATGTTGGCATTTACTGCGGTAGGAGTGCCTGGAATGCCTCTGAAACTTTCTGGCAGCCATTTCATCCTCATGGCGTGATGCACTGGCAGCCATTTTATCTTCACGACATGACGCATTCACTTTTACTCCCGCTTTCCAAACTGTTACAAAATGGTTCTCTTTACCACAGCCTTTACATATCTGCCGAATGGTGGAACACTTACTTTCATGTGGAAAGGAAAATGCACATCAAAAACGCAGCTGCTTCTCCTTCTGAGGCATCACTTTGCAGTCTTATAACTTGTGTTTTTTCTGACATTTCATGCTCAATGCAGATTCACTCTCGGCTCCTCTGGCCTCTATGTCAGTGGCTCGTTTATCACCACGTTCCCCAGCTCTGGCGCCATAAGCACACGCTCCAGACTGAGCGATTCTCTCAGCATTCTCTGTCTGAAGGATTCGGACAAGCAACCATCTATGACTTTGAGATGAATGTCTTCTTTGTCATTGACTAATTTGAACTTACAGTGTTTGACGAGCATTTCAAGTCTTTCAACTGAATGGTGTCCATTGTTTCACCATCTCTTTGTCTGTCTTAATTGAAGATGCACCTTTCATTGTCAACGCACTGCATCTGATGGAATCTGGTGTTCAGTATTTCTTTAATTTGACGGTATGAAGTTTCTTCACCTCTGGGTATTTTCTTTATCGCTTCTTTCATTCTGTTGCCTGCTAAGTTTTTGATATATTTGATTATCTTTCGTCATCTGCTTCTTCCAATGCATCACTGAAGCCATTGAAAGCTTTGATCCAGACAGTTCATCTTGCATCAATATTCTGCTTCTTGGCAACATCAAAAACGGAAGGTTGTTTTAGGAAGGAGGTATTGCTGTAGTGGGCGCTCTCTTCGGCGGCCATGGATGAGCTGAAACATTGCACTGTTCCAACCACCTTTCACAGCCTCTTTTGTCGGTTTGGCAGGATTCGACAGCCTCACAAGTACAGACCCAGTGCTTGCATCTGGGTTGCTGGGCCTGGTGTTGAGGTCAGAAGATGATTGGTAAGTAGATGCTTGTTTCTCATTTCTGAGGCGGCGTTCCTTCACACTTCCTTACACCTGGTTGACCTCTGCTTCTTAGTATTTTCTTAGTGCTCATATACTTCCGACTGTAGCATTCGCATGCACCTGGTCATCGCCATTTGTGTACTTTCTGTACCTAGTTGTCACTGCCCTTAGCGTTACCGTACTGGATGAATGATTGCTCTCTTTTAAGTTGTGGCGTCACACTCCTTATCTCGGTGCAATTTTCTGTCTGACGATAAATTAAACTTTCCGTGGGGCCTTCCCTTTCTTCGAATGTCCCGCACTGACTGGAGTTGCACTTTGACTCCACATATGGCAACCGTTGATTCTTCACTTTGACTGAGGCGCACCTGGCCTCAGCAAACTCTCTGGGAGGGCACTCTCAACACTTCTGGTTGCAGGATTTACATATCCCCTATCTCATTGCCAGTTGTAGCGTCCTCGCCAGTCCGGTAGTATGTAATGTTTTACACCGCACACACATCTTGGTATTATACGTCTTTATTCTCTAGAGTGTAACTATCAACTGAAATGTACTGCATCATGAATTTTATTAGCCACACCCAAACACTTATAACACTAGACTAGGGAGTCTCTCGGGCAACACAAGGGTCCCATGCTCTATTATACACATGACACTACACACCCTGTCACCCGTAGCTCATTACCCTTCATATACCACACACCAACTATTGCCACTGCTTAATCATCCCTGTGCTGTCTGGCATCTAGTCAACTCCTATGCTTGTCTGCGAACCCCGCTCGTCCTGCAGACTCCCTCTCTTTCCCTGACCCTTCCAGTTGCTCCTGCACCTTATTGCCGATGTCTTCCTGCACCAGTTGGACCATTCTTCCCACACATGCTTCCTTGTGCATGATGTGCCTCATTTCTTCTGGCCCCTGTGCCTCCTTGCCTATGAGTCCTCCGCACATTCATGCCCATGTCCTCTTGTGCATACCTACCAATATGATTCCTGCTCACTTTGTTTGTGTGCCCAATGCCTACTTTCTCATATGTGGCTTACATGGGCCTGCTGCTCTGTCTCTCCTGAACCCTGGTGAGTCCTTTACCCTTTAACAGAAGCAACCTGGGAGTCAGGCGGGTAGGGCTCAGAGAAGGAAGAAAGTTGCTGTTGGTGCAACGACTGTCACTGTTTTGAAACATATTGGCTTAATAAAGGAACATTGAGAAAATTTGGCAGGGATGGAAACGCTTTCAGAGGCCCAGAAAAGGAGGAATAGGAACATTTCAAGTCCTTGCCACATTTAGGGCTCTGTGTCTTTGCAGACATCGCGGCCATAGTGCCAGAGGCCCACATGTGCTAGGGGTAAAACACAGGCCCAAAGATAAAAAATGGTGTATCTAACGCAAGAAATGAGGAGGATAGACAAGAGAGGACATATGGAATTGAGTTAGTCAAAAATATTAATGACGTCTTACCTCAGAGATAGAACAGCGGACAAGGGTTAAATAGAGACAAAGAAGGGCAGCAATTTTGATGTTATTTTTTGCAGCACTGGTCACTAAAGGTTTGCTAGCACTAGAGCAGTGGTTAAGATTATATACTTGCAAAGAATTAAAAACTGGTATCTTCGTATGCAAAGGTTTTGAGATCATTTGTTTGCCCTGAAGCACAATGTGTCAGTTACTATTAGTCACAAACCTATCATCTGAGCTCGTTTAGACTGAAATATTGGATTATTATTTCTTTATCTTCCCATCATAAGAGTCTCTAGAACATCACCTTTTTACCCAATATAAATATAACCGTATAAACATTTCAGTATACTGGGGGGAAGCAAACATATAGCTTATGGTATCTCATGGTATATAAAAACCATACATTGACTCCGATGTTTTTAATGTTTTTAAATGCCATGCATTTTCAAATACTTTTCACTCGAGAAACTCTGAACCGAATTAAACAAGCATTATAAATGCAATAGGTCTCGCCTTTTATTACGATAAAGCCATTTGCTTTGCTATACAATACCATTAGCAAAGAAAATGACTTTAACTTAACCAAAGGCAAGGCCTGTTGCATTTCCAATGCTTGTTAAAGATGTTTTAAGCCATAGGTGACTTCTTAGATTTGCATGTTTCAGCAATATGTAGATAACAATCTATTGTTCCCCTGCTACAGCTGGAGACGGTATTTGGTCTTAAAAAAATGTTATCCTCTTTCAAAACAAGCATTGGCAAAGCCAAAGATCGGGGATATTAGAGCTATACGCTTTGCTAATCTTATTTGGCCATGCTGAAGAGCATCTCAGCTGCTTTGCATCCCAGCTTAAAAAAAATATAGAGTGCGATCATGCAGGCCTTGCGTCATTTTGTAGGCATGCAAGTGTTCAACATGCATGCACTGACCTAGAAAATGACATTGCTGGGTTTTTTTTCTTTTTATTTACTGATGCAAAGTTGTTTGGTAAATAACAAACAAGGAGCGTGAAATTGCAGTTTTGAAATGAAGCATTAAACGTTTTAAAGTATTTTGTTTTTAATTAAAAAGGATGAATGGGTTGCGGGAGTGGGCTTGGGGAGGGAACTGGGGTAGAACGAACATCATGGGCAGCGGGAGAAACAACACAGGAGAAAGAGAGCAACGTGGACTCTAGATGGGGAAAAATACACAGAGGCAATAAAGTGCAGCAATCTCATAAAGCGTTTAAAAAGCAGAAAAAGGATAGTTGCATGGGAGCGTAGAAGCCAGCTAATCAAGAGATTGTTAAGCAGCAATACACAGACAGAAAACAAGCTGATCGCAGCAAAAAAACAGAAGTGGATGCCTGCTTGTGCCCCGGGGCATCTGCAGGACAGCTGATCGCAACAAAAACACAGAAGTGGAGGCCTGCTAGTGCCCTGGGGAACTGACAGCAAAAATCAAAAACAAAGCACACGCAAAGGGGCATTTTCGTTGCTATAGCAACAAAATGGTGTGGGACTGTCCACAGTCCCTACGGACACGCGCATGCTGTTTGCTATGGACAAATGGCAAGAGCAGCCATGTTTGTCCATGCAGGCGCGTGCATAAAAGCCCTCGGCAGAATCGATTCCAAAAGGTACTCGCAATAGCTAATGCAGCGCATGCGCTGCATTCGCTAGGCGAGACCTAAAAAGACTAAGAGCATGCCACAATGCAAATGCAAGCACTTGCCAAGGCGTCATTTACTGTCCGCAGTAGTGAGCCATTTGGGCCTATGTGGTAGTCCGCTGAGCGGATTTATGGGCCGCCAGCAGGTGGTAAGTACAACTTCCTGCCTCAAAGGTCAGGTAAGGGCAGCAGCCAGACCTTCTTCCCGCATCATCAACTATTTTGTGTAGCAAGGCCTTTGCTTTCATGCAATACGTGGAATGCAGGCGAGAAAAAAAACACTCTACCCTTAAATCTGTTCTTCATTCAAACCCCTTGCAAAAATTCCTGTTGCTGTGCTTTTACAGACAAGCTGGTGGGACGGAGACAGGACCGGACTAGCCAGACTGGGCACTGGGCATTTCCCTGGTGAGCTGGAGGGCAGTGGGCCAATTTTCAATTGTCACAGCCACTCTCACCAAAGCTTGAATGGAGGCGGTAATTCCAGCAGCCAGTGCAAGATAAATACAAGCCTTAGCTTCAGTTTTTTCAGCCCATAGCTGCTAGTGAAGCAAGGCCGTGACCGCATCATAGTCTTAACGGAGAAAAATCTAACATTTGTAACGTGCAGGTAAATATATTGCCCATCAAAATTTTTCATTAAAACAAAGTACCATATAAACGTGAAGTCTTGTGTTGACTGCATTGTGCATGAGAACTCTGCTCTCTACATGAGCAAGGTATACATTTAAGTGAACTCAGTATCAATGGTGTTCATTAGTCCCTAACTTCTGCATACTAACATAAAAGTCGAGAGAAGGCACACAATTGACTAGCCCAGTTGTTCCCAAACTGTGTGCCGTGGCTCCCTGGGGAGCTGTCAAACCTAGCCAGGGGAGCCATGCTCCAAGCACTTTAATGCATTTAATGTTGAAAGGTCTGTTGGCTTCAGTTAAACTAATTAGACTTAAACACATGATGTCGATGATTTGTAAGTGGCATGCCTAAAGCTGTAAACGTAGTGCTTAATTGATGGCATGTCAAGGGAGGTGACCTCCATATTTCACTGGAACCCCACGTTCCAACACTCCCAAAGTAAGCGGAAGATGCCTGATTTATTTTGTTACATTTGTTAATAGTTTTTTTTCCCAAATGTATTTTACACCAATACAAGTTATCAGGAAAGTACAGTTGTCCTGTTTATTATACACATTAAGTATTCTTAAGTATTGACACTTTTACTTGAATCATAGTTACTTCCAGTACACATTTCTTTCAGTACACACACATTTCCAGACAGGCCTTCTCTCTCCTTGAGCACAGGGAAGTAAAACACCATATACAGCATAATGCCACCATTTATAAGCAAGAAAGAGGGACGTTTAATAAAGTATAATAATAATCTGAGGAATTTATTTGGAGGCAATTTTAGGGAGGAGACAGTAAAAATAAACCGGTATGTGGTTTAAAAAATCGTGAGTCACCCTGCTGAGACGTGTGTTGGCACATATGACATGGGTAGACATGGAAGTGCATGCAAATATTCTTCAAGCTCAGAATAACTTCGGCAATGGGGCCTACATCCATAGGGGTGCTATCTAGCACTGAAAGTGGGATAAAATAGTTTGAGAGGGTACTCTAAAAAAGGCATGGGCAAAGCAGTGTACCTAGGAAACTTTTATTAGAGGTGCTGCCTTAGTAATACTAAACACCCTGAGTATATGATTATAATACCTTCATCAGCTTTATCCCAATTATTTTCAGCGAGGAAAATGCAACTAGTACCGAGGCCGGGCTAACACCCTCCCCACACACTCCCTCCAAAAAAAGTAACAGTGGGGAGCCACGGGCAATAGCCAATGGGTCAAGGGAGCCGCGGATCGAAAACGTTTGGGAACCACTGGACTAGCTACTCCTCTCACACACACAAATCATTACCAGTCACCTATGGGCTGAGTAAAGGTTGGCAATACCAGAGGAAAGAACAGAAACGGGTAGAAGGGAGACACAAAGGAGGTAGAGTGAGAAAAGGGGTACACTGAAGAGCAGAAGGGCGAAAGTAGAGAGGGAAGGTAGCAAGAAAAGGGGATAAGAAAGAAGGAGCAAAGATGAAAAAAGCAAGGGGGGAGTCAAGATTACTTAGGAAACGAGGAAAGACAGCGAGGCGAGGAATGAAAAGGAGATGGGCAGAGAGAGAAGGAGAGAAGGAAGAATGAAGTAATAACAAGGGTAGAAGGACAACAAAAGAAACTAGGAGGGAGTATAAGAAAGGAGGGCCGAAAGAATAATAATTGAGATGTTGTAGTTAGAGAATAGGAGGTGAGGGACCAAGAAGAAGAATGAGCAGGCAGAAGAAAGTAGTAGCGAGAGAGAAAAGGGATCCGAAAATGGTAGTATTTGATGAATAATGTGTTGCTAAATGCATCAGTTTCCCCCATTTAAAAAAAAGTAAATAACAAACCTTTTAAAACTGCCATGTAGTGGCCGGTGTCTCTCCCTTTACTTCGCTCTCTATCTATGCAGTGTTGGGGGCTGGTATGACAAAAGGTGCCAGGGCTGCTCTTTGGGTCTCAGTCCGGCCCTGGGTGGAGAGCGACATGCCAAGGAGGAAGATGTTTAAGAGAAAGAAAAAGCACACAAGGGGGAGTGATAGAAAAAAAATGTACTCTCATGAGGCATATTATCAAGGAAGGTGTTAAAATTATCATCGGTTTAGCGATGCGGCGACAATAGGCTTGATGATATGCCCTGGAGAATTCCAATAGAAGCCCATGTTCACACCAGAACATGGACTTCTATTGGAATTCTCAAGGGCATATTATCAAGCCCATTATGGCCGCTTTAGCGGCAGCTTTCTGCCGCTAAACCGGCGATAATTTTTAACGCCGTCCTTGATAATATGCCCCTTGGAGAGCTGAATTAAAAAGAAAAAAAATATATTGTAACTGTGAGCAGAGGAAGGATACTTGTGAGCCAATGAAATAGATCATAAAGAGGCTATGCTCCAGGGGAGTGACAAACACAAGAAGAGGAATGCAAGCCACCAATTAGAAGTACGCAAATGTGAGTGACAAATAAGACAGCAAATGGTAAGGAACGAGCAGGCTGCAAGCCCTCCATGCCAAGCACTTTAGATCACAACAGGTTTTTCGCAACCCGACCTAAAAAGCGGGTTCACAGACTTCCCTTACTTGGCTGAACCACACTCATACACCACCAGGCGAACACAAGAAAGCGAGCACGATTGTAAAAGAACTACAGCTTTCCTTTGAATTGCCTGTTGTGATATTGCCTGATCCTGATATGTGTACAAAGGGCCGTTTTTGAATAAGGGTGCATTTGATTTTAGGGTTAGAGTAATTGCTTTATTTTGGGTCCTGGCTGTGAAAGCTGCCTGGTGTAGTGTCCAATAAAGTCTGGTTGGCAGACTGGTCTAACCAACCCTATCTGTCTATGAAATGCAACACGCGGGTATCATACATAATTGCTTTCTTCCGTTATCCTTTATTCTTAAAAAAAAGAGACACAGTGATAATGTGTTTAATGACACTGGTATATAATTCAGTTCATGGTCTCTCAGTTTTCCTCACACAAGTTTATTTCCAGAACGATATATTAAAGTGCGACAGCTCCACCTAGTGGCTAAGAGCATACAGTACAATCTCTGGATTTTGCATATGATGTGGTAGAATTCAGCACGGCCAAATCAACGAAACCTATGTAGTACCCTTTTCATTTCTCAATAAATGACGTTTACCGTTGATAGTCTCTGAGAACCTCAAGTTCGACATCCGTAGGTGTGTGTTTATGCTCCAAAGAACAGGGGTGTAGCTTGAGTGGGAGCGTTTGGGATAGTACACCCCCCATAATAAATGTAATTTCTGTTAATAGTTGGTTACAGTGGCTTCCGATCGGGTATGGTGAGGTGTCTGTTGGATTTCTCCAGAACTCCAAAGAGACACAAACGTGTTAATTTACAAAATATTGTGGGGCTTATTTAGAAGCCCCTTGCGCCGCCGGTGCGTCACTTTTAATATGGGAAAAGTAACGTACAAGCAGTGCAAGGGGCTAGTAAATAAATACGCCCATGTGTTTTACCTCGCTTAGTACCACTACCAATCCTCATTCCTCTCCCTTTCCACTGCCCCTAAAGCCCCTCTAATGCACCTTGCTATGCTAGTTTTATAATGTATTTTAATATTATATGCCAGCGTCAGCGAGATTGTTGGAAATTTGAAATTCGCCCCACAACAATCTTTCTAACAAAGCTACGCCCCTGCCTACGGAGGGCAAGGTGAGTAGAGGCTCTGCCAGTAGCGGCTGGCTTGTATGGAGGGTGATGAGGCTGGTGCAAAAAAAACAATAAAATAGATACACTTACCTTCCTGGAGCGACGTCCTCCTCGCTCGGGTATTCTCGAGGCAGACTCCAATGCAGAACCCAGGAAACTGCACTAACCAATCCTGGCGCTGCTCTCATGCAGAATGAGAGAAGCACCAGGATAGGAGGAAGCGGCCTCCTTCGATACTCCCGAGGACACAGGAGCCCTATAGTTTCTTTAACCCAGCTGTCGTGGGTCAGAGAGATTTAAATTTTGCAAAGACGGCCAGCCAAAGAGACATGTGTACTTTAAACTTAAAGTGCCCTGCCCATCACTGCTCTCTGCTTCTGCCAGTCAGCAGCGGCCCTGCCCCGGTCCTGATGGTTGGCCCAGGATGGGGCTATGAACTTCATTACCATTTTATTTTTCATCTTTGGGGAAATGTATTTAAGGGGGTTACGCTCCTCCAGCTTGATAGGCTCTCCCTTCTAGACGTGTATGTCACATTGATGCTCTTCCTATAAAGGGGTGTAAGGATGGCGCGTCCACTGGGTCTCAGACATGACAGTAATCAAAAACTAATACTGAAACAGATCCTTATCAGACAGCATAATAATATCCTTAATTTTAAACACAAAAGCTGATCGATTTCAGAACAATGACTGTAAAACCCAGCAGGCTATTCCATGGCAGCGATATAGTTCTTGTTAATATTTCACTTGATTTACTAAATCTTGCATCCCCTAACAGGGATTTCCCTTTCCAGGATGTTTTGTTTTTGTAGGTTTTTTTTCTTTCATGCTGCTCATTGTATAGTGATTCTGTGACCCAAGCCACCTCTGACCTCTAGCTGTCTGTGCAGTGGTGCGGGAACCATTTTTAGAGTGGGGATGCTGCCATTAATGTTATATCACTAAAGTCATAGTTATTGTGAAAAATTCAAGCAGCATACCAAAAATGAGAGTAGCAAATTTGCCATGCTGAATTCAGCAGAAAAGTGGTATGGGTGTGGTTCGTAGCTGGTGGCGCATTTTGGAGCATTGATGTGGTAGCGCACTGTGATTTACATCCAGCACATTTTCAGTTGAAATGACCATGAAATTTGCACAGACATGCACATTCACTATATAGTGAAAAATCGATAATGTGTGGAAATCGGGTTTCAGTGAATATTTGTCATTTACTCATCACCAAGTAAAATGTCTTGAGTTGTTTTGATCCTATAAAAATCTGTTTTTCCATCACACTTCAGAATTGCAAAAAATTGCTTAATTTGTGCTTTTATAATTGCTAATATAATTTGAAATGTTTGTCAATATTTGAATAATGTTGTATGTTAGAAAAAAGTGACACGCTACAGACTTTTCTTTCCTGCACCAAGCAGGATTGTCTCCTTGATCATTTTTTACAAAATCCTCTTACTTTGCAGTTAGAGAAATAAAACTAAATTGCAGTTTCCAAATAAGCAGCAATTTGACAGACAACATAGCAGTGGTCAATTTGTAAAAAAAGATAAGGGGCATATTTACAAGCCCCTATTGCCACCACAACGTCACTTTTAGTGATGTTGTGTTGGCGATAGGAGCATTGCCTTATTTACAAGGCAGTGTTAAACCACTTAACGTTGCTTAACGCTGCTTTGTAAATAAGGCCCCCTTGCCTTATTTACAAGGCAGTGTTAAGCCAACGCTGCCTTGTAAATAAGGCCCCCTTGCCTTATTTACAAGGCAGTGTTAAGCCACTTAACGTGGCTTAAAGCTGCCTTGTAAATAAGGCCCCCTCAGCGTAAAAGGGGCAAGCAATGGGTGCTGTGGTGGGAATTCCACCACAACACCCATTGATTTTGACGCTGCCCCCTATTTACAAGAGCAGTGTAAATAGGAGGCAGCGCCAAAATTAAGACCAGAGAAAACCTGGTCTTAAACAGGCGAAACGAGGAGAAATGCTTTGTTTCTCCTAGTTTTTGCTGTTTTCATGCGTGCAGCCTTGGGCAGCACACATAGAAACAGCAAAACGCCAATGACTGTTTATGTGCAGGAAGGTCCCCCTTCCTGCACATAAACAATATTAAAAAAAAAAATCAGTTTTGAAACTTCTATGTGTGCTCTATTAAGCAGCACACATAGAAGTTACAAACCGGCATTTAAAGATTGTTTATGTGCAGGAAGGGGGACCTTCCTGCACATAAACAATCTTCCCCTCAACACAGGCACCGTTGCACTATGGTGCACGGGGGCCTGCATTGGTGCTAGGCAGCTTAATTTATCACCAGCGCAGGGGGAAACGCAGGGCTGCACCATATTCTAGTAAATGTGGTGCAGCCCTGCGTTTCTAAAGTGACGAAGCATGTTGTTAGCCTTCTTGGCTTAAACACATGCTTTGCCACTTTCTTGTAAATATGCCCCTTAGTTTCAGGGCTCTCATCAGGAGGCAGCTAGCACCAGCCTGTTGCTCCTGTTAGCGCCGCTTAAAACAGAACCAACTGCTGAACTTGAAAGTGGGGAGAAGTTGTGGCATAATGGCCAGAGCTGCCGATTTCGGAGATGAGAAACCAGGTTCGAGTCTCGAAATCGGCTCAACATTCTGTAATCCTCTGCAAATCGCTTAATCTCCCCATAAATTAATGCTTTCTTAACTGGTACTCATAAAAAGCACTTGTGTTGGTGAGTAAGTGCTAACCATCGGCTCAAATTAAGCACTGCAACATAACCTGATATCTGACCTTTGTCTTTAAACGTACAGCAAATGTGACAAGATATCCATAAAATTTAAAGGCATCTTTATTGCTCATTCACCTTCTGAAGCCCAGCATGATTATTTCTGGGGATGCTGCAGCACCCACAGCGCCCCTACTTCCAGAGCCTGTGTCTGTGTGAGTTGAGGATGTCAGTGTTTATAACAGGCCACGATTGAGAGCTCAGTAATTGTGGATGAAGCCAGTTCGAGTTTCTCACAAGTCCTGCCAGTGGATTTTAAAGGTGTTAAAAATACACACTCATCCAATCCTTGGCCTCTCTGCAGATCACATGGAGCAGTAGTGATGTGTGCTAGTTGTAATTGTGAGTCTCTGCAAAAGTGTGTGAAAAAAGTACACTGCTATCAATGTATTGACTGAGGGAAAGTAAAAGAAAATGTAGTGTTTACAGATGAGTGGGTTTATTCTGTGTGTAGAGGAATGGCAAAGTGAAGGACATACAAGGAAGTACCTGCAGGAGAGAGTGAAGAAAGGGTGCTGAAGAGGAAAGAGATCAAGTGTGAGATATACAAATCGAGGAATTAAGAAAGCTGTTTGTAGAAAAAGGGCATAAGTAACCAAGAGCTTGCATAGAGGTGTGAAGGGAAGTACAAGAGTTGTTGTTACTCATTTATCTGGCACTACAAACATTGGCAAAACCTGTGTGATATGTCTGGATGCAATAACAGAAATAAGAGAAAGCTCACAACCAGGCAGCGAAATACTGTTTTGGTGGCGTGCTATGAGAATGGGAATCACAGGATTTTAGTGTAGATGTTTTAATCCAGGCCCTTAAGTATGTAAGCCACGCCTTTTGGAAGGGATCCTTAGTGATGCTTTTAGGCCACGCCCCTTTAATAGACCACCACTTTCTTTATACCACTTAAACCAGTGACCTAACACTTGGACTTTTTTTCAGGTGAGGAATATTGGAGGTGAGGGCAGGCATACAGTGAGCTCAATTCATTGTGTGGAACAGCGATCAGTGGTTTAATAAAGTAGTTGCTACAGAAATTCCCATCCTGGAGAGAAAAATGATTAGTAACATAGGCTGTAGAGTTTAGTGAAATCAGCAGGTTTCTGGTTCTTTCCAACCGAAGTAAGATAAATCAATGAGATGCCATACTTATTGAAAAGATATATATGTAATCTGTAGATTGTAGGTCCTAATCACCACAAGAATGGTAAGTAGGTTTATGTAACCATTGCAGAGTTATGACTGTTGATCTGTGGATCACATTAACCAGTCATAATGAGATAACTGTGTTTCTGTAGTGCCCTGATAATGAAAGCTATTAACAGAACAATTGATTAAAAATGAAAAAAATTCAAAAACTAAAATTAAATATGTATTCTTTGAAAACAAAAGCACCATTGTCCCAAGCAAGAAGCTGTGCAGCCCAAGCTCCACCTTAAATCCCTGTAAGATATATATAACTCTGCGCATACCTAGGACCCTCTGTTGAGCTTGGGCCACTAGACAGCATTACTTATATAAATAAGTTCAGGCAAGTTTTTTGAACTTCTTTAGTTGCCTGCCCGTTTGTCTTTCTAGGAGCCCTGTTCGTTGGATCTATTGCTCATACTGTACACACAAAGCCTGTGATGTGCTGTCTCTTCCATCCCTGGTGTTCACTCACTCTGCCCCATGTCTAGGATACGGAATATGTATTAGTGTACCTAATGGACTGCTGTGTTTATTTTTTCCTCTCTGATATATGCAAAGAGCCACAGTACGTAGCACGTGAAAACAGGAATAGAATGCTTCTACCTACACTCAGCAGTAAGGCACAATTGCTTGCGCTATGATTACATCCAAGACAGTCGCGTTGATAAAGAGAGGTAAGGTAAATGATCTTAGGGCTCCACGGATAGGTAGTCGAAAATGAGGCCAAAACACAAGTAATGTCAGGATTTACCTGGAATTCAGCCAGGGACTCTGATACTAACCCCACTCGCCCCCCTTTCAATCAAATAAGTTCTGTAATGAATTCTAGAATCGGAAGTGGAGAAAAAAGGAAAAGGGACGTAGAGAGAAACACTCTTTAAGGGTCTTGACTTTCTGACCTCGGGAGCACAGGCTAGTGGAATACGTGTGACAAGGAACTTTAGGTCTGCAAAGAACTGACTGGTAACCCCATAATCGTGTAAGAGATGGTAACAATAAATTAAATATAATGTTTTGCAATAGGATACAATGGGGTATATTCTCAAGAACGTGTGATAACCACTGCAAAAGTTACTTAACTCAACCTACAACATCGCAGTCTATCGCGGGAAATATACGCCCAGTTAACCAAGTATTCACAACACAGCAGTACCATGCGATAGTCACCAGATAACGCGCCAAATGGCCGCGACAATATCAATGCCACACCGCAAAATTGCGAAACACGAACGCCCAAAAAGCTGCGATGAGGCCAAGCGCGATACAAAAAGCTGCGAAAACCAGCCACAGGCCAGCAAATCCCACGCATCTGGCGGGAAAATGAACTATAAAAGCAGACCAAGAAAAACACACCAGAAACAATCCAAAGTGCGCAGCACCATGGGTGCACCCTGACCGAGCGCATAGGCCTACGTGAACCCCACAAGCCCCAGAGACCACCAGCAAGGTACAACGGGGTCAGGGAAGGCCAGGGAGAAGAGACAGAGGAAGATGGGGTGCAGTCCGCAGCAAAACCAGATCAGCGTCACAGAAGTGACAGAACACTAACATCAACTGACCCACAAGTAGACCACCTGGAATGCAGTCGCAGTTCCGAGGAGGCCAATCGAGGAGGCCAAGTGGCGCTGGCATGATGTGACAACCTAAACCAGGCACAAACCCGCTGCCAACAGGAAGGCTGCAACGGCGACAGGAGATGGCAATCCTGCGCCACAAGAGGAGCTAAAGGAAACCTAGGCCACAGTCATCAGTGTGGAGCTGGTGCAAGGAGTAGGGAGTATGGACACAGCCCGAGAGGACCGGAAACAACGTCAACAGGGTGAGTAACGACCAGGGACTGGCACACATGCCCGAGGAGTAGCCCACTGCACACCCACAATTACCCTGGATCATGTCCCTGATCCCCTTGGCCCATTGCAGTACACACACATAGCAAGAACAGCACACCCGCATTGACGACAACGTGGTACAATGCGCAAAGCTGACACTGCAGAACAGAGGACACAACTGGCTCCGCACACGCACGGAAACATGCCTGCTACATCTGACAGAGCAGGAAACTGTGCAATGGAAAAGTACGCGTGGGACCTCACATCCGTCATGTAGTCTAAATGTACACTGTCCCGCAGCAGTACTCAGCACCTTCCAAACAGTCACAATGTACATTGTCAAACAGTCCTCATGTAACCAAGAAAAATTCCCCAACTTACATGACACCACAATGTCAACATGCATCTGCTCTTCACATAGCAGAGGGACACACAACACCTTCAGCAGAGCACAGAAGACCACACATCAGTGATGCCAGAGAGGACCACCACACCTTCGACACCGATGCCCTACAACAGCCCATGGACATCCCACACAACCCACCACCAGAACCAGGACAGCCAAGCTACTTAGAGGAGAACCCAGCCCCTGCAACAGATCACAGTGCATGAAGCACCCACAAGCATGGCTGGCTCACAACACCCCAACGACCCAAACATGGCCCCCCAATGCCAGGTGTCAGAACTCCAAAAGGAGGTGGCCCAACAGGTGTGGGTGTGGTCCGAACCCATGGAAGGCGAGCTAGGCCACATAAATGGGTGTCTATCACCCTTCTGGGACAACCTACACCCCACAAAGGTGACCCCACTGCCATAGAGACACATGCAGATGCACATTCCCAGTACAGAACCACGCCCAGGGGCACGCACACATCAGTCACACACCCACTTTGGCTCTGCGTACAACGGCCCAGTCCACTCCCCTTATGAACTGAGTGGGTGACGACAAACCTGCATGTCCAAGCCCAACCCGCTGCCTGCGGTGACATGTCCGCTGTACACAGCACAATGTAATGTCGTAGGGCCCAGGGCCCTCATCCATACAACAAGACTACAGGGACACACTCACATACCATGTTGAACTAGCTACGGGCACGTGCACCCTGCCCCTTTATTGGCAGGGCCACATGTACAGTGATGCCGTGCTAAATGTGTGTGGGGTGAGTACAAGCCAGCCCGCACAGAGTGCTTGGTGCTGGCAACAACTTGAACAGTGGACACCAGTGCAATGGAAACTGAAAACTGCTGAGAACCATGGGTGGCGCCGGAGCAAGTGCAGAGGTTACCCAATATTCAGTCAGGAGGTTCCGTGAGTTGCAGTGCACTGAGGTAGGGGGATCAGGGCTGAGCTTGCTCATGTGAGATATTGTCTCGGATTGTGTCCCTTCGGGATATCCCTGCTGCAGCTGCAGTAGGGTGTGTTACACCTGCCACATCTCACCCATCATCGTCTTAGGACCTCCATACTGCCTGAGGTGAGAGTGGCGTCCATAGTCCACAGCGCAATACCCAGTAATAGATCTGGGTGTATCACTTGACTACCACCTCCAGTCTGCATTCCTGCCATCTGGTTGTTGCCTCCTGCCCTCCCATTGTCTGTGCCTTTTCCTGTCTGCACACTTGACACATCTTCCTCATCATGGTCCCAGGTCTTCCCCACTGCATGAGGTAACATTGTTGCGTGCGCTGTCCATAGCACAGTACTCAATCAGAACAGGCCATGAGTTGTGGTGCACAGAGTTAGTGGCCCAGGATGCAGTGCGGTCGGCACACCATCACGGGACAGTGATTTACGGTGCAGTGAGATAGGGACACCAGAGCTGAGCGGGTCCTCGTCGATGTCCAACGTGAATTACGCGAAGTGTTTCAGGGGACAGTGGAAGGTGTTCTTCCAGGGCCTGATGCAGATGGCAGAACCAAGCAGACACAGGCAATATGTAGGAGATGAATGCTACAAACACATACTTGACAGCAAATCAGTATCGGCTACATGATGATAATGATGACAACACCCAGGCCATAGTCTCACACGCCACCAAAGCTCGACCAGGGAGTGTACATGGATTACGGGGCACAGAGTAAGTGGCACCAGTTCTGAAAGGGGATGCAGTCTGCGACGATGCGTGTACAATGGTATAGAATCTGCAATAAATGAATCATGTCTCAGTTCCACATGTGTGATCTACTTGTCCGCAGAGCGGTCCGGAGCCAGGGCTCAGCAGAGGCCCACAGCCATGTGTCGTTGGCTTGCTATGCACAGAGTAAGTGGCACAAGAGCAGTTGTTGGTAGTGTTCGATCATCTCCGTAACGATGATCCTTTTTTCCTCCGGACTGAACCGCATCTTCCTCTTAGTCCTCTCATTGCGTACAATTGTACACACTCTGAGATAAATAAATCAAGACTCATTTCCAAATGTGTGACCCACTTGTCCACTGTGTATGCCGGTGGAGTATGTCAATGAGAAAGGAGGACTGAGGGCCTTGCTCGAGGTGGCTGTGATGGTCTGAGCAGGTTGCCAAGGTCGCTGGCCTCGGGCTTGGAGGTTGCCTTGGCACGTGGGGAACCCTCCTTGACACACGTCGGTGTCGGCATGTGAGCAGTGAGGCCTGGCTGCGCCGGGGCAGGCAAGACGGGTTCGGAGACAAGCGGACAGGGTACAGCCAGCGCACAGGATTGCAGGAAACTCCGCTCAGGACGATGGCGTAGGCCTCGTGGTGGGGTGAGAGGTGCCACCCTGGCAGACACATTGGGCATTCAGGAAGAGGACCACGCCCAGTGCTACGTGCTTTTTATTCACACCCCTACGCTGGCCTGGCGTACGCAGGGCCAGCCCACTCCGCTCATGATTACAGGGGGGGACGTAACAGGCTACATTTCCGCGATCTTCCTCCCTGGCTGGGGTGACATGGTTGCGTCCACTGTCCAAAACACTCCATGCACCAGCGGTGTATGTCGACATGGATATGTTTGTGGTCTGCATACTCCAGTCTGTCCAGCACATCCACGCCACACTTGGCATTGTGTACATACTCATACATGGGTTACTTGACTCCTTCGCACATGCCTGGTGCCCACCTCTTCACACTACCTGCAATGGTGTGGCCGAGGTGCCATGCCGTTGATGGCTAATGTACATGGCTGGCCCAGGTTCCCACAGTGAGTTGTGCTGTCGTGTCAGGTGGGTGTGCATGTTCTATGTGAGCTTGTGACGTGTGCATTTCCTGTGTCGTGTGTTGTATGATTGTGGAGTTGAGGTGTGTGGTGTGTGCATTTGGTATTGGCCAACGAGCAGTGCATTTCCGTAGGTGCCATCCTGGTGGTGCAGGTTGATGATAGGCTGTCGGAAGGTGTGGGCATCATCCACACTGCCTGGGTGGTTTGCGGTGGCATTGGCGGGGATTCCCAGGTGGTCCACTATAGCCTGGACATTGGTGGGATACGTGGGCTTTCTGTTGCACTTATTGTGTGCAGTGTTGCCATGGGCAACCAGTGGGACATGTGTGCAGTCAATTGCCCCCGTACACGCCTTGCTTGGTCTCAGGCTGTTCCTGAGCAGTGTGTGCAAAGTATAGATGGTGGGGTAGCAAGCTGATGGTGTCATCCATGGCCGTTGTGAGGGACTTGTATTGGCCTCGCTGTGTGACTCCTTCATCTCAGTAGGATGTTGGTTGGAGGGGACCAGAAGCACACAGGTGCAGCAAGGGCATCAGCTAGGTCTGAGGGGGGATGTTGGTTTTCCGTTGTGTTGGTACCGTTAGCCTGTGGGCAATGGTGATCAGGTTACGGAGGAGTGTTGTCCCTTTGAGCATGTAGTGGGCAATGACATTCTCTGGTGTTGGGTCTGTGAGGTTGGTGCATTTTTGGAGGGTCGCTGTCTTTGTCAGCGCTGCCTCTGTGTTGGTCGGGGGGCGGTGGGTGTATGGGGGCTGGTCATGGGGGGGTTGGCAGTGGGTGTGGCGGCCCTCTAGGGTGTCAGGCACGCAAGTTCAGTGGCTCCATGGCATCTGTTGTTCTTCAGGTGTGGCTGTGGGCTGGGCTCCCTTTTGTGGTGCAGGCTGCCGTCTGACTTTGCACCAGGTCAGAGCAGGTGTTATTTTCCTGCAGCTAACGCGCCTTATCGCATGTTTCGTAGTCTTTTCGCAGATCTGTCTGGTAGTTGAGAATGTTGCGGAGTGGTGTTGTCGCAGCTTTTTGCTCGGTAACGCCTACTCTGCATCTCATTAGTGATAGTTGCCAGGGTCATCTGTGGTGATGTTTTTTGCAGATGTTTTCATGGGAACACTGGTGATATCGGCTGTTGGCACCAGCTTGTAAATGGGGTGATAAGTTTATTGTGACTTTGGCTGCGCTAAAGTGCCGTTAACTCGGAGATAGCTCCTTGAGAATATGGCCCAATGCCTTGTGAGTGAGAGTACAATGGCTTACCAAGGGATGGAAGCAGAGAGGCCATGACTAGCCCCGAGGTGACCATGATATAGTCCAGGAACTGAATGCAAAGGTCTGCCTCCAATAGTAGAGACACCTGAATGACTTGGAGTGTTTGAAGTTGGAGTAGGAATTATAGAAAGGTAGCAAGTAAAGCTCAGTCCCTCTGGAGGAAAGGGTTTGCAGAGTACCCATGAGGGAATAAAAGGGTAGCAAAATAATTCTGAAAAATAAAAAAATATATACCATGGGTCTCCCTTTTAGTTACTCTGAGTATGCAAATACCCCAAATCATCTAGAAGATCTCCCTGTATGCCCCCCCAGTTATCCTTAGTAGTGTGCAAAGGTCTTCCTGCCTTTTCCCACGTTGATGGACAGTTTACCAAAAGGCCCCTTAGCACATTTCCCACTGATTTTGGTGATGTGTTCTTGATGCAGAGGAATACGAGAACATCTCCACCAAACAAAGAAGCACTTACTTCATATAGTTAAGAGGAAGTACCTCAGTTTGGTGGAGATTCTCCTCATTGTAGACTCATCGTATGCTCTTGACGAGGATTCATGTTATCACAGGTTAGTGGCTGAAGATGTTGCAGGAACAATCACATTGCCGAAAATACATGCACACAAGGTTACTGGAGATATTACGTTGTGGTCCGTTACGCAGCTGTAGTGTAGTATATGCACTAGAAACTTACCCAATGAGGTAACACTTTCAAATTAACCAGTAGAAAGTACTCCAGTTGGGTAGACATTTTTGGCACAACTATGACCTCTTAGTAAAAATGAGGTTCCATAATGTCCCTGATGCTCATTTCATGGAAATTAAACCTAAACTGGAAGCACTTACATTTATAAAAACATCAGGTGCCCCATTTGAAGCTTCACTTCCCTAAAGCACAAATGATCCTAACCTATTGAGCATCACCAGAGCAAAGCAAGTGTGTTTCCTCTCGTATTTCACATTGAAAAACAATATCAAAGCCTTAATGGAGGTGAAATCATCATTGATCTAGTGGAGCATAATCTGATGTGCAGTGACTGTGATGAGTGGCTGCTTTCTTATCATCTCCAGGTGAGAGCAGAGTCCATGGTTTTCCCTTTAAAGCACTCTCAGTATGCAAATACCACCAATCCATAGCACCACTCACACACTCAATCACAGACATACACAGACACTCACACAAACACTCACAGATCCACACAGGAACTGGCAGATCCACTCCCAGACCAACACGTGCACTCACACACCTGCTCATACACTCACACAGGCACTCACATACCCACACAGATACTCACAGACCCACATACAGACCCACACAGGCCCTCACATACCCACTCACTCACACACTCATTCAGGCACTCTCAGACCCACTCACAGATCAATACAGGCACTCACACACCCACACAGGCACTCACAGACCTACTCACAGACCAACAGACACACTCACATACCCTCTCAAACACTCACACAACCAATCACAGACACATACAGCCAGTCACAGACCCAGAAACTGACCCATACAGCTACTCACACACCCACTCACAGACCCATACATCCACTCACACATCCACTCACAGACCCATACAGCCACTCACACAACCAATCACAGACCCATACAGCCACTTAAACACCCACTCACTGGCCCATAATGTCACTCACACACCCACACCAAAACACTAACACACTTACAGACCCATTCAGCCATTCACACACCCACTCACTGACATATACAGCCACTCACACATCCACTCTCAAAGGTGACAGGTTGCAGTTAGGAAATAACATTAAAGAAACATAGAAAATCACTGAAAAAAACCAAAGGTCACAGGGATGTTATAGTTAGGGAATAGAATTCAAAACCACTTATAAATTCATTGAAAAATAGCAAAGGTTACAGGGATGTAGTTGGGTTCAGATTTCACTCGTACAAAACAGGTGAAATTCAGCAGTTATAGTTACCTGAGCTAACTATAATATACACCCCCACAATGCACTGCTTATGAGCTCACATATTACATCACTCATGACATGGTCAGTGACATCACTGATGATATCACTGTTACATCTGAAGTGGCGCTCCCCATAAGCATTCGATGCTGTAGTGCAAAGGGTCTGGCTGATGGAACTTCACCTTGGCAGACAGTGTAAGAGACACGTTTTTGCTGCCAATGGGCCTGTTCGTTGTCATGAAGAGCCTGAAAACATCAAGTCAGCTCCACTGATGCCACACCATGGGCCCAGGACCTGAGGATTGGGGGTCAGGGGTTTACTTCAGTTGGATATGGTTGCTTTTTCAGTTGGTTGGGAGTCTGGTATGTCCCTGTGAACAGGAGGCCAGCAGAGTAGCCCTTGGGGTCACTTTGGGAGTCCCGGGTTCAGGTCCAATCCCTATGATTCAAGCTGGAGGGCAGCAGGGTAGCAATCCAGAAAGGTAGCAGTCCAGCAAGGCAGTAGTCCAGCAGGGCAGCAGTCCAGCAGAGTGGCAGGCCTTTCAGCAGCACAGCAGTCCATCCTCCTGGCAGGATCTCCACAGGTCCAGAGGTGTACAGAAGAGTTGATGTCTAAGGTCCAATATTTATACCAGGTGATTCCTTTGAAGTGTGAGAAGCTTCTAGAGGTTTCCCTTTGAAGAGAAACTACAGGGGGTACACAGCCCTTTGTGTGGAGGCTGGTCACAGACTATTCAAGTGTAAGTAGGGCTGTGCCCAGCTCCACCCTCACATCCTGCCAGTTATGGTCCATCCAGGCACATCTAAGCTCTATATTGTGTGTGGCTGTCCAGGAGGAATGCACAAAGCCCAACTGTCAGCTACACCCAGTCATGTGACCCAGAGACAGGTTGCAGGCACTAAATGGCAAAGGCAGAAAAATGCCAACCTTCTAAAAGTGGCACTTTCAAAATTGCTATTTATAATCCGACTTTAACATAAGAGAGGGTTTTCATTACAATACCAAAGACACCAAACATGAATTAGTCACCTATTCCCATTTGGAAGTTGCATCTTATTGAATGTAATAAGGTAACTCTAATGTTATCCTATTGGAGAGGTAGACCTTGCAGTAGTGAAAAACGAATATAAGAGTTTTTCACTACCAGGACATGTAAAATTTGAGAGTACATGCCCTACTTGTTAACTACACTGCATCCTGCCCTCTGGACTGTCCAGGGCCTATCCTAGGGTTGCCGTATATTTGAGCTATTAAGGAAATGCACATAACACCTGAGCTTGTTACCAAAATGTATATGGTCATGGGAGCTTGCAACTATCGATTTCTAACAGAGAGAATAGTACATTTAACTATAAAAGTCAACAACCTGGATGCCGCAATCTGCCTTCCTAGAAAAGCAACCATTTCACCGATGGCCTGATTAAAAAGACATGAAACACAGAAAAGGTGATGGGAGAAATGCTTGTCATTTGTCTAACCACTGGCGATCACTCGGGGTAGAATCCAAACCCATTGTTCCTTTCACTCACTATACCAGCTCAGTTTGGACCCAGCTATATGCAAATCAGCCTTGACCCTGCTTGTCATGGGAACAGCCCAGCCTGAACTGCCAGGTCAGGTGCTCCCTGAACCGGAACACAAGCAACTCAGGACTGGTTTCACCCTAGTAATGGGCTTATCAACCAGGTACAGCTGGTTCCAGTAACACAGTGAGCATGGGACCTATGTCTGGGCATACCCATGCCACTTAAGGCGGTACATGAAATACACAAAAGGTGATGGGAGGAATGCTCGCAATTTGTCTAACCACTGGCAATCGTTAAGCCTGGGCAAAGCACTACGCTACGCTCGCATAGTGTGCGAAGTTTGCGCTACTTCGCACTACGCGAATTGCACGTAGCACAGTGCGAACATGCGTAGCGTAGTGTTGCGTAGTGCAGCGGTCATTTTTTGCTTGCTTACGGTCCTCAATGTCAAGTTGGCGACCGCGAGCAAGCAAAATGACATCCCGGCGAGACTTTTTCCTCGTTCGCGATCAGCAACATCATGTTGGCGAGCGTGGAAAATAAACCTCCCGGCGAGATTCTCAACGCAAGGAGGTCAGGTTTCTCATTGCGAGTGGTCGCGTATGCTCGCGACCGCTCGCGATGAGAAACTACCAGTTCGCGTTGAGAAAGCTGCCGCTCGAGTAAAAATCTACTCGAGAGGCAGAAAACTACAGCTCGCACTGTGCAAGATGCCGTTTTCAATGATTGCACAGTGCCGGTTGCTTGTCCGCACTGTGCAATCATTGAAAAAGACATCTTGCACAGTGCGCACAGGGTACTACACAGTTCGCGAAGTGTTACGCGTAGCTCGCGTAGTGCGAAGTGCACTTTGCGTAGCTTCGCGTAGTGCTACTTCGCGAACTACGCCCAGGGTTAGCAATCGCACAGGTTAGCATCCCGAACCATCATTCTTTTGCCCAACATGCCACCTCAGTTTGGACCCAGCCCTATGAGCATTAGCCTTGACCCTGCTCCTCATGAGAACAGTCCAGCCTGAACTGCCCGGCTCAGGCCTCCCTGAACACAAATATGAAAATGTACTAGAAAGACTCTGGGCCATATTCTCAAGGAGTTATCGATGAGTTAACGGCACTTTAACACAGCCAAAGCCGCAATAAATTTACTGCCCCATTCACAAGCTGGTGCAAACAGCCGATATCACCAGTTTTCCGGCGATAGCATCCGCAAAAAACATCGCCACGTATGACCCTGGCAACTATCGCCAATGAGATGCAGAGTAGGCATTCCTGAGCAAAAAGCCGCAACAACACCACTCCGCAACATTCACAACGACCAGCCTGATCTGGGATAAGATCACAAAACATGCAATAAGGCGCGTTAGCACCAGGAAACTAACACCTGCTCTGACCTGGTGCAAAGTCGGACTACAACCTGCATCGCAAAAGAGAGCCCAGCCCAGAGCCACGCCTGAAGAACAACAGATGCCATGGAGCCACTGAACATGCGTGCCGGACACCCAAGAGGGAGAGAGAGATAGACGGACAGAGAGGGAGAGAGAGAGAAAGACGGACAGAGAGGGAGAGAGAGAGATAGATGGACAGAGAGGGGGAGAGACAGATAGAGAAAAGAAGAGAGAGACAGGGAGAGAGAGTGCCGACACTGTGCACCCAGGCCACACTGCTCACCTGCTGCCACCGGTGAGTCTCCAACCACGTGCCGGAATGTAGTGCAGTTCACCAGGTCCCACATCTGAGACAGACCTGTCATCTGAAACAGAGTCCAGCTACCTGAATGGCAAAGTACATACAATTGCACATGACATCATCACCTGTCCCCCCCTGTGCACCCAGGCAGCTGCAACCAAGCCGCTCCCACTGCCCAGAGGTGCATGCCCACCCCTGTGCACGCAGGCCTCACTGCTCAACTGCCGCCACTGGCGTGTAGAAAAGAGGGCCCACCACATGCCTCTGCAAGCCACAAGCCTGGGGCCTGCAGACATGGCACTCTCCACATCATGCAGCCCTGCTCCGCAGGCCACCAGGTCTCACATTGGGTGCTGGGTCTTGATTACTCCATGGCAGAGGACATACGAGTGCACCCCGCTTCATCGCAGGCTGCACACCCGCTCAGCCTCATAGGTGCCACTAACTGTGTGATCCAGGAGGCAATGCCACGTGGTGGTAGGCCCGTGCTGCCAGCTGGCTCAGGCCTACACTGCGGTCCAGCAGGGCACACAAAACCTGAGCCGTCCGGACCGTTGTGACAAGGCATCATCGCAGGCTGCACACCCACTCAGCACTTAAGGTGCCCCTACCTCAGTGCACCGAAAGTTACTGTCCCGTGGCGGGGTGCCTATGCTGGCCGCAGTGTATCCGGTGCCACCAAGTCTGTGCCCCCACAGTTATGGACCCTCTATGATTGGGCATCGTGGTGCGGATGTCATCATGTCCCTTTCGGGCCTGCAGAATGTGATATCACAGACCCCTGTGCCCCCATGCCTACATGCACACCACGCGGATACACCCTGAGAGAGGTTGGGAATTGCATTGTGCACGTGCGCCCGGTCCTTTTTATTGGCAAGGTCACATGTGCTGTGATGCGTGTGCTGGATGGGTGGGGTGTGGTGTAAACCAGCCGTGAGGGAGTGGCCGTGGCATGCTGACAACTAGACCTGTGAGCAGCAGATCACTACAGGGGAGTCCTGGAACACGTGGCGTTGTTGTCCCCCCCTGGAGCATAAGCGTAGTGGGCTGGCCTGGCATATGCCAGTCCAGCGTAAGGGTGCGAACAATGACCCCGGGGCTCTGGGCGTGGTTCCGTAAGGGGCTGCACAAGGAAGTAACAAATGCGTGTGTCGCTGTTGTTGTTGCGTCAGCGCCACCCAGACGACAATCGGCAATGTGTCATCCTGTGACCCAAGTCCAACGACATGAGCCACATGGATGTAAGAGGAATTCACTCACTGACCCTACATTCATCCAGTCTACTACACTTGAAAGACCATAGAGATGACACATCTGTGTGATTCGGAATGTTTAATGCACATTCAGTGGAGTGATGCATCTGGAGCAGTACAGGGCCATGCAAATGCCACTTTCAAATGGTAGCCTTTGGAGGGCTAGCCAGAGTCATTCAGGGAATGACTTGTCCAAAGCAAGTGGAAGAATACAGTCCGCAGTCTGATAGCTGTGTCATTGGCGATCAAACAGAATATGGCAGTCCATGTCGAGGTCCAAGGTAAGTGTTGCAGAGTGTATCGGGGGACTGGAAGGTAATGATGCAGAGGGCAGAACCAAGCTGAAACCGGCCATGAGGCGGAGATGAATGCTACCGCTTCCTTCTGACCACGAGGGCAGATTCATCCGCATCCTCATCCTCTGCTGTTTAATGTGCCTCTTGTGTAGGTGGTGCTGGCCTTTCTCCAGCACTGTGTGGCAGTGACACCTCAGGGGTCCCAGATGTGGATGTAGTGGTAGCAACAGCATGCATCAGCACCAGGCCTTGTGGCAGCAATGCCATGAGGATGGTTGGAGAGCATGGAGAGGGCTGTTGTTGTCTGTTAGGGACTGTGAGTGGTCCCTGATGGGACTTAGACACCCAAGCACCTGTTCAGCCAGCTGCTCCTGGCACCCCAACACATGGCATTGGAAGGTCATGTGTTCTTCGTGGGGGTCCTGGGAGGCAGCCGTGGTGGTGGGTGCTGCCTGCTGTGTGGTCTGTGCAGGGGGTGAGGTGTCCTCGTTGTAGCTGGGCTGCCATACTCCTGGAAGTGGGCTGCAGAGACTGTCAATGAACTTTTGGAGTGTGTCGGAGTCGAAGGTGTCATGGTCCTCTTCGTCATCAGAGAAGAGAGGTTGGGACTGCTCCGCAGCAGGTGTTGAGTGTCCCTCTGCAATGTGAAGGGGAGATGCAGTTTAACAATGTGTTCACATGTGTGTTGTCGCATTGTACATGTTTACATACAGACTGCATGACTATGTACTGTTTCGGAGGGCTGTTTCGGAGGGGCTGTCCATTTGCTGCGGGTCAGAGGTCATTTCGACATCACGGCTGTGTGTTTGTACTTGTACATTATAAACTCACATTTCCCTGCAGTGCCACTTGTGATTGGCCAGTGTCCACATCCAGTAGGAGCCTGTTGTGTCCTGTGTTCTGTTGTGGATGTGTTGCGGTTTGTGCCACTTTCAGTGTTGATGTGCTCAGCATGTTATGTGTTTGTGCTGCATTGAGGGGGGTGTGGCTCCTGCTGCTCTGTTTTGCTGCCCTTTATCCCTTTCATGCAGTGTCCCTTTGACTTCTGTGCTTGTACAGTGCTGATATGTAGCATGCTTGCGTACATTGTTCTCTTGGTGGGAGTTGGGGTCTGGGGCATGTTTTGTCGTCAGATGTGCTATGCTTAATTGTGCATGTGTGCCATTGTGCCCATCTCCCCCGTCCCCCCAGTCCCTGGTCGTTACTCACCCTGTTGCTGTTGTGTCCGGTCCTGTTGAGCAGTGTCCGGGCCCCCAACTCCTGCCCCCGTCTCCCCACTGATGACTATGGACACCATTTCCTCCATGTCGTCCAGCTCCTCCTGTGGAGCTGGACTGCCATCTCCAGTCTGCATTGCTGCCTTCCGGTTGTTGGCGAGTTTCAGCTTGGTTTTTCACTTGACATCATTCCAGCGCCCCTTGACCTCGTCCATTGTCCTCTTCAGCACTCCGAGTGCATTCACCTTGTCCACGATGGACTGCCATAGTACATTTTTTGTTGCCAATGACACAGTGGAGGTGACGAACAGTTGTTGGTGTTCGACCACCTCCGTTATCAGGATCCTGATTTCCTGTGGATTGAAGCTCTTCTTCCTACTCTTCTTCTCCTTGCCCTTCCCTGAACCCGAGGTCCCAGTAAGGTCCTCTGGGGGGCTTGTGGGGTTCTGGTTCTCGTCCGTACTTGCTCCGGCAATATCCATTGTGCTTGGCTGTTGTTGGACATTTGTTTGTCAGTTTTTTTTTCTACTTTTATGGTGATTTTTCCCGCCTGACGTGTGTGAATTGCAGGCTTGTGGCTGGTTTTCACTGATTTATGTATCGCGATTGGCCTCATCGCAGCTTTTTTTGTGTTCGTGTTTCGCATTTTTGCGGCATGACGTTGATTTTAACGCGGTCAGTTGACGCGTTATCTGGGGAATATCGCAGGGTGCCGCCGGGTTGAGAATGCTTCGTTAACACGGCGTAATTTTCACGCGATAGACCGCGATGTTGGAGGTTGCGTTAAGTAACTTTTGCGATGGTTATCACACGTTCTTGAGAATATATTCCTCTATATCTGCATATGCATCGGGCACACATAAGTGTTATTGTTGTTGGATGGGTCTGAGGGAGCACATGAGACCCACAGATATTTGCTTAAGAACCTGAACGTAAACATGTTACTAAATTTGAAAACCTCCCTCTTCCCTGTGATAGGAAACCTTGTGAGAAAACCTCCAAATACCCATATTATCTTCAAAATCGTCAATAAAAAGCAGAGGTCACACTTTGTTGATAAAACTCAGTAACGACATTTCGAAAATATCTCTATAGAACTTCAGGGACATTTTAGAGATGGTAAAGGAAGGAAGGTCAGAAAGAGGGTGAACTAATAATTTTCAATCAAAGTAAATATAATTATGATACGTATCCCTTCAAGATTTTTGTATTTACACTGTATTAATTTGAGAGCGAAAATAAATATTTTTGGCCTCTGAACATGTTTCTTTGGGACTTTTAGGTGAAAAAAATTAAACAAACCAAAATTGCCCTAAAGTATACTGAGGGCTGGTATTGGCAAGGACGGATTGAGCTATCCTGATCTTCTTCCACATCATAAGGCACACTTATTGTACAATTTATTTACAAGATTAGAAGAGAGAAAAACTGATCAAATATTTGCTTATAATGTTTTATCACAGACTCTAGGTTTCTTTTCTGCCACATTAAAGGATTTAGGGAGGTGCAGGAAGAGAGGAGCAAAGAAAGAGATTCAGACAGAATCAGCCATTGGTCTGATGTGTTCACCGAACAGATTAAATCCCTTGCATATGTTCATAAATCCTTGAAGATTAAAGAGAACGAGCCAACCAGGCCTTGCACTGACCATGATTTTGCATGAGAAGAAATGTGGACCTTCTTAGGAATCTGGCAATCTTGTAGTCCGACACTAAAAGGAAGCCAGTTATGTCCTGTAATGCGTGACTTCTTTTGGAAGTGGAACGGAAAAGGAAAGACACACCTGGGATCCTTAAGCTCTCCAATGATTTGAATGGAAACCATGATAATTTGTATATGCAGTAGCTATGAGTTCTTGTAGAGCAAAGAAATGTGGCTTCTGGCAAACTCTGTTTGAGGCCGACAGGTCAGTCAGAGGTTACTGGGCCCTAACTGTGGTGGTTGCAGTTGTTTGTTATGGATGTCCTGGGGTCAGCCCTACTATGGTTTTTGCAGACTGAGCCAAGTACAACCCTTTACACACTTGACTCTCAAGGCAGAGATGAGGAGCAGTCGAAGGCTTCTCAAGGGGGTATTGTGGGGGTCAAGAGCTCAGAACTCAACAGTCAAACAAAATACTGCAGAATTCAATAGGAATCATAACTGCAGGTTTGTAATCTCTGTACTGAGTTTAAGTGAGCTGTTACAGCCTCTCTCGATACCCACTCCACATTCATTGAGATGCCTGAATTCTACCACCTGCTAGGATAATGCGGGCATAGACATATGAGCAGATCACTTTCATTTGCCCCACTGGTTAGTTGCACATCTCAGTTCAATAGTTCTCATCCCTGTGGAAAACTAGGTCACTAGGGTGTCACATTCAACAACATGTAAAGCATCTTAGCACCTCTGCTGGAGCTATATTAATAAATAACACTGCAAATGCATAGCGCAGCAAATCAACTGTGAAGGTCTTTAGGCGCTGTTCCTAGGTACGGATAGATTAAGTGATTTGCCCAAAATCACAGGATATTGAGCCCACGCCGAAACTCGAACCTGGGTCCCCAGCTCCAAAGTCGGCAGCTCTGGTCATTGCACTACACCCTCTACCTTAAGCTGTGGACTTCAGGGGTTACTCTAGATGCGACTGTGAACGTTTGGGATCTGATAACTCATATATAAGTTCCTTGTAGTTATTTTGCAGTAAGGAGTCCTAGCTTGACCAATTGTGAACTTCGCCCATTTAAACTCCATCTAGGCCATTCAGAGGGGTCGGTCATCATTATGAACATTAATTAACAATTGTATCAGTTCATCCCTAGCCTGAGCCCTCACCGCCACCATAGACCAAACTTTCTCTCTCGGCCCAATAAATCACCCATTGAGTCCATTATGCTATGCTAGATGCTACACTAGATTTCCAATTCATGGCCATGTCCTTCTTTGCCAGTATCTACTTGAGGTCAATGAACTTCCTACCCACTTTTTCCTTTTTAGGTCTTTTCATTAGCCCCAGTAAACCTACTACAGGGAGTAGGTTGTCCCTTCTATATCTAGCCCGAGTTGCAACAATAGCTCCTGCTTGCCAATATTAGGCTGTTATTTTGCATTCCTGGGTCATATGATAAAATCCTGCCTCCCTGAGATAGCACCTCTGTAAAGAGGCCTTATCGATGGCATATATTTCTGCTATTTATGTCCTGTGCAGGAAGTTGAACTGGATTATTTGCAGTTTCAGAGGCATATTTCTTGACACTTTGAGCACGTCATACCATGAGGCCTCATTCTTCATCCGTGATTTCACCACCCATATTCACTATCCATTTATATAAGGGATAAATGGATACTGTATACAAGTAGGAAAATCAGTCAAGGGCTGTGTCAGGTTTTCCAATAAATCCCCGTAAGGCTGTATCATATTTTTTTTTCTGGTGCCCAGAATGAGTAATGTCGACAACACATGATACATAGGGGTCACCTATTTCCTTTTCCTGAGGTTTTCTTAATATTGTTACAGTTTTCCCATATTTCAAGGACATAAGGTTTCCCTCCTGAGGGTACCTATCCCTTGAATACGTCACCCAAGAACTACACGTCATTTCTAGTCCAGAACTCAACAATGAACTACCGTTGTGTGTCCTGCAAGCCCGGTAGAACCCTGATCGGTGGCATGGGTGAATAAGCAAATAGTGACACTGTCCGTCCTCAGGATCTGTCCCAGTTAAATTTGGCTACCCATAGTAACCCTGGAATTCTACTCAATGACCCCCTCTATTGCAACAATAGTGCAACCGCGTTGTGGGCTCCCTATGTGGCAAAATAAATTTGGCTTCCTGCAGTGCATAATTTGTGAAAAAAATAAGTGCCTGGGCCCTCGTCAGGAGGCCACTGCAGGTTGCACCACCCATTGCCCCCGCCAGCACTGCCATGACAATACTAACACAACTATTAACCATCACACTTGTGCAAGTGTGACAATTCATGCTATTCCAATGCCCCGAAGCAATAAGAATGGCTTGTGTGGCAGATATTAGTCAATGTTAGTGTATATTGAATTAATAAACAGCTTTGGTTATGCTTATACTCAAAATAGGCAGACATCGCCACCATGTGGCAAACTGTAGTAAGCCCCTATGTGGACAATTAAGTGCCATTGCATAGCTCCGGAAACCACCAGCTCAAATTAAGCACTAGCTTCCTGTAAGGGAGTTTCTGCTAACCATCTAGCCACCCACTGCAGCTGTGCTGCCATAAAGTGTAGCTCAAAGACTGGGATTTCCAGTTATCCACCCTTACCGAGAAGCTGGAGTTTACTTAACGCCATGGTTACCCCATTTCAGACTAGATCAGTTATGACCAATTTCAGGTCCTTGAAGAAGGAACCAATCATGCATATTGAAATGTTGGTGAAGTGTTACAGTAGGTGACATATGAATGTCATTTAGTGACGGAAATCCTACCATGAAGTGAGAGCATCAGGGATTTCTAAAAAGGTCCTGATTATATTACCTCCAACCACATCAGATGCTGCATGGTAAATTTGTATCCCAAAGTTGCTGAACTTAATACATTCCCATTGAAGATAGCCAGGCCGTGTCATGTCACTTTCCTGAGTTATCTCCTGTTTTGTGGTGGTACACACACAAACTCAACAAGTTAGGATGTAGCTTGGAGATTTCTCCTATCTTCTATTGGTAGGTTCACACTGGTGGCTGTGGTGCTCATCTGCCTCTCCTCCTCTCACAGTGTCCTATCCTCCTATTGCTGCCGTTGAGTCATCATGCCCACAACATTACTGCTTCAGACAAAGTTCACAGGTTCTGGAAGGTGCCCGTTCTCAATCTTCTCCATCACCTTCTGCCAGGTAGGAGACCCAGGGTATATTTACAAAGAAATGGTGCAGCGCTGCACTGCAAGCAATTTAGCTGCGCTGTGCTGTGTCATATAAAAAACACAGGGATGCGCCATATTTACAAGGATACGGCACACCCCTGCGTTTTCTCTTGCACTGGTGCTAAAAAAACTGTCTAGCGCCAACACAGACACCCTTGCGCCATGGTGCAAGGTTGCCTGCATTGCAGGGATGATTCCCTGCAACCCAGACACCATTATGCCATGGTGCAAGGGGGCCTGCGTTGCAGGGATGATTGTTTATGTGCAGGAAGGGACAGCTTTCGGTACATAAGCAATCTTTAAAAGTGATTTGCTCCTTCTATATGTGCTTAAGAATACAGCGCACACATAAACATAATATATTATAAACTTCCCACTTGACTTAACATATGGGCTAAATCTACTCAATTGGGTTATGCATATATATTTTGAGACATTATGTATACAACACCATCATATTTGTCAAAAGATATTTTTATTCATTTTGCGAGAACGTTTTACTTATTTTCATTCGTAATATCAAAAACGAAAAAAGACTTGTGTCTTAAAAAACATATATATTAATAAAAAATCTTTTTTTTCAAATGTTTTCTTTTTTATACATTTCCTTGATAAACAGACAATTTCATATTTCTTTACATATTCAATGTGATAATCTTCACTGAACCCCTATATTCATACCTTACAATCAAATCACTTTGTCAAATTCACATTCATACTCAATCAAACCATTCAAACTAGCAACCCACCCTAAAACACATACACATCCTGGTCAAGTTGACCTAGTTGTATGTGTTCAGCCCGCGACACGGTCATGGAGACCCACAACATCTATGTCCCCTTCTGACCAGGATGTGTATGTGTTTTAGGGTTGGTTGCTAGATTATCACAATGAATATGTAAAGAAATATGAAATTGTCTGTTTATCAAGGAAATGTATAAACAAGAAAAAATGTGAAAAAAGATTTTTTATTATTATGTATGTTTTTTAAGACAAAATTATTTTTCCCTTTTTGAGATTATGAATGAAAATAAGTACAAATTTCTAGCAAAATTAATAAAAATATATTTTGAAAAATAGGATGGTGTTGTATACATAATGTCCCAAAATATATACGCATAACCCAATGGAGTAGATTTAGCCCATATGTTAAAGAAATAGAGGTCAAGGGGAGGTTTAAAAAATATTATGTTTGCTGTGGTTGTCCCCCTTTTCTCCCTGACCTAATTCACCCTTAGAGGGGTTTACCTTTCCTAGGAGAATACAGCGCACAGAGAAAGAGCAAAAACGAGGAGAAATAAAAGTATTTCTCCTTGTTTCCCTAATCTAACGCCTGCTATTCAGTAGCATTAGTTTTTGGCGCTGTCTCAGATTTACAGATCCTTGCAAATCTGGGGCAGCGTCAAAAAGCAATGGGTGTTGCGGGGAATACCGACAGCACCACCCATTGAACACCCCTTTCACGCATATACCTGCGTGAAAGGGTACGATATTTACAAAGCAGCTTTCAGCAACACAAAGTAGCTCAAATATGATTTGTACATATGGAACAGGGCATTGAGCCACCTGAGCATCCTAAAAAGTAACACTCTGGTGTAAATATTCCCCCCTGTGTGTGTAGTGCTCACTTTCTCGGCTTCACCTCCTGATTCAGCTCATTTTGGTTGACATTTTATTTGCCTCTTCTGCTCACTTTTCACCTTTATTTTTCCTCTTTCTGCTTTTTTCTCACCTTTATTTTGCCTCTTGCTGCTGGTTTCTGACCTCTATTGTGTCTCTTTCTGCTCGTTTCTCACCTTTATTTTGCCTCTTTCTGCTTGTTGCTGACCTTTATTCTGCCTCTTTCTGCTCACTTCTGACCATTATTCTGCCTCTTTCTACTTATTTCTCACCTTTATTCTGCCTCTTTTTGCCGACCTTTATTTTGCCTCTTTCTGCTCATTGTTCACCTTCATTTAGTCTCTTTCTGCTTTTTGCTGACCTTTCTTTTGCTTCTTGCTGCTGGTTTCTGACCTCTATTTTGCTTCTTTCTGCTCATTTCTCACCTTTATTTTGTCTTTTTTTGCTCATTTCTCACCTTTATTTTGCCTCTTGCTGCTCGTTTCTGACCATTATTCTGCATCTTTCTGCTCATTTCTCACTTTCATTTTCCTTTTGCTGCTCGTTTCTGACCTTTATTTGACTTCTTTCTACTTGTTTCTCACCTTTATTTTGCATCTTTCTGCACATTGCTGACCTTTATTCTGCCTCTTTCGGCTACTTTCTGACCTTATTTCTGCCTCTTTCTGCTCACCTCTGTCCTTCATTTTTCCTCTGTTTGCTCTTTTCCCCGGGACTGCTGGGGGAGGCTCAAGGCCCCCGCGGGAGTCGGTATTGCTATTGCACACAGGGAGCTGCTGGAAATACAGCTCCCTGTGTGGAAAAGCAATAGATTAATTTCTTTCCCTGCCAGCATGTCTGCAGGCAGGGAAAGAGATAAAACCTCTGCTTCCAGCGGGCGGGAGCACTTTAACAGTTCCCGCCTGCTGGAACTGGAATGTTTGCTATGGCTTGGTGGGAACCAGGGTGAATCAATCCACGATTCCCCTCAATTGTCTCCTGAAGTGCTGCACTTTGCTATCTCGTGAGGAATCTGCACCTCTTCAAGCGATCGCATGAGGGCCGGGGAATCATCAGAGCCGGCAACCGCAGGGTGCACGTCCCTCCCCCCGCAGGCCTCGATTCAAAATTTGCGGCGTATCCAGCCCATGGGCCCGACAGCAAACGCCGCAGGCAGCGGTAACATGCTGGGGCTGTGGGCACACAATGCTAGGGAGGGGCGCGCCGACTCTCACTGGGATCAGCGCCGCTCTTTACTCCAGGCGGGGATGGCTCAGCGTGAGGGACGCCCGGTCAGGGGAGACGGGCCCATGATGCAAGGCCCACGCCGCAGGCCAGCAATCCTCCATTTTGGCCGTTCTAGGTCACACAGTGACCTCGTTGCAGCATCGGGGGATTTAGCGCTGGTTCAGGCATCTATGACATTGCGTTTGGCCCGTGATGTCGGCGTTACGCGCCGGAACACGCCATTCAGCTGGATAGCCGGACGGAGCTTCAGAGCCGAGCAGCCATCTTGGTCGCCGACTTGGCCACGCTCCACCACAATGTAATGTTTTAAACAAAAAAAACACTGAAATTCACCAGTTATAGTTACCTTAAGTAACCATAACTTGTACCCTAAGGTAACTATAATATGCTCCTCTACCATGTACAGTTATGTCATCTATAATTTAATTGCAAATTTTGCAGTGATATTATCAATGATGTCATAGAAGACGTCATGAGTGATGTAATATGTGGGGTAATTAGCAGTGCATGGTGAGGGGAAGAGTTATTGTTATCTTAGGGCACTACTTATAGTTACTTAATGGTAACTATAACTGGTGAATTTCAGTGGTTCCGTGCATGGACTTTGGCCGTGCCCAGCGTGGGGTTGGCAGTCAGGCCCTGTGTCCAACTCATTAGGGCAGTTCCCCTCCCCAAGTCACTTCGGGCCATGAAGACCCCATCGCCGTAAGCTAATTTTTTAAAGGGAAGGAGGGCGCGTGGCCTCTATCCACAAGTAATTTCAGACCCTGAGGACTCCATATCCCAGGGACTTTTTCTCAATTAGAGAGGAGGGGGCATAGGTTCCCCCTCCTCAAGCAAATAGTGGCTCCAGAAACCCTATCCTTAGGGCCAAAGCATATATGTTAAGGGGACAGGGTCACACAGCCCCGCTCCCTGAGCTAATAGGAGCCCCGGGGATCCCATCCCCGGGCCCAAAACATATATGTCAAGAGGAGTGGGGTGCGCAGGCCCACTACCCGAGCCTTAATATGCCCCGGGGACACCATCCCCCCCAATGGTCGAATTCTTTAGAAACAGAAAAGGGGGCACGGTGGCACCCCTTCCTGGGTCTTATTAGGTCTTGGGGAACCCATCCCCTGATGTTGCAGGTAGCTTAAAGGAGAGGGGGCATGCAGTGTCCCTTCCTGAGCATACTGTGGCACAAGGAACCCCATTCCCCATGGCTTGCGTTTCTTTTAGGTGGGTACCCCGGTGGCCACGCAGGACACCCACCAAACAACAAGTTCGGAAAAGCACAGGGTGAACCACAGGGCCCGGCAGGTGCAGCTGTGCTTGTTTTCTTCTGCCAGGCGGGTGTAATGTGTGTTTCTCTGCCCCCAGGAGCTCTGACAGGGAAAAAATGTCTGCTCCCACCTGGTGGGAGCATTTGTTATGCTCTGGCCAAGTGAGACTAGATATGCCTTCCCGGGGCCTCACAGAGGCTACACATCCCCCTCCCCAAAAGAATATTGTGGGTGGGCCTCTGAGCCCTGTCCTTGCCTGGTGGGGGGAATTTTAAGAGATGTGCTGGAGACTGCATAATTGTTTTTAATTTTGCAGTGTATTCTCCATTTCTGGCCTCCGTTTTTGTCCCTCTGAGACACCACACCACCCCCATGTCTAGGGGGCAAGGGAGTAGCCAGAAAATTTAAATACGCCCCACTTTCAACCAAAGTTCTTATAGCAACCCAGCAAGCATAGCAAGTCATCGCCACCCTCCCCAGAAGAGCTCTCATCTCTTCTAGCCAAGCATCTACTCATTCATTCTTTTATTCTTCTATGCACCCGCTGATATCCACCATTTCACATTTACCTTCTCTCATCCATTCTTCCTTTAATCCATGTTTCAGTCTTTCACCATTCTGTCCCTCCGGCAACCCATCTGCCCATCAAAATCCAAATATATCCATCTCCAAACCTATCCATTAAACTCATCCATCCTTTCACTCATCCATCCCTTCATCCACTCATTCACTTATCCATCCATCCATTCTTTTGCTCATCCATCTAGCCATCCTTTCATTTCATCCATTCACCCTTTCACTCATCCATTCATCCTTTCACTCATCTGCCCATCCTTCCATTCATTCTCCATCCACCCTTTCATCCATCCATTATTCACCCTCCCTTTCACTCATCCATCCATTCTTTCACTCATCCATCCTTTCACTCAGTCATCCATCCTTTCGTGCATCCATCCATCCTTTCACTCATCCATCCATCCACCCATCATTCTCCCATCCAAACATCCATTTATTCACCCTTTCACTCATCCATCCATATTTTCACTTACTCATCTATCCATCTTTTCACTCACTTATCCATCTACCCATCTATCCTTTAACTCATCCATCATTCCATCCATCCAACCATACATCCATCCTCCATCTAGCCACCCACACTTTCACTCAAAAATCCATCCACCCTTTCACACACACACATCCATTCTTACATACATACTTTCATTCGCACAATTACTCACCCAACCTTTCATGTTAATTATGAGCCTTTATATGCAGAGTTGTGGACAGACAAGGTCCATCAAGCACCCCAGCCCTGCTGTGGGCGCTAAAGTGGGGGGTTCACGATGACCCTGCTAGCGGGTCAGGTTATCCCTACCCTGCACCCTTATGTCTTTATTTTTCCATTGTTTTAGAGCTCAGGAATGAGTACTTGGATGGCTGCATCCACATCATGGTTGTATTGTGAATCCCCTATAGGGCTCACTATGGTTTTTCCTTATGTTGGCCTAACTGCACACATAATAGACCGCTTTTGCTTTGCACACATTACTCAGTACATGCTTGTTTTTGTCCCACACTGTTATTTTCAAAATAAGATGCACATGTTGTATTATTCTGTTCTTCTGCTGGGATTCAGTCTGTACATTGGGCAATTCCAAACAACATTGTGTCTGATTTTTCTCTGTCATGGGACACTAAAACCTAGACATAATAGAGAAATCCAGCTGCTTTTTTTCAAACAGAACAAGTCTTATCATATAAACCAGGACTTGCAGTTCTGAAAACAGAGCAAAACGAGGCTGGCAGAGAAAAGGTCCTGAGACGAACAAGCTACGGGCCTGAGATGTAGAAGAACTGATTATGACTTTCAGGTATGGGGTCCGGCACTAATCCCAGAGATCTTTAGTATAATACTGTATTGACATAGTAAGGGTAGATTTTGGCTAATTTGTAATTCGCTATGACAGGGCTTTTCAATGTGTACAGTTTATTAATTGTGCTAATCAAATTATTGACTTGCATATGTCTTATAATTTCAGCACAGTTTTTGCGTGATAGAGCAAGTTAGTTTCAATAAATATTGTAAGCCTTTTATGTGTCTCTTTCTTTTTATTGTGGACATGTGCGAGTGAGAAAACGAAAGGTGATTAACTGTTACTGCGACGTCTGAGAGAGTTCAGAGTGTTGTGTTCCAGGATGCTAAGTTACCTGTCTCTCTAGAAGGTTAGGAGGGCAGGTATAGCACTATGAGTTAGTCTGGATTTGGGTCATAGGTACTGATGTGGTAAGGTGACTGAGTACCTACATGTTGACATCAGTGATCCCAGGCATTGTTCTTTTTCGGAGCAGAATCTCTGCAACAGTTGATGTGGTCGATGCCAATCAGATCTCAACTTGAGATCTGTCTTCCAGCAGATCCTCAGTGACTTGAAATATACAATGTTTTTGTTCATTAATTGCTCAAGAACTACTGAGTCAATCAATCAGGGAATTGTAACCACGCTACTCGCCCATGAGGGTCTCAAGGCGCTGATTAAGGGTTCTGCAGATCTGTTTAGCCCAAGAGCCAGGTCTTGAGGGTCTTCCTGAAAGTGTTCAGGGAGGGGGCGCATCTGATGTCTGCCGGTAGCTCGTTCCAGGTCTTGGCTGCAATGTGAGAGAAGGATCTTCCACCTGCTCTGGCTCTGTGGATGCATTGGGTTTCAGCCAGTGCGAGGTTGGAAGATCGGAGGTTTCTTTTGGGTACGTGTAAGTTGATTCTGTCGTTGAGGTATTTGGGTCTGTTGTTGTATAGGCATTTGTAGGTGTGAGTGAGGATTTTGAAAGTGACTCTTTTCTCCACGGGGAGCTAGTGGAGACTTCATAGGTGTTGGCTAATGTGTTCATGCCGGGGGATGCCGAGGACAAGTCTGGAAGCAGTGTTCTGTATTGTCTGGAGTTAGCGGAGTAGGGACTTGTTGATGCCGGCGTAGAGTGCATTTCCACAGTTCAGTCTCCTGGTGATGAATGCGTGGGTGACTGTCTTCCTTGACTCATGGAGGATCCACTTGAAGGTCTTGCGGAGGATGCGGAGGGTGTTGAAGCAGCTGGAGGTGACTGCGTTGACCTGTCGGTTCATGGTGAGTGATGAGTCGAGTACGATACCGAGGTTCTTGGTGTGTTCTGAGGGGGTACGTGGGCTTAGGAGGGCGGTCTGCCACCAGGTGCTGTCCCATGCAGAAGGGGTGGTACCAAGGACAAGGACTTCTGTCTTCTCGGCGTTGAGCTTCAGGCAGCTGTTGGTCATCCAGACTGCGACGTCTTGCATTCCTTTCTGGAAGCTGAGTTTGTCAGTGGTGTGGTCCTTGGTGAAGGAGAGGATGAGCTGGGTGTCGTCGGCATAGGATACGATGTTGAGGCCGCGTTGTCGGGTGATGGCTGCGAGGGGGGCCATGTAGATGTTGAAGAGGGTGGGGCTCAGTGATGGACCCTGTGGGACTCCGCGGGTGATTTTTGTGGGGTCGGAGAGGAAGGGTGGGAGTCTGATCCTTTGGCTTCTTCCGGTGAGGAATGATCGGATCCAGTCCAGGGCTGTTCCTTGTATGCCTGTGTCGTGTAGTCTGGTGACTAGTGTGCAGTGGGAGAGGGTGTCGAAGACCACTGATAGGTCGAGTAGGATGAAGGCTGCGGAGTGACCTTGGTCCAGGAGGGTGCGTATGTTGTCTGTGGCTGTGAGTAGGGCGGTCTCTGCGCTGTGGTTGCTTAGGAATCTGGATTGGGACTGGTCGAGGATGGCATTCTCTTCAATGAATCGTATCAGTTTCCTGTTGAATGATTTCTCTGCAACTTTGGCTGCGAAGGGGATGAGTGAGATGGGCCGATAGTTCTTGAAGTCGGTGGGGTCAGCTGTGGGCTTCTTGAGCAGGGGTCTGACCTCTGCGCGCTTCCAGTCATCTGGGAAGGTCCCTGTTTTGAAGGCGGTGTTGATGGGGCATTGTAGTTCAGGTGCGAGGGCGGCTGCAGCTCTGTGGTAGATGTGAGGGGGGCAGGGGTTGGTGGGGCCCCGAGTGGATGCTTTTCATGGTCGAGGTGGTGTCTTTGGCCGTGATCGGTGTCCAGTTGGAGATGGTGGGCTGGCTGGTGTTTCTGGGGGCCATCTGTGGTGCCTGGTGGATGGTCGATGAAGTTGTCGTAGAAGTTTTTTGATCTTGAGGTGGAAATAGGTTCCAAGCTTGTCGAAGAGGTCTTGGGATGGGGTGATGTCTGTGTCTTCACTGCGTGGGTTAGTGAATTCTTGAATGACACTGAAAAGTTCCTCGGAGTTGGTGGAGTTGGCCAGGATTTTGTTGTGGATGAAGTTCCTCTTGGTGGCTCTGATCTGGTTGTGGTAGTCCGTCATGGCATCCTTGTAGGTGGTGTGGTTTTTGGTTGTCTTGGTGTTTCTCCAGTTCTTCTCCAGGCGTCTGCAGGTGCATCTGGCTTCTTGGAGAGTGGTGGTGAACCAGGCGGCTTTCCTTGGGGCATTGTCTGCTGGGGTTCTGTAGCGAGGCAATCTCGTCTGCACAGTTGGAGATCCAGGTGTGGAGTTCTCTGGCTGTGTCATTTGCGTCGGGTGCCAGGTATGGTTGTCTCAGGTGAGGGTGGAGTAAAGTCACTCGTCGGTAATCTTGCTCCAGTTCCTTCGTAGTGGGCGTGGGGCTGGTTTGGGTGCCTTGGGTTTGTTGAGGGCGAAGTGTACGCAGTAGTGGTTGTTCCATGGCAACTGCGTTGTGTGGCCAAATTTGATGCTGTTTCTTGCCGTGAAGATGGGGTTGAGGGTGTGTTCTGCTATGTGGGTCAGTGTGTTGATGAGTTGTTTAAGTCTGATGCTGGCGAGGTTGTCACCAAGGATAGTGGAGTTGGGGTTGTCGAGGTGGAAGTTCAGGTCTCCAATGAGCATGTAGTTTGTTGAGGCGATGCATGGGGTGCGATGAAGTCGGTGATGGTGGTGGCGAAGGGTCGGGGGGTCTGTAGACGAGGGTTCCTCGGAGTGTGGCTTTGGGGGTGGTCTGGATCTGGAAGTGCAGGTTTTCGGCGAACGGTAAGGTTTCGCTGGAGGTGCTCTTGTGGGCGATGGCGAGGCCCCCTCCTGGGTGGTTGGGGCGGTCTTTCCTCTGGATATTGTATCTGTCTGGAATGGCGGTGCTGATGTCGGGGGCAGAGGATGCGTTGGTCCAGGTCTCTGTGAAGAAGGCAATGTAGGGCGAGAGAGAGTCGAGTAGGTTCCAGATTTCCATGGCATGTTTGTGTACGGAGCGTACGTTGAGGAGGATGCATTTTAGGGTGTCGCCGGTGCTGGCGTCGGCGGTGTCAGATGTGGGGGTGGTGGTGAGGGTCTGGCGGCCGTGGAGGTAGGAGAACTGGCCGTGGGTCATGTTCGGCGAGGCCTGTTGGCATTCTCTAAGTCTTCCAGGGTTGAGTACGAAGAGGGTAGTGGTGTCGTAGTGATGGGTAGTGGGAGGTCCAGAGTTCCTGGCGCTGGCCGCAGTCGGGTCAGGGACGGGTGCAGATGGCCTTGCCTTTGGCTGCCATTGAGTAGGGGAGGTGGGAGGGAGGAGAGGCTGAGAGGCAGGAGCGGGGGGATTTCCGGGGAAGGAATTTCGGGGGGGAGAGGCCGCAGGTGTAATTTCATTCAGCTGTTCAGGCTGTAGCTGTGTCTAAAGTTACTATAGAAAATGAATGGGGAAAATGTGTTTTGGGTACCCCTCTTTCTCTCGCCCCACCCCGATGGATCACCCCAAGTCTTTCCATGCACAAACTAGGCAAAAAGTAGCACTTTTTGGGGAAAGCTTTGTGAAGATTCGTCAAACGGCACAAATGTTAGTAACAACACAAAAAGGCATACATATCTATAAACTATAGCAAAATTCTTTAAAGTAATGTGTTAAAACACTTAAAACTATAATATTTATGAAACAAAGTGCCCTAAGCATCTTGAAAGGCACTCGACAGTTCTCTGCCCTCCAGGCTTCAAATCAGCATACCATTCCGCTTTCACCAATGATGAAGTTCGCCCGACGCGTTTCAGGGTTAGACACCCCTTCCTCATGGGCTTGCAGGGAATGATGCTCGAAAACAATTTTGCTTGCATTTCCGGTTTTTATTATTAACAAGCCCCCCTAGTGGGCGTATGCTGAGTGCAACGTCACACCAATGTTCCTGGGACTTGTAGTCCGTGATGCTTTACAATTATAATCCTTATAGTAAGGTCGAGTTTTCATTCCGTAGTGATGCTTTTTCTTTTAATCCTTAAGTAGGCTGTGACGCGGTCAGGTATGCTCATGAGAATAGAGTCCTGTGCTGAACAGTTCCCAAGGGTTTAGGAACTCAAGCCTCATCTGCTGGCGAAACTTCCTTCATCCAGCAGTTGATGGTGCCTCCCACACGGCCGGGCCGCCGTGTAAAACATTTATGAAACAAAGTGCCCTAAGCATCTTGAAAGGCACTCGACAGTTCTCTGCCCTCCAGGCTTCAAATCAGCATACCATTCCGCTTTCACCAATGATGAAGTTCGCCCGACGCGTTTCAGGGTTAGACACCCCTTCCTCATGGGCTTGCAGGGAATGATGCTCGAAAACAATTTTGCTTGCATTTCCGGTTTTTATTATTAACAAGCCCCCCTAGTGGGCGTATGCTGAGTGCAACGTCACACCAATGTTCCTGGGACTTGTAGTCCGTGATGCTTTACAATTATAATCCTTATAGTAAGGTCGAGTTTTCATTCCGTAGTGATGCTTTTTCTTTTAATCCTTAAGTAGGCTGTGACGCAGTCAGGTATGCTCATGAGAATAGAGTCCTGTGCTGAACAGTTCCCAAGGGTTTAGGAACTCAAGCCTCATCTGCTGGCGAAACTTCCTTCATCCAGCAGTTGATGGTGCCTCCCACACGGCCGGGCCGCCGTGTAAAACATTTATGAAACAAAGTGCCCTAAGCATCTTGAAAGGCACTCGCCAGTTCTCTGCCCTACAGACTTCAAATCAGCATACCATTCCGCTTTCACCAATGATGAAGTTCGCCCGACGCATTTCAGGGTTAGACACCCCTTCCTCATGGGCTTGCAGGGAATGATGCTCGAAAACAATTTTGCTTGCATTTCCGGTTTTTATTATTAACAAGCCCCCCTAGTGGGCTATGCTGAGTGCAACGTCACACCAATGTTCCTGGGACTTGTAGTCCGTGATGCTTTACAATTATAATCCTTATAGTAAGGTCGAGTTTTCATTCCGTAGTGATACTTTTTTTTTTAATCCTTAAGTAGGCTGTGACGCAGTCAGGTATGCTCATGAGAATAGAGTCCTGTGCTGAACAGTTCCCAAGGGTTTAGGAACTCAAGCCTCATCTGCTGGCGAAACTTCCTTCATCCAGCAGTTGATGGTGCCTCCCACACGGCCGGGCCGCCGTGTAAAACATTTATGAAACAAAGTGCCCTAAGCATCTTGAAAGGCACTCGACAGTTCTCTGCCCTCCAGGCTTCAAATCAGCATACCATTCCGCTTTCACCAATGATGAAGTTTGCCCGACGCGTTTCAGGGTTAGACACCCCTTCCTCATGGGCTTGCAGGGAATGATGCTCGAAAACAATTTTGCTTGCATTTCCGGTTTTTATTATTAACAAGCCCCCCTAGTGGGCGTATGCTGAGTGCAACGTCACACCAATGTTCCTGGGACTTGTAGTCCGTGATGCTTTACAATTATAATCCTTATAGTAGGCTGTGACGCAGTCAGGTATGCTCATGAGAATAGAGTCCTGTGCTGAACAGTTCCCAAGGGTTTAGGAACTCAAGCCTCATCTGCTGGCGAAACTTCCTTCATCCAGCAGTTGATGGTGCCTCCCACACGGCCGGGCCGCCGTGTAAAACATTTGTTAATAATAAAAACCGGAAATGCAAGCAAAATTGTTTTCGAGCATCATTCCCTGCAAGCCCATGAGGAAGGGGTGTCTAACCCTGAAACGCGTCGGGCGAACTTCATCATTGGTGAAAGCGGAATGGTATGCTGATTTGAAGCCTGGAGGGCAGAGAACTGTCGAGTGCCTTTCAAGATGCTTAGGGCACTTTGTTTCATAAAACTATAATATTATACAACAATATTTAAGTTTTAGACATTTCAATATTTGATAATATTATACAAAGTACAAAACCTATATGCCGACTAAAGATGATACTTACCTTGATTTCTTTATCCTCATGATATTCTGGCTAACTTCGGAAGTATGTGTGCACATCCCTAACTAGAACAAACAAAATGTGGATGAAAAGTGGAGTGGAGTGAGCCAATAAATCCAGTTATGACAAGATGTGTAGAGTAAGAAATGGCATGTATAGAACGTAATTTTTGTAAGATGGAAGAAGAAATTTGAAGATTGCTTAGGACATTCTCTAAACCTATGAAAGTTTCAGATTCCCAAATTGGAGGGCTACAGAAATTGTCATACATCGATTTTTGTGGGAAAACCCCACAATTTTGGTCTTGCTGTAATAAATGTATGTTTATATGATGCGCTAGCTGAAATGTTAGTAAAATGAAAATGGTCAGAAATGTGCTCCATCAAAGGGCTATAGTAAATCTTCTGAGGTGTTAAGTAGAAAGAAATGACACAAATCAGAGGACTTCCTGATATGGGCTAAAATAAGTAAGGGGGTGGGGCAAAGATCTTTCAGCTGCCTCTTTGTTTTAATGCAACATCAAATGGGGGCACTGCAGTAAGGCTGACATTTACTGACCATATCTAGAGGGTCATATTTGCATACTCTTCATACCACTAAGGTGTATGGTATTAGCTTTCCACAATCTTTATTAGTCCTAAAGTATGTCAAATTTTCATGGGGGCTGTGTCTTTTCACCTGCACAACACAGTCGTTGAATGTTTACTATTCTTTTTACTCACCAAAGACTTAATTCCTCAAACATTGTTTAAACTTACTCAGGTATTCAAAAGGCGGAACATGCATTTACAAATTTCACATCCTGATTCACAGTATCAGGATTCACTGATTTTTAGATAGGGAAATTCCAATTATACATGAAGAAAAATTCCACTTTGTTAGTGTAAAAGAAGTCTTTATGAGGGGAGGACTATAGAGAAGGAAGTACGGTTAAGGGGAAGGAGAGGTGACCATGCAAATGACTGTGAATACCCAAAGATTTGTAACTTTTTGGGTATTCACAAGCTGTTTCTAAGGTATTTCCTATCCTGTAAGCACACTGAAAATACTCCTGTAGAAGACAGGCGTAGGTGTGTTTCCATGTTGAGAATGAAAAGGAAACATCTACATAATTTAGAGGAGTTTTTCCACAGGAAATTTATTTTTACTGTAGATAAAATGGGTTTTACAGAACAGGTCAAAACACACATTTCACTTATCCCTTACCAAAATTAGAGTTAGGGTTCAGTGGGTTAGGAGGATGGCAACTCAGTCCCAGAAACCTACAAATGTTGTACATGTCTCAATGTAACCACTATAGAATTCCATGAATCTTTAAATGGACGTCTACTATCCTAGATTTTTGTAAATGAACCTTGATATCATTATCATTGTGTCTTAAGTGTTTCATAATACAAATACGGAGTTCCAAAAATTATGGTTTGATATCTCAATTTCTTTTGTGGATTTTACGAACTTGTCTAAATTCTGATTGATATGCCATTGTGCAAGTGATATTTGCCATCAAAAACGTACATGGATTATATAATAGGCATTTTATAACATCAATGTTTTTAAATAGGTTCCAAAATTTGATAATTTCACTTATTCAAAACTCTTTGGTGTTAGCTTATGTAGTTGTTCTCATTTATCTTAAGTGGTACATTCCCTCTCCTCTTCCTTTGTTCATTTTTCCCCCTCCCTTCTGTCTTCCTCTTGTATTCTGCATTTTGTATTGCAACGTTGTCATGAAGCTTGCCTTAGAATGTTGGCATTATAGAGGAGGCAATTGAGCAGATGGCAGTTGAGCTTTGTAGAGGACACTACGCCAGTAAAACGTATTGCTTTTCTTGTTTGGCATGATCATCTTTCTTCAGAAGTACAGACTGTTCAATGAAAAAATATAAGCTGTTTGAGAAAAGTTATTTTTGAAAAAGGAAAGAATGATGTGACTATTGTGGGCTTTTATGTTAGTGCCATTCTCATAAGGATTTTATTGTTTGTAGGTTTGTGCAACTGTGGGTACCACTGGGGTATGTGCCTTTGACTGTCTCATTAAACTGGAACCAATTTGTAAGTATAACGGAGAACAACAAAAATGCATTTTTATATAGTGTTATCTTTGGATCAGTGGCACAATATCAAACACAGTAATATTGTGACACACAAATATCGTGTCAAAAATATTGCTGACACAAATATTGTTTTCCTTTAACTTAAAAAGGTAAGTTCAAAAATATCAAGTTGAAAATATCGTTCACACTAATATAATTAAAAATAAGACAAAATAGGGTGTTTCAATATATACACAGTTTACAATAGTTAAACTTAACCATTTTGATACATACCTATAATAAAATGTATATTACATAAATGTAAGCAACATTCAATATTAAAAATAAATATATACTTCTGTAAATATACGCACAAAAAAACATATGTGCTTGTATGTTTATATATACATATCTATACCAAACTACTAATATTAAATATATATATATATATTTTACATTAAATTGATTGTTTTTTTTTATTTACTAATATATAAAGCATATATAAAAAGATATATGTATATATAAATATATACATACATAAAACATACAAAAATATAAAATGAAAACAAATAGAAACATAAAAAAATACATTCACTATAAATATAAATTTAGAAAATACAAAATTATATACTTATACAATCAATATGATATGTAAAAAATACATGTGATAATATTATATATATTTAAACAATAATAAAAATAAAGTAAACTCTGTAAAGAGCTAGACATACTATTTCCACTGCAGTCTGTGCAACAGTAGGAAAAGCGTTGGACTCCAGAGGGGTAACATTTACTATTCCCGCTCCACTGTGTACAACAGTAGGGAAAGCTTTGAGCTCTGGAGGGGTAAAATTTATTATTCCCAATCTAGACTGTGCAACAGTAGAGGAAGCGTTGGACACCAGAGGGGTAAAATTTACTATTCCCAATCCAGTCTATGCAACACTAGGGAAAACGTTGGACTCCGGAGGGGTAAAACTTACTATTACCACTCCAGTCTGTGTAACAGTAGGGAAAGCGTTGAACCCTGAAAGGCTAAAAATTACTATTCCCACTCCAATCTCTGCAACAGTAGGGAAAACGTTAGACTCCAGAGGGAAAACGTTTACTATTCCCACTCCAGTCTGTGTAATAGTAGAAAAAGCGGTGGATGCCATAGGAATCAAATTTACTATTCTCACTCCAGTCTGTACAACAGTAAGGAAAGTGTGGACACCAGAGCGGTATAATTTACTGTTCCCACTACAGTCTGTGCAACAGTAGGGAAAGCATTGGACACCATAGGGGTCAAATTAATATTCTCCTTCCAGTACCTGCAACAGCAGAAAAAGTAGTTCACTTCAAACACACAACATATTTTAATACCTCTATTAATTGGACACAAATATACAACTAATAATATACAAATGTTATACATACATTAAAAAACAATTAAATATTGTAAATATTTGTTAACACTTTAATAGTTAATTTCAAAGTTACAAATGTGTTAATCAATCATTGAATTAAAAATACACAGTATGTTCCCTCAAACATAGCAATTAAAACATAGTCAACATTTTTAAAAGTTAACACAATTCACATATTAAGTCATATATAAAATAATTATTAATAAATGATTAATTGTTTGTTAATTAACACAAAATACAATTAGCAAGCACTTTGCAAAATTAATAATTAGGGAAATATTTAAATAAAAATTAATAATTATTTGCTAATTGATTATTACATAATTAACTTCTCATCCTACACCTCTACAAACCCAACAACTCGCACCTAAAACATAACATAAAACAATAATTACACAATTTACCTAATTAATTATCAATGTAATAATTACTATTCATTAATAATTAATTAATACGTAATTAACTTTGCTCCCTATACCAAGTGATGGCCGCTAATTAACAGGGATGGCGGGGCAAGTGCTGGGTAAATGAAAAAAATAATAATTAAAAAACACTTACCTGCAGGCCGACCACTGCCTCTCGGTCTTCTTTGGCTCCTCGGTCGACTCTAGGAGCAAGAACCAGGAAGCACAGAGGCTCCCAGACTCCCCTAAACAATCATGACACAGCCTTACAATAGTGTTGCAACTGGTCTGAGTGCCGTGGTTCGGCACTCAGAGAGGGACTGGTAGGCTGTGCATGTTCTCCACCCAGGCTGTGTATTACAGCCAGTGGAGAACATGCAAAGTGCACATGACTGTTTGGCCAGCCCAAGACGGCTATCCAAACCGCCATGCACACTTAGAGTGTGCTTACCACTCCTCCCCTATTCCCCTGCTCTGGCCATCACAGCCCCGCCCCACACCTAAGCAGAAATAGAAAAATAAAAGAATAATTATATTGCGTTATTACCATTTTATTTTTCCTTTTCAAAATGCTCGCAGAGCAGTGGGGCGACACCCGTCCACCTTAGCGGAGGAGTCGCTGCTGCCTGTACCCCTACAAACACAACACAGACCCAAACTTTCACTAACAAAATAATAATTACACAATTTACATAATTAACTAAATAATAAGTCACTTATTAATAATTCAATTACTACTTAATTAACTTCTCACCCTATACCCCTACAAACAAAACAACCTGAACCCAAAATATCACGTACAAATTTTCATAATTACACAGTTTACACAATTAATTGTTAATTAAATAATTAATATTAATTAAAAATTCTTTATTTATTAATAATAGCTAATTAACCTCCCACCTTATGCCCCTGCAAACCTCACATCCCACTACATCACTATAAATTACTATTAGTAATTAAATGAAACACTTATAAATAACTTAAAATTAAAAACTGTATTTAAAAATATTAACACCAATTATACAAACAATATGGAACATGTACAATTAAAATATCAAATAAAACACATTAACATAATAAAAAACTATATTTTAACAACAATATTACTGCAAACAATATTAAAAACACTGATATTCTTGCTAACAATATCACTTACCTAAAATTCAATGTTTACGTTCACGATATTTCTGCATCATGATGTTAATGTGTCACGATATTAAAAACTTGATATTTCTGCAGTTCAATATAAATTATTCGATATTATGTCCAAATACAATTTTCTTCACTACCCACATAAACAAACTCTATAACAATAGGTCTATTGGTGATTTTATCAACCTTGAAACCACCAAATGCTATCCAATTTGGTTTTACAATGTAATTCTCTAAAATATTTTGTCTAACTCCTGAATAGGAATTCAGATAAAAGCATATCAATTGAATATAATTTTTTATATCCAATTGAAAATGTAATTCATAATATCCATTTTTTTAACACAAACTTTATTGAGATTTACTATTGTGCATACAAACAATTTGTACCCCTGCCAGTACATGAATATACCAATGCGCCACACCTTCGTAAACTCTACAAAGTTTGTCTTGGCACATAATCACCAGCCCTCAATTACAGTGCAGATGGTTATGTACCATCATCTTTCTGCATTGTATGTACCCTCTTCCAGTGTGAACCACAGTCTACAACTTTAAGCACTCAGTATATATTACTATTAGACACAATTCAACCACCCTGGATCCCTCCCGCTGCCCCCTCCCGCAGTTAGCTAACTGGGAGACACAATTGGTATTTGCTCAGACATTCAGAGTAGCACACTTACATATTCGTAATTGATTGTTTAAGAAAACCAGAGCAGGCCGCACCATACAGTATACCATATCACATACAAGAGAATCACAAAAACGGTATCTGCCTCCCCTACATTGTTGTCCCCACAATCGAGAAGGTATACCCAGTAGCATACCTCGCTAGTATTATGGACCAATGACCGCCCCTAAAACCCTGCAGTTATTAAACCTCCGCTACCTGCATTGGCCCTTCCCAGCTTTTAAACGCTTCACACAGCATATCTCATGCCATTGCTATTGGTATTTTTCTCTGCCCCCGTTGCTCCTCCCTACGTATTGCAGCGCTTTCGGTTAGGTTCCACTTAATTACTTCTTCCTTCCATGACTCTAGGTTTGGTGGCCTTGCTGCCTTCCACCTACTTGTGATGCGTCTCTTTGCTAGTATTAACGCTAGAATAGCAAAACGCGCCTGCACCTTGTATCCCTTTGGTTGTGGATATAACCCTAATAGACAGCTCTTTGCTGTATTCCAGGTGTGCCCGCCAACTACATCAGTTAATATTTGCGCTATCAGCGCCCAGTAGAATGCCAGTGCTGGACATGCCCACAACATATGTACAAACCCTGCATCTGCCTCTACACATCTCAGACAGTTCAATGGTGAGGTAGGGAACATCTTGTGGAGTCTGTGTGGTGTTAGATATGCCCTCTGTATAATCAAATATGGTATACATTTAAATTGCGCATTGCGTGACACTGCCTTCGGGTAGGCAAGAATAGTTGTCCATTCTTTGTCCGTCAGGCCTATTACCATGTCTGCCTCCCACTTCGCCCGCAAACCCTCTAGCGGAGAGACCAGTGTTCCCCTCATGCCCGTGTAAAGCCATTTTGTTAAATGCCTGTTGTTACCCATTAAATGTAACATATGTACTATTCATTTGTTGGCGGTTCTCACCCATCTGGGACCCACATCCGTCTCACGCAATGCTATAATCCTGTGTGTAAGAGGAATAGGCTGCCCAGTAAGCCATTGGTATTCAAAAAGTCTGCGTCTGACATCAAAATATCCTCATGAAACATAGTCCCAACTGTTGTTATCCCTCCATCCTCCCATTCTGACAGCAGGCCCCGTTGGTATGGGTAGACCCACAAAAGGGGTATTCGGTGCATAGGACATGCGTGGCTGTATGTACTTTAGAGCGTATTTCCAGTACTTCAGTGCTATTTGCAATAGCGGGGAATCCGTGCTATTGATTGGGTGCGTACTATATAGCTTTGCATGCAATTTACCCTGCGCCAACATTCTGGGAGTGTAGCCAATTTCCTGTAAATTACGGCCTGCTAGCCAGTATGAGAGTCATTGTAGCTGACTCGCCATTCAGTAGGCCCTGAAATCTGGGGCTCCTACTCCTCCAGCTGTAGTCGGTAGTAATAATATCCATTTAATGATGAATTTCAGTATTCATTAGAAGATCCATCATCCCTGCTCTCCATCTAAAATTGCTTGCTGTGTCTCCTCTGAGTTTGAGCTGTTGCTGCTCTGGATTACATTCCTTGAGAAAGGGTACTGGCATTTGAATAGGAGATGTTATGTGTATTAGGTTGTGCTATATTTAAATTTTAGAATTTCAAAATGTGGTCATGACCTTGAGCTCTAAGAGTTTAAGAGTTCTAGAAACGGGAGCTATAGCTCACAACTTGATCAACTGCAGTTTACTGTTCTGAGCAAACTTTGGACGCGATTATAATGTCAGACAGATAACCATCGACAGTCTGTCGTGGCGGTCCGTCCCACATCTGGTGCCACAGTCCAGCCGCTGCTTTATGGTGCGCGGCAGTCAGAGGTAGAAGGCGGAGGGACCGATCGATGCTTCTGATAGGCTCAAGAAGCCCGTCGGACCATCGGTCCAAATGTCATATCCTTCAATAGGGGCGGTGCCTGCTCAGGCACCGCCGTAGGGATTACAATGGCCCATTCCGACTGCCTTTTCATGGAGGCCTGACCGCCATCAAAAGGTAGCTGAAATTGAACTTTAGGGGACCCTAGTAGGGCCCCCGTTTTCCATGGGCCTCCACTATGGGTCCCAGGGTGGCACCTATGGTGCCCCCCAAACATCTATTTCCCTGGTGCCAGGCACCACCCGGTGACTGGCAAATGGACATGGATGTTTGAAAACATCAATATTTCCATTGTGGCCTGCGCTACGGGCCAAGCAGCAAAGGATAAGGTTATGATTCCGACCGCTTACACAGGGGTCGCATCATAATAAATTTGGCGGGGGGACCTCCGACTTCTTATTGGTCGGTCCCAATTCCGCTACGTTGTCGGACGGGCGCTTTTCCGACTGACATTGTAATGGGTCCCTTAGTGTGTTTCGGATTTAAACAGAATGATATTTATTTATTTAAACTTTTACAATATTTACGATAAACACACTTAAACTCTTTAAGGAGCATTATCTTTGGATTCACAGTCATTATCACTGACTATATGGGTATGGTTAAATGTAATTTTTCATTGAAGGAGTGTTTTTGGAGTGCCTTTAACTTTGGCTCTATCTGACACATGTGCATAAAATGTTCCCCCAAAGGAATTTGTTCACAAAAGTTTGATTTAGGAATTTGTTGCATAGTGGGGAAAAAGAATCAACCAGTGGTGGCTCCTCATTGCTTTGCGGGCAATGTAAAAAGGGGAAAAAAATGTTATTAACGCAATGTTATTATCATTTTATTTTTCTGTTCCTGCTTAGGTGCGGGCGGGGCTGGGCTGGCCAGAGCAGGGGCCAGGGGGAGGAGTGGTAAGCACACTCTAAGTGCGCATGGCGGTTTGCCGGCCGTCTTGGGCCGGATAAACAGTCATGCGCACTTTGCATGTTCTCCACCGGCTGTAATGCACAGCCTGGGTGGAGAACATGCACAGCCTCCCAGTCCCTCTCTGAGCGCCGAACCACCAATTGCTGTAGGGCAGCATCATGGTTAGCTAGGGGAGGCCGGGAGCTTGTGTCCTACCTGGTTCCTTGCTCCTGGAGCCGAAGAGGAGCGAGAGGCGGCAGTCGGCCTGCAGATAAGTGATTTTTAAATTATTTTTAGACCTGCCACATTCCACAAAACCATAGCTATGACTATGTGCCCTGGGACCACGGCTCTGTGAATAATGAGTTGGCCTTCTAGCCTCACTTGGACCTCAGTAGTACCTATCTGTTCTTTGGTTCCTTTATCCCTTATTAACTGACACGCTATCTCTTCCAGGGTCAGAGCTTTGCTACCCACATAATTCCCTCCCTGATTTTGCATTTGTGCTGTGTTAAAATTTAACTGATTTGTTTTACTTAGTCAGTCTACAGCTTCAAGGTCCAACATACCTTGGTTTCTTCGATGGTTTAGTGGCCAAGAAGTGTCAACTTCTTGTTCGTTTGTGATGTTTGGTCATAAGATGGTCGGTGCAGTTTAAACGCATTGTCTGCTCAGCTAATATACTCATTCATAGATCCACTGCAATTAACCCCTCCACTGTATCTTTATTGATTAGTTGCAGGAGCGGGTGTTTGTGAGGTGCCAGGCGCTCATATAGTTGTCCCAACAATGTATTCAAGAACTGGGTTTTCACCTGCGGTGCATTCAATAGGGGAAGGTACACCCTACTCCCCTTGGTACAATTCTAAGATTGAGAAACAATGTCTAATTACATGAAGCACACGCTATTCAAGCCAATCAACAATTTTTGGACCAGAAAGTGTAACAAACATAAGAGATTTCTTTTCTTTTCTTCTATTGCCGTGTTTCATTTTCTTCAAGCGAACTTCCTTTACCCAACACGGATTTCGTTGTCTTTGGGAGGTATCCCTACAACCTCGTCAGGGCTGGTCTGCTAGTAAGCTTCACTGGTCCCACCTCCTGCATGGAGTGTGCCAGTGTAGGAGGTCAATAGGTCGTATTGCCTTCTGAAATCGTCCTTAACCGACAAGCGATGCGATCACAAAAGAATAGATGTGGTATGAGTTAGGAGATGATGTTCCCTCCAATGGTGCTGTAAACAGACGAAACTGTGCTAATGTACAGTGATGGCAGCTGTACACACTGGCAGGGATGTACAGGGCTCAGTAGTACGATGTGGTCCCATAGAGTATGAGTGAGTCAGCTATAGAAAAAAGAAAAAGAAATCTCTTATGTTTATTACACTTTCTGGTCCAAAAATTGTTGATTGACGTGAATGGTATGGGCTTCATGTTATTAGACATTATGGGGCAGAGTTACAAGCCCCTTGCGTCACTTTTGCACCGCCGTTGCGTCAATTTTGTGCAATTATTAAAGCAAGGTTTTGGATAAAATACTCACAAGGTTAATTAAACTGCATTTATACAAAAATATTTTTAGAAGGCATAGGTCTGTGCAATAAATCAGCTGATGGTCCCTTTTATAATAACATAAGTAAGCATTTTATGAAAAAACTTCCAATTAAAATACAGAATAAGATCTCTGAACGAAAATTAAGCTTGTGCAAAAACACAATATCAAATTATATCCTCAGAGACTGGCCAGTGTGAAAGAAGTGCTTACGATTGTACCCCTAATCCACCACTATTAGACATGTCTATAGTGGGTGGCTTGAGTTCGATATTTCTAGGTATAATGAATTATACAACTCTGTAAAAGATATGGTTGTCTTAGCCAAAGTTGATTCTTTGCACTCTGAATTTATCTCTTTCATATGTCTAAAAATTATAATGCAGGAGAAATGTTATGTATTATGATGCTTTCAGCATTTATTGAATAGTTATGTGTTGCACATGCACTTTATTTTCTTTTGGATTGCTTGCTCTTTTCATATAGTAGCTGTGACTTAGTCCCTTTAAATTTTATCAGCCTTTTAAACAAATGTACCTTTAGATTTTTACTTCCTAGATTTCATACAAATTGTTCATGTAAGACATTGGGTTAACAGTTGAAGGGGGTTGAAAGTTTGAAACCCCACTCAGGCAATAACCACAATTCTTGTTAGCATGAACCACAAAAGTCACTAAATTAACCTGTGCTCTAACCCTCTGGTAGCTTGGCACTAAAGCAATCAGGCTTAACTTGGAGGCAGTGTATTAATCATTTATGCAGCACACAAGCAGTAGTAAAGTAAAAACACAATGCAAACAAAAATCCCAAACAAATTGCAACAAAATAGAGTACATTTTAATAAATAAATGATACCAGAACAACACAAATCCAATCAGTAGAACCAGAGATAATCAATGTCAAAGATTTAGGTAGATATAGAGTCTAAAAGCAAAAAGCGCCACTTGCGGTCCTGTGGTTGTGCTAGACTGGGGCAAAGTCACAAGTTCATTCCTCAATGCAGAGCAGGCCAGATACAGGGACCAGGTTAGCCATGCTGATAAAGATATCTTCCAAAATTTCAAAAGTCCGAAGCAAAGAGTTCAGTTCATGGTGGAGGAGATTGCCAGGAGTAGGGAGAGGATTGCGGATGGTCTTCTCTGTAGCATGAAGATCTTGTTGGGTGTTGAGGACAGTCATTGCTGGAGCTTCACGTTGGTGGTCACCACAGGCTGGTATTGCTGTAGTGTGAAGGGCAGATCTCACGTTGGCAGTTGTTGCTGGCAGTCGCTGTACACAAAGAGTCAGGTTCACTGGAACTTTGCATTGGTGGTCATAATGGATGCCAGAGTCTTGGCACGAACGGTCCCATTTAGGGTCACAAAATGCCCAAATCTTCAGGATTTCTCCTTTGCATCCAGAGGAGTGTACTCTGATGCCAACCAAGGGTCCAGGACCTGGGAAGGCCTCTTTTGGGGATCAGGGACTCACTCTAGAAGATGTCAGCAGGGCTCCAGCAGGTCCGGGAGTAAGATCCATGGAGGTCCAGTTGCAGCGGGTCAGCTGGACATTTGCATGGAGGTCTCCGGAGCTTGTTGTGTCCCTGTAGCTCATAACAGAAGGTCATTCAACTGGCCCTTGGAGGCACTCAGGTACCCTGGGATAAAGGGAGCAGGTCCAGTCTTCCTTCTGAGAGAGCAGGGCAGGCCTCAAGCAGCACGACAGTCCTCTGGAGAACAAGGCAGGCTTCAAGCAGAATGGCAATATTCTGGGGAACAAGGCAGACCTTAAGCAGAACAAAGCAGCCCTTCTGGGAACAAGGCAGGCCAAAAGCAGCAGGGTAGTCCTCTGGGGAACAAGACAAGCCTCAAGCAACAGTTCAGTCTCTGGGGGTCCAGTCCTTCTGAAGTATTTCACAGGTCCAGCAGAATACTGAAGAGTTGCTCTGAAGGTCCCATATTTGTACATGGTGCCAGCCTTTGAAGTGGGGAATGTTGTAGGCCAACCCCACATCTGATTCTGGAAAGTTTGTCCCTTCCCCTTTCAAGGCTCCAGGAAGTCTGGGGTGTAAAAAGACTAGTGTCAGGTTCCATGTTTGTGTGCTGGAGGTAGCCCTTTGAAATGTAAGGCAGGGAACAGCTCTGCCCCCAACAATCCAGGCAGGAAAATCCATCCTGCCTATACCCAGTCCCACTGTCTGTCAGGAATACACAAACCCCAACAGTAGAACCATTCAAAGTCATGTGTCCCAGGACACTAGTTGAGGCACACAAATGTTTAGGGTAGGACAATGAGCTGGGCTCCATTTAATACCATATACTAGGGAGTGGTATATTAAATGTGCAATCAGGTCTAGGCCAATTTGTGACTCATTGCGACTACCCAAAACACACCTGATGAGGAAATTATGTACTCAAAAAGTCAGTCATAGTTTTGCCCCCTGTTCCAATATACTAATAGATCTATACAAGGTCTATTATTCTAAGCACCAAATACTCTGGTGTCCTAAGCATGGGCCCCCTGAGATACTAGGGCCTTTATTTATGAAGCCATTAAGTTGTCCTTGTCTCACACAAGGCGACGCATGGACCACGCAAAAGCTTCAGTAATATTTACAAAGCAACACAAGGCCTGATTTGCGTGGCCTTGTGTGGCTTTGTAAAGAAATGTAAAGCAAAGCAACTGATTGAGTTGAGTTACATTACATTTCAACCTGAGGAGAGGTCTATGGTTGGAGCATGGGCATTCCTATGCATCCACCCAATGGATTTTCATAGATACCCAGATTTACAAAGACTTGTAAACCTGCGAATGCGTCAAAATGCTATGCCTTCCCAAGTGAGGTTTAATGAGGAGAAATATCTGCATTACTCCTTGTCATTTGTTCTTTCCATGTGTGCTGCATTCTGCAAATATGAAGGAAGATGATCGCCCTGCACAAAAACAATCTTACCTGTAGCTAGGGCACCTTTGCACTAGGGTGCAAAGGTGCCTGCATTGGCACTAGGCTGCACAGGGCGCACCAGAACAAGGCAAGAGCAGAAATGCTTCATATCTTTTGAAAATATGGAGCATTTCTGCTCTCTACCTTTCACATAATGCAGCACAGCAGCTTTGCATGCTGCCCCGCGTTGCATGAACGTTTCGTAAGTGTGCCTCTGGGCGCTGGGTCAGGGTTTAAAATCCCTACACCTTGTAGATTTCCTTTAGTTCTTTTGTTTCCAAGATGTCTAACCTTAGGGATGAGTTTTCTTTTCTTTCTACAGCCTATGAGATCTGTATACACCTTGATAACACTGCTACATGAGGTATTGGCCTGTAACCTGACGTGTATTCATATTGCCTGAGCCTATAATGCCCCTGTAAAGTGAAGGGTTCCTGATTGATCCTATGAGGAATGTGTAACCCAAGGAGTAGCATTTTTGTGTGAAACTGCAACCAGTAGTAAGGTTGGTGCAACATCAGAGATTACTCTAGGGGGTAATGCTTAAACCTGCATGGTTCGTATTAACTTAGTGAGAGTGGCTAATGGCCCTGTTCTTTTAAATTCAGTGGCTCTGATAGCTGCGTTAACCATAACTAACTAATTGTAATCCCATATCACTCTATAAGGAGATCCTGGGGAAGCACGAGTGCTATTTGGCCCACTACTATAAGGAAAAACTATTAAGGCCAATCAGACCACATGCCTGTAAGTTTGCCCTGAAATCATTGTACCATTGTAATCCAGAGTCCGTGTAACCATATACAATCTATATTTGTTTGCATACATTAACGTACTGACAGCCAGATCTATTTAAGCATGGTAATCCCCAATATGTCACTGTAGCCAAGAGGATCATATTTCTTGCATCCTGTGAGTAATGGCACAATAGATTTCAAACCCCAAGCTGAAATCATCAAACATCATAGCATGCTTATCGTTGGTGATTGTTAGAGATAAAAGATGAATGGGCAACAAGAACTGTTTTTAACTCTACTTTGCATGGCCCTTTTAAAAATATAGAAATATCAACAACTTTATTTTGAAAATGATATAAATCTATAATATTATAATATAAACCACATTCTCTCAATTAGATTAAACAAATATCCTGAAGATTGCCTTTCTTATCTTTACTCTTTGTATGGTCCCATTTAGCATTTGCAACATTTTGAAGCTTATAGCATATTGTGCTAAATTGTTTTTAGGTCTCGCCTGAGCCAGCGCGCATGCGCTCCTCTGCGAGGCATTAAGGAAGGGCTTTTGAGCTCTGAACACATGCGCGTGCCTGTGCTTTTTTTTAATTAGGCTGCAATTGACCTGTGCATGTGTCTTTTTTAAAAACACAGCATGCAATTGGTGCAAGGCGGGTGATTGTCCCGCCTTGTTTGTTCCATGGCCTAGGGTCCGCGGGAGCGAGCTTTAATCCCATCTGTTTCCAATGATCGCGCCGGCGTTAATTGCAAACAGATGGTGCTCGCGTTTCTTTCTTGTTAATCTCTGCACTTGTTTTCCCTGTTACTGCTGTCACTTTCAGTCTCCTCACTAGCGCCCGAAAACCCTATGGGTATATGTACATTTTACAAGTTCGGATTACATAACATTTTTAAATCGCACCTCATTAAATACTGGTGTGTGCAGCATATGTTGTGATGTTAGGCCTGTTATATAGCGTGCATTCTTTCTGTGTAATTGTCTGCCTGTTGTACACTTTCACCACGTGGAAATTAAAGCTGTAAATCTCCTTCCTGGGTGATATAAAATTGTTTCGCTCAGAGTCGAAGTTGCCTTCGATGTTCACTAATAGCTGCAATAAAGGGAAAGCAGAGCACACGGAGAAGGGTTAGGGTGTGAGAACCCACCTGTCACACCCAGAACAGCGTGAACTGACTGACATTCACTACAGTTTCAGTGATGGATTCACGCTGCAGCATTGTACAAAGACAGGCGGCGAGCACTACATGAACAAGACATTAGCGTGTATTTTTAGATGTAGAAATGTCTGGGTTGCTGCTGGTGTGTCATTGTGAAGCAACAAGCGCAACCACAGCATCACTCAGCGCAACCACAGCATCACTCAGTGCAACCACAGCATCACTCAGCACCACCACAGCATCACTCAGCACCACCACAGCATCACTCAGCACCACCACAGCATCACTCAGCACAACCACAACATCACTCAGCACCACCACAGCACCACTCAGCGCCACCACAGCATCACTCAGCGCTACCACAGCACCACTCAGCGCCACCACAGCATCACTCAGCGCCACCACAGCATCACTCAGCAGCACCACAACCACAGCATCATTCAGCAGCACCACAGCATCACTCAGCGCTACCACAGCATCGCTCAGCATCACCACAGCATCACTCAGCGCCACCACAGCATCACTCAGCGCCACCACAGCATCACTCAGTGCGACCACAGCATCACTCAGTGCGACCACAGCATCACTTGGCACAACCACAGCATCACTCAGCACAACCACAGCATCACTCAGGGCCACCACAGCATCACTCAGCGCCACCACAGCATCACTCAGCGCCACCACAACATCACTCAGTGCCACCACAGCATCACGCAGCACCACCACAGTATCACGCAGCTTCACCACAGCATCACGCAGTGCCACCCCAGCATCACTCAGCGCCACCACAGCATCACTCAGTGCAACCACAGCATCACATAGCAAAACCACAGCATCACTCAGCTCCACCACAGCATCACTCGTCACCACCACAGCATCACTCAGTGCCACCACAGCATCACTCGGCACAATGACAGCATCACTCAACAGCACCACAGCATTACTCGGCATGACCACAGCATCACTCAGGGCCACCACAGCATCACTCGGCGCCACCACAACATCGCCGCCACATATTTACACTCTACTCAATGCAACATCAATACAATCAATATAATACCACTAAGTACCACATAGTTACACATCACACAATTACACTCTATTCAATGCAACATAAATACACTCCACATAATACCACTGTGCCACATAATTACACGCCACATAATTACACTCTACTCAATGCAACATAAATACACTCCACAAAATACCACTCAGTGCGACATAGTTACACACCACAAAATAACACTCTACTCAATACAACATGAATACACTCCACATCTCACTCAGAACGACATAATTACACACCACATAATTACACTCTACTCAATGTAACATAAATACACTACACATAATACCACTCAGTGCCACATAATTACACGCCACATAATCATACTCTACTGAATGCAACATACACTCCACATAATACCACTCAGTGCCATGTAATAACACGCCACATAATTACACTGTACTCAATACAATATAAATACACTCATTACCACGTAGTACCACATAATTACACACCACGTAATTACACTCAACTCAATGCAACATAAATACACTCCACATAATACCACTCAGTACCACATAATCACATGTCACAATTACTATATTCAATGCAACATAAATACATTCCACATATTACCACTCATTTCCAAATTGCACTGGCTAATTGGGGCAAGAGTGAAAACCCAACTGGGAGGTCCAACATATAAAGCCTTGCACCTCAATACACCTCTTTACTTAGCCAGCTTTCACTACATCTTGAGTGGACAAAGGATACTTAGAAGCAGGAACACGCTACTCATTAAAGCATCTAGATTCAGAAAGGTCCAAGCTTGTCATCAGTCCTTTTTCTGGGGCTAAATGTAGTTTTGGCGCTGTGGATCATAAGACCAAACTTTCATTGTTGTATACAGAAGGCACATGAATGCTCACCTTCCCTGGCTCTATTTGACATAGACATACTTGTATTAGTGCCTGAGCTCTATCTAAAATAGCTACATAGATCACTAAATACATTTTTGGGATAAGAGGGCTCAAAATATGTTTGCGCCCATGGCCTAGTAAATTCTATAGGTACCTCTGTAGGACTTTTGATGCACTCTAGAACCCGGGAGCTGCTATGGCTTTGTTGTGGCTCCTCTATATAACCCAGATATTTCCTCTCTACATTCCTGGGCGACAGTACTAGGAGCTGCTTTGGCTTGGTTGTGGTTCCTCTATATATCCCAGCTATTTCCTCTCTACATTCCTGGCCTACAGTACTGAGAGCTGCAATGGCTTGGTTCTGGCTCCTCTATATATCCCAGATATTTCCTCTCTACATTCCTGGGCTACTGTTGTCTTCTGCTGAAAGATGGCATCAGTGTAAAAGCAGGTGGCATAGGCGCTTTTGGGAAGCTAACAAAGAGCTTCACTCTATAAAGCAGTGATCTGAATTCAGTGCCTACAAGAACAGAAGGGAGAAAGTTGAAAACTATAATCAACTTCTGAGGAAGAACAGAAAGCCAGTTGTGAAAAACTTTAGCATGCCAACAGGATATTTTAGGGGCTGAGATGCTACTAAAACTGTTTGAAATGAGGTGTAACAAAAATATGTTTGGAAGCATTTGGAAGGGGAGCAGTATGGGAGTGTATCCCAAATAGAACTAGTAAACACAAAGGAAGAAATCTCACCCTTTCCATCTGCATCATGCCCCAAACTCACCAACTCCAGCCAAAGTCTAGCTTCTTCTGCTTTACCGCTTGGATGCCTCAGTGCAAAACAGTTTTGCTCATGTGATCACCACAAAGTTGTTAATGTATGCTGTTAGTTGGCACCAGCACTCATTTTTGGGGACCAAGACTTATTTTCCATCATTACACTTTGAACTAGAAGAAGATAGTTAGGAAAACAGTGACAAAAAGAGAAAGTAAGAATGAAAACAAGCACTAGCACAGCCAGTACATCTCACCTGTGGAGCCTTTTGGATTTGTGAATGCCTTTGGTGATGCTATACAGCACCAGAGAAAAAGCAAATGCTTTTTCCCAATGCTGTGGAGCATCGGCAAATAAAAGGAGAAAGATTTGATGACATAATCACTGCTGGGATTTGGATCATTCCTCTGGTGCACGCATGGGTGATGACATGTGCAGGCGCACATGTCACAACTCGTGCATGCATCAGTGGAATGAAGTTGTGCCATTTGCTACACTTTTTTTATTTACTGATCCACGATAGGGGATTCCAGTTAGATCAGTAAATAAAATAATAATATTTTTTTAGCCTGAACCCCCCCCCAAAAAAGGACCGCAGCGGTGAGGGGGCAATGAAGCAGTGGGTGGCAAGAGGAAAGGAAAAGCAGCACATGAACAGGAGGGAAACAGGGGCTGCTGGTAAACACATGATGGAGTGAAGAACACAAAGCGCAGGGAGCTACGGAAAAGCAGACGAGAGAGCGAGCAGCACAGGATGGGAGAGGAGACAGACAGTGAAGAAGTAAACGAGGGTGACAACAATATGGGGGGGAGAACTACACGCTATGGAGGATGAAGGAGAAGTACATGAGAGAAAGAGAAAAACATGCATGTGAGAGAGGAACATGGGGTGATGGGGTGGGTATTTGGGAGGGCACATGAGGAAGAGAGGTGAAAAACACATGCACTGTCCTGCAGTGCTAAACGAAAAAAGAAAAAGAAAAAAGTTTCCTAAATGGGAGCAGTGGAAGGATACAAGTCAGTCTATCGGCAGGATGGTAAAGAGGATATGCTTAAGGGTAGGGACAAACTTAACAAGCATTGGCATAGCCAATAGGTCTCGCCTTTGGGACCTTATAAGTGTTCGCCATGCAACAGTTGCATAACTAAATACTTATAAGGTCCCAAAAGCGAGACCTATTGGCTATGCCAAGCGGCCATGCGGCCGCGAAAGTGATCGCGATCAAACATCAAAGCGACTGTGCGGCCGCGAAAGTGAAAGTAATCGCGGTAAAGCGCGGCGCGCGCGCCCGCGCACGTGCACTGTAGCTCTAGGCTGTCCTGGTAGCACTTTTTGGAGCCCTCTCAATAAGTCTCGCCAGACCAGCGCATGCGCTGGGTCAGGCGAGACCTGAAAAGGACCGGATGAGACAAGAAAGAAACAGCGAATTAGATGCAAGCAAATGAGAGTGACAATAAAGTCAACCAATGGTAAGCAATGGGTGGGTGATAAGACCCTGTAAATTCTTGGTACACCCACAGAAGGTCACAGAAGGTCTTTCACAACCAGACAGATTGCACTATCTGGTACGCAAGACTTTTGAAAAATTGCATGAAGGAGAGAAAAGGAAACTTGCAGGTAGGTTAAGGTGGTGGTAGATAGAGGCATGACCAGGCAGCTCTGCTAGCCATCAAAACTGGCATTCAGCAGCACAAGCGACAGGTTCCTAAGAAAATCGTTTGACCCCTGCACTTATCCATTGTTGGTTTTACAAACTAAGCACTCCCTGTACTTGGTACAAGCTTCATCAAATAATCAGAACAACATAACGAACTGATGGAATATGATGAAGTAACTATTCAATCCATTTGCAGGGATCCCTAGAGGTATTCTCTAATGCAGAGGCCCTGTTGTGCTATTTCCCTTGAACAGCAGCCAGTGCTACATCCGGAAAATAAATAATAGAAAAACAGCCCATTTCCTCTTTTTCGCTCCCCAGTGACCCATAAGCCATAAAAGGTAATGTAGCCTAACAAGGGCCTCAATTATCACTTCAATTCCCAATAGAGTCCTTCAGTCTGCTAGTCTCCCGATGCACCATTTCTTTCATCCTTATACAAATAAGGATCTTTAACTAAAATCTTTATTCAAGTAGAAACTAAAGAAAGCCTCGATTGGAAATCGTTCATTAGATCCACGACTCCTGTTATAGAACTCGTGTTTTTTCTGACAATAGTCTGTGTTTTTTGAGCGAATATAAGATTGCGATGGGTCTAGGGGCCTTTGCCTACTGACATTTTTTTAATAAGAAGTTTGAAAACGTTAACAGCAGTATTAAAATTGATTCATATATATATCTTCCTTATTTTAGCAATATTTATTACGCCCATTTTGTTTTGTTTTTGTAACTTATATGCTGCAGTCTATCCACTTATCGATTCTTGCAGACTAAATTAATCTAAAGAACAGACTTGAAACTGCTTTGACAGGTTACTTTATGTCCCTGCCAAGGTATGGTGTGAACAACGTAGGGACCCTTTCACAAAGCTCTTTTCACAAGTAGGTGTGCCCTGCTCCAATTTTAAGTGTATATCACTACTGAATGTCCAAGCCTTATTCGCCAAGCTTTTTCTAGGTGTGTGTCACTTCAAGCGGAAGAGTGACTTGCTCTTAAATTTCCAGGAGTAGGACGATGGCAGCTGGGGCTCTTTGCATTTTTGGACCGCTGCAACCGGTTTCTAAATAATAAACAGAAGGCCTGGCCTGTTCCTTCTTGATGTAGCTAACATTGCAAAGTCATTGCATGGCGCTAAATACTGTGGACCAGATCTACTAACATTTGGCACAACGCAACGCAGCATGAAAACTTCCTGTACTGCGTCAAATGGACCTCCATGACACAAATGTGTCATTTTACTAGTACCTCAGTACCTTCGACCTCACATCAGGGTACTGGCAGATTTCTCTGAGGGGAGGGGGGTGGGGGTGGGGGGGGGGCAAAAGAAAGCATAGTCAGCATTCTCGACTCCAGCGGGCCACTTCCAGTTTAGGCTTAGTGAACGACCCTGCCACCTTTCAGAAGTTGATGAACAGGCTCCTGGCTGGGAAAGAGATGTTCTGTGCTGCCTACCTAGATGACATACCTGTCTTCAGCTCCAGCTGAAGGAACACCTGTACTCCCTCCAGGAAGAGCTTCAGGCCCTGCAGCAAGTGGGCCTGACTATCAAGGCCAGTAAGCTCCAGATATAGCAGGGTAAGTTGGTGTATCTGAGTCTCATATTGGGCTGGAGCAAGGTGCATCCCTCCATGCCCAGCCATGAGACTATCCTGGCCTGGTAACCTCCTTAAACACAGACTGAGGTGAGCGCCTTTCTAGGCCTCGCAGGCTATTACAGGAGGTTTGCCAAGGGATGTGGCACTGAGTTGCCCCTTTAACTGAGCTGACTTCTAAGAAGCATCTCAAAAGGTGCTCTGGACATAGGCCTGCCCGAAAGCCTTTGACTCCCTCAAGGAAGTGGGCAATACCTTTACTCACGGCTCCTGACTTCTCCAATGAGTTCATTGTGCAGACATATGCTTTAGAGCATGGAATAGAGGCTGTCTTAGCACAGTTAAATGAGGAGGGTCTAGACCAATTTGTAGCCTTCTTTAGCAGGAGGTTACTTGCCTGCGAACAGAGTTGGAGTGCTATTGAGAGGGATGCCTTTGCTGCGGTAGTGCACACTCTGTCTAGAACATTTTGCTCTAGTTTGGTTTTTCTTTGCTGTGGTCTGGGCACTGAAGAAGTTGAGACTATATCTGTTTGGGGCTCCCTTCTGGGTTCAAACAAACCACAGGCCCCTCAGATGGCTCACAAAAATGAGGGGTGTGAATTCCAATCTATTGAGGTGGTTCATTAACCCTACAGTAAATGGACTTTACGATGGAACACCACCCTGTGTTAGACCACGCCATTCCTAATGGTCTCTCTGGGTTCTTCCACTTTAGTGATGAGAACTTCCAGGTTCAGGAGATTGGGTAGTTCTCCCACATTTCAGCGAATGCGGGCACGTGTTAGACCTGTCAGTCTTACCACAGTTTTATCCCTAGCGTTTTGCCTTACTCCTCCATTGTTGCTGATCTTGCTTTTGTTGGCCTTAGGACTCTGTGAGCTTTACCACTGCGAACCAGTGCTAAAGTTCATGTGCTCTCTCCTCTAAACATGGTAAAATTGGCTTACACCCAATTGACACATTTAATTTACTTGTATGTCCCTAGTAAAGTGGTACCACATGTATCCAGGGTCTGTAAATTAAATGTTACTAGTGGACCTGAAGCACTTTTTGGGGCAGCTACTTAAGCTGCCCTTTAATCACGTCTCAGGCCTGCCATTGCAGTCTCTGGGTGCAGTTCTAAACGACCATTTCGACCTGGCAAAATAAACTTTTTATGAAACATGAAATCAGGGGAAAGTGACGTCTCTCACTTCCAAGTAGCAGGTGCGCACAATTATCCTTAGACCCGTTAAGGTCTAGTCATATTTAATCTGTTTTATAAAGAAATCCATTTAATCCATTGTGTTAATGTTCATTTCATTTATTATTCTTATTCTTTAAATTGTCACGTTTACTCATTTCTTTAGTAAAGCAACTAAATCTTTTTACATATTCACATGTTCACACTACCCAATGCATTTCGGGTCAATGAAAAAGACCCTTCTTCAGGGGTCTGTAACAGAAAAATAAAGGAAATATAATGAGCAATTCAGTCGTCTAATCATACTCTTTCAGTATTTGACTCTATCTAATATACAAAAATTGTCAATGTATCTCGTTTATAATAAGGTTTTCATTATTCTGTCAGTTGGCGAAGTCTAAAAATCTTTACAACTTTTTATAATAATGGTTCGTTTTCCACAACATTTATTTATTTATTCTTTATGTAGAATCACCATTACTATAGGTATAATTTGTTTTTGACTTCGTAAAGGAGCGACCAATGAGCGCGCCTCTACCGAGTTACAACAACATTTGTGTAATTGACAAGTGATTCTTGATAGGTTGAAATTAGGCGGGAGCTTCACCTACACGAATAAGAGAATCTGATAGGTTCTGGTAACCACTACATATGATTGGCTGTAGGCACGATGTGTCATCATGCTTTCAACCAATTAAGTCATGTATAAATATCACACACTAGGGCTGTTTTGTAAACTGAACTCGCATTGAAGGAGAGTTGGGAACTTCGTGTTGCACATGGAAGTAAGTAACCGGCAGACTTGCAAAGAATAGTTACGCTAGCTTTCAGCCTTCATCTTTTAGATATGTTAGCTTTTAGTCTTCATTTTTCAGATATATTTTTTGCAATTTGAATGTTAATGAATTGTAGTTAGCACGAACTTTATTTCATTAGGATTATCTTTTCAGGTGTTTTATTTAAACATTGACAGGGGTAATACAGGCACTGGATTTTCAAGGTATAGAGTTGTAAAGATTTTTAGACTTCGCCAACTGACAGAATAATGAAAACCTTATTATAAACGAGATACATTGACAATTTTTGTATATTAGATAGAGTCAAATACTGAAAGAGTATGATTAGACGACTGAATTGCTCATTATATTTCCTTTATTTTTCTGTTACAGACCCCTGAAGAAGGGTCTTTTTCATTGACCCGAAATGCATTGGGTAGTGTGAACATGTGAATATGTAAAAAGATTTAGTTGCTTTACTAAAGAAATGAGTAAACGTGACAATTTAAAGAATAAGAATAATAAATGAAATGAACATTAACACAATGGATTAAATGGATTTCTTTATAAAACAGATTAAATATGACTAGACCTTAACGGGTCTAAGGATAATTGTGCGCACCTGCTACTTGGAAGTGAGAGACGTCACTTTCCCCTGATTTCATGTTTCATAAATAGTGTTCCTAGACAAAACACTAAAAGAGGGAGCAGCACACCATAAATAAGACGAAATTACCAGAAAACGTTAATAAGAGTGCCGGATGGATAAATAAACGAAAATAAACTTTTTGCCAGGCCTAAGCCTTCCTTTTTATTGCATACAAACCATCCCTAAGGTAGGCCTAAACAGCCCATAGGGTAGGGTGTAGTGCACTTAAAAAGTTGGACCAGGCCCATAGCCAGAAGTATATGTTTTGGGGGCATGGCCCCACAAAATCATAAGAGGTGGTTCTGGTGGGAAGAACAGAATCTGTTTGAAAAAGTGTTTAATTTTGGGGTTTTTTGAAAATGCATATTATTTGTATTTTGTATATGTGGCTACAGTATGATCCCCAAGGGTGTTTGGAGGAAATGAGTGACAAATTGTAAGCAGTGGGCTGTGGATATTCCGAAAGATTGCTGAAAACATGTGCGCCCAATCTTCAACCTAAGCACATTAGCTATCAACCTTACACAAAACTGAATACAAATTAAAGCCAGTTTTACAGAAGAATTGAGGCTCCCTCACAAGGGATATTTGTGTTAGTTTGCGTGCCAGTTGCATAAACTATATTAGAGTGATCACATTAATCAAAATGGGATCTATGTTAAATATGGCTTTACAGTAGATTTGGGTAACTTCCATTAACTTTTGAGCAAAATGATGGCAAATGGCACGTGGTTTAGCTATATATGATTTAAAGATTTTATTAAACATAACTTTGTAAGTAGGGTTGCTATTGGTCCACTAAGCAATGGTAGAGGTAATGCCAGATAATCTCTCTGAAGAGTGGGAGTAGTACATTTTTAAGCTTTTCTGGCCAAAAGCCTCAGTGCACTATACTTGGATTTTAATGTTAACACAATAAAGCAATTGAACTTAATAAACATAAATGGTTCTAACTGATACCTATTGGTGTCATCGCTGTGGGACTAAATGGATATGACTTTACTCCTTAGGTGTCCACCAATAATCCTCAGAAAATCCGACCATGACCAATTATTTCAATCCTTAATCAGCTCTACAAATCATAGACAACATGTTCCAATTAATAAAATGATAACGACTGAAAAAGATGTACCTTATCAATAAAGAACAACCCTGAGTTTAGAACACACACACACACACACACCCTATACTGCAATGAACACACATTTTAGATTGATTATTTATTTGCTTCCAGAGCACTGTGTCCTTAATTTTAGCTTACTGATGCTCTTGCAGATTTGAAAGATCACAAAAAAGAACTCCCTCCCAAACAAATCCCCTTTGTGCACCAGATATCAGATATATATATATATATATATATATATATATATATATATATCCTGCTCAATTCCCTCGTTTCGTGAAGAAATATCGCACTCACGGGGGGCATTTGAAATGTTCTTTAATCAACGACCAGCAGCAAACAAACGCATTTCGGCGAAAAGCCTTCTTCTGTGTTCATGACACACTGAAGAAGGCATGTTTAAAAAACATTCTGATGGAGCTTAAAAATCAAGAAGGGACTAGCATTCACTTGCTATCGTGAGTGCCATTTTGAAATGGTGCATATTACTACAATTTGCATGAAAATTTCATTACCCATTTGTTTCTTTGTAACATGGTTGCAAATAAATACATGTTAAAGAATCTATTTAACATACATTAAGCCGTATATCGGCCTATTCATAATGTGCAGCTGTTAAATCTTGCCGTGGATCGGCATTCGTCCCTTCATATTACACCCCAAATCAACATAATTCGTATTTTCAAATCACATATGTTCTCATCCAAACATTTTTTTCCTTTCTCTTTCAAAGAATTTCCAAAAATTCAGAATAACGGAGAGCAAGCAGTAGTAACAATCCATACTCAGATCTACGTTCAACATACTTATATGTTCACTAAAGCTAATGTGACCTATGGGCCTATATGAACAGCCAATTCTTCCCCACTATTCAATCCTCTCGGATATTTCGTAAGCAGATCTATAATGTATCTTGACTCAAGTCTCCGTAATTTCCGTATTCTGTTCCCACCGCGAACATTCATTGGAACATAATCCAAGCCAAAGTATTGTAGTTGATTTCTGTCACTTTGATGATGCTCTGCAAAATGACGTGCCACAGGATATGCGGCATCTACTTTGTCTATAGCTCTTAGGTGTTCCAGAATCCTAATTTTCAATTGATGTATGGTACTACCTATATAGCGTAGCCCACATGGACACACTAAACATTACACCGCATAAGCTGTACTACAGGTATCTTGTATGTAAGGACTCTTATACTATTTGAGCAAAAAGTGAATTAAACATAAAGGCAGCGAGAGATAAAGGTAGACAATAGATGCAATAGTGAGTAATGTGTACAGAAATGCAAGGTAGAGAGAGCAGTGAGAAAAACAGAGGGGCGAATGAGAAGAGGCATAGGGAAAGACAGGTCAGGTAAAGAGAGAGAAGGGAACAAAGAAATAGTGTGAAGGGTAGAAAGTGAGATAAGCTGTTGAGATAAAAGAGTAGGGAGACATAGGTGAGGCACAGAAAGAGAGGTGATGTTGATAAAGTGATAGGAAGAGAGTTAGAGTAACAGAGGGTGAGAAATTGAGAGTGTTGTGTGATAAAGATAGAAGTAAAGACAGAGGTATGAGTAATATAAATTTACAAAGAGGGCGGTAGAGAGAGTGAGGTGAGGTAAAGATGGGAAACTGAAAAACAAAGGAGCGGGAGTAGAAGATGAAGCAGAGAAATAGAGAAAAAAAGATAGAAACGGAATGGTAGCAAGAAAGAGTAAACTATTGAGAGAACAGGGCTAGGATGTTTTAAAACGCAGACTTTGGAACCAATAAAGCAGAACAGATTTACTGCCACATTTCTCCTTGCTGCCAGTTTCTTAGTGGCAGAGTTGTATAGAAAATGAGGGGCCTATTTATGAACCGGTTTGCGTCAGTCTTGCACCATGCAACATGGTGCAAGTGCGACGCAAACATTACATGTGATTTATTTAACCACAAAAGGCCACTTTCCATGACCCTGGTTGGCTCCATAAATTCTACAGTAAGACAACGCAGCGCAAATTGCTGCGTTGCCTTACTCTGCCCTGGGAAGGCATTCTATGGGCATTTTGTGGCTGTTCCTACACAACTCTCACGGTTTTTGACACATTCCCATATTTTCCTGAACTGGTAGACCTGGGAATGTGCCAAAAAGATACACCTTCTCAAGTGAAACGTGACGAGGAGAAATATCCTTATTTCTCCTTCTTACTTCCTCTTTTATGCGTGCTGCATTCTGCAGCACAACATAAAAAGAGGAACATGCCTCTCAGGATTTTTTTGGTGTAGGAAGGGGCATCACAGTGCATGGATGCCTACATTGGAGCTATTTTGCCTAAATGGCACCAGAGCAAGGGAAAAGGCAGAAATGTGCTGAATTGCCTTAAACACAGCGCATTCCTGTCCTTACCTTGTCACGCAGTGCAAGGCAGCAGGATGACTTGCTGCGTGTCACTGCGTGACATTCTCATCAGTAGGTTCCTAAACGTATAAATTGAGGCTCAGATTTTGTGTTGGGGTTGTATCACTTTTTTGGCACAAACCCAACGCACAATCTCACTTGCTAAATCTCATAATGCGCTCAAATGTACTTGTGATAGAACTGCTATACATATGTCTGAGGTTTTAGGATCTGATGTCACTTCTTGTGATGTCACTTGCTGTGAGGTTATGGGTTTTGATGTCACTTCCTGTGACGCCACGTGCAATGTCATGTGCCGTGATGCCTACCTTGGTTAGTCCCCCACTTCTTATTTTAGGACTTGTGCCATGTGTGTACCAGTAATTGTATGGCATTGCCCGTTTTGCGATTACTGGAATGCTTGGCAAACCATCACACCTCTCCGCTGAGAACCTTACGCAGAAGAGTCAGAACATTAACCCTTGGGACACGGCTAGTTAAAATAAACATGGCTTTGCTTTGCTTTCACTTACAGTAGCTAGGGAGAGACATTTCCTTAGAAACCGTCACTATAGCAGCCGGAATTGGTCTGCAGCCTCTTCCAAGAGGCATTCGCTCCGGTGATACAAGCCACATCAAAAAGCCCCGGCTGCAGCTCCGGTGCCACTAATGAGCGGCGCATGATGGAGTGTGTGTTTTCTAGTATGTCAGATGCAGTACACCAGGTATTATTTCAAAGCAGCGCGGACTGGAGAGATGCGCAGTTTGTGATAGCTGCACACCGTCGTCGTATTTATGTTGTCAGCCCTAATCAATCAGGTGCACAGACGTGACCCTAGGCCTCGGGAACAAAGCATGGAAGCTGAAAGATTTAGTACGGTTTAGTTGCTAGGTATTCATCACATTTTATTGTGTCCTGTCAGAATTATCCCCTTTATTTCTATAAAACTGAAGCCGAAAATCCAAGATGTGAGAGACTGCAGGGCAATGTGCCCGTTGCAGATCGACATGGCAACTAGAGCCGGCGTTTGTTAAGATAGCGCCCTGGGCGGAGATATATTTAGCGCCCTTGCTAAGGCTAACAAATTAAATGAGGCAGTTGGGGGTGTGGGGGGGGGGGGCTTTTTGAGGGCAAAGGTCAGTCCCTGGCTGAGCAGTGACTGGCCCCCCGAACACAAACGTCTCGGGTCCCCCCTTTCACCTCCCCTAAGTTCATGATGATGGTTTTGTTGGTGTGCGTCAGCAGGGATGAGACGGTGAAGGAAGGGCAAGGAATGGGGCAATGGGGTGTTAAAAATATTGGCCACTGTATGATGATGAAGGATTAAAACTACTTACTGGCGAATCAGACAGAAACGAGCGTGAAGGGATACCGACAAGACTGGATCAAGGCATAGGCGTGCTCCGTGCGCCCCTCAGAATATTGGCGCCCTGGGCCTAGGCCCAGTTCGACCGTGCTAAAGATCTGCCCTGAGGGCAATGTAGATCAACACATCCGTTGCCAACCCCCCCCCCCCCCCCGCCCCCCCGCCCCCTCCTCACCAGCAGCTGCGAGTCTCCCTGCAGTTAAACTCGTCACTAAACAAAATGGAGGCTCCAAATCGAATGAGAAGCAGCCACTGGCAGAGTGACCCTGCTGAATTTCAGGGAGCAGAGAGCAGGATGCTGTAAACAAAACGAGGCGCCATACCAAATGAGAAGTAGCCACTGGCAGAAGGGCGTCTGGAGAATTTCAGGGAGCACAGTAGCCAGAAACATAGAACCATTGTAGGCAACACACCCCACCCACACCACAACAGAGTAGGCATGCATAAATAAATACACAACACCACTTTTGTTTGGAGAAAATATTGCTGCAAGTTTATTCCATACAAAAGTATGCAAATATGGTGGGTTATCTTATGGGCGATTCAAGGGTAGGCAGCTGTACCAACCTATGCTGCCCTGCCCTTCTGATGAGCCAAGCACTGTGGAGAACCCAATCAGCGCTACCCTTATGGGGGTGATGCCCTTACTGGATCATGTGACACATTGGTCCCTTATTACTCACGCCCCTTTCAGGGCGGAGTGTAGCAAGGCAAGCCCCTGGTTGTTCAGGCCCACAACCGCCCAAAGGACTAATGGGGCGCTGACGTAATTGTTCCAGGACCCTCCCACGAGGTTCCTGGGATTTGGCTCTGGCACCCATATTGTGCTCTCGCAGAGGTACCCTTCTGTACCTGTACTGCTTCCAGATCGCCCTGTAACTTCGCCTGCAACGACAAAGAAAAACATTACAACGTCCTCTGCACCTCGCCTGCCAGTCCCACGCCGGGTAAGCGGTAGGGTGGGAGACGGCGTGCCAGGCACCAAAGAGAACCCAAAATGGAGGGGGGAGGCCTAAATACCCTCCCCACCCCACGGCGCGCCGGAAATGACGTGCTTGGAGCACCAGGTAAGGGGACTCCTCCTGGAGTCCCACAGTAGTAAGAGGGGGTGGGGAAGTGCCCAAATGCCACTAAAGGGGCTGCCCCCACCCACACCACAACAGAGTAGGCATGCACAAATAAATACACAACACCACCTTTGTTTGGAGAAAATATTGCTGGAGGTTTATTCCATACAAAAGTATGCAAATATGGTGGGTTATCTTACGGGCGATCCAAGGGCAGGCAGCTGTACCAACCTATGCTGCCCTGCCTGCCTGATGAGCCAAGCACTGTGGAGAATCCAATCAGCGCTACCCTTATGGGGGTGATCCCTTTACTGGATCACGTGACACATTGGTCCCTTATTACTCACGCCACTTTCAGGGCGGAGTTTAGCAAGGCAAGCTCCTGGTTGTTCGGGCCTACAACCGCCCGAAGGACTAATGGGCGCCGATGTAATTGTTCCAGGACCCTCCCACGAGGTTCTTGGGATTTGGCTCTGGCAACCCTATTGTGCTCTCGCAGAGGTACCCTTCTGTACCCGCACTGCTTCCAGATGGCCCTGTAACTCCGCCACAGCTCTGGAGGCGGCCCCCGTCGCCTAAAGAGCCCCCCACCAAAACAGCAATTTCTCACTTGCAACCTGCTATCTCCAGGGCCTCTTGCATGTCCAAGAGGAACAGGTCCATACCAACCTGTGACAAGTGAACCCCATCAGCATCAAAATAGCCTTCCACCTTCATTTGGATCAGCTCATGCCTGATAAACCCAAAGCCTATTTGGTCCGTGAACTTGTGCATTGCACTATTCACGCTTTTGCAGGAATGTTCCACTGCTTCATTTGACTTGGCCCCGTGCCAAGCCAGGCACGGCACTATTTCAGACTAGAAGAGCTCACATTGCCCCATGTACTTGCTGATCTCCCCCAAGTCAGTCTTCATTGCCTGTAGGAAAGCACCCCTGCCCATGGCAGTGAGATCGTTGCCTCCCAAGTTGATTATTAAGATGTTGGGGAAACCTTTCTGCCCAGCCAGGCCCTGCTCTAGCCTGTTCAGGAGGCTGTTCCATCTCATGCCGGGGAAACCCCACCAGACCAACTTAGTATGTGGGAACCCTTGCATCCACTTCCTGCGTGTAGCCCACTGAGCCAGTCTGGCGACGAACGAGTGGCCGATCACCCACACTTGGAATCCTGGCAAAATAAATGGAAGCCATTTTCACATACTTATTTTAATATTCTTGGTGTTCAGACAGTGCACTACACGCAATGCTACTGAAATTCACTGCACACATAATATACAATTGATGCCTCGTTATGCTACTGAAATTCACTGCACACATAATATACAATTGCCCCTTCACAAGGGGATGCAGGCTCCGCTTACATTTACCTGTCCCACTCAAGGACGAATGTAGCCTTCAAAGCAACAGGACTCCCAGCGTCCCACTTTCTTTATGCTTTCCTGCCCCATGCCTGCCTTAAACGCTGGAGTGGCCGCCCGATCCGAAACGAGTGACTAGAATACTTCTCGTCAGGACGGGCGAGGCCAGCCCGCTTGAGGCAAGCACACATGACCATATCTATTTGGAATTTCGAAATGTGGCACCTCGTCTGCGTGTATTAGAAAGTAACCAGGGACATTGGGGTGAACTGCCAAGTACTCCTTAACTCTAGAAACTGGGAGGTACCTTTGATCCCCCAGCGGCATCAGTACTATGTCCGCCCCCCGCCCTGATTGGTCCGTTTTGGACCTCCTGAGATGGATTACCAACCTATCCGTCACGCTCACATCTTGGCTACATAAGACGTCTCCTAACTGGTCGGTTTTGGCCCTAGCCACCAGTTCGCTAATTCGGAGTGCCCCAAAATACGCAAGGCAGAATGCAGCCGCAAAGAGTCGGGCCTCAAAATGTGAATGGGTAAACTGATCTACAACTTCTAGCATGCCCTGGAGTGTCTCCCTTAGCTAAAACCCCCCTGTTCCAGTGCCCCTTCTATGTTAAGTAGAAACAGGTCCATACCCTCCTCCGTCAGGTGAACCCTGTCTCCCTCATAGTATCCAGGGTCTTTGGAATAATGAGCCCATATCAAACGTAATCCCAACCATTACCTTTGCCTGCCTTTGTCATTGAGATGTTCAGCTTTCACCTGGATTTTTCCCCTGCCGCCTGATACAAAGCTCCCGTCCATTCACAGGGAGTTATGATTTCTGACCAAATCAGCTCAGCCATGCGCATGAGCCTGGCAGGTGCTGTGAGGCCAGATATCATGGCTCCTAGGAGGTCCAGCTGTCCCTGGGTGGTCAAGTCATTCCCCCGGAGGTGTACTACTACCACGTCTGCTTTCCCAAATTGTTGCTGCACATCTTGGATGGCCGGTAGCAACTGCTTCCATCTCTTATCCGTCCTACCCAACCATGTCATGGCTGTGTTCCGCAACCAGTGCCCCTTGTAGGTCTTCCGTGCCGACGCCTATTGCTGGGCCTTCGTGATGTAAGAATGTCCACACTCTGCTGCTCCATGTCCTGGAAGGCCTGTTGCTAGAAAAAATGCAGCTTAGATTGTTGTGGGACGGATGTAGCACTTGAATGCGCCCGAGGCCCAACATCCTATCCTCATTTTGTGTCCCCCGCTAAGCTCAGCCAGTGCCGCTGTCACTGTCACGCCTATGTGGAATGAGTGTAACTAAGCTGCTCAGTGCCAGCCTGAAGACCGCTTTGAACAGAAAGAGGCTACGATAAGAAACGTTCCTGTGTCTAAAGAGTAGGCACCAGTCCTGCTCTTCCCCCTTCAGGTATCCCTGCATGAGGCATACTAGGCAGCACTTGCTGTCCTCCAGGCAATCTAAATGTGTGTACTTGCCCTGGCTTCTTGGTACAGCTTGGAGTGGGGCAGGTATATTGTCATGTGTACCTCGCTGCTGTGTACATCCTCCCCTCTTAAGCACACTGTTGCTGGATAGTACTTATAAGGGGCTACTAACTTGCTAACTCTGTAGGCCCCCAAAGACCGCCAGTGTAAATACTGCCCTGAAGAGTGTGACTTTCTGTTCATTCCTTGCAGTATGTCAAAATCAATGGGGCGCCTCCTGTCTTTACACCTTGGTTGCAGCCACCCCACCCTTTCAAGGATGCCCTCTAGTAGAAAGTACCCCCCAGATCATTCCCTGTTGCCAGCTTTGCATAATAGGACACTGCATTAATGTGAGATTTAGTGCCCATGTCTTAGACGTTTCCGTTGAGAAGGCACAATGTATGAACGCCTCCACATTGTTGCTTATCACTCCATGAAGCTCCTGAATGCCGGGCAACCTTTGGAATGTCCACCAGCACTTACAATATTTTGCAGCTGTTTTAGGAGCCAAGGTGCTTTCCACCAGCACTGCCAGGTCGGGTCTACCAGGCTCCATAATCGGTCTGGAACTGGAGTCATGACGGAGTCGGCATGCAGAGCCAGGGTTCTGAATTTCTGTCATTGAAAACGAGACACAGCGCTAGCCACTACGTTTTTGCACCCCGGAATGTGTTTGTGTCTAATGGCTATGTTTGTCTTAAGCTGGTACCTAACCAGGTGTCTAAGCAAGTGTAACACTACTGGGCAGTGCACAGTCCCTAGATTTAGGACTTGGACCACCAGATGATTGTCCACCCACAACGTGATTTGCTGGTTGGCGAGGTGCTCTTCCCATGCAGGGAAGGCAACTACGATGGGAAAGAGTTCAAGTACTGCACTGTGATGCTCTTGGTCATCCCTTACACGTGCCAATGCACTGGCCAGAGAGCTTCTGTCCATGCCGAACCCAGTATGGCCCGAAGCCCTCTCCCCCTGCTGCATCCATGAATAGTTCTTGTTTCCCTGCTGTCACCAAAGGTGCCTGGCACATCAAAGTAGAATAGAAGCCTTCCAGAAATTCTGTTCATTGCCTGAGGTTGTCTTTCACCCCCCTGGTGAGCCTCACCTTGTGTTTCTGTTTTGCGAGCCCTTTGGTCAACCATGCCAGGTGCTCCGCAGACAGTCTTCCAGCAGGGATCACGTGGTTTGTGACATATAATGCTCCTAGCAGTTGCTGCATTTCGCCTAGCGTGGCCTTGTTCCTTGAGAGCAGCTGATTGATCAGCCTCTTGAGATCTTCTACCTTGGCTGGAGGCAACCTACATATGCCCTTTACCATATCTAACTCGATCCCTACAAAATTTCCCAGGAGGTCCTTGCACTCGATGGTTTCTGATGCCCCGATGAAGAGCAAGTCATCCAGGTAGAGTACCCGCACCTCTGCTGGGTAACTGACCCCTAATTCCAATTCTAGGAAATTTCTGAAAGTTTTGAAGTGTGCACACAAGATCACACAACCAATGGGCATGCACTTATCATAATAATAACTGTCCTCGAGGTAAATGCCCAGTAGGTGGCAGCAGTCTGGGTGCACTGGTAGGAGACGGAAGGCTGACTTGATGTCTGATTTTGCTAGAAAAGCCCCTTAATCACTGGCTTTTATTAGATCCATGGCTTCATCTAGGTTCGCATATGACACTCAGCAGCTCTCTTGGTCTAACCAATCATTTACCGATTCACCAGGGGGGTGTGACAAGTAGTGAACCAGCCTGTGCTGTCCCTCTTTGGTACCAGCCTGAGTGGGGAGACTTTGAGATTGTCAAGAGGGGGTTTGGGGAAGCGGTCCGCAATCCTGCTTAGTCTGACTTCCTTGTCTATGTTCTGCCTAGCGACCACCGGGTTCTTTCGGACAGACTTCAGGTTCTGAATAAGTTGATTTACAATGAGGCCCTGATAGAGAATGGTGAAGCACTGAGTGAAACTATGTGCCAGTAGCTACCTCTCTGTGTGCTTTGGGTAATTGCTCAATAACCGTGATAATCCTGCTGCATTTATGGATGTGGGGAGGGGGGTGACCTGACACCGTACGTTATACCCTGCCCTGCATCATGATGCTACTTCATGTTGTTGATGCCTTTGCTATCCCCTGTCCCTCTGTTCTTCCTGCAATCAATTGTGGGGTGTGCTCCGTCGCAGCTACTGAATGCAAGTTGGAATTTTCAGGTCTACCCCCACTTGCACTCATCCATTTCGTACTTCCAGCAGGCTGTGTTGTGACCTCTCCCAGTCTTCCCCCATGGAAGGGCTTTGAGCTGCTGCCTGGAGAATACCCTCCTGTCTCACGTTTTATCCTACTGTGCAAAATGGTGGCTTCCATGTTCTCACACCTTCCCTGGCCACCAACAAGTGATTCGTGAATCCCTCCATGTCCTTGTGGTTCCTTTCTATCACAGGCCACATATGCATTTTTTCCCCTAAATCCCTCATCATACCTGAGCCATGCATCCTCTTTATACTTCTATGGCGTCTCGTGTACCTTCTGCTCATGCAGGAAGAGTGCTTCTGCACTTTGAGGTAATTTTTTCACAAAGAAATGTGCCAGGGTCAGGAAGGCCCGTACCCAGTTCTCAATAGTGCTCTCTACCCGGACTTGTGCCTGTCCCTCCTGTCCTCGTTCTTTCTATCCTGCACTGTCAGATCCAACCCACCTTGCTCACTTCTAATAAAGAGATCATATCTATAAATTCTTTGTGCCAAATTCTTTCTTTTACTGCTAGCTGGATAAAGGTGGCCAGGCTAGTTTTCTGAGCCAGAATAGGCAGGTCCCCCAGGGAGGGTCAGATGTATTCAGACGTATTCACTAGTGGATTTCCCTTCTGACCTCCTGAGGGCCTTACCCCATCCAGTTCTTTGTGGAATCAGTGGCCTCAGGCGGAGCTGGCTCTTTGCTCACCGTAGGGGTCGCCTCCTTGTTAGCTTCCCCAGTTGTTTGCGCCTCTCCTTGCTGGTAACCTCTGTCTGTCTCACCTGCCGGGGTATCTCCCTCTTTCCCTTCGCAACCTTTAGTTTAAGTCTGCCTCATAGTTTCTCCAGTCTGAGTTTGCCCAAGGTAAGGGCCCATGCCCTAACAGCCAAATGGAGGGTAGCCCGAGGCATGGGGCCCCCCTGCCCAAGGCCACTGCCACCATGGTACTGCTGGAAAAAGTGCAATGTCTGTCCCCATGCCGCTGGACCTCCTTGCCAAAACCCTAACCCATGTGGCATGGCCTGCCCTGCTGTGTCCTTCCCGGCATTGCCCATGTGGCCTAACTGCCTCTGTGATGTGGAGTTCATTACCCCTAGTTGTATGCCAAATTTTGCTATTCCCCCAAGGGATGTCCCGCCTCCTTACGGTGCCGTGGCACCCATTGAACCCTCTCTGCCACGTCTCGTTGTGCTTGCATCGCACCTTTTTCTGCAGCTTTGCATTTCTCCTTGTCAGATTCTGACCCATTGGCTGCACCTGTCCTGACTACAGGTACCGCTTGCTGGCCCTCTTCACTTTCCTTTCTGCTGCTGTCCCTACTGCTGCCCTCTGAGCATGCTGGAGGTAGTGGTCCTCTCTGTCCCTTTGGCCCCTTACTAGATTCAGCCACTCTGTGTCCTCTCTGGCCTTTGTTTTGGTCACGTGTTCGCAAATCCTTCTGTCGATTGCCTTTGTCCCCTGTTGTGGGGGCCGCCATTCTGGCTACAAGCCCTATACTAGTAGGACCTTGGAACCACGATCTCCTTGTTGCGCTGCTCTTTGGCCTCACTGTCCTTCCTCGAGTAGCCCTTACTGCTTCTGAGTGCCTGCATCTCCTGTTCCAGCATGCCCAGCACCTGCTTGCTGATCCATTCCTTTCCTCTGTGTGCCACCAGTTTGCGTGCTCTATTCAGCAGCTCCTGCAGGTCCTCATCCAACTATGGGCCATCATTTTCCCATTGACCTCCCTCCCTTTGAGGGCATTGTCTGCATATCCTCCTCCTCTGTGTCGCTCTTGTCTCTGACTGGTTTGCAGCGCTCCTGTACTTTACCCGCTGGCTTTCCTGCCGGTGTCATACTCCCCCCAATGGTTAGGCTCCTTGCTGAAGCTTTTTGTTGCAGCTACACTGTCTTTAAGCTCCGCACTAGGAGGTAGGGATAGCACATAAGCAGTGGCAACCTCCAAAAGGGAAAAGAAGCTCCCATCACTTACCCCAGCAATGCACCATTGGGGTATTATAGATGCTGCCCTTGCCTCGCTGAATCCTAAATGCTGCTCCTCCACGGAGATCTTAAATCTGCCCCTTGGAGCACTTGATCCCAGTTTCCCTTCAACACAAACCTTATCCAAATTCCCGACTCCTGGCCCCAAGCGCCACAAAGTCTCTCTCGTGGTGGGGGCAGGGTGCACCGGGAATCCACAGGGGCACGCAAGCAGCAAGGTGCTCATCAGGCTGATCTACAGCCTTTTAAGCTGTCTTGCCACCCCTGCAAGCTGCCCAGGCAGCCCGCTGCCCTCCCCAGGCAACCAATCGTTGCCACCCACGGGAAACCTACCCCCGAAAATTTGCCATCAACCGGTCCACACCTGTCTCCGGGGCCTGCGAGGGGGGCTGCAGCCCCTTTGTCCATTCCTGCTGTCACCCCCTCTCCTGCGTGACTCTCGCTCTTGTTGGGGGTTTGGTACCGTCAGCAGCTGCCAGCCTTGCTACCTTATTGTTTTGTTCATGCAGTCTGTGCAATGTTTGTCCCTTTAAACTATCCCTGCAAAAAGGCCCTCCTTGTGATTGGGCCATTCAAACGTCACCCGCGAATCGTGGTGCTCAGTTTTTGTGGGCTCGAAGTTATTCCCACCTCCAAGTTGCACGCCCTTGGGTGGCGTTCAGTGTGGGCCCCTATCTGGTCCAGCTACGCCTTCCCTGCCTGCAGCTCATACCAAAGTTCTCAAGAGATTATTGGGTTGCCCTTTTTTGTTTTATGTAACAAAACCAAGGTGCCATATGTATTTAGGAACAGCCACTGGCCCTGTTGAATGTCAGGGACTAGAGCACAATGCTTTCCAGGCTATCATGGATCAGGAGTTTGCACTGCTTACAGACAGTTACATCATGTACATGATTCACACTACTGGCAATCTAATTACTAGACCCAACAGCAACAGGTTATGTGAATGATCAACTCTAGGATGAAAAACAACTTTGACCAATCAGGTGCCGTGTCAGTGGCAAGCTGTATCTTTCATCTCTTCAAGATTTCCAAAATGTGGAGGTCTCCTAATGAAACTGAGCCTCTGAGCATTATAGGTTTTGTAGGATGTGACGCAAGACTGGATTACACCTATATGCCCTGATCTACTAGCATTGGTCTTCCTTACACCAGCTGTCTCAGACCTCCAACCTGAGTTCAACAAGATGCTCCTTGATTTCTCTTTGCAGTGTCCTTAGTGGTTGTTCCACACTACAGTCTGAGGATTATAAAAAAGCCACAGAAGCTCACTCTGCCTTCAGATCTGGGGTACATCTCACTGGGCACTGACCTGAAGGAGGGGACCTGACTTCAGGGGGGTGCTGTGTTTAGCAATAACATACGATTTTACAGCACCAGCTAAAGAGTTCCTTGTGCATTCAGCTTTTCAGACAGCAATAAAAATGTCAAGATAACTCTAGTAAATTAATGTTCCTGCTAGAGAGAGGGTTCAGAGTATTGTCTAGTGGCTGTTTTGATTCATCATAAAGTAGCACAGAGGTTTAATATGTCTGTTGAAAAGAAGATATCTGTATTTTATGTGGATAGCAGAGTGGATTAGTAAAGCCAGCCTTTACCAGCACTTTAACACAAATTAAAAGTATGTGAGAGGGGGGCTATGCAGCGGAGCCTCTGCGCTATGGAGGAGGACCGTCACCCCACGGCTTTATGGGCAGTGAAAACAAAAAATAAAATGATAGTAACAGAAAGTTATTATCATTTTATTTTTAGTATAATGGACTGGAGCCATATTAGGCCGGGCGGGCTGGGCTCATTTCAGAGGGAGGACTGGATGGTGTGCCTAAATGCGCATGACGGTTTGGCCGGCTGTCTTGGGCTTGCCAAACAGTCATGCGCACTTAGCATGTTCTCCACCTGGCTGTGTTTCACAGCCTGGGTGGAGAACATGCACAGGCTCCCAGTCCCCGTCTGAGTGCCGAACCACTGGCATCAGACCAATCACGACGTTGCTGTCATGCTGATGACAACAGCGTCATGATTGGCTAAGTGTGTCTGGAAACCTGGGTGCTGCCAGGATCGAGGAATAGCAGAAGACGGAGGAGAGTCTGCATCAAGTGACCGGAGGTGAGCTGGTAAGTCTTTTGTTTCTTACTTTTTTTCTACCCCCTGCCACTGTTCCCTGCAGCTGCCATGGTGGCTATGGCGAGATGAGGGACACTTTTGCTGGGTGGTAGTGAAGGATTCCAAGGAGAAGGTCATGGGAGGGGAGGCACTAAAAAAGATTGTCCCACCAGGCGCCACCAGCGCTGTTGGCTCTAGGTAGAGACCCCGAAATCTTCTACTGCAAGCAAGTGGACATTTGTTCACTGAAAGTGATCAAGGGTGAAGAGAGCTGAGGTATTAAATTACTTCCTGGATGCTGACCAATTTTGCAGAACTTGTGAGCTGCATTTTACTGGAGGAATTCTGCAATAAACACATTAACCCACGAGCCTATTTTACTAGCCTTAAAAAGCTGCGGATTACACACAATGTTCTGCGGCAGGCATATTAACAATGTAAGCTATTTTATCAAGATTACAGATCTCTGCAGTAAATGCATCATCCTCATTATTATTCGCTGGAACTTGCTGTATGCACAGACCTCTGCATGAGGTTTGTTTTAACCCATAAGCTATCTTAAAATGTAGTCTGTAAACTATAAGTAAGTCAATTTAATTAAATTCCTTCATTTATTTCAGTTCAAAAACTTTAAAACAAAACACAGGTGCAGTAAAAACCAATAAAATCAAAACTTAAACACAAATCATCGATTAATCAAATTTTGTTAGAGAATCCCTAATTTTCAAAACAACAATTAAAAGATGACTCATGAAATTACAGGCCAAAGAAGCCTCCATCATTTGTAGGAATAAATAACTGGTCTACAGCTCTTAAAGGCAACCCTTCCCAGTAAAGGAATTAAATGCACGACGGATTCAAACGATTGACAGTCACACGGGTTAGTATGATCAAAATTAAACCAGTCTTTTGGGAAAGATAACTTATACAATATAAATCCCAAACAAAACTGAGGCGGGAGAGTGACCATATGTAATAGTTACAAGCAATAAACAGAAATCCATGCAAGTGAGGATTTTTAGCTGTGAAATAATTTTTCTGAAGATTTCTGTAATTTTTGGGTCTCTCTACCCAAGCTCATCTGTAACTGTAACTTATGTATATCACATCTTAATTCATTTACGAGTCTTATAATCGGATTGATTGAAAAGGGGAGGCTGGAGGTGGAGGGGGAGCAAAGATTTTGTATATGATTTGTTTATAAGAAATGAACACACCCAATCTGGAGAATGCTAAAGCCATTCTGATTTTTAGATACACATAATTCCCACCTATTATACTCCTAAATTGACCAGTATTGTTCCCACAAAATGGAAATATAATGTCTGTTAGACTGTTTCTTAAACTCAAAGGGTTCCCCAATGAATGGGCCTTCCCTCCAAGTGCAACCCTAAAAAACATGTAATCAACTGTTTATGACAATGTAAAACAATTCAAATGAGGCAATATGATTCTTAATGATCATGTTACAAATATCATTTGCTAGTGTATCCCCTACATGTTAGTAGGGTCTGCCCCGCCGCCACTCCTCCAAAGCCTTGGTCAGACCGCACACCAGATTGGGAGTTTCCTCTTGTTTGGTGGGCTGTTTTTTGGTGTTCCCATGGCAGTACCTTAGAAAATGGGCACCACAATGGGAATGCCAAAAACTGTTCCTACATGGCATAAACTGGAAAGTCCATGCAGTGCAGGAACTGGGGCACATGCACACAGGGGGGCACATGTTGTGCCCCCCTGTGTGCATCACCATACGGAGGAGGCATAGAGGGCCCTGCAGAACCTCCTTTGTTTCCTCTTCGCCATGGTGAGGAGTTGGCCTAACAGCTAGGGCGGTCGACTTCGAATCTGGGGAACTGGGTACGTGTCTCAGCAATGACGCTGAACATCCTGTGATTCTGGGCAAATCACTTAATCTACCCATGCCAAAAAAAAAAAAATGAATGTGTCCTCATGTAATGCAACTGGTGCTATGTAAAGCGCTCTGATACCCGATTTGGGTCAAGTTTGCGCTATATAAAACTCTGTAAAATAAAAAAAATAAAAAAAATTGTGTTTATGGAGGAGGATTCTCCATGAAACCGCCAGCGGAGAGGAAACTCGTAAAATGCTTGGCAGGACAGTTGCGGTACTACGAAGCATATTGCGGACTGCTGACCGCCGCAACACCTCCAGGGAATGGCGCTTCCCTGACAGCTGCTGCGGGTGTACGGCATTCTGACCAACCTATTCGTAATAGGGCGATAGGGAGACCGCCACCACTGCACCCCCACGAGTCTTGCGGTCAGTGGACCACTGAACTCGTAATTGGGCACTAAATGCTAATCGGTCAGACAAAGGATATCATAGCTTCAATAGGTGTATCATGATGGTTGAGTTGTGTACATACAGGTACATAAAAATGCATTAGAAATACGGCTTGGCTATTCTCTGACATAAATATTGTGAACTAAATATTGTTTACAAAAACATGTCTTCAATGTGTGTTGGTGTTCTGTTGTTAACTTGGTTGGGGTGATATTTCTGTAAACGATGTGTAGGACACTATATTTTTGACAGATAACATTTAGGCCACAATATTCTGGTACCTTACTTTGACAGGCATGTTCTGCTACCCACTGCTCATACCCCAGTGTCTCTACTTTTCCCCCTCCTTATTTTCTATATATTTATGATCAATCCTCTACTTACTTAGGTTTTTGAACTAAAAAGTTCAAATGATCAAAAATGTGTAATAAATTTGAAATGAAATGACTTTGCAATGAATGGTTACAATATCTGAATGGATACAGCGTGCCACAAAATCAAATTAAATTTAATAAAACTGGCCTTCCCATTACTTTCTCGTTTGTTTTTCGAAATGAATGGCTTTGGCCCTGATTTAGAGTCTGGCAGGTAGGGTACGCCATCACAATCAGCGTACCCTCTCCGCCAAACCGAAGTTCCGCCTGCCTCATTTAGAGTCGAAGTTCAGTATGTCACCGATGAAGACTACTTCATTCCTTGCCCCTGACACACACCTCCGATGGCCTTTACTCCATCAGATCAGTCAGAGGTTTGACCATTTGACTGTCCACCTGATTTAGAGTGGGTGGTCAAATGGACAGTTTTCCCTGCCTCTCACCACTAGGTAAAACCTGGTGGTAAGGGGCAGTGAAAGCCTCAAAATGACCTCTTCACCAGGGAAGACAACTCCCATGGTGCAGAAGTTTTTAGTTTTTTTATTTTCAAAAATAAAATCCTGCTTTTGTTTTTTTATTTTTTATAAAACAATTATCAGGTTAAAAGTTTGACAGACAGTACTGTCATGTAGATGGAGCTACCTGTCAAACTTTTAATACATTGACAGGAAGCGCTGAGATGGCGGTTCTTGCCAATGTAGGCGATATCAGCTGGGCGGACATCTCTAGATTTGGAGGACGAGTACTCTTTCAGGGTAACAAAGTATATCTACAATTCTGTTACTAAAAGGGGTATAGTATATGTGATTTATTCAATGTGAAGAGTTCCTTTCAAGCAAGGCCAAGGTTTCTTTTCAAAATGAATTTAGTTTGAGTCAACAGATTATGGCACATTTATTACTTTTATTACATTATTTTAAAAGTACTTTTATTTGTTAAAGCATACAGCACATACAGTGGCGGCTACTACTTAACGGGGATGGTGAGGTGGGGGATGAAAAACAAATCGAGACGCTGCTACCACCAGCATGACATAAACGTCGTGATTGGTCTGAGCGCCGTGGTTCGGTTCGCAGACAGGGACTGGGAGTCTGTGCAAGTTCTCTATCCATGCTGTGGAATAAAGCCGGGTGGAGAACATGCTACGTGTGCATGACTGTTTGGCCGGTAGACGGCCGGCCACACCGTCATGTGCACTTAGAGAGAGTGACCACCACTCCTGCCCTTGCTCTGGCCAGCCCAGCCCTGCCCGGCACCTAAGCCTGTATTGAAAAATAAAATGATAATAGCATTGCATTATTATCATTTTATTTTTCCTTTCTGAACTTCTCACAGAGTAGTGGGGCGACGCGCCGCCGCCGAGCACACATTTGCATGTAGGAATTACGTTCATTCAAAACTCAAGCGAACCCAGCCCACCATACTGATGTTTGTGAGGCTCCTACTACAATGAAAATGTACTCTGCAACTGCTCACAGTTCGCTGGTGCTAAGTCCTCATTATATCAAATGCATATAACTAATGTATTTAGGTTTTACTGTCTGCGAATCTTTTACAGAAAGAGCTGGGTAAATTAATATTAATTTAACATAATGATGAAACCTGGATTTGTCAACCAGATTTGCAAGCACAGTAACTGACCACTTCAAACACAGGGGCCGCCATTTCACCTTCTTAGAGACAGCCACACGGACAACAATGTTTCTATAATATACAAATATGATTTCACACTTTTGGCATGTTTGACATGTTAATCTATACATTGAAGTCCCTATTTCATAAAGTATTGCGTTTTCTTGTATTCATTAATATTTTATTATCAGGAATTATTTGATAGACAAATATAATTGCAACTCACAATAAAAAATCTGTTACCATTTCTATAAAACAAACACTACCATTGGGAAAAATTGGGAAACCAAGTATTCACCCAGTCACAAAGACATTCATTGAGCTACATTATGTATATCCATACGACAAACACCAGGACTAATTAAAGAGGGGGAAAAGGGACTCCTGAAAATGCAGCCACATTTCCTTGTGCTTTGCAGTGTCGAGTTGATCTTTCTCGTCCTTTATTGAAGAACGCAAGGTCAAAGTCCCTGTTAGTGTATGTACCAGGGGGCTTCTGCGACTCTGCCATCTCACTCATGACTGCCACCCGGAAAATGCCCTGGTGCTCAGGGGAATGGCGACGCCACCCCCAGGGCCAGGCTGGAAGCGCAGTCAGAACCTGTGTGGGAATCTGTTGGCTGCGCACGGAAGTCTCTGACCTATTTACCAGAAGCGACGTCGTCTCGAAGGGAAAACACACAAGACAAGAGTTAGACACGTGTTCTCCCAGCATCTCTGCTGACTCTGGAAGCAGAGAGAGCGCCATGAGTGGTCTTCAAGGGATTCTATGAAGGACAGCTGCCCAAAACTCAATCCGTTGACTCAGGGGACTAGTCGGGACTTTCTTTGTGAATATTAAATGGGAGTACTTTATTCGAAATGAAAAGGTGTGAGCTGTGAAAAGGTTGTGGCTGAAGAATCGTGTGTGGATGTAAGCAGCAGGACCGGACTAGGGGGCATATCAGCAACAACCGGCGATAATTATCGCTAAGCGCACTTAGCGCTAGGATAATTATCGCCGGCTAACGTGGATTTTTATCCCTGAGATAGCTTGCTATTAGCAACGCTTATCTCAAAAGCGATAAAAATCCTAGCGCTAACTGCCTAACGTGAGATTATCGCTGGGAACCCAGCGATAATCTCACGAAATGTGGCGTTAGCTTGTTGATCGGGCCTCACAAACTTAGCCATGATATCCACCTTCCATAGGATATCATGGCTAAGTCAGTCCTGAAGCAGGCGTAAGGAAAGTAGCGATAACAGGGGTTATTGCTACTTTTCTTGCCTCTATGCTTCATAGCGTGGGGCTTGATGATAGGAGAAATGTCACTTAGCAACATTTCTCCTGGCATGTCAGGTCAGGAACGACCACTTTGCATCACATTAGAGATGCAAAGCTGGGCGTTAGGAATTTGTGCGCTAATGCAAGATTTCACGCATTAGCGTGACCTTGCTAATTAGGCGATAAAATTATCGCCGCTTTTCGGCTGAAAACCACCACAAAAGCGGCAATAATTTTCTATCGCCGCCTTGTAAATATGCCCCTAGGAACGCAAATGGGCTCTGGTAATTAAGTCAGACCTGCTGTGATGGTGGTGGTGGTGGGGGGCTTGATGGTGAGAAGCACCACTGCTGCTACTTTTGGTACATGGGGCCGATATTGCAGCACTGCTGCAAAACCGCCCCCCTGTACCGAAAACAGCCCCCACCGGTCGAAAACTGACCCCCACCCTCCGGTCTCTCTGGTAAGCAGTGCTTGAAATTAACCGGTACTGTCCGGTACTCAGGACCTGCACCTCTTTGATTTAAAAGGAAGAGTTCCAGCACTTCTCAGCACTGCTGCTATACATTTATAAGGAGAGTTACGGCACTTCTCAAGAGCAAAGAGGTGCTCTAAGCAGGAGCGTCGTCTGGCATGTAAATGCTCCGGTGGGGCAAATAATTGGTGGGTGGGTGGTGGCCTCCAGCAGGTAAGGCGAGTGGCAAATAATAAAAAATAAAGTTACTTACTTTGCCTGCTGCACGTCCGACGTCCTCCTCAGTTACTCCTCTATCGGCTCTGCGGGCTCCAGCCTCCAGGAAATTCCACTAACCAATCCTGGCGCTACTCTCACCAGCATGAGAGCAGTGCCAGGATTGGATGGAGTGTCCTGGCTGGATGCTCTTCAGGCCCTTTAGGCCTATGCTTAGTCTCCACCCAGCTGTCTAGGACAGCTGAGTGGAGAACTGCAAAGTGTGCATGCCACTTTGGCTGGCTCACGAGAGCTGGCCAAACCGACATGCGTACTTTGAATGGTCCATCTTGCTCCTCCAGTCCTCTATGCTGCCAATCAGCAACAGAGCACAACACCCCCCCATTTTTCCCGGCTGGAGGCTGCTGCGCGTTAAACTTGAAAAATAAAATGGCAATGAAATAATTTCATTGCCAATTTATTTTTCACGTTTAGTGTCGCTGCAGCGGGTGGGAGGAGTGCGACGCCCCCTCGCCCTCACGAAGAAACCGCTTCTAGATTTCCATTTAAAACTCTGGATGTAAATAACCAAAGGCACGGCATAATACATGTGAAATCGAATCCTTTGCTTCACAAATTCATGGAGATCAACTGGCCAAAGAATAAACAAAATCAGCAGGCGAGATTATATTTAACAGTTTATGTATCCCCATTATTCTGGACCTGAGTGATAAAATACTTGACAAGGAAAATTAAAATGAAGGAGCCATAACTTTTATTTTATTTCAAATAAAATGATATATATTGCAATGTGACTACAATGGTAAACTGCAGTAAACATCCTATACCCCACAGTCACAACAATGACCTGCCTTTACAATACAGTCACTACCCCAACTGCGATGCTACCATACATTCCTTTAACCCACAAGCCTTTTCAACAAATTACTTTAGGGGGCACGTTGTTAGACTATTGTTGGATTATTAAGTCCAAAACCTTCCCTACTGTTCCATAGACTGGAGTTAGAATAGTAATTTATACTATTTCAAAGTCCAGCACCCCCTGTTGCAACAACTTGCATGATAAGGTAACGTGTGGTAACGTCGCAGTCGGGAAGTGACTGCGTTGTAAAGGCATGCGGGGTAAATGCATGCAGTGTTTCGTCATACAACCGCAAACCACAGTAACCCCATGTTGCCTCTTCCACCTGTCACAAAGGGGACATCCAGTAGCAATGCGTTGTAGCATAATGTGCATAGCTACCATGTTTTCAGATTGCTTATGTGTGACATTTCCACGATTTCAGTCTACTTATGAGTGACATTCTGCTGCAAAATGTGTGACATTTTGAGTGACAATTTCTCACTAGTAAAATCAATCAACGAATTCCAAATGAAGGCATAATATCAGAAAGTACCCCATTTAGAGCAACAAGAAGTTCTAAAAGTGCATTGACACTGGTACAAAAACCCTGAAGTGAAAGGTCGCTAACAGTTGGCAGCTAGTGTACTTGCTGGGGAAATCTATGTGCAGGCTTGACTCATCATAAAATTGCATAGAGATATAACATGCCTGTTGCAAAGCATGGCAGGTCACAAACTAGTATTTTATGCAGACAGCTCAGCATGTTACTTCTTTTGTGACCAGCGACGTTTTCAATAATCTGCCTGGTGACCCTCAGCAAGTGCCCATTTCAAACAGGTCAAGTACAGTGCAGCCTGGTCTTCTGGTAACACCTCACCAGCTCCTGGGGTTTCATTCTGTCTTCTCTTCTGTCCATTTGCTGTCTCCAAATGTAATATTTCTTCTTCCTGCTGCTCTGTGCTATGGTGAATGCGAAAGTCTCTGCGAAGGAAGTACTCCCAGGAACTTTCCCAACTCTTAGATGTTGGTTGTACAAGCATGGGAAAAATACCCGAAATGCAACATTCCACAAACCAGGCAGTAGCGACACCGAGACTCAACATTGCATTTGCACTCTAAGAAATGTTGATGTGGGATATAATAAAAATAGTTTGTGTCTGGATCAGGTTGCCTTGTGAGGAGAGGGCCAAAGGCAGACACTCTACTCTTTTATTTAGCGTATAGTAACTGTGCACCACACAAAATAAAGAAGGAAGGCCCAGGCTGAGAATTGGTAACCATAGCAACTGGTTGTCCCTGGGCCTGAGTCAAACTCCCAAAACTCTGCCTGGGTCTGCGAAGCAAGCTGCCTGAATACCATTCGAATACCATTATTCTGACAGTTGCCGCACCTCAACGCAATGACCTTTAATAATGCATGACTTAGCAACTTATTGGCATTCTTGAAGTTCTTGAATCTTTTATTTCAGCTTACATGCTCAAAAGTCGTTAACAGCTAGCCATTATCTGGGCGGGTGATTTTAATTCGACCAGCTGTCCCATAAGGGGAGTCTGTGTGTATGGAATAGCCAATATGTAGGGAGAGAACATAATTAATTTCTTACATACTCCATATGGGGAGGTGTTAAATGAAAGCATGGGTAAGCGTAACCTTTATAGCACAACAGAATTCTATAAGGAGGGGAGCGGTACGCCCTCCAACCTTCACAGGAAATGGAAGGGGTGGCGTCATTGATTTTAAATCAATAGCATCCTCTTTAGCTCCAGTAGTTACAGATTCAGATATTTTAACTCAAATTTTTAGTGATCACAACCCCGTAATTGTTATCTTGGATGTTTAGCAAAAATCACACAGGAAGCAGTAAAGTGTCACTATACTTTTCAAACGAGGACTTAAGGATCAAATTGAATAGTATAGATCCAGCAAAATATTTAAAGGAACTACTAACTGGAAATAAGGAGGAGGTTAAGTGTTGTTTATATGAAGAAGGAACAACCAAGGAGATTATAAAGGGTTTTGAAGCTATATGTAGAACATCTCGTATGTTGACAGCTCTACCCTCCCGAAAGAAACCACCCCTCCAAAAGTGGTACAACCCTACCTGTACTGCTGCTTTATTGGTTACAAATACTATTCCACTAAGTATGGAGGATATTAGAGCTGCCAGATCATGTTATGAGATTTCCTTGTATGAGCATAAGGAAGAAAGAACAAAGGAGTCCTGGGAAGAACTGGAAGCTGCTTCCACTTTTCGAGACTCCAGATCTTTCTGAGAAGTTGTAAATTGACCTTGTTTTACGGACTCCCTCAATCTCAAAACAGAACTCCATATCTTAGCTGACCAGGGGGCGCTCCATTTTTCTAAAGTTTTTGTCAAGAAAACAACCCCCTCATTCAGATTGATCACACTGATGTGTAGTCTCTTAATTCTAAAAATACACAAACGTTAAATGAATCCATTGATTGGAAAGTTGTCTCTAAAGCCATTATTATACGCCTGGCAGGCAAAGCACCAGGTCCAGACTTCTTCCCAGTTGATGTACTTAAATAAAACCCAGACGTTTGGGCCACCACTATCATTAACAAACGTATTCCGAGCGGCTATTAATGGGGAGTTACCAGGTTCATAGAGCAAATCTATCATTGTTCTCATCTTTTTAAAAAAAGAGACAGAAACCTTCCATCCAGCTATCATCCCATATGCCTTCTGGATTCATCTGCCAAAATATTGGGAAGGGTCATTCTCTAAAAGTTGGAAGATTGGAGGGAAGCAAACACATTTTTGTCAGGTGTTCAATATGGTTTCCACCCCGGCCTAGGCCCAGCAGAACAATCACTATATCGTTCCCTAATAGCCAGGAAATACATCAAGGCCAGTAGAGGATTCTCTTCATATGGCATTCATGGACCTCTCCTGTGCCTTTGACTTGGTAGGTAGAGGGAATTATCGGACATGATGAGTAGGGCAGGCACAGGCATCTCTTCTCGATATCCTCAAACATTTACATTAAGGTATTGCCACAAAAATCCGCTATGATCCATATGGTGAATGTGCCCCACTAATTAAGACAAGTTGGGGGGCTGAGACAGAGCTGTATCCTAGCACCATATTTATTCCTTTTTTTACATAAATGCTTCAGATTCAGTCCTAGTACAAAAGGGGAAGGACTTACCTAACGTAGACATTCAACCAGTTCCAGCCCTCCTTTATGCCAATGACGTGCTTTAAATAGCTCCTACAGCTAATGGCCCCCAGATTTTATTGGACTCTTTTAATTAATTTATGAGGAATTTAAATTTAAAAATAAACAATCAAAATTCTTTTATTACGAAATGCAGCACAAAAAATACCACTCAAGAAAGTTCCACATTGGTAGAACTACAATATGCAAAGTTAACAATATTAACTATCTTGGGATCATTTTTTGATCCAACCTAAAATGAAATGAGTTACTGATCCAGAGGGCACATACATTTGCTGGGTAAATTGAAGCAATCTTTAAATTTGTCAATAAATTAGGCCATAAACCCAAAAATTAGATAATCTTACTTTATGGAAGTAAATGATGTTTAAGTTCTTATGTAGCCTGTTGGAAATCCCAAAGTGCACATCTAGCTACATCATCCACTTAGAATTGGGGTGACTGTTTTTGAAGATGTGATGAGAGCAGCGCCCCTGCTCTTATGGTAAAAGATCTGGTACACACCTGAGGCTACTGTTTCTTGATTGGTATCGTAGGACTGTTTGAGGCAGGTTAAGCCTGAGTTGATTCCATGGATACGTTAAGCAGGCTTTTTCTGCACTCGGGACCCCTAATCTCTATCATCACCCAAACAAATGTAACATTATTTTAAAGTGCAGATCAAAGATTTTGTTTACAAACAATGCCAAGTGGCTAGGTTTGCAAATGCTCCACAACTGACCACCATGTTAAATTCCCGACCGATTTAGACCTTGGCGGGGCTGAAACCATATTTATCATGGATACATAACCATCCATAACTCTGGAGGTTTCAGAATTTAGATGCGGTAATGTGTGCTAGCTGGACCAACATTTACTGATGATAGAAGAAGACTCAGTCCCTGTAATATGAAGTTATGTTGATCGTATCTATAGTCCCACTAAATTCGTAGGACCAGTGTGACACTTGGACCTGTAGAAGATTCAAAAGAAGAACTGCCCTGCTGCCAGAAGGAGGACTGTCCTGCTGCTTGATAGACTGCCTTTCTGTTTGAAAAAGGAAGTTTGGGCCTGCTTGCCTTGTTCCCAGGCTAACCAGATTAACTCCAAAGGTCAATTGGCTAACCTCCTATGTAAGCTACAAGGATGGTGTTCCAAATTGCACAATAACAATCCTGCTTGTTTTGGTGCATAGCAGCCGCAAGTGCGCCAGTGCAGAGAGAGAGCAGGAATGCACCATATGATAGTAATTATGGCACATTCTTGCTCTTTGAAATTGATGAAGCGCAGCACAGAAAGTTGTCTTGCTGCTTTGCATTGCACCAAATTATGATATATCTGGCCCAAATGCTCCACCCACACCTGCCCCTTCCAGGCACCTATCAATGTATGTGGCCTACTTTGTTTTCCAGTAGGAGGGATATGCATAGGTTTTGGGAGTTCAATCCCTGGACGGACCTACTCCCTCAGTGCCCAGCAGTGAAGCACCGTTTCAAGCCACTTTCTGGAGGCGGACACCATTCTGTTTTCAACACTACAATACTGAAGCAGCAGCAGGGTGGACACACAGAGATCGCCGCCGTGAGGGCAACGGCCAGCATTGCCTACACTTCCCAGCCGCCCCAGCCCGGCGCCCGCAGTGACGCGGCAGGGCGCGCCTGGAGGCGCCAAAACACTCGGCAGACTCCTGCAGCGCGGGACTCCGTTTCAGGCAGCAGCAGGGGGGACACACAGAGATCGCCGCCGAGAGGGCAGCGGCCAGCATTGCCTACACTTCCCAGCCGCCCCAGCCCGGCGCCCGCAGTGACGCGGCAGAGCGCGCCTGGAGGCGCCAAAACACTCGGCAGCCTCCCGCAGTGGCGGCGGGCCCGTCCTTGCCCGTCATCGCCAGGAGGAGACAGGGCAGGGCCCCCCTCTAACAATTGGCACCTCATCCGGACCGGAATTCGCCTATATCAAGGGAAGGTACTGTACATAAATAGAACTGTGTACACCTCGAACTACGAGGGGACTGCTTACCATCCATGGTACTCATCTATTATTTGGAACTCGTAATTTTTATTAAGACATTTTCTTTGCCGCTCCCATTGCTGCTACTTTTTGGATCATTTTTTGTATGTTTGACATAGTGGGATCTTAAACTTTTTAAACATTTGTGTGATATCATTGTATCATAGCACTGTATCTTCTTCTAGCACGTGTCACTTTACGTCAGGTCTATTTATTCTGCATTCGCACCTTACAATTAATAGGTTGCCTAATGCTTAATATCCCAAGCTCACGCCCAATGAGTACAAAGTGGTAGACTATTCTACTGTATTGTGCAATACGTGTCGTTTTAGGCATTTGCACAGTTTTCCCCGTAGTAAGATTATGGCAAGGAGGAAAACTGTGAAACCTCCTATTGATCGATCATGTACTATGATCGATTCATTTTTGGTTAAAGCTGTTAACGTCCTCTCAGAAAAAATTATTCAAACCGAGAGACACCTTTCTATGGGTTCAAGTCTTATGGGGGCTGACCAGGGAAATGAGGCCAGTGCTCTTCCTGGCCCCCCTGGTGAGATTGAGATTAATACATCGACTAATAACTCACTGGTTATTAGCGAGTTGGTCCCGGACACCATTGGTACGGGAGGAAATAGTGGGGACTGTACTCGGATATCACTGACCCCTAATTTGATTCCCCCTGAGAGCCCCCTGCCATCGGGAAAAATTAGGGGATGTAGAAAGAACATCTCAGAAAGGGGGAACTCCAATTCCAACCCCAAGCCAAAAAAGGCATTTAAGAGCACTCGTGTTGCGAAACCAGGTTTGCTAGTCGATCAGCCGAACAGAACAGACCTTCTACCCCAACATTTAACCTTGGCTAATATATCTGATAAAATGATAGAGCTACTAAGGCCATTATATGATAAATTAGATACTTTGGCCAGAGAAATCCATAAAATTACTGGAGCGTTGGATAAAGTTAACGATAAACTCATAAAGGAGTCAAGTAGAACCCATCAGAAAGATGCTACTATAGGCCCAACTAATTTGACTACTGTTCAGGATAGGGAAGCTATTGATAATTCGAAGGAGCAGATTATTGCCCCAGAAGTGAAGAATAGGGGAAATGAAAGAATTGTAGTACCAGGTAACTCTGTTAATAACCATGGACCTAAACCACATCTGAAGGATAGAGCAGTGACTAAGCCGGACAAACTCATTACACCCAATTCTGCCAAACTAGATGGTTTAAGAGGGCCAGTCCATGAGGACAGGAAGATGACCTCGATTACAAACCTACCTCCTGAATGCAGTGCATATGTCGCTATTCTGGCAAATGTACCTAAACTCGAATTTGGTCAGGTAGAAGATCATGAGTCTCTTATAAATAAAGTAGTGTTTTGGTTAACCAAGAATTGTAATTACCCAATGGAAGGGATAAACCAGATCCTGACAACACGTAGAGTAGGTTGGATTGGACCTTCAAAAAAATGTTTTGCCGGTGACTGTATAATTATTAATTTTAGGTCCCCGAGGTGGGCGCTGAATACACTCAAAAACGCGCCATTACCCTCATCTCGGGAATTTAACACTACTCTTCTCCCCTTAGGATACTTTTATAGACATTTAATGGGAACACTTGAAAACGGAAATGCAGGTCGACCTAGAAATGGACCTCTTTCAATCCCTTTTTTGTACCCCCTCGTATCCAATTTTGCTGTCCCAGTAACTAATAAATATCAGGTGTTGGGTAATTTGGACAGCAATGATTGACGTGAGGGACCGTTATGGATTAGCCAGGTAATAAGGGAAAGATGTGTATCCAAAAGTCCCAATACAGGGAATTTAAATACCAGGAATACAACTAGAAAGGCTGATCTATGCATGTTGGAGCAGGGTGGGTTTTTAACTAAAAATGCAATATGTCCATCCACTGTCTCTAGTGAACTAGAATGTACCTTACCAGAAGTAATTATCACCAGAAAAGAGGTGGGAAACGGAGAACCTCTTCAGCAACTTGATGTAACGAATACGGTCATAGGGTATCAGGTCACTACTTGGAATATTGCTGGTTTTAATAGCAAAATAGGTACTCCATCATGGTTAGATTTCATATCTGCTCAACATGATATTATTTGTCTACAGGAGACGTGGTGCACTGATCCAATTTAAGCAGAGGGTTTTACCTCCCATTGGCTCCCGGCTCAGGCTTCGCCCTCCGGTAGAGCCAAGGGAGGTCTTTTGATTCTGATCTCCATTAGTTTAAATAAATGTAAAATCAAAAGTTGTATTAACGTGGGTATGTACGCTCAGATTATGTGGCTGGCTTCCCCTGTAGGTAAAGATGTTATTCTGATTAATTTTTACAACAATGTGTTTAATTCCTCACGTGGCTCAATTATTATCGATCTGGAAAGAGAACTTGAGAAGCTGACCAATTAGGTCAGTTGGTATCCTTTGGGTGGGTGATTTTAACGTCTAAATATGTCCATTATCGTTAACTAAAGTTTGTGGCCCCAGGAGGGGGGAATCTGATGATGATTGCCATATGCATTTTCCCCACTGCGAATATGGTACGGCTCTAAATGGTACTATGGCTAAATGGGACTTAGAACTGTTACATTCCGCTACTGACAAACACAATATGAAATGCCCCACATTTACAGGTAGGAATGCAATGTCTAATATCGATCACATCATCATTTCCTGTAATAGTGCACATTTATTTTCCCTACCCTGGATAACGGATCAACCTACTAGTGATCATAACAGCATTTCTGTGTATTTACTATGTTGGGGACCAAAACATATTTTCAGTGCACCCCAAAGCTCATGCATTGTCCCTACTAGACCTAACGGTGTCCGGATAAAATGGGCTGGTGTGGACCCATCTAAAATCTTGCACAATGTTGTCACCCAATGCCAGAATGAAATTGAAGTTTGCCTAGGGGATGAGGTTGATCCTGCACTGATGTTAGAGAATTTCACCAAGATTAACACCGGGTCTGTTGGCTCAGTGGACTAATGCATCCACTGCAGGGGCCTGTGTTCGGCCTCATGGTCACAGGTTCAAATGCCCTGTTGCTGGGGTGAACGTGCGCTTTACAAATACACATGTTATGTTATAAACATCATTGTGGAGAATCTTTTGATGAAACCAGTCTGCAAAAATACAAAACCTAAGGCGGGCTGGTTCGATACCAGGTGCTCGAAGGCCCTGCGTAATCTCAAACAAGCTTTGAGATGTAACCCTAGAAATTCGGACATAATCAAGGCCTTGCGTGCAGAATATGCTAGAGCCCTAAATATTAGGAAAAACAAAACTCCAAGAAATAGCCTGGAAAGATTTAAGCCTGGCAGCTGACACAAAAAATAGCAAATTGTTCTGGGATACTGTAAACAGCACCTTCTTGAAGGATGACCACATTCCCGAAATTAACTCCTATATTAACTGCAACGCTTGGGTAACCCATTTTTCTAATATTTTTAACCCTATTAATACAGTTGTATTACCCATCCAACCCAACCAGTACCTCGATGAATGGCCAATCATTCCCTTATCAATTAGCATAGAAGAAGTTACCGATGGTATAATTAGCAGTAAGGGGGGTAAGGCACCAGGACCCGATGCGGTTACCATAGATTTTTATAAGAAAGAAATTGTTCTATGGTCCCCTTTTTTAACAAGAGTATTTAATGCCGCCGTGGAGACCCAACTCCCTTTGTCATGGGGCCAATCCATTACAATACCCATACATAAGAAAGGAGTTAAAACCGATGTTTGTAATTACCGCCCAATATCTTTGCTTGACTCGTCTATTAAGATCATGAGTAGGGTCATGTTATCGAGATTAGAAGCTTGGGTTGTCATTGGTGGTAGTAAAACACAAGTGGAAATATCAAATTACTTGTTAGATGAAATTGTCCTGTTAGAATGACCTAATTCATGGTTGGTCAATATGGTGGTCTCCATATTCAAGAAAGGGGTTATGAAAGCTCTGAACTCTAAAGGTTGATTCACTAATTTTGTTCTATTAGTTTATTTACACGGTAGAAAACATGGGTGATAAAAAAAAAAGTTAAGATAAACTTTGTTCAGGCCTGCTATGTGAAATTACATAATGCTTTGAAAACATACCTCGGCTGTGCCTAACACTTCTAAGGAAGGACATTCATCTGGAGGATATGATGGCAGAACTTTTTTTGAGGCTAACATGCTCAGCAGTCAAATTAGATGAGCCGACCTATCACCAGAAAAACATAAAAAATTGCCTAAAGTGAGCCTGCAGGCTTGTTTCACTATTTTCCAAGGTAATATGAAACAGGCAGGAGTGTGCCCCCGATGGTATGAGATGTAGTCTCAAGAGCTCTAATATGGATGATGCTCCGTTATTATCGTTGACACCGAACAGATTGCATTGTCAGCTAGATATCTTTGCAATAGATGCCCATGAAATATTTTTATAATCAAAATTGATAAAACAAAATTAATGACATTGGCACTTGGTTCATATACTTACATGTAATTTGATGGAATTAGTTTGGAAAATGCAATTTCAGAAATAATGCTCAAGGATTGTTGCTTTTTGTTGGGTTAATTATAAACAGTGGCTCAGCCTTTGGGGCAGTAGATCACAGAACATAGTAACAGCTAGTCTACATGTCAGCATAAACATGTAGGTAGATGGGGCACTGAGATCAAGGGTCCACTTCCTAACAGACATGAATCATAGTAGCCACACTTCCATATCAGCACTCTGACTGATCTAAATTCTTCCTAGATTTCTCACAATACTTTGGGTCTCATTAGAACCTAAAACTATTTTAACTTTTGTACTAGAGTAAGCATTGAAAAAGCACAACGGTCCAAGTTCTTATTTACAAACCCAGTGTGCTTCGGGAATGTCATTCTTTTGACGTTCCGGCTGTGCACTGGGCATACCCATATCTACAAGGCCACGTAAAACCACCTTGTATGGCTTTTCATGGCCTTGTAGATATGGTGTGAGGCAACACAGCGCAAGTTGGTGCTTTGACTCACACTGCGATGGGGAGGCGTGCCATGGGCGTTATGGTGGGTGCTTCCATGTAACACCCATGGCATTTTACACATTTCCAAATTAAGAACATGCTGTACAACTGGGAATGCTTCAAAATCCTACAGATCTCCAGGGGTGGCACAAGGATTGTTTTTCAAAAACAACCTGATTTCAATGCAGACACCATTGCACCATGATGCAAGGGTGCCTGTGTTGGCGCACAGCAGCCATTTGTGAAACCAGCGCTGTAAAAAAAGCACTGGAATGCGCCATATCTCATAAATGCAGTGCATTCTTGTCTTTTTCGTTTGACATTGAGCAGTGCAGCAGGAGGCTTGCGGCGTTGCCCTACCCCATAGTACTTTAAATGAGGGCCACAGTATATTGGCCAGTCTCCGTAGTGGTCACCACCGCATAGCCTTGTTTGCCCCTTCCATGATAATACTCTCCTTAGCGGTGGCATGTTGATCTGTGGAGATAAACTGTAAAGCAGGGGAGTTGCATCCTGATTCAGTGCGCAGCTTACAATACATATTCCCAGGTCAGTCTCATCATTATGCATTTCCCATCATGTCCAGATCCAGGTGCTTGGAGTTGGCATGGCTTGAGCTTCCCAACCTGTCTTGAAGCCTACCAAGTGCAGGCACTTACTGCCAGAAGCAAGTCTAACTGGAAAATTCCAGCATAATCATACTTCACTCCTCAGGTCTCCGAATGAAGGATGATTGCACACCTTCTCTTCTTGCCACACTATATGAGAGAGAAGCCTGCACTGCTACTTTGTTGTTCTTTTTCAAAGCTTGAGGAAAAAAATTAATAATAGTCAAAGATATTGATGTTTTCAGTGCTGTTTATATTGCGTTCTTTATGAAGTGCGTGATTTTGAGGGTCAACCCAGCCACGGCCCATGCAGGTAAGAGTGGTGGTGCCGGGTGGGGAGGATTTCGACAGATGACGACGAGGGAAAATTTCTTATTTATTATATTTTCCCTCGTGGTCCTCTGTCGAATCCACACCCCAACCCAGCCCCACCGCTCTTACCTGCAAGGGCTGCGGCTGGGTCAACCAGAAGAGCTACTGTTGCTGATGAGGTTAATTATCATTTAAATGGAGCTTAGAAGGTTATAACACTTCGAGGATGGAGGTGATGGCAGGCTGGGACAGAGTGTGTGCTTGTCTGCAGGGTTTCCTCTGAGTGATATGTATTATATGTTTGTGCCTGTAAGTTAGTTTTATTTAGTATATGTTCCAGAGAAAAACAGATCGTAACGGCACATCCAGTAAGAACAGTTTTGTAGGGGCTCGCCGGAAATCCCAAGATCCCCCATGTCTTGCTGTAATAAATTATTCAGTCACGTTTTACATTTCAATGTCTTATTTCATGAGTTGTTTCATATCAGCTGTGAATAAAAACTCTAGCTTGGAAAATGTTTGAGAGTAGCAAAGTAAACAAAATAAATACAACTGTTACTGATCACAAGGGGCCAGATGTGCGACCGTTTTTTGAGGTCGCAAAAGGATATTCAACCCTTTTGCAATCGCAAAAAAGGTGGTGGTATGTACCAACGCTATTTTGCAAGCAACAGACTTGCAAAATAGCGTTTGCGACTCGCTATTAGGAAGGGGTGTGCCAAGGGCGTCCCTTCCTAATAGCGAGTCCTAATGGTATGTACCCTTGTTTTGTAACCGTATCTGCGGTTGTAAAACACTCGCAGTTTACCACCTACTTCAAGTAGGTGGTAAACCATTCGAAAACGAGAAGGTGTTCCCAGGGGACCCCTTCCCCTTTGTGAATGGGTGTGGAAATATTTTTTGAGAGCAGGCAGTGGTCCCAGGGACCGCTGCTTGACCTTAAAAAAATGAAACTGAAAAGTTTCATTTTTATTTTTTAAATGCATCTCGTTTTCCGTTAAGGAAAACGGGCTGCATACAAAAAAAACTGCTTTATTGGAAACCAGTCACAAACATGGTGGTCTGTTGACCCCAACAGGCCACCATCCCTGTGAGTGCTAGCCATTCCCAATGGGGTCGCAAACTGTGCTTACCTCATCAATATTGATGACACAGGCAATGTGCGACCCTATTGGGAATCGCGAACAGTGTCTGAGACACTGTTGTAAATTGCATTTTGCAAGTCGCAAAGCGACGCAATTTGAGAGTCACAAAATGTAAGCGTCGTACATCTGGCCCAAGAATCTTAATTCAGAATGAAGCAATAGCAGAAAACTCTATAAAGAAGCGAGGGAAAAGCAAGTCAAGTTCTCAACTGCATATAACTGCCAAGAGCCCCATGCCATATGTGGCACCCTAACAGCTTTGGCCTTTTAGGCAACAGAACATGATATTCTAGCACAGCAGGTTTTCTTTCACCATCATGCATAAATGTTTAGAAATTACAGCATGCAAATGATGCTGGCCAGTAACCGTGACTGGGGTCTATTATAGAGATTCCGATGTGAATGTGGACCTGTATGTGAGTTTTGTATGTCTGTATATTTGCTCGTGTGATTATCTTTGTACATGTGTGTCTGTACCAAAGAGTCTGTTTCAAATATGTTAACTGCATGCAAATAGCTCTGAGCACATTCAACTAAAACCATTCTCCACTGTTAAAAAAAAGATCAAAATTCAGTTCCTAGCATTCTGAAAGTAGACTAGTTTAATCTTTTCCATATCTTTGGATTCTAGGACTTTTAGTTCTGCATTTATTTTTGGTACAGTACTACAAGTCCCAAAATACACAGAAAGAAATTAACTAGATAAGCGAGTGACACCTGAAGGAAGCAACCTAGGACCTCTCTGATATTACATTGTACCCGTTAATTGACAGAAGCATCACTGTGTTCCCTTTTCCCCTTTCTGTACATTGTTTTATTGTATTTTTAATTAACCCAAATCATGCCAAAAGCGGAAGAGTGGAAGTAGATGAGAATTATTGCACAAAAATATATCATTTGCAAACTCAAAGCAATTAATACCCATAGACATGACAGTAACAATAAAATCAACCTTGAAGCAAACGTGAAAATGTGTGTTTTAAATCCTTTCCTGAAAGCAAATAAAGCTGGTAAGGAACAAAAAATACTAGCAATACAAAGATAATCTTTCATTAAAATCCAGTCAGCCTATATTAAATAGGAATCAAATGTGAAGGAGCATCAATGGAGTGAAATTGAAGTAGTTCCCATTATGTTCATAAGGTAGGTCCCATTGTTTAAAACACATTTGACAGAAGGAGGACACACTTGGGAAGCAGTAACCAGACACGTTTCCCCAATACACATAAGGTGGGTACGTAATTTGCATTTCTTTTTTACATTTTGCAATATTTCCTAAAATTACAGGAGTTGTTATGAAATGCCACTTGCCTTGGGAGTGAAAAAAAGATTGAGATATGTTCCTCTCATAAAAAAATTGCAGAAAATATTGTGTGGTGATGTTATTGTGCGACAAAGGCCATTTTCTTTTTTTGTGAGAGAGAGGTTGTATTTGGTTTATTGTGTGCAGACAATGCGTTTTGAGTTAGTTTATTTTTCTTGACCTAACTACCTTAATGGGAAAGCCCAAGATTCACCCAATGAATGCCTTACTGACGCTATGCATTGCCTTGTGTTAGTTTGTACTTACTAAACTGCACAAAGTGAGTTTGTATGGCTTAATAAATGCCAAAAAGTAAATATACCAGAGAAGATCCCAAATACTGACTTTATTCAGCATTCATAAGCAGAAACCTTTTACTGAAAGATGGTGGCCAAAAGCCAAAAAGGATCCATTAAATAAAGGACTTTGCAGAATGATCAGCAGGCCTCAATATGGGCCAACATGAGAGAAACAGTAATCCCCCTGGAGGCCTAACTAAACATATTCTCCCTATGAACCTACAATCTGACCTCGATAGATGCTGTTTCAACTAGAAAGTCTTTAGGGTCTGCAATTGGTACCAACTTCTTCCAGCGCAGTGCAAGGCCTCCCTTATATTCATCTCCTGAAGAATTTACCTCAGAGCCCCAGAAGCTGCATAACCCAGAAATCACTCTATGGAGGCCTAATGCAAAAGATGCTAATGAAACAGACAAAGAGGGGGTTCAGGAAAAGATAAAAGATAAGATAAAGGGAACTACAAGATAACACAACCAAATATCAAATTCCTTCCAGTATCAATGATATGACACTAGAACCTTACACACTTGAACACGCCTTTCATTATCCGCCTCTTTGTTGTTTTTAGAAACATTTGGAGGTGGCTTTGGCTGAATGAATAGGCATTTTAACTACACAAATGAAGCAAACATTGCATGCCACCAAGGCACTTTACACCATGAGAAGCATCAACTTCACATAACCTTGCAACGTAATTTACATAAACTCACTAATGTCCCTGTCCAGGATAACGAACATCAAGAATTCTTAACAATCCAATCCAAAACAGCTTTATTCGACACATCGTCATAAAAGCACATAAATATTATAATATTTACAATAAAAGTGTCATTCAATTATATATAAAAGCCTATTTGGACAATGGTAACACTTTATATGTCCCCATGGTTCATACTTTCCTAAACAAAACTCTGTATTCACAGTTTGTCTGACTTAACACAATCATTTCATAACGTAAAATAATTTATAAACAAAGTTCATAAAATTTATAATAAACAGTATTAAAAAAGAATATGATTAAACAAGTTGGCTAAAACCCAATGAATATAAAAAACACTGTTTGACAGGACATATTTTTAAAACTCACGATGATAAATAACGATGGACTTTGCCCTAATTGTCCACATCCATCCTAGGTATTTGGCAACTGCTACGAATATGGGGGATGAAATATTCGTACGCAATATTCTTTCAGCTGCCAGACTACATCTTGTCCCCAAAAGCTTACATACGGGCCTTAGCCAAACTCTACAAGGATTTCCGTAGGCTGGGCAGGCAAATAACATATGCGCAACAGATTTGTTCAGGGCCGAGCAGCAAGGACACTTACTCTCACCAAGTTTAGTCCACCTCGAAGTAAAAGACCTTAGTGGCAACAAACCCACTCTCAGCTGAAAATAAAGCTTCCTGTCGAAAGGTTTAGTAACAGTATCCCAATATGGTTCATAGGTCGAGATGGGTTTAAATTCCAAGAATTTACCTGTTAAGGAGGATGCTTCACTGGCACTAAAGACACTTAAAGTAACCATCTCTCAATATTTCTCTTTTAAAACCTTCTTAGTTGTAAAGCAGGCTGAAGTGGGTTCGTCCCCAAGTGTTGACATTCCAATTTTAACTAAGATTCTTTTTACACCACACAACCAGCTAATTTTATGAAAGGTATCAGCTTTTATAATATTCATAAAACCTTCAGCATAAACTTTCAATTCCGGTGTTGTCCACAATCTACGCCAGTATAACACAGTGCGTAGCTTTGCAATATCCTGGAGGGGTTTCCTCCCAAGATCATGAAACAGCGGACAGAGCGGTGTACTTTCTGGGAGATTGGTAATGCCTCTCAGGAACTTATTTTCAGATAAACTTAGTTTCGACAAGTTCTCTAACCCCCAAAGTTCTACGCCATACAATGCAGAGCTTACCACTTTAGCGTTGTAAACTTGGAGCACTGGTCTAATAGGTTTCGTCAAAGACCTATTGTGCTCAAGGCGTAGAGCCCCTGACAACTGCCGATGTTTCAGGGTGGCCATGTCAATCTGGTGGTTCCACTTTAAATCATTCTGAATATTCACCCCTAGGTATGTAAAGTCCCTAACTTGTTCCAGGAGATGGCTGTTCATTAAAATGCCACCTTTAAAAACTTTATGTTGATTAAATATCATGAGTTTCATTTTTGACACGTTGACTTTGTGTCCCCGAGCGGAGCAAAACTCCTCAAATACTCTCAGAGCTCTTTGGAGCCCACTCGGGGTTTTCAAAATTATCAGAGTGTCATCAGCAAACATTAAAATTGGGATTTTAGTCCCTGCCAAAATCGGAGCATCTGTATTGACTCTTGCCATAAAATCAACTATCCCATTTATGAACACAGTAAATAATGTCGGGGCCATGACACATCCCTGACGCACCCCATGCTCAACCGGGAAAGAATCAGTCACCTGGCCCTGTGAGCCCCAGTGTATTGTTGTATAGTTGCCCTCATGCAATCTCTTTAGGAGCGTCAAAAGTTCAGCGGATAGACCTATATCTTGAAGGGTCGTCCATAGCCTAGAGCGGGGGACGGGATCAAAGGCCGATTTTAGGTCCACAAAGGCAGCATACATGCTGCCTTTGCCCAGAACCACCACCTTCCAGTATAATAAAACAAAACGAAACACCTGATCAATAGTGCTTGTATAGGCGCGAAAACCATCTTGCAGAGGTGATAATATACTGTGCTCGTCAACCCAGTCATGGATCTTGTTAAGAATTAATCCCCCCAATATTTTTTGTAGTGAGTCAATCAAACTAATGGGACGATAATTCCCTGGCAAGGATTTATCACCTTTCTTATACACAGGGATTATTTCAGCCCCTTTCCAGGAGTCCTGTATGGGAGCTCCTCGCGCAATTGCGTTAACCAGTAATAAGATGTATTTTCCCCATCTGACTTTGTCGTATAAAAACACGTCAGCGAGGAAAATTTTTAACAGTGATCCCACCAACTAGAAGCCTTGTATGTTCTTTTGAAGAGCTGTACAAATCGGACCAACTTCTGGTCGCAGAATATGCTTTTGCCATTGCAGAAGGCAGTAGAGACACTGCTTGTGATATCCAGATTCCATGCCTTGATAGTCATGGAGTACTGGCAGCCTGCTTTGATCACTGGGAGGCAGACAATGATGTAGAATGGAGTGCAAACCTTGAATATACCCAGTACAAGAACTTTAAATCGAAGTATCTGAAGGACTTGAATGGGACATGAGACAAACAACATGATGGTCTGGGTCAGTGAGTTGTTAAAGAAAGCCTGGGAGAAAGCTTTCTTAGTAGCTCTTCAATACTTATCTGTCCATTGCTGGAGCTCACAGATTACCTACCATTATACCAAAATCCAGGGGCAAGTCTATAACTATTGCCAACTACTTTTAGGATTATAAATTTAAAGAAGAAATGTTCACTATTGCGCTGCCGAGAAGATGGCTTACTTCCAAAAAAGGGGTTGTCTTTTCTGTATTTCCAGATCTGGCATGGGAGATGGCAAAATGTAAGTGGTTGAAACTACGTATCCCGAATCCAGAATACCATAAGTGTACTGAGATCAGTGAATGGTAGTTATTCAGTCCTGAACTGTCCTAGAAAAGAAAATAATAATTAATTCAGAACTTCCACTTGTGATATAATTTGGTAGGGGAGATGTCTTGGGAAGGGCTTTAAAGGATGCACCCAAATGCATCCAAAGGGAAGGAGGAAGGTGGGGCGAATAAACCATCTAGGGGAGGCCCAAGAGAGGACGGAATGAGACATTGTGGAGATCCATTAGCATGTTAAGTGTCTGAGGAAAGCGGCACTATGGAAGTGATGGTGGAGAGGCAGTAAAGAAGGAAATAAGGAAAGCAGGCAGAAGATAATAGAACCTGGAAAAACAGATGAAACCATTGTTCAGCATTGTATCCAATACAATTTATTTCTCTGACTGTAAAATGAGTTAATCCATGAATTAAACAAAACAGGATTAAATAGGAAGTAGATACTCTCTTGCTCTCCCATTACTCTAGTATTATTTTAACATTTTAGATTTTTATGTCATACTGGCTAAAATAGTTTAATGGGACAGTAGTGGAACACTGAGTGCCCTACATGTCTAACCTTAGAGTTGGACCTTGTACATATGTTCGCTACCAGTGCCAGCCTTCAAACCTATTAGGACAGGCATTTTTATATTTATATCAGCACTTTGTCTACCTCTGCTTTACAACACCTCATAAAATAAATAGGTTTCAGCAAAAACAGTGCAGTAACTTTTGTAATTTATGAGGTACTGGACATCTATAATTATGAGAATCAAACCAAGGGCAGGATGATTTCCAAAACATATTGATGGGTAAACTAATTGTGACATTTTTTTATTTATGCTAAATACTTAGGGACTGATTATGACTTTGGCGGTGTGGGAGCAGGGTGGCACACCACTGTCTGCACCGCCAAAGTCAATAGCCAGCCACCCACCCACCAAATTAGGAGTTTTCTCCTGGTTTGGCGGGTGGTCCTATAGCGTTCCCACAGTTGTGCCAATGAAAAAGGTACCACAATGGGAATGCCAAAGCAAATTCCTGCACGGCATGGACTGTTCAGTCCATGCATTGCATGAACTGGGCATACCTGCATGCACCCAAGGGTACACGCCATGTCACCCTCTGCATGCATCCCAGTGTACAGGAGCAACCTGGTGCCCTATAAGGACTCCTTTGTTTCTCCACCACCAGCCTTTATATTGTGGCCTCAACACCATGAACAGGCTGGCAGTGGGGAAACGCAGAATATGGTTTGCGGTGCCGCAGTGGCACCGTCATGCACATTGCTGCCCCAAACCGCTGTGCCACCGTCAAGGAACGTGGTTCCCTGGCCGGTTGCAGCAGTACTTGGAATACGGCAGCCAGACCACTGGTGCGGCGGCCCCCGACCACCACTGCACCTCCACCATGGGTTTGGCAGTCTAATCACGGGTTCGGTGGTCTGATGGACCACTGAACTCATAATCAGACCCTTAAATTGTAGATATTTGGTTGCATGTAAGATGTCACTGGTACTATTTTGTATTGGAAAAATAAGCACAATTTAGATGAATTATTATCTAAATTAATTTGTCAAATTTTGTATGTAAAGTTTTCAGTATTTGTTCATTTTGTTAATTTATTAAATACATAGGTTTTAGTTAATGAGTACTTTTCAGTGTACTCAGGTGTTTTATGTATCATGAAGTATTAGAATGATTTTTCTTCAGCGAATTGTTGGGTATGTAGGGTTGGAAGTGTATTACAATGTATGTTTTTTAATTAGTTAATGGAATCTTTAATTTTTAATTGGTTAAGTTATTTATTAATTATCTAAATAATTTGGCATATTTTTGTGAAATACGAATATTAGGTTATTTTGCTGAACATTGAAGTGTATATTTTTGCTATGTGTATTAAGGAATAAGCCTTGGTCAGTTTTAAATGAGATGGGACGTCCATCTGACAGTCTGCCCTTAGTTATCCGTCTCCATGAGACCAATTATGTAAGTGTTTATTGGGGAAGCCAAGGGCAGCTAACAGACCCAATTCAAGTCAACAAAAGGGGTTTTGACAGGCTGTGTACTCGCCCCCACACTTTTTTCACTTTTTATCAATGGTGTCGTCCAATATCTCTCTGAAATTCCTGCAGAAGCTCCTACTTTAGGGGGCTCAAAAGTAGTCACACACCTATTTGCCGATGACACGTTGCTAGTGTCTATAACCCGAGTGGTCTACAGACGCTTTTGGCTCCCTTTGAGGCCTTCTGTACCACGCGTGGGTTGGAAATTAACACTGCGAAAAGAGTTGCTAAAGATTAATCCCCGAAAAACCTTTAATGGTAAGCTCATAGTGGGGGGGAGGACACCTTTGGAAAGAGTGAATACTTTTGAGTACTTGGGGATCAACCTCTCTGACGATCGTTCATGGAACCCCCACATAGTAAAGCGAACCTTGCAACACTGACAGATTACAGGGGCTCTGATTAAGGAGCATAGGTCCTCTATTACTAGACCCATCGCTGCTCTGCTCCACGTCTATGATCTTAAGGCAGTAAGCTCTGTACTTTATGGTGCTGTACTCTGGGAGTTTGAAACCTTGGATGGGCTCCAAACCCCGGAGAACACATTTTTGAGAGCCCTGGTCTCACTCCCACAGAGTACTCCTCTGCATCCGCTCAGTCTGGATATTGCCAGAACTACTATTGCCCCTCTTGTTCTGGTTGCGCCTTAGGAGTACTCCTGAGTTGCTCTCATATGCAGCTGCTCTATCTGAGGTAATTGTCCTTGACCGTTTTAAGAAAATTGGTTGGCTTCATAAACTGAAAAGCTTGCTTACCTCAATAGGGCTCTAGGGACTATGGGATGTTAAGGACCCTGCTTAACTCCCAAGCAAAGCCCAAATTAAGAAATATTATTGGGATTGGGTGGACCAGTCTTCTATAAGTCATCACCAAAGGGGCCGTCTTACATCGGATTTTCTTGAGTTCAAATTGACAAGGAAATATGAACAATATTTAGAGGCCATTATGGTTCCATTGGACAGAAAGTTGTACATGAAATTTAGATTCAGCTCTATTCCATTGAGTTAATTCATAGCGTCTTGGGGGAAGTCCCTCACTCGATTGGGTTCTTGTCCAGGATGTCCCCTAGCTCCAGAGACAATAGCTCACATACTATTTGCATGTCCACTTTACAGTGCCCCAAGGTTGAGATGGTTAACCCCTCTTTGCAAGAGCCTTGGAACTTGCCTCCATCAAGTAGCACTGTGCATCTTAAAATCTGATACCAGCTTGCTGGTGGTATGCACAATTGCCAAGTTTTTAGGAAAGATGTGGACTATTGGAAGATCTTTTCTGAAAACTACTATTTGAATATCCTAGGCGGAGGTTCTTAGAGCTTATTGATCTTAATCTTTACCTGTTGGTTTTATCTTACATAGCTCATTTATGTAACATAATTTTATAGTTTTTTTTTTAACTTGATATTGTAAGCACCTCAACCCTATTGTACTGTACGCATTTGCACTTTCTAAGTTCTGAGGCCAGGGGGATCCTTGACAGGGTTAATGTAATTTTTACCTAGATACTTCCCCTATAGCACCTTTATGAAGTAATGGACAATAGAGTTATGCCATTTCAAGGGACTTTAACGAGTATCAGACAGACATGGCTTCATCAGGACATCTTTGGATTTGTGTATATATTTCCATTGTGACAAGAACCACAACCTTTGAATTTTCACAGATTCCAGAGCGTTCATTTCTCTCCACAATGCTGAAGTGATAAAGAGCTTCTTTTTTTCCTCGCTGCACCCTGTATGGGCTTCTTTCTTTTCTCTTTCTTAGATGACAGTTGTCAACACTTTAATTTCATCATGTGTGGACATCTGCAGTGTACCCTATCTAGGCTTTAATAAGGCCACATTTTTAAGACATAAATAGGATCAGAGTGCCTCAACCCAGCTACTGCTGTGTTATTGTTACTATGGTCTCATCACACCAATACCCTATTAAATGCACTGTCTCTCTTTGGAAGAGAGAATTTACATTAGGTACAGCTCTCAAAACCCACAAGGTCACTGGTAGAGTTTCAGACTCAAACGTTAGTCCACTTTATTACGAGTTGGCTATTTGGCTATTAATATTTGCTCACAACTTCTATTGGTGTCCTAACTTGTGCTCATGTTCAACTGGATAGATGATCACAGTTTTTGACACTTACAGCCAGAATGTTTTAATATGAATAAAACAATGTTGAAAGACAAAGGACAACATTGGCCATAGATAGTCTGAAGACCTGGCTGTCCCACTTCGATCCAAACATTTTAATAACCACCTTACCAAATGTATGAGCAAAGATGCCCTTTGATGAATGCCCATAATCAATAAATAGCCTGACTTTCCACTGCGAATAATTCATTAATCAAAAAGTCAAATGAGGTGTTGCAGGTGATGCTTAACATTCAGTGAGGCTTCCGTATCAGGATGTGAAGTCAGACATTTTTAACAATGTGCTTCAGGGGAAACTGAATGGCAGAAAAAATTATAAATTTATAGATGAGAGGGACTACTATGCAGAAATTCTCAACAATTTACTTAGTCCATATGTTAGACCTGGTACCTTGGCGTGAGTTTCCCTTCCACTTTTTGCTGATGTGCCTCATGTGTTTTGTTGGTGTTAGCTGCTCAGTGCACTGAGCCACTGCTAATCAGTGCCACAGTGCAAGTGCTCCCTATGAAAAGTGTATACATTGATTGGTGTCCCTGTTTGGCTTATTTGGTTTACTATCAGCCCCTAGTAAAGTGCACCAGGAGTGCCAGGGCTTGTAAATACAAATGCTGCTGGTGGGCTTGCAGCACTGGTTGTGCCACCCACAGAAGCGGCCTAGTAAAAAGTGTATAAGGTCTGCCATTGCAGAACCTGCGTGCAGTCTTGTACTGTCATGCTGACTGCGCAAGTGCACCTACTTGCCAGTCCCTAAACCTTCCCTTAACTACATATTAGTCACCCCTATGGTAGGCCCAAGAGCAGGGTGCATTGTAGGCATAAGGTAGGACATGCCCTAATGTGTGTGGCATGTCCTAATAGTGAATTACAGCCATTTTCGTTTTTCACTATTGAAAGGCTACCTGTTCTCCATAGGCCAGAATGGGCTGCTGGAATTATTACACTCTATAATCCCAGCGGACTCAGAGAGCATGGTAGAAAGTCAAGTTTAGTATGCCTGAACTCAGAATAATAAAATACTTCTTTTAGTAAAGTTTATTTTAATATCCTGTGTTTGTAAATACTACTTTTAGAAAGTTCGTATTTACTTGCCTAGCCATTTCAGTCCGCCTCTGCTGTGTGTGTGTGTGCTGCCTAGTTTCAGTGAGGAGCAGGGCTGGGGAATTCCAGGAGACAGGCTGGCTGCCAGGTGGTGGGTAGAGAGATTACACCAGGATGGGTGGGAGGAGTACACCTTGACTCTGAATAGACCTGTGCTCTGCCACCACAATGCTGGCTCCGCCCCTGTGGAGGGGTTGATGTCTCTGCCCTGTGCACTGAAAGGAAAGATCAGAGTCACCACAACAAAGTGCTCCAAAACCGGACTGAGCCAGGTACAGGCCCCCTGGCCACAAAGAACAAAATAAACTGTGTATAAAAGAAGGAGCCCTGCTCCTAAGAAATCAGATCCTGTTTACGCCAAGAAGAAACTCTGCCTGAAGAGGAGGACCTGGGAAAGCTTCATGGAGGACTACTGTCTCTAAGCCTGAGAGACTGGCTTGTGGTGGGTGCCTTGCTGCAAGAAGGAGAGGAAAAGAATGAGAAAAGACTTTAAATCAACTTGTGCTTTGTGAACAATCTCCAAGGGCTTGCTTGTGAACTTGCCCCCTGAACTGCGCCCCAGGAACAGTGGGCACTACCCCTCCCTGGAGCAAAGGAAGCTGCTGCTGGTGAATTGCCCTTCTGACTCCAGAGAACCTGTGTGCCCCCATCCTGCCGAGCAATGCGACCCCTGCACGACTGTGCTGCTGTGAGCACCGTGACGGCCTGCCCGACTGGCCTGAACAAAGTAAGCTGCTGCCCCCTCGAGCCAGAGCTTGCATCGTGAGAAAGGACCGTCTACCTCTGAGCACCGAGCCTCTGTGGCCCCCGAGCCGTAGAGACCACCGCAAGGACTGACGACACCCAGGTTCGCCGCTCTGAACGACGTCGCAGCGCCTCACGCTGAATTCACCCCCGAGCCGCCCCTCCTTCCTCCCACCTTGAGGCGAGCCGTGAAGTCCCGAGGCGCCCCACCAAGCACCGTTGTCCTCTGCCAAGCGGGACTGCAACGCGCCGTGGGACACCCCTCCTGTGACTGCCAAGGCCGCCCGAACTCCTCATCAAGATCCAAGGTACTGTGCGGTCCGAACACACCGGTACGACGCGTACCAGCCACAGTACGGTCCGTACTGACCCGTACGCCATCGTCCCCGTACGCTGACACACGCGGGAAGCGTGAGTCTTCGAAGGGAGCGTCCTGAATAGCGTGCACCCCGGTACAACGCGTACCTTCACCCGTACGGACCGTACTGTCTTACACGCCATCGTCCCCTACGCCTGCTCACGCGGGAAGCGTGAGACGTAGGTGGGAAGCATCCCGAGGAGTGTACGGCCCGTACTAAGAGTGGTACGACGCGTACCAACACCCGTACGACCCGTACGGACGGCGCTTCGACGCGCACGGGCCCCCAGAAGGTGTGTATTGCACCCAAATTGTGCATTGGAAAGAACTGTGGCACCCCAAGACCTAACTTGAACACTATAACAAGTAACTGGAACTCTATTGAAAAGTGAAGACTGTATTTAAAGCCTGCTTGAGAAGTTTATATTAAGAAGCTTTATTTTTATAAATACAGTCTGGTGTCTCTGTGTGGTGGGTGGGTGATTGTTGTGGGACATCCTAAATGCTTAACCTAATGTACTCTAGAGTTTAGCCTGACTGCTCGCGCCACACTACCTAGAGGGTGAGCAGGGGTTATTGTCTGAGAGTAATCCTTTGCCCTGACTTAGAGGAAAGGGTCCCTACTTGTCGCAAACAAGAGACCCCGGATTCTAACACCATATCATAAACTATGCCCGATCTGCAACAGGATCGAAGAAACATTTTTATCTTTCATAAAATAAAAGCTATTACAATTCTTAAAGAATAGTGCATACGCGTGGAACATAAATTTGTGGTACTATTGCACACTTAGCAGCAAGGGTGAACTGTGTGTGTGTCACAGGTGCTCACTTATGGGCTGCAGATACACTCAATGCATAGAAAGGAGCTTGGTAACTGCATATTTATACATATTCATGAGTTTGGGATCAATTGATCAAGTGCAGCTGAAGATAGCAACTTCACAAAAAATTAAAGGACTTTATGGAGGCTGTTCTAAGGTTTTCTGAAAAACTAGGAGAGCAATTAATTCCCCCTGACAAGAGGTTAATAGTAATTATAGAGCTGTGGTAATGATCAACATTGACATAACTCTATCATGGGAATTGACCAACAGAGAAATCAGGACTGACTCCTTTGTAGGACGCAATGCCTTTGGATCCTATCTATGTCTTTATTTATCACTTTAAAACACTCTTTTCAGTTTATCTGAGATGCAACATTCTTTAAGCCCGCTATCTTTTCAATTGATTTATTTAATGTGTATTTTTAATGTTTTTCTGGTTTGTCTTGTTTACATTGAGAGAGTTTAGTTTTGGGAGAAAAGTGGTCACCATTTGTTATGTTTTTAAGTGGGCATTCGCTTTAGTGTTCTTGTGTCTGTGTCAATGTTTTACTCGCTATGTTTGGCCCTTTTAAAAATTATATTGTGAAGCTCTAGTCTACACTATTCATCTTAATTAAGTTACTGGGATTTTAAGAAACAAAATAGCTAGATATAAGAATGAATTTTGGGGCAAACCCACTTTTTCTATGATATATGCACCTGCGCTTTCACAAATGACCTGGGTGAAATCAGAACAGAGCAACATGGAGACATATGATCACGTCATCCCCACCCTAATGGAATTAGACTGATTTCCTTGCTGGCTGGCACCACCTTCAAAACCAGCAGCATCATTTACAAGTCATAAGGATGTACACCACAGCTGATCTGGCTGACGAGTTCACCATCTCTGGTTCTTGCTACACTTTCAGTCATGACACCATCGGACGGGAGACAAAGAAGTGTGAAGACGAAAAGCAAAGCAATAGGCCATTTTCATCTATGCACCCATGGTCGGGAACATCATTCCAGCATTCATCAGAGCTGCCTTGTCCTTGCTCCATTTCAGGAAGGAATAGAAGGCAGACCTTTTAAAAGAACACAACATCATGATGTAGTAACAGTTCATTAAACAACTACCTATCAAATTACTTGTTGATTGTACCCTTGACTTTGACCCAGTATAGTGCTCTGCTGCCTTTGGCTATGTTTGTGCTATAATAACATCACAGACTACACACATATATATTTACATACAAATTTGCACATTCATTTATGTTATTATTAACCCCTTCGCCGCGGCGCAAATTCCGCCGCGGCGCTGGGGGGGTGTGGGGTGACGGAACCACGCCGTCATGAGTCACGGGCGAGCTGATCTCATGACGGCGGGGTTCCATCACGACTCCACCCACTCTTCATTTTGCCGTCATGAGCACAGCTCGCCCATGACTCATGACGGCGTCGTTCCGTCATGCGCACGCAAGGGGTTAATATTGTTCTGCAGTGAATGGAAAATAGCAACATGGGAGGAAGGAGTGGTGGCGTTGAGACTGATGCACAGAGTGTTAAGCTATTTTGTTGTCCTCCAGCTACAGGGAAAGAATATGAAGTATGTGGCTGGTAGCTGGATGAATATCACTTCCATTAATTTGAGGTTGTAGTCAAACAAACCAAAAGTAATCAAATTGTGAATTGTACAACTTATACTTACTTTGTTGCACACTATCATAGCAGGGAAACAGTTGGTACTAATGCAAGAGGTGTAAGAGGACCACTCTTCCTGGTGGAGTACTGAAAGATGGTCTTGATTGAGGTGAGGAGGTGTTGTTGCATCATTGATATGTACATTCCTGCTGTCAAATCTTGGAATCTCCTGGCTGCCACCTATCGCGCACCCTAGTCTGAGGTATCGGCAGGCTTGAAATTTGAAAACTAAAGAAGCTGCCCCCAGGAGTGTTGACCCTTCTTCTCCCGGAGAGCCAACCCCTTTAGCTCTCAGTGATCCATGCTTCCCTTCCTCTCTGCAGGGAGTCCTGCCATCTACCCACTCCACAAGGTGCCTGCCAGTCTGAAGCCATCACCATGACTGGAGAGACACATGTTTGAGGTCTTTATAATGCACTAGGCCATTGATTGTGACTCTGCAAAAACACTTACCCAACTGTTCCTGACAGGACTGTAGTACAATTGCATGCCATTCATAAGGAGCTCTTCAGCCATGTGAGGTGCTTTTGTGAAGGGAAGGCTCCTTTCCTGCCTCCAACACACTACTATGCCCCTATGACCCTGGCCTCACAGGTGAGGGTCACGGGACCGGCATGTTCTTTGTAGAATGGAAAGTCTGGTTTGTAAAATTAAGGGTGTTCGCTTCAGGGACAAATTGAGCTGTTGGAATCTTTGCTGTGTAATGTTCGAACTTGTGGTTTTAAGCACAAGTTTGATAGCTTCTGTAATGCATTCTGTGCAAGTTGTCATTTTTTCTTATCAGGCATGAAGCCCGGCAAGTCTGTTACAAATTTAGAACAGTGGCATGACTTCAGAGAGCATGTGTGGGTATAAACATTCATTTATATGAATTTATTTGCAATTCAAACAGTAAGGACACAGATAAACATGGTTATTTTTTAGATGCACAGAACCATTTGGGGTGGGTAATTTCTTGTGTCCTCTCCAGGCTGTTCTCCAAACATAGCCTTTGTGTAGAATGATGCTTCTCACAGCAGGATATTATCCAGCCTGATGCAAGCAATCTGCATCTGGCTACCAATAGCTACTCTGACAGTCAACAAGAAAGAGACAAAAGGTTGACCCCCTTTCTAAAGGACCCTTCACACCCTGACAACAAGAACTACTCTCCCACCATTCACCCCTCCATCTACCAAATGGCAATGCTTCAGGGAGACCTATAAGTAGCTCCTCTCAGCCTCCTCTCTCCCCACTTCAATGTCTAGGCCTCCTCAGTCCATCTTGATGAATGTCAAATTCAACCAATACACTTCCGATATCTGTGAAAACAACCTCACCAGCATCTTGTACACAAGAACAGGGCAGGTATTTCCAAATGGATCAACAGTCCTCAATCTCTCTGGATCACTCAAACACTGAATGTGTGTACCACAAAGGCTGCATACATAAACACATAGCGCTAGTTACCTTTCATATTTGCAGATCCTCTGTGATAGAAAATGACCTAGAATGGGATTAGGTAACATGGAGTATACATCTGAGGGCGTGTTGGCAAGATGCTCTCAGCCAGTGAGTGCCACATAACTCATCTTCAGTGAGTGAAACATTTTACTGCAGTGATGTTAAAATAGCGAGGGAAGATCATTAGATGAGACTTCTCCTTGAAGAAAGAGTCTGCCTCACCCTCCTTGTGTAGTATACAAACCCTGTACCAAGCTTGCAACACTCCAGATTGTGCTAAAACGGCTGCCCTAGGATTGGTGCAAAACAGGCGCGGGCTCTTAATGTTTAAATTATTTTCATAGTTGAACTCATAGGCTTAAGCAATCTTCCTTTTTGATAGAACACAACTTAGTGTTCTTTCCTTCCATAACTTTAAACGCGCACATTGCATGATATCTAAATATGCATTCCTAATTCCTGCCTGAAATATTGACCTTGATTTACAACTCTCAATTGATTCCTCTCCTCTACTTTCTTCAGAGTGATGCTCTCCTTATCTTCCACCCTGTGCAGGCTACCTCTTTCTAAGTGCAGTGTTCTCTCTGCTCACAAGCTCTGTCTTTAAAACCCTATCCCTTCAATTTAGCAATATGTTATCTCTACTAGCCTATCTAGTCATCTCACCAAACATTATCATGAGCTCACATAGCCCCCCACCAATAATCACACCTAACACCTTTTAATTTAATCTACCACAAAGAATTAAGAGTTAATGCATGGAATAGTTTCTTGAGAGGTCATGATTAATCCCAATAACCAACAGTAACCAATTACATCTAGATTAATTAACCACTAGCTCTTTGTATCCAGAGTAGTGTGCTACTCTCAGTACAGCACTTCACCACCTCAGATGTAGTAAGAGCTGCATAAATGCAATTACAATTATTTTATGCAAGCCCGTTTCAGCATCAGTTTATGCATTTGCAAGTGAAATAAATATTATGCTGAATCAGTGTCAAATGGTTTTGTTGTGAAAGTGTGATATGAACATAGAGGTGTTCTGTTTACTTGTACATTGAAAGTTCATGAAAGATCTGTTTATGGTGTCACTCACGATAGGCATGATGTAAGATTAAAGAGTACGTTTTTAAATACATTGATGAGTGTGAATAAATTAGGTAAGAACTTAAACAGACAAGCACTAAAAGATTTTTCTAGACTTCATTCTTAGAGTTTAATATCTGGTGTTCAAAGAAAAAGATCTATCTGTAAATCAGGTTTTACCATCAATCGAGAGAATGTCGAGGTAAATACTGAATTAGAGAGGCTATTTGTAGGAGAATTATGTTTAGCAATGTGGAAAGATAGCACTGTATTAAAATCTTGTTGTGTTTATTGCTTCGCTCATATTATCTAAAACGTTTTGTATAACAAAGGAAGTATCTATTGTTTGAGGGATTGGTGCAACTTCTTCAAAAATATCACATTCCAAATCAAGTTTGGACATTTCTTGCAGCATAAAGTAGGTAATTAACTCAGCGAATAACTTGTTGCTCTCAGTTAGGTTTACATAAACCTTCATGTGAGATCCATATTCTTGAGACATACGATTGTAAACAGAGTCTGCTACATTTTCAATGACTTTGTCCTCTATTGTTGGGAATGCAATTTTTTCAGTAATAGATATAATAATTACTCTTTGCTTTTTAAGGTATGACTCTATGGAACAAAATAATTTTGCCATTATCTCACAGCATGTATCTTCCTTCTGGTTAATATTCATGGCATACATGGGGGCATCAGACATTATTAGTATTCTGCATAAAAGTTTGCAAAGAATACTTTCCAGGAGAGATGCAGAATAAAACGTATAACAGGAATAATTTCGACATAGGGAGTCACTTGGTAATTCTTCATCACAAAACTCTTCAAAAAATGAAATGTCCTCAGAACAGGCCAATGACTCAACAGAAACAACTGACCCTGGACGTTTATAAACTAATTCTAATATTATTGAATTGGCAAGGTTGTGAACAATGAGTGAATTCTCTTTCTGTAATTCATTCTGTACAGCATCTGGAAACTCCAATTCTTTAGAATATTTGCTGTACACTGACTGCACTACTTTGTGAACGTCTGTTCTTGAATATACAAAAAGCTCAAACTTCTTATCTATTGAATCCCAAAATTCATTTTTCAATTCCCTGAGCAGTTGGTTTGCCAGTAATACTGCATTTCCTTTCATCTTCATCACCTTTTCATTCGTATTTTGGGAAGTGCTAGTTGTTGAAGGAAAGATTGTATTTGCAAGGTTAATAACAATATCGCCTAGCTTGGTTCCAGTGAATTTCTCATCTTCGAGAAATTTGGTTTGACTCTGATCCATTGAGATGTCACTAGATTCATTATCATACTTTACGTCATTTGTATCATCTCCAATAGAAGTCCCTTGAATGCTATCACTTGTACAACAATCAACCTCTGCCATTGGTGGAGCAACCAGTGTATTTGTCTTTATTATTGTTGAAGGAAAGCAATTCACATAATTAATATTATTGTTTGATAGGCATACATCTTTATGTTGTTTGCTTGCCTTATTTTCTTTGATCACAGTTGTTATTTTGCACTCTTCTGAATGACACTCATAATCACCTATAAGGGGCCCAATGTGCAGGTTCACGTTTCTATTTTGATATGATTTACTTGAGCCAGCTTCTGTGAAACAAAGGGGTAATGTTGTGGATTGAAGTGAAGTATCTTTGCGAAAACCTGTCATTAGTGTTTCAATGGCAAGGCCAACAATTTCTCCTGACAGCCATTTTAACTCTAATTTGCTTTGTTGGTCTTTTATGATGTCAACTGTTTTCTTTAACAGAAAATTTGTCACGGCAAGGCGAATGTCATGAATGTTTTTTTCATTCATGGACTGTACTAGTGCAACATGAGTTGTACAATTCATATTCATTGAAAGGGGTTCTGAAGAGTGAAAATCGCCTTTCAACAGATGTTCTTCATTTTTCTTATTTCTGCACATTTTATATTTGCCATTATTCATCAGATTGCTAACTTCGTCATGCACAAGTTTTACAGCGTCTTCACATATTGATTCTAAAAATGAGTTGCGAAATTCAATGTTATGTACAAAAATGTTTCTTTTATCTTTATACTCATTAAATATTTTCTTTTTTACTTCAAATGCCAGTTTTACAACTGTCTCTGGCAAAAGGTTTGGCTTCATTTGATCCCGCATGAATAGATCCTTTCCAGTGCCATCATCCACTTTCTGTGAAGGAAAATCAGAATAACATATATTTTTCTGCTTCATTTGAATTGATTTTTCTTTTTCTGTATAGTTGCTCCTCTCTTGATGTGCTATCTGTGTTGCTTTCGGCATGCCTACAGGTGATGTTGGTTTTAATTTGCCTTGCGTCTTTCTTAAATTGGATGGATTAGGAGCTGTACACTGTTGTGATGCAGATTGCTTGCATAAATTAGAATCTGAATCACTACCATACCCAGGTGGAGTAGGTTTTGTCTCCATTAAATGCTGGAACACATCATTCAATGACTTTATAAGGTCCTCCGCAATTTCTTTAAGTGAAGAGTCCTTCATATTCTGGCCACATTTAATGCTTGTCATAGCTTCTGCTGTAAAGTTCAGGTTAGATGATGTGAAAGATGACTCTACTGTAAGTGATTTGTTGTCATGCAATGGGGCCTGCTTAGCATTAGAACTTTGCATTTCTTGAACAACCTTGTTTCTATCTAATACTTTATCTTGTTTACAAGACTGAGGATCTGTTGAAGTGATTTCCCAGCCTCCATTTCCAACAGAAGATTTATTTGATTCAACTTTTAATTTTGATAAACATGTTTCTAAAGGTTTTGTTGTCAATTTTTCTGAAACTGCATTTGAAATATTCCTGGAGAATGTAGATGTTCCCAACTCACTTCTTAAAGTATTGCAAGGTCGACCTTTTGCATCTTCATGTATCAACTCAGATGAAACATGGTGACTAGAGTAGGGCAATGGTTTAAACTGAATCAAATACACTCCATCGCCCTGTGATTCTTTGGCACACTCTGAAATATTGTGAAATGTTGGTTTATTCAAATCATTTGCAATATTTTTATTTACAACATCAATTGCATTTGTTTGTGACTGATAGGAAATTGCACTTTTACTTTTGGTATTGATGTAAGGGGGGATTTCAGTGGCTAAAATAGCATTTGTCACCTGGCTTGGAATGGAGTCTCTGAAATGTAGCACAGGCTTGGTGCCTCCATTGTCCATAAAGCATTGCTCTGCAGCTACTATCAACTCAACAGGATGTTCAGAATGAATCAGAGGCCATGGATTTAAGGTGTTTATGCCTTCATTTTTTCTCGTAACAATTTTGGGTAAGCCTGACAAATGCTTATCCTCAGGGAGAAGTTCTGTGTTTGGTTCAGTTTCTCTCCACGTCACCAGTTCTGATGCCCTCTTCTTAGACACATTCAGAATTCCATCAGACATGGCACCTAATGGACTGTGATGTGCAAAGTTCACCAATGTGTTCAGCGCTTGACCTAAATTACTGTCAAAATTAGCCAAGGAAGTGTTCACTCTTGTGCTGTGCTCTGCCCTTTTGCCCTGAGCATCAAGTGCAGATAATTTGTCCATAGTTTTTGTCACTCTGCTGTTTCTAACTGCAGATGGAATTGGATAGAAAATATTGTCACTGGCAAAGGTCAGCCCACTTTTGCACCTTTCCATATGATCAAATTCCACTACTGATTTCTTTTCAGAGCCCCTTTGTATATTTATTTTTTGGGGAAAAGCAAGAATTTGTTCAGGTGTTGATTTTTCCTCTGCACTTCTATTTAATACATCTGATGTGTATCCAGGTTTCAAATCTATAACCACTTCAGAAAGCATCCGAATCGTAGCTTTAGCTTTGCTCCCATGTACATTTTCCATTCTTTTAAAGGTGATCTCTTGGGAGTCACCTGCTATGTCAGACTTCACATTGTTATTGGTAAGTGCTTGTTTATCATCAAATGCCTTGTTATTAAACACTTTGAATTTTGAGTGAACATTTTTAACAACAGGTTTCTCTTTTTTGCTTTCTGCAAGGTTGCTCATCGCCCCTCTAATGCTCTCTGTTTTGACAGCACGAGGACTCATAAGATTATTTTGATGAGGGGAAAAAGTCTTCTTGTTGTACTTCAACTGGGCAAAAGGTTCAAGGGTTTTTGACTCCATTTTATCATTTGCATGTTCTGCATGAATGACACAAAATCTTCGCGGATCCATATCAAAAGATGAATCCCTCAGGTTATTCATCTTCTGCTGTGTTGGGTGTAACTCAGTGGCTGTCTTTATTTTTGCCACTGAAGTACCCAATGATCCAAGGTAAGAATTACATCTTGGTAAATTGAAGAGGTCCAAGTGTTTAAATTCTTGATTAGAATGGGAACCACCTTTTGTTTCATGATGCAAACATTCTAGGAGGGATCGAATTATTTCAGCTGCTGCATCGTCTCCTGGCACATTTACAACATCCTCTTCTTGGAGCTCCTTCTCAGTGACCCTCAGGATATCATTTAATACAGACTTTGTATACAGCTCCAAAACTGATGTGGTAATAGATATCTGTTCCACAATTTTCTTAAATTGTTTGCTGCACACATATTTAGGCATCACTAGTAATGGATTAGTGAAGTTTATTTTAGACACATTTTTCTCTTTATGCGATTGGTATTGACTTAGGTCAAATATTAATAGGTCTCCTGTGGACAATACTTTTGAGCCACTGTTACAACTGGTATAAGATTCAAATTTTTGCATGGTACTGCGCTTACACTTCGACCTTGGTGCTGCCATTAGATGTAGCCTAGATGAAACAAACAACTTCAATTTACCAAGAACCTGTTGTATAAGTTCCCCTGCTACTGAAACTAAATGAACATTTTTGTTCTGGAAAGGTTGGACTGTCAATGCTGTGGAAGTACTTATTTTGTCCTTCAGGTTCACATTCCTGAAATCACCGCTGGCCACTGAAATCAACTGACCATCCTTTCCACAAAAGTCAATCATATTGGAAGATTTTAAGGAGCGTGTTTCACAGGGAAGCACTTTATTATCATCATCATGTCTTCCTACAGAAGATTCCTTTACCTGTATTTCTGATATAACAGAGTATACTTTTTGAAGTATATTTTCTACAGTTATTTCTGCTATATGTCTAATTTCTGATTTAGATTCATGTTTTAACATTTTAACACACGACACAACATTAAGCTCAGAATTGGGCACATGAGTGAAATAGTGCTTGTGCCCTGCAACAAAATAGGGCATGGAAAAAGGCAGATGTCCCAAATCTATAATTATTCTCTCAATAAGTTCAAATAGAACATCTTCTATTACGTTCATACAATATTTTTGGTTTCGAAATAGTTTTTCCAAAACATTTTTGGATTTTTCATTCTCTTTACTTTTACAATTTTCAAGAGAATGGCTGATACAGTTTTCTTTACCATAATCATTACCTAGAGCTGGCATTTTGCATTTTACTGTCTCTTCTTTGGATGAGGAAACATTTTCAGTAGCACTGTTAGGCCCGATTGGGAACTGGGCATTCAAATGACATGTTTCAGTCTCACAGCAAGATTTCTGTAAATATTTTCTGTGAACAACATCATAATGATCCGGTGGGCTTGCAGAATCAGCATTTTGTATTGATGACAACGTTGCTGAGGAGTTGAAATTCTGCTTAGAGATATCACTTTTGAATTTGAGCAGTTGCGGATTGTGAAATACACTATCCTTTTTCATTGTATTTTGTTCATATGTTGCAACTGCTGGACGTAAAATGCCAAGCACATTGGAAGCCAACCAAGCGACAAATTTATCACATATAATTTTGCTTTCTTCGATAGATGGCTGGTGAAAAAAATTAAGGAAAGGACAGTTATTTGAAGGCAGGAAAAGCACACTTTCAATATTAGGTGTTGGTGACTGAAGAGCAAAGCAAGAGATCATAAAGAAGGAAAAGAGTACTTACCTGTAACTCCAGTTCTCCAGCATCTTTCATAGATTCACATTTTACGACAAGAGAACACTGAAAAGGAGGTTAAAATAGATGTAAGTAGCCTATGAAAACAAAAGGCATTCCTAACCAGTTTTAAAAAGAAATTAAATGGTACAGCACTGTATAATGCATACACCAATGTGGACTTTCCTGTTTCATGCAGAAGGAATTTACAACCAAATGGTTTCTGAAGACTTAAGCACAAGGGAAAATATTTTTAAATTTAAAATAATTCCTCATAAACATTGTGTTGTCCAAAAAGGAGCGTTCCATACATAATCATTCTCCTTACCTGTTTATTATGTAAACAAGTAATCCAGAAGAGAGCCAAATAAAGTTATGCAGCTGTCCAATATCCAATATCCAAGAAAGTGCATATTAAAATGTCCGAAGGCAAGTGGCATAATAACCATAACAGTAGGATAACGCAAAGCAAACGGGTACCATTAGGAATATATAACAGAAAAGTGGATAGTATCCTTATCAACCTGCAAGTAAAACAATAAATCAATTACATTTTGCCTAATTTATCAGTGGTCTACTCCATTAAATAATCCCGTCCAAACAGTAAAAATGCCTCCCAACTTATAAGTTCCATCTTTCAAACCAAGGAATCTACCCCAAAGGATCAGCACATCCGTGTGTCCCGTGGGAGTTACCTCACATTCCTTTTAACTACACTATTCCCTCTGACCTATAGAGTCACTTCTGCCAGTCGACAATCTGTGTAAACTCCCAAATATAAAGTCTGTGACATAGTCATCCTATTTGTCAATGTCCTTAGTAGTTATATCCCATTATATATTATTTATAACCTCTTACTAGCCCAAAGCCTTGGAAACACTTGTATTAATCCTTGCCCGCAAAAGACCATAAAGCACTCACAGAGAGACAAATTGTTCATGAAGATACCACAACAGTTAAAATCCAGAACAAACTCCTATCCCAAAAGTACCATCGTTAATTTCATTCAAGACAGCCTATCCTCTTACTCATCCATTTTGTCATAAAGAAAAATAAATGAACACCCAAAAAATATTAAATATACCACTCACGTGTTTCCCAAAAAAACAGTCTCATAAAACAGCCAACTGAGCCATGTTGCAGTGCTTCCTATATCCTCACGATCAGGTCACATCCCGATCACATGGCACGTTCGCCTGATGGGATCCCGTGACCGGCCCAAGTGTGTATATTGATAAGCGCCATCTTAAAACAGTCAAAAAATAAAAGTGCTTAATGAAAGAAAACCTCCCAATGTGAACTAAATACCGAAAGGTATTCTTTTTCCTTCTATGTCAAAAAACGGGCCAATTTTCCATAAATTATGAATGCGCCCCTCGTAAAATAGCGCTAAATGAAAAAACAGCACATCGCTAATTTCCAGCTAACTTCCAACATTGGAATGTATTATAATTGTATACGGCTATTGGTTAACATACTAAAAATCCGGGACAGGACACATCCAGATTGCGTGGCGAATTCGCCTATCAGGACCTCAAAGCCACACTGATTACACACGTAACGGAGCGCTATGTTGGACAAATAGAGCCAAGGGCATCTATTCATTCTAACAAATAGGAATAGGCTATTACCAAATCCTAACCTAAATCATAATTTAACAAAAGCAGAGACAATGGAATTGGATAATCTCAGTAAAGATGATTCAATCGTCATCAGGGAAGCATACAAGGGAGGCAATGTGGTGGTTATGAACACCACAGACTACATGAATGAAATTAAAAGACAACTCAGCGATTTAAATAGCTATGAGCCAGTCACCACCAATCCCATTGCCTCCCTTGGGAACCATATAAGTATGAAACTCCATGATTGGCAGGAAAGTGGTTTACTTTCTGATGACGAATACAGTTACCTTTTTGTGAGTAACCCATTAGCCCCCTGTATATTCATCCTGCCGAAAATACACAAGGAGGGGACCTTTCCCTCTGGACGTCCCATCATTTCAGGCATTGAGTTTCCACAGAGTGACTTTCCCAATATGTGGACAAGTTTCTCCAAACACTTGTGACCAACCTGCCCGCATATATACAGGACACTAGGGACATTCTGCAAATGTTGGATGGTCTTGCATGGGAGGACAACCTGCTTTTTGTTACCATGGATGTTACTGGATAGTACACATGCATACAAAAACATTTTAGGACGCCGGCGGTACAATCCTTTTTTAGTACTCGAACTGCAGATCATTTGGAACATAACGAGATCTTGACAGAGATGATAGACATCATCCTAGCAAAGAACTTCTTTCTACACAATGGATCATGGTGCCATCAAGTACAGGGGACCGCGATGGGTTCCAGGTTTGCTCCCTCCTACGCTGACCTTTTCATGGGTTGGTGAGAGAGGGAGCATGCCGGGGGCAAATATGCCCCCACCTGGATGGACATGATCGTCTTCTGGGGGAGGTATATTGATGATGTCATCTTATCCCATGAGGCACAGGGTCAGACTGATTTGCATATGGCCATGCAAATCAGTCTGACCCTGTGCCTCATGGGAACAGTCCAGCCCGAACTGCCAAGCCATGTCTTCCCTGGACCAGAAACAAGCTTCCTAGGACCGGTTTCTGGCATTTCAGCCGTCTTCAGCCAGGCTTGCTTGAATCCAGTGACAAAGTGAGCAAGGGACTCAGATCTGAGCTGGACTGTTCCCATGAGGCACAGGGTCAGACTGATTTGCATATGGCCATGTCTGAACTGGGGTGGCAGAGTGGCCTAAAGAACAGTGATGGATTAAACCCAGATCAGTTGACTAGGGGTGAGTGCTTGCAATGTTCAACACTCCGTCCATCATTTCCTTTGGTTTTTGCTTTGTTCGCCATAAGTTGGCAGGGTATGCTCAGACGTGAATCCCTTGCTCACTTTGCCACTGGATTCAAGCAAGCCTGGCTGAAAACAGCTAAAATGCCAGAAACTGGTCCTAGGAAGCTTGTTTCCGGTCCAGGGAAGACATGGCTTGGCAGTTCGGGCTGGACTGTTCCCATGAGGCACAGGGTCAGACTGATTTGCATATGGCCATGTCTGAACTGGGGTGGCAGAGTGGGCTAAAGAACAGTGATGGATTAAACCCAGATCAGTTGACTGGGGGTGAGTGCTTGCAATGTTCAACACTCCGTCCATCATTTCCTTTGGTTTTTGCTTTGTTCGCCATAAGTTGGCAGGGTATGCTCAGACGTGAGTCCTTTGCTCACTTTGCCACTGGATTCAAGCAAGCCTGGCTGAAGACGGCTGAAATGCCAGAAACCGGTCCTAGGAAGCCTTTTTCCGGTCCAGGGAAGACATGGCTTGGCAGTTCGGGCTGGACTGTTCCCATGAGGCACTGGGTCAGACTGATTTGCATATGGCCATGTCTGAACTGGGGTGGCAGAGTGGGCTAAAGAACAGTGATGGATTAAACCCAGATCAGTTGACTGGGGGTGAGTGCTTGCAATGTTCAACACTCCGTCCATCATTTCCTTTGGTTTTTGCTTTGTTCGCCATAAGTTGGCAGGGTATGCTCAGATGTGAGTCCCTTGCTCACTTTGCCACTGGATTCAAGCAAGCCTGGCTGAAGACGGCTGAAATGCCAGAAACCGGTCCTAGGAAGCCTGTTTCCGGTCCAGGGAAGACATGGCTTGGCAGTTCGGGCAGGACTGTTCCCATGAGGCACAGGGTCAGACTGATTTGCATATGGCCATGTCTGAACTGGGGTGGCAGAGTGGGCTAAAGATCAGTGATGGATTAAACCCAGATCAGTTGACTGGGGGTGAGTGCTTGCAATGTTCAACACTCCGTCCATCATTTCCTTTGGTTTTTGCTTTGTTCGCCATAAGTTGGCAGGGTATGCTCAGACGTGAGTCCCTTGCTCACTTTGCCACTGGATTCAAGCAAGCCTGGCTGAAGACGGCTGAAATGCCAGAAACCGGTCCTAGGAAGCTTGTTTCTGGTCCAGGGAAAACATGGCTTGGCAGTTCGGGCTGGACTGTTCCCATGAGGCACAGGGTCAGACTGATTTGCATATGGCCATGTCTGAACTGGGGTGGTAGAGTGGGCTAAAGAACAGTGATGGATTAAACCCAGATCAGTTGACTGGGGGTGAGTGCTTACAATGTTCAACACTCCGTCCATCATTTCCTTTGGTTTTTGCATCAATTTAAGGTCACTGAGGGACACAGGTTGAATGTCTCATGCACAAATCCCTGAGTGTTCGCAAATCTCAAAGTGCATGGGGCTTTCAATGGTGATACATGCAAATGTGACAGTGTCAAGCCTTGAGCCTTCAGTACTAGTACATTCCGAGTGCCATTGCTAGACTCTTCGTTCATGAGAGGAAACCCCCATCAAACATTTTAACCTGTTGATGATACAGCCATTATCACCAATGTCTCTGTTACACCAGGCAACTGATCCCCCAAGCTGGACCACACATATCATGGTGTGTGCAAGGGGTCCCTTTAGACAGATCTTCTTATATCCTATAAAGCCCTCAAGAGCCCCCACGGAAGAGGCTATTACCAGGCATGCTTCCAAAAAAACCCACATCCTGCCATTACTTTCACTAAGATCTTGAAGGCTGTGTCCTTGCAGACCCCAAAAAGAAAGTGAAGAACTGTCAATCTGAGTTCTTCCTGCTGGTATCATAAGTGGCGTTTGGGTGGGCTTCAGTCGTGGAGCAAAATCTCAGTACTTGCTGGTCATACTCTCACCTGGAACACATGCACAGCCCCCATCACCACAGTTGCCTCAAGGTACTTTGCAGCAGCCTGCTGCCACTGTGCCCATTGGCCTCTCCCTCACCATCTTATCCCTTCTGGAGTTTAGATACAGCCACATACCACCACATCTTGATTGAGTATCATCTTTGTTTATTTTGCCAGCTGCGCCCTCCCCCAGCCCATGCCTGTCACACTTTGCCTTGTCCTTGTCCATAGCATCACTGTAACTCAAATCAGGGCACCTCAGATCTTGCTCAAAATATATCTGCATCACCCTCCCTCCTTTATCAAATTGGAGCCACATTGCTCTTTACAGTGCACAACTCATGCAAATATGGGGGTGGTGACATTTTATGAGCAGTGGTCTCCACCACACCAGTCTCTCCATTTCATTTTTATTCCATGCGAGCTATGGATTTCAACACAGAAGCTGAAGAATTCAATGTCCAAAGTGTTGCTATGACCTAATGGATTATATTGCCTTTACTTTACTTTTTTGTCAGTTTGGATACACAACAATCCATGCGCAAAGCATACTGAAAATCCAATATATACACCCCTTATAAAGTTAGATAGAATTTACAGAATAAAAATCAAGATTAAACTATAAACTGGTCTGCCTATTGGATGTTTAATGTTAATGCAGCGACCACAATAGTTTTAAGCCTGACCTCCGCAATTTAGTTCTTAGCTGCCTGGTTCAGGCTGTTTGCAAAAAATTTGAGATGGCAAATACTACTCAAGTACTGGTGTCATCTTTAGATATTCTTATTGAGTTCAGATAATGCCTTACTCCCAGTACTATACAGAGAGGTATGACCCATCTAGATCTAGGTCTTTTGTAAGTTGTACAGAAGAATAAAACATGTTCCTCAGCTTCCTCAAATTGCTTACAAGCTGAACATCACTTGCATTCAAACTGAGGAGCTTGCCACAGGCTCGTAAAGGACGCTAACGGAAGTATACGCAACCTAAACTTTATGAACAGGGTTCTATTCAATGGAGAATTAATATAGTCCAAACATTATTCTAATTTATTTGTTGCACTTAAGAGGTAAGAAATTACCGGACAATCTGCCCGAGGATCATGATATCTGCCGGTTCTCCAGGGCATGGTACCAGAACCTCTCCTTCACAGTGTTAATGGCGATTGAGGAGGTAGACAAAGTGTTAAAATAGTAGTCACAAAGTCCAAGATCTAGTGTATTTTTAATATATTTCAGCCAGAGGATCTTAATCGCTTGTGGCCTTCCAATAACATCGCATAATCCCTCCTTTTATGGTCTAGCACCTCAATCACCCAAATTCGAATATGGTACAAAATGGACCTCAATTTAACATACCCAGCTATTGGATTTAAAGCCAAGCTAAGTCTCAGCGACAGCTGTGGAATAATCTTGAGAAGCCTCAAAGAACTTATAAAGCTGTTCTTGGCTTTCAGAAGGATTTCTAGTGGAAAGCTCAGAGCCGCAAAGATCTGTGCTAATTGCCTGTCCTGTGTCTATCTCAAGAGCCGGTGACACCATATAAGGTGCTGCAGACCTAGCTATTTCTGATGGTGTATGTTACAAAAGGAGTGTATTTTTAAGATGTTCTCAGGTCATGAATGGGAATCAGATAGCCTAACACCAAGGTAATTAAGGTCCATCACTCCATTTAACGTATTTTCCCCAAGTTTGATTTTGCCCCTAAAATGTTTATAGGGATTAAGTGCCATAACTTTGGTCTTCTGTGTATTGATCTTCAGCATAAAGTAAGCCCCGGGAGTAGAATCTATAATCCTTTCTGGGTTTTGGAAATAAATGAGGTATTATTTTCACAAAAGACAGGGTGGATACATCTGGCCATCTAATGAAGGAATCATTCTCACAATCAATTTAAAAGTCAACACAGCCATTTAAAAAAGAAGGAAAAGAGTAGGTGAGAAACCCCCCACCATGGGCTCCTTTACTGGCTATTCTTTCTGAGTTCACCATTTGGACCCCATTGAACCTGTACAAAATTATCTGTATACAGCTACCTAATTATAATTGATAGGTTGGGGGGACTGCTATCTATCTGCAGATAAGAGGAAGGCAATACAAAGATTGTCACGGCCGGTGTCCACTTCTCTCTACTTGGCCAGGAGCAAGAGAAAAGTTTGGTCAACCATACCTGTCTTTGATCTGAATCCAGCCAGAAATTGTCTAGAACATAATTTTCAGTCATCCAAACAAAAAGCCTATCAAGGACTTGCTTGCAGAATATTTTCTTTAGGTTATCAATCAAATTAATTGGTCAATAATTGCTACAGACTTAGCAGCTTCCCTTCTTGAATATTGGAACTATCGCTGCTCCCTTCCATGTATCTGGTACTGGATAAAGAATTTAATCAATGAAACCATTCAGAGGGCTCGGAATGATAAATGTCAGCAGGAATTTTGTCTAGGCCCAGCACCTTCCCTGTTTTCTGAACACTTGCAGCTGTTGTTGTGTCAGTGAGGGAGAAAATAATGGTATATTTTGTAGTAGGCAAAAAGCCTACTACAAAATATACCATTATGTTGCTGGATGTAAGAAGATTTTGCGCAAGCGTCGAAAGTAACATTTTCTGGATGGACCTTGTAAAGAGTCTTAAAATGTTCGACCCATTAACTTGCTTGAATATGAACTTCTATCTCATAAACTTGCTTCATCCTCCTTGTGTTACTATTTCATAACATGTTTTTACATCATTGACTTTTTGCGCTGTTGTTAGACCTAGCATCTTTTGGCGTGTTTCCCCTGTCCTTTTGATTTCTGACCTCCTGATTTTAACTCTTTTTTTGCTGGTGGTGTGTCTCTCCACACTTTATCACTGCAGTCCAGTGTTAAAGTGCAAGTGCTCCTATTTTAAATTGTATTATGGATTGGTGTTTCCATGATTGGCATATCTGATTTACTGGTAAGTCAATAGTAAAGTGCACTGAGTGCCAGAGCCTGTAAACCAAAGGTTGCTAATGGGCATGCAGCACTGATTGTGCCAACCACACGAGAAGCCTTTCAAAGGATTCTCAGAACTGCCACTGCAGTGTCTGTGTGCAGTTTTTACCGACATGTCGACTTGGCAAGTGCACCTACTTGCCAAGCCCCAACCTTCCCTTTTATTACATGTAAGTCACCCATAAGGTAGGCCCAAAGTACCCCATGGGCAGGGTGCAGGGTATGGGAAAGGAAGGGAATGCACTGGTATAGGTGACATATCCTGATAGTGAAATACAGTGTACTTCGTTTTTCACTATTGAAAGGCTATCTGCCCCGCTCCTGCCTCCCAGCTGCCCAGCCCTCCCTGACACCTACTTAATGGTGGCCGCTGCGGGGAAGGGCGAGCAAGACCACAGACTTATTGTCAGTGAAATTGCTCTCCCACCCTCGCAGCTCCACCTTCAAGTGAGGCCCTCCTGAGCCCCGGCACTCTCGAGTGTTGGTGTACGAGGCCCTCCTCCACCCGCTGGCTATACCTGCGCCTCATCCCTGGTGGTCCAGTGGACCTCTCACTCCGTTTTTTTGCTTGCTTTTTCCTTTCACCTCTTTCCTTTCACCTTTGTTTTTCACCCCTTTACTGTCACTCTCTTTCTATCACTTTCCATCCTCCTTTCACTTTTACTCTGCTTTCACGCTACTCTTCATTCTGTGCACCTCACTCCCGTTTTTTTCCAGCCGCTACTGCCCCCGTAGGCCATCCCCCCCAGTGCCACCAGCCCAAACCAGTTTCCCCTCCCTGCTCCCGCCTACCAGCTGCCCAGCCCTCCCCGACCCCTACTTAATGGCGGCCACTGCAGGGACAGGCGAGCAAGACCACTGACTTATTGTCAGTGAAATTGCTCACCCACCCTCGCAGCTCCACCATTAAGTGAGGCCCTCCTGAGCCCCTGCACTCTCAAGTGTTGGTGTTCGAGGCCGTCCTCCACCCGCAGGCTATACCTGCGCCTCATCCCTGGTGGTCCAGTGGACCTCTCACTCTTTCTCTCGTTCTCTTGTTCTGTTTTTCTGCTTGCTTTTTCCTTTCACCTTTGTTTTTCACCCTTTTACTGTCACTCTCTTTCTATCACTTTCCATCCTCCTTTTCACTTTTACTCTGTTTTCACTCTATTCTTTATTCTGTGCAACTCTCTCCTGTTTATTTCTTGCCGCTGCTGCCCCCGCAACCCCTCCCCCCCAGCGCGACCAGCCCAAGCCAGTTTTCCCTCCCCGCTCCTGCCTCCCAGCTGTCCAGCCCTCCCCGGCCCCTACTTAATGGTGGCCGCTGGTGCACCAAAGGCGTGCCAAAGGCAAGCCCGTCTGCACCCGTCCACGACCCGAACGCGACTAGCGCCAGGAACCACAGACCTCCGAACCACCAATGCTACAACCCAGCGGCACTCTACGCACTCAACTCAGGTAGCAACAACAACTGCAAGCTAGCATCACCAATCGACACCCACGGACCCTTCAGCTGTCACAGCTGCTGCCACTCCTGCAGTACTGCCAAGAACACGGATCCAGCACAACCCGCCGACAACTAAGCGACCGCACCAAAGACCCTGTAATGCATCCTCCTCAACGTCCGATGCCTCCACAAACACGCCACCAATATCTGGGACCTCCTCAACAGCACCATCCCGGACGGCGCATTCTTCACTGAAACCTGGACCAACACCACCTCGGGACTTGACATCGCCATCGCCATTCCCCAAGGATACAAGATCTCCCAGAAGGACCGCCCCACCCGCCCTGGGGGGTGGAATCGCCATTGTCCACAAATCCACCCTCCGTCTGAGCACACTTTCTGATGAGCCCACAGATCTCTTGGTACACCTACACTTCAAGATACAGGCCAGCCCTACCACCACCATATGGGGAACCCTCATCTACCGACCCCCGGACCCCGTGGACCATTCACCTTCTCCATCATGGACAGCATCACCCCGCAGGCCATCGCGTCCACCAACTACACCTTGCTGGGAGACCTCAACTTCCACCTCGACAACCAACAAGACCCCAACACCACATCCCTCCTGGACAATGTCGACAACATATGACTCCGCCAGATCATGACTGAGCCCACGCACTCAGCAGAACACACCCGAAACCCCATCTTCACCACAGGAAACTCCATCACTTTCAGCCACACAACCGAATTCCCGTGGACAGACCATCGCTGCATCCATTTCACCCTCAGAACACCCACCATCCATAGAACCCAGCACCTGCTCCCACGCATAAATTGGACTAAAATCACTGATGACCAGCTCACCACCTTACTTGGCAACTCCACCCCAACCACCCCAACTACCGCGGACAACGATGACCCCAACACTGCAGACCGAACCTTGCACAGATGGATCTCTGACTGCGCCAACACCATAGGCCCCCTCAAGAAGAACAACAACACACACACCAGGAAAGCCAGCTGGCTCACCACCGAATTCCGAGAATCCAGATGCACATGCCGCCGCTTCCAAAAGGCCTGGAAGAACTCCAAATCTACAGAAGCCCACAACAGCTTCAGAGCCGCCACCAACGCCCACCACCAACTTATCAGAAATACAAGTAAGAAAGCAATCAAAGACAGAATCTCCATGCACGCACACAACAGCAAAGAACTCTTCAGCATCATCAAGGAGTTTGCCCAACCCATCAGCGAGTCTCCAGACATCCCTCACTCACAAGACCTCTATGAAAAACTCAGCACCTTCTTCCACCACAAAATCAAGAACATTTATGACAATTTCGACGAAGACAGCCAATACACAGAACCCTCACCAACCACCCCGACACCTTGAAGCCAACAATTGACAGCTGGACAGCCCTCACCACGGAAGACACACTGAAGACGATGAAGTCAAGCCACTCCAGGGCCCCCACAGACCGCTGCCTCCACCACATCTTCAACAGAGCCGCCAACACAATCACCCCCATGCTTCCACACACCATCAACCGCTCCCTCGTGAACGCCTCCTTCCCCTATGACTGGAAGCACGCTGAGATCACCCCCTCCTGAAGAAACCCGTGGCAGACCCCACCGACCTCAAGAACTAGAGACCCCTCTCCACGCTCCCGTTTCCAGCGAAGGTCATCGAGAAAGCCATCAACAGCCAACTCGCCACCTTCATCGAAAAGCCCAACATCCTTGACTACTCCCAATCTGGCTTCAGAAAGAACCACAGCATGGAAACCGCCCTCCTCGCAGCAACAGACAACATCCGCTCCCTCCTGGACAGAGGAGAGACAATAGTCCTCATCCTCCTTGACCTTTCAGCGGCCTTCTACACAGTCTCTCACTGCATCCTAACAAGCAGACTTCACGACGCAGGGATCCGGGACAAGGCACTCAACTGGATCCTCTCATTCCTTGCCGGCAGAACGCAGCAGGTCAGTCTCCCTCCTTTCCTCTCGGAACCCACACCGACCACCTGCGGAGTCCCCCAAGGATCCTCCCTCAGCCCCACATTGTTCAACATCTACATGGTTCGGCTCACCCCCATCGTCAGAGCCCACCGACTCAACATTGTTTCATACACAGAAAACACCCAACTCCTCCTCTCTCTATCCAACGCAGCCAATCACAACTTTCAAGAAGGCATGAAAGCAGTCGCCAAATGGATGAAGAGCAGCTGTCTACAACTCAACACGGACAAAACAGAAGTACTTATCATGGGCCCACACCCTGATGCCTGGAACAACACCTGGTGGCCTCTGCCCTCGGAAGCCTGCCCACTGCTTTGGAAAATGTATTCTTTATCTTGACACTCGCTCAGCCATTTTGTACTCTGTGGAAAAGTATGTCTGTTATCTTGCCATTCGCTCTGCCATTTTGACCTTCACCCTTCATTACTGACCTCTCTGTATCACAAATCCTCTGGGGCTTCACTCTTGACTTGCCTCATTCCTGCAAGGACATACACACCCTGTTCGTGCTCTGGCCTGACCACAAACTGACCAACACATGCTCAACCAGTCGGACAGGGAGTTTCCCAGATGCTTATCGTCTTCACCTTGTGCACTATGCCCTGCAGGGGCCCAACAACTACCATCTGCGGACTTATCAGATTGACCTCTATCAGTTGTATAAACATGCTTTAAACATGCTTTTCACCTATGCCCTGCAGGGGCCCAACAGTGACCATCTGCTAACTTATCAGATTGACCTATAATTATGGTGTTCATTGTTTTACTGTACACGTCTCCCTTTGTATAATTATGGTGCTCATTGTTTACTGTACACATCACCCCTTTTGCATAATCATGGTGTTCTTTCTTTACTGTACACGCGGGGTGGGGATGAAGAGTATATAAGACGTGGAACCAAAGTGTTTGGCAGACTGCCTCCTCAGACAGCAATGGGTGTCTGTTGTTAATGCTTTCTCTCTCATGAGATTGTAATAAATATCCTTTCTCTCCGTTCTCCAGTGTTGGTCTCAGTTTGTATTTCGGACCCGTGGACTATAGGGTGACCCTGCACCTTTGGGTGGTCCCCCAAAAGACCCCCAAATCCACACTCCCAAGGACACGCATGCAACCTTGGAATCATCCTGGACTCCGATCTCAAAATGGACTGCCAGATCAACTCTATCACATCCTCCTGCTTCCACACCCTCCACCTCCTACACAAGACCTTCAAATGGATTCCCCTCGAACACAGAAAGACCATCACACACACCCTCATCACCAGTAGACTTGACTACGGCAACGCACTCTACGCCAGAATCAACAAAAACCTCACCCGCAAACTTCAAAACATCCAGAACGCTGCCACCAGACTAATCCTCAACCTGCCACGACTCTGCCACATCACCCAGCACCTGAGCAGACTCCACTGGCTCCCCATCGAGGCAAAAATCACCTTCAAGATTCTCACCCACGCACACAAAGCCCTCCACAACACCGGACCAGCATATCTGAATAGCCGACTCACATTCCACGCACCCCAAAGGACCCTACAATCAGCCCAGCTCTCCCACACCGCGATCGCTCGCACCAGAAAGTCCAGATCGGGAAAGTGCTCCTTCTCCTTCCTCGCGGCCAGAGCCTGGAACCCCTTCCCACTCCACCTCAGACAGACAACATCACGCCCCAACCCCTCAGTCTACAAGTTGTGACAACAGACATCTTTACCTTCTTCATCACTTTTGTTTTCTTCATATTGAAAGTGCCTAAGTAATAGAAGTGCTAGTAACCTCTCAAATTACTTGAAGACAGGCACCAACAGTTACTTTTTCTGTGTACAGGTATGACCACTGAGGCTCTGCATTATTCCTCAGGAAACTTTTAAAAAGAGTAAAAGTACAACAAAAGATAAGACAGTCTTCCAACTAGTCACACTAGCCACATGTGCCAACGATTGGAACAATGCCTCAAGACTTTCAGCTTCGCTCCTGTCAACAGGAGGGACTGTGGAAAATGTATTCTTTATCTTGACACTCGCTCAGCCATTTTGTACTCTGTGGAAAAGTATGTCTGTTATCTTGCCATTCGCTCTGCCATTTTGTGCTTCACCCTTCATTACTGACCTTCTCTCTGTATCACAAATGCTCTGGGGCTTCACTCTTGACTTGCCTCATTCCTGCAAGGACATACACACCCTGTTCGTGCTCTGGCCTGACCACAAACTGACCAACACATGCTCAACCAGTCGGACAGGGAGTTTCCCAGATGCTTATCGTCTTCACCTTGTTCACTATGCCCTGCAGGGGCCCAACAACTACCATCCGCGGACTTATCAGATTGACCTCTATCTGTTGTATATACATGCTTTAAACATGCTTTTCACCTAAGCCCTGCAGGGGCCCAACAGTGACCATGTGCTAACTTATCAGATTGACCTATAATTATGGTGTTCATTGTTTTACTGTACATGTCTCCCTTTGTATAATTATGGTGTTCATCGTTTACTGTACACATCCCCCCTTTTGGCATAATCATGGTGTTCTTTCTTTACTGTACACGCGGGGTGGGGATCAAGGGTATATAAGACGTGGAACCAAAGTGCTTGGCAGACTGCCTCCTCAGACAGCTATGGGTGTCTGTTGTTGATGCTTTCTCTCTCATGAGATTGTAATAAATATCCTTTCTCTCTGTTCTCCAGTGTTGGTCTCAGTTTGTATTTCGGACCCGTGGACTAAAGAGTGACCCTGCACCTTTGGGTGGTCCCCCAAAAGACCCCCAAATCCACAATTGGCGCCCAAACTTGGGGCCCGTCAGTGACGCGGCTGCCCGGTCGAGGGGTCCCAACAAAGTTTGAACGGACGGTGGAGGGGTATACCTACGCAAAGAAACCCTCGTCTTCATAGCCACCACCTGACCTCTGCATCTGAGGAGACCCCCGCAAGTGGCGCCGGTCCTGACTGGGGCCCCCATAGACTTGGACGAGCTTTGCAGTAAAGAGACCGCCTGGAGAACGAGACAAAGGATTCTGGTAGGATCGCCGATTGGCGATACCTTTTGTTTCTTTGGTTTTGGATATCTGGCTTTTGTTTACTCTTTGCAAAGAGTGAAGGTAAACGGGTAATGTGGACGTTTTGTACGGCCTAGAAACTTGTAGAGATGTTTTTTAATATTGTACAACATGCCCGTGTGTAGTAAATTTGTAGGGATATGCTGTTATATATCGAAGTCCGATGTTTTGAAAGAAAGTCAACCAGCCCCTCCGGAGGGTACCCCGAATAAAGAAATGTACATAAAATACGGTATTACTCATAATGTACAGCACATTATGGAACAAATACACGTCAAAGGATAGGGATAATACCTGGCCAAAAATGGCTCTTTTTGACCCTCAGAAAATAGAGGCAGCAGAAGAACAATTGCATAGGCGCAGATCTAGACAATCCATGTTTGATTCCTTGGGGTTATGGAAGAAGGAAATTATAGAAAGGGGGAGGAGAGCTCAGGCTCGATCCCAGAAGGCAGTATGGAAATCAGAGAAACAAAAATTGGCGGAATTACAACAAGAAAAGGTGGCTTCAAATGTTGCCTGTCTAGATAGAGAACACCGGCTAAATGCCTCTGGCCAGTATCCTATGCGATATATCCCCCTTAGCACAGTCAGACCCCCCATGAGGACGAATTACTCCTACACCCCCGCCACCACCATATCACGTACCTCCCCCACTATTTGCCACTGACGGACAACAACTCCCCGACGCTAACGGACAACAACCTCCCAGTCCAGACTTGCGTCCCGACCCTGCAGCTCCATCCCCATCTCTCTCTGGTCCCGAACCGGGTTGATTGCAGATTGACACGTTTGTCCAAAGTGCGGAGAGACGGACGCCCCCACATTCACTTGGTGAGGTTGCTCTAAATGCATGCTTGTGCAATTGATTGAATTGGAGACACTTGTCATTTTGGGAGATTGGAGACTGGGATTATTAGTTTTCTCATTTATTGAGGGTCTCCAATTTTAGGGGACAATGAGTAAACTAAGGAAATGCATTTCTCATTGTTATGTTGCTTTGGAAATCCGTATTTGGACACATTGTTCCACTCCCCACCTCAAATTGGAGGATGTAGGTGAAATTTGGAGTGAATCTTTGGAATAGGTTTTTTTTGGTATAAAATATACAAAGGACAATGAAGATTTGAGTGGCTGCTGGACGGCTCCTTAGATTTAAACAAAAATACACTATTTATATTTTTTTTAAGGAAAGAGAAGGTTGATAAATGGGAAAGCTTTCGAAAATGGGAAGAACATGCACCACTTTAGCAGGGCTTGAAAAGAAAAAAAAAAAAAAGAAAAAAGTCCACTAACAACGTCGAGCAAGATTTAATATGGCGAGCTATTTTAGGGATTACCATAGCGAGGTGACAACGGGTGTTCTGCTTACTCAGCAAACTGAATAGGAAATAACAATGCTTTTAAATATTGTTATCTTGCAACATTTGCTCAGCTTTCAGAAACAGAAGTCAAAAGTCAGTTTGTTTTCTGTGACTGAAATTAAAGGATTTTGTAAAGTGAACTGCGTTACGATTGCACTGTGCAAAACATGTGAAATGAAAGGCTGTAAGATGCCAGGTTTCTTTCTTTTTCTCCAACACAGCACTGAAATAGTGTTGTAATGAGTTCAGGGGCACAGAGACGAGGTAAGAAGATCTCCGTTTATTCCAGTCATCCGCTCTCCTGAACAGTGGAATCTTATGATGTCAACATTCTAATGTCACCTCTCAGGAAGCCATACCAACAGAGGCTGGCAGAGGGGTGTGTGGAACATACCATTAATACAAAGTAAGTGAGATTACAACACATCTCCCTATATAGGGAACAACAAGACATTCATTAAACTCTAGGGAACAATTCCAAAACACAGTTCCTTAAGGTTGAGATGAGGCCACTATTCTGTCCTTACTCCACGTCTGACCATTATCTAGGCGAACCACATTCTTACCATTCTTTTCCACCCATTGGTGTGCATGGTACTTGCTTAAACTTGGTTGCACATGCGTGGGCTTCTTAACAACCACTGTGGTACCCATCTTGTACTCCTGTCTTTTGACCCCATGACTCTGGTCATACCACCCTTTATACTTCCGTTGGTGTTGAGATCTCAGCTCCCTACTCACCCCACGATCTAGGACCACTTTGTTTCCACCCCTCAACCAGTGTGGGTTCAGTTTGGTACACGGTTCCCTTCCTCTTAAGTTAACAAAAGGAGACACTCCTGTGACGAGATTGGGAGTAGTGTGGTAAGCCCAAATGCACTCTCTCAATGAATCTTCAACATTGAACCCACTGGAGATGGCCAATTGAATGTGTTCTTTAATTAACCTATTTGTCCTTTCTACCAGCCCATTAGCTCTGGGACAATAGAGTGCAGTTTTCTCGTGTTTTATGTTTAAATCTGCCAGAAAAGTAGTCATGGCCTCTGAGGTAAACTGCACCCCATTGTCGGTAACCAATGTTGCCGGTATGCCTTCGTACACAAAAACATTCTTCAAAAATGAGATTAGTTTACTCGTGGTAGTTTGCGATGTAAACTTAAAATTTACCCAATGGGAAGTGTAGTCTACTAACACAAACATAAACCTCTTCTGGGTACCTAGGACTTCCATGGGAGCAATTATGTCTACTGCTAATTTGGTCCATGGAACCTCTGGAACCTCTACAGGAGATAAAGGAGTTTTACGTGTAACTTTACTTTTGTCGCTATTAGCGCAACTATTGCATTCCTTTACTTTGAGTTCGATCATGGAGTCCATCCTTGGGAACCAGAAATTGTTCCTGACCTTGTTTTTGGTGAGGCTCCTCCCCAAGTGTCCCTCATGGGCCAGGTCAATTATCTTGTCCCTCAAGTTGCAGGGAGGAACTGCTCTGTCTCCTCGATGTATCATCTCCGACATTAATGACAGTTCATACCTCACCTCCCAAAAATCTTTTACCTCTTCCGGAACCTGAGAACGGTTCTCAGGCCAACCATTTAGAATGAACTGCCTGAGGATGCCCATCTCCTTGTCTTCCTTCACACCTGCATCCCACTCTTCCTTTGTCAATGAAGGGAGATGCAAGGAAAAAATGGGAGCATCTAACTGTTCCTCTCTAGAAAACTCCAAGAGTGGTGGCCTAGACAAATAATCAGCGATTACATTCTCTGGACCAGACAGATACTCTACTTTGAAACAATAGTTTTGTAAGCCCAGGACCCATTTCGAAATTCGTGGAGAATTATTGTGTGCATTTTTTGGCGAGAACATAAAGGTCAAGGGCTTGTGGTCGGTGTGTATAACAAATTGTATCCCCCACAAGAAAAACTTAAAATTGTTCACTGCCCAGAAACACGCCAATGCCTCCCTCTCAATGACGGAATAGTTCTTTTCCGCCGAGTTGAGGGACCGTGATGCAAACGCTATAATAGTATCTTGACCCTGGTCTTTCTGAGAAAGCATTGCTCCCAAACCTTTGCTGGAAGCATCTGTGGTCAGGAAGGTTTTCTTGCGTGGGTCGAATGATCCTAGTGCAGGCGAATCTAGGATGCTCTCCTTTATAGACTTTACCGCCCTGCTGTGTCTCTCCTCCCACACAAATTTCTTGTCTGTTTTTAACAGTTCACGCAACTCATCACACAGGTCTGCAAAATTCCGTACATACTTAGACATGTACTCGACCAGTCCAAGGAATGATTTCAGTTCCTCTTTGTTTGTAGGGTTCTGAGCATCCTTTACAGCTTGAATCAAACTGTATTTTGGTTTGAATCCATCTTTCGATATTGTGTGACCCAAGTAGTCAACCGAGTCCACTTTGATTTTGCATTTCTCAAGTTTCACAGTTAATCCTGCCCTGGCTAACCTTTGGCACACTGTGTTTAGAATAGCATCATGTTCTTCTTCCGTCGCCCCGTACATCAGTATATCGTCTTGAAAGCATAAGGTGTTTTCAATACCCTCCAACACTTGTTGCATCACTTTTTGGAAAATAGATGCCGCCGATGCAAGACCAAACGGCATCCTAACAAACATGTAAGCCCCAAACGGCGAGGAGAACGCCGTAAGTGGTCTCGACTCAGGGTGTAACTCGACCTGGTGGTAGGCCATGGACAAATCAATGACTGAGAAAAAACACCCTTTCCCCATAGTGCTCATCATTTCATTTATATTGGGCAGGGGAAACCGCTCCACCTAGATGTTGTCATTTAGGCTGCGCAAGTCCACGCAGACGCGGATACCCTTGCCATTGGCTTTTGACGCTAGGACCAGGGGGGCCAACCATTCAGACGCGTCTATGGGTTGTATGACGCCCATGTCGCACAATTTGTCCAGCTCATTTTTTAGAACCTCTCTCAGACGCAACAGCACTGGGCGCGCTCTATGAACCACCGGTTTTGCGCCTTTCTTCACTCTAATCTTATGTTGGAAATCTTTTAATTTTCCCAACTTTTCAGTAAACAGGTCAGGAAAAGCGTTTTGTAGGAGATTGTATTTGTTGTTGTTGGGTGTGTCTACCAAGATGACTTGATCCTTGTTATTTGGGTCTAGGATAATGCCCAGTACCTTCTGGTGTTGCCATCCCAAAAGGTTCGCACCCTTTTCAACCACATACACTTTATCAACCATGGATCTACCTTTAAATTCAATGTGGCTACTCAACATCCCCACTAGGGGAATGGGGTCTCTGGTGTACCCCTCAGGAGATATGTCGGGAGAAAGTAGCATGCTCTTACTGCAACCTAGAATTTCCTCAAAGTCCTTTACGTTTATAAGCGTATACGGGGAACACGAGTCCGCAAACACCTCAATAGCTTTGTTGTCTATGTGTATGACACATTTAGGATAGTTGGGCTTACTAGTTTCCTGGCTGTCCTTAACTTGAAAAATGAATCTTGCTTGTGTTTCTCCAACGGGATTGATGACCCTAAAAGTGTTACTTAACCCCCCCCTGCATACTCTGGCCAAGTGTCCTCTTCTATTGCATTTTTTATACAAAACACCGCGTGCTGAGCACAATGGACTGTTAGCCAAGTGGTTATTGCTTCCACACCTGTAGCACTTCAAATTTTGTCCTTCCTTGCTGGTGGGTATATTTTTTACGCCTTCCCTATTGTTCACTTTAAACACGTCCCCTTCAAACCCTTCACACTGAATGGGCGCCACCACTTCTTCTTTAACTTTCATCTCTCTTACGCACTTGGCTGTATGCTCAATAGATTGCGCAATAGAAATGGCATCCTTCAAAGACGGATTTTTTGCGAGTAATTTTTCTTGCACCTTCCCACTGTTTGTACACCTTACAAGTTGGTCTCTAATTAATGAATCATTGAGCTCACCAAAATCACACAATTGCGTAAGTCCTCTAAGGGCCGCTATATAATTATTAATTGATTCGCCCTTCCCTTGCACCCGGCTAAAGAATTTGTGGCGTTCAAGCACCAAATTGACCTTGTCACCAAAATGAAGCTCCAACTTCATCAGAGTGATGTCGTACACATCTGCGTCATCCTCTTCCTCCAACTCTGGCTCCGGTAGAGTTTCATAGACTTTGCGTCCATGAACGCCCAAATTATGTAATAGAATATGTTGTTTACGCAACGGAGAGAACCTTTCTCCACCCATAGCAATCAAATAAGATTCGAACAACTTTGTCCAATCCTTCCAATGAACTTCTGGATCACCACAGTCATTTAAAAATGATGGTGGTTGACTCATTCCAGGCGTACCCATCTTGTAATATAATAGGGATTACCTAGGCTGGGGTACCTGACACTTCTCTTGTGGAGGATATACACGACAATAGACCTGGGCGGGGTGGGGAGAGACTGGGGTGCACCACTCTTCTGAACCACCACAAGGCTGGGATGATGACCTACACCACACGGAGGACTAAATAAGTAAATCAAACACACACAAAGTGTGCATATCGCTGTAAAGGCCTTGGCAACGCTGGATGGGTGAAAACCCCCTCAGACAAGAGCGATTCAAAAGGAATTACATCACATAGCTAACTAACATGAAAAAGCGCCACCCCTGTGAGGTTCCCAGCAGGAAAATACACTTCACAGAAACTCTAATGGAGTCACGCACAGTGTGTGCGCATCACAGAGAAGAAAACGACAAATCTGCAGAGGAAATAAATAAAGGCACGCACAGTGTGTGCGCATCACAGGGAGGATCCGTATGGAAGGCACGTAAAATGCGTGCCTATCACAGTGGCACAGAACTCAAAAGGAAAGATCTTACTTGTCGCCAGGACGACTGACTCCGGAGGTTGCTGACGGACAGATGCACTGATGACAGAACGGTGCCTTGGTAACGCAACGCCGGAGGCAGGAAAACTTCACCGGACCTGACGTTTAACAACCGGCTCTCGAAGACTGGTGCGCCGGCGAAATCACAGCAAGAGGCGTGGCAATATTACACTCCCTCGATAACCTGACAGAGACTGCCTGCTGACTTTATTCTGGAGACGGGGAATCTTCGTCACAGCAAGAGACGTGGCAATCACACACTTCCCCGATTTCCTGACAGGAACTGCCTGCTGACAGCAATCTTGAGGCGGGGACTCTTCCACCGGACCAGGACGCTTTCGACCAGTTCTGTGAGGACTGGGGGACCGGCCAACACGGAAAGAGGTGCGGCCAAACCACGCTTCTGCCGAACAGCTGACAGGACTGCCAGCTGCCTGGACACTTGATCCGCAGCCCTGCACTCAAATAAGTTCTGCGCTCCTTGACACCCACAGCACCCCGGTGCCACCAGTCCGAACTGGAACGATGCAGGACTGTGGGAGCCCCTAGTGCGTGGACCAGCGGAAGGCTGATTGTCGTTATTACGCTGACACAACTCTCAGAATGCCTTTGCGAATGTAGAACGCAATGCCCAGCAATAGTCAGAGGCAACAGCTTCAGCAGGAGAGATAATCAAAAAGGGGAGATGACCAGCTGCCCCCTCCGCAGTGTCGTCGCCAGTGTTGTAATGGATTCAGAGGCACTGAGACGAGGTAAGAAGATCTCCATTTATTCCAGTCATACGCTCTCCTGAACAGTGGAATCTTATGATGTCAACATTCTAATGTCACCTCTCAGGAAGCCATACGAACAGAGGCTGGCAGAGGGGTGTGTGGAACATACCATTTATACAAAGTAAGTGAGATTACAACAAATAGCTAATAAGTGTACGGTTCAAAGATTTCAAATAGGCTTCATCAATTCTGAAGACACACTTTTGGAAATTGGTATTGAGAGAAAAAAATATATATTTAAATTTCTATAGGATCAGAACAAATTAGAATGGTTTGCTTGGTGATGTGCAACTTTTAGGTATTCTTGCTGAATGCCGATTTCCAAACATTGTTTGTGCACTGTTTATCTTTATCAATAAAACGACACATTAGTGGGAAACCTTTAGTGGCCATTTCAATGGAGAATATGCTATCTGTAATGACAGTGCACTCCTACAGTATGCTTTGTTTTTCTAAAATATTTGTGATAGGAGAGTTTTAAATTATTACTATTCCTGCCCAGATGACAATGCTATTACCAAGTCAACCACCACAAGGTCCAGCTAGTCAACAGTCTGACGCACCCCTTGCCCAGGATGCACAAAACATTGTGCTCTAACAGGGATATGTGCAAATGCTAGCCCATTCAATTGGGCCCTTTGTTTCAGTGAAGGTGCATTCCGCCCCAGGTTCACAGCCTGTTCGAACAAGCTTTCTGGGGACCAGGGCACTCAGGGGTCACTATGCTCCAATTGCATCAACCGGAGTGTTCCCTACTCGTTTTGACTCTTAGGATAGCAAGACAGGGCAGTCCAAGGCTTACTCAAAGAGGTGAGGTGCGGTTAGACATTCAGAATACAGCGCACACTGTACTGCCAGCTGATGAACTCAATGTCCAGTCAGTGCTTTACTTTTTATGAAAGAAAAGCACTTTATTACACCCAAGAGTATTATATTACACATACAATTAGGACAAACAGTGAAAACCAGATGTCTCTACAACCCTCTGGGCCAGAGTTCTGACCCCAGACAGTATTATAGTGCCTTAGCACTATAAAAACACAGTTAACATGAAAAAGTACAATTAGCATTGTCTTTTACAGACTATGTTGCACAGGGTTGTTCTCATTAGACGTATTCTTATTATTAAAGTTATTTAAAATTGAACAAAGAAAATCCTGATAGAGTGTTATTGCAACAGGTTTTTGTAGGGGAGACAGAAATTAATGGGAAATATGCAGAAGAGGAGGAGGACAATTGAACAGGGGCTGGTCGACCTTCACTGGATCCGGCGCAGCAACGTAGTGGAGGATTAGGCCAAAATGAGTGTGCCTACTGCTTACAGGAATGGTAATTGAAAGGATGAATGCCCTAATTTACAGGGTCAAACAACGGTGGCGAGAGGAAGGGGTAATTCATTCACAAGGAGTACAAGCAGAAGTGGTGCAATCACACTTCTCAGACTAAGACTTTGATGTAGAAATGAAGCAAGCAGAGTTGAGAACAGATGCAGAAGAGGAGAGGGCAGATTTTGATGAAAGAGCAGAACAGATTAAGATGAAGCAGTACAGAGGGAAGTAGATTTAGCTAGGAGGAGGACAGATTAGATGAAGGCTATGTATTACATTTTGACTTTTTATTGAAAACACCAAGCTCTATGTATTGACAAACAGCTTTTGCCAAGGCGTATTTGCTTGGCCTTGGATTCTATGAGAGAATCTAAGAATCAAAATATGGTAGCAAAGATGTCCGCATTATAAGCATACAAACAGACAGAAGCTTTTACAATGATGTCTACTGACATTTGATTATAATACCTTTGAATACCCTCCATAGGGCAGTCTAGGAAGGGCAGAAGAAGGTTCATGATACCAGTTAATAAGGCTGGCCCCTATGTTACTGTACCACTGGGGGAGGGGGGACATGAGTTCCTGGTGTATACTGGTGCTACTTGTATCTCTCTAGTTCATAATCCCTTTCCTAGGTCTCCCCTCTCAGGTAAATTTTATACATCTGTGGGATTTTCTGGCATCCCTGTTCAAAGTACTATTTTATATATATATATCTAAAAGAAATAATGTGTATGTATATTAATGTTTTTATTTCTAGATACTTCAGAGTTGGAGAGAATATTGTTGTAACAAATTACATTGTAAGGTGGAATGTGCTAAAATGCATTCTAAATGCAGTGCATTCACCAGGGACTACAAAGGATGGATAATATATAGTAGGAATAAATTTATGTATTGAGGTTTAGTAATGAGAATATGAGTATATGTAAATACAGAAGGACAGTGTGCATCGAATAACTGTGCTTCATATTATACTGTTTTGGGATACAGTGATATAGATTTAATTTGTCTTTCAGTTTACAGGTGCACTCTTTAAAGGTGTTTGCAATTGGATTCCAGGGTATAAAGGAATGGCACAGTTTGACAACTACGAGTATTTTGATTCCTAGAGGTGTTACTATGACAGAGATTTTCAACTGTATTTTCTGTTGTGATAAGCTATAATATAATGTTTTAAGCCTTCTTTTGCTTTTGGAGATAATGGATTTCTTTTTAAGCCAACAAATACGGCATGCACCATTAATAGCACAGCTATTGCTAGGCCTGTTGCTACCAAAGTTTAAATTGTAAAATGTGCTGCACCCACCTCCTCCGAGGATTATGTATCAAGGTTGTGAGTACACAATAATTCAGGTTGCTTCCATTACACATGAAATATGATATAAAGATAAAAGATGATGATATGTACTATGACCCTAAGTATATTATTGAAAGGGCTGGGTGGAAGAAAAGGAAGAAGGGAACAGGGGAGGATGTATGCAAACAGAAAAGGAATATGGATAGGCCCAAACGGAAAGATATGTTTACCAACGATAATGCTTGTTCCCATGGCCCGACTTTTTCATGGTTCATCACTTGTAGGACGTGATGGAATGATCAGTCTGTTTTCCGAAATGTTGGTACAAAGTTTAAATTAGAAAGGGTACTTCCACTGCCACAGGCCACTTCTCTTCCCCACATTAAATGGACTTCCTCAGCATGCCCCCTACTCAAACTACAAGTACGTGTTGGTTATTGTGTGCATGTTCAGCACGCAGACTCAGGCATACCGATCCAAGAACTGCAATGTACAAACAATTGCCAAATACATCCTTAAAGAATTCATACTGCGCTTTAAAGTATCTATGTTTTTTTGTTTCTGACAATGGACTGGCGTTCATCTCACATGTGATTGAGGGGTTGCGCAAGGGGCTAGAAGCTACACAGAAACTACAAGTGTTCCACAGAAACTACCAAGTGAGAATGGTATCCCAAGCTCATCCTGAAGGGTTGCACATGCTCCACACAGCAGAAAAAGTAAGAGGGCCCCAAGGATAAATCACCTAAAGAACGTCTGGAAACATTAACGCCCCAACCCCTTAGTCTACCAGTTGTGATAACAGACATCTTTACCTTCTTCATCACTTTTGTTTTCTTCATATTGAAAGTGCCTAAGTAATAGAAGTGCTAGTAACCTCTCAAATTACTTGAAGACAGGCACCAACAGTTACTTTTTCTATTTACAGGTATGACCACTGAGGCTCTGCATTATTCCTCAGGAAACTTTTAAAAAGAGTAAAAGACTAAAAGTACAACAAAAGATAAGACAGTCTTCCAACTAGTCACACTAGCCACATGTGCCAACGATTGGAACAATGCCTCAAGACTTTCAGCTTCGCTCCTGCCAACAGGAGGGACTGTGGAAAATGTATTCTTTATCTTGACACTCGCTCAGCCATTTTGTACTCTGTGGAAAAGTATGTCTGTTATCTTGCCATTCGCTCTACCATTTTGCGCTTCACCCTTCATTACTGACCTTCTCTCTGTATCACAAACGCTCTGGGGCTTCACTCTTGACTTGCCTCATTCCGGCAAGGACATACACACCCTGTTCGTGCTCTGGCCTGACCACAAACTGACCAACACATGCTCAACCAGTCGGACAGGGAGTTTCCCAGATGCTTATCGTCTTCACCTTGTGCACTATGCCCTGCAGGGGCCCAACAACTACCATCTGTGGACTTATCAGATTGACCTCTATCTGTTGTATAAACATGCTTTAAACATGCTTTTCACCTATGCCCTGCAGGGGCCCAACAGTGACCATCTGCTAACTTATCAGATTGACCTATAATTATGGTGTTCATTGTTTTACTGTACACGTCTCCCTTTGTATAATTATGGTGCTCATTGTTTACTGTACACATCCCCCCTTTTGCATAATCATGGTGTTCTTTCTTTACTGTACACGTGGGGGTGGGGATGAAGGGTATATAAGACGTGGAACCAAAGTGTTTGGCAGACTGCCTCCTCAGACAGCTATGGGTGTCTGTTGTTGATGCTTTCCGTTCTCCAGTGTTGGTCTCAGTTTGTATTTCGGACCCGTGGACTATAGGGTGACCCTGCACCTTTGGGTGGTCCCCAAAAGACCCCCAAATCCACACACCCACGGACACGCATGCAACCTTGGAATCATCCTGGACTCCAATCTCAAAATGGACTGCCAGATCAACTCTGTCGCATCCTCCTGCTTCCACACCCTCGCCTCCTACACAAGACCTTCAAATGGATCCCCCTTCGAACACAGAAAGACCATCACACACGCCCTCATCACCAGCAGACTTGACTACGGCAACGCACTCTACGCCAGAATCAACAAAAACCTCACCCGCAAACTTCAAAACATTCAGAACGCCGCCACCAGACTAATCCTCAACCTGCCACGACACTGCCACATCACCCAGCACCTGAGCAGACGCCACTGGCTCCCCATCGAGGCAAAAATCACCTTCAAGATTCTCAACCACGCACACAAAGCCCTCCACAACACCGGACCAGCATATCTGAATAGCAGACTCACATTCCACGCACCCCAAAGGTCCCTACAATCAGCCCAGCTCTCCCACACCACGATCGCTCGCACCAGAAAGTCCAGATCGGGAAAGTGCTCCTTCTCCTTCCTCGCGGCCAGAGCCTGGAACCCCTTCCCACTCCACCTCAGACAGACAACATCACTCCCAAACTTCACAAGGGACCTCAAAACATGGCTCTTCGAAAGACCTCCTCCTTGATGGACAGGACCCTGGGCCTCCCCACCCCACCCTCCCTCCCAGTGCCTTGATACCCTTACGGGTGAGTAGTCACGCTCAACATGCCCATGATTGATTAATTGAATGGGAGTTTACTTATACCATCTTATGAGTATATCTTCCCTTTGGGTCAAGATAGAGGGATGAAGTTTTGTATGGCTGAACTCAGAATATAGAAATGCATCTTTTAGTAAAGATGATTTTTATGTTCTGTGTTTGAAAATACCACTTTCAGAAAGTAGGTATTTTCTTGCTTAGCCATCCTGTGTGCCTCTTCTGGGTTGTGGATTGACTTTCTGGCTTTGGTGTAACAGGGGCTGGGGATGGCATTCTCTTCAGATAGCCATGGGCGGGGGGGATTTGAGGTGTGTCCTGCCTGGATGAGTCAGGGCTGGGCTGAATAGACCTAGGCTTCATTTAGAGTAGTGGGAGGAGGTTTCCTTGCACCTGAATAAGCCTGGTCTGCCTTGGACAATGCTGTCTCCACCTCCTGTTGGGAAGCTGGGCCAGATAGGACCGAACTGGGTTGGACTGAGCACTGACACTCTCTGCCCAAAAGAACAAAGAGAAACTGAGTTTAAAAATTGGGGCCCAGACCCCAGAATTTTAGAACTTGCTGGGATCAAAGAAGCTTCCAGGGAGAAGAGCTGGAAGAGCTGCCAAGAGTACTGCCCCTTTGCTGTTTTTTGCTTTGCTGGGTTGGCCTGCAGTTGCTGCTTCTGCCTTGGGCAGTGAAAGGACTGAACTGAACATTTCTTCACTTGTTGCTGAGTATCTCCAAGGGCTTGAGATAGAGCTTGCCTCCTGTTCACGAAGTCTCAGGGACAGCAAAGGCTCCACTTACCTCTGGGTCCTGCCTCTGGGACCACATGTCTTAATTGCCACAGAGGGAAGCCGCAACCCGACGCCGTCACCAAGAGCGCCAGCGGTTCTGTGACCAGAAGGCACTGCAGAGGACACAGCCACACTTCGTACTGCAAACCGCCGCCACCACCGAGCCGCTGCTTGCACCGCGACCTGTGTGCACTGCAATCCATACCACATCACTTCACTCCGCCACCCTGGGCTCACCGGCGACGCCGTTGCCAGCTGACATCTCCAGCATGGTCTACACCATGGTCTGGGGGCACGGCTCGTAAGCTACACATAGCACTGCCCCGTCCCACACCGCAGCCCTCTGACTCCAGCCCAATCAACCGTCGATCCTTGAAGGCCGCCGAAGCTTGCATCGTGGCTGTCAGCACCGCAACGAGCACCTCCTGCTTCGCACCGCAGCCCTCGTGTCATCAACGCCGCTGGATGACCACCACTGAGCCACTGCCTGCACCATGACCTGAGGGCACCGCACACCGCACTGCCCCGCTCACAACGTAACATCGACGACCACCGCCGCAGGTACACACCACCATGGTCGACAGGAACAACTTGGTACTGTCTACACGTTTTCTGACAAGTGCACACCAACGCGGTCATCCGAACTGGTTGGATTTGGTTGTTTTCAGGACGAAGCTACCAACTTTAAGGAACTGCATTTTTTGGGTTATTCTTACAGAGTACAGATTTTGATTATTGTATGTTGGACTTTTTATCGTTTTGGTCGTTTGCACAGATAAATATTGGTGATTTTTCTAAAACTGGTGTGGCGTCCTTTTGTAGTGTTTTCACTGTATTACTGTGTGTTATGTACAAATGCTTTACACATTGCCTCTGATATAAGCCTGACTGCTCATGCAAAGCTACCAAGGGGGTGAGCAGGGGTTATTTTAGAAGGGTATTCTCCTTATGCTGACTAGAAGGAACGGTCACTATTTGGAGAAAGGTGCATACCATTGCCAATTAGAGACCCCCATTTCTAACAGTCGCCTAGTAAATTCTCACAGGGTAGCCTATAAAAATCCTTTAAATGAGCAAAGCCTGCCCTGGTCACTTTTATTCTGTCTCTATCACCGTGTTTATTGGTTAGTTATGATATGGGCCTTCATTACCTGAAAATCAGAGTTAAATAACTGTCAGGCTCTCTGTAATCTTAGCCCAGCCTTACTGTCCTTCACAAAGAATTGTTTAACGTCAATGAATGACGACTCATGTATTTCTAATAGCAGAGAAAGACAGTCTAAGTTGTCGCTGAAAAGATCCAGTATTGGGGTTATAATTCCATTGATTGATTTGATAGCCGCTGGACTTCCAGGACTGTTGTCCCACCTTACGTTCTTTGCGTTGTTAGTAGTAACTAAATCATTCACTTGGCTTTGGTCTATCTGTTAGATGAATAATCAGAGATTCACCGACATAAAGGACTAGGAGGTCGTGCTAGCTGTCATGTCTTAGGGTTACCATCATTTCAACCATTTCAGCCCACAAACATAGACCAAGGAGAATATAATTAATATTACTTCTATACGTGCCTGTTAAAGGTTGGAGCTGTGATATTATCTGAAGGGGAATGGAAATTGTATGCTTGCGGACCGTAAGATAATGCAAAATTGACGAGTTGCCATGCCGACTTCATGTGTTGTGACTTAGGGGGAGATGTTAGTTTCGGAATACCCCAATGGGAAGTCAGCAGTAATCTTGGGACAGCAAAATGAGGTAGCCCTCATAGGCCTCTGACTGCCATTACTGCTGTGTGAATTCAGCGGAGGATATTTACAGCCACCAGGCCTCTGTGGAAGGCGGTAGTTTATCTCTGGAAGTGGGGAGTGATAAGGCAGGTCTCATACAGATTTTGTGTAGCATGTAATAGTCCACAACAATCTTGCACACAACTTGTGGGAGCAATGGAGCATTCCTCCCCTCAAACCCCATTTGATAAAGACATTTGAAACACCCTGACTTTTATTTTGGCCCCTAGTCTAAATTAGTGCGCAAAGACCTAGGCATGTCTCTGACTATGTGAGGTCCTGGTGAATTGGAGCGGTGTGTTGCCCTAATTGCTAACAGTAGGATACTGACTCCTGTAATGGCTTTAGAGTTTCGAGCGGTGGTGTCAGCGATCAGCATACCATGGTTACGAGAAATCAGTAGTGTGACTAGACCCATTTTGTGGTGTTGCTGAGATTTAGGCCCACTTGCATTAAGTTCTGCTTCTGTGCGGACACACAGAACTTTGGGCAGACACCCGGAAAGCATGATAAGGAACTGTTTGTGTATAGCAAATGTATTGCATGCAAAGTGTGAGGGTGAGTCAGAGTAATGCAGACCAATAGAATCCATTTTGGATATCTCTGGCCTGGCCAAGCATAAGATGGAGGGTAAGGACTGTGTTCCCAGACAGTGAAAGCTTATTGCCTGCATTCCTGTAATTGGAGGGAAGAGACCCAGAAACTGAAGCAAGCAATTGGAGACAGGGCTGTCTTTAGAAATTAAATGAATCCTTCTGGTTAGCAAGGAGCTGCTGAGTGATTGGTCTTCCTGAGCAATGCCATTTGCTGGATGGTAAGAGTGAGGGGTTGGACCTCAGAATCTGTTGAGAAATGTAATGAGGTTTCTAGGAAAGGCCTGTCCTTTTGTCAGTTCATGGCTACTCCTTCAGTTGGGATGATGACATCCAATTGCAGAAATCTCACACTTCTTTGTGGTCGTCTGCTGTAGGGACTCCAGGATGGAGACAGCTCTAGTGCTACCTGCTGTGAGAATCATCACACTACACAAAAGCTCGGAGTTCTTCATGACCAGTGAACGGAGTGCTCTGTCTAACTTCTGTGCAACTAAGGCTGATGTCTGCCAGATATGCAGACTCCCCGTAGTGAGGAGAGATTACCTGAAGTCTGGAAACCTGCCTTGCCTGCTGAAAGGGAAGGGATCTGCCTCAAGCAGCAAGGAAAGGTCTGTCCACGAGAATCAACGCATCCCTGATGGCTTTGGCACATCCAGAAAGAGCGGGCTACTCAAGAGCGATCTAGGGAGGACATTAGTTCCTATGAGTCCTCATACTGGCCTCACATCTCAATTTGTGGAGGAAAACATTGCACTGTGCTCCTCATCAGCCCAGTCAGGTCTTCAGCTACATGATTGCCTTCAGCCCCGTTGAGGTTGCAACAGTGTGGTTGCTGCATTCCTGGACAAGGGCTACAACAGCTAATTATTGCAGGAGCAGACAAAGGCAACAATAGTGTGCGGTTGCAGGTCTGATCAAGTGCTACAACTTTCTGCTTGCTGTAGGCCTGGACAAGTGTTATGATTGCCTGTTTCCAGTAGGCTCAGACACGGGCTACATCAGCAAAAATGGTGTCAGCCCAGATGAAGGCTACAACTGTGCAGTGGTGGCTCCTCCGCTAAGGCAGAGTAGCAGAGTATCATCGCTCCACTGCTCTCTGATTATTATCATTTCTTTTTTCCTACTGCAGTGGGACCATTGTTTCCTCGGGGAGGGGCTTGGCCCCATGACGCCAGAGCACTGCAGGAGGAGGAGTGGTGGCACTCCAAGTGTGCATGACATATTGACTGGTCCTCTTGGAACTCCCAAAACAGTTATGCGCACTTGCCATGTTCTACATCCAGGCTGCATTACAGCCTGGGTAGAGAACATTCCCCAGGCTTCCAAGCTTGGTCTGAGAGCTATACTACGGTGCTCAGACCAATCACAAAGCTGCATTGCAGCGTTGTGATTGGTCAGGGGAGCTTGGGAGCCCGGATGCTTCCTGCTGCCGGACTCCAGACAGGAAGAAGACAAGAAGATGAAGAGGATCGGAGAGTCGGCGGCAACACCTGCTGTAGCCAGGTAAGTGTTTTTATTTTTATTTTATCTTTTTTCATTTTCCTGACCTAAAGCCCCACCACCTAGTCCGATAGCAGTGGCTACTGCAACTGTGCATACCATTCAGCCTCCCTCCACCCAATCCTTGGGCAATATCTATTTAGTGCCAGGGAGGGCCGCACTGTTGCATCAGCAGAAAACCAACAATTGGGCCCACACCTACAACTTCACCAACCTTCTTCTTTTCTTTTGCGCCTCTGCTCTTATTGTTATGTTGTTATACACTGTAGCTGTATGTGTAAAGCGCCGGGACGCTCTTTTAGAGTAGCCGAGCGCTATATAAACGCATTTTAACATAACATAACATAACATGGCGCGACACACCATCTTGACGCTGCAAGTGCTGGGCTCTGATTTCATTACAAGACCGGAGGCTAACATTATGCATAATCTTTATTATACCAATCTTGTCAGCAGCCTTTCAAAGAATACTAACAACACCCACAATCCAGAACTGGAATAGACAGAACTCTCTTATGGAACACTCTCCCTCTTTTAAATGCTGCTCCTGTTAAGATAAGTAGCTCAGATTGGATCTCTTAAATTATTTGCTGTTGGATTTTGTGTGGAAGTTGAGTGTTATGAGTGAGATTTGCTACTAATTTTCAGAAGCAGGAAGAGTGTTTTATTGTTAGTTTTATATCATTATATATATATATATATATAAATAGTATTTAGATAAGTATTTGTACATGTTTTGAACTGTAGTGTACATGTTTAGTTTTTAATTAAGAAACGATAAGTTTTAAATGAGGGAGGATAAATGTTATAAAGGAATTTATAAATTAATTGTAAACGCGCACGTTGCATTTTAAAATACCTGGTGCGTGTGGCTGAAGCGCTCGAGCTCTGGGAGGCGTTTGAGGAATTCATTGCGTGTGTGGCTGGAATGCATGAGATTTTAATGGAGGATTTGTTTGCAGTTTAATGACGTGAGCGCACGTGCGTGTGGTGTGCTCGCATCAAAGAGGCTTTAGCCTTGTGATTGGCTCTCTTGATCTTGCAAGATCCCTGGAGCCATTTTGGATAGGGTAAAATATGCAATTAAAGATAGGAGACATGGATTTTATAGGTTGCTAGGCAACAGGAAAGCTTGGTGAATATAGGTTGGCAGTTGTTTCCCGATCGGAGCAGTTTGTGGTGTATTTTCAAGAGGGGGTATTGTTGTGGAGTATTTTTCGGTTTTTGAGGGTTTTGAAAAGCGCTTTGTAAGAAGGATTATTGAAGAAGAATTTATCTTGATTTAAGGATGTCTTCAGAAGAGGGAGTAGAGACACAGACTAAGGTTGTTGAAGGAAAGGTGAGTGAGGAAAACCTTAGGAGATTAATACAGAGTGAAGTTAAGTCTTCTATGAGAGAAGTGGTGCAGATTGTGATGGATAATAAAAGGAAGGGGAGTAGATCAGATGAAGAGTTCTGGTCATGTTCGGATGAGGAGATTGCCAGTGGTAGCAAAAGAAAGATGAAAACAAAGCATTCTGAAAAGAGCAGAAAGGATGGTTTTAACACCATCACTAAGAGTGGTGTCCTTGGCGGCACAAAGAGAGGAGGTGTCCTTGGCGGCACAAAGGAGAGATTTGATGATGAGGATTAGATGGAATACGATGATCATGATGGTTCTCTGAGAATTTATCATGAATATGTCTTTGACATGGAGCAGGAGGACAACCTTAATGATGATTTAAAAGATGAAGGCACAAATTCTAGTAAATCTGTTATTAGGGACCCTTTCGGTGGAGAGATGTTTAATCCTTTTGAGCTTCGTCATCCCAGAAGCACAGACTGGTGGCCTTTGGATCACATCAGTAAGTTTATAAGGAAATGGATTAGGAGACCTCTGGAGAAAGAGGTTAGAAATATTTTAAAGGCAGAATGTTAGAGACCTCAAATTGATAATAAGGTGTGTTATACTCCTAATCTAGACCCAGAGTTAATCACCTATTTTTTTTAGGTTAGGGAAGGACCCACGCAAGGTTCTAGAACGGTCTCTGAAGCAGTGTCAAGATGTAGATACTCTTGGTCCTCTGGCTAAGATTATGGATATGGCCGAGGAAGCACATATAAATGGGAATCATGTGGTTATTGATCTGCTAAGAGGTTGGAGTCAGAGAGCTGTGGCGTTTTTAGGGAAAGCTAATGCTAGTCTTTTGGCAGAAAGAAGGAAAACTATTTAGTGAAAGTTAATCCTAAACTGGGAGAAATGGCTGAGAAGGAGTCTAGTGTGGATGCAAAGGGTTTACTATTTGGAGAAGGAAAGGTGAAGGGATTAGGAAAGCACATGGCAATTTATACTGCTTTGGATAAAGCTCAGAATAATATGAGGAAGGTATTTGGAGGTGTTTTTGGAAGGGCCAGCAGACGGGGATCTTATCCTGGCCGAGGGGGTACCAGAGATCCCAATACAATTCCTTGAAAAGATGAGCAGGAAGAGGATATCAAGGCTCCTCTGGTTTCTTCCTACAACGCGGTCGTTTTGGAAGGGCAAGGAGTCAGACAGTATCAAATACAAGAAGTGAGTACGGGGATGGAAATTGTTTTTTCCCAAAGAAAAGTAGGAGGCCGTTTAGGTCTTTTTCAGAAGGAATGGAAGAGGATCACAAGAGATCCTTGTGTCATAAAAACAATACAAGGTTTCGAAATAGAATTCGTAGAATTACCATGTCAGATTATAGAGCCAATGGAATTAAGGCTTCCAGAGGAGAAGATAGATTTGGTAGACTAAGAAATAAAAGCAATGTTGCAGAAAGGGGCCATCAGTATGGTAAAGGAGGAAGAGAGGTTTTGTGAGTACATTGTTTTTAGTAGAAAAAAAGGAGAAAGGATGGAGGCCAGTCATAAATTTGAGAGGCTTAAACAAGAATTTAGTGTACAGGCATTTCAAGATGGAGGGGATTCCTCTTTTAAGAGACATTTTCCAGAAGGGAGATTGGATGGTAAAATTAGATTTGAAAGACGCTTATTTTACTATTCCAATGAAAGAAGATAGCCAGACTTATTTACAATTCAGATGGAGAGGCAAATTATACCAATTTGTTTTCCTGCCATTCAGACTTTCTTCAGCTCCATGGTGTTTTACAAAAGTGATGAGGGTTGTGATGGCTTTTTTAAAGGAGAGAGGTTTCAGACTAATTGTTTATTTGGACGATGTTTTGTTAATGTCTCAAGATGTAGAGGTGCTGAGGTTTCAGTTGCAGGAAACAATCAATTTATTAAAGAGTTTAGGATTTCTGATAAACAAGGAGAAGTCTGTTTTAATTGCTTCTCAGAATATGGAGTTTTGGGGTTCAAAATAGATTCTTTAAAGGAAATTTTGATGTTACCAGTTAAGAAAGTATATAAGATAAAAAACGAAGTTCTTCATGTTTTGAGAAAGGATGCTTTGTCATTAAGAGACTTGGCAAGAGTTTTGGGATTATTTTCTTCTTCAATTCAGGAGATTTTTCCAGGTCCATTGCATTGTCATGTATTGCAGAGGGTGAAAGCGAGAGCACTGAGAGGAGGATTATGGTATGGGGACCGACTGGAGTTGGATCAGGAAGCGAAAGAGTATTTGGATTGGTGGTTAAACAATTTGGAGGCCTGAAATGGAAGGGTGATTTTTGGATGTGTTCCTGGATTTTGTTTTAGAGACGGATGCAAGTGGTTACGGTTGGGGAGCACGTCTGGGTATGTTGGAGACAGGAGGTACTTGGACAGATTTGGAGAAGTGAATGCATATAAACTTTAGAACTAAAAGCAGGATTATTTGCATTAAAGAGTTTCAAGAAGGAGATTCAGGGTTGTACAGTTTTATTAAAGATGGACAATATTTCAGCGGTTTGTTATATAAACAGATTAGGAGGATGCAGGTCAAAGGATCTTTTGGATATTGCAAAAGATTTTTGGGACTATTGTCTACAGACAAAGATTGCATTAAGAGCAGAGTTTCTTCCTGGGAAGATGAATGTGAGAGCAGACTGGAATTCGAGAAATGTATGGGATTACAGCGATTGGATGTTGAATCAGAATTACTTTGTAAAAATAGTGGAATGTTTTGGTCCATTAGAAGTGGATTTATTTGTAACGAGGTTGACTTCTCAGTTGGAAAGATATTTCAGTTGGTTGCCGGATCCAGGTGCAGAGGCAATAGATGCTTTTCAACAGAGTTGGACAGTAGTGAGGGGGTATGCTTTTCCCCCATTTGCAATGATCCAGAGGGTTCTGTTGAAGGTGAGGAAGGAGAGATGTCAGTTGGCCCTGGTGACTCCTTTTAAGGTGTCTCAGGCGTGGTTTCCAGGTGTTATGGAATTAGCATGCGAGGGGCCAATGTTGATTCAGGCGATGGGGGTTTGTTAGTCAACGAGTGTGGAGAAGAGCATCCTTTGATTGTGGAAGAAGTGTTGAACCTTCTTGTTCGTAAGGTGTCAGGTGTTCAGGAGCATTCGGAGGACTTTCGCAAGGGGCTGCTGAGTTACTCGAGGACTCATGGGCCCCAGGTACTAGGAAAAGATATAAGGGAGTATGGAGATTTTTTTCATGTTGGTGCGTGGAAAGGAACTTGGATCCCGTGGAAGCGCCTGTGGTAGAAGTGGTGAATTGTTTGGCGGAGAATTTTGAGAAGGGTTTAAGTTATAGGACTCTGAATTGTTACAGGTCTGCAATTTCTGCAAGTCTTTCAGTGGTTGGTGGTAGGCCAGTTGGAAGTAATTCTTTGGTTTGTAGAATTATGAAGAGTATGCAAATTAAGAGACCTCCTAAAGCTAGATATGAGGTTCTTTGGGATGTGAATGTGGTTCTTAAACTTTTTGTGGATTGGCCTTCTAATAAGTATCTGACAAATACGATTATTTCTGCTAAAATGGCTACCTTGTTGTGTTTGATAGCATGCAAAAGGGTTTCAGACATAAAATGTCTGGAGGTAAGTAATAGGGTATTCGGGCCAGATGGTGTTTTCTTTGAGATTAGGAAAAGAACAAAGACCATGACTAGTTCAATTTTTTATCCTAGGTTTGAGGATTGTAAGAAACTTTGCGTAGTAGATTGTCTGAAGGAATATGAAAGCAGAATGCTGGAGAAAAGAGGTCATGGGGTGAATCAATTGTTAATTTCTTTTGTTAGACCATTTGGAGCGGTAAGTTCAACTACAATTTCAAGATGGGTTAAGTTTGCGATGAAGGAAGCTGGAGTGGATGTTGAGAAATTTAAAGCACATTCAGTGAGGGGGGCCATGGCTACCAAAGCATGCTGGTCTGGTGTGAGTTTAGAGAAGATTATGAAGGCTGCAGATTGGTCTAATGTAGGTACTTTTGCAAGACACTACTTTAGACCAATTGAGCATATATGTCTGATGTGGTGTTGAAGGGCTTTCAACATGCATAATGTTAGCCTCCGGTCTTGTAATGAAATGGCGATTCTCAAATTAACATGCAGAGAGAATCAGGATTTCATTAAAGACGCGGAGGCTAACATTATCCCGCCCTCTGCTTCCCTTATTTAATGTTGTAGGTTTTGAATATATGTTTAAAAAAAAAATAAGGTTGATATTTTGAGAATTGTTTTAAAAGCAAGAATTTTGAGGATTTTACGCATTAAGGTGAAAGAAACATTGTTTTTTCTTTCAGATGCACAAGTGTAATTTGCGGTTTTCGTGGAAATCAAAGACAGAAGAAGATGAGACTTTATCTTCACAGTTTTTGCATTTAAAGAGGCAGAGTGTTCCATGAGAGAAACTTTTGTTAGTTCTGTCTATTCTAGTTCTGGATTGTGGTTGTTGTAAATATTCTTTGAAGGGCTGCTGAGAGGAGTGGCATAATAAAAGATTATGCATAATGTTAGCCTCCGCGTCTTTAATGAAATCCTGATTCTCTCTGCATGTTAATCTCAGCATCGCCATTCTTCAGCACGACTTGCCGGCTCACTATGAACTAGACGAGGCCACCTCCTGAGCAAAGCAGCTAGAGAGAACTCATAAAGTTGCCAGTCTCTTGGAGGGGTAGAACCACAATAAACTGAGTGGATTTTACTTTGGGCACATAAAATATTGCACTAGAGCCTAATTTACACTACTCCTGAACTCATCAGATTAAGAAACCAGAGCTAGGTGAGTAAGCACCTACAGGAGCATCATTCTCAAAGACAATATGTTTTACAATCATTGAGAATTGTGTAGTATTTAATGCATCTGTATAATTAAAAAACTTTCTTGAGAAGACAAGCAATGGACTGGACATAAAGATTATTGTGTCTGCTGGATGATGATTGAGTGCTGAGTTCAAGCATCCTCAGACTACCTCCCAGAGAAGCCTGTGACTGCTCGCCCTCACTTCCCTGAGAGAAGAGTGTAGAAAGGGTTCTATTAGGGCTTAGTTTGCAGAGCTATAGTAGGACAGGCCTCAGGACATCAGTGGCAATTAACATTTACCCATACAGTTTGGGCACAGTAGCATCTGAATGGCCTATAAACACGCAACCAGTGTCTAACAACAACTTTACTTTCTCAAAAAATATTTTGTGAAAAAAAAAACAATATTTATAGGTTGTAATCAAATAAACATCCCATGAGGATACAAAAGCAATAATAGTATTTGTTGTCCCTGTTAATTTTGTTTCTGAATTTTTTTCAATTAAGGGTATGATTGATGCATGTTCAATTTAATCACCTCAAATCAGAGCATGACATGCAAAGAGCCTCCTATTTATGTAATGAGGCCCAGAAATAATGACAAGTTGAGATCTGAATAAGAGCCACTTTAAAATGGCAACTAGGATGCACAAAACATAAGGATCATCTTACTGCCCAGTATTGCATCACTCGGACCCCTACAAATATCTTAATATGGGCGCTGGTTAGAGATTGGTCTGTCTGATTGGCATGGTACTCTAAGAGAGTCCCACCTTTAGGCCATATATCACATAATGTGGTGAATGGAGTCTTCACCAGGTATGAGGAGGAGCACTCTGTGAAGGCTTTGCGTTGCTGTCGGCCTTTCCCCGCACTGAGCGCATCAACATTATAAGGCCTGCATGGCTCTCCAGCTCAAGTATGTTGAATATTCCTTGGACAACTCCCTTTTCAATTCTAGCAGGAGTGGCTGGCCTCAACAGAGATACCCTTCATCTGCAAAACACTTGAGTCCTGAAAAGCACTATTAAAGGTCTGGTATGCTGCTTATACAGGGGAAAGGAAAACTACGAAGCCACCATCTTCCTCAGTTACAAGCCACACCTCCCTAATGTTGTACATTAAATGACACCAAAAAAAAACCTGCTAAATTGTGAACTATTTTAGTTATTTTCTAAAACCTGACAAAAGACCATCACAAATCCTTGTTGTTATTTGAATCTCTGGGTTGAAGAAAGATGAAAAATCGGCACATATATATTTTAATCCAAGAAGTTATGAATGTTAACTTAAACATGCCTGCTGGTGAAACGTGGTCACTCTCCACCAGGGATGCAAATTCTAACAGGTGCCATTGGAAAGCATTCGCTGGTTAGGCCAAACTACTACCAGGGGCAGAGTTAGGCATGGGCCTATTATCAACATGGTGATGTTATTCAGGAGGAGAGCAGTAAATGACAAGGCCCACAGAGTCACCAAATGTGTAGGTGATTCTAGGCACTTGACTTTTCTAAGTCGACTGTAGATGCTGGCCACTGCCAGCTGGCATGTGGGAATGAGAACCTGGTTTAGGAATATACACAGCCCATCCTCTGAAGAACTGGGTGTTCGCTCCTTTGTTTTAAACCCACATGTTCTGCACTCCTCACCCACAACCACGCTCTTCAGTTCTTTCAGACCAAAGAGGTCGCTCAGACTAAGGTAGCTGCTGGATTGGTCACTCTGCCATGCTGTCATTTCCCCAGTGAGCTGCAAATATGAAAATTGATTTCAGAGCTGCCGTGAACCAACGATAAAAGCCCTCATGGCTCCTGTACTTGTGACCTTCTGAAGTTTGGGGCTCACTTGAACAATTTTATCAGGGTTGATTTTGGTTTGCAGTCGGGATCTCACTGATTCTGCTACTGTCCACTCGTGAATACGCAGAGTCTGGGACATCTGTGATCTCAACCATGGTATACGTAAACTGAGACCAGACTGGGTCGGATATTCTGCATGCAGTTCCCTACTTTGAAAGTAAAGTTCATGTAAGTTTCCCCTGGTAAAGGCTGCCTGCGTCCACATTCCTGTTACTTCCTAGTAAAGGAGTGTGGTAGACTGCATCTGTTCTTAACAGTTATGATTGATTATTTTGTTCTTGCACGATGTAAATATCAGGTATGATTCACAAGTGATATCAGGTGAAAAAAAGCATTTCAAACTTTACCAAAGCACAAAACACCTTCCACATTTATGATGGAGCTCAATTATCACAAAGCATGGTCTAAAAAAGAATAGGATGTGAAGAGAAAAGTGGTCTATTTCAATACATGGACCGAACTTCACAATACAAAATACTAAGGGCCCTATTTATGAGAAACTAACGCAACACGGTGCCGCAAGTCGTTTTGCTGCACCGCACTGCATTCGTTTTGAAACACAGGGATGCGACATATTTAGAACAATATGTTGCATTTCTGTGCGCACAAGCTGCTGCCATGCGCCGGCGCAGGGACCCTTGCAACATGGTACAAGGATGACTGCTTCGTGGGGAGATTGTTTTTGTGCAGGAAGGAGCACCCCTAATTTACCTCAAGCTCTTAAAATTCCTTCACAAATACTGTTACTATCCAGACTAATTCAGACTATTGAGTTTTCAATGTCACCTACAAAATATTTAACCAGGATATCAACTATAACTATTTCCGAAGGTAATTTTAGATTTACTATTCTTATTTCCAAATCTACGTAACTTAGATAAACGTGACTTGAAGAATAGTAGATCTATACCTTGATGATATAATGGTAATCAATATTGTGGAGCCAGTATTTTTGTGGAGTGTATTTGGGAACTCGACTTTCTGACATGCAACCCTGCAGGGAGGGTGCTATGTGAGTGCTTACCTGTTTTGTATTAATAACAACCCGCTGTGACACAGTGATTTTACATAATCTAGTAAGATGGCTGATGTCAGAAGAGAATGTTGGTATAAGCGGTGATGTCACAGCAGACAAGCAGGTTGTGGCTATTGACGTCGCAAGAGGTAGGCATGAGTATGCCCTGATGTTGAAATGCGGTATAGGTGGGGTTGGATGTAGGAATACTGGTGGTGGATAATTTAATAGGGTTGTTAATTTTGCAGTTTTTGTGAAATAACTGGTTACAATAGGAATGAAAAGTAGGTTAATAGATTTAAAGAACTTCAAAGTGCAATGATAACCAATTGCAGTTTAAATGTCAAGAAAGCACTCACATAATGTCTTATGTACTGACATTAGAACTGAGGAAGTGGTGTTATTTTTAAAAGGCGCTTACTTTTTCCTTTAATGCTGTGTTACCCAGTCTGCTCGCATTGCTTTGTGAGTCAAGTGCTCTTGATTCTGCTGGTGGGTGGAGAATGCGGGATACCTGCAAAGATCAGACAATACATGACTGCAGTTTACACAATATGAATCACAGCGTACAAAACCGGTCTTATAATTGTGTATTTCTTTGTTTTAATGGGCTCTGTGTACGATTACAGGATGGCAAGCAAGTACAGAGAGTCAGGAATATCTGTCATTTCAACCATGTGAGCCATGTATGTAATTTGAACCCAGGCTGGGTCTGATCATCTGCATGCAGAGCAGCTCCCTTCCATGAAATTGAACATCCTGTGGATTTTCACTGGTATGTGCTGCCTGCTCCCATACACCTATTCTTTCCCTGTACCCTGCGTTTGTTCTTAAGAGTTATACTTGACTGTCCAGTTCTTGCACTGCATAAATGCCGGTATGATTCAAAAGTGATATCAGATATTAAAAAAATACATTTAAAACTTTATTCAAGCTCAAAGCACCTTCCACATGCATGCTGGTGCACAATTATCAAAGCAAAATCTCCGAAAGAAATAGGATCTGAAGAGAAAAGATGTATTTTTCTGTTTATGGGGTGTGCTCCAAAACGCACAATACTAATCTGCCTTGAAAATTCCTTCACAAATCCTGTGTCTATTCACCCCAGTCCAGACTATCGAGTTTCCAATGTCGACCTCTGAAATCAAACGAGAATGGATCACTTGTACCTGCTACCAGGGTTCAAGTGGTTCTACCCGTCATTGATTAAAAAACCCTCATTCACGTAGACAGGTTGATGGGCGGTATATCTTTGTTCTCCGCCTCAGTCAGATACATGACAGCATCATCATTGGGTTTCTCTTATGCTTCCTCCACCTGGAGGGAACCAATGGTTATTACAGTAGTGATCAGAAATCAAGAAACAAAGTGAGGGTGCTCGTGTGGAGAGAGTTAAAAAGGAATCCACATGCCACCTCAACTAAAACTTTATTCAGTTTGGGGCATGGGGAAGATTAAAAACGGTGTTGTGCATAGTTGGACATGTAATGAGTCCGCTGCACTCGTCAGTCCAAAGAAATGGTCAACATGTTTCAGCCCCTTAGGTGCCCCTGGGGGGGGATCGGGGGCCTTCGTCAGGACCTATAAGTGATAATGGAGATGGAAATTATCCAAATCCAAACTGCAAATCAAGGCCAATAGTACCTTAAAAGTCCTACTCAGGGCTTCCTCTGGAGTTTTTGAGGCGTAAAGCGTTATGAACGCAGTCGCTTCTCACAACTTGTGCTGAAACTGCCTTTCGGGTCCCGGGACCTACATAAATATTAACTCCAGAATATCAAACGTAACTATATTGGTACGGTAAGTATATATTTACTGCTCTTAACTGCATCCAATGTAGAGAGATGTTGCTTTAAGAATAGGAAACCTATACTTAGCTATATACACTGACGCTGATTATATGGTGGTAATCAATACTGTGCAGCTAATATTATTGTAGGTATTTATTTTTAAACTCAACATTCTAATATACAACCACACAGAGAATGCACCAGGTGAGTGTTTACCTGTTTTGTATTATTAACAAACCCTGCTGGTACACAGTGATTTTACATACTCTATCAAGGTGGCTGAAGTCAGAAGAGAATGTTGGTGTAAGCACTGATGTCACAGAAGGCAAACAGGGCATTGCCACTGACGTCACAAGAGGTAGGCATGAGTATGCCCTGGTGTTGAGCCCGGATGGAAATAGGAATATTGGGGGTGGATAATTTAATACAGTTGTTATTTTTGCATTTGAGGTGAAGTAGCTGGTTAACATAAGAATGAAAAGTATGTTAATACATTTAGAAAACTTTAAAGTGCAATGATCACCAGAAAGCTCTCACATAACCTCTTAGGTACTGATATTGTAGAAAAGGAAGTGGCACATTTTTTAAAGGTACTTACTTTTTCCTTTGATGCTGTGTTACGCAGTTTGTGCGCATTGCATTGTGAGCCAACCGCTCTTGATTCCGCTGGTGGGTGGGGAATTCGGGAGACCTGCAAAGATAATAATACAATTCATGACATTGGAATACACACTATGATTCAGAGTGTAGAGACCAGTCTTAACGGATTCAGGGGCATATCAGCAACGAGGCGATAAAAAATTATCACCGCTTTTGCGTTCGTTGTCGGGTGCAAAGCGGCGATAATTTTATCACCTAATCAGCAAGGTCACGCTATCGCGTGAAACCTTGCATTAGCGCCTGGATTCTGAACGCCCAGCTTTGCATCTCTAATGAGATGCAAAGTGGGCGTTTCTTGCCCTGACATGACTGGAGAAATGTCGCTAAGCATAGCATGTCGCGAAGCATAGCGGCAAGAAAAGTAGCGATAACCCCTGTTATCGCTACTTTCCTTATGCCTGCTTCAGGACTGACTTAGCCATGATATCCTATGGAAGGTGGATATCATGGCTAATTTTGCCTTGCCCTATCATCAAGCTAATGCCAAACTTCGTGAGATTATCGCTGGGTTTCCAGTGATAATCTCACGTTTGGCAGTTAGCGCTAGGATTTTTATCGCTTTTGAGATGAGCGTTGCTAATAGCACGCTATCTCAGCGATAAAAATCCACGTTAGCTGGCGATAATTATCCTAGCGCTAAGTGCGCTTAGCGATAATTATCGCCGGTCCTTGATGATATGCCCCACAATTTTGTATTTATTTGTTTTTTCAGGGGCTCTGTGGGCCACTACATTGCTGGTTTGAGGATGGCAAGCAAGTTCCGGTTAGGACACAATCATTCTGGGAGTGTCTTTGGAGGTGGCATCAAGGAGGTTCTTCAAATAGAAAGTAAGACAATGGCTGTAACACTGCTCAGTACTTCTGTTGTTCTAAGAATGAGTAGCATTCACTGCTAGATGTAAAGGACACTAATTTAATTTACATTTCAGCTCCAGTTGTACTTCCATAAAATGTTAGTGTCCTTTGCTAAAATCTGGAGTCTGCAGGCAGCCAATATTTGGTACTTTTATTTATTTCAGAAAAACGTGGAGTGTATCTCTTGTAGAAGCTGGGCTGTTCAAAAGACAAGAGTATCTCCCTCTCGAGAGACCCATTGGAATTTTTTTTATCGAATTTGTCATCATGCCGTGATGTCTGCAGGTCGGGCTCTCTGGTTTTTGTGTTTTTTACGGGCTACTTCAACCTCGGTTTCTTACTATTATCGAATATGAAACTTCAGCCACAGACTCGAGAGATTATCAGTTAAATCTTGGACAAGGCCAAGGGAGTATTTGAGTCTTACTTTTCCATTGGCTCTCTGAATTTAGCTTCCTGCCTCCTTGAATTACATGAGGGACTATTTTTCATGGACTTTATCAAGACTTTCATGGACCTGTAATACCCACATTTCTAGCTTCTCTCCATCTGTTTTATTCAACAAGCCAACACCATTTGATACAAACTGTTCTCTAATTTAGGGGCATATTAAGCCAGGCGATAAAATTATCGCCGCTATAGCGGCAGAAAACAGCCGCTAATGCGGCAGTAACGGGCTTGATAATATGCCGCAGAGAATTCCAATAGAAGCCCATGTTAGATGTGAAGGTCATCTAACATGGGCTTCAATTGGAATTCCATAGAGCATATTATCAAGCCCATTATCGCCGTTTTAGCGGCAGTTTTCTTGATAATATGCCCCTAAATTAGAGAAAAATATGGTAAATGCATGAGATTTTCAAAAACACAATAATTAACCCAGTTACTTACATAGAAGAAGTAAACAAACGAATCAGCCACCTAACTTTAACCTTGGGGTCCGAAGGAGCGTGCCACTCGACCAAAGGGTTTTAACACTTCATCGGGAGTAGCGAGTGCTATATAAATACAATTAAAATTTGTCCCTGCAAATTTAATGTCAGAGAGGGTCGGCTGAACAGAGAGAGAGGCAAGTGTTCATGTGTTCCAGTGCAGAATTAGTTAGTAGACTCAAGCAGAAAACTGAGTTTTGTTAACTCAGGTAATACGCGTAGAAGATGCATAAAATTCAGCTTTGGTACCCCTATGTCTAAGCCGAAGAGCTCTGTCAATTAAGACACTTTTTGCCCTTAAGTCAAAGCAAAAATATAGTTCTGTGTTTGTGGAATGTCCCAGTTTTTAGTTTACACAAAAACCACCCCTCCCCCTTTACTGCTAGAGCAAGCAAAATGACTTCACCAATGCTTGCTTTAAATAAGCGGCATTTACGCATTTTGAAAGGCAAGTCCCGAAGCATGGTGTTTAAAATAGACTCGATCCTATTTTGTATCCTTCCAAGAAACTATGCACTACTCACACCTCCTCCTGCGGTCCATCCGTCCATCCCCTCCATTCCTCGGTCCATCTGTCTTGCTCTCCTCGCGCGCGTCCTATTTAGCTGCCAACCGGGCCGAGAGCGGAAAGGCCTGTGCCGGGAAGACAGTCGACGGGTAACAGCGATAATGTGCAGCATCGTCTGGTGACGTCAACGGCCCCTACTTTGTGACATCATATGAGGCGACAAGCAGTCCTCATTATTTTCTTTGAATGGACTTGGCAAGTGTATTTGGCTGTAACCCCCCTGGCTCCTCGCACGTCTAGCGCCATGTTAAAGCCCTGGCATCCATGAGCTAGCAAAGTAAAAGAAACATGTGGTCCAACACGTAACAACCGAATTTTATTCCGAGACCCCTTTTACAATTAATTCATTAATAATTGTTTAAAACAACGTTTCCACAAATGTCTATCCTATTAAAGCAGTGTATTGAGCAGGTGCAGAAAGTACATTTTGGGCAGAATTTTAGATTTTTTTTCCTCTCAGTTTCCCCCCAGCTGTGACATTTTCAATGTCAGTTGAGCCCGAGAAATACTACCTTTAGCTGTTGCGGACTTGCCATTATTCTGGATCCCCTCCCAGACGTGCGAGTTGTCTTTGTCCCTCCCGGCCGACCTGAACACCTTCCACTTTTATTGAGTACCCTGGAAAACCAGTTATGGTGCAAACAGGCCGCGGTTTATTATATCTTGCGTAACACATGGTTTATCAAAACACATTACTTGGTTATTATAATCCAAAGCATAAACGGACAGTATTTAAAAAATCATTGACCTTATCAATACTTTGACAGTACGACTTGTCCCAGCCCTGCGCGATGGGCCTTTAGCAGGTGTCCAGTGTTTGCGGCTTCTAGACTTCCTTTGCTACCACGATCTGTGTGGGTGGCCACTTAAACCTGACCCTTGCTGACCAATCGCCTGCTCCCTGTTTCCCTGCCGTAAGGTATCCCAAAGACACTGTTTGAGCCACTCTTTGATCCTTGCTGACCAATCGCCTGCTCCCAGTGCCCCTGCCGTGAGGCATCCTAAGGACACTGTTCGAGCCACTCTTTGACCTCTGCTGACCAACCGCCTGCTCTCAGTTTCCCTGCCGTGAGGTATCCCAAGAACACTGTTCGAGCCACTCTTTGACCTCTGCTGACCAATCGCCTGCTCTCAGTTTCCCTGCCGTGAGGCATCCCAAGGACACTGTTCGAGCCACTCTTTGACCTCTGCTGACCAATCGCCTGCTCTCAGTGCCCCTGCCGTGAGGTATCCCAAGGACACTGTTCGAGCCACTCTTTGACCTCTGCAGACCAATCGCCTGCTCTCAGTGCCCCTGCCGTGAGGTATCCCAAGGACACTGTTTGAGACACTCTTTTATCCTTGCTGACCAACCGCCTGCTCCCAGTGCCCCTGCCATAAGGCATCCCAAGGACACTGTTTAAGCTTCTCTTTCGACTGGGCTACTGATCTTTTGTGTTTTTCTTTGCGTGCTGTCTCTGCCACGCTGCTGGCGTTTGTTTCTTTCATTGGCAGCTCCCCCTTCGTCCGTTATTCTACGAGATCCCTAGCTGTTCTAGAATCCCGATTATATTGATAAGGAAAATATACATGCCTACCCTGGTCAAGAGTACCCCTTCTGCCGCGTAGATGCTTGGCATCTTGAGGTTCATCAGGCCATGTCTCACGAATCCTCAGCTGTTCGCCATGCAGGCTTTTGCCATGGAGAAGTCCCACTTCCACCTGGACTTCTCCAGAACCCTGTCGTCCAACATCCCATTCAATTCTTGACACACTAAGATCTCTGACCATATGGTGTTCACTGGGCGGATCAATCTGGCACTGTCTGTAAGGCCAGCTGGCATGACCCACAATATCCTTCCACCCCCAGCCTTCAGGTCATTGCCCCCCGTGTACTAGTACCACATCTGGTTTTCCTTCCCGCTGCTGCCCCTCCTGTACGGCTGGCCTCAGTTGGCCCCATCTCAAGCCTGGGCATCCCAAACAAGTTACTCCTGTGTTGTGCAGCCCTATCCCTTTCTACTCCCGTCTCGACAGTGCCCACTGCTGTGTTCTCGCGACACATGAGTTGCACACTATCCGAACACTACGCCTGCCGCCTGGTGGTCCTCCAGCAAGGAAACACTTATCAGATACTTGCAGCTCGAATGTAGCATTCTTTAAGTAATCGCACATACAGCAAGTGGGGCAGCAGTCACTGTTCACGAGGCAACGCAGGCATAGCCGAGTATTGACTCAGCAGCCCTCGGGAGGCCACCTGATGCCATAACTACACAGATTCCCTGTCCTAACCTTATGTTTACACTTGCTGGTGTCAGTGCCATCCTGCAGACCGCAAACAGTGGCTGGAGAGCAAGGGGTTGTCCTTTGGCTCCTGCAATGCTCTTGCACTGCCACATAAGGCTGTCCGCCAGAATCTTCTGCTCTATACGCACTGCAAAATGCCCTGATAGTAACACTCTCCTCCCCCAGGCCGAAACTCAACTTGCTGGAAGTGTTTTGCACTATGTAGCCCTGCAGGGGAGCTGCGGTAACTGCTGCCATTAGCATTGACATAAGTTCAACAGAAGAGTCCAACAGAGAAGCCATATCCACAAAGAGTGTGCTCCACCTCTGAGCCACCTCGCTTCACATGGAACAATACTCTAGTATACAGAAGCAGTGAGGCCCACCTAGATACGTGACCCCGGGGCCTCCAGCTGTGCTCGATGCTCTATCGCTCCTCCCAGTGTACAGCTACGCTTGGAGGAGTGTATATGTATAAGGGATCGAACACACACATCTGATCCATTCTGCAGTAATGGGAGCCTCAATGTGAAGATCTGTGCTTACCTCACAGAACCGGTGCAACTGCCAGAAGCCTCTCCCATGATGCAAAGCTACAACTTACCAGTTGAGCGCGAACTTGAAACGGGCACCAACCGTTCCCAAGCACCTTCATTCCTTTCAAGCCCGACAAAGCCGGCCAGCCTCCCTGACGCAAGCCCACCCCTGATTAAGGTGTCTTGCCCCAGGGTGGGCAGCTCCTTATGAGCACTGCCATTCTGGCTCCAGGTGCATCTGAGGGGCCTGTCCTGCTGCTTTTCTCGTTTCAACTCGAGTACCTGCCACCTGCTCCTTGACACTACCGTCCTGTTTGCAGATACCGGTATGGCGAGACAATTCCCATGAATCTTTGTTCGCTGAGCCTCTTTGTCTTTTGTCACCCCAACACTTCTAGGACCTCCGTACTTCCGGCCCTGCTGCCCCACTGACCACACTTGACGTCGCTGCTGGCGATCAACTTGCTTTGTGGGTAGCATCGTTCTGTCGTCCGGATTCCTCTTCTTGCTCGGCCCTCTCTGCTGCTGGCCTGCCAACCAGGGGCGTAACAAACACCCCCGCAGGCCCCGCGGTGCGGGGGGACCCAGTCTTCAGTAGGTGAATGGGGCCCCCTCAGCTCTTCAGTAAATAGCTGTGAGAGAGAGACTTGCTCTAAAGCAGCTGCAGTGTGCAGCCTGCTCTGAGCTCCTTGCTCTGACCCAAGACTGAAGAGAAACTGAAGTTACATTGTTTCTCTTCAGTCAGAGACAGGCCCGGAAAAAGGATGGGGGTGGGGTCCCGGAGAGAGGGCACAGCCTCTGAGAAGGGACGAGGCAGCACAGAGCTGACAGGGGCAGGAGAAGGATTGCAGCTCCAGGAACAGAATCTGCTGGGACACATTGGAAGGTAAACAAGTATTTGCAATATATGGTTTTGCAATATATGCATTTGCATATATGGTTTGGGTTGGAATTGTTAGTTGTGGAATTGTGTTGTGTGGCTTGGATCTGTGTAGTGAAATAATGTGGCATGGTGTGCAGTGAAATTATGGGATAGTAATTGTGTGGTATTGAGTGCACTGGAATTATGTGGAGTGGGATTGTGTGTCTTGGAGAGAGATTATCTGGAATGGCATTTTGTGTTGTAGAGTGGTATGTAGTGGAGTTTACTTATGTGCTGTTACATATTGTAGCATGATGTGGAATTTTGTGGTGTAGATTGGATGTATGTGGTGTGTTGTGTAATTGTGTTGTTGGTTTGAATTATGTAGTTTGTTGTTGAACTATGTGGTGTGGAATGGAAATGTGTAGAGTTGAATTTCTGTGACATGGAAGTTTGCGCTGTTGAGTGAAAATTATGTTGAGTGGTATTATGAGGCATGGTGTGAAATGTAGTTATGTGGAATGTTGCTACGTGACACAGACTGGATTTATGTAGAGTAAATTTATGCAATATGGAGTAGAGCATAATTATGTGGAGGTAAATTATGTGGTGCTGAGTGTAATTATGTTGTGTGAGGAATTGTGTGGGGATGAATTGTGGAATTGTGTGACGTGTGGAATTATGTGAGATGGTGTGGTGTATAATTGTGCGTAGTGGAATTATGCAGCATGTTGCAGAGTTGTATTTTATGGAGGGTAATTATGTGCTTTGGAGTGGAGTGTAAATATGTTGTGTGAAGTATAATTATATAGGTTGAAGTGGAATTATGTGCAGTTGAATTTTGTTGTGTGGAGTGTAATTATGTGGTTTGGAGTGGTATTAAGTTGTGTGGAATGTTATTATGTGATGTGGAATTATGTGGTATGGAGTGAAGTGAAAATATGTGTTTTTTAATTTTTATGATTGTAATTATATGCTATGGAATGTTGTAGGGTTAAATTATTTATAGTTGAATTGTGTGGCATGGAATTATGAGATGTTCAAATGTGCTGTGTGTGGTAGACTTAGCATAGCTGCCAAGGTTTGAGATTGCGATGTGTGACATTTTCATAATTTCAGCGTAATTATGAGTGACATTTCCACGACTATGAGTGACACTTTCTCGTGAGCAAAATCAAACAATGAAATGGAGGGAAACACATAAATATTAGAAATTACACCTATTTGAGCAACTAGAAACTCTAAGAAAGTCACTTAACTAAAGTGCGCTAACAGCAGGCTACTGAAAACTGAGCAGAGTCAGACTGCATGAATGTCACCCATTATTACAGTTAAATTATGAAAACGTCACACTTACCAATCTGAAACCTTGGTATCTATGAGTGAATTAGTGTGAAAATGTGCTCTAATTGAGGTGTATTCCTCTGCACCCTCATGGTGACCAGCCTGCCAGGTGTCTTTACAAACTTCCAAGCACCAAGCAGTTTTCCATCAGCTACATGTTAATGTAACTCTACAAAATAAATACATAGGATGTTCTCTGCAGAAATCAGAGGTTTGCCTGCGCCAGGTCACACTTACTCCAGCACTATAAAAGTGGAAGTCCATTCAAGGTCCAATCAGTCCTCCCATAATGTCTGGTTACTCTGCGTAGAAATGCTGCAAAGTTTTTTTAAATGCTAATCTGTGGTCAGATTAAACCTTTCAAAAAGAGCTGCTTTCATCTATGAGTAATCAGTCCATTTCTGTGATGCTAAAATCACAGTAAGACCCAGTGACTTACCTTCTAGTGCCTCCTCAGTGATCTTCTGTCTGAGGTAGGGTGCAACTGGGATATCGTAAAACAAATAGAACGGGGGACCGGGAGTATAATTAGAGAAAGGTCCAGTACCCGTGCTCCCTCAGAATACAGTGTATATAATAAGAGGGTAACTGTTCCTAGGACTGGGATATAACATGTTTTAGGACTCTGTGGTCGTCCATTTAGCCAGGAGTATGAGGAGGGGATATCCAAGCCTGAAGCAGTATGTGCAGTGGTGCCTCTGATGCTCCCAGAGTAGAGTTAGGCCACAGCTCCCTGCACCATGGTAGGCACCTAGACGTTCGGCACAATCAGCTCGTCTGCGGAGCAAGGTCTGTAGGTGCATTAATAAAACACCTGCTGGTCGGAGGGGGACCTGAGGCCTCTTCTATGTGGGTGTAAATTGGGCCTCACAGGCCTGCGACCAGCAGGCAGACACCCGAACTTGAGAGGCTGGATAAGGTACTATAGTAGACTGTTAGAGCATGCCTCTCGATGGACTCTAGTCAGAAGAGGAGCATTGAGGTCGGCGGGAGGGCCAACAGTCGTTGGATGGCTGTGAGGTGACTGACCACAGTAACAGGTGGAACTACGAGAGATGACTGGAGGCGCTAACCCTCTGAGGAGCAATAATTCATGGCAGTAAGGGGAGGGGAGGTTATGTCTATGCACTCCAAGAGTGTATTGTGCTGTATCAATACAATGTCACCTGGGTACAGTAACGCTTTCAGAAACCATTGTCACTTATTTAGCAATTACTCAATGTAACACCCCTAATCAGTGCAGCTATACATCTATCTTGCATCTGAAGAAATCAACGCTCTGACACAGGTAAGAGTTACCAACAACGACCCACCACCGCCCACAACAGGCCCCTTGCAGAAGCTGGAACAAGACCACCAACGACCAGCTCTCCGCCTCCCTCAGCCAGAACCCCCCTGCCAGTTCAACGGACCCCAACATAGCCGCCAATAACCTCACACAGTGGATCACCAACTGCGCAGACGCGCTCGCACCACTGAAGAACCCTCCCAGCAGACACGGCAGCAAGAAAGCATCTTGGTTCACTGACGAACTCAACACCTCCAAGAAGAACTGCCGCTCCCTGGAAGCTACCTGGCGCACCAACCAGACCACAGACAACATGACTGCCCTCAAGCACGCCACCCGCAAACACCACCAACTGATCCGCGCCACGAAGAAGACAGCCTACAAGGATCATCTGGACAACAACACCCACAACAGCAAGGAACTCTACAGCATCGTTAAAGAGCTCTCCAACCCCGACGCCGGAAACAACGACATCACTCCATCGCAAGACCTCTGCGACTCACTCGCTGCCTTCTTCCACGACAAGATCGCCAACATACACAGCAGCTTGGGCCCACCAACCCCGAACCCCACCACCGAATTGACGCCCCCCACCACCACCCTCCGCACCTGGACCTCGGTCAGCACCAAAGACACCACCCGCACAATGAACACTATCCACTCCGGATCCCCCACCGACCCCTGCCCACACCACATTTTCAACAAGGCCGACTGCATCATCGCACCCCACCTCCGCGACATCATCAACGCCTCCTTCGACACCACCACCTTCCCGGAGTGCTGGAAACACGCCGAGATCAGCGCCCTGCTGAAGAAACCAACAGCAGACCCCACCGACCTCAAGAACTTCCGCCCCATCTCGCTCCTCCCGTTTCCTGCCAAAGTCATCGAGAAGACCGTCAACAAACAGCTAGCCGACTTCCTCGAGACAAACGGATCCCTCGACCACTCGCAGTCCGGCTTCCGGGCCAACCATAGCACGGAGACCGCCTTCATCGCCGCCACAGACGACATCAGATCCCTTCTGGACAACGGGGAAACAGCGGCCCTCATCCTCCTGGACCTCTCCGCAGCGTTCGACACTGTCTGCCACCGCACCCTAGTGCAACGCCTGAACAGCACCGGAATCCAGGACAAGGCCCTGAAGTGGATCATCTCGTTCCTCGCTGGAAGAACCCAAAGAGTCCGCCTCCCCCGTTCCGGTCGGCGGCCACCGAAGTCATCTGCGGCGGTCCACAGGGATCATTGCTCAGCCCCACCCTCTTCAACGTCTACATGCGCCCCCTCGCAGCCATCGCACGCCAACACAACCTCAAGATCATCACATACGCCGACGACACCCAGCTGATCCTCTCCCTCACCAACGACCCGGACACCGCCAGAGCCAGCCTACACGAAGGGATGAAAGACGTCGCCGAATGGATGAAGAACAGCCGCCTGAAACTGAACTCAGACAAAACGGAGGTCCTCATCCTGGGATCATCACCCTCCGCCTGGGACGACTCCTGGTGGCCCCCTGCCCTGGGCACCACCCCCAAGCCAACGGACCATGCACGCAACCTAGGCTTCATCCTGGACTCCTCCCTCTCGATGACCAGACAAGTCAACGCCGTCTCGTCTTCATGTTTCAACACCCTGCGCATGCTTCGAAAGATCTTTCGATGGATCCCCACAGAGACCAGGAAGACGGTCACCCAGGCACTGGTCACCAGCCGGCTGGACTACGGGAACACCCTCTACGCCGGTACCACCGCCAAACTCCAGAGGAAACTCCAACGAATCCAGAACGCCTCAGCATGACTCGTCCTGGACATCCCCCGCCACAACCACATCTCCGGACACCTGAGAGACCTGCACTGGCTCCCCGTCAGCAAGAGGATCACGTTCAGACTCCTCACCCACGCACACAAGGCCCTCCACGACCTGGGACCCAAGCTCCTCAACACCCGCCTGACCTTCCACACACCCACCCGCCAACTCCGCTCCGCCAGACTCGCTCTCGCCGCCGTTCCACGCATCCGCAGAGCCACCGCCGGAGGAAGATCCTTCTCCCACCTGGCAGCCAAGACATGAAACTCCCTCCCCATCCACCTCCGGACTACCCAGGACCACCTCGCCTTCAGGAAGCAACTCAAGACTTGGCTGTTCGAGCAGTAACGTCCCCCCCCCAGCGCCTTGAGACCCTACGGGTGAGTAGTGCGCTATACAAATGACAATGATTGATTGATTGACCTAGGTCACAGGAATTAGGGGAGCTTCACAATTAACGTTTTTGTTTTTCATTCCGGTATGTCTGCTGCTGAAAGTAGCTATTACCGCCATGTGAAAGTTTCGAAGAAAACAAGTAGGAATCAGCCTGGAAACTCCCGCATGTTATTCCTTTAATACTTACTCATCGTTATTTCCATTCCCCCACCAACAAAACAGCAGTGAAATTGGGCACTTCAGCGCTGTGGTGTCATTGTGTTGGAATCTTAGATCCCGGCTCCTCCATGCAGAGCGGCCGTTTTTGCACATCGCTCCCCGCAGAGAGGCGGAGGCTATCCCGGGTCACATCACCCACTCCAGACCTCCGGTGCCCTTCTCGAGCCCCTAGCTCCCATCAGAAACCAGTAGGGCTGCCGGTGCATGGCACGCGCCTGCAACAAATCCTCGCGAGACCTAATTTTATGGACATACCACGGAAATACGGCAAAATGTTGCGGGCATAGAAAAGGGCCATTCATTCCCGGACTACCACACAGGCAGCTGTACTGCATAAATTTACTGCATCGCGTTTAGGAGACAGGGGAAGCACCAGAAAACAGACGGCGGCCACATGGAATTAATACTACACCAGCATTGATTAGCAGCACTGGTACCCAAGGAGGCACGATGCCTGTTATGCGTGATTTTGCATTTCAGTGTGGTGATGCGGATCACCACACTTAAATGCATTAGTCTAACGCCAGATGCGTGGTACTTGGCAGGGCTGAATTAGGTGGCGTGGATTTGGACATGCTGTGCACGCTAAGGCTTTTATGTCATGGGGTATAAAGTGGACGTTTGTCTATTTTTCTTTGTAAAAATATTATGGGCTGTTTCTTTACCTTCCGGTACATTTCTGAACAATTTGTTAAGCTAAATTGTATTGTTGCATTGTGTGTGCATGCATGGAAGAACAAGCGTCTGGCAGAAATGCAAAAAATCATCCTACGTCTCAGTATTACCTTCCACACTTCTAAGCAGTAATTCTAATCCTAGAATGAGTTACCTGTTTGCTTTACAATGACAGTTAGTAACACAAGTAAGTGCTTTGCGAGCCTGTATAAGTAGAGAAGGTTTTAAAGGGACTTGTTTTCGTGCAAGGTATTGCTTTTCCCAGTTCATGGAAGGGATAAAAAACATCTCCACATAATAATAGGGTTGACAGGAAGGTGCGATAGCAGAATATTGATATGTGTGGATCTGGTGAGGACTGCAGGCAGCAAGTGCTTGATACACTATTTGCATAAGAAAATACTACATATTTTTTTCATTATCCTCCATTAGTTATTAGTAAGGAAGGGAGAAGAGAAGCGTTCACCGACAGCATTCGGTTAGTCTTAGGGAGACAAAGAATGCTGTGGTCTGTGGTAGATGCCGCCCAGAAGTCATAGGTATATGTATCAGGAGCTGCCATTGAAAGGAAGTGGAAATGTTCTTTAGATGTTGCCGGTATTGATGGCTACTGTGCGGTTGCAGACTTCGCTGGGCTGACAGTGGGTGGGAAAATGCTACATTGTCACTATAGGTTTAATTACATGAATCGCGCATTCTCTCTGGTGTTTGTCCTTGGGGTACTTGCTGACTGGTGCTACACATGGGATCAGGTTTGCCTTTCACAGAAGGTATGGTTAAGTGGGGTACATAGTATAAATTAATGTTGGTGTGAGGAAACAAAAATTGGACCCTTTGTACATTTAATATTATTGTGTGCATCATGCAGAGCATGAAAAGTAGCAGGAATGGCTTTGATGCCATAGAGGCTAGCAGGAAGAACTGTTTTGGGGTTGTCCATTGAAGAGATTGTTTAACATGTTTTAAACTACCACAGTGGCATTGGGGAGGGCAGCAGCTGAAAGGCTCTGTCTTTGTTGGTAGGCAGTGGTTAGATGGGGACCGGCCATCAGTCTTTCTGTCGGTGGTGGACAGGGGAGCAGTGGGCGGCGGTCACGGGTTCGCAGTGACATCCGAGGGGTGGTTTTAAAGGCGTGCGGAAAAGCATAACTGCGGGTTTCGTAGGGGTGAGAGGAGAGTTAATGGATGCGTTAGTAGCAGGCACAGAGGCAGTGGTCTGTGTTTCTGGAGGTGGTTAACTGAGCGGGCTATGCTTGAAGGTGGGTCATCAAGTAGGAGGATGTGTTTGGTGGGCCGGCTGGAGGCAGTGTTATGTAACTATGCTGGAGAGCGCAGCAGCAGTATTTACTGATATATGTAAATCGCCCAATGAAAGGGCGGATGTGACCAATGGAGGAAACAGAATCCTTTTTTTATGGCTGGGGTGAGCCCCTGCAGTATGGTGGGTCAATGGCCTGAGAGCTCTTGACTGACACGGAGAATGGGGGGCCCCCTCCATGTACTTTGCAGGGGGGCCCCCTCAAGTTTCGCAACGCCACTTCTGCCAACCTGAAGCCTGAGTGTTCCGACACTTTTTCCAGCAGTTGGCTGGCTCCCAGATTCCTTCCACGTGGCGGGGCCATCCTTTTGTGTGGCGAGGTCAAATCGTGCCGAGGGTCCCAGGGACCCTGCTTACAACCTCACCTTCCCCCACACCCTTGCTCTCACCATGGATGATTCAAAACACAGCCAGTGAAAAGCATTAAGATGGCCTTAAATAGTGGAACAAGGCGATAGCCCCAGAACAAGTCAAGCTGCAGCATTCTGAACTACTTGAAGTTGATGGTTTAGGCCGAGGTGAAGCGTAAAGAGATTCTGGTGATGTGAATCTCAAATTTCCTAACTCAAAAAGAAGTAGGCTGCAGGGTACATATGGCTGGGTTCAAACTGGAATGGCATGGTGAGCAAAAAAATGATGGATTTAGGCCCAGATCTCTGTACTGGGGTGAATGTATGACATTGTTCTGCACTCTGTCCATCAGCTGTTGATTTTGCATTTGTCAGAGCGAGTGGGGCGGGTATGCTCAGACGTGAGTCCCGTGCTCTCCATGCCACTGGAATCAAGCTATCCTGGCTGAAGAGGGGTGAAACCCCGAAACCGGTCCTAGGATGCTTGGTTCCAGTCCAGGGAGGACCTGGCATGGCAGTTCAGGCTGGACTGTTCCCATGAGGCACAGGGTCAAGACTGATTTGCATATGGCTGGGTTCAAACTGGAATGGCATGGTGAGCAAAAAAACTATGGATTTAGGCCCTGATCTCTTTACTGGGGTGAATGTATGACATTATTCTGCATTTTGTCCATCAACTGTTATTTTTGCATTTGTCTCCCCGAGTGGGACGGGTATGCTCAGACGTGAGTCCCGTGCTCTCCATGCCATTGGAATCAAGCTATCCTGGCTGAAGAGGGGTGAAACCCCGAAACCGGTCTGAGGATGCTTGGTTCCAGTCCAGGGAGGACCTGGCTTGGCAGTTTGGGTTGGACTGTTCCCATGAGGCACAGGGTCAAGACTGATTTGCATATGGCTGGGTTCAAACTGGAATGGCATGGTGAGCAAAAAAACGATGGATTTAGGCCCAGATCTCTGTACTGGGGTGAATGTATGACATTGTTCTGCATTCTGTCCATCAACTGTTGTTTTTGCATTTGTCACCCTGAGTGTGATGGGTATGCTCAGACGTGAGTCCCTTGCTCTCCATGCCACTGGAATCAAGCTATCCTGGCTGAAGAGGGGTGAAACCCCGAAACCAGTCCTAAGATGCTTGGTTCCAGTCCAGGGAGGACCTGGCTTGGCAGTTCGGGCTGGACTGTTCCCATGAGGCAGAGGGTCAAGACTGGTTTGCATATGGCTGGGTTCAAACTGGAATGGCATGGTGAGCAAAAAAACGATGGATTTAGGCCCAGATCTCTGTACTGGGGTGAATGTATGACATTGTTCTGCATTCTGTCCATCAACTGTTGTTTTTGCAGGGTACAGGGGACAGATGACCAAGAGTCTGGATGGACTGTTTCCAATGGGAACAGGATCTGTACAGATTTGCATTCGGCGGGCCTCTCTCTAGAGTGGCACAGTGAGCGAAAAGCAATGGGTTGAAATGCTACTCAGAGTGTCTTCTACTGGTTATACTTTTTGCAAGCATTCACCCCATCCCTTTTAGGTATTTGATTGTCAGACGTATGCCTGTAAACCTGAAACTGACACAGCTTTCCAAGTCTACGTTGGCAATGTTCCGGAAAACCTAAAAGTAGTACATTTGCACCCATTCAGAGAGTACTTCTATGGGTGCAGATTTCCTTTTTACACCAGTCAGTATATATATATTTTTTTTTTACGGAGTGTTATATAGCGCGAACTTGACCCAAAGGTACAGGGTATTAGAGCACTTTACATAGCACCAGTTGCATTACATGAGAACACATTTATGTCTGTTTGGCACGGGGAGATTATGTGATTTGCCCAGAATCACAGGATGTTTAGCGTCATTCCAGAGACTCGAACCTGGTCCCCCAGATTTGAGGTCGACCACCCTAGCCGTTAGGCCAACTCCTCTCCCAGTATATGGGCCTTATTCAAAAATGTAACTTATAGTTTTGATACATTTACAGTTTTCAATAAGTTTACTACTTTTTGGTTATTCACAAATTCTGAGTGAAAATTTACTCCAAAATTGTAATTTACAGGTATCCAACAAATTGAAGAGCCTGGGGATTATTCATAAACAGCATTTCATTATGTTATGTTTTGTTGTACTACAATAGTACTACAAACATACTGCAAAATGCAATTTGCAAACTGCATTTCTAAAGTACTACTGCCAAAAACCAGTAGCACTTTAAAAGTGCCGTTTGTGAATAACATTTTGTAGTGTGGATGTTTTGCTATTGTAAAACTACAAAATGTACTACACAGTACCGTTTGTGAATAGCCCCCCAACCCCTTCCCATTAACCCCTAAAGTACTGGTGTAAAACTGTAAACCCTAAATGTGGTCTGGCATCTTATTGTAGATGGAGCAACATTATAGTTTATTAAATTAATCATAAGAGGTGGTTGTACAGTGTACATTCTAGACTCAAGTATATAAAAGTATTCTATATTTTAAAATGAAATAAAAGGAGGCGCTGGGAAATAAAATGTTTGCCTAGGATCACAGATTTTTTTGACAAGCCGGGCAGCTGCTATTTATTCCAGGTTATCTGTTTTCACATTTTGAAATTCAGCCATCAGATAAATATCTCAGTCTCGCTTTCTCTCTCTCTCTCCTCTTTTAAAGCAAAGATCACTGTTTTGTCTTTTATTCTTGGAACACAATAAAAAAAACACAGACATAGCAGACCAGATTCAGGGCCCCGACCCTACTACGAGTTTAGCAGTGCATTTATTTGGGGGTGTCACACCCCAAACACCCCCCTGAAGTTGCACCCGTGGATTTAGGAAAACAGGAAATCTGAGATATATTGAATCACCCTAGTGGAGATAGGAGGGAATAAGGACTTGAACCCTAGATTTCCTGGCCAAGGTGGTGAGAAGTGGAACAATTTTGCAGAGGAGGAAGCCACATAGCCTGCTTGGCTAGCAAAAGGGAGTCAAAAAGAGAGAGCCAAGATCCTTGACAGACATGACGAGTACAGAGCGGAGCTTAGTTCTGAGGGCCAACAAAGGGATGACCAGATGGAGGAGTGGACACTAATGGTCAGAAATTCGGTCTTCTCAATGATCAGTTCGATCCAGTTGTTAATAATCCAGCTAGCACTGCTGTCAAACATGAACATATTCTTTCCTGAGGGCAGTTAGGATTGTTAATTGAAGGGTGCAATGATTTCAATCTCAGGATACAAGATGAGAATCAAGGAGGCAAGAGGGGTACTGCAAATCTTACAGAGAGTTTTGCTAAGAGAGTCCTGAGGGACACTGCAAGTGATACAATGAAAGGAGGAGAGGAAATGAGGGAGTTGGACAGCCTGGGTTCTGCCAGAAAGAAAAGACTAGAGCCAGGCAACAGCATGATTATGAATGGCAGTAGAGGAGAGGTAAGTGCTGACAATATAATGAGAGCATGTATCAAATGCAGCAGAAAGATCTAAGGGAATAAAAGTGGCAGATCCACCCTCCCCCAGAAAAGTTGTGATGTCACAGAGACAGCAAGGAGGGCGGTTTGGCACTATAGGAGGAATAGAAATCTGACTGAGTGACATCAAGGAGTTATTGATTCTCACGAAAAGTGTTATTAGACAATTTTCTTCCTTTTTCCACAATTCTGTAAGGATAAGAAAGGATAGGTATTTGACAATAAGTGCTGAGAACGGGAGAGTCAGGGAGGAGTTTTGTTTAATAAAGGGCTTGTTTCCAGGATGACTGGAGCAAGCATGCAACATATTGCACAGGTCAGGATGGGCCAACAGTGTCCATAGCCATAGATAACACATGAAGAGAATGGGGGTCAAGTAATAGAAGAGAGAAGAGCTTCCATAAATAAAGGAAAGAATTGAAGGAGAAAGGTGATTTCAGAAGCATTAAAAAAACTAGAAGTGAGAGTCTCTAAATGCCGTCCAAGGCATGGAACGAGCTTCCGTTCTATCTGAGAAACGCTGTAGACTTTCTTTCCTTCACAAAGGGTTTGAAAACCTGTTTTTTTTCTCATTGAACCCCTCTGACTATCGTTTAAGCAGAGCTCAGCGCCAGGACACCCTAGGGTAAGCGCGCGCTTTCATAAATTCAATTAACATAACATAACAAATAGGAGGGGTGTGAGTAGGAAGAAACCTTAAAGGAAAGGTAGATTTCAAAATTCAATTTCTAAACCCCTTGATGTAATAAGCTGTATGATGAGTTGCTGGAAGATGTTGGGTCACCATGATGTGCCCAGTGATCATTCAGAAAATTCTAGAACATGGACAGAGATATCTGACCCACTCCTAGTCCAGTCGAAAGTAGTAAGTCTATTGTTGAGTCCTGCCTATATTGTAAAACATATAATCAGGGATGTAGCTGTCATCGGTTTTGCAGATGAAGTGACACTGAGGCCAAGTTTACCCTGGTTAGGACTGACATTTACTTTACAAGCTAGGGGCCATTTTCCTCGCATGCATTATGGCCCTTGGCAGCCTTGCTACACCACTGATAATAAGTGGCATTCTCAGCTTGCAATGATAAATAGCATGGGCTTCTTTAGTGAAAGTGTGCATAGCCAGTGTCTATTTGTGCCCTATTTCTGGGGTAATGATAATGAATTTGATGCATGTGTATTATCAACTATATCATCTATAAGATGGTGACATCACTCTAGAGGAAAATTTCACCTTTTGTCCAAGTAAAACACCACGAGGGAACCGAATAACTATAATAGGTTCAGAAAGCAGCAAACAAATATTTGTATCAAAATAGACCCTGCACAAATGACAAGCAAGATGACTTTTTTCAAGAGAAAGCGGGTTGAGCGTGTTCAGATAATGTTGAAGAAACCTTAAGAACTGTTTTCACTTTAAAGTCCAAGTGATGAGAGGTGTCAAGCATAGATTTAATTTTATGCATGTCTCACGGGTTTCAGAAGTGACATCATGCACCTTTGACCCGGATATCATGACAGGGTTCATCATTTTTCTCATCTTTTGTGCTTCAATATAACTTCCTACTTACTGGTATGAGTTGACTGGTAGGTACGGGATATGTTTCTGGTGCCACTGTCTTCCGTCCTGAAACCAATCATATCATGGACAGTGCCATAGTTAACAAAGGGCAAGGCAGGGGTATCTATCAGCTGCTTTCCTTAGCTACCCTCTAATTGGCATCCGTGTTGCCAGGTAAAGCAAAGAACTAAAGCATATTTATTTTTCTCTTGGGATGTCTTCTACACTGTTGAATACAGTACTTTGGTGGTTTTCCTTAGTAGCTCCATGCTAACTCCACTAATGCTCAGATTGGCACAGCGCATTCTTTTTTCAATGTAAATCTTTTGTCATCTTTTCAAAGAAACAGAGCAGGGCCACACAGCATTGCAGACCAAAGGGGCTACATACCAATTAGAAACTTGCTTCCAGCATGAGAATGTATTTTCAGTATGTGCTCTGTTGAGGTGAAGGTTGTGTGTGTATTTTGTTTTTAAACACACAGAGTGAAAACTTGGCTTTGAGTATTGCACCTATGTATGTGTTTAGGCGAAATCAGATGTTCCACATTGTAGTTACACCTCTGCATTAAACAGAAGGTTCATATAACATTCATAGACCCTGGTCCCCGTGGGCATAGTAAGGGTTGTCTTTGTGATATATTATAAACAGAAGGTAGCTGTCTTTTGGAAGGTGTCCCTTTCACTATATGTTGACATAGGTTTCAATGTGCATGTTGTTTTATTAGGTGAGTGCTTAGCTAAGATAAGAACTCAGGTTAATGTTCATGTTTGACTTGTGTGACACAATAGTTTAATTCCTAGTGGTGAATACCAGTTTTATCTAGAGTGATTGTTACTTTTGGCTGTGTAGTGCAGAAGAGAAGTTAGGTCTCCAAGTTAGGTGTTGTTTTAGTCTGCATCTGTTGGACCTTTGTTGTTCCATTCAATCGTTTGAGGAGCAGCAACTGAGAATTCAAAGGAGATATTGGTTCTAGGCACATACAGAATAGAAGCTGGGTCCACATGATGGACTGTGGTTATAGCATTGAGTAAGCAAGTATTGGATCACTTATAATAATATTGATGTAAATACTATTTATTTGCCAAAATATCAGAAAATATCATTTACAAAAATACCTTCTTCCTGTACTGAACTAACAAACACATAAATAGCAATAGCCAAAATATCACTATCATAAATATCTATTTTCACGTATATTGATAACACAATTATCAGAAACAAAAATATTGTCACCATTAAATATAGATTGAAAACCACAAAAAATATCGGTACATCAAATATCGACTACATAAATATAATTCAAAATCAATGCTTTTAAAGCAAAAGCATACATATCACAACATTTTTACATAAAAAAATACAGAATAACCATAAAGCAATTTGATCAGTATTCTAACAACATTATAGCAATTCTACATTATAAAAATAAACATAGATTACCAAAAAAAATGAAAAGAAATCAAATCATAAAAATATTAATACAGAAATATATTTATAACCTTAATTAACATTTAAATAATAAACAAATCTATTTTTATTTATGAAATCAAATAAAACATCCACATTAAAATATATGAAGAGCATTATTAAATAAACACTAATTACCAACTAATATAAAAGGCAATAACTGAAAAAATTGAAATAAAAAAACATTAACCAATAAAATTACCATACAAACAAAATTAACCAATAACATTAGGCAACCTATTTAATTAACAATATAAAAGCAATACAAAATGTAACTAATCACTACTCCGAAATCTAATAAAGCTGCAAGAAGACACTACTGAATTTTCCAAAGCAAATCAGTAGAGAAGAAGAAAAATATACACAACTACCTTCAAAAGTAAGTAAAATAACAAATTAAAATAATTTATAGACTAATTAGGTTCTTTGTAGCAGTAAAATAAAATATTATCTAACTGAACACTGTACTACTTGTACGTCTCTTAGTATAGAGACTACAAAGTAACTGCTGTAATGTGGGGAAATAACAAACTACACACAAATGACAAGATCTATACACATGAACAAAGACTTAGAAAAATTATTTAAAACATTTACTAAACAAAAGCTTAACCTAAAACGGCAAAAACGTACTAACCTCCCTTGCCCCCACTAACTACCAACCGACAAATGTGTAAAATAAAACAAAACATTGTTTTCCCTAACAGAAAATGACACACTTGAATCACATTACAGAAACTTTAACAGAAAAACAGAAAATACAAAGTGCAGTTTCCAGCAGAAATAGATATTTTCTTTGATGATTCACCTAAGGAGAATAGACTCAATGAATTTAGGACTCCTACTCTGGAAGACCTAGAAAGCTTATCTATGAACATTAAATCATGATCCCCTCTAGATCCGGCTCCTCCTAAAATTTTGGTGCAAGGGATGGAGGTTATTCTCCCCTCCGTACAATAGCTGATTTCTCTATCCTTTCGGTTAGGCATAATTCCGCAAAAATGGAAGCACGCTATAGTACTCCCTCTGCAGAAAAAACCCTCTGCTGATCCCATACAATTAGAGAATCTACGTCCCATCACACTTCTGCCATTCTTCACTAAAAATACGGAGAAGACTGTGAATAATTAACTCACAAACTATATCAATTCGAATGATCTACTCCACCCTACTCAATCAGGCTTCAGAGCCTCTCACTCTAGGGAGTCAGCCCTGCTCCTCGCCACCGTAACCTTAAGACGGTGTGTGGATAAAGCACAAATGGCCGCTCTGCTGCTACTTGACCTATGCACAGCTTTCGACACCGTATCGCATAACCTACTCCTTCAGAGGTTAAGACGGTGTGGGGCTAGGGGTACAGCAGTACGATGGATAACCTCCTTCCTTCTAAGTCTGAGCTTTCAAGTCATCCACCATCCGCATATGTCAGACAACATCCCTCTTACGCAAGGGGTTCCACAGGGCTCAATATTGAGCACAACCATATTCAACCGATATATTGGTTTCCTAGTGGAAATCATAGAAAATCACAATGTAAAATTGTGTCATATGTGGATGATAGGTAGCTCATAGAAACTATCACAAATTGACTTTTGCAACATCCTCTACTTGGGGGCCACCAAAGGGAGTCTGACTAAACTCCAACACAATCAAAATGCTTCTCCCCGCTTGGTCCTAAATCTCCTGAGAGGAGCATCTACCTCAAAAGCTCTGACTACTCTACACTGGCTGCCAGTGGAGAAGAGGATTATCTATAAAGCCCCGTGTTACTGCCGTAGATCATGATGGACAAAGGCCCTAGCTACTTACAATCCATGATAACACCCTACACACCTTCACATAATCTAAGATCTGTAGGGGCTCACCTTGTAAGGGTGCCAAGAGTGAAAGGGGACAGGATGGGGAGCCCGGTCCTTTAGCTATCTAGCGGCCAAAATTTGGAACGCCTAGCCACCTAATTTGAAAGCAGACCTATGAAAGGACTTTCTGCAAGGGACTTAAAACCTGGCTCTTCTGTATTCAGATAGGGACTGTTTAGCCTTGCCTCTCTCTACAGTCTTGCTCACTTATAGCTTCAGGTTATCTCACTCTTTTTCTCCCATTTCTCCCTTCTTCTTATGGGGTTAGAATCCTAGCGTGGGGACACAACCGGTGGGTGTAATCATGCAATTTCTAAATGGTAACATACATACAAATCTATTCACTTTATTCAATTGTTGTTTACAGATGGGGCTTGTTTTGTATATGTTAGAGTTTTGAGAGCCAGTGCTTTTTCACCACACATGTGCAAAAGTTAATATTTTGCAAATTTTTTCTACCTGGGTAAGCTGGGATCATCATTTTTTCCTCTTTTGTTCATTATCTTCGTTCATATAATATGAAATGCAATGTGGCATGTTGCATAGCGTAGTGAGTCCTGCTCAATGTTTAGCGTAGTGAGTCCTGCTCAATGTTTTTGTTTGATTTTGTGGTGATTGAGATTGTCTATATATGTAGAAAAGGATTTTACCTTATGTTGTTAACAACACTTGTGGTGTTGAAGGAGCAGGCACATCTTTCAGTTCAGACTTCTGGAGGTAGAATTCCTTGTAGAATGTAAAGAGCAGGCATGGCCCATCCTTTAGGGTGGAGGGGTCCCGCCCCACGCCTTTTTGCAAACATGAAGAGTGTATGTTAGGCTGAGCAAAGGTCAGCCTGACAGACAGTCTTTATGATCAGGCCAGGCAGCCAGGCACTATACATGACTTAATTTCACTTTGCCAGTCTGAAGATTTTACAGTACCGTGTGCATGACTTCAGGGCCAACTGTACATCGGTGATGCATCATCACAGAGCGGGGTGGGGTCAGAAGTCTCACTAACCCAATCCCACTCTGTGACGAGTATGGGACTGCCGACTCCTCTCATTGGTTGACCCAAGGTCAGCCAATAACAGGAGGTGGCATTCCCATTTCTCCAGGAATCTCAGAGGCTTCCCTCCTGCAACCCGAGATCACCACTGCAGCCTGGTAAGTTTGACTTTTTTTTAATGTTGAGTGCATGCGTGCCTGCGTGCATGCATGCATGTGGATGTATGTATGAATGTATGTGTATTAGTCTTTGAATGTCACCCAGCACAAGCCCGGCTTAAGACAGCTGGGTAGCTAATATTAGTTCTGGATGTGCAGTGGTACTGAGACACAAGCATTAGGGACTAGGTGCACTCAATTTAGGGCTGCCAATTTTGATTGCTTGCATTAGGGCACATCTCACACTTGCTACGCCACTGAAGAGGAAATAGAGCAAAGTGTTCGGTAATGGTAGGCATGAGGAAAAGGATACAAGATAATGGTCTTTCCAGTGAGCTATATTGTGAGTAGGGATGGGCGGTTCACGCGTAGTTTCACTCCGCAGAATTCCATGGAGTTCCATAAAAATGCCGCAAGATTCTACAGAGTTCTGCCAACAGCCAGGAGATATCTACGTCACACTGCTCGTGCTGCAATTTAGCACCAGTAGCATGAGCAGCGCTGAAAAATTAGCATGAAAGTCATCATGTAATGTGCAAGAGTAGGTGGCCATTCTAGTTAATTTCGGTGCCCCATGAGTTTAAAATCGAATTGAGCGGTAGCAAATCTTCTCAAGAAGTAGCCCTCTGATTGTGATTTCTGGACTGGACGGCTGCTCTGAAGGACTGCTTCCCTGCTGTGCTGACCTGCTGCCAGTGGTGGCTGGAGACATTTGAAAGTTGTGAGGTGTAAACGTTCTGGGATGAGTACCCTATGGCGAGTAATTGTAGCAACCTAGCCTCTTTGTCATAAGGGTGGTTTGGGGGGGTGTTCTCCCACCAAGACATTTTTGAAAAAAGAGTGGACAAATGGTGCATTTTCAAGCATATTTGAGAAAAGCTTAAAGAGTTTGCCGAGGGCTAATATAGCTTCCAGCGTGCATGTTTCAATTGACCATTTACAAATGTTTTCCCATGGACAGTGCTAATGGCATGCAGGACTGGGCTAAGTAATAAGCTAATATTGGGAAGAATCTATTTGCCTCTTGGAATTGGCTGTAGGTGCTTATGGCTGCAGCAAGGATGTTTCCTTAACCTGTCGGATTGGCATTCTGGACTATTCTGTTACTCAAAAATGGTTAAAGGTGGATTTGGATAGGGAAATGTGAGTTAATTAGAGGGGTCCAATTTTCTAAGACTTTCAAAGCCCTAAGTACACAGCAAAAGCATATAGATTATATATTATATTCATGATAATTGATGCCCCAGTAACACTGGACACCCTCCTCCATCACGGACATAACACAGTAGCAGAGGGATTCAATGGCAACAGTTTCAATAGACTAACTTTTATTGCCTTGATGTGCAAATAATCATTTGTACTCCCAAGAGATCCAGAAAGCTGCGGCCACGTGAGAGCAGAACATCTGATAACTAGCGAGAGAAAAATACCAACTAAAGGACGCGTCTTCGAATTTTCGCCCAAGCATAAATCACTGTTAAGACTTAGGGGATATTTTGAAGGACCTATCGCCAAGTTAGAGGAACTTTATCACAGCCAAAGTGGTGATTAACTTATCGCACCATTCACAAGCTGGTGCTAACAGCCGATAACACCAGTTTACCTGCGATAGCCGCCGCAAACAATATCGCCACGGATGATACCGGCAAACTAACGCAAATGATATGCAGAGTAGGCGTTCCAGTGCAAAAAGCCGTAAAAAAACCACTTCGCAACATTCTCAACCACCAGCCAGATCCGCGATGAGAGCACAAAACATGCATAAGGGCACGTTAGCAGCAGGGATTTAACACCTGCTCCGACATTGGTGCCAATTACGATCCGGTAAAAAATTTCCCCGTACGACTCGTATCCGGTCTTTTTACCGTACGAATCGTACAAGTGCCGTACAAACTGGCAATCATGATTCGCATGGTCAAAACTCCATACGAACCGCCTTGGGAATTATTCCCCACAAGTCCTCGGGTCGGAAAATGTGTCCGACACGTCCTCGGACAATTTACCCTACAAATGTGAAAAGTGAAGTCCGACCGAGGAATCACGATCCAACCCGTGCGTCCGATCTTACAACCGTATGGTAAAAACACCGTCCGCACCGAACTCCCATTGCAACCATGGAGACATGTGCCCGCATACGCGCCCAATACTCCCCCCAGCACCCATACGTTCGAGTCGTACTCCCCGTGAATGTACACCCCCCCTGTATGTACACCCGTGTACGTGTCGAACCCCCACCCGTGTATGTACACCCGTGTACGTACAAGTAGTACCCCCACCCGTGTACGTGTCGTACCACCGTGTATGTACACCCCTGTACGTACGAGTCGTACCCCCACCCCTGTACGTGTCGTACCACCGTGTATGTACACCCCTGTATGTACGAGTCATACCCCCATCCCTGTACGTGTCGTACCACCGTGTATGTACACCCCAGTACGTTCGAGTCCTACCCCCACCCCTGTACGTGTCGTACCACCGTGTATGTACACCCCTGTACGTTTGAGTCGTACCCCCACCCCTGTACGTGTCGTACCACCGTATATGTACACCCATGTACGTTCGAGTCGTACCCCCACCCCTGTACGTGTTGTACCACCCTGTATGTACACCCCTGTACGTTCGAGTCGTACCCCCACCCCTGTACGTGTCGTACCACTGTGTATGTACACCCCTGTACGTTCGAGTCGTACCCCCACCCCTGTACGTGTCGTACCACCGTGTATGTACACCCCAGTACGTTCGAGTCGTACCCCCACCCGTGTACGTGTCGTACCACCGTGTATCTACACCCCAGTACGTTCGAGTCGTACCCCCACCCCTGTACATGTCGTACCACCGTGTATGTACACCCCTGTAAGTTCGAGTCGTACCCCCACCCGTGTACATGTCGTACCACTGTGTATGTACACCCCAGTATGTTCGAGTCATACCCCCACCCCTGTACGTGTCGTACCACCGTGTATGTACACCCCAGTAGTTCGAGTCCTACCCCCACCCGTGTACGTGTCGTACCACCGTGTATGTATACCTCAGTACGTTCGAGTAGTACCCCCACCCGTGTACGTGTCGTACCACTGTGTATGTATACCTCAGTACGTTCGAGTAGTACCCCCACCCGTGTACGTGTTGTACCACCGTGTATGTACACCCCAGTACGTTCGAGTCGTACCCCCACCCGTGTACGTGTCGTACCACCGTGTATGTACACCCCAGTACGTTCGAGTCGTACCCCCACCCATGTACGTGTCGTACCACCGTGTATGTACACCCCAGTAGTTCGAGTCCTACCCCCACCCGTGTACGTGTCGTACCACCGTGTATGTATACCCCAGTACGTTCGAGTAGTACCCCCACCCGTGTACATGTCGTACCACCGTGTATGTACACCCCAGTACGTTTGAGTCGTACCCCCACCCCTGTACGTGTCGTACCACCGTGTATGTACACCCCTGTACGTTCGAGTCGTACCCCCACCCCTGTACGTGTCGTACCACCGTGTATGTACACCCCTGTACGTTCGAGTCGTACCCCCACCCCTGTACGTGTCGTACCACCGTGTATGTACACCCCAGTACGTTCGAGTCATACCCCCACCCGTGTACGTGTCGTACCACCGTGTATCTACACCCCAGTACGTTCGAGTCGTACCCCCACCCCTGTACATGTCGTACCACCGTGTATGTACACCCCTGTAAGTTCGAGTCGTACCCCCACCCCTGTACGTCTCGTACCACCATGTATGTACACCCCTGTACGTTCGAGTCATACCCCCACACCTGTACGTGTCGTACCACCGTGTATGTACACCCCTGTATGTTCGAGTCGTACCCCCACCCCTGTACGTGTCGTACCACCGTGTATGTACACCCCAGTACGTTCGAGTCGTACCCCCACCCGTGTACCTGTCGTACCACCGTGTATGTACACCCCAGTACGTTCGAGTCGTACCCCCACCCCTGTACGTGTCGTACCACCGTGTATGTACACCCCAGTAGTTCGAGTCCTACCCCCACCCGTGTACGTGTCGTACCACCGTGTATGTATACCTCAGTACGTTCTAGTAGTACCCCCACCCGTGTACGTGTCGTACCACTGTGTATGTATACCCCAGTACGTTCGAGTAGTACCCCCACCCGTGTACGTGTCGTACCACCGTGTATGTACACCCCAGTACGTTCGAGTCGTACCCCCACCCGTGTACGTGTCGTACCACCGTGTATGTACACCCCAGTACGTTCGAGTCGTACCCCCACCCATGTACGTGTCGTACCAC